>NC_083423.1:39438709-42062451 GCF_020745735.1 Hemiscyllium ocellatum | reverse complement strand
GTCTTTTTGCTGTACGCTGCTGTTTTTTCTTAAGTTTCTCTGATCCGTCTTTTTCTGTTTGGCTGAAATATCTTGCTGTCTGCCAAATTCTTCACTGATAAATTAACATTCGAAAACTTGAGACAAACTCCACTGTTATCACTGCAACAAGTTCACATTCGAATTAAACCTTAATCAGTGACACATCTATAAACATCTCCAGAAGCACTTTTATCAGCACATTGGAATTTAACTTGCTTGCAGGTGGAACGTCTTTCACCTTACCAACCAGCAAGGTCTGTGAGCATCTAGTATCTCCAAAAATGCTCAGTTCTCCAAAGATAACAAGCCATAGTTCCTTTGAGAACAACCTGTTCACTGCCCTGATGTGCAGTCATGCCTGACCAGATACTGACCAACAGATCTTGCGGAGTAAGTTTTTATGGAATGCTGAAGCCAACAGTTTTCCTCCATATGTCCTGGCTTCCAGCAATGGAAGTCTCTCATCTTTCTCCCAACTGAACCTCTTCTTTTACTGGTCAAGGTCAGTTCTACTTTCACTGGTGGGCTTCCCTGTTCTCTCAAGCTTTCTTTCCCTCTGGTTTTGAGTTTAAGTTTTGAGACTCCAGCCTACCTGACTTTATAGGTCTTTATTTCACTCATTATTGTCAACCAGAATGACTGCATGTCTGTGCTCTGTTCCTCTATTTGTGTCTGTAATTGAAGTCTCCTAAGGTTTTTTTTTCATCTGTTCTCAGAGTTTTTGTCTTTACAGCTGTGTGATCTGAAATGGGATGAATTCAGTTCAGTCAACTTAGCTTTCAAGGAGAAATAAATACCTCTGATTTCACCACTTGCAGGCTGGTAACAAAACTATAAAGTATTCAGAGGTTAATTAATGCAGCACACGAAAATGTGAAGAAGTGTAAAATGGAGTTCAACAGAGAGAATAGATTCCAAAAGTCTTTATAAAAGTAGCTTATGTGCTTGATCCTAAACTGTGGCTTACCCTTTTAATGTTTTCAACCTGGTAAGTATTTCAGCAAAAGCTAGCCTAAAGTTAATATGATTTATTTGAATTTTCATTTTTGTGTTTCTGTGAAGATTGAAACAGATTTATAATGGCATCGAATCCCTACAGCGTGGAAACATGCCATTTGGTCCTTCAAGTCTAGACCGACCCTATGAAGAGTAATCCGCCTAGACCTATTGCCCTACCGTGTCAATCTACATTTACCCCTGACTAATGCACCTAACCTACACATCCCTGGACACTATGGGCAATTTAGCATGGCCAATTCTCCTAGCCTGCACATCTTTGGATTGTGGAAAGAAACCGGAGCACCCAGAGGAAACCTGCGCAGACATATGGAGAATGTACAAACTTGAGACAAACAGTCGCTGAGGTTGGAATCCAATCCACGTGCCTGGTGCTGTGAGGCAGCAGTGCTAACTGCTGAGCCACCGTGTTGCCTTAATGATGCTGTCATTATGATGACACTTAATTTGTGGTTTATTGAACAATGATCCAAGCATTCCCTAACCCTCCACCCTTGTTTCTTTGTGCATGCAAATTTAATTCACTGCAGGGTTCATTAATAATTGCATTACAATAATGATAAAAATGATCTGTTTCAACAAACAGCTCACGATCTGAACTCTGATTATTGCACAACAAAACAAGCAAATGCCTATTCTGAAGGCGTCATGCTGGACTTGAAATGTTAATTCTGTTCCTCTATCCACTGATGCTGCCACGTGCTGAGTTTCTCCAGGATATATTGTTTGTTTTATGACTTAACATCAATATGATGCTTAAATCTTTCCCTGTCTCTTTCCTTTCAGATTCTCCCATTCTCTTTCTCCCTTTGCTGTTTCTTTGCCCCTTCCCTTTACTCCTCTTTCTATCTACCTCATTTCTCCCTGCCCCTTCATTCCTTTTATTCCATTTCTTCCACTATCTTTTTTCACCATGTTTCCTTACTGTCGAGCCATTGCATTTTGCCCTGACCCCTCAACTCTCTCTCCTATTTCTCATTTCTCTCTTTTTCCTTTATTTCCCCTTTTGATGCTGTACCCCATGCTTGCTGGTTCAGTTGTAAGTTTACTTGCTGAACTGGTGGGTTTGTTCTCCGATGTTTCGTCATGATGTGAGGTAACACCATCAGCGAACCTCCGATCAAGTTTTGGTGTCCTGTCCTGCTGGCTATTTATGTGTCTTGGTCTATCGTGATGGTGATGTCACTTCTGTTTCTGATAGATTGGTAACTGGGATCTAAATCGAGGTATTTGTTAATGGATTTTTGGTTTGGATGCCTGGCCTCCAGAAATTCCCCTGCATGTCTTTGTTTAGCTGATCCCGGAAGGATGTGTTGGCCAAATTGAACTGGTGTCCCTCTTTGTCTGTGTGTATGGATACTAGGGAGAGTTGGTCATGTCTTTTGGTGGCTGGTTATTGCTCAAGTATCTTGGTGGCCAGTTTCCCATCCCATCCATCCAATGTAATGTTTGTTGCAGTCCTTGCAAGGTATTTTGTATGTGATGGGCATTTTGCTAGTTGTTGGTACAGGGGTCCTTTAAATTCATCAGGAGCTGTTTCAATGTGGTGATAGGTTTGTGGGCAACCATGATGACTTGGGGCATGTCTGGTCATCATGTCTGAGATGTCTTTAATGTGTGGCAGGGTGGCTAGAGTCTCTGGGAGTGTTGTGACTTCCTGTTTAGGTCTGTTGTGCAGGAATTGACAGACTGCGCTTAATAGGTACATGTTGTTCCTTAATACATTATATAGTTGGTTTTCCTTGGCTTCTCATAGTTCCTGGGTGCTGCAGTATGTTGTGGCTCTTTTAAATAATATCCTGATGCAGCTCTGTTTGTTCATCCCTAGCACGAGGGGGTGAACTTCAACCACAGGGACACAGACAAAAAGGACTTCCTAGCCGCACTGGAAACCACCCTGAAAGACAATGGACTTATAGAAGAAACCTAGCAGGCCACCAGACAAGACAGTAGCACCAACACTAAGCAGAAAGAAAGAAGGGAACACCCTCAACACACTGGAAAGGACTCAGAAAAGACAGAAAGTTGGCAAATAGAGTTTAATGTGGAAAGGTGTGAAGTGATTCACTTTGGAAGAGCAGCAGGAATAACTAGTACCGGGCTAATGGTAAGATTCTTGGTAGTGTAGATGAGCAGAGAGATTAGATTAGATTAGATTACCTACAGTGTGGAAACAGACCATTTGGCCCAAGTGCACACTGACCCTCTGAGCAGTAATCCACCTAGATCCATTTCTGTCTGACTAATGCCAATCCACCTGATCTGCACATCTTTGGATTGTGAGAGGAAACCCACGCAGATGTGGGGAGAATGTGCAAACTCCACACACAGAGTTGCCTGGGGCTGGAATTGAACCCGGCTCATTGGCGCTGTGAGGCAGCAGTGACAACCAGTTAGCCAGTGTGCCACCCTCTAAGATCTTGATGTCCATGTGCCCATTTCTTTCCATCACCATCCTTGATCTCTCTTTCTCTGACATCTCTTTGTGTCAGCATATTCCTCTGTTTTTGTCCTTGGTCAATATTATTTCTCAAAAATCAGTGCTGAATCAGATTATCTACTCATTATCTTTTATCTCCATGGACCTTGCTATTGCTGCTATGCTTCACTTTATTGCAATGATAACTACTTCAAGATGACTTCATTGGCTGTACAGGGAAGTTAATGAAATGAATTATACAAATACAATTTCTTTTTTAATTTCACAGCCTTTTGGCTTGAAAAACTATTAATGCAATAACAATTATACATTAGCATTTGGATTTTTTCAGCTTTGTATTGTCATCAAGTTTGAAGCATGATAACACATCGAAAACCAAAAAAAAAGGTGATAACTATCATTCTGGACCATTGATGCAAACTTGTTAAAAACAAATTCATCATTGTACTTATTTCCCCCAAAAGGTTGCTCAACTTTGGCCATTTTTACCCCTGCTCGGAACTTTGGGGAGAACATAAAGTAGCTGTTTCCGCTTTTAAAGTCAGAAAGGTTCTCTCCAAATTGTCTCCAACGTGGTTACAAGTGTGAAATTGTGGGATGATTCTCATTGGCAATTTGATGATTTAACTCTACTTAGTACGGTGAAATGTCCCAGAAAACAGTAATGGTTTCACTTTCCATTCTCTGTCCACCTGAAGACAATGGTCCGGCCTCATTCTTATATTTTCCTTGTGTCTCAGCTTCCAAATAGTTTATCTTTTCTGTCCTCAATCAGTTCACAGAGTCCCTACAGTGTGGAAACAGACCCTTTGGCTCAACAACTCCATACCAACCCTCTGAAGAGTAACCTACCCAGACCATTCCTCTACCCTATAATGATACATTTACCCCACACTAATGCACCTAACCTACACATCCCAGAACACAATAGGTCAATTTCCCATGGCCAACCCACCCTAACTCGAGGCCGGGTCACTGGCGCCGCGAGCAAGACCACTGAGCCAATGTGTTGCTCCATTGCCAAAGTTCCTCAGAGAAGCGCCTTCCGAACCCTAACCCCCACCGGGAGGACGGTGGGGCAGCAGATTCGCGGGAACGCCACGCGCCGGCATGTATAAAATGGGGGGTGGGGATAGTAGGCGAGGCTGTCATGGTGTAGAGGGAGCTCTGTATTGTACCTGTCCCCAGGAATAAAGTGGAGGGAAGTAGGCTGTGCCATCATGGTGGTGTAGAGGGAGCTCTGCCTTGTCCCTGTCCCTGGGGAGTGCTCGATGCTGACGCTGGGTTTAAAGTTGGGTCAAAGCCAGAGTGGTGTTGAATCTCTCCCGATGTGACCCCACACCTCAACTCTCCAGATAGCACCATCTCTTCCCCCAACACAGTAGAAGTCCCACCTGCCAGCACCTGGCCCATATCCCACCAAACTCATCCTATTCATATACCCATCCAAATGCCTTTTAAATGTTGCAATTGTACCAGCCTCCACCACTTTCTCGGGCAACTCATTCCATACACGTACCACTCTCTGCATGAAAATATTGTCCCTTAGATCTCTTTTATATCTTTCCCCTCTCACCCTAAACCTATGCCTTCTAGTTCTGGACTCCCTGACCCCAGAAATAGAGAACACACACCGGATCATCAATACCACACTCACAGGAATACGATTCACTAGAGGAAGAAAAGGACAGGACGTGGTGGTACAGAGAACACCTAACGGAGAATTCACCACAAAGGTATACAGGAAAGCCACACACACAGACCAAGTCCTGAACTACGAAAGCAACCACCTCAACACACACAAAAGAAGTTGCATCAAGACACTGTTCAAAAGGGCCACAACACACTGCAGTACACCAGAACTGCAAAAAGAGGAAGAAGAATACCTATACAATGTATTCGCCAAAAACGGATACCTGCGCAATTTCATCAACAGATGCCTAAGGGAAAGATAATGGAACGAGGACATTCCGCAACCCAAAGGACTAGCCACACTACAATACATTAAGAGCATTTCTGAACTGACAGCCAGACTACTACGACCACTAGGACTCATAACAGCACACAAACCAACAGCCACTCTCAGACAACAACTCACCAGAACAAAGGACCCGATACCCAGCATGAGCAAAACCAATGTAGTGTACAAAATCCCATGCAAGGACTGCACAAAACACTACATAGGACAAACAGGAAGACAGCTAACGATCCGCATCCATGAACACCAACTAGCCACGAAACGACATGACCAGCTATCCTTAGTAGCCACACATGCAGATGACAAGCAACATGAATTTGACTGGGACAACGCTACTATCATCGGACAAGCCAAACAGAGAACAGCCAGGGAATTCCTGGAGGCATGGCGCTCATCCACAGATTCAATCAATAAGCACACCAACCTGGACCCAATATAGCAACCACTGCAATGGACAGCTGGAACTGACAACCAGAAGCGGCAGATTCAAACCACTACAGATGGCGGAGGAAAGATCACAGAAGCGCTTCACAGGAGGCTCCCAAGCACTGAGGATGTCACCTAGACAGGGGAACGAAACATCTGCAACACAAATTCCCAGCTCGGTGAACAGAACCACAACAACTTTATCTATTTATCCTATCCATGCCTCTCATGATTTTCTAAACCTCTGGAAGGTCACCCCTCAGCCTCCGACGCTCCAGAGAAAACAGTCCCAACCTGTTCAGCCTCTTCCTATAGCTCAAATCCTCCAACCCTGGCAATATCCTTGTAAATCTTTTTTGAACCCTTTCAAGTTTCACAATATCTTTCCAATAGGACAGAGAACAGAATTGCATACAGTATGCCAACAATGGCCTAACCAATGTCCTGTACAGCCACAACATGATCTCCCAACTCCTTTACTCAATACTCTGACCAATAAATGAAAGCATACCAAATGCCTTCTTCACTATCCTATCTACCTGTGACTGCACTTCAAGGTCTCTTTGTTCAGCAACACTCCTTCAGACTTACCTTTAAGTGTATAAGTCCTGCTAAGATTTGCTTTCCCAAAATGCAGCACCACACATTTATCTGAATTAAACTCCATCTGCTTCTTCTCAACCCATTTAGCCCATCTGATCAAGATCCTGTTGTAATCTGGGGTAACCTTCCCTATCCACTATACCTCCAATTTTAGTGTCTCACAGACACTCACAACCTCTCCCTACCCTTCCCACACACATATATGTTTGTGGGGTAAAAATTTGGACTTGCAGAATTACATTGTACTTTGCTCAAAAACTGCATGAATCCATGTATGATGCTGTTAAATCAATTTGTTTTTAGGTTAGAATCTGTCTAAACATTGTGGCACAGACAGCAGCACACAGGGGACTTTTACCTTCAATACATTATCTGGGCTGACACCAGTTGTTAAAATTCACTTGAGAATGTAACTTTTAAAAAAACTTTTGCAGTCTACATTTGAACGAAGTGAAACTAATATGGTCATTCTGACAGCTGAAAATGTGTTGCTGGTCAAAGCACAGCAGGCCAGGCAGCATCTCAGGAATAGAGAATTCGACGTTTCGAGCATAAGCCCTTCATCAGGAATGGGTAGAGAGCTTCTTCAAGGAAGGCATCCTTATAAGAGGATTCGCAGTAGGTTAAAATCTTCGAGTAAAAAATGAGGTCTGCAGATGCTGGAGATCACAGCTGAAAATGTGTTGCTGGTCAAAGCACAGCAGGCCAGGCAGCATCTCAGGAATAGAGAATTCGACGTTTCGAGCATAAGCCCTTCATCAGGAATGCATTCGACGTTTCGAGCATAAGCCCTTCATCAGGAATGTTTGAAGGGCTTATGCTCGAAACGTCGAATCCTCTATTCCTGAGATGCTGCCTGGCCTGCTGTGCTTTGACCAGCAATACATTTTCAGCTGTGATCTCCAGCATCTGCAGACCTAATTTTTTACTGGTCATTCTGACAGCTGAGAGACAACAAACATTCAAGGTATTTTTCAATGTATAATTTCAGTTACATCACACTGTAAACTTTTGCGATGAATTACAATCGTGCTCTCCACAACCACCTGATGAAGAAGCAGCGCTCCGAAAGCTAATGCTTCCAATTAAACCTATGAGACTATAACCTAGTGTTGTGTGATTTTTAACTTTGACCGGGTAAAGTCCTCCTCCACTTGCCTGATGGCCCACAATCTCCGGATGTCCAGTTGCAGGAACTGAGTGAGACCTGTGGGACACAGGGGCTCTCTGACTTCCAGTCAAAGGCCCCAGATTTCGGCTTTACTTTGCATGCCTGTTGCCAGCAGTGGGGACAGAGAGAGAAGCAGGGAAAACACACAGAGAACGAGACAGAAACGGGGGTGAGAGACAGAGATGGTGGTGGGGGGTGGGGGGGGGGGGTGATGGTGGGGGAGGAGAGAGAGAGAGACAGAGACGTGGGGGTGGAGACAGACATGAGGGGAGGATAGAGACATGAGATGGGAGGGACAGAATCACGAGAGGAAGGGACAGAGACAGATGGAGGAGAGACAGAGACATGGGCGTTACAGAGATACGAAGTGGGAGGGACAGAGACATGGGAGGAGCGATATAGAGAAACGGGGAAGAGACAGAGACACAGGGAAGAGAGACATGGGGGGAGAGAGAGACATGGGGTGGGGAGAGGGAGGAGGCAGAGACACGGGTGGGGGGGGGGGGGGGGGGGAAGAGACCGAGACGTGGGGGGTGGAGCCATTCTGGTGTCTTTTATTAGATGTGGACTTTTGCCTTGCATGATACTCCAACTTATGTGCAAGAGTTTTGTTTGGTTTTAATCATTTGTGAAATATGGCCATCACTAGCGAGTCCAGAAATTATTGCCTATTCATACCTTCCCTTGAAAAGGTGGAACTCGATTCCCTCTCTAGTTTCTCTCCTATTTCCTGTCATACCATCTTTGAGCTAGTACTGTATATGAAATCCACTTCTTGTTCTCTGAATCATATTTCTGTTGAACTACTGATCACACAACACCGATATTGGTCCCATCTTAGCCAGTATTGTGGATAGTTTTATTTCAAAGTGCCATCCCTTTCTCTTCTAATCAAGCTATTTTCTCCTCAAAAAACTACTGACCTCTCTTTCGACAAAACTTATATCCCAGCTTCAATCTTTTCTTGTTCTTGCCCATGAGTGCCTAACTACCTTTGGGAAGGTAATGTCATTTGTCTTCTCAAATCACCACAATCTTTGGAATGAAACCGTACTTTTACAGGATTTTCTCAGACTTTGATTCGCAACAATGAGGAAATAGCTGTGTTATTCCAAGTCAGGATGATATGTGCCTTTGAAGGGAACTTAAGGTGGCGGTGTTCCCATGCATCTGATGCCCAAAACCTTCTAGGATATAGGTTTGGAGGGTGATGTTGAAGGAGCTTGGGTAAATTGCTGCACTGCATCTTGTCAATAGTAAACACTACAGTCACTGTCACCATTGCTGATGAAGAGAGAATGTTGAAGGTGGTGGTGAACTGTCAATCAAGTAGGGTGCTTTGCTGAAATAGTGCTACGTTTCTTGTATGTTGTTCGAGTTATCGTGAAGCAGACAGTTAGTATATATTACATCACACTTCAAAGTTGCATTTTGTAGAATGTGAACAGGCTTCAGTGAGACAGAAGATGAGTTATTTGGGCAGAAATCCACAGCAACCTTCTTCCAGTCTGAAATGTATCCAATTACCACTCCTCTGTTTCCTATTATTCAAACAATTTCCTATCATTACTGCTACAATTCATTTTATTCCACATGCTATAACTGTACTCACAGGTCTGTTGCATAGCTCGATATTAAATGTCTTAGGAATTGCTTGAGTCCATTCCCCAAGAAAGTACTCAGATGATCCTCTTTCTAACCTGTGGCTCATTCAGTGGATAATTAAAATCCTGGCAGTCAGCTCCATGGATATTGTACTATGGCTGTTTAGAGTGCTGGGGGCAAAAATTCCCTTGTAGATATACCAGAAGCATGCTTTGGCCTAGTCAGGAAATATTCAAAACAAAATTCTTAGCCACTTAACTCTCATCTGATTCTGTATGTCCCCGATTTCATCAGAAGTACAGCCTCCCCTCTCAACACCTACCACCCACACAACCACTACCCCAGTCATGATCAACACTGCAAAAGAGACATGTGACTCATCCTCGAAATAATCAGAGGAAAAAGTGAGGTCTGCAGATGCTGGAGATCAGAGCTGAAAATGTGTTGCTGGAAACGTGCAGCAGGTCAGACAGCATCCAAGGAGCAGGAAATTCGACGTTTCGGGCATAAGCCCTCCTTCGGGAATCCTGAAGATTCCTGAAGAAGGACTTATGCCCGAAACGTCGAATTTCCTGTTCCTTGGATGCTGCCTGACCTGCTGCGCTTTTCCAGCAACACATTTTCAGCTCAAAATAATCAGGCCAATAAACCACGACTGTATATCGAGGCCAGGGACGTATTGTATACAATGTTTGCAATTGTTTTAAATCTCGAAAAAAATTGAATGTTTAGACTCTACTGTTCAATAGGTAGTGTGGAAATGAATGATGCATGTGCACACTGCTCAGGAAGCAGAGACTTGCACTGCACGCCAAATTGGCAACTAACATTGAAAGACTTCAGAGGGGACACTTTTCTTGCACTCAGGCACTCAGCTCACAGATTGGACCATGTTACATTTGAGAGCTGCTCACTTATTGATGACTGTCTTAAAAGACAGCTTTATTTCTCTTATGCTTCCTCCGTTCCAAGCACCTCTCACAGGAAACATGAGTTCCTATGCCAAATACTTCAATGATCTACTTATAAATGTAAAAATTAAGTATCAGAATAGTTGAGGTGCTATCTCTTAGCCTCTTGATTTCCACCCACGGATTGACTTCCTCTCCTTTAAAATCACAAAGAATAAGGTAATTATAATTTGGAGAGATGAAAATAATTTAGTTTTAATACTTGAGTTGCCCATCAACCGCAGTGAGAACAAACAATTGACACAAATCTGACACCACATTGTGATCCACATTAAACTTCAAAGATGAGGGCTAAGGGCAAGAATGAATTTTAAGGAGAAAGTTTTAGGTTAAACAGAATTAACAGTATGGACCATTAGAGGAAAAAGCGACCCTTAGTCACTCTATTCTTGAGGATGATCATTTGCCTCAGTATCTACCTTAGTAATTGTTAACAGCATTTTGTGAACAATTCTGATTGTTGTAAGGATTACTTGGAACTCATTTCCTGAAAAGATGTAAATCATCACTTTAATAGTAATAAACACCAACATTCTAGCAATGCTTCAAATTATGGTAAGAAATAAATTTGTGGATTATGGTAAACTAAGAATGTTAGTTTAGAAAACAATAGAAAAGTGAGAAGTATCTTGTTTGAATAATCTTGTGGTTTTATTAGCAGACTGCTTGCCAAGCCTAGAACAAGTACCAAAAGTATTTTGACTGTATGAATCATTGATATGATATTTAATCTTTTACTGTATGGCTGTTTGTCAGCTGTGCTTTGTGCAATTCTATTATTTAAACCAGTTTGTCAAGTTAAGCATACTGACTCCCATGACAGCTAGATTGAAGGTTTTGAAAGTATTTAGATAATTTAGATTAGTACAAATTGAATAAATTATTGGTTTCAAATCAAATCAACCGGTTCAAACCATTTAATTCCAATGCTTCCAATTTGACATAAATTTACAGATATTAAGGGTACTAAGTTCATTAATAACAAAAATATTAGCTTGAGAGCGAATGTGTGTTAGCTAGGTCCTGCATATTGTATGTAGTTGGAGGCAAATGTGTGTAGTAAGTGTACAGAGACTATGAAATTGCACTATGACTTTGTTTAAAACATAAATCAGAAGACCTGAGTTCAGTTTCTGATTTGTATGGAGTTAACTGATCCTGATCATGGCACGAGTTAAAATGTGATATTTTGTGTGGATTACCTAGGTACAAGACAAATCCGATTCCATGTTGATTCATACAAAATATATTGCAAATTAACCATCAGTGACATATCTATTTAAATTTCTCACAACTGGCCCAATTGGTCTTGACCCATGGGTTCTTCATTGACAGTGCAAAACCAGCAACGCAGCTGTCATGATCTGAAAGTAATTATTATTGGCGTAGGGTCAATAAATCATTCCAAAACTAGAAATTGAATCCAACTGAAAATTGCTGCTGAAATTTTGATTACTAGGTGAAGAAGATTTTGCTTAACTAAAGACATTGGATCTGTTTCACTGTGTATTTTTGAATTAATCAAGTTCTTCACAAATGGGGGGGACAAAATAGTTATAAATTTTACATCAATCTAATTAACAGTTTGCAATAGGTAATCCTTAATGTTTTGATTTGGCTTTTGAAAATGTTTTGAACTTTTAGTTTATTGGAGAATTGTCACTGTTTTCAGGATATTTAACAAAATCTGTTTTAAAAATAAAAGCAAATTACTGCGCATGTTTTAAGAATATTTTAAGTTAATGGAATATAAAATCAGAGACTTGAATAAATTGTCTTGTTTATGGCACTTTAACTAACTTGATAATCGGTGACTAGTATACAGTTTACGTTTGTTTATCATGGTTGATTGGATTCCATAAAAATCCACAATCTACTGGGGATTGAATGTGCTAAGATTCTATTAAAGTAAGTGAAAATTGGGGTTCAATGACTCATTGCAATTTAATTATGTAGTTAAGTACATGGACTTCTTTCCATTGTTTTTCCCTTTCCCTTTTGTCAGTAATTAGTTTTGTGGCTTATTGATTGGGTTTGAGTTTTTCAAATCAGATTAGCAGAATACTATGGCTAAAATACCATGTGGTATTTTAACATTTGGTTAAGCGAGTTAAAAGCAAATTACGACTCTTCCAAAAAATTGTAAAAGTAAATTAGGTATGAGTTCAAATTTAGCAATGCATACAGTACAATACAGACCACTTTCTTTCGAGGCAGTGTGTGAGATGCCTCAGTATACATGCCATTATGGGTGACATTTACAATGAACACTTATATTTTACTTCAGACACATGAAGATACATACAATTAGATGGTTTAAATGACTTTCAGCCCCTCTGTGTATGATTAGTTAGAGACAAAAAAATGCAGATGCCGGAAGCCAAAGTAGGCAAGCAGGAGGCTGGAAGAACACAGCAAGCCAGGCAGCATCAGGAAGTGGAGAAGTCAAAGTTTGGGGTATAACCCTTACTCAGGACTAGATCTGGGGGTACCCCCACATCACTTCCTCCATATATCATGATGGGAAGCTTTCATTGTTTTTCTTCCTTGAGCTTTGGTGATGTCTGTTGAAATATATTGGAATCAGAATTTGCAATATTGGTGGCCTATTTGACCCTGAGCTGAGCTTTTAACAACAGTGTTAATTGCTAAAAGCACTTAATTTCACATTCATAACATCATCCATGCCAGCCCCTGCCTCAGCCCAACTGCTTTTGAGATATATTTCATCTCCAGATTAAATGGTTCAAATACTCTCCAGGTGGAAGATGCAAAGCAAGCTATCAACAAGCTCATCTAATTCTGCACATATAGATTTGTAGATTCATATAGCACGGAGACAGATACTTCGGTCTGGCTGTTTGTTCCATATGCACACCATCCACTGCGTGAAAAGGTCCCTTTTAAAGTTCCCCCTCTCACCTTAAACTTGTGCCCTCTAGTTCTGGATTTCCCCATCATAGGATCTTGGCTATTCACTCCATCATAATTTTATAAATATATAAGGTCACCTCTTAGTCTCTGATGCTCCAGGGACAAAAATGCCAGCATATTCAGCCTCTTTGTATAACTCAAACCCTGTAGCCCCAGCAATCTTACCAGCATGATGTCTAAGTATCCTGCACTCACTAATTCAACACTACAAACTTAAGCCATATTATCATTTTTATACCTTCTGTAGCTTTGTTTGTCCCTATTACTTCCCACCTCCAATTCCACATTCCTCCCAAGAACACTGCATTCCTCCAATTTTAGTTCATTATGCACACACAACCCCAAAATTAGCAACAATACCTTCCGCTGTTGAGACTGGAGCTGTGAAAATATATTGCTAAATTCTTACCTTTTTCTTTCTTTCAAGACATTCTATAAAACTATCTCTTTGTAAATATTTTAATCACCCATGCAATCGTCTTGTCATTGACTCTGTCACTTTTTGCACTCAAGTGCTTGGGAGAGGTCGGCTCATGATACAAAGGTGGAACTAGGTGATCTTAGTAATGGAGAGGTGGGCCATCAAGTCTCACTTCAGGATCAGAGAGGACACCAGAATTGAAAGTGGTTTGTTTCAGGTGAGAGAGTGACCAGGTAGGGGAATCTAATTTAATGGACAAGGAACAGTTTGTGGCAGGGATAGGCTTTTTAAAAAATCGATGTTTTAGATCAAGTTCCATCATGCTTTCCTGTGGTAAAGTTGCTGTGAAAAGTAATTTTAATTTTTTTTGTTTAATTTCAATAACTAGCTTCTGTATGTTTTAACATACATAAAATTAGAATTCAGAATTATCATCCACATCTGTCTTCATTTGAGTGCAGGGTCAATAAAGTATGGTGCTGGTAAAAACACAGCAGGTCAGGCAGCATCTGAGGAGCAAAAGGATTGACGTTTCACACTTAACCCTTCGTCAGGACTTGAGTGCTTGCAATAACACACATTGGTTGGCTGACTTCCAAAAGTTAACAAATGGAAGTAGAATGGTTTAACAATTTATACCTCTGTTGATTGAAACCTTTTGATTTAGATTAGATTAGATTCCCTGCAGTGTGGAAACAGGCCCTTTGGCCCAACAAGTCCACACCGACCCTCCGAAGAGTAACCTGCCCAGTCCATTTCCCTCTGACTAATGCACATAACACTATGGGCAATTTAGCATGGCTAATTCACCTGACCTGCACATCTCTGGACTGTGGGAGGAAACCGGAGTAGATCTTAACTCTTAAATCAGAATGACCATTGAAATTGAAATGGTTGGGTTAGCTGTGAGCTAGTTGCAAGTAGCTTCATGTGATACTGTCTGGAATAGGAAATGTTTAATTAACTTGGACCAATGAGATCAAGATTGTGTTGGTTGATCAAATATTCCAGTTGACCAAGAGGTCCACAAAATCAATGTAAAAATACACACCAAGTAATAGAAAGGTAGAGAAAGGGTGTATATGTATCAGTATTATACTTTATTTACAGCAAAATTTACTTGAATTTAGATAAATGTGGCATGCTGTATTTTGGAAAGGCAAATCAGAGCAGTCTTTATGCAATTCATGGTGAGGTCCTGGGGGGTGTTGCTGAACAAAGAAACCTTGGAATGCAGGTTCACACTTCCTTGAAAGTGGAATCGCGGGTAGATAGGTTAATGAAGATGATATTTGGTACGTTTGCCTTTATCAGTCAGTGCATTGAGTTCAGAGAAACCTTGATTATCCAAATGAGATGGTTGGGAACTATTTTATTCGTATAATTGATTGTTTGGTTAAATACAATACCCCATCCAATACTATCCCTCTGCCAGCCCCCACCCAGTCAGCCTCCAAACCCACTCAACAATGCCCCCCCTTCCCATCTGCCCTCCAACACTGTCCTTCTTTCCCCAACCCCATCCAACACTGTTCCCCTTCGCCCACCCCCAACCCTGTCCAACACTGCCCCCATTTCCCCCCAACCCCGTCCAATGCCAACCCCCCCATTCAACACCGCCCATCATGCAACACCAATGCCGCCATCTAACACCACACCCCTGTCCAACACTGCTCCACTGCCAGCTCCCATCCTGTCCTCCCCCAAACCCACTCAACACCAACCCCCCTACCGACCCACCCTCCAACACTGTCCCCATTCCTCCGACACCATCTCCCAACCCCAAACCTGTCCCACTCAGACCACCTTTCCTCCCAACCCTATCCAACAATGCCCCCAGCTCTGCTACCCCGTCTGCCCCCCGTCTGCCCCTGCTCCCTCTCCAGGGCAGCCAGACTTGACACCAACAACAAGACTGCTGCTGTTGCTGCCTTTTGGGGGATGAGTCTCCAAGTTTACTGCAACCTTTTGACAGGTTCCACCTTTGCTCTGTCCAGGACAATTTGGAGAGATTAGGGTTTAGGGTACATGCCTGTGTAGAACTCCAGGGAAAGTGTGTGTTGCGGGGGGGGGGGAAGAGAGAGAGGGCGGGAGGTCAGACATTTTGAGATGGTGCCTGGGCTCCCATCAATGTCCAGGACTGTTCTTGGCAGCATTTCAGTGAGCCGAATTCACTTTTGATCGCTGTCAACAAAAGACGCGATCAGTGTTCGAAACGTGTCTCTGATGTCATGTTTCTGTTGGGACACTGAGATCTCCTTCAGATAATCCGATATTCGGATAATTGATATTTGGATAATCGAGGTTCCTCTGCGGCTATGGAGGACATTGGCTCAGCTACTTTTGAAATATTGCGTGCAATTCTGGTCTCCTCACTATTGGAAGGATGTTGTGAAATTTGAAAGGGAAGAGAAAAGATTCACTAGGATGTTGCCAGGGTTGAAGGATTTGAGCTGTAGGGAGCGGCTGAATAGGTGAAATATTTTCCCTGGAACATTGGAGGACCATATAGAGATTTATGAAATCATGAGGGACATGGATAGGATGTATAGGCAAGGTCTTTTTCCTTGTCCAAAATGAGAGGTTTAAGTTGAGGTGGGAAAGATTTAAAGTTGACCTTGAGGCAATTTTTTCTTGCACAGGGTGACGCGTGTATGGAATGAGCTGCCAGAGGAAGGAGGTGGAGGCTAGTGCATTTCCAACATTTAAAAGAAATTGAATGGGTAAATGAACGGGCAGGGTTAAGAGGTTAAAAGTGAGGACTGCAGATACTGGAGATCAGAGTCAAGATTAGAGTGGTGCTGGAAAAGCACAGCAGGTCAGGCAGCATCTGAGGAGCAGGAAAATCGACGTTTCAGGCAGGAGCCCTTCATCAGAAAGGGCTCCTGAAGAAGGGTTCCTGTCTGAAATGTTGATTTTCTTTGCTGTGTATCTCAATAATTCTCTTATGATTGACTAATAAAACAATATATTTGTCAAATAACAAAATTCTCTGTAACTGACCAACAAAAAGCACAAAAGGTTATAAATATCAGAAAGATGGACAAGACTTTAAGATGAATAGCAAATCCAGAACCCAAATTGTTGAAAGGAAATGTTTCTTACCCTGAGAAAGAAACCTTTGGTTTTCATGTTGACTAGGATCTGGCTCAGGGACAGATATATCTGCCCTGAGGTAAAACTAGTTCTGCTTACAGGGAACCTGAGAAAATAAACCTCCAGAACCGGTTAGTTTGCATCCGAAACTCAGCCTGTGATGGAATTCTCTTCAGGATAATTGAAGTAGAGTCGTTCAGAAAATGGTTCTTAAAACCCACTTTTCCCTATCTAATTCTAGAAGTATTAGTTTCCCCCCAAGGGATGTGCACTTCTTAATTAAAAGCATTTCTGGAAATCTATATTGCTAATAATGAGGCATTGTCAATTTGCCCATATGGGCACATTACCTTAAATATATGACATTGGGATTATTTTAGAGAGTTATCTTTAAAATTACTTAGTGGCAGTGCAGGCAATAAGGCCCTGGAGGTGCTTTGTCTCTTTCCTTCTCAAGATTTGTTCTTCAAATACAGACAGTTAACGTAATTAGTGGAAATTAGAAAACAATCAGCTTTTATTAACTGTTGGTCATTAATTATTCATTCTGCATTGACAGTAAAATTGAGATACTGCTAATCCATTTCTATTTGTTGCTTACTTTATTGAATTAGATAGATTACTTACAGTGTGGAAACAGGCCCTTCGGCCCAACAAGTCCACACCGCCCCTCCAAAGAGCAACGAACCCACCCAGACCCATTCCTCTACATTTACTCCTTCACCTAACACTACGGGCAAATTAGCATGGCCAATTCACCTAACCTGCACATTTTTGTAACTGTGGGAGAAAACCCATACAGGTATGGCGAGAACATGCAAATTCCACATAGACAGTTGCCTGAGGCAGGAATAGAACCCGGATCTCCGGCACTGTGAGGCAGCACTGCTAACCACTGTACCGCCCAACACTTCCTAGTAAGTGTTATGAAATTGGGTTGTTGAGTTTGCAGTGGCTGCACAAAATGGCTTCATTGCTTGTCAGACTATCAAATACATGTATTGTGGAAGGCTTCTAAACAAACTAGATCCAGGAGTAAAAATAAAAATCCAGATCTATTTGCAGATCTATCGGTTGCTGTATCAAAATCCTAGAATTCCTTTCCTAACAGCATTGTGGGTGTAGCTACATCAAGTGGGTTACAATGGTTCCCAAAGGCAGTTCACCATTTACTTCTTAAGGGCAACCAGAGGTGACGATAAATGCTGGTCCAGCATTTATTGTCCAATAAATGCTGAATCTGACATCCTTGTATGAATAAAACAAAGATGTCTTTACCCTAGATCTGATTAGCACCAAGGAGCTATGACACATCATTTGTCCTGCCAGGCTTAATGTGTTTTAAGTAACTTCCAATTATTTTATTCAGTTATATATTTTTCTTAGTTATATATTTCATTAACCTCATCACCATTCCTGTTTAAACCTTATGAATAAAATAGACTAACTATTTACCAAATGTTCACCTAAATGCATCTTCCTCTGTAGCAGAGTAATAATCAATTTTATCAACATGTAAAACATTGTAAATATGGACAACAAAATCTGTGCAAAGATAGCTGATCTGTCTTGGTCTTCTTTTGAAGCCTCCTAGTATTGTAGATGTGAGTCTCCAGTAACTCCGTGATATCAAGAAACTGAAGAATTTTTAAAATTCTACTTAGCAATAGCTCTTGTGTACACAAGTAGGTTTCCTTTACAAGGTGGAGGGGCACAGGCTTGCTTAAACATGCCTTCCTGTGGATGCAGCAAGTCAGCACATATTTTGCTGCACACTCCATAACTGAAATGAAGAGACAGTACTACATTTGCTGAAAATGCTAACCCCAGTGGCTTTCCTTCTCTATGCTATCTCAACTTTCGTCACCACATTCGATCTGTCATTTCCTTGGAGACACTGAATCGTAGTAGGCTACATTGCTCTGAAATGAGCTACACCACAAATAAGCTGTTCCAGGACACACATAACCTTGGCACTTCCTGATAAAGTGGAAGATTGTCCAGGTATGTCTTGTACCCATAAAGCAGGGCAAATTCCACCCAGCCAAGAACCATGTGTCTGTCTACTAATAAAGTAATGAAGTGACCTTCCCTTGAACACAAGATCAGAAATGAGGCTGTTTGCTGATGATTGCAAAATGTTTACAATGACTCAGATGCTGAAATAGTCCATGTCCAAACATAGCAAAATTTTGACAAAATTTAGTCTTGTGTTCACAAGTGGCAAGTAACATTCATGCCAGGCAAAGGTGATCCACCAACAAGAGAGAATTTAACGGTTACCTTTTGAGATTGAGTGTTACAACCACAACTGAATCACACATTATCAACAGTTTATAGTTTGCCATTGAGCCAAAGTGAACTGGACAAGCCACATAAACACTGTGGCTACATGAGTAAGCAAGAGGCAATGAATCCTGTGGCAAATAACTCATCAAGTGACACCCCAAAGCCTATCCACCATCTAAGGCAAAAGTCAGGAGAGTGATGGAATATTCCTCACTTTCCTGGATGATAACAACTCCAACATCATTTGAGATTTGACAAAGCAGCTCACTTGATTGGTCACATCCATCAATATTTGTTCCCTTTGAAACCAAAGTTCAGGAGCAGTAATGTGCAAGATGCAATGCAGACATTTACAAAGACACCTTAGATAACACCTTCTAAGCACACAACCATTATAATTTAGAAAGACAAGGACAGCAGATACATGGGAACACCTCCACGTGTTCCCATCCAAATCACTCATCATTTTGACTTGAAATTTATGTCACGGTTCCTTCAGATTCACTGCATCAAAATCTTGGAACTCTCTTCTCCAAGGAAAAACAGACATAAAAAATATAATAATACTCAGTAATGGTCATAATGGACATCTATTTTAAAGTTGAGTTAAAAAGGGTGATGATGGATAAGCTCATTAAGTCAGGCAGGATCTAACGAGCAGGAGAGCCGACGTTTTGGGAATAAGCCATACAAGAAGATAGGACCAGAATTTCTCATTCACCTGTTTCACTGATACTTCCTTCTGGGTCCTAGCTGCATTTTTGGCATCACAGCAATCAGGAAGGCAGCTCACAACCATCTTCTTAATTAGGCTGGGCAAAAAATGCTGGCCAGGCAATATCCACATTTCTTGGAGAATTTTTAAAATTCTACTTAGCAATAGCTCTTGTGTATACAAGTAGGTTTCCTTTACAAGGAGGAGGGGCACAGGCTTGCTTAAACATGCCTTCCTGTGGATGCAGCAAGTCAGCACATATTTTGCTGCACACTCCATAACTGAAATGAAGAGACAGTACTACATTTGCTGAAAATGCTAACCCCAGTGGCTTTCCTTCTCTATGCTATCTCAACTTTCGTCACCACATTCTATCTGTCATTTCCTTGGAGCTATCCTGGCTCGTTCAGCACATGCCTTCTGAAAAAGACTTGCATCCACAGCAGCTCATTATTTCTCTGTTCTCACTATCTCCATTTCATTGAATTCATATTATCAGGCAGAGAGTTGAGCAGAGATAACAGATATTTATAGGTTAAATGCTCACTTAGTCATTTATTTATTTTAAAATGAATTTACTGTAGCCCATTTTGGGTATTTCAGTTTGACACCAGCAATTGGATATCGTTGAATTTAGATATGGACAATGGTATTATGTGCTTTTCCAGATTTGGTAATTTGCCTGCAAATAGTGAGTCTTTGGAAATTATCTTTAGATAACTTCCTGCTGATCGTTTAGAGCTGTTCAACCAAGAGACACTTCAGTCATGTTTCAGATCTTAGCTTTGATTCCATCTGGCTGGACCTGTGAGAAGATTTTTCATGTTTTCCAATGTATGTTTTTTGGCTTCAAAATCTTTAGAAGCAAAGGGAGCTATATTACAGCTTGGGAGTAATTTTGTCACTTCTCCCCACTTGGAGGAAGGGAACAGGCTGTCAGGAAAGCTGAGAAGCACAGAGGGATATGTATATAGTCCCAAATACAATCTAAATCACTACATTAAAATTACTTCATTGGCGTAAAGTGCTTTGAGATGTCTGGTAGCTGTGAAAAGTGCTCAAGAAAAATGATTTGATTTGATTTGATTTATTATTGTCACAGTGCAGTGAAAAGTTTTTTTCCCTGCAGTACAGACAGATTTATCGTACAAAGGTGATAGAGCAGAGCGAAGTATACCAAGTTACAGCTGCAAAGAAGGTGCACAAAACACAGGATCGGTGTTAAATTTCCGTGTCTTTCTTTGCTTACTTTTACCCTGTAGAGTTCGTATATATATCAGTGATCTCTATATGGGCAAGGAACAGTGGAGCAGCATGTGTTCACAGATTTCTTACAGTGAAATCAAACTCTTCCAGCTTGCTAAGCACTGCTCAAAGCATGTGTAAGATGAATTTTATTTCACTCTGGGATCTTTTAATGAGGAGGCTGCCATGCAAAGACACAGTCTAGCTGAAAGATGTACTGGGCCTATGTGGAGTAGGCAATGAGCTTGCATTGTGTTCAGCTACACAGTGAATTTGTTGAAATGAAGAGACTATGCAAAGCATTCCGGAACATCAGAGCAATTGAAGATTTCTCCTAGCCTCTAGGCCAAAATCCATCTTCTTCTTGAGGCAGTAATATTAAGGCTGCGATATCTGCCATTTCCATCTCTTCCCCCGAGGTCTCTTTGACACAAGGTAGTGGGGGAGAGCCCATGGGTTCTGACAGCCTTGCCAGATATACTGAGGGGCCAGGTATGTTTTACTGCTGCTCGCTTTGCGAGGTTTCTGCTTTCATATGGTCCATGTGTTGGTTCAGGACTATCTCTCCTATCCAAACTTTGTTCATCATGGAAACTGACCTCATATCAACCATGACTCTTACCTGTGTGAGGTCATTCACGTGGTTTTAACGTCAAAGAAATCAGCTGCCTCTCTTGCTTAGAGGAGACTTGTATCCAGTATTGGAGTTCCTAATGTCATTTCATCCTCCAGCTCAGGTCTGGACGATCAGGTTTAACCTGGTACAGAGTCTCCTCTCCAACCCAAGGAAAGACCTAAGCTCTGGTATGGATGTGAGAGCTGTGATCACACTCACTTTATCTTCCAGCTGGTATAACTTGGTCCTGTTAACTCTGTAGCTCAAGAAGTTTCTTGGGGAGCCTGGAACACACATTTTTCCCTTTAAGGCATACGCCCACCTTGGAGTAAAGTTAAAGCACTATGTCCAAGTTCTCTAAATGCTCTTTATTGGTCTTCCCAGATTTTAGCACGTCATCCAGATAAATGGCGACCTGGGGTAGATCTTGTAAAATGTTCTTTATCAACTGCTGGAAAATGGCACAAGCTGATGATAAACCAAAAGGCAACCTTGTATATTGGTACAAGCCCTTATGGGTATTAATTGTAGCATACTTCTGGGCACCCTTATCTAATAGCAATTGCAGGTACACATGGCTCATGTCTAGCTTCATGAAGGGGAGACCCCACCCCGCCAGTTTTGCGTACAATCATCATCGAATCATATAATCCCTACAGCGTGGAAAAGGTCAAATGGTCCAACAAGTCCATGCTAAACCTCCAAAGAGTATCTCAGTTTGACCCATTCCCCTACTCTATTACTTTACATATCCCCTGACTAATGCACCTAACCAACACATCCCTGAACACTATGGGCAATTTAGCTTGACTAATTCACCTAACCTCCACATCTTTAGATTGTGGGAGGAAACTGGAGCACCCGGAGGAAACCCACACGGATGTGGAGAGATTGGAATTGAAGCCGGGTTCCTGGTGCTGTGAGGCAGCAGTGCTAACCACTCTACAGACAAAATTGAACATTTATTCGGCAGTGAAAAGCAGTTTACTGTTTGTTAAAATCCCCATCAAGCTTCAGGATCGGTATGACTGATGCTGCCCATTCCACAAACTGGACTGGTCCCTTCGCTTTCCAGCCTTCTGATTTCTGATGGCCTTGCAGAATTATCGATTTGCTTCTTGGTCAACGTGTAAGGTGGCTTTCGTCCCTTTGATAGTCCCTAGACATTCTTGAAAAACTTCCGATATTTAATTAGGACTTCACTCAGGGAGCCATTCTTTTATTGAAAAATATTGAGCCAATCATGGAATATTTGTCAACCAATTTCGCCCCATCAAGCTTGGGCCCAAACCTTTTACTACAATCATTGGTTGCTGAACCAGCTGCTTCTCATGTGAGACCTGAACCGTAGTCGTAGCCTTAATCTGTAGGGGTTCCGCGGTTTGTGTTCTCGCCTGACTGAGGTCTTATGCAAATTTAAGGGTTGAGGTCCAGTGCAAATTTTGCTCGTGCTTTGTTCCGTAATCACTGATTAATCTAATCTAAAAACAAAATCCAGCTGTGCCAGTATAGACCTCTATTAGAACTAAGTGACCATTTAGCCAGACATTTAATTTGTTTGAATGTTGCTAAGCAACTTAATTGTACTCAACCAGCTGTACATGGACTTTTCAGGGTGTGCACTCTCCTGGCTACCAACCTGTGAGTTTTCCTAATTACTTCAGGCCTAGTGGGGCTGTTTTGCCGTCTCACCTCAGGCTAGTGAGGCGGTCCACTTACCGGCAACAACTGAAATGGCCTGCTGACCAAGATCCTTGAGAAAATTTTAGTTGTTTGGCCAAGCATTGACTTTGTTTTGGGTTTTGCTGTGTGCTGACCTAGAGCCTCTTTGTTCAGGAAATGTCCTGAATGAGGCTGTGCAATTGCCTTCACTCAAGTTGTATTCCCTGAGCTCAGTCAGATGGCAAGGATGTCCATTTTTGTCGGAATACCCTACAACTCATAAGCTTGGCTTGCTGCATTTTCCAATGACAAAGCCAATTGAAGTATCTGTTTAGTGTCCAGTTGGGCTTCAGCTAGTCAGAGCTTTTACATGGTCATATTGTTAATGGGATTAATAGGATTAAACCAAAATTACATGTCTCTACCAGTTGTCTTAATCTCGTTAAAAATCTTGAGACAGATTCCCTGGTTCTCGATCCACTGTGTAAAACCGATAGTGTCTCAGATTTGAGGAGGCTTGAGGTCTTTATATTCCTTAGTGAAATTCGCAAACTCTTGAAAAAGCTGACAAAGCTGTGGGCCCATAGGAGAATTACTCATTGTTTTTTGTCTGCCCCACTGCCATTTGCCAGAAAAGTAATGGGCCTTGTCTTCGACAGCATGGTTGAATGGGTCAAGCTCCCCAATAATAGCATGATGCCAGAAATACTTTCCCCAATTTACACACAACCATTCCAAGCAAATATCTTTGGGGCATGTTTTTCTTTCATCAGCACTGAGAGAAAGTCAAAGGGAACATCAAGAGATTCTTTATCCTCTAATGTGTGCAGAAGGTGAGAGAAAGGTAGGCAACACTGTCCAGACTCCAGCAAAGTAGACTCCAGATCCCAGAACCTGCTCCTTCTGCAGATGAGGGGGGCTCGATGTCATGGAGGAATTCCAGAAGGTGAAGGACCAGCAAGGTTCTCTCTTTGCCTTGGAGGTCTCCAAGTTAATGTTCCGGTCTAGGGTCTGCTCCGTGGAACAGCACGAGACATGCTCATGTTTCTTCTTCCAGAAAGTGCACAAGGAGAGCTCCATGCAGAGCAGCCTGAAGGAAGAAGATAGCTTGGTAACATCATCTCAGGCTGACATCGTGAGGATCAACAAATCCTTTTATGCCAGTCTGCATGATACAAAGCCCACTGACAGCGTGGCCTCCCAGTCGTTCCTGTCCTCTATCACGGAGGTCTTAGACAACAGCACACGGGAGAAGCTGGACTAGCTGCTTTCACTGGGTGGCATGGTGGCTCCGTGGTTAGATTCATGTGTTGAAGTCAATGTTGAGCATCCTCAGGGCCATTTTATCACTACATCTGGTGGTTAGGTCAGTGGTGACACTGGGACGCTAATAGTGTTGACTGCGACATGGTCTATAATATATGGTTCTGTGGATACGTATGATTTTAGTAAGGAGGCCTTTCAGATTGAGAAGGCTGGGTTTGCCATTGTCATTTTGGGTGACTAGGAGTGTGTCAGCTGTTATTCCTCTTCAGAGATGGGAAGGTCAATGGACTTACAATTTGAACTGCTTTTCTCTTCACAGATGCTGCCGGACTTGGCTGAGTTTCTCTTACAATTTCTTTTCTGTTTATTACATTTCCTCTGACTCTGCGTGTTCTATCCTAACTCATTAATCAATTATGTTGTAGCTTGTTGTTAATTTTCAAGATTCATTATCACAGTTGCCTGGGATAGGCAGTCACCAATTTTTTGTAATTTGCAGATTGTCTATTGAGTTTGTTAAAAAGCAGTAGTTTAGATGTGATGTATTAGTTAGTTGAGGAAGGTACACAATGTTTGACTAATATCATAGCACAAACAAGCTGTTGGTGTGGAATGTTTCACAGCAGTTGACGTTTAATTGGCTTTAAGTTTGGGAAAGGGGGACTGTTCATCAGTCCTTTAGCTGTGCTTAAGTGTTCCAACTCCCTCACTCATTTCTTTTGGCTCCTGAGTGACATTACAAGCTTCACTACAAATGGATGGAACAGTAGGGAAATATTGTCAACCACTGTTCCCAAAGATACCTGCCTTAACTTGCAAGATACCAATGCCAGCTGCAGTATGTTGACATATTTTTGAATAACACATTTCAAGCTTTGCTAAATCAAGAGAGAAAGTCATTTCACCATTGGTTTCAACATCAAATTCCAGTTTGTTCACAAAGCAGGGTCTACCCACAATATTTTCCTTGTATAATGCATAATGGGTAAAATGCTTTCCTGTTGGCAATCATTTTTAACCTACATCTCTTTTACCAATTCCCACAGCTTTTTATTTTTGTATCCAACTGAAAAGCCCACAATGAGCACTCCAGGTCAACTTATTCTGAACTGATTCTAACTCAGTTTTTCCTTTTGTAACTGCTTTCAAAAGCCTGTCAAGGACACACTCATAATTGCCTCTGTACATTTCTCCAATTTCCAGTACAGCTCCCGCTGCCAATGATCTGAACATTTCAGTTGAACTGTTTGTTTGTTGCATTTTAGAATATTGCAGTGACATGGTAACTTCAATCAAAGGTCTGCTGCTTCTCACAGCTTCTCAAACTTATAACCAATCAAACCAGAACTCCTGTGATCCCATTGTTGTCATTAAAGTTTTTGTGGGGGTGGGGTTGTGATCACAGATACTTGATATAGGCAGTCAATAAGTTATTGCTATTTTCAAATAGATTTTAGATTACCTACTGTGTGGAAACAGCCCTCTGAAGAGAAACCTATCCAGACCCATTTCCCTCTGACTAATGCACCTATCACTATGGGCAATTTAGCCTGGCCAATTCACCTGGCCTGCACATCTTTGAACTGTGGGAGGAAACCAGAACACCCAGAGAAAACCCATGCACAACACAGGGAGAACATGCAAACTCCACACAGACAGTCACCCGAGGCTGGAATCGAACCTGGGACCCTGGTAATGTGAAGCAACAGTGTTTGAAGGTTAACTCTGCTTTCTCTCCACAGATGCTCTACAGTTGGAAACAGGCCCTTCGGCCCAACAAGTCCACACCGATCCTCCAATGAGTAACCCATCCAGATCCATTTCCCTCTGACTACTAGATGCAATACCCAGGTTGCAATGGGTTGCAACTGTGAGTCTGTTTGCAAGTTGATTTGTATGCAAGTTGGAGTACAATGCAGGATAATATAAAATAGCAGTCGGTAAGCACAAGGAAACATTCATATTTTGGATCTTTAAAGATACATCACTGTATGGGATTACCATTCATAAACATGAGCATTCATATAACTGAATGTTTGTAGTTCGGTGACCCCTTGTATAGTGAACAAACTTGGATTATTTCTAAATCAGGAAGGTGCTTCTCTTAACCCTTCCAAAAGCTGCAATCTGCACCTTACTCAAACACCATTTCTGTCCTTTCTTCAAAAGCTCTCTTATGGATTGAATGAAACTGGCTAAGTTGGGGGAAAAGTTTCCTATTGATTCAACATGCCTAATGAGCATAGTACATCATTTATTCACTTTGGTGCTGGCAATTCATTGATGGCTATTTATCTTTCTTGGATTGGCCATGATGCCTAGCTTTGAATAATGTGTCCTCAGAATGTAACTATTGTTCTCAAGAATTCGCATTTTCATTCAGTGTGAAGCTTAAATCCTGTATTGCCTTATACATGTCCTGACCCTTTAGACATGCTCTTTCTTCATTTGACCATGCACTAGGCTATTATTTATTTGCCAGATGCTTCTCTGTTTTCCTTCCAGGAAAATATAAATTGCTCTTTGGAAAATCTCTGATGCAGAGGAGATCCCAAATGGTAGATGTTTGAATTAATCCCATCTGAGTATTTTAGTAAGTGTTAGTAATCTTGATTTTGATGAAAAGATATTCATCAGAACCTTCTTTTGGTATCTAGTTTTGTGAAAAACTTGCTCATTGCCAATTTTGTCAAACTGGCATTACAGAGAAAAAAAATGGATTTCCCTCCTCATTATTTTGTTTGAGTGAGTGAAATCTGCACTTAATCTTTGTTCCACGTTTATATTGAGAATAGTCTAGCATTGAGTGCCATTGTGTTGATTCTGTCATTGATGACATGCATGTAGCTTAAGATTTTACTTTTCCCTTCACAGGATGACTAATTGTTCTGGGTATGTGCAAGCATATGGTTTAACATCTTCTTACAGAGTAATATGGTAGTCCAGTTTCAGTTTGCCTAAATCATAGGCTCACAGAATCATAGAATTTTACAACTCAGGTCATTCTGCTGATTGTGTCTATACCAGCTTCCAAAGGAGCTACCCAGCTAGTCCCATTCTCCAGTCTATCTCTCTAGCCCTCTACATTCATCACTCCAAACATATCCAGCTGTCTTTTGAAACCTCCAATGGAATCAATCTCCACCACTCTTCCAGGCAGCACATTCAAAATCGTAACGACTCTCTGAGTAAAGCCATTTCTCCTCGTTGCACTCCTAGCCTTCTGCTGGAAATCTTGAAATTGTGATCCATAGCTGCTGACATACCAACTGGTGGAAACAGATTACCTTTCTTTGCTCTGTCAAAATTATTCATAATTTTGAACACCTCAATAAAGTCACTATTGAATTTTCTCTGTTCACAGGAGAATAAGCCTGATCTTATTCTCTAATCTTTCTTTGGATCTAAAATCCCTCATTCCTAAGTCATTCTCGTAAATCTCCTTTGCACTCTCTCCAGGTCTTTGACATCGTTCCTTAAATTAAGTGCCAAGACAGAACACAGCACTCCAAATCTAGTCTGACCAATAATTTGTAGAAGTGTATCATCACTTCCTTGCCTTTCTCCTCTGTGCCTCTATCTGTAAACCCATGAATCCTATAAACCTTCTTAACAACTGTTACAACTTGCCTGACCACCTTCAGAGAATCTTGGACATGAACCCCGAAGTCCCTATGTTCCTGTACTCCCTTAAAGTTGTACTATTGAGCCTGTATCATCTTTCCATGTTTCTTCTACAAAAATGCATTTCTCTGCACTGAAATTCATCTGCCAGGTGTCTTGGCCATTTGATTAACTTTTAATGTCTTTCTGAAGTTGCTGTCATCCTCACAATTAACTATTCTCTCAGCTTAGTATCATCTGCAAATTTAGAGATTTGGTCCTCAACACCGGTCTTCAAATTGTTTACGTAAATCAGAAAAAGCAGGGTCCCGATACTGATCCTGGGGAACAAAAGTTTCAACTTATCTCCAGTCTCAGAACAGCCTGTCTACACCTACCCTCTGTTATGTATCTTTTAGCCAACGTCTAATCCATGCCATTAAGGACGCATCAATCCCAAATATTTCTAATTGTGGCACTGTATCAAGTGCTTTCTCAAAGTCCAAATACACAGTATCCATACCACTAAACTCATCCACAGCCTGTATCACCTCATCAAAGAACTCAATTGACTTTGTCAGACACGATCTCTCCTTGACAAAGCCATGCTGACTGTCGAATATTAACTTACTTTTCCCCAAGTATATATTTATCTTATCCAGTATTATGGCCTCCTTGAGTTTTCCCACTATTGATGTCAAGCTGACAGGTTGCAGTTTTCTGGGTTATTACTTGCCTTTTGAATAGCTTTGGAAATTCATAGCAAAATTCTCCTCCATCTTACTTCTGAAATATTGTATCGATGCTCTCTTAGAGACCTAGGCAAATTCATGCATTTCTGCTCATAAATAATTTCGCAGTATGTGTTGTGTAGGCAATGGCATAATGCTATTAATTCTAGATTATTAATCCACAAAATTCCTATAAACATTGAAACATAGAAAATAGGTGTAAGAGTAGGCCATTTAGCCACTTTGAGCTGCACCACCATTCAATATGATCATGGCTGATCATGCAATTTCAGGATCCCATTCCTGTTTTATCTCCATACCCCGTGATCCACTTAACCACAATTGCCAAGCCCAGCTCCCTTTTAAATATACATAACAAACTGGCCTGAACAGCTTTCTATGGGAGAGAATTCCACAGGTTCATAACTCTAAGTGAAGAAAATTTTCCTCATCTCTGTCCTGAATGGCTTATCCCTTATTCTTGGACTTTGCTTCCCCCAACCCTCCTTCCCATTTCTGGACTTCCCAATATTGGTAACATTCTTCCCACATCTGGCTAATCCCTCAGTAGCAAGAATGTCTTTCCTCAGACTAGGAGACTAAAATTGCACACAGTAGTCAAGGTGTGGTCTCACCCAGGCCCTGTCTAACTGCAGCAAAACAATCCCTACACTGATACTCAAATCCTCTTGCTATGAAGCCCAGCATGCCATTAGCTTTCCTCACTGCCTGCTGTACCTGCATGCCAACCTTCAGTGATTGTAACACCATGATACCCAAGCCTTGTTGCACCTCACCTTTTCCTAAATTGCCCCCATTCAAATCAAGTTAAAAATCACACATTAGGTTATCGTCCAACAGGTTTTTTTGGAGGTACTAGCTTTCAGTGCATTGCTCCTTCATCAGGTAGCTGTGGAACAGGATCGTAAAACACAAAATTTAAAACACTCACACCCACGCCCACACCATCTCACTGGCTTATACTCCCTCACATTCAAGCACACTCCACTAAGCATGCACACGTGCAAACACAGACTCTCTCACGCACACTCACACACATTCTCTCTCTCATATGCATGTACACGCACATATAAGTGTATGGGGGTGAATTTGCATTTGCAGAATTATATTTGCAGATACATTCTATTTTGCTCAAAAAGCACACAATCTGCAGGCAGTCAATACAGGCAGTCAATCCATACAACATTTTATAAATTTGTACTTTGGAAATACAATGAGTCTGACTCATGATTGGGATAGAGACAGACTCTAACCGTACACCTTTAATGCATTATCTGAGCTGAGATGTCACTTTTTTTTATAAAACCGTAAGCTATCTCGAGAATGTGATGAAGGAACAGCGCTCCAAAAGTCGTACTTACAAATAAATCTGTTGGACTATAATCTGGTGTTGTATGATTTTTAACTTTGTTCACCCAGGCCAACACTGATACATCCACAGTGTCATAGAATCAGAGAGCTGCACAACGTGGAAATGGACCCTTCAGTCCAACCCGTCCATGCCAATCAGATATCCCAACCCATTTAGTCCCACATGCCAGCACCTGGTCCATATCCCTCCAAACCCTTCCTATTCATAAACCCACCCAGATGCCTTTTAAATGTTGTAATTGTACTTACCTCCACCACTTCCTCTGGCAGCTCATTCCATACACGCATCATCTTCTGCGTGAAAATGTTGCCCCTTACATCTCTTTAATATCTTTCCCCTCTCATCCTAAACCTATGCCCTCGAGTTCTGGACTCCCTCACTCCAGGGCAAAGATCTTGTCTATTTAGCATATCCCCTCTCATCCTAAACCTATGCCTCTAGATCTGGACTCCCCCACTCCAGGGAAAAGATCTTGTCTATTTAACATATCCATGCTCCTATAAACCCCTATAAGGTTAGCCCTCAGCCTCTGACGTTCCAGGGAAAACACAACATCTTTCCGATAGGAAGGAGACCAGAATTGCATACAATATTCCAATTGTGGCCTATCCATGCCTACCATTCAAGTAACAAGCTGCCTCCCCTTTTTTGACACCAAAGTGGATAGTCTCACATTTATCCACATTATACTGCATTTGCCAAGTATTTCTCCACTCAGCTAGTCTGTCCAATTCATCCTTCAGCCTCTTAACATCTTCTTCACTGCACACACTGCGGCCCAGTTGATGTTTTGGGGATCTGGATTAATTTAATAAATAATTTGGTATTAAGGGTTTAATGATTACCAGGAAACCATTGTTGATTGTTAGTCCTTTAGGGAAGGAAAACTATCATCCTTTCCTGGTCTGGCCTGTGTATGAGTCCAGAACCACAGCAACATGTTTGACTCTGAACTACCCCTGTGTAATTAGGGATGGACAATAAATGCTGGCTGAGCTACAGATGCAGCCATCTTGTGAGTGAATAAAACAACGTCTCCTGTGATGGAGTTTCAATGGCTATTGACCCACAGATTGTGGATGTGGGCCTCCTGCACTTTGGAGTTTTATGTTTGCTGATCACAGCCTTCAACCATGATGGGCTGTCTGTTAGGATTGATACAATAGCGACAGTTTTGAGTTTTAAATTCTACTTTAAACCCTTATATCTCAAGTTGATAATTTAGAATCTTTTTTAACTCCTGTTGACTTCCTATAGGAGTGCTGTCTTCACCTTTGGTCAAAAGTCACACAACACCAGCCTATAGACCTACACATTTTTGTGAAGTTTTGACTTCACTGATGAAGGAGCAACACTTTAAAAGCTTGTGATTTCAAATAAACAAGTTGGACTATAACCCCGTGTCATGTGACTTTTGACTTTGTCCACCCTCGTCCAATACCAGCAGCTCTACATCATGTCTTCATCTTTGGTTTTGTATTTTTTACGTCTTGATTTATTTTTTTTTGCATGATTTCCACTTCTCTGAGAATCCTTTTTTGCTTTTGCAAGACCTTTCCTTTGCTTTTGCTAGTGATGAAGATGCTGTTAATCTCCAATTTTTTCTGGCTCAGTTCGCCACAGCTCTTCCTGCTGGATATTCATTGCACATGTCATCTAATTTGGAGTCATATCTTGTGCAACTTAAGACAAGCGACCATGGTCCAAGATTAAACATTCTAATTTGACCCAGAGCAAGAGAAATTGGCCCTGACAGAAAATTGACCAAATTAAATTAAACAGTAGCCATTAGCTATCAACTACAGAGAATGGGGAAAACCAAGTTCAAAGAGGTCACAAAGGTCAGGGGAGAACCAGATACAACCAGCCCAAGGGTATTGTGTTGGAGAAGTATAGATCAGATTTTCCGACATCTTAACTTTCACCCAATGTCTGAATATATGCACTTTATAGCCCGCCATCCCAGCAATGCCACAGTGAAGGATGTAGGTATGACCCCAATGGATGCTTTGAACCCTGCTAATGACCTCATTGGCCAAAAGCCACAGAACATTAAGATAAGTCTGGGGCAAGTGAGATAAAAGCACACTCCTGGAAGCCACCACCTTAGTGACAACTTGCAATGAGACGCCTAGCGGAAAACCACGCCGCAACCCAAGAAAATCCAGGAGAAGCTCTGCCCTGGCCTACGAGACCCACCGTCATGGAAGAGAGCCAGCCCTGTCTCGTAGAGGAAGGAGATGCCAACGGCCTGGCTCAAGCACATGGATTATTGCAGATAATATCCATTCTCAGACAGGTTGAGCAAAATAAAGAGTAAATATTGTGGGAATTTGGGAAATGTTCACATGATTTTTTAATAAGGGATACTTTACTAATCAAGTCAAGTTGAACTACAAACTGAATTTTGTGTCCCTTTGTGTGTCTCGCTGACAAAAGCACTTGGGTAAAGTGTTTTTAATACATACACTGGTCAAAGTGTCCGAAGTACAGACAATGTAATATAATTGATATTAATTCCCACTTTTTGGGCTTTCAGTCTGCTTCCAGGAGGTGATGATGTTATGTTGGAGTGGCACGATGGCTCAGCGGTTAGCATTGGTGTTTTACAGCACCAGGTCCTGGGTTCAATACCAGCCTCGGATGACTGTTTGCATGGAGTAGCACATTCTCCCTGTGTCTGTGTGGGTTCCCTCCAGGTGCTCCTATTTCCTCCATTAGTTCAAAGCTATGCAGGTTAGGTGGATGGGAATACAGGGTTACAGAGATAAGGTAGGAGGTTGGGTCTGGGAATGCTCTTTGGAGAGTTGGTGCAGATGTGATGGGCCAAATGCCCTGCTTCTACACTATAGGGATTGCTGTGATACTCATCCAATCTGGTCAGAAGAATCCCCAGAATCCCTGCAGTACTGAATGATTTGGGCCTGATTTCAGCTTGGGTGGTGAATTATATTGCCGGTTCCAGTGTTAAATCCTCCCTGGATTGAAAAATTATAAAAAAAGGCTGATAGCTTCACATCTTTCACACTGCATACTACACTGTCTCTGATTAATACATCTTTCAAAACTCTACACTTGCAATATTCTGCCATATGATATAAACCTATTAAATGGCTTCCATCAATTCCTCTATCAATTGTTGATTGAATTTCACCTTTCTTATCAAATTTCTTCTGGGGCAAGCGTATACATGAAATGCATCATATTCTGTTGTACCTTATTCATGCTTTGTCTTCGCAGAATATCATCAACCATTAGACCCTATGTTCTTTAAAACATGAACTGAGTGCTTCTCCTTCATGTGTAAGCCTAAGGTTGTTCTAAAATGTGGAACTGCCTTGTTATCAACTGGCTGAGGTAATGACAAGGTCTCTATTGGTGATGCCATCCCTGCTGATGACCTGAAACTGAATGACTGGATGAGTAATTGGCTGTTTTTCTTTCTTACAGTTGAAATTTTCTGATCCTGTGTTTATCCTCTCCATTATTGTCAATTTGTGTCTCTGCTTCAAAGTCTTCTGAAGTTCTTTATTTTACCCTTCAAAATCTTCTCCTCTGTAGCCTTGCAACTGAAGTCTCCTGAGGTGCTATTTCTCCCGTGCTTTCAGAGCTTTTCAGCTTTGATCTGAAATGGGATGAGCTCAGATCAGCTAACTTAACTTTTAACTTGAAATAACGTATGGAAATAATTGCCATTGGTTTTAAAACTCGTACATTAGTAGCTAAACTTGTAAAGTATTTTTAAGGTAATCAATATAGCTAGAGAAAAGCTGTAAGGAAGTCGAAAATGGAGTTCAACAGAGATAGTGGAATTACTGGATAGAGTCTTTATAGAAGTAGTTTATGTGGTTGATCCTAAACTGTGGCTTTCTGTTTCAATGTTTTCAACCTTTTAAGTATTTCACCAAAATGTTAGCCTAAAAATAGTATGGTTTCTTTGAACTTGCATTTTTTTTGTTTCTGTGAAGATTGAAAGATTTATAATGTCATTATGATGAATCTTATATACTTTGTGGTTTATTGAGCAATGACCTAACTATTCTTAAACTTCCTTCCTTACTTCTAAACGAACTTTGTGTATGCAAATTCTATTCACTGCAGGGTTCATTGACAACCATAATAATATAAAAATAAACATGATCTATTTCAATAATCAGATAAAGATCTGTGGTTATTACACAATAAAATAAGCAAATGCCTGTTCTGAAGTCCAGTCATACCAGATTTGAAATGTTAACTCTGTTTCTCTATCCACAGATGCTGCCATACTTGTTGAGTTTCTCCAGGTTATTGTGTGTTTGTTTTGTAACTTGACATTAATCTGATGCCTAACTCTCTCTCTGTCTCTTCACTTTCAGGTTCTCCTATTCAGGTTCAGGTTAGCACTGCTGCCTCACAGCGCCTGTAGACCCGGGTTCAATTCCCGACTCAGGCGACTGACTGTGTGGAGTTTGCACGTTCTCCCCGTGTCTGCGTGGGTTTCCTCCGGGTGCTCCGGTTTCCTCCCACAGTCACAAAGATGTGCGGGTCAGGTGAATTGGCCATGCTAAATTGCCCGTAGTGTTAGGTAAGGGATAAATGTAGGGGTATGGGTGGGTTGCGCTTCGGCGGGTCGGTGTGGACTTGTTGGGCCGAAGGGCCTGTTTCCACACTGTAAGTCTAATCTAATCTAATCTAATCTATTCTCTTCCTCCCACTGTTGTTTCGCTGCCCTTTCCGTTTGCTCCTTCTCATTCTGTCTACCCCAGTTCCCTCTGCCACTGCAATCTTTTTGTTCCATATCTGCCACTGTCTCTTTTTCTGCTCTTGTTTTCCTTACTCTCTCACCCATTGCATTTTGCCTTAACACCACAATTCTCTCCCTTATTTCTTATTTCCCTCTTTTTTTAATTTCCATGCATTCCCCTTTTGCCTCTACCCCACTCATTTTATCTCTATTTGCACCCCCTCTCCCAATCTGTGCCCTACTTTCTCCCTTCCTTTCCATCTCCATTTTTTTTCTTTCTCTGCTGTCTGCGTTGCCATCTCTTTGTGCCAGCGTATTTCTCTGTTTTTGTCCTTGGTCAATATTTATTCTTCAAAAACAGTGCTGAATCAGATTATCTATTCATTACCTTTTTTTTTCTCTGTGGACCTTGCTATTGCTGCTATGCCTCACTTTATTGCGATGATAACTACTTCAAGATGACTTCATTGGTTGTATAGAAGTTTATGAAATGTACTAGATAATTACATTTTTTTTAAACTTCACAGCCTTTTGGCTTGAAAAGCTATTAATGCAGTGATAACATATCCATTAATATTTTGATGTTTTTCAGTCTTGTATTGTTGTGAAGTTTAAAATATGATAACACATTCCAAACCCAAAAAAGGTGATAACTGTCATTCTGGACCATTGATGCAAACTTGTCAAAAAAAAGCAAATTAATCATTGTACTTATTTCCCCCAAAGGTTCCTCAACTTTGACCATTTTTACTCATGCTCAGTACTTTGGGGAGAATATAAATTTGCTGCTTCTGCTTTCTGCTTTGGGTTCTCTCCAAATTGCTTTCAATGTGGTTACAAGTGTGAAACTACAGGATAGGTTTCATTAGCAATTTGATGATTAAACTCTACTTCGTGTAATGAAATGTCCCAGAGAACAGCAATGGTTTCACTTTCCATTCTCTGTCCACCTGACTACAATGGTCAGGCCTTGTTCTTGTACTTGTTTTTTGTCTCAGCTTCCAAATAGTTTCTCTTCTCTGTCCTCAATCTGTTCTGGTATTTTTTATTACATGTTGACTTTTTTTTTAGATTAGATTAGATTACTTACAGTGTGGAAGCAGGCCCTTCGGCCCAACAAGTCCACACCAACCCGTCGAAGCGCAACCCACCCATACCCCTACATTTACCCCTTACCTAACACTACAGGCAATTTAGCATGGCCAATTCACCTGACCCGCACATCTTTGGACTGTGGGAGGAAACCGGAGCACCCAGAGGAAACCCACGCAGACACGGGGAGAACGTGCAAACTCCACACAGTCAGTCGCCTGAGTTGGGAATTGAACCCGGGTCTCAACCGCTGTGAGGAAGCAGTGCTAACCACTGTGCCACCGTGCCGCCCACTAACTTCTGCTCTGTGTCATACTCCAGTTTATGTGCAAGAGTTTTGTTTGGTTTTAATCATTTGTGGAATATGGCCATCACTGGCAAGTCCATGATTTATTGCCTATAATAGCTCCCTTAAGATGGTAGTGACCCCATCTGAGACAGTATTGTGGACAGTTCTCTGTTTTCAAGTGTTATCCCTTTCTCTTTTTAACCTATTGTACTCAGCCCTTTCCATGCAAAATCTACTCTCCCTTCTTTCCTTACAGACTGACACCCCATCTCCAACCTTTCCTTGCTCTTGCCCATGAGTGCCTCATTATCTTTGGGAAGATAATGTGACGTCTCTCATTGAACCACCACAGTCCATGGAATGTAACAGTGCTGTATTTGGGATTTCTTGGCTTTTGATTCAGCAACAGTGAAGGAACAGTTGTATTATTCCAATGGATGATGTGTACCAGAGAAGGGAACTTACAGGTGATGGTGGCCTCATGCATCTGATGCCCAAGACCTTCTAGGATGTAGGTTTGGAGGGCAATGTTGAAGCAGCTTGGGTAAATTTGCTGCACTGCATCTCGTCAATAGTAAACATGACAGTCAATGTCACCATTGCTGATGAAGAGAGAGAATGTTGAAGGTGGTGGTGAGGCTGTCATTCAAGTAGTAAAAAGTGAGGTCTGCAGATGCTGGAGATCACAGTTGAAAATGTCTTGCTGGTTAAAGCACAGCAGGTTAGGCAGCATCCAAGGAATAGGAAATTCGACGTTTCGGGCATAAGCCCTTCATCAGGAATGAGGAGAGGGTGCCAGGCAGGCTAAGATAAAAGGTAGGGAGGAGGGACTTGGGGGAGGGGTGATGGAGATGTGATAGGTGGAAGGAGGTCAAGGTGAGGGTGATAGGCCGGAGTGGGGTGGGGGCGGAGAGGTTAGGAAGAAGATTGCAGGTTAGGAGGGCGGTGCTGAGTTGAGGGAACCGACTGAGACAAGGTGGGGGGAGGGGAAATGAGGAAACTGGAGAAATCTGAGTTCATCCCTTGTGGTTGGAGGGTTCCCAGGCGGAAGATGAGGCGTTCTTCCTCCAACCGTCGTGTTGTTATGTTTTGCCGGTGGAGGAGTCCAAGGACCTGCATGTCCTCGGTGGAGTGGGAGGGAGAGTTAAAGTGTTGAGCCACGGGGTGGTTGGGTTGGTTGGTCCGGGCGTCCCTGAGGTGTTCTCTGAAGCGTTCCGCAAGTAAGCGGCCCGTCTCCCCAATGTAGAGGAGGCCACATCGGGTGCAGCGGATGCAATAGATGATGTGTGTGGAGGTGCAGGTGAACTTGTGGCGGATATGGAAGGATCCCTTGGGGCCTTGGAGGGAAGTGAGGGAGGAGGTGTGGGCGCAAGTTTTACATTTCCTGCGGTTGCAGGGGAAGGTGCCGGGAGTGGAGGTTGGGTTGGTGGGGGGTGTGGACCTGACGAGGGAGTCACGAAGGGAGTGTTCTTTGCGGAACGCTGATAGGGGAGGGGAGGGAAATATATCCCTGGTGGTGGGGTCCGTTTGGAGGTTGCGGAAGTGACGGTGGATGATACGTTGTATACGGAGATTGGTGGGGTGGTAGGTGAGAACCAGTGGGGTTCTGTCTTGGTGGCGGTTGGAGGAGCGGGGCTCAAGGGCGGAGGAGCAGGAAGTGGAGGAGATGCGGTGGAGGGCATCGTCGATCACGTTTGGGGGGAATCTGCGGTCCTTGAAAAAGGAGGCCATCTGGGCTGTGCGGTGTTGGAACTGGTCCTCCTGGGAGCAGATGCGGTGGAGACGAAGGAATTGGGAATATGGGATGGAATTTTTACAGGGGGCAGGGTGGGAGGAGGTGTAGTCCAGATAGCTGTGGGAGTCAGTCGGTTTATAGTAGATGTCTGTGTTGAGTCGGTCAATCAAGTAAGCTGCTTTGCCTGATTAGTGACAAATTTCTTGCATGTTGTTAAAACTATACTCACACAGACAAGTGGAGTGAATTCCATCAAACTGCAAACTTGCGTTTGTTGAAGGTAGACAGAATTTCTGGAGACAGAAGGTGAATTACTTGCAGCAAAACTCCACAGCTACCTTCTTTCAGTCTGAAATGTATCTATTTACCACTACCCTCTGTTTCCTGTCATTCAAGTAATCTTGTATGAATTTTGCTACTGTTCATTTTATTCCACATGCGATAATGTTATTCCCTGGACTGTTGCATCGCTCTATATTAAATGCCTTTAAATGCATGAAAAATTGAACTTTCAGACTCTGCTGCTGAATAGGTGTAGTGGAAATAAATGATAATGTACCTGCGCCAGTTTGGGGAAGCTTTTGTTCCATTAACAGCAACTCTTGAGTTTTTGATATCACTACATACATGCAGATTGTTTAAGTTCGTAAACTGCTAAAAGCCTATTATTAGACTTTAACTGGTGTATACCAATGGTTTAGAAACCCATTAGCAGTTTGTAAACATAAGTCATAAAGTGAGAGCCTCTGTTCATCCAGACATTGTTTTATGGGACACATGACTCTACAGAGTACAGTCAAATCGTCAAATTGCCAATGAGACCATGGTACAGTTTCACACTTATAACCATGTTGAAGATAATTTGAAGAGAACCTTCCTGTCTTTTAACTGTCATTGAATGTCAAGTGACAGTTGTTAGATTCTCTTTTTAAGGAGATGCACATTGCCTGGCATTTGTGTGGTGCAAATGTTACTTGTCACTTGTCAACCCAAACCAGGATTTTGTCCCGGCTTTGGTGCATTTGGACATGGACTGCTTTTGTATTTGAGGTGCTACAAATGGAAGTGACCATTGTACAATCATTGACTAATATCTACACTTCTGATGTTATGGAGAGAAGTTCAATGATGAAACAGCAAAGACAGTTGGGACTAGGCATTCCCTTGAGGAAATATTATGAGGGAGGCAATGGCTCTTGGTATTATCTCAGGGGAACATAGCACAAACAGTCAAGTTTCTGCTATTGAGACTGGCTCCAGTGCAACGAGGGGTATGTCGGCTTCCAAGAGATCAATTGTGTTAGGGGATTCTGTAACCAGCGGTACAGACAGACGTTTCTGTGGCCAGTGGAGAAAAAGCAGAATGGTGTGTTGTTTCCTTGGTGCCAGGATCAAGGATGTCTCAGAGAGGGTGCAGAATGTTATCACGGGGGAGAGGGGCCAGCAGGTGGTCATTGTCCACATTGGAACCAACGACATTGGAATGAAAAAGGTTGAGACTCTGAAAGGAGATTACAGAGAGTTCGGCAGAAATTTAAAAAGGAGGTCCTCAAAGGTAGTAAAATCTGGATTACACCCCGTGCTACGAGGTAGTGATGGCAGGAATAGGAGGATAGAGCAGATGAATGCATGGTTGAGGAGCTGGTGAATGGGAGAAGGATTCATATTTTTGGATCATGGAATCTCTTTTGGGGAAAAAGTGACCTGTACAAGAAGGATGGATTGTACCTAAATTGGAAGGGGACTAATATACTGGCAAGGAAATTTGCTCGAACTGCTTGGGAGGATTTAAACTAGTAAGGTGGGGGGGCGGGGGGGAGGACCTAGGGAGTTAGTGAGGAAAGACATCGATCTGAGACGGGTACAGCTGAGAACAGAAGTGAGTCAAACAGTCAGGGCAGGCAGGGACAAGGTAGGACTATTAAATTAAACTGCATTTATTTCAAAGCAAGGGGCCTAACAGGGAAGGCAGATGAACTCAGGGCATGGTTAGGAATATGGCACTGGGATATCATAGCAATTATGGAAACATGGCTCAGGACTGTCAGCTTAATGTTCCAGGATACAAATGCTACAGGAAGGATAGAAAAGGAGGCAAGAGAGGAGGGGGAGTGGCATTTTTGATAAGGGATAGCATTACAGCTGTGCTGAGGGAGGATATTCCCGGAAATACATCCAGGGAAGTTATTTGGGTGGAACTGAGAAATAAGAAACGGATGATCACCTTATTGGGATTGTATTATAGATCCCGCAATAGTCAGAGGGAAATTGAGAAACAAACTTGTAAGGAGATCTCAGCTATCTGTGATAATAATAGGGTAGTTGTGTAGGGGATTTTAACTTTCCAAACAGTGACTGGGACTGCCGTAGTGTTAAAGGTTTAGATGGAGAGGAATTTCTTAAGTGTGTACAAGACAATTTCTGATTCAGTATGTGGATGTACTTACGAGAGAAGGTGCAGACTTGACCTACTCTTGGGAAATAAGGCAGGGCAGGTGACTGAGGTGTCAGTGGGGGAACATTTTGAGGCCAACGACCATAATTCTATTTGTTTTAAAATAGTGATGGAAAAGGACAGACCAGATTTAAAAGTTGAAGCCCTAAATTGGAGAAAGGCCAATTTTGACAGTATTAGACAAGAACGTTTGAAGGGTGATTGGAGGCAGATGTTCGCAGGTAAAGGGGTGGCTGGAAAATGGGAAGCCTTCAGGAATGAGATAACAAGAATCCAGAGAAAGTATATCCCTGCCATGGTGAAAGGGAAGGCTGGTAGGTATAGGGAATGCTGGATGATTAAAGAAATTGAGGGTTTGATTAAGAAAAAGAAGGAAGCATATGTCAGGTATAGACAGGATAGATTGAGTGAATCCTTTGAAGAGTATAAAGGAAGTAGGAGTATACTTAAGAGGGAAATCAGGTGCAAAACCTAGGGACATGAGATAGCTTTGGCAAATAGAATTAAGGAGAATCCAAAGGGTTTTTACAAATATATTAAGGACAAAAGAGTAACTAGGGAGAAAATAGGGCACCTCAAAGATCAGCAAGGCAGCCTTTGTGTGGAGCTACAGAAAATGGGGGAGATACTAAATGAATATTTTGCATCAGTGTTTACTGTGGAGAAGGATATGAAAGATATAGACTGTAGGGAAATAAATGATGACATCTTGCAAAATGTCCAGATTACAGAGGAGGAAGTACTGGATGTCTTAAAATGGTTAAAGGTGGATAAATCCCCAGGACGTGATCAGGTGTATCCAAGAATTCTGTGGGAAGCTAGAGAAGTGATTGCTGGGCGTCTTGCTGAGATAATTGTATCATTGATAGTCACAGGTGAGGTGCCGGAAGACTGGAGGTTGGCAAACGTGGTGCCACTGTTTAAGAAGGGCGGTAAAGATGAGCCAGGGAACTATAGACTAGTGAGCTTGACCTCGGTGGTGTGCAAGTTGTTGGAGGGAATCCTGAGGGACAGGATGTACACGTATTTGGAAAGGCAAGGACTGATTCAAGATAGTCAACATGGCTTTGTGCGTGGGAAATCATGTCTCACAAACTTCATTGAGTTTTTTGAAGAAGTAACAAAGAAGATTGATGAGGGTGGAGCAATAGATGTGATCTATATGGACTTCAGTAAGGTGTTTGACAAGGTTCCCCATGGGAGACTGATTAGCAAGCTTAGATCTCATGGAATACAGGGAGAACTAGCCATTTGGATACAGAACTGGCTCAAAGATAGAAGACAGAGGGTGGTGGTGGAGGATTGTTTTTCAGACTGGAAGCCTGTGACCGGTGGAGTGTCACAAGGATCGATGCTGGGCCCTCTACTTTTTGTCATTTTCATAAATGATTTGGATGCGAGCATAAGAGGTACAGTTAGTAAATTTGCAGATGACAGCAAAATTGGAGGTGTAGTGTACAATGAAGAAGGCCACCTCAGATTACAACAGGATCTGGACCCAATGGGCTGAGAAGTGGCAGGTGGAGTTTACTTTACATAAATGCGAGATGCTGTAGTTTGGGAAAGCAAATCTTAGCAGGACTTATACACATAATGGTAAGGTCCTAGGGAGTGTTGCTGAATAAAGAGACCTTGGAGTGCAGGTTCATAGCTCCTTGAAAGTGGAGTTGCAGATAGATAGGATAGTGAAGAAGGCGTTTGGTATGCTTTCCTTTATTGGTCAGAGTATTGAGTACAGGAGTTGGGAGGTCATGTTGTGTTTGTGCAGAACATTGGTTAGGCCACTGTTGGAATATTGCGAGCAATTCTGGTCTCCTTCCTATCGGAATGATGCTGTGAAACTTGAAAGGGTTCAGAAAAGATTTACAAGGATGTTGCTAGGGTTGGAGGATCTGAGCCACAGGGAGAGGCTGAACAGGCTGGGGCTGTTTTCCCTGGAGCATTGGAGGCTGAGGGGTGACCTTATAGAGGTTTACAAAATTATGAGTGGCATGGATAGGATAAATAGGCAAAGTTTTTTCCCTGGGGTCGGGGAGTCCAGAAATAGAGGGCATCGGTTTAGGGTGAGAGGGAAAAGATATAAAAGAGACCTAAGGAGCAACTGTTTCATGCACAGGGTGGTACGTGTATGGAATGTGCTGTCAGAGGATGTGGTGGAGGCTGGTACAATTGCAACATTTAATAGACATTTGGATGGGTATATGAATAGGAAGGGTATGGAGGCATATGGGCTGAGTGCTGACAGGTGGGACTAGATTGATTTGGGATATCTGGTCGGCATGGACGGGTTGGACCGAAGGGTCTGTTTCCATGCTGTACATCTCTATGACTCAATCTTTCCTTAGATAAGAACAAAAGTGTTCACAGTGTTCCAGGTGCGGACTGCTAGTGTCTTGTAGAGCCCAACGAGATGGGTTTATACAATTAACACAGTGGTCACAGTTGGATTAGCTTTTAATTCCTGAATTTTTGATTGAATTTTAGTGTAACCATCTGCCCTAGTGGGTTCATTCTGTGTCACTGAAGCATTAACTCAGCTTTTGGATTACTAGTCCAGGGACATTAATGACGATTGACTCTCTAGTGCTTATCCAACGTTCAGCACTAGATGAGCACAAATTTCCCCTCAGTTACTAATAGGGAAGACTGCAATTATAATTTTCAGTCACGGCTTCACATTCTGTTCCATCACTATCAACTCGATTCTTCTGCCTAAACAGGTGTCTAAGATTCGACAGTCCACTTGCAATTTTTATGTCACATTTGATGTTGAGATATGTTCGGCAGTTTTCAGAGGGAGAGACCAAGGCCCACCACTGGCATGTCAAATGCCTAAGTGGATAGTATAGAAGATGATGCAACAGGCTTTCACTAAAAAAAGGAATATCGGGTTTGTGCTGCCTCTCTCACTGGCTGCTGAGACCCCAGTTGCCACCAGAAGATAATGGAGGGCAAGTTTTTAGTTATGTATAAGACAATGTTTTAGTTTTGAATTATTGCCTACTTTATTCCATTTGAATTTCCTGCTTAGTAGTTGTGATAATAATCTTGACTTATTTTTGGTAATAAAATGTAAGGAATGGAAACCCCACATACACCCACAAAGAGACATTCCTAACATTTCTGTCATCTGCTCCCAACAAGTAAGCTGTTAATCGTTTGTAATAAAATTGTGTTTGCTAACAGGGATCAATCTTATCAATGTGGAAATATGATTTATTGGCAGAAAACTCAGAACTGCCGGTTTAAAACAGGTTGTGATGTTCAGTTAAAATATTCAATATCAGAATAAGAGGTCCAAAAATAGAGATAGCAAGTTGTTAAAAATGATTCTTAGATTTATATAACCACCTTGTTAGGAAGGGAGACCCAGGAATTTCACTTGATAACAGTGAAGGAAAAGTGGCAGTGTTCCAAGAAAAAAAATGGTCTTTTGACTTGTTGGGAAACTTGAAGGTGGTATTGTCTGCTGTCTTTTCTCATTCTGGGTGGTAGAGGGTCCGGATTTGATAGGTGCGATTCTAGGAGTCTTGTTGAACTGCTGCAGCTCACCTTCTAGATAAGGTACAAATGTGCCAGTGGCGGAGGGAATAAATATTTAAGGTTGTGCATGGAGTGCAATCAAGCAGGCTAGTTTGTTTTCAAAGTTTGTTATTGAACTACTTGAGTGTTATTGGAGCTGCATTCACCCAGCATTTCATCACTCTCCTGGCTTGTGACTTATAGATGGTGGACAGGTTTCTGGGAGTTAGGAGGTGAGTTACTCAGAACAATCTGTGACCTGTTTCAATTAAGTATCTTGTCAATCCTAACTCTCAGGGTGTTGATGGTGGGGTATTCTATGATAGCAAGGGGAGGGGGGGGGGGAGCGGAGATGGTTAGAATCTGTCTTGTTGAGAAAAAGGTTGTTGCCTGCTACTGATGTTACTAGCCATTTGTCAAATCAAACTACAATGTTTTCCAACGTGACAGCCTGCAGGAATTGACCATTTCAATACATTCAGAGAAGTTGTGAGTGAAACTGATCACTGAACATTCAATCCCACCTTTCTAACTAACTTCATATTATCACTCTAATGAAAAAAAACTGATCTTCATAGGCAGGGAAACAACAAGACAATCCTTACGCAGTCTGAGGTACTTTGCACACATGGGAGTCCTTCATGTAGTCCAGGTGCAGTGCTGTGTTATCTTGCTTCATTCTGCTCATAAGGAAGGAGATTTGGTGTGCAGTGTATATGGTACACATGGATGACATGGACAGGTGTTACAGAATGTGAAATAGGGGGAGACGTAGCAGAATAGATTGAATGTTACCCCCAAAACAAAAGAAGATAGGACAGCGCTGGACATTATTCTGGGCAATGAAGCCATGTAATGTTTGAGGTGACAATGGGGAAGAATTTTACTGATAGCGACCACAATGCTGTAGATTTTAAGTTTTTTATGGAAAAGGAGAAAGTCTGCAAAAAAAAAAGTTTGGAATTGGAGTAAGACCAACTTAATTAAGTTGTGGCTGGATCAGGCCAAAATCGACTGGGAATAGCTACTTAAGGGTAAATCTACAGCAGAAACCTACACCAGTTGGACGCGTTCAAAAAGATATTGGGGAATGTATAGTTCTAAAATGTTCCCTTCAGGGTGAAATGTAGGAGCAATAAGCTGAATAAACATTGGATGTCTAGTAATATTCAGAACTGGACAAAAAGGAAAAAAAGAGATATTTAACAGGTATAAAGGGAGCAAAACAACAGAGGCCCTGGAAGGTTGAAATTACGACACATCTGGATAGTAGTAACAGGATAGGTCAGAGTCAGCATGGATTTATGAAGGGGAAATCATGCTTGACTAATCTTCTGGAATTTTTTGAGGATGTAACTCTGAAGATGGACGAGGGAGATCCAGTCGATGTAGTGTACCTGGACTTTCAGAAAGCTTTTGATAAAAGCATAAGAGGTTAGTGAGCAAAATTAGGACGCATGGTATTGGGAGCACAGTACTAACTTGGATTGAAAGTTGGTTGGCTGATAGGAAACAAAGAGTAGTGATAAACGGCTCCATTTCAGAATGGCAGGCAATGACCAGTGGGGTACCGCAGGGATCAGTGCTGGGACCGCAGCTTTTTACAATATATATTAATGATATAGAAGATGGTATTAATAATAACATTAGCAAATTTGCTGATGATACAAAGCTGGGTGGCAGGGTGAAATGTGAGGAGGATGTTACAGAGAGATCTGGGTGTTCTTGTACACCAGTCAATGAAGGTAAGCATGCAGGTACAGCAAATAGTGAAGAGGGCTAATAGCATGCTGACCTTCATAACAAGAGGGATTGAGTATAGAAGCAAAGAGGTTCTTCTGTAGCTGTACAGGGCCCTGGTGAGACCATACCTGGAGTACTATGTGCAGTTCTGGTCTCCAAATTTGAGGAAAGACATTCTGGCTATTGAGGGAGTGCAGCGTAGGTTCACGAGGTCAATTCCTGGAATGACGGGATTACCTTACACTGAAAGACTGGAGCGACTGGGCTTGTATACCCTTGAGTTTAGAAGACTGAGAGGGGATCTGATTGAGACATATAAAATTATTAAAGAATTCGACACTGTGGAGGCAGGAAACATGTTTTCACTGATGGGTGAGTGCTGAACCAGAGGACACAGCTTAAAAATATGGGGTAGACCATTTAGGACAGAGATGAGGAGAAACGTCTTCACCCAGAGAGTGGTGGCTGTGTGGAATGCTCTGCCCCAGAGGGCAGTGGAAGCCCAGTCTCTGGATTCATTTAAGAAAGAGTTGGATCGAGCTCTCAAGGATTGTGGAATCAAGGGTTATGGAGATAAGGCAGGAACAGGATACTGATTAAGGATGATCAGCCATGATCATATTGAATGGTGGTGCAGGCTCGAAGGGCAGAATGGCCTACTCCTCCATCTATTGTCTATTGTCTATTGTCTGTAGGCAGTTGTGGCGAACTCAAGAAAGCAATTAAGTCAGCAACGAGGAAGCACGAGAAAGTGCTGGCAGGCAAAATTAGGGAGGATCCCAAGATATCCTCAAGCATATCAAAGGAAAGAGGATGCTATTAAATGGAAAGATTAAGGCCTATTAGAGACCAAAACGCAATATATGCATCGAGCCAAAATACCTTGATGAAAATGAATACTTCACATCTGCCTTTACTTGGGAGGAGCAGGATTGCAAATACAGAATTCGGGAAGATGGACTGAGAAGTTCTTGAGCAGATTGATGTAAGAAGTGAGGGAGTATTAAAGGTTTTGGCAGATTGTTGTTTATGTAACTGGAGCCCAGTGTGCAGTGATATATTGGGTTAAAAATCACACAACACCAGGTTATAGTCCAATTGGTTTGTTTGGAAGCACTAGCTTTCGGACCACTGCTCCTCTGAAAGCTAATGCTTCCAAATAAACCTGTTGGACTATAACCTGGTGTTGTGTGACTCTTAACATCGTATACGCCAGTCCAACACCAGCACCTCCAAATTATGCTATGTAGGGATCAGTTCTGCATCTCTTACTGTTTGTGATATTCATAAATGATATAAATGAGAATATGGGAGGGATGATAAATCATTTTATGGATGACAAAGATTGGCTGGGTGGTTGTCAGTGAGGAAGCAAGTCTTAGGTTACGGGAGATCAGATGAGTCGATGAATGGCAGATGGAATTTAAACTTAATAAATATAAGGTGATGCACTTTGGAACATGGAACAAGACAAAGGAGTAATCAATGAATGGCAAAACACTAGGAAGTTCAGAGCAACAGAAGGATCTTGGGGTGCTTGTCCACAGGTCCCTGACCATGGCAGGACAGGTCAATAGGATAGTTGAGAAGGCATACAGGATGCTTGTCTTTATCAGTTGTGGAATAAATCATAAGAGCAGGAGGGCCATGTTATGGATGGCATGGTGGCTCAGTGGTTAGCACTGCTGCCTCACAGCACCTGGGTCCCAGGTTTGAATGCAGCCTCGGGCAACTGTCTGTGTGGAGTTTGCACATTCTTTCCTTGTCAGCGTGGGTTTGCTCCGGTTTCCTCCCACAGTCCAAAGATGTGTCGATATTGGCCATGCTAAATTGCCCATAGTTTTAGGTGCATTAGTCAGAGGGAAATGGGTCTGAGTAGGTCACTCTTTGGAGGGTCAATGTAGACTTGTTGGGCTGAAGGGCCTGTTTCCACACAACAGGGAATCTAATCTAATCTCACAACTGTACAGAACTTTGGATAGGCCACAGCTGAAGTACTGTGTGAGGTTCTGGTCTCCACACAATCAGAAGGATGTGATTGCACCAGAAGGTGTACAAAGGAGATTGACCAGGATCTTACCTGGGATGTAGCATCTCAGCCTTGGAGAAAGACTGGATATGCTCAGGTTATTTTCTTTGGAACTGGGAAAGTAGAAGAGGGACCTGATAGAGATATCCAAGGTTTTGTGAGGCAAGGAGAGAGTGAATAGAAATCAGCTGTTCCCCTTAGCTGAAGGGTCAGTACAAGACAGCATAATTTTAAAGTGAAATGTAGGATGTTTCGAGGGGATTTGAGGAAAGACAACCTTTTTCATCCAGAGAGTGACAGATGTCTTGGAGATATTTCAGGTGGGAAACCTTGAAGGGTTCTGGTTTGTAATCGGTTATTTTCTGATTTTTAAGTCACTCAAATCACACCCAGATCCCTGGTTCTAGACACTGGACTTATTTAGGGAATATGAAATAACAAAGGTGTTTTGTTTATCTCAGTACAAAAAGGTAAGTATAATACAAGAAAAATAGGTAAATGCAATAGACAGGGAAAATGACATAATCAGCTATCCAGAGGATAGTAATACTATTAAATACACTATTAGCTACACTAAACACTATTAGAATTTTAAAAACAATGGTTTTAACCACAGAAACTTTAATCAGGCTTTCTTTCCTTGGGGTCTTAATGCATTGTCACTCCCACCTTCCCCTCCTTGCTAACGAGGTTGGAACTTTGGGTCTCAGAGGTTTCAGCTCACTGCTGAGGAAAACATGGTTTTGAAATACGCCTGGTTGTTCCCGCTTGCCATATCCGGAGCCTGGATGAAGACTTCTGAATGCATAGTTTTTTCAGTTTGGATTGAGTCCAGAATGTGGTTAAGTACATCTTGGATCTATTGGCTAAGTACTTGGCTTTCTTAATTTTCTGCTGGATTTGCGAGCCCATCTGTGGTTTTCATCTCAGGGTGTGTCTGAGGCCTTGCGGTGGGACCCGTCTAGGTAGGAACATATTTTTGGCAGTAGAATTTTGAAAGTCTGAAGGGCCTCTTCTGTACTCTATCGTAGGATCAGAAAGTTGCTCAGATTTGTAAGTTGTATATTTCTGGGAGTCATGCTGGGATAGGTCCACTGTTAGTTGCCGATGTTGAAATTAAAAAAATCTGGAAATATGGTGTTAACTGTAGGTTAATTCATAATTTGGAGGACTGTCTCCAAATAGAGATATACATAAATAGGCTTGTGGAGTGAACAGCAGAGACAGCAAATTAAATTCAGAGTAACAATGAATGAAGTGATTTAGTTTGGATGAAGAAATTTTCCTTTGAACCTAAGAAAAGAGATAGAGTCATAAGAAGGTCTGGAAATCCAGATTAACTCCCTTGATGTAGCAAAATAAATGTGACAATAAATTAATTAAATCAAATAATTGATGTGGCCCAAAAGTCATTTCCAAAGAGTTAAATACAGAAGCAGGAATAAAATGTTAAACATGTCGTGAACCTTGGCTAGACTAGACTTTAATCTGCACAGCTCTGCTGTCTGTGCTATAAATAGAGGACACTGAAACACTGGAGAAAGAGAATAGAAGCCTTTTAAGGATGTGATCAATATTAAGAGGATGGAACTATTTCAAAAGATTTGGCCATGATCTTCTTTGCTTTTGTTTTGTGATTCTTGTGAGAAGACTAGAAGCCAAAATAATCAAATTTATGGAGTGATAAGTTTCCACTTCCTGTTGCTTTAATTTTAACAAAAATCAGAAACAATGTAAATTAAATATAAATTATTATGTGAGAAATATTTCAAAGATAAAGATAAATTTGATTTTAAATTATCAATGCAATAAAACAATCATCTTATTCAACAGCAAGAACCCCATCACTTCCCAGATAAATGTGATCTGTCATTTGCTAGAAGTTCCACAGCGTGCAGTTCTTTATTCGGTCGAGATTCCGAACAGAAAATAATTTTCATGATAACAATTATTATCAGCAAAGCAGACTATGATTAGATTAGATTCCCTACAGTGTGGAAACATACCCTTCAGCCCAACAAGTCCATATCGACCCTCCAAAGAATAACACACCCACACCCATTTCCCTCTGATTATACTATGGGCAAGTTAGCATGGCCAATTCATCTGGCCTGCACATCCTTTGGATTGTGGGAGGAAACCCACACAGACACGGGGAGAATGTGCAAACTCCACACAGACAGTTGCCCGAGCTACCGTACTTCTATGAACCCTCTCTCAATTGGGTCACAACAGTCCTGATAGTATCATTTTCAAATGTTTATTTTAACTGATCAATCAATAATAGCTTGGTTCATAGTTTGATCACTTAGTGAAAGCACCCAGCTCTATAATCAATTTACAAATCACTTTTCTAGGTTTTGGATCTTTTTAGCTAGCTTACACATTATGCTGAATCTTGCATTTTTTTAGCAACGTGTCAGTGTGACAGAGGGTTTCTGTCCATGACGCTCAGTGAGTTCTCTCATCATGTCTTACAAAACTCAGGCAGTCAACCTGCCAGAGGAGAGACCACACTCAGACCTGTCAGCGGTATCCTGTCAGGACATTCCAGAGTTTGCTGGGCCCTCTGCCTGCTTGCACCTCTCCAACACCTGGAAGTTTGAACCAAGGTGAATCCATTCCCCAGTATGAAGACACCATCAGTATGGCTGAGCTGTACAGACATGAATGCTCCCAGTGTCACATGATCAAACTTTCAAGGCCAAGGGCTTCACTGCTGAGTAGTCTTTCTCTACACAAACTGTAAAACCTGAGGCTACATCAACATCCTTGAAGCAGTCAACAGCACAAAGTTTGAGATTGTTATTAACCGAAACCAACTCCACTGGGCCAGCTACATGCTTAGGATGTCTGAGTTTCAAATACCATAGCAAATCTTCTCCACCCATTTCAAGGAAGTCACTCAATTTAGAGGAGGATAAAAGAAGCATTTCAAAGACTCCCTGAAAGCTCCCCTCAAGAAATGCAACATTCATGTCAACACATGGAAGACACTCATTCAGAAAGACTGTCTGGAGGAAATGCCTGCATGAGGGGGGACAATTCTTTGAGAACACCCGGTGGTAAGAGGAAGTTTGGAAAAGGAATACCAATGGCCTCAAGACCAAGGACTGATTCCAGCTCCCAGAAACATCTGCCAAACATGTGGTCAGAAACACAACTCCGAGGTTGGGCTCATCAGCAATACAAGAAGCCATGGCCCAGTGACACAGAATCTCCTAGGTGCACAAGCATACTTGTCAATGAGTGATTGTTGCTGACAATGGAATATGCTCAACATGTTTGGATGAGTGTTTCCACAACAATATTCAAATAGCTCAACACCATCCAGGGCAAAGCAAACTGGTTGTTTGGGACTACAGCCACCGTCTCCCACATTCACTCCCTTTATCCTGAATGCCCAGTGATAGTGTGCACCATCAATGATATGGAATGCAATAATTCACCAATGCTGTTTCAGCAGCATTTGACAAACCAGTGACCTCGACCACCTAGACGGACAAGGGAAGCAGATGCATAAGAGCACCACAACCTGCAAATTCCCCTCCAAGCAACATGGACCCTAACTTTGAACTATATTGCTATTCCTTCATTATCACTAGCAATTCTTGATATTTACTCTGACAGTAATGCCCACATTCCATAAATGGATAATAAATAAAGCTCCTGTGTCTCTTCCTACTGTTGGAGAAAGTTTACTGAGGTACTAAATTTTCAGGACATAAGAGTTCAAAACAGGTGGCAATTTTTTCTTGCATCTGCTGGTACAATACAGAGAGGCCAAAGACTACTCCAAATCTCACCTCGGCCTTAAGGCCCAATTACCCCTTTAATCTTCAGCTCAGATCAGAAGAAAAGGCAATGACACTCTAATTTTAAATACAAGTCTGTTGTCTTTTATACATTTTTCATGCATCTTTAACATGGCAGCACATACTCTCTCCCCCTGCATACCATTGGTTAATTAGTGCTGATTGTTCAACAATGATTGGGTTTCTGGTATATTACTCTATTAGTAAATATTTGTCACTGTAATCTGAATGGGCCCTTTTCATATACGGGAAACCAAATCTCCATGGTCACTTGTAACCTTTTATCCTTCAACTATGACACCTGTGTCTGCTATTTTGTACAAGACTGTAACAGAGTCTTTGAGATTTCTCACCATCCAACTCTCTTCGCCACAGTCCTGAATAAGAGATAGGGAGGCCCCTCTCTATTACTCATAATTACTTTTTAAACTTTTATTTCTAATGTTTTGTTTAGTGATTTCTTAATGTATGTATGTGTGTGTTAAATTTATAATTTATTGGGAAACAATGTCTATGATTCTCTTAGAAGAATCTTAATTAAAACCTACTTGTTGTATTATTACAGATTGATAAGAAAAAACTTAAGATTAACTGAAATGAAATAACTATTTGGTATGAAATGTTCTCATCTTTAGAACAGCAAAGAATGTTGCATGTTCAATCTTACTTCAACAGATACCTATGGTTTTTGGTGTTGAGAACACAAGCCATTCCCACTACCTTTCTAATTCCTGTTAAACATGGACTGAAAAGCTTGTTGGGGCTTTCATCGGCCATGTTTGCTGTACTGTCATGGGCTGCTCTAACACCCACCAAGCAAAAATAAAGTGAATCATTCACAGGGATGATTTGCTTCTTTCTCCTCACAAGAATTTAATGCACTCATCTTTTTATCTGCATCTTCAATGCATTATCTGGGCCAACATGGTACCTATTGTTAAAGTTCACTTGAGAATGTAACTTCAAGAAAGTTCTGGAATTTACATATAAAAGAACGGAAACCAACATGCTCATTCGAAAAGATGAGAGATTTAACAAACAATCCAGATTTAACAAACAATCTCCACTAAGATTTTTTGAATATATGCTATGTTATGGGTCATTTATTTCCTTCTTTTATCTTAGCCCTCACTACAAATGTGAAGGTGATAGGTTTACTTTGTGGAAAACTCTCCCTATCAAAGTTTTCAGATTTTGACAATTAAAATGAATAATAAGTCCAATTTAGTTTGTGCAGCTACAGCAAAAACAGTCACAAAAGTTCCGTTTAAATATATAATTCAATTCATAATTTGTTCTGCATGCTAGTACATAATGATGTGAAATATTGATGTGATGAATAGTTTTTCTCTTTTAAAAGCTAATACTGAAAATTTCAATAAACAGAACTGCAATACATTGAATCAGAAATGCTCATTTTAAGCTGCTAATAGATCTTTCTTTTTAAAGCATGTCACAACAAGTATTTAGGAGGTAATCTTTTACTAATTATTTTGTTGTATTAATCACTTTGTTTTGTATGTGTGTGTGTTTTGTTTGAGAGAGAGTAAGAAAGAGAATGTGTGAGAGAGTGTATAATGTAGTGGGGTCACCTGTAGTGTGACATGAACCCAAGGTCCCGGTTGAGGTCATTCTCATCTTACGGGTACCGAACTTGGCTATCAGCCTCTGCTCAGCCACATTACATTGTTGCCTGTCCTGAAGTCCACCTTGGAGTCACTGAAACAACTACACAGTGATATCAATGAATTTCATACTATGGACAACTCTTTAGCATCTAGGCGAAAGTGAGGACTGCTGACGTAGGAGATTAGAGTTGAGAGTGTGGTGCTGAAAAAGCACAGCAGGTCAGGTAGCATCTAAGAAGCAGCAGAATCAACCTTTCAGGCAAAAGCCCTTCATCAGGTAATCTTCAGTATCTGTCTCATTCTTGGACACATGCATCTCCATCCAGGAGGGGAACCTCAGTACCTCACTCTACCGCAAACCCACGGATAACTTTACAATGCTACACTTCTCTAGCTTCTACCCAAAAGACATTAAAGGAGCCATCCCCTACGGACAAGTCCCACGCATACAAAGGATCTGTTCAAATGATGAGGAACGTGACAGACACCTGAAGGTGCTCAAGAATGCTCTCATAAGAACAGGGTACAATGCTCAACTCATTGATTGCCAGCTCTGATGTGCCACAATGAGAAACCGTAATGACTTCCTCCAGAGACAGACTCGAGCTGCAACCAATAGGGTACCATTCATTTCCAGTATTTGCTGGGAACCGCAAATCTACGTCATGTTCTTCGCAGCCTGCAACACATTGTCGATGAGAATGAGCATCTTGCCAATACCTTCCCTATGCCTCCACTTCTTGCCTTTAAACAATTGCCAAACCTTAGACAGATCATCGTTCGCAGCAACTGCCTGGCTCTCATAATTTTGTAAACCTCTATAAGGTCACCCCTCAGCCTCCAACGCTCCAGGGAAAACAGCCCCAGCCTGATGAGCCTCTGCCTATTGCTCAAATCCTCCAACCCTGGCAACATCCATGTAAACCTTTTCTGAACCTTTTCAAGTTTCACAACATCTTTCTGATAGGAAGGAGAGCAGAATTGCACCCAATATTCCAACAATGCAGAAACACACTCACACACATACACATGCACACTCACGCAGACCCTCTCTCATACGCACACATGCACACATCCCATACTCACACCCATGCACACACTCCTTTAAAGGCCTATAGTTCATCACACCCACTCACACTTCACCAAGCTTTTATATATGCAGGCACACACTCTCTCATGTGCTCTCACACTCAAACACACACACATGCACACACTCAGTCTTTCTTTCTCTCATGCACGTGCACACATCTATAAGTTTATGGGTTGAATTTGTGTTAGCAGAATTATATTTGCAGATACATTTTTCTTGAAAAAGTGTATAATCTGCAGTCAGTCAATGCAAGCAGTCAATACATGTAATATTTTATAAACTCCACTTTAGAAATAGAACCAGTCTGACTGAAGATTGGAATACAGACAGATTCTAACCTCACATCTTTAATGTATTGTCTGAGCTGTTATAAAACCTTATGCTATCTCAAGAAGGTGATTTAAAAGAAGTTCTGGATTTACATATTAATGAACCAAAACCTGCAACCCATTCTAAAAGATGAAAGACTTAACAATCCAGGTTTGTTCAATATATCATTTCAGTTGCATTACACTGTAATCTTTTGCTAATAATTATGTGTGTTATGGTCTTATGCTCCACAGCTACCTGATAAAGGAGCAGCGCTCCGAAAGCTAGTGCTTCCAAATAAACCTGTTGGACTATAACCTGATGATGTGTGATTTTTAACTTTGATCCTTTGTGACCTCTTTGACTTTAGTTTCTCCTGTAATGCTGGAATCCAAAGTAGACAAGCAGGAGGCTGGAAGAACATAGCAGATGACAAGATATTCAACAAAGTTGTAGAGGAAAGGATAGTTGGGATGGGTCACAAGTTGTAAGGATGGAGAGCTCAAGTGTTACTTTGTAAAGGCAGCATCAGGAGGTGGTGAAGTCGACTTTTCGGGTGTACCTGAAACATCCACATCTCCACCTCCTGATGCTGCCTGACTTGCTGTGTTCTTCCAGACTCCTGCCTATTTATGTTTAATTTAGTATGGCCAATTTCTTCAGCTGTGGGTCAATTTGGAATATTCAATTTTGGACGCATGGTCACTTGACTACATGTTAAAATTATTAACAGCTCATTCTCGTCTTCAAATCTGCTGTTGTGAATTTGCCTTGACAAAGCAACACTTGAACTCTCCATCCTTTCAAATTATGACCCATCCCAACTTTCCTTTTCTCTCCATGCTCATTGAATATCGTGTCATCTGCATATATCAAATATGTTATTTGAAAATTAGATATTCCTAATGTGAATAATCTCCTGCAATCCCCCTTGAGCATCTGTTCATTTTTGCCCAGCGAGCTGACTTGTTTCTATTCTCATCGATTGAACTTGAGCCAGATGTTCACCTGCAATACCTTCTCTTCTTAGTCTTGCATCACAAAGTCTGGTGTCCACTAATGACCTATCCTAAGCTCATTTCCAGTTCTCATCCACCATGTTGCTGGTAACCTCAACCAAAGAAGCAATGTGAGTTTTCATATGTAATCTAACAACACTCAGCTTTACTTCACCACCACATCTCTCCTTTATCATGTGGTATGAGTTCGTGTTAAAGATGGAAGGATTGAGCAGAAAGAAAAATCAAGAATTATCTTCAGCCTTAAACTTCAAAGTAATGCTATTTATTATAGCTTACTTATAAAAACTGCTATACATGATAATCGTAGATATTCTAGGCCCTGATGTATAGTTATGGAAAGTGAAGACTAATCTATCATTTTTGTATATTCATGTCCATGTACTCTCAAGCATCTTTCGTGATACCATTGTGTTGTATTTATATGCAATGATGTGCAGAGTTGGGCCACCATTGCAAGTTGCTCTGGCATTTGGTAGCACTTTCACAACTCTTTAAGTGGCTCTAAGTTGTCAGATTGTTTATTTGACATTACATACCAGCTGAACAGGATTTTTTATTTCAGTTAAATATGTGGAAGAAAAAAGCTATGTTCACGCCAAAAAACTGCCCCACTTAGCCATTGATTCTATCTCATCTCGAGCACAGTCTCAATCTGTTTCATGCTGTTTGCCACAATGGCATTAACTTTGATCAAAATCAATTTCTGAAAACATGTCAATGACATCAAAGTGATTACTTATTTTCACCTTCAACATTGCAAGCCTCCATCCAGTTTCAGTTCATCAGTTTCTGCACCCTTCATCCATGCTTTTATACCATAAAGCTAGATTATTAGCATCACAAATTTTAATTACTCCACAATTCGTGACCATGTCTTCAGTTGCCATGGTTCTAAGCTCTGAAATTTCTTTGCTGCTCTTTACTTTGTACTGTTGGCATGGTGGCTCAGTGGCTAGCACTGCTGCCTCACAGCACCAGGATCCCAGGTTTGATTCCAGCCTTGGGTGACTGTGTGGGTTTCCTCTGGGTGCTCTGGTTTCCTCCCATAGTCCAAAGATGTGTGGGTCAGGTGAATTGGTCATGCTAAATTGCCCATAGTGCTAGGTGTATTAGTCAGAGGGAAATGGGTCTGGACGGGTTACTCTTCAGAGGGTCGGTGTGCACCGGTTGGGCTGAAGGGCCTGTTTCCACACTGCAGGGAATCTAATCTCTTTTTCCCTTAACATGTTCCTTAAAAGCCATCTGTTTGTTCAAGCTTCAGCTCTTTGCTCTAAAATCACTTCAGTTTGCTTTGCATCAAATATTGTTTTATAATAGACTATTGCAAGAATAAACCTTAGTCATAAGCATTTATCAATAAGTGCATACAAAGGTTCAAAAAAGCAGTTCAGTACAGAGTTTGCAGAGAGAAATAAAAATCACACTTTGAATTTTACATTCAGAGTTTGTTGGTAAGCGAAGATATTTTTCACTTGTGCATAGAAAACTATTTATATTCCTTTTAAGACAATGAGGTCTTAACAGACCCTTTTTATACTTGTCAGAAAGACCTTCAATTGTGGTTTTCCCTCACTGCACCTTGACAGCAGCTACCCAAAGCTTTAGTGCCCCTCAGCACATATTTTTGGACCTTGGAATGTACCAGTCTGTGCCACTTGGTTGAGATCAGGTTTTTACACTGGAAGGCTTTCAAGTTTTGGGCAGACGAAAGAGTGTCTTTCACTGAGTTGATGGTCCTCCAATCACAGTCGATGTTTTTCTCAGCGTATGCCCTGGGGAGCAGCCTGTACAACACAGAGTCCTGCATCACAGAGTTCACCAGGATAAATCTCGACAAACAACCCTTACATCTCTCTCTGGACCTTCTTTGCAAAGACACATTCCAGAAGAAGGAGAGTGACATTCTCTCATTCTCAGTCTGAACAGGGGCCTACCCAATGGGAGCAGCCCTTTGTTTTCCGGCAGAGTCATGAGGACAGTGCCTGCTGATCACTTCCTGATCGACTTGTTTCAAAGGCATTTTACTTTGTAATTTTTTTCACAAGGGACAGATGATAGGGAGCAGTCTAACTACTTGGAACATTCCTTGGCAAAAAGGCTAGAACCATCCTTCATAACACCAGGGACAGATCAAACTTTGTATGTCATGACACTTAATATTTATGTAGTGAGGGTCTATGCATAGCCTGAGGCAGCCACACACAAACATGACCATCAGTATCACGGTAGCACTGAGTATGCTCTTCTCCCCTTATCCAGTGCCTTGTTCAGCTTATTCAGAGATGACTGGATGGTCCAGCCTCTCTTTCATGCTATCATCTAAGAATCTCCATAATAAAGGACAGAAACAACTGGAAGGCTGTGCTTTCTGTGGGCTACATGCCATACAGTCTGGCATAAAAAGATTTGCTGATCCTCAAGATGTCAGAGTTAGATGACATTCCTAAACCATCTTCTTCCTTCAGGCTGCTGATCACAGAGCTTTCACTTCTGGAAGAAGAAATGGGACTTTGAACCAAAAGATTATCTTGGAAGTATCCAAGACAACAAACAAGGTCTTGGAGATCCTCTGTTGCATCGACCCCCATTATCTGTAGCAGGAGGAGGTTCAGTGTGCTTCTCATAGAGTCATAGAGCTATACATCATGGAAACAGACCCTTCGGTCCAACCTGTCCATGCCACCCAGATATCCAAACCCAATCTAGTCCCACCTGCCAGCAACTGGCCCAAACCCTTCCTATTCATAGACCTATCCAAATGCCTTTTAAATGTTGCAATTGTACCAGCCTCCACCACTTCCTCTGGCAGTTCATTCCATACACGTTCCACTCTCTGCATGAAAAAAATGCCCCTTAGGTCTCTCTTATATCTTTCCCCTCTCACCCTAAACCTATGCCCTCTAGTTCTGGACTCACCCATCCCAGGGAAAAGACTTTGTCTATTTATCCTATCCATGCCCCTTATAATTTTGTAAACCTCTATAAGGTCACCCCTCAGCCTCTGACGCTCCAGGGAAAACAGCCCCAGCCTGTTCAGCCTCTCCCTATAGCTCAAATCCTCCAACCCTGGCAACATCCTTGTAAATCTTTTCTGAACAGTTTCAATTTTCACAACATCTTTCTGATGGGAAGGAGACAGAATTGCATGCAATATTCCAACATTGGCCTAACCAATGTTCTATACAAACACAACATGACCTCCCAACTCCTGTACTCAATACTCTGACCATTTAAAGAAAGCATACCAAACGCCTTCTTCCCTGTCATATCTACCTGCGACTCCACTTTCAAGGAGTTATGAACCTGCACTCCAAGGTCTCTTTGTTCAGCAACATTCTCTGAGATCTTAGCATTCAGTGTATAAGTCCTTCTAAGATTTGCTTTCCCAAAATGCAGCACCTCGCATTTATCTGAATTGAACTCCATCTGCCACTTGTTGGCCCATTGCAATTGAATGGATCGGTTGGAGAGACAGAAGCAATGAGGAATTTGCAATAGCAACAGTATGCGATGAATGGCAGTTTTAAGAAGGGTGGGGGGGACGTCTCAGATACAGTCACATAGATGGGTTAACTCCAGAAAAGTTAAGAGAGGTAGGCAACTAATGCAGGAGCCATCTGTGGCTATACCCATTTCAAACAAGTATGCTGTTTTGGAAAATGTAAGGGGTGATGGATTCTCAGGGAAACATAGCATGAACAGCCAATTTTCTGGTATTGTGACTCGCTCTAATGCAGTGAGAGGTACATTGGGTTCCAAGAGATCAATTGTGTTAGGGAACTCTCTAGTCCGAGGTACAGACAAACCTTTCTTTGGCCAGCAGTGAAAAATCAAAATGATGTGTTTCTTCTCTGGAGTTTGGGCAATTTACCGATTTCTCTCTCTCTCTCTCTCTCACCTTCTGAACATCTTTGAAGATGAAGAGCCTCTTGATGTTCTCCTTGACTGTTATCCACCAGTCTGCTGAAAACTCAAAGACTTTTTACAGTTTTTCAATCTGTGTAGTGTCTTTGAGTTCCTCAATGTGATTGGGATCTACAATTTCACATTCAGATTTCACATTCTATTGCTGATGATTATGAAGGTGACTGTTGGCGAGTAGGAGGCAGTGGTCAGAGATGAACACAGGCTTGGAATTGGTAGATCTAACATAGAACATTGACAGGGAATCCATCCTTGATCGGGTAGACCCATCTGGTCATGACCAGGGGCTGCACTCAATCTGCACAGGTGCTGAGGACATCATATAGCTTGGCAATCTTAAGCATTTCCAGTAGAAATTGGACATGGAGTCCTGTTTGCTGTCAGCCCCTGTAGATTGTTCATCTGCATCAGTGATACTGTTGAATTCTCTGGCCAGAATGACTGGCCTGGGGGAAGTTGCTAGTATCAATAGGAGCTGCTGCATGTTGGCCAGCTGCTCGCCCTTAACCACTGGGGTATGCACGTTAACCTGCTTCAAATACCCTCCCAGGCTGTGCATTGCAAACCCCCAAATATTACCTTCAAATCCCTTCAAAGCCATTTACCTTTTGCCTTAAATATGTGTCCTTTTATTACTGACCATTCAACTTAGGTGAATAATTGCATTTCAACTACCCTGTTCATGTCCCTCATAATTTTATACACCTCTATCAGCTCCTCCTCAACCTTGTCTCATTTAAAGAAAACAACTGAGCTTATCTCTTCATAGCTGAGACACTCTGTCTCAGGTGACATTCTGGTGAATCTCCACTGTACCTATTTCAGTGAAAACACATTCTTCCTATAGTGATATGATCAGAACTGCACATAGTTCTGCAGCTGTGGCCTAAACACATAAACCCCTTGCTTTTATACTCTATGCCTGAACTGATAAAGGTAAGTATCCCAAATGTCTTCCAGCTCTCCTATTAACCAGTCCTGCCAGAGATTCATAGACAAACACTCCAATATCCCTTTGTTTCTCTGAGCTTCCAGTGTCCTGCCATTCATTCAGTACTCCCTTGCATTGGTAATTCTTCTAAAGTGCATCACCTCATACTTATCAAAGTTAAAGTCCACCTGTCACTGATCTGCCCATCTGACCAATCTATTTATATCCTCATATAACCTTCTTCCACCCTGTCAACCACTTGTCTGATCTTTGTGGCATCTCCAATGTTTGCTTGTCAAATCCCAACCCCCTCTCCACTCCCCAGCCTTACCACCGCGCGCACACGCACACAGTCTCATCTGTATCATCTAATATATATCATGATCAAAATGAGATCCCACACTGATAGGTGCGGGACATCACTGGACGCTGGCCTTCAGTCATGCAAACAGCCTTCTAGCACCATCCTGCCACTAAGCCAGTTTCAGATCTAAATTGCCATGGATCACATGGCTTTTACTTTCTTTATCAGTCTTCAACGTGGGACTTTGTCAAAAACCTTGCTGATATCCATATGTGAAAATATATGACTAAAATATCTCATCTTATCTCATCTCTTTTCATGTCTTAGAATAGGTATTCAAAAGACCTCGATATTTATCTATCTTTTGTTCCATTATCTTTTTCATTACCGTCATTTTTAACATATATTCAATCCATTTGCCATTTATGGTTCCATTCTATTGTTGTTACAGCCAACTTATTTTATCATCAAAATTTATTCCAATGTTCCATTTCTGATCATCTGACCGATCTGAAATAAAAGATAGAAACATAAGAATGAAGTAAGAGTAGGCTCTTTGAATCTGCTCCATCGTTCAATTAATTATGGCTTATCATCCAACTCAGTGCGCTGTTCCCATTTTCTCCCTGTGCCCTTTGATCCCTTCGTTCATAAGAACTACAAGTCCTTCATGAAAACATTTAATACTTTGGGCTCAACCACTTTCTGTGGCAAAGAATTCCACTGATTCACAATTTTTGGTGACAAAATTTCTCTTCACATCACTCCTAAATTATCCCATATTCTTTCACTGTGACCTCTGGTTTTGGACTCCCTGGTCATCAGCAACATCCTTACTGCATTTACCTTGTCAAGTTCGGTTAGAAATTTATAGGCTTCTAAGACATGCCCCTCATTCTAAATGCCAGAGAATATAGTCCAAATTGATTCAATCTCTCTTCATATGTCAGTCACGCCATCCTAGGTATCAGTCTAGTAAACTTTCGTTGCACTCCCTGCATAGCTAGAATATCCATCCTCAGAAAATGAGACTGAAACTGAACACAGTTCACATCAACTGAATATCGCAGGCGTAGACTCACCAAGGCCTTATTTAATTGCAATAAGATATCCTTGTTGCTGTACTTGAATTCTCCTGCTATGAAGGCCAACATACCTTTTTCAACTATTGAACCTGCATGTTTACATTCAGTGACTGGTGTACAAGGACAATCAAGTCTTGTTGCACCTCCCCTTTCAGATAATAATCTGCCTTCCTGGTTTTGCTACCAAAGTGGATATCTTCATATTTATCCACATCATACTCCATCTGCCATGCATTTGTCAATCACTCAACTTGTCCAAATCATGCTGAAGCATGTCTACATCCTGTTGACAGTTTTCCAAACTTAGAGATATTACATTCAGTTGCCTTATCTAAATCATGATTATATATTGGGAATAACTGGGCTCCAAGAGCTGTTCCATGCAGTATCCCACTAGTCACTGCCTGACACTCATAAAAAGACCTGTTATTCCTACTCTTTCCTGTCTGCCAACCTAGTACTTTATCTATGTCACTAGCCTCAATCTCATGCTCTTTAATTTTATATGTTGGTCTCTTAAGTGGGACCTTACTAAGAGCCTTCTGAAGGTCTCAGTAAACCTTATCCATTTATGCCCCCTAATCAACTCTCTGGATCTATGAAAAATTCTTGTAGATATGTCAAGCATGATTTCCCTTTTGTAAATTTATGCTAACTATGTCCAATCCAGTTACTGCTATCCCAAGTGCTGTGCCATTATGTCTTTTATAATGGGTTCAACATTTTCCTTACTACCAATATGAAGCTAACCAGTCTATAATTCCTTGTTTTAGCTCTACTTCATTATTTAAATAGAGGGTTATATTAGCAACTCTCTCATCCTTGGGAATGTAAGCATTTTACTACACGACCTGACTAACACTAATCTCAATATTGATTAACTTAAATGAGGTTCTTCCTGCATGAAGCAGTCTGTGATTGACAAAGTAATGTAATCCCACAACCAGTGGCACAGTTGTGCCACATCCAGTTGTGAATATTGGTGAACATTTAAACATCTTATTGGAGGAAGCTGAACATGTTTTCCTAATCTCAATGATGGTGGCTCCCAGTACACCAGTGATGAAGACAAGGGCGAAGCAGTTGCATCCTTCTTCAACAAGGATCTACTGGATGATCAATATTAGCCTCCTTCTCAGATTCCTAGAAGAAAGTGAGGACTGCAGATGCAGTTGAAAAGTGCAGCGCTGGAAAAGCACAGGAGGTCAGGCAGCATCCGAGGAGCAGGAAAATTGATGTTTCAGGTATAAGCCCTTCATCAGGAATGTCGGGGGGAGGCGAAGGGGCCTGGTCTCCTTATTCTACCTTCTGGAAAACTGAGTTTATCCAAAACTCTGTTGCCCACATTATGTCTTGTGGCAAATCCAATTCCCTTATTATCCCTGTACCTGCTGAGTTACACCAGCTTCTGCAAAAGCAACATCTTCTCATTCTTTGTTTCAAATCCTTCTCTGAGGACCTTTATACGACCCGCTCACCGTCCTCTCCCCAACCCCCTCCCCCCGGTCCAAACCTCCGAACTTCCTTATCTCTGAGATCTCCTCCAGACCCACAACCTTTCAAGATATCTGTGCTCCTCTAAGACAGTCCTTAAATCCTACCTCTGAGAACAAATGTCAAGTCACCACACCTAAACAATGTGGTTTAGTGCCATAATTTCTTTTATATTGCTGCTTTTAAGTGCTATGTGAAGTTTCATTATACTGAAGCTGCAACATATTTTTTTTGTTGTTGGTAGAAACCTTTTGTTTGTGGTTTGAATATTTTCCTGTTGTTGGGAAGGTCATGGGTAAACATTAGTCAGAGAGTACCCTGGGCAGGGCACGTACACATTTTTGGCACATCTTCTCCAAATTCATATTAGATTAATTGCTAACATATTTTCCCTTCCATTCATTTTGCTGTCACATTGAGAGGACATTAATTACTTCGGTGGTTATTTAGGTATATTTTTCTTATGCAATTACTTCCTGGTATAATTCCGGTTGTGTCTGCATGATATCAAACAGTAATTCTAAATACAGTTTACACAATAACATCTTCTTAGCAATGGGCATCAAAACTACTTTGAGCTATTTCTCCAATTTGTAATATAAACACTTCATCATGCATTTGTTTTGTTGGCTGTTGAGAAGAATAAAAATTATTCAAGCATAATAAACAATTAGTCATGTTTAAAAGAGTAAATAACAAACTCTGTGTCACCTGTAAGGCCATTAAAAGTTGAATTCTGGATTAGAGTGGTGCTGGAAAAGCACAGCAGTTCAGGCAGCATCCGAGGAGCAGGGGAATCGATGTTTTGAGCAAAAGCCCTTCATCAGGGAAAGCTCTTTCCTGTTGATGGGCTTTTGCCTGAAACATCGATTCCCCTGCTCCTCGGATGCTGCCTGAACTGCTGTGCTTTTCCAGCACCACCCTAATCCAGAATCTGGCTTCCAGCATCTGCAGCCATTGTTTTTACCCATTAAAAGTTGAAACTGGAGCATTCACATCTGTTAGAAAAAAAATCTTCAGGACATTTAGAATCAAGTCTTTATATTATACAGAATAAATTTAGTAGAAGAGAACTTTAGGGGAACTTTTCAAAGTTCTAGATGTTACAAAAAATATTTATTTGAGACAACTTCTTCAACAATTTTAGCTGAATAACTATGTCCATTTCTGAACTTATTTCAACTGTTAGCAGATGATTTAAGTTTACTCTTTGACAATGGAATCAGAGGGGATATGAAAATTTGTAAAGCAATGTATTCTCGTGATCTGAAATGCACGATCTGAAAGAACAGAAGCAGATTGCTTGAAGAAATATTCTCCAGGCTATGAGAAACAGCAGGCTATGGGAGCTACTTGGATTGCTCTGCTGAAAAGCTGCCCTAAGCACAATGGCCTGGTTCTGTGCTGCATCTTTCTATGATTCTCTCAGAATCTTGGACATAACTATTTGCAACTAGACAGAAAGAGAAAATAATTATAGTGGCATTTTGAAAAATATGTTTTTTTAATTTTTCTCTTTGAATACTGTTGCTTGATTGTTACAAAAAGCATTGGAAATGGAAGAAAAGGACGTCTACTGTGAAGAATGTGGAATGTGATCAATTATTATTGGGAAATCTGAGGCATAGAGGGAATCTCACTTCAAAACTACTATAATGCACAAATGAGTGAAGAGCAAGAATAGGACAGTCAACCAAAACTGAACATGCAGCAGATCCTATAAATCAGAGACAAAAATAGAAATTGCTGGAAAAGCTCAGCAGGTCTGACAGCATCTGTGGAGTGAAATCAGAATTAACATTTGGGTCAAGTGACCCTTCCTCAGAATTGGTTGAAGCTACGAAAGTGTAGGTTTATATGCAGAGGATAAGGTGGGGGAGGGGGTTAGGAGTAAATGATAGGCGGGGATAGAGCCCAAAGAGAGAGAAAAACAATCAGACAGGCAGAGGAGTGGAAATAAGGGTAAATAGCTACAAATGGGGACTGTTGGTGGCTAACAATGGGTTGCGTGTAATAGTAGACTGTATGATAACAATGCTTGGCATGTGGGGGTGGAGATAAGGACACGAGAGAGTTCAAGCCCTAAAATTATTGAACTCGATGTTGACTCTGGAAGGCTGCAGTATGGAAAATGACGTGCTGAGCCTTCAGTTTGCAATGAGCTTCTCTGCAGCACTGTCGCAAGCTTGAGACAGAGCCATTGGTGAGGTAAAAGGGTACTGTGTTGAAGTGGCAGACCAACTGGAAGTTCACGGTTTCTTTAACAGAATGCAAGTGTTCAGCAAAGCGATCACCCAGTCTATGCAGAAGAGATCACATTGTGAGCAGCAAATGCAGTAGACCAGGTTGTGTAAAGTGCAGGTAAAGCAGTTGTGTTTGGGCCCTCGGATACTGAATTTATGCAGTACTTTACCTGCACTATGCTACTTTCAAATGTTGTCTAGCTCCTATTCTATTTAACATTTTCCTAAAATTTGACACATAGTCCAAATATGTACTCTCTGAATGCTGACTCCTACTTTTTCCTTAATTAATTTCAATGGTCCTTAACCTCATGCCTAAAAACTAATTCAAATAGATTGAATGTAGTTTATTCATTAGATGCATCGCCAATTGCAAAAAGTTCAAATGGAACTCTTTTATCTCAATCCTCTGAATAGTCTTGACTAAAAGACCTCAACATGGTTTTTGAAGTTTGATTCTACCGTTCTAATGCTCCCTGCAATTTGTGATGATATGCAGTGGAATTGGAATTGTTTTATTCCTAAGCAATCCATAATTTCCTTAAATAGCTTGATGTAAAATTTGACCCTTGATCTGATTGTATTTCTGCATGTAGTCCATACCTAGTAAAAAAAGTGAGTAAATCTTCTATAATCTTCTTAACCACGATATTGCATAATGGAATGGTTCTCCAGATCCATTATGGTCAACAAATACTAATTCTCACTTTTTGTTTTAGATAGGAGTCCTACACAATCAATTGAGAATCTTGTAAAAGGTTTTTCAAGTGTGGCAATAGGTATTAACTATACTAGTGCTGTCACTCCCTAAGGTTTTCCAAATACCTGACACATGTGACATGTCCAGCAAAAGTCAAACATATCTCTTGCAGTCAAGGCCAAAAAAAAAGTTTTTGTATTTTGTCCTGAGTTTTCCTTACTCCCAAATGTCCTCTTATTAATAATTTAAATGCTATCTACAACACCTATTTTCCATAACCCACTGGTGATGCAACTTGATGAACATCTGCTTATTTCTCATTTAATATGCGCTGGTCTCTACTTCCTCATCAAGGCTTCGTGTTTAAGATTGCAACATTCTGAGATACACCCAGATTCTTGTTCTGTGTTTGTTTATTAATATAACTGCTTTAGTTTTTCATTTTTCTGTTGTAATTCAGCTAGCTTTTTCTGAACTCAAAATATCCACTTTATCCTCCATCTTTTTTTTCTCAACAATTTCATCAAACCTAGTTTCTGATAACTAAACTTTAACTTCCTTATTCTTACTTCTTGATTTCTCCTTCTGTTTCAACCCATAACTTTGTGACCTTGTTACCACGCAGTCAGGAAAAATCCCAGGATATACTTCCTGTAACACTTCTGTTGCCTGATTTTCCACTGGCTTTTCAACTACAGCAGGAATCACTCCCACCAGTGGATCAATCTATATCATTACCAAAGATCAACTGTATTTCTGGAACTGGGAACTGGGAATTTGTCTATTGCTCCTACCATATTTCACCAGACTCTCCAACCCTCTTTATGTCGTGGAACACTGCTCTTCTCACCATAAATTCCTTTTTTTGGCAATACTCCTTTTGAATTACAAACCTCATCTTTCACCATCAAAGATTGATATATTTCTCTTCAAATTTTATTTTCTTAACCTGTTCCTCTTGGCATACATGAATAAACCTTACCCAGGCAAGTAAAGCCTTTAAAGAGATCTGGCACTTTCTTCTCAATAAACCTCTGCCCAGGTTGTACTTTCTGGTGCAGCGTTCTAGCTTCCATTGTGCTTTCCTTTACTACTTCAGCAAAACTCATTGACTTATCCTGTTTTCTCAAATCAATCTTCCCTTTGCTTTTTCTAAACTATGACTTCAGGTCGCCGACTTTACTAAAGTGAAAACACCTCACATTTTTATATTTCTTTCCCCTGTATGGGTTTCCTTTTTACCCGATGGTAAACGAGCTTGATTATCTTCAATGAGATCTCCTTTTCCCTTACTCTGTGATGATTTCTCTTTTCCCTAATTTGTATTCCTCACAGATTGAAATGGATGTCAAAAGCCAAACTTTAATTGATGTACTAATTTGTCATCATCGTGTATTTCAGTTGCTAATTTCACTGACTTAACTCTCTGCTCTTTCACATGAGTCCTCATTACTAGGAAATTAATTTTTGAACTCCTTCAAATTAATAATCTCTCTAACAGTGTCACATATTTGATTTATTTTCAATGCCCTTATCTATTTAGACAATAGACAATAGGTGCAGGAGTAGGCCATTCTGCCCATCGAGCCTGCACCACCATTCATTATGATCATGGCTGCTCATGCTCGTCAGTATCCTGTTCCTGCCTTATCTCCATAACCCTTGATTCCACTATCCTTGAGAGCTCTATCCAACTCTTTCTTAAACAAATCCAGAGACTGGGCCTCCACTGCCCTCTGGAGCAGAGCATTCCACACACTCACCACTCTCTGGGTAAAGATGTTTCTCCTCATCTCTGTCCTAAATGGTCTACCCCTTATTTTTTAAGCTGTGTCCTCTGATTCGGGACTCACCCATCAGCGGAAACATGTTTCCTGCCTCAAGAGTGTCCAATCCTGTAATAATCTTATATGTCTCAATCAGATCCCCTCTCAGTCTTCTAAACTCAAGGGTATATAAGCCCAGTTGCTCCAATCTTTCAACATAAGATAGTCCCGCCATTCCAGGAATTGATCTCGTGAACCTACGCTGCACTCCCTCAATAGCCAGAATGTCTTTCCTCAAATTTGGAGACCAGAACTGCACACAATATTCCAGGTGCAGTCTTACCAGGGCCCTGTATAGCTGCAGAAGAACCTCTTTGCTTCTATACTCAATCTCTCTTGTTATGAAGGCCAGCATGCTATTAGCTTTCTTTACTACCTGCTGTACCTGCATGCTTGTCTTCATTGACTGGTGTACAAGAACACCCAGATCTCTTTGTACTGTCCCTTTACCTAACTTGACTCCATTTAGGTAGTAATCTGCCTTCCTGTTCTTGCCACCAAAGTGGATAACCATACATGTATCCACATTAAACTGCATCCGCCATGCATCTGTCCATTCACCTAACCTGTCCAGGTCTCCCTGTAATCTCTTAACATCCTCCTCACATTTCACCCTGCCACCCAGCTTTGTATCATCAGCAAATTTGCTAAGGTTATTATTAATACCATCTTCTATATCATTAATATATATTGTAAAAAGCTGCGGTCCCAGCACTAATCCCTACGGTACCCCACTGGTCACCGCCTGCCATTCTGAAAGGGAGCCGTTTATCACAACTCTTTGTTTCCTGTCAGCCAACCAATTTTCAATCCAAGTCAGTACTTTGCCCCCAATACCTTGCGCCCTAATTTTGCTCACTAACCTCCTATGTGGGACTTTATCAAAGGCCTTCTGAAAGTCCAGGTACACTACATCCACTGGATCTCTCTGGTCCATCTTCAGAGTTACATCTTCAAAAAATTCCAGACCATTAGTCAAGCATGATTTCCCCTTCATAAATCCATGCTGACTCTGACCTATCCTGTTACTGCTATCCAGATGTGTAATAATTTCATCCTTTATAATTGACTCCAGCATCTTTCCCACCACTGAGGTCAGACTAACTGGTCTATAATTTCCTGCTTTCTCTCTCGTTCCTTTCTTTAAATGTGGTACAACATTAGCCACCCTCCAATCCGTGGGAACTGATCCTGAATCTGTCGAACTCTGGAAAATAATCACCAACGCATCCATGATTTCTAGAGCCACTTCCTTCAGTACCTTGGGATGTAGACCATCAGGCCCCGGGGACTTATTAGCCTTCAGACCTAACAGTCTCTCCAACACCAATTCCTGACAAATATAAATTCCCTTCAGTTCTGGTCCTTCAGCCAATGTTACCTCAGGGAGATTGCTTGTGTCTTCCCCAGTGCACACAGATCTGAAGCACCAATTCAACTCTTCTGCCATTTCATTGTTCCCCATACTGTATTCCCCTGTTTCTGTCTTCAAGGGCCCAATTTTAGCCTTACCCATTTTTTTTTCCCTTTCACATACCTAAAAGAGCTTTTACTATCCTCCTTTATATTTTTGGCCAGTTTACCTTCGTACCTCATTTTTCCTCTGCTAATTATTTCCTTCTTAGTAATGTTCTGTTGTTTTTTAAAAGCTTCCCTTTTCCCACTCATCTTTGCTATGTTATACTTTTTCTCTTTTGACTTTATATGTTTCTTAACTTCCCTTGCCAGCCACGGCCACCCCTGCCTCCTCATCGGATCTTTCTTCCTTTTTGGAATGAACTGATCCTGCATCTTCTGCATTATACCCAGAAATATCTGCCATTGTTCCTCCACTGTCATCCCTGCTAAGGTATTGCACCATTAAACTTTGGCCAGCTCCTCCCTCATAGCTCCATAGTTCCCTTTATTCAACTGAAATATTGTCACTATCGATTGTACCCTCTCCCTTTCAAATTGGTCCCTGATCAATTCTGGTTCGTTGCACAATACCAGATCCAGAATTGCCTTCTCCCTGGTAGGCTCCAGCACCAGCTGTTCTAAGAATCCATCTTGGAGGCACTCCACAAAGTCTCTTTTTTGAGGTCCAATACCATCTTGATTCTCCCAGTCTATCTGCATGTTGAAATCCCCCATAACAACTGTAGTAACATCTTTGCGATAGGCCAATTTCTGCTTCTGATTCAACTTACACCCTACATCCATACTACTGTTTGGGGGCCTGTAGATAACTCCCAAGAGGGTCTTTCTACACATAGAATTTCTCAGCTCTATCCATACTAATTCTACATCCCCTGATTCTAGGTCCCCCTGCGCAAGGGACTTACCAACAGGGCCACCCCACCCCCTCTGCCCATCAGTCTGTCCTTACGATAGCACGTATAGCCTTGAATATTCATTTCCTAGGCCTTGTCCACTTGAAGCCACGTCTCAGTTATCCCCATAATATCGTAGCTGCCAATTTCCAAAAGAGCCTCAAGCTCATCCATCTTATTTCTAATACTTAGTGCATTCATATATAGTATTTTTAATTTGTTACTGCCCTCACCTTTCCTATCAACCCCTATTTCACTCAACCTTACGACAGGATCCCTTTTGGAGTTTTCTGCTTCATTGATACCGTTGTCTTTCTTGACTTCCCTTCTTCTTACTTTCCCTTCAATTTCCTTCTTAAACTTCCAGTTTGTCCCCTTCCCCCCACCGGCTATTTAGTTTAAATGCAGCTGTGTTGCAGTAGCAAACCTGCCTGCCAGAATGTTGGTCCCCAACCTATTAAGGTGCAAACCGTCTCTTTTGTATAATTTATGCTTACCACAAAACATACCCCAGTGATCCAAGAATATAAATCCTTGCTTCCCCAGCCACACATTCAAGTCCATTATCTCCCTGTTCCTGGCCTCTCCAACCCGAGGAACTTGAAGCAAACTGGAGATAACCACTCTGGACATCCTGCTTTTCAGCCTTCTTCCTAGTTCTCCGAAGTCCCGCTGTAGTATGTTCCTCCTCTTCTTCCCAACATCATTTGTGCCGACATGTACCACCACCTCTGGCTCTTCATCTTTGCCCTTGAGGATTTCCTGCACTCTGTCTGCGATGCCCTTAATCCTGGCACCAGGAAGGCAACACACCATTCTTAAATCCCACCTGTTGCCACAGAAACCCCGTTCAGTTCCTCTCACTATGGAGTCCTCTATCACCACGCCTCTGTGCGATGTCTGACTCCCCGGCTCTGCCTCCACGTCAACCTTTGATCGAAACATCTGACCGCCTCGCGGACTGGCAGTGTCATCTGTCTCTACTGTTTCCAAAAGATTCAACTTGTTCCTGACAGGTACTTCCCCCGTGGTCTCTTGCACCTGTCTCCTCTCTGTTTTCCTCATCATCTTCTCTCTTCTGCTCTCTTCTGGTATGGTCGGTGTAATAACCTCGCTGAAGGTTGTGTCCAGAAAGATTTCGTTCTCTCGGATGAGCCTCAGGTCCTCGAGTTCTTTCTTCAGTGCTGCGATATGCTCTGTCAGTAGCTGAACGTGCACACACTTTCCACAGATATACGAGCCAAAGTAACAAAATAACTTTGTTTTATCCTTTCGACTCAATGTACTTTTGACCAGATTCCCTCCTTAGATTCAATAGGCTTCTGAATCTAGCTCATTTACAGTTAAAACAGATCTTTTCACCTCCTCATATCCCCAAATATCTCCTCTGATAGTGACCACACTAGCTATGTTTATCAACTTTGCTTGGATCAATGATATCCATATGGTCACTGTCCATTTAATTTTTTAAACCACTTTCTTAAATGAATGAAAAAGGCTTCTACATCCATCTTGTGAAACTGTGGGAATGCTTGGACATCTTAAAACAAATCCCCACCAAACCTTTGGGTATGATGGGGTTACTCTCCATTACTGTCTTCATCACATTTCACCTGTGCCTCCGCCATTTTAAGTTGACTTTGAGTTTTCAGTTCCAACCTTGGAAGTTCCAAATTTCTCTCTTTCTCCTTTTCTCCAGGAAAAGGCCTGTAACAGGATATCACAAACTCATATGTGGGATGTGGTCTCTCAGATGGGTTTTTCAGAGGGAATATCCAATTGTATCCAACTGCTTGACACCAACAACTGCAGTGCAGTCTCAATCAATGAAAGGGAATTAGACAGCTTCCTGATTAGATCTGCAGTCAGGCAGACCTGCCCACTCTCTCCTGCTTCGTTTGTGTGTTGTGATGAGCATTTTCTGAGTCCATCAATTCAAAGGATATGAGCCTGAGAGGGGGGACTATTCCAGGCAGCAGAGGCCAGCAGGTCAAAGCATCTCGTTACATAGTTGATAACATAGTTTTCTGCTCAGATCCACTATCAACTCTCAGATTTGTAAGCATCTGAAACCAGTTCAAACTGCCTTAGCTGCCAAGATAAATCGAGGTATGAGTGAGACCATATTCTTTGGGAACTGGGCATACCAATCCTTTAACCCCTTCACTTTCAGGACAATTTACTGAAGGTGCTGGGAAGATGGTTTGGGGGGATTGGGGCATGTGCAAAAACATTGGAAAAGCGCAGATACTGGGCTTGTGGGAACACCAGTTTCTCTCTGTTGTGGGTAAAAACCTGATTATCAAGGTTGAAGCACTCTCTCTGTTGTGTGTGGTGCCGGTCTGGCTCATTTCCAAAACTTGTGTCATTGTAGTCATCTTTCACTACATTCTACTGGTCTAAGATGGACCGTGTCGCCAGTGACACCATGTACAAAAGCTCTGGATAAGGAGGGGAAGAATGTACCCAAAGATGCCCTCACCCTGGAGGCTATCTTTAGTGTGCATCAAGCTGTGTGTAGACCCTCAGTATGCAAACACCAAGTGTCACCACATACCAATGTTCTACCTGTCTCCCAAGTCGTGAAGGTTAGGACTACAAAAAAAATGCTCCATGTAGTTGGATTATTCTATTTCACCTGTCCTTCATGGACAAATGTGCAAAGAGAAATACCCTTGATACAAGTCCATCAGGAAGTGGTCAGTATGTAGTGTCCTCCAGACCCTTTGGTTCAAGGAGAGGGTGGATCCTGTTGGGTTGTTCCCTGAGCAGGTTGTCAAAGTTATTTGACAGAATGTCTCATCACCAGAGCTTTCCAACAAGCACAAAGAGATCCCTTGGCTGGTGGTAAGGAGAGCACTACCTGTGAGATCCTTCTTCTACACCCAGTCAGTCTGCACCAGTGCAGATTGCCCTTGAAATGGCTGTGTGCAAGGGCTAGGGACAGTGGGGGGAGGCGGTAGAGACTGTCACACATCTTCTACTGGAATGTGCCTTTGCAAAGGAAGTCTGGAGAAAGATGCAATGGTTTTTCCTGAGATTTGTTCCGAGCAACTCTGTGATGCAGGACTTTGTGCTGTATGGGCTGTTCCTTGAGACACATACCAAGAAAAACCTTGACTGTGTCCAGAGAACCATCAACTCATTGAAAGACACTCTTTGGTCTGCCCAAAGTTTATTGGTCTTCCAGAGCAAGTGAATGTTACAGACTGGCCACATTTCAAGGTCCAGGACTACATGCTGAGTCTAAAGCTTGGGGCAGCTGCTTCCAAGGCGCAGTGGGGTAAATCCACTGTCTACAGTCATTCTGCCCAAGTTAAATGGGGGCCACCTTCAGGAATCGGACCCTCCTGGTTCATCAAATATGTGTAAGTATAGTCTTGTACAAGTAACAAATGTCTTGGGCCTGTTTGCTGGATACAGTCAAACTCCAATGTTTGTTTGTTTCTTCATTTGCTACTCTACAAACCACTTTATATCAAGATATTTTTATGAATGAAATATGTTTTTGAAATTGAGCTAACAGCAACACCATTGAGAGAGGTATGGTGCTATTTGTGCCTTGGCATTCCCTCAAGGCACAGGCCCTGGCAGTAGCACCATACACATAGTCTGTCCTGATCCTGCTTATCTCAAGCTTCCTTTTGGTCAGCCAACTGGAAGATTGAACTGGAAAAGATTATGAGGGCATGTGAGAGAGGCATAGCATCAATTAGATCACAAGCAGTGAACAGCCTTCTCCCTGTGCCCTCAATGTAAGTAAACCATTAAAATGTGTGTCCCACTCTCATCTTTATTATTGTATAAAGTTAATTTTTAAAATCAACAGGATTTTTCCACTGAACTCATGAAAAAGGGATGATTTCTTTGGATCAGATGATACAACGAGCATCTCGACCAAAATAAGGGCATTCCTCAAAAAGAAAACATATTTGGGATATCTGCATCTGTTTAAGTTCTACTTGTAGGGATTGATGATTTAAAACATTTGCGAACCTGAAGGTTTTTAAATTAACCTTGTAAATGGGTTTCAGAAAGGATTTAGCTCCCATTATTGTACAATTTCTCCAAGCAATTTATATCATCTTGTTAAGAAAATAAATAAGCTTTAAGTTAGATTAGAAATCTGAAACCACTCCCCTTTGCTTTCTCCTCTCAAGAAACTCTCATTAAGTTGACAAATTCCCTTTTCATGTTGAATATTTAATGTTCACTTTCTTGACTTGGCTTTCCAGGAAGCAGACTTGAATTAATATGCAGTCTGCTCAATGCAAGGTAAAATGTACCTGTAAATTACATAAAATGTAAAAGAAATTCCAATGCACTGGAATAATGCTTTATATTTCCATTTTGTGTCAAGATAAATTCCCCCAACAGTGGTCACTGTTGTAATATATCTTTCGGTTCTCACCATGATGTTGTCAGGGTTGGAGGACTTGAGCGATAAGGAGAGGGTGAATAGGTTATGTCGGTTTTTCCTGGAGCATCAGGGGTTGAGGGGTGACCTTACAGAGGTTTATAAAATCATGAGGGGATGGGTTGGGGTGGGGGAGTCCAGAACTAGAGGGCGTAGGTGTAGGGTGAGAAGGGAAAGATATAAAAGACACCTAAGGGGCAACATTTTCACACAGAAGGTGGTACGTAGATAGAATGAGCTGCCAGAGGAAATGGTGGAGGCTGTTACAGTTGCAACATTTAAAAGGCATCTGGGTAGGTATATGAACAGGAAGGCTTGGAGGGATATGGGCCGAGTGCTGGTAGGTGCGGCTAGATTGGGTTGGGATATCTGGTCGGCATGGACAAGTTGAACCGAATATCTCTATTTCCGTGCTGAATATCTCTATTACTCTATCACTTTATGATGTTGAGGTGCCGGTGTTGGACTGGGATGAACAAGTTGAAAATCTCACAACACCAGGTCATAATTCAACAGGTTGTGCTTTCAATAAACCTGTTGGATTATAATCTAGTGTTGTGTGATTTTTAACTTTATTCTCACCACAGAATCTTGGGACCTTGCCCAGCCCCTGCCATAATCAGTTCATTTCATTTCTCAAGCTCTGTTCATTCCAAATTAAAGCTCAGATGTCTCTAATACTCTTCCTACAGTGAGTTTGTCTTAAAAATCAGACCGATCAGGATGACTGATCTAAGTACAATTCCTCAATGGAAACATAATAGACATGAATATAACTCAACGATGTTGTTGTCTTGCAACAAACATTATCTTCTGCAATTCACTTTTACCCTCAGATGGGCATCCTTCTTTTAATCCTACACTCTATCATTGCATATAAATCAGGATTCCATGATGTGCTGCTTCTTTGTAAAGGAGACCCGAGTCTTACAGACTGAGTGGGCTGAACCAGATTGTACCACTGTTATTAACATTTCTATCTGGAAGGTTATTTCTACTTGTAGATCTGCTATATTGAAGTCTGTCAATCCAATGAGTGCGCTATCTTCAAATTTGATTCCCTCAGTTAGGATATACCAAAATGTCGAGCCACTTACAGACAATAGAAATTCATCACTATTGTAAAATAATACATTCCCTTTACCAAATAAGCTATATTGGTCCCAACTGAGCTCCATGTGATTGCTTGTAAGGACAAGAGTCTACTTCTTCCAATGTGATACCATACGTTGTGGATGCATTCTAAGGAATATTCAGAACATCACAATGGCACAGACAATAGCAAATAATAAAAAGTGTCTGTTTTATTCTTGGCTTCATCCATACATAAACCATGTTGAAATTAATTAATAACCAATTTTACAATTTACATGATCTACATTTATTATTTATGCTGGCTTGCACCAGAACCATTCACCCTCAGGTTCCTGCTATATATGAGTTGAAATCATCTGCCATCACTGACAACAAATTATTATAATTGTAAACATTTTTCAACATTGCTGCTTTGTTAGGGAAAGACTAACATCAAATGGGTGATTATCTATGTCTGCTCTTCATGCTCAAAGGCTTTAAATCTGATAAATTGAACATAATATCTCACATTACTGGAAACAGCAGTGACTGCTGAACAAACCCAACATGTGATTATCTGTTATAAAATTGTGGATCTGATTAGTCTCTTTCTTAATCCCTTTTGGATCTATAATATCCTTAGATAGACTCTGATTGAAGTACTGTTTATCATTAATTGATGATTTTAAAATTTTACCTTATTTTTCTTCTTACCTTGCAGGGTCTCTTAGATGGAAAAGTTGCTTCACCACTTTTCCCTGATCCTCATGATATCTTCACATGGGAAGGAGAATGCATTTCCAAACAGCAAGTGGTCTGTCACATGGTTCAGTGTTCAGATAAAAGAATTAAGGTATTGTTACTAAATTTGCTGATCATACAAGGATAGGAAGGAAATAAATTGTAAAGACATCATAAAGGAGGGGCTACAAAATAAGCTAGATTAAGTAAGTGGGCAACGATCTGGAAGGTGGAATAAAAATTTAGGAAAACGTGAAGGTCCTCATTTTGTCAAGAAGAATAAAAAAGAAGTATTGTTATCTAGAGGGTGAGAGGTTTCAGAGTCTGTGGTGTAGAGGGGTCTGGGTGTCTTGGCCCATGAAGTGACAAAGCTTAGTGTGGAGATCTAACAATTAATTAGGACAGGTCACAGAGTCCTAGAGATTTACAGCATGGAAACAGGCTCTTTGGTCCAAATCATCTCTGCCTGACCAGATGTCCTAAATTAATCTAGTCCCATTTGCCAGGACTTAGGCCCATGTCACTGAAAATTCTTCCTATTCATCGACCCATCCCGATGCCTTTTAAATGTAATTGTACCAACGCTACCATCTCCTCTAGCAGCACATTCCATACACGTGGCATCCTCTGCATGAAAAACCTATCCGCCATGCCCAATTAAAGTGTTTCCCCTCTCAGTATAAACCTATGCTCTCTAGTTTTGGATTCATAACGTTGGGAAAAGACCTTGACTATTCAGTCTATCCTTACCACTCATGGTTTGTAAACTTTATAAAGTTACCCCTCAGCCTTCAACACTTCAGAGAAAATAATTTTACCCGATTCAGCTTCTACCTGTAACTCAAACCTCAAATTCTGGCAACATCATTGTAAATCTTTTCTGAACCCTTTCAGGTTTCACAACATTCTTCCAATAACAGGAAGACCAAATTTGAATACAGTATTCCAAAAGTGACTTAATCAATTGCAACATGACTTCCCAATTCCTATACTAAATGTACTGACCAACAAAGGCAAGTGTATCAAATGCCTTCTTTCCTACCTGTCTACCTGTGACTCCACTTTCAAGGAACTATGACACTGCACTCCAAGGTCTCTTTGTTCAGCAACATTCCCCAGGACCTTGTCATTAAGTGTATAAGTCTTGCTCGGATTTTTCCTTCCAAAATGCAGCACCTCACATTTATTAAAATTAAACTCCATCTGCCACTCCTCAGCCCATCAGTCCATTTGACCAAGGTCCCGTTGTACTCTAATGTAACGTTCTTCGCTCTCCACTACACTACCTCATATGTTCTGGTCCAAATCATTTATGGAAATGCCAAAAAGCAGTGGACCCATCACTGATCCTTGTAGCACAATGCCGGTCACCTCTCCAATCCAAACAACAATCGTCTACTACCACCCTTTGTCTCTTATCTTTGAGCCAATTTTGTATCTGATTGACTCATTCTCCTTGCATTCTATGTCATCTAATCTTGTTAACCAGCCTATCACGTGGAACCTTATCGAATGCCTTACTGAGGCATGTAGTCAACGTCCACTGCTCTGCTTTGATCAATCCAGTTCATCACTTCTTCAAAAATCTCAGTCAAGATAGTGAGACACGATTTCCTGTGCACAAAGCCATGTTGATTACCCCCAATCACTCCTTGCCTTTCCAAATCTGTATGGCTTATTGTAAAGAGAGACAAATCGTAATGTTTAGTGATAATGTTTCTGTTGAAAAAGACATTGGTGAGACCACATCTGGAATACTGCACACAGTTTTGGTTGCCTTTTTCAAGGAAAGAAGTAAATGAGTTAGGAACAGTTGAGAGAAAGTTTACTAGACTAACAACTGAAATGAAAGGATTGTCTTAGGAGGAACACTTGGACAGACTAGGCTTGTAGCTGCTAGAGTTTAGACAGTAAAAGCTGATTTGATTGAAACATATAAAATCATGAGGAGTCATGACTGACTAAATGTGGACATAATATTTCTTCAAACGAGGTACAGAAAAGGATTTTACTTCACTATTGTATAATTTCACCAAAGAAACCTTGTTGAAAAAAAGCAATTATTATGCATTGAAATAGATTAAAAATCTGAAACCTCTCCTTTCATCTTCTGTTCTGAAGAAACATTTACTGAGTAGATCATTTAGAGCTAGTAGTCACAATTTTAAAATACAACATCACCCATTGAAGACTGTTGTGATGATGCTACCAGTTTAAAAAGGTTATTTTGTACTGGGTGCTTCTGAAGAGAGATTGTATACAGGAGCCGGCTACACAGTGGCACAGTGATTAGCACTGCTGCTTCACAGAGCTAGAGCTCTGGGTTCAATTCCTGCCTCTGGCAACTGTCTGTGTGGAGTTTGTACGTACTCCCCATGTCTGCATGGGTTTCCTCTAGTTTCCTCCCACAGTCCAAAAATGTGTAGGTTAGGTAAATTGGCCATGAAAAATTGCCCATAGTGTTAGGTGAAGGCGTACATGTCGGGGAATGGGTCTGGGTGGGTTGCTCTTCGGGGAGTTAGTGTGGACTTGTTGGGCCGAAGGGCCTGCTTCCACATTGTAAGTAATTGAATCGAATAGGTTATGAGGCCTTCCAAGTTTTTTTTTAAAGCAGTTACAACAAAGGAAAGGGAGAGTCCAATTCTCCCAGATCAGACTTTCAGGTTGTTTTTATAGCTGTAGCAGTAGAAGCTGTTTGGGTCCCAGAAGAGTTTCAATAGATGATTCCTAACTGTGACTTTCTCTGAAATCTCTCTTGATGTTGAACAGCGTGTAAGAATCTGTGTCTAAATTTACCCTTTTGCCAAGGGGTGTGTTTATGGGATGTCGCTATATTGGAACAGTTAATTACTATTAGGTACTGTATCTATTATTCAGTTAAATTTTCCAAGAATTAAGTGATTTAAATCCCCCTTTATTTTGATTTGTATTTTTACTGTAGTGTTTAAATAAATTGTGTTTTGCTTAATGTGAAGTGGTTTGACCAGTTGCATCACACTTGGGACACCCATTTACATTTACCTTTAAAATAAGAAAGGGTTAGAGTCTGGGTACATTCTTAAAGTATTTTGAGGGAGTCTGGTTTGGTCCATGACACTGTGATTAAAAGGAAATTTTTCATTCAGAAGATTGTGAGTCTTTGAAAGGTGAAAGGTTAACGGGATGAACGGAAAGTGAAGGAATAAGATCCCTGTAGTGTAGATAGAGGCCATTCAGCCAATTAACTCTGCACCAACCATCCAAAGAGCTTCCACCCTATCCCCACATTTAGCATGCTTAATCCATCTAGGCTGCACATTTTTGGACTGTGGGAGGTAACTGGAGTACCTGGAGGAAACCCACACAGACACAGGAGAGAAAGTGCAAACTCCACACAGACAGTCACCTAGGACTGCAATTGAACTCAAGTCGGTTGTGTTATGTGGCAGCATTGCTAATCACTGGGCCACTGTATTTCATACTCATCAAGCTGACTTGGAAATATATTGTCGTTATTTCAATGTCACTGGGTCTAATTTCTGGAACTCCCTCTCTGATGGCATTGTGGGTTAATCAACAACAAATAAATTACAGTGGTTCAAGAAGGCAGCTCACAGCCACTTTCTCAAAGGCTATCCAAGTTGAAGACCTGGAGGAGTGAGTGGTGAGCTGAAGTCACCAGGTACTCGCTTGGCTTCCATTTCAGGTAACGCTCAGCATCTAGTTCCTATGTCTCATGGAAAAATTGGAAACAACAGATTTGAGTGCATGAATGAATGACTTATTGTCACATATATGTTGAAGATATAATGAAAAGTGTTTTGTCGCCACAAACCAGCATCATTTTGATTTACAATAAGTATGAAAATAAATTATGTAAGCAAGAGTTCATATCAGTTCAAATTGGGTCTCAAGCATGACTTCAGGGTTTCTGCAACGTCTCTGTAGGATTGACCTCAAGGAGTCCCGCTTGGGTAACAATACACTGCTGATACCCCAGGAATCCCCACACTGTGCATGGCCATGGCCAAGATTCCAAGCTCTGGGGCGACCACTGTCTACAGTCTTGACTCCGGGTACTTCCCCTGCCAAGAGTCCAAACTGTGGGCCTGCTGTCACCAGGAGTCCAGGCTCTAAGTTTACTACTGCAAGGAGTTCAAGCTCCAGACACTGTCACCACCACTGAGACTAGGCTCTGAGCCCACTGCCGTTGCTGCCAGGAGTCCAGGCTTTGGGCCTATCCACTGCCAAAAGTCCAGGCTCTGGCCATCGCCATTGCTGTCAAGAGTCTCGATTCAAACCACTGCTACAGCCACCACCCTGCCGACCTAGCCCCGGATTCAAAGGTGAATAAGAAAGAAGGGAAAAAATGATGAAAAGTACATAGAGAAAAAAATGCCGCTGGCCTGGAGCATTTGGGCTCCGATGAGCCTAAACGTTACCTTTGATACCGGCACTATCTTGCTATCACTAAGAGATTAGCTAAAAATTATAAAATGTTAACAAATGCTAACCCAAGAAATTAAGATTATGCTGCTCAGTAGTGAGATTCTCATAGTGAGATTCAACACTTAGTTGGATATTGGGACTTTGATGATCTTCTTATTCATGGCTCTGTTGTTCAAGAGATTGGCAGGGTCTACCTAACTGTGTTGAGTTAAGTTTTTATCGTGCTAGCAGCCTGAAACCAACATGATTATCATCGTGATTTAAAATTATTATTCATTAAAATAGACATCAACAATATATGTGTACAATGTTAACCAACAGGTTATTGTCCGGAAATATTTAATTATCAAAGGTTTAGAGGGATATGGACCGAATACTGGCAAATGGGCTCAGATTAATTTTGGATAACTGGACGGCATAGGCGGGTTGGACCAAAGGGTCTGTTTCCGTGTTGTACATCTCTATGACTCTATGACACTAAGAATCTCCTCACTGCTGATCTCACCCAGTTTTCCCAATTTTCTTATCAATGGCTGTGTTGCTCAAGAGCTGGGAAGGGTCTTGCTATTGGGTTAAATTTTTATCAAGTTCACACCCTGAAACCAACATTGTTACCATAGTGAGTTAAAAATACTATTCATTAAAATAGACATTAACTGTATCCGTGTACAATGTTAATTAACAGTTTATTGTCAGGAAATATTTCATTACCCAAATAATTTGGCGTCATTCCATTGTTTTAGGATTGCGTGCGACGTAATTAAAAGAGGTGTTTAGGAGTTGCTTCTTTACATTTCAAAGGGTATACTAATAATTTTAACTTTCCATCACTCACATATGCAGGGTGAACATTGTTTGGGGAATATATTTATGGACGTTTTCAAGGGAGTTGATGAGGGGTCATGTGGGGGCTGAATGACTGACCAGACAGAACATTGGGGATGGGGTTTAAGGAGAGGGTTTCATGGCACAGCTAAAGCTGTAATGGGAAGCCATTGTGAATATCCAAGAGCAAGAGTGAATGCTACTGATGGTGAACCTTTGAGGGGTGAGCTTCACCTGCCCCTAAGAATAAGGAGGGGTCACAGCCATGCAGTCATGTAATCAGCTCCAATTCACCTGCTGTGAGATAAGACCTGCCTCAGCAAAGAGCTGCATTTCGACATAAGAAACATGCCCTGAATCTACCATGCCACACCTAGGCGCAGCACTGCATGGAAGACAATTAAATAAAACATCTCTTGGGAAGACCGAGCCTCGGACAAGGGATGAAATGCTAAACTATAGGATGGTCCTAGGAAATCTGGATAGCTGGCCATGCTACATGGAAGTGTCTAGTGGCTGGCCAGCAGAACAGGTTGGATGGTTTTCCAGTCAACCTGCCACCTGGTGATTTAGTGGTTAGCACTGCTGCCACATAACATCAGGGACCTGGGTTCGATTCTAGCCTCAGTCAACTGTCAATGCGGAAATTGTATATCCTTCCTGTGTTTGTGTGCGTTTCCTCCGGGTGCTCTGGTTTCCTCCAACAATTCAAAGATTTGCAAGGCAGATGGATTAGCTATGGGAAATGCAGGGTTACTGGGATAGGATAGGGTAGAGGGTTGGTCTAGGTGAGATGCTTTTCAGGGGGTTGGGAGATTCAATGTAGATTCAATGGACTGAGCGGCTGCTTCCAAACTGCAGGAATTCTTTGATTCAAACCTGGTCAATTTTAATGATTGCTCCTTCGGACACATACTTTGTTTCCTTGGTTCCTCCATAGTCATAGAGTCATATGGCATGGAAACAGACCCTTCAGTCCATCTTGTCCATGTCGACAAGATGAGGGGTAACTTTATAAGGTTATCCCTCAGCCTTCAACACTTCAGAGAAAATAGTTTTACCCTATTCAGTTTCTACCTGTAGCTCAAACCTCAAATTCTGGCAACATCCTTGAAAATCTTTTCTGAACCCTTTCAAGTTTTACAACATTCTTCCAATAACAGGAAGACCAAATTTGAATACAGTATTCCAAAAGTGACTTATTCAATTGCAAGATGACTTCCCAATTCCTATACTAAATGTACTGACCAACAAAGGCAAGTGTATCAAATGCCTTCTTTCCTACCTGTCTACCCGTGACTCCACTTTCAAGCAACTATGAAACTGCACTCCAAGGTCTCTTTGTTCAGCAACATTCCCCAGGACCTTGTCATTAAGTGTATAAGTCTTGCTCGGACTTTTCCCTCCAAAATGCAGCACCTCACATTTATTTAAATTGAACTCCATCTGCCACTCCTCAGCCCAACAGTCCATTTCACCAAGGTCCCGTTGTACTCTAATGTAACATTCTTCGCTCTCCACTACACTCCCAATTTTGATATCATCTGCAAACTTTCCATGTTTACCTCCTATGTTCACATCCAAATCATTTATGGAAATGCCAAAAAGCAGTGGACCCATCACTGATCCTTGTAGCACACTGCCGGTCACCTCTCCAATCCAAACAACAATCGTCTACTACCACCCTTTGTCTCTTATCTTTGAGCCAATTTTGTATCTGATTGACTCATTCTCCTTGCATTCTATGTCATCTAATCTTGTTAACCAGCCTATCACGTGGAACCTTATCGAATGCCTTACTGAGGCATGTAGTCAACGTCCACTGCTCTGCTTTGATCAATCCAGTTCATCACTTCTTCAAAAATCTCAGTCAAGATAGTGAGACACGATTTCCTATGCACAAAGCCATGTTGGTTACCCCCAATCACTCCTTGCCTTTCCAAATCTGTATGGTTTATTGTAAAGAGAGTCAAATCCTTATGTTTAGTGATAATGTTTCTGTTGAAAAAGACATTGGTGAGACCACATCTGGAATACTGCACACAGTTTTGGTTGCCTTTTTCAAGGAAAGAAGTAAATGAGTTAGGAACAGTTGAGAGAAAGTTTACTGGACTAACAACTGAAATGAAAGGATTGTCTTAGGAGGAACACTTGGACAGACTAGGCTTGTAGCTGCTAGAGTTTAGACAAGTAAAAGCTGATTTGATTGAAACATATAAAATCATGAGGAGTCATGACTGAGTAAATGTGGACATAATATTTCTTTAAACTAGGTACAGAAAATGATTTTACTTCAATATTGTATAATTTCATCAAAGAAACCTTGTTGAAAAAAAGCAATTATTATGCCTTGAAATAGATTAAAAATCTGAAACCACTCCTTTCATCTTCTGTTGTGAAGAAACATTTACTGAATAGATCATTTAGAGCTAGTAATCACAATTTAAAAATACAACATCACCCATTGAAGACTGTTGTGACAATGCTACCAGTTTAAAAAGGTTATTTTGTACTGGGTGCTTCTGAAGAGAGGTTGTATACAGGAGCCGGCTACACGGTGGTATAGTGATTAGCACTGCTGCTTCACAGAGCTCGAGCTCTGGGTTCAATTCCTGCCTCTAGCAACTGTCTGTGTGGAGTTTGTACGTACTCCCCATGTCTGTATGGGTTTCCTCTAGTTTCCTCCCACAGTCCAAAAATGTGTAGGTTAGGTAAATTGGCCATGAAAAATTGCCCATAGTATTAGGTGAAGGCGTATATGTAGGTGCAAGGGTCTGGGTGGGTTGCTCTTCGGAGAGTTAGTGTGGACTTGTTGGGCCGAAGGGCCTGCTTCCATATTGTAAGTAATCGAATCTAATAGGTTATGAGGCCAAGTTTTTTTTTAAAGCAGTTACAACAAAGGAAAGGGAGAGGCCAATTCTCCCAGATCAGACTTTCAGGTTGTTTTTTTAGCTGTAGCAGTAGAAGCTGTTTGGGTCCCAGAAGAGTTTCAATAGATGATTCCTAACTGTGACTTTCTCTGAAATCTCTCTTGATGTTGAACAGCGTGTAAGAATCTGTGTCTAAATTTACCCTTTTGCCAAGGGGTGTGTTTATGGGATGTCGCTATATTGGAACAGTTAATTACTATTAGGTACTGTATCTATTATTCAGTTAAATTTTCCAAGAATTAAGTGATTTAAATCCCCCTTTATTTTGATTTGTATTTTTACTGTAGTGTTTAAATAAATTGTGTTTTGCTTAATGTGAAGTGGTTTGACCAGTTGCATCACACTTGGGACACCCATTTACATTTACCTTTAAAATAAGAAAGGGTTAGAGTCTGGGTACATTCTTAAAGTATTTTGAGGGAGTCTGGTTTGGTCCATGACACTGTGATTAAAAGGAAATTTTTCATTCAGAAGATTGTGAGTCTTTGAAAGGTGAAAGGTTAACGGGATGAACGGAAAGTGAAGGAATAAGATCCCTGTAGTGTAGATAGAGGCCATTCAGCCAATTAACTCTGCACCAACCATCCAAAGAGCTTCCACCCTATCCCCACATTTAGCATGCTTAATCCATCTAGGCTGCACATTTTTGGACTGTGGGAGGTAACTGGAGTACCTGGAGGAAACCCACACAGACACAGGAGAGAAAGTGCAAACTCCACACAGACAGTCACCTAGGACTGAAATTGAACTCAAGTCGGTTGTGTTATGTGGCAGCATTGCTAATCACTGAGCCACTGTATTTCATACTCATCAAGCTGACTTGGAAATATATTGTCGTTATTTCAATGTCACTGGGTCTAATTCCTGGAACTCCCTCTCTGATGGCATTGTGGGTTAATCAACAACAAATAAATTACAGTGGTTCAAGAAGGCAGCTCACAGCCACTTTCTCAAAGGCTATCCAAGTTGAAGACCTGGAGGAGTGAGTGGTGAGCTGAAGTCACCAGGTACTCGCTTGGCTTCCATTTCTGGTAACGCTCAGCATCTAGTTCCTATGTCTCATGGAAAAATTGGAAACAGCATATTTGAGTTAATGAATGAATGAATGAATGAATGATTTATTGTCACTTATATGTTGAAGATATAATGAAAAGTGTATTGTTGCCACAACCCAGCATCATTTTGAGTTACAATAAGTATGAAAATAAATTATGTAAGCAAGAGTTCATATCAGTTCAAATTGGGTCTCAAGCATGACTTCAGGTTATCTGCAACGTCTCTGTAGGACGGACCTCAAGGAGTCCCGCTTGGGTAACAATACACTGCTGATACCCCAGGAATCCCCACACTGTGCATGGCCATGGCCAAGATTCCAAGCTCTGGGGCGACCACTGCCTACAGTCTTGACTCCGGGCACTTCCCCTGCCAAGAGTCCAAACTGTGGGCCTGCTGTCACCAGGAGTCCAGGCTCTAAGTTTACTACTGCCAGGAGTCCAAGCTCCAGACACTGTCACCACCACTGAGACCAGGCTCTGAGCCCACTGCCATTGCTGCCAGGAGTCCAGGCTTTGGGCCTATCCACTGCCAAAAGTCCAGGCTCTGGCCATTGCCATTGCTGCCAAGAGTCTCGATTCACACCACTGCTACAGCCACCACCCTGCCGACCTAGCCCCGGATTCAAAGGTGAATAAGAACGAAGGGAAAAAAATGATGAAAAGTCCATAGAGAAAAAAATGCCGCTGGCCTGGAGCATTTGGGCTCCGATGAGCATAAACGTTACCTTTGATCCCGGCACTATCTTGCTATCACTAAGAGATTAGCTAAAAATTGTAAAATTTTAACAAATGCTATCACAAGAAATGAAGATTAGGCTGCTCAGTAGTGAGATTCTCATCATGAAATTCAACACTTAGTTGGATATTGAGACTTTAATGATCTTCTTATTAATGGCTCTGTTGTTCAAGAGATTGGCAGAGTCTACCTAATTGTGTTGAGTTAAGTTTTTATCATGTTAGCAGCCTGAAACCAACATGATTATCATCGTGATTTAAAATTATTATTCATTAAAATAGACATCAACAATATATGTGTACAATGTTAACCAACAGGTTATTGTCAGGAAATCAAAGGTTTAGAGGGATATGGTCCGAAAACTGGCAAATGGGCGAAGATTAATTTAGTATAACTGGTCGGCATAGGCGGGTTGGACCAAAGGGTCTTTTTCCGTGTTGTACATCTCTATGACTCTATGACACTAAGAATCTCCTCACTGCTGATCTCACCCAGTTTTCCCAATTTTCTTATCAATGGCTATGTTGTTCAAGAGCTGGGAAGGGTCTTGCTGTTGGGTTAAATTTTTATCAAGTTCACACCCTGAAACCAACATTGTTACCACAGTGAGTTAAACATACTATTCATTAAAATAGACATTTACTGTATCCGTGTACAATGTTAATTAACAGGTTATTGTCAGGAAATATTTCATTACCCAAGCAATTTGGTGTCATTCCAATGTTTTAGGATTGCGTGTGACTTAGTTAAAAGAGGTGTATAGGAGTTGCCTCTTTACATTTCAAAGGACATACTAATGATTTTAACTTTCCATCACGCACATATGCAGGGTGAACATCGTTTGGGGAATATATTAAGGGACGCTTTCAAGGGAGTTGATGAGGGGACATATGGGGGCTGAATGACTGACCAGACAGAACATTGGGGATGGGGTTTAAGGAGAGGGTTTCATGGCACAGCTAAAGCTGTAATGGGAAGCCATTGTGAATATCCAAGAGCTAGAGTGAATGCTACTGATGGTGAACCTTTGAGGGGTGAGCTTCACCTGCCCCTAAGAATAAGGAGGGGTCACAGCCGTGCAGTCATGTAATCAGCTCCAATTCACCTGCTGTGAGGTAAGACCTGCCACAGCAAAAAGTTGCATTTTGACACAGGAAACATGCCCTGAATCTACCATGCCACACCTAGGCGCAGCACTGCATGGAAGACAATTAAATAAAACATCTCTTGCGAAGACCTAGTCTAAGACATGGGATGAAAGGCTAAACTATAGGATGGTCCTAGGAAATCTGGATAGCTGGCCATGCTACATGGAAGTGTCTAGTGGCTGGCTAGCAGAACAGGTTGGATGGTTTTCCAGTCAACCTGCCACCTGGAGATTCAGTGGTTAGCACTGCTGCCTCACAACATCAGGGACCTGGGTTCGATTCCAGCCTCAGTCAACTGTCAATGTGGAAATTGTATATTCGTCCTGTGTTTGTGTGCGGTTCCCCCGGGTGCTCTGGTTTCATCCGACAATTCTAAGATTTGCAAGGCAGATGGATTAGATATGGGAAATGCAGGGTTACTGGGATAGGATAGGGTAGAGGGTTGGTCTAGGTGAGATGCTTTTCAGAGAGTTGGGAGATTCAATGTAGATTCAATGGACTGAACGGCTGCTTCCAAACGACAGGAATTCTATGATTCAAACCTGGTCAATTTGGATGATTGCTCCTTCAGTCACATACTTTGTTACCTTGGTCCCTCCATAGTCATAGAGTCATATGGCATGGAAACAGACCCTTCAGTCCATCTTGTCCATGCTGACAAGATGAGGGGTAACTTTATAAGGTTATCCCTCAGCCTTCAACACTTCAGAGAAAATAGTTTGACCCTATTCAGCTTCTACCTGTAGCTCAAACCTCAAATTCTGGCAACATCCTTGTAAATCTTTTCTGAACCATTTCAAGTTTTACAACATTCTTCCAATAACAGGAAGACCAAATTTGAATACAGTATTCCAAAAGTGACTTAATCAATTGCAAGATGACTTCCCAATTCCTATACTAAATGTACTGACCAACAAAGGGAAGTGTATCAAATGCCTTCTTTCCTACCTGTCTACCCGTGACTCCACTTTCAAGGAACTATGAAACTGCACTCCAAGGTCTCTTTGTTCAGCAACATTCCCCAGGACCTTGTCATTAAGTGTATAAGTCTTGCTTGGATATTTCCCTCCAAAATAAACCTCACATTTATTTAAATTAAACTCCATCTGCCTCTCCTCAGCCCATCAGTCCATTTGACCAAGGTCCCGTTGTACTCTAATGTAATGTTCTTCGCTCTCCACTACACTCCCAATTTTGATATCATCTGCAAACTTTCCACGCTTACCTCCTATGTTCACATCCAAATCATTTATGGAAATGCCAAAAAGCAGTGGACCCATCACTGATCCTTGTAGCACACTGCAAGTCACCTCTCCAATCCCAACAACAATCGTCTACTACCACCCTTTGTCTCTTATCTTTGAGCCAATTTTGTATCTGACTGACTCATTCTCCTTGCATTCTATGTGATCTAATCTTGTTAACCAGCCTATCACGTGGAACCTTATCGAATACCTTACTGAGGCATGTAGTCAACGTCCACTGCTCTGCTTTGATCAATCCAGTTCATCACTTCTTCAAAAATCTCAGTCAAGATAGTGAGACACGATTTCCTATGCACAAAGCCATGTTGATTACCCCCAATCACTCCCTGCCTCTCCAAATCTGTATGGCTTATTGTAAAGAGAATCAAATCCTAATGTTTAATGATAATGTTTCTGTTGAATAGAACATTGGTGAGACCACATCTGGAATACTGCACACAGTTTTGGTTGCCTTTTTCAAGGAAAGAAGTAAATGAGTTAGGAACAGTTGAGAGAAAGTTTACTAGACTAACAACTGAAATGAAAGGATTGTCTTAGGAGGAACACTTGGACAGACTAGGCTTGTAGCTGCTAGAGTTTAGACAAGTAAAAGCTGATTTGATTGAAACATATAAAATCATGAGGAGTCATGACTGAGTAAATGGGGACATAATATTTCTTCAAACTAGGTACAGAAGAGGACTTTACTTCACTATTGTATAATTTCACCAAAGAAACCTTGTTGAAAAAAAGCAATTATTATGCCTTGAAATAGATTAAAAATCTGAAACCTCTCCTTTCATCTTCTGTTCTGAAGAAACATTTACTGAGTAGATCATTTAGAGCTAGTAGTCACAATTTAAAAATACAACATCACCCATTGAAGACTGTTGTGATGATGCTACCAGTTTAAAAAGGTTATTTTGTCCTGGTTGCTTCTGAAGAGAGGTTGTATACAGGAGCCGGCTACACGGTGGTATAGTGATTAGCACTGCTGCTTCACAGAGCTAGAGCTCTGGGTTCAATTCCTGCGTCTGGCAACTGTCTGCGTGGAGTTTGTACGTACTCCCCATGTCTGCATGGGTTTCCTCTAGTTTCCACCCACAGTCCAAAAATGTGTAGGTTAGGTAAATTGGCCACGAAAAATTACCCGTAGTGTGAGGTGAAGGCGTATATGTAGGGGAATGGGTCTGGGTGGGTTGCTCTTCTGAGAGTTAGTGTGGACTTGTTGGACCGAAGGGCCTGCTTCCACGTTGTAAGTAATCGAATCTAATAGGTTATGAGGCCTTCCAAGTATTTTTTTTAAAGCAGTTACAACAAAGGAAAGGGAGAGGCCAATTCTCCCAGATCAGACTTTCAGGTTGTTTTTTTAGCTGTAGCAGTAGAAGTTGTTTGGGTCCCAGAAGACTTTCAATAGATGATTCCTAACTGTGACTTTCTCTGAAATCTCTCTTGATGTTGAACAGCGTGTAAGAATCTGTGTCTAAATTTACCCTTTTTATGGGATGTCGCTATATTGGAACAGTTAATTACTATTAGGTACTGTATCTATTATTCAGTTAAATTTTCCAAGAATTAAGTGATTTAAATCCCTCTTTATTTTGATTTGTATTTTAACTATAGTGTTTAAATAAATTGTGTTTTGCTTAATGTCAAGTGGTTTGACCAGTTGCATCACACTTGGGACGCCCATTCACATCTACCTTTAAAATAAGAAAGGGTTAGAGTCTGGGTACATTCTTAAAGTATTTTGAGGGAGTCTGGTTTGGTCCATGACACTGTGATTAAAAGGAAATTTTTCATTCAGAAGATTGTGAGTCTTTGAAAGGTGAAAGGTTAACGGGATGAACGGAAAGTGAAGGAATAAGATCCCTGTAGTGTCGATAGAGGCCATTCAGCCAATTAACTCTGCACCAACCATCCAAAGATCTTCCACCCTATCCCCACATTTAGCATGCTTAATCCATCTAGGCTGCATATTTTTGGACTGTGGGAGGTAACTGGAGTACCTGGAGGAAACCCACACAGACACAGGAGAGAAAGTGCAAACTCCACACAGACAGTCACCTAGGACTGAAATTGAACTCAGGTCCATTGTGTTATGTGGCAGCATTGCTAATCACTGGCACTGTATTTCATACTCATCAAGCTAACTTGGAAATATATTGTCGTTATTTCAATGTCACTGGGTCTAATTTCTGGAACTCCCTCTCTGATGGCATTGTGGGTTAATCAACAACAAATAAATTACAGTGGTTCAAGAAGGCAGCTCACAGCCACTTTCTCAAAGGCTATCCAAGTTGAAGACCTGGAGGAGTAAGTGGTGAGCTGAAGTCACCAGGTACTTGCTTGGCTTCCATTTCAGGTAACGCTCAGCATCTAGTTCCTATGTCTCATGGAAAAATTGGAAACAGCATATTTGAGTTAATGAATGAATGAATGAATGAATGATTTATTGTCACTTATATGTTGAAGATATAATGAAAAGTGTATTGTTGCCACAACCCAGCATCATTTTGAGTTACAATAAGTATGAAAATAAATTATGTAAGCAAGAGTTCATATCAGTTCAAATTGGGTCTCAAGCATGACTTCAGGTTTTCTGCAACGTCTCTGTAGGACGGACCTCAAGGAGTCCCGCTTGGGTAACAATACACTGCTGATACCCCAGGAATCCCCACACTGTGCATGGCCATGGCCAAGATTCCAAGCTCTGGGGCGACCACTGCCTACAGTCTTGACTCCGGGCACTTCCCCTGCCAAGAGTCCAAACTGTGGGCCTGCTGTCACCAGGAGTCCAGGCTCTAAGTTTACTACTGCCAGGAGCCCAAGCTCCAGACACTGTCACCACCACTGAGACCAGGCTCTGAGCCCACTGCCATTGCTGCCAGGAGTCCAGGCTTTGGGCCTATCCACTGCCAAAAGTCCAGGCTCTGGCCATTGCCATTGCTGCCAAGAGTCTCGATTCACACCACTGCTACAGCCACCACCCTGCCGACCTAGCCCCGGATTCAAAGGTGAATAAGAACGAAGGGAAACAATGATGAAAAGTCCATAGAGAAAAAAATGCCGCTGGCCTGCAGCATTTGGGCTCCGATGAGCCTAAACGTTACCTTTGATCCCGGCACTATCTTGCTATCACTAAGAGATTAGCTAAAAATTGTAAAATTTTAACAAATGCTAACACAAGAAATGAAGATTAGGCTGCTCAGTAGTGAGATTCTCATCATGAAATTCAACACTTAGTTGGATATTGAGACTTTAATGATCTTCTTATTAATGGCTCTGTTGTTCAAGAGATTGGCAGAGTCTACCTAATTGTGTTGAGTTAAGTTTTTATCATGTTAACAGCCTGAAACCAACATGATTATCATCGTGATTTAAAATTATTATTCATTAAAATAGACATCAACAATATATGTGTACAATGTTAACCAACGGGTTATTGTCAGGAAATCAAAGGTTTAGAGGGATATGGTCCGAAAACTGGCAAATGGGCGAAGATTAATTTAGTATAACTGGTCGGCATAGGCGGGTTGGACCAAAGGGTCTTTTTCCGTGTTGTACATCTCTATGACTCTATGACACTAAGAATCTCCTCACTGCTGATCTCACCCAGTTTTCCCAATTTTCTTATCAATGGCTATGTTGTTCAAGAGGTGGGAAGGGTCTTGCTGTTGGGTTAAATTTTTATCAAGTTCACACCCTGAAACCAACATTGTTACCACAGTGAGTTAAACATACTATTCATTAAAATAGACATTTACTGTATCCGTGTACAATGTTAATTAACAGGTTATTGTCAGGAAATATTTCATTAACCAAGCAATTTGGTGTCATTCCAATGTTTTAGGATTGCGTGTGACTTAGTATAAAGAGGTGTATAGGAGTTGCCTCTTTACATTTCAAAGGGCATACTAATGATTTTAACTTTCCATCACGCACATATGCAGGGTGAACATCGTTTGGGGAATATTTTCAGGGACGCTTTCAAGGGAGTTGATGAGGGGACATGTGGGGGCTGAATGACTGACCAGACAGAACATTGGGGATGGGGTTTAAGGAGAGGGTTTCATGGCACAGCTAAAGCTGTAATGGGAAGCCATTGTGAATATCCAAGAGCTAGAGTGAATGCTACTGATGGTGAACCTTTGAGGGGTGAGCTTCACCTGCCCCTAAGAATAAGGAGGGGTCACAGCCATGCAGTCATGTAATCAGCTCCAATTCACCTGCTGTGAGGTAAGACCTGCCTCAGCAAAAAGTTGCATTTTGACACAGGAAACATGCCCTGAATCTACCATGCCACACCTAGGCGCAGCACTGCATGGAAGACAATTAAATAAAACATCTCTTGGGAAGACCTAGTCTAAGACATGGGATGAAAGGCTGAACTATAGGATGGTCCTAGGTAATCTGGATAGCTGGCCATGCTACATGGAAGTGTCTAGTGGCTGGCCAGCAGAACAGGTTGGATGGTTTTCCAGTCAACCTGCCACCTGGAGATTCAGTGGTTAGCACTGCTGCCTCACAACATCAGGGACCAGGGTTCGATTCCAGCCTCAGTCAACTGTCAATGTGGAAATTGTATATTCGTCCTGTGTTTGTGTGCGTTTCCCCCGGGTGCTCTGGTTTCATCCGACAATTCTAAGATTTGCAAGGCAGATGGATTAGCTATGGGAAATGCAGGGTTACTGGGATAGGATAGGGTAGAGGGTTGGTCTAGGTGAGATACTTTTCAGAGAGTTGGGAGATTCAATGTAGATTCAATGGACTGAACGGCTGCTTCCAAACTACAGGAATTCTATGATTCAAACCTGGTCAATTTGGATGATTGCTCCTTCAGACACATACTTTGTTACCTTGGTCCCTCCATAGTCATAGAGTCATATGGCATGGAAACAGACCCTTCAGTCCATCTTGTCCATGCCGACAAGATGAGGGGTAACTTTATAAGGTTATCCCTCAGCCTTCAACACTTCAGAGAAAATAGTTTGACCCTATTCAGCTTCTACCTGTAGCTCAAATCTCAAATTCTGGCAACATCATTGTAAATCTTTTCTGAACCCTTTCAAGTTTTACAACATTCTTCCAATAACAGGAAGACCAAATTTGAATACAGTATTCCAAAAGTGACTTAATCAATTGCAAGATGACTTCCCAATTCCTATACTAAATGTACTGACCAACAAAGGCAAGTGTATCAAATGCCTTCTTTCCTACCTGTCTACCCGTGACTCCACTTTCAAGCAACTATGAAACTGCACTCCAAGGTCTCTTTGTTCAGCAACATTCCCCAGGACCTTGTCATTAAGTGTATAAGTCTTGCTTGGATTTTTCCCTCCAAAATAAACCTCACATTTATTTAAATTAAACTCCATCTGCCTCTCCTCAGCCCATCAGTCCATTTGACCAAGGTCCCGTTGTACTCTAATGTAATGTTCTTCGCTCTCCACTACACTCCCAATTTTGATATCATCTGCAAACTTTCCATGTTTACCTCCTATGTTCACATCCAAATCATTTATGGAAATGCCAAAAAGCAGTGGACCCATCACTGATCCTTGTAGCACACTGCCGGTCACCTCTCCAATCCCAACAACAATCGTCTACTACCACCCTTTGTCTCTTATCTTTGAGCCAATTTTGTATCTGACTGACTCATTCTCCTTGCATTCTATGTGATCTAATCTTGTTAACCAGCCTATCACGTGGAACCTTATCGAATGCCTTACTGAGGCATGTAGTCAACGTCCACTGCTCTGCTTTGATCAATCCAGTTCATCACTTCTTCAAAAATCTCAGTCAAGATAGTGAGACACGATTTCCTATGCACAATGCCATGTTGATTACCCCCAATCACTCCTTGCCTTTCCAAATCTGTATGGCTTATTGTAAAGAGAATCAAATCCTAATGTTTAGTGATAATGTTTCTGTTGAATGGACATTGGTGAGACCACATCTGGAATACTGCACACAGTTTTGGTTGCCTTTTTCAAGGAAAGAAGTAAATGAGTTAGGAACAGTTGAGAGAAAGTTTACTAGACTAACAACTGAAATGAAAGGATTGTCTTAGGAGGAACACTTGGACAGACTAGGCTTGTAGCTGCTAGAGTTTAGACAAGTAAAAGCTGATTTGATTGAAACATATAAAATCATGAGGAGTCATGACTGAGTAAATGTGGACATAATATTTCTTCAAACTCGGTACAGAAAAGGATTTTACTTCACTATTGTATAATTTCACCAAAGAAACCTTGTTGAAAAAATGCAATTATTATGCCTTGAAATAGATTAAAAATCTGAAACCTCTCCTTTCATCTTCTGTTCTGAAGAAACATTTACTGAGTAGATCATTTAGAGCTAGTAGTCACAATTTAAAAATACAACATCACCCATTGAAGACTGTTGTGATGATGCTACCACTTTAAAAAGGTTATTTTGTACTGGGTGCTTCTGAAGAGAGGTTGTATACAGGAGCCGGCTACACGGTGGCATAGCGATTAGCACTGCTGCTTTATAGAGCTAGAGCTCTGGGTTCAATTCCTGCCTCTGGCAACTGTCTGTGTGGAGTTTGTACGTACTCCCCATGTCTGTATGGGTTTCCTCTAGTTTCCTCCCACAGTCCAAAAATGTGTAGGTTAGGTAAATTGGCCATGAAAAATTGCCCGTAGTGTTAGGTGAAAGGGTCTGGGTGGGTTGCTCTTCGGAGAGTTAGTGTGGACTTGTTGGGCCGAAGGGCCTGCTTCCATATTGTAAGTAATCGAATCTAATAGGTTATGAGGCCAAGTTTTCTTTTAAAGCAGTTACAACAAAGGAAAGGGAGAGGCCAATTCTCCCAGATCAGACTTTCAGGTTGTTTTTTTAGCTGTAGCAGTAGAAGCTGTTTGGGTCCCAGAAGAGTTTCAATAGATGATTCCTAACTGTGACTTTCTCTGAAATCTCTCTTGATGTTGAACAGCGTGTAAGAATCTGTGTCTAAATTTACCCTTTTGCCAAGGGGTGTGTTTATGGGATGTCGCTATATTGGAACAGTTAATTACTATTAGGTACTGTATCTATTATTCAGTTAAATTTTCCAAGAATTAAGTGATTTAAATCCCCCTTTATTTTGATTTGTATTTTATCTATAGTGTTTAAATAAATTGTGTTTTGCTTAATGTCAAGTGGTTTGACCAGTTGCATCACACTTGGGATGCCAATTCACATCTACCTTTAAAATAAGAAGGGGTTTGTATCTGGTTACCTTCTTAAAGTATTTTGAGGGAGTCTGGTTTGGTCCATGACACTGTGATTAAAAGGAAATTTTTCATTCAGAAGGCTGTGAGTCTTTGAAAGGTGAAAGGCTAACGGGATGAATGGAAAGTGGAGGAATACGATCCCTGTAGTGTAGATAGAGGCCATTCAGCCCATTGACTCTGCACCAACTATCTAAAGAGCTTCCACCCTATCCCCACATTTAGCATGCTTAATCCATCTAGGCTGCACATCTTTGGACTGTGGGAGGTAACTGGAGTACCTGGAGGAAACCCACACAGACACAGGAGAGAAAGTGCAAACTCCACACAGACAGTCACCTAGGACTGCAATTGAACTCAGATCGGTTGTGTTATGTGGCAGCATTGCTAATCACTGGGCCACTGTATTTCATACTCATCAAGCTGACTTGGAAATATATTGTCGTTATTTCAATGTCACTGGGTCTAATTTCTGGAACTCCCTCTCTGATGGCATTGTGGGTTAATCAACAACAAATAAATTACAGTGGTTCAAGAAGGCAGCTCACAGCCACTTTCTCAAAGGCTATCCAAGTTGAAGCCCTGGAGGAGTGAGTGGTGAGCTGAAGTCACCAGGTACTCGCTTGGCTTCCATTTCTGGGAACGCTCAGCATCTAGTTCCTATGTCACATGGAAAAATTGGAAACAGCATATTTGAGTGACTGAATGAATGAATGATTTATTGTCACATATATGTTGAAGATATAATGAAAAGTGTTTTGTCGCCACAACCCAGCATCATTTTGAGTTACAATAAGTATGAAAATAAATTATGTAAGCAAGAGTTCATATCAGTTCAAATTGGGTCTCAAGCATGGCTTCAGGGTTTCTGCAATGTCTCTGTAGAATGGACCTCAAGGAGTCCTGCCTGGGTAACAATACAATGCTGATACCTCAGGAATCCCCACACTGTGCATGGCCATGGTCAAGATTGCAAGCTCTGGGCCTACCACTGTCTACAGTCTTGACTCAGGGCACTTCCCCTGCCAAGAGTCCAAACTGTGGGCCTGCTGTCACCAGGAGTCCAGGCTCTAAGTTTACTACTGCCAGGAGTCCATGCTCCAGGCACTGTCACCACCACTGAGACCAGGCTCTGATCTCACTGCCGTTGCTGCCAGGAGTCCAGGCTTTTGGCCGATCTACTGCCAAAAGTCCAGGCTCTGGCCATCGCCATTGCTGTCAAGAGTCTCGTTTCACAACACTGCTACAGCCACCACCCTGCCGACCTAGCCCCGGATTCAAAGGTGAATAAGAAAGAAGGGAAAAAATGATGCAAAGTACATAGAGAAAAAAATTCCGCTGTCCTGCAGCATTTGGGCTCCAATGAGCCTAAACGTTACCTTTGATACCGGCATTATCTTGCTATCACAAAGAGATTAGCTAAAAATTATAAAATGGTCACAAATGCTAACCCAGGAAATTAAGATTAGGCTGCTCAGTCGTGAGATTCTCATAATGAAATTCATCACTTAGTTGGATAATGGGACTCTAATGATCTTCTTATTCATGGCTCTGTTGTTCAAGAGATTGGCAGGGTCTACCTAATTGTGTTGAGTTAAGCTATTATCGAGCTAGCAGCCTGAAACCAACATGATTATCATCGTGATTTAAAATTATTATTCATTAAAATAGACATCAACAATATATGTGTACAATGTTAACCAACGGGTAATTGTCAGGAAATATTTAATTATCATAGGTTTAGAGGGATATGGACCGAATACTGGCAAATGGGCGTAGATTAATTTAGGATAACTGGTTGGCATAGGAGGGTTGGACCAAAGGGTCTGTTTCCGTGTTGTACATCTCTATGACTCTATGACACTAAGAATCTCCTCACTGCTGATCTCACCCAGTTTTCCCAATTTTCTTATCAATGGCTGTGTTGTTCAAGAGCTGGGAAGGGTCATGCTGTTGGGTAAAATTTTTATCACGTTCACACCCTGAAACCAACATTGTTACCATAGTGAGTTAAAAATACTATTCATTAAAATAGACATTAACTGTATCCGTGTACAATTTTAATTAATAGGTTATTTTCAGGAAATATTTCATTACCCAAATAATTTGGCGTCATTCCATTGTTTTAGGATTGCGTGCGACGTAATTAAAAGAGGTGTATAGGAGTTGCTTCTTTACATTTCAAAGGGCATACTAATGATTTTAACTTTCCATCACGCACATATGCAGGGTGAACATCGTTTGGGGAATATATTAAGGGACGTTTTCAAGGGAGTTGATGAGGGGACATGTGGGGGCTGAATGACTGACCAGACAGAACACTGGGGATGGGGTTTAAGGAGAGGGTTTCATGGCACAGCTAAAGCTGTAATGGGAAGCCATTGTGAATATCCAAGAGCTAGAGTGAATGCTACTGATGATGAACCTTTGAGGGGTGAGCTTCACCTGCCCCTAAGAATAAGGAGGGGTCACAGCCATGCAGTCATGTAATCAGCTCCAATTCACCTGCTGTGAGGTAAGACCTGCCTCAGCAAAGAGCTGCATTTCAGGAAACATGCCCTGAATCTACCATGCCACACCTAGGCGCAGCACTGCATGGAAGACAATTAAATAAAACATCTTTTGCGAAGACCGAGCCTAGGACGTGGGATGAAAGGCTGAACTATAGGATGGTCGTAGGAAATCTGGATAGCTGGCCATGCTACATGGAAGTGTCTAGTGGCTGGCCAGCAGAACAGGTTGGATGGTTTTCCAGTCAACCTGCCACCTGGTGATTCAGTGGTTAGCACTGCTGCCTCACAGCCTCAGGGACCTGGGTTCGATTCTAGCCTCAGTCAACTGTCAATGCGGAAATTGTATATCCTTCCTGTGTTTGTGTGAGTTTCCTCCGGGCGCTCTGGTTTCCTCCAACGATTCAAAGATTTGCAAGGCAGATGGATTAGCTATGGGAAATGCAGGGTTACTGGGATAGGATAGGGTAGAGGGTTGGTCTATGTGAGATGCTTTTCTGAGGTTTGGGAGATTCAATGTAGATTCAATGGACTGAGCGGCTGCTTCCAAATTGCAAGAATTCTATGATTCCTTGGTCCCTCCATAGTCATAGAGTCATATGGCATGGAAACAGACCCTTCAGTCCACAGTGTCCATGCCGACCAGGTCTGCCACACTAAACCAATCCTTTGTACCTGTGTTTGGTCCATAACCTTCCAAACCTTTCCCATTCATGCATCTGTCCAAATGTCTTTAAATGTTGTAACTATTCCTGCATCTACCACTTCCTCTGTCAGTTCATTCCATATGTGCACCATCCTTTGTGTGAAAAAAATTGCTCCTCAAGTCCCTTCAATCCCTTTGGTCAGATTAATTTTTACTTCTCTCTCTGCTGCTCAAAAACAGCTGTTGAAATATAGTTCAGTGAATGTCCATTCATTTTTCTAAACTGGCTAGCTGTTAGGCAAGTCTGTTATCTCCAAGCATTTAAAAGGATCAAATATGAATTAAACAGGAAACATGAATTTCTTGACAGTGATGCAATGTGGGCAGCACAGTGGCACGGTGGTTAGCACTGCTGCCTCACAGTGCCAGAGACCCGGGTTCAATTCCCGCCTCAGGAAACTGCACTGTGTGTAGTTTGCACATTCTGTTTGTGTCTGAGCGGATTTGCCCCGGTTTCCTTCCACAGTCCAAAAAAATGTGCAGTTTAGGTGAATGGGCCATCCTAAATTGCCGATAGTGTTAGATGTAGGGGAATGGGTTTGAGTGGGTTGCTCTTTGGAGGGTCTTTGTGGACTTGTTGTGCCGAAGAGCCTGTTTCCACACAGTAAGTAATCTAATTACCTCATTTTGATGTCTTCAGATAAAATGATAATCTCCATGTGGACTGTCTTGGTCATTTTTCTATTTCTTGCCTGTAAGTGAGAGACAATGAACGTCTATGGAAACAGTGTGGAAACACTTCCCTGAAAGTTAGAGAAGCACACCCTCTTACTTTCTACAAAAAAGACGGCGGCTTGTAATCAGCCTGGACTAAATTTTTTAAAAAGTCATAAAATGATCAGTTGGTGGATATCTATTGTAATTATCTATAGAGAGCTTGAGGCATTGGAAGTAATTCATGAGTAATTTTACTTGCTATTTTCTAGTCTCCAGTTAAAGTGAATCAGCTGAAAAAAAGCTGAAGTCACAGCAGCACAACCCAGCTGTGTGAAATGCCCACCTTGTGTAATGTGGATGTCATGGATGCTTCCTACGGTTGAGATGATCACATGTGCAAAAAGTGTCTCCAGCTGCAAAAACTTGAGATCCAGTTTTTGGAACTCAATTAATTGCGAAGGTCACTGTTGTGCACCCATGAAGCTGAGAGAGGTATGGATAACATATTTAATAAATTGGTTGAATACTGCACCATAAGAATGTGCAGGCAGGGAGGGTGTGGGTGAGTGCTAAGCTGTCTAGGGAGTGAAGTGGGTAGGCAGTGGGGAAGCTCAGAGAGTATACCTCAGTCACCAGTTGGTTCATCATTTAGAATATTAGTGGGGGGCCATGGTTCATCAAAGGATTGCAGGAAGATCCAAATTTATGAAGCCACAGTGCTTCAACTGCAAAGGTTGTGATAAGAAGAGTAGAAGGACAATTGTGGTAGGTAATTCAGTAGTTAGGGGAATGAATAAGAATTTATGTCACTGCAGATGTGACTCTAGGACGTAATGTTGCCTATGAGTTACTAAGCCCAAAGATATCATTGATCTGTTGCGACACATTGCTTTGGGGGATGATGAAGAGCCAGGGGCTATGGTCCACGTTGACAACAATGATTTGACAACCATAGCAATGAAGTCACTGAGTAACTGCCATGAATGTGAGGCTCCAATCTCATGTGGAAACACCATCCACCACGTCCCCAGCAGATACTCATGTGACCCGGCCAATGTTGTCTATCTCACACATTGTAGACAGAGATGCCCTGAGGCATACTATATTAGTGAGATCATGCAGACACTATAACAATGGATGAATGGACGCCATGCAAGAATTACCAGACGAGGATGTTCTCTCCCAGTCAGCAACACTTCAGTGGTCAAAAGCATTCAGCGGCTGATCTTTGGGTAAGTATCCTCCAAGACAGACTTCGAGATACACAACAATGCAGAATTACCAAGCTCAGACTGATAGTCAAGTTCCATGCCTATGAAGGCAGCCTCTACTGTGATCTTAGGATCCTGTCATGCTACATGTGACCCCATCACACTGTACTGTATCTGTAAAATCTTCCATACTTTTGTGTTTTAACGCCATCACCTTGATAAGTTATGATCTCTCTACTTCAATTAGTTTGTACAGTTTTGAATTCCTTATTACTTTGGTTAGAGCCCCGACATGCCACACCTTAACCGATCATGATATTCCAGTCATGCAGGAGAAAGTGAGGACTCCAGGTGCTGGAGATCACAGTCGAGAGTGGTGCTGGAAAAGCACAGCCAGTCAGGCAGCATTCAAGGAGTAGGAGAATCAATATTTCGGGCATAAGCTCTTCATCAGGAATAAAGCTGTGGGCTGGGGGACTGAGTGATAAATGGGAGGGGAGAGAGGTTTCCCATCTAGCCACTCTACCCTCCTCCCTGTCCTATCACTTATCCCCCATCTACTTTCATCTACCTATTGCATTCTCAGCTACATTCCCCCCAAACACCCTCCCTCCCCACCCCCCATTTATCTGTCAGCCCCCTGGCCCACAAGCCTCATTCCTGATGAAAGGCTTATGCCTGAAACGTCGATTCTCTTGCTCCTTGGATGCTGCCTGACCTGCTGTGGTTTTCCAGCACCATACTCTTGATTCCAGTCATTCAGTTTGTCACCCACACCACTTTATTTTTAATTTTTTTGTAATTATTTCTGTGCCTCACTTAATTGGATTAGAGGTCATTCTTTCATTGATTATTCAGCTGTTGACATTTTAATCACCATCTAATACTCTTGGTCACCTGCAGAGACTGATAATCTGATACTCAACTCACGCCAGTTGTATGATCTTTTGATTTCTCTGACTGTGAATTCTCTGCCAATTAACTCTTGAGTTGTTTTCCTCTTCTCTCTCACTGCATTTGACAAAGGGGTTGCGTTCCAAAAGCTTGTGATTTCAAATAAACCTATTTGACTTGAACCTGGTGTTGTGTTATTTCTGACTTTATCAGAGGGAGGATTTGGGCAGGCTGAGTGAATGGGAAAAAATGTGAGTTTGAGGTTATCCAATTTCTTCGGTGGAATGGAGAAGCAGCCTATTTCTTGGTGAGAGATTGGAAACTGTGGATTTCCAAAGGAACCTCCTATGTCCTGTTCACAAGTCATTGAAAGCTAATTTAATTTGACTTATGGCAGTAATGTGCAGTTAGAGCAAGCAATTCAGAAATCAAACAGTTTGTCAGCTTTTCGTGCAAGTGAACCAAAGAAGTGTCTCTTCAATTGTATATAAATCTGAAGATTATTGGAGAATTATGTGCAGTTTTGGACCCACTTGTCACAGAGAGTTTGGTGGAGATCCACCAGATAGATTCCTGGGATGGTGGAATTGCCCAGTGAGGAGAGATCAAGAAGACTGGGCCTTTATTCTCTGGAGTTGAGAAGATTGAGAGGTGACCTCATAGATTCCTTGCAGCAGAAGAAGACATTATGCAGGCTGGGCACAATGACAGATTTAGAGCAAGGTTACAGGATCTTTCCTCATAATAAATTATAAATAATGATGTAAAGTTTCAACTGTATAATCTTCCTGCAGTGTAACTTATGTGATGAACCAATGGTCTGATCTCTGCAAATTTTGCTTGGGTACCTTAATTAAATATGATGTGACAGTAAATCATGGTAACAAAGGTAGAGAAGAGTTTCAAAAGGGATCTTAAAAGGCTGCAATGGAAAATATCGATAATATCCTCAGACATGAAGAAGTGAAATAACATGCATTTTCTTCTCAAGCATTTCTATTATTAGACAGAACATTTAATAAAGGATTTGGGAGGTCATATTGGGGCTGTATAGGACATTGGTTAGGCCATTTTTGGAATATTGTGTGCAATTCTTGTCTCTGTCTTATTGGAAGAATGTTGTGAAACTTGAAAGGGTTCAGAAAACACTTACAAGATATTTCCAAAGTTGGAATGTTGGAGCTATAGGGAGAGGCTGAATAAGCTGGAGCTGTTTTCTCTGGAGCTTCAAAGGCTGAGGGGTGACCTTATAGAGGTTCATAAAATCATGAGGAGCAGAGATAGAGTAAATGGAATTGGTCTTTTCCCTGGGAGGTGGTGTAGCATACAGAACGAGAGGGCATAGGCTGAGGGTGAGTGGTGAAAAATTTCAAAGGGGCCCAATGGGCAACTTTTTCATGCAGAGAGTAGTGGAATGAGCTGCCAGAGGAAATAACGAAGGCTGGTACAATTAGAACATTTAAAAGGCATTTGGATGGATATATGAATAGGAAGGGTTGAGAGGGATATTGGCCAAGTGCTGGCAAACGGGTCTAGATTAATTTAGGATATCTGAACAGCATATACAAGTTGGACCGAAGGGTCTGTTTCTGGTCTGTATATCTCTTTCACTCTCTGACTCTATTTGGCAGTGTGTTCAGTTACAGTGATTCTTTCTCAGCAAATGATTTCCTTGTGATTATTTAAGGCTTTAACTTCACAATTGGTATCTGAAAAGGAAAGCCTTCAGAGTGTGACAGCTGAAGAGAAGAATTTAATATTTGTCAGATAGCTTGGCTGAGAGCCTAAACATGTATTGTTGTGTTCAATGGCACCTAAAAGCAAACAGTTCCTGACTGACAGCATTTTCTTGGGTCTATTTTTCTGATAATGACACACCCATTTTGCCAAATTGCCTTTTCTTCCTGTACAGGATCTGTTGAGAAATGGTTACGTTGAGGAGGAAAAGGCCATGAAGTTGCTAGGACTTGTTATTTTCCCATTTAGCCTGCCGGCTCCTGAACAAAACTTTATGAGTGCTCAGCTCTTTTGTGGGGCAGGTTGGCTCCACCACAGCTATGGTCCCTGGCACCACACAGAAACACAGGGGGAGATAAAGGAAGTAGAAGCCCATCTTGGGGCATATAAGTCAAAGGGGTGAAGCTTTCATTGCGCTACAAAATCACATTGGTTAAAATGTTCACTTTTCATCATCAACTGTGTAAGTATCGGTTATTTTAGCTGCAAAGAGAGCATTAAAGGTACAGATCATAGCCATCCCCAGCTTTACTCTGGTTTATGGCCCAAGGAGCATGAGCAGGCCATGAGAAAGTGGACGATGATTGCTACTTTGGTGTGTAGCGTGAACCTTTCCAGAGGAAATGCATTGCTTATGCAGCCGTTAGTGGAACTAATTCTGGATGCCACTTGGTGTAGTCAAGTACATGGTGCCTGGATATGGACTCCGTACAGTGGGTTAATGTCCAAGATTCATATACAGCATGCGATTAATAGTAAAAGTTGACTTTTCACTTGCAGTGGGTGAGCATCACATTAATACTGTTGTCTTTTCAAGGGCCTCACATCACATTAAAGTGAAGTCTCCTCCATCACAGAAGGAAACATTTACCCTGACCAATCCAGGAGACATGACAGCCATTTTCATCTCCATTGCTCACTTGTTATTTGCGTCAGAAATATGCCATGATGATGTTGAGAAGCTGGCCTATGTTGGCTATCAATGTCCATGGAAGGGGATGTGGGTAGTGACTGCCTGTAGAGATTTTGGTTTTCTGTCAGTTTACACTGAATTCTAAGCGGTTTGAAATGCTCCCAGCCGCTGGTTCTAGGCACTGGACTTATTAACCAGAATGCAATGAAGAGGCTGCAGGCACATATTTGTGGGGCGGAATAATCTCTATTTATTGATGTTAAAAACACTCAACAGTACACTACTACGCAGACTTACAATGTACTGACACCACCAGCCTCCAACTACTAGCTAAAGTGGAACTCTGGAGTCTTGGGATTGCTCTCTAAGCCGAGCGTGTTTTCAAGGTTCACCAGAAGTAATTGTTCTGGCTCGTTCCGTGCCCTGAATGTGGGAGGGGACTTGCTGCTGCACGACTGCTCAGTCCAGGTTGAGTTCACTGACGCAGTTAGACGTGTGTTGGAGGTTGCCGGCTGAGCACTTCTTTACTTCTGCTTGGTTGTGGAGCTTGGTCTTCACCTCAGTTTTGCCTGAGGACTTGTAGAGTCTGTCAGGTTTGTTGTTACCTCAGATTCTGTCCAACTTAGTTTCTTCTTGGCATGGTCAGTTGTGATGATCACCATCTTTTGTTTCTCTGTACTCTCTGCAAGCACACTCCCCTCACCCCCCTCCATCCCCAAACCACCCCCAACTGCCCCAGATGTAAGATGGGGACCAACGGTTATATCAGTAGAAGAGCCTGCCAAATCTTTGCAGCAATCTCTGGGCCCATTGTCTCATTGATCCTTCCTTCTGTGTTTGATTGACTTTAAATTGCCCATAGTGTTCAGGGATGTGTACGTGAGGTGCATTAGTCAGGGGTAAATATAGGGTAAGGGGAATGGTGTCTGGGTGGGTTACTGTTTGGAGGGTCAGTGTGGATTTGATGGGCCAAAGGGCCTGTTTCCACAATGTAGGATTTCTATGATTCTTTTGTTGTTTACTAGTGAAATTTTCATCTTGTCATTGAATATTTGTTTGAAAATTAGGACATTTGACACCAAGGATCTCTTCACTGCCAATTCTTTATGATTTTCCCAATTTTCCCACCAATATTCACATTTTTCAGGGAATGGGAAGATACTACCCATTTTATTCCTCATCCTCCCCTTCTTTGAGATAAGACTTTTTTTTTTGTCACTTTGGTAGATGTGACTTGTGACTTCAACTCACCAGCCTACCTACCATGCAACACACCTTCATGCAAGTGTCATCCAAATGCATCTTAAACTGCTTTCCATTTGGAACTTGATGTAATTTCTAAACTCATCAACAAACTAATGGAAGGAGTCATTGACAGTACTATCAAGTGCCAGCATTGGTCAGCAATAACCTGCTCAATGGTATAAAACAAAGATCTTGGACTCCGGAGATCTGAAATAAAAATTGGACTCAAAATGTTAACTTAGCTTTCTTCCCGTAGATTCTGTCAGTCCTGCTGATTTTTGCTTGCAATTTCTATTTTTTTGTACCTGCTCAATGATACTTAATTTAGGTTTCACCAGACTCTCTCGGCTACTTACCATTTTATAGACTTGGCCCAAATATGGAGAAAAGAACTGAACTCCAGGGTTGAGGTGAAGTTACCCGTAACATTAACTGACCGAGTATGACATCAAGGTAACCCAGCAAAATTAATCTGAATGAGATTCAGGAGGAAATCTCTCCACTGGCTGGAGTGACACTGGTCACCAAATCAGGTTGTTGTAGTTCCTGGAAGAAAATCCCCTCATGCCCAGGACATCACGGAAGGAGTTCTCTTTTATTCAACAATGGAATATGGGCTTAATTTCTCATCCATAGTTGCCCTAGACATGATGGTGAGCTGCCATCTTGAACTGTTGCTGTCCATCTGTTGTAAGAACACTCACAGGGAGAAAATTCTGGGATTTTGACCCAGTGACACTGAAGGAACAGTGAGATGTTTCCAAGTTAGAATGACAAACAGCTTAGAGGGTAAAATGAAGGTGGTGGTGGTGTTCTCACATATCTCCTGCCTTTGCCCTTTGGATAGTAGTGGTCATTGGTTTAGACAGTGCTGCCAAAGAGAGTTGATGAATTTATGCAGTGCATCTTGGAGATGGTATATGCTGGTGCTGTGTTTCAGTAATGGAGAGAGTTAATATTTAATGTTGTGGTGCTATTCAAGTAGGTTGCTTTGTAGGGGATGGTGTCAAATTGTTTGAGTGTTTTTGGAGCTGCAGTCATCCAGGCAAGTGGGCAGTATTCCATCACACTCTTGACTCATGGCAGTCAGATAGGCTTTGGAGAATCAGGAGGAGAGTTACTTGCTGCAGGATTGCAAGCCTCTGACCTACTCATATAGCCATTGTATTTGTATGGCTAGTCTAGTTCAGTTTCAGAGGCAACAATAGTGGATGAATACAGCAATCGCCAAACAAGAATGTTCCTTCCCAGTTTGGGGAACACTTCAGTATTCAGCCTCTGATTCCCCCAGGATGTTGATAGGGGGTATTCAGCAATGGCTGTACTATTGAATGCCAAAGGTCAATAGCTTGTTGGAGGTCATGATTGTGTGGTATAAAAATTATTTAACACTTATCAGCCCAAACCTAGATATTGTCAAAGTTTTGCTGCATTTGGACATTGGTTTTGGGTAATCCAAGATGAAGGATGGGAAAAAATTGTGGCTGTAAGAGCTGTTCCTTTTTTGAGATATTTTAGATGTTGGAGGTGATTTCCCTGAATTCCAGGAGCAGCAATTACTGTTTTGAAATTTTGGGGCACAAAAGATCAAAGCAATGGCACTTTAAAAAGGAGGAAGCCAGACAAAGGCAGTGACCACGTGGTCAGAGAAAGAAACCTTCATTGCTGTCTGACACAGCAGTGAATCTGCACAGTTACTGCCTTTACTGTTTGAGTTCAGATGTCTCTGGTCATCGGAAAAATGAACAAACAGCGAAGTTCACAGCTGACCTTGGAGGAACCTATGTGAGAGAGCTCACAGCACAGGAACAGATAAGTGTATGGTTTTTAAATGTAGTCTTTGCTGTAGATCTACATTAGTGAGTAGCATGGGTTCTTTCTTGATTATATGCTTTATTGAGATCTGTCTTTTGATTAAATTTTAATAATATAAGCCACAAATATTAAGTTAGCTTGGAGCAATAAAATGGTGCTATTTTCTGGGTCTGTAGATTGTGAAGGAGCACAGATGGCCTTTAATCGAGTGATGTATTCTTCCTGTTGGATGTGGGAGTTTAAGGACAGTTTCCAAGTGACTGATGATAATGTCCGCAGGAAGTGTCTTTGGTTGTGAATCCTATCAGATCGTAGTTAGTGGCAATGTGGAATTTACAAGAGCTAGCGGGGTGTGATAGATGGCAGTTATAGGAAGTGAGAAAAGCCATAGATACAGCCAGGTAGATGGGTTACTGCCAGGAAAGGTAAGAGGTTAGGCACAGTAGTGTAGGAATCTCCTGTGGCTATCCCTATCTCAAACAAGTATGCTGTTTTGGAAAATGTAGGAGGTGATGGACCCACAGGGGAATGTAGCACGAATAGCCAAGTTTCTGGTACTGAGAATGGCTCCAATGTAATGAGAGGTATGTTGGTTTCCAAATGATTGACTGTAATAGGAAACTCTCTACTCAGAGGCACAGACAGACAATTCTGCGGCTGGCAGCAAAAAATCAGAATTGTGTTGTTGCCTCTTTGGTGCGAGGATCAAGGATGTCTCAGAGAGGGTGTCAAGAGTGCGGTGTTGGAAAAGCACAGCAGTCCAGGCAGCAACTGAGAAACAGGAGAATTGACTTTTTGGGCATAAGCCCATCAGCCCTGAAGGGCTTATGCCTAAAACATAGATTCTCTTGCTCATTGGATGCCAAGCCAGCATGTAGAGAATGCCCAAAAATAGCTCTCTTAAAGGAACCTTTATCAATCAATAACCTGTGAACCAGAACCCCCAAGAAGAAGAAAAGAAGACCGAAATACAGAGAAGAACTGAAAGCTGTCTGGTTTTGAGATAATAAGTTTTACTTTGTAAATCTAAATCTGGTATTTATCGGACTAGTATTGTAGAAGGGGAAGGTAAAAGATAGGTTAGAGGAAGGAGTTGTAAATAGTTGTTAGTTAATTATTTTCTGTGATACTTTAAGAAATAAAGTTGTTACTTTTTCTTTAACTAATTCTTGGCCTATCAAATTTTCACAGATTACTGCATGGGATAAATCTTTTTCTGTGTTGCTGGGTTAAGATAAACAGGAGGGTTTACCCCGTGTTGTAACACATTGAACTCAGCAGTAATGGACTGAACTGACATGGTAACTTTGGAAAAACTGAAATTTTGTTTACAGCTATCATAATGAATCAAGTTTGATAATGAGGACTATTTATCAGCTGGATTTTTGATTGACAAGAAATTGTGCTGTGTAAATATCATATAGTTGATTGGTTGGGTCACATAGCGGCTCAGTAGTTAGCACTGCTGCCTCACAATGCCAGAGACATGAGTTCACTTCTAGCCTTGGTGACTGCCTGTGTAAAGTTTGCATGTTCTTCCCATGTCTGCATGAGTTTCCACCAGATATCTCAGTTTTCACCTACATTCCAAAGATTTTCAGTTTGAGTGGATTGGCCATGCTAAATTGCTTTGTAGTGTGCAGGTTAGATTCATTAGCCATGATAAATATGGGGGTACAGGAGTGGAGGTCTAAGTAGGATGCTCTTTGAAGGGTTGGTACAAACTTAATTGGCACTCTGGGGATTCTACGATTTCTAAGTGGAGAATACCAAACACAAGCTAATTTTCCATCAAAGTTCATTAAGGGCAAAAGATACATGTTTTCAAGGAGGCACAAGAAAATCTTAAACAGTTAATTGATCAGACCAATGTGGGAAACATGACACATATGTGATGCTTACCAGTGGTCAAATGGATTATTTTCTGAAGACTGGGTCATGTCAAAAAGTTTGAGTGTACAGCTTTTTTATATAGAAAGAGTAGAAATCAGCATGCCTTACAGTAAGCAATCAATTATCTTGGAGAAGAGGCCAATTGATCAACAATGAGAAGTTGAGGTAGAGTGGGCTTATCTCCTGATTGGTCTAACCTGCAGACAAATCCGTGTAAACTGGTTCACTTGTATTTGTAAGCATTGTTTGTGTTAGATGTTTAATAGTACTTTTGTGGTGTGTTTTGTTTGAATGAAGAACATGGTGATATTTTTTTTAGACCTGCCTTGTGTTGTTGCTACCCAGGTAAATCTGACAAACCAGGGAATATGGAATAAAAGTTTACAACAGTTCAATCCCCAGCCACTTCCACCTCCTCTTAGCCTCATTCAGGAGAACCCGAATTTTATCTTCTTTAAAATTCTAGGGTTCTCTTTTGGATTTCATGAAGCATTTCTGGGCCAAAGTATACATGCAGATCATCCTTAATTTCTTTTCATTGCATTGTAAATAAAAACATAACCGCTGCTGGCGCTTACAAAATAATTTTTAAAAGTTAATTGCAGTCCCTTTGAAATTGTAGGTCACGTAAACCTCAGTGCCACACCTCATTCTGAATAATGGAATTATTTTTGAATATTAAATGCTAAATGACAGGTTTCAGCTCAAATTTGGCACTGCAACAAGTTCACATTCAATAATTATAGATTGCAAATATATTCACCTGTTGCTTGACAGCTTATAAACAGGCTAACCATACTGTAAAAAGTTTTGCTCACACCCAGAAATGTACAGAACTATAATAAGTTCTTCAAAGGAGTTCTGAGAAGGAAGTTGGGATGAACTGGTTTGACATCATGAATAAGAATCGTATTAGAACATTTGTCCTTTCCAAACATTGTAAAACATAGTCCTTTAACCATTTGTAGTTTTTGTTTTCAAGGCTGAAGCTTTTGCATTGATTGTCAGCCAGAAGTTTCAAGTGGATGGTCCATTTCAGTGGCTTCCTTCAACCTTCTGTTTTCAGTCTTCAGCCAATCCAATTCACACCAATTTATTTTGAAGGATAGCGAAAGACACTGGACAATGAAAATGCTATGGACCCTGACAACATTTTGGTAATCATACTGAAGACCTGTGCTCCAGAACTAACATGTCCCTGGCTCAGCTGTTCCAGTATAGCCATAATGCTGATATCTAGCTGAGAAAGTGGGAAAATTGTCAAGATACATTTTGCGCATAAAGAAGGGGCAAATCCAACCTAGCTAAATACTAACTTGTCAGTTTAATCATGATCATCAACAAATGATTGAAGAGGCCGCCTATATAGCACTGCTGCCTCACAGCGCCTGAGACCTGGGTTCAATTCCCGACTCAGGCGACTGACTGTGTGGAGTTTGCACATTCTCCCCGTGTCTGCGTGGGTTTCCTCCGGGTGCTCCGGTTTCCTCCCACAGTCCAAAGATGTGCGGGTCAGGTGAATTGACCATGCTAAATTGCCCGCAGTGTTAGGTAAGGGGTAAATGTAGGGGTATGGGTGGGTTTCGCTTCGGCGGGTCGGTGTGGACTTGTTGGGCCGAAGGGCCTGTTTCCACACTGTAAGTAATCTAATCTAATCTAATCTAATCTAATCTAATCTAATACTTGTCAGGCAGTATTTTCTCAACAATAACCTGCTTCCTGGCACTCAGGAGCTGAACTGCAGAGGTGAGATAAGAGTGACTGTCGTGGATATCAAGGCAACATTTGACCTATCATGGCATCAAGGTTCCCCAGGAGAAAGTGAGGACTGCAGATGCTGGAGACCAGAGTTGAAAAGTGTGGTGCTGGAAAAGCGCAGCAGGCCAGGCACCACACTTTTCAATCAAGGTACCCCAACAAAGCTAGTCAATGTGAGTCAGGATGAAAACTCTCTGCTGGTTGAGTGATATTTAACATAAAGAAAAATAGTTGTGGTTACTGGGAGTTAATGATTACAATCCCAGGCCATTTCTGCAGGAGTTCATGGGTAGTGTCCTAAGCTGAACCATGTTTAGCTGTTTCATCAATGACCTCCCTTTTATTATAAGATCAGAAGTGGGGATGTTTTTTAATGCTTGTCTGATGTTCAGCACCATTTATAACTCCTCAGACAGTGAAGCAGCTCATAATCATCGACAATGTCCAGGCTTCAACGAGCAAGTAACAAGTAACATTTGGGCCAACAAGGGCCAGACAATGACCATCTCAAACAAAAGAATCTATCCAAAACCCTTGACGTTCAATAGGATTACACATCTGAATCTCCATTATCAACAGGCTGGCAGCTACAATTAACAAGATACTGAATTGGACTAGCGATTTAAATATTGTGGCTATAACAGCACATTAGAGACTCAGACTTCTGCAGTGAGTAACTCACATCCTGTCTTCGAATATCTCTACAAGGTACAAATCAGGAGAGTGAAAAAAATACTCTCTTCTTGCCTGGATAAGTGCAGCTCAGCAAAGCTCAAGAATCTTGACACCATCCAAGGCAAAACAGTACACTTGATTGGCATTCCATCCACCATCTTTCACACTCACTCACTTCACCACCAACATACAATGTCAGCGGTTGTATCGTTTACAAGATTCAGTACAATAGTCCACCAAGAATCCTCTGCCAGCACATTCAACCCATGAGCTCTGCACTTTGAAGGACAAGGGCAGCAGGAACATTACCACCCACAATTTCCTCTCCAAGTGTATCCTGAAACCTCCGACTTTTTCAGTGGTTGAAGAAGTCAACTCACCACATCTTTTCAAGGTCAAGTAGAGTTAGGAAATAGGTCTTAGAGTCAGAGAGATGTACAGCATGGAAACAGACCCTTCGGTCCAACCCATCCATGCTGACCAGATATCCCAACCCAATCTAGTCCTACCTGCAAGCGACTGGCCCATATTTCTCCAAATCCTTCTTATTCATATACCCATCCAAATGCCTCTTAAATGTTGCACAGTACTAGTCTCCACCACATTCTCTGGCAGCTCATTCCATACACGTACCGCCCTCTGCGTGAAAAAGTTGTCCTTTATGACTCTTTTATATCTTTCCCCTCTCACCCTAAACCTATGCCCTCTAGTTCTGGACTCCCCGACACTGGAGAAAATATTTTGTCTCTTTATCCTATCCATGATTTTGTAAACCTCTATAAGGTCAACCCTCAGCCTCCAACGCTCCAGGGAAAACAGCCCCAACTTGTTCAGCCTCTCCCTGTAGCTCAAATCCTCCAACCCTGGGAACATCTTTGTAAAACGTTTCTGAACCCTTTCAAGTTTCACAACATCTTTCCGATAGGAAGGAGACCAGACCTGCACGCAATTTTCCAACAGTGGCCTAACCAATGTCCTGTACATCTGCAACATGACCTCGCAACTCCTGTACTCAATACTCTGACCAATAAAGGAAAGCACACTAAACGCCTTCTTCCTGATCCTATCTACCTGCGATTCCACTTTCAAGGAGCTATGAACCTGCACTACAAGGTCTCTTTGTTCAGCAACACTCCCTAGGACCTTACCATTAAGTGTATAAGTCCTGCTAAGATTTGCTTCCCCAAAATGCAGCACCTCGCATTTATCTGAATTAAACTCCATCTGCCACTTCTCAGCCCATTGGCCCATCTGGTCATGGTCCTGTTGTAATCTGAGGTAACCCTCTTCACTGTCCACTACACCTCCAATTTTGGTGTCATCTGTACCTCTTATGCTCGCATCCAAATCATTTATGTAAATGACAAAAGTTAGATGGCCCAGCACCGATCCTTGAGGCATTCCACTGGTCACATGCCTCCAGTCTGAAAAACAACCCTCCACCACAACCCTCTGTCTTCTACCTTTGAGCCAGTTCTGTATCCAAATGGCTAGTTCTCCCTATATTCCATGAGATCTAACCTTGCTAATCAGTCTCCCATGGGGAACCTTGTCAAGCACCTTACTGAAATCCATATCGATCACATCTACTGCTCTGCCCTCATCAATCTTCTTTGTTACTTCTTCAAAAAACCTCAATCAAATGTGTAAGACATGATTTCCCATGCACAAAGCCATCCCTAATAAGTCCTTGCCTTTCCAAATACATGTACATCCTGTCCCGCAGGATTCCCTCCAACAACTGCCCACCACTGAGGTCAGGCTCACTAGCCTATAATTTCCTGGAGTGTTTTCATCACGCTTCTTACACAGTGGCCACATGTTTACCAACCTCCAGTCTTCTCACACCTCATCTGTGACTATCGATGATACAAATATCTAAGCAAGAGGCCAAGTAATCACTTCTCTAGCTTCCCACAGAGTTCTCGGGTACACCTGATCAGGTCCTGGGTACTTATCCACTTTTAACCATTTCAAAACATCCAGTACTTCCTCCTCTGTAATCTGGACAATTTCCAAGATGTCACCATCTATTTCCCCACAGTCTATATCTTCCATATCCTTTTCCACAGTAAATACTGATGCAAAATATTCATTTAGTATCTCCCCCATTTTCTGTGGCTCCACACAAAGGCGGCCTTACTGATCTTTGAGGGGCCCTATTCTCTCCCTAGTTATCCTTTTATCTTTAATATATTTGTAAAAACCCTTTGGATTTTCCTTAATTCTACTTGCCAAAGCTATCTCATGTCTCTGTTTTGCCCTCCAGATTTCCCTCTTAATACTTTCTTTATACTCTTCGAAGGATTCACTCGATCTATCCTGTCTATATCTGACATATGCTTCCTTCTTTTTCTTAACCAAACTCTCAATTTCTTTAGTCATCCAGCAATCCCTATACCTACCAGTCTTCCCTTTCACCCTAACAGGAATATACTTTCTCTGGATTCTTGTTCTCTCAATTCTGAAGGCTTCCCATTTTCCAGCCGTCCCTTTACCTGAGAACACCTGCCTCCAATCACCTTTCGAAAGTCCTTGCCTAATACTGTCAAAATTGACCTTTCTCCAATTTAGAAATTCAACTTTTAGATCTGGTCTATCCTTTTCCATCACTATTTTAAAACAAATAGAATTATGGTCGCTGACCTCAAAATGCTCTCCCAACGACACCTCAGTCACCTGCCCTGCCTTATTTCACAAGAGTAGGTCAAGTTTTGCACCTTCTCTAGTAGGTACACCCACATACTGAATCAGAAAATTGTCTTGTACACACTTAAGATATTCCTCTCCATCTGAACCTTTAACACGATGGCAGTTCCAGTCGATGTTTGGAAAGTTAAAATCCCCTCCCATAACTGCCATATTATTGTTACAGATAGCTGAAATCTCCTTCCAAGTTTGTTTCTCAATTTCCCTCTGACTACTGGGGGGTCGATAATACAATCCCAATAAGTGATCATCCCTTTCGTATTTCTCAGTTCCACCCAAATAACTTCCCTGGATGTATTTCCGGGATATCCTCCCTCAGCACAGCTGTAATGCTATCCCTTATCAAAAATGACACTCCCCCTCCTCTCTTGCCTCCCTTTCTATCCTTCCTGTAGCATTTGTATCCTGGAACATTCAGCTGACAGTCCTGCCCATCCCTGAGCCATGTTTCTGTAATTGCTATGATATCCCAGTCCCATGTTCCTAACCATGCTCTGAGTTCATCTGCCTTCCCTGTCAGGCCTCTTGCATTGAAATAAATGCAGTTTAATCTATTAATCCTACCTTATTCCTCCCTGCCCTGACTGTTTGACTCACTTCTGTTCTCAGCTGTACCCGCCTCAGATCGATCTCTTTCCTCACTATCTCCCTGGGTCCCACCCCCACCTTACTAGTTTAAATCCTCCCAAGCAGTTCTTGCAAATTTCCCTGCCAGTATATTAGTCCCCTTCCAATTTAGGTGCAATCTGTCCTTTTTGTACAGGTCACTTCTACCCCAAAAGAGATTCCAATGATCGAAAAATGTGAATCCTTCTCCCATACACCAGCTCCTCAGCCATGCATTCATCTGCTCTATCCTCCTATTCCTGCCCTCACTAGCTCGTAGTACTGGGAGTAATCCAGATATTATTACCCTTGAGGACCTCCTTTTTAAATTTCTGCCTAATCTCCCTTCAGAGTCTCAACCTTTTCCTTTCCAATGTCGTTGGTTCCAATGTGGACAATGACCGCCTGCTGGCCCCTCTCCCCCATGAGAACATTCTGCATCCTCTTTGAGACATCCTTGATCCTGGCACCAGGGAAACAACACACCATTCTGCTTTTTCTCTGCTGCCCACAGTCTATCTGTACCTTTGACTACAGAATTCCCTAACACAATTGGTCTCTTGGAAGCCGACGTACCTCTCAGTGCATTAGAGCCAGTCTCAATACCAGGAACTTGGCTTTTTGTGCTACCCTAGGTTCCAACCTCTTTCCCCTTTCCTGGAGTTAACCCATCTATGTGACTGTATCTGAGACTTTACCCCCTTCCTATAACTGCCATCCGTCACATACTGTTGCTATTGCAAATTCCTCATCCCTTCTATCTGTCTCTCTAACCGATCCCCTCGTAAGATTCGCATCCAACAGCATTTATGGCAGATATAATCCGCAGTAACCCTTAAACTCTCTTTAAACTCCCACATCTGACAAGAAGAATATATCACTGCAAAGGCCATTTTTGCTCCTTCACAATCTACAGACCCAGAAAATAACACCGTCTTATTCCTCTACAAACACTGTCCCAGGTTCAATTAATAGTTATGGCTTATATTTGAAGTTTAATCAAGAGACATATCTCCAAAAACATATAATCAAGAAAGAACCTACTCTACTCAATACTGCAGATTCTCCGTAGGCCACACTTAAAACAACAACTAACTTATCTGATTCTGTGCTGTGAACTTTGCCCAACAGTTCCTCCAAGATTAGTTGTGAATTTCACTGTTTGTTAATTTTCCTAGATGCACTCCGATATCCTCTATCTTAGATTACCTAGAATCCCAGTGTTACTTAGATGACATTCCCTAAATGAATCTAGAGCTCCTTTGTAACACAATCTCACACTTACTATTCTTCTGCTACATACCAGGTAGTTTTGGCCACAATTACACTTGTAAAAGTCACAACTAAACAATCAGTCTTTTTCAAGTTTCTCCAATAAATATTCAACATTCCACACAAAACTCAGCTAAAGAACTTTAGTGTGCCCTTTAGTGTACAAACATTGTCCCCACCAGGATCTTATTTTTGGGTTTGAAGATTTATGTGACACCTGCATGAACAGGTGTGTTTACTGCTTTAGCCAGGAAAGCCATGACATGGTGGCCCAGTGATTAGCACTGCAGCCTCACAGCACCAGAGTCCAAGCTTCGATTCCAGCCTAGGGCGACTGTCTGTGTGGAGTTTGCACATTCACCCCGTGTCTGCGCTGGTTTCCTCTGGGTGCTCTGGTTTCCTCCCACAATCCAAAGATTGTAGGTCAGGTGAATTGGCCATGCTAAATTGCCCATATAATTTGGGGAGATGTGGGTTAGGTGCATTAATCAGGGGTAAATGTAGAGTAGTAGGTTAGGGGAGTGGGTCTGGGTGAGTTCTCTTTGGAGAGTCAGTGTGGACTTGTTGGGCCTAATGACCTGTTTCCACACTGTAGAAATTCTGTTAATCAAACTTCCAACTTGTGAACCTCACTTTCAGAAGGCCTGTCAACATGGTGTCTTGGGGTGCTTTTGTTTCATTAAATATCCATGCATTGTTGCTTCAGCTACAGCAAGATGACTTGCAGAATGTTGCTGGTTTCATGATGGAGACTGTAGAAATAGGATTACATTGTGCAGTATCAACCTGAGAAGCCCCAACTGCTAGCTGCATAACCTTGGAATTGGTAACAATAGTCTGAGCTGGCCGAATATCAAGCAAATGGAAGAGTATTTGCATAGACACTGTAGTGTAAGGCTAGAGAACTCAGGAAAATAAATACTGATGTTTGAAAACTGTTCACGTTACAGATGAGGAAGTATTGGAGGTCTTTGAAAATATAAAGGTGAATACATTTCTGGGACCTGATCTAGTATATCCGAGGATGTTGTGGGAAGTTATGGAGGAAATTGGAGGGCCCCTTGCAGAAATATCATCTGTAATGATGGGTGGTGTGTCAGCTAACTGGAGAGCTGCTAATTCTGTGCTGACTTTTAAGAAAGGAAGTAAGGAGAAGCCTGAGAACTATAGACCTATGAGTCTGACTTCAGTGGTGGGTAAGTTGTTGAAGGTAATTCTGAAAGATTGGATTTATATGCAATTGGAGAGGCAAGAAATGGTAAGGGATAAATCAGCATGGTTTTGTATGAGGGAAATCGTATCTCACAAACTAGATTGAGTTCTTCGAGGAAGTAACCAAGAAGGCTGATGAGCGTAGAATGGTAGACATTGTGTACTAAGCTTTTGACAAGATTCTGCATGGTAGACTAATTAGTAAAGTTAAACCATATGGCATTCAGAGTGAGCTTGCCAATTGGATACAAAATTGGCTTTACGCTCGGAGACAGAGAATGGTGGTGGAGAGTTCATTTTTGATCTGGAGGCCTGTGACCAGTGGTGTTAATCAGGCTTGGTGTTGGGTCCACTTTCATTTGTCATTTATATGAGTGATTTTGATGAGAATAAAAAGGCATGTTTGGAAATTTTGCAGATGACACCTAAATTGGTGGCGAAGAAGGTTATCTAAGATTACAGAAATTTTGATTAATTGGTCAATGGGCTGAAGAGTGGCAGGTGGAGTTTAATTTGGATAAATATGAGAAAATACATTTTGGCAAAACAAACAAGGGCAGGACCTGTACAATTAAACGTCGGGTCTTGTGTAATGTTGTAGAACAGAGAGACCGAGAAGTTCAGGTACATGAGGGGACAGAAGGGTCAATGGACCAAAATGTTAACTCTGATTTATCACCACAGATGCTGTTGGATGTACTGAGTTTTTCCAGCGATTTCTGTTTTGTTTCTGATTTCTAGCACATACTTTTTTTTGGTTTTTATGACATATACACTGGATGGTTAAGAAGGCATTGAGAATGCTTGCCTTCATTGCTCAGACCACTGTGTACAGGAATTAGAATGTCATTTTGAGGTTGTACAGGATCTTGTTGAAGCCTCTTCTGGAGTACTGTGCCCAGTTCTGGTTGGAAAGATATTATTAAGCCAGAGGGGGTTCAGAAGAGATTTCCTGGAATATTGCCAGGAATGGATGGTTTGAGTTCTAAGGAGAGGCTGAGACCTTTTTCATTGGAGCTTAAGAGTTTGAGGGGTGACTTTGTAGAGGTTTATAAAATCATGAGGGGTGTAGATAAAGCAAATGTCTGGGGTATTTTCCTTAGGATGGGAGATTCAAGATTTAATAAAGACATGCAGTGCATCTTTTTTACACAGTGGGTGGCTCAGTATGGAATGAACTTCCAGAGAGGGATGCTGGTCTAGTTACAATATTTAAAAGGTATTCGAATCGATACCTGAATAAGAAATGTTTGGGGGAATATGGGCCCAGCACAAGGGGGTTGGAGCTGTTTAGTTTGGGATTATGATTGGCGTGGACTGATTGGAGCAAACAAATCTGTTTCCATGCTATATGACTCTAATGATACAATAAATTTGAAAGAGGACTAACTTGTTTTTGGTCTTCTATGAAACCAATACCATTTCCCTATAGCAAAATCTCAGCAAACTTTGTAATATACTGGAGATAAATTGCTGCACTGTTGTGAGATCCTGATCGTCCCACTGACCACTTGAAGTGAACAGGCCAACAGAAATGGCAACAGACTGAAATTTCATGATCAATGTTTTATCTTTCACTGTAGCACTAAGAATTACTACTTCACAGAAGAAGACCATTTGCTTCATCATACCTGTACAGGCTCATTAAATGAACATCATTAGTAAGTACCAGTCTCTTGTTTTTCCCTCATATTCTTGAAAACCATCTCTAATCAAGTAGCACCAATCTTCAATGCTTCAGTTAAATCTGCCTCCATCACATTTCATTGCAGTGCGTTCCATACCTAACTACGTGCTGAGTGAAAAGGTTTCACATCAACCCCCATGCTTCTTTTGTATACCGGTTTAAATCTATTCCCTCATTCTCTCTCCTTTTATGAGTGGGATCAGTTTCTCCGATCAAATCACTCTAGCCTGCTTATGACATTGAAAACTTCTAACAAATCTCCTCTCAGCCCTTTTCTCTCTGAGAACTTCTTCAATTTACCTTCATAACCAAAGCTTCCCATTCCTAGACCTATTCTCATGAAATGTTTCTGCACACTCTCTGATGTATTCACATTTTCCCTGTAATATGGTGCCCAAACTGTACACAATATTCCAGCTGAGGCCTAACAAGAGTCTTGCACAAGTTCAACATGAAATCCTTGCTCTTGTTTTCTATGCCCCTATTAATAAATAGGAGGGCCCAGTACTAGCTTTGTTTAATGCTCTCTCCACCTGTTCTTCCATCTTTAATGATGCACATTTACTGTACATTTCCCTCCTCCATTAGATCTCCAAAAATACATCACCTTGCATTTGCCCAAACTAAATTCCATGTCCCATTTCTTAGCCCAACTCCCCAGCTTATATCTAGTTGTATCTGTTGCCAATCCTCCTCACTATCCGCAGCTTCTCCAATCATCGTGTCATCTGCAAACTTACTAATCAGACCACCTACATTATTTACATATACTGACTTAGTCATTGAAGATTTTGCATAATGGTGCAAGGGTGTATTTAAACAAATGGTCTGTGACCAGTGGTGTTCCACAGGGATCAGTGATGGGCTAAGAAATGGAACATGGAATTTAGCAGGGGTCCCATCACTGATCCCTGTGGAATACCACTGGTCACAGACCATCTGTTTAAATACACCCTTACACTATGATGCAATGTCTTCTATGACTAAGTCAGTTCTGTATCCAACTTATTAGCTCACCATGGATTTTATCAAACTCCATATGAACAGCATCTTCCACCCTGCCCTCATCAATCATCTTTTTCACTTCCTCAACAACCTCAATTCAACCTCCCCATGCAAAGCTATGCTGTCATGGCTAATAAGTTCATATTTTTCCAAATGTGAGTAAATCCTATCCCAAAGAATCTTCTCAAATAATTTCCCCACCACTGACTTAAGGTTCACCGGCCTGTAATCTCCTGGATTATCCCTATCATCCTTCCTAAACAAAGGAACAACTTTGGCTCTTCTCCATTCCTCTGGGACCTCTTCTGGGACTAAAGAGATTACAAAAATTTTGAGCAAGGCCCCAACAATTTCCTCACTTGCCTCCATCAGCATTCCAGAATAGATCCCATTTGGCTTGGGGACTTGTCTGCTTTTCAAAACACCCAGCACCAACATTTTATATTGACATGCCCCAGAATACTCACATACCCTTCCCAAGATTCACCATCCACCATGTTCTTCTCCTTTGTAAATACTGAATCAAAATATTCATTGAAGACATCACCCATTTCTTCTATCTCCATGCATCAATTCCATCCTTTGTCCCTGAGCCTACCTTTTCTGTAACTACCCTGTTGTTCCTTATGTATATATAAAATTTATTAGGATTTTCCTTAATCCTGTCTGCCAAAGACATTTCATGGAATCTTTGGCCTTCCTAATTCCTTGTTTGAGTTCTTTGCTGCCATTTTTGTATTCGTCAAGGGCTACATCCATCTTCATTTTCCTAAAACTTACTTATGCTACCTTTTTCTTTTCGACTAAACTGTCAATTTCTCTTGTCATCCAAGGTTTTCAAATTTTGCCATCTTTATTATTCCTTTTCACAGGAATATGCTGGTCCTGAACTCTAATCAATTGGCACCTCAAATGTTCCCATATGCCAGATGTGGATTCAGCCTCAAACAGCCATCCCCAATTTAGATTCCCTGTTTCTGTATAAAATTGTAGTAGTCAGCCTTCCTACAATTTAATAATTTCACTGGGACTACTCTTGCCCTTATGGGTAAGCAACTTAAATTTACATTATGGTCAGTGCTTCCGAAATACTCTCCCAATAAAACTTTGATCACCTGGGTGGACTCATTCCCCAAATGCCAGGTCGAATATGGCCCCTCCCCCAGTTGCATTGTTTACATATTGTTTTACTAAATCATCCTGGACACACCTAACAAACTGAACCCCTCCGTACAAGTCAAGTTGGAGCTGGTCTCTTCCACGCTCTTCGACAGTGACAGCAGCCTTTTTATTGGACCTACTAATAAACCATACATTTCTGATGGGCATACCACCCCATCACTGTCCTCATTTGTGTCCACTGCAATCGAGCCCACCCACTGTGGAACTGACACATGCAGTGTTTTCCATCTGTCCTGTCTGTAGTCTACATGTGCCCACTGACTATGCCTGGCTGCTTGTCAGAGCATTAATGATCATTCATCTGGCTTCTAGCATCATATACTGGCGGGGATAGCAATCTATATCCAGGCATACTTGTCAGCAGTTGCTGTATCCAACAATGTGCTGCCTTGCACTGCAAGAGAAAAGAAGAGTTTTAGTGAGTGTGGTGTAATATCTTTGATGAATTTATTTGAAACAGTTTGAGCAAGCCATAAGTTGTAAGGTGCTTGGAATTGAAACAACTTTGTGAAGGTGGAGCAAGACAATGAACATGAAGTCTGAATTGTAGCTAATAAGGGTAGTTGTGTGATGAGGATCATAAATGGAAAAGCATGAGTGGCTGGTGGTGAGTGATAGGATTAAGCATGCATTCACTAAATAAGTCCATAAACATCTTGTGACATTGCATTCATGTTCTAAGCAATCAACAGATGAAAGGTCATTGATCTGAGATATTTGCTTTTCTTGTCTGTACACTATATTGCTGTACCTGTTGAATAGTTCAGCATTTCCTATTTGTTTTCAGATTTCTCACGTTCACAGAATGTTGCATCAGTACATGTAATGTATGTGAGCTTTAAGTGTAGGGTGCTAGCCTTTTAGCAAATGCCTCATTGCTCAGGCATGCAGCCATTTAATAGTCCATTCAATACTGGGCTACAAACTACAATCGTCAAAATTTGCAGACAGCATGAAATTTGTGCGATATCTGCATTACTTTTGAGTGGTTGTGGGTTAGTCTTGCACTGTCATCCCTAGAATCAAGGGACTGTACAGTTCAGCCATCTTAATGTCAATTCAGTAACTTAAAACAAAATCTTCTTGGCTCTTGAAGACAATCAAGAACATTCCAGAAGACAACATGCTATAAATAATCTAACCTAGACTCGAACTATATTCTTTCAATTTTCCTGCAGGAATAGATTGCCTAGAATTTATTTGATGGACGAGAGTTAATTCCTGCTTGGTAATACATTCCAAAGATTGAATACACTCAATGGAAATAAGGTATTTAATGACGTCAATCCTAAATATTAGTTTTCAAATTTCATATTAATGTTGTTATCCATATTGGGAGCAAATATTATTCTGAAGTATTTTAAATTTATTCTTTTTATTAATATAAAAACTTCAGTCAAAGTTGTTTTAGTTTAATATCGTGATAGAAAAATCTTAAGTCTAAATGTCTTTTTGAACAGTAGTTTAATTCTTGTGAAGCGTTGGACTAAAATCATACACAATCTTGAAATGCAACCTTTTGCATTCATCCACTGTTGTGGATCGTCCTTGGCAGGATTAGTTGTATTGCCAATCCCTGATGACCTTTGAAAGGATGCTGGTGGGTTACTCTGTTGAACAACATCAAGGTGAAGATACTCATGCCAAGATTATAATGTTCTGCTTGCTTAGTACAACTCAGGCTACTTCAGAGCTGGCTTCAGATATAGGTAAGAGCAGGTAAATATGGCTGATTTCCTTCTGTAACAGACATCAATGAAATAAGATGGGTTTATTTTGACAATTTGATAGTTTCATATTCACCATTATAAGTATCACCTTCTTATTCATGATTTGGAGATGTCAGTATTGGACTGGGGTAGACAAAGTTACAAATCACACAACACCAGGTTATAGTCCAACAGATTTAATTGGAAGTACTAGCTTTCAGAGCACTGCTCCTTCATCAGGTGGTTGTGGAGTGCACAATTGTAAGACAGAATTGATAGGAAAAGTTTACAGTGTGATGTAACTGAAATTGTACATTGAAAAATACCTTGATTGTTTGTTAAATCTCTCATCTGTTAGAATGATCCATGATAGTTTCACTTCTTCCATATGTAAATCACAAAACCTTTTTTAAAACTTACATTCTCAGGTTAACTGTAACAATTGGTGTCAGCGCAGATAAGATGTTGAGATGTTAAAGGTGTTAGCCCCTGTGTTCCCTGTCTGTGCCACAATGTTTAGACTGATTCTAATCTAAAAAGTGAGTTAACAAAGTCTTACATAGATTCATGCAGTTTTTGAGCAAAGTACAATTTAATTCTGTAAGTACAAATTCAGCCCACAAGCGTGTGTGTGTGTCTGGAGTGGGAATTTGTGTGTGTCTGTGAGAGGTTGTATATGTGTGAGTGTAAAGTGGTTTAAGTCTATGAAAAGGTGCATGTGTGTAGTGTATATGTGTGCGTGTCAGGGGTGGGGGGTTTTGGGTGTCTGTGTGAGAGAGAGTATATGTGTGTGTGAGAATGAAATGTCTAAGTCTGCAAATGAGTGTGTGTGTTTGTGTCTGAGGTGAGGACGATAGGATGAGAGATTTAACAAACAATCAAGGTATTTTTCAATGTATAATTTCAGTTACATCACACTGTAAACTTTTCCTATAAATTCTGTCTTACAATTGTGTACTCCACAACCACCTGATGAAGGAGCGGCGCTCCGAAAGCTAATGCTTCCAATTAAACCTGTTGGACTATAACCTGATGTTGTGCGATTTGTAACTTCATATTTGTGATTTATTTAATTGCAAGACTTTAAACTGCCCTTCTGTCATGGAAGAATTTTAACTCATGTCTTCAAATCCATTTGTTTGGACTTTGGATTATTTATTCACACATCCTCAATGTACAGATCATATGCTTTTATAAAGCTGTTGACAAGCTTATGGAAGTTATGTAAATTGGCTGTCATTGCAAAGACATGACGGCAATGTAAAATCCTTCAGTGAGATCATTTCAAGTGTAAAACAGAATATAATTCTACGTTACCGCCCTCTAGTGTTCACAATTTCATGCTTCTTTCTTGTCTATGTCAAGATTCTTCAATTTGCTTGATTTTTTTCACTGAAAAAGCTAGTAACTGAAGAGCTACAAAGAAGCAACAGAACATCCATCAGTTTGAATGTACAACATACCTTAAAATTCCAGCTTCTTTCAGATAGGTACCAAATATGATAGCAATCTCTACCTTTAGTCAATTTCTGAAATGCCTCTGAACCTGTTGTAATCTGTTGCAGTAGTAATTTGGAATTTCAGTCTTGCTTCTATTTTAGTTTTGAACCCCAGGCACCAAGGAATTTGGGAGCAGACAAAACATTTATTCTCCATTTGTTTGAATCAGAACTCACTACTTCTAATTTATATAAATGCATGAATAATAAGGCTAAGCTCAATTCAGATTTTTCACAAACTTGGCAAGAATAATATGATTGGAAAGGAGGGAAAGAGAGTGGGACATAGACACACCAGTATGGGTGTTTATTTCAGGGGAAGAATAAAGATCAAGGAAACCACCTTGAATTGTGTCAGAAAGACTGTTAGAACCAATAATAATTAATGTTGAAAAGGCAGGTCTGCTGGATGATACCTGAAACATTTTTCAGGCAAAGAAACAAGAGATGTCCTAGAAAAAGCAATGGGTATATCTGCTTCTGCTGCAACAATGAAAAGCAGTTAATGTTGAAGTTTAATAGATTGATGTTATAATGTGGTGTACCTATTTTCTATGCTTATATAAATATTAGTTGGATCCTGAAAATACTTGTTTATTTTTTCTCAAGTTTGTTGTTTTGTCATTTCAGCCATTACCAATGACATATAAATACTTCAAACTGCCTGTAGTCCGCAAGAAATTAAGTGGAAACTTAACTGTTCAAAAATACTCTAGTGCAACGGTGCAATATTCCAGAATCCATGATTACTTTCCATTGTAAGGTAAATCTTTTGGCCTGAATGGACCTAATTCTCATCCTCTCTTGCCATCTATTAGATATTTCTACTAATAGATGGCAGTGATAATATGTCATTCTTAAAAGAGATTCAAAGCCCTTTGTTTTTGTTTTACTGATTTTAACTTTCTTAACCTAATTTTCCATCACCTTAACCTATAAACAAAAAGAAGGAAATTCTTTAAATAACTTCAAAACTTGAAAATTGTGTTGGTTCAGAAAAGATTTATCTAATTCCCCCCAGGTAATTAAGTCAGTGTTTTTGACAATTCACGTGAAAAAATAATATAACAAGAGCAAAGTATTCCTTGACTATTGACATTGATTCAGGTTTATGTTTGACAATGAACACAGCTCTTACTTTGCATTTTTAAAAATTTAGACTAAGTTATTCTTACTTTTGTGGAGAAAAATAAGGTAGTATTGTCTTTAAAACATTGGATCACGGAATATAAAAAGTGCTACTTTCAGGTAGTTAATTCCAGATAATTGCAATTAGAGAGTCTGCCTGTCTATCATCATTGGCGGAATTTTAATTACTGAATACAATTACTCATTTTAATTTCTTCATTCCATTCAAATACCCAGGAACTGATCTGCAATATAAAAATTAGGAGCTTCAGTAGTAAGCACCTAGTTTGCTAGAATGACATTGCCTTTCTAGTTTCAGGACTAACTAATACAATGCAACGCACTGTTTTAGCAATAATCTGGGCTTTTGCTCTCCTTAAAGGTAAGACTTTACTAGATATTTTTGTTTTCATACATATCAACAGCTAAGAAACACAACTTCATAGTTTTATAATTTTTGCTTGTTTCAGGGTGTATGTGCATATGGGGCATGCATGTCACTCAAGGCTCTTGATTTACTCATTAATTTCTTTTATTATATACTGAAGAATTGTTAATGAATATTTAGAAACATGTTTACAGACAGCAATTGAAAACCAATGTTTTGTTTTGGTACAGTACTCACCCCTTACACTTTTCATGCTTATTTTGAACAGTTATCTACATTGGGTAAATAGTGGTTAACATCTATCTTTGATATTGGTCCTAATTACAGAAATAACACATAATCTTTACAGGTGCAGAATCATTTTGACAGATGCAGTAGTTTCAATTGGCTGTTTAAATCTCATTGATATGCATTTACCTTGTTGATCTATCTGTCTTAATTCTTTCACTTAGATCACACATTCCCATTGCCTTTCGTTCTATCTTGTGAACCTTTGCAACTTTGGCACCTGATACAAACCATATTTTCTCCCACGTTCAACTTCTACAGATCTTAGGCTGTGACAGGTGGGGAATGATACGTGACTGCTGTCCCTTGCTATGTTGCCTCTCAGTCCAGGATCTCACCAAGTGCCTGAAGACCTGTCTAAAGTGTTTTTATGCTGACTTTCCTTTTGGGAGGCTTGCATAATTATAAGCAAAGACTTAAATTTTCTGATTACACTATCTCCTGCCCATAGAGGACAAAATACGATGGCAGCAACATGCACATTAATTTTGCATTCTGTGGTAGTAACTAATTTATTATTTCAGTCAAGAAAAGAAAAACTAATTGAGATAATAAAACTTATACTGACATTGTACTCCAAAGTAACGGAGTCTTCAAATTTAATCGCATTTTTCCTTCTTACATTAAGATTCAAAGTTTCAATTAAACTGTTGTAAGTTTTTCAATTTCATAGCTGTTTTTACAGTTTGTTAGCAAAGAATTTAATGAACGTTAATTGTCAAAAGATGTTTATAAATGTTAGTTCCTGAAATTCACTCTTGAATTTTCTTCTAAGTCTTTCAATAAGCAGAATCAATAAAGATCAGATGAAATGTAACGGGTTTAAACAGAGCTTTGGGAAAACAAGCTTATTAAATAATCATTTATATAAAATGAATAATAAAACCTCTTATCATACAAAATTTAATTTGTTTTTGTTTTAATAACTTTGTGTTTTTTGATAAAACACATTTTGTTTACTTCTAACCCTTTAACAACTTTGAAAGCACAGAGTAATGTGGGTGGGTCAGAACTTAAACATTAGGTATATTTGCACTATTGCTATGTGACCACACAACAGTAAACAGGTACAACAATACCATAGCTCTTAGAGTCAGCTGGGGGAAACCAGATTCGAGAAGCAGAAAGTAGAGCAAATTTGTTTCCAAATATTACATTTAATTAAGGGACGATTCCTATTTTCCAGATATCAATAAATTTAAAATCAATTTTAACCAGCTATGGTAAGCAATCGATGATCCCAAAAATAAAGATAATGTTATTACTTAATAAGTTAGTTGCATTGGTAATCAGTCCAGTACTACAATGTTTTCTTCTTTATTTATTCATCAAATGTGAGATCACATGGAGGCCAGTATTTGTTGCTCATGCTGAATTATTCTTTAACTGACTGCCATGGCTATTTCTGAGAGCAGTTAAGAGTTAACCACATTGTGTGGGTCTGCAGTGGCCTGTAAACCAGTCCCAATCAGGATGGTGGATTTCTATCCATAAACACCATTGGCGAACCAAATAGGTTTTATACCAGTAATAGTTTTAAACTTATAGTTCTAGTTTTACTAATTCAATGTGAATTCCAACATCTGTTTTGAATTTATACTCTGCTACATATTATGGTTCGATTTGAACTGCCTGGGTCTTTGGATTACTAGTCAAATGGAACGATCACTATTCCACTGTCCTCCAATTTAGTATCAGGATGTTGATGCAAATGCAAATAAAGCAATTATTTTAGATCTAATGTCATGATGTTTTTTCCTCTCCTCTTGTTTTCTCTTTCATTTCTTCTTTTCTATCATTGTTTTGTGCTATTTTTGAGAAACGAGAGTGGGTTGTTTCCTAGCCTCACGGTTTTATCGTTATCACTTTGGAAATGGTATTCTGAGATCCAGGAAAATGATTTTCAATAATTACTTTAACCATTCTTTTCTCCACCAAGTGTAAAGTTTTAATTGGCAGAAGGTGCTGTTGACCCATTTGATGTTTCAAATGCATCATGTTGTGGTTTGTGAATATTGTTCAGTGCTACTGTTACTATTTAATGGAACGTCCTGCCCCATAACTAAAACACTTGAGATAGGAATTCTGTGTTACCAGTTCGCATTAAAAGTAGTTTAGCAAAGGTCCTTGTAATGTTAATGTACATTGGGTAACCATTATAGTGCAGCTGTGAGATTAACATTGTGGTGAACAATAAATAAAATTTATTGGATGGACTTACAATGTAAGAAAATTTTGGAATCACTGTGGAAATAACAGTAGCAGATGGCTGGAAACTGTAAGGGCAGATTCAGGCGATTAACTGTCTATTGTTCAATTCATTATGTAACCAGCAGATGTGGCAAAACATATCTTTTGATAACTGGTGGGAAGTACCCATTCAAAAAACTCATAGAAGTTTTAAAGCATTTTATCTAGGAGATCCTGGGAGCTCTTATGGTCTGAGAAACCTGGTGACAAGATCTGAAGCCCTGTAGTCAATGTATCCATGTTAGCTTCACTGACTAGTTGGAAAATCTGTATCATATAACAGTTAATATTTCTGATGTCACTATTGGCTCCAGTGGCATGGCATTGAGTTCTTAGAACATATTGGCGTTGAGGAAGCTGCCTCTGGTGTTCCAAGATGGTATTCAGCATCTCAGTGTGAGAGTGGTACTCATCCAGCATCAAATCTGGACTGAAACTGATTGTCTTTTTCAGGTCAGGATCCATAGACTCACAGAGTCATAGAGATGTACAGCATGGAAATAGACCCTTCGGTCCAACCTGTCCATGCTGACCAAGTATCTCAACCCAACCTAGTTCTACCTGCCAGCACCTGGCCCATATCCCTCAAATCCTTCCTATTCATATACCCATCCAAATGTCTTTTAAATGTTGCATTATACCAGCCTCCTCTGGCCAGTCATTCCATACATGTACCACTCTCTGTGTGAAAAAGTTGCCCCTTAGGTCTCTTTTATATCTTTCCCCTCTCACCCTAAATCTATCTCTCTAGTTCTGGAATCCCCCAACCCAGGTAAAAGATTTTGTCTATTTATCCTATCCATGCCCCTCATAATTTTGTAAACCTCTATAAGGTCACCCCTCATCCTCCGATGCTCCAGGGAAAACAGCCCCAGTCTGCTCAGCATCTCCATCTAGCTCAAATACACCAAACATGGCAACATCCTTGTAAATCTTTCCTGAACTCTTACAAATTTCACAACATCATTCCGATAAGAAGGAGACCAGAATTACACACAATATTCCACTGTCAACCACTGTCCTCTACAGCCGCAACATGACCTCCCAACTCCTATACTCAATACTCTGACTGATAAAGGAAGGTATACCTGCAACTACACTTTCAAGTAGCTATGAACTTGCACTCCAAGATCTCTTTGCTCAGCAACACTCCCTAGGACCTTACCATTAACGTATATAGGTCCTGCTTAGATTTGCTTTCCCAAAATGCAGCACCTGGCATTTATCTGAATTCAACTCCATCTGTCATTTCTCAGCCTATTGGCCCAGCTGATCAAGATCCTGCTGTAATCTGATGTTACCCTCTTCGCTGTCCACTACACCTACAATTTTGGTGTAATATGCAAATTTACTCCCTATATCTCTTATGGTCACATCCAAATCATTTATATAAATGAAGAAAAGTAGAGGGCCCAGCACCAATCCTTGTGGCAGTCTGCTGATTACAGGCCTCCAGTCTGAAAAACAACCCTCCACCACCATCCTCTTTTTTCTACCTTTGAGCTAGTTCTGTATCCAAATGGCTAGTTCTCCCTGTATTCCATGAGATCTAACCTTGCTAATCAGTCTCCCATGGGGAACCTTGTCAAATGCCTTACTGAAGTCCATACAGATCACGTCTACCACCCTGCCCTCATCAATTCTCTTTGTTACTTCTTCAAAAAACTCAATCAAGTTTGTAAGACATGATTTTCCACGCACAAAGCCATGTTGTTTATCCCAAATCAGTCCTTGCCTTTCCAAATACAAGTACATCCTGTCCCTCAGGATTCCTTCCAACAACTTGCCCACCAACGAGGTCAGGCTCACTGGTCTATAGTTTCCTGGCTTATCCTTACCACCCTTCTTCAACAGTATTGCCAACCTCCAGTGTTCCAGCAGCCTATTGGTGATACAAATATCTCAGCAAGAAGCCATGCAATCACTTCCCTAGCTTCCCACATAGTTCTCGGGTACACCTGATCAGATTCCAGATATTTATCCACCTTCATGTGTTTCAAGACATCCAGCACTTCCTCTTCCATAATATGGCCATTTTTCAAGATGTCTTCATCTATTTTCCTACATTCTATATATTACATGTCCCTTTCCAAAGTAAATACTGATGCAAAATACTTGTTTAGTATCTCCCCCATTCCTTGGAAAGTTCTCTGTAGAGCACTAGATTTTCAGCCCCTGGAACCAAGGACTGCCTTGATTAAATACTGGGCAAGAAGATCCATTGGGGACTTTCTTGACATTTGCAATTAAGTCCAATAAGGAATAAATTAATGGCTAATTAAGGCTCTCAACTTGTTACCGCTAGTTTGCCTGCTTACTAACAGAAAAGAAAAATGGTTGACTTGCTGATTGGAAACTTGGGTGGCCTGACTTGACAGAGTCTCAATTTACCCAAATCTGTGGGTGGTATCTGAAAAGGAACCCTTGTCCCAGCTTCCAATTCCCCTGAAATTCTCTCCCTGCAATTCTCACACTATGAGAAGCTAAAGAAAATCACTTAACTTATTTCTGTTGAGTTTCTTGAAGAATAGGCCTTGACCAACAGTCATTAGGTTCCAAAACCTTCCGACATTCGATTGGCCTGTGATTCATTAATAAGCTCACTAGTCAAGCTGATTGGATAACAATCTGTCCAATTTTTGAGGTGGTGGAGATGTGCGAGTTAGATGTTATTGAACATGCATTCTCCTCGACATGGCCTACAAATGGAAAATCATTACTGTTAGATTTAATTTAAATGCCAAAATAGTTAAAATGTAGAAAAGAAAAGTAAAGTCTTGAATTCTACTCTAAATGAGAAGATTTGTCTTGTTTGTTTCAATAAGAAAAATATGATCTCTTTCTATCACAGGCTATGTTGCTGCCCACACATGGACTAATCCAGACTATATAGAATCCAAGTTTGGTAAGTTTGCATAAAATAAAACGTACAAAAATTTCCAGGATATTCTATATACAGGTAATGTGAAAGGTTAGGATTAACATTTTGTTAATAATGTTTGGAATATTTCATAAGCTGAGAACTTATTTTGAAATTTATCTTTTGGCTTCTGTCGCTCAAGAATAATTGAACCTAATTTACCTGTTTTATAAAACTCATAATAATAATAATTCAATGTTCTGTTGTTGACTCTTTCATTTCTGAGTTTAATTTACAATTGAAAATATACATTCTTCTGTTTAAATTTCTTCATGGCCTGAACCTTCTTTATCTCTGTAAACCCCTGCAACATGATGTTCTTCCATCATGTTTTAGATTTTATGCAACCAAAACAAAATGAAATAGCAATACTACAAACCTGTTAAATACAATATTTTTGTTAACAAATTGTAACCTCCCTAAAGTCCAGAATTTTTGGGATCAAGGTATATTTGAATTGTGAAAATTTCTGAAAAACATGAGAATGTCTAACTGTAAGTACGTAAATCAAATATAGCCATGCACTTTAGACATTAAAAAATGATAAAATATTTAAAGCAATCATGAAATATGTTTAATTTATTTAAAAAAAAAGGTCAAGATAACTTGGGCTTGCTCAGATGCGTTTCTGTAAACCAATTGGATGTAGAGAATGATGTGTGACATGGATGGAATGTGAACATTGATTATAGTTCAGGAAAATGCAGCACAAGGTTACAGGATCCAGAATTAACATATCACCAAGCCCAGGTAGGGGAAAGCAGAGTAATGATAAACATTCAATATTAAGAAAAAACTGAGAACAACATATTTTCCCAGAAAGTTTGACATTGTGCTAACAGTATGAAAGCTTCTCTTCCATCATCCATTCTCTCTCTCATTCTCTCTCTCCCTTACAGTATATGATAGTCACAGGTTATTTCATCACAGTTAGTTGTTTTTAAAGAAAGTTGGTTATACAAACCTAGAAGTAATATTTTGAAAATAAATTTCACAAGTAATTCAGTCAGATTTAAATCTATAATTTTGCACTAGATCTGGATGAGTCTGCTCTTACCCAAATCGTCCACAAGCGATCATTGGATGCTTCTTTCCATTCTCCAGTGAATCATCGTGAGTACATTGTATTGGATAGACTTCATTGCCCAAATGTATTTAAGTGCAAAATGACATTGAACCTGCCAAAGCAACAAATCTCAGATTTTGTAATTCAGGGAAATGTTGTTTTCTTCCAGGCACCTGCAGTATATGGGGAGGAGGAATCTTCAGGACATTTAACAATGAGCTTTTCTATTTTACATCCACCTGTGACCTCATCATGAGCAAATCATGCAAAAGCGAAGTTGATTATTATGAGGTAAAGATCCGCAGAGGGTCAAATGGAAATCTGGAACATATATTCATCAAACTTGAAAACACCATTATTGTTCTGACAAACGGGACAGCTTTGGTTAACGACCATATGTAAGTTCACTTCTGCAGGATAATTTCTTTGGTTATAATTAGAAATCTTCAAGAGAACTATTACTTGCTGTATATAGTCAATTGTTATTCTGCTGGCACCTAACCTGCTAATATATTTAATGCATTTTAACTATAAAATGACTATAATGCTGATGCAAAGAAACCAGAAAGGTTATTGAAATAGGTAATAACATACCATTTCCACTGTCAATAAAAAAACCATCGATTGGTTTGTGAATTCTTTAAAAACATCAAAACATGTTGCTACAAAATTGGTAACTATAGTCATTGCTCAATGCAACAGTTGCTTACTTCAAGAACTTCAGTCGGCTTGACAAACATGACCCCTTTAAAAAATCCACTCTGATTTTATGTAATCCCAAGTGTCCTGTTATCACATCCTTTATCACAGATTCCAACATTTTTCCTTTTATTGATGCTAGGCTAATCCCTCGTCATTTTATACTGCTCAAGCAGATCCCCTCTCAGCTTTCTCTGCTGTAAGGAAAATAGTTCAGCCTATCTAATCTCTCTCCATCATTAAATTACTGCAGCCAGACAAAGTTCTGGTGAATCTCTTCTGCAAACTCTCTCGGGTACAATCACAAGTCTCTTATTGTGTGACACACAATACTCCAGCTGTGGTCAGAGTAACATCTATTATTATCTTATCATTTTTATTTCACTGAAATTTGCCTCACAGTGGCTCAGTGGTTAGTACAGCTGCATCACAGCGCTAGGGACCCCAGTTTGATTCCGTCCACTGGTGACTGTCTGTGTGGAGTTTGCAGTCTCCCTGTGCCTGCTTGTTCAGTGATGTGTAAGTTAGATGCATTAGTCAGGGGTAAATGTAGAGTAATAAGGTAGGAGGAATGGTCAGTGGGATATTCTTTGGAGGGTTGGTGTGAACTTGTTGGGAAAATGGCCTGTTTCCACAATCGTCCTAGAACTCCCCACCTATGTTCGGGACACCAACCATGCCATCCACCTCCTCCTTGATTTTCGCTTCCCCGCCCCCCAACACCTGATCTTCACCATGGACATCCAGTCCCTATACACCTCCATCCCCCATCACGAAGGCCTCAAAGCCCTCCACTTCTTCCTTTCCCGCCGACCCAACCAGTACCCTTCCACTGACATCCTCCTTCGACAGACTGAACTGGTCCTCACTCTAAACAACTTCCTGCTTCCTCCAAACCAAAGGAGTAGCCATGGGCACTCGCATGGGCCTCAGCTATGCCTGCCTCTTCATTGGATATGTGGAAAAGTCCATCTTCCGCAGATGCACTGGCACCACCCCCCCCAACCTTTTCCTCCACTACATTGATGACTGTATCAGCGCTACCTCGTGCTTCCACGAGGATGATGAACAGTTCATCCACTTTACTAACACCTTCCACCCCAACCTCAAATTTACCTGGACTGTCTCACACCATCCATAACCTTATCACCTCAGGGGATCTCCCATCCGCCACCTCCAACCTCATTGTCCCATAACCCCGCACCACCTGTTTCTACCTCCTGCCCAAAATCCACAAACCCGACTGCCCCGGCCGACCCATTGTCTCAGTCTGCTCCTACCCCACGGAACTCATCTCTGCATACCCCCTTAGTCCAAGAACTCTCCACCGATGTTTGGAACACCACCCACCTCCCCTTCCTAGACTTCTCCATTTCTATCGCGTGCGACCGACTCAACATGGACATTTACAATAAACTGACTGCCTCCCACAGCTACCTAGATTACACCTCCTCCCACCCTCCCCCTGTAAAAATGCAATCTCACATTCCCAATTCCTTCGCCTCCGCCGCATCTGCTCCCAGGAGAACCAATTCCAATACCGAATAACCCAGATGGCCTCCTTCTTCAAAGACCACAATTTCACCTCAAACATGGTTGACGATGCTGTCCATCGCATCTCCTCCAACCCTGCTCCTCTGCCCTTGAACCCCGCGCCTCCAATCGTCACCAGGACAGAACCCCACTGGTCCTCACCTACCACCCCTCCAACCTCCAGATACATCGTATCATCCTTCGTCATTTCCGCCACCTCCAAACAGACCCCACCACCAAGGATATATTTCCTCCCCTCCCCTATCAGCTTTCTGGAAAGACCACTCCCTCCGTGACTCCCTCGTCAGGTCCACACCCTCAACCAACCCAACCTCCACTCTCGGCACCTTCCCCTGCAACCACAAGAAATGCAAAACTTGTGCCCACACCTCTCCTCTCACTCCCCTCCAAGACACCAAGGGATCCTTCCATATCTATCACAAATTCATCTTCACAAACATCATTTACTGCATCCGCTGCACCCGGTGTGGCCCTTATATTGGGGTCACAGGCCGCCTACTTGTGGAACGGTTCAGAGAACACCTCTGGGACACCTGCACCAACCAACCCAACCGCCCTGTGGCTGAACACTTTAACTCCCCCTTTCACTCTGCCAAGGACATGCAGTTCCTTGGCCTCCTCCATCGCCAGACCATGGCAACACGACGCCTGGAGAAAGAGCGCCTCATCTTCTGCCTAGGAACCCTCCAACCACAAGGGATGAATGCAGATTTCTCCAGCTTCCTCATTTCCCCTCCCCCCACTTTATCTCAGTCCCAATCCTCGGACTCAGCACCGCCTTCATGACCTGCAATCTTTTACCCGATCTCTCCGCCCCACCCCCTCTCCGGCCTGTCACCCTCACCTTAACTTCCTTCCACCTATCACATTCCCAATGCCCGTCCTCCAAGTCCCTCCTCCCTACCCTTTATTTTAGCTTGATTGGCACACTTTCCTCATTCCTGAAGAAGGGCTTATGCCCGAAACATTAATTCTCCTGATCCTTGGATGCTGCCTGACCTGCTGCACTTTTCCAGCAACACATTTTTAAGCTCTGATCTCCAGCATCTGCAGTCCTCACTTTCTCCTAGGTATTCCTCTGGACCTACCTGGAGCTCCGGCCACCTGGTCCACTCCCTGGATGCTGCCATAAGACACCTGAACTAGGCTATTTGTCTGCTGGAAGTTAACTGGAAAATCACATTGGTCTGCCTTGTTGATCCAAAGTCTCCTTAGGGAGCTGTGCTGGCCATGTGCACCAGCTTGTGATCGTTTTCATTCCTAGTTAATGCAGAGGGTTCAAAATTCAAGTTTTGGCCTCAGCCATGCAGTTTTGAGGGACTGATATCAGATCCAGTTTATAACAGGTAAAAGTGTCATTTTTACTTAAACTGCTTTCACATGTCTTTGTCCAGGTGAGATTTGAAATTGTACCTGTCTGAAATATTTATCTAGCGATGTAACTGCCATATCTCCAAGTACAGGTATTAAATTATAATGGATCAAAACATAGATTTAAGCAATCTTACACAAAATGATGTCTTTATTATTTATTTCTGATATAACGATTATAGACCATCTTTGCCATATTATGACAAGGTGACCAGGATCCATAGCAATGGAGTTAGAATCAGGATTACAAGCTTAAGACATTCCATATCCTTAATCTGGAACAAGGAAAATGCATTATCGGTGAGTTTTTTTAAACAGTAATATCTGTATTTAATTTTTATTCATGCTGAAAATCATGTCTGTAATGATGCATGTGATTCTATTTTCAACAGTCCAATCTGACTGAAGACATTTCTCCTTATCTCCATTCTTAAAGGTCTTCCCTTTACTCTAAAGCTGTGCCCTTGGGTCCTAGTCTTTCTTACCATTGGAAACATCTTCCCAACTCTGTCCAGGCTATTCAGTGTTCTGTTGTTTCAAATAGATCCCTCCCTCATCCTTTTAAACTCTACCGAGTACAGGTCAAAAATTTTTCCTATGTTAAACTTTTCATTCCTTGGATCATTCTTGTGCACCTCCTCTGAACACACTCCAGGGCCAGGACATCTTTCCTGAGGTATGGGCTCAGAACTGCATACAGAGGAACCTCGATTATCTGAAAGACACAGGCAGAGAGTATTTTGTTTGTTTCATTGAATTCCGGATAATTTAATGCCGGATTGGGACCTTGCGATCTTGCCGGATAGTCCAATATTTGGATAATTGAATGCCAGATAATCAAGGTTCCTGTACAATACTCCAAATACTCAAAGGAAAGGGGAGGAGATGAAGGTTCCAGAGAGATGTGGATATCTCTGACATTTGCATCTTGTAGTCCTTACTGCCCTAAAGAAAAAAGAGAAAGATTCTTGTATAAATGAACCTAAGGATGAAATGGAACGGAGGGTCAGGACAGCTCTGAATCAGTGTGAGACTGGAGAGAAAGATTGAGTGTGTGTATATGGTGATACATAGCACTATGTCTGGATCTCTGGATGTGGCTGTCTGTTGAGTATTGTACATCACAAAGATACTGGTGATCCTCGGTAGATTCAAAACATAAAGATAAAACTTGAGTTGGACTCCGCAAGGGTAAGTATGAGCTTGAGGCAGTCACTGAGGAATGTGATGTGGCTGTGGAAGTGAATTTCTGAAAATACCTTGTCAAACAGCAATGAAAATAATAACGGGGAACAAGAAAAAAGGATAGAACACAAATTCTGTCAGAGAGAGGAATAGAGCATCTTCAAGGTGTTCATGCCTGGAAGAAATGTGTCACTGAGTTAAACACTGAGCAAAAAAAAACAATGAACTGTGGATGCTGGAAATCTGAAACCAAAACAGAAATTGCTGGAGAAACTCAGCAGGTCTGGCACCATCTATAGAGAGAAAACTGAATTAATATTTTGGGTCCAATGACCCTTCTTCAGAATGCAGTTGCTGGCTGATGTTTGGTGCTGGGGGATCTTCAAACCAGTTAGAATGCAAAGAGAAAGATCCTCCATCCCGCTAGTCCCGGCTTCTGCTATACTCTCTCATGCCCATTCATGCACCCCTGCCACCACCCTGCCCCCCACCCCCCATCTGTCTCTATGCTCCCTCATATTTCAGACACGCCAGGCTTTGGCACATATTCATTCCTATGAACTGTATAGATGCAATTAACCCTATAATGGCAGGCACATGTGTAAAAAGCACCTTCAGAAAGTCATCAATTGATAAGTTTCCATTATGTTAAACAAAAAAGATCTTACTTTTGCAAGGAATGATGCAATCACACAATTCAAAATTTCAATACATGATGAGGCTAAATTATTTTACTATTTCTCCCATTTTCTTCTGGTTTGTTGATGTCTCTAATAAATTTATCTGCAATCATGTTTGGTGTCAATTTATTATGATTCAATTATTTTCGTCAAAATAGTTCAAATGCAATAATTGGATTATGTCTGAAATGAAAAGCTATAAAAATGACTAAGAAAAACCAAATTAATATTAAATTAATTCGTGGTGATGTAGTTTGAAAATAATGACATTTTAAAAATAGTTTAGAATTATGAAATAATGAAAATGTTTTTGTGCTTATTTTAAATATTGCCTTTATTTCTTTAAAAGCTAAAACTCCATCCTAAATACAGGGGAAAGGTTTGTGGACTTTGTGGCAAATTTGAAGAGAACGGAGAAACTGGGGCCCACTTTAAAAATGGTAGGAATGAGCACTTAATTTTAAATTAACATTCATTTTCCTATTGTTTTAAACATTTTTTTCTAGATATGTACTTTTTCATTTCCATGTAATGCCGCAATCACCTCTCCCAATTGGTTCCCAACTTTCTGAGGTGGGACTTCTTTTCCAGTATAAAACAGAATTTATGTACATGGGGCTGCCGATGTCAATAGGGACTTATTCCCGGTCAACTTTTCTGATGTCAGGGTGCAACCATTGGAAAAATGTTGTTTTTGGTGAATTAAAGAAAAAAATAGCACAGTAGAAGTATGCATTCTTAGTGATAGAGAAGGTATGGGTTTATCTACTGAACCAGATATTAAATAGACTGCTGAAGTTATCAGCAACCTGGTTAAACCTGAAATAGTCAGGGAGTTGTTGGAGGGATGGTTATGGGATGGTGGCAAGGATTGCACGAGGAGGTTTCCATTGATCCAATAGGTGACATTAGTTTGCTAACAGAGCACTATGCACATTCCTCGTCCATGTGTTACAGAATGCAGAGGTGGCAGAGAAGGTACAATAAAATATGACCACAAAGAATGGATTGAAATGCATGAATAGGCTGGCACTCTTTATACCAGAAAGGAAAAAGCTGAAGGGTGGCTAGATGGGTTTTTCAGGATGAAGGAAACGTTTAGCAGTATATATTTGGTCACCATGGGCAGTATCGATGGAAGCTCATTGGAGTGAGAAACATAATGGGTGGGGTTGGAAAATAATGTAGAAGGATTTACATCAGAGCTTTGAGGGTAGGAAGCAGGTATTTAAATGTGACATAGAAGAGTTGTGATAGACCAGCAAATGGTGTTAAAACAACTGACAAACTTGTTGAGGCTATTTGCCAGCTCAAGAGCCTTATCTTGGTCAGCTCACGGATCAAATGTCTAGGATAGCCATCCTTCTTCCTTTTTACTATTGTAGGTCCTGTTTTCTTTCATGCAGAAGGAGAAAACTTTCTTTGAGTCCTTCATTTTCACAGTCCCACAATGGTTTACTATGTTCATACATTCCTCCTCACCATAATCTTGTGAATGATGAACAATGCAAAGAGCATGGTGCAGAAACCTTTGACTCACATACAACCTGTAACCTCCAGGCCACTGGTGAGGATGCACAGTCAAAATGTGGCTGTCTACGGATCCTTTCACAATGTGTAAGCCACCTGTTCAGGTCCAGCTTCTTTCCGCAATGCATATCAATCAGATACCACCATTGTAGTATAGAATAGGTCCTTCAACCTATTCCCAGTGTTATTGCAGCTCACCTTTACTGTGATGTTTGCTTAGGGCTGCTACATTTTCTGGGAAGATCTCCACTTTCCATCAGTCTGGAAATATACTATCTAAATTCCCAGGAATTCTGGAGGATGTCATCTGAGGAGGATCATTAAGCTGAATCATTATGCTATTCTCTGTGTGGTCTGCATCATCCCCTCTTGGCATTCTGTAGCTTCTGTTTTCAATGATTTTTCTTCAATGATCTGGGAGCTTCAAAATGCTTGATTCCTTACTCAGTATCCACTTGTGTCCATGCCTGTAGACTGCTCTGTGAGCTTCTAGTCTCTGCAGCTCTCTTTCTGAGAGTTTGGAGGTCTGAAAGCAAAGCTGGTTGCCATTTAAAAATAGTACAGTTCCTGTCCGTCTGTCACCTGGTGCTGTATTCCCATGTTAAATCCCACCTCTCTTATCTAATTAGTTAGACCCTGTTCATCTCTTATTCTAATCAGATGGCAGTGTAATTGCTGGTATACTCTATACCAAGCAGATGAGGCTGATTGATTGACATGTACACTTGTGGAAGAACGAAATGTCACACACTGCTCTTCCTGACCCTCTTGGGAAACCCATCAACGGACCTGTCTGTCAGAGGAACCCATGTTGTTTGTGTTAAATTCTCCTAAAATGTTTCCATATATGAGGAAAAACAAAATTAAAGGCTTTAAACAGCAAAGGTAAATCAAGACTTGTTACAGACCATATCAAATGTCATGTTTACCTGATGAACAAATATTTAATTTTTGCTACAAAATCATTTTGTGGCTTTCAGTTTTTAAAATCTTTGTGTGCAAATCAAAATTGTTATCTGAACTTTAAATGATAAAGTATTGTCTTGACAGTAGGAGATAGAGGGTGATGATACAGGGTTGTCGTTTGGACTGGAGGCCTGAGAGCTCAGGTGCCTCAAGGATCAGTGCTGGATCCACTTTTTAATGATTTAGATGAGAATATAGGAGGCATGGTTCATCGGTTTGCGGATGACACCAAAAAATTGGTGTTATAGAATAATGAGATTTTGATATGATGGACCAATGGGCCTAGGTGGGACAGATGGAGTTTAATTTACATAAATGTAAGGTGTTGATTTAGGAAGAAAAAATAGAGCAGGATGTACTCAGTTAATGGCAGAGTCCTGGGGGTATTGTTGAAAAGACAGGCCTGGAGTACAGATACATAGTTATACAGTCATAGTGATGTACACATTGAAACAGAATGTTCGGTCCAACCCGTCCATGCTGACCAGACATCCTGTTACAGATACAGGTTGGTAAAGAAGGCATTGGCACTCTTGGAGGAGAAAGTGAGGTCTGCAGATGCTGGAGATCAGAGCTGAAAATGTGTTGCTGGAAAAGCGCAGCAGGTCTGGCAGCATCCAAGGAACAGAAATTCGACGTTTCGGGCTTAACCCCTTCATCAGGATGAAGGGCTTATGCCCGAAATGTCGAATTTCCTGTTCCTTGGATGCTGCCTGACCTGCTGCGCTTTTCCAGCAACACATTTTCAGATTTGGCACTCTTGCCTTTATTGGACAAACCATTAAGTATAAGTTGAGGGATGACCTTATGGAGGTTTATAAAATCATGTGAGGCATAGATAAGGTGAATAACAAAGGTCTTTTCCCCACGGTAAGGGAGTCCATAACTAAAGGGCATAGGTTTAAACTGAAAGGGGAAAGAATTAAAAAGGATCTGGCGGCAACTCTTTCACACAGAGGGTGGTGTGAATAAAGAACAAACAGCCAGAGGAAGTGATAGATGCAGGTACAATTCCAACATTTAAATGACAGTTGGACAAGTGCATGAATGGGAAACATTTAGTGGAATATGGGACAAACTCAGACAAATGGGACCAGTTCTGTTTAGGAAACTTGGTTGGCATGGATGAATTAGACCAAAGGGTCTGTTTCCGTGCTGTATGACTTGATGACTCTATGATTCTAAATTCAAGTTCACTGAAAGATTTGTTACATATGTATTAATACATTTTAAAAACATGATATATCACCTTCTTCTTTTATTCCAGTGAGCGACTTCTCAATCCGTGAGCACTCTCCATCAGCTGAGTCCTGTAATGTCACAACATCTTATACTGCAAACTGTGTCAATGCCATGAATGTAAGTTACTTGCTTTGATGAAGTAGTGAATTCTTGCAAATACAAATTAATTCACTGCAAATTAATCCCGACTATTTATATTTATCCATATTTATAAATAAATGTTTTATTTTATATTGTCTGTGGGAAAGAAGTTGAACAAATAATAACAAATAGAGTATCTACCTAGAGTTGAAGAACTATGATTAATGTTTTGTTTTAGTGTAATAATAGAAGAAATAGGAGCAGCAGTGAGCCATTTGGCCCCTTGATCCTCCTACACTATTCCATGTTAGCACGGCTGAATTGAATATTAACTCTGGGTGGCATGGTAGCTCAATGGTTAGCATTACAGCCTCATAGCATCAGGGACCTGGGCTCAATTCCAGCCTGTGTCAGGGTGGATCTCCTCCAGGTGCTCTGGTTTCCTCCCACAACCCAGAGATGTGCAGATCAGGTGAATTGCCTATAGTATTAGGTCCATTAGTCAGGGGTAAATGTAAGGGAAGGGTCTGGGTGGGTTATTCTTTAGAGGGTCGGTGTGGACTTATTAGGCCAACTAGCCTGTTTCCACACTGTAGGTAAGCTAATCTATTTTCTCATCATATTCTGGCTTTCAAGAATAAATAATCAATCTAAGTCTTGATAGTATTTAATGATGGAGGACTAAAGCTGGTATGGACCAGGCCAGACCCCCTCAAAATATTTTAAGAAGGTAGCTCAGATCCTAACTTTTTATTTCAGGCATATGTGAGGTGGATGTTCCAGAAGTGGTGCATGATCAAACCACTCAGCTTTAAGCAAACAGAATTAATTTAAACTCTACAGTTGAAACATGGACAAAAGAAAATTTATTTATTTGAAAATCCAACCGACTCGATACCGCAACTTAATGAAAGAGTTGTTCCAATTCCTATAACATCCCATAAACACAACCCTCGGCCAAACGTAAATCCGAACCCAGGATCTAACAGGCAGGAGGAAACAACTTCCAAAGAGATTTCAGAGAGAAAGCAGGTCAGGAACCATCTGCTGAAGCATCGAACCTTTCTCCACGGTAGAAGCTTCTGACTGCCTATTAAAAATCAATGAAACTAGAAACATCCTGAACTGGGAGAACTGGCCTCTCCCCTGCCATTGTTAAAGTTAATAATTCAGCACCTCTGTCTTCACAACCTTTCTTGAAAAAAAACAAAATAACCTTATTTAAGGGGCAGCAGCATCACATGGCTTCCTGGAATTGAGCTCAAAGATTCATAAATCTGAGTGATTAAATTTCTCATCACTTCATTTCTACATGGCCGAATTTGTTGTCTAAAGTGTTTCAGTATCATCATCCAGGTGCCAAGGCTTCTTCGACCTTACCTTCTCAAGGTCTCTTTAAAAAATATATATTTCAGCGAGATCACTGCTCATCCTTCTAAACTCCAGAGAATATGAGAATATACCACCCAGTATCTCATCCCTGGAATTAATCTGATGCACCTCTGTTTCATTTTTCAAAGGCAGTTATTGATTTGTTTAGATAAGGACTTCAAAATGGCAGTCAATATTTCAAATGTGGCATCACCTACATAACTGAAGCAATAATTATAAAACTGGCATAGTAGCTTGACCACAGTGTGTAGAATCATCATTTCCATCAAAGACATAATGATGGGCAATTGATGCACAATGTCACCTTACATCAAAGCAGTGAGCTAAAAGTGTATCCCAAATTCTGCCAGCACGGTAGTTGTACCTGATCTGCAGCCACCCATTGAAAATTGAACTGAAATTATTAATGATCAATTCTATGAAAAAGATTTCTTTCCCCTTAATATGAACAGACTCCTCAGTATGAATATAAATGCTTTCAAATCCTAAATGTATATGCCTCGCTTTGGAAAACTGGACAGCACTTGGTTATTATTTTTAGACCTAATACTAAAACTATATTTGCTTACATAAGTTTCATTAACGTAATAACTGTTGATTTCATGGGTTAAAGACTGCATTTTGTAATTTGTCTATTTCAGAAGTGCTTTCAACCATTCTCAGTCTATTTTACGATATACCAAGATTATCTCATCTATGTTGAAATTTGTTCAAGAGATGTCTGCTCTTCAAATAGTGACCAGGTCCACTGTGATACTTTAACAGAATTTGCACAACTAAATGCAGTGACAGGTCATGACTGGAGGAATCGTACACAATGTGGTATGTTTTCCTGTAAATTAAAAAAAAAACAACAGTTCAAGGTGAAATCTCAAATTATTTTCATTTTTCGATAGAACAGTGATATTAATGTAAAGGCAAAGTACTGAATATGTGGATAGTTTGAAATAAAAGCATTAAATAAGGGAAATACTTAGTAAGTCAGGTATCTGTGGAGAGAAACAGAAATCAGCTATATTTAATTTTGCAGAATTGGTAGAGGGTTTCTGATTGTGAGCTTCAGTGAGCAATCTCACATTATTCTTCATATCTTGCCAAATTAGGTCTCCGTTATGCCTCTATGCATTGTGCCTTTTTTTGAGGAGGTGACGAGGGCAATTGATGATGGTAGAGCAGTGGATGTTTTTTGCCTAGATTTTAGTAAGGCTTTCGATAAGGTCCCTCATGGGAGGCTCTTCAAGAAGATTAAAATGCATGGATTCACAGTGACTTGGCCATTTGAAGTCAGAATTGAATTGCCCATAGAAGACAGAGGGTAATAGTGGAAGGATGTTTTTCTGGTTGGGGATCTGTGTTTAGTGATGTTCCATAGGGATGACTGCTGTTTGTGATTTACATGAATGACTTGGATGTAAATATAGATGGGTGGTTTGGTAAGCTTGCAGATGACACAAAAGATCAGGGGAGTTGTGGATGGTGTTGAAAATTGTCAAAGGCTACAGCAGAATAGAGATCAGTTGCAGATATGGGTGGAGAAATGACAGATGGAGTTTAATTTGGGCAAATATGAAAAGCATACGGTTAATGGCAAGACCCTTACCAGCATTGGTGTACAGAGGGATCTTGGGTCCTAGGCCATAGCTCCCTCTTAGTAGCCACACAAGTAGATAGGGTGGTAAGAAAGGCATGTGGCATGTTTGCCTTTGTTGGAAGGGGCATTAAGTACAAGTGTCAGGGAGTGATGTTGCAGCTTTATAAAAGTTCCATTAGATGCATTTAGAGCATTACATTCAATTCTGGTCACCACACTAAAGGAAGGATGCTGCCTGCATTTGAGGTTATGAGCTACAAGGAGAGTCTGGACAGACGAGGGTTGTCTTTTCTGGAGCAGCGGTGGTTGAGGGGAGACTTAAGGAAGGTTTTAAGATTGTGAGAGGTATAGATAGGGTTGACAGTCAGAATCTTTTTTTCCCAGAGTTGAAACATCTAATACTCGAGGGCAGGCATTTGTTTAGAGGGTGAAAGTACAAAGGAGACATGAGAGGGTAATGCATTGCTGAGGATAGTGGTGAAGGCATCGGGGTGATTAAAGGGCTTTTAGAAAAGCAAATGAATAAACAAGGAATGGAGGCATATGGACCATGGACAGCAAAAGGGGTTAGTTTAATTTAGCATCATGTTTGGCAAAACATTTTGGGTTGAAGGGCTTGTTCCAGTGCTGTACTGTACTATGTTCTATGTTCTAAGTACCCCGCTGCATTATTCAGTATGCAGCAATGGCTGATATACTCACTAGTACCAGGGTATCCCAGGATAGCAGATGCCAGTGACATTTTTAAAGCGTAGCTGAGCACAACCTCGAGCAATGAGAACCAGGAGGTGTCATTCACAGAGCATGAAGTAAGAGGGAAATAAACAAAATGCTTAAGAACTCATAGGTGGTCTGGTTGACTCTTCATTGTAAATAAAACTTCACATTAATTAATTCTCTACATTTATACATCATCATCTGTCTGATCAAAAAGGATTGTAACTGCAACTACAAGAACCAAGGTGCACAGGTTACCTGTCCTTAGTATGCTCCCTTTTAAAATCTTGTTCAATGTACTCTGTCCTAAAGCCCACAGTGAAGAATAACATTATCTTATTGTACAATGTGACTGCATCATGTAATGGAAAGCTATTAAATTATTGACAATGTATACTTTTACTTAGCAACAGCAAAATTTGAGACGATGGCCTAGTGGCATTATTGCTGGACTGTTAATCCAGAGATCCAGGTAATGCTCTGGGGACTATGGGTTTAAAACCTGCTTGGCAGATGGTGCAATTTGAATTCAGCAAAAATCTAATCTAATCTTTAAAACTATTATCAATTGTTGTAAAAAACAGCTGTTTCACCAATGCCCTTTAGGGAAGGAAATGCCATCCTTACTTGGTCTGGTCTACAAGTGACTGCAGACCCACAGCAATGTGTTTGATTCTTAACTGCCCTCTGGGCAATTAGGGACAACAATAAATGTTTGCCTAGCCAGTGATGCACTCTTCCAGTGAACAAATGTTAAGAAAACTAAGTTGAAACCAATCAAAGCAAAGCTGCATTTGCTTCTGGGACCATACAGGAATTGGGAGAAAGTGAGGACTGCAGATGCTGGAGTACCAGAGTTGAAAAATGCAGTGCTGAAAAAACACAGCAAGCCAGGCAGCATCCGAGGTGCAGGAGAATCGACGTTTCGGGCATAAGCCCTTCTTATCGGAATTGCTTGCCTTTCAAGTACCATCAAATTTACAGTCAATGACTACACCCAATTCATGTCGATAGGAACCCAGTGTCAATCAAGTCCTATTTGGTTTGTTGTATCTGATGCTGCTGTTCCCTTTACTTTGAATCCTCATCATCCTTTTCTGAAGATTATTCCTGTTTTCCAAGCTCTTCAGCAGAGCACAACTACTAAGACTGTACTCGAAGCTTCCTGCAGACAGGTCCAAGCAGTGGAATAACATCATCAGCAGGACTATCATCCATTCCCCTGTTGAAGAATTGTATCTACCTCACCTCAGCCAGTGGCTGTGTAAAAGGGCCTTCAGTCCTGGTTGCTGAGTGTAGCCCTAGTCTGCTTACAACAATCCTTACACACAGCTCTTAGAATGAAGCAGGAGCCTCACTTATCAAGAATGTTTACCTCTTGACATCACAGGTGGCTTTCACATTGATGAAATAGAATAATTTTCTGTTGATGAACTCAGCTGCTTTGTGATATGGCCTCGTCAATGTGATGCATTTACAGTCATATTGACAAAGCATAATTCTCGGGCTGCATCATTTACCTCATCACAGGTGAATAAGATTTAGCAGTGTGATCTGGCACAAACTACATCAGGAACAGCCTTGACACAGTTGTGGGTTGAGGATTAGGAGGTTCCACACAAATGGATCCTTGGAAAGAGCTATTTGTATGACTGTTTCCTGTAGTTGTCCCCTTGATGGACACAGGTACAGGATGGCTACCATACCTTCAAATCACGGATCCCACTCCAGCAGTTGGCATAGTTCAATGCTAGTGTCCTGGTATGTCACTTTGAGGTGACAGAGCACCTCACTCATCTGAAAGAAATGGCTTTCAGGATGATGGTCTCTGGAGCTCCTGTACCTCCCACCATTTCAGGAGGGGACAGTCAACTGCAACTTCTGAAATGTCTTGGCTGTTTAGCAGCTCCTAGTCCTGGGCTTGCTAACACATCTGATCCCCATCCATTTACTGCATCTTCATAGCACTGTGTCCACTGTAATGATTATCACTGTTGTGACTGGATGCATGGTGACAGTTTCCATGAACCTGTGTGAGGAAATATCAGAAACAGGATAGGTCCTTAGTTATGCAAGCAGTCAGCACTTCTATCACTGACAAATAACAATTCAGCATTATCCTTCACACAGTGGAACATCGAGGTCTCCAACAAGGAAGGATCATTGATTGCCTCTGCATGGACCTCAGACACAGATTCCTTATTCACTGAATGTAGCATAAGCCATGTGTACAAATAAGCTACTTTAAGTGCTGTATGATTCTTAATGCATTGTCCCCTAATGTTCCCACCCCCAATATCTTAGTAATTACTTATAGTTCAAGGTGAGGTGAAGTTAGCTCTGTGTTAGTCTGAAGTCACTGAAATCCTGGATTTTCTTGGTGAATAGTAGCCCATAAGTAACACTTCTAAGGTCACCTGTGATAACCTCTGCTTCACAGAGATGACTATTTTCAATCTGCAAAGGTTGTTTGCATCCAGGACTGTAAACCATGCAGTTAGATACTCTATGTGTTTCAGTTGCAGGGAACAGTGATAAACTAGTGCTGTGCAAGTGGCTGATTAATGCAATTGCCTCTTGAAAGGCCTCATATCATTCACAAGTAGAGCCCACATCCTTAAAAAATACTTTCTCCCTTGACTCTGTATGCCGTTACAACTAGTTCCCATTTCCATTGTGAGTTTACTATTTGTATGAGTACGAAAAGCAACACAGTTTTCACCTAATAGGGTGAGTCACAGATACAGAACATAACAACAAGACGGTTGGAGGAAGAGCGCCTAATCTTCCGCCTGGGAACCCTCCAACCACAAGGGATGAACTCAGATTTCTCCAGTTTCCTCATTTCCCCTCCCCCCACCTTGTCTTAGTCGATTCCCTCAAACTCAGCACTGCCCTCCTAACCTGCAATCTTCTTCCTGACCTCTCCGCCCCCACCCCACTCCGGCCTATCACTCTCACCTTGACCTCCTTCCACCTATCACATCTCCATCGCCCCTCCCCCAAGTCCCTCCTCCCTACCTTTTATCTTAGCCTGCCTGGCACACTCTCCTCATTCCTAATGAAGGGCTCTGGCCCGAAACGTCGAATTTCCTGTTCCTTGGATGCTGCCTGACCTGCTGTGCTTGAACCAGCAACACATTTTCAGCTCTGATCTCCGGCATCTGCAGACTTCACTTTTTACTTGAGTCACAGATACAGCCTTATTGTCAAGCGCTGCCCCATCCCCTGCATCCCCACCTCCCAAACTCCCAAGTTCCTTGCACTTCCTATAAATCCCATTATTATTGAACTTCTACATGTTCCTATGTAATTCTCTGAATTATGACATCATCTCATCAATATTCACCTTTACAATCCCTTTTGATCATGAGTGGCTCAACTTTACTCCAAGCTTTAGTCCTACAGTGCCACACTTTTTGACTCTGACTCTCCAGCATCTGCAGTCCTCACTTTCTCCTACAGCTTAGTCATGCCAACCCTTGGTGTCCACTGTCCCGTGTTGAAGTTGGTTGTCACTGTTGTCACTCCTCATCCCTCTATAACTTATGGTATGTGCGCATTGCCAACATCTGTTGATGGGGTATTGGAACAGTCACTGTCCATGGAACATGCCCTGATATGTAAGTGAATATTTTCCAGGTTGGATGACTAGACAAGTAAATTTCATGCTCAAGTGCCTATGTACTCACTCTGACCTTCATGTTGGGAAATTGTCACCATCTAGTTTCTAGGAGAAAGTGAGGACTGCAGACGCTGGAGATCAGAGCTGAAAAATGTGTTGCTGGAAAAGCGCAGCACCCTAATAGATAAAAGTTTTGTCTCAAACCCAACTACACTTGAAACGTCGATTCTCCTGCTCCTTGGATGCTGCCTGACCTACTGCGCTTTTCCAGCAACACATTTTTCACCATCTAGTTTCTCTCCAGTATGAAAGAAAATATGAAACTGCATAACAATAAGGCTAGGTTATGTATTCACAGCATGCAACTGTAAGCAAATAGGCCTCTTACTACTGACTTGTTGCAGAATTGGATTAGCTTTTCTAGCTGTTGAGAATCTTATTACTGCTAATTTTGCTGCAGATCTTCAATGTGAAATGTTAACTCTGCTTCCTTCCAATGATATTTAAACATCATTACTCACTAACATTGAATGTGAAATGCATGCCTTCTCTTTTCCAGAACCACCCTTTTGTCCTGAGAACCAGATTTACAGGGATTGTGGTGCAGAGGTTATTCCAACATGTACTAATCAAAAGCCTCAACAGAAAAAAGATGCTTGTGTAAGCACTTGTGAATGCCCACCAGGTAACAATATTTTTCAAAACGGAGACTGATTAATGTTTATATTATTGTATGGGTTATGCCAGCCTCCTGTGGCATTGTATAAGTCCTGGTAGTTGAGATGCATTTGAATTGTTTGAACACCAAGGTACTGATTTGAGGCAGTAGATGTATGATGTGCCAGCTGAGGGAAAGAAGAACAAGAATGGAATGCTAGAGGAATAAAGGAAAATCGCGTGTGACAATTAGTTTTTAAGACGACATGGAACCAATAAGGTAAGAGATTCTACGGTTGGAAAATGAAGTTAGAGAGGGAATTGATGTAAAAGTCGAAAGGCATTGAGGTAGTGCGAACCAATAAGGGGCAAAAGGAGTCATTGTGGATAGGTCTGAGTGAGGAGACTGTGGGCTAACATCTTGATCATTGGAGGTGGGCTGTGGTGCCAAAAGTCTTAAAAGTATAGGGGAGGGTTTGAGACAAAACTTTTATCTATTAGGGTATGGCCATTGTTGTATTGATGCTGTACATAGGGTTGCAAAGTGATAACGCTAAAACCTTGCTTAGAATGGTGGTTAGATTCAGGATCAAAACTTCACAAAGATTAAGTATAAAGTACATGTTTGCTGGAAGATGGAAGTGGGGATCCAAGGGTGCTTGAGAACTAAACAGTTAAACCCTGGATTTCTTCATAGATTTATTCATATGAATGCTTACTTCCCGTCTTCAAATTTTTATTAATGAATAGTTTAAAATCCAAATGCATGCTGTAATTGCCTCTTGTACGTCAGTAGTCGATCTGCTGTGCCATTTTGTGAATTATTAGAAATGCTCATTTAAGTCATTTCGTGATCGAAGAGGATGTCCAATGACATTATTAGATCAACACATTCAAACTTAGGAGTGGCATTTTACAGGAAAATGAAACTCTAATACAACATTGTTCTGTCAATCAGAGCAATGGGTTTGAAATGTTTGTCCATTCTAGCAAGGAATCATACAATCACAGAATGAGTACAACACAGGAGAAGACCATTTGACTTGTCATGTCCATGCTGGTTCTCTGGAAGACCAATTTAAATAATGTCTATTCCTTCCTTTTCTGCGAAAGCCTGTCATTATTTTTCTTTTCAGAGGCTAAATCCATTCCCATTATATTTTCCTGTATGTCTTAGGAAAGATCTATTCTTGCATTTGTATTGTATCATTGCTCAGAGATATTCAGTTTGATAAACATTCAATTGCATCATTGCAAATCAATTCATTTGTGAGCTATCATACTGCTTGTAAATGTTACCATCCTAGGAATGAAATGCATTTGATTGCACCAAACTTAAAAACATGATTGCTGTCCCTAACATAATTCTAATTAGACTCCATCTTCAAGAACATCTTCACCTCCCCACCCCTTTCTGCCTTCTGCAAGGGCCATTGTCTTTGCCACTCCTTGGTTCACGCCATCCTCCCCACCAAGCCCCCCCCGAACTCTCTGGTACCTTCTGCTGTAAAATCTGCCAGCATACCATCCCCTCACCACCATCCAGGGCCACAAACGAGGTGCTCTTCCAACCTCGTTTACTGCATCAGGTGCTCCTGATGTGGTCATCGCTACATAGGGGAGACTAAATGTAAACTAAGGGCACATTTTGCCGTCCATCTCAGCCAGGCCAGTAATGGCAAGCCTGATCTCCCAGTTACTGACCACACAATTCCCCTTTCCATGCCTTCTCCGACATGTCCATCCTTGGCCTCCTCCATTGCTGCAGTGAATCAGATTGCAAATTGGAGGAACAACACCTCAGCTTCCACCTGAGCAGAATACTATCCTAAAGATTCAGCATTGAGCTCTTCAATTTCAAATAAGCTTCGCACCCATCTCCTGACTCCCTTTCCAGCCCCACCTCCTCTCCTCAATCCCTCCAACCGACGTTTCCTTCCAGTTACCAACTGGATTCATTCCTCCTATCGACTTGCCAGGTCATACCCACCACCTGTATTCATCTGTCACCACTTCACCATTCTGTCCGTCTCCCCACCCACACCCCTCCCCTCCTCTCTTTAGCTTTAGCTGCCTCTACTCCTACATCTAACCCTGAAGAAGAGTTACGCACAAAACACTGTCTTCTCCACCTCCTGATGAGGCTTGGCTTGTTGTGTTCTCCCAGCCTCCTGCTTGTCCCCAGCCATTACAGCAATGTTTGTCTTGATAGTCAATTGCCATGCAGAGCTGATTGCCCAACTTTAAACATTTCACAAAAGCGTTCTAAACATTAATGATTTAAATGTCACCTGAGGCATGGTTTTCATATCATGGATATTTTACTCATGCCAAAAAATCTGAAATTAAAAAGAAATAATCAGACCATCTGGCCAATTGAGAGGGAAAGGCACACAGACACACTTACATTGTTGGTGTGCCTTGTGAGCCAGAGCCTGGAGCGGCAGGAGAGTGAGTCCTGGATGGAGGTCAATGCATGGATGCACTGTGGCCTCATGTTTTAAAGCCAGTTGCCATGGACTCATGTTGGATAAGGGCTAGAACCTGAGTACTGATAGACAATTTTTATATTCATTTTGGACTTCTAAACACTGTATCCCCATTGCTAATCTTTTTTTTAAAACTATTTCAATTGTGTGCAACACTTAAAGTGTTCTGTACCTAGGTGTCCTGTACCTAAGATAGTACTGGGAGGTGACTTTACAAATATTTCACTGCACTTACTTGAGTGCATATGATAATAAAGGCTATTCTATTCTATTCTATCCTATTCTGGTCTATTCTATTCTGTTCTACGTGAAATCTCAAGAAAACAGCTCATCGCCATGTGTTCATGGGCAGTTGCAGATGAGCAATAAACGTGACCTTTTGCTAATTTAGGAAAAGTTTTGAGGAAATTCCTATCTGTGTCACTAAATCAATGGCTTATTACTGTCCCAGCCAATTACCAAATTACATTCTATAACGATCTTTTGCCAAGTTAAATTGAAAATGTGAGTCTTGACACAGCACCAAAACTCCAGTTCTAGATAAGAGCTTGCATCACCAAGGCTTCTGGCATTACAATTTAAAATTAAAACTGCATTAATTGATATTCAGGACATCGATACCTTTTTCAATTTCAGGCACAGTTCTTGATGATATAAGAGGCACCAACAAATGTATCCTCAGCTCAAGTTGTCCGTGCATATACAGTGGTATGACTTATGACAATGGAGACAGAAGGAACACATCCTGTCAGACATGGTAATGGTAACTAATTTAGCTCATACAGAATTTAGCTCATATGTGTACATTCATCAATTGTCAAATATTTCACTGTTATCATTTATTTCCTTCCTTATTTAGTGTCTGCAATGGTGGACTTTGGGAATGCTCTCATCGTAGCTGTCCCAGCAGATGTAAAGTAGAAGGAACATACATCACAACATTTGATAAAAAAACTTATAATTTGAGAGGCGAATGCACATACTATGCAGTTATTGTATGTGAGCTACTTTATTATATTTGTGGTCAGAAAAAACTACAATGCCTTATCTTGTTTGGATGGATTTTAAAGTTCTTGTTTTTAAACACCACAGGGATATGATTGGAAAGTAACTATTGAGATGCACATGTGTCAAAAAGCAGTTGGACAGATATGTGTAAGACGTGTTTCATATTACCAGTCTAAGGTAAGCACAGGTGATTATTTTTCGTACCATGTTCTATTTACTGTGAATGATGTTTTGTTTTAAAATATCTGATACAGAACATTAATTAATGTCAGGGTTTATCATGTAATGTGGAGATGGGGAAAGGATGTTAAAATGGTATTATTTGGTTATGATTTTCTGGAATGGAATCTAATGTCCAGACAAGTTTTTAATGAAAGGTTCATTTCAATTTTACAACGGTGCACGTGTGCTGTTCTTGCCAGAGGACAGTTTTGCCTCTCATCTTGGGAGGCAGATTTGTGGCCACATATGCATGCACTTGAACAGGAGAATTGGTCAGTTGATAATCTTACATTTTCAAAGATTATTCTTGTTTGTAATTATAACTATCCTTTCTATCAATATTATGTGTAAGGAAAAACTGTCAAATTAAACTTATTATTCACTTGCTTGTTTTATTCTTCAATTTTAACTGTTTTAATCATGTTTGGTGGAAGCAGGTGGAATTCTGACACCTAAAAGGCATCTGTTGGGTTTATGAATTGGAAGTGTTTAGAGGGATATGGGCCAAATGCTGGTAAATGGGACTAGGTCAGTTTAGGAAATCTGATCGGTGCGGATGAGTTGGACCAAAGAGTCTGTTTCCATGCTGTATAATTCATTGACTCTATTTAAATGATCCTACTAAACTTAAGCTTTTTTGTTACAGGTCAATTATGAATTCAACAATAATGGTGACATTTACTCTGATGGAGTTGAAATTAAACTTCCTCTAAACCAGGGTAAACTAAAAATTGAAGAAAATCAAACACTTAAATATGACAGTCAAATTGTTCAGTCTTAAGTTAAACAAGAGTTATGTCATTTCACAGGTGAAATAATCATATTTAAGAAGACAACAAAATTCATTCAATTTTCAACATCATTTGGGCTAAAAATGCAAGTGCAGACATCTCCTACCATGCATTTATACATTTCACTGCAGGAAAACCACAAAAATAAAGTAAAAGGTATGACTAGCTAATTATTTCTTGACTACCAGGGGTGAAGGTAAAGCAGAATACCCAAATTGCAGAGCCTTTGCGAGCAGCCACTTGGATTTAGGATGCAAATTGTGAAGGCAATCACCTCCCAAACACATGAAGTGTTCACATTGATGAAGCTGTCAAATTTCCGAACCTGACTGATGGCATATAATGTTTATTTATTAACCCATTTTCTAATCAACCAATTCACACTTGAAATTCAGACATCAATGAGTTTCACCATCTTGTTATAACAATTAAAGTGGAAATCTGCTCCTTTGGAGTAGATAAGCTTTCCACTAAACTTCTAGCCTTGGCAAAAGCTGGAACTGTGTAAGTTTGAGACAGAATTATATCTGACAACAGATATTCTTGACTTGAATTCAAATTGACTGACATTTTAAACTATAATTCAGCCCCAAACATCTGGGGAAAATCAGTCAACCATGTGCAAGAAATATATGTTATCAAGAACTTACTCAAAGTCGCACTCTATTCAGGATATACATAACCTAGATATCTTTGCTGTTGTTAATATTATTGACAGGGATGAGTAGGAGGAAAAAGTGAGGTCTGCAGATGCTGGAGATCAGAGCTGAAAATGTGTTGCTGGAAAAGCGCAGCAGGTCATTTCCAGCAACACATTTTCAGGGATGAGTAGGAGTAAACTCACTCAGGAAAGGACACAGGTAACAGTGTTTAGAATGAGCTGAAGTGGACATAGAGTGAAATTATCAAGTCTGAAGATTACAATGGCGTGGAGACAGTTTTTAAAATGAAATGTGTTCCCATGTATAGGGAATATTGCAAAATTTCCTGGACATGGGAAAAGTTCCAGTAGATTGGAAAAATGAGAATATAATGCCCTTATTCAAAAAGGGAAGGAGGCAATATGTAGGAAATTAAAAACCACATAATGTAACATCTTTGATGGGAAAGTGTTAGAATCAATTACCAAGAAAGCAACAGCAGGACATTTGGAAAGTCAAAACATTAACTATTATAGTCAGCATGGTTTTATGAAAGGCAAATCATGTTTGACTAATTTGCTGGAGTTGTTCAACAATATAACAAGTAAAGTGGATAATGGGGATCCTGTAAGTGTAATATATCTGGACGTCCAGAAAGCATTTGATAGGCTGCTGTACAAAAGATTAATTCACAAGTTTGGATCATACTTGTGAATTAAGGGCGGCACGGTGGCACAGTGGTTAGCACTGCTGCCTCACAGCGCCAGGGACCTGGGTTCAATTCCCACCTCAGGCGACTGTCTGTGTGGAGTTTGCACATTCTCCCCGTGTCTGCGTGGGTTTCCTCCCACAGTCCAAAGATGTGCGGGTCAGGTGAATTGACCATGCTAAATTGCCCGTAGTGTTAGGTTAGGGGTATGGGTGGGTTGCGCTTTGGCGGGTCGGTGTGGACTTGTTGGGCCGAAGGGCCTGTTTCCACACTGTAAGTAATCTAATCTATATGGGACTGAGGCTAATTTATTAGCTTGGACAGATGATGGAAAGAAGACAGAGAGTCGGGATAAATGTTTTTTTTTCAGGATGTCAAGACATCACTAGCCCTTGGCTCCCAACTATTTACAATCTACATTAACGACTTGGATACAGGGATAGAAGGCTATATAGTTGAGAGTGTGTTGCTGGGAAAGACAATAGGTCAGGCAGCATCCGAGGAGCAGGAGAATTGACATTTCGAGCGTAAGTCCTTTATCAGAAATGATGAAGGCCTATGCCCGAAACATTGATTCTCCTGCTCCACAGATGCTGCCTGACCTGCTGTGCTTTCCCAACAACACTGTCTTGACTCTAATCTCCAGCATCTGCAATCCTCACTTTCTCATCGAAGGCTCTATAGTAAAATTTGTGGGTGACACAAAAATAGGCAGGATGGTAAATTGCAATGAGGAAATAAGAACCTTACAACTGGATATAGATAGGTCAGGAGTGTCACCAAAATGTGACAGATGGAGTTTAACGTAGGTAAGCGCGAGGTCATGCATTTTTGTCGAAAAAATAGGAAAGCGACTTATTATCTAAGGTGTTCCTGTCAGAGGGATCTTGGTGTCCTAGTTCATGCATTACAGAAAACTAGCATGCAGGTACAGCAGATCATAAAGAAAACAAATGGAATATTGGCATTTATAGCTAAAGGAATAGAATGTAAAGGTGAGGAAGTACTGTTGCAACTGTACAAGACATGGTGGGATCGCACCAAGAGTATTGTGCACAGTTTTGGTCTCCTTATTTGAGGAAAGATGTAGTGCCATTGGAGGCAGTTTAGAGGAGATTCACTACATTAATCCCAGAGATGAGGGGTTTGTTGTATGAAGAGAGCTTGAACAGTTTAGGCCTATACTCTCTGGAATTTAAAAGAATGAGGGAAGATCAAATTGCGGTATCCAAGATGAAAAAAGGTGTGGATAAAATCAATGCGAAGTGGATGCTTCTTCTCGTGGGGATTTCTAGAACAATAGTTCATAGTCTTAGGGTAAGGAGTACCAAATTTAAAACAGAATTAAGGATAACCTAGTGTGGAATTCATTACCCCAAAGTATGGTGGATGTTGGAATAGTGAGTAAATTTAAGAACAAGTTAGACAAAGTTTTAATTGGTAATGGGTTGAAGGGTTATGGGGAGAAGGTAAAAAAAGGGGGTGAGGCACATAGCCTATGAAGTGCTTATGCCCGAAAAGTCAATTCTCCTGCTCCTCGGATGCTGCCTGACCTGCTATGTTTTCCCAGCAATGCACTCTTAACTCTCATCTCCAGCATTTGGAGTCTTCACTTTCTCCTGAGGCACATATCGGTCATGATTGAATGGCAGAACAGACTCAAGAGGCCGAAAGGCCTAATTCTGCTCCTGCATCTTATGAACTTATGAAGTGAATTCATGAGTTGAAGTAGAAGTGAACTAAGAGGTGCAGACAGATGGGTTGGACAATCGGCTGTACCAAAAATGATCTTGAGACTACAAACAGCTGGTATGATAGTTAGGATCAGGTGCGTAAATTAGTTAAGGACCTGTGACTAGCTCCAGAAGATGGGTTTCTGATCTGGATTTTGGACATGCAGCCAGACAACACAAAAGCAACAGGGAGTTAGTGAAGAAGTAAAACTGGTTAGACATTTGTAACCACATGTCATTGGGTGGTATCACAAAGGGACAACATGTAGATAGGCAACAATATAGAGGTCAGAAATAACTCATAAGACCATAAGATTTTGGAGCAGAATAGACCATTTAGCCCATTGAGACTGTTCCACCATTCAATCATGGCTAATATTGAATCAGATGCTGATGATGATCAATCTCTAATTGAAGAGGTAACCAACCAAGAAAGATCTGATACAAGCATTTGGAAGAAGGTTATGAAGTGAAGCCTGCCAAAGTTGTAAAGAGGTTGAAAAAGACAAGGGATTAAATCCACTACAGTTAAAGTCACAACGCATCTGTTTTGATATGATGGAAACCCAATTCAAACCTGATTAGGAGAATGATGGGCATGAGTTTGAGAGATGACAATGGTTCATGCCCTTTGAAGAAGAAAAAGAATTTGGAAATACAATGGTGGTTTCAGAAAAGGGCAAATAATAGAAATTAAATTATGAAAATTGTCAGGTCATAACAGGATGTTTTGATATGAGCAGTTAGAAAATATTAAAACAGTGCAAAACAATGCTCAATGTCATATGTTGCTTAACTAAATCTGTTTAGAGAAACTGAACTTGAACTCGATGATATGATTCAGTTAATAACTCTGTTCAACCAAATCAGATCATAACATTTTTTGAGATTTTTTTTCAATTATTTATTTTTCAGGCTTATGTGGCAACTTCAATGACTATGCAGGTGATGACTTCGAGTCTGCACAGTCCATGGATGAAGGATTGGTTACCAATTTTGCTAATTCGTGGATCATTTCTGGTGCTGTTTGTAATTCTTCAGATTCAGAAGAACCTACTTGCGTTAGTTCAGAAAAAGGTAATATTCTTTGTTTCAGACTAGACTTTCATCAGACAGCACTCAGTAAATATCTTGTGTCATGGACAATTAAACTAATATTGTTGTTATATTGATTTCTATCATTCCATGTTTATTGGATCTACAGGATTTAGTTCTAAGAAGCACTTTCCACTGAGGCAGAATCAGTGTAGATTTCTCTCATTCTTCAAATTGATCCCAATGGAAATTAAGTTGAATCTGATCTTTAATACGACTTAACAATTTTTATGATTTTCCATCACCCATCTCAGTCATCTTGAGGCTGTTCATGGTTTGTCATACTGTTACATGGCACTTGGGAAAGTGCATTGATTTCAAGCCCCACAACTTGTAGAGGTGCCACAAATGTTAATGCTTGAATCAAAACATGCAAAGTCCCCCATTTACCAATATGCTGGAATTATTGACCAGATTTCTGTACATAACAAGAAAGAGTATAGATTATAAATAAATAATAGCTAAAGGCACATCAAAACCAGGAATAAATAACTTCATATAACTCTATTAGTTGAAATTCTAACCCCATTTTAAAACCCTACATGCACATATGGACAGACACAGATAAAACAAAAGAATACATCGATGGTAAGAATCACTTAGAATCACCATAGAATCCCTACAGTATGGAAACAGGCCCTTTGGCCCAACAAATCAACACTGACCCTCTGAAGAGTAACCCAGCCAGACCAATTTCCTTACATTTACCCCTCCCTAATGCACCTAACCTACGCATTCCTGAACACTATTAACCATTTGGCAAGGCCAATTCACCTAAACTGCACATCTTTGGATTGTGGGAGGAAACTGGAACACCTGGAGGAAACCTACGCAGACACAGGGAAAATGTGCAAACTCCACAGACAGTCTCCCAAGGCTGGAATCATACCCAGGTCCCTGGTGCTGTGAGGCAACAGTGCTAACCACTGAACCACCATGCCAGATAGAGGGAAAATAAGCATTGGAAATATACTTCAATAACACCAGTCCACAGGCTTTGTTGAGATGTTTGTCTTTCTTTCCAAGATCTTCACTTCTCTGATTTCCTTTTTCAAGTTCATTCTGTTCTTTGCCACGAACACAGGGGATTTATATATTTATTGTTGAATTTCACTGATTGGAGACAACAGCTTATAGCAAATGGTAGAAGACAATTATTGGCCATCTTCAGGCTTACGTTAATTTGTTACAGAAATATAAAGACAGGCTGTGCTTCTTCAATTTTGGAGACATGTGTCCCTTTGCCTAGAAGCTGAGCATAGGATTATTGTCATATTGCTTGCCTCAAGCTTCCAGACAAGTCACAACTGCTTAAACTATTCAACAGTCTGTTTTGGCACAATCCCACTCTCCACCCATTCTCAATCCATGCCATCTTCTCTCTCCTCCCCACTATTTACAAAGTAACAGTGTAAATGCAACTCACAATGTGTTCCAGCAACCTGTTCTCAAAAGTTCAATAGTTCCTTAAAATAACTTAGTTTTTTTTTCAGTTTTGGTCTACAATTATAAATAAATAAAAATAACAAGATGACAGCTTTAGACACACCTCCCCTTGTCCCAATGACACCAATGCAGTCCTCAGTAGGAATTGCCCTGTATTAGTTATCTGGAAGAATTGTCAGACAAACTAATATATACTAGACAGATAATACAGTGTATAAGTATGTTTTGTGTCCCTTGATTGGAATGAAAGGAAACCGGCCCAATTGCTTCTGGCACCATAAACATAAGTTAGTGCCTGATCAATGTTGTCTCAGAAGCACAATATTTTTCAGGATGTCATAGTGGCAAAAATCTTTGCTTGTTTTTTGGAGAATCTGTTCAGCTCTGCTATGTGCCAAAGAAGGCTCATCCAGTAACACAAATTAGTTTTAATCTGTTATTTGATATACTTGTGACCTACTGAGATTATGCAGCAGACCAGCATTGACAATGATGAAACCTCTTCATAATCATCTAATGCACGACAATGTCCATGTCATTCTCACCCTCTGGACATGTTTACTACTGTGTCTGAAGCTGTGCATAATTATGATAACAATGCATTCTAAATCCTGAAAATAATCAATTTGGAAAACATGTCGAGTGAGGTAAAATGGCTCAAAATGCTTGACCGAATTACTTTATGTCAGACTTAGTTAATTCCGCAACAATCGGAAACCTGATAAATATCGAAGGCTTCATTGTACTTTAGTAAATGAAGGTGTCCAAGGAGCACAAATGATAAACCTTCAAATGATAATGCTTCAGGCAGCAGATGTACTACTTTAAATGTACTGTGTAGGTGGAGAGGGGTGCCTAGGGCTTCTCTTTTAATCTGCTTAATAACATGACAGTTTTCGCACAGCAAACATTCAAAGATATTTGCCCAACAGTTGTGCACTGAAACTAGATGACTGAATTATTTAATTGTGTTTGACTTTTAAATTTATATTGTATCATTCTGAACTGAAACTGGTTTTTCACAAAATACATATGTTAAAGCAGCACACTCTTAAATCTGCCACGACTGTTCCTTTGGCTAAAGTTGAACTTCTTAAATGGTATTGATTGACACCTGATTCGTTTTCACTATTTTTGGATTATTAATTTGCTAAAATTATCTAAATTCAATGCAATCCATTGTAGAATATAAGTAATCACATCTATGTATTATGCTCTAGATAATTATGCTAAAGAACATTGTGCTGAGCTGATGGACAGTAAAGGGGCTTTTGCCCCTTGCCACCATGTAGTGGATTACAGCGTATACTATAAGGTAAGTGGGAAACTTCTTCAAACATACGCAAATCTTTAAGAATCAATGTGAAATGAAGCTGCATAATCTATAATTAACATCATTAGTCTGACTATTTGGTGATAAACCAGTGGCAGTAAATTATATAAAGATGTGAAAAAAAGGACAAATATCCATTGTACATTAAGTTAGTACTTGATCTATTATCAGAATACTCCTCGATTATTCAGTAATGCAAATGTTCAAAATTCTTCTTGGGATGATTATCAAGATTTGGGTTGATAAAATATTTGATTAGTAAAGGATGATACATAATACAACTCAATGAGCCAGTTGTTTAATAAAGTAAGACATATAAAGATAGGGAACAACATATTACTCTGGGCATCTCCTTTTTGATGCAGTAAACATCATGTCTAAACATTATCTCAAGGACTCATGTAACTGATATTGGGAAAGCTAAAAGGACAAGTAACTTACTTACTTAAAAGCTGAAGGCATTTTTATACAATTTTTACCCTCTGATAAAGTTGCAGTTGTTGTAAAATTCCTAATAATGAAAGAAATTTAAAACAAATCTGTCAATTTTTAAATGAATCTATTACAAATTAATTAGGCCTGGAAATGTCACATGCTAATCCATTACAAGAAGTATTGTTTGAGAAGAATGAAAGTCATCAGAAAGTCTAGACAATAACAGCTACAGAATGAAATAACCAACTGCTAGGTTTCTTATGTACCAATTTCTTTGAAGCATTAGCCTCCTTTTAAGATACGTTGGCTCAATGACATAAATTAGATCCAGATTACCATTTTAATTCAGGACTCATTTGAGTCTCCACTATGTTACACTATTTTTGTTGGTCCCTGAGAAACAGAATGCTTACAAAACATAGCCTGGTCTGCTACTGTCCTGGGACTCCAAAACCCATAAGCATGACAGCTCACCCAAGTCATCACAGCCTGATCCAAAACTTTAATTTGACAAGTTACATGAAGCTGCCTGTTTGATGCCCAAGAGTTGTGCTGGACATTTTGCTGAGGCCAAGACTTCACAATCAAGAGAGCTTCTTTACCTGCAGCATAAGTAGAAAATTAGTGAACTCTGTCATTCAGTCACCCAGGAACCGCACCCAAATATGATAAAATAAATATGATTATTTGACTTCTAATGTGCTCTGGCATTATCTGCAGATTTGTAAAATATGTATTGTTACCAAAAAGAACTCAAAAAATATGTTTTTAATTGTGCTTGCTTTAAAGATGTGTAAGGCTTCCATCTGCACTTGTCAAAATATTGATCGCTGCATTTGTGCTGTATTTGGTTCATATGTTCATGCATGTGCAGAAAACGAGGTGCTCCTGACACAATGGACTGGAAGTATTTGCAGTAAGTTGAGATATTTATCTTCCATAAAATATCCACACAATTTACTGCTTCTATATTTTTATGCAAGTGCAGTTATTTTGGTAGGAAGTTCCTCCATGACAGACTCAAGATAAAGTATTGCAAGTCACATTCTTTGGTAGAATAGTTGGGAAGATATCAGAGTAAAAGGTCTTTTAGTGGGTCGTTGGATAGCAGAAGTAGGAAGGAGCCAATTGGATATAGAGCTGCAACCCTTGACTTGTTAAGAGGAAAACCTGAGCAATTTTGCAGATTTTCTCATAGCTAATGATATGATAAACTCCATTAGTTGCAGAGCACAATTCTTTCATGCTTTGATGGGTGTTGAGGCCAATAATTTTTATTGTAGCTGATGCGCTCAGTCATTTCCACGTATCATGAGGGAATTACATTAAGCTGCTTGATGAATGGGTTCTACAATGGAAGGGACCTCAGAAGGAGACCAGGATGGATCATTTAATCAGGGTTTCTGATATTTCTCTAGTTTTCACCACTATTTAACGATAACCTGATCTACAGGGAGAATGATTGAATGGCAGAGTGGACTCGATGGGCCGAATGGCCTTACTTCCACTCCTATGTCTTATGGTCTTATGTTTGTGGTTTTTGTTTCTAGATACAACTTGTGATAAGAACCAAGTTTTTGACAACAACATGACAACATGTAACCGGACTTGCAGATCACTGTCAAAACCTGACTTCACCTGTAGTGTTCAGGATGTTCCAGTTTATGGATGTGGCTGTCCTGCAGGAAAGTACATGGATGAAAATGGACTCTGTGTTGAGCAAGGAAAATGCTCATGTTACCACAGGGGCATTTATATTTCACCTGGAGAAAGTATTGATGATTGGTAAGTATAATTGTCAAATCTGCTGCAAGTTGCAATAATAAATATATGAAAAGGGATCTGTAACTTTTCTTTTCTTTCAGCATGTGCATAAATGGGCATATTGCGTGTGCTCAAGTTCATACTACTCCACAGACACCAGGTAAATTACTTGTATCTTTTAAAGTCATCCGCACCTAAAACATGAATTGGAACTTCTATGAAACAACTTTCTCCACTTTTTTTTGTCCAATAGTGTGTCGTGGGGAAAAGAGGTATTTTAATTGTTCAGGAGCTGGAAACTTAAATCGTAAAGATTGTGCAAAGAAATGCAGCAACTTGAATTTACCATGTGTAAGTGATATCTGAAAATATAAACTTGTGAGAATTGTACATGTTTGTGTGGAATGAGGGAATATAAAGCAAAGGTGAACACAAAATATAATTGAATATGCTATTCTAAACAACGGAAAGGCATATTTTAATCTGATGACAACTAAAAAGGTGCTAAAAAGCTAAAAATCTGGTGTTGTGTGATTTTTAATTAAGGTCAAACTAACCTACATACCCTTCATTTCACTATCATCTATGTGCCTATCCAAGAGTCGCTTAAATGTCCCTTAAGTATCTGACTCTACTACTACTGCTGGCAGTGTGTTTCATGCACTCATTACTCTCTGTGTAAAGAACCGACCTTTGACCACCCCTAAAACCTTCCTGCAAGCACCTGAAAAAATATCCCCTCATGATCAGCCATTTCTGCCCTGGAAAAAAGTCTCTGCTATTCACTCTATCTATGCCTCTCATCATCTTGTACACCTCTATCAAGTATCCTCTCACTCTTCTTCGCTCCAATGAGAAAACTCTTAGCTGCTTCAACTTCTCTTCATAAGATATGCCCTCCTGTCCTGGCAGAATCTTGGTAAATCTCCTCCGCACCGTCTCTAAAGCTTCTACATCCTTCCTCCAATGGGGCAGCCAGAACTGAACACAATATTCCAAGTGTGGTCCAACCAAGGCTCTATAGAGCTGCAGCAAAACCTCGTGACTCTTAATGGGCCTATGTTGTCTGAAGTTTAGAAGAAGTAATTTTATTGAAGTGTGTCACATTCTTTGAGATCATGACAGGTTAGACACCGTGAGAATCTAGAATGAGGGGACATAGCGTCATGATAAGGAGCTCACCATTCAGATATGAGAGGAGAAGAAGTCTCTTTAATCAGAATATTATGAATCTCAGGAATTCTGAATCACAAGGATTGCAGATATTCAGTATAAAGTTGAGACCATTTGACCTTTACACAACGAGAGTATCAATAGATTTGGAGGAAGAAGTGAAATTTGACCAGAAAAAGATGTGCTACACTTGCAATTCTGTGAGTGGGTAGCATTTTCTAAATAATCCCAAGTGGGCCATATAATATGTTGACAACTCATTCAAAATTTTCAGTCAGATCCAGAGTGTGAACATTGTAAAACTCATAATTTGGCACATTTGTGCATTTTGAACTTAACATTTATTTAATACACAGTACTATGTTCTTTGCAGACTGAAATAATATGCAAACATACTGAATCTATGATAACTAGACAAATCAGGTGAAAGCCATTCTCTATTTTATTCTTAAGAGCAATGGCTTGACCAATAAATTGCCTGGCTTGTATTTAAATAAAGCTTGGTAGTTGACTGTCAGTCTTCATCGAACTGGTGAATTCCCCACGAAAGAGTCTTTACCAATCAGTGAGCATTTGTCAACCACTTAGCCCACCCTATTCATTTAGAATCAAAATGTTACTCCCGTTACATTGGTATTCTAGTGAATTGTCCGAACTTTGATTAAATGTGTCGTTTTTCCATAATTTCATCTACTGTTATGTTTGTTAGATAATAAGTTGTAAGTATGTGTATTTGAGTGAGTGGGAGAGAGAAAGCCACACAAAGTTATTCTTGTCTAAGTTATTCACTCATTCAAAATTATGTATCGCCTGAGATTAGTAATACTGACGAACATATTTATATAATGAGTATTCATTTCTATTACTCCATGTTATTTGAGATCAGTTTTAATAATTTTTGAGGAATCACTCAAGATCTTTTCTTTTATGACAGCCAGATCAATGCGTTCCTGGTTGCATCTGTCCTGAAGGTAAAGCTGAAGATGACAATGGAAATTGTGTTTGGCATAAAAAATGTCCTTGCTTGTTTGAAGGAGAGAGCCATCATGAAGGAAAAGTGATCCAGAAGGATTGCAATAAATGGTGAGATTGAATCAATGACCAAATTTATCAATTTAGTATATTAAAGCACCTTGGTATGGTAGAACACTATATCTGCTCTTTATTTTGCAGCACGTGCCAGGGTGGAGTATGGAACTGTACTGAGAAACATTGTTCAAAGACCTGTAAGGTTTATGGTGAAGGTCATTTCACAACATTTGATGAGAACACATATACTTTTGAGGGGAACTGTGAATATATATTTGTTCAGGTAAACAACAATGAATTAATCCTTCATTTCCTGTGAATCAAAATGTTGTATTTATTTGGTCAAGTATAAGTTAAGGTATTAAAATAATATGAAACATTTCTGAATATTCAAAATCACTCCTTTGTAATTTTGCCCAAAACTTCAATGATAAAGTGGAGATACAAAATTAAAAGCCTTGTTATTAGCAGATTATACATCTAGATCCACAAAGTTGTCTGAATTTTCCCAGTCCTACACAGGCAGTTTTTGAGGTGGCTAAGAGGATTTTTGTAATTTGGAAATGTGTAATATTGTACATCATGTCAACTTCCTGATGCCTTTGCACATCCATGCAGTTTTTCTCAATGTCAGTTTTCATGTACAGTGACCTGCATAGCAGCATTGTCAGTCAAATAAAAATACATAAAAGGACTAATCATCCCCTACTTTCAGACACATTGAGATATTTGCAAGCAGCACATACACCACACCACAAGTCCCACTTCTGTTTTTGGAAGGTGAGAGTGAACGAGCTCATAATGGGATGTCTGAGCCACTGTATTTTTAAAGTTGTCGAAGAGCTTACTGGCAGCAAATGGCAAGGGTACTGCATCCATAACATAGCCTTCCAACTGAGTAATGAAGTTGTGAATCTGATGGCTGTATGTATCTTACCTTCTGTTTGTTTTACTGGCTCTAAGGATAGTTGCAGTATCTCACTGCCTCTGCATCTATTTAGCCATCCGTTCTCCTTGTTCTAAAAGTGTGGGTTGTCAAACCAGATTGTGTTGTCACTTCCTCCAGAACCTGTCCACTGTTAGAACTGGACAGCGATTACAGATGTAATATATTAATTGACTGGCTAGTCTCCTGTAAGCTGGCGCAGTCAGGCATGCACCCAAAATGCCAGACCCAGGAACTTGAACTGGGCCTGATATTGAGTTCTGACAATCCGCAGGAAATACTTATTCTGGCATGTCTACCCCTTTTATTGAACTAGAATTTTTAATGAACATCATGAAGATGAAGGTCACACATTCATGGTTGACTTTTTATGTATTTGCAATCATTTAGAATTCATGAACAAAAAACTAATGAATGGATTTAAATCACATGCACATACCAAACATAAGATGGAGAATGAGCTGTTCAGATCAAGGTGCCTGGCTGAACAAATTAGTGCAATTAGTCCCATTCCTTTGCTCCTTCTGCTTATCTTACAAATGTTTCCTTTCCAAAAGATGGATTCAATTCCCTTTTGAAAGATACTATCAAATTTCCTTCCATCAATCTTTCAGACAGTGCATTTCATAATGATTGTGACAAGGTTATCCAGGTGGACTTTATAGAATATGAGTTGCCTGATTGGGAATGTAAACCTGGTCCAATCAGGGAGCCCTGGTTGACAGATGGAGTTTAATTTAGATAAATGTGAGGTGCTGCATTTTGGGAAAGCAAATCTTACCAGGACTTATGCACTTAATAGTAAGGTCCTAGGGAGTATTGCTGAACAAAGATACCTTGGAGTGAAGGTTAATAGCTCCTTTAAAGTGGAGTCATAGGTAGATAGGATAGCGAAGAAGGCATTTGGTATGGTTTTCATTATTGGTCAGAGTATTCATACGGGAGTTTGGTGGTCATGTTGTGGCTGTATGGGACATTGGTTAGGCTACTGTTGGAATATTGCATGCAATTCTGGTCTCCCTCTTATCGGATAGATATTGTGGAACTTGGAAGGGTTCAGAAAAGCTTTACAGGGATGTTGCTAGTGTTGGAGGATTTGAGCTACAGGGAGAGGCTGAATGGGTCGGGACTGTTTTCCCTGGAGTATTGGAGGCTGAGGGGTGATCTGATAGAAGTTTAGAAATTCATGAGGGGCATGGATAAGATAAATAGACAAAGTCTGTTCCCTGGGGTGGGGAAGTCCAGATCTAGAGGGTATAGGTTTAGGGTGAGAGGAGAAAGATATAAGAAGAGACCTAAGGGGCAATGTTTTCACTCAGAGGATGGTATGTGTATGGACTGAGCTGCCAGAGGAAGTGGTGGAGGTTAGTATGACTGTAACATTTAAACAGCATCTGGATGGGTATATGAATAGGAAGGGTTTGGAGGGATATGGGCTGGGTGCTGGCAGGTGGGACTAGATTAGATTGGGATATCTGGTCAGCATGAACGTGTTCAACCAAAGGGTCTGTTTCCATGCTGTACATCTTTATGACGTTATGACTTAATGAAAGATATAAACAGGAGTTTCAGAGGTTCTGTCATTCTAAGAGCTGTCTCTGAGCTTGCTGGATTAGAGTCAAGGACTTTCCACCTGTAAATAAAGGGTGACTTTGTGATGGAATACAGGCCCCTGTGGAGTTATTTCACATTTCACCTCTTCAATGAATCTGATTCTTTTGACAATTATATCAAATTGTGGATGATAGTTTTAATAGAAGAATATTCTATTTTGTTTGAATGAGGCCAGCAGTAAGACTATGGCACAAGAGTCTATCTGGCCTCAATAGTATAGTGCCAGTGAGGTGCAAACCACAATTATGGCCCCAGAATATCAGAATGGCAGTCATTGAGGAGTCAAGTCTTGGTGTGGGAAGCGATGAAATGCATTTAATAGATTCTTGAGAGTCAGTGGACAAAGCCAAATGTTGTCTGAGTGACCTTACTGCAGGTTGAAATTCAAATAACCATTTCTGATTAGCATATTGAAGGAGACTTCCATTTGTGCAAAGTGAGCATCAGGGACATTTCTACAATGCTCAAAATAATATGTAAGGAAAACTGCTAGAATTAGATAAACATAACAATAGTTTATGGTTGAAATTGCATGAGTAACTTTACCATAATACAGATGATACATTAGTACTAATTACTGAACTGACCGAGCTACTTCCAATTGTACAGAATATGCTTTTTTTGCATATATTTAATGAAACCTCTCTTCATTTAGGACCACTGCGGAGGAAAGATTGGTACTTTCCAGATACTGTTTGAAAATGTTGCATGCTGTGAAGATGGAGTGACATGTTCCAGAAATATCAAAATTATATTTCAGGTTTATTTTACAAATATTGGCTCAGTACTGTTTTAATAAGACCCTAAAAGAATAATTTTCAATTGAGATTATTAATAAATGTAATTTAAAAAGCCTTCTATTTTCAAAACCATTTGTCTCTTATAGGATAAGGAACTATCTTTGGAAGATGGGAAAGTAAAAGTTTCTGAATCAAATTCCATATCAACATGCACAGAAGATCCCTATTCATATCACACCGTCGGACTCTATCTAATTCTCACATTTTCCAATGGGATCGTTATAATTTGGGACAAACACACAAGACTTTCTGTAACACTAGATAAACAATGGAGGGTAAGTGGAGTTCTGCGTTAAAATATCCCCTCTTACATGTGCTCGTTGATTCTTCATATTTTTTGAAAGCAAACAAATGGTTTCAGAAATTGTATTCATCCAAAACAAGTTTGACATAAGGAGTTACCAGTCAATTAATTTGCTTTGAAACAACAACCTAAATCATCAGAGCTCTCATACAAATCAACAAAAAGAAGATCATACATCTGGAAAAATTATATTTAGTTTAGCCAGAATGTCTGTCTATGTGACTGGATAGAGTTCCAGAGTTTGGTGTTGCATGGACAGTACTTGCAACCCTGAAATATTCCAACAGTCAGTGAGCTAGTCTAAACCTACATGTGGAGTCTTTGCCAGCCCTAAAAACACAGGACCATATTGGATACACAAATCTTTTTCCTATTAATTACTTGCCTGATGCAAATTCACAGTCCAAAGATTTGACTCGGACTTGAAATACCGTCTGTATTTTGTTTGTTACAAAGGGAAACCAGCAATGCAACAACGTTAATATATGCTGTGTATAAGCACATAAGATATCAAAAGTGAGTTCTGCCTGGTGATTCTTGCCTCCTACACTGTTCAAGATGCTCATGACTGTTGTTTACTCTCCATTTCCATTTTCATAACACTTCTTCCGTTGATTCCCTTAGTGCTTAAATATCTTTTGAGCTTAGTCTTGAATATCATCAATAGGCAAAATATTCCCGTTCTCGTATGCTGGGGTGATGTTGGGAAGATTGGGAAAATATGGCAACATTAAAATTTCAGATTCTAGCCATTGAGAAACTTTTTTTCCAATTTTCCCCCTAAGCTCTATATTGTGACTTCAGAATGTTGCTATTGAGCAGTGACAAATTTAATTCGATGGATTTGCACATTATTAACAGCAATAAACATGGGAACCTCGATTGTCCGGGATTCAATTAATGAACTTCGGATCATTCAATCAAGATTGCAAGGTCCCAATGCGTGGCTAACTATGTTATCCAGCATCGATTATCTGACATTTGATTAACCGAACAAAATACTCTCTGCCTGTGTCATAGAATAATAGCCATAGAGATGTCCATTTTGGAAACAGACCCTTCGGTCCAACCTGTCCATGCCGACTAGATATCCCAACCCAGTCTTGACCCACCTGCCAGGACACAGCCCATATCCCTCCAAACCCTTCCTATTCATATACCCATCCAAATACCTCTTAAATGTTGCAATTGTACCAGCCACCACCACTTCCGCTGGCAGCTCATTCCATAACTGTACCACCCACCATGTGAAAAAGTTGCCCCTTAGGTTTCTTTTATATCTTTTCCCTCTCACCCTAAACCTATGCCCTCTAGTTCTGGACTCCCTGACCTCAGGGAAAATACTTTGTCTATTTATCCTATCCATGCCCCTCATGATTTTGTAAACTTCTATAAGGTCACCGCTCAGCCTCTGATACTCCAGGGAAAACAGCCCCAGTCTGTTTAGCCTCTCCCTATTGCTCAAATCCTCCAACCCTGGTAACATCTTTGTAAATCTTTTCTGAACACTTTCAAGTTTCACAACATCTTTCTGATAGGAAGGAGACCAGAGGTTCCTCTGTATATTTTATTTCTACAATACTTCCAATTCTCCTTCCCTTCTCCAAGATACGCAGTGCACATATTTCTGACTTAATTCAGAGCAGGAACCCGGTGAGCTGCAGCTCACCAGTTGATTGTCCTGGTCTTCTTCCAGCTGGGGTTCATCACCATAGCCCAGAAGCTACAATTCATCATCCTCCTTGACCCTCATCCACGCATGTCCGCATGGGTCAAGACCAGTCTCACCAGCTTCTTGCCTGCTCGCAAACCAGCTTACACATAACTTGACCTTACATACAAGATTGGCACAATGGCACAGTTGTTAGCACTGCTGCCTCATAGTACCAGAGACCCAGGTTCAATTCCTGCCTCAGGCGACTCTCTGTGAGGAGTTTGCATATTCTCCCCGTGTCTGCGTGGGTTTCCTCTGGGTGTTCCGGTTTCCTCCCACAATTCAAAAATGTGCAGGTTAGGTGAATTGGCCATGCTAAATTGCCCGTGGTGTTAGGTGAAGGGGTAAATATAGGGGAATTGGTCTGGGTGGGTTGCGCTTCGGGAGGTCGGTGTGGACTTGTTGGGCCGAAGGGCCTGTTTACACTCTGTAAGTAATAACCAGAGGGTTAGGTATGGTGGACAGTGAGAAATTTTTCCTCAGATGGTGATGGCTATCATGAGGGGATACAGCTTTAAATTGAGGGGTCTTAGATATAGGACAGATGTCAGAAGTAATTTCTTACTCAGAGTGTTGTTGGGGCTTTGAACACACTGCCTACAACAGTAATAGACTGCCAACCTCAAGGGCATGTAAATGATCATTGGACAGACATATGGATGGAAATGGAACAGTGTAGGATAGATGGGCTTCAGATTGGTTCCACAGGTCATCGCAACATCGAGGGCCAAAGGGCCTGTCCAGTGCTGTAATGTTCTGCATACTATGTTTTAACTTGCAAGCTTCTGTCAGGTTTCCCTGACTGCAGGAACACATGTGAATCTCTTATTTTACACAGGATGCATCTTCTATTTCTTATCTTAATGTCTTGGTGTTGATTTGCTTCGTACTTACTTGGATGCTGCCAGTCTCTGTAGTTTGTATTAATTCTTAGCAAAGAGGGAGAGACAGGCAACTTTTCACAGTGGGGAGTGCTGAACAGTGAAGGATAGCACTGGGCTGCAACAATGTCACACCTGCAACATGTGCCAGCAGCTAATGTGGCAAACACACCGCATGAGCTTCAAGCAATTAGCCATATCTGAAAGTTAAAGGTAAGCTGGCTTTAGTGGGGTCAAGGAGAACAGCAGTTAATTAGGAAGTCCTACCACAGTCAGTCAAGGGCCTTACCTGATTTCACTCCACCCATTGGATATTATCAGCCCTGCAGTTTATGCGCAACCAGTCCAGGGCTTCCAGTCAGGGTTCTGTGGAGTCATCAATCCAAGGGCTGGTCCAATTTTTCTGCAATGAGACAAATCGAGTATTTGATTGATTGGAGAGAACTTACTGACGATGCAGGAGCAGGAGAGGTGATAAGATGATAAGATGAGTAAGGAGGAACCACAGTGGGCAAAGCTGGTTCGTAGATTAGGAGACTGAAATGGCTGAGAGCTATTAAGCAGATATTGTGCATGCAATAATGCAAGAATATTCCATGAGCCTCACAAGAGGTGGATACAGTGCCAGAGCTACAATGCCTGATGCCCTTGTGAGTGTGAGGTAACATTGAAGTGATGGTAGCGCTTACACTGAGCACAGATGATCGCTGACCTTATCCCTTCATTGCTGGCATTCCTTTTAACCAACAATTGAGCATTCACTGTATTCCCAATATAGATCTAGGCTGGCTTTATCTGGTGGTGTGACCTTTAAAGGTGGTCAGCAAGAGGAAGGATTATGGTCCATTCCACAACCCCTTTCACCAGCCACTCCAGATCCCAGTCTGTGAAGCCAGTGTGAGCTTTGCTTTCTTGAGTCCTTGTTTTCTGCAATGATAATGGAGTATGAAAGTGTGAAAATAGGTTCCGAGCTTGCATCTTCTGAACTGGTGTGCAGTTGAGCCTTAAACATGGGGCCAGCAATGTGAATACTACAAGGTTGTGGCCGTGGTGATCACTTCTGCCTCTCCTGTTATACAATTCCACAGTAGGGCACCAAAAACCCTCTTGCTCAAAGCAGTTGCTGCAGAGGTGATGGACAGTGTGTTCTGAATCTTTCTCAACAAAACTCTAGAACACAAATTGGAAAATCCAGGTCAATATGGTTTCAATTGCAGATCTCAGAGATGGGGATTTCTGGAGCCTTCCAATACTGAGCAAAACAATTTCTATATATCCAATCTTTGAAAGGCTGATTCCTTATATTGAAACTGTAATGGACTATACTCTCCAGGCAGAGGAATCCTGATTGTCAAGCCCTCAGGGAATGTCATTATCCTTTTCACTGCAAGTTTTTCTCATTCTTCATATTGCAGAGAAAATAGATTCATTCCATTCAATACCTTATCCAAGGAATGAATCCTTTGAATTTTTCCTTCAGCCATTAGTCAAGAATAGTCTTCCTTGCATAAGGAGACCAAAACTGCGCAATGTACTGCACGTGCATCCTCACTTGACTAAGTTCGAGAAGTCAATTCTCAGGTGCAGCACTGAAGAAGCAAAATAATTAAATACATACATTTCTATTCCTACTACAATTTAAGAAATAAATTAACTTCATGGTATAAAATACTCCCAATTTATAGCAATTGAAATACCTATGTCTGGGCAACAGCATATCCAATAACAAACTTGCTTACTGAGATCAAAAATATTTTTCCTCCATTTGTTACTTCCCTGTACCAACAATATTGACACCATTTTGAGCTGATTTTCTTCCCTGGCCACATACCTAGACCAGCCGAGTGGAGATCAATTGATGCTATCAGCTGAGATAAATTAATTATTTCTCAGACATTTGGCTTCCTGTTGTTGGGACATATTCCTGCCTTTACAGATCAAAGCAGCTACATTAATTTATATTGAAGAGTAATTTTGAGATGTCAGATTATTATCCTTAATGATTGGTTATTTGTAACTTGTACAATAGAACAAAGTGTGTGGTCTCTGCGGAAATTTCAATTATGACACCGAAGATGATCTAACAACCAGATTTAACTCAATGGCGAGCAGCTCCGCTGAGTTAGGGAACAGCTGGAAATCTAATCAGTTCTGCTCTGATTCGGTGAATCAGACATTTCCATGTGAGAGAAACCCATTCTGTTCTCCATGGGCACAGAGAAAATGTTCCATAATTAAAGACCCAAATGGAGCATTTAAAACATGTCACAAAAAGGTAAGAAGCTTTTATTGAAAAGGTATTACTATTAATTTGAATGTTGTTGGTGATAGATTTAAAGCTGTGAAAATAAATGATGAAGAAACTCCATCTTTACATTAGCGCACTTGCACATTTTCAAATGGAGCACTCCTTATATTGCCATCATAGATATAAAAACTGGAAGGTCCCAATCATCAGTGCAGATGCCAACTTCTATTATATTTCATAAATCACATGTAGTAGAAATGGGAAGTTGTTGCCAATGTAATTTAATAGTTTGATATTCAGCTAGATTTCTGATTTTTTTATTTTCTTTATTGATGTCATTCAAAATATTTTTCCAATATGCTTTAAGTGCAGTTTTACCTACCGTTTCCTTTTCTTGATAAAGTTTATTTCTTTTGCCAAAAACAAGGGATGAAATGAAATAATAAGACACTGATTCAGTGAGGGATGTGAAAGGTTGTTCAGGTACAGAGAACCAAGAATAAGGTGAAGTTACATTACAAGTAACAACAGAATATGTAAGGATCTAAGTAGTACTTCCAAACAGATCAGAGCCAAATAATATTATCCTACCACAACAAGTCATGAATGGAACTAAAGAATAAGGGCTGGATTTTACACTCCCTAGTTGGCAGCTTGAAGTCTAGAGACATGCAGAATTCAGTAGATAGCTTTCCCATTGCCTATTCTGCTGCCCCAGACTATTCTGAAATGTTACCAGGCATGAAGGTTAAACTGAGAAATGTTTGGGCTTTGCCTGCCTTATTAAAACACTTAATAGCCACTTAAGGGCCCGAAGACACTGCCATCAGTATTTTATCACTGGGGGGGAAGGCCCAGGCCAACCAGGGCTTTTGTTGCCGAAGTTGGTGAAGGGCAAGTGGACTGGAGCATAACAAATCTATTCAACTTATAAAGAAGAATCAATTTTTTACTCACATGAATATTAACACTTATATACAGGGGCTTTTGAATTTAAAATAAACATTGTAGTCAGCATTCTGTGTGTTTTTAATCATATTTTAAAAATGTCTTTCCTTATATTTTCTGACACTGTGATGCCATCTTCATCAGGTTAACTCTGAGCCATATTATGAAGCTTGCATTAAGGAAGCATGTGCCTGTGATATGCAGGGAAAATATCTGGGTTTTTGTACAGCTGTCGCTGTGTATGCAGAAGCTTGTAACAAAGTTGGTGTTTGTGTTCGCTGGAGAACGCCTGAACGCTGTCGTAAGTCTAAATATTTGATTGAATTGGAAATATTATACAAAACATAGAACATTGAATAGTACGATGTTGTGACAAGCATTTACTTTAATCTAAAATCAATCTAACCAACACACCCTTCAATTTATTGCTGTTCATGTGCTTGTCCAGCAGTCGCTTAATGTCCCTAATGTCTCTGATACAACACCACTGCTGGAAGTGCATTCCACACATCCAGCACTCTCTGCATAACAAACCTACCTCTGCCATTTCCCCTAAATCTTCCTCCAGTCACCTTAAAATTATGATCCCTTGTGACAGCCTTTTCTGCCTTGGGGAGAGGTCTCTGGCTATCTACTCTATCTATGTCTCTCATGACTTTTTACACCTTTATCAAGTCACCTCTCTTCCTTCTTCTCTCCAGTGTGAAAAGCCCGAACTCACTCAACTCTCTTCATAAGACATGCCCTCCAATCCAGGCAACATCCTGGTAAATCTTCTCTGTACCCTCTCTAAAGGATCTTCTATAATGAGGTGACCAGAACTGGACATAATATTCCAAGCGTGGTCTAACCAAGGTTTTATAGAGCTGCAGCAAAACCTCGGGGATATTAAACTCAATCCCCCTCTAATGGACACCAAAACGCCATAAATCTTTTTAACAATCCTGTCAACTTGGTGGCAACTTTGAGGGATCTATGTACATGGACCCCAAGATCCCTCTGTTCTCTATATTGCCAAGAATCCTGCCTTTGACTCTGTATTCAGCATTCAAATTCAACCTTCCATAATTAATCTGTTTGCATTTATCCAGATTGAACTCTGTCTGCCACTTCTCAGCCCAGCTCTGCATCCTGTCAATGTCTGGTTGTAGCCTGTAATAACCTTCAACACTATTCACAACAACATCGACCGTTGTGTCATTGGCAAACTTATTAACTTGCCCTTTCACTTCTTCATCCAAGTCATTTATAAAATCTACAAAGAGCAGAGTCCAAAGAACAGATTCCTGTGGGACCACTGGTCACCGACCTCCAGGCAGAATACTTTCCATCTGCTACCACTCCCTGTTGTCTTTCGGCCAGCCAATTCCTTATCTAGACAGCTAAATTTCCCTATATCCCACAACTTCTAACGTTTTGAATAAGCCTACTGTGGGGAACCTTGTCAATAGCAGCAGAGAAATCCAGCCCTTATTCTTTGGTTCCATTTCATTTCAGCCTTACTGAAATCCATTTACACCACATCTACTGCTACACCTTTATCAACTTGTCTCGCCACATCTTCAAAGAACACAATAAAGCTTGTTAGGCATGACCTGCCCCTCTCAAAGCCATGCTGGCTATCTTTATGTTTCTCCAAATAGTCATAAATCCTGTCTCTCAGAATCCTTTCCAATACCTTGATTGCCACAGATGTAAGACTAACTAGTCTGTAATTCCCAGGGATTTCTCCATTCCCTTTCTTGAGCAGATGAACAAAATTCACCTCCTCTAAAAATTCGGTACGACTCCTGTGGAGAGTGAGGATGCAAAGTTCTTTGCCAGAAGTGCAGCAATCTCATTCCTTGCTTCCCTTAGTAACCTTGGATATATCTGGTCTGGCCCTGGGGACTTACCTGTCTTGATGGTTCCCAGAATGTCCAACATATCCACATTCTTAATATCAATCTGTTCAAGCCTATTAACCTGGTCTAGTGTTCTCACTGTCAACAAGGTCCCTCTCTCTCGTGAATACTGAAGCAAAATCTCAATTAGGGCATTCCCTACCTCTTCAAAGTCTAAGCACAAGTTCCTTCCACTATTCCTGCTCGGCCCTATTCTCTCTCTGATCATTCTCTTACTCCTCACTTCAGTTTAGAACACCTTTAGGTTTTTCCTACTCCCTTTTGCCAAAGCTTTTTGTGTCCACTCCTAGCTCTCCTCAGCCCATCTGCACTCAGGATGTTCCAGTCAATATTGGGAAAGTTGAAGTCACCCATAACAATAACTCTGTTACATCTGCACCTATCGAAGATCTGCTGTTCAATTTGTTCTTCCATCTCTCTGTTGCTATTGGGGGGGTCTTTAGAAAACACCCGATAAAGTGACTGCTCCTTTCCTGTTACTGACCTCCACCCATACTGACTCTGTAGACAAACCCTTCTCAACAAAGTCCTTTTCTGGGGCTGTGATGCACTATCTAATTAACAGTGCTACTCATCTCCTATTTTCCCATCCTACCAACTCTTTTTAAAAGATATAAACCCAAGAACATCCTGCAACCATTCCTACCCCTGTGAAATCTATCGATCCATTATGCCCACAACATCATAGTTCCAAATACCGATCCATGCTCTGAGTTCACACTCTTGTTCCTGACACTCATTGCATTGAAAAAGACACACTTTAACCCATCCCTTTGCCCTATCAACTGTGTATCCTTCCTGACAGACTCTCTGCATTCTATCAAAGTGGTTAGCACTGCTGCCTCACAGCGCCTGTAGACCCGGGTTCAATTCCCGACTCAGGCGACTGTCTGTGTGGAGTTTGCACGTTCTCCCCGTGTCTGCGTGGGTTTCCTCCGGGTGCTCCGGTTTCCTCCCACAGTCACAAAGATGTGCGGGTCAGGTGAATCGGCCAAGCTAAATTGCCCGTAGTGTTAGGTAAGGGGTAAATGTAGGGGTATGGGTGGGTTGCGCTTCGGCGGGTCGGTGTGGACTTGTTGGGCCGAAGGGCCTGTTTCCACACTGTAAGTCTAATCTAATCTCTACCTGTTCAATAACTACCCCCTCCTCTGATCTGGAGCTCCGGTTCCCATCCCCCTAATTATTTCTGAACTATTTCAACAAGGTTTGCACCTTGATCTGAGCTGTTCCTTTGGATGTTGAATAAATTGCTGGCACTGTAGATCAACTAATTCTATTTCATATTGCAGCTGTCTTTTGTGACTATTACAACAGCCCCGGTGAATGCAGCTGGCATTATCAACCATGTGGATCTTTGACAGTAAAAACATGCAGTGACCATTCAATTCGAAGAAAACTCTCTGCCATCCTTGAAGGTTGTATTATTTCATAATTTTGCTGATGTTTAGGTCTGCCACAACGTATTTATTATGTGTTTAATGTAAGCACAAGTCGAGTTATTTAGAGATAATTTAGCATATAAGATTTTAAAAAAACACATCAATGTTCTAAAACTAAAACTATATTTAAAATGATTCCGATCAGAAGCATCTTGTTAATTTTCCAGTTCGGCTACAACACTGGTATCTCCCTGATATGGTGTAAAATTGTACCGCTATGTGCTGCCCAGAGAAAAGCAGTTCAAGTCCAATCTGGTCAATTTCCATTTGATCAGTCAGTTCTCATTCAGTTGCAGTGCTATACAGGGACATTACACAGCAGTAATCTGTTCACTGATGTTCATGTGACTTCTGACATTCGACTTTAGGTCTCATCGCAGCTTTGGTCCAAACATGGACAAAAGAGCTGAATTGCAGAGCTGAAACGAGTTCCTGTCTGTGACTTGAAGGCAATTTCTAACAGAGTGTGGCATCAAGAAGCCAAAACAAAACGTCAAAAGGAACATTAGCAATATTTAAATTTCAGGTCTTCTGCTTTTATTAAATCAGTTGAAAGAAAATAGAATTATTTGGCGAATCTAACATCATGAATGAATTAGTTCTTGTGTAACGTAAATTAAACAAATAACTAAAATTGTACAGTTGTAATTACATGGATAACTCACTTTGTTGAGTGTACTACAATGAACCATGAATAGGACAAAATTGTGAAAGGCAAAGTACAAAAATTAGAGTCCTGCTGAATAACTAATAAACCAAGCTACAGATCCCTGTGCCATGATGTCTATACATAATCAATCTATAATTAAAACCATTGCTAATATGATAGCACCATAGTTCCTCACACTTACTTTCACATTTTCTAAATAATTAGGTTGCTACCCGAAGTGCCCAGACAGTACTCCTTATCTGGATGAAAATACAATGAAATGTGTCAACCTAGATGAGTGCACTTGTTATTACAATGGCAAAATATATCATCCATTTGAAAATGTACCTGACTGTGGAAACTGGTAAAGTATCCAGAAAATGTGTTTTATTGTTAGTTAGTAATGTGTCAAGAAAGAAACTATGGGCCAAGTCTTCCAGTCTCCAAATTGTCAGACTCTGGACATATGCTTGAAGAAAAGCAACATGATACTGTCTAATATCTGGATAATTCCAAAGCCGATCCTTCCAAGAAACACTTTGTGACTCCCAACTTCTTCCCTCTCAATCACTGTTACACATCCTTGACTAGCTCACTCTATGAAGGACTGTGTCATCACAGCAGCAGAATTGTACTCCAACACAATCTGCAACTTCATGACTCAGCATATCCCCTCACTCTACCCTTGCTATTAAGCCAGGGTATCAACCCTGGTTCAATGAAGAGTCTAGGAGTACTCTTTATTTGGCATACCTAAAAATGCAATCTCAAAGTGGTGAGACAATAAAACTGGACCATCTACATAAAATAAATTATAAAGGTTTCAAAGGAAGCTCAGCTCTACCTTCTCAGGAGCAACTAAATACTGTTCCAGCCAGAGAAGCCTACCTTCCTTGAATGAATAAATAATGCAAAATGGTAGAAGCAGTAAGTGATAGACACAGCTAAGTGATTTCACAATTGATGGATCAGACCTAAACTCTGCAGACCTTCCACTTGCAGTTCTGAATGCTGATGAACAACTAAACAACTCAATGGAGGAGACGGCTCCACAGATATCATAGATGGCGGTTTCCAGTCAATTCAATTCACCCACATAATATCAAGAAATGGCTGGAAATGATAGATACGGCAAATGCTGTAACAATGTTTTGGCACAGTCTTATGTTCCAGAATATGCTGCAACCTCAAACAGCACACTTTAACACCAGCATCTATCCAGCAATGTGGAAAATGACCCGGTATTTCCCACACACAAAAACAGGGAAAAACCCCAACTCATCCAATTACTGCTCCATTAGTCTACACATGATTGTCAGTAAAATAATGGAAATTGCCATGAATAATGCTATCTAACAAATATGTTTACCATAACCTGCTCACTGATGTTCAATTTGGGCTCAGCCAGAATCACTCAGCTCCAACTTCATTATGCCTTGGATCAAATCTGGACAAAAGAGCTGAATTCTAGAGGGAAAATGATAGGGGAGTCCACATTTGACTCTGTGTCTTGGCAAGACCAGAGTCAATGGGTATCGGTGGGAAAATTCTCCCACCACCAGTTAAAATCATACCTGATTTTAATCAAATTTAACAGTGACACTACCAATTTATTATCAATGTTTATTCCAAAGATTAAATGACTGAAGTAATTTGGTATTTTGGCCACAGCGTGTTTCATTATAAATATTGATAAGTTGCCCAGTTTGTTCATATTGTTTTGAATGTCTTGCCAAGTTCTTCGGTGTTTCATAGCATTGTAAATACCAGATTGTCTCTACTTTAAAACTTATGAACAGAGTAAAATTTGATTCAAAGAAGTTTAATTTGCTTCTTTTGCTTTAAAAAAGTAATTTATCATGAAAATGATGATACTCTCAATGGTATAAATCACAGTTGGATAATGTGAAAATTTCTTTTGTGAAACCAAATCAGCAGTCCATTTTATACCTTGCCTTATAGGTTTTTCTTGGTTGAGGTCAATGCTAATAAAACCAGGCAGGTTTTAAAATGATTCATTATCATTGAACCAAAGTGTTGCGTCCATAGACTGTCATGCATTGAAAGCCAACTTCATTCTAAACATTTAGAGATGAGCTAAAAAGAATTTACAATTATAAAGTGATTTTGATTGTGCCTTTAATGAGGGAATAGCAAAGTTTGAAAGAAGCTGAGTAAATCATGTTTGAATGTTTAAGTGATTTACGCTCTTGCTTGATAGGCACAAGGAGAGTGCTGGAAGGAAATAGTTTGTTATTACCTCTTCTTCGTCAGTCCTTTCTACAGTCATGCTAACATGACAATATCCTTGTGTATTGTCATATACTTTTTTGTTGTACTAATTATAATGCAAAAGGAACTGGTTCAAAAGTTAATGCAAAATACTACCGGTGCTCTCTGTCTACGAAGTGCAATTTTTAGCAAGCAATAGCTTTTTCAATATTAGGTGAAAGCATAAGTGATTTTTGTTAAGTGAGTATTAGATCTGCAAAAAGCTGCATTTTTCCCTCACTAGAATGCAGGGTTGATCGGACAAATCTGAATGGCTTCTCCATGTTTTGCAAATGTACCAGTTTTTAATGGGGATCTATAGTGTATTGAATATGGACACTATATACTGGATAAGGCTTGTTAAGCACTATCTTCGAAGGTAATATTTCCAAACTTAATATTTTACAGTGTATGCAGCAAAGGTATTGTCAGCTGTGGTAAGTGAACTTGTTTTCAATAATTCATGCACCACAGTAAAACATTACAATGGCAAATACTGCTATCAGACACTATGGGTAAAACAATCAGGGAACTTATATTTTGAGCAACCCAGAACTGCAGAACAGTTGGTTTATTTAGGGAAATGCTAATTCAATGTTCATCTCAGCACTCAAAGTACAATGAAGGACATTAACTGAAAGTAGATCCAATTGGAAGGCGATAGCACTAGATTACTAGTCATAAGAGAACAATGCTAAAGAGGTGCAGCTGCAGAGGTAGAAAGGAATGCATGAGGGAACCTTACAATGACCCTTTTTTGGTCTAAATGGTGCCCACCATTGTCAGGAAGGTAGCTGCCAACATGTTGACCCTGACTTTGGCAAGTACTTGGAGCTGGGAACTCATAAAAAGAGTCAAATTGAAACAATTGTTTGAAAATGCTGCTCCCGATCTTGAGTCCAAACCTGCTTTCACTGGGCTGTGAAGATTCTACCCAACATTCCCCAACTTAACTCTCATACAGCCGACTTTTACTCAAAACATAGACTCTGCTTTCATGTGATATTCTCAAAAATCAACTCTGGTTGCTCGTAAAAGATATTCTTCTCTAATTATTCCATTATCCAAGAAAATACCCCAGTCACCGACATCTAACTAACACTGCCCATGAAATAACGAAGCAACATCATAAATTGGAAATTTATAGAGATTTTTAAAAATCCAAGTTTAACCATATTTCAATTTTTAACATGTCTTTAGGTACGATGTGCTCAAATCTAACTAGGTTAGAGTTATGAGTAACGTATGAAGTGGCTTCCCTAAACTGAAAGGGCCACAAACACATGATTACACCTTCAAATGAGTTGTAAATGCTTAGATTCATTTTGGATAAAATATAGGCCTGAGCAACAGTGCTCTACTTCAGAGCAGCAGCAGCCAGGCCCTACATTATATATAGTTAAATTAATTGTAAAACAAATCAGGACTACTAGTTTGTGATTTCCCAACTAGCACCGACCACAGTGCTGAACTGGGCAATCAGCCCTTGTAGTCAATTGTAGTGATAATTGCTTTTCTGTCCTTTAGTACTTTTGTTATTTCTGCTTGTGTGTGTGTAGAGCAACGTTCTAATAAGGCAAGGACATCTTGTCATTTTCTGAAAATGAAAACAAAAACCTAAGCAAATCAGGGCCAAAGTAGGAAAAAAATGAAGATAACATAATTCAAAGTTCAATGCTTTCTCCCAAACTTCCTACCAAAATGAGACTGTAAATTGTCTTTTGTGCATCAAGCACCAATCCAGTAAGAAATTAACAGAGTTTGATGAAATCTTCATCTCTCAATGTTTATTTTCCACTCAAAGTAATATCTGCTAGTTTAAGAAATGGTGTGAGATCTGATTAGACCAAGCAGATTAGGCATGTCACAGAATGAAACAAGGCAGTGCTGTCAGAAAGGCTGCTTACTTTTTGTGGGATACAAGAATTGTCAGCAAGGCCAGCATTTGAACTGACTGGCTCTCTAGTCCATTTCAAAGGATAGTTTAATGTTAACCACATTGCCATGGTGCAGAGTCACATATAGGCCAGACCAAGTAAGGACTGCAGATTTCGTGCTCTTAAGTAAATTAATGAAACAAGTGATTTTGTACAAAAATCGACAATGACTTTGTGGTAACCATTAAATTGTTTTTAATTTGAAATGTTAAATTTAAGTTTCACCATCTACCAGGTTAAGATTCAAACCCACTTCCCCAGAACATTTATTGGCACTTTGGATTACCAGAGCTATTATGTCATTACCAGATGACATGAGCACTATGCCTCCACCTCTTATCCAATTTCAACAAATCAGTTTCTGGCAGCTGGGCATTGCTGCAAAAGCAGCATAAATTTGAGAAGCAGAAACTGACCTTTTAATTAGATGCTGGCCTCAATGTTGAGCCTAACAATTTCAGATTGTAACTCTGTTCCTCCATTTTGTTTCATTTTATTTACATCTTGCAACGTTTCTCTTATTTTTGCTTTCAGTCAGCAGCATATCTGCTTTGGGCACAAATTTTGATATTTTTTCCCTTCTTTTCTTTGCTCATTCACATTCACTTGGTCCAAGAGAACTGATATTTCTGACAGTCATTGTCTCCTGTTTTCAACTCCATCAATAAGCCTTCCTTTTGTCACACTCAATCCATTCCCTTCCTCAATCTTAAAATTAGTAACTTTTGCCGCTTAAAATGACAGGTCACAGGCCTGAAATACTAACACTTCCTCTCTGCAGATACTGACTAACCAACTGATATTATTATTCCCAGCATCTTGTTTTTAACTTTAAATCAAATTGTCAAAGACAAAAGAATGTCATGCAATGACCTAAAATAATTTATTTTCTTTTCTAGAGACAACCACATCTCCGACTACAACGATCACCACTACAGGTGACTAACTCTCACTGATATTATCTATGGATATGTGAAAACAGTTCCTAGTTATAATTTTGTTTCATATTTTGTTTCATATAATGTCAAGAACTTTAATTAAATTTTTACCATATTATGAAGCAAAGTGAAATGGAACTTATAAGAATGCAGAAGTGAAAGAGTTACTGCTGGAAGCAAATATTCGAAAAAGAAGTGTTCCCTGATGTGAATGGAACAAAACACACCAAGGCCTTTGGAGAATCTTGCATGAATCCCAGAATATTAAATGACGTTAGGCCATTGATGGAGGAGGCACTAAATATAAATTATTAAAAGCCAAAGGATAAGAGACTGTCAAAGAAGTTGCATGAAATTGAAAACTAGTTAATCTTACCTTGATAATGAACGGTCTTTGAGTGTAAATGCAGGACAAAATGAATGAATATATGGATAATGGTGAGAAAGTTCAGAGAATCATATGAGATGGTCAGCGAGGATCTTCCCAAGATCAAAAGCAAAATGCCCCATTTTCCAACCAAGCATTGAACAGTGAAATGAGATTTGTGAGTAGCATGAGCCAGTTGCATGCATTAACATTCACATCATGATATTATCTTGTATTAGTGGTATGCAGCTTCCCATCTTCTCAACATATGGAAGAAAAACTAGATGCTGGCAATTCCCAATGTAAAAGTTACAGCAGTAACCTGGTAACGCCAGATTGCTGCTTTCTGTCCAACATTTACCAAAATCTCAGGGCACACTCCATTGGCAGTGACCAAGTACACCATACCCCTCCCTCCCCAGACTATTGGGACTCCTATGTCCCTGTGAACAAAGCTGGTTGCTAATTTCCCTGTGCCTGGTTTTGCTGTAATAATTAACAGCAGATACGGGCTGGCTGTGATTGGCCTGGCAATTGGCTGGGCTTCAAAGATGACACTGACACACAAATCCCAAGAGGTCCTGGCAGTTGCCATTACTACTGTACTGAGTTGGAGAACATGTTGAATGGGGTGTCATGGTGGGGCGAGGTTCATAAGTAAGGAGACAAGTTTAGTAAGATAGTGTGTGAAAACCTGTTCAGGCTGATGGAAGAAAACTGTCCGTGAAAGTAACCAAAATTGAAATTTAACCAATCTGTGGTAAAATTCAGCACCATGCCATCAAGTGATAGTGAATACTTATTTAACTTATTTTTTAATAGAAGCCATTACTTTAAAGGATATGTGTAGATTAAAAATGGAGGCATCTCATAAAATTGTAGAATGCTGAAAAATGGAGACTTCTAAAACTAGGAGATGTTTCCTGGAAAGAAATAGCAACCGACAGTCTTGACAGGAATGATAGTTGTTCAGAGTACAAAATTAGGAGTTTAATGAAACTATGTGGAAGGCTGGGGGTGGTGGCGGGGGGGTGGCGGGGGGGGGGGAACGATGGGGAGGCGGGGGGAAGATGGCAGAAAAGTTCATTGCAGAGAAAAATTAAGGGTTTTTAATTTTTTTAAAAATGTGATATGAACATTCCTACAAGATCAACATTTGTTTCCTATTACTGATTGCCTGTGAGACGATGATAATGTGAATACCGAGTGATTGCTCAGTTATTTTGTAAAGCAGTTAAGAATCAATCACATTGCTGTAATTCTGAAGCCACATGTAAACCAGACTATGTAAAGACAGGAGATTTTATTCTTTAAAAGGGCATTTTTTTAGCAGAATCAATGATAAATTCACTTCTAATTCCTTTTTAAATTACTTTAACTGAATTCTACCATTCAGCTGTGATGGGACTGTACCCATGGTCACAGTGTATGTGCCCATTCTCTGGATTATGCGTGCTGCGACATTTTCACTGCATGGAAATATGCAGGATAGAATAAAATATCTGAATTTAATAACTGAGGAGAATATATGTCTTACAGTATCAAGAGCAGATACTAGAATCAGCACTATCAATTTTGGCATTTCTCTCAAATTTTAACTGAGGTAAATCAAAGGGTATTTGACAAATGATGTTTGAAGTAACTATTTTCTGCTTTCATTTTTAGAAATTACAACTTCTACAATCTCGACAACAACAGGTGTGTGGCTTACATTGAGAGATATAATAATTTAGAACTATGATCAGAAACAAATTTCACTCACTGGTAGCTATTCATGTGAACATGTATATGGTGAATTTCCCAGTATGGTGGGCTGGCCATATTAACATATAATGAATTGGGGATAAGACATTGGGATGGGAAACTATATTGAACATAACATTTCCAAATGGACTTTTTAAAAAATAAAAAGCTTTTAATGCTGTCACAACTAGTCAAAGCCTAATTAAAGTAAAAGTATATGAGAGGTAATTTTCTTGAACTTGTTCAAATGGCCCTGGAAAAATACGGACAAATAAGGGTTTGTATTCCATGTCCTCATTGAATACAAACCCTTTCCACCAGAAGTTTCTGTTCAGCTTTCCAGGATGTCATTCTTCGTCCAATTGTATTTGAAAGTTACTCTTGCCGATAGCCTTTGATTTCCCATATTTAAACAAATTTATGCTGAACAGGTAGGTGTGCTGTTTGTTGATTTGATTGACCTACTTTAAATTTGCATGTGAACATCAGTGGACAGTTAATGGGTTCCTCTCATCAGTGATTTCAATAAAACACAGCTGACAATTGAAAATCACTCCCAATTGTGTTCCAGTTTAGTCATAATTAATGTGTTTTAATGTACTCATCTGTTTGTTTCTTTGTCTTGATTTTGTGGCTGCTTCTTCAAATTTTGTCATTGCGCAAGTGGATTTTAGCGGTTTGTCAAAGCCAGAATTATGTGGTATATTTTTTCAAGGTATTTTTATGAGTCTTTTTCAATGACAAATTGAAGAAATCTCAAAGTCAAACTTGGATCTTCAAATAGACTGAACAAATTGAATTGGCTAAAATATCACAGAAGATGATGTTGTAGAATGCTTTTTGTGACAGATTCCTGGAACAACATAAGGTGAAACTGAATGGAGGAAGAAAGCTTTTGTAAATGTAATGTTGTATACTGTACCAGATTTAATTACTATTGTTGTGATAAATGATCTTATTGGGAAAATAAGATTATTGAAGTCCATGTTAAGTTTAAAGAGACATATTCAACCTCAAAAAATATTCATAAGGTTAAATAAAGCCAATTACATTGGTAAGAAGATACAGTTGGCTAAATTCTATTGTCTAATAGACTAAAATGTATGACAGTAAACAAAGGATAGAAAATTATTGAAGAAGTCATTCAAAAAGAACTGTAAGACTACAACAAAAAGGAACAGGAGTAGGCCATTCACCCTCTTGAGTCTGTTGCATCATTCAGTAGGATCAAGACTAATCCCCATTCCTCATGTCCACGTTTCTATCCTTTCCCCACACCCTTTGATTCCCCTACTGATCAATAATCTATCTATCTCTGTGTTAGACACAAGAGCTCTGCCCCTACAGTTTTCTGTGGCAAGAAGTTCCCAAGACTCTCAAACCTCCAAAGAAATTCCTCCTCATCTTAATCTTAAATTGGTGCCTCTATTCTGAGAGAATCCTGTCTGGCTCTGGACTGTCTCATGAGAGGAAATCTCCTCTCAGCATTTACCTCATCAAGCCCCTTAAGACTCCTATATGAGATTGCATCTCATTCTTCTATACTCCTGTGAGTAGAGTCCAAACCTATTTGACTTTAGCTCATAAGACCAGGGATCATCTGAGTGAACCTTCTTTGAATTGCCTGCAGTGAGGGAGTAAAAATGTTCATAGTACTCCAGATGTGGTCTCACCAGCAACTTGTAAAGTTGCAGTAAGATTATCCTACTCATACTGCAAACTCCTTGAAATAAGGGCCAATATTCTATTAGCTTTCCTGTTTAACAGCTACATCTGCATGCTAAATTTCTGTGTTTCACACAAAAGTGTTTCCAATTCCCTTCGGGTTGCAGCTTTTTGCAGTTCTTTTGTATTTAAATATTAGTCTGTTCTTTTGTTCTCCCTTCCAAAATGAACAACTCAATTGTTTTTCCACATTGTATTCTAACTGTTAACTTATTGCCCACTTACTTAGCAATGCCTATCTGTAAAGTATTTTTATTCTTCGCATAACTTGCCTTTCCAATTATTTTTGTGTTCTCTGCAAATTTGACTCCAATATATTCATTTCCTTTCTGCAAGTCATTGATATATATTGTAAACTGTTGCAGTCCCAGCACTGATTCCTGCCAGCCTGAAAAAGAACTCCTTATCCCCACTCATAGTTTCCAGCCCATGAGGAATTCTCTATCCATGCCAATATATTATCTCTAACAACATGGATTTTTATCTTATGACTTAACCTGTTACAATGTATCTCATCAAACGCCTTCTGTAAGTTCATTTTGGTCCCTCTTTATCTACTTGGGTTGAGACTTACTATAGAAACTCCAATAAATTAGTCAGACATGATTTCCTGTTTATGAAGCCACGGTGTCTCTGCTTGATCAGATTATGATTTTCTAAATGATCTGCAATTACTTCTTTAACAATTGATTCCATTGGTGACTCAGTTTCTGCCTCTTTCCCATCTTTGAAAGTAGTGCAGTTTTCCAATTTTCTGGTACATCTCAAGGATCCAACGATTTTTGCAAAATCACAGCCAGTTACGACCACTATCTCTTTAGTTAACTCCTTTTAGATCCAAGCCAGCAGGGCCAGAGGATGGATTTGCCTTTAGCTCTATTAGTTGCCTAATTCTCCTTCGTTTCTGATACTGATGGTACTTAATTTCTCTGCTGTACTCTTGAGCATTAATGGAACGCTTGAAGTATCTTCCATCATAAAAATGTTCAGCTAAAATATACTTCCTCAAAAACAAATGCTCATAGAACACAACACATAGAACAGTTCAACATAGTACAGACCCTTCAGCCCTCAATGTTGTACTAACCTCTTATTTACTTTAAGATCAAAGTAACGTACATGTCTACCATCCATGTGCCTATCCAAGAGTCACTTAAATGTCCCGAATGTATCTGACTCTATTACCACTGCTGGCATCGCAGCATGAGTCCTGATGCCCGTATGAAGGAAATATATTGAATTGGTATGGAGCTCTAAGAGAGGATGGAGGTGAGGGCCATAGGTTGGCCTGTGTCAGCATTAAGATGTCATGCAGGATATAAAAGCAACTTGGGATGGCTTGAGGATCATAGATTAGCACTAAGGGGGATAAGGAACCATGGATAATGATTAGAGGAGCACAGATTGACAAGGAGAAACACTAAGGGTGAGAGAATGTAGACATAATATTAGTATTAGGTTGTGAGGGCTTGAGGGTTGGTTGGGTAGACCTTTGCCAAATCCAACCCCTCCATCACCAGCTGTGTGACCTTCTTTGAACTCTGTGAATGATACCAAATCCAACCATCTGGGACATTATTCCCATTGAGTAAGGTTAATAGAGCTGGGGATTTTCCTACATCTGAGGTCTTGATTTGGGAGCAAATCTTCTCAGAAGCCAATATTTAGGATTAAGATTTTAATTTAAATTAAATTCACTTTTGTCTGAAGAGGAACCAACATTGACAGGAAGTGGTTCTAAATGAAATAGTAATTTGGAACTTGTAAATGTAAGAACACAAAAATAAAAATCAGGAATGCCCTTGTTAGTTAATGTGGTTGATCTACTGCCTCAGCTGCTCTTTTCCAGTTGCTTTCCATATCCTTGATTCTCTGAAAGCAAAGATTTGTCCATTTCAACCTTAAATGCACAATATGACAAAGCCTATACCAATCCATGATTGGAGATGCCGGTGTTGGACTGGGGTGTACAAAGTTAAAAAACACACAACACCAGGTTATAGTCCAACAGGTTTAATTGGAAACACACCAGCTTTCAGAGCGATGCTCCTTCATCAGGTGATAGTGGAGGGCTCGATTGCAATACAAAATTTATAGCAAAAATTTACGGTGTGATTATACATTGAAAAATTGATTGTCTGTTAAGCCTTTCATCTGTTAGAATACAGTGTATTATAACACAACTCTGAGCGAAGAAATATTTTCTCATTCTGTCCTATGTTATTGACAACCTAATCTGAGACTGTACCTCCCTGTTCCAGATTCCCCAATCAGCAGAAACAGCCTCTCAGTGACCGACCAATCAAAGTACCTCAGTATCTTGCATGTTTAAATCAGATCACTTTCCAGATGGCATCGGCCCAACTTACTCAACTCTTACATATGGAGGACCACTCATGTTCCTCTGGTGGTAGCAATTACCTAACTTGCTCATAGACATAAAATATTTATTCAATCACATTGCTGAGAGTCTGGAGTCAGATGGAAGCCAGGTTAGGTAGGGATGGCAGTTTCTTCCCTAAAGGACATCAGTGAACCATATGGGTTTTTCCAACAATTGAAAATGGCATCAAGGTCATCATTAGACATGTGATTCCAGATTCTTTATTGAGCTCAATTTCCTCCATTTTCCATGATGGGATTCAAATCTGGGTCTCTGGATTAGTAGTCTAGTGACAACAGGTTTATGTCATCAGATTGAGTAAAATAGCAACCACTATTTTTTCCCAGCTTGACCATTCCAATGAATTTATCTGCTTTTTATGCACATTAATTTCTGCTTTGAAAATCCAAAAAGGCAAATTTTGTCACGTGTAGATGAACCCTATCCAACAAAATAACTAATACCCTTTTTCTGAAAGGCCGAAAGTTCACAGGAAATGTATTGGATACAACACAAATAAAAACTGAATCTGTTTGAAGGCAACTGCACTTTAACATTTGTATTCAGTGCATGACATCAAAGGACAACTGCTCTTTTCTCTTCTCTCTCCTTGCCTTAGGAAAACATGATTGGGGCTGGATTTGAGGTGGTATCTCCAAAATAGGACAATCATGCCATTTTAACGATGGAACTCTCGCATCTTTGTGAAGATTTAGGCTTTAGTGCTCACTTGATTCTTTAAATTAAACAACAAGGAACAGTTTTCTTCCTCACAGCATCAGAAACTATTCCATTTTTTCATCTGCTTTACATTAGCTTAATAGCTTGACCAGTTAATTTTTCTTAAATATCAATAACGTTGTGGATTTCCAGGTTACTGAGCTAATTTATATTTTTGAAAGAAAATGCAATTAACGCTTTTTTGTAATCTGATAGCTGAATATTGCTGATTTTCAAAATCTTTAATTTTATTGCTGATTTAATGACCTATTATGATCTCTTTCTTTAGAAAGTACAAGTGTAACAACTCCAACTACCACAACAACAACCACACCAACCACTACACCAATCACCACACCAACAACAACTCCAACCAGCACACCAACCACTACATCAACAACTCCAACCACACCAACCACAATAACCACACCAACCAGCACACCAACCACCACACCAACAACTCCAACCACCATACCAACCACGACAATAACCACACCAACCACCACACCAACAACTCCAACCACCACAACAACAACCACACCAACAACTCCAACCACCACACCAAGCACCACACCAACAACAACTCCAACCACCACACCAACAACAACTCTAACCACCACACCAACCACCACACCAACAACTCCAACTACCACACCAACAACCACAATTTCAACAACTCCAACCACCACGCCAACAACTCCAACAACACGTAAGTATTGAGCAATGGGCAGTGAATTGGTGTTTACGTCAGTGGTGCATAGGGTTAGGGAGTGTACAGCGGTGAAGGGTTGGAGCCTGGGTTGATAACAATATAGACTTTTCTTCATGAACTTTCTGCCTCCTATTTTCTGTGCAAAAATAATTTCAAATGTACCTTGACTAGCTTTCTTCTGCTCCATTGCAAATGGAAGAAATTGAATCATGGCTAGCTATCACTTCAACAGTTTTCAATCTAAAATAATATTTGAGCTCTCTTTTCCATATTGAATAGACCTACAACTTGAAACAGACATGCAGTGTTCAGTGCAACTAGCTATTTGGTTGTCTTTGAGAGTGTAGCAAGATTTCAAGCCCTAGTTTGAGGTCATAATTCTCCTATTAAAGGCCGATGTTATTCCAGCAATAATAGGATAGCAATTTCAAAGGATTGCTCGTCATGCTCATGATGGTAAAATAAAATTTGGAGATTGTAATTTATCAATCAATAATATGTGAAAGAGCACCAGAAAATGGTGCACAGGAGCACAATAGGAATATGCATAGCACCAGTCAATGCACTGCATAGAGGACTTGTAGATCCTGTCCAGATAGCCCATGAGAAGAGAGTCATAGAGATCCACAGCACAGAAAAAAGGCTCTTCTGCCCAACGGATCTATGCCAGTCTAAAACAGCCATCCAACTATTCCAATTCCATTTCCCAGCACTTGGCACATAGTATTGTAAGGAGGACTGCAAATGCTGTTGATCAGAGTTGAGAGTGTGGTGCTGGAAAAGCACAGTAGATCAGGCAGCATCCAAGGAGCAGGAGAATTGACGTTTTAGACAAAAGCCCTTCTTCAAGATTCTCCTGCTCCTCGGATGCTGCTTGACCTGCTGTGCTTTTCCAGGACCACATTCTCAACATAGTCTTGTATGTCTTGGCATTCTAGTGCACATTTACACATTCCTGAAATGTTATGAGGATTTCTGCCTCTACCACCCTTGCAGGCAGTGAATTTCAGATTCATGCCATGGTTGGAATGAAAAAGGGTTTTCTCAAATCTCTTCTAAACCTTCACCCCCTGACCTTAAATCTAAGCCCCCTGGTCATTGTCCCCCAATAACAGAATTGCTTTTTCCTGTCTAATCTATCCATGGCCATTATAGTTTTATACATCTCAATCTTCTCTGTTCTCAAGAAAACAACCCTTCTGTCCAACCTTTCTTCATAACTGAAACTTTACAGCCCAGGCAACATCCTGGTAAATCTCCTCTGCACCCTAAGCAGTGCAATCACATCCCTCCTTTAATATGGATTCCGGAACTGCACACAATATGTTAGCTGGGGCCTAACCAATGTAGTTCCAGGTTAATCACCATACCTTTACACTCTGTGTCTTGACCAATAATTATACCAAATGCATTTGGAACACTTTATTCACTGTCCTGATACCTTAGGGAATGGTGAACATGCACACCAAGTGATCCTAGCTACTTCCCAGGGTCCTACTGATTAACATGTATTCCTTGTTTGTCCTGCCCAAATGCATCACCTTACATGTTTCGAGATGATGGTACATTTAGAGAATCAAATATATGATGTTGTCAATGTTGAAGAGTTTGAGTTATAGGGAGAGGCTGAATCAGCTGGAGCTGTTTTCCCTGGAGCATTGGAGGCAGAGGGGTGATCTGATAGAGGTTTATAAAATCATGAGGGACATGTTTAAGATTAGTAGACAAGGTCTTTTCCCTGGTGTGGGGGAGTCCAGAGCCTGAGGGCATAGATGTAGGGTGAGAGGGGAAACATTTAAAAGGGAGCTAGGGGGTACTTTTTAATGTAGAGGGTGGTATGTATATGGAATGAGCTGCCAGAGGAAGTGGTGGAGGCTGGTATAATTAGAACATTTAAAAGGCATCTGGATGTGTACATGAATAGGGAGGGTTTAGTGGGGTATGAGCCAAGTGCTGGCAAATGAGACTAGATTAAGTTAGGATATCTGGTAAGCATGGACAAGTTGGACTGAGAGGTCAGTTTCTGTGCTGTACATCTCTATGACTCTATGACTCAATAACAGGTACACTATTAAAATTATTGGGTTTGGATGTCAAGTTTAAAGAAGGAATTGTTATATTGAGCAATAGAAACTCCATTTTTATATTCTAAATAGAAAATCTGAGCTGCGTTTGAACAACACCATTTGGGGGCAGCACGGTGGCACAGTGGTTAGCACTGCTGCCTCACAGCGCCTGTAGACCCGGGTTCAATTCCCGACTCAGGCGACTGACTGTGTGGAGTTTGCACGTTCTCCCCGTGTCTGCGTGGGTTTCCTCCGGGTGCTCCGGTTTCCTCCCACAGTCACAAAGATGTGCGGGTCAGGTGAATTGGCCAAGCTAAATTGCCCATAGTGTTAGGTAAGGGGTAAATGTAGGGGTATGGGTGGGTTGCGCTTCGGCGGGTCGGTGTGGACTTGTTGGGCCGAAGGGCCTGTTTCCACACTGTAAGTCTAATATGTAAGTCTAAGTCTAATATAATAATGATAATAATCAGGCTAAATGATAAACTTCAGTAATTAGCTTTAAAATTTCATAACCATTTTTGAAGACATGAAAGAAATCAGAAACAAAAACAGAAGTTGCTGAAAAACTTAGCAGGTCTGGCAGCATCTGTGAAGAGAAATCAAGGTAAACATTTTGGGTCAAATGATCCTTCCTCAGAACCATCCCCTCCCCCAAACCCCACCTCCTGTCAGTATTCATCAGCCCTCCTAACTTTCCGCTCTTCGATGCTGAACATTTTGTACTCAGCAAGGAGCTCAGCTTTATCCTTCTGCATCCTCACTTTAATACATTTCGGGTCTGACATGACATTAAATGCTTCTTCTATTGTCTTCACCTCCAGGTGCATTTCTTTGGACAAGAGTCCTCTCCCTGCCCAATAGACACCTTCATGCACCTCCAACATTCTCCCTCCACCTGGACCCCTCCTCTGGCCTTTTCTCTGCACTCGATCTGTTCATTGAGGATTGTCAACGTGACATTAATAAACTCAGTTTCTCTGCCCCCTCACCCCAATCCAACCTATCTCTCTCCGAACTGACTGTTCTCCGTGTGCTTAGATCCAATCCTGACTTTGTTATTCTGTTTGCTGATTAGGATGGTGCTTTTGTCGTATGGTAAATAGACATGTACATTGCAGAGGTTGAGTGCCAGCTCTCAGATACCTCCTCCTATCTCCCCCGAACCATGATCCCATCATTCGACATCAGGCCATTGTATCAACTACAGTCACAGACCTCAAAACATCTGGCGTTTCACACCTCACTACCTCCCAGCTGATAGTCCCCAGTCCTGCACATTTTATTTCTACCCCTGTTTGGAGACATGTTGTTGACAATGACACACAAAATTAAGTATATTGTTGATTTGGAGGTGCCGGAGTTGGATTGGGGGAGACAAAGTTAAAAATCACACACCAACAAGTTATAGTACAACAGGTTTATTTGGAAGCACTAGCTTTCAAAGCACCTGATTAAGAAGCAGCACTTCGAAAGCTAGTGCCTCCAATTAAACCTGTTGGACTACAACCTGGTATATTGTTGATATGATGATTAGGTAAACAAGTCATTATTTTCAGGATGTACAACTACAACCAACCCATGTATGTAAGTGAATTATCTTGAACATAGTGCTGTCACATCAGTACAAGTGAAGGAATTATTTTTAACAGTGTAAAGCTTTGCTCCAAAGGAGAGAGATATTCAGAGTTTTATGATTGAAATTGCATTAGTAACTTACTGATCAGTTTGTACACAAAATAGAACCTCGGCTGCCACCTCTTTGTAGGAAGAGCGAGCTCTGCACTAAACAGACATGCTATCTTTCAAACATGGTATTAAATCAAAACCCACTCAATGACTCAAAGGGGAGCGTGAAAGATTTTAAAGAAGCATTCAAAGAAAGCAGAGGTTTTTTTTAAAACATCCTGACCAACAGTAATGCCCCAACATTCATTTCCCGATAATTAAAATAGACTAATTAGCTATTTATTTTATCTTTGTGGATCTTATGTTGTCAATTGTGATGGTTTCTTCATTAGACTACTGGGATGATTACATTTGAAAAATAACTTCATTTCTTGTAATGCAGTGTGGGATGACTTTAGGTCCTGAAAAACACAATAAAATGTCAGCCCATCTCCCTCTACTTATAAACATTTATGTATGCTGATACATTCTCTCTTTATTTTGCAGTGGAGCCTTGTCAAGGTTATTGGTCAGAATGGAAAAATATGAATACACCACGTATAAACGACAGAGGAGACCAAGAATCACCAGAGAACCTATGTCGTTCTTTTGAATCAATTGACAATATTCAGTGTGAACGTGTTAATGCCTCTGGCTCTTCAACAACAGTTGACAATGTAACATGTGATCTGCAAGGACTCAAGTGCATCCCACCACTTTCTGAAGATGGTTTAATGTGTCATGACTACAGAATTCGAGTATGTTGTATAGTCACCAGCTCCTCAACAACTACTCCCACCACCACTTCTACAACCACCTCGACAATCACCTTTACAACCATCCCAACAACCATTCCAACAACCACCCTGACAACTACCTCCACAACTACACCAACAACTACACCAATAACCACCTCTACAACCACCTCGACAACTACACGAACAACCACCTCTACAACCACTTCAACAACTACACAAACAACTACCCCGACAACCACCCCGACAACTACACGAACAACCACCTCTACAACCACTTCAACAACTACACAAACAACCACCCCGACAACCACCCTGACAACTACACGAACAACCACCTCTACAACCACTTCAACAACTACACAAACAACCACCCCGACAACTACACAAACAACCACCTCGACGACCACCCCGACAACTACACAAACAACCATTTCTACAACCACCTCAACAACCACCCCGACAACTACACCAATAACCACCTCTACAACCACCTTGACAACCACCCCAACAACTACACCAATAACCACCTCTACAACTACCCCAACAACTACACCAACAACCACCCCAACAACCACCTCTACAACCACCCCAACAGTCACCCCGACAACTACACCAACAACCACCCCGACAACCACCCCAACAACTACACGAACAACCACCTCTACAACCACCTCAACAACCACCCCAACTACACCAATAACCACCTCTACAACCACCTCGACAACCACCCCAACAACTACACTAACAACCACCCCGACAACCACCTCGACAACTACCCCAACAACTGCACCAACAACCACCCCAACAACCACCCCGACAACTACACCAACAACCATCTCTACAACCACCCCCACAACTACACCAACAACGACCTCGACAACCACCCCGACAACCACCTCGACAACTACCCCAACAACTGCACCAACAACCACCCCGACAATCACCCCGACAACTACACCAACAACCACCTCTACGACCACCTCAACAACTACACCGACAACCACCCTGACGACCATCCCAACGACTACTCCAACGACCACCTCCACAACCATCTCTACAACTACAGTGAGAACAACCTTACCAACTAGCTCCACAAATGCCACTTCAGTTCATATCGTACCATGTCCTTGCAACATTACCGAAACTAAACAGGTAAGATTTTGCTCAACAATGCACGTGATAATTTAGAATGCATAATGTTCTGCACAAATGAACTTTACAATTTTGATTCATGACTAGGTAGATAGGGTAAAAGAGAATCCAACCAGATTCTAGAAGTACATGGAAGAGTAACTAGGGAGAGAATAGGGCCTCTTGAAGCTCAACAAGGTCATCTATATGTGACACCATAAGAGATGGGTGAGGTCCTAAGTGAATATTTCTCATCAGTACTTACATTGAGAAAGGCATGGATGCTAGGGAACTGGGGAGAGAGTCTACATTACAGAAGAGGACTGCTGAAGTCTTAAAACACCTTCCGGTAGATAAGTCCCTTGGATCTGTGTGAACATAATTGCCATTCTCGACCCTTTTGTATCCTCCCTCTCTCACATTAAACCTATGCCCTCTAGTTTTAGACTCCCCTACTATGGGGAAAAGCTGCTGACCAACTACATTATCTATACTTGTCGTGATTTAATTGACCTCTATATAAACAGAGGAGAAAGTAAGAGAGAAAGATAGAGAGAGAGAGAGAAAGAGAGAGAGAGAAAGAGAGACTTCCACTTCTTCAAATATCCATTCCCTTTTCTTTGCATTCTGCTGCTTTGCAATGACTATTGATATATAGCTCATTAAATTAAAACAGAACTGCACAGCCACTGGGATGTTCTGCACACACAGGTTGACTGGCTAATTCATTGCTTCTGTTTTCAGAAGCTGGTGCCATGCACAGACTTCAGAATTTCATACAAGACAAAAGTAATTAGAGGGAACATTGACTTCATTCTGTTACACCTCTCTGCATAAGGACATTTTCTTCACCCTTTGAATGATAAGCCTGAGTTTAGTCCAAATATTTAGTATCCACTTGCACAATACAAAGGTTTCAGCATGTACTTGCGTATTCAATATACTATTATGACCAGATCCTAGATCAGGTGTACCCGAGAACTCTGTGGGAAGCTAGAGAAGTGATTGCTGGGCCTCTTGCTGAGATGTTTGTATCATCGATAGTCACAGGTGAGGTGCTGGAACACTGGAGGTTGGCTAACGTGGTGCCACTGTTTAAGAAGGGCGGTAAAGACAAGCCAGGGAACGATAGATCAGTGAGCCTGACCTCAGTGTGGGCAAGTTGTTGGAGGGAATCCTGAGGGATTGATTGTACATGTATTTGGAAAGGCAAGGACTGATTAAGGATAGTCAACATGGCTTTGTGCGTGGGAAATCATGTCTCACAAACTTGATTGAGTTTTTTGAAGAGGTAACAAAGAAGATTGATGAGGGCAGAGCAGTAGATGTGATTTATGGACTTCAGTAAGGTGTTCGACAAGGTTCCCCATGGGAGACTGATTAGCAAGGTACGATCTCATGGAATACAAGGAGAACTAGCCATTTGGATACAGAACTGGCTCAAAGGTAGAAGACAGACGCTGGTGGTGGAGGGTTGTATTTCAGTCTGGAGGCCTGTTAACAGTGGAGTGCCACAAGGATCGGTGCTGGGCCCTCTACTTTTTGTCATTTAATAAATGATTTGGATGCGAGCATAAGAAGTACAGTTAGTAAGTTTGTAGATGACACCAAAATTGGAGGTGTAGTGGACAGCGAAGAGAGTTACCTCAGATTACAACAGGATCATGACCAGATGGGCAAATGGGCTGAGAAGTGGCAGATAGAGTTTAATTCAAATAAATCCAAGGTGCTGCATTTTGGGAAAGCGAATCTTAGCAGGTCTTATACACTTCATGGTAAGGTCCTAGGGAGTGTTGCTGAACAAAGAGACCTTGGAGTGCAAACTCATAGCTCCTTGAAAGTGGAATTGCAGGTAGATAGGATAGTGAAGAAGGCGTTTGGTATGCTTTCCTTTATTGGTCAGAGTATTGTGTACAGGAGTTGGGAAGTCATGTTGTGGCTATACAGGACATTGGTTAGGCCACTGTTGGAATATTGCGTGCAATTCTGGTCTCCTTCCTATCGGAAGAATGTTGTGAAACTTGAAAGAGTTCAGAAATGATTTTCAAGGATGTTGTCAAGATTGGAGGATTTGAGCTACAAGGAGAAGCTGAAAAGGCTGGGGCTGTTTTCCCTGGAGCGTCTGAGGCTGAGGGGTGATCTTATAGAGGTTTACAAAATTATGAGGGGCATGGATAGGATAAATAGACAAAGTCTTTTCCCTGGGGCCGGGAGTCCAAAACTAGAGGGCATAGGTTTAGGGTGAGAGGGGAAAGAGAAAAAAGAGACCTAAGGGGCAATTGTTTCACGCAGAGGGTGGTACGTGTGTGGAATGAGCTGCCAGAGGATGTGGTGGAGACTGGTGCAATTGCAACATTTAAGAGACATTTGGATGGGTATATGAATAGGAAGGGTTTGGAGGGATATGTGCCAGGTGCTGGCAGGTGGGACTAGATTGGGTTGGGATATCTGGTCGGCATGGACAGGTTGGACCGAAGGGTCTGTTTCCATACTCTACATCTCTATGACTCTATGACTCTAATACATGACAGTTGCAGATGGAATATTAAACTCTCAGATGTCAAGGTAACATTAATTTAAAAACCTTTTTGTGCCTTGTGGGCACTTTTCTCCCAAACTCAATGAACTTAGCTCGCAAAGAAGCCAATTTAATCAGACTTCTTTGAATTAACAAAAGCTGTGTGTTTATCATGAAAGAATTATTAATGCAACTCACCTACACACAGATTAGAAATAAGAGGTGAGGTCAAAAAATTAAAAGTCAAAAGATATTATACGGATGAGTGTCTGAATTCTTCACGAAGTCTCGATAGCTGAACATTGCAGGCAATGTCATAGAAGTTACTGGTAACATTGATATTGGCGTCTGAACCATGTTTTCTATTCTTAAATTCAAATTTCTCTGGCCTGATTATTTTTTAATGCAAATGCCACAATGGCTTTTTTTTTGAACGAACAAATTTAAGACAATATTAGATGAATATTCTTCCTTAATCCAGTCAACTACATTGTTCACCTGCACTGATGGTCCAACCTCCTCACCGACCTATCACAATTACCTCCCACCTGCATCTACCTATCACAATCCCACCTACTTTCCCACCAGCCCCACTCCTCATTCCTGATGAAGGGCTCATGCCTGAAACATCGAATTTCCTGCTCCTCGGATGCTGTCCGATCTGTTGTGCTTTTCTAGTGCCACACGTTTTGACTCTGACTCTCCAACATCTGCAGTCCTCACTTCCTCCTTTGGCTCATTTGTTACATTTACATGACTTCATTACAGTGTTAGGTGAACTTTGGTTTCATAAAGGGGCTCTTCAACCTGTAATATATCGAGTTTCTTTGTCACACTTCCTGTGATAGAACATCCGAGTACATGAATTGACAGGAACAATAATAAAGTAATCCACATACTTACCAATCAACTGAGCTCTTACCTATATTGTCAATTCAGTTAACAAGGTTCTGGGCTCAGTGCACTCCAGGGCCTAAGCACAAAAATCAAGATTAACTTGCAGTTCAGTATTGCATTGTTAGAAGTGTTATCTTTTGGATAAGATGTGAAATTGACACCCTATCTGTCTGCTTAAGTGAATGTAAAATATTGTGTAGTGCAATTTAAAGAACAAGTAATGACATTATTTCTGGTGCCCTGGCCAATAGTTATCCCTCATTTAACAGCACTAAAAAACTTCTCTGGTCATGAACTCAGTGTTTGTGAGAGTTATGCATGTTCAAATTAATTGTTGCAGTACCTAAATCCCCACAGGGACTAGGTGTCAAAATGTAATTGGTTGGAAACTTCTGCTGATCACAAAATGCATTGAATAATTGCAAATCTTTTTTCTTTTTTATACTAGTGCACTGGAACATGGAAAGAAGACTGTGCTATTAAAAGATGTGATCAAGGAGAAATTGTCATTGAAAAATACTGCAAACAGGAGAAGCCTACATGTCCTGATCATTTAAAACCCATTGAAGTAATAAATGAATGTGGCTGCATGTCTTGGGAATGTGGATGTTAGTATCACTTGCCTGAGATTGTTACTGTGTTGTTAGAATTTCTGAATGCCATTAATGTCAGAGTCATAAAGTCATAGAGATGTACAGCATGGAAACAGACCCTTCGGTCCAACCTGTCCATGCCGACCAGATATCCCAACCCAATCTAGTCTCACCTGCCAGCACCCGCACATATCCCTCCAAACCCTTCCTATTCATATACCCATCCAAATGCCTCTAAAAATTTGCAATTGTACCAGCCTCCACCACATCCTCTGGCAGCTCATTCCATACATGTACCACCCTCTGCATGAAATATTTGCCCCTTAGGTCTCTTTTATATCTTTCCCCTCTCACCCTAAACCTATGCCCTCTAGTTCAGGACTCCCTGACCCCAGGGAAAAGACTTTGCCTATTTATCCTATCCATGTCCCTCATAATTTTGTAAACCTCTATAAGGTCAACCCTCAGCCTCCAACACTCCAGGGAAAACAGCCCCAGCCTGTTCAGCCTCTCCCTTCGCTCAGATCCTCCAACCCTGCGAACATCCTAGTAAATCTTTTCTGAACTCTTTCAAGTTTCACAACATCTTTCAGATAGGAAGGAGACCAGAATTGCACACTATATTCCAACAGTGGCCTAACCAATGTCCTGGTGGCACGGTGGCACAGTGGTTAGCACTGCTGCCTCACAGCGCCAGGGACCTGGGTTCGATTCCCGCCTCAGGCGACTGACTGTGTGGAGTTTGCACGTTCTCCCCGTGTCTGCGTGGGTTTCCTCCGGTGCTCCGGTTTCCTCCCACAGTCCAAAGATGTGCGGGTCAGGTGAATTGGCCATGCTAAATTGCCCGTAGTGTTAGGTAAGGGGTATATGTAGGGGTATGGGTGGGTTGCGCTTCGGCGGGTCGGTGTGGACTTGGTGGGCCAAAGGGCCTGTTTCCACACTGTAAGTAATCTAATCTAATCTGTACAGCTGCACCATGACCTCCCAACTCCTGTATTCAATACTCTGACCAGTAAAGGAAAGCATGCTAAATGCCTTTTTCACTATCCTATCTACCTGTGACTCCACTTTCAACGACCTATGAACCTGCACTCCAAGGTCTCTTTGTTCAGCAACACTCCTTAGAACCTTACCATTAAGGGTACCAGTTCCTGCTAAAATTTGCTTTCCCAAAATGCAGCACCTTGCATTTATCTGAATTAAACTCCATCTGCCACTTCTCAGCCCACTGGCCCATCTGGTCAAGATACTGTTGTAATCTGAGGTAACCCTTTTTGCTGTCCACTACACCTCCACTTTTGGTGTCATCTGCAAACTTACTAACTGTACCTCTTATGCTCGCGTCCAAATCATTTATGTAAATGACAAAAAGTAGAGGGCCCAGCACCGATCCTTGTGGCACTCCACTGTTAACAGGCCTCCAGACTGAAAAACAACCCTCCACCACCAGCGTCTGTCTTCTACCTTTGAGCCAGTTCTGTATCCAAATGGCTAGTTCTCCTTGTATTCCATGAGATCGTACCTTGCTAATCAGTCTCTCATCGGGAGCCTTGTCGAACGCCTTACTGAAGTCCATATAGATCACATCTACTGCTCTGCCCTTATCAATCTTCTTTGTTACTTCATCAAAGAACTCAATCAAGTTTGTGAGACATGATTTCCCACGCACAAAGCCTTGTTGACTATCCCGAATCAGTCCTTGCCTTTCCAAATACATGTACATCCTGTCCCTCAGGATTCTCTCCAACAATGTGCCCACCACCGAGGTCAGGCTCACTGGTCTATAGTTCCCTGGGTTGTCCTTATCACCCTTCTTAAACAGTGGCACCACGTTAGCCAACCTCCAGCCTTCTGGCACCTCACCTTTGACTATCAATGATACAAATATTGCAGCAAGAGTCCCAGCAATCACTTCTCTAGCTTCCCATAGAGTTCTCAGGAACACTTGATCAGGTCCTGGGTATTTATCCACCTTTAACCATTTCAAGACATCCAGCACTTCCTCCTCTGTAATCTGGACATTTTGCAAGATATTACCATCTATTTCCCTACAGTCTATATCTTCCATATCCTTTTCCACAGTAAATACTGATGCACAATATTAATTTAGTATCTCCCCCATTTTCTGTGGCTCCACACAAAGATGGCCTTGCTGATCTTTGAGGGGTCCTATTCTCTCCCTAGTTTCCCTTTTATCCTTAATATATTTGTAAAACTCTTTGGATTCTCCTTAATTCTATTTGCCAATGCTATCTCATGTCCCCGTTTTGCCCTCCTGATTTCCTCTTAAGTATACTCCTACTTTCTTTATACTCTTCTAAGGATTCACTCGATCTATCCTGTCTGTACCTGACATATGCTTCCTTCTTTTTCTTAACCAAACTCTCAATTTCTTTAGTCATCCATCATTCCCTATACCTACCAGCCTTCCCTTGCACCCTGACAGGAATATGCTTTCTCTGGATTCCTGGTATCTCATTTCTGAAGGTGTCCCATTTTCCAGCCATCCTTTATCTGCGAACATCTGCCTCCAATCAGTTCTTGCCTACTACTGTCAAAATTGGCCTTTCTTCAATTTAGAACTTCATCTTTTAGATCTGGTCTATCCTTTTCCATCACTATTTTAAAACAAATAGAAATATAGACACTGGACCCAAAGTGCTCCCCCACTGACACCTCAGTCACCTGCCCTGCCTTATTTCCCAAGAGTAGGTCAAGTTTTGCACCTTCTCTAGTAGGTACATCCACATATTGAATCAGAAAATTGTTTTGTACACACTTAAGAAATTCCTCTCCATCTAAACCTTTAACACTATGGCAGTCCCAATTGATGTTTCGAAAGTTAAAATTCCCTACCATAACCACCCTATTATTCTTACAGATAGCTGAGATATCCTTACAAATTTGTTTCTCAATTTCCCTCTGACTATTGGGGGTCTATAATACAATCCCAACAAGGTGATCATCCCTTTCTTATTTCACAGTTCCACCCAAATAATGTCTCTGGATGCATTTCCGGGAATATCCTCCCTCAGCACAGCTGTAATGCTACCCCTTATCAAAAATGCCACTCCCCCTCCTCTTTTGCCTCCCTTTTTATCCTTCCTGGAGCATTTGTATCCTGGAACATTCAGCTGACAGTCCTGCCCATCCCTGAGCCATGTTTCCGTAATTGCTATGATATCCCAGTCCCATGTTCCTAACCATGCCCTGAGTTCATCTGCCTTCCCTGTTAGCCCCCTTGCATTGAAATAAATGCATGTTTAATTTATTAGTCCTACCTTGCCCCTGCCTGCACTGACTGTTTGACTCACTTCTGTTCTCAGCTGTACCCAACTCACATCGATCTCTTTCCTCACTATCTCCCTGAGTCCAACCCCCCACCTTACTAGTTTAAATCCTCCCAAGCAGTTCTAGCAAATTTCCCTGTCAGTATATTAGTCCCCTTCCAATTTAGATGAAATCCGTCCTTTTTGTACAGGTCACTTCTACCCCAAAAGAGATTCCAATGATCGAAAAATGTGAATCCTTCTCCCATGCACCAGCTCCTCAGCCATGCATTCATCTGCTGTATCCTCCTATTCCTGCCCTCACTAGCTCGTAGCACTGGGAGTAATCCAGATATTTCTACCCTTGAGGACCTCCTTTTAAAATTTCTACCTAACTCTCTGTAATCTCCCTTCAGAGTCTCAACCTTTTCCCTTCCAATGTCGGTTCCAATGTGGACAATGACCGCCTGCTGGCCCCTCTCCCCCGTGAGAACATTCTGCTCCGTCTCTGAGACATCCTTGATCCTGGTACCAGGGAAACAACACACCATTCTGCTTTTTCTCTGCTGGCCACAGAAATGTCTGTCTGTACCTCTGACTACAGAATCCCCTAACACAATTGATCTCTTGGAAGCTGACGTACCCCTTGTTGCATTAGAGCCAGTCTCAATACCAGAAACCTGGCTGTTTGTGCTACATTCCCCTGAGAATCCATCATCACCTACATTTTCCAAAACAGCATACCTGTTTGAAATGGGTATATCCACAAAAGACTCCTGCTCTAGCTTCCTACCTCTCTTACCCTTCCTATGGAGTTAACCCATCTATGTGACTGTATCTGAGACTTTCCCCCTTCCTATACCTGCCATCCATCACATATGTTGTTATTGCAAATTCCTCATCCCTTCTATCTGTCTCTCCAACCGATCCACTCGATCTGGTAAGATTCGCATCCAACAGCATTTATGGCAGATATAATCCGTAATAACCCTTAAACTCTCTTTAAACTCCCACATCTGACAAGAAGTACATATCACTGCAAAGGCTATTTTTGCTCCTTCACAATATACTGACCCAGAAAATAACACCGTCTTATTCCTCTACAAACACTGCCCCAGGTTAAATTAATAGCTATGGCTGATATTTTAAGTTTAATCAAGAGACTTATCCCAAACACATATAATTAAGAAAGAATCCACTGTACCCACTACTGCAGCCTTTCTATTGGACAGACTTAAAACAACAATTTACTTATCTGATTCTGTGCTGTGAACTTCGCCCAACAGTTCCTCCAAGATTAGTTGTGAATTACACTGTTTGTTAATTTTCCCAGATGCACTCCGATGTCCAGCGATACACAAATTCAAACAGCAAAGGTGGGAACTGTGCAGGTTTTCTCTCTCTCTCTCCTGCACTGTCCTCACCATGTGCTTCCTTTGTCTGCCCTTCTCCCTATTAAACTGCTGTTGTTTTGACTTTTTTCACTCCTTTATGTTTCCCTTCACAAAAAAACTTGCAAACAATATTTTCCTTACATTTCAGGTGAATGTAGAGTATGGGGTGATCCACACTACAGCTCCTTCAATGGGCTGTTTTATAATTTCTATGAAAACTGCACATACATTCTAGTGGAAGAACAAAATCCAATATACAATTTCACAGTTCTAGTGGATAATTACTTCTGCATTCCATGGTTCCCATATTCCTGCCCAAAAGGACTGATTATTTTTCACAGAGGGAAGAAGATCACTATTTCAATTAATCAAAACTTTGTGGTAAGTGGTCTGTCTTTTTTTAAAGTATTACTATTCAACGTGTGGTATTCTCAATTCAATTGGTCAATTAACTAGCTCCATAAATCAATGTAACATTCAAAAGGTGGTAACAGATTTACTCCAAATACATAAAAACCACAGACTCATCAGGTAAAAGAATAATCCTTTCAGCACATCAATTCTGTATCATTAAAGCCAAATTGAATTTGCATTAGTGCCACTTTCCAGCACTAGGCCCATAGCTTTGAATCTTATGACACTTCAACTGCTCATCCACATACCTTTTAAAGATTTTGAAGTTACCCACCTCAACTACGCTCTCAGGCAGTTTATTATATAGCTCTGACCACCCTCTGGGTGACTTGTTTTTCTCAACTCCCTTCTGAACCTCTAGTCTTTTACCTTAAAATTATGCCCCCTTGTTACTGACTCTTCAAATAAGGGCAACAGCTGCTTTCTATTCACCCCTGTTCATGTCCCTCACACTCTTATATACCTCTATCAGGTCCCCCCCCCCCTCAGTCTTCTTTGCTCGACATTGTACAGTGATAATTAAATTGTGCAGCTGCTGACCTGTGTTGTACCAACTAAACTGATGGAGCACTCCAATTGGATCCCATTGGCCTGACATTCAATTGGGGCTTGGGAGCCCCATGTCAGGAGAACATCAGGGTTCTGCTCTTGCAACAGGTGGGACATAGCCATCGACTGTCTTTTTCAAAAGAAATGGTCAATTAACAGTCAAACGGTATACTGGAGTCCAATCAAAGATACCAGATGATCTCCTGACACTGCAAGGGCAATAAGGAGCCTCTCAAGCATTAAGATAGTTACAACTTGCTGATGTGGGCATGCGAGAGAGAGAGAGAGAGAGAGACAGGGAGAGAGAGAGACAGAGGATAAATATGGCTTCTGGCCACTTTTGGAAGAGTCAAGAATAAAATCATCAAGAACTACCAGAATGTTAGGGAGAACACTTCTGATGGATGGAAAGAGGTTGGTTTATGGTCGCAGATGTGATAGTATTTTCATATTGACATTGGGAGGGGTGTTGGGGTGGGGTGGGTGGTGTGGAGTGGGGGCATGTTGAGATAGCATGGTAGTGGGGATATGGTTTAAATATCTGTGAAGAGCTGTCACCCGACCTGCCAATGAAACGCCACCCCTGTCCCCTGGCAAAGTTTCAACCATTGCAGGGAGACATCCTGAACAGGAGAAAATTCCACTTCATGCTGTCAAGCTATTATGTCTTTCGTAATGAATTCTGGTTTTTGATTTATCGGTTAGCCGTTTGCTCAGCAGCGGATAGTTATTTTGGCCAGGACCCTGTCTGCTTGAACATCGCACTGGTGTGGGATTGTGCCAGGAAATTGGCACATCAGTCAATGGCAGAAAATTCCAGACCTGACTGCCTCCAGATCTGACCTTGTTAAAAGTCCGGCCCAACTTTTCTGGAACAGGGATGGGGATATCACAACCTTGTGATCACTAGAGGAGTGAAAGGATAATAAATCTCACATAATTAACAATAAAAAACAGAAATAATGAAAATCCTATTCTCATGAAAAATTCTCTGGCCTAAACCTTTGGGCAAGATTTTCTCAAATCTGGTCAAGTCCCAGCATTGGCTGGAACTGCATCAGCAACACATTCAGCTGGTTAGTCCACAGGATGTCCCCTGTGCACTCCACCCGCACCCCACATTTTACAGTCAGAAGCTCAGTACAAGTACGTAGTTGCTGCTTGGTCTGCCGCAGAGTTCAGGATGGTTGCATGTCTCTGCGAGCTACCAATCTAATCCAGAACCTCAACAATGCCAACTCCAGAAAAAAATGGCCAGCGATGATGAAGGGAGAATCCCAGGAACCCGAACCAGAATGGTGACAAAATCTTCAAATAAAGTTATAATTCTACTTGCGACGCTGGAGGAGATGCAGCCGAAGAAAATGCTAGAGCCTTGAGGACTGGCATTCCAGATGGAGCCCTCTTTGATTAAAAAAGCCAACCCTTCCAGCTGCCTCCATTTAGTCAGAGGTCTCATTGATACTGGAAAGGTTGGGGGAGGGGGTGTTCGATCTATTAGCAGCAAAATGCAAACAACCTGCTAAATTGTTCTCTCGAGTGGAGAAGCCTATCTAATGTGTTTTCCACTGAATGGCAGGCTTTGGTCAAGAGGCCAATCTATCATTGCTCTTTGCAAATTTACCAGGAAATCCATCTTCTTGCTGCCTTCTTTTGAGGCTGTTTTAAACACTTTCCTTTAACTCTAAGCTTCTCCACACAAGTGATGTCTGACCTTCTAAGCATTTCCAGAATTTTCAAATGTTGCTGTGGATCTCCAGCGTTTATAATATTTTGCTTTTTTTCTAGTTAACAGTGAACAAATTCACTCCAAGACTTATTAGGTTGGGAGCTCTTTTGAGCACTGATGATTTCAATAAAATTGTACTTTTAATTCTACAGCTGAGAGTTAATGAAAAGCCAGAAAAAATTCCCTACGCATCAGACGAAATCACGATAGAACGTCGAAATTCAAGGAGTGTGCGTCTTTATTTCAGTGATATTAAAACAACTATCATAGCTGCTCAGAATGACTTTAAAATCATCGTGTCTGCAAAGGTTTTCTACAACAATACCCAAGGACAGTGTGGTATGTGGTTTTACCTATTCATGTTATGTTACTTTCCATGTTTTTGTTTCACTGCCGAGCTAAAGGTTCTGGTGATTTTAAATTTGCCATTGCAATTGCAACAAAAGTCTTATGCTTTTTTTCCTGATCTCTTTTAGGCTCTTGCTCAAATAGTTCAGCGGATGACTGTATGCGACCAAATGGGGTAATTGAGCCAACTGATTGTTGCCATAAAACTGCACTTGATTGGAAGTTTGAAGACCCTGGAAAACCATATTGCCAATCAGCTCCTCAAGGGGTATCATGTGAACCACCTACAACCACCACACCTTGCTCTCCCACGTCGATTTGTGATGTTATTCCAAAGATGTATGTAAAAGTGTTACATTTTTATTTAATTTCTTTCAAAATTAAGTTTAAAAGTCTATGAGCTGCATTTTCGTTCTGGAGTCATGAGCCTGAGAGTGAATGTGTATCCAGGTGGTGATTTTGTTTTGTGCCAGTAAATGACCTGTTTTCTAAGGTCAATTTGTGGCCAAGGACTTTGCTTGCCAAACAACTAAGGGTGGCATGAGGACTCACAAAGTATGAGGGGCAATAAGACACTCTCCAGCACTGCAAGATCGATGCTTACACTGTGAATGTTGTGATGTAAACCAAGAGACCAATGATGACACTGTGTAAGGTGGGTGTTGTTGATGCAAACCGGAGAGTGGGCATCTTAAGTTCAAAGCACCTTCGGAAGATTTACACTCACAACCTGGTTCTGTAATTGAGTGCTTTGATCAGGGAGCAGTGCACATAGAAAGAGCAACAGGAAGTTTAGAGACAAAACTATCTGTGATTGTGTATACAATAATTTGACATGCATTCTGTAAGTTTTTCTTTCAAACCCAAATTCTGTGAGTGTGTACTCGGGATGCTTGTTAATTCGAGTTAAAGAGTGTGGTGCTGGAAGATCACAGCCAGTCAGGCAGCATCCAAGGAGCAAGAGAGTCGACTCAGGAAGGGCTGATGAAGAGCTTCTGATCAAAGTGGCAACTCTCTGCTCCTGAGATGCTGCCTGACCGGCTGTGTTTTTCCAGCACCATACTCTTTAATTCTGATCTCCAGCAACTGCAGTCCTCACTTTCTCCATGCTTGTTTATTCGTTTGAGACATTTCCCATTCAGACATTGGAGATGGTCTGTAACAGTGATAAAACTCAGGAAATGTTTACTCAGTAATAAAGATGGAGTTAGGCAGCAACTTTACAGGCCAAAGGTGGGTTTGCTTTCCAGTAAGCACAGATTGACAAAAAAAACCAGCAAACCACATTGAGCTGTCATTTTTTTCCGTGTAGGTTTTTACTGCTGTAGTCTGCAACAACATGATCTGGAGTTGGCCAAAGAGCTGGCTATGCTAGACATGACAGAATACAATGAGATAGAATTAATACATAATCTCATGGTAAGGGCACCCATAGATTTCACCAACCATATTATTATATATATCATTATAAATTTTAGAATCAGTTTGAGAAAGACAGAAGTGGGTCCAAGACTATCCATCAAAATTTTAAATACTTCAAATTATAATGTGGTACAGGTAAATTGGCAAATTAGCTAACACCTTAAGGGTTTAAGAAATAGGAACAGGAGTAGGCCCTTCGGTCCCTTGATCCTGTTTCACCATTAAATAGGATCGTACATGATAAGTCAATAGAGATGCCGTGGCAGAATTTATGGGGATATCTCAGAATACACAGAATAGATACAATGCAAGAATAAGAGCAATTCCAATCCTCCATCTATAGTTAACTCAATACAGGAAAGAGAACATTCAATTAACAGAGACGTAATTATGCAAAAACATGTGATAGCTCAGTGATTGTACAGAATATACAAAAAAAGCAAAATATACCCAAAAGGAAGATACGAATAAATAGGGGCTGTTCAGCTCATCAGATTGAATTGATGATCCAAGCAGCATCCCACCCTGACCCCGTAACCCCACATGGAATGTACAAACTCCATATGGGCAGTCACCCAAGACTGGAGTCAAGCCTTGTTTCTGTGAGGCAACAGTGCTAAGCAGTGTGTCATCAAGCTGCCCCAAAGAGAGTATGAGAAAAAGCTGACCAGAAACATCAAAACACACTGTTAGCACTTTCATAAATATCGAAAGACGAAAATAATTAACAAAGTGAGCGTTGTTCCTATAGAAAGTCAGACTGCAGAATTAACAATGGAAAGTAAGGAAACAACAGATATTTTGCATTAATCTTCCCTGTAGAGAAAATAAGCAATATCCCCAAATCAGAGAACAATGAGAGAATAGAAGAGAGGGGAGAACTTGGGAAAAATTGCTAGAGAATTGCTCCTGAGCAAATTGTCAGCGCTGGGAGCTGATAAGTGCTGGGTTCCTGATGAACTTTGTCCTAGGGTGCTAAAAGAAGTGCCAAATATGAGAGTTGATGCATTGATTTTAATTTCAATTTTCCAAAATTCCCTTGATTTGAGGACCATCCCATAGATTGGAAGATAGTGAATGCACCTCCTTTATTCATGAAATAAAGAGACAGAAAAACGTAAACTACATGCTGGTTAGTTTAACATAGAAGCCAATGTTAAGAAAGTTATATCTTGTCTCTTAGAAAAATTCATTGTATGGTTTTGAAATCAGCATGGTTTTGGAAAGGAACATCATGTTTGATCAATATATTGGAGCTAAATAGAATCTCTATAGTGTGGAAAAAGGCCCTTAACCCAACAAGTCCACACTGACCCTCTAAAGAGTAACTGTACATCTTTGGACTATGTGAGGAAACCGGAAACACAGAGACACAGGGAGAATGTGCAAACTCCACACAGATAGTCACCTGAGGCTAGAATTGAACCCAGGACCCTGGTGCAGTGAGGCAACCATGCTAACCACTGTGCCGCCCCCATTGAAGAAGTAACACAGCTGTGGATAAAGAGGGAATAAAGTACAAACTGAGTCTGAGTCAGTCACATGGTGCTTAAGTCTTTTACATTGACCACAATTAAACAGAATAAAGTCATATTAGGCTAACCAAGTAGTACATAATCCCGAGACTGTTACTTTCAATCTCACAATGTCCATTGTGGGGAAAGTACTTAGTTTAAATCATTTTCCACCATTTGCTCATTATTAAACACAGTTATGATACCAAAAACAAGCTGCTATATTAACCTTCATAATAGCCCAAACACTTCAAAATTTGATTTGATATACTGTCACTAGATGGAGCCTAGTCAATTAGAATTTCACAAGACACTGTCATTTCGATATGTGCTGTGTTTATAGTACCGGTATTTCAGCATTTATGCTGTTTCATATATAACTTTTAAATCAAAATAAATTATCTTATTTATCTGAATGCGGTCATTTAGGCATGTACACTATTTCAACCTCAATGCTTTAAACCTGTTTTTCTGATGAGAAGAATCCTGAAGGACCCAATTGTACAGTGATTCTATTAGATTTTCTAATTTATTTTACTTTATAAGACACTTCAGCTAGGAATGCACATATTGCACACTTTCTGTGTTTCAACCTGTACATTGGTTTTTCTGAGCAGAAAATGTGTGCAGAGACTAGCTCAGGTTTTAATGTGGAAGGCTTGCACATTTCAGTTAAAGTTGCTTCATTTCATGTTACAAATTTCAAGAGTATTATCATCATTTTAAGTGACGAGTTCCTACATATTGTAAGTTCCAACTGCACATTTATCTGTAAAACATTTACAAAAAGATAGATTGACCCACCAGGAGTCAAAATATACTCAAGGATTCTTTGAGATTTTACCAGGAGATTTTACATATTGATTTTCAGAACTCCGTGCATAAAGCTTTCACATAGAAACCATACAGTTCTCGAACCTCTAAGTTTTAATCTTGCTCTATGCCTCCATTCAAGCAGATTAGAGCAAATGAAAGACAATGTTGGGCAGTTGACGAAGAATCCAATAACAATTAGACTGCTTTCCTTTATTTATCCCATTCCCTTCTCTCCTAAATCCCTTGTTCTCTTGCAGTGACGAATATTAAACAAACTCCTGAGTGGAGTCACTGGACCTGAAATGTTAATTCTGACTTCTCGTCATAGATACTGCCAGACTTGCTGAGCTTTTCCAGCAATGTACAGCTTCCACATTTTTATTTTAGTATTGAATGTTTCTCTTTGTTTGGTTATTGCTGATCCAACATTAGCTTGTAAACCTAAAATCTAGATTCAAGTGGAGGTTTTCTAAAGGAACAATGGTATTTTATCTGAAGAAACAAATTGGGAAATTACAAACCTAAATACGTGAAATTATCTGTAATTATGAAAACTATTTTGAGGTGGGACTGAAAATCAAACACAATCATTTTTGCATCAAGAAAGGTTGCTCCTACCGTTGTTTTCCCCAGGACTATTTAAAATGATTTGAGGGCAAGTTAATCTGTTACCTCATTAATTTTGAACCTTGCATGTTACCTAAAATATGGAGGTGGTTTTCAATCTTCCACTGCTTTGATTGTGAATAATTAATAGCAGTGACAATTTGGTTATCGTTTGAACTAACAAATAAACCGGTCTTTAGGTATCACGACCATAATACTTATACATAAAAAGTATATTTTGAAGCTTCAAGAAGTTTTGCACAAGATCTTTAGAGATCTTTGATATTTTCTCCACCACACAGACTAACTGAAAATTGTAGCATGGTTGACCTTGACCCGTTCTGGCAAAGCTGTAATTCTGACCATTGCCTGGTCAATTCGACAGAAATAGACTGTACAAATATCCAAGCAGCTGCTGACACATGTAGAGAAAATGCATGTGTTGACTGGAGATCTTCAGCACCTGAATGTCGTGAGTATCTAAAGAATCTAAGGAACTTGGTAATCTGTTTCATGTAAATGTTCTCTTTTAATTTGAATTGCAATTTTGAAATGATCTATAGTCTATTTTAATAGATAAATTGGGAACAATTTTAGCTCTGCACAGGTTTTGAGAGCACAGCTATTGGAGGGAAAAGTGGAGTAAACTGCCAGCCTGTATGAGGCATGTTAACTCCTGGGTACCCCTGTATGTTTCCAGTATGCTGGCTGTTGGGGAGAAAGTTGACTAGTGGGTGAGATAACAACATTATATGCCGAGAAAATATCTGCTGCAAAATACTATTGCTGAGAAATATCAACAAAGGATCAACTTAGTACTTAGAGTTGGGCATCAGAGTGCAGTTTGTATCAGTTAAGTTGCTATGTTTTATATTCATTGTAGTTACTGGAGGAAGTGAGGATGCGCTGAGGAAATGCACATTCCTTCAGTGCTAGCACACAGTTATAACAGAATGACTTAATCATGTGTCACACCCTCGGTGTAGGGCATACATTGCACAAAATATGTGCACTTATGGGGAGCAGGTAATTAAGCATGAAGTGTTTGTTGAAAGGAACGCTTTGTTGGAACCTTTGGATATAGCATCTATATTTTATAGAATCCCTACAGTGTGAAAACAGGCCATTTGGCCTAACAATTCCACACCAACCCTCCAAAGAGTAACCCACCCAGACCCATTCCCTACCCTACTACTGTATATTTACCCCTAACGAATGTACCCAACCTACATATCCCTGAAAACTCTGGGCAACGTAGCATGGTCAATTCACCTAACCTGCACATCTTTGAATTGTGAAGGAAACTAGAGCATCCTGAGGAAACTCTTGTAGATTCAGGAAAAATGTGCAAACTCCACACAGGCAGTCACCTAAGGTTGGAATTGAACCATGCTGCCCTTGGTGGCTCAGTGCTTTGATTAATTGGATTTATTTTCCACAGTAAAGCTATTACCTGGTAACAGGTTGAGCAATTCATCAACTTCACCAACATATTCCACCCTGACTTAAATTTACCCAGACCATCTCTGGCACCTTCCTCCCCTTCCTGGACCTCTCCATCTCAATTAATGACGACCGACTTGACACTGACATTTTTTTACAAACCAACCGTCTCCCACAGCTACCTGGATTACACCTCTTCCCACCCTACCTCCTGCAAAAGTGCCATCCCATATTTCCAATTCCTCTGCCTCCGCCATATCTGCTCTCAGGAGGACCAGTTCCACCACAGAACACAGCGGATGGCCTCCTTCTTTACAGACTACAATTTCCCTTGCCACGTGGTAAAAGATGCCCTCCAACACATCTCGTCCACAACACGCACATCCGCCCTCAGACCCCACCCCTCCAACCATAACAAGGACAGAACGCCCCTGGTGCTCACCTTCCACCCTACCAACCTTCACATAAACCAAATCATCCGCCAACATTTCCACCACCTCCAAACGGACCCCACCACCAGGGATATATTTCCCTCCCCACCCCTTTCCATCTTCCGCAAAGACCGTTCCCTCCGTGACTACAGGATCACGCCCCCCTACAACCCACCCTCCCATCCTGGAACCTTTCCCTGCCACCGCAGAAATTGCAAAACCTGCAACCACACCTCCTCCCTCATCTCCATCCAAGGCCCTAAAGGAGCCTTCCACATCTATCAAAGTTTTATCTGCACATCCACCAATATCATTATTATTGTATCCGTTGCTCCCGATGCGTCTCTACATTGGGGAGACTGAATGCCTCTTAGCAGAGCACTTCAGGGAACATCTCTGGGACACCCGCACCAATCAACCACACCGCCCTGTGGCCCAACATTTCAACTCCCCCTCCCACTCTGCCGAGGACATGGAGGTCCTGGGCCTCCTTTACCGCTGCTCCCTCACCTCCTGACGTCTGGAGGAAGAACACCTCGTCTTCCGCCTCGGAACACTTCAACCCCAGGGCATCAATGTGGACTTCAACAGTTTCCTCATTTCCCCTTATCCCAGCTCACCCCAGTTCCAAACTTCCACCTTAACACTGTCCCCATGACTGGTTCTACCTGCCTATCTTCTTTTGCACCTATCCACTCCACCCTCCTCCCTGACCTATCACCTTCATCCCTCCCTCACTCACCTATTGTACTCTATGCTACTTTCTCCCCACCCCACCCTCCTCTCATTTATCTCTCCACCCTTCAGGCACTTTGCCGTATTCCTGATGAAGGGCTTTTGCCTGAAACGTCGATTTTACTTCTCCTTGAATGCTGCCTGAACTGCTGTGCTTTTCCAGCACCACTAATCCTTCTAAGCCGTCCTTATTAATATCGCCATCCAGATGTCTTTTAAATGTTGTAATTGTACCAGCCTCCACCACATCCTCTGACAGCTCATTCCATACATGCAACACTGTGTGTGAAAACATTGTCCCGTAGATCTCTTTTAAATCTTTCCTCTCTTACTCTAAAGCTATGCCTCTAGTTCTGGGCTCCAGTTCTGGAACTGTGCACCTATACTCCAAGGTCTCTTTGTTTTGTGCACTCCCCAGGACCTTACCATTAATTGTATAAGTCCAGCCCTGATTTGCCATTCCAAAATGCAGCACCTCACATTTATCTAAATTGAACTCCATCTGCCACTCGTCAGCCCACTGGCCTCTAACCATGGTCCCATTGTACTCTGAGTAACCTTCTACATTGTCCACTACATCTCCTATGTTGGGTCATCTGCAAACTTACTAACTATACCTCCAATTTTCACATCAAAGTCATTTATATAAATGACAAAAGGCAGTGGGCATAGCATCGATCCATGTGGCACACCACTGATCACAGGCCTCCAGTCTGAACAGCAGTCTTCCAACACGACCCTTCAACACGACCCTCTGCCTTTGAGTCAGTTCTATATCCACATGGCTAGTTCTCCCTATATTCAATGTGATCTAACCTAGCTAACTAATCCATCGTGAGGAACCTTGTCAAACACCTTACTGAAGTCCATATAGATAAAGTCCACCTCCGCCCTATCAATTCTCTTTTTTTCTTCAAAAAATTCAATCAAGTTAGTGAGACATGATTTTCCACGCACAAAGCCATCTAACTATCCCTAATCAGTCTTTGCCTTTCCAGATACACGCCTCAGGATTCCCTCCAACAACTTGCCCACTGGCGATGTCAGGTTCACTGGTCTATAGTTCCCTGGCTTTTCCTTAAGATCTTTCTTAAATAGTGGCACCACCTTTGCCAAACTTTAGTCTTCTGGTACCTCAGCTGTGACTATTGATTTCCAGTGGCCCAGCAATCTCTTCCCTCACTTCTCACAGAGTTCTAGGGTACATCTGACCCGGTCCCAGGGACTTATCCACCTTTATGTATGTTAAGACATCCAGCATCTCCTCCTCTGTAAAACAGACATTTTTCAAGATGTCATTATTTATTTCCCCAAGTTCTCTAGCTTCCATATCCTTCTCTACCATAAACACTGGTGCAAATTATTCATTTAGTATCTCTTCCATCTCCTGCAGTTCCACACATAGCTGTTCTTGCTGATCTTTGAGGGGCCTTATTCTCTCCTGAGTTACTTTTTTGTCCTTCATGTATTTGTAGAATCCATTTTGTTTCTCCTTAATCCTATTTACCAAAGCTATCCCATGTCCTCTTTTCCCCCTCCTTATTTCCTTCTTAAGTATTCTCCTACTGCCTTTATACTCTTCTAGGTATTCACTCGATCCTTCCTGTCTGTACCTGACATATGCTTCCTTCTTTTGATTCTCTTTCATCATTTAGCATTCCCTACACCTATCAGCCTTGTCCTTCACCCGAACAGTAACACACCATCCCTGGACTCTTAGTTTTAAGTCTTTCCATTTTCCAGCCATCCCTTTGCCTATGAATATCCACCCCAATCATTTTTTGAAAGTTCTTGGTGATTACTGTCAAAATTATCCTTCCTCCAATTCAGAATTTTAACTTTTAGATCCAGTCTACTACTTTTCATCACTATTTTAAAACTAATAGAATTAAGGCCACTGGTCCAAAATGCTCCCCCATTGACACCTCAGTCACCACCCCTGCTTTATTTCCCAAGAAGAGGTCAAGTTTTGCTCCTTCTCCAGTAGGTACATCCACACACTGAATCAGAAAATTTTCATGTAAACACTTAGCAAATTCCTCTCCATCCAACCCTTACCACTATGTCAGCCCCAGTCTATGTTTGGAAAATTAAAATCCACTACCATTGTCAGTAGTTAGATTTCATTAGCTTAAATGCTCCTTTAATGCTGCAATCCATTTTGGCTCTGTTGAACAATGACCTTTGTGTTCAAAACATAGATAAAAGCATAATCCCCACCCTGACCACTCGAATAGTGCACAAAATGAAAATTTGAGCTTTCAACATTTTTACCATTGGCTCTCTTCCTGTGGCTCCAGGAGAATTGAGTCATTCTGCAGGTTAGACCAGCTGACAATACTAAATGGGTACCTTGGTCAAGGTTGCTTGACTTGGAATGGCGGTTGGCTTTCTCAAGGTGGAAAGGATTTTTAGATGGCATTTGTGGTTTTCTGTTCAGTATCAATCAATAGACTACAGGATCATAAGGTATAGGATCAGAATTAGGCCATTCAGGCTATCAATTCATTTCCACCATTTGACCAAGGCCCGTTTTTATCGAATTTTCCCAATGTCTCCTCAAAGGATTCTAACAGGTTTGTCAGGCATAAACTCCCCTTGAAGATGCCATGCTGACTCAGCCCCATTTTACCATGCACCTCCACACATTCTGCAATCCCATCCCTAATAATGGGATCTTGCTGACAAATGAGGTCGGTCAAAGTGGCCTATAAGTTCCCATTTTCTGCCTCTCTCCCATCTGAAATATTTGTGTTACAGTAGCCATTTTTTAGTCTTCTGGAACCCTTCCTGACCCCAGTGATTCCTGAAATATCACTTCCAATGCCTCCACAATCTCCTCAGCTTCATAGAACCACAGAATCCCTATAGGGTGGAAGCAGACCATTTGGCCATTGAGACACATCAACCTTCTGAAGAATATTCCATCCAGACTCACCCACTACCCTATTCCTCCGCCCTATATTTCCCATGGTTAATCCAACTAACCGACACATTCCTCGACATTATGGGCAATTTGGCACAGCCAAAACACCTAACCTGCACACAGCTGGACTGTGGATGGAAACCAGAGCACCTGGAGGAAACTCATGTAGAGATGGGGACAATGTGCAATCCACACAGATTGTCGCATGAAAGTGGAAGCAAACCCAGATCCCTGGTGCTGTGAGGCAGCGATCTAACTCTGAGCCACTGTGCCACTCCATCTCCTTCAGAACCCTGGAGAGTAATCATCCAGTCCAGGCAACTAATCCATCATCCGGACTTTTAGCTCCTCTGCACTTTCTGCACAGCAAAGGCAACTACACTTACCTCTGCCCCCTGTCCATCTTGAAGTTCTGGTATGCTACTGGTTTCTTCTATTGTGAAGATTAATGAAAGGTGTCTATTCATTTCTCCCACCATTTTTTAATTCCCCATTACCACTTTACCAGCCTTATTTTCTAGCATTTTAATGTCCTGTTTTGCCTCTCTCTTGCTTTTCAAATAATCTAAAAACATTCCTGCAACTTCTTTTGTATTTCAGAGAACATTGAACAGTACAGCACAGTTACAGTGTACAGGACTTTAGGCCCTCGCTGTTGTGCTGACCTTTTATCCTACTCTAAGATCAGGCTAACCTACATGCTCTTCATTGTACTATCTCCCATGTGTCATCCAAGAGTTGTTTAAATGTCTCTAATGCCTCTGACTCTACTACCATCACTGGCAGTGCAGTCCATGCACCCACCACTCTCTGTAAAAAGAACCCATCTCTGACATCTCCCCTAAACCTTCCTCCAATTACCTGAAAATTATACCGCCTTGTAATAGCCATTTCCAGCCTGGGAAAAAGTCTCTGGCTATCTACTCTAACAATGCCTCCCATCATAGTACACCTCTGTCAATTACTAGTTAGCTTATCCTTGGCATTTCATTTCCTTTCCCTGTATTGCTTTTTTACTTGTGCTTGGCTCATTTTTAAAGGTTTCCCAATCCTCTGGTTTCCAGCTAATCTTCATCACATTATATGGATCTTCTTTTGCTTTATCTTGCCTCATTCACCGCTCAGTGTGTTTCTTTTTCTTTGGGATGTATTTCTGCAGTGATTCCTGAATACTCCTAGAAACATCAATTCTTGCATTTCCACTACCTTTCCTGCTAGGATCCCCTGCTAATCAACTCTGGCCAGCTCCTCCCTCATGTCTTTGTAGTTACCTTTACTCAAACGTAATATTGTTACATCTGATTCTAGTTTCTCCCTCTCTAACTTCAGGGTGAATTCTATTATATGGTCACTTCTGAGGCTTCGTTCATCTTATCTTGCTAATGATTTCCTTTTCCTTGGTCTGCTACCAATCTGATTTTCCCAATTCGTCTGCATATTGAAGTTCCCCATGATTAACATAATCGTGCTTTCTTCAATGCTTTTTCTAACTCCTGATTAATTTCCTTCACCACATCCTGACCATTACTTAGGGGCCTGTACTCAACTCCCATCAGATTCCTTTTTCCTTTGTGGTTCCTCAACTCTACCCACACAGCTTCACACTTTCTTACTATTCATTTAATTTCATTCTTACTAACAAGGCAAACCCACCTCTTCTTGACCACGTGCCTGTTCCTTCAATAGGATGTATATCCTTGGTTATTTAGTTCCCAGCCCTGAACCCCTTGTCGTCACATCTCTGTGTTAACCAGAACATTGTACCCATCAATTTTAATTTGCCCAACAAGCTCACTTACCTTGTTTGGTACACTGGGCGCATGCAAGCACAACACCCTCAATTCTAAGCTGAATGCCCCTTCTCACTGTTGTCTCTATAAGGTACCTGAAGTTAGATTTTTGATTCTTTCTACACTCTGACCTATTACTTGCCCTGGAAAGTTTAATAACCTTTCCTGACTCCTCTCCTCTTTTGATTATCTTTAAAATCTATGTGACCACCTTATTTAGCCTTTCCATTGGGATTTTGGTCCTAGATTGGTGTGGATTGTGCAGCTTCCTCCTATCCCAATATTGATGCCAGTGCCATATGAAATTGAACCCCTCTTTCCCACAGCGCTCCTTTAGCCATAATCTTCTTAACTCTTTGCCGGTTTACTTGTGGTTGAGGTAATGATCCTATGATTACAATCTTCGAGGTCCTGTTTGTTAATTTTATTCTTAATTCCTGATATTCCTCAAACAGAACCTCTCAAAGTCATAGAGATGTACAGCACTTGTCCATACTGACCAGATATCACTACCCAATCTAGTCCCATCTGCCAGCCCTCCGACCCTTCCTAATCATATACCTACCTTATCTATGTTGTTGGTGCCAGCATGGACCACAACAACTGAATCTCCCCCTCTCTTTCCAGGTTCCTTTCAGGAAACCTGACTTGAGGCGTCATTCACCTTGATACCAGGTCGACATCACTCCATTCAGGCAGTCTTGATCTTGCTCACAAAACTTGCTATTTTCCCTACTAATTATAGAATCTCTTAACATGAACACTTATCTTTGTGCTCCCCCCTTTGGAATGGTTTCCTGGTCCATGGTGCAGTGGTCAGTTTGGTCATTCTCTCTGTAAATTCTTTCCTCATCCACACATGGCGAAAGTGCCTCATATCAATTGGACAAGGTCAAGTGCTGAGAGTCCTTCAATACTACACTCAGGATCCCTCTACTGCATCACTTGTGATTTGGAGGAGCCGGTGTTGGACTGGGGTGGACAAAGTTAAAAATCATACAAAACCTGGTTAAAGTCCAACAGATTTATTTGGATGTACTGGCTTTTGGAGCACTTGTTCCTCACTTGTGGCCACATTTTAAATGTTTAAGCTATACCTGGAACACAAGATCAGGGTAACCCTCCCTCCTGACTGTGCATCACTGTCAGAAGCTCTGTTTCCAGCTCATCAATTTTGAGCTGCAGTTCCTACAGACACTGATGTGGCCATGGGATCTCACATCACACAAGAACAACACATCACCTGTACTGTCATTTCTAATATAGTTAATTAGGTTTTATTTATTGTTGAAAAACCCTCATTCTCGAATAGTTCCTAAATGATAATACTCTTTCTGAATCTACTACTATTTAAGGCTAATCCCCAAAGCTTCTCCCCAACCAGTTAATTGGACCACAACTTATCTATGATGTCACTTTCTCAAAAGGAATTGAACCAACATGCAGAGATCAGAATGATCAAATCCCTGTGTTTAAGTCATGCTCTCTGTTGCTCATGTTCCCTACTTACGTGAGTTTTAACATGTTCTAGTTGTTTAGTATGCAGCTGACATGTAAACAAGATCACAACATCTTAGATTGCATCAAATCTGAGAAAAGGACAATAAATTAGACCAACACTCGTCAGATTAATGGTTGCCTTCAGCCCTGCAGGGTTGTTTATAAAGAGAGTGAGAGATCAGGAAGAGAAGATCCGATCTAAAGGTTCACCTTCATCACTGTTGTCAGTCTTATCTGACTCGATGATATCAATGCCAGTCACTTCCGTACTGTTTGCAGCATGGCAAGGTGGTAATAGCGTTGGTTATCTCACGACTGCAGGAAGGGTAGAACTGGGTGTTCAAGGCATGTTACCATTTATTGGCTTTTCACTGCTTCCCGCACCTGATAAATCATTGCTCCATTCATTTCACACTCATTCCATACTGAGAGATAAAATCTGTTGACATAGCTGGTACAAAATTCCACATTCCTAAATATTGTATTAGTTTTTCCTGAGGAAACTTCATAAACCAAGTTTCTCTTTCTGTGAATTTCTCCTGTTCAACAACAGAGCTTGAGAATATATTAGACAAGGACTAAAGTATAACAATGTGAGCATATTTGAGAGAATTGCCTAGCAATTCTAATCACATATATTTAGTCATGCAATAATGGCAGTGCGTATTGGTATTTGTGATACTTTATCAGTATTACAATGATTTGGAGGAGCCGGTGTTGGACTGGGGTGGACAAAGTTAAAAATCATACAAAACCTGGTTCAAGTCCAACAGGTTTATTTGGAAGTACTGGCTTTTGGAGTGCTGCTTTTTCAGCACCTGATGAAGAAGCAGTGCTTTGAAAACTATTGCCTCCAAATGAACCTGTTGGACTATAATCTGGTGCTATGTGAGTTTTAGCTTAGTATTACTAGTTTCATTTTGTTTAAAATTAGGCCATGGTTTTGTTTTCCATTTCTGATGGTGGACCCAACTGGTTTTTGTGTAATTTGTGGCCACATCTCTTTTATGTTTCTTGTAGCTTTTACCTGCAGAGCGCCGCTGGTTTATAAGCCTTGTGAAATGAAACAAGACGATTATTGTGAGCAGAAGTAAGTATGGTGTACTCTCTTTTGCATATTTTCAGTTTGATGCTAATATTATCAAATGCTTATCATAAATGATCAACATTAAAATTACTTTACAGCTCATCAGTCTGAGTACAGCAGGAAAACAAAATGGACGGTGGGATGTACCATTCCACACAGGCTTTGTGCTCGAAATGTTTCCTGCACAGCCTAGCAATACATCTCGAAGAAACCTTATGCAATCTCAGCCTGTATTTCCTACAGCTCAAACAAATAAACAGAGACTCGTTTGAAATTTAAAGTTGAATTTCAGGTTGTGAAAGGGGTACTGCAGTATTCGAGCAGAAGTTTGATTTGCCATCATCACACAAATCCATCAACTCCAAGATCAGCAGCCTCCCTGCCATTTTGAAATCATTAATTATCGACTGAACGACTGCAATATTACATTCCCTACCCTATAACACTCCCCATGTAAGTGCCTGAGAATCATATCCAATGGGAAATTTAACTTAATTTTCAGGGTTGCGTGGGACAGGGTCAAGTGTTCTCTCGTGTCATGCACTTCTCAGCCCATTACACGTGCATGTGAGATGTGGCATGAATATAACAACAAACATTAAGACATGGATAAGCAGAAAGTTCTCACCCCCAGCACCAGATCCATGCAGGCACAGGTCTTCATCTGTAAGATATCATCTCTCGGGTCCTCCTGAGCATGTTCTGCATTGCCACTCTGTCAGCTGGAGTTAGGAACAGAGCCATTATTAGTTCTCTTCAAAATAATATGGTTACTCTCTTTAAAATAACAATGGTTGTGCTCTCACTTTCAGTACATTGAAGAAAGGGTTAATGTTGGTCACTTATGAAGAAGGCTGCTTTTGTCCAGATGGAATGAAGCTATCTGAAAACAGAACTGAATGTGTTTCTACATGTAAGCTTACTTACCTTCACTTGATATGCAATTATTTTGCTAATTTTGTAGTCAGATAAAATCACAATAGTAATTACCATAAATAACTTTGATGACTGTTTGACATAAAGTCATAAAACTGACAAAAGTTTGTGTTGAATACCAGGTTGCCTGGACACCAGTGGAAGTAGGAGAAATGTAAGTGAATCAGAATTTGATATTTCCTCTATTCAGAACATTTTTGTAAAAGTTATTTGTTAGTTGTGATCACGTGTGATAAAAGAGAATTTAGTTGTTTTCTTCATTCCATTGCAAAATTTTGAAAAATAACATTGAATAATTTTTCGTGGTTATGAAAATACACTTGAAAAGAAAATCGATGGCATTTTATTAGTTTTATCCAGATCCATCTAATATGTTTAATAAATCAAATGTAACAATTGCTTGAATCTCAGAAATGCCAGAATGTGAGAGTTGTATTTTGCAAAAACAATGCATTCCTTCTTTAAGTCAGAAGATTCCACATTATCAGGAATAATTTTACCACACAGATTTGTTGAGAAGATGCATCTTTCTGTGAGAAGACCTGGGATATTAGCTGCAGGTGGAAATTGCATAGGTTATAAACCTGGGGATTGCTGTTTTAAGATTTTACACTAATAGTATTTACCAAATTTATAGACTTGAATACTACAAAATAAAGAGGCAATTATGCTTAGTTTGTTTTCAATAAGTGTAACTATTAACTACTGAACAACAAGAATATGAACATAACTTCAACACAAACCTCAGATTGACTGTGTACCAGTAATTATATACGTCACGTCTCCAGGGATTCACTGCTTTCCTACCTTATAATTCCTTTGGAAATTCCAGACAGCATTTTTTTATTCAGTCACAGCCACTCTGTCTTCCTAATTAGTTTTAAATCTTAGTGTGATAATAATTCAGAACATTGCACCTGGAAATCCAAAACATCTGATATATTCTTGCTGTAATTTCAGGAGAAATCTCTCACAAGACTTTAAAACTCGATGGGGAGTCAGTATAGCAGAGCCCAGTTAAGTGCACAGATTTTGGTGAGGCCTTATAAAAGGATGTACCCTGAACATATTGATATCAGAAAAGGCTAGGGCTTGGACAGAGACTGAAGATATAGAAGTTCACTCAGAGAGAGTAACAGCCAACCTATCTGATGAGGGAATGCACAGCAAATGGAGAGGCTGGCTAGAATCATGGTCTGGAACCTCAAAAGAATTTTCTTTTTAATATGAAAAACAAGATTGTTCCCTTACAAAACCTTCCCGATCTCTTCAGTGAGCAGGTACTTAAGAAGCAGCTCTCTTGGTAAGGGTGAGGAATTGTTCGAATCTTATCGTTAACGTCAGGAAACCTGGACAAATTAACAGAAGTCTCACTTAGATGCACATTCTCTGTTACTTTCCTGTTTTGGATGTGAAGGTGCTGGTGTTGGAATGGGGTGGACAAGTTCAGAAGTCACATGACACCAGGTTTTAGTCCAACAGATTTATTTGAAATCACAAGCTTTTAGGGTGCTGCTCCTTCATCAAGTGATATGAAGAGAAGCTCACCACTGTATCCTGGGGCGTTTAACTTCAGACCTTCAGGTCTATTGTAGTTAACAAGTATATTGAGATTATTTCTGGTAGAAACTGTACATTTGTTAAAACCCTATTAATGAACATTAAATCAAGAACTGGTGACATTGAATTATTTTATTTATTTGACTGGAAAGTGTCCATTGAATTGATTAACTTATTATGCTGCATCTGTCATTCTTAGGAAGGTGAAAAGTGGGTTGATCCCAAGGACAGTTGTGTTTCCTACACATGTTTTGAGTATGGAGTTGCAACAAGTGTAATAACTTGTTCCAACCAATCTGATTGTGATGAGGTTTGTACAATGTATCATTCATGTTTATCAGATGTTCCTTCATTCTGATTTTGTTCATTTTGCTTTTCTCCATCTCCATCCTTCTGTGACTTCACTTCTTTATGCCTTTCTCTTCTCTCTTTTTCAGTTTTCAGTTTTTTTGCATTTATCTGAATTAAACTGCATCTGCCACTTCTCAGCCCATTGGCTAATCTGGTTAAGATCCTGTTGTAATCTGAGGAACCCTCTTCACTGTCCACTACACCTCCAATTTTGGTGTCTTCTGCAAACTTACTTACTGTACCTCTTACGCTCTCATTCAAATCATTATGTAAATGACAAAAAGTAAAGGACCCAGCACCGATCCTTGTGGCACTCCACTGGTCACAGGCTTCCAGTCTGAAAAACAATCCTCTGCCACCACCCTATGTCTTCTACCTTTGAGTCAGTTTTGGATCCAAATGGCTAGTTGTCCCTGTATCCCGTGGATCTAACCTTGTTAATCAGTCTCCCATCGGGAATCTTGTCGAAAGCCTGACTGAAGTCAATTAAGATCACACCTCTCACTCTGCCCTCATCGATCCTCTTTGTTACTTCTTCGAAAAACTCAATCAAGTTTGTGAGACACGATTTCCCATGCACAAAGCCATTTTGACTATTCCTAATCAGTCTTTGCCTTTCCAAATACATGTACCTCCTGTCCTTCAGGATTCCCTCCAACAACTTGCCCACTGTTCTATAGTTCCCTGGTTTGTCCTTGCCCACCCTTCTTAAACAGTGGCACCACATTAGCAAATTTCCAGTCTTCTTACACCCCACCTGTCACTATCGATGATACAAATATCTCAGCAAAAGGCCCAGCAAATACCAGGGTATACCTGATCAAGTCCAGGGGATTTATCCATTTTTATGAATTTCAAGACATCCAGCACTTCCTCCCCTTGAATTTCGACAGCTTACCTAATCCCGTCAAAATTGGCCTTTCTCCAATTTAGAACCTCAACTTTTACATCTGTTCTATCCTTTTCCATCACTATTTTAAATTTAATAGAATTATAATCGCTGGCCCCAAAGTGTTCCCTCACTGACACCTCAGTCACCTGCCCTGCCTTATTTCCCAAGGGTAGGTCAGGTTTTGCACCTTCTTGAGTAGGTACATCCACATACTGACTCAGAAATGTTTCTTGTGCTCATTTAACAAATACCTCTCCAGCTATTTGTGGGCGGCACGGTGGCACAGTGATTAGCACTGCTGCCTCACAGCGCCTGAGACCCAAGTTCAATTCCCGACTCAGGCGACTGACTGTGTGGAGTTTGCACGTTCTCCCTGTGTCTGCGTGGGTTTCCTCCGGGTGCTCCAGTTTCCTCCCACAGTCCAAAGATGCGCGGTTCAGGTAAATTGGCCATGCTAAATTGCCCGTAGTGTTAGGTAAGGTGTATGGGTGGGTTGCGCTTCGGCGGGTCGCGCTTCGGCGGGTCGGTGTGGACTAGTTGGGCCGAAAGGCCTGTTTCCACACTGTAAGTCTAATCTAATCTAATCTAAACCCTTAACAGCCCTTGTCTATGTTTGGAAAGTTAAAAAACCTTAACCACCCTAATATTCTTTTAAATAATTAAGATCTCCTTACCGATTTGTTTCTCAATCTCTCTCTGACTATTAGGGGGTCTATAATGGAATCCCACTAAAGTGATCATCCCTTTCTTATTTCTCAATTCCACCCAAATAGTTTTTCTGGATGTATTTCCAGGAATATTGTCCCTCAGCACAGCTATAATGCTATCCCTTATCATAAATGCCACTCCCCCTCCTCTCTTTCCTCCTTTTCTGTCCTATGTGTAGAATTTGTATCCTGGAACATTAATCTGCCAGTCCTATCCATTCCTGAGTCATGTTTCTGTAATTTCTATGATATCCCAGTCCCATGTTCCTAACCATGCCCTGAGTTCATCTGCCTTCACTGTTAGGCCCCTTGCATTGAAATAAATGCAGTTTAATTTATCAGTCCTACCTTGTTCTCTGCTTTGTCCCTGCCTGCCCTGACTGTTTGACTCACTTCTGTTCTCAACTGGACCAGTCTCAGATTGATCTCTTTCCTCACTATCTCCCTGGGTCCCAACGCCACCCCCCACCTTACCAGTTTAAATCCTTCAGAGCAAATATAGCAAATCTCCCTGCCAGTATTTTAGTGCCCTTCCAATTTAGGTGCACTTTGTCCTTCTTGTACAGGTCACCTCAACCCCAAAAGAGATTCCAGTGATCCAAAAATGTGAATCCTTCTCCCATCTACCAGCTCCTCAACCATGCATTCATCTGCTCTATTCTCCTATTCCTGCCCTCACTAGCTCGTAGCACTGGGAGTAATCCAGATATTACTACTTTCGAGGACCTAATTTTTAAATTCCTGTGTAATCTTCCTTCAGAATTTCAACCTTTTACCTTCCTATTTCATTGGTTCCAATGTGTACAATGATCTCCTACTGGCCCCTCTCCTCCTTGAGAGCATTCTGTACCCGGTCCGAGACATCTTTGATCCTGGCACCAAGGAAGCAACACACCATTCTGATTTTTCACTGCTGGCCACAGAAATGTCTGTCCGTAGCTTAGTCGAGAGAGTCCCCTAACACAATTGATCTCTTGAAACCCGGCATACCCCTCATTGCATTTGAGCTAGTCTCAATACCAGAAACTTGGCTGTTCGTGCTACATTCCCCTGAGAATCCATCACCCCTTATGTTTTCCAAAACAGCATACATGTTTGAAATAGAGATAGCCACAGAAGACTCCTGCACTAACAGCCTACCTTTCTTACATTTCCTGGAGTTAACCTATCTGTGTGACTGTATCTGTGGCTTTCCCCCCTTCTTATAAAGCAATCCATCACATTCCCTTGCTCTTGTAAATTCCTCATTGCATCTAACTGTGTCTTCAAACAAATTGATCTGATAAGATTCTTAACCAATGGCATTTATTGCTGATGTAATCCTCTATAAACCTTAAACTCTCCCTCAACTCCCATATCCAACAAGAAGAACATATCACTCTACTAAAGGCCATTTTTTGCTCCTTCACAATCTACAGACCCAGAAAATAGCACTGTCTTATTCCTCTACAAAACACTGCTCCAGTTAAATTAATAGTTATGGCTTATATTTTAAGTTTAATCAAGCCACTTATCTCAATAAAACATACAATCTAGAAAGAACCCACTCTACTCACTACTACAGACTTACTGTAAGGTCACGCTTAAATATTCTCTTCTGTTTCTGTGCTGTGACCTCTCCCAAATGGGTCCCTCCAAAATTAGTTGTGAATTTCACTGATAATGTTTCATTAAATGTATTTTAAATTGAATATATTGCAAAATGATTTGAGACATTTCTGAAAAACAGGTGGGACATATATTTATGTGGAGAGCTTGGTTTCCTATTTTTTAAACATAAATTAACACAAACAACCAACTTTATAAAAGAATAAAAGTCTTAACATGAAATGTTCACAGAATATTGACATTCTTTTAACATTCTACTGCTATTTCTCTTTGTTTAGTCTCAGAAAGTGTGGGATGAAAATAAATGCTGCTACAAATGTGTGCCACCACCAAGTAAGAATTCATTATTTACATTCAGATTTATTCATGTTCTCGTTGTTCTCTTGTGTTGCTGCACATGACTATTGTGACTAAAGTGTTGTACTTTGTATGCAGAAGACTATGAGCAGAAAGGTGCATCAGAAATTTGAAAAAACATTGTCTGCTTGGTTGTTCAAAAAGAATTTCAGGGAATGAGTGTTGCTCTGACTTTCCAAGAAACAAAATGGATATTTTCCTTTTCAAATAATATTTTCTAAATATTCTCCAGAACTTGTGCTGGAGTGAATTGTTGCAAATTATTCAAACATTTGAATACTAACTCTAATTGTTGATGGCACTTTCATAAAAAAAAACAGAATAACTGCCTTCACTTTTGATCGAGCAACAATTTCTTCAACTTTGTTCATGAGTTGAGTTCATTTTCAAAGCAATTTGGTGCCGTAAATTTTCGCATACATCTAAACTGAATAACCCTAGAAGAATCAAGTATGGCAGATAACTTTAGAGACTTGTACAAATAAACCTTTTCAATGGACCAATTTGACGTAGATTTTACAAACTATTTCAAAATGAAATGTTGTAATGTACCTGCTGTTTATAATATACAAATTGATGTTGATTCTTCCCTACAGAAACAGTTCTTCACATTGTACAAATCATGTTGCCCAGCTTGGTGTGGCAACTGCTGGGTTGATCCAAAAGAAACATCATTTTCGGATTTGGGAGAGGACAGTTTTAACACAGATATAAAAGTACAAAAATATCTTATTGACACAGCTGAATGCACCAAGCAATTCATCATGATACACAATATTAACAGACATTTGAAGTGCAAACCATTCATGCTCAGCACAACAGGTCATGACTCAAGATGCTGTAATGTTCTTTCATTCTGAGTTACTTACAATATAATTATGAAATGTGACTGCAGATGATTAGACAGCTACAGTTATAAGTCACTCATGGTTTCCATCGTCCCTACAGTGTGGAAACAGGCCATTCAGCCTAACAAGTCCCCATCAACCCTCTGAAGAGTAACCCACCCAGATCCATTCACTGATTACACATCCCTGAACACTATGGGCAATTTCGCATGGCCAATTCACCTCACCTGCACATCTTTGGATTGTGGGAGGAAACCCACGCAGACACAGGGAGAATGTGCAAACTCCACATAGACAGTCACCTGAGGTGGGAATCTAACCCAGTACCTGGTGCTGTGAGACAGCAGTACTAACCACTGTTCGACAGAGCTGCCCCCTGTTTGGAGTGGCAAAGTGTTGAGTTTGTCCATCAATAGACTGAAGCTGTACAGAAACTGGGAAGTGAAAGAGTTTGAAAACTCAAAAAAGTTATATAAGTTGACATTCAATAAAAATGATGTGAACAGTTGTGAAGAGGCTAAACTTTATTTGACATCACAGATGAATTACATGGCTCACCATTCAAATGCAACGCTGCCTGCTATGCCCAACATTTGGATAGGTTTGGAGAAGCATTTACCTTTAAGAATCTATTGCCATTGTCATTATTTTGAGCTTTGCAATCATACTTGTTATGTTCCAACTTAACATCTGTATATCAATTAGGAATCACATAACTAGTTTTCAGAAGTAAGAAACACAACTGATTTTTCCCAACATAATTCAGATGTGCCACATATACCAAGGGCAATTCATGCTGCCACTCTATTGTCAATGGCTCATTATTACTTTCCTTGTTTTTTCTCATCATTAAAATTTAGTGTTTTTTCAGTGCTCCAATTCTAGATCATTTTATGTTGTATATACCTTTGCCAATCACTTAGTTTGCTTCTCATTGACAGATGCCTCAATATGTTGCCCACAGAGATTCTGCAACGTGAACCAATCTTCTTGTGTGGGGATCGTGTTCTAGCATTGTTGTGCTCAGATACATTTAAAATTCTAACTTTACAAATCAGCAGTTATTCAGGGATCATCCTTTTGTTTGGTCTAAATAATTAAACCTCTTCCTTGAAAAGCTTCAAGTTGGGTGATGCTGTGAATGATAAGTAGTATGATGCCATGAATTAGAAATGTTTCCTTTGTCATCTGGTTCTTATCTATTCTAGGATAAAAGGATAATAATCTCCCCATTTTCTGACTAAGAAGAAATTTGCATTGATATATCCTTCACAATTTCAGGATGTCCTGACGCATTTGCAACCAATGAAATACCATTTGAACTCTCATTACTGTTGCATTATAGGAAACTTCACAGGCAACATGTGGATAGCAAAGTGACATAATCTGCAATGAAAAACATTCCAATAGTAGAAAATTTGGGGCTAGACATTAAGAGAACTCTCCTCCTCTTCTACGAATGATGGCATGGATCAGCTTCTGAGGGTGTGCCATGTCTCAGAGTTCAGCACCATTCTAATTCAGCTCCCTATCTCGACAATCTTATTTAAGGTGCTGAAAAGTAAAAAGAATAAAATAAAATGTATCACACTTGTGTAGGAGGGCATTGTGTAAGCAGATGTTGATGATCTTTTCAGAATACAGCATTAGAATGCACTTTCTGCACTATCCATCCTATGTCTGACCTGCATGTGCTCCATGTTCACTGTTCCCAAACCCTATTAACTCTCATTTTGAGCACAAAGATTATATTAAAGTTTGGTCCGTTGTAATGCATTATATCGAATTTGTCTGTGTCATTGTCGAAGAATTAGTAAAATCCTTTGATATGTTTCCTCTCTGTTTCATCTAGACATAACTGAAAATATTAGTTAGTAGGAAGACACATACAGTCCAAAGGAAATAACTTTGAATATGAGTTAAAATTAACTCAAGAGAAATTAATCTTGTAAAATGTTTGACTAATTGATGGTGGAACCATGAAGGTTTCTCAAATGTAAATTTACAAGTGTGTCTTCTCTAATTCAGTAGAACAGCGTACCTGTGAAACACTGGAATACAAAGCAAATGTCACGAAAACTGTGAATAATATTCAATGCTCAGCAGAAATCGACCTCAACAAATGTGAAGGCAATTGTTCTACATCATCTCAGTAAGTATTTCATTTCATGTTTTTATTGCAATTTAAATAGAATCATTAAACATTGACTCAGAATTAAAAAGAATAATAGTTTCTGAAATTGCAGCTACAGATATTATGATATTTCAGAATCATTTCTGATTGTTTTGAAGCCTTTTCCCATTTTAAAAATAATCCATGCCTCCATGTGTCCTCCCAAAGTGCACTACTTCATGCTTCCCCACATTGTGTTCCATCTACCATTTCTTTGATCGGTCTCCAAGCCTGCCCAAGTCCTTCTGTAGCCTCCCCACCTTACTCAAAACTGCCTGTCCCTCTTTCTATCATTGTGTCATCTGCAAACATGGCAGCAATGCCCTTAGTTCCTTTGTTCAGATTGTTAATGTGTAGCGTGAATAATTTTGATCCCCTCACTGACCCCTGTGGAACTCCACTAGCTACCAGTTGTAGAGGTCATTGGCTCCAATGGCCACCAGCTGGAATTGGTCAGTCTCTCTGTGCAGGAGAAAATTTTAAGTTAAGGGTGGATTCTGCGTAATCTACCATATTAGCTGCCTTTGTGTTTCCTTTCCCCCTGAAAGCAATTATAGGACATTTCTCCTCTGCTGAATCTCTTCCATTAGAACTTTCAGTACTGCATCCAATAACCTGTGTGCCCTAAGTTTTAATCCCTGAGATATTGTCAAAAGTTCTGTTGTGAGTCAGCCAATGCACTCTCCTCTTTCATGGAAATGGCTGTATTGGTGGCTACATAGACCACTCCTGAAAAATTATCTCAAATTGTTAAGAGTAATAACGCTGCAGAAGTTTGTTTTGAAAATGCCAGATCCAGCTTAATCCTTGTCGTCATTGACTGGGCCTAAAATTGCATGCTAAAACTAACCTTTCCAGCAGATTCCCATTACACTCACTTTGTACTTTTTACACTATCCCATTAAAAGGAATCCTCTAACCTTTCAATATCTTCTCTCTCTATGTATTATTCTAATGGCACAATCTAATCATGTTCTGAATATGATAACACATTCTCCAAAGTAAGATGGATTGTTGCAAAATTAATCTTTTGTTAAGCAACTTTGGACATTTCATATAGACCTTAGTACTGTTACTTAACATTGTAACTTTGTTGCATTTGTTCATACATTTTCATCAATAAAACATGCTTCCTTCTTATCTTTCAGCTTTAACACTACATCAAACAAGATTGAGCATGTCTGTCTGTGTTGCCAAGAAAAAGAGGTTGTTGAAAAGACGGTGGACCTTGACTGTGGGAATGAAAAGCCTGAAGCATACACGTATACATACATCATGTCATGTGACTGCAGTGGGAACATCTGTAATCATGACATAAACCATAATTTCAGATGAATGAGCTGAATCTTGAACTTCCAAATTTAATTCAATTTAAAACGAAGTTTTGAAAATAAAGTTCAATTCATTTCTTTTCATCAAACACTACAGAAGACCAAATAAGATGTAATGAGAAACAAGTAAACTTTAGCTACTATTCAAATTAGGATACAGTGATCTTTTTAACACCATTGTCTTATAAACTTGTCTGTTTTCAAAATTACCTAAAACTGTCAATAAATAACTTCAAGCAACAAATCTCTGTCATCAATTATTATATCAGAAGATTTAAGCTAACTAAATGTAAAATTGCTGTCTCAAACTATCACCTGTTTACTTCATGATTTGGAGATGCCAGTATTGGACTGGGGCATACAAAGTCATCAGGTGATGAAGAAGCGGCACTCCAAAAGCTAGTGTGCTTCCAATTAAACCTGTTGGACAATAACCTGGTCTTGTGTGATTTTTAACTGTTTACTTCAGGTAGCAAATGGATGAAGTACCTCAAAGCTGACTATTTGCATCATATCAAAGATACCCTGCTAAGGAATGTCAAAAATTTACAAAATGTCACTTTTGGCTAGATTCATGGAGGATTTCTCTGCATGAGGCCGAACTAGTTTTTTTTTCCACAATATCATCCCAAACTCTCCTTGATACTTTAGCACCAAAATCTGATGGCATTCCATGTGTCCTACTCTTTCGTTCACAGTAGGTAGATGTTCTCACCACTCTGGGACGTCCTTGGATCTCTGGTGCTATCTATCAAGCCTAGCTGTGCATCCAATCAAGCATTAGCTGCTCAGAGTTTCTGTTCACTCTGCATGTTGTGAGAGAGCAACCACAAACATCACAGGGGAAAAGATATCATGGCTGACATTCAGTTGCGCATTCTTACATCTGTCATTGATTAGGAACCAAGCCATACAGCTCCTTTACATACAACATAGAACATAGAACATTACAGCGCTGCACAGGCCCTTCGGTCCTCGACGTTGCACTGACCTGTGAACTATTCTCAGCTCGTCCCCCTACACTATCCCATCATCATCCATGTGATTATCCAAGGATTGTTTAAATCTCCCTAATGCTACTGAGTTGACTACATTGGCAGGTAGGGCATTCCATGCCCTTACCACTCTCTGAGTAAAGAACCTGCCTCTGACATCTGTCTTAAATCTATCACCCCTCAATTTGTAGTTATGCCCCCTCATACAACCTGTCAACACTCAACTTCCCACTTCTGTCTTTGACTGGCCCTATTCCTACCCTAGTCATCCTTTTATTCCTCACATACCTATGGAAAGCTTTAGGGTTTCCATTTATTCTATTTGCTAAAGACTGCTCGTGTCCCTTCTTTGCTCTTCATAACTCTCTCTCCCAATCCTTCCTCGTTGATCTGTAACTCTCCATCACCTCATCTGAACCATCTTGTCTCATCAACACATAAACCGCCTTCTGCTGCTTAACAAGAGATGCAAATTCTGTCGTAAACCACGATTCCTTTACCTTATCACTTCCTCCCTGCCTGACAGGGCCATACCTATCAAGGACATGCAATATCTGTTTCTGCATTTCCATTATCTGCATCACCTGCATTTTGCTTCCCCATTCTATGCATCCTAATTCTTGCCTAATTGTATTATAATTGCCCTGACCCCATCAATAACTCTTGACCTAAACATAAACATAACTGAATTATGGTCACTCTCTCCAAAGTTCTCATCTACAACTAAATCAAACACCTGGCCTGGTTCATTACCAAGCACCAGATCCAGCGTGGCCTCCCCTCTTGTTGGCCCTTCAGCGTACTTTGTCAGGAAACCCTCCTGTACACATTGACCAAAAACTGATCCATCCAATGTGCTAGAGTTACAGCATTTCTAGTCAACGTTGAGCAAGTTAAACTCCCCCATAATGACCACCCTGTTCCTTTCACTCGTACCCAGTATAAAGCTGCCAATCCTCTCCTCCAGCCCCCTGAAAATCTGCGGAGGCCTGTCAAAAACTCCAAGCAGTGTGACCTCTCCTCTCCTGTTTCTAACCTCAGCCCACACCACTTTCAGCCACCGTTATACTATCCTTGACTAACAAGGCCACGCCTCCCCCTCTTTTACTGCCTTGCCGTATCTTAATGAAAGATCTAAACCCTGGAACCTGCAACACACATTCCTCACCCTGCTCTATCCATGTCTCTGAAATGGCCACAACATCGAAGTCCTAGGTACCTATCCATGCTGCCACATGACACTTTTATTCAGTAACAGTAAAAGCAACAAAATACAAACAAATGGAATCTGCATTTGCCTTTTGGAACAGACAGAGACTGCCTATCTTTTGAGCACCAGCACATTTACAGTCAATGAACAATAATTGCATCCAGTTCACCTACTGGATAGGTATCAATTAAGTCGCATATGCCTCATTACTCTTGATGTGTAATCCACTATCATGCAGTTCCTGCTGCAACTGTTCTTATTTTTGTCCTCTGAAAACTGCTGCTACACCTCTAGCTCTTCACAGTCCATCACATCCTCTCTTTGCTAGCTCCAGTTGTGCAGCTCACAATATGCAAAGATTATGCAGCACACCCTGTCGGATCATACTGCAATGCCACCACACCAATCCAAGTATTTGAGCCGCATGTTCAGCAGGCCTAGTGCCTGCTCCACCATGTCCCTGGTTGAATTCCAAGGTGCACACATTTGCAGCAAAGACATGCAGCTCAAACAACTCAGGTCTGAGTTGAGCTAGAGTTTAAAGTGTGAACATTGCGCCACATCAGGTAACGAGATGGTTACCTGGACAGCTTGGTCTAGGAGTTGGACACACTCATACTCAACATCGAGAGGTTACCATTGAACCGAAAATGAACTGCACTAGCCATATAAATACAGAGCGGGTTTTGAGTCGATTTATTACTCAGGTTGAGGTTTTGGATGTAGGTTTGCTTGCTGAGCTGGAAGGTTCATTTTCATACGTTTCATCACGATATTAGATAACATCTTCAGTGAGCTTCCAGATTAAGCACTTGTGGTGTAGCTTCTTTCTATTTATATGTTTGGGTTTCCTTGGATTGGTGATGTCATTTCCTGTTCTTTTTCTCAGGGGGTGGTCATGGGATCCAGTAAATGTGTTTGTTGATAGAGTTCCGGTTGGAATGCCATGCTTCTAGGAATTCTCGCACGTGTCTTTGTTTGGCTTGTCCTAGGATGTTTTAGTGTATTGATGGGTTTGTGGGCTACCATGATATCAAGGGACCTGAGTGGTCTGGCAGTCATTTCTGAGATGACTTTGATGTAGGGAAGAGTGGCTAGGGTTTTTGTCTGCATGTTTGGGTTTGTTGTTAAGAAATTGGTGGAGTCTGTTCATTGGATACTCGTTATTTTTGAATACACTGTATCGGTAATTTTCCTCTGCTCTGCATAGTTCCTCTGTGCTACAGTGTGTGGTGGCTCATTGAAATAATGTTTGAATGCAGGTTAATTTGTAGATGTTAGGATGATTGCTTTTGTAGTTCAATATTTGTTCTGCATGTGCTGATTTCCTGTAGACGCTGGTTTGACATTCCCCCTTGGCTGTTCGCTCTACTGTGACATCTAGGAATGACAGTTTGTTGTTGTTTTCCTCCTCTTTAGTTAATTTTATACCAGGCAGGGTATTATTGATGGTCTTGAAGGTTTTCTCTAATTTGTTTCATTTCGTGATGGCAAAGGTGCCATCCACGAAGCAGACCCAAAGTTGGGGTTGGGTGGTTTGCATTCCTGCCTCTGCTGAGAACACTGATATCGGAGATCCCAGTAAATACTAACATGAAATTTTGTGCCAAAAATCTTTACTCACTAATGCAGCAGACCATGAATGGACAGACACACTATATCAAGCCATCGACATTAGACAACGAGAAACACAGAAAATGAAAATCTAAACCTGCAGAAAAAAAACTAAACAAACTAACACAAAATAACAACACAGGCAACACGGACGCATGGATAAAAAACTTACCTGACCCACCCTTAACAGACACTGAAAAAGCCATCTTAGTAAGCGGATTAAATTACAACTTGCAGGATATGGACAAGAAAAGATCCTTAGCAGCATTAGAAACAACACTGAAAGACAACCAACTCGCAGAGGAAACCCAGCAAACCATCAAACATATAGTCGCACCAACATTAAATCAAAGAGACTGCATTGAAATGCACTACTTGCAGATACCAATATTTACCAACAAGTGGTGATAGACCCAGCCCCACAAGAGAACCAAAACACAGCTCTACTCAAAAACCTTCAGAGATCTGGACAAATAAATAAGACTGACTTCCAAAAAATGAAACCAGACAGATCCAACACACCTCGTTCCTATGGATTAGGCAAAATTCACAAACCAGCACCCCCTCAGACCCATAGTCTCACTACCTGGAACACCAACTTACAGACTGGCCAAGGAGCTACATGAAACACTAAAACACTTAGTAGAAGACTCACACCACTCCATCCCCTCCACCCAAGAAGACCAGCAAAGACACAAAGATAGAAGAGGGTGAAATAATGGTCTCATTTGATGTAACAGCCCTGTTCACATCCATCAACATCAACCTGGCCAAGGAAACACCGACTGCATTATTAGAAGAACCAAAGACACATAAAAACATCACCAACTTCACCAGCAAGGACAATGTCATCAAGCTAGTGGACCTATTCCTTATCACCCACTTCACCTTCAACAACAAAACCTACAGACAAGCCAATGGAACACCCATGGGATCTCCGATATCAGGGTTCTTAGCAGAAGCAGTAATGCAAATACTTGAACAAACAGTTCTGCCAAACATCCAATCCAAACTTCAGGTCAGCTATGTGGATGAAAACTTTGTCATCACTAAATGAAACAAATTAAAGGAAACCTTCAAGACCATCAATAATACCCTTACTGGCATAAAATTCACTGAAGAGGAGAAAAACAACAACAAACTGCCATTCCTAGATGTTGTAGTAGAGCAAACAGCCAATGGAGAATGTCAAACCAGCGTCCACAGGAAAACAACACATACAGAACAAATATGGAACTACAGAAGCAATCATCCCAACATCCACAAACAAAGCTGCATTAGAACATTATTTCAATGAGCCACCACATACTGCAGCATAGAGGAACTATGCAGAACAGAGGAAAATCACTGATATAGTGTATTCAAAAAGAACAAGTAACTAATGAACACACTCCACCAATTTCTCAACAAAAAACCCAAAGAAGCAGACAAAGCACACCCAGAAACCATTGCCACTCTCCCCTACATCAGACATCTCAGAAATGACTGCCAGACTACTCAGATCCCTTGGCATCATGGTAGCACACAAACCCACTAACACACTAAAAGAGCAGCTAATGAACTTGAAAGACCCTATACAGACAACAGGCAATGTGGTTTTTGTAACAAACACTACATTGGACAAACAGGCAGAAAACTCGCCACCAGGGTACATGAACAGCAAGTAGCCTTAAAAACAAATGACTCACTCTCATTAATAGCCTTACAAATGGATGAGGAAGAACACCATTTTGACTAGGAGAATGCATCCATCCGAGGACAAGCCAAACAAAGACATGCACAAGAATTCCTAGAAGCATGGCATTCCAACCAGAACTCTATCAACGAACACATTGACTTGGATTCCATTTACTACCTCTTAGAAAAACAACAGGAAATGACATTACCATAGGAAATGATGTCACCATGGGGAACGACATCACTAAGGAAACTCAAATATATGAATGCAAATCAGGTTATATCACCAGTGCTACATCCGGAAGCTCACTGAAGATCTTACCTAGTATGGTGATGAAACATCTGAAAATGAACCTTCCAGCTCAGAGAGCAAACCTACATGCATATAAATGCACAGGCTACAAGAGTAGGTTTCTGCTAGGAATCATGTATTAAGTAACTCACCTCCAGAGCATTTCTACCATTTCCAAAGTGCAGTTTAATGATGTGATGCAATGTTCCCTATTTGCTTGGATGAGTGCAACTCCAACAACATTCAAGAAGTTTAACACCATTGAACACAATGCAGATAATTTGCATTTCACTACATTAGTAAGTGTTCATTCCCTCCAACACTGATGCTCAGTACTTGCACGTATTTACCAGCTAAAACATGCATTGCACAAATTATCTGAGTCTCCCTTAGGCTACCCGGGGCAAGGTCAACAAATATATGGAAACACCATCACCAGCAAGGTTCTCTCCAAGCCAGTCAGCATCCTGATTTAGAAATAGATTGCCATTCCTTCAGTGTTACTACATTGAAATTCCGGACTCCCTTCCCTAAGTTCATTGTGGATGCATTCTCCCAAATGAATTGCCATTCCCCGTAGGTGCAGTTTGGAATGGGAAATAAATGGTGGACCAGCCAGTGGTGCCTACTTTTCTTGAATGAATAATATAAAAGAGATCTGTTCAGAGAAAACTAAAACTATCATTTTGAAAACATTTACATGAAGGGTCATTGGATTTAAAGCATTTATTCTGATTTTCTGTCCACAGACTTGGAAAGTTTCTCCAGTATTTTCTGTCTTTGTTTCAGACTTCCAGCAACTGCAGTTCATTGTTTTACAATATAAAATAAAATGCCTTGCTTTGAAGAGGGTTATTGTGATATTTTATTTTTCAATCAATTTATAATCAGTGTGTCCCTTAATTCAGTTTAACAAACAAAATGTAGAAGTTGAATTTAAAACAAGAATTTGGTAATCAGGGTACTATTATGTTCCTTAAAGATCATTGGCATTGTTGGAATCAAACCCAGGTCCCTAGCACTGTGAGGCTACAATGCTAACCACTGAGTCACCTTGCTTTACTCTCGAAGACCAAGACAAAATATGGGTTTTCAGTCTCACTGCCACGAATGGGCCTTGCTCAGCATCTCACCCAATTTTCGCAAAATTTCCCATCATAGCCCACAGTGTTCAGGATCTAAGATAAATTTGAACCTAAGTAGTTTTTGAAAATCTTTTATAAATGGAATTGATTTGCAATTTCCTCATATGACGTGACAATCTCTGAATCAAGATGACCTTGGAAAATTGCAGCTGAAACATCTGCAAGTTTATTACCTATTTTCTTTAAAATACAGGTCCTGGGGATATTTCAGCCTTTCAGTGCCATTGTTGTCTTAATGTTTATTCTTGATTTTACCTTTAGCATGTTCCAGTCCTTTATTCATTATTAAATTCCCTGCAACTCGAAATATTGTATCTTCTTCTTCAACTCAATGTAATGAGAGGTTCACTCAAATTTCTTGCTCTCAGACATGATAACATTGGATCAAAGAGTTTCAGAGACTAATGCAGATGAAATAAGATGAACGATTGGACACTCAGAACACCAGCAGCAAGCCCATTGGTGCATTTTTGAAGTAGATGATCAGGACAATGGAGTAAATGGGTCAGGAAGGAGGCAGATGGTGGGATGGGTTGGGGGGAGATTTGTGGGAAGATGGTGGTTATTGTATTCTTGCAAAGCATACAGGGCAATGTTTAACACAACTAAACGACACCACAACATGTTCCTTATCTCAAGAAGCATATGCACGATGGAGTCATTATAACAGAGTGTAGTCATTTCAATCATCTCTGTGTACTGCTACCATCATGACTAGCTACCTGATGAAGGAGCAGCATTCAGAAAGCTAGGGCTTTCAAATAAACCTGTTGGACTATAACCTCGTGTTGTGTGATTTTTAACTTTGATCAGCATGTAAAATACCCATAAAATCAGTAATGGCAGAATACAGATACTGTTTGTAAATATATATATATAGAGCTTGTGCTTTTAATGTAAGAGATTATAACAAGGCCAGCCAGGTGGACCTCATGGAATATAAGTCCCCTGATTGGGGCTCTTAATCTGGTCCAATCAGGGAATCCTGGCTGACAGAGAAAAATGGGAATGTCAGACATCCTGTCTACTCTGAGACATGGCACTTGGGAAGCTGAACAAATGTCATGGACTTTCCAAGTGTAAATGAAGAGTGACTTGCTGACTGGATATCAGCCTCTGTGGAGTTACTTTATAGAGTCACAGAGTCATACTGCACGGAAACAGACTCTTTGATCTGACCAGAACATGCTGAACATAATCCCAAACTAAACTCATCCCACCTGCCTGTATCTGGTCCATTTTTGCTTTTCCACCATCACATTTTTTGACTCTGACCTCCAGCATCTGCAGTCCTATTTTTCTCCCTCCAAACCTTTCCTATTAACTTACCTATCCAAATGTCTTTTAAACATTGTATTACATCCACATCCACCACTTCCTCAGGAAACCCATTCCACATGTGAACCACTGTCCGTTTTTTTAAGTTTCTCTCCCCTCACCTTTAAAATGGGCCCCCTAGTGTTGACATCACCCAGCCTAAGGAAAAGACTACTCCCATTAACTCTATCTATATCCCTCATTATTTTATAAACTTCTGTCAGGTCATCACTCAAATTCCCACACTCTGGTCATATCAGTGCTGATAATTTGAGCATTGAGAAAATTGGAACGGAGCAGGGAAGACTGAGGGGGGACATGACTGAGATGTACAAAATTGTGTGCGCGCAGACAGGAAGATATGAAGGAACTTTTGATGATGGGGGGTGGGGGCGCATAAGATCGAGACAGGATTAGATTAGATTCCTTACAAAGTGAAAACAGGTCCTTCGGCCCAACCAGTCCACACCGACCCTCCGAAGAGTAACCCACCCAGATTCATTTCACCCAACACTACAGGCAATTTAGCATGGCCAATTCATCTGACCTACACATCTTTGGACTGTGGGAGGAACCAGAGCAAACCCGCACAGACACGAGGAGAATGTGCAAACTCCACACAGACAGTCACCCAAGGCCAGAATCGAACCTGGGACCCTGGTACTGTGAGGCAGCAGTGCTAAGCACTGAGCCACCGTGAGGAAATTGCCTTTTCAGTTAAAAGGAAGTGGAATTCTTGAATTCACTGTCTGTAAGAGTGGTGAAGGGGGTAAAGCAGAAGCCCTAATAACATCTAAGCAATGTCTGGGTGTGCAGTTGTGAGAGCAATGTATACAATGCATGAAAAATGGGATTTAATTAGGTAGAAGATTGTTTTTGATCAGTGCAGTTTCAATGGGCAAAGTGCCTTTTTCTGGGTTACAGATCTTTATGACTCTAACAGCAACATGATTTAAAGCCTGTTAAATATCAACCGATCCTTCTTAATGGTCCATTAATGAGCCTAAGAAGGATCATCCCTGCTGAAAGTAATTGATTTTTTTAATGTCAGCCCTTACAACACTACCATGTAAAGAAATAGTGTGTGGAAATGCCCTGGAACCTTTTACTTTCTAAATTAGATTTTATCTTACAAAGTCATTTTAACTTAAATTACTCAAGCATACAGATATGGTTCAAATTATGGCTCAATCTTACATAGTTGACTAATTTCCACTTTCTTGGCCAATCGTTTTACTGATAAGAAAACACACTGAACCGAACTCAGTCATTCACATTTCATCACGTAGTAGTCTTCTGCAGTCAAGGGTTGTGCAATGTTCAGGATCCGAGACTCAGTTAGCTCTCGTTGTTTAAGTATACAACATTGTTCCTTTTATTGTGATTCACCAACTCCAAAGGAGTGACTGACCAGATAACAAAAGCAAATTGTCATGGATTAAGCTGAAAAGTTCTTTGAAGTGAGTGACACTCTTTTAAAAATAAAATGATGAGGGCTGGTAATTGCAGAGGGAGCAGGATCTCTGGGTCTTCTTCACATTGCTACAGGTACCGCGGCAACCATTAATATGTAAGGCAGCTGAGCTACAGGGAAATCTTTCAATGGAGCCTTTCAAAAGGGGGATTCCTCAGCACCGAACTAAAGAAGAACCAGGTAGAATTACACGATCATGGATTTCTACTTACATTTCTGTCTCTATCTTGAAGGGGTTAAACTCCGTCATTCTGAGCATTTCCTATTTTTCCAGCTGCTCGAATATTTCCGTCAAATTGACAACAGAGGAATTCATATATGAGTGAGGATTGTGTTTGGTAATGGATTGCGTGAGTGTGTGTGTGCGCGCGCGCACGTGTGTCTCTGTATGCATGTGCGCGTGTGTGCATGCGTGTGCATGTGCATATGCACGCGCGTGTGAGTGTGATTCACACCCAATTGTAAGGTCCTCTCATTCTTGTTTACTCCCTCCCAGTCACGCACTCTCACTCTCTTTCTTTCACCCATCCTCTTACATTCTCTCACTTTCTCTCACTCACTTTCATACCCTCAAGATTTGTGTAAAGACTTCTAGCTCTGGTGCCGGTTACTGTGGTTGTGGGCGTGTTCGCCTAACTGGGAAGTTGATTTGCAGACATTTCAATCCCCTGACTATATGACATCTTCAGTGCTGTAGAGCCTCCTGTGAAATGCTGCTGTACTGTGTCTTCTGGAATTTATTTGGTTCTGTTTCTGCTGCTTCCAGTTTCCAGTTCCAGTTTGTGGGTCTTTGCATGGATTCATGACAACCCATAAACCAACAGCCACACTCAGACAACTCACCAGGACATAAGACCCTAACCCATCATGTGCAAGACTAACATAATTTACAGGATTCCATACAAAGACTGCACAAACCACTACATAGGACAAACAGGCAGAGAACCAGCAAACTGCATCCACAAACACCAACGAGCCACTAAACGCCGTGACATCTTTTCGTAGTAGCCATACACTCAGATGACAAAGACCACAAACTCAACTAGGACAATCATGATAGGACAAGCTAAACAGAGGACAGCCAGCGAATTTCTAGAAGTGTGGCACTCATCCAAGGGCTCCATTTACAAACCTTGACCCAATATACCGATCACTGCAACCAACAAATGGAACCGGTGACTGGAAGCAGCAGGAATGGAAACAAATAAATTCCAGAAGACACAATACAGCAGCGCTTCACACGAGGCTCCACAGCACTGAAGATGTCACTTTGACAGGGGATTGAAACATCTGCAAATCAATTTCCCAGTTCGGCAAACATACCCACAACCACAGTAACCGCACCTGAGCTACAAGTCTTTACTCAAACCTTGAATACCTAAGGGTGAGAGAAGCTAAGACAAGCAAGGAAATGGGAATTCTGTGCCAACCGCCTAAGCGTTATCTGTGAAAAGCTCCAATTCCTACATGGATGCCAAAGGAATCAAGTACTACCACTTTGTCTCAGATACAGACCACCAATCAACAACCCACAAGCCAAGGAAACATTCAGACCAGACTGTCCCAGAATAATCCAGGATATGATTATGGATGCACACGACAGACTACACAAGTACAGACAAGAAATTATGCGCCAAAAATATTTAATTTCAAAAACAGCCAATCAGGATTGGACAGCGACAATCAAACAGGCCATCACCACAGGCAGAACAGAACCACGTACAAAAAGCGAACGACACTGCAAGACAAAATGACTAAGCTAACCAATAGCAGAGAAGACAACATGACAGACACCTGGGTTAGAAACCTCTCCAACAGACAGCTGTACTAGCCAATGGACTCAACTACAACCTCAGGGGCTAAAAACAACAGACTTCTGAGCTGCACTAGAATTAACTACACACAGAACTAACAGACTTATCAATGAGACACAGCAAACTGTCAGACAAACTATTGTACCTTTACTAACAAAGAAAAGACAAACTAACACCAAAGAGAGAGAAGCCCTAAATATACTCAAAAATGACAAGAACATAATCATAGTACCAGCGACAAGGGCAGAATGATGTTATCGTGGACAAGCTTGAATATATTTGTTGTGGTTCTGTTCGCCGAGCTGGAAGTTTTTGCTGCAAACGTTTCGTTCCCTGGCTAGGGAACATCATCAGTGCTATTGGAGCCTCCTGTGAAGCGCTGCTTTGATGTTTCTTCCGGTATTTATAGTGGTTTGTTCTTGCCGCTTCCGGGTGTCAGTTTCAGCTGTAGTAGTTTGTATGTGGGGTCCAGGTCGATGTGTCTGTTAATGGAGTTTGTGGATGAATGCCATGCCTCTAGGAATTCCCTGGCTGTTCTCTGTCTGGCTTGTCCTATGATGGTAGTGTTTTCCCAGTCAAATTCATGTTTCTGGTTGTCTGAGTGTATGGCTACTAGGGATAGCTGGTCGTGTCGTTTTGTGGCTAGCTGATGTTCATGGATGCGGATTGTTAGCTGTCTTCCTGTTTGTCCTATATAGTGTTTTGTGCAGTCCTTGCATGGTATTTTGTAAACTACGTTAGTTTGGCTCGTGCTGGCTATTGGGTCCTTTGTTCTAATGAGTTGTTGTCTGAGTGTGGAAGTTGGCTTGTGTGCTGTTATGAGTCCTAAGGGTCGCAGTAGTCTGGCTGTCAGTTCTGAGACGCTCCTGACGTATGGTAGTGTGGCTAGTCCTTTTGGTTTTGGCATGTCCTCGTTCCATGGTCTATCTCTTAGGCATCTGGTGATAAAGTTGCGTGGGTATCCGTTTTTGGCGAATACCTTGTATAGGTGTTCCTCTTCCTCTTTTCGCAGTTCTGGTGTACTGCAGTGTGTTGTGTCTCTTTTGAATAGTGTCCTGATGCAGCTTCGTTTGTGTGTGTTGGGGTGGTTACTTTCATAGTTTAGGACTTGGTCTGTGTGTGTTGGTTTCCTGTGTACCCTTGTGGTGAATTCTCCGTTGGGTGTTCTCTCTACTAACACGTCTAGGAATGGGAGTTGGCTATCCTTTTCCTCTTCTCTCGTGAATCGTATTCCTGTGAGTGTGGCGTTGATGATTCGGTGTGTTTTTTCTATTTCTGTGTTTTTGATGATTACAAAGGTGTCATCGACGTATCTGATCCAGAGTTTGGGTTGGATTTGTGGTAGGGCTATAACAGACGCATGGACCTGGACCCCATATACAAACCACTACAGCTGAAACTGACACCCGGAAACGGCAAGAACATCCATCAACAGACAAATCGACCTGGACCCCACATACAAACTACTACAGCTGAAACTGACACCCGGAAGCGGCAAGAACAAACCACTATAAATACCGGAAGAAACATCAAAGCAGCGCTTCACAGGAGGCTCCAATAGCACTGATGATGTTCCCTAGCCAGGGAACAAAACGTTTGCAGCAAAAACTTCCAGCTCGGCGAACAGAACCACAACAACGGACACCCGAGCTACAAATCTTCAACCAGACTTGAATATATTTAGAAAGCAGAGAAACTACTTGCAGAAACTGACACCTACCTCCAGAGGGAGGTGATCCCATGCACTGTGCTTACCACTGGCATTTCACCTCACGTTATTAAATTCTAACACCACAATCACTTTAAGGGTGAAAGCAGAAAGCACCCCTCCCATAAAAGGCTTCAGGATCAGGGAATTTTAGGAATAGAATCGTGAACCAATGTGTATCATACCAAGTCGCAGTGAAAATGAACTTGGGAAAATACAGTAACACCGTACACAGTCCAATACCCAGACAGTCATCGTTAAAAATCACACAACACCAGGTTCGTCATCAGTTGCTTTTTGGGAAATGGTCTCATTATATTGAAAGGACAGTATTGAAACAATTTTCACAGGATGCCACAATTTGATGGAAGTCCACATGAACACCAACAGCAGTGGTTAGCGGAGGTCAGGAATGTCACTGCTCCTTTGAGAAAGGAGATTCTAGAATGACCGGAGTGGGGAATTATTAAATGTTTTACCTCTTACAGATCCACAGGCCTTACTATCCATCATTTTACACATTCTTATCGCTTTCTGTCTCAAAGAACAGTATCCAAATAACTCCGATAACTTTCACAGCTTTGTCTAACTTTGGTTCAATTAACTTTTGGTGCAATGGCTAATGGCTTTCAACAACCAGTCCCACTGCTATGTCTCCAGGTCTGCACATTGTGCACGCATTTCTTTTTCCTGAAGTACCACTGAACAGTCCTGTATTGATGAGCTGGGTAGCTTTATAATAACTATGTCAACAGCCTTTGAATCCCAGACTTTTCTCTTTTATATGAAATACATGCTGGAGATCCTGTGTCAAATCAAATTACTTTTAAATGGCAGATTGAATGATGTTCAGACACAGCCAAAACACGAGGCTGGTCTTTCCAAATTGCAAAATGTCACGGTGGAGCTTCCCATAATAAGCTGTCAACGTGATCAGACTTCCAGATTTCAACTTTCCACAAGTTAATTCACCTCACTGGAATTAGTTGAACTTCCATTGATGCCAAAAACTGGTAGCCTGAAGCCATCTAGGCCTTGTGGCCTTGCCAGTTGCTGTGGAAACACAGAGAAGTGAAAGAGATAGAGAGAGAGGTGAGTCTGAGGAAGCCAGCTTTAAATCACAAAGTAGCCCCAGAGCAGGACCCAGTAGGTATTGGGTTTGTTCAAAATGGAAAGACAGATCTCAAAGAGGAGCCTGGCCACTTGCCTGTAAATTACTGGGGAAGGAGCAGGAGAACTAAGGATGAGAGGAAAAGAAGACTAAAGATGAAGGAGGCAACAAGACGTTAGTATAGGTCCACAAGGTAGGCCAGAAACTTAGAATTTCCTGACTTCCCTGGAAGTCCCCCACAGGAGATTGCTCAGTAAAATTATAGCATATGGAATAGAAGGGAATGTTCTGGTTTAGATTAAGGGTTGGCTAACAAACAAAAACAACAGGATATTAATAAATGGGCATTCTCATAATGGGAAATCAGGACCTGGAAGAAGTATGGAGAGATTGGTTGGGCGGGATGGAGAGGATGGGGGTCAGGACCTGGGAGAGAGCTGTTGGGAGAACCAGAGGAATGTGGGACGAGAGAGAGAGAAAGGGTGAGAGGGTCTCCCATTCCCTGGGTACTCTGCTTCCCAATCCCGGCTTCTGAACCCTTCTCCCTCCTCAATCCAAGGGATTCCCTCTTGTCCCGTGTTCTGAATCCTCACTCCCTGACACTGAACCTCCATTTCCAAAATACTTGCTTCCCAGCAAATTTGCAATGCTACATTTATATATGACATTTCATGTAATCTCAATGCATTGATTCATTGTTTTTGACCTGGATACTCCTGAGATAGTGCCCATCATTATTGCCCTCAGTTGCAGTCAGCAAAACAATGCCATGACATAAAGGTTTTTGGGAATAGTGTAGCAAAAAAAACTCTATCAGCAATGATCATGGTGGGCCTAATAGAATTAATGGCATATCTCTGCTCCTATGTTCCCATAATTTGTCAAAAAATCCATATGGAAATTATACAGTGAATGGCAGAACCCTAAGGAGTATTGATAGGCAGAGACATGTCTGTGTGCAGGTCCAAAGAAGACTGAAGGTGGTGGCACAAGTAGATAGGGCAGTTAAAAAAAGGCCCCAAAACAGCAAATACTGGAGATCACAGCAGGTCAGGCAGCATTCATGGAGAGAGAGAGAGAGAGAGAGAGAGAGATAACATTTTGAGTCTAGATAACTCTTCCTCAGAGCTGAACTGAAGTAGGCCTATGGAATACTTACCTATTTTGGAAGGGTCATTGAGTGTAAGGATACTTATACTGCAGCTTTAATAGAATGTTAGTTAGGTATCATTTGGAATATTGCACATCATTCTGATCATCACACCACTGGAAGAATGTGGATGTTTTGGAGAGGGTACAGAAAAGGATGTTTGGGGGATTTTGGCTCGGAAGAAATGTTGGATAGACTGAGTTTGTTCTCATTGGAATGCAGGAGGTTGAGGGCCAACCAGACAGAAGTTTAAAAGATTGTGAATGGCATGGATAGAGTGGAAAGTGTAAGACTTTTTCCCAGAATGGATGCGCCAACTACTAGAGGACATAGATTCAAGGATGCGAGGGGGGACAAATTTAAAAGAGATGTGTGAGGCATCTTTTTCACACAAAAGATGGTGAGTACCTGGAACATGTTGTCAGAGGAATTGGTAGAAGCAGACACAATAGCAACACTCAAGAAGCACCTTGACAAATGCATGAATAGGAAGGGAATAGAGGAATATGGATCCTGTAAGTGAAGACAGTTTTAATATGGCAGGGCAAAATGTGTCATCACAAGCCTGGAGGGCTGAAGGGCCTGTTTTTGTGCTGTATTATTCTTTGTTCTTTATTCTTTGAGAGATCACTTTGCCATAGCAATGCAAAATACGTCAGCAGCGAAATCCTCTATGAGCCTCCAAACCAACAAAAGACAGAAACCTACTTATTAATCAAGGTTAATTGAGCGTGGCAGAATTAAGGTTATTCCTCAACACTGGTCCAGCCCAGGGAATGGTCATTGTTTTTTTATTTTTAAAGAAACATCAAAATGCTGAAGCATGTAGAATCGCCAACACACGATCAGCTCCCTACCCTGTAGCTAAGAACATACAAAGTAAATCAAGAATAATGCATGCAAATTTACTTATCTGCCATTAGCAAGGGAAGTGGTTCATTGTGAATATTTTTTTTATTCATCTGTGAGTGTTGCTGTGGATGACTGAAACAGCATTTATTCCCCATCCCTCACTGTCCAGTGGACAGTTAAGAGTCAACCACATGTTGGTCTGGAATCATAAGGAGGCTAGACCAGAAAATACTGGCAGTTCCCTTCCCTAAAGGACATTACTGAAGTGGATGTGACTTTCCTGACAATTTGACAATGGTTTCGTGATCATCATCAGCATAGGATCATAGGTAGGAGTAGACATTTAGCACCTCATGCCAATCAATAGGATCATGGCTAATCCGATATTTCTCACTTCTACATTCCTGCATTTTCCCTGTAACCTTTGATTCCTCTAATGATCAAGAATCTATCCATCTGAGCTTTAAATATACACAAGAACTCTGCTCCCACAGCTCTCAATGGCAAAGCATTACAAAGGGCCACAATCCTCTGAGAGAAGGAATCCCTGCTCATGTCAGTCTTAAATTGGCACCCATTTTTGCTGAGACTATGCTGTCTGGTCTAGACTATCCCTTGAGGGGAAACATCCTCTCAGCATTACCCCGTCAACCCACTCAAGAATCTTATACTTTTCACGGAGATCATCTCTCCTTCTTCTGAACTCCAATGAGTACAGTCCCAATTTGTTTAGTGTTTGCTCATAGTAACTCCATACTGAGGATAATTCGGTTGACCTTCCCTGAAGTGCCTCGCTTGAACTGATATCTTTCCAAAAATAATCTCACCAACACCTTCTACAGATCCAGTAAGACTTCCTTATTCTTATACTTCAAAACCATTGAAATAAGGCCTCACATTTACAGAGTCACAGGATGATACAGCACAGAAACAGGCTCCTTCGCATCATTAGACAGGCTGTATAAAGAGAGTGGGTACATTTTATACACCACTAGTAAGCCTAGGAACCACCTATGTGAGTACTAAAAGAACCCAAAGGAATAATCAGACAGGAAGAGTTTAGATTAGTTACAGTGTGGAAACAGGCCCTTCGGCCCAACAAGTCTACACCCACCCACCACCTACCCAGACCTGTTCCTCTACACCTAACACCATGGGCAATTTAGCTTGGCCAATTCACCTAACCTGCATATTTTTTGACTGTGGGAGAAAACCAGAGCACGCGGAGGAAACCCACGCAGACACAGGGAGAATGTGCAAACTCCACACAGTCAGTCACGAGAGGTGGGAATTGAACCTGGGTCTCTGGCGCTGTGAGGCAGCAGTGCTAACCACTGTGCCACTGTGCTGCCCATAAGTTGAGGGAAGTCTGTGGAGTCCAGGCCAAATCTGTGCTGGACAAGCCACAACATGGCAAAGGTCAGATCCACTGGGACTAATGGCAGTATGATCAAAGATAGACTAGGCCGTATCTATGCTGGAGTAACCATGCTGGAACCTGGGGGACATTCAGGAAAGCTGTATAGGTGCTGACAAGAGAACCGTTTATATATAAGAGGTGTGCAGATTTGAGAACTGACTGCACAGTGTTGGGCAGGAGAAAGTTTGATGGAAAGAAAGAGGAAAAGATAATGCCATTGACTGTGGAGGCCAGAGTTCCATCATGAGGGTAGCATGGTGGTTCAGTGATTAGCACTGCTACCTCACTTTCTGCCCATGTCTGTATGGATGTCCTTTGGGTGTTCCAGCTTCCTCCTACAGTCCAAAGATGTACAGGCTAGGTGAATTTGCCATGCTAAATTGTCGATAATATCCTGGGATGTGCAGACGAGGTGAATTGGCCATGCTAAATTGTCTTAGCATCCTGGGATATGCAGGCCAGGTGGGTTGGTCATGGGAAATGCAGGGTTATAGGGATAGGGTAAGATGTGTGGATTGTCCTCAGAGAGTTGGGCAGAATTTGATGGTCCAAATGGCTTGCTTCTACACTGTTGGGATTCTGTGATCTGAGGTTCATAATGGAACAACAAACAAGGTCAGTTCAAACTAAATGCAGCAGCATGCTTTGAACCCACATAACCTGACTGCAGCATAGAATTATTTGTTAGTGGATCAAAACAAGGATCGTGAGCAGGAAGGAATGATCAAGTGACTTGTCTACATGTACAACTGGTTAAATAAATGAATAGGAAGGTCCTGGGATGGGGATGACCAATGGCTATAGCTTGCAGCAAGTACCATGATAAGAAATGGGCAGGGCCACCACCAAACAATCAAACACATTTAACAACTGCCCCTACAATGGGGCATTATTATTACAAGAACGAGTAAAACTAGAAACTGCAGGAAACAGGGCACAGCTATAATAGAAGGAGGACATGACCGTCACCATTTTAAAATTGCAAATGCTTTGATGAGCTAATGTTTATATATCATAAAACTGCAAGTCAGTAGTTGTGGCTGGTGCCAATGACCCAAAGTCAACCCCCATAGGAACAGCTGGAAAAATGGGCAGTGGACACATCGTCCCATGTAATAAATCATAACTGGCCACTGTGCTATTCTGCAAGAAGGCAATAACCCAAGTTAAAGTGAGAAAGAAGTCAACAAAATGATTGTTCACAGTACATCTGTTCAAATCTTTGAAAATGGTGTGAACTGCACTTTTTGATTTTTAACTTGAAAATATGTTTTTAATGCTGTACAAATCATTCTTTTAACATAGTCAAACTTATTTTGGAATACATCAATTTTAACTTAGAATTTAGAATTTAGAATATGAAATATTTTGTCCGTACAAATGCTGTAGATTAACTAGTTTGGTAAACATAGAGTCATAGAGATGTACAGCATGGAAACAGACCCTTCGGTCCAACCTGTCCATGCCGACCAGATATCCCAACCCAATCTAGTCCCACCTGCCAGCACCCGGACCATATCCCTCCAATCCCTTCCTATTCATATACCCATCCAAATGCCTCTTAAATGTTGCAATTGTACCAGCCTCCACTACATCCTCTGGCTGCTCATTCCATACACGTACCACCCTCTGTGTGAAAATGTTGCCCCTTAAGTCTCTTTTATATCTTTCCCCTCTCACCCTAGACCTAAGTCCTCTAGTTCTGGACTCCCTCACCCCAGGGAAAATATTTTGTCTATTTATCCTATCCATGCCCCTCATAACTTTGTAAACCACTATAAGGTCACCCCTCAGCGTCCGATGCTCCAGGGAAAACAGCCCCAGCCTGTTCAGCCCCTGTAGCTCAGATCCTCCAACTCTGGCAACATCCTTGTAGATCTTTTCTTAACCCTTTCAAGTTTCACAATATCTTTCCGATAGGAAGGAGACCAGAATTGCACGCAATATTCCTACAGTGGCCTAACCAATATCCTGTACAGCCGCAACATGACCACCAACTCCTGTTCTCAATACTCTGACCAATAAAGGAAAGCATACCAAACACTGCCTTCACTATCCTATCTACCTGCGACTCCACTTTCAACGAGATATGAACCCGTACTCCAAGGTCTCTTTGTTCAGCAACACTCGCTAGGACCTTACCGTGAAGTGTATAAATCCTGCTAAGGTTTGCTTTTCCAAAATGCAGCACCTTGCATTTATCTGAATTAAACTCCATCTGCCACTTTTCAGCCCATTGGCCCATCTGGTCAAGATCCTGTTGTAATCTGAGGTAACCCTCTTCGCTGTCCACTACACCTCCAATTTTGGTGTCATCTGCAAACTTACTAACTGTACCTCTTATGCTCGCATCCAAATCATTTATGTAAATGACAAAAAGTAGAGGGCCCAGCACCGATCCTTGTGGCACTCCACTGGTCACAGGCCTCCAGTCTGAAAAACAACCCTCCACCACCAGCCTCGGTCTTCTACCTTTGAGCCAGTTCTGTATCCAAATGGCTAGTTCTCCCTGTTTTCCATGAGATCTAACCTTGCTAATCAATCTCCCATGGGGAACGCCTTACTGAAGTGTATATAGATCACATCTACTGCTCTGCCCTCATCAATCTTCTTTGTTACTTCTTCAAAAAACTCAATCAAGCTTGTGAGACATGATTTCCCATGCACAAAGCCATGTTGACTATCCCTAATCAGTCCTTGCCTTTCCAAATGCATGTACATCCTGTCCCTCAGGATTCCTTCCAACAACTTGCCCACTGCCGAGGTCAGGCTCACTGGTCTATACTTCCCTGGCTTGTCTTTACCACCCTTCTTAAACAGTGGCACCACGTTAGCTAACCTCCCATCTTCCGGCACCTCACCTGTGACTATCAATGATACAAATATCTCAGCAAGAGGCCCAGCAATCACTTGTCTAGCTCTGCTCCTGCTGAAGATGTCTCAGCTATCGGCATGTGCTGGGAACAATGAAACCTTGTGTGAATATGTTCCCTGCATCAATAGAACTAAGTGCGCTGTGAAAATTGGCCAGTACGAATAATATAGTGGGAGAGGGATTTCAGTTACTGGCCTGAGTTTTATCATTCTCCCATTACATCAATTCTCTAAAAAGCCATTGCTGTGGTTACTCCTTTACAGATCTATTTTAAGTGTCCAAATCCTTAAAACCTTGCCAACATTTAAATCTTGCAATCTATTGTCATTAAACTATGGTTAAAATTGCACTAAAATTATCGGGTACCAACATGAAAGTGTAGCTCTAGTTAATAGTTTGGGAATTTCTACATCACACCTCCATAAGCCTGTCAGCATAGTGATATATTTGACAATCATTTGTTTTGGATCAATTTTCCATAGCTAATGCCTCTGGCACAGTTTTACATTTTAAATCTCATAAGTCTAATTTTGTAGTTAGTAACATAAGAGCTAATTTTCTTCCATACTTGTATGTAATGACTCAAAGAATGGGCATGCTTTTAACTCGCCACCCAATTTGTGTTTCATCACATAATCTAGTTTGTTGTTGCTTGTTTTCTCGGAATCCTCAAAGCTAAAGTTTAAATCTTCCAGCCTAGAATCAAGTAATGACGACTGGAACTTGTCAAGCTCTATGTTTGCCAAGTTTCTGAAGAGAAAGTTGGTACTGATTTATTGGCCTTGTCAACGTCTGAGCCTATAGACAGGCTGATAAGTTACAGCAACGAGGAGAAAGTGAGGACTACAGATGCAGGAGATCATTTCCAGTGACATACTTTTCAACTCTTGGGTTGATAGGTTGTAAATATTGCTGCAAATGATTGCACAGCTGTCCTTCAAAAGTAAAGGACTAGGTCACTACCAAAAACATGGCTGTGTTTTTAGGAGTAAAAAATACCTTTTTTTTAAATTACAGATGACTGTGGGCAAATGTCAGAGCAGAGGAAGGCATCACTTTTTTGTGTCTCTACCATGCATTTCTGCTGATGTCAGAATATTACTCATCATCTACATTAACATATTAATTTTACATAAAGCTCCACCCATTTTCCATTGTGCAAAGTGTCAGTCTAGCTAAGGAGATTTCCTTCTGATTCCCTTTGGCTTCAGCTGTACTAGGGTTTCTTGATTCCATACTTGGTCACATTCTGCTACAATGTCAAAGGCAATCACCCTCATTCCATTTCACCTTTTAGGTTCAAAGGACAGAAAAAAGTCAGGGGCTAGATAGCCATGGCAAAATCCAAACTGAGTATGTTAAAGCTGACAATACCTTCCATCACTTTATTGATCATTGAGAGGAGAGTAAACCAATGGTGAGATGGCGGGGAATTAGAACTGTTAGATTTGTCTTATTGTGGGCATGAAATACCTGGAGAATTCTCCACAATGCTAGGTTGTAGCTAGTCTAGAATATCTTGGTAAGATGCATAGTTCTGGAGTACAAGTTTTCAACTCTATTGTTGACAGGACTCAGACTTTGCAGTATCCAATATCTTTAATCATTTATATCACATGGAGTGAAGTGAATGGAATGAAGACTGTCATTTTGTAAATCTGAGAACCTCAGAAGAAGTATAAGATGAATCATCCACTCAGTCCTTCCAGCTCAACATATTCGCAAATTCTTCAGCCTTGTCTTTTGTACTGATCTGCGAGACTCTTCATTATTGAAGAAAGGAATATTTGTGGAGCTTCTAATTAAGTGTTTAATTGTCTGTCACCAAACATGACTGAATGTGACAGGACTGCAAAACTTTGATTGGATCCTTGGATTATGGGATCTTGGCATGTCTGCCAAGATATCCTGATGTCTTACTTTAACCAGGGTAGAATGAGGGGTATGTCAGCCATTGGGCATCAATGCTAGACTGGGCTTGTGAGAATTGGTGAAGGAACCATCAAAGCTATCAAGAATAAAAAATAAGTTTGACCTTGTCCTTACCAATCTACCTGCTAAAAAATGGAAGTTTATCGCAGTTTACTTCCATTGTTTGGCACACAAGTAGTCCTGTGTTGCAGCTTTACTAAATGACACCTCATTTTCAGGCATGTCTGTTGTGGATCCTGACATGCTATCCTGAATTTAACCAGGGTTAGACGCTGGATACAATGTATTGGTAGAGTGAGGGGTACGTCAGCCATGCGTGGTTACAAGTCTTGACATGATTTAGTGAGTTTGGCAATGCTAAACTGTTCCTTGTCATTTCGATGGGTCAGCACTTCCGGTTTTGGCAGAGGACCCAGATATTAAGAAGGAAGACTTTACAGAATCAACTGGGCTGGATGTCTTCCAGTTTCTGGTGCCTAAATCATGTGATGCATGTGATTTCATTCATTATTGACATTTTTTGTAGTGGTTTAGTTTCAGAAAGCATTTGAGAGTCAATTACATTAATATAAATCTAGAGTCATTTCTGGGTCAGATTAATTACAGATGGCAGATTTCTTTCTCTAAGCAATAATTAGCTATCAAAAGTCTATTGTTTGCAGTTGGAAGGGATTTATTCGGTTTGTTAATAGTTAGTTAATTTGTTCATTGTTAGAGTCAGATAAATAAATTGTTACTTGTTGATTTTAATGTGAGTGTCAGGGATTTATTTTATTTAGCCACTAGAAGTTGCTGAAAAAAAATTATACCCCTTCTCACACTCCTTTTAACAGATTAATGGGTGAGGTACTTCCCTTTGGCTGATTCAGTTTTTATTCTCAAAGTGGGGGAGGATCAATCTCCGCTTTATAACAAGGGATATGGGTTAAATGCTGGCAAATGGGACTACATTTATTTAGGATATCCAGTTGGTGTGGGCGAGTTGGACAGAATGATCTGATGACTCTATGACTCTATAGAGCAAGCTGTGTTTTTTTTGACAATCAATGAATATTTTATGATGTCCTAATTTCTTACAATTCCACTTTTCTTTCATTAATGGATTTAGCTAATAAATTAAATGCAACTTCCACCAGATTTGATCCTATCTCTCTGGAATATTAGCCTAGGCCTCTGGTCCAGTGATATTACCACTGTCTCCCTGCTTCCAAAATAAAATAGCTTACGTGGATTTAATGGGACTGTGGTTTACTGTACTTCACCAGAAATGGCATCTAGTCTCATTATTTTACTCCCCTCATGCCACAACCTGGAAATAAGTGCTGAAGAAAGGCAGTGCACCTTAAGAATAGTACTTTTGAATACAGGAGTTGCAGCATTATATTAAGATTGTACAGGACACTGGTGAAGCCTCTTCAAGACTTGTGTGTCCAGTTCTTGTTACCCTATTATAGAAAGGATATTATTAAGCTGGAGGGGGTTCAGAAGAGATTTATCAGGATACTTTTGGGAATAGAGGGTTAAAGGAAGAGGCTGGATAGGCCGGGACTTTTTTTTACTGGAGCACAGGAGGTTGAGTGGTGACCTTACAGGAATTTGTAACATAATTAGGGGTTCAGATCAGGTGAATGGTAGGTGTTTCTTCTCTAGAGTGAGGGATTTCAAGACTGGGGGTATATTTTTAAAATGAGAGAAGAATAATTTCCAAAGGACATCGTGTGTGGAATGAACCTCCAGAGGAAGTGATGAATGCAGGTACATTTTCAACGTTTAAAAGGCAATTGAACAAGTACATAAATAAGAAATGCTTGGAGGAATATGGGGCACGCACAGGCAGATGGGACTAGTTTAGTTTGGGATTATGGTCATCAAGGACTGGTTGGATCAAAGGATCTATTCTGCACTGCATGACTCCATGATTCTATGAAAGCTACAGTATAAAACTGCAAAGGTACCAATTATTGCAGAGATTACTCAAATATGGATTACAGAGGCTGTTCTTTAACTTGTTTCCCATTGACTGCTGCTGGAAAAACAAACCTTCAGAGAGCCTCACAACACACACAGTTCATGCAACATAATAATGTTTCAAGGTTTGATAAAGGTTTTCAAAGCAGTGAGTTGGTTCCATAAAGTAGATAGGAAGAAGGTATTCCCAATCTTAAAGCAAAAAGAAAAAATGAGAGGGCATCGATTTAAAGTAATGTGCAAACTAAACAAGGGTGATATGAGAAAAAAACCTTTTCAGACAATATGTAGTTAAGGTATGGAAATGTCATGGACATAGATTCAATTGGGATATTCAAGGGGGAAATGGAAGATTCTTTGGATATTGGACCTAGGCAACAGAACTGATACAGTGCAATGACTTCATTCTGTGCTAAAATAATTCCATGATTTTGTGAAAAAAATGCAAGATATCCCAAGGCACTTCACAGGAGCATTTTCAATCAAAATGTCACTCGTCTGATAGATCAAACGATTGATCCAAGATTAGGTTTTAAGGACCATCTTGAAAGGGTGAGAAATAGAGAAGCAGAGAGATGTGTGGAGAGAATTCCAGAATTTGGGAAGGAAGCAGCTGTTGTCAGGTCCACGATGGTGAAGTTGTGAAAACTGAAGTTGTAGAAAAGGCCAGAATTAAAAGGGGACAGAAACAATGAAGGATTGCAGAGCTGGATGACATTAAAGCCAAGAAACATAGAGGGATTTGGGAACAAGGGAAAGAATTATAAGATCAAGGTATAACCAACTCTGAAATCAGGATGTCATAATATGAAGAGTTGAAAAGTATGGCACCAAAAAAACACAGCTGGTCAGACAACATCTGAGGAGTAGGAGAGTTGATGCTTCAGGCATAAGCCCTTCATCATAGTGTGAAGATGGCACTCTACAAGCTAAGGTATGGACTGTAGACGTCTTGAATATGATCATGTTTTATGGAGGGTGCAATATGGAAAGTTAACCAAGAAAGAATTGGAAGAGAGGAGTGTGGATGAAGATGAATAACAAAGCATTGTTTCAGCGGTAGATGGCCTGATGCAAGGGTAAAGTTAGGCAATGGAACAGAAATATAGTCAGAAGCCCATCTCCAAGTCAAGAAGGGATGCCAAGGTTACTTTTGACTTGTTTAAATCACAAACAGTGATGAGGAAAAGGGATAATTGATGGTTAAGGTATCTTGATTATGATAATGACAAAGGACAATAGTTTTGCTCTTCTTATGCCCATGTTGCTCCTCAGCAATACTGGTAATGGGTTGGATTTTATGGACCTACTGGGGATCTCATTTTCCAGCTGGAGAAACAGCAACAGACTTAGCATAGCCTCCTTTAGGAAGGCCTAGTGATGTTAATTGTCATTTAAATGCCTAAGTAACCAGCAGCCAGGTTCAGGATCAAGGTATTGGTGGAAGAAGCATGGCCTACTAAGAGTTACTGGCCAGTCAAAGGTCAGGATGCATTATAGAGCAACACTTTTGAATGGCAGTGCCCCTGAGAAGGCTGTAGTCACAGCTAGAATGATACCTGATTCAGATTCATTGTCTTAGAGTGACTCTGGCCACAAGCAATTCATGATTGAAGGGATCACTAGGAGACAGGTCTGAAGGGTTGGCAGCAAGAACACAAGTTTGGCACTGAATGGGCATGCCTGTGTTTCACTTTTTCGGGCACTGTATCTTCCTGCCCCGGGAGACCACACACAGGCCACAATTTTAACTATGGTGCTCATTGGATGTTGACAGGCCCCCTAGCACAGAGTTAATACTAGAGTTGAGGTGTGGCTCATGTGTCTTTTAACACTTCCAGAAGGGCTCCAGCAAATTGCATGCTGAAAGGTACAATCTAGTCTGAGGTTTAGTTACAGAGGTTTTTCAAAATCCTGAGTGTCATAGAGCCATAGCAAGGTACAGCATGGAAACAGACCCTTTGGTCCACTTGTCCACGCTAACCAGATATCCTAATTAATTGCATGGCATTTGCCAGCATTTGGCCTATATCCCTTTAAACCTTTCCTATTCATATACCTATCCAAATGCCTTTCAAATGTTGGAATTGTACCAGCTTCTACCACTTCTTCTGGAAGTTCATGCCATGTACGCATCACCCTCTGTGTGAAAAAGTTGCCCCTTAGGTCCCTTTTACATCTTTCTGCATCTCCCTATAGTTTAAAACCTCCAATCCTGGCAGCATCTTTGTAAATCTTTTCTGCACTCTTTCAAGTTTGTCCTGCACTCTTCTCCTTTGAGATGATTTTACTACTTGCATTGCTGCAATGAGTTTCCTGTTCCACCTCTGCCAACTGTGCTGCTTTTAAAACAGTCGGCTGCACCTTGATGATTAAATCACCAGAAGGATCCCGATTGGTGTGAACAATGAGCACTGACTCAGGAAAATGAGCTGTGCTTGTGGTGACGTGAGACTAAATGTCCTGACCTGATACTTTCCCTCAAACAAAATGTAAAACAAGACTTACTTTTATGCTTACAATGCAAGATGGCATGTACGATAAGGAAGGAGTATTCAGCAACTGTTAGATGTTGGTATCCTTGAGTGAAGCCAACTTCAACATCTCTACATAGTAGAAAGGTAGACTCTGATACATCCACCTTTTAGATGTTAGAGAATGTCAATGACTGAGATGGATATCTAATATTTAGCAAGCTGGAGATCAGAAGAAATCAGTTGTTATCTGCTCAGAAGTGATTAATGTCCAAATAATATATGCAACCTGTCTCTTGAGTCCAAAACGCATTAAGAATTCTTCTTTCTGAAGTTCTTTTCTTTCTTGGTGCTTGGCTTAGCTGGAGATTCATTTGCACAAGCGATATTTTTCTAAATCTGTGCCCATTCACTCTAGATCACCTGAGCATGTGAACACGTCTCTGCAAATTTTCTTGTTGAAGAGATAAAAAAGAAACAGAAACTCTTTGTGTTTACTATAGCTTCAATTTCAACATTACCTTTAACAGCAAATTTTTCAGAAGTGTTTTTAACCCTTGAGCAGGTTCCACACTTTTTGCATTATGCTTGTTGCTGGGTATGAAGAGGGATGTAGTGGACATTATTGGTCAAACCAGCATGTGTTCCTCCTCCTCAAATTGCCGATCACTTTCAGGCTGGACTATTGGTCACTAGCTTGTTTTGTCATTTTAGAGGGCGGTTGAGAATCAAATACATTGCTGAAGGTATGAAATCAGGTGTAGCTGAGGCAGGGTTCTGATGTTGGATATCCTCTGCTAAGGATATTAGTGGACCAAGTAAATTTTCACAAGAATCAAGCATCTGATCATCATTAATGAGTCTGGATTGTTCCAGATTCAGAACGTAGCTAGATACTCTGAAAGGATTTGATATTGAATTGTTGGAGCATTCATCCAGGACTCAGTAGAGCTACTCCAATAACATTATCCATATACTGTTGTCACCTTGTAATTATAAAGAGGAAGCACCGGTTTCAGTGCATAATAGAGCATGACATCAATTTGGCTCTGGTCAAATGCAGCAGAAATAACACTTTATTTCTTGTATTCGAGGAACCTGTCATGACACATTCAACCCTGAGTTCAATTCACATCTCTATATATATCGGAGAGTTGCTCAAGTCGGCACCAGCGGTGTTAATGATTGCCCTTGAAAACTATTCCAGCTGCATTACCTCAAAACAAAATCAGTGTTCAGTAACTTGAAGAACTCTCTGCCTACACTATTGAAAGGGATTGTTAGTTACTTTTGGGTTAGTTACTTATTCATTTTTTCTGACTGTTGCTGGGTATTAGGGAGATGTTTGGTTATACCTGCTGTAATTAAAATATTGTGGCATTTACAGGGAGTTTGGTGGTCCAAGGTAAAGAACATGGTCCTGACTTCAAGGGATCTGCTGAACGCTCACTTCCAGATGCTGGGGTGCAGTGGCTTGCAGTTGCCTGTGTCTTGCTCTGTGAAGCGAGAAAGAGAAGTTACACTGAGGATTCCAGGCTGCTGAAAGATAGAAGAAGAGCTGGGGCAAAAGGACTCTTCACAATATAATAAGATCAGGTCTTTGTTGCTGATCAAAGGAGCCTACACTCTGCATGTAAGTCTTCACACACATGCTGAATAGGTATGATCAGAGTAAAGAGCTGAAAATGTGTTGCTGGAAAAGCGCAGCAGGTCAGGCAGCATCCAAGGAGCAGGAGAGTCGACATTTCAGGCATGAGCCCTTCTTCAGGAAGGAATCCTGAAGAGAGGCTCATGCCCGAAATGTCGACTCTCCTGCTCCTTGGATGCTGCCTGACCTGCTGCGCTTTTCCAGCAACACACTTTCAGCTCTGATCTCCAGCATCTGCAGTCCTCACTTTCTCCTCCATGATCAGAGTAAATCATAGTTTATACTTACCAAACAGCTCCCTGCCAGTCAATCTTCCATGAACAGTTAACTTCAGGAACTATTTACAATTTCCTTCTAAATCTTTCATCTCCTCTTCAAAGCCTCTTTTGTCTTGAATGTGTAACAATGCGCTTGGTTCTCTGGGATAATGTATAGGATATAAGTGCTCCTTCCTTATTTAAGACAGACACCTTAGTGGAGTAGGATGGCAACTTCTCACAACAGTGGATTCTGGCCTTTTTACACTTACAATGGCCTGATTTAAAATTATTTTTCTTGCCATTAACCTTGATCTCTGCATTCCAGCAATTCTCTTGGAGACCCATGACTTCCTTAAAAATGAACAATTCTCATTCTTCCACCTCTGTTATTTCTTGAGGACTTGCAGACTGCTTTTAACACTTTGAGCTGTGAACCTTACACTGGAATGGCCTATTTTGTAGCCCTCATGACGGCTGTAGTCTTGCTCACTGCTGGGATCACTGATGAGGTTTTGTTTCTTCCTGCGCTTTCTGCTGGTGAATTTTTTGTATGGCTTTTTATTTCCCAGCTCTGTGAAGACCTCTCACTCTCTGGGCCCAAATGATGCTTCAACTTGCAGCATTTTTTGCTGTGGTCTTTTCCTATGCTTTGTCAGTGTTGCACTAGGTTTTCCTCTCTGGATCCAATGATTAGCTTGGCCTTGAACTCCTTCACCAAGTTAGAGTCCCTACAGTGTGGAAGCAGGTCATTCAGCCCATTGAGTCCACATCAACCCTCCAAAGAGCATACCACCCAGACTCAACCCCTTGTCCTCTCCCTGTAACCCTGCACTTCGCAAGGCAATCCACTTAGCCTGCGCATCCCTGAACACTTTGAGTAATTTAGATTGGCCAATCCACCTAACCTGCACATCTTTGAACTATAGATGGAAACCAGAACACCCAAAGGAAACCGACACAGACATGAGGAGAACATGCAAACCCCACACAAACAGTCACCCAAGGCTGGAATCAAACCCAGATCCTTAGCACCACAGGGCAGCAGTGCTAGCCACTAAGCCACAGTGCAAAGTTACTTGTACTCATTAAGAGCTTTTAGTTTTATTCTGTTTTTATTTTTGTAACTTCTGTTATCTGATTATGTATCTTAGGTATGTGCAAGTCAGGATCTCTATATCCCATATTAAGACTTTTCTATCTTATGGGTCACTAGAACACTGATCCCAGCATGTTTCAGCTGTCAATTATCCTAGCATTAGAACTAGTACTGGTGTCCATAAGCCACAAACATAAAGCCACTTCAATATATCCAAACTTTGAGAACTCTCCAGCCCTAATCAGGTGCTCAGAACCTGGCCTCAGGCTAGCAACATGGCCTGTGGGCTATTGCTGTTTACTGCAGAGAACAGTGTCAATCCCCTTCAATATATGGTCCTGTGCTACCACTGCATTGCCTTATCCCTCTCCCTAGTCCCGATAACAAAGTTCCAAGCTCAGTTATTTACCCTACAGCCCCTCCTCTCATCCATCTTTTACCCTGTATTTGCCAGACAAACAGTAAGCTCAAACACTATGAAAATGCCTACCACAGCGAACGCCAAATTTTGATATAACTGGTTAGCTGCTGCATAACCTGGTCATCACCAGGGATCAGTTCTTACCCCCAGATATACAGAGGACAGCTGATGAGGAGGGAAAAACTGAGGAGGTAGAAGAAAAAATGTATTCCCTTTCAGATCAGAGTTTTCATGATTGATTCTTCATGGACTGACTAGAGGATCAGCAAACACAATGTCAAGTTTCATTAACAGCTCCAGAAATTACTTTTGATCTCTTACTAATTTTTAATTTTCTTTTGGCCACAATATTAAATAGAAACAAATACTCTTGACAAGCTGAATGAAATAGCAAGAAATTAGTTGGCCACTCACTAGTTTTACAGATGTAAAATGGTGCATAAGCCTCCAATATATTGGGCAGCATATATGTGCATTTATTCTACTTCTATAATTTGTGCCCTGAAATTAGACTGTGTTATTTCCATTCATTGTTGCCAAGAGACCTTTGACCTTGCCAATTCTAGCTTCAATTCAAACCTGTTTTCATTGCTAACTAACCTTGTGCTCTTGACTTTTTCTAATTTTGTGCAAATGTTCAATAGAAATGAGATTGAACTGCTTCTAAAATCTAAAACAATCACCCATGATTACATTTCTACTGCAAAGAGGAAATCAGGAATAGTTATTCTTTTTCAAGTTGGCAAAACATATTAAACAGGAACCATTGTACTATATTATAATCCAAAGATGTGCAAGTTAGGTGAGTTGACCATGCTAAATTGCCCATAGTGTTCAGGGATGTTTAGGTTAGGTGCATTAGTCAGTGGTAAATATAGGGAAAGGGGAATGGGGTTTGGGCGGGTGACTCTTCGGAGAGTCAGTGTAGACATGTTGGGCCAAAGGGCCTGTTTCTACATTGTATGGATTCTATGATTCTTATGTGTTCCTTGAAGAGAAACTAAAACTGTTTATTGGCATAGTGTGTATGTGGTGCAGCGACTGCCAAGGAATAAAGGCCTGAAGGCATATGCTGCAACAGAATTGTAACTTTAATAATTTTATTTTCAAAAGGTAATTAGATAATTATAGGACAGGTTTGACCAAAATGATAACAGAGGAGAAAAGGAAGTCAGGTAGAACTCTGATCAGTTTCACCTCATAAACCAGCAAATTTGATGGATTTGTTCTATCTTAAAATTAGTATCAAATGCTGTCACAGATGATAAAACGTCAAATATTTTCCTAAATTACATTATCATAAACTAATGTGTACACATTAAAACCACATACTCCATCTAAATGAAAACAATGCAACTGTTGGGAGTCAATAAAACAGAAACATTTGAGATTTAGTCCGAAATAGACAAATTCTCCATTGACATTTAATTTGTTAATGTAATGTGTGGCCAAGTGGCTATTGGCCTAAACAACTAGGTCAAATACAATATTGGCTAAAGAGTTTCTGATGGAAAGGAAAAAGGCTAAGGTTACTGCAGATTAAAAGCAAAAGCACCAGTACAGAATTGTCTTGCATATTGACATTGAACCTCATTAAGAAGTACCGTGCCATAATAATAGGGAGAGACATTATATTTGTGTAATTCCCAGTTTTTGACACACTCATTGGCACAGTAGAGTAATAATTTCTTGAAAAGGGGATGGGTACATTTACAATGAGGTCTGTCACCATTGGATGATGTGACCTCTGCCCTATGGCATCTTTAGCTGTGATATGAGAACATTCTCAAGGGCTCAGAAAGGGGAGATAAGAAGGGACACCTGCAAGTCATTCAGTCTATGAAGACTCTGTGTCAGACTCACCTGCAATCCATGAAGACCTTGGGTATTCTGTTGATGGAGTTTAGTGAATTGAATCCAGTTCACCAAAGCAGGTTGTAGATGCATTTTTCAGTTGTCAAATTAGTTTGACTGTTAAATGTTAACTTAATTTGTTGTTTTAGAGTTATTTCTTGTTTGATAAAACTAAATTTGAACTACAGTCCTTTGCTTGCCTCATAATAGCCAAGTCGAGTGTTTGCATTGAATATTCTACAGACAACAATTCTGATGCTATTCAAGTAATGGATAGGTTGATAGAAATTGTCTTCATTTACAGGCATATAGATCCTTGTAAGTGAAGACAGCTTCAGTATTGAAGAGCAAAATGTTGTTAGTGCAGGTTTGGAGGACTGAAGGGTCTGTTCCTATCCTGTATTATTCTTTGTTCTTGTTCTAAACAGTGAATCCCACATTAACAGTGTTTTGTTTAATCTGAAGACAAAACTACCTTTGTTTGACTGGAACTTCTCCTCTGAGACTATGATGTTTAAATAAATGCTAAACCCCTTAATGATATTTTAAACATACAGCAGAAGTTAGGGATTATTGAGGTCAATTTCTGGAAAATTGATTCCAGCAAGATTGAAAAAGACTTTTTGCTGAACCAGATAGCAAGTATTGTGTGGTAACGGAACACATAGAGTCCATCCATCTTTTCAATCACTATCCCCAAGAAAAATTTCCAGGCAACTTATGAAAGCTGTTACATACTGTAGGGATTCTGGTTTACGATCAATAATTTGTAGACTTTTTAGGTGGTTCGAATGACCCCCCCGATTCCTGGGACAATAGACTTAATTAGGGAATGTGAAATGCAGAATACACTAGATAGGTGTATTCGGGCAAAAGAATGTTTGTGTTTATTAAATACAAAAAGTTGAGTATAGCACAAGAAATAAAAAGCAAATGCAATAAAAACAGTGAAATTGACACACATATACAGAGGACAATAATTAAATACACTATCAAATTAAAGATAGGTTAAGACACTATGCAAAGCTAAACAGCAATTTTAATCACCGAAACTTTCCAACCTTGGGGTTCCTGCACTGTAACCATCCACCTCTCCCTCCCTCTTAGCTTGGTTGGAAACTTTGGAATCTCGAGAATTAAGCTCACCACTGGGTAAAATGTGCGATGTTGAAGTACATCTGGCTGTTCCTGCCTGGTGCCTCAATAAAAACTTCAGACGGTGTAGGCGTACTGTCTGGGTTGAATCCGTTGACATGGTAGGACATGGATTGGATTATTGGGTGACTACTTGGTTGTTCTTGCTTTCTGGTGGTTTTTGCAAGCTGGGTTTCAACTGGAATGTACCTGAGGCCATGTGGTGTTGGTTAGGTCGTTCTTGGGTCTGTTGGTCCTAGTTGGTCTGGGCGTTGTATAAATACTGGATTATTTGGTGCATAATTTGGTGCACAACTGGCATTGCACACAACTACTGACCTGCAGTCCATCCCTCCCTCACCTGTCCTCACCTTCTTCTAACTCATTCAACTTCTACTGCTCATGTAGCTCTATGGATTGAGACCCAAGCACTCCTCCTATTTTCTGTCTGCCTCTGAACTGGGTCTTCTGATGCTTGGAGCAAGGCCTAGCAATGTCAGGCATCCCACCAACCATCTTGGCTCTCCCTGCCTGCTTATCAGTTCGTGTCTTCTTGGAATGAGACCAAAGTGAGATGAAAGTGGGCCATGCAGAAGTCAGTGTTGGTACAGGTATGATAGATCTGGTGAAATGTTCTGAGTGAGTGTGTAGGAAGTGCAGAATGCATACAGGAGGTTATACAGCGTCCGTAATGGTGTTGGGTGTGCAAGCATAAACGAGCAAAAATATTGCATGGAATATTAAGCGTGGGAGAGAGTAAGAGGAGTTGACCCCTAAGTGCCCTCTGGGAAATTAGGAATGGGAAATAAAGCTGGCCTAACCATTGACACCCACATCCTGTGACTGAATTTAAAGAAAAACTAAAAATAAAACAAAAGAACTATGGTGGCTGGAATTACACATTAGTCATTTCAAAATATAGTCACTGTAAGAAAGACAATATGGCTGCTAATATGTGCACAACAAACATCCATCAACTTGCTGGTTTTAATGAACAGATCAATACACTTTGTGACTTTGATTGAGGGGTAAATATTGGTCAGGAAACTAGGAATAAATGCCCTACTCTTCTTCCAAAAAGCACTATGGATTCTTTTCCATTTTCCTGAGTAGACAGTTGGCCCCTTGACTTATCATTACCAATTGGCACCTTCACTAATGCAGCATTGCACTGGAGTGTAAACCTTAGTTATTGGGATTGACTACCTGGCATAGGGTTTAAACCTGAGAGTCTCCAACTTCCAGACAATATTCTATGGCTATTAATGAAAGACTCGGGTTAGTAAGACCCTACTGCAGGGTGCAGTAGCAGAATAGATTGAGTTTTGTTTCTTAATATCACCATTTTCATCTTCAGTTTTGGGTGTTACAGACAACATTTCCCATGTTTGAATCAGAGGAATCTACAGCTTTAAGGTCATTGCGCCCTGTAATTAATGTCAGCCAATAAGAGCACAGTTCCTGTGTTGGAAGTTTTCTGCCTCAGAACTGTGCAGAATCCCTCAAGAATCTTAACAGTTTATTTTCAATATTTCTGTTGTAATTGTGTCCATGTAAGAGTTTATCCAACTTTTGTCTTGTGTGCCATCTTGCCAGGCAAACATTCTGCAATGTTATCCTTCATCTTGATCCATCTTAATCTGTGGTAGAATATACAAATAGAGAAGAATGCCTTTCGAGTGGTTGACAGAGTTTAATTCAAAGAAATGTGAGGTTTGGTAAAACAAACAAGGGCAGTATTTTTGCAATTAATGGTAGGCTGTGGGTAATGTTGTAGAACAGAGAGACCTTTAGGCTTAAGTACACAAATTTGTGTCATAGGTAGGCAGGGTAGTTACAATGTTGTTTAGCACGCTTGTCTTCATTGCTCAGACCTTTGACCATAGGCATTGAGACGTCATGTTGAGGTTGTATCAGTGAAGCCTTTTCTGGAATACTGTATGCAGTTCTGAATGCTCTGCTATAGGAAGGATATTATTAAACTGGAGAGGGTTCAGAAAAGATTTACCAGGATGTTGCTGCGAATTGTAGGTTTGAGTTATAAAAGTAGGCTGGACAGATTAGGTTGTTTTTTCACTTGAAAGTAGGAGGTTGAGGGGTGATCTTATAGAAATTTATAAAATCATGAAGGCATAAATAAAATGAATAGCAAAGATCTGTTCCCTAACATGAAGGAGTTCAAAAACTAGGGACATATTTTTAACTTGAGAGGAGAAAAAATTTAAAAAGGACATGAGAGGCAACCTTTTTGACAGAGTGATTAGTATGTGAAATGAACTGCCAGTGGATGCAAGTACAATTGCAGTATTTAAAAGACATTTGGATAAGAACATGAATAGGAAAGATTTGAGGGGATATGGGCCAAATGCAGGCAGATGGGACTAGTTTGGTTTGGGAACATGGTTGGCATGGTCTTGTTTGACTGAAGGGTCTGTTTCCATGTTGGGTGACTCCATGACTTTATGAATATGAGTATTTCTCAGTACAATATGTGAATTCATTTCATTGAAAAGTTGCATAGTCATGATTAAAAAGTACAGTTCAATGTTAAATAGGCATCAGGGATTTTCAATTGAAGGTTTTAAAATAGAACCCCTACAGTTTGGAAACAGGCTATTTGGCCCAACAAGTATGCACTGATCCTCCAAAGAGTATCTCACCCAGACCCATTCCCCTAAACCATGCACTTAGCCTACACATCCTTGAACACTATGGGAAAAACAGCATGGCCAATTCACCTAACCTGCACATCTTTGGACTCTGGGAGGACACCCACACAGACACAGCGTAGAACATACAAATTCCACATGGACAGTCACCTGAGGTTGGAATTGAACCCAGGTTCCTGGTGCTGTGAGATAGCAGTGCTAGCCATTGAGCCCCCTTAAGCAATGAAGTGTTTTGATATGGTTAAGACATAGTTTTAACATGGCTAAGAATAAAAGTTGAAGAAGGCTGAAAGGCATTTGGGGCCCTGGGCATAAACCACCACTGAAAAGCCATGGAAATAGATCTTGGCAAGATTTGGATGGCATAGGGTTGGGAGGGGAGTAATTTGGGTCGGCCAAAACATCCCTGTTGGACCAGAAATGGCCCTCCCATTCCTTCTGATGCACAAGGAAATATTCAAAATTACACAGCTCTCATATTGGTTGGATACTTGCTGCTGCTAAAGTTTGTGAGCTTTAGTCAGGCCTGTGGTACAAAGGGAACATGGATCACGATGACATTGGAACATAGCACAAACCCTTTAAATTAGATCCTTCTTTGTCCCTCTACACGTACTGTTGCTCAGACCATTAAAACAGCTGCATCGTTGCTGGTGTTTGAATTCTACCTCCTCCTCAATCCCCACGTAAATTTTGTTTATTAGACGTTGGGCTTGTGAGGAAGATGTTGTTAAACTTTAAAGGTTTCAGGTCTTTTTTTTGGTTTTTGCTTTTTCTGATAGTACAAAAACAGTCAATTGCTAAGAGTTACAAGGAACAAGAAATTGTCCATCTGATATTGAAAACAACAAATGCTGGAGATCACAGCCTGTCAGACAGCATTCCTGGAGAGCGAACAAGATAACTTTTCGAGTCCAGGTGATTGTTCATCACAGCTCTGGATGGAAGCTGTCTGACCCACTGTGATTTCCAGCTTTTGTTGTTTTCAGTAGAGATTGCGGTGTCTGCAGTAATTTGTTCTTTCACCCATCTGATATTCCTGTTTTGTACCCAGTGCTGCTACTGCCTCCTGACTCAATAATCTATTGTTCAAATACCCAAAGGCTTTCCTGCACCTTTCACCAGGTAATGTGAGATTCTAACTGTACACTGTATGGATCTGCCTCCCTGTCTTCTTAAACCCCTCTCACCTGACATTTCCATCTTCGCCTCCTATAGTAGAAAGATAGAAAACAGGAGCAAGATTAAATCATTTGACATTTTGCGTTTGCTCTGCCAACAGTAATGATCATGGCGATAAGCCAACTCAGTAGCCTGTTTCCACACTTACCCTGTATCCTTTGATCCCTTTAGTTTAAATGCTATTTCCAACTCCTTGAAATCTCGCGATATTTTGGCCTTGACTGCTTTCTGTAGTAATGAATTTCATAGGCTTAATACTCTCTGGAAAAATAAATTTCTTCTCATCTGTATCCTAAATGGATTACTTTATATCCTCTGACTGCCACCCCTGACTCTAGAGTCCCCCACCATTGGGAACATCTTTTCTACTTTTACTTTGTCGAGTCCTGTTAGAATTTTCTAGATTTCTATGAGATTCCCCCACCCCCACCTCCGCCTCCTCATTCTTCTGAACGTCAACAAATATAGTCTGATTCAACCACTGCTCATACATCAGTCCCACCATCACATGAATCAATCTGATGAACCTTTGTTGCACTAACTATAGCAAGAACTTTCTTCTTCTGATAATGAGATCAAAACTACACACAATATTCCACATGTGATCTCACCAAGGCCCTATATAATTGCAGCAAGGCAGCCCTGCTCCTGTATTTGAAACTTCTTGCTTTGAAGGCCAACTTATCATTTGTCTTCTTTATCGCCTGCTCGTTTGCATGCTTGGTATTTGAGCAAAGCCAGATCTCGCTGCACATTCTCTTCTTTCAATCTACAGCCATTCAGATAATAATAATCTGCATTCCCGCTTTGTTTAATCTACATTATACTTCATTTGCCATGCATTTTCCAATGCACTCAGCTTGTCAAATCACACTGAAGCATCTCTGAATCCTCCTCACGTCTCATTCTCCCACTCAGCTTTGTGTCATCTGCAAGCGTGGAGATATTACATTTAGTTCCCTAATCTGAGTCATTAATATAGATTGTGAATAGCTGGGTTCCAAGTACTGATCTGTGTGGTACCCCACAGGTCACTGCCTGCCTGTTGATTCCTATGATTTGTTTCCTGTCTGCCAACCAGTTTTCTAGTAAAAAATGAGGTCTGCAGATGCTGGAGATCACAGCTGAAAATGTGTTGCTGGTCAAAGCACAGCAGGCCAGGCAGCATCTCAGGAATAGGGAACCTGATGAAGGGCTTATGCTCGAAACGTCGAATTCCCTATTCCTGAGATGCTGCCTGGCCTGCTGTGCTTTGACCAGTAACACATTTTCACCAGTTTTCTATCCATGATAATGCACAAGTCTCAATCGCATATGCTTTAATTTTAATGCTAATCTTATTTGGGACCCTTTTGAAGGTACAAATAAACCACCGCTACTGGCTTTACCTCATCAACTCTACTCATTACATTCATGAAGAATTCCTGTGGATTCGTCAAGCATGATTTCCCTTTCATATATCCATGCTGATTCTATCCAATCCTGTCAAAACAGTCCAATGCTCTGCTATTAAATCTTTTATAATGGGACTTGAGTATTTCCCCATTACTCATGTCAGGCTGACAGGTCAATAATTGTGGTTTCCTCTTGACCTGCCTTTTTAAGTAGAGTGATTACGTGAACAAAGCTCTGATTTGTAGGAACTGTCCCAAACTTGATCGAATTTTGGAAGATAGCTAGCAATGCATCCATTATTTCTATGTCTACTTCCTTATATACTCTGGGGTGTAGATTCTCAACTCATTGGAATTCATTGGCCTTCTTCTAATTTCTCCAACTAATGTTGATTTCTTTCAGATTTCCTTCTGGAATGTTACTAGTGTTCTCCTTTGTGAACATAGACCAGTGTACATATTTCATTCATTAACAATCTCTTTGTTCTCATTATAAATTCCCCTCTTTCTGATAGTAAACATTTGTCTTCATAAATCTTTTCTCTTCACAAACCTATTGAAATCTTTACAGTCAGTTTTCGTGTTCCCTACAAGCTGACTCTCATATCTATTTTCCCTTTGTTAAGTAATTCTTTTGTTTTCCTTTGCTGAAATCTAAACTGCTTCCATTCCTCATACTGTTTTTTTTCTGCTCAATTTGTATGTGTCTCCCTTAGATCTAATACTTTCTAATTTCTCTGTAAACCATGGTTTGGTCACAATTCCTATTTTTCATAGAATTCCTAGAATGTGGAAGCAGGCCATTCAGCCCATCAAGTCCACACCAACCCTCTGAAGAACATCCCACCTCGACCCACTCCTCTATCCTATCTCTGTAATCTTGCATTTTCCATGGCTAACCCATATCCCTGGACACTGGGCAATTTAGCACAGCCAATTCATCTCACCTGCACATCTTTGGACTGTGGTAGGAAACCTAAGCATCCAGAGGAAACCCACACAGACACGGAGAATGTGCAAACTCCACACAGATGGTTGCCTGAGGTTGGAATCAAACATGTGTCCCTGACACTATGAGGCAGGTGTGCTAACCACTGAGCCTTTTGCGCTGTCCCTTTTGCACTGGGCAGGAATGAACAATTATTGCGGTTCACCCACTTACTCTTTGAAAGTTTCCCATTGCCTTTCCAATGTCATCCATTTAGGAAATGTTCCCCAATCTATCATGAGCAGGTTGTGCCTCACACTATGGTAGTTTTCTCTATGTAGATTCAGGGCCTTAGTTTCAGAATCAACCACACAACTTTCCATCTTGCTGAAGAATTCTTTCATATTATGGCCACATATGAGTAATATGAGGAACTCATTATTTCTTTGCAATTAAGATCAATTGTTTCTGATCAGATGATATTACTGTTGCTTCCCTTCTACTCGCAAAATCAACCAAACTTTCTCAAATGTTCCCCCTACTTTACTTTGAATTCATATTATTTTTTAATTTCTCTCCTATCTCCCTTGTGCCCTCTCTGAGCCCATCTTATGCAAAAAATCTACCTCCTGTGCTGTTGCTCTGATTCCCATTAAATTTCTAACCGCTGGGTTTCCCCTTCTGGACTCCATTTTGCTCACGGTATTCTCTCTGTTCAGGTGCCCCACCTCTCTCCTTTAATCAGTCATGATTAGCTATCTCCACAAAAGAAAACTCTTGACTGGGACCCCACCATCTTTGGAAATTACAGTCCCATTCCAACGATTCTGCTCTGTCCAAAGTCCTTGCACATATTTTCTCCTTCAAAAGCCGTTAAATGGACTTCATGATTAAGTCCCATCAATCACGCTTCTGCTCTGAACAGAAACAGTTCTTATGAAAGTCACATGATAATTTTTGTAACCGTGACAAATCCTCCTTGCTTTGTTTGCTATCTTTGAGTCAGTTGTTTGCCAACATCCTCCTCTAATATTTCTTCAATGTAATCTATCTGGAGGGACTGGCTGCATTCCTATCTATCTAATTGTAATCTGGGTATGATTTTTCTTCCTTCAGCATTATTATGTGTTGCTCAAGAACCTACTTTTTCCTCTGTCCTGTTTCTCATCTATATTTTGCTTCTCAAACCATAGAGTCAGTTTTTACATACATCCTGAAAATTGCTCTGTCTCACCCCAATCTCTCTCACTGTTACTAAAATATCCAACTGCTTATCTAACTGGATAACAGAACCTTTCTCCAGTTAAATATTGGGAGTACAGACACCATTGTTTTCAATCCCCACTCCAACTCTGCTTCCTAGCTACTGACTCCATCATGTCCATGGTGACAATTTGAGTTATGTCAGGTTGTTCAGAATTTCACTTTCAGATTTGTCCCCAACATAAGATTCCAGCCACTGTATATGCCATCGCAAAGATTATTTTTCTCTACCTCAGTAACATTACCTGACTTTGCCTGTCACAGTTCACCCGTTTCTGAAATACAGATTCAGGCCTTTGTTACTTCACAGCTTGAATACTCCAATGTGTTTCTGCCTTGCCTTTGAAATTTGTGGCATGGTGGCTCAGTGGTTAGCACTGCTGCCTCACAGCACCTGAGACTTGGGTTCAATTCCAGCCTTGGGTGACTATCTGTGTGCAGTTTGCATTTTCTATCTATGGGCTTTCTTTGGGTGCTCCAGTTACCTCCGACAGTCCAAAGATGTGCAGCTCAGGTGAATTGACCATTTTAAATTACCCATGGTATTCAGGGCTGTGCAGGCTAGGTGTATTATTCAGGGGAAATGCAGTGCAATAGGGTAGGGGAATGGGTCAGTGTGGACTTGTTGGGCCAAATGGCCTATTTCCACATTGTAGGGGTTCTATGATTCTACATGTGAGAAGGACCAAACCTCTGTTGCCCATGCCTCAACTCAAAGCAAATTTCAATCCATGAGCTCAAAGACCTGTATTTGCTCTGTTCAAGCAAAGTCTTGACTTTAAAATTCTCATCTTTCTTTTTGAATCCCTCTACAACTGCTCAGTCTTCCCCATATCTGCAATTTCCTCTTAATGCACCATCTTTCATGATATCTATATCCTCAATCTCTGGTTTCTTGAGCACCCCCAATATTAAATGCTTCACTATTGGTGGTTTTGATTAATATTATGCTGGAACAACTTCTCTATGAATCCATTCTCTACCAGTTTTTTTCCCTTTAAGGCTCTCTGTAAAATGTGTTTCTTTGTCTAAATGTTTATTCATCTGAGATAATATTCTCTTCTGTGGTTCAATGTTATACTTTGTTATAATGTCCCTGGGAAGCAGCTTGGGACCTTTAATTCCATTAAAGGAGCTATATAAATAAAAGTTGCTGCTGTATATCATTCTGAGCAGCTTGGATTTAGATTAATCCTTTAGCCAATGCACTCAATAATTCACACAGATCAGTTACTGATGCATAACATCCTAGCCATTGTATTGCTGTCATTTCTACTTGACCAAATCACAATGTTTCTAAATTGTTTACAGGCAAAGGTTGCACAAAGCAGTTGGTCATAAGTGAATGAAAACATAAAATACTGGAAAAACCACAGTGATTTGGGTAACATCAATTTAGAGAAGGAAACAGACTTTGTGGCTGGAATGTATCATGTTGGAGTCAGAGAATAGTTTTGGTTGCATTGTTGGTCCAGGATGATTTTTTTTTCAGTTTATTATACACTTTTTAGCTGGTTATGCATGCAGGCAAGCTGTTGTACAAGTGGTGGGGGTGGGGACAGCGTGTAGCAGTAGGTTCCCCATACTATAATTAAAGGGGACCCACACCCTTTACTCTTGTTGCAAGTTCCGATCAGCATTGTTTGTCCTCTCCCTCCAGGAATGTAAGAGACCAAGAACAAAAGTGTCCTTGTAGAAGCTATGTTCCAAGCTTCCAGGAAAAGAAGGAGATGCTCTTCAGCCTGGAATGGGTTTGTCATGCAGATCATCACCTATGGCCAGCAGCAAAGAAGCCCACCCCAGTGCTCCAAGAAGATGAGCAATGGCCTGCAGTCAGTCCATAAGGATACAGTGCACCATCTTATTGCATGGCCCATCACCCAGTCGAACTCTCCTACTCAGTCTCATCTCTGTGATTGACTCCTAATCTCTGGGAAAGAATGGCAGATTCTCTAAAGAATTAAAAATCACACAATGCCAAGTTATAGCCCAACAGGTTTAACTGGAAGCACTAGCTTTTGGAGCACTGCTCCACCTGATGAAGGATGGGCATTCTAAAAGCTAGTGCTTCCAACTAAACCTGCTGGACTATAACATGGTGTGTTGTGATTTTTAACTTTGTACACACCAGTCCAACACCAGCATCTCCAAATCATCCCTAAAGAATACTCGTGAACCAAACTGCTCCTTAAGCCAAAAGATTTCCAGTTTTGTGGCCACCATTACTGAAACTAGCCTTATAATACTGATTGATCTATTAATTGAATGAGGCAGCTACATTGGCAGGCATTTAAAAAGTGACCACAGAGTATAATTCTAGGTCTCTGGATTATTATTCCAGTACCATTAGGGGCACTCCACTTCCTACTCACTTACTGGAGAGGGCTCACCACCTGTCAAGGCTGTGTATGCTCATAATGCTCTTGGAGACTCAAACTCAGAATGCCTCTTTCTGCCCTTTCAAAACAACCAGGTTTTCAACAAGAAGGGAAGCACTCAGACTGGTGGGGGTGTGCCAGATAACCAAACCCAATGAGGAGTAGGTAGCAGAGCATTCTTGCACAGGTGGAGAGATTGGAATGGCGGGACAAGCCAGTAATGTATTGAGGAAGAAGATAAGGACATCCTTTGATAGACAATACCTTCAGCGTCTATAACACAGCATCATCGGCCACAACAGTGCAGGTAAGACTGCTTTCTGAACATTGTTCAGTGGAATTGAACTCTGCAAAATCATCTTTCACTGACATAAATGTTCTGCTGTTGCTGACATCAACAATTCCTTTATAATCCCACCCATTAGTGCAGCTTAACATTTTAATCTTTCAGTGTGCTCTCTATTGCTTAATAAAAGTTGTGATTATAAGCAAATCGCAGCCATCACAGTATCTGATGCTTCCTCATTCAATCCTAACAAAGTTTCTTGTTTTTCTGGTTGCTATGGACAGGGCAGCTATCACTCAGACTGGATGAGGATATTGCATGGCATTAATGAAGGTAAATCTCTATATCTTCATTCTTGTAGTTAGTTTAAAAAAAAATCACAACGCCAAGTTATAGTCCAACAGGTTTTTGTGGAAACACTAGCTTTCAAAGTGCTGCTCCTTCATCAGGTGGTTGTGCTTCTTCATCAGCCACCTGTTGAAGGAGCAGCGCTCCGAAAGCTAGTGCTTCCAATTAAACTGTTGGACTATAACTGGTGTTGTGTGATTTTTAACTTGGTCCACCCCAGTCCAACACCAACACCTCCAAATCATTCTTATAGTTACAGCTAAGATGCCGTTCCTGCTGATAGTTGATGGCAAATAGTGAGTATCTATTTTCAAATGTTATAGCACCTTTACAATGAAGTAATACTTGTGCCACCATATGGCCTCAGAATGTCATCTTCTTCTTTACCCTTCCACTACAGCTACATTCAATTCTTGGGGTCCACAACTGGGGTAGAGGGTGTATGTATGTTCCCTATAGTGGAACCTATTGTCCTCAGACTTTGGGCAGGCAACCCCTGTCGCATTTCTATCTAGATTGACCAGACATGCTAACCGTGTCCTGCACACAAGCAGAGACATCCCCCCACCCCACTCAGTTTGGACTACCTTCTGAGGGGAAGGGACACTTGGAGTAAAGTCAAGGAGCCTTGTCCTTCTGCCATCTTGCAGTTGGGTGTCGAGCATCAGTGACTAGAGTGATGGAGTGCAGGTCTGTATGTATATCCAGCTGACACTCAGCTTGCTGGGCCTAGTGCTGTATAATAACAGGGGCTGATATGTCAATAGACGCGGTCATACACTCACTTGTCAGGCATTGTAGAATCCTGCAAGCTCTGGTTCAGCTTGATAGAGCCTCTGACAAACATATCTGCTTCTCTTGTGCACTTGAATAAAGTTCTCAGCGTCTGATTCCAGGGGTTTAATCTTCTATCTTGGGGGCTGATCAGGTACCTGGTTTCCAGCAGTCCTCTGAGTGTTTGTGAACTAAGACATTTCATCTTCAAACAGCGATGGAGATATGGTCATGGAGTGCTCATCAGCATGTGCACTCCACTTGAATCTAGACGATGTGTTAGTATCTGAGCTACTAGAGGGTTCAGGAAGCAGCCTTCTCGTGTTGCCTCCAAGGACTATGTGACTTCCTATCAGAGGTGAGGGACTGATGTTGTTGGTGACATCCATCAGAGATCTCTTGCAGGATTGCTCCCTTCATGGTGGACACTGTGGTGATGTCATCAGTACCTACAGGAGACAAAAAGGAGAAAGAGAAACAAGTGTAGACATTTAGGCATTTTTAACAAAATATTCACAATGGCAGTCATGGGAGGATAGTGCAGCATTGGACAATTATTGTCTGATGAGGCATGGAGCATCACTGCATGAGCTTTCTCTATCCTAATATAAAGAATATTCATATCCATCCAGACAGAAAAGAGCAGAACATTATGGATTCACAATTAACTCATTCATGTTCTTACCAGAAGTGGAACAGGTTTGAGGGGCTGGTTGGTTGTCCATATATTTTTCTGTGATCCTGACAGTGGAATTAAAGTGAGGGACTCTGAAAAGAACCATCTCCCACTTTAAGGGGAAAGTGTCAGGCAGCCCTTCTGCCCTTGGGTCTACTGCAGGATTTAAATGGCCAACTAATGACCATTGAGGTACTCAATCTTGTCCCTGCTGCAATTTTATCTGCAGCAAGAGGAGGCCAATGCCAGGCATGCATCCCAATCCTTTTTACTGGTCGAGTTGGTGTTGGGTAAACTTGAGGAGGAATTCTCTGTACCCATAGGAGGTAACTTGCCTTTAACTGTGTCCCAGTCTCTCAATCCCCCTTCACTCTCACTCCCTGGTTTGGACAAATCTGAAGTCTGGCTCCACAAGCTCCTGTGGGGAGTGATTGTCGTCCCAGCAATAATCATCATTCAAATCTGATTCTGCTGGGATTGGATAGATGTGAGTGTAAGTCTCATGATTAGCCAACAAACCGCACACTCAGCATTAATTACCTGCAAACCAGCAGGTACAGCAAGGATGGGTTCACAGTTGGCTTCTCAGATGTCAGGATAGGAAGCATGAACATCTGAAGAACCTGAAAACTCAGGCTAATTGTCTCCTTGTGGCAAAGATTAAGATGAAACTGAAAATGCAAATATAAAAGCAATAATTTAGACCTCTAAGTTCTGAAGGCTGAGAATATCAGAGGTGTTCACTTGAAGTAAAACAGAGAGTATGAATATGTCAGGATTGTAGAAGTGGAGTAAGCAGAGGACTCAGAACAAGAAACAGAAACCATGAAAGACTGAATACAACATGTTGCAAAGAAAGTAGTACCAACATGAGAAAAAGGCCAAAAGGAATGATAGATGAGATAATATTAATGATGAATAGAAATGGAGAAGAAAATAAATACTTGAGCAAAATGGGGAAAATAAAACCATGAAGAATATATGTAGGTAGTTGATCAAGTAATGGGACCAGAAGAAAAATCTCAAAGTGTGAGTTATGTGGCAGAAGGTGAAATCTTTGACAAACAGAAAGAAAGGGATGTTATGTGGGTCAACGTGACAAACAGATAAGGTAACCTCAAAAGAACAGGCAATAATTGCTTATTTCATATGCACGTACGGAGAGGACGCTTTAAGATCACTCTGGCAGGTTACAGAACACTTTCAAGTTTTAAACGATTACAGCATGCACATTATAATTCCCACACTCCAATGTCCATGCGCCTTACATTATCTTTATTTTCCCACAGTCTTTTGTTCATCACTCAAGGCCTCTGACAAAGTGCCTTCTACACTACTAGCCGTGACAATCTGAACATCTTGTTTGTTATTGATTTCTCTTTACTAGCTTTGCTTATCCTGACTACATGGCTAAAGCTTTATCCCTGAACTACAGGGATAACAGCATCTAGTGGGTGCTTAAAAACAAAATAGTAAAGTATTTCGTTTTAAGAGATGTAATAGTAAAAAGATGGACACGGTATATAAGTAAATTATAAGGTGATGCAAACTGAAGAAGTCCTCAAGATTTTAAGGTAAAAGCAGGTCAAAACATTGCAACATCTCATTGAAGTGATGTTGAAAAGGGTAGAAATAATAGCTCTCTTGAAGCAGTCATGACTGAAAGACAGTTTGGCTTTAGGCCCAGAATAGTGTTATGGCAACTGGAAAGAGTGGACCCTACTGTTCAGCAAACCATCCCAACATGTGCAATTACCAATTAGACCACTTGATTTGCCCAACTCACTGATATTCAGGACAAAAGCAATGCACACATGGTTTTATCAACAACAGAAAAATAAATATTTATTGTAATGCATTGAACTTTAACAAAAGACTGAAAACAGATGTGATTTCTAATCTATAACAAAGTGATTTAAACTGCCCCTTAACAAACCCAAGTACGCACATAGTCATTCATGATTAAGACAGAAAAAAAGACAATAATTAGACATAGATGCGATAGGTGGAAAAAGAATATAAAGAAGTAAATACAAGTCTAAAGATTATTAGTGCAGGTTTCAAGGGTGAGTTAAATAATCTCATGTGGTCTTTTTTCTACTATTAACCTTGATGGCATTTATTGTGTGTCAGCCAATGGTCATTTAGGGATTTGACACCTGATCGTGTTTGTGAACCTAGGTCTGTTCTTGTTGGAATTCTTTCTTTTAGGTTTTCTTGTTTTATTTAATGTTGTTTGCCACATGGGGACAGGGAGGGATTTAGAAACAGAGGGTAGGAGATGGATGCTTTCTGTTTGCAGACTCTCGGTTTTTCCTTTCCTGTTGTCCTGGCACTGTCAGGTTTTCTTCACTGTTTCTAGTTCAGCCAATCAGACAGCTGTTACCAAACAAAATTTCCGGAACAAACACCTCAGTTATACTCATTCTCGAATTCTCTGCCTCACTGCTTCAAAAAAAACATTGAAATGCATAGATAAAAGGTATGCAACATAATTTCAAGTTGCAAAACGCTCCTTCTATTTCAGTTCTGTGGCAGTTCAAAATCCATTTTAGTCTATATTCCCAAGAAGGTAAAACAAGTGATATCCTACAATATCCTACAAAGAGAGCTAAGAACAAGATAAGAACAATCTTCCATGAATAGGTAAAAGAAAACAAATAAGTTTATGCATGCTTCACAGACTATGAGAAAGCATTTGACCATATTTATCACAGGTGAGGCAGTGGAAAGGTAAGAAAGAGAGGGATAGAGAGAGAGACAGTAGCAGGAAGACAGAGACTGCTCAAAGCAGGGGCAGGGACAGGGACAGAAATCATAGGTCCCAGTGCCATTTCCACTTTGCCCCTGGTCCCCACCAGAATGGACAGGCCCCACTCCAACCCAAGCAAAGCAAGTTCCCCAAAAGCCCCAAGCCCTGATGTATAATCCTGTCCTGGGCCCTAGTCGAAGAGGGGGAGAGAGAAGGTGTGTATAAAGGAGGTGAGAGAATGGAGGGAAGGAGATAGAGAGATTGTGAGGGAGGAGAGTAGGAGAGAGGGTGAGAAAGGGAAGGAATGTGAGTGCTGGTCTGAGAGGTAGAAAGCATGAATAGACAATAGACAATAGGTGCAGGAGTAGGCCATTCTGCCCTTCGAGCCTGCACCACCATTCAATATGATCATGGCTGAGTATCCTTAATCAGTATCCTGTTCCTGCCTTATCTCCATAATCCTTGATTCCACTATCATTGAGAGCTCTATCCAACTCTGAATAAGTGGGTGCAGGTGTGACAGCGATATGTACGTGTTCAAGAGGTAGAGTACATACAACCCCTGAGAATGAGACTACGCCTGACACATACTCAACCATGGGAAAAAGTGAGGATTGCAGATGCTGGAGATCAGAGTCGAGAGTGTGGTCCTCAGATGCTGCCTGACCTGCTGTGTTTTTTCAGTGACGCACTCTCGACATATTCTACCGATCCCCACCGCACCCCCCCCCCCCCCATTCCTTTCTCCCCAAAAGACTTCCTATAAAGCAAGCAGGAAGCCGCAGGCTGAGAAGCAACCTGCTTCTGACAATTAATTTTGCATGAATTCTACTGAAGCCAGATTGGAGTGCTCACCACCAGAGGTGAACCAAAGTCCCTGTTACTTATCGTCGGCTCCTTCGTTCAGCCTGAACCCCATCTCCTCCATCGGTTATAAACTGGAGCCTTGTCTGTACCTCTCTCATTCTACCTCTCAATCAGAAATGCATGGACCAGTTTTGTAGTATGAAGTTGCTGCTTGGCACATAAAAATTGAAGTCGGGAGCTCATATGAAAATGTTGGACAAGTCTGATCTAAGAGAAAGCATTAAAATAATTAAATTAGGTTTTAAAAGTAGCTGAGATTGTAAGTGTTAAATATCAAGATTATTTTGAAGTTTTATGTTTTATTTATAGTCGCTTTAGTTGGTCATATGCTGAATAATGGAGTGGCAGGGCACTTAATTTCCTGGAGTCCATTGTTATGGCTCCATCTGATAATAAGACTGGACAAGTTAGATCTCAGAGTGAAAACTAATTTGTTAGGCTGTGTAGTTTATTTTGTAGTTTGACTACATGGTTGAGCAAATATTTAAAATATTCACACGAGGCCGTCAAATATCTTTTTAACAAAAGCACACAAATTAATTTTACAAAAGGAAAATAACAAAGGTAGCTATCTAAGTTAATATAGAAAGATCTTAATATAAAACAGCAAAAGAATGACTTAACTCTTTTTGCGGCAATATTCCGTTTTTTGGGAGGGGAGAGATTAAATCAAAATAGAGTTATCTCCTGTTTATTTTTCTTAACACTGATCCAGCTCCCTCAAAGCCAGCTCTCGGAGTGAGCAGAATATCTAACACTCCTGTTTTTGTTTTGTTTTGTCTTTTTTGTGTGTGTAGGTGTGAGACACAGTGAAAGACAAAAGGTACACAAATCTTCATTAAGTTTCCACCACCAGGAAGAAGTGTTAGGTGAAGGCATATGGGTGGGTTGCGCTTGGTGGATCGGTGTGGACTTGTTGGGCCGAAGGGCCTGTTTCCACACTAAGTAATCTAATCTAATCTAAAAGAAACACCAGAATGGCTAGTGACAAGCAGTGCCTTTCACATCACAATGCTGTGTGATCAAACAGTGAAGGGGAGGTCAAGGGTTAAATTGAAATAGAATTTGAGGGGGGAATAATGCACTTCACTCCCTGCGGCACCCACCTCTCCCTGAACAACTCCAGGGTGTTGGTGGAGACCGTGTGCTCCTTCTGCAGAGGCACCTGGGCTCTAACATAATCACGGAAGAGGGGCAGACAGTCGGCCTAATGACCCTCCCCACAGCCCGCTGCCTGGACCTGCTTATAGCCAGTTGGCCAGGCCAAGGAGCAGATCCACAAGCATGTCCTCAGACCTGCCCTCCCTCTGTACGGGGTGCCTGAAGATCAGGAGCGTGGGACTGAATTGCAACCAAAAGCAGAGAAGAAAGTTTTTTTAAAAAATCAAAAAGCGAGTGCAAACGCCCACATCCAATATATACATGGCCCACAGACTCCACAGCGCCACAGAACAAGCTCTTGGGCTGGGAGTCCGTGAACCGCCGCAATCTGCGGTTGCAGGAGACCGCTGCGTGCAGCACCCTCCACCCCAGATCCCTGAGAGAAAGGGGGAGGACTCCCATGTAGAGAGCCATCCACTGGGGATCCCCATCACCCGGTGGCAAATGGGCATGCCAAGGTGTGGCAATATGCCTTGTAACTGCTTAATCCCAATAAACTATGATTTTTAACTCTTTAATTCCGGATTCAAACGATTCTTTCCAACTTTTTCCCTTGAACTGCTGAAGTCACTTAATATGTCTTTTCAGTTTTGATGGTCTTTTACATATTTTGCATTCTGACAGACTGGAGGTTTCTACAAATTTGAAAATACCCTTCTGCTAGGATGAACCTTTTGCTTCTGAACTCAACTTTGTCGTGGTCCCTGATCATCTGATCATGTATCATAAAATTCAATTTGGTAAATGTTCAGCAATTAACTTCCCAGGATCTGATTGAGACATTTAACCTAAGTCACATACTTACTTGTAAAAGCTATCCTTATTTCACTGCTCAAAAGTAACTTTCAAACTTTTCTTTTAGAAGTTACTTTCACAGAACTGAAAGCAAAAATTTATTTTTCCTCCACTTTTGAATCCAAGTTCCCAAATAATAATATACTTTAAACTCACATATCAATATGTTGTCCAATATAGAATCTCCAGGATGTTTCTATATTATTCACAATCACTTGAACAAGAAGGTTTTGACAACTGGAATAGCTTGAATCAAGGTTGAGTCACTGAGAAATTCACTGCATGTGTGAGGCTGAGAGCTACTTTGATAACATATAGCCTGCAGCTTAATGGTTTGCAGAGAGAGGGGGGGAATGGCTAGCCACCCAGTAATGAAGCAGGATTAGAGAGATACGGAAATTGCTCAAGTCCTGATCACTGGGGAGGGAGATGTGGAATGAGGTTGAGTGAATGAGTTGGGTTTATTTGACCTGACGCTTTGAGATCTCATGGGGTCTAGAATCAATATAGAGGACTCCCACAACAACTTTTATGTCACTTTGACACCACCTCTGTTGAAACTGTCCTGTGGTAGGAGAGGTCATACCCATGGATGGTGAAGTTTGTCAGACACACTGTCTGTAAAGTTCAATCCCATAAATATGATTATGTCAGGCTGCTCAACTCTCTAAATGTTGGCACTAACACCAAGATATTAAAAAGGAAAACATTACGGAGTTGACAGGGCTGAGTTTGCCATTACCATTTCCAATACCAAGGTCAATACCAGGTTTTCAGTTCAATTTCATTTCTTTTTATTGGTTTAATCCAACTGAGTGGACTGCTTGGTCATTTCAGAGGGCATAAAGGTCAGCCACATAGCATAGGTCAGAAGTTGTGTATAGGTCAGACCAAGTAAGGCCACCAGATTTCCTTCCTTAAAGGATATCAATGAACTGACTAGGTTTTATGGCAATCGACGATGGGTTCATGGTCAACCTTAGACTATAATTCCAGATCTATTTACTTCAAATCCCATCATCTTCTGTGACAAGATTGAAACCCGGGACCCCAACCCTGGGCTTTAGAACCTAAGTGTACAAATGCAAAGTTATGATGAACCTTTACAAAATGGTGGTGCAGCCTCAGCTAGAGCATCGTCTGACTAATTGCAGAATCCTTACAGTGTGGAAACAGGTCCTTCGGCCCAAGAAATTTACACCAACCCGTAACCTACCCAGACCCATTCTCCCAACCCTATATTTACCCCTGACTAATGCACCTAATCTATACATGCCTGAACACTATAGACAGTCTAGCACAGTCAAATCACCTAACCTGCACATCTTTGCATTGTGGGAGGAAACCCACACTGACACGAGGGGAATGTGCAAACTCCAAACCGACAGTCACCCCAAACTGGAATTGAACCCAGGTCCCTGGTGCTGTGAGGTAGCAGTGCTAACCACTGAGCCACCTTGCCATACCCAGATATAGGCACTCTTCATCAGATGGAATAGAGATCAGACAAATTTTCTTCCATGATGATCAATAGTGAACCAAATGAGTTTATATGACAATCAACGTTTGTTTCATGGTTGCCAATTAGGCCAGCTTCTAAGTTTTAGAACATGTAAATTTCACCATCTGGGAATCAAACCCATGGTCTCAGAATGTGAATGGGGATTTTTGGATTACTAACACAGTGATATTACCATTACACCACCCCAAAAACAAAAGAATGACAACAAAGCAGCTCTTGCAGAGAGCCACACACACCCCACAGGATGGACAATCTCCTTCTGTGGTGGAACCATTCTGTAATTCATGAGCTTAATGAAGTCGTATTTTATTCCTGATCAAAAATTAAAGGAATTTAAATCCCAAACAAACATTGAGGTATTAAAATTCCCTCATCATGGAGTACAAAGGTAGACCTTTATAAAACACTGGTTAGACCCTTGTGAAGGTTTTATCCTCAGTCCTTGGCACTACACTTTAGGAAAGTTGTCGAGGCATTAGTGGAACACTGCAACAGAGGAAACATGTACACTTGAATAACTTGATTTTGTCTGACTTGGAGAAAAGATGGTTAAAGAAGATTTAATAAAGACTTTTAAAAGCATGAAAACCTTTGATAGATCCTGTATGAAAAAGGGTCAGTGATTGGAAAAGTCAAAATTTTTTTAAAAATTTAATTTAAATTAACAGAGCCAAGGATGATGTAAATAATTTGTTTAAACATTGTATTGCTCTGGAATGCACTGTCTGAAAAAGATAGTTGAAGCAGATTTAATGATCATTTTTAAAGGTGATTTGAATAAACATTTGAAGTGGAAGTATTTGTCAGGTTCTGATAAAATAGCAGAGATTAGAACTAAATAAGTAATTCTCAAAGATTTAAAAAATGGATTAAGTTCTCTCTTGCCTTCTTTCTGTGCTGTGTCATCTTTTGATTTCTCTTGCTTGATTTTATTCTGATCAAATTAAAAGTCAACTAATCTTTCAGGTTGCTTTTTGCACTTGTCTACTAGCTTTATATGATTTGAGTTCTTAGAATCATGGAATGCTTATAGTACAGGCAAGGCTATTCAGGGTATCATAGTATCATAGAATCCCTACAGTGTGGAAACAGGCCATTTGGGGCAACAAGTTCACACTGACCCTTCAAAGAGTAACCCACTGAGACCAATATATAGAACAATAGGGTAGGGGAATGGGTCTAGGTGAGTTACTCTTCGGAGGGTCGGTGTGGACTTGTTGGGCCAAAGAATCTGTTTCCACACTGTAGGGATTCTATGATACTCTATTACTCTATATTTACCCCTGACTAATGTACCTAACCTACATATCCCTGAACACTATGGGCAATTTAGCATGACCAATTCGCCTCACCTGCACATCTTTGGATTGTGGGAGGTAACCAGAGCACCCAGAGGAAACCCACATAGACATAGGGAGAATGTGAAACTCCACACAGACAGTCACCCGAGGGTGGAATCAAACATGAGTCCCTCGTGCCTATAGGCAGCAATGCTAACCACTGAGCCACCGCGCAAATGAATTTCAAGGGAGATGTTTTTTGAGGATGAGATGTCAGGAGCTCTGCGCAGAAATTTAATTAGGCAGAAGTGGCTACTGCACATGCTGGAGATTACAGTCAAGATGAGGGTGGTGCTGGAAAAGCACAGCAGGTCAGGCAGCATCCAAGGAGCAGGAAAAAAAAATCAACATTTCGGGCAAAAGCCCTTCATCAGGAATGGGGCCCCATTCCTAATGATGGGCTTTTGCCAGAAACTTTGATTTTTCCTGCTCCTCAGATGCTGCCTGACCTGCTGTGCTTTTCCAGCACCATTCTAATCTTGGCAGAAACTTGATTGCCTTTCAACACTAATTTGTTGTTAGAAAATTAAGGAATGCTGAATAAAAGAATCAATGTCACATACTTGTCTTGCAGTTGATCTATCTAAAGCTGTAATTTAATGCCAGGTTTACTGGCTCCACACCTTTAATGAAACAATTATATGAATGTGAATAATCCTTTCCTTTTGACTCGCTTCGTTATTTGCTGTAAGGTTCTAGTGAGTGCGCGTGACTGACAATCATCAAGCAGCCAGTGAAAGAGATACGACCGGTGTGGTTTTAAAGAAAGAAAGGCTATTTTCCCAACTTCCCAAAAGAAGACACAGAGAACTTCACAGAGCATGGAGTACTTTTAGAAGCACAGTCAAAATTGCAATGTGAACAAAACAGCAGCCAATTTGTGCTCAGTAAGTTCTCACAAAATAAAAAGAGATGGGAGGTAATAATCTGTTTGTAATATCGATTGAGGGGTAGAGTTTGGAACTCTGAAATGTTGCAAGTGCGTTTATGGAAGATCTGCATCAATACTGTTCAGCCTATGAACTCCTGGGGGAGCCAGGAATTAAATCTGCTTGCCCACTATCATTTGATATGCTGACTGACTTCTTTGCCCTGTAACACATTCTACTCTTCCTCTTGCACAGACACAATTTGTTGTATAACACCCTGCAAGCCCCTATGACTTGAATGCACAGAATAGAGTGACAGTTATGGGTTTTGGGGGTCTGAAAATCATCAGTTTGTCTGATCCAGAGGCAAACAATTTAATCAAGTACAAATCTCTGTAGGAACAAATCTTTTTTAAAAGATGAACAAAATGCTTTAACAGCAATTATCAGTAAAGAAATGTCTGAATTTGCCAAAGGTCACAGACCTTAACCTCCATCCTGGTAAAAGATCTGAAAGTGACACAATGAAGATTCAGAACTGCTATTGTGCCAAAAAGAATGAGGAAAATCACCCCCACCATTTCCAATGCAATGGTAGAGCCTTTAAAATGGATAAGATGTTGAAGGTGATTGTATGTTTGTGAAAGAGTTATGAAGTCAGAGACATCCAGTGGGGAAACAGACCCTTCAGCCACGCATCCATTTGGACCAGGGTTCCTCAACTGAATTCATCCACTTGTCTGTGTTTGACCCATTTCCTTCTTAACCTTTCCTATTCATGTATCTGTCAAAATGTCTTTTAAATGTTGTCATAATGCCAGCTTCCTCTGGCAGCTCATTCCTTATACGCAACACCCTCTGTGTGAAATAGTTGCCTCTCAAGTCCCTTTTAAACCTTTCTCACTTTAAACCTGTGCCTTCTAGTTTTACTGAAGAAACTCTGGTAAGATTTGTGAACATGTTAACTCTCAGGCCTGCTCTGACTTGTGGTTTGGACTTGGTTTTGGTGTTCACAGGGATCATGCCTCCATGATAGCCACCATAGAAAGTGGCTTGATTGTTAAGGATGGGCCTAGGTGGGGGTGCAGTCTGAACTGCAGTTGGCATTATCTACTACATGGACTGTGCCAGGAATTGAGGATTTACTGTCAAGTGAGGACTTGTATGCTCTTATCTCCAGAGACTTGAGCTGCAGGGATGGTATATGGTTTGGAGTTAGACCTCATTGGAAATGCGGAGAGGAGTGATTAGAGGTTGGACTGCAGTTTTGATGTTTTGATGGGGAGTGCTATCAGTTTGAGCTACAGGTACTGGTGTCGTGAGGAGTATTTGGCTGTCAAGTGTCATGGTGAGTGGTTAGGGTTATCCATGGCAATGGGGAAACTAAGGTATGCAGTAACTGTGAATGAGTTTCTGAGGTGTGTATGGCGAGGAGTAGTTGGTGTTTTGAGCCACAGTGGGAGTGGTATGGTGAGTGGTTGAGTTGTGATGGATGAGGCAGTGTGGTTAATGGTCAGAGCCAGGTATTGAGCTGTCATAGAGTCATACAGCAGGGATACAGACCTTTCAGTCCAACTAGCCCATGTCAACCAAATTTCACAAACTAAACTAAACTAATCCCACCTATATGCATTTGGCCCATATTCCTTTAAAATCTTGCTATTTATCTACCTATCCAAACATCTTTTCAATGTTGTGACCCTATCTGCAACTACCATGTTAACTGGCAATATATACCACATTCAAATAACTGTGAAAAAAGTTACCTCTCAAGTCCCTTTTAAACCCTTCTTGTCTCACCTTAAAAATATGCCCCATGGTTTTGAACTACCAATCCTAAGGAAAACAGCTTTGCTAAGCACCTTATCTATGGCCCTCATGATTTTAAAGAACCTCTATAAAGGTCACCTTTCAAACTCCTATGCTCCAGCTTATCAGCCTATCCTTCTAACTCAAAATCTCCAGTCCCAGCAACATGATGATACATCTTTTCTGAACTCCTTTCAGTTGAATTCTTCCTTTAGCAGGGCACCCAGAATTATACACAATACTCCAGTAGAGACCTCAGTAACATCAACTGTACAACCTCAACATAACAACCTAATTCCTATAATCAATGGTCAAAGCAATGAAGGTAAGTGTGCTAAACACCTTCTTTATTACCCTGTTTACCTATGACAGGGTAATAAAGAAGGTATTTAGCACACTTGCCTTGCAAATTTCAAAGAATTATGTACCTGAACTCCTAGATCTCTGTGTTCGATGTCAATCCAGGGTACTACCATTAACATGACTGGAAGAATTACAGAGAAGAAAGGTAAGGAGGGTAGAATTGATGACAAAAGTTATTCCAGAAGGATTTTTTTTGGATTTCTTGGGGTTCATGCAAACTTACTACCAATGATCTGGCAACAAAGCAGGAGCCCTAAGGACATTCCAGAGCCTCAGTGTCCAGTCGTTACATTGATGGATTCCGGCTTTGTATACTAGGCAGTCATGCTTGGAAACACCAAGGGCACGATTTCTTCATTTCTTCTGAAGTGTGGCACAAGGATGTTAGGTGGTGACTAACACATCATCCTCACCACTGAGGAAGTTCAAAATAGTGCATGCCAATCCTGACAGATACAACACAGGGGAATTTCTTGGCCTTGTGTAGACCCCCAAACCATTCTGGGTTTTCAGAAGCTGCTGGAAATAAGATTTGTCAGCTTCTGAGTCCTAAGGATTACCATTTGAGGTCTACACATTGGGGTTCCTCAACGAGTCATAGAGATGTACAGCACAAAAACAGACCCTCCAGTCCAACTTGTCCATGCTGACTAGATATCCCAACTAAATCTAGTCCTATTTGCCATCATCATTTGCTCATATCACTCTAAACCCATCCTTTTCATATACCCATCCAGATGCCTTTTAAATGTTGCAATTGTACCAGCATTCATCACTTTCTCTGGCAGCTCATTCCATATAAGCACGACTGTGTGGAAACGTTGCCCCTTAGGTCCACTTTATATCTTTCCCGTCTCACCCTAAACCTATGCCCTCTAGTTCTGGGCATCCCCACCCCAAGGAAAAGATTTTGTCCATTTGACCTGTCCATGCCCCTCATGATGTTATAAACTTCTATAAGATCACCCTTCAGCCTCCAATGATCCAGGGAAAACAGCCTCAGAGTATTCAACCTCTCCCTATAGCATAAATCCTCCAACCTTGGCAACCTTAGAAATCTTTTCTAAACCTTTTAAAGTTTCACAACATCCTTCGGATAGGAAGGAGACTAGAACTGCATGCAATATTCCAAAAGTTGCCTAACCAACGTCCTGTGCAACCTCAACATGACCTCCCAACTCCTGGACTCAATACTCTGATCAATAAAGGAAAGCATACCAAATGCCTTCTTCACTATCCTATCTACCTGCGACTGTACAAGGTCTTTTTGTTCAGCAACAGTCCCTAGGACCTTACCATTAAGTGTATAAGTCCTGCTTTAATTTGCTTTTCTAAAATGTAGCACCTCACATTTATTGAAGTTAAACTCCATCCCCCACCCCTCAGATCATTGGCCCATCTGATCAAGATCCCAGCATTTTTTATCCTCATCTTATGTAGCAAGAGTTGTCGGGACTGGGATAGGTCAGGCAAATGAGAGGCGATGACAGAAGGGTAGCTTTCAGAAGTTCCACATCCATACCTTCAATTGGCCATTAATTGAGGTCCATTTAATGACTGACAAGATGTTTGGCTATTTCCCAGAAGTAGTCATGGATTATTGATTATGCCTGTCACCCTTTCCATTCTATGGCAGTTTCAAGGAAAGCTTTCTTCAGAGAAATTTCTAACCTCCAATGGACTGCTAAAAACACAACAAAAAGCAAACCAAAAATAGCGGTTGGTCAATAACGGGAAAACATTTCGCAATCTTTCTGTCACAGAAAATTGCAGGCATTAGTGGTGTAATTAGTGATTCTTCCGGAACTTGAAACATTTTGTGAACTTATTATGATACAACGGTTAATTACATTGATAAAACTCTGATGAACTATTTTTAAAAATCTTTTAAAAGCTACCAAATTATGAAACAAAATACAATTAAAAATCAACTTTAAATGCATTATATTAGAATGTGTAAATCTTCCTTGGTTTATTATATTTGCATCACAAACGTTTCACCATACTTGAAATAAATCTCTGGGTTTGTGATTATTTCTATCAGATTTGTTGGCTATTTTGGTGCAATGATATAGTTTTACTCCAATGGGACAATCAGTTGAGAGTATTCTAACTGAGTTAATGTTTGTTTATGCACTACCCTGTATTATCCTTTCTTTCTACATTCCTAATTACTTCATGCTTCTCACTCAGCAAAGCAGGCTAAATCGTCACTCACAATACTTTGTAATAAAATGCCTTTATTTATCTATGGCTCTTAAGATGCGTATGAAACAATTCCAACGTTAGATAAACTGTGAGAAAAGAAACAACTGAAATGCTTAAACCGCAAAGATCGTATCTGATGTCACCTTTATGGGTGTGGAAGTGCCTTAGTCAAAATAAATCTTGCATTCTCAATAAACATTGCATGAAAAGTTGCTTGATGGATGACATACAAAAATTTGTTTCTGAGAAACATTTTCCACATTAAACAAAAAAAATGTCTTTGCGTTCTTTCCAATAACTTGATGGTTCAGAAATCAAACCACAAGAAATTTCTAATTAAATAAAAAGCAGCAAAGAAGTTTGACTCATTTCTTTTGTCCAGTGATGGCAATGTACATGTGTAAAATCTACTGTTGTGTGCAAATAATCCACTTTAACTGAAATTATTCCATACATGTGTTTTATTGTTTAAACAGATAGAAGTGCAACACTTTAATAGAATATTTGAAAGTCAGCACAACTTCTGAAATAAAGAAGGGGTTGAACATTTTAAATAGTGTCATGGTGGTACCCTAGATAGATGAAAAAGATTAAACACTGGCAAGGTGAATACAAGATCTTGAAGACAGAAACAGATTTCATGCACACGTCAGGAAGTTTCATGTTGTGCTCATGTTAAGATCCAAACTGAATGCCTGATCCAGGGAGAGTATCTGTGAAAAAGGTTTTAAGAAAAATAGTAGAAGGACATTGGCTATTCACAAAATAAAATTTATCACTTCCTAAAAAATTATCATTTAATATAGCAGTAAAAAGGCAATTTGGCCCATCATGATTGTGCTAGCTCTCTGGAAGGACTGACCAACAAACTTTCAATCCACTGCTCTTTTGCATTATCTTGTAACATTTTCACTTTCTATCTGAATGTAAGTGTTGAACTCTGTCTCCACTTTCTTTTCAGGCTGTAATTCTAGGTGCTAATAACTTGCTGTCTTAGACTATGTGAGGAACCATTTTTGAAGGTTCATTTTTGATCAGTCACCTCAAATTTGTAACCTCTGGTTACCTATCTTTTCAAGGCTGGAAGCAGCTTGTGAACTGCAAAGCATTTGGCTGCAAAGGCAGCAGAAATGCTTAAAGGGAATTGTTGAATGGAATATAAAACAAGGTCCACCTTTTTCACTTTGTACCATGCTGACAGTACATGTTCAGCTGATACAAGCACCATACAGTGGTGCTTGAGGACAAACATGTGATTTGTAGACTGCTGTCTGAGAAAATGAAATGTGAGTTTGCTGCAGATGCTGCATATTCATATTTGCTTTTATGAAGGATCATGAGAGGAAATGGAACACCTATTACCTTTGTGATAATAACAAATAGAGTCTGATTTGACTGAAAACTCTTGCTGGTTCTTGGAAGGACCAGCTGATGACACTTTAACCTCAAGACTCAATGCAGTCTGAATGCAGTGGCGACTTACTGGTAGCTATCAAAATTGTATCAAGAGGTTTCTGTTAGCGTGCAGCCTCATTGGACATCTTGAAAGAGACCGCTGTTCCTGAATGTCAGGCATGATTGAGATGCTGGTGTTGGACTGGGCTGTACAAAGTTAAAAATCACACAACACCAGGTTATAGTCCAACAGGTTTATTTGGAAGCACTAGCTGATGAAGGAGCAGCGCTCCAAATGTGTTATGTGATTTTTAACCCTGAACTTTAGGAGATTCTCAATTTATTTAGACTGTGAATCATTTGCTTATACACATTTCTTCCCCATTAGAAAAATGGAAGAAGACATCAAGCTCATGTTTTTGTGCAACATGTCTGACAGTTTGCTGATGATAATATCTTCAGGTGGTACAAGATTGTAAAATCTAGTTTGAATTTTTCCAATTAAATGTAGCTTCCAAGATTTATTAGACAATGTTTGTTGTCAGTACATTAAAATACTAGGATCTATTCCCCATAATTTAATATAGCAAATAATATCTTACTACATACTAATACATATTGCACACTTAAAATTTCTAATCTGAAAAATTGCAGATTTATTAAAACTGCATTCTTGGGGTCAAATAGTAACTTGAGTCTTGACCATTCCATCCCTGTTGGCTTTTCGTTCCTAACTAGCTATTTGTAACCTTTAAGATTAGAGTTCAGAAATTGTCATGTTTGTTAATACTTTCTCATCAGTCGATGTATCCAGTCATTACTCCTCAATAGTGAAGATGACTATAAGCAAAAATGTCTGTATTTTGAGGTATACACAAATAAATGGAAGCACATTGAATTTAAGTTCAAGGCAATGGAGTGTTGGACCAATCTTTCACGCAAACCTCAAGCTTTGTACTTGGCCTCACACTTTAGTGCAACATGGTGGTGGGGAAATGTATAATTTGAGGTCCTACCCATTGAGTCTGATACTTAATTGAAATTGCCTTTTTCCAGTGAGTCAGACAAATGTTCACTTGGCCTGTGTGCAGAATTGCACATTGCACCCAATCCCTCACAAATACAGCTTTTGAATAATGGAATTAAGTGCTAGTGTACTTTAAAACCATGATAGCTGTAAATAACATCAAATATAGTTATGTTTAGCATAGTGACTCCAATCCATGATCCAGCAGGGGCCCTAGCTCCACACGGTGCTGGGGAGTTACCCAACATCAGCTTTGCTGAAATATTTTTTTGGCAAGAAAGCAGGGAGTCAGAGGTACCCTCAAGCAGTGAGCTCCCCAATTTATATCAGATCAGTAGTTAAAAAGGTTGCCTCCTAGCAGCTGCTGAATTATTAAACACCCAAGGTGGATGGGCTTAATCAGGCAGCTAGTGTCTTAACTGGCTCTTTGCTGCCTTCCACAAAATAGCATTTAGGGATTGTGCAGATAATTCAGCATGTGGCACCAATACCCAACCCATTCTGACCCCTAGACTCTAGCATAGCAGATTTTACCTTTGAAAACAATGGTGTTTAACAAAGTCAGCATCTCCTTTTAATGGATCCAGCAGCTTCTTTGATTGATTTGCGTCTTTAGCTCCTTTGTCAAATTCAAGGTTTTACCCCCAATTTCCTCATTCTCCATTACCAAAATTAAATACACATAGTTGAAGTTGTTATAAGTTTGACTAATGAAAGGCAATTCTAAAGTTTGATTGACTAATGTGAGTGACGGTGACATGGGAAATTGTTTACTTGCAACTTCCTTGACTTTCTGCCCATAAAGATTTCCTTCATCACTTCACTGGCATTCAATGCTATTGCACAGAGTGGTAACTTTGAGTACATGCTCTGCAGCAGCATGGTCTTGACTCTGATGCAACCAAAACCAATGTTACTCTCCTGCTGCTTTTCCAGCACCGCACTGTTCAACTCTGCAGTCAAACATCTACAGTACTCACTTTCTACTAGTTGGCTTTAAGTAAGGTGAGACAGCTTCACTAGTGATCGTGGTGGATGTAGTTCTCTATTTTGAGTAATAGCTGAAGAAAATAAGTGCAAACATAATCTATAGGTGACAATTGAGCATCTGAAACATCAAATTACAAAGAAAATTTGGACAATACTTGTTCAGAGACTACACCATAAGATTATTGTATCTCTATTTAAATAGAGAGGGTGTAGGTTTGCTTGCTGAGCTGTAGGTTTGATATCCAGACATTTCATTACTTGGCTAGTAACATCAGTGGTGACCTCCATCTGAAGTGAAGCTGTTGTCTGCTTTCTGCATCTTTCTCCTGTTCTGTAATGGGAAATGACATCACCACAAACCCCAGGAACCCCATCCAGGAGAGGGATAGAAAGGAGACTACAGCTTCACTTCCTGTGGAGGCCACCACTGATGTTACTAGCCAGGTAATGAAACATCTGGATATCAAATCTACAGCTCACTGAGCAAACCTGTATCCTAAACCTCAACCTGAGCTACAAACTTTAAAAACCTTTTTAAATGAAATGAAATGTGAAAACAGTTAAGAGTTCAGCAGGATTTTCTTTCTGGAAAGGGAGAATAATTCCCTAAGTATGCATTTACTACCAACCCCCTCACCCCATTCAGCTCTAGCTGAGGTTTCAGAAACAATAGAGCAGAAGATGACCCCTCAAGCACACTCCATTCATCATGGCTGATCTAGCACATAGCCTAAGACAACATGAAGGTATAATCTTCAGTCAAAGTTAAAAGCACAAAAAAATGTGCTCAACCACTTTAAAGCTTAAAATATAGCTTTCCCATTATCTTTAATGGAATGGGCCCAGTTCTGGGCTTCATCAAGAGCATCCTTCCCTCATTTATCTTGAGTCATCCAGTTAGAATTCTAAGTTTGTCATCCCCTTCAAACTCCACTCTGGTAGATAAAATCCTAACCAGCTCAATCTTCTCACTCATCTCTAACTTCGTAAACCTTCATTGTACAGCATAGGAAGAGCATCCTTGCTAATGAAATTCTAGATGTGGCCTCACCAATGCCTATTTGTAGTTGACATTCTTATTTCTATTCAAATTCTCATTATGAAGGCTAACAATTTGTCTTAACTGCATGTTTACAGCATGCTGTTATTTCAGCTGCCTACTGTTAAACAGCTCCCTCAATTTATAAAGTCAATAACTTCATTAATCTACATTATATCTAACATGGCAGAAATAGTGTAGAGTGGAAACGATTGTTCAGAATGGGGTATAATGTCTAAGTGCTTTTGAAAAGAAGCACCTCATCTAATGTGGGGCTCAAACCCACAATCCTAACATTAAGAGGCACATGCTCTACCAACAGAGCCAGGCAATCTTCTGACACCCATTTTTCTCTTCAGCCCCACATTGTCTAAATGTAGTGCTTATTCCAGATCCCCGAGAAAAGGGAGATAACTCAGGTTTAGAGCCCTACACAGATTGCCACTACCTAGTGGCAAATGGGTACACCCTGGCATGTCTGGGCAGTGGATAAGGGAGAAGAGGTGGGTGGTGTGCAGCAGTGGTCTGTACAAGGTCTGCCTTTTTACAGAGGGATGAAACTAAAACTAGAGGTTTTTTTTTAAATCTAAAAAGTAAAAAGCTATATAAAACAGCAATTGAGGGAAAAGGAGCAGCAAAGCCAGGTCCCAAACCCTACTGTTTAACTAGTTTACAGGTGAATGAGGTCAAGCCTCAACATCCAGATTCAAACATTAAGACAATGGATTTCCTGATGTACAAATGCCTATGTAAAAACAGTGCATACAATACAGATCCAACAAGCCCCTGTCCCTCCCACCTTCTAGCCACTAAGGTAGCCTGCCCCAATGCACTTTTCAGTTCAGTCTTCAGAGACATCTTCTGACCACCTCTAGGAGATCCTGCCCCAATTACCCCTTCTTGGAAAGGCAGCACTCAGAACAGCCTACCCACCTTCTGGCTTTGAGTGACTGACAGCAGAGTGGCCTACCCACACTGTCAGGACAGCCTACCCACCTTCTGGCTTTGAGTGACTGACAGCAGAGTGGCCTACCCACACTGTCAGGACAGCCTACCAACCTTTAGGTTCACAGGATGGCCTACCCACTTTCCAGGAGCCTACCAGACCCAGGGACAAGACTGCACATAAGCCCAATGAGAAACTGAGTTAATTGTGAACAGTCTTTTCTGGTACACAGTCCAAATAGAGAGAGTCTTCTCTCATTTTATTATTTATATATATATTTTGGAGTGTGCATGATCAGAAATGGAGAACAAACTGCAGAGCCAGCCACTAAAAACAGGGTCCACACCAAAAGGCAGCACATGTACATCCCATAGCACAGGTGTTCAGTTTCCATAGAGTCTTGGCACATCCTTGGAGAGCCAGAGCCACTCAAACAATTAAGGTGCAGTTAACTCAGGGTTTTGGTCCACTCCCAAAGGAAAAAGGTCTTCACCCAAACTCCAGGATACAACAAGTGCTCACCTCCCAGCACAGGTGCTCAATCTTCAGAGGCCTAGTCCAGGGCTAGGCCTCTCCACAGGAACAGCTTCTCTAGGGAAATGTCTTCCACAAGGGCTCAATCCAAACACTCAAAAGTGAAACAGGCTGCAACTAGCCAGAGAAACAATCCCCTAATGAGAACTGAGTCACACCTGAAACACTGCATCAGGCTGTTTTAATCAGTCCTCACTGAAGTAATACCAGTTAAACTGGCAACATTCAGCCAGTTCAGGAATTGGATTTCCCCCTCCAGAAAAGTGGAAACCAACAGTAACACTGGCTGCAGCACCAGCCAGCATAGTGTCAGTCCCCCAAGACCTGGAATCTATTTCCTTCCTTATTTTACTACAAAATTACAGTTTACGCAAAGTAACAGCTGTATACAAGAACAATTTTACAATGGAGAGGAGCACCAAAGTCAGGCTCCAAATGGTTCAACTAGTTTACAGGGGAGGACAAACCTGAAATCCTGGTTTCAAACATTTTACACAAGACAATCCAAACCCAACAAGCCCCCATCCCTCCCACCTTCTAGCCACTCAGGTAGCTCAGCCCTATGCACCTTCCATCTGTCCACCCCATGTCCTTCCAGTTCAGTCCAGACACCTTACCTCCACCTCTAGGGCAGCCCACCCCAGTACGACAGCACTGAGGACAGCTACTTGCCTTCTGGATCAGTCTGCCCCTATGTCCCATTGGGCTCTCACCCACCAATGCACCAGCCAGTGGGCTATCCTGGCACACCTTCCAGCCACCTCTAGGCCAGCCCATCCCCTTCTATGGGGAAGATGTGTGCAGGTAGCCCACAAGCCTTCCAAAACTCAGCCCACCCCACACACCTGGTGGGGAGCTGCTGACACCTTTTGACCACCTCTAGGACAGCCTGCACTGGTTACCCCTTCTTGGGAAGGTGCTCAGAACTGTCTACCCACCATCTAGTCAGGGCAACAGGGTGGCCTACCCACCCTCTGGCTCAGGGTGAGCACTTTCAGGGTGGCCATGAGCCTCCCAGCTTGCAGTTTAAAAACACTTCCAGCTGTACATGAGACAGCAATTTTACAAGAGAGGAGCAACAAAGCTAGGCCCCAAACCCCACCATTCAACCATTTTATGGTGAGATGAGGACAAAGCTCAAATCCCAGATCCATGGACAGTGACAATGACACTTGAACATTAAACAATACTGTTACCTCCAAAAGTGCAGACAATACAGACCTAGCAAGCCCCCATCCCTCCCACCTTCTGACCACTCCAAGGCAGCCTGCCCCTACCACCTTCTAGCTCAGTCCACCCCATGCCCCTTTAGTTCTTGGTCTGCCCTGACCCCCTTTTGACATCCCTAGAAGGGCCTGCCCTGGTACCAACCCAGGGTGATGCAGTCAGGACAGCCTACCCACCTTCTGGCTTCACTAATCACCCTCAGCACCTTTCAGCCACCTCTGGGGCAGACTGCCCTGGTACCTGCCCAGGGTGACAATATTGAGGACAGCTACTCACCTAGCTCAGTCTGCCCCTAATACCTTTGGGCAGACCCACCCCAAAGCACCATCCAGCCAATGGGCTATCTGGGCAGACCTCTAGGACAGCCCATCCCCTTCTTTGGGAAGGGAATATGCAGGGTAGCCCACAAGCCTTCCAAAACTCACCCACCCCACACCTTCTGGTGCAGAGTTGCTTTGACACCTTTCAACCACTTCTAGGGCAGCTTGTCCTGATTACCCCTTCTGAGTGCTGCCTTCCTGAGAACAGCCTACCCACCATCTGGCTCAGGGCAATTGGCATCAGGATGGCCTACCCACCCTCCAGCTCAGGGTGACAGCTTTCAGGATGACCCATGAGCCTCCCAGCTCAGTAAGCCCTGCCAGACCCAGGGACACAAGACAGTGCAGTGATAGACCCAACATCACAATACAGTTAATTACCAAAAACAGTCTGGTCCACATTCCAGGTGTAGTCTTCAAAATATAGAGTCCATTCCCAGGAATGGAGTCCACTCCAGTTTAAGGTACATTGTCCATAATGGAGTTCACTCCAAACTGCAGAGTCCACTCCTGTAGGCAGCAAATGCACACCCACAGCACAGTTGTTCAGCCTCCATAGTGTGATTCTGAATTAGTGGTGCTGGAGAGCACAACAGTTTATGCAGCATCCAAGGAGCCTGGCCCAGCCTTGGAAAACCAGGCCCACTCACAGGAACAGTACATTGTACAGGTGCTGTTAACTCAGGGGTTTGATCCACTCCTGTGAGTTTTTGCCCAAACTCCAGGATACAGCAAGTGCTCACCTCCCAGCACACAGGTGCTCTATCTTCAGAGGCACAGTCCCAGGCCTCCCCACAGGAACAGCTCCTCCAGTAAAAATGTCTTCTACAAGGGCTCAGTCCAAACACCAAAAACAGTGAAGACATACACAAAGGATACTAGAGTCTAAGAGCTAAGCCATATCACAAAATTAACATTCTCCTTTTCTCAAAGAGGAGAAAAGAGTAACAGGCTGTAACCGGCCAGTGAAACAGTCCCCTAATGAGACCCGAGTTACACCTGAAACATTATGTGCATCAGGAATTTAAGTCAGTCCTCACTAAGGAATGCCAGTTAAACTAGCTAAGTAATTCAACTAGTTCAGGAATTTCCCCCTCTAAAGAGAAGCAAAAACAGTAACATACTGACTAACACCAGTCAGCACAGTCAGTCCTCTAAACTGATAAGGGTACTGAGTCTCTTTTTAAAGAAGTTAAAAAACAGTTTAAACGTTTACAGCTGTACAGGAGACAGCAATTTTACAAGGGAGGGGAGCAGCAAAGCTAGGCCCCAAACCCTACCATTCAGCCATTTTACAGGGAGCAGAGGACAAACCTCAAATCCCAGTTCCACATATGACAAGACAGTGACAATGACATTTGTACATTAAACAATACTGTTACATACAAAAGTACAGACAATACAGACCCAGCAAACCCCCATTCCTCCCACCTTCTGACCACTAAGGTAGCCCACCCCTACCCACCTTCCAGCTGTCCACCCCATGCCCTTTCCAGTTCTCCATCCACCCTGACAATTCAACCACCTCTAGGACAGCCAGCCCCAGTACCTGCTCAGGGTGACAGTAGTCAGATCAGCCTACCCAGCTTCACTAACCACCCTCAGCACCTTAATCACCTCTGGGGCAGCCCACCCCAGTACCTGCCCAGGATGACAGCACTGAGGATGGCTACCCACCTTCTGGCTCAGTCTACCCCTACATACCATTGGGCTCTCACCCACCCCATTGCACCTGACTAGTGGGCTATCCTGGCACACCTTTCAACCACCTGTAGGACAGCCCATCCCTTCCCTGGGGGAACAGGTATGGGGTAGCCCACAAGCCTTCTGGATCTCAGCCCACCACATCTCCTGGCTACTTTGACCTTTTGACCACCTCTAAGTCACCTGTCCCAATTACCCCTTATCAGGACAAGGGTGTTCAGAACAGCCTACCCACCATCTGGCTCTCAGGGTGACTAGCATCAGGGTGGCCTACCCACCCTCTGGCTTTCAGGACAGCCTACCAACCTTCAGGTTCACAGGATGGCCTACCCACCCTCCAGCTCTCAGGAAACACATGAGCCTCCCAGCTCACAGCAAGGCCTGCCAGACCCAGTGACACAAGACAGTGCAGGTGATAGACCCAGGAAACACTACAATACAGTTAGTTACCAAAAAAGTCCTTTCTAGTACACAGTCCAAATCTATACAGTCTTCAAAATATAGAATCCATTTCAAGGAAGAGTTCACTCCAGTATACAATATGCAATGTCAGAATTAGAGTCCACTCCAAACTGCAGAGTCCATTACTAAAAATGGTCCACAACCAAAGGCAGTGTCCACTCCTGGAGGCAGCAAATGCACACCCCACAGCAGTTGTTCAGTCTCAATGGAGTCCTGGCCCCCTCACAGGAACAGTACAGGTACAGTTAACTCAGGGGTTTAGTCCACTTCTGAAGTAAAGTCTCTCCCCCCCCTCCTCCAAACTCCAGGATACAGCAACTGTTCACCTCCCAGCACACATGTTTAATCTTCAGAGGCCCAGTCCCAGGGCTAGGCCTCCCCACAGGAATAGCTCCTCTGGTAAAATGTATGTCTTCCACATGACTCAGTCAAAACACCAAGAAAACACATACAAAAAACAAAGAAAACCAGGGTCCAAGGGCTAAGCCCTACCATAAAGTTAACATTTTTCTTTTACTCTGAGCAAAATAACAGGCTATAACCAGTCAGCAAAACAACAACCCACTAATGAGAACTGAGTTACACTTGAAACACAGTGTGCATCAGGAATTTAACAATCAGTCCTCACTAAAAGGAATGTCAGTTAACAAACTGGCTAAAAAAATTCAGCCAGTTCAGGAATCAGGTTTTTCCCCTCCAAAAAAAGAGAGGGCCAGACAGTAACACACTAACTACAGCACCAGTCAACTCCCTCCCCCCCTAAACTAGGGAGGGTACTGAATCTCTTGTTAATATATGTCAGCCAGTGCTCTCTGATTGGCTCAGGTCAACAACTTTAATCAAGGATCTAATAGTCAATGAGATCCACCTGGTCCTAGTCCCAATCACTACAATTTGTAACAGATATAGTTGGTTTGATAAATTTTGTTCACATTGCAATAGTGTTGGCTTCACCTAACTCATGTGACTGGTCTTGGCTTGTATCTATGGCTCCATACTTAAGCCCATCTTCAAATCTGGAGTCAATAGTATGGCTATTTGCTTATCCAGAAAATAATTTGTTAAGTATTTAATTGGTGTTGAGATGATTGCTGACTGATGAACTTTCCCGAGAGTTCTTTTTAGGAAAAATCACACTCTTGCAAAATAACTCTTGCAATCTTCTTTTGTATTATTAACTAGCTTATTCTCAAGTTCAGCTATTCCCTTTTATTTTAGTTATTCTCTGCTGCTTTTTATTATTCTTTGGCTTCCCATTAATCTACACCATGTTGTATGTTTTTTCTTTTGACTTTATGCCATCCATGATTTCCACTGTTAGCCATGGTTGCTTCAACCTCCCTTAATATGTTTCTTCTTCCTCAGGATGAATTCCTGTTGTGCCTGCCAAATGCACCCCGAAATTCCTGCTATTGTTGCTCCACCATCTCATCTGCTTGGCTCACCTTCCAATCAATTCCACCCAGATCCTTCCTCAGGTTTTTGTAGCTATTTTTACTCAGTTGTAATACTGTTACCTCTGATTCCAGCTTTTTTTCTCTCTCTCTCTCTCTCTCTCTCTCTCTCTCTCTCTCTCTCTCTCTCTCTCAAACAGCAAAGTAAATTCTGTCAGCTTATAATTACTACCCCCCTAGGGTTCCTTCACCTTCAGCTTGCTGATCAAGTCTGCTTCATTACAGATCACTAAATCCAGAATTGTCTGTTCCCTTGTGGGTTCTACCACAAGCTGCTCCAAAAAAAGCCATCGCATAGACATTCCAAAAATTCCTTTTCCCGATATCCCTAGCAACCTGACTTTTTTATGCCATTTGCAAACTGATGTCCCCCACGATTATTGTAATCATGCCTTTCTTACATGCTTTCTGACTCTATATTCCTTGTTGCAACTGATTCAGTTTCATTTGTTACTAACAATGCAACCCTGCTCCCTCAGTCCATTTACCTGTCGTTTTGACAGGCTGTGTATCCTTGGATATTTAGTTTCCAATCTTTATTCCTTTGCTGCCACATTCCCACAACACCATACCCATTAATTTCAATTTATGTTATAAACCCATTTACCTTGTTTTGTATACTGTATGCACTTGGAACAGCACCCTCAGTTCTGTGTTGACACTCCCTCCTCCCCCTTCTCATAGTTGTCCCCTTACCTGCAGTGCATGAAGTTAGATTCCTGACCCTTTCTATACTCTCTGTCCTATTACTTGTTGTGGAAATAATAGCCTCTACTGAGCCTTCCCCTCCCCTTAACTCTCCTGTAAGTTTCCAACCCCCACACCACTCTTTAGGTTAAAGCCCTATGCTCAGCCCTAGTTATGTATTTTGCAAGGACTGAGGACCTAGCATCATTCAGATGGAACCCAGAGCCCACCCCATCAGAACAGCTCCCTTCTTCCTCACTACTGATGCCAATATTCTGAGAGGCTGAAGTGTCAAAGTATAGGCGGCGGAGGCAGGGTGGTGTGTGTGTGTGTGTGTGTGTGTAATGGCGATGAGGTACAGGGACATTCATGAATCAATTGAATTACACAGCAAGTTTGATGGGCTGAATGGTCCAGTCCTGCTCCTTTTTTTCTAATGCAACTAAACTGGACCAGTCATATAGAGTGGCTACAAGAACAAATCAGAGGCTGGGAATTCTGAGGTGAGTAACTCATTTTCTGTCTCCCCAGTGTCAGGAACTTGGATGACTGAAGCTCCAACAACAACACTCAAGAAGTTGAACACCATCCAGGACGAAGCAGCCTGTTTGATTGGTGCCTGTTAACCACCTTCAACATTCATTCCCTTTAGCGCCAATACAGTGTATACCATCTCCAAGATCTCACAAGGCTCCTTTATTTTAAGATTAGATTCCCTACAGTATGGAAACAAACCCTTCGTCCCAACAAGTCCACACTGACCCTCCAAAGAGTAATCCACCCAGACCCATTCCCCTACATTTACCCCTGTCTAATGCACCTAACACTGTGGGCAATTTAGCATGGCCAATTCACCTACACATCTTTGTGTGAAGAAACCCACACAGACACGGGGAGAATGTGCAAACTCCACACAGACAGTTGCCTGAGGTGGGAATCGAACCCGGTCCATGGTGCTTTGAGGTAGCAATGCTAACCATTGAGCTACCGTGCCACCACAAACTCCCAAGTACAAGGGAAACAGATTCATGGGAACACCATGACATACAAGTTCCTCTCCAAGCCACCACCATGACAGAACTAAATTATAATTTGTCGTTATTGTTCAGTCAAAATCCTGGAACCCCCTTTCGAACAGCACTGTGATTGTACCTACATCCCAAAGTTGGCACGATGAAAGAAAGCAGATAACCACCAACATCTTCAAGGCAAGGATAGTATAGTATGTATTAGTGAAAGACATACTTACAGCTAAAGAATGGTTTATGGTGCAAATAAAAAAGTTTGCCAGAAGCTGCCGGAGGCAAACAGCAATCACTCATAAGTGGAACAATTACAGCTCATAAACTACAAGATGAGTCAAGGATAGTCATCTCTCCCATGTGCAAATCAGAGCCTTCAGCTATTAGTCTCATGCCAAACCATCAAAGTCAATAGTTGATGTGGCAGCCTGGGCCAAATAATATGATCTGGAACCTATTGTCCACAAGGGTAGTGAATGCACAATCAATAAATTATTTCAAAAACAATTTGCACTAGAAGGAAATAAACTTACAGGGACAGAATGTTCCATGGAAGATTGGCAGGCACTTGATTGTCCAATAGCCTTCTTCTATGCCATAAATAACTGTGGACAAACTTTTATGCCAGGTGTTAGGAGCAGACAGCTTGTACTCCAGAAGGAAAGTCAGTGGTCAGCCAGTAGACTTGGACATAAACCCAGCAGCCATACTGTGTTGGAGCTATGGCCAGTTTATGGATTATGGGACTTTAGCCCCTCAGTGGGAGAAGGAGTTCCAGCTACACCAAACCCCACAGCAGTGGACACTGCAGGAGTTGTGACCATTCCCAAGAAGAAGGTCCAATGGATCCTAGTCAGTTCCACTGGTGATGATGATTTGGTCACCTCAGGAAGGATGGGCAACATGTTGGTTTTAAAGTACAAGCAGGGAAGAAGGAAGGGGTTTCATATCCTTGGAGGGTACGCGATGCTCATTGGGAGTTTAGACACAGAAGCTGATGCCCTCCTTCCTTCCTTCCTGTCATTTAAAGAACACCTTTAAAAACAGTCCCATTGGTTCATACCATAATATATTTAAGGTTCAAAATAACCATCCTGAATAACATGTTTATATATGTTGGGTGGGCTGCTGATTTCAATGCCTGCATAATCTCTGTATTAAGGGAGAAAGATTAGTGGTTGTTGGAACAGTGGTGAGATAGCCACCCAATTTATTTCACATGCCACCACAATGAAAACATACCTGGCAAGAGCATATAACATCCGGCTCTATATCTATATTGATGTGAAGTTGGAATCAATATTCACAAAGCAAAATACATTTCCTTGATTTACTACTTTGAGGCAAATCAAGTATGGTTTCAATCTTTTACTTGTGTTCAAAATATTGAAGCATTTTTGAAATGTTTTTTAATTAGTCATTTTGAATCATTGAATGTTGGCATGTACAGCAAAGAAGTTAATACACTATTTCATAATTTTAACATCCTAAAAATGGAAAAGCCAAGCTAAGGTAGCAATTAATTCCAGACAATGATGAAGCATCATGCAGTGCCTTTTTTCAGGAAATCAAGTCTATAATTTCTGAATTTAGCAGAATACCAAGAGGCAGAAACTATTCTTCAAAAGCAATGAATGGAAATGCAAGATTTATATAACTAAACTGTTCTCAGGCACTCCCTAGTTGTGATGTTCATATTAACAAATGCAAGTGTTTAATCAAGAGATGCAAAGATGTATATACTTTAAAGAGGGCAATAAATCTTTCACACTTAGTCTTCTTCAGGGGCACAATATTGTGTTTCAGAGGTCTTGTCAATCTGTTGACATGCTCAGATGAGGTCTGGTCTCCCCTAAAACTCTGGGCAATTTAGCCTGGCCAATTCACCTAACCTGCACATCTTTACATCATAGGAGAAAACAGGAGCACCCGGAGGAAACCCACACAGACACAGGGAGAATGGGCAAACTCCACACCGACAGTCACCCGAGGCAAAAAATCGAACCCAGGTCTCTGGTGCTGTGAGGCAGCAGTGCTAACCACTGAGCCATCGTGGCTGGTATAATTACATCATTTGAAAGGCGTCTGGATGGGTACATGAATAGGAAGAATTTTGAGGGATATGGACTAAATGCTGGCAAATGGGACTAGATTAATTTAGGATATCTCATTGGCATGGATGCGTTAGATCAATGGGCCTGTTTCTGGGCTGTACAACTCTATGACTCTATGTACAGACAATTGGGGAATTTTGGAAGATATGACTGTTGATTTTGGAGCACAGGAGATTATTGCGAAATACCCAGTCACATTCACTGGCACAAACATGACTGTGGCTGTTTGACAGAGGAGCTAGCTGTAGAGGGCCTAATCCCAGACCCCAGAAATAGTACAGCTTTCCTAAACAAGCTGATGTGAGATTGTGAAAGTAATTGCTAGCCTACTACAACACAGAACTATGCTCTGTAGCTTCAACAAACAATTCTCCAATCTGGTCTGTTAGAAAGCCAGACGATTCTTGGAGACTAAATCATCTACAAGGAACTAAAAAAAACCCTTAGTGACAGCATAAACAATAGCAACCAGTCCCGAAACGATGATAAAGCAGGCTCCACATATTTTAACCATGTAGGTATTAGCAGTAGATTTTGGTCCACCTTCATAAACCAGCAATGCCAGTACAAACTTGCTTTTCTGTTCCAAGAGCAATATGGACCTGCTTGCCCCAGGACTTCGCAATTGCCCACGTGCATTTCACCAAAGATTTGCCAAAACATTAGAAGACTATTGACGACCAGTATTCCCAATTCAATACGTGGACGATCTCCTCCTACAGACAGATACCTGGGAGGACCATTTAAGATTGCAAGATGAATTACTGACTCTTCCTACAACACTCAGATTAAAAGTCAATCCCAAAAAGGCCCAATTCATGAAGTCTTTAGACACTTACCGAGGAACCTCAGCTACCCATGGCAAATGTGGAATTGAAAGGAAGCAAATCCAAGCAGCACTCTAATTACCCCTGCCCAAAAGATGTGACAATTCTTTCTAGGAATAGTGAGATTTTATAGGTTGATGGTTTTTTCTACTAAAACCTCCCCATAAAAGAAAGAATGACCCATGGAATTGGACAGAGCAGCACTGACTGTCTCCAACTTAAAATGAGCTCTGGCGAAAGCTCCAGTACTACAGGTTCCACACCCAGAACTCCTCTTTGTGCTGGAAATTGCCAGTACAGACATAAGTTACAGACATCACACTGGTAGCTAAGTTCCTCCATGGGAGACTTGGACCAATGGGTTCCTGGCTCCTACCCCTAGTTGGGAGATACCAATTAGCAGTTTTCTGGTGGTACAGCCCTTCACTTGTAACATTGAACTCAATCCCCTCATCATATTAACTGATCCTATTCCCATACAACTGCTACTGGATGAACGAATCAAAGGCAGTACAGTTGGCCAGAACCACATAGCATGGTACACCCTAATGTTTCAGGGTCAAGATGTTCAACTCAAACAGACTTAGCCCAGTTTCTTAGCAGACCACCTGAACTATAGAGGAAAGTGCCAAATAGTGGCAAGAAATGTGACCAATTGTGCCAAAACAAAAGAGGCGGATGCAAGGAAGATATACCCTGAGAAGGTACAATAAAAAAACAAATTGTAGATAGATCATCTATGGTGGAGGATAGAAATAGGTGAACAGGATGTGGGATTAAAGTAGACCCCTACTGGAGCTAGTTTTAAAGCTTTCCAGCAAAACGAGCACTCAGGCTGCTGAATTAACGATAGTAGCTAATGCATTTAGTTATCTCCTCAAATATATTCAGACAATATATATATCTGTGACAATCTGACAGACTTCCTGCCACTGTAGGAAGCTAGAGCATTTGGTTCAGCAGACAGAAAATACATCCCTGCTAAGATACATGTTCCAGGCTGCCTAATACTGTGGGTATGGCATTGTTAGAGTTAGGGCACCGTAGAACTTCACCGGTTGGAAACATAAGGGTGGGTTAGTTGGCTAAGCAGGGCACCCAAGAGGCAAACATAGCAATCCCCACCCCACCCCACCCCCTCACCCCTGCCCCACCAGCATCCTGGAACAGATCGACACCATTACTGTCAGGCCAATATCGAGGATCTTATGCAAGCTCAAAAGAGTGATGGGAAATTAAAACAGATGCTAGAAGGAACACACCATACCTCCACACTGGATGGAAGAACAAAATACAATTAAAGGATGAAGTAGTCCCTCGGAAGAGAAGATGTACAACACAAGACTGCAAACAGATCATTTATCTGTGTCATGTTGTTCAGAGCCATTAGAGAATAGAACCCATGACAGAGAAAATTAAGGGACTGTGTTTGTGGCTAGGAATAGATCAAGATGTAAACCATTATGTTGAAAACTGCATTACCTGTTCACAAAATAATCCAGAGAGGTATGCACACCAGACAGAGTTGAGGCATACCCGACCAGCAGAGGGTCCATGAGTGAATTTGCAGGCTGGTTATATCCAACTTATATCCAGGTCACAGATAAAACATTTAGTAAATGCATTGAAGCATTCCCTACTAGGACAAAGATGGCAAAAATACAGCAGACATTCCAATGCAGAAGTTATTCACTAAAATGGGGGCTCCTGCGAATCATAGAACTCCTTTCATTGCTGGGATAATGCAAACTCCTCTGGAGTAAACCAAAAATTCCACATGGTATACCAACCCTAATCAAATGGAATAATGAAGTGAATGAACTATTGTCTAAAAGATATAATTAGAAAGATAATCTAACCGAACAATTCTGCTTGAAAAATCGTGTTACCCTTTAACCTGATGTTGATATGGAATATGGAAGAACATTCTTTTGGATTCACTTCTCCATCCTCATGAAAGGAATCAAACTGCCATTAGAACTACATATGTCCTATCCAATAGTCACAGCCCTCAACTATGATCAGACAGTACAAAGCCTTCTGTATTTCTCGGTAGTACAGATGGCAACCGCTGTTAAATCAGGATGGAAAAAGAAACAAAGCAAAACCTACTTCAACACAAACGCAAATCTGATAGGTAGGACAAAAGATCATGCTCCATTTCTTCCAACCAGGCACACTCCTCTCCCCTACATACTCTGGACCACTCCACAGTTGGTAAGATAAGTCCATTGGTTTACAAATCTTAGTGAATTCTGGGAGGATCACATAAAGCAGATGTAAGTATCTGACTCCCAAAACTAGTAAAAATTTCACCTAATCCTGCTGGAATGTGAGTCTCCATCCCCATGACCGCCCTCCACCCCCCACCGCCCTCCCCCCAAACCCACCCCCACCTCCCTCACCCCGAGTCAGGGACCCGAGTTCAATGCCAGCTTTGGTAACTGTCTTTGTGGAATTTACATTCTCTCAATGTCTCTCTGTGGGTTTCTGCTGGGTGCTCCAGTTTCCTCCCATAGTCCAAAGATGTGCATGTTCGGTAGGTTATTGGGATAGGGTTAGGGTTTGAGTTTGGTTGGGATGCTGGAGGTCAGTGCGCACTCAATGAGCCAAATGGTGTCCTCTGCATTGTAGAGATTCTATGATCCCTCAGTCCTGATCTAAATCCCACAGAACCAGGAGGCAATGCCCTGGCCACCCCAATTGCTGCCATGAATCTGAATCAGGAAAACCATGCCCCATTCATGGAGTGTTGAGGATTCATCCTGATGTTAAGGCTCTGGATATGTTTGAACAGATGTTCTGATGAGGAGGATATTGGCTGAACAAAGTTCTCTGCAACCTGAGTCTTTCTATTGTAAGTAACATTTCCGTCTGTCATCCTGTCTTAAATAGCACAGCTTCCATGCTGTAAGGTAATAGTTGCTGGCCCCTTTTCACCCCTCTGTTCTCACAGAATAGAAGGACCAGGCAGAGTAGTCCTGGTCCCAGCTGTACATGTTTCTGTCTAAGAGGCATAGTGGCTGAAGTCAGAGAACATTTCTAGAAAGGCTGAGAAAGGAGAGATAAGAAGGGACACCTTCCCTCAGCAAAGACTCGAGGGAAGCCTTTGGTGCTGTTGCCTGTGAAATATTCTATATACACATTTGACCAGCTTTGTACGAAAAAGACCCTAAGTACCTTGCCGATGGAGTTCAGTGAATGAAGTCCAACTGCCTAAACATGTTCACCAGAACAGCCAGTATGAATGCCTATCAGGCAGTCAGCCACGATTTTTAAAAATATTCATTTTATTCATAGTTTGGGCAAAGTTAAATTAATTTGTTGCATAAGCATTATTTCTTTAACTTGCACATGTTTTAATAAAAAAAAATGAACCAGAGTCCTTTTGTTCGCCTCCTACAGCAAAAGCACCTGGATAAATGCATTTTGTGAGTAAAATGCTGGTCAAAATGTCCATATGGAATATTTCACAGGCAGCAGCATCAAAGTTGGACTAATGAAATAAGAAGTTTCACATGACTGTATCTCATTAAGCAAATGTTTCTTAGCTGTAATTTCAATTATTCTGGGTGTCCTGTTAACCAGCTTCCCCTCTTCATAAAATCAATGTGGTGCAAAATTCAGCAACCCATGTCCTGTGCCATGGTAAGACTGATTTGTTCATCAGAACACTCACCTGCATAGCTTCCTATGTCTCACTGTATTTGTTTAAACACCTCATTCTCATATCCCTCTTTTAAATTTTCAAATCCTTCCACAGCCTTTTGCAATTCTATCTGTTTTACCTTCTACTGTTCATCAACCATTGGTGCCAAAGCCTCAAGCCTTCTGATCCTTAACCTTTCAACTCCTCTAAACCTTCACCCCATCCAAATCCCATCATTTAGATCTTGGTCCCAAATTTATCCATCCACATCTTGGCATTTATTGCCCTTTTTGATCTGTCTCACAAAGCTCTTTGGAAGTTTTTGTGTTAAAATGCTGTGCAATGCAAGTTGCATGTATCTTTATTCCCTTGTCAATGATATTGGTGTGTTATCTTTATAAAATTAAAATCCACCTATTCTCAATCACCCTGCGGCTTAAGGAAGAGGTTCCTGCATATTAAAATTCTTTCAGTTCTCAAAAGGTTAAAATACCTGTTTATTTAAGCATTATTACACACTGTCATTAATTTCCTCATATCATTCTAGTGTGACTAAACAAAGACGAGGTATAAAAGAATTGTGAAATTGAACACCCAGTAGTCAGCAGGACTCAGTCAGATGTCAATCTGTTCAATTCCTAAACCATTGCAATGAAATATTCCATATTTCTCATTCTTTGGGCATTGTCCCTTTTGAAAGGTAAGATCTATCAATGTATTATATTTCAGATATTAAAGAAAGATAGCAGGTAAGTAGGTTTATTTCAAATATGTAGTAATTTAATATTGGTACATGTAGTTAAAATAGAAATCACTTTCCAAGAGTTTATTTTAACTTACTATAAGCAAATAATTAAATCATGTGATTTTGATTGGATTTTCATTAATCAAACAAGTTACCAGACAAGGAGCAGAAGCTGACAACCTATATATAAGTTATTTTGTAAAGGAGACAACTTAGGTTCCAAAATTATAATAAAGTTACACTATAGATACAACTTATCAAAGTTAAAACTGCGGTGCACTCTGCACAACATAAAGATAAGAAATATTGTAGCCATCAGAGTTATGTAAAATCTTCAACTGTTTGCCATTATTAAAACAAATTAACAGAATAATTAACATTTGAAGGATATCAATTCTCATTCTTACAATAAAATGAGTTTTACAGTAAGAAAGGTTTTTCAACTAGGAATGAAGGATGTATGTATTCTCTTTGTAATTATTTATTTCTCAAACAATAAATCTTTTTTGTTAATGATAACAAAACAGGTAGAATTCCCTCAGGGTTCTCCCAAATTTCCACTGAAACCACTGCAAACGAGTGCCCAACTGTCTGTGGGGGGGTGTGGGGTGGGGGGGGGTGGTCGGGGTGGGTGGGGGGGGGGTAGGTGTAAATACAACGTTTGGCCACTTAGACCACTGATCCTGGCTTTCCACTTTAATTGACACTGATGGGAAATATGAATAAATCCTATCCTTCTAACCCAGGGATTGAAAATCTAACAGTGGACAAACTGAAAGAGATTCTAATATTGGCATTTGCAATTTTAGGCACAAAAAGCATGTCCACTTTGCGGGATCTGTGAAATAAAATGGAATGTCTTATTTGAAGAGCTTGACATTTATGAAAGGTGTGATCAACGTTTCATCTTGAAGTATTGCGGTATTGTGGCTCTCAGATTTCATTGAATGCTCAAATCTATATATTGGTCACAGAAAAATTCTTCCAAAAAATCTTCCCCTTTTTATATTGCCTTGGCAGAATGATATTGTATCATGTGAGTCACCAATGTCTGTGACCAACATTTTGGATTGGCATTAGGGAGGGTGGCAGTAATGATGGCGAGGAATTTGGCCTTTGGTGATTGCTTTTCCATTGCTTCTTGCCCACTATTTGGGCTTCCTTTCTGATCCATTGCATCCCAGCTGCCCATCACTCAAAATGTACACTGAACCTGCACAATTTTGTGTAGCCATAATATCAGCATGATCTTTTGTGAGAGGCAGGGTAAACTGAATAATGCTTCTGTCAAACTATCACAGAATCATTATCTTGCAGAAGGCGGGCATTATATTTTCTTGCCAGTTCACCATGTCTTAAAATGTTTTCAGCGTTTGGAGAATAAAGACATTTACAGAATTATTGATTCATGTGTGTTCACAGATTGCTTCTCACTCCTTTCTAAATCCCATTAATCTGAGTTAGAACCTATGGGATAAACACTATCCAGGATATGACCAAGCAAACACATTTTTCAAATTGTTGCACAATATTTATCTTCACATTCAATAGGTGGATTTTTCAACTGTTGGAATGAAGCAATGCCTACACAAATGAAAGATGCAAAATGAGTGAAGCACTGCAGCCATTCATTCACTTCCATTTACTATCCCTGACCGTGCCAGCTAATCTGTTTGGAATCTGTATTTGTCAACTTCCTGTTTCCACACATTTGCTTTAAAATTACAAGATTAGAAAACACTGGCTGTAATGGGTTGATTGCTTATTTTTAAATTATGATTTTTGATATTGTCTCAACAATTTAGGCCGAAAAAAAATTGTTGTGCATCATTGGGTCAGAGCATTAGATTAGATTAGAGTCCCTACAGTGCAGAAACAGGCTTTTTGGCCCAATACACCCAGAGCAACCCTTTGGAAAGGAATCCACTCAGACTCATTTACCCCTGACTAATGCACCTAACACAATGGGCAATTTAGCATGGCCAATTCAGCTGACCTGCACATCTTTTGGAATGTGGGAGGAAACCAGAGGAAACCCATTGGCAGAATGTAGAAACTCCACACAGACAGTTGCTCGAAGCAGCAATTGAATCTGGGTCCCTGGTGTTGTGAGGCAGCAGTGCTAAGCACTGAGCCACTGTGCCACCCTAAAGCATTTACTTAATCCTCATATTCTCCATTTGACCTTCAGTGGAGGTGCTGGCAAAGTAAACCTTGCCCTCAGAATGGTCTGTCTAGAGTTTCCATGTTATGATGATGCAAAATCTTTAATGTTTGACATTTTTAAGCCATGTTATAATTTTTTGACACTTTTTTTTACCTCATGGATATCTCTTCACCCAGATTAAACATTAATGGTGATACATTCTGTGACAGTAGCATTCAGCGCTGAGCATACAATTTCATTGCTTTCCTCCTCTTGATACCTTTCAGGATGCATTACTTTTGTGCTGCAAATGTGTGAGCATGTGCTGCTAATAATGCAGCATGTGACACTTTTGTGAATGGTGACTGAGCAATGTATCTCTTGAACCAAAACATTTAAAAGCAGAGAAAGAAACAGAAGAATGGCAGTGAAGGAAATCACTTCACTTTAGGCTTTTAGTCACATCCTAGCCATCAGTAAAATTCCCTTTTTGTTGGGGGGTGGGAGATAATTTTACTGCTTTACATAGTCATAGTGTAGCTGTTAGTAAAATTCCCTGATTGTGGGAAGTTGGAGCTAATTTTTCTGCCTTACCTCCATCCTGCCTCTTGGTGTAGGGTAACACAGTAAACTTCAACCATGATGATTTGCCAGGCGTTTACATTAACTGATACATTTTGCTTTTGTGTGATGCGCACATGTAAAGTGTTCTTGGAATAAAAAATCTTGACTTAAAGTCTTGCTGAGCAATTCTGAAATATCATTCTAACCTTTGGAATAGAGATGAGATGGCCAGTGCCATTGTTTGGAAATCAGCTATAGTCCAGGAAGGACAATGGGCATTTCAGTATAGCTACATTTGGTAGCAAAGCCTGAGAGGTATTACCCCATATGAGGCACAGGGAATGGCAAGGAAGAAGGTCTTGAACCACCACAGTTAGTACAGGGGATTGAATCCATTTTGTTGTCATCATGCTGCAACACAATCCAACCATCCAGCCAAATGTGTAATTTATTTTCAACCTAACCATTGTAATTTATTCATTTGTTGCAGTTAATTTTCCACATACTATCAGATTGGGCATAATGTAGTACACAGAAAAAAATATTTGTAACAATTATTTTTTGTTGGCCTATATTAGTGGGTGATAAATCAATATAATATTGAAACTGATTGTGTAGTACCTCTCTTGTTGGAATGGACTTTTACTGATTAGAATGCATTTCTAGTCAATAATTAAACAGAGATATGTAAATGAAAATAATGAGCTTTCTTCAGCATGTTTTTAACTTATTGGTACTTGAATTTCAAATCCTCTCAGTAAAAATGTCAAAGTCTCTCTCCAATTGTTCTATGTAAAAATTTTTGAATGTGTTAAATCATTTGTGTAAGACTGATCTTTGTTTAATGCAGATGATGTTTTTGCCCACCAACGAATTAAACGAGATTATTCAATAAACAAATATGGTAAGTTAACATTTAAAATTCTGAAATGAAATATTCCATCAATAGAGTTAATAGATTTTATTTTCAAACATATAATTTATTTTAAAAGTATCTTAAAAGTGTTTTGAATTGGATATTGTGGAGACAACAATAAAATATAACATTGCTCAACTGAGTATATTGCACTCATAGCTATCTCGTTCCAATTGCAACACATCTACCATTTACAAAATGCATACAGTGAAAAGCATACAGCCCAAGTGATTCAAATAAATTACAACTCTTTATTACACTATGGCTGAAGACTTAAGATAGTGTCCTTTTCCCACCAAAGCTTTACTGTGTCTTTTAGCACACAATCCTGGATCTTGAGAATGCAGCATTCTGCAACACTTACTTGAGGAAAGTTCTTCACATTGAAAGACTAATAGGCTCATAATGTCCTCTGCCCACTGTACAGAGCAGGAGAGAAAGTGACAAGCTGCACATTTGGTTGTTGGTTCATTTTACAATGGCCATATGTATTTTTTTAGACTTTGAGATGTGGACATGGCTGGCTAGATGCATTTACTGTCGACCCCTGATTGTCCTTAAACTCTATAGCTTCCTAGGCCACTTCAAAGAAAAATTAAGAGTCAGGCATATTGTTATGGGTCTCATGTCATGTCTAGACTAGACAGGATAGGAACAGCAGATTACTTTCCTCAATGGACATGAGTGAACGAGATGGAATTTTACAGCAATCAATGATTGCTTAATGGCAACCATTCCTGAAACTGTCATTCAGTCCCAGATTTATTAATTAAATCAGTGAAACCAACAACTGCTCCAAGGTTTCAGTGATCAAAGACTGAAGTGACCAGGTCCTGTATGGTACTGACAAAGTTGTATCAAACCAGTTCCAGAGCCAAAAGAAATTATTTCCATAGCAGTGTGTTGCACAAATTAGTGCTCCTTGAAGCTAATGGCTTGTTTTCAACTAGTGCTCTAGTTATGTTAAGAATTACCCAAAAACAGCATGCAAACCCTCCAGAGGGGATTGCGAGGTGCCTGAACCCAGAACTCCAGGTCAGCTCAGCAGCTTCAAAGCAAAGCACAATTCCAGGATACTTTGCAATACTCGAATATGGGCTGAGTGAACCAGGACATCGGCCCTCAAATTTGCCTGAACGTCCACATCCCCAATAACTGGATCGATACAAGTGGAGATAAGTTTGTCGAATTGAGGTATGCTGTGATACCATTTCCTGAGAAAGCAATTTTACCTCTGGTTGCTATTTTAAGCTGAGCACAACATTACACATGGAAATTAGAGAAAATTGGAGCTTGAGGTTATGGAATGGTGGACAGAGTTCAGTTTCTAATTTTACTTGTGATAGATTTTATGGATCCTCTTAAGGGAGGAACATGAAGCAAAGAAGATGAAAAGTGTAGGGAGGAAATTTCATAGTTCAGAGCAAAGGCAACCAAAGGAACAGCATCCTATGATTCAAAGCAACAATTAGATGCTCAGATATCTCCAGCTGGCAGAGTTTACAGAGCAGATGGTAAGGAGATGAGGCCTTGGAGGAAGTTGGAAGTAAGAAAGAGTTTTTAAAATCAAGGTTTTGCTCGATCGTGAGCTAATTTCAGTCAGAAAGCACAGGAGTGCTAGGGAAACAGCCTTGTTGCAAGTTAAGGGCAGCAGAAGTTTGAATGACGTTACCATTATGAAAGTGAAACTGTGGCTGATCAGCAAGTTCATATTGGAGTAGGTAAAAACAGGTAAAAACAATGACTGCAGATGCTGGAAACCAGATTCTGGATTAATGGTACTGGAAGAGTAGTCAAGTCTCGAGGTAACGTAGATACAAATGAAACATTAAGCAGCAGATGAGTTGAGGAAGAAGTAAAGTTGGACAATGTTACAGAAGTGGTATTAGATGGTCTTAATGATAACACACATAATCAGAGGCTTGTTTCCGTCCACTGCACTCTCAGAAATTTACCAGCAAGATGGATTCAGTGATAGCTAGGGAATGGACCTAGTGAAGGGACTGAAGATAATGACTTCATACTTCCCAGTCTTTAATTGGAGAAGTATTTGCTCATTCAGTTTTGGATACCAGATAAATAATCTGATAATTTAATAAAATTGCCAGGTTTGAAACAGGTGGCAGTGTGGTAGAACTGACTGATATCTGCAGAACTAGGAATATTGTGTTTCAGATAATCGTGCCTAGAAACCCCGTCAAATGATAAAAGCGCCCAATAAAAAATTATAATTCACAAAAAGGGGAAAAATAAGTGGCTCAAAGGTTTGAATGACCCATGTTTTATGGTGGTATTTTTGGTGAAACTGTATGTGCTTGCTGTTAATATTCCATTGAAACTAGGAACAATGTTAGAAGTTGGCCCAATTTTGGAATAATACAGAAATCCAAAATCTATTGCCAATGATCTACATTACTTCAGAAGGTCTGCTATTGAGGCACCTAGAGATTACAATCACTGCAAATAATTTTAATTGATGAGCATTTCCATTTTTATCCTTGGAAAAGTTAAACCTTTTGTCAATGAGGTTTACCTAGGTTTTTAACGGTGCACTGACTTCATAATGGCTGTAAATTCACTCACTCATTCATCCCAAAATAAACTTAATTTTATATCTCTGGAATGTGGCAACTTCATCATCGTAATCAGAGATACCACACTTTCAAGTATTTTTGCTTTTTAAAATGTTTGCCTTTAATTTAATTTTGATCTTAACCCGGTTAAACACTTCATTCTTTTCTGAGAAATTAAACTAACAATGAATGATATGTACAAGCTTTTAAATTTGGGTTGTGCTACAATGTACCTGATTACTTTCATGCTGGCAGACATAACCATGTTGTTGCTGTAGTCAAGAAAGACACTTGATCTGGCTCCACATTTAATTTCCTTTTTGGAAAAGGGAATCTGTTAGAAATTTGTGGGCAACTTTGTTTCAGATTTTGAAAGGTGCTAGTTCATTAGTTCACTAGCTGTTTCACTAGTCTCTGTATAAGCTTTAGTTACTATTACATAAAATCCTTAATTTTGATGAAGGCTTAGAAAGTCAATTAGCATGTGTTTGGCAGTCACATTAAATTACATCAAATATGACACACCATGCAGAGCATAGAATTTCTCCTTCAAAGATACATTAAATGACACTTTAAAATCAAGATCAGAATTGCTTTGAAACATTGCTACAAAAAACATAAGTATTGTATGAAATGCAATAGACTTTGATATCAGATTTTAAACTTCTATGTTTTCTCTGAACTAACTTAAATATAAACATATTTCCTCTAGAATTGGACGGGTCTGCTGTCACACAGACTTTTAGGTATGCAAGAGATCTTTATAGCAACTCATTTGAAGGACCTCGTAAGTATATCTTTGTATTCATTTTCAACATATATGAATATTCAATTACTTCTTCTGTCTACATTGCAAGACAGCATAGAAACTTTCACAACTGAAATGTTTTGATAGCTGTTTCAATGAATGGGTTGCTTTCTTTACATTTCATCAGGTACCTGCAGTACATGGGGCCAAGGAGCAATCAGGACGTACACAGATACATTTTTCCACATAACGTCAACATGTAAATACATTCTGACTCGCCACTGCATAGACAATGTGGAAGATTTTAATGTGGAAATTCAGCGAAGCTCAAATGGCAATTTCATGTACATCTACATCAAACTCGAAGATGTAGAAATTGTAGTGGTGAATGGGATAATTACGATTAAAGGCACTGTGTAAGTTAAGTGTGTTTCTTGGTTTTGATACTAATTGCAGGACTCGTAGGTATAGAAATTACCAACATCTGCTAGGTATTAAACAAGAATAAATTTGCCAGGACCCAAACCAGCACCCCCACCCCAATTCCATTACCAATGAACTCTGCCCTCAACAACACTAGGAATTTTTGTATCTCTGTTATTTTCTTTTGTTTTTCAATAGTTCTTTTGGCATTAACCTCTTATTTCACTTGCCACAGTCCAATATGGATATCCCTTTGGGGAAGCTGCTCATTTTGATGCACTACTCACCATATTTCTTATCTTTCTAGAGTCATAGAGATGTATAGCATGGGAACAGACCCTTCAGTCCTTCTACTTGTAGAAGGGTTTCTCTTTAAATATAGATCCTAATGTTGTTAAATCCAACATCATTGCAAAAAAAACCATTATGGTGATTAAATGTTAATGCAAGTCAATATTTGCAGTTTTAATATCTTTTCTTTTATTGCTACTTTTTAAATAGAGTTTCATTACCATATATGGACAAGCTGATTAACATTCAACAATATGGAGTCGGCGTGTCATTTTCAAACAAGAAGCGTTCTATAAAGCTGAATTGGAATTACGAAGATAGACTACAGGTAAGAAAGTTTGGAAAGTGCACCGTTAATTCCAAATATGAGCCAATAGAATTAATAAAATGGACTTACTGTCTTCTCTCTGTTTAATGTCACTGACACACAGTGACAGGTAGCATCCTTCCGTTAAGTAATAAAGTAGCACATCTTTTGATAGGAAGAATTTATTTTTCCATCAATTTACCTGGTGGTAATAAATCTGTCAAATCATGTGAAGATTTCCAACATTTGTTTAAAACATCTATCTTTCAATTTCAGGTGACCGTTGATGCTCGTTACCATGGACAATTATGTGGCCTTTGTGGAGCTTTTGATGAAAGTGTCTCAGTACAGTCTGGTAAAAAAAAACTCTTTGTCCTACTCTATGAAATAAATCTTAATCATATTTCATATTCTGTTCAATTCTATCATGTTTTAATTTTCATTAACATTAATCAAATGCATAGAAAATAAACAATGTTCACTTTCTATTTGGATTTTGTAGAAATGGACATTATCGAATACAAAATGGATTCTTCAGATATTTCCTGCATTACCACATTCCCTAAAGAAATTAATTGTACCTCAGCTAAGGTAAATCTCACAGATCCTGAGAATACTTGAAGATGCCATACCTCTTGAATCTATTGTAGCATGAACATTAACAGACTGAGAATTCAGGTGACCCAAATTATAGTTCATCCCCAAACACCCTGAGCAACTAAGGGTGGAGCCACTTCTAGTTACTGATTTTAAGACTAAGTGATCTGCTAATAAATGTCACCACAGTCAGACTAGGCTCCCTTTCCTGAAGATGTTAATGAAGTTGCTCGGGTTTGATAATCTGATAATAGTCATGGCAATTTGCAAAGTAAATTCTTTGAAGGAGTTATATAACAAGCTCTTGTTGGTGGGTAGGGTGAGGTACAGGTAATGTGTAGGAATACTTTTAGTCACCATAGGCTATACTGTATAACTTTTATAAAAATAAAAGTAAATGGTAGAACATAGTAATTTACAATGGCATATGGTGACATGAAATTGTGACAAAAGGAAGCAATGTTTCCAGATAGGAAACGCCTATGTGTGCACAAGGATATATACTTGTGATGTAGAAAATGATTTTTAAAAAATGTAGTTGTGATACAATTTTGTTTTGCACTTTTTATAAACAATGAAAACTCATTCCTGATGGTCATGCATGTATTAGAATAAATACAGGACTAACTTTTCTAAACTAATGCTATTAGATTAGATTCCCTACAGCGTGGAATCAGGCCCTTCGGTCTAACAAGTCCACACCAACCCTCCGAAGAGCAACCCACCCATTCCCCTACATTTACCCATAACTAATCCACCTAATACTATGGACAATTTAGCATAGCCAATTCACCTGACCTGCACATCTTTGGACTGTGGGAGGAAACCAGAGCACCTGGAGGAATCCTGCACAGACACGGGGAGAATGTGCAAACTCCATACAGTCAGTTGCCCGAGCCTGGAATCAACCCCAGTCCCCGGCGCTGTGAGGCAGCAGCGCTAACCACTGAACACCGTGCTGCCCCATTATATTACTTATAATTTGACATTTATCTGTTCTAATATAAACTTTTTGCAGTGCTCAGTTTCTGCAACAGAAATTGATGTAGTTTTGCTGCTATTCCGTGTTTGCCTTTTGAATAAGAAAACATTGCTTGCTTATTTCTCCACTGTATTCTGTCTGTAAAAGATGTGTTTTCACATGGTCAATGACTCTGGTTTCATTCCATTTACTGTAGCACCAAATACTGATTTGGAATTTGATTCACTTAAGTACCTTCCTGATTTCCGTTTTTTTTTTACATTCAGATCTGCTCAGAAATATCAAATATTTTCTCATCTTGTTCTAACCAAGCCATAAAAGATAAATACTTGAAGATATGTCAAGAAGATGTTTGTGCATGTAAAGGAGTGAGGCAATGTGCTTGCGCCAGTTTTGTAGAAATATCACATCAGTGTGTACAATCAGCTTCTTTAGATTGGATGAAATGGAGGGAAAAGACAGGATGTGGTAAGTTATCTTGGCAGTCAAGCAGAACTTCAAACAAATTCTATTAAACGGGATTCAATTATTTCAATCTTTCGAATAAACTGATGAACAAGATATTTGCATTGATCTTTTAGCCGTTTAATAACAATGCTCAAGCCAAATTATAAAATCAAAAATCTTTTCCTTTCAGCACCACCAACTTGTCCTGGGAATCAGATATATATGGAGTGTGGCCCTGCCTGCCAGTTAACTTGTACCAACCCAAACCCACAGCAACAATGTGATCAGTGTGTGAATACCTGTGGTTGCCCAGAAGGTAGTTATGCTTAAGAGTACTGAACTATTCAACTTTCTTTGAAAATAATTTTACCTAACTCTATTCAATGTTAACAATGCTAGCCTGTTTAAACTGCTTGACTTATAAAAGAAACAATAGAATCACAAAACTATGACAGTAGAAGGTTTGAATTCATTTTCCATTTGCTCTTTGACTTCTTGAGCTTGTTTCTCATTTTTTGAATGATTTTGGGAAATAAGCACACAGTTCTTGTTTAAGATGATTGTTCTATGATCATGTATAGCAAAGACATTTTCTTTCAAAAATATTGAAAGGAGGTTACTGCAATTTAATGCAGAAAGGTTTCAGACAATTTGCAGTACTTTTGAGATTAAGGAATGTGATTCTCCTTTAAGGATATGATATTCATTTTAATTGAATGACTGAAAATAATCTGGTGTCTAATTGTGTGCCTATTTGTCAAAGCTTATCATTTGATATTATGATTATAAATAGAACAGGGTATGTTGGAATGATTTAAAAAAGGTGTTGGAAATACTCATTGAAATGCAGAATATTGCATATGCTGCAAATCTGAAGTGAGAACAGAAAATACTGGGGTAAAACATATTTGATGAGTTTGCTCGAAATGTGTAGAGGGAAAAACAGAGTTGATGGATCTGGTTTATAACATTACATCATGTTGGACATGTGATAGATTTTGAACAAGGTGTATGCAGAAAAGCTCAGAAGGAAGGTGTGTGACAGAATGGGACTTATGCAAGATTGACAGAAAGACAAAAGGGAATAGAGATGAAGCAAAAAATAAAGGAAAGAGAATCTGTGACTGGAGCATGTAAGCTGCCGAATGAAAGAGGGAATTAAAACAAGGAAAGAATAGAAAATAACAAAAGGACACAGCTTACAATCGGTAGCTTTGAAGTCAATGTTGAATTCAGGAGGTTGGAACGGGCTTAATTGAAAGATGAAGTGCTAATTCTAAAGCTTACATTGAGCCTCACTGGAACTGGAACAGTTGGCTGAGGACTGAGAAGTGTTAGCAAGAACACAAAATGGGAATTATTATGACAGGATACCAAAGGGTCAGAGTCAATATTGCTGATTCGATTAGGTTACCGATTTTTAGGATGCTTCAACATTAGTCAAAAGAAAGGCAAAACTGTTTGCATATCCTCTGGTAAAAATCATGCTCCTGGTTATTTGCTATAAGCAAAAACACAGTCATTGCTTTATTTTATTTCAGGCACTGTCCTTGATAATTTACAAGGTGGTGACAGATGCATCAACCAAATGGAATGTCCTTGTGAATATGGTAGAACAGTATATGAGTCTGGAAAAATAAGGATGACTTTCTGCCAGTCATGGTAACAATCATTACCTATTTAGTAAATTACAACACACATCAATAAATGAATGTGCAAACTTTCAGCAAAAATACCTTATTATGAATTACTTTGTTATGACTTTAGCACCTGTCGATGGGGAATGTGGGAGTGCACAGATTTTAAATGCCCTGAAATTTGCAAGATTGAAGAAGGAACTCATATTACAACATTTGATGGCACATATTATAATTTGATTGGTGACTGTTCATACGACGTTGTTGTTGTACGTAAGAATTTGCTCATTAACTGTTTCCAATTGTTGGTATTTAATTTTTGAAATAAATCCTTTATTTTGAAATCACATGTTTTGCCAATCAAAACCATTTCTAAGCTCTGCAATTTTTAATTTTTCACAGACAAAAGACTGGTCAGTAAAAATTGAAATGCATCCATGTCAAACAGCAGTTAAGCAGACATGTTTACAGCGAGTGACATACACAAAGTATCAGGTAAAACTTTATGATATTCATGTGTACATTTTATATTCCAATTTGTTATATCCTAAATGTTAAAACACATTTTCATTTTTGTTCTAGGACATTTACATAATCAATAATGATGGCACTGTTGACTATAATGAAAATAGAGTGGAACTTCCTCTAGCAAATGGTAAAGTAGTTTTTATTTGAGCTCAAACAGATTAACAAACAGTAATTATAAAAGAAGTTAATCTCTCCTTTATTTACAGGTGATATAACAATATTTTTCCAGTCTTCAATATATCTTCAAGTATCAACAAAGTCTGGGATGAAAATGCAAATACAGATACATCCCATCATGCAACTTTACACCTCACTGCCCAAAAGTGCCAATGGAACCACCAAAGGTACAACATTCCCCTAAATAGTACACTCCAGTGACTGGGTCTGAAACCAGCATCGTTCTGGTACCTACAAATTCCCAATGAGCAAGTTAGGCTAAGATCTCCTTGTTTAGACAAAACAAAGACATTCTTGTGTAACCTTTCAAAGAACTGTGAATTCTTAATGAAATTGGCTGAATTATATTTATCCATCACAGCAGGTTGCATTTGACCATAACAGTTCCCTTATAATGGCCTATGCTGTTCTATCTCCAGGTTTATGTGGAACCTTCAATCACAATGCAGATGATGACTTTCTAAGTGCCCAGGGCATCGTGGAGTACACATATGCAACTTTTGCTGACTCTTGGAGAGAAAGTGAGAATTGCCCTTCACCACAAGTTTATCCTGCCTGTGTCAGTTCAGAAGATGGTAGGTTTGAATGGAATCTTCATCAAGGTGGTCAAGTAACTTTTTTTTATGAGCGTGTTAATTCTTCACCTGGTCAGGATATACAATACTCAATTGACAGCAACCTCTTTATCCTACACTTTCATGGTCACACAAACCCTCAAGATCCGTTGTTTGATATCAAAGGTTGAACTACTTGTATTTGCATAAATCAAAACTTTGAATGGATTGAATAACCACTTCCTCGATTCATCAAAATAGAACCTGGGTGATTGAGGATAAAACAAGCTTCAGTATTTATATAATCATAGAGCCATAGATTTATACAGCATGGAAACAACTCGTCCATGCCAACCAGATATCTTAAATTAATACAGTCCCATTTGCCACTATTTGGCCCATGTCCCTTTAAATCTTCCAATTCATATACCCATCCAGAAGCCTTTTAAACATTTTAATTGTGTAAGCCTCTATCACATCCTCTGGAAGCTCATTCCATTCACGCAATATCCTCTGCATGAAAATGTCCCTTAGGTCTCTTTTAAATCTTTCCCCTCTCACCATACACCTATGCCCTCTACACCTGGGAAAAGACCATTTACCCTATCCATGCCATCATGATTTTATAAACTTCTATAAGGTCATCTCTCTCTGTCTCTGATGCTGCAGGGAAAACAGCCATAGCCTATTCAGCCTCTCCCTTCAACATTCTTGTAAATCTCTTCTGAAACCTTTCAAATTTCACAACATCCTTTCTATAGCAGGGAGACCAGAATTGCACGCAGTATTCCAAATGTGCCCAAACCAACGTTGTGTACAGTTGCAACATGACCTCCTTAGTTCAATACTCAATGCACTGACTAGTGAAGGCAAGCACATCAAGTGCCTTCTTCACTATCCTATTTTCCTGCAAATCCACTTTCAAGTAACCATGAACCTGCATTCCAATGTCACTTTGTTTAGCAACACTCCCCAAGACTTTCCCATTAAGTGTCTCATTCCTGCTCTCATTTGCCTTTCCATAAAGCAGCACCTCGCATTTACCTAAATTAAACTCCTCAGCCTATTGCCCCATCTGATCAAGATTTCATTGTACTCTGAGTAACCTTCGCTGTCTACTACACCTCCAATTTTGGTGTCATCTGCAAACTTACTAACCATACTTCTTGTGTTCACATCCAAATCATTTATATAAATGACAAAAAAGTAGTGGACCCAGCACAGATCCTTGTGGCACAATACTGGCCACAGACCTCCAGTCTGAAAAGCAAACCTCCACCACCACACTCTGTCTCCTACAATCAAGCCAGTTCTGTGTCCAAATGGCTTGTTCTCCCATTATTCCATGTGATCTAACCTTGCTATACAGTGTACCATGAGGAATCTTGTCGCATGCCTTACTGAAGTCCATATGGATCACTGTCCTCATCATTCTCTTCGTTACCTCTTTAGAAACTCAATCAAGTTTGTGAGACATGATTTCCCACACAGAAAGCCACATTGATTAGTCCTTGCCTTTCCAAATACAGACGGAGTGGGGTGAATTTGTACATGTAGAATTACATTTTAATTTGCTCAAAAACTGCATGAACCCATGCAAAATTCTGTCAATCCATTTTTAGATTAGAATCAGTCTGACCATTGTGGTACAGACAGCCTCACAGAGGGAGCTAATACCTTCAATACATTATCTGGGCTGACATGACACTAGTTGTTAAAGTTCACTTGAGAAAGTAACTTTTAAAAAAGGTTTTACGATTTACATATGAAAGGAATGAAACCAACATGGTCATTCTGAAAGATGAGAGATGATCCAGGTATTTTTCAATATATAATTTCAGTTACATCACACTGCAAACTTTTGCTATAAATTCTGTGTTTTACAGTCTTATTCTCCACAACCACCTGTTGAAGGAGCAGTGCTCCAAAAACTAGTGCTTCCAGATAAATCTGTTGGACTATAAACTGGTGTTGTGTGATTTTTAACTCACACAACTTTCCCATTACCAATGTCAGACTCCCTGCTCTATAGACTCCTGGCTTTTTCTTATCACCTTTCTTAAATAGTGGCACCATGTTAGCCTTAAGAATACATTACCAGTATGACGAAAAGAAATTTTTTATTTAGAGAAAAAAGTTTAAGCAGAAGATATTGAGAGAATAGGGTTGAGATGAGATAATTAGATCAAGGTCAATGAGAGAACATTTAAGGACAATGATCACTCTTTTGTACAGTTTAAGCTGACTGTGGAAAAGAAAATTGAATGATTTAGAGAAAGAATAATTAATAGAGAGATAGTCAACTTTAATGATTAAAGAGAAAGAAATCTATTTCTGAGAAATTGATAAGAAGGAAACATTGGCTGGGTTATCTGTACTTAAAGTTGACAAAGCACAAGGACCAGATTGAATATATTTAAATATGCAACTGAAGTTGAGAGTGAAAATCATACATATAATATTTCACTCTTCCTTAAACTCAGAGGTGGTGTACGTTCGAATTCTACACCATTGGTGAGGAAACTTCTCGAAGCAAGAAATTGAAACAAAGTGAAGAATTGTATGGTCAAATTATGTGAATTAAGGAGAGCCAGCATGAATTTTCTAAGGGAAAATCATGTTTATCTAACTTGCTGGAGATTTTTGAAGAGGTGTGAGAGGAGTTGACGTGGTATACAGTACATGGACTTTCAGATGGTATTTCAAAAGATGCACTTCACTCACCGGACTTGTGAGCAAAGATCGTGGATTAAAAGGTGCAGCAGTAGTAACATCGATACAGAATTGGTTTTGTAAGAGGAAACAGAATAACAGTTAATGTATGCTTTTCAGGTTGATGAAAAGGCTATGGAGGAAAATCTTGGGGTAAATGTTGAGACCTTTGCCTTTTCCAATATATGTTAATCATCCAGGCTTTTATGTGTTGGGCATAATTTCAAAAGTTACAAGTGATACAAAATTTGGAAGCATCGTGAGTTTTGTGCAGAATAGTGTAGAACTTTAAAGAAATATAGACAAATTGGTGGAGTGCGTGGATTGTGGCAGATCAATGTGCAGAAGTCTCAGGCGACATACTTTTGGTGGGAAAGACATGGAGGGACATTATAACTTAAAGGTTACAACTCTGAACGGGTTGCAGAACTAAAGCAGCTAGGTGTGTGAAAGTGATTAAAGAAAGTGGAATATAGCCACATGTAAAGAAGACCAAATGTAACCATTGAGAAGAAGATTATTTTTACATGAATTATGTGAATATGCAGAATGATCATTATGATCCACTGAAATTCAATCTAAACCCTGTTACAAGTTATAATCTCACAGGTATTATATAGTGCCAAGACATAGACCTACCTTAAATCAATACCTGATGATTTAATTGGCTCAAAGTTTAGGAAAAGCAAATTTCCTAAGAAACTTCTAAACTTCAATTTTCTTTTGAATATTTCTATTTAGCTTGACCAAATGTAACTTCTGACCCTACTCAAAACATGATTCTGAACATGGTTGGTTAGAAAAAAAATGGCAATGTCCACAAACAGTTACCTCTTTCTGTGCTTGTGCAAATGAAATAACTCTGAGATTATACAAGTGAAAAATAACAAAGTTATATAATATAGATCCAAACTATTCACATTTCATATAATCATAACTTACATTTGTATTTCAGAAATCTATATTAAACAAAATTGTGACTGCTTAAAGGACCCCAAAGGTGCCTTCGCTAAATGCCATTCTGCAGTGGTGTTTGAAAAGTATTATGAAGTAAGTCAGAATTCTGTATGAATCACTGCAAAGCAACATATATAATGAGCAAAATCAAAGTAAAAACTTTCCTTGAAATCATAGTTATACTCAACTGATATTCACAACATTTCATTGACAAGGGATTTAGAATAGAAATATACAACATATTTCATAAAATCACCACAGTGCAAAAAGAGACATTTGACCTATTAAGTCCATAGTGACTCTTCAAAGAGCATCCCATCCAGACCTGTAATCCCAAATTTACTATGGTTAACCTACCTATCCTGTACATTCTGGGGCATTATAAGACAATTTAGCATGGTCAATCCACCTAACCTGCACATCTGTAGACTGTGGGAGAAAATTGGAGAAATCACACACAGACAAAGGGAGAATTTGCAAACTCCATACACTTACTCTGGTTCAGAATCAAACCTGAATCCCTGGTGTGATGAGGCAACGGTGCTAACCACTCAGCCACCATGCTGCCCATTTGGTTGTGTGCCACTTATAGGGCTGATGTTAAACAAAAGTCAAGTATCATGGATGCTATACTTGAAATCAGTTTTAAATGAAATATCATTTATAATTCAACTTAAGGAGAAAGCAACTTACGAGAAAACAAATAAGTATTTCCAATTGTTTGGATACACAAGTCAGATTGCGTTCTCAATTAATCAGACATATCAAGTTGTCTAACATCTTAGCAATACATTAATTTCAGAAATTTCAAGTCACATTTCCTTGATGATTCCAATTGTATGGTATTTTCAAGTTTAAGTTTATGGAAATGCACTAATAAATGAAATTATATTTTTTTCTGTATAATTTTAAGAGGTCATTTTTGGCAATTTTTGTTTTTGTTGCATGTTGTAGATGTGTAAAGTTGCCTCATGTCACTGTGAGAGGGTCGATGACTGTATATGTGCTGCACTGGAAGCTTATGCTCATGCCTGTGCTGCAAAAGGCTTTGTTGTGCATAACTGGAGAAGATCAATATGCGGTAAGTATTTTTTAACCACATGATAAGTTATAATCAGACATAAATGTGATAGAGGAGCATTAGTAAGAGTGGGATAGTGTCCATCTCCTCAGGTCTTATCAGTCACTCAATTAGATCATGCTAGATCTGTACCTTGTCTCCAATTTTCCAAGAATTCACTATTTTGGTCTCTTGAGCAACTTTGACTTTCTAACCCTCTTTACCCGTCCATCTGCTTCTCCTCAGTTATGACCCTACTTAAAATCTAACTCCTCAAATCAGTTTTTGACCATCTGTTCTAATAGCTTCTTATATAGTCTACTGTCAAATACTATTATATAGCACTCTCCAGAAGAATGTTGGGCTATTTTATTACAATAAATGTGTTTCATTACAGGAAATTGTTATTGTTGTCCTTACCTAAAAAAAGTCTTTCAATGTCTATGCTGAAAGCTGTAAATATCCTACATTCACAGTCTTTATTGGTAGAGAATATTAATATTCACACGACAATTCACCAATAGTTTAATGGTGACCTATACTTCTAATTTTAGCAAAAACAGAAATTGCTGGAAAAGCTCAGCATGTCTGGCACATTTTGTGAGAGAAATCAGAATTAATGTTGCAGGCCAAATGGCCCTTCCTCAGAATTCTTCAGAGCTTCTTACTCTAACAGTTTGCTCCCAGCTATGTAATTATATATTGAACAACCAGTGATAGTTGTTTCCAAATGTTTCCAAGTCTGTAATCTTCTATCATGTCTTATCTTCACCTCTTCTCAAAGATTAAAAACCCCAGAGTATACAATCACTCTTAGCACACCATCTATCTGTTGTTACTTTCACTGAACTCTTCTCAATAATGTGAAAATAAAATCAAAATCGAGGAAATAGAAATGGGACATATACTCTCAAAGTGATCGAACATTCCTACAATTCTAAAGACATATCTTTTGATTCTGTTGTTACATATTGGTGCAACAGTTCATGTTTGGAGCTGCTGTAGAAATATATTAAAACACAGCGCTTCTTTCTTATGATGATTTCCAGTTCTGGGCTGGTCTATACTCCTATTTGTTTACATCCCTTTTCATCTTTCTGTGGAAATTTCTGATGATTTTCCTTTAATTAATTGACACGCAGATATCAATTTGCAGAAATGATTGTTGCTTTGGCCCATTCACGAGTGAAAAGCACCAAAACTCGAAACACCAATCATACTTCATCAGAGTATCTGGCACTGCACTACTGTTAATGTAAAGCAATGCTTTAGCAACTGGAGTTTGATAAACCTCTTAGTAGATGGGTGCATAAGAAATTAGAAACAGGGCTGGGTGATTCAGGCTCTGCCATTCAACCAGATTGTAGCTGATCTATGCGTATCACATACTCTTTAGGAAGTTTTAGTAACTTTCATTTGGCTGGGGTCCCTAGAACATAATGAAACAATGTCAAGATAAGGCATTCAAACATTTAGACTGGAATATGGTTAGTTTCGTTAACTAGACGGCTTGTTCGTCATGCAGAGTGGTACCAAGAGTACAGGTTCAATGTTTATACCACTGTGGTCACAGTGAAGGTGTCATTTTCTTGTCTTCACCTCTGGCCTGAGGCTTGGTGAATCACAGGTTAATCCATTACCCACTGTCTCTTTCCAATGAGACAGCAGCACTTTTTTGCCCTGGGACTTTGGCAATATACCCTTTACTGAATTATGGAGAAAAATCATTTATTCAGGTGTTGTGATGCTTTGAAATTAAATAACCCCAGAGGGCTCAGATTGATAGAGGTTGATATCCAGTTATTATTTGACAATCTAAAACTAGAGGGCATAGGCTTATGATGAGAAGGGGGAAATACAAAAGGGTCATGAGGCAATTTTTTCACAGAAAGTGGTGAGTGTCTGAAACAGGCTGCCAGAGGTAGTGTTAGAAGCAAGTCAAATTTAAGGAGCATTTAGACAGGTACATGGATGTGATAGGTATGGAGGGATACAGATCAAGCACAGGCAGATGGAATGAGTTTAAATTGTGAAAACTGGGCAGGATTGACAGATTTGACTGAAGGGCCTGTTTCCATGCTGTACACCTTGAGGACTCCATTTGGAAAATGAGCAGAAGAGTGGAGTTATGCTGGAAGATTGGTTATGATTATACTACATGATAGAGTAGGGTTATGGAACTGAATGATCTGCCCTCATTGCTTTTTCATACATTGTTATGTCAAAATGAGCTTAGTGTATTTGGACACACTCTGAATAGATTACAGACATTTAAATAGCTCAGATCCTTCTCTCCATCCACCACTACCACCAGACTAGACAGGACCCAATCTGACTCCAATGACCTGTAACTTGTCTTGCAACACCATCCATCTATCATCCTCACCTACTTCCTCTTGGCCTACCCAATCCTCCACGCTGGAGCTGACACAATATACAGAATCCTGCTAACCAGGCACCTTGCCACCTCCTGACTTTGCACCCTACTAACCAGGTACCCTACCCACTTCTCACCTGTCATCTTACCCCAGGCACCCAAAACATGCAACTGGCACCCTATTCTCTCCACTCTTCAACATTACACTTACCTCGTATATGTTGTCTTTGATAACAGTTGTCAAAGTGGCTGCCAGGACAGATACATTTCAGAATGCTGTGAATAGGGGGCAGGGTTTGCCTTCCTCTGATCATTCTACACAATGAAGGAACTGTCAGTGGAAGGAACTGTCAGTGGAAGTGTGGCTCCACATTTACTGGAGGGTGCCAGAGCAGAATCTCCTCTCAGAAAAGCTGACCTTCCTCTCCTTTATTAAAATTGAAGGATCGGAGCAGCATCGGATCATCTGTCCTTTGAGAGTTAATGTCTCAAAGCTGACACTGTAATCTACTGAAGGCTTATTTTGGATTTGAAATTTAAATTCTTTTTCTTGTTCCACAGATGCTATCAGATCTACTGACTTTCTCCCAAGCTTTCTGTTTTTGTTTCAGATTTCCAACATGTGCAATATTTTGCTCTTGTTTGACTCCTTTCCTTCCTGCTACTTTAGTGGATGTAATGATGGTAGATGTAATGATAGTAGATGTAATGATAGTAGATGTAATGATAGTAGATGTAATGACATTATGATGAACATTCTGGCATATTTCATGATAGGCGCTCGTACTCTTGAAAACACATTCATTTATTACTTGTTATGATGTTAATAAATTGAAGAATCTAGAACAAGGCCTTATATAAAAACTAATCCTGCTGCACTTTTTCTTAAAAAAAAACCTATGGTTAAATTTGTAAAATACAATTTATAAGGTGTTTTGATAATTAGCAATTCAATTCTACTTGTGGTTGAGATAAATTGGCTGACGTGGAGCCCTTCCCGTTTTTTTTTTGTAGAGGTAACCTGCCCGAGCACTCAGGTTTTCCAGTATAATATGACAGCCTGTAACCGTACCTGCAGATATCTGTCAAAGCCTGATATCACATGTCAGGTTCAAGATGTTCCAGTTGATGGTTGTGGTTGCCCTGAGGGAAAGTACATGAATGAGAAAGGAGCATGTGTGAACAAATCAGAATGCCCATGTTATTTTGGTGGCTTGATTGTGCAAAAACACAACACTATTACTGTTAACGGAGTTAGCTGGTGAGTACTTTAATTTTGCTTGGCTCGGTATCAAAAGTTAAGAACAAACAACTTTGATCTAACCAAGTTAAACTTTTCTCTCAGTAACTGTGTCGATGGAGTTCCTTCCTGCCGTGGGGATGAGGGAGACCCATCTGAAATAAAAGGTAAATAATTATTTTCAATCTCTTTTCAAACAATTAAGAGACAATATTTAAAATAAAAAAAAACATAATGGGAAGTAACAATTTCCTTAAAATGTGGTGTTGTTCTTTAGATTGTGGAAAAAAAGAATTTTCAGACTGTCAGAATACTACAAGATGTAGAAAGACATGTCAAACATTGTACAGACCATGCGTAAGTGACCCTAAACCTACAATGTCTTGGATTTCCTATGTCTTAACTTATAGGCTAGTGAGTTGAACAAGACCTCAATTTAATACTTTTTAACAGTATCAACTATATATGAAATGATCAATTCTAGATATTATGGCATTGTATGCAATAAATTGTAATTACATTTATAACACAAAGTGTAAAAAATCGTGGTTTTATGCAACTACAGATTGAGGCATTTTATACACAACAAGTAATGGAAATGAGGCATATTTTAACTTGATGATGATCAATCTATGCATCCTGTACATCTGTATCACCAACACTCCCAATTGAGACATTGTGTATTTTCTTTTATAAAGTCACACCCTTGTGTCCCTGGCTGTGTGTGTCCTGAAGGTTTGGTGGAAGATTACAAGGGAAACTGCATTTTACCAAAACACTGTCCTTGTTCATATGGTGGTGAAATCTTCCATTCACGAGAAACAATCAAAAATGACTGCAATGAGTGGTGAGCTTGTATAAATATTACAAACTAATGCCAGTAAAGGAAAAAATGCCATAGTCCTAACACACCATTGATTATCCTTTCAGTATAGGGTGATGAGTGATGGTGGTGATTTAACATAAGGATCACCTTGGTTCAGACAAGGGGGGAGGTTGAGAAGGAGTGTTCTTCATGGTAACATCAGCCAATGTAGGAATTGAACACATGCTTTTGACATCATTCTGCATGCAAATCTGTTATACAGCCAACTGAGCTAACCAAATACCCTATCTAATGCTATTACACAATATAATATTATCTATACAAAATTGAAAAACATGATTAATCTGTACCTTTTATATTGCAGCCTATGCATAGGTGGTTTATGGGCATGTACTGAACGCTCATGTCCAAAGACCTGCCTAGTTTATGGAGATGGTCATTACATGACCTTTGATGGAAGAAGATACAGCTATGATGGCAACTGTGAATACACCATTGTTGAGGTAAATTGTAGTGAGCCCCATTTCTCCTGGTAGATTCAACCAGTACCCTTCCATTGACACACTTATTCGATTGGCTGAACTGGTCCTCACCCTCAACTTTTTCTCCTTCGAATCCTCCCGCTTCCTTCAGACCAAAGGGGTAGGCATGGGCATCTCTATGGGCCTCAGCTCTGCCTGCCTCTTCGTCGGGTGCATAGAACAGTCCATTCTCCGCAGCTACACTGGCACCATTCCCCACCTATTCCTCCACTACATCGAAGACTGTATCGGCGCCACCTCATGCTCCCATGAGGAGGTTGAACGGTTCAGCAACTTCACGTGCACCTTCGTCCCTGACTTCAAGTTCACCTGGACCAACTTGAACAATTCTCTCCCCTGCCTCGACCTTTCCATCTCCATTTCCAGTGACCAACTCAAAACAGACATCTACTGCAAACCCATGGACTCCCACAGCTACCTAGACGGCACCTCCTCCTACTCTGCCTCCTGTAAAAACACTATCCCTTATTCCCAATTCCTCTGCCTCCACCGCATCTGCTCCCAGGAGAACCAATTCTACTATGGGACATCCCGGATGGCCTCTTTCTTCAAAGATCACAATTTCCCCTCCCACTTGGTGGATGATGCCTTCCAACATATCTCCTCCACTTCCCACACTTCCACCCCTGAACCCCACCATTCCAATTGCAACAAGGACCTTCCACCCCACCACTCTGTCTGACACATTGCATCATCCTCTGCCTTTTCTACCACCTACAAACAGATGCCACTACTTAGGATATATTTCCCACCTCATCCTTTTAGCATTCTGCAGAGACCATTCCCTTCACAACTCCCTTGTTCGGTCCACACCCACCACCAATCTACCCTTCACTCTTGGCACCTTCCCCGCCACTGCAAGAAGTGCAAAGCTTGCTCACACATCTTCATCCTCACCTCCGTCCAAGGCCCCAAATGATCCTTCCACATCTGACAGAGATTTCCCTGTCCTTCCACATGTCATCTACTGTGTTCATTGCTCTCGACGTGGTTTCCTCTGCATTGGGGAGACAGGACACCAACTTGTGGATCTTTTCAGAGAACATCTCTAGGACATCCGCACTGAACAAACCCACTGCCTTGTGGGCCAAACACTTTAACTCCCCCCTCTCACTTCACCAAGGACATGCAAGTCCTGGGCCTCCTCTACAGCCAAACTCTAGCCACCAGATGCCTGGAGGAAGAACGCCTCATCTTCCATCTTGGGACCCTCCAATACGGGATCAATGTGGATTTCACTGGTTTCCTCATTACCCCCTCCCCCCACCTTATCCCAGATCCAACCTTCCAATTTGACACCACAATCTTGAACTGTCCTGCCTATTCATCCCTCTTCCCGTCTATCCACTCCACTCTCCTCTCTGATATATCAACCCCTCCACCTTCATCTACTATCGTATTCCCAGTTACCTTCCCTTCAGCCCCACCCCATCCCATTTATCTCTCAGCTCCCTTGTGCCATTCCCTCATTCATGATGAAGGGCTCATGCCCGAAACGCTGACTCTCCTGCTCCTCAGATGCTGCTTTTCCAGCACCACACACTCGACTCTGATCTCCAGCATCTGCAATCCTCATTTTCTCTACATTTTCATTGATAACCTTATCTTATGGTATTTATTTCAATCAATATTTGGTAAATTTCAGTTTAGTCTTTCAACAGCATCAATTGCTCACAAAATGGTGCAGGTAAACTCTGGAAAAGAAATAAATCTCTAACAAGACTCTAGGTGTACTTAGATTGCATTGATTAAAGCAGTTCAAAGGTGGAACACCACAACTTGTCCAATGACAATTAAGGACCCCTAACAAATGTCAGCTTTGCCAGTTACACCCACATCCTTTGATGCATAAAAATGCGCTAGTTGATTGACACACACTAGCTAATACTATAATTATTCAATCATCTTAATGTAAAATGAAATTAAGGTAAAAATATGGAATAGAATCCCTGCAGAATGGAAACAGATCCTTCAGCCCAACAAGTCCACACCGACCCTCCGAAGAGTAATCCAGCCAGATCAAATCCCCTACTTCTATTACTCTACACTTACTCCACTAATGCACCCAACCTACACATCCCTGAACACTGTGGGCAATTTAGCATGATCAATTCACCTAACCTCCACATCTTTGGATTGGGGAGGAAACCACACAGACATGGAGAGAATGTACAAATTCCACACAGACAGTCACCTGAGGATGGAATCAAACCTGGCTCCTTAGCGCTGTGAGGCAGCAATGCTAACCACTGGCTGCCCACATATTGATGACAATAGACTATACTGAGTAATATCCAAAAGGAATGGGTTTGCACGAAGAATGGGTTTGTACAAAGACTAAAAAGCAGATAACTGATGATACAGGATCATGCAAAATCCAAGTTATGTGAATACATTGGGATTGATAGAAATATTTCAATTTGCATTTGCATTGTACTGGAAACTGTTGGGCTTCTGTGTTTTTTTTTCCAAGTCTGGTATGATCATGATTTTGAATACATCAGTACCATATACTGTTTAGTTAGGTCCTTAGCTCAAATTACTCTGGTCCGCACGGACCAAACAACCCCACCGCCCTGTGGCCGACCACTTCAATTCCCCCTCCCACTCCCCCAAGGACATGCAAATCCTGGGTCTCCTCCACTGCCAAACCCAAGCTACCTGCCAACTGGAGGAAGAATGCTTCGTCTTCCACCTTGGGACCCTCCACCTTATGGCATCAACATCAGCTTCACTAGTTTCCAAATCTCTCCTCCCCCTACCTCATCCCAGATCCAACCCTCCAACTCAGAACTGCACTTTTATCCTGTCCTGCCTGCCCATCTTCCTTTCCATCCAACTGCTCCACTCTCACCACAGATCAATCCCAATTACACCCCCACCTTCATCTACATATCACCTTCCCACCTACCTTCCCCCCAGCCTCACCCCACCTCCTGTTTATCTTCCCCTTTTCCACTCCACATTATGGATGAAGGGCTTATGATCAAAATGTTGGTTCTCCTGCTCCTCGGATACTGCCTGACCAGATGTGCTTTTCCAGAACCACATGTTTTGATTCTGATCACCAGCATCTGCAGTCCTCACTTTCTCACGATAGTATTGTATCTGAGTTTGATTCTAGTCTCAGTTAATGATCACACAGGCCCACATGTAGCAGATATCACAGCCTAGAAAACCTGGCTAGAAATGCTCACAGACACACACCAAGTCTTTGCTTGGACATAAGCGAGACAGGCTGAAAATGTCTCAAAACAAAACCATCTATTTGATCTGCTAAAATGAGAGTAACTCTTCAGTCATAACGATGGTGATTTTAGTCATCTACCGTGTACTTAAAGCTGCCAGCCCTGTCTCTTTTCTCCCTGATCTATAAAATTCTGCTTCTCCCCCCATAATCCACAAGGTCCAGCCTCTTCTCCAAAGTTCAATAAAGCCCTGCCTTTCCCACTTTTGGATCTTTGCATCCACTTGGGATCAAAATAACAGCAATTGAAACAGAGCACCTTTAACATAAGCCAACATCTGAGTGAGCTTCAGAGGAATGCTATTAGCCGCCGTAGATATTCAGTCAGGTCACCAAAAGCTTGGTCAATGGGGCAGTTTTTAAAAACTACCTTAAAGGAGAAAGAGAGATATCCGATGATGGTCGTTTCAAGAGGGAATTCAAGAATTTAATTATCTTGCCAGCTGATGGCATGGTTACAGTGGAATAACTAAGGTTGAGAATGCTAAAGAGATTCAAATTAAAGGAGTGCAACTATGTTGGAAAGTTGGATAGCCAGAAAATATTGCGTAGATAGGAAGGGTCAGTCCATGATTAGAGAATGCAGACAAGAACTTTAAAAATAATGCATTGCTTTAACTGAATGCTAGGTCAGGTCAGTCAGTACAGTATTTTACAATGTGCAATTGGATGCAACTTCAGAGTGGACAGCAGAACTTTGAGTCACTTCATGTTTATGAAGGGTAGAATGTGGACAGTTGGTCAGGAAGTTTAGAGATGGCAACAGCAAATCAGCCGAGGTAAGGGCAGAGTCAGGTGATATTATGGAGGTGGGAACAGGTATCTTATTAATGCAGTGAAAATGTTTATGATTTGGATGAAGTCATTATATAATATGTAGTTTATAAATGGACAGGGTTTAGGATGAATCCTTGGGTGAGGTGAGTTGGGAGCAGGAAGGGAAGTTTATTTAAGTGTTCCTCTTATTACAATTTGAAAGATCAAGATAAATTTAGTCATGAATGCTATTCTTTCATTGGAAAGGTACAAATTACCTTTGAATTGATCTGCTGGCATTCATCCCAGATTATGTGCCAAGGTTTCATTTCACAATTTCACTCAATTTAATTTTAGGATCAATGTCAACGAGCAATCGGTACATTCCAAATACTGGCGGAGAGTGTTCCCTGCTGTGAAAATGGAGTGACCTGTTCACGGAATATCAGGATTATATTTGAGGTGTGTGTTTGATTAATAGCTTGGGGTTATATTGGGTATTTTAGTGCATGAGCTAATCTGAAATTATTACATTACAAATTCCTTTATTTTCTTACAGGATCGAGAACTAATTCTCTTGAGTGAGAATGGAGTGACTGAGGTGTCCCTTGGGAAAACTCAGTGCACAGATAATCTCTACACACTTCACACTGTTGGACTGTATTTAGTCCTGAGATTTTCTAATGGGATCACTGTGATATGGGACAAACGTACAAGACTGTCAGTCACACTGGCTGCAAATTGGAAGGTAAGTAAAGCCTAGACATTCATAACCACTCCCTCACATCAGTTTGTCAATACAGAAAACATACTCAGAAACCGGAAATTACTATGGTACCTGATTAATTTAAACAACAATAATATTTTAAGACATGCTAACTGAAACACCAGAACACTGTATAAACACTATGAAGGAAAGATGGAGAAATTTCTGGACCATTCAGTACAAAAGGGAACAATGACTGGGAGGCATAGACCAACCCCACTTCAGAGTGCACTAAGGATCAACAGTAGCAGTGAGATGGAAGTAATAGAGTGAATAATAACTTCTGTAATGTTTAGTAATTTGGCGATCAACCTCCATTCAGTTGTCAGCACTCTTAGAGTCAGAAGGTTGTGGGTTTCAGTCAAATGTGGAAAAAAATGCAGAAAGAGACCATTCAGCCCATTGCATCTGCACTGATCCTTCAAAGAGCATCCCTCCCAGAACCACACCCCAACCCAATCTTTGTAACCCAGCATTGCCCATGGCTAATTCATCAAGCCTGCACCTTTTTGAAAACTATGGGCAACTTAGCATGGCGAATCCACCTAAACTGTACATCTGTGGACTGTGGGAGGAAACTGGTGCATTTGGAGAAAACCCTCTCAGACATGGGGGAAGGGAGGGAAAGGGGGTGCAGAATGTACAAACTCTACACAGACAGTCACCATAGGATAGAATTCAATCTGGGTTTCTGGCATAGTGAGGCAACACTGCTAACCACTGTGCTGCCTTATTGTAATATTCTAGTGCAGTATACAGGGTGCTGCACTGTCAGAATCTCCATCATTTGGATAAAGCTTTATATAAAACAAATTAAGTGACCATACTCGAACTGACATTTGTCAGTCTGTGCTATCTGCAAGTACATTTTTCCTACATTTCATGTCAACAATTCAACAAATAAAGTCCTTGATTCTGCTTTGATGCATCCATACTCATGGAAGATGCTACATGAATTGAAGAATTTCTTTTAGTTTTAGTTATTCAATATTGTAACCGCAATAACTGCACAGAGACTGGTATCCCGTCAACAAGTCACTCTTTATTTACAAGTTTTGATTAGATTAGATTAGATTACTTACAGTGTGGAAACAGGCCCTTCGGCCCAACAAGTCCACACCGACCCGTCGAAGCGCAACCCACCCATACCCCTACATTTGCCCCTTTTACCTAACACTACGGGTAATTTAGCATGGCCAATTCACCTGACCCGCACATCTTTGGACTGTGGGAGGAAACTGGAGCACCCGGAGGAATCCCACGCAGACACGGGGAGAATGTGCAAACTCCACACAGACGGTCGCCCGAGGTGGGAATTGAACCCGGGTCCCTGGCGCTGTGAGGCAGCAGTGCTAACCACTGTGCCACCGTGCATAGTACTTGGGCTCTAAACCACCAGCTCAGAACCAGCCCCTAGACTGACGGGACTCTTTCAATCTCCTATTTACATCTGTCAGCCAGGGCTCCCTGGTTAGCCCATGTTAACAATCCCAATCAAGAATCTCATTGTCAATGAGATCCATCTTATTCCACTCACTACAGTAACATTATAGGAAACAGACAACACCAGGTTATAGTCCAACAGGTTTAATTGGAAGCACACTAGCTTTTGGAGCGATGCTCCTTCATCAGGTAGTAGTGGAGGGCTCGATCGTAACACAGAATTTATAGCAAAAATGTAAACTTGATGTCTGTGTCGATATGTGCAGTCTTCTTGGAGATCCTCTCCGCTTTAAGCCGGCGATGAGTGGTGTCGATAGTAGTCATGATTTGGAGGTGCCGATATTGGACTGGGGTGTACAAAGTTAAAAATCACACAACACCAGGTTACAGTCCAACAGGATTAAGCAGCAAAGGCAGGTCCTTGCGAGGTTGATTTGAGGTCATGCGGTTGGAACACCAGCATAAGAATGCAAAACAGAGCCAAAGCAGTGAAACACTTGTTCAACACCACAGAAAGCATTCTTTCAAAGTATTTTTGGTAGATGTTTAGCATAGAGGATTAAATTACATACCTGGAAGCAGAAAAACAATTAGAACAATGAATTTAATGGGACACTTCAGAAGCCTACTCCTGTGCTGCCACCTATTGTCAAGATCATTCAGACACATATAATGGGTTTTGATTATCAATTTACACATTTCACAATGAAACTGTGACAAACTCACACCATGACAATAGAAATTTGTATGAGAAATTTAAATACATGACTTACTAATTCCCTTAGGCTTTGCAAGCAAGGAACCATTTAGGTCGACTGAAAGGTCGGTTCTGAATGGAAGTTCATAAATGAGAGGTTGTGGGGGTCATGGTATATTGATATTTATCATTATTCTTTCTAAAGTTATGTATTGTTCTTATATTCCCATTTTAAATGCATATATCTACATTTGTAATGGCAACTGCCAGTTTAATGTTGTAATGGTATATTTATGAAGAGTCCACACCAGTTATTCCAAAAACACATGCAAATGTATGTCCAGGTTTTGTTCACCTATGAAGAAAGCAAGAACCTGCAATTCCCTAGCATCTTTCATAGCATCAGGTCACTCCAAGGTACTTTACAGGCAATGATAGCACTATCAATGATAGCTCCAAAGTAGCCTTATCGAAATTCAATTCTAGATTTTTTTTCTATCAAGTGAATTGGCTTCTTGAAGTACAGTAGACCCTTATAGAGTTTAACAGCCTACGGAGACACCTCACCTGAATTGCAATGACATTCCAGAAGCAGAATTGATCTATTCCAGAACTTGTTCTCAATCTTGGGTTATCTTGGAAAGAATTATGGAACATACATTACAGTTTTGTAATATTCTCTACTGGTTTAATTCTTTTTTTGTGCTGTTCAGAATAAAGTTTGTGGCCTTTGTGGAAATTTCAATGAGGACATTGAAGACGATTTGAAAACAAAGTGGAACTATGTGGTGACCAGTCCTGTGGAGCTTGGCAACAGTTGGAAGACAATGTACTCCTGCCCTAATACAGTGAATCAAACATTCCCTTGTGACAGAAATCCATATTGTTTAGCCTGGGCTCGGAAGAGATGCAACATAATCAATAGTGCAGTCTTTCAAGCTTGCCATAAAAAGGTAAAGTGATGAACAATTATAAAGAAATATGAAACTCTTACAAAAAGCTCCAGTGATTTCTGATCCTATGGTACTTTATCAGGTTAACCCAACTCCATACTATGAAGCTTGTGTCGAAGAAGCTTGTGCTTGTGATTTGGAGGGAAAATATCTGAGTTTCTGTACCGCAGTAGCAGTGTATGCGGAAGCTTGTAACAAGGTTGATGTTTGCATTCGCTGGAGAACTCCAGACCTGTGTCGTAAGTTGACATGTCTGAAGCATAATGTGACATCTTGTAGTTTTCAAGAACATCTGCAGGAAATTTAAAACTGTGGTTAAATTAGGTGCTTTTTGCTGTTGTCAATAATTTTTGTAATTCATTTAACTGTGACAATCAATGTTTTCCTTTTCAAATTCTCACTTTTTGATCATAAAATTACATTTATCTTCGACTAGAGCTTAGTGGACAGGGCATTTTGGAACAATTGACTTGGACCCTATGTTAGCAGTTGGCCTTTTTCTCATTCCTTTGTATCATGGGGAGTGATTTTCACCCAATCAACCAAATGCAGTTCAGCCATCCTGCACACTTATTATTAAAGTACAGTCATTTATATTTTTATCAATGGCTGCCTCTCCATTCTACTATTGTATGCCTAATCTGAAATGTTTGGCTTAATTAATGTCCTTGTTTGTGGATAATCAAGAGAAACTGTGACCACTTGCAGCCTTATTAATTGCTCCTATCCACTTCCTATATTTCTAGTGTCCTTAAACACTGGGAGTAGTTCTACACATCATCATGACCATCACTGTAATTGATGTTATATATGAAATAATGAGCGAATGCAGTTTGTTTGATGTTGACATTGATGCTCATGCTAATTCTCCTGTGCCATCCTGATTGTCTAAAGGTGCTTCATCTATCAGCCTTTTAGAAATAGCTGAATAGCATAGTCAAGGCTCTGAGTATTGCTGTCACTGGAACTCTCAGGCTTAGGCAGTTTAACAGTCCAGACCAATGACTAGCATGTTTAACAGTAGCCTAATATAAATGGACTCAATTGTAATTGGAGCACAGATACAAATCCAACTCAGGCATTATGTCCCAGCTGTTTTTATGGGTATTTTGAGAGTTATGCCCAACATCCCTGGAAACAATGCAGAAGCCAGCCACAGGAGCTGATGCATCTGAGCAGGGGGAGCTGTGTGAAAGGACATCTCAGTGATTCAGACTTTGTCCCTGCTATAGCTGAAAATCAAGAATTCAAAACTTAGCACATTCACCTCCACTGTGCTCAGCCCTTCACCCACGACATTCTGCCATGTCCAATGCAAGCCAACTCATACTTGCTCATACCCCTCCACACACCCACAGCCTTAATACCATAAATACTAAGCTGTGTTTCTCTCCCCCCGTCCCCATAAACCTTCATGCCAGTCTATCCCCACCTCCCCATCATCATGGCTCCTCCTAGCTACCTTGAAATGCTACCGTCCTCTACACACTGCCATAAGCCTTCATCGCCCCATTCCCTTGTACTCACTCCCAACAGAGATGTATAGTCTATTTTACAACTTAGTATCAACTTACGCCAAACTGTGCCACATTCACCAACTTTATCCTTACACCTTCCATGCCAACTCACCCAGGAATGGCCAGACCTCAGGATTCATGCAGATACAACATAAAATAAAGTCTATTAATTACTTCATTATTTAAAGAAAAACTTTTATTGCTAAAAACCCGATCAGTACACTTACATCCCTACAACTGCATAATCCTTTATATGTAGAAATTGGATACATAGACCCACATCAAAGACTATGGAGCTGTCAATCAAAGTTTAATCTGGTAGGCACCACACTGTGACCCATTATTACACAATTGATGCAGCAGAAAACCTATGGGCTATGTCAACTTATGGCATTAAATTGCAAACACTGACTTTTATAAAGTGTAGAATCTTTCAAATTTAAAGGGCAGGGTTTATAGACCTGAAAGGGTCCACAACTCCTTTTAGTCTATCCACATTTTACACACATTTGTGTCTACTCTTTATAATTCCAAATGGTATGTGATCTCTCCCAAAGGATGCTTTAACTCTCCCAAGCCTCTCCCAGACCATCTCTAGAAAGGTATGCTACTCTCCCAATAACGTCAGCAAGCTTTAAGATTTTACTGAGAAGTGTGAGGGCCATGTATTGCAGTTTGGAAATCCCATCAGGGAAAAAATAAATGTGGGTATGTTTAAAAGCAGGTGCACTCTTACTTGCACAACTGCCATGGTGAATCCAAGTATGTGCAAACTGTTTCCACTCTAGCTAAAAGTGGGGGCACCGCACTCAAGGGCAGTATTTCTGGAATCATTGTTCTGGGGGCTGTCAGACTGGAAACCCTCTCCCTTCCCATGAAACATCAGACCAATATGTATTTTGCATGAATGGTTAAGTAGTGTTGAACTTTTTGTTTACATTACAGCTGTGTATTGTGATTATTACAATGCTCCTGGTGAATGCAGTTGGCATTATCAGCCATGTGGAACACTGACAACAAAAACCTGCTCAGATCATTCCATCACAAAGAAGTTATCTGCAAATCTTGAAGGTTGCGTTTTCATTTTATTTAATCAGAAATTTTAAAAAAATTGAAGGCACAAAACAGGGTCTGACTAGGGTCCTATTGTAATAATAATTGACTAATTAAGGTTCCTCAATTAAATGTGAAAGATTCACAAAGATTAAATTTATAATGATCAATGAACTATAAAAAGATTTTGTGTATCTTCTGATCCCATCCCATGCAATCATGTATCCAGCACAGAGAATCTTCTGACTTATCTTTCAGTGCATGCTCAAAATCTAACTAAGTACTGATTGATTTTTGTCAGAAAAAAGCACAAATATTTTGGTTTCTGACTTGTGCTGTTAATTTTCTGCTATCACCTAAGATATCCAACATTAAAGGAGTTTATGTATGTTATCATGGTGATTTTATTTCTCACTGTTTAGGGTGTTATGCTAAATGCCCAGAGAATGCTCCTTATTTGGATGAAAATACAATGAAGTGTGTTACACTCCCCCAATGCACTTGTTATTATGATGGAAGAATACTGCAACCCGGTGAAATAACATGGAATGCTTGTGAAAAATGGTACAGTATCCCTGTCAATGCAAAGTTAAAAATCACACAACACCAGGTTACAGTCCAACAGGTTTAATTGGAAGCACACTAGCTTTCGGAGCGGCGCTGCTTCATCAGGTGATAGTGGAGGGCTCGATCGTAACACAGAATTTATAGCAAAACTTTGCAGTGTGATGTAACTGAAATTATACACTTTCTCACACTCACAACCCCCACCCCAGACAGACACACACACACAGATAGACAAAGACCCACATGCACACATATATTTTGTGGGGTGAATTTGTACTTGCAGAGTTACATAGCACTTTGCTCAAAAACTGTATACATTCATGTAGAACTCTGAGCTCAAAAACTGCATGAATTTATATAAAACTCTGTTATCTCACTTTTTGGATTAGAATCAATCTAAACATCAGGTCATAGACAGAGAACACAGGGGGCTAACACCTTCAACATATTGTCCAGCTATCACCATTGTTAACAGCTAACCCGAGAATGCAACTTTAAAAAAAGGTTTTGTGATTTACACATGAAAGAAGTGAAACTATCACTGTATTCTAACAGATGAAAGGTTTAACAATCAATTTTTCAATGTATAATTTTAGTTACATCACTGCAAATTTTTGCTATAAATTCTGTGTTACGATCGAGCCCTCCACAATCACCTGATGAAGGAGCGTCGCTCCGAAAGCTAGTGTGCTTCCAATTAAACCTGTTGGATTATAACCTGGTGTTGTGTGACTTTTAACTTTGTATACCCCAGTCCAACATCAGCATCTCCAAATCTTGTCAATTCAGGTCCTTTGTTTGATCACCATTCTCAATCTGAATGCAAAATAATAATTGGAATTCATCTGGATCCTTCACACCTTTATGTTTAATTCATCCAGCTCGAATTGTTATAGAGAGCCATTCTCAATAAGTTACCTTTTATTCCATTTCCAAGTTAGGGGCATTTTTCTTTCAGCCAGAATCAAACTGGATCAAATTAAATCATACTTGCCATGATTTGGAGATGCTGGTGTTGGAATGGGGTGTACAAAGTTAAAAATCACACAACACCAGGCTATAGTCCAACAGGTTTAATTGGAAGCACACCAGCTTCCTGATGAAGGAGCGTCGCTCCGAAAGCTAGTGTGCTTCCAGTTAAACCTGTTGGACTATAGCCTGGTGTTGTTTGATTTTTAATCATTTTTCCAGTTCACTAAGCACAAATTTTGATTAATTGCAAAAGGAAATTCTTTGTAACTCGAAGTCTTAACAGAATAAAAGCAATTTTATGAATTTCAGATTGAAATAATAACTCACAAAATACACATTTTGATAATTAAATATCAAATAGATTTTGCAGTGCTCTCCAAACTGAACTAATGACTATCCCCCTTGCTGCTCTCAAAAAATCAACATTACTTTCTTTACTCTGTCTTTCAAATTCCACCATCATCTCTTCCTTACCAGTATATGTAGTTTCCTTCTGCAGTTTCTACTTTTCCTTGATTTCTGGTTTTTCAAGACCAGCCTATTTGTCGTTCCTTGTTCCTTCCATCACAGCTTTAGCAGCTGACCTGTCAGTCACTGTGAACATTTCATCAGAAAGTCAATTTTTTACCAATTCTCCTTTGTCACCCTCTCTCTTGCATTTAAAAATTTCCCAAAGACTGAAAGAGAGGCTGCAATTTTTTTTCTCTTTCATCTCATTTCTTGGCACCCATTCATTCTGTAAAGCACTTTATACTTGTACCTTGTTGTAATACCTTATTTGTTTCATTTATACCAGCATTTGTATCAATGGAGCCACGCAATGCCAACGTAAGTAACTTTTCATCTCAGCCTTCAATTGTTATCTCAATGCATGAGAAATATCTGCTTCTTTTTGCTGCAAGACACTTATTAGATTAGATTCTCTACAGTGTGGAAACAGGCCATTTGACCCAACAAGTCCACACTGACCCTTCAAATAATAACCCACCCAGACCCATTCCACTATCCTATATTTCCCTCTGACTGATGCACCTAACACTCGGTGCAATTTAGCATGGCCAATTCAGCTGACCTGCACATCTTTGGATTGTGGGAGGGAATTGGAGCACCTAGAGGAAACCCGTGTAGACACGAGAAGAATGTGCCAACTGGAATTGAACCCCTGTCCCTGGCACTGTGAGGCAGCAGTGCTAACCACTAAGCCACTGTACGGCCCCTGTTACTATTGGAGGGCTTCATTTTAGTTCTGCCAATCATTCAATATTAGATCTGGGGGACCATTTTATATGAAAACTTTAATGGTAATTGTAAACTCTTGGGTTGGAAGTGGCAACCTCCAGGATTGTCTTGAGATTCTCCAGGATTTGAAGACAAATTTACAGAATAACACACAGCATTAAAATAAATCTTTTTCTTTCAAATCAATGGCTTATTACTTATACATTTGTGGAGCTTCAAAAGACAAGGTGATTTGAGTGAGAATACAGAATAATACAAGGCGTAGTGAACAAACTACTTTCTGCCAGATTGATTTGGAAGGCTTGTTACATGAGGATAGGTGTGCTGGCTGTCCAACTGGGGAATGAGCAGGTGGGCCAATTAGAGGCATGCATCAAGTGACGGAATCTTTCGAATTGCAAAAGACACACACAGTCATATCTTTATTGGGCCACTTTTAATTTTAAGACCCACTCCTATCCTGCTCACACCTTTAATCTGGGCATACTGAAATCAACTGTAATGTCACATTGCCAAAGGACCAAGTTCAAATGGCTTAGTGACCTCATGTAGCAATAACTCTAGAACTGAATATGTATATTGTGTACTGCTCAAGACTCCAATATGATCTACCATGCCAACTGTATCATCAGCATCTGCAAGATATCTCAGTATCTTGTCTGCAAGATATATATTTGGCTAATATGGACTGAAGGGTCAGTTTCCATGCTATGCATCTTTGTGACTCTATGACCTCCATGTTTCAATAATGTTTGGTTGTGGGCCTTATACGCAATGGCACATTTGGTTTTATGCTGTCTAGAAACAGAGTAACACAACTAAAAATCGTCATGATTCAAATAGAACTGCAGGGTTATTTTAGGTCTGTTTATCACAACAGGGTTTACAACCACAACGGTGAGCACAACTGTATCATCCATTTCAACTCCATTTACGTCATTGACAACGGCATCCTCTTCAACAATAACAAGCACAGGTAAAGAGGAAACCAGACTTGTAAAGTAATAATGTACAATATTATTTTATATTCTTTAAGAAAGGAGCTGAGCATGAATTTTCACTGCAATTAGGTGCTGAGGAAGTGATGTATTGTTGCATTTCCTGATTTTTAGTCAAGAGATTCATTGGAGGACCTGACTACCTTCTCAAATAGATTTCACCAAATCCTTTTATACTTTTTTTGAAAAAAAGGACATGGAGGGTGTGTGCTGGCTAATATTAATCCCTAAATCAATGTTGTAAGAAAAGATTATAAGTCATTTTCAAATTACTGGGAGCTTGGTGCACACTAAATGACTCTGTTTCCTACATTACAAGAATTGTTTCATTTGGTGGGAGAAGTTTTAAGATCTCTTGTGGCCTTAAAAGACATATACAGGAGCCTTTTAACAATAAAACTGTAAATAATGTTTGCAATATAGTAAACAAAAATAATAGAAGATGGAAGAGGAGAAATTAGGAATTAATGTACAAATTTTCATGTGGAAAAGAATATATTAAGTTTCAAAAACTGCTAGACGGTGAGGTCTGCAGATGCTGGAGATCAGAGTTGAGAATGTGTTGCTGGAAAAGCACAACAGGTCAGGCAGCATCCAAGGAGCAGGAAAATCAATGTTTCAGGACAGAGCCCTTCATCAGGAATGAAGCTGGGAGTCTCGGAGGGTGGAGAGATAATTGTGAGGAGGAGTCGGGTTGGGGAAAAGGTAGCTGAGAGTGCAATACGTGGATGGAAGTGGAGGTGAAGGTGATAGGTCAGAGATGGTGTGGAGCAGATAGGTGGGAAGGAAGATCGACAGGTGGGACAGGTCTTGAGGACAGTGCTGAGCTGAAAGTTTGGAACTGGGGTAAGGTGGAAGGATGGAAAATGAAGAAACTGGTGAAGATCACATTGATGCCCTGGGGTTAAAGGGTGCCATTGCAGAAGATAATGTGTTCTTCCTCCAGGAGTCTGGTGGTGAGGGAGTGGCGATGGAGGAGGCCCAGGACCTGCAAGTTCTCGACAGAGTGGGAGGGGGAGTTGAAATATTCAACCACTGGGCGGTTGTGTTATGGGTGTCCCAGAGATGTTCTCTAAAGTGCTCTGTGAGAAGGTGTCCAGTCTCCCCATTGTAGAGGAGACTGCATCGGGAGCAACGGATATAATAAATGACATGTGTGGATGTGCAGGTGAAACTTTGATCAATGTGGAAGGCTCGTTTGGGGCCTTGGACGGCGGTAAGGAGTGAGGTGTGGGCGCAGGTTTTGCAATTCCTGCGGTGGCAGGGGAAGGTGCCAGGAGGGGAGGGTAGCTTGTTGTGGGGGCGTGGGCCTGACCAGGTGGTCACAGAGGGAACAGTCTTTGCGGAAAGCAGATAGGGGCAGGGGGGAATATATCCCCGGTGGTGGGGTCCATTTGTAGGTGGCTGAAATGTTGGCGGATGATGGGATTTATGCGAAGGTTGGTGGGATGGAACGTGAGGACTGGGGGGGATCTGTCCTTGTTGCAGTTGGATGAGTGGGGTTTGAGATCAGAGGCCCGAACGTGGATGAAATGTGTTTGGAGGGCATCTTCAACCACGTGGGAGAGGAAATTTTGGTCTTTAAAGAAGGAGGCCATCTGGTGTGTTCTGTGGTGGAACTGGCCCTCCTGGGAGCAGATGCAGTGGAGGCAGAGGAATTGGGAATATGGGATGGCATTTTTGCTGGAGATAGGGTGGGAGGATGTGTAATCCAGGTAGCTGTGGGAATCGGTAAGTTTGTAAAAAAATGTCAGTGTTGAGACGGTCCTCATAGATGGAGATGGAGAGGTAAGGAAGAGGAGAGAGGTGTCAGAGATGGTCTAGGTGGATTTAAGGTCAGGGTGGAATATGTTGGTGAAGGTGATGAACTGTTCGACCACCTCGTGGGAGCACAAGGTGATGCCAATACTGTCATCAATGTAGTGGAGGAAGAGGTGTGGAGTGGTGCCGGTGTAACTACGGAAGATGGACTGTTCTACATAGCTGACAAAGAGACAGGCATAGCTGTGGCCCATGCGGTGCCCATGGCTCCCCTTTTCATCTGGAGGAAGTGGGAGGATTGAAAGGAGAAATTGTTGAGGGTGAGGACCAGCTCAGCCATATGACTGAGTCTGTCAGTGGAAGGGTACTGGTCGGGACCTTGGGAGAGGAAGAAACAGAGGTCATGGTGGATGGAGGTGTAGAGGGATTGTATATCCATGGAAAAGATGAAGCTGGAGGCTGGGGAAATGGAAGTCTTGGAGAAAGTGAATGGCATAGGTGGTGTCCTGAATGTATGTGGGGAGTTCCTGGACTGGGGAGATAGGACAGTATCGAAGTAGGTGGAGATGAGTTTGATGGGACAGGAGCAGGCTGAGATGATAGGTTGGCTGAGGTAGTCAGGCTTGTGGATTTGGGTAGGAGATAGAATCGGGCAGTGTGGGGTTCCCAAACTATGAGGTTGGAAGCTGTGGTTGGGAGATCCCCTGACGTGATGGGATTGTGTATAGTCTGGGAGATGATGATTTGGGGATGGGGTGTGAGGTCATGGATGAGGGGGTGGTAAGAGGAGGTGGAGTAGCAATCATATCAAAAACTGGATGCAATCTGCCACACCCAATCGCGACAGAAGTGATTCTCATACACAAAGTTGAATGAAGCATCAAAAATGAAAATATGACAGAAATGCTGACTGTGTTTGTTTCAGATTCCCAGCATCCACAATGTTTTCATTTGGCATAATTTGGTCACCTGGAGTCCTTCCCTAAAAAAAGACCCAGGATGTTTTGATCATTTAAATTTGTGGCCAACATTATTTGTCAGACTCCGATATGAAACAGAGAAATAATCAATAGAATTAATTGTCCCAGGTCTTAAAGTGACCAGTAAGACTGCTTTCAAAAATCTCTTGAAATTTTTGAAGGAAACTGGAAACCTTGGGTTTGCTATCTCCCAGTTTTGCCACTGACCCCCTCAGCTCATCCCCATCGGACCACTCCAAAGGCATCAGCTAATATTCTGGTGGACCAATAAGGTTGTCATTAGGAGGGAGGAGTTGTGGATTCTTGCTTAATTAAGGTTTGGGTCCCATCTTTGGCAGTGTCCCTGAACTATGGTGACAAGGCCCAAGGTAGATCGAAGGCAATCCTTCCTTGCCCAATCTGTCACTGCATGCCGCAAATTTTCTGTCACTAATAAATGTAGACACCAGTGAACTAAAAACATATCTGGCAATGCTGAGTGTCAAATCAAAATATTACATTATTGAACATTTTTGCCAATTAATGCTTTGTATTGTATCCTTGCACAAAAACATCCATCTCTGGCCCTGAATTTACTTTTGCAATACCCAGAGGTAGTTTTTTAATTGCAAGGCTTGAAAAGGTATGTATCTGTTATGTATAGATCTTCTCTGTGTCACCGTCTTACAGAAAAATGAAAGCACTCAAAATTGAAAGAGAAAAATTAGAGAACTGCAAATGACAATATAAAATGATCAGTAAAGAACAGAATTGAAATGCAAATGGCATACAGCATTAAGATAATTCATCAAATACTTTATTTTTACAATATATAAGAGTAAAGTCTTAAATGCAAATACACTGCTAAAACTTCGTCCGTTGTCCACAGAAGTCAATACCTTGTTATTCTGGATGAATTAGTCACTGATTGGCTACCTGAATATTGTAAAATAACTTGCAATGATTTATTTCAAAACAAGTGTTGTGTCATCATCACAGTCACAAGAAATGATAATCCAGTCTGTTTTGACTTGACTTTTACCTTCTTGGAAGTACGTTGTTTTAAATTCCTTTCACATCCACGGATGTGACATCCAGTCTCTCTCTCTCTCTCTCTCTCTCCTCTCTCCACTCTCCACCCAGTTGCTTAAATTGCACCAGCAGCAATTTTAGATGACATAAGCCTCTTTTTAAGGTAGAAAATGACATTTTGGAGCTATAAGTTAAAAATTTCACAGTACTTTAGCGTTCTGACTTGTGGTCATGGTATGCAGATTAAAATTGATGAAATGCATGCTAAGTTTTCTCTTTTCCCAAATATGTCCCTGTTGGAATGGAATGCGTTGGTTGGATGCTTCATGTTTTTGCCTGTCCTTTAGAAATATCAATTACACTGAAGTCAGTTCCTGCTTGAGAATTTAAGTTGCTGGTTTAAATATTGAATAAAACCTCAGTATGATTTACATCGAAAACAAAGATGAAGCGGGTCTTCCTTGATTAAAGATGTTTTAAGTTAGCCTCAGAGTTCAATGTGAAAGGAACAGATCTTTAAAATGAGTGAGTAAATGTTGCAGGTATTGATCAGCTGAATCATTGCAATTATGAGCAGCAGCCAACAGCATGCAGGAATAAAATCACAAACATTTTGCAAGAATGAGATGAAGCATCTGCAGAAATATGTTGAGAAGAGGTTTGGCATTTTCAGTGAGTGAATTATAGGTTACCTGAGAGGTGAAAGCCAAAAGCTCTCAATTCAGTCATTTTACTTTGGAACGCAGTCAGTGTAACTTTGTTTGGTTTTCTGTCAATTGAATTCATTTATACTCAAGAAGAGAAAGCTTTGATTTAACTATTGATTGAAAATAAATCAGCAGGCACTAGTGGGTGCTCGAGCGCATCCAAATCACGGCAGCTACCGGGGTATTTGGGCTATGACTTCCAAAGAGTCTCAAGGACAGGAGCTGGCCCAGTTGATATTGGATATTGAGTTCCCAGAGACCCTGTAGACATGGGAAAAATCAGAAATTGCCATGGAAAGTAGGTCCAAAGTTCTTTCAGAGCTCTTGCCCATTTCACATTCCTGTGGTGCGATGGAAATGTACTTTGATTAGATGATTGCAAAACCTCTGTAACTCAGGTCACTTTGCCTTTCTGATTAAAAATCACAAGAGTGGAGTCTGAACTACGTTGGCATCTGGTGATTTTGGATATCATTCATACATTTCAGAAGAAAAAACCACATCTGTACCACCAACTACAACTGGCTCTACCAGTGCTTCAACTAGAGATGAGTGAGGAATTGCTTCAGTGTGAAATAGCCAGGCCTGAGAGGGAAATGATATTATTACCTTAGTTCTTTATTCGGGCATTTATGACAAATGAATAGCTTCATCCTCACGAAGCAATGTCTTAACTTCAAAACTAAAATACGAAAGGCAGCAGTGCTCGAGCACATCCAAATCACGGCAGCTAATGGGGTATTTGACACTGGATATGTCTGTTTTTCTGTGATGCTGACATTTGCACAATAATGTCTTCTACCAACTTGGGCGTATTGAATGTGATTGCATTTGTTTCACTTCAGGACAAACAACGACAACAACAGGGATAACCACCACACCGAGTTCACCTGCCAGTTCCACAACGGGTGAGTGCTGTCTTTTTTCATTCAATATGATAAATAATTAAACAAGATGAATCGGTGACAATTTAAATCCTCGGTCAGTGGAATTCCAGTGTCACAAGAGTTTGATGTGTCATTCTCCCAGCTCAGGAGTTTGTGGGAGCACAAGCCATTCCTGAGACTTGAACATCACCATCATCCACAGCTTTAATCTCCAGCAAACAATCTCCCTGGTATTAGATCAGAAATGTTTCCCACCCAGCGTGCAGATAAATGTTAATAATCGATTATTACCAGTGTAACTCAATAATCAGGATTGGTTTATCACAACATTCTTGCTTACCCATACCCCAATATGCACATTAAGTGTCTGCTCAAAATCAAATTGAACAAAACAAGTTGAGGGCTCAAAGCAAAATGCTGGCGTGATGGTGATGAAACAGAACATAGAGAGAATTTTCACTAGTAACTCAGCCGATGTGGCATCATCTCTGTGATCAGAAACACAGTCAGGGCTCCAAATCCTCCGACTTTTTTGGAACTTTGCAATAAATCATTGGTCTTCCAGCATTAGAACATGTGTGAAGTATTTCCTCTGAACATGGTGTGATGATTAACATTTCGGTAATATCCGCTTCCATCCAGTAACAAGGAATTGTGCTTTTGTGAAAGTACAATTAAATGTTAAAAATGCTGCCATGATACCTGCTGGTTTAGAATGCTCCTTTTCTCATGTTTCATATGGGTATTAAAATTTGGCCAACATTTCTATTGGTCATCTTATTAGTGAATGGACATCCTGGCCCAATAGACACACACCAAGCGCCTCCAGTTCATATGATGTTGAACTGATAGAGATGGTACGCAAGCAATTGTATTCTCTTCATGATTCCATTGGAGATATTCACTGTCAAATTTTCCAAAACACTTTAAGGCTACTCAGTGAATCAGAAGACAATGTGAAGTCTATTAAAGGAGTGGGATTGCTGTATTATCCCACCAGCAATTCTCCCCAGGAATTTTGTTCAGACTACCAATTTCGAATTTGCTAGGAAAATCAAACATCAACAACACTGCCGACCACAACTGGCCCAAGGACAACCTCCACTGAAAAATGTACACCTGGTCAATCGAAAATTCATGTGTGCTGGCATTTGGGCTATGACTTCCAAAGAGTCTCAAGGACGGAGCTGGCCCAGTTGATATTTAATATTGAGTTCCCAGAGACCCTGTAGTCATGGGAAAAATCAGAAATTGCCAAGGAAAGTAGGCCCAAAGTTCTTTCAGAGCTCTTGTCCATTTCACATTCCTGTGGTGCGATGGAAATGTACTTTGATTAGATTATTGCAAAATCTCTGTAACTCAGGTCACTTTGCCTTTCTGATTAAAAATCACAAGAGTGGAGTCTGAACTACATTGGCATCTGGTGATTTTGAATATCATTCATACATTTCAGAAGAAACAACCACATCTGTACCACCAACTACAACTGGCTCTACCAGTGCTTCGACTAGAGATGAGTGAGGAATTGCTTCAGTGTGGAATAGAAAGGCCTGAGAGGGAAATGATTTTATTACCTTAGTTCTTTATTCGGACATTTCTGACAAATGAATAGCTTCATCCTCACGAAGCAATGTCTTAACTTCAAAACTAAAATACGAAAGGCAGCAGTGCTCGAGCACATCCAAATTACGGCAGCTAACGGGGTCTTTGACACTGGATATGTCTGTTTTTCTGTGATGCTGACATTTGCACAATAATGTCTTCTCCCAACTTGTGGGTATTGAATGTGATTGCATTTGTTTCACTTCAGGACAAACAACGACAACATCAGGGATAACCACCACACCGAGTTCACCTGCCAGTTCCACAACGGGTGAGTGCTGTCTTTTTTCATTCAATATGATAAATAATTAAACAAGATGAATTGGTGACAATTTAAATCCTCGGTCAGTGGAATTCCAGTGTCACAAGAGTTTGACGTGTCATTCTCACAGCTCAGGAGTTTGTGGGAGCACAAGCCATTCCTGAGACTTGAACATCACCATCATCCACAGCTTTAATCTCCAGCAAACAATCTCCCTGGTATTAGATCAGAAATGTTTCCCACCCAGCGTGCAGATAAATGTTAATAATCGATTATTACCAGTGTAACTCAACAATCAGGATTGGTTTATCACAACATTCTTGCTTACCCATACCCCAGTATGCACATTAAGTGTCTGCTCAAACATCAAATTGAACAAAACAAGGTGAGGTCTCAAAGCAAAATGCTGGCTTGATGGTGATGTGACAGAACATAGAGAGAATTTTCACTCGTAACTCAGCCGATGTGTTATCATCTCTGTGACCAGAAACACAGTCAGCGCTACAAATCCTCTGACTTTTTTGGAACTTTGCAATAAATCATTGGGCTTTCAGCATTAGAACATGTGTGAAGTATTTCCTCTGAACATGGTGTGATGATTAACATTCTGGTGATATCCGCTTCCATCCAGCAACAAGGAATTGTGCTTTTGTGAAAGTACAATTAAATGATAAAAATGCTGCCATGATACTTCCTGGGGTAGAATGCTACATTTCTCATGTTTCATATGGGTATTAAAAATTGGCCAACATTTCTTTTGGTCATCTTATTGGTGAAGGGTCATTCTGGTACAATACACACACACCAAACGCCTACAGTTCAAATGATGTTGAACTGATAGAGATTGTACGCAAGCGATTGTGTTCTCTACATGATTCCATTGGAGACATTCAATGTCAAATTGTCCAAAACACTTTAAGGCTACTCAGTGAATCACAAGACAATGTGAAGTCTATTAAAGGAGTGGGATTGCTGTATTATCCCTCCTGCAATTTATCACAGGAATTTTGTTCAGACTACCAATTTTGAGTTTGCTAGGAAAATCAAACATCAACAACACTGCCGACCACAACCGGCCCAAGGACAACCTCCACTGAAACATGTACACCTGGTCAATCTAAAATTCATGTGTGCTGGTATTTGGGCTATGATATACAAAGTGTCTCAAGGACAAGAGCTGGCCCAGTTGACATTAGATATTGAGTTAAAAAGTGAGGTCTGCAGATGCTGGAGATCAGAGCTGAAAATGTGTTGCTGGTTAAAGCACAGCAGGTTAGGCAGCATCCAAGGAACAGTCCTCCTGATGAAGGGCTCTGGCCCGAAACGTCGAATTTCCTGTTCCTTGGATGCTGCCTAACCTGCTGTGCTTTGACCAGCAACACATTTTCAGCATTGGATATTGAGTTCCCAGAGACCCTGTAGTCATGGGAAGAGTCAGAAATTGTCATTGAAAGTAGGTCCAAAGTTCTTTCAGAGCTCTTTCCATTTCACATTCCTGTGGTGCGATGGAAATGTACATTGATTAGATGATTGTAAAATCTCTGTAACTCAGGTCACTTTGCCTTTCTGAATAAAAATTGCAAGAGGGGAGTCTAAACTGAGTTGTCATCTGGTGATTTTGAAGATCATTCATACATTTCAGAAGAAACAACCACATCTGTACCACCAACTACAACTGGCTCTACCAGTGCTTCAACTAGAGATGAGTGAGGAATTGCTTCAGTGTGGAATAGCCAGGCCTGAGAGGAAAATGATATTATTTCCTTAGTTCTTTATTCGGGCATTTCTGACAAATGAATAGCTTCATCCTCACGAAGCAATGTCTTAACTTCAAAACTAAAATAAGAAAGAAGTAGTGCTCGAGCACATCCAAATCACAGCAGCTACCGGGGTATCGGGCACTGGATATGTCTGTGTTTCTGTGATGCTGACATTTGCATAATAATGACTTCTCCCAACTTGGGCGTATTGAATGTGATTGCATTTGTTTCACTTCAGAACAAACAATGACAACAACAGGGATAACCACCACACCGAGTTCAACTGCCAGTTCCACAACGGGTGAGTGCTGTCTTGTTTCATGATAAAGAATGAAATAAGTTAAAGCAGTTAAAACTTAAATTCTGGTCCATGAAATTTTTCTGTCAATCGAGGTCAATATGTCGTAGTCTCAGCTAACGTGTTTGTGGCATCTTGAAGCATTCCTCAGACTTGAACATCATCAATATCAAAAGCTTTGTCTTTGGCAGAGAATCTCCCTGGTATTGGATCATCATAGGTTCCCACCGGGTTCCCACAACCCAGATGGCCTCCTTCTTTTACATCGCAATTTCCCCCCAGACGTGATCGGCAATGCTCTCCACCGCATCTCCTCCACTTCCTGCTTCTCCGCCCTTGCGCCCTGCACATCCAATCACCACCAGGACTGAACCCCACTGGTCCTCACCTACCAGCCCACCAACCTCCGTATACATCATATCATCCTTTGTCATTTCCACCACCTCCAAACGGACCCCACTACCAGGGATATATTTCCCTCCCCTCCCCTATCAGTGTTCCGAAAAGACCACTCCCTCCATGACTCCCTCATCAGGTCCACAACCCCACCAACCAAACCTCAACTCACAGCATCTTCCCCTGCACCCGCACTTCCGCACACACCTCCCCGCTCACTTCCCTCCAAGGCCCCAAGGGATCCTTCCACATCCGCCACACATTCACCTACACCTACACACATTATTTACTGCATCTGCTGCACCCAATGTGGCCTCCTCTACATTGGGGAGGCAGGCCGACTACTTGCAGAACGTTTCAGAGAACACCTCTGGGACACCCGGACCCACCAACTCAACCACCCCGTGCTCAACACTTCAACTCCCCCTCCCACTCCACGAAGGACATGCAAGTCCTTGGACTCCTCCATCTCCAGACCATAGTAACACGACGGCTGGAAGAAGAATGCCTCATCTTCCGCCTAGGAACCCACCAATCACAAGGAATGAATTCAGATTTCTCCAGTTTCCTCATTTCCCCTCCCCCCACCTTGTCACAGTCCCAATCCTCAAACTCAGCACCACCTTTCTAACCTGCAATCTTCTTCCTGACCTCTCCGACCCCACATCCACTCTGGGCTATCATCCTCACCTTAACCTCCTTCCACCTATCACATTTCCAACACCCCTCCCCCAAGTCCCTCCTCCCTACTTTTATCTTAGCCTGCTTGGCAAACTTTCCTCATTCCTGAAGAAGGGCTCATGCCAGAAATGTCAATTCTCCTGTTCCTGGGATGCTGCCTGACCTGCTGTGCTTTTCCAGCAACACATTTTCAGCTCTGAACTCCAACATCTGCAGTCCTCACTTTCTCCCACAGGGCATACTAATAAATGTTAATAGTTGATGAGTGCGAATGTAACCCAACACCCAGGTTTAGATTTTCATACCAATATTGATTACCTATTCCCATTGTACATTTGCCCTTGGTATCAAGTCTCTGCTTTTTCATCAATTTTAACTAAAGAAGATCAAGACTCACAACAGAATGCTGGTTGTTCTGGTGATGTGACAGAACAAGAAGAAAATTTTCTGAAGAAAGACAACAGATGTGTTATCATCTCCATGTCCAGAAACTCAGTCAACAATCCCAGTCCTTCCACTTCTTTGGAAATTTGCTCTGATTTCTCTGGCTTTCTGTAAAAATGCACACCAAGTAGTTTTTTGGAACATTGTGTGACGATTGGCATTCTGGTGATATCTGCTCCCAACCAGCAACAATGAATTTTGCTTTTTTAAAGTACAGTTAAATGTTCAGAATTCTTCTTTGTGACTTATGTAATTTGAATGCTTCTTTTCTATTTGCTTCATGTGTGAGTTAAATATTCTCCAACTTTTCTATTGGTGATCTGTGTTGGTAAATGGTCTTCCTGGTCCTATAAACACATGCCAAACTACTTCAGTCCAAAGGATGTTGAATTTGTGGTACACACATGGAAGGGATTGTCTTCTAACCCTGATTCCAACTGAGACATTCAGTGTCAATTTGTCCAACACACTTCGAGATTCCTAAGTGAATTACAGGACAACACGGATTATATTAAAGGAGTAGGATTACTGTGTGATCACTCCAGCAATTACATCATAGAGTCAGACCCTTCGCTGCAACTCTTTCACGCTGATCAGATATCCTTACCTAATCTGGTGCCAATTACCAGCACCTGGCCCATATCCCTCTAAACCCTTCCAATTCATGAGCCCTTCGAGATGCCTTTTAAATGCTGTAATTGCACCAGCCTCTCCCACTTCCTCTGGCAGCTCATTCCGTTCAAGCATGACCCTTTGTGTGAAAAGCTTACCCTTTAGGTCCCTTTCATATCTTTGTCCCCCCTCACCCTTAACCTATGGCCTTTTAATCTGGACTCGCCCACCACAGGGATCTTGTCTGTTTATCATACCTGTGCCCCTTATCACTGTACAAACTTCTGTAAGGTCACCTCTCAGCCTCTGACACTCCTCTGACAGCCCCAGACTATTCAGCCTTTCCCTATCGTTCAAATCCTCCAACTCTGGCAACATCCTTGTTAATCTTTTCTGAACCCTTTCAAGTTTCACAACATCCTTTCAAGCTTGCTGTGAAACTCAAATATCAACAATACTTCCAATGTCATCCGGTCTAAATTCAACTTCCACTGATACAGGTACACCTAGTGAAGCTAAAATTCACGTGAGCTGGTGTCGGTTCTGAGATTCACAAAGAGTCTCGAGGTCAGGATCTGGTCACATTGACATTGGATATTGAGTTCCCATAGACACTGTAGCCAAGGGAAGAATCTTAAATTTTCATTGATCCACTGGGGTCTGGCCTCTGAGCTATGCCTCAGTCGTCTGATTTCTAATAATTAAGCGACAGATAGAGAATGTTAAGATGCCCAGGTGTAACAGAGTGACAGCATGGAAATCTTTTCCCATGTGGTCTCAAATGATTTGTGTTAGTCAGAACATCGTATTGATTTCAATGATAATTCAGGTAATTGCTTTTGTAGAGGAGTTTACATTTCATCCATGGGACCAGTGAGGACAGCCTTTGTCGTGCATCCACCTCTCAGTTTTCAGTCTGATCACATGTAACCATGTCCCACACTGAGAATCTGAGCATTCAACTTGGGAAAGTGATGACTACTCTCAAAACGGCTGCTGAGGGAGGTTTCACTCAATGATCTAGGGTTCACTGAGTTGTGCTTTCCCCATCTCCAGATGAAGTCTGGTAGCAAATCCAAGGGATCTTCAGGTGATGGGTAACATTGATGTTATGAAGCAGGTGGATCAGCCAATCACATTCAGCATTATCACAGTGGCATTACAAGGTTTCTAGCAGCATGGTGTGCCTTCAGTTTTGAATAACCTTGTCAAACATTAATAATAATTCTCAGTTTAGGATTACTATTGGCACAAAGTTTACAGAAGAAAACATTTCATTTGTTAAATTGAATGCTGTGAATAGTATGATGCAGCAGCTTGAGTCAATAATATGGAATTTTCTTAATGCAGTGACAAAATCAAATTGAATACAATGTTGGTAAATGTGTGTCTTTCTCTTCAAAAGAAGCGACCACAACAACAGGGACAAGCACCACAACTGCAACGACTGTCAGTTCTACAACTGGTGAGCAAATTCAATTTAACAATCAGGAAGCGTTTTGCCCAAATAATTTTCTTCATGTTGGCATTTGACAATGTCTTTGCTTCTTCATCACCCAAACATAACTTGTGTTCTGAAGACCTGCATTAATTTGTGTCTAAATCTCTACTCAGTTTGAATGTATGAATCTCAATTCCCTCATTGAAGGAAAACACATATTTTGTTGTTACTTAGTTTACACAAATCTGTTGCACTCCTTTTTTCTCATGCCTTCACAAAGAAATGAAATGTAAATCTTTCACAACCTGTTGCATTCCAATTGGGTGTGATGATTGTGAATGCATTTCTTGAGGTGTAGTGGACAGCGAAGTGGGTTACCTCAGATTACAATGGGATCTGGACCAGATTGGCCAATGGGCTGAGAAGTGGCAGATGGAGTTTAATTCAGAGAAATGTGAGATGCTGCATTTTGGGAAAGCAAATCTTAGCAGGATTCATACACTTAATGGTAAGGTCCTAGGAAGTGTTGCTGAACAAAGAGACCTTGGAGTGCACGTTCATAGCTCCTTGAAAGTGGAATCGCAGATAGATAGGACAATGAAGAAAACATTTAGCATGCTTTCCTTTATTGGTCAGAGTATTGAGTACAGGCGTTGGGAGGACATATTGCGGCTCTGCAGGGCATTGGTTAGACCACTGTTGGAATATTGGAAGCAATTCTGGTCTCCTTCCTATCAGAAAGATGTTATGAAACATGAAATGATTCAGAAAAGCTTTACAAGGATGTTGCCAGGGTTGGAGGATCTGAGCGAGAGGGAGAAGCTGAACAGGCTGGGGCTGTTTTCCCTGGAACGTCGGAGGCTGAGGGGTGACCTGATAGAGGTTTACAAAATTATGAGGGGCATGGATAAGATAAATAGACAAAGTCTTTTCCCTGGGGTCAGGGAGTCCAGAACTAGAGCGCATAGTTTTAGGGTAAGAGTGGAAAGATATAAAAGAGACCTAAGGGGCAACGTTTTCATGTAGTTTATGGAATGAGCTGCCAGAGGATGTGGTGGAGGCTGGTACAATTGCAACATTTAAAAGGCATTTGGATGGGTATATGAATAGGAAGGATTTGGGGTGATATGGGCCGGGTGCTGGCAGGTGGGACAAGATCGGGTTGGGATATCTGGTCAGCATGGACGGGTTGGACCGTAGGTTCTGTTTCCATGCTGTACATCACTATGACTCTAAGAATCAACAGGTACAATACAAACAACTACCACAACTGGATCTACAGCCAGTTCCACAACTGGTGAGTAACAACCCCTTTCATGTTTCATTACAATGTATTTTCACATCAGATTGGCTTCATAGCTTCAACCACTTGTCTCTGAAAGTATGTCCAAATATTCTTCAGAGCTCTTGTCCATTTCACATTCCTGGGGTGCCATGTAAATATGCATTGATTAGATTGTCGAAACATTTCTGCAACTCAGGTCACTTTGCCTTTTTGATTAAAATTGCAAGAGTGGATTCTAAACTAAGTTAGCATCTGGTGATTTTGAATACCATTCATACCTTTCAGAAGAAACAACCACATCTATACAACCAACTACAACTGGCTCCACCAGTGCTTCGACTAGAGATGAGTGAGGAAGTGCTTCAGTGTGGAATAGCCAGGCCTGAGAGGGAAATGATATTATTACTGTAGTTCTTTATTCGGACATTTCTGACAAATGAATAGCTTCATCCTCACGAAGCAATGTCTTAACTTCAAAACAAAAATACGAAAGGCAGTAGACTTCGAGCACATCCAAATCACGGCAGCTACCGTGGTATCTGGCACTGGATATGTCTGTGTTTCTGTGATGCTGACATTTGCACAATAATGTATTCTCCCAACTTGGGCGGATTGAATGTGATTGCATTTGTTTCACTTCAGAACAACCAATGACAACAACAGGGATAACCACCACACCGAGTTCAACCGCAAGTTCCACAACGGGTGAGTGCTGTCTTTTTTTCATTCAACATGATAAATAATTAAACAAGATGAATTGGTGACAATTTAAATCTCGGTCAGTGGAATTCCAGTGTCAGTTGAGTTTGACGTGTCATTCTCACAGCTCAGGAGTTTGTGGGATCACAAGCCATTCCTGAGACTTGAACATCACCATCATCCACAGCTTTAATCTCCAGCTAACAATCTCCCTGGTATTAGATCAGGAATGGTAACCACGCAGAGTGCAGATAAATGTTAACAATCGATTATTACCATTATAACCCAACAACAATGATTGGTTTACCACAATATTCTTTATTATCCATTCCCAATATGCACATTAAGTGTCTGCTCAATCATCAAATTTAACAAAACAAGGTGAGGACTCAAAGCAAAATGCTGGCGTGATGGTGATGTGACAGAACATAGAGAGAATTTTCACAAGAAACTCAACAGGAGTGGCATCATCTCTGTGACCAGAAACACAGTCAGCGCTCCAATTCCTCCGACTTCTTTGGAACTTTGCAATAAATCATTGGGATTCCAGCATTAGAATATGTGTGAAATATTTCCTCTGCACATGGTGTGATGATTAACATTTCGGTAATATCCGCTTCCACCCAGCAACAAGGAATTGTGCTTTTGTGAAAGTACAATTAAATGTTAAAAATGCTGCCATGATACTTCCTGGTTTAGAATGCTCCTTTTCTAATGTTTCATGTTGGTGTTAAAAATTGGCCAATATTTCTATTGGTCATCTTATTGGTGAATGGTCATCCTGGCCCAATACACACACACCAAACACCTCCAGTTCAAATGATTGTACTCAAGCGATTGTGTTCTCTACATGATTCCATTGGAGACATTCAATGTCAAATTGTCCAAAACACTTTAAGGCTACTCAGTGAATCACAAGACAATGTGAAGTCTATTAAAGAAGTGGGATTGCTGTGTTATCCCTCCAGCAATTCATCACAGGAATTTTGTTCAGACTACCAATTTTGACTTTGCTAGGAAAATCAAACATCAACAACACTGCCGACCACAACCGGCCCAAGGACAACCTCCACTGAAACATGTACACCTGGTAAATTTAAAATTCATGTATGCTGGTATTTCTGCTTTGATTTTCCAAGTGTCTCAAGGACAGGAGCAGGCCCAGTTGACATTGGATATGGTGCAATGAAAATGTACATTGATTAGATTATTGTAAAATCTCTGTATCTCAGGTAACTTTGCCTTTCTGATTAAAAATCACATGAGTGGAGTCTAAACTAAGTTAGCATCTGGTGATTTTGAATATTAATCATACAGTTCAGAAGAAACAACCACATCTATACCACCAACTACAACTGGCTCTACCAGTGCTTCGACTAGAGTTGAGTGAGGAATTGAATCAGTGTGAAATAGCCAGGCCTGAGAGGGAAATGATTTTATTACCTTAGTTCTTTATTCGGACATTTCTGACAAATGAATAGTTTCACCCTCGCGAAGCAATGTCTTAACTTCAAAACTAATATACGAAAGTCAGCAGTGCTCAAGCACATCCAAATCATCGCAGCTACCGGGGTACCTGGCACTGGATATGTCTGTGTTTCTGTGATACTGACATTTGCACAATAATGTCTTCTCCCAACTTGGGCGTATTGAATGTGATTGCATTTGTTTCACTTCAGAACAAACAACGACAACAACAGGGATAACCACCACACCGAGTTCAACTGCCAGTTCCACAATGGGTGAGTGCTGTTTTTTTTCATTCAACATGATAAATAATTAAACAAGATGAATTGGTGACAATTTAAATCCTCGGTCAGTGGAATTCCAGTGTCAGTTGAGTTTGACGTGTCATTCTCACAGCTCAGGAGTTTGTGGAATCACAAGCCGTTCCTGGGACTTGAACATCACCATCATCCACAGCTTTAATCTCCAGCTAACAATCTCCTTGGTATTAGATCAGGAATGATTCCCATCCTGCATGCAGATAAATGTTAACAATCGATTATTACCAGTGTAACCCAACAACCAGGATTGGTTTACCACAACATTATTGTTTACCCATACCCAATATGCACATTAAGTGTCTGCTCAAACATCAAATTGAACAAAACAAGGTGAGGGCTCAAAGCAAAATGCTGGCGTGATGGTGATGTGACAGAACATAGAGAGAATTTTCACTAGTAACTCAGCAGATGTGGCATCATCTCTGCCACCAGAAATACAGTCAGCGCTTCAAATCCTCCAACTTCTTTGGAACTTTACAATAAATCATTGGGCTTCCAGCATTAGAACATGTGTGATATTTTTCGTCTGAACATGGTGTGATGATTAACATTCTGGTGATATCCGCTTCCATCCACCAAATAGGAATTGTGCTTTTGTGAAAGTACAATTAAATGTAAAAAATGCAGCTTTGCTACTTCCTGGTTTAAAAAGCTCCTTTTCTAATGTTTCATGTGGGTGTTAAAAATTGGCCAACATTTCTATTGGTCATCTTATTGGTGAATGGTCATCCTGGTCCAATACAGACATACAAAACGCCTCCAGTTCAAATGATTGTACACAAGAGATTGTGTTCTCTACATGATTCCATTGGAGACATTCAGTGTCAAATTGTCCAAAACATTTAAGGCCACTCAGTGAATCACAAGACAATGTGAAGTCTATTAAAGGAGTGGGATTGCTGTATTATCCCTCCAGCAATTCATCACAGGAATTTTGATCAGACTACCAATTTCGTGTTTGTTATGAAAATCAACATCAGCAACACTTCGGACCACAACCAGCCCAAGGACAACCTCCACTGAAACATGTACACCTGGTAAATCTAAAATCCTTGTATGCTGGTATTTGGGCAATAATTTACAAAGTGTCTCAAGGACAGGAGCTGGCCTATTTGACATTGGATCTGGATTACCCATAGACCCTATAGTCATGGGAAGAATCAGAAATTGTCATTGAAAGTAGGTCCAAAGTTCTTTCAGAGCTCTTGTCCATTTCACATTCCTGTGGTGCGATGGAAATGTACATTGATTAGATTATTGTAAAAATCTCTGTAACACAGGTCACTTTGCCTTTCTGATTAAAAATCACATGAGTGGCGTCTGACCTAAGTTGGCATCTGGTGATTTTGAATATCATTCATACATTTCAGAAGAAACAACCACATCTGTACCACCAACTAAAACAGGCTCTACCAGTGCTTTGACGATAGATGAGTGAGGAATTGCTTCAGTGTGGAATATCCAGTGCTGAGAAGGAAATGATATTATTACCTTAGTTCTTTATCAGGGCATTTCTGACAAATGAATAGCTTCATCCTCGCAAAGCAATGTCTTAACTTCAAAACTAAAATAGGAAAGGCAGCAGTGCCCGGGCACATCCAAATCACGGCAGCTACCGGGGTATCTGGCACTGGATATGTCTGTGTTTCTGTGATGCTGACATTTGCACAATAATGTCTTCTCCCAACTTGGGCGTATTGAATGTGATTGCATTTGTTTCACTTCAGAACAAACAACGACAACAACAGGGATAACCACCACACCAAGTTCAACTGCAAGTTCCACAACGGGTGAGTGCTGTCTGTTTCATTCAACATGATAAAGAATGAAATAAGTTAAATCAGTTAAAACTTATATCCTGGTCTATGAAATTTCTCTGTCAATTGAGATCAATATGTCGTAGTCTCAGCTCACGTGTTTGTGGGAACTTGAACCATTCCTCAGACCTGACCATCAATATCAAAAGCTTTGTCTTTGGCAGAGAATCTCCCTGGTATTGGTTCATAATAGGTTCCCAAAAGGTTCCCACAACCCAGATAGCCTCCTTCTTCAAACACCGCAATTTCCCCCCAGACGAGATCGGCAATGCTCTGCACCGCATCTCATCCACTTCTTGCTTCTCCGCCTTTGAGCCCTGCACCTCCAATCTCCACCAGGACAGAACCCCACTGGTGCTCACCTACCACCCCACCAACCTCCGTATACATCATATCATCCGTTGTCATTTCCGCCACCTCCAAACGGACACCACTACCAGGGATATATTTCCCTCCCTCCCCTATCAATGACCCTATCCAGTCCCTCCATGAGTCCCTCGTAAGGTACACACCCCCCACCAACCCAACCTCAACTCCCAGCACCTTCACCTGCAATTACAAGATATGCAATTCTTGCGCCCAATCCTCCCCCCTTACTTCCCTCCAAGGCCCCAAGGGATCTTTCCATATCCGCCACACATTCACCTACACCTACACACATCATTTACTGCATCTGCTGCACCCAATGTGGCCTCCTCTACACTGGGGACACAGGCCAACTATTTGCGGAATGCGTCAGAGAACATCTCTGGGACACCCGGACCAACCAACTCAACCACCCCGTGGCTCAACACTTCAACTCCCCCTCCCACTCCACCAAGGACCTGCAAGTCCTAGGACTCCTCCATCTCCAGACCATAGCAACATGGCAGCTGGAAGAAGAGTGCCTCAACTTCCGCCTAGCAACCCTCCAATCACAAGGAATGAACTCAGATTTTTCCAGTTTCCTCATTTCCCCTCCCCCCACCTTGTCTCAGTCCCAATCCTCAAACTCAGCACCACCTTCCTAACCTGCAATCTTCTTCCTGACCTCTCCGCCCCCACCTCCACTCTGGGCTATCACCCTCACCTTAACCTCCTTCCACCTATCACATTTCCAACACCCCTCCCCCAAGTCCCTCCTCCCTACCTTTTATCTTAGCCTGCTGGGCACACTTTCCTCATTCCTGAAGAAGGGCTCATGCCAGAAACGTCGATTCTCCTTTTCCTTGGATGCTGCCTGACCTGCTGCGCTTTTCCAGCAACACATTTTCAGCTCGGATCTCCATCATCTGCAGTCCTCACTTTCTCCCACAGGGCATACTAATAAATGTTCATAGTTGATGAGTGCGAATGTAACCCAACACCCAGGTTTAGATTTTCATACCAATATTGATTACCTATTCCCATTGTACATTGGCCCTTGATATTAAGTCTCTGCTTTTTCATCAACTTTAACTAAAGAAGATTAAGACTCACAACAGAATGCTGGTTGTTCTGGTGATGTGACAGAACAAGAAGAGAATTTTCTGAAGAAAGACAACAGATGTGTTATCATCTCCATGTCCAGAAACACAGTCAACAATCCCAGTCCTTCCACTTCTTTGGAATTTTGCTCTGATTCCTCTGGCTTTCTGTAAAAATGTACACCAAGTATTTTTTTGGAACATTGTGTGACGATTGGCATTCTGGTGATATCTGCTCCCAAACAGGAACGATGAATTTTGCTTTTTTAAAGTACAGTTAAATGTTCAGAATTTTTCTTTGTCACTTATGTAATTTGAATGCTCCTTTTCTATTTGCTTCATGTGTGAGTTAAGTATTCTCCAACTTTTCTATTGGTGAACTGTGTTGGTAAATGGTCTTCCTGGTCCTAAACACACATGCCAAACTACTTCAGTCCAAAGGATGTTGAATTTGTGGGACACACATGGAAGTGATTGTCTTCTAACCCTGATTCCAACTGAGACATTCAGTGTCAATTTGACCAACACACTTCGAGATTCCTAAGTGAATTACAGGACAACACGGATTATATTAAAGGAGTAGGATTACTGTGTGATCACTCTAGCAATTACATTATAGAGTCAAACCCTTCGGTGCAACTCTTCCACGTTGATCAGATATCCTTACCTAATCTGGTGCCAATTGCCAGCACCTGGCCCATATCCCTCTAAACCCTTCCAATTCATTAGCCCTTCTAGATGCCTTTTAAATGCTGTAATTGCACCAGCGTCTCCCACTTCCGCTGGCAGCTCATTCCGTTCAAGCATTACCCTTTGTGTGAAAAGGTTTCTCTTTAGGTAACTTTTATATCTTTGTCCTCCCTCACCCTAAACCTATGGCCTTTTAATCTGGACTCGCCCACCACAGGGACCTTGTCTGTTTATCGTATCTGTGCCCCTTATGACTGTGCAAACTTCTTTAAGGTCACCTCTCAGCCTCTGACACTCCTCTGACAGCCCCAAACTATTCAGCCTTTCCCTATTGCTCAAATCCTCCAACTCTGGCAACATCCTTGTTAATCTTTTCTGAACACTTTCAAGTTTCACAACATCCTTTCAAGTTTGCTGTGAAAATCAAATATCAACAATACTTCCAATGTCAACCGGTCTAAATTCAACTTCCACTGATACAGGTACACCTAGTGAATCTAAAATTCACATGAGCTGTTGTCGGATCTGAGATTCACAAAGAGTCTCGAGGTCAGGATCTGGTCACATTGACATTGGATATTGAGTTCCCATAGACACTGTAGTCATGGGAGGAATACTACATTTTCATTGATCCACTGGGGTCTGGCTTCTGAGCTTTGCCTCAGTCGTCTGATTTCTAATAATTAAGCGACAGATGGAGAACATTAAGATGTCCAGGTGTAACAAAGTGACAGCATGGAAATCTTTTCCCATGGGATCCCAAATGATTTGTGCTGGTCAGAACATCGTATTGATCTCAATGATAATTCAGATAATTGCTTTTGTAGAGGAGTTTACATTTCATCCATGGGACCAGTGAGGACAGCCTTTGTCGTTGTACATCCACCTCTCAGTTTTCATTCTGACCATAAGTAACCATGTCCCACACTGAGAATCTGAGCATTCAACTTGGGAAAGTGATGACTGCTCTCAAAATGGCTGCTGAGGGAGGTTTCACACAATGATCTAGGGTTCACTGTGTTGTGCTTTCCTCATCTCCAGATGAAGTCTGGTAGCAAATCCAAGGGATCTTCAGGTGATGGGTAACATTGATGTTATGAAGCAGGTGGATCAGCCAATCACATTCAGCATTATCACAGTGGCATTACAAGGTTTCGAGCAGTATGGTGTGCCTTCAGTTTTGAATAACCTTGTCAAACATTGATAATAATTCTCAGTTTAGGATTACTATTGGCACAAAGTTCACAGAAAAAAACATTTCATTTGTTAAATTGAATGCTGTGAATAGTATGATGCAGCAGCTTGAGTCAATAATATGGAATTTTCTTAATGCAGTGACAAAACCAAATTGAATACAATATTGGTAAATGTGTGTCTTTCTCTTCAAAAGAAGCAAGCACAACAACAGGGACAAGCACCACAACTGCAATGACTGTCAGTTCTACAACTGGTGAGCAAATTCAATTTAACAATCAGGAAGCATTTTGCTCAAATATTTTTCTTCGTGTTGGCATTTGACAATGTCTTTGCTTCTTCATCACCCAAACATAACTTGTGTTCTGAAGACCTGCAATAATTTGTGTCTAAATCTCTACTCAGTTTGAATGTATGAATCTCAATTCCCTCATTGAAGGAAAACACATATTTTGTTGTTACTTAGTTTACACAAATCTGTTGCGCTCCTTTTTTCTCATGCCTTCACAAAGAAATGAAGTGTAAATCTTTCACAACCTGTTGCATTCCAATTGGATGTAATGATTGTGAATGCATTTCTTGAGGTGTAGTGGACAGCGGAGAGTGTTACCTCAGATTACAATGGGATCTGGACCAAATTGGCCAATGGGCTGAGAAGTGGCAGATGGAGTTTAATTTAGATCAATGTGAGGTGCTGCATTTTGGGAAAGCAAATCTTAGCAGGATTCATACACTTCATGGTAAGGTCCTAGGAAGTGTTGCTGAACAAAGAGACCTTGGAGTGCAGGTTCATAGCTCCTTGAAAGTGGAGTCGCAGATAGATAGGATAGTGACGAAAACATTTCTTATGGTTTCCTTTATTGGTCAAACTATAGAGTACAGTTGTTGGGAGGTCATGTTGCGGCTGTACAGGGCATTGGTTAGACCACTGTTGGAATATTGCAAGCAACTCTATTCTCCTTCCTATCAGAAAGATGTTATGAAACTTGAAAGGATTCAGAAAAGCTTTACTCCAACCTCTCACCCTCAGAACGTGCAGCCCTCCACTCCCTCCGCTCCAATCCCAACCTCACCATCAAACCCGCAGACAAGGGAGGCGCGGTGGTAGTTTGGCGCACTGACCTGTACACCGCTGAAGCCAAACGCCAGCTCGCGGACGCCTCCTCTTATCGCCCCCTTGACCACGACCCCACCTCCCACCACCAAACCATCATCTCCCAGACCATCCAGGACCTCATCACCTCAGGGGATCTCCCATCCACCGCCTCCAACCTCATAGTCCCACAACCCCGCACCGCCCGTTTCTACCTCCTGCCCAAAATCCACAAACCTGCCTGCCCCGGCCGACCCATTGTCTCAGCCTGCTCCTGCCCCACCGAACTCATCTCCCAATACCTCGACACGGTCCTGTCCCCTTTAGTCCAAGAACTCCCCACCTACGTTCGGGACACCACCCACGCCCTCCACCTCCTCCAGGATTTTCGCTTCCCCGGTCCCCAACGCCTTATTTTCACTATGGACATCCAGTCCCTGTACACCTCCATCCCCCATCACGAAGGACTCAAAGCCCTCCGCTTCTTCCTTTCCCGCCGCACCAACCAGTACCCTTCCACTGACACCCTCCTTCGACTGACTGAACTGGTCCTCACCCTGAATAACTTCTCTTTTCAATCCTCCCACTTCCTCCAAACTAAAGGAGTTGCCATGGGCACCCGCATGGGCCCCAGCTATGCCTGCCTCTTCGTAGGATATGTGGAACAGTCCATCTTCCGCAACTACACTGGCACCACCCCCCACCTTTTCCTCCGCTACATCGATGACTGTATCGGCGCTGCCTCGTGCTCCCACGAGGAGGTTGAACAGTTCATCAACTTTACTAACACCTTCCATCCCGACCTGAAATTCACCTGGACTGTCTCAGACTCCTCCCTCCCCTTCCTAGACCTTTCCATTTCTATCTCGGGCGACCGACTCAACACAGACATCTATTATAAACCGACTGACTCCCACAGCTACCTGGACTACACCTCCTCCCACCCTGCCCCCTGTAAAAACGCCATCCTATATTCCCAATTCCTTCGTCTCCGCCGCATCTGCTCCCAGGAGGACCAATTCCAACACCGCACAGCCCAGATGGCCTCCTTCTTCAAGGACCGCAGATTCCCCCCAGACGTGATCGACGATGCCCTCCACCGCATCTCCTCCACTTCCCGCTCCTCCGCCCTTGAGCCCCGCTCCTCCAACCGCCACCAAGACAGAACCCCACTGGTTCTCACCTACCACCCCACCAACCTGCGCATACAACGTATTATCCGCCGCCATTTCCGCCACCTCCAAACGGACCCCACCACCAAGGATATATTTCCCTCCCCTCCCCTATCAGCGTTCCGCAAGGACCACTCCCTTCGTGACTCCCTTGTCAGATCCACACCCCCCACCAACCCAACCTCCACCCCCGGCACCTTCCCCTGCAACCGCAAGAAATGTAAAACTTGCGCCCACACCTCCACACTCGCTTCCCTCCAAGGCCCCAAGGGATCCTTCCATATCCGCCACAAGTTCACCTGTACCTCCACACACATCATCTATTGCATCCGCTGCACCCGATGTGGCCTCCTCTATATTGGTGAGACAGGCCGCTTACTTGCGGAACGCTTCAGAGAACACCTCTGGGCCGCCCGAACCAACCAACCCAATCACCCCGTGGCTCAACACTTTAACTCCCCCTCCCACTCCACCGAGGACATGCAGGTCCTTGGACTCCTCCACCGGCAGAACACAACTACACGACGGCTGGAGGAGGAGCGCCTCATCTTCCGCCTGGGAACCCTCCAACCACAAGGTATGAATTCAGATTTCTCCAGCTTCCTCATTTCCCCTCCCCCCACCTTGTCTCAGTCGGTTCCCTCAACTCAGCACCGCCCTCCTAACCTGCAATCCTCTTCCTGACCTCTCCGCCCCCACCCCACTCCGGCCTATCACCCTCACCTTGACCTCCTTCCACCTATCCCACCTCCATCGCCCCTCCCCCTAGTCCCTCCTCCCTACCTTTTATCTCAGCCTGCTTGGCTCTCTCTCTCTTATTCCTGATGAAGGGCTTATGCTCGAAACGTCGAATTCTCTATTCCTGAGATGCTGCCTAACCTGCTGTGCTTTGACCAGCAACACATTTGCAGCTGTGATCTCCAGCATCTGCAGACCTCATTTTTTACTTACAAGGATGTTGCCAGGGTTGGAGGATCTGAGCTATAGGGAGAAGCTGAACAGGCTGGGGCTGTTTTCCCTGGAACGTCGGAGGCTAATAGGTGACCTGATAGAGGTTTACAAAATTATGAGGGGCATGGATAAGATAAATCGACAAAGTCTATTCCCAGGGGTCAGGGAGTGCAGAACTAGGGCGCATAGGTTGAGGGTGAGAGGGCAAAGATATAAAAGAGACCTAAGATGCAAATTTTTCACGCAGTTTATGAAATGAGCTGCCAGAGGATGTGGTGGAGGCTGGTACAATTGCAACATTTAAAAGGCATTTGGATGTGTATATGAATAGGAAGGATTTGGGGTGATATGGGCCGGGTGCTGGCAGGTGGGACAAGAACGGGTTGGAATATCAGGTCAGCATGGACGGGTTGGACCGATGGGTCTGTTTCCATGCTGTACATCCCTATGACTCTAAGAATCAACTGCTACAACACAAACAACTACCACAACTGGATATACAGCCAGTTCCACAACTGGTGAGTAACAACCCCTTTCACATTTCATTACAATGTATTTTCACATCAGATTGCCTTCATAGCTTCAACCACTTGTCTCTGAAAGTATGTCCAAATATTCTTCAGAGCTCTTGTCCATTTCACATTCCTGTGGTGCGATGGAAGTGTACATTGATTAGATTATTGTAAAATCTCTGTAAATCAGTCGCTTTGCGTTTCTGATTAAAAATCACAAGAGTGGCGTCTAAACTAAGTTGGCATCTGGTGATTTTGAATATCATTCATACATTTCAGAAGAAACAACCACATCTGTACCACCAACTACAATTGGCTCTACCAGTGCTTCGACTAGAGATGAGTGAGGAATTGCCTCAGTGTGGAATAGAAAGGCCTGAGAGGGAAATGATATTATTACCTTAGTTCTTTACTCGGGCATTTCTGACAAATGAATAGTTTCATCCTCGCAAAGCAATGTCTTAACTTCAAAACTAAAATACGAAAGTCAACAGTGCTCGAGCACATCCAAATCACGGCAGCTACCGGGGTATCTGGCACTGGATATGTCTGTGTTTTTGTGATGCTGACATTTGCACAATAATGTCTTCTCCCAACATGGGCATATTGAATGTGATTGCATTTGTTTCACTTCAGAACAAACAACGACAACAACAGGGATTACCACCATACCGAGTTCAACTGCCAGTTCCACAACGGGTGTTTGCTGCCTTTTTTCATTCAACATGATAAATAATTAAACAAGATGAATTGGTGACAATTTAAATCCTCGGTCAGTGGAATTCTAGTGTCAGTTGAGATTGACGTGTCATTCTCAAAGCTCAGGATTTTGTGGGATCACAAGCCGTTCCTGAGACTTGAACATCACCATCATCCACAGCTTTAATCTCCAGCAAACAATCTCCCTGGTATTAGATCAGGAATGTTTCCCACTCAGCGTACAGATAAATGTTAACAATCGATTATTACCAGTGTAACCCAACAAACAGGATTGGTTTACCACAACATTCTTGATTACCCAACCCCATTATGAACGTTAAGTGTCTGCTCAAACATCAAATTTAACAAAACAAGGTGAGGGCTCAAAACAAAGTGCTGGCATGACGGTGATGTGACAGAACATAAAGAGGATTTTCACTAGTAACTCAGCCGATGTGGCATCATCTCTGTGACCAGAAACACAGTCAGCGCTCCAAATCCTCTGACTTTTTTGGAACTTTGCAATAAATCATTGGGCTTCCAGCATTAGAACATGTGTGAAGTATTTCCTCTGAACATGGTGTGATGCTGAACATTTCACTGATAACCGCTTCCATCCAGCAACAAGGAATTGTGCTTTTGTGAAAGTACAATTAAATGTAAAAAATGCAGCCATGATAGTTCCTGGGTTAGAATGCTCCAATTCTCATGCTTCATATGGGTATTAAAAATTGGCCAACATTTCTATTGGTCATCTTATTGGTGAATGGTCATTCTGGTCCAATACACACACACCGAACGCCTCCAGTTCAACTGTTGTTTGACTGATAGAGATTGTACGCAAGCGATTGTGTTCTCCACATGATTCCATTGGAGACATCCAGTGTCAATTTGTCCAAAACACTTTAAGGCTACTCAGTGAATCACAAGAGTATGTAAAGTCTATTAAAGGAGTGGGATTGCTGTATTATCCCTCCAGCAATTCATCACAGGAATTTTGTTCAGACTACCAATTTCAATTTAGCTAGGAATATCAAACATCAACAACACTGCCGACCACAACCGGCCCAAGGTCAACCTCCCCAGAAACAAGTACACCTGGTCAATCTAAAATTCATGTGTGCTGGTATTTGGGATATGATTTACAAAGTGCCTCAAGGACAGGAGCTGGTGCAGTTGACATTGGATATTGAGTTCCCAGAAACCCTGAAGTCATGGGTAGAATCAGAAATTGTCATGGAAAATAGGTCCAAAGTTCTTTCAGAGCTCTTTCCATTTCACATTCCTGTGGTGCGATGGAAATGTACATAGATTAGATTATTGCAAAATCTCTTTAACTCAGATCACTTTGCCTTTCTGATTAAAAATCACAAGAGTGGAGTCTAAACTAAGTTGGCATCAGGTGTTTTTGAATATCATTCATACATTTCAGAAGAAACAAACACATCTGTACCACCAACTACAACTGGCTCTACCAGTGCTTCGACTAGAGTTGAGTGAGAAATTGCTTCAGTGTGGAAGAGAAAGGCCTGAGAGGGAAATGATATTATTACCTTAGTTCTTTATTCGGGCATTTCTGACAAATGAATAGCTGCATCCTCGCGAAGCAATGTCTTAACTTCAAAACTAAAATAGAAATGATAGCAGTGCTCAAGCACATCCGAATCACGGCAGCTACCGGGGTAGCTGGCACGGGATATGTCTGTGTTTCTGTGATGCTGACATTTGCACAACAATGTCTTCTCCCAACCTGGGGGTATTGAATGTGATTGCATTTGTTTCACTTCAGAACAAACAATGACAACAACAGGGATAACCACCACACCGAGTTCAACTGCCAGTTCCACAACGGGTGAGTGCTGTCTGTTTCATTCAACATGATAAATAATTAAACAAGATGAATTGGTGACAATTTAAATCCTCGGTCAGTGGAATTCCACTGTCAGTTGAGTTTGACGTGTCATTTTCGCAGCTCAGGAGTTTATAGGATCACAAGCCATTCCTGAGACTTGAACATCACCATCATCCACAGCTTTTATCTCCAGCAAACAATCTCCCTGATATTAGATCAGAAATGGTTCCCACCCAGCGTGCAGATAAATGTTAACAATCAATTATTACCAATGTAACCCAACAACCAGGATTGGTTTACCAGAACATTCTTGATTACCCATCCCCAATATGCACATTAAGTGTCTGCTCAAACATCAAATTTAACAAAACAAGTTGAGGACTCAAAGCAAAATGCTGGCGTGATGGTGATGTGACAGAACATAGAGAGAATTTTCACTAGTAACTCAGCAGATGTGGCATCATCTCTGTGACCAGAAACACAGTCAGCGCTCCAAATCCTCCGACTTCTTTGGAACTTTGCAATAACTCATTGGGCTTCCAGGATAAACACATGTGTGAAGTATTTCCTCTGAACATGGTGTGATGATTAACATTTTGGTGATCTCCGCTTCCACCCAGCAACAAGGAATTGTGCTTTTGTGAAAGTACAATTAAATGTTAAAAATCCTGCTTTGCTACTTTCTGGTTTAGAATGCTCCTTTTCTAATGTTTCATGTGGGTGTTAAAAATTGGGCAAAATTTCTATTAGTTATCGTATTGGTGAATGGTCGTCCTGGTCCAATACAAACACACCAAACGCCTCTAGTTCAAATGATGTTGAACTAATACAGATTGTACGCAAGTGATTGTGTTCTCCACATGATTCCATTGGAGACCTTCAGTGTCAAATTGTCCAAAACACTTTAAGGCCACTCAGTGAATCACAAGTCAATGTAAAGTCTATTAAAGGAACTGGGATGGCTGTATTATCCCTCCAGCAATTCATCCCAGGAATTTTGTTCGGACTACCAATTTCGAGTTTGCTATGAAAATCAAACATCAACAACACTGCCGACCACAACCGGCCCAAGGACAACCTCCACTGAAACATGTACACCTGGTCAATCTAAAATTCATGTGTGCTGGAATTTGTGCTATGATTTACAAAGTCTCTCAAGGACAGATTTGAACATCACCATCATCCACAGCTTTAATCTCCAGCAAACAATCTCCCTGGTATTAGATTAGAAATGGTTCTCACCCAGCGTGCAGATAAATGTTAACAATCGATTATTACCTGTGAAACCCAACAAACAGGATTGGTTTATCACAACATCCCCAATATGCACATTACGTTTCTGCTCAAACATCAAATTTAACAAAACAAGGTGAGGGCTCAAAGCAAAATGCTGGCGTGGTGGTGATGTGACAGAACATAGCGAGAATTTTCACTAGTAACTCAGCCGATGTGGCATCATCTCTGTGACCAGAAACACAGTCAGCACTCCAAATCCTCCGACTTCTTTGCAACTTTGCAATAAATCATTGGGCTTCCAGCATTAGAACATGTGTGAAGTATTTCCTCTGAATATGGTGTGATGATTAACATTTCGGTAATATCCGCTTCCATCCAGCAACAAGGAATTGTGCTTTTGTGAAAGTACAATTAAATGTTAAAAATGCTGCCATGATACTTCCTGGTTTAGAATGCTCCTTTTCTCATTTTCATATGGGTATTAAAAATTGGCCAACATTTCTTTTGGTCATCTTATTGGTGAATGGTCATTCTGTTCCAATACACACACACCAAACACCTCCAGCTCAAATGATGTTGAACTGATAGAGATTGTACGCAAGCAATTGTACACTCTACATGATTCCATTGGAGACATTAAGTGTCAAATTGTCCAAAACACTTTAAGGCTACTCAGTGAATCACAGAACAATGTGAAGTCTATTAATCGAGTGGGATTGCTGGGTTATCCCTACAGGAATTCATCCCAGGAATTTGGTCAGTCTTACAATTTCGAGTTTGCTAGGAAAATCAAATATCAACAACACTGCCGACCACAACTGGCCCTAAGACAACCTCCACTGAAACATTTACACTTGCTCAAACTAAAATTCATGTGTGCTGGTATTTGGGCTATGACTTCCAAAGTGTCTCAAGGACAGGAGCTGACCCAGTTGACATTGGATATTGTGTAGCCAGAGACCCTGTAGTCATGGGTAGAATCAGAAATTGTAATTGAAAGTAGGACCAAAGTTCTTTCAGAGCTCTTGTCCATTTCACATTCCTGTGGTGCGATGGAAGTGTACATTGATTAGATTATTGTAAAATCTCTGTAAATCAGTCGCTTTGCGTTTCTGATTAAAAATCACAAGAGTGGAGTCTAAACTAAGTTGGCATCTGGTGATTTTGAATATCATTCATACATTTCAGAAGAAACAACCACATCTGTACCACCAACTACAATTGGCTCTACCAGTGCTTCGACTAGAGATGAGTGAGGAATTGCCTCAGTGTGGAATAGAAAGGCCTGAGAGGGAAAGATATTATTACCTTAGTTCTTTACTCGGGCATTTCTGACAAATGAATAGTTTCATCCTCGCAAAGCAATGTCTTAACTTCAAAACTAAAATACGAAAGTCAACAGTGCTCGAGCACATCCAAATCACGGCAGCTACCGGGGTATCTGGCACTGGATATGTCTGTGTTTCTGTGATGCTGACATTTGCACAATAATGTCTTCTCCCAACTTGGGCGTATTGAATGTAATTGCATTTGTTTCACTTCAGAACAAACAACGACAACAACAGGGATAACCACCACAGCGAGTTCAACTGCCAGTTCCACAACGGGTGAGTGCTGTCTTTTTTCATTCAACATGATAAATAATTAAACAAGATGAATTGTTGACAATTTAAATCCTCGGTCAGTGGAATTCTAATGTCAGTTGAGATTGACGTGTCATTCTCAAAGCTCAGGATTTTGTGGGATCACAAGCCATTCCTGAGACTTGAACATCACCATCATCCACAGCTCTAATCTCCAGCAAACAATCTCCCTGATATTAGATCAGGAATGTTTCCCACCCAGCGTACAGATAAATGTAACAATCGATTATTACCAGTGTAACCCAACAAACAGGATTGGTTTACCACAACATTCTTGATTACCCAACCCCATTATGAACATTAAGTGTCTGCTCAAACATCAAATTTAACAAAACAAGGTGAGGGCTCAAAACAAAGTGCTGGCATGACGGTGATGTGACAGAACATGAAGAGGATTTTCACTAGTAACTCAGCCGATGTGGCATCATCTCTGTGACCAGAAACACAGTCAGCGCTCCAAATCCTCTGACTTTTTTGGAACTTTGCAATAAATCATTGGGCTTCCAGCATTAGAACATGTGTGAAGTATTTCCTCTGAACATGGTGTGATGCTGAACATTTCACTGATAACCGCTTCCATCCAGCAACAAGGAATTGTGCTTTTGTGAAAGTACAATTAAATGTAAAAAATGCAGCCATGATAGTTCCTGGGTTAGAATGCTCCAATTCTCATGCTTCATATGGGTATTAAAAATTGGCCAACATTTCTATTGGTCATCTTATTGGTGAATGGTCATTCTGGTCCAATACACACACACCGAACGCCTCCAGTTCAACTGTTGTTTGACTGATAGAGATTGTACGCAAGCGATTGTGTTCTCCACATGATTCCATTGGAGACATCCAGTGTCAATTTGTCCAAAACACTTTAAGGCTACTCAGTGAATCACAAGAGTATGTAAAGTCTATTAAAGGAGTGGGATTGCTGTATTATCCCTCCAGCAATTCATCACAGGAATTTTGTTCAGACTACCAATTTCAATTTAGCTCGGAAAATCAAACATCAACAACACTGCCGACCACAACCGGCCCAAGGTCAACCTCCCCAGAAACAAGTACACCTGGTCAATCTAAAATTCATGTGTGCTGGTATTTGGGATATGATTTACAAAGTGCCTCAAGGACAGGAGCTGGTGCAGTTGACATTGGATATTGAGTTCCCAGAAACCCTGAAGTCATGGGTAGAATCAGAAATTGTCATGGAAAATAGGTCCAAAGTTCTTTCAGAGCTCTTTCCATTTCACATTCCTGTGGTGCGATGGAAATGTACATAGATTAGATTATTGCAAAATCTCTTTAACTCAGATCACTTTGCCTTTCTGATTAAAAATCACAAGAGTGGAGTCTAAACTAAGTTGGCATCAGGTGTTTTTGAATATCATTCATACATTTCAGAAGAAACAAACACATCTGTACCACCAACTACAACTGGCTCTACCAGTGCTTCGACTAGAGTTGAGTGAGAAATTGCTTCAGTGTGGAATAGAAAGGCCTGAGAGGGAAATGATATTATTACCTTAGTTCTTTACTCGGGCATTTCTGACAAATGAATAGTTTCATCCTCGCAAAGCAATGTCTTAACTTCAAAACTAAAATACGAAAGTCAACAGTGCTCGAGCACATCCAAATCACGGCAGCTACCGGGGTATCTGGCACTGGATATGTCTGTGTTTTTGTGATGCTGACATTTGCACAATAATGTCTTCGCCCAACCTGTGGGTATTGAATGTGATTGCATTTGTTTCACTTCAGAACAAACAACGACAACAATAGGGATAACCACCACACCGAGTTCAACAGCCAGTTCCACAACGGGTGAGTGCTGTGTTTTTTCATTCAACATGATAAATAATTAAACAAGATGAATTGGTGACAATTTAAATCCTCTGTTAGTGGAATTCAAGTGTCAGTTGAGTTTGACGTGTCATTCTCACAGCTCAGGAGGTTGTGGGATCACAAGCCATTCCTGAGACATGAACATCACCATCATCCACAGCTTTTATCTCCAGCAAACAATCTCCCTGATATTAGATCAGGAATGTTTCCCACCCAGCGTGCAGATAAATGTTAACAATCGATTATTACCAGTGTAACCCAACAAACAGGATTCGTTCATCACAACATTCTTGTTTACCCATCCCCAATATGCACATTAAGTGTCTGCTCAAACATCAAATTTAACAAAACATGGTGAGGGCTCAAAACAAAACGCTGGCGTGATGGTGATGTGACAGAACATAAAGAGAATTTTCACTAGTAACTCAGCCGATGTGGCATCATCTCTGTGACCAGAAACACAGTCAGCGCTCCAAATCCTCCGACTTTTTTGGAACTTTGCAATAAATCATTGGGCTTCCAGCATTAGAACATGTGTGAAGTATTTCCTCTGAACATGGTGTGATGCTGAACATTTCACTGTAATCCGCTACCATCCATCAACAAGGAATTGTGCTTTTGTGAAAGTACAACTAAATGTAAAAAATGTTGCCATGATAGTTCCTGGGTTAGAATGCTCCAATTCTCATGCTTCATATGGGTATTAAAAATTGGGCAACATTTCTATTGGTCATCTTATTGGTGAATGGTCATTCTGGTCCAATACACACACACCGAACGCCGCCAGTTCAACTGTTGTTGGACTGATAGAGATTGTACGCGAACGATTGTGTTCTCCACTTGATTCCATTGGAGACATTCAGTGTCAATTTGTCCAAAACACTTTAAGGCTACTCAGTGAATCACAAGACAATGTGAAGTCTATTAAAGGAGTGGGATTGCTGTATTATCCCTCCAGCAAACATCAAAGGAATTTTGTTCAGACTACCAATTTCGATTTAGCTAGGAAAATCAAACATCAACAACACTGCCGACCACAACCGGCCCAAGGACAACCTCCCCTGAAACAAGTACACCTGGTCAATCTAAAATTCATGTGTGCTGGTATTTGGGATATGATTTACAAAGTGTCTCAAGGACAGGAGCTGGCCCAGTTGACATTGGATATTGAGTTCCCATAGACCCTGTAGTCATGAGAAGAATCAGAAATTGTCATGGAAAGTAGTTCCAAAGTTCTTTCTGAGCTCTTGTCCATTTCACATTCCTGTGGTGCGATGGAAATGTACATTGATTAGATTATTGTAAGATCTCTGTAACTCAGATCACTTTGCCTTTCTGATTAAAAATCACGAGAGTGGAGTCTAAACAAAGTTGGCATCTGGTGATTTTGAATATCAATCATACATTTCAGAAGAAACAACCACATCTGTACCACCCACTACAACTGGCTCTACCACTTCCTGGACTAGAGATGAGTGAGGAATTGCTTCAGTGTGGAATAGCCAGGCCTGAGAGGGAAATTATATTATTACCTTAGTTCTTTACTCGGGCATTTCTGACAAGTGAATAGCTGCATCCTTGCGAAGCAATGTCTTAACTTCAAATCTAAAATACGAAAGTCAGCAGTGCTCGAGCACATCTGGCACTGGATATGTCTGTGTTTCTGTGATGCTGACATTTGCACAAACATGTCTTCTCCCAACTTGGGTGTATTGAATGTGATTCCATTTGTTTCACTTCAGAACAAACAACGACAACAACAGGGATAACCACCACACCGAGTTCAACTGCCAGTTCCACAACGGGTGAGTGCTGTCGTTTTTCATTCAACATGATAAAGAATGAAATAAGTTAAATCAGTTAAAACTTAAATTCTGGTCTATGAAATTTCTCTGTCAATCGAGGTCAATATGTCGTAGTCTCAGCTCACGTGTTTGTGGGAAGTTGAACCATTCCTCAGAATTGACCATCAATATCAAAAGCTTTGTCTTTGGCAGAGAATCTCCCTGGTATTGGATCATAATAGGTTCTCACAGGGTTCCCACAACCCAGATGGCCTCCTTCTTCAAACACAACAATTTCCCCCCAGACGTGATCGGTAATGCTCTCCACCGCATCTCATCCACTTCCTGCTCCTCTGTCCTTGAGCCCTGCCCCTCCAATCGGCACGAGGACAGAACCCCACTGGTCCTCACCTACCACCTCACCCACCTCCGTATACATCATATCATCCGTTGTCATTTCCCCCACCTCCAAACGGACCCCACTACCAGCGATATATTTCCCTCCCTCCCCTATTAATGTCCCACCATAACTCCCTTGTCAGGTCCACACCTCCCACCAACCCAACCTCAACTCCCAGCACATTCCCCTGCAACCGCAAGAAATGCAAATCTTGCGCCCACACCTCCCCCCTTACTTCCCTCCAAGGCCCCAAGGGATCCTTCCATATCCGCCACACATTCACCTACACCTACACACATCATTTACTGCGTCTGCTGCACCCGATGTGGCCTCTTCTACATTGGGGAGGCAGGCCGACTACTTGCGGAACGTTTCGGAGAACACCTCTAGGACACCCGGACCCACTAACTCAACCACCCCGTGGCTCAACACTTCAAATCCCCCTCCCACTCCACCAAGGACATGCAAGTCCTTGGACTCTTCCATCTCCAGACCATAGCAACATGACGGCTGGAAGAAAAGCGCCCCAATTTCCACCTAAGAAACCTCCAATGCCAAGGAATGAACTCAAATTTCTCCAGTTTCCTCATTTCCCCAACCCCCACCTTGTCTCAGTCCCAATCCACAAACTCAGCACCACCTTTCTAACTTGCAATCTTCTTCCTGACCTCTCCGCCCCCACCAGCACTCTGGGCTATCACCCTCACCTTTACCTCCTTCCACCTATCACATTTCCAACACCCCTCCCCCAAGTCCCTCCTCCCTACCTTTTATCTTAGCCTGCTTGGCATACTTTCCTCATTCCTGAAGAAGGGCTCATGCCCGAAACGTCGATTCTCCTGCTCCTTGAATGCTGCCTGATCTGCTGCGCTTTTCCAGCAACACATTTTCAGCTCGGATCTCCATCATCTGCAGTCCTCACTTTCTCCCACAGGGCATACTAATAAATGTTCATAGTTGATGAGTGCAAATGTAACCCAACACCCAGGTTTAGATTTTCATACCAATATTGATTACCTATTCCCATTGTACATTTGCCCTTGATATTAAGTCTCTGCTTTTTCATCAACTTTATCGAAAGAAGATTAAGACTCACAACAGAATGCTGGTTGTTCTGGTGATGTGACAGAACAAGAAGAGAATTTTCTGAAGAAAGACAACAGATGTGTTATCATCTCCATGTCCAGAAACACAATCAACAATCCCAGTCCTTCCACTTCTTTGGAATTTTGCTCTGATTCCTCTGGCTTTCTGTAAAAATGTACACCAAGTATTTTTTTGGAACATTGTGTGACGATTGGCATTCTGGTGATATCTGCTCCCAAACAGGAACGATGAATTTTGCTTTTTTAAAGTACAGTTAAATGTTCAGAATTCTTCTTTGTCACTTATGTAATTTGAATGCTCCTTTTCTATTTGCTTCATGTGTGAGTTAAGTATTCTCCAACTTTTCTATTGGTGATCTGTGTTGGTAAATGGTCTTCCTGGTCCTATAAACACCTGCCAAACTACTTCAGTCCAAATGATGTTGAATTTGTGGGACACACATGGAAGGGATTGTCTTCTAACCCTGATTCCAACTGAGACATTCAGTGTCAATTTGACCAACACACTTCGAGATTCCTAAGTGAATTACAGGACAACACGGATTATATCAAAGGAGTAGGATTACTGTGTGATCACTCTAGCAATTACATTATAGAGTCAGACCCTTCGGTGCAACTCTTCCACGTTGATCAGATATCCTTACCTAATCTGGTTCCAATTGCCAGCACCTGGCCCATATCCCTCTAAACCCTTCCAATTCATTAGCCCATCTAGATGCCTTTTAAATGCTGTAATTGCACCAGCCTCTCCCACTTTCGCTGGCAGCTCATTCCGTTCAAGCATGACCCTTTGTGTGAAAAGCTTACCCTTTAGGTAACTTTTATATATTTTTCCCCCCTCACCCTAAACTTATGGCCTTTTAATCTGGACTCGCCCACCACAGGGACCTTGTCTGTTTATCGTATCTGTGCCCCTTATGACTATACAAACTTCTGTAAGGTCACCTCTCAGCCTCTGACACTCCTCTGACAGCCCCAGACTATTCAGCCTTTCCCTATTGTTCAAATCCTCCAACTCTGGCAACATCCTTGTTAATCTTTTCTGAACACGTTCAAGTTTCACAACATCCTTTCAAATTTGCTGTGAAAATCAAATATCAACAATACTTCCAATGTCAACCGGTCTAAATTCAACTTCCACTGATACAGGTACACCTAGTGAAGCGGAAATTCACGTGAGCTGGTGTCGGATCTGAGATTCACAAAGAGTCTCGAGGTCAGGATCTGGTGACATTGACATTGGATATTGAGTTCCCATAGACACTGTAGTCATGGGAAGAATATTACATTTTCATTGATCCACTGCAGTCTGGCTTCTGAGCTATGCCTCAGTCGTCTGATTTCTAATAATTAAGCGACAGATGGAGAACATTAAGATGTCCAGGTGTAACAGAGTGACAGCATGGAAATCTTTTCCCATGGGGTCCCAAATGATTAGTGTTAGTCAGAACATTGTATTGATCTCAATGATAATTCAGGTAATTGCTTTTGTAGAGGAGTTTACATTTCATCCATGGGACCAGTGAGGACAGCCTTTGTCGTTGTACATCCACCTCTCAGTTTTCAGTCTGACCATTTGTAACCATGTCCCACACTGAGAATCTGAGCATTCAATTTGGGAAAGTGATGACTGCTCTCAAAATGGCTGCTGAGGGAGGTTTCACACAATGTTCTAGTGTTCACTGTGTTGTGCTTTGCCCATCTCCAGATGAAGTCTGGTAGCAAATCAAAGGGATCTTCAGGTGATGGGTAACATTGATGTTATGAAGCAGGTGGATCAGCCAATCACATTCAGCATTATCACAGTGGCATTACAAGGTTTATGGCAGCATGGTGTGCCTTCAGTTTTGAATAACCATGTCAAACATTAATAATAATTCTCAGTTTAGGATTACTATTGGCACAAATTTCACAGAAGAAAACATTTCATTTGTTAAATTAAATGCTGTGAATAGTATGATGCAGCAGCATGAATCAATAATATGGAATTTTCTTAATGCAGTGACAAAATCAAATTGAATACAATATTGATAAATGTGTGTCTTTCTCTTCAAAAGAAGCGACCACAACAACAGGGACAAGCACCACAACTGCAACGACTGTCAGTTCTACAACTGGTGAGCAAATTCAATTTAACAATCAGGAAGCATTTTGCCCAAATATTTTTCTTCATGTTGGCATTTGACAATGTCTTTGCTTCTTCATCACCCAAACATAACTTGTGTTCTGAAGACCTGCATTAATTTGTGTCTAAATTTCTAATCAGTTTGAATGTATGAATCTCAATTCCCCCATTGAAGGAAAACACATATTTTGTTGTTACTCAGTTTACACAAATCGGTTGCACTCCTTTTTTCTCATGCCTTCACAAAGAAATGAAATGTAAATCTTTCACAACCTGTTGCATTCCAATTGGATGTAATGGTTGTGAATGCATTTCTTGAGGTATAGTGGACAGCGAAGAGGGTTACCTCAGATTACAACGGGATCTGGACCAATTGGCCAATGGGCTGTGAAGTGGCAGATGGAGTTTAATTCAGATAAATGTGAGGTACTGCATTTTGGGAAAGCAAATCTTAGCAGGATTCATACACTTCATGGTAAGGTCCTAGAAAGTGTTGCTGAACAAAGAGATCTTGGAGTGCAGGTTCATAGCTCCTTGAAAGTGGAGTCACAGATAGATAGGACAGTGAATAAAGCATTTAGTATGCTTTCCTTTATTGGTCAGAGTATTGAGTACAGGCATTGGGAGGACATGTTGCGGCTGTACAGGGCATTGGTTAAGCCACTGTTGGAATATTGCAAGCAGTTCTGGTCTCCTTCCTATCAGAAAGATGTTATGACACTTGAAAGGATTCAGAAAAGCTTTACAAGGATGTTGCCAGGGTTGGAGGGTCTGAGCTATAGGGAGAAGCTGAACAGGCTGGGGCTGTTTTCCCTGGAACGTGGGAGGCTGAGGGGTGATCTGATAAAGGTTTACAAAATTATGAGGAGCATGGATAAGATAAATAGACAAAGTCTTTTCCCTGGGGTCGGGGAGTCCAGATGTAGAGGGCATAGGTTTATGGTAAGAGTGGAAAGATATAAAAGAGACCTAAGGGGCAACGTTTTCACGTAGTTTATGGAATGAGCTGCCAGAGGATGTGGTGGAGGCTGGTACAATTGCAACATTTAAAAGTCATTTGGATGGGTATATGAATAGGAAGGGTTTGGGGTGACATGGGCTGGGTGCTGGCAGGTGGGACAAGAACGGGTTGGGATATCTGGTCAGCATGAACAGGTTGGACCGTAGGGTCTGTTTCCATGCTGTACATCTCTATGACTCTAAGAATCAACAGCTACAACACAAACAACTACCACAACTGGATCTACAGCCAGTTTCACAACTGGTGAGTAACATCCCCTTTCACATTTCATTACAATGTATTTTCACATCTGATTGCCTTCATAGCTTCAACCACTTGTCTCTGAAAGTATGTCCAAATATTCTTCAGAGCTCTTGTCCATTTCACATTCCTGTGGTGCCATGTATGTATACATTGATTAGATTGGTGAAAGAATTCTGCAACTCAGGTCACTTTGCCTTTGTGATAATAATTGCAAGAGTGGATTCTAAACTAACTTGTCATCTGGTAATTTTGAATACCATTCATACCTTTCAGAAGAAACAACCACATCTGTACCTGCAACTACAACTGGCTCTACCAGTGGTTCGACTAGAGTTGAGTGAGGAATTGCTTCAGTGTGGAATAGAAAGGCTTGAGAGGGAAATGATATTATTACCTTAGGGCATTTCTGACAAATGAATAGCTTCATCCGCGCGAAGCAATGTCTTAACTTCAAAACTAAAATACGAAAGGCAGTAGTCCTTGAGCACATCCAAATCACGGCAGCTATCGGGGTATCGGGCACTGGATATGTCTGTGTTTCTGTGATGCTGACATTTGTACAATAATGAATTCTCGCAACTTGGGCGTATTGAATGTGATTGCATTTGTTTCACTTCAGGACAAACAATGACAACAACAGGGATAACCACCACACCGAGTTCAACTGCCAGTTCCACAACGGGTGAGTGCTGTCTTTTTTCATTCAACATGATAAATAATTAAACAAGATGAATTGGTGACAATTTAAATTCTCGGTCAGTGGAATTCCAGTGTCAGTTGAGTTTGACGTGTCATTCTCACAGCTCAGGAGTTTGTGGGATCACAAGCCATTCCTGAGACTTGAACATCACCATCATCCACAGCTTTAATCTCCAGCAAACAATCTCCCTGGTATTAGATCAGGAATGGTTCACACCCAGCGTGCAGATAAATGTTAACAATCGATTATTACCAGTGTAACCCAACAACCAGGATTGGTTTACCACAACACTCTTGTTTACCCATCCCCAATATGCACATTAAGTGTTTGCTCAAACATCAAATTTAACAAAACATGCTGAGGTCTCAAAGCAAAATGCTGGCGTGATGGTGATGTGACAGAACGTAGAGAGAATTTTCACAAGTAACTCAGCAGATGTGGCATCATCTCTGTGACAAGAAACACAGTCAGTGCTCCAAATCCTCCGACTTTTTGGAACTTTGCAATAAATCATTGGGCTTCTAGCCAAAAAACATGTGTGAAGTATTTCCTCTGAACATGGTGGGATGCTGAACATTTCAGTGATATCCGCTTCCTTCCAGCAACAAGGAATTGTGCTTTTGTGAAAGTACAATTAAATGTTAAGAATGCAGCTTTGCTACTTCCTGGTTTAGAATGTTCTTTTTCTAATGTTTCATGTGGGTGTTAAAAATTGGCCAACATTTCTATTGGTCATCTTATTGGTGAATGGTCATCCTGGTCCAATGCACACATATCAAACGCCTGCAGTTCAAATGTTTGTATTCAAGCGATTGTGTTCTCTACATGATTTCATTGGAGACATTCAATGTCAAATTGTCCAAAACAGTTTAAGGCTACTCAGTGAATCACAAGACAATGTGAAGTCTATTAAAGGAGTGGGATTGCTGTATTATCCCTCCAGCAATTCATCACAGGAATTTTGTTCAGCCTACCAATTTCGAGATTGCTATGAAAATCAAACATCAACAACACCGCCGACCACAACCGGCCTAAGGACAACCTCCACTGAAACATGTACACCTGGTAAATTTAAAATTCATGTATGCTGGTATTTCTGCTTTGATTTTCCAAGTGTCTCAAGGACAGGAGCTGGCCCAGTTGACATTGGATATGGAGTACCCATAGACCCTGTAGTCATGGGAAGAATCAGAAATTGTCATTGAAAGTACGTCCAAAGTTCTTTCAGAGCTCTTGTCCATTTCACATTCCTGTGGTGCAATGAAAATGTACATTGATTAGATTATTGTAAAATCTCTGTAACTCAGCTCACTTTGCCTTTTTGATTAAAAATCACATGAGTGGAGTCTAAACTAAGTTAGCATCTGGTGATTTTGAATATTATTCATACATTTCAGAAGAAACAGCCACATCTATACCACCAACTACAACTGGCTCTACCAGTGGTTCGGCTAGAGATGAGTGAGGAATTGAATCAGTGTGAAATAGTCAGGCCTGAGAGGGAAATGATTTTATTACCTTAGTTCTTTATTCGGGCATTTCTGACAAATGAATAGTTTCATCCTCGCGAAACAATGTCTTAACTTCAAAACTAATATAGGAAAGTCAGCAGTGCTCAAGCACATCCAAATCACGGCAGCTACCGGGGTATCTGGCACTGGATATGTCTGTGTTTCTGTGATGCTGACATTTGCACAATAATGTCTTCTCCCAACTCAGGCGTATTGAATGTGATTGCATTTGTTTCACTTCAGAACAAACAACGACAACAACAGGGATAACCACCACACCACGTTCAACTGCCAGTTCCACAATGGGTGAGTGCTGTCTTTTTTCATTCAACATGATAAATAATTAAACAAGATGAATTGGTGACAATTTAAATTCTCGGTCAGTGGAATTCCAGTGTCAGTTGAGTTTGATGTGTCATTCCCACAGCTCAGGAATTTGTGGGATCACAAGCCATTCCTGAGACTTGAACATCACCATCATCCACAGCTTTAATCTCCAGCAAACAATCTCCCTGGTATTAGATCAGGAATGGTTCACACCCAGCGTGCAGATAAATGTTAACAATCGATTATTACCAGTGTAACCCAACAACCAGGATTGGTTTACCACAACATTCTTGTTTACCCATCCCCAATATGCACATTAAATGTTTGCTCAAACATCAAATTTAACAAAACATGGTGAGATCTCAAAGCAAAATGCTGGCATGATGGTGATGTGACAGAACGTAGAGAGAATTTTCACAAGTAACTCAGCAGATGTGGCATCATCTCTGTGACCAGAAACACAGTCAGCGCTCCAAATCCTCCAACTTTTTGGAACTTTGCAATAAATCATTGGGCTTCCAGCAAAAAAAACATGTGTGAAGTATTTCCTCTGAACATGGTGTGATGCTGAACATTTCAGTGATATCCGCTTCCTTCCAGCAACAAGGAATTGTGCTTTTGTGAAAGTGGGCGGCACGGTGGCACAGTGGTTAGCACTGTTGCCTCACAGCTACTGTAGACCCGGGTTCAATTCCCGACTCAGGCGACTGACTGTGTGGAGTTTGCACGTTCTCCCCGTGTCTGCGTGGATTTCCTCCGGGTGCTCCGGTTTCCTCCCACAGTCACAAAGATGTGCGGGTCAGGTGAATTGGCAAAGCTAAATTGCCCGTAATGTTAGGTAAGGGGTAAATGTAGGGATATAGGTGGGTTGCGCTTCAGGGGGTCGGTGTGGACTTGTTGGGCCGAATGGCCTGTTTCCACACTGTAAGTCTAATCTAAAAAAAATCTAATCTACAATTAAATGTTAATAATGCAGCTTTGCTACTTCCTGGTTTAGAATGTTCTTTTTCTAATTTTTCATGTGGGTGTTAAAAATTGGCCGACATTTCTATTGGTCATCTTATTGGTGAATGGTCATTCTGGTCCAATACACACACAACAAATGCCTCCGGTTCAAATGATGTTGAACTGATAGAGATTGTACGCAAGCGATTGTGTTCTCTACATGATTCCATTGGAGACATTCGGTGTCAAATTGTCCAAAATACTTTAAGACCACGCAGTGAATCACAAGACATTGTGAAGTCTATTAAAGGAGTGGGATTGCTATTTAATCCCTCCAGCAATTCATCACAAGAATTTTGTTCAGACTACCATTTTCGAGTTTGCTATGAAAATCAAACATCAACAACACTGTCGACCACAACCGAACCAAGGACAACCTTCACTGAAACATGTACACCAGGTAAACCCAAAATTCATGTGTGCTGGTACTTGGGCTATGATTTACAAAGTGTCTCAAGGACAGGAGCTGGCCCAGTTGACATTGGATATTGAATTCCCATAGACCCTGTAGTCATGGAAAGAATCAGAAATTGTCATTGAAAGTAGGTCCAAAGTTCTTTCAGAGCTCTTGTCCATTTCACATTCCTGTGTTGCCATGGAAATAAACATTGATTAGATTATTGTAAAATCTCTGTAACTCAGGTCATTTTGCCTTTCTGATTAAAAATCATAAAAGTGGAGACTAAACTGAGAAGGCATCTGTTGTTTTTGAATATCATTCATACATTTCAGAAGAAACAACCACATCTATACCACCATCTACAACTGGCTCAACCAGTGCTTCGACTAGAGATGAGTGAGGAATTGCTTCAGTGTGGAATAGCCAGGCCTGCGAGGGAAATAATATTATTACCTTAGTTCATTATTCGGGCATTTCTGACAAATGAATAGCTTCATCCTCGCGAAGAAATGTCTTAACCTCAAACCTAAAATACGAAAGTCAGCAGTACTCGAGCACATCCAAATCACGGCAGCTACCGGGGTATCTGGCAATGGATATGTCTGTATTTCTGTGATGCTGACATTTGCACAATAATGTCTTCTCCCAACTTGGGCGTATTGAATGTGATTGCATTTGTTTCACTTCAGAACAAACAACGACAACAACAGGGATAACCACCAAACCGGGTTCAACTGCCAGTTCCACAACGGGTGAGTGCTGTCTTTTTTCATTCAACATGATAAATAATTAAACAGGATGAATTGGTGACAATTCAAATCCTCGGTCAGTGGAATTCCAGTTTCAGGAGAGTTTGACGTGTCATTCTCACAGCTCAGTAGTTTGTGGGATCACAAGCCATTCCTGAGACTTGAACATCACCATCATCCACAGCTTTAATCTCGAGCAACCAATCTCCCTGGTATTAGATCAGGAATGGTCCCCACACAGCGTGCAGATAAATGTTAACAATCGATTATTACCAGTGTAACCCAACAACCAGGATTGGTTTACCACAACATTAGTATTTACCCATCCCCAAGATGCACATTAAATGTTTGCTCAAACATCAAATTTAACAAAACATGGTGAGGTCTCAAAGCAAAATGCTGGCATGATGGTGATGTGACAGAACATATAGAGAATTGTCTAAAGTAACTTACCAGATATAGCATCATCTCTGTGTCCCGAAACACAGTCAGCACTCAAAATCCTCCGACTTTTTGTAACTTTGCAATAAATCATTGGGCTTCCAGCATAAGACCATGTGTGAAACATTTCCTCTGAACAGGGTGTGATGATTAACATTTCGGTAATATCTGCTTACATCCAGCAACAAGGAATTGTGCTTTTGTGAAAGTACAATTAAATGTTAAAAATCCTGCTTTGCTACTTCCTGGTTTAGAATGCTCCTTCTCTAATGTTTCATGTGGGTGTTAAAAATTGGCCAACATTTCTATTGTTCATCTTATTGGTGAATGGTCATCCTGGTCCAATACACACACACCAAACGCCTCCAGTTCAAATGGTATTGAACTAATAGTGATTGTATGCAAGCGATTGTATTCTCTGCATTGTAAAATCTCTGCAACTCAGGACATTTTGCCTTTCTGATTAAAAATCATAAGAGTGGAGACTAAACTGAGAAGGCATCTGGTGTTTTTGAATATCATTCATACATTTCAGAAGCAACAACCACATCTGTACCACCAACTACAACAGGCTCTACCAGTTCTTCGACTAGAGATGAGTGAGGAATTGCTTCAGTGTGGAATAGCCAGGCCTGAGAGGGAAATGATATTATTACCTTAGTTCTTTATCAGGGCATTTCTGACAAATGAATAGCTGCATCCTCGTGAAGTAATGTCTTAACTTCAAAACTAAAATACGAAAGTCAGCAGTGCTCGAGCACATCCAAATCACGGCAGCTACCGTGGTATCTGGCACTGGATATGTCTGTGTTTCTGTGATGCTGACATTTGCACAAACATGTATTCTCCCAACTTGGGCGTATCGAATGTGATTGCATTTGTTTCACTTCAGAACAAACAACGACAACAACAGGGATAACCACCACACCGAGTTCAACTGCCAGTTCCACAACGGGTGAGTGCTGTCTTTTTTCATTCAACATGGTAAAGAATGAAAAAAGTTAAATTAGTTAAAACTTATATCCTGGTCTATGAAATTCCTCTGTCAATTGAGGTCAATATGTCGTAGTCTCAGCTCACGTGTTTGTGGGAACTTGAACCATTCCTCGGACTTGACCATCAATATCAAAAGCTTTGTCTTTGGCAGAGAATCTCCCTGCTATTGGATCATAATAGGTTCCCAAAAGGTTCCCACAACCCAGAGAGCCAACTTCTTCAAATACCGCAATTTCCCCCCACCAGACGTGATCGGCAATGCTCTCGACCACATCTCCTCCACTTCCTGCTCCTCCGCCTTTGAGCCCTGCCCCTCCAATCAACACCAGGACAGAACACCACTGGTGCTCACCTACCACCCCAACAACCTCCATATACATCATATCATCCATTGTCTTTTCCCCCACCTCCAAACGGACCCCACTACCAGGGTTATATTTCCCTCCCTCCCCTATCAATGTCCCTATCCAGTCCCTCGTCAGCTCCACACACACCACCAACCCAACCACAACTCCCAGCACCTTCCCCTGCAACCGCAAAAAATGCAAATCTTGCGCCCACTCCTCACCCCTTACTTCCCTCCAAGGCCCCAAGGGATCCTTCCATATCCGCCATACATTCACCTACACCTACACACATCATTTACTGCATCTGCTGCACCCAATGTGGCCTCTTCTACATTGGGGACACAGGCCGACTACTTGCAGAATGTTTCAGAGAACACCTCTGGGACACCCGGACCCACCAACTCAACCACCCTGTGGCTCAACACTTCAACTCCCCCTCCCACTCAACCAAGGACATGCAAGTCCTTGGACTCCTCCATCACCAGACCATAGCAATATGACAGCTGGAAGAAGAGCGCCTCAACTTCCGCCTAGGAACCCTCCAATCACAAGGAATGCACACAGATTTCTCCAGTTTCCTCATTTCCCCTCCCCCCACCTTGTCTCAGTCTCAATCCTCAAACTCAGCACCACGTTCCTAACCTGCAATCTTCTTCCTGACCTCTCCACCCCCACCTCCACTCTGGGCTATCACCCTCACCTTAACCTCCTTCCACCGATCACATTTCCAGCACCCCACCCCAAGTCCCTCCTCCCTACATTTCCTCGTTCCTGAAAAAGGGCTCATGCCTGAAACGTCGATTCTCCTGTTCCTCGGATGCTGCCTGACCTGCTGTGCTTTTCCAGCAACATATTTTCAGCTCTGATCTCCATCATCTGCAGTCCTCACTTTCTCCCACAGGGCATACTAATAAATGTTAATAGTTGATGAGTGCGAATGTAACCCAACACCCAGGTTTAGATTTTCATACCAATATTGATTACCTATTCCCATTGTACATTTGTCCTTGATATCAAGTCTCTGCTTTTTCATCAACTTTAACTAAAGAAGATTAAGACTCACAACAGAATGCTGGTTGTTCTGGTGATGTGACAGAACAAGAAGAGAATTTTCTGAAGAAAGACAACAGATGTGTTATCATCTCCATGTCCAGAAACACAGTCAACAATCCCAGTCCTTCCACTTCTTTGGAATTTTGCTCTGATTCCTCTGGCTTTCTGTAAAAATGTACACCAAGTATTTTTTTGGAACATTGTGTGACGATTGGCATTCTGGTGATATCTGCTCCCAAACAGGAACGATGAATTTTGCTTTTTTAAAGTACAGTTAAATGTTCAGAATTTTTCTTTGTGACTTATGTGATTTGAATGCTCCTTTTCTATTTGCTTCATGTGTGAGTTAAGTATTCTCCAACTTTTCTATTGGTGATCTGTGTTGGTAAATGGTCTTCCTGGTCCTATAAAAACCTGCCAAACTACTTCAGTCCAAATGATGTTGAATTTCTGGGACACACATGGAAGGGATTGTCTTCTAACCCTGATTCCAACTGAGACATTCCGTGCCAATTTGTCCAACACAATTCGGGATTCCAAAGTGAATTACAGGACAACACGGATTATATTAAAGGAGTAGGATTACTGTGTGATCACTCCAGCAATTACATTATAGAGTCAGACCCTTCGGTGCAACTCTGCCACGCTGATCACATGCCCTTACCTAATCTGGTTCCAATTGCCAGCACCTGGCCCATATCCCTCTAAACCCTTCCAATTCATTAGCCCTTCTAGATGCCTTTTAAATGCTGTTCTTGCACCAGCCTCTCCCACTTCCTCTGGCAGCTCATTCCATTCAAGCATGACCCTTTGTGTGAAAAGCTTACCCTTTAAGTCCCTTTTATATCTTTGTCCCCCCTCACCCTAAACCTATGGACTTTTAATCTGGACTCGCCCACCACAGGGACCTTGTCTGTTTATCGTATCTGTGCCCCTTATGACTATACAAACTTCTGTAAAGTCACCTCTCAGCCTCTGACACTCCTCTGACAGCCCCAGACTATTCAGCCTTTCCCTATCGTTCAAATCCTCCAACTCTGGCAACATCCTTGTTAATCTTTTCTGAACCCTTTCAAGTTTCACAACATCCTTTCAAGTTTGCTGTGATAATCAAATATCAACAATACTTCCAAAGTCAACCGGTCTAAATTCAACTTCCACTGATACAGGTACACCTAGTGAAGCGGAAATTCACGTGAGCTGGTGTCGGATCTGAGATTCACAAAGAGTCTCGAGGTCAGGATCTGGTGACATTGACATTGGATATTGAGTTCCCATAGGCACTGTAGCCATGGGAAGAATCCTAAATTTTCATTGATCCACTGCGGTCTGGTTTCTGAGCTGTGCCCCAGTTGTCTGATTTCTAATAATTAAGCGACAGATGAAGAATGTTAAGATGTCCAGGTGTAACAGAGTGACAGCATGGAAATCTTTTCCCATGGGGTCCCAAATGATTTGTGCTGGTCAGAACATCGTATTGATCTCAATGATAATTCAGATAATCGCTTTTGTAGAGGAGTTTACATTTCATCCATGGGACCAGTGAGGACAGCCTTTGTCATTGTACATCCACCTCTCAGTTTTCAGTCTGACCAGATGTAACCATGTCCCACACTGAGAATCTGAGCATTCAACTTGGGAAAGTGATGACTGCTCTCAAAATGGCTGCTGAGGGAGGTTTCACACAATGATCTAGGGTTCACTGTGTTGTGCTTTCCTCATCTCCAGATGAAGTCTGGTAGCAAATCCAAGGGATCTTCAGGTGATGGGTAACATTGATGTTATGAAGCAGGTGGATCAGCCAATCACATTCAGCATTATCACAGTGGCATTACAAGGTTTCTAACAGTATCGTTTGCCTTCAGTTTTGAATAACCTTGTCAAACATTAATAAAAATTCTCAGTTTAGGATTACTATTGGCACAAAGTTCACAGAAAAAAACATTTCATTTGTTAAATTGAATGCTGTGAATAGTATGATGCAGCAGCATGAGTCAATAATATGGAATTTTCTTAATGCAGTGACAAAACCAAATTAAATACAATGTTGGTAAATGTGTGTCTTTCTCTTCAAAAGATGCAAGCACAACAACAGGGACAAGCACCACAACTGCAACGACTGTCAGTTCTACAACTGGTGAGCAAATTCAATTTAACAATCAGGAAGCATTTGGCCAAAATATTTTTCTTCGTGTTGGCATTTGACAATGTCTTTGCTTCTTCATCACCCAAACATAACTTGTGTTCTGAAGACCTGCATTAATTTGTGTCTAAATCTCTACTCAGTTTGAATGTATGAATCTCAATTCCCTCATTGAAGGAAAACACATATTTTGTTGTTACTTAGTTTACACAAATCTGTTGCGCTCCTTTTTTCTCATGCCTTCACAAAGAAATGAATTGTAAATCTTTCACAACTTGTTGCATTCCAATTGGATGTAATGATTGTGAATGCATTTCTTGAGGTGTAGTGGACGTCGAAGAGGGTTAACTCAGATTACAACGGGATCTGGACCAGATGGGCCAATGGGCTGAAAAGTGGCAGATGGAGTTTAATTCAGATAAATGTGAGGTGCTGCATTTTGGGAAAGCAAATCTTAGCAGGATTTATACACTTAATGGTAAGGTCCTAGGAAGTGTTGCAGAACAGAGACCTTGGAATCATAGTTGGTTCATAGACCTTGGTTCATAGTTCCTTGAAAGTGGAGTCGCAGATAGATAGGAGAGTGACGAAAACATTTCGTATGCTTTCCTTTATTGGTCAAAGTATTGAGTACAGGTGTTGGGAGGTCATGTTGCGGCTATACAGGGCATTGGTTAGACCACTGTTGGAATATTGCAAGCAACTCTGGTCTCCTTCCTATCAGAAAGATGTTATGAAACTTGAAAGGATTCAGAAAAGCTTTACAAGGATGTTGCCAGGGTTGGAGGATCTGAGCTATAGGGAGAAGCTGAACAGGCTGGGGCTGTTTTCCCTGGAACGTCGGAGGCTGAGGGGTGACGTGATAGAGGTTTACAAAATTATGAGGGGCATGGATAAGATAAATCGACAAAGTCTATTCCCTGGCGTCAGGGAGTCCAGAACTAGGGCGCATAGGTTTAGGGTGAGAGGGCAAAGATATAAAAGAGACCAAAGAGGCAAATTTTTCACGCAGTTTATGGAATGAGCTGCCTGAGGATGTGATGGAGGCTGGTACAATTGCAACATTTAAAAGGCATTTGGATGGGTACATGAATAGGAAGGATTTGGGGTGATATGGGCCGGGTGCTGGCAGGTGGGACAAGATCGGGCTGGGATATCTGGTCAGCATGGACGGGTTGGACCGCAGGGTCAGTTTCCATGCTGTACATCTCTATGACTCTAAGAATCAACAGCTACAACACAAACAACTACCACAACTGGATCTACAGCCAGTTCCACAACTGGTTAATTACATCCCCTTTCACATTTCACATCTGATTGCCTTCATAGCTTCAACCACTTGTCTCTGAAAGTATGTCCAAATATTCTTCAGAGCTCTTGTCCATTTCACATTCCTGTGGTGCCAGATAAATATGCATTGATTAGATTGTCGAAACATTTCTGCAACTCAGGTCACTTTGCCTTTTGGATTAAAATTGCAAGAGTGGATTCTAAACTAAGTTAGCATCTGGTGATTTTGAATACCATTCATACCTTTCAGAAGAAACAACCACATCTATACAACCAACTACAACTGGCTCCACCAGTGCTACGACTAGAGATGAGTGAGGAATTGCTTCAGTGTGGAATAGCCAGGCCTGAGAGGGAAATGATATTATTACCTTAGTTCTTTATTCGGACATTTCTGACAAATGAATAGCTTCATCCTCGGGAAGCAATGTCTTAACTTCAAAACTAAAATACGAAAGGCAGTAGTCCTCGAGCACATCCAAATCACGGCAGCTACCGGGGTATCTGGCACTGGATATGTCTGTGTTTCTGTGATGCTGACATTTGTACAATAATGAATTCTCGCAACTTTGGTGTATTGAATGTAATTGCATTTGTTTCACTTCAGAACAAACAACGACAACAACAGGGATAACCACCACACCGAGTTCAACTGCAAGTTCCACAACGGGTGAGTGCTGTCTTTTTTCATTCAACATGATAAATAATTAAACAAGATGAATTGGTGACAATTTAAATCCTCGGTGAGTGGAATTCCAGTGTCAGTTGAGTTTGACGTGTCATTCTCACGGCTCAGGAGTTTGTGGGATCACAAGCCGTTCCTGAGACTTGAACATCACCATCATCCACAGCTTTAATCTCCAGCAAACAATCTCCCTGGTATTAGATTAGGAATGGTAGCCACGCAGCGTGCAGATAAATGTTAACAATCGATTATTACCAGTGTAACCCAACAACCATGATTGGTTTATCACAACATTCTTCATTACCCATCCCAAATATGCACATTAAGTGTCTGCTCAAACATCAAATTTAACAAAACAAGGTGAGGACTCATAGCAAAATGCTGGCGTGATGGTGATGTGACAGAACATAGAGAGAATTTTCACTAGTAACTCAGCCGATGTGGCATCATCTCTGTGTCCAGAAAAACAGTCAGCGATCCATATCCTCTGACTTCTTTGGAACTTTGCAATAAATCATTGGGATTCCAGCATAAAAACATGTGTGAAGTATTTCCTCTGCACATGGTGTGATGATTAACATTTCGGTAATATCCGCTTCCATCCAGCAATAAGGAATTGTGCTTTTGTGAAAGTACAATTAAATGTTAAAAATGCTGCTTTGCTACTTCCTGGTTTAGAATGCTCCTTTTCTAATGTTTCACGTGGGTGTTAAAAATTGGCCAATATTGCTATTGGTCATCTTATTGGTGAATGGTCATCCTGGTCCAATACACACACACCAAACGCCTCCAGTTCAAATGGTGTTGAACTAATAGTGATTGTACGCAAGCGATTGTGTTCTCTACATGATTCCATTGGAGACATTCAATGTCAAATTGTCCAAAACACTTTAAGGCTCCTCAGTGAATCACAAGACAATGTGAAGTCTATTAAAAGAGTGGGATTGCTGCATTATCCCTCCAGCAATTCATCACAGGAATTTTGTTCAGACTACCAATTTCGTGTTTGCTATGAAAATCAAACATCAACAACACTTCGGACCACAACCAGCCCAAGGACAACCTCCACTGAAACATGTACACCTGGTAAATCTAAAATTCATGTGTGCTGGTACTTGGGCTATGACTTGCAATGTTTCCCAAGGACAGGAGCTGGCCCAGTTACATTGTATATTGAGTTCCCATAGACCCTGTAGTCATGGGAAAAATCAGAAATTGTCATTGAAAGTAGGTCCAAAGTTCTTTCAGAGCTCTTGTCCATTTCACATTCCTGTGGTGTGATGGAAATGTACATTGATTTGATTATTGTAAAATCTCTGCAACTCAGGACATTTTGCCTTTCTGATTAAAAATCATAAGAGGGGAGACTAAACTGAGAAGGCATCTGGTGTTTTTGAATATCATTCATACATTTCAGAAGCAACAACCACATCTGTACCACCAACAGCAACTGGCTCTACCAGTGCTTCGACTAGAGATGAGTGAGGAATTGCTTCAGTGTGGAATAGCCTGGCCTGAGAGGACATGAAATTATTACCTTAGTTCTTTATCAGGGCATTTCTGACAAATGAATGGCTGCCTTCACGTGAAGTAATGTCTTAACTTCAAACCTAAAATACGAAAGTCAGCAGTGCTCGAGCACATCCAAATCACGGCAGCTACCGGGGTATCGGGCACTGGATGTGTCTGTGCTTCTGTGATGCTGACATTTGCACAATAATGTATTCTCCCAACTTGGGCGTATCGAATGTGATTGCATTTGTTTCACTTCAGAACAAACGACACCAACAGGGATAACCACCACACCGAGTTCAACTGCCAGTTCCACAACGGGTGAGTGCTGTCTTTTTTCATTCAACATGGTAAAGAATGAAATAAGTTAAATCAGTTAAAACTTATATCCTGGTCTATGAAATTTCTCTGTCAATTGAGGTCAATACGTCGTAGTCTCAGCTCACGTGTTTGTTGGAAGTTGAACCATTCCTCACACTTGACCATCAATATCAAAAGCTTTGTCTTTGGCAGAGAGTCTCCCTGCTATTGGATCATAATAGGTTCCCACAGGGTTCCCACAACACAGATGGCCTCCTTCTTCAAACACCACAATTTCCCCCCAGACGTGATCGGCAAAGCTCTCCACCGCATCTCCTCCACTTCCTGCTCCTCCGCCCTTGAGCCCTGCCTCACCAATCACCACCAGGACAGAACCCCACTGGTGCTCACCTACCACCCCACCAACCTCCATATACATCATATCATCCGTTGTCATTTCCCCCACCTCCAAACGGACCCCACTACCAAGGATATATTTCCCTCCCTCCCCTATCAATGTCCCTATCCAGTCCCTGCATGAGTCCCTCGTCAGCTCCACACCCCCCACCAACCCAACCTCAACTCACCGCACCTTCCCCTGCAACCACAAGAAATGCAAATCTTGCGCCCACTCCTCACCCCTTACTTCCCTCCAAGGCCCCAAGGGATCCTTCCATATCCGCCATACATTCACCTACACCTACACACATCATTTACTGCATCTGCTGCACCCAATGTGGCCTCCTCTACATGGGGGACACAGGCCGACTACTTGCGGAATGTTTCAGAGAACACCTCTGGGACACCAGGACCAACCAACAACAACCACCCCGTGGCTCAACACTTCAACTCCCCCTCACACTCTACCAAGGACATGCAAGTCCTTGGACTCCTCCATCTCCAGACCATAGCAACATGACGGCTGGAAGAAGAGCGCCTCAAATTACGCCTAGGAACCCTCCAATCACATGGAATGCACACAGATTTCTCCAGTTTCCTCATTTCCCCTCCCCCCACCTTGTCTCAGTCCCAATCCTCAAACTCAGCACCACCTTCCTAACCTGCAATCTTCTTCCTGACCTCTCCACCCCCACCTCCACTCTGGGCTATCACCCTCACCTTTACCTCCTTCCAACTATCACATTTCCAACACCCTTCCCCCAAGTCCCACCTCCCTACCTTTTATCTTAGCCTGCTTGGCAGTTTCCTCATTTCTGAAAAAGGGCTCATGCCTGAAACGTCGATTCTCCTGTTCCTCGGATGCTGCCTGACCTGCTGTGCTTTTCCAGCAACACATTTTCAGCTCTGATCTCCATCATCTGCAGTCCTCACTTTCTCCCACAGGGCATACTAATAAATGTTAATAGTTGATGAGTGCTATTGTAACACATCAACCAGGTTTAGAGTTTCATACCAATATTGATTACCTATTCCCATTGTACATTTGGTCTTGGTATCAAGTCTCTGCTTTTTCATCAACTTTAACTAAAGAAGGTTAAGACTCACAACAGAATGCTGGTTGTTCTGGTGATGTGACAGAACAAGAAGAGAATTTTCTGAAGAAAGACAACAGATGTGTTATCATCTCTCTGTCCAGAAACACAGTCAACAATCCCAGTCCTTCCACTTCTTTGGAATTTTGCTCTGATTCCTCTGGCTTTCTGTAAAAATGTACACCAAGTATTTTTTTGGAACATTGTGTGACAATTGGCATTCTGGTGATATCTGCTCCCAACCAGCAACAATGAATTTTGCTTTTTTAAAGTACAGTTAAATGTTCAGAATTCTTCTTTGTGACTTATGTGATTTGAATGCTCCTTTTCTATTTACTTCATGTGTGAGTTAAGTATTCTCCAACTTTTCTATTGGTGATCTGTGCTGGTAAATGGTCTTCCTGGTCCTATAAACACATGCCAAACTAATTCAGTCCAATGATGTTGAATTTCTGGTACACACATGGAAGGGATTGTCTTCTAACCCTGATTCCAACTGAGACATTCAGTGTCAATTTGACCAACACACTTCGAGATTCCTAAGTGAATTACAGGACAACACGGATTATATTAAAGGAGTAGGATTACTGTGTGATCACTCTAGCAATTACATTATAGAGTCAGACCCTTCGGTGCAACTCTTCCATGCTGATCAGATATCCTTACCTAATCTGGTGCCAGTTGCCAGCACCTGTCCCATATCCCTCTAAACCCTTCCAATTCATGAGTCCTTCTAGATGCCTTTTAAATGCTGTAATTGCACCAGCCTCTCCCACTTTATCTGGCAGCTCATTCCATTCAAGCATGACCCTTTGTGTGAAAAACTTACTCTTTAGGTCCCTTTTATATTTTTGTCCCCCCTCATCCTAAACCTATGGCCTTTTAATCTGGACTCGCCCACCACAGGGACCTTGTCTGTTTACCGTATCTGTGCCCCTTATGACTATACAAACTTCTGTAAGGTCACCTCTCAGCCTCTGACACTCCTCTGACAGCCCCAGACTATTCAGCCTTTCCCTATCGTTCAAATCCTCCAACTCTGGCAACATCCTTGTTAATTTTTTCTGAACCCTTTCAAGTTTCACAACATCCTTTCAAGTTTGCTGTGAAACTCAAATATCAACAATACTTCCAATGTCAACCGGTCTAAATTCAACTTCCACTGATACAGGTACACCTAGTGAAGCGGAAATTCACGTGAGCTGGTGTCGGATCTGAGATTCACAAAGAGTCTCAAGGTCAGGATCTGGTGACATTGACATTGGATATTGAGTTCCCATAGGTACTTTAGCCTTGGGAAGAATCTTAAATTTTCATTGATCCACTGGGGTCTGGCTTCTGAGTTATGCCTCAGTCATCTGATTTCTAATAATTAAGCGACAGATAGAGAATGTTAAGACGTCCAGGTGTAACAGAGTGACAGCATGGAAATCGTTTCCCATGGGGTCCCAAATGATTAGTGTTAGTCAGAACATCGTATTGATCTCAATGATAATTCAGATAATTGCTTTTGTAGAGGAGTTTACATTTCATCCATGGGACCAGTGAGGACAGCCTTTGTCGTTGTACATCCACCTCTCAGTTTTCAGTCTGACCATATGTAACCATGTCCCACACTGAGAATCTGAGCTTTCGACTTGGGAAAGTGATGACTGCTCTCAAAATGGCTGCTGAGGGAGGATTCACACAATGATCTAGTGTTCACTGTGTTGTGCTTTCCTCATCTCCAGATGAAGTCTGGTAGCAAATCCAAGGGATCTTCAGGTGGTGGGTAACATTGATGTTATGAAGCAGGTGGATCAGCCAATCACATTCAGCATTATCACAGTGGCATTACAAGGTTTCTAGCAGCATGGTGTGCCTTCAGTTTTGAATAACCTTGTCAAACATTGATAATGATTCTCAGTTTAGGATTACTATTGGCACAAAATTCACAGAAAAAAACATTTCATTTGTTAAATTGAATGCTGTGAATAGTATGATGCAGCAGCATGAGTCAATAATATGGAATTTCCTTAATGCAGTGACAAAATCAAATTGAATACAATATTGGTAAATGTGTGTCTTTCTCCTCAAAAGAAGCGACCACAACAACAGGGACAAGCACCACAACTGCAACGACTGTCAGTTCTACAACTGGTGAGCAAATTCAATTTAACAATCAGGAAGCATTTTGCCCAAATATTTTTCTTCATGTTGGCATTTGACAATGTCTTTGCTTCTTCATCACCCAAACATAACTTGTGTTCTGAAGACCTGCATTAATTTGTGTCTAAATCTCTACTCAGTTTGAATGTATGAATCACAATTCCCTCATTGAAGGAAAACACATATTTTGTTGTTACTTAGTTTACACAAATCTGTTGCACCCCTTTTTTCTCATGTCTTCACAAAGAAATGATGTGTAAATCTTTCACAACCTGTTGCATTCCAATTGGATGTAATGATTGTGAATGCATTTCTTGAGGTGTAGTGGACAGCGAAGAGGGTTACCTCAGATTACAACAGGATCTGGACTAGATGGGCCAATGGGCTGAGAAGTGGCAGATGGAGTTTAATTTAGATAAATGTGAGGTGCTGCATTTTGGGAAAGCAAATCTTAGCAGGATTTATACACTTAATAGTAAGGTCCTAGGAAGTGTTGCTGAACAAAGAGACCTTGGAGTGCAGGTTCATAGCTCCTTGAAAGTGGAGTCGCAGATGGATAGGATAGTGACGAAAACATTTCGTATGCTTGCCTTTATTGGTCAAAGTATTGAGTGCAGGTGTTGGGAGGTCATGTTGCGGCTGTACAGGTCATTGGTTAGACCACTGTTGGAATATTGCAAGCAACTCTGGTCTCCTTCCTATCAGAAAGATGTTATGAAACTTGAAAGGATTCAGAAAAGCTTTATAAGGATGTTGCCAGGGTTGGAGGATCTGAGCTATAAGGAGAAGCTGAACAGGCTGGGGCTGTTTTCACTGGAACGTCAGAGGCTGAGGGGTGACCTGATAGAGGTTTACAAAATTATGAGGGGCCTGGATAAGATAAATCGACAAAGTCTATTCCCTGGGGTCAGGGAGTCCAGAACTAGGGCGCATAGGTTTAGGGTGAGAGGGCAAAGATATAAAAGAGACCTAAGAGGCAAATTTTTCACGCAGTTTATGGAATGAGCTGCCAGAGGATGTGATGGAGGCTGGTACAATTGCAACATTTAAAAGGCATTTGGATGGGTATATGAATAGGAAGGATTTGGGGTGATATGGGCCGGGTGCTGGCAGGTGGGACAAGATCGGGTTGGGATACCTGGTCAGCATGGACGGGTTGGACCGAAGGGACTGTTTCCATGCTATACATCTCTATGACTCTAAGAATCAACAGCTACAACACAAACAACTAACACAACTGGATCTACAGCCAGTTCCACAACTGGTGAGTAACATCCCCTTTCACATTTCATTACAATGTATTTTCAAATAAGATTGCCTTCATAGCTTCAACCACTTGTCTTTGAAAGTATGTCCAAATATTCTTCAGAGCTCTTGTCCATTTCACATTCCTGGGGTGCCATGTAAATATACATTGATTAGATTGTCGAAACATTTCTGCAACTCAGGTCACTTTGCCTTTTTGATTAAAATTGCAAGAGTGGATTCTAAACTAAGTTAGCATCTGGTGATTTTGAATACCATTCATACCTTTCAGAAGAAACAACCACATCTATACAACCAACTACAACTGGCTCCACCAGTGCTTCGACTAGAGATGAGTGAGGAATTGCTTCAGTGTGGAATAGCCAGGCCTGAGAGGGAAATGATATTATTACCATAGTTCTTTATTTGGGCATTTCTGACAAATGAATAGCTTCATCCTCGGGAAGCAATGTCATAACTTCAAAACTATAATACGAAAGGCAGTAGTCCTCGAGCACGTCCAAATCACGGCTGCTACCGGGGTATCGGGCACTGGATATGTCTGTGTTTCTGTGATACTGACATTTGCACAATAATGTCTTCTCCCAACTTGGGCGTATTGAATGTAATTGCATTTGTTTCACTTCAGAACAAACAACGACAACAACAGGGATAACCACCACACCGAGTTCAACTGCCAGTTCCACAACGGGTGTGTGCTGCCTTTTTTCATTGAATATGATAAATAATTAAACAAGATGAATTGGTGACAATTTAAATCCTCGGTCAGTGGAATTCCAGTGTCAGTTGAGTTTGACGTGTCATTCTCAAAGCTCAGGAGTTTGTGGGATCACAAGCCGTGCCTGGGACTTGAACATCACCATCATCCACAGCTTTAATCTCCAGCAAACAATCTCCCTGGTATTAGATCAGGAATCGTTCCCACACAGCGTGCAGATAAATGTTAACAATTGATTATTACCAGTGTAACCCAACAACCAGGATTGGTTTACCACAACATTATTGTTTACCCATTCCCAATATGCACATTAAGTGTCTGCTCAAACATCAAATTTAACAAAACAAGGTGAGGATTCATAACAAAATGCTGGCGTGATGGTGATGTGACAGAACATAGAGAGAATTTTCACAAGTTACACAGCAGATGTGGCATCATCTCTGTGAGCAGAAACACAGTCAGCGCTCCAAATCCTCCGACTTCTTTGGAACGTTGCAGTAAATCATTGGGCATCCATCATAAGAACATGTGTGAAATATTTCCTCTGAACATGGTGTGATGATTAACATCCTGGTGATATCCACTTCCATCCAGAAACAAGGAATTGTGCTTTTGTGAAAGTACAATTAAATGTTAAAAATGCTGCTTTGCTACTTCCTGGTTTAAAATGCTCCTTTTCTAATGTTTCATGTGGGTGTTAAAAATTGGCCAACATTTGTATTGGTCATCTTATTGGTGAATGGTCATCCTGGTCCAATACACTCAAACCAAACGCCTCCAGTTTAAATGTTTTTACGCAAGCGATTGTGTTCTCTACATGATTCCATTGGAAACATTCAGTATCAAATTGTCCAAAACACTTTAAGGCCACTCAGGGAATCACAAGACAATGTGAAGTGTATTAAAGGAGTGGGATTGCTATTTAATCCCTCCAGCAATTCATCACAGGAATTTTGTTCAGACTACCAATTTCGAGTTTGCTATGAAAATCAAACATCAACAACACTGCCGACCACAACCGGCTCAAGGACAACCTCCACTGAAACATGTACAACTGGCCAATCTAAAATTCATATGTGCTGGAATTTGGGCTATGACTTACAAAGTTTCTCAAGGACAAGAGCTGGCCCAGTTACAGTGTATATTGAGTTACCATAGACCCTGTAGTCATGGGAAGAATCAGAAATTGTCATTGAAAGTAGGTCCAAAGTTCTTTCAGAGCTCTTGTCCATTTCACATTCCTGTGGTGTGATGGAAATGTACATTGATTCGATTATTGTAAAATCTCTGTAACACAGGTGAATTTGCTTTTCTGATTAAAAATCACATGAGTGGAGTCTAAACAAAGTTGGCATCTGGTGATTTTGAATATCAATCATACATTTCAGAAGAAACAACCACATCTTTGCCACCAACTACAACTGGCTCTACCAGTGCTTCGACTAGAGATGAGTGAGGAATTGTTTCAGTGTGGAATATCCAGGGCTGAGAGGAAAATGATATTATTACATTAGTTCTTTATTCGGACATTTCTGGAAAATGAATAGCTTAATCCTCGTGCAGCAATGTCTTAACTTCAAAACTAAAATACGAAAGGCAGCAGTTCTCGAGCACATCCAAATCACGGCAGCTACCGGGGTATCTGGCACTGGATATGTCTGTGTTTCTGTGATGCTGACATTTGCACAATAATGTCTTCTCGCAACTTTGGTGTATTGAATGTAATTGCATTTGTTTCACTTCAGAACAAACTACGACAACAACAGGGATAACCACCACACCGAGTTCAACTGCAAGTTCCACAACGGGTGAGGCTGTCATTTTTCATTCAACATGATAAATAATTAAACAAGATGAATTGCTGACAATTTAAATCCTCGGTTAGTGGAATTCTAGTGTCAGTTGAGTTTGACGTGTCATTCTCAAAGCTCAGGGGTTTGTGGGATCACAAGCCATTCCTGAGACTTGAACATCACCATCATCCACAGCTTTAATCTCCAGCAAACAATCTCCCTGGTATTAGGTCAGAAATGGTTCCCACACAGCATGCAGATAAACGTTAACAATCGATTATTACCTGTGTAACCTAACAAACAGGATTGGTTTACCACAACATTCTTGCTTACCCATCCCCAATATGCACATTAAGTTTCTGCTCAAACATCAAATTTAACATAACAAGGTGAGGGCTCAAAGCAAAATGCTGGTGTGATGGTGATGTGACAGAACATAGAGAGAATTTTCACTAGTAACTCAGCCGATGTGCCATCATCTCGGTGACCAGAAACACAGTCAGGGCTCCACATCCTCTGACTTCTTTGGAACTTTGCAATAAATCATTGGGCTTCCAGCATTAGAACATGTGTGAAGTAATTGCTCTGAAGATGGTCTGATAATTAACATTTCGGTAATATCCGCTTCCATCCAGCAACAAGGAATTGTGCTGTTGTGAAAGTACAATTAAACGTTAAAAATACTGCCATGATAATTGCTGGTTTAGAATGCTCCTTTTCTCATGTTTCATATGGGTATTAAAAATTGGCCAACATTTCTATTGGTCATCTTATTGGTGAATGGTCATTCTGGTCCAATACACACACACCAAACGCCTCCAGCTCAAATGATGTTGAACTGATAGAGATTGTACGCAAGCAATTGTATTATCTACATGATTCCATTGGACACATTCAGTGTCAAATTTTCCAAAACACTTTAAGGCTACTCAGTGAATCACAAGACAATGTCAAATCTATTAAAGGAGTGGGATTGCTGTATTATCCCACTAGCAATTCATCCCAGGAATTTTGTTCAGACTACCAATTTCGTGTTTGCTATGAAAATCAAACATCAACAACACAGCCGACAACAACTGGCCCAAGGACAACCTCCACTGAAAAATGTACACCTGGTCAATCTAAAATTCATGTGTGCTGGTATTTGGGCTATGACTTCCAAAGAGTCTCAAGGACAGGAGCTGGCCCAGTTGATATTGGATATTGAGTCCCCAGAGACCGTGTAGTCATGGGAAAAATCAGAAATTGCCAGGGAAAGTAGGCACAAGGTTCTTTCAGAGCTCTTGCCCATTTCACATTCCTGTGGTGCGATGGAAATGTACATTGATTTGATTATTGCAAAATCTCTGTAACTCAGGTCACTTTGCCTTTCTGATTAAAAATCACAAGAGTGAAGTCTGAACTAGGTTTGCATCTGGTGATTTTGGATATCATTCATACATTTCAGAAGAAACAAACACATCAGTACCACCAACTACAACGGGCTGTACCAGTGCTTCGACTAGAGATGAGTGAGGAACTGCTTCAGTGTGGAATAGAAAGGCCTTAGAGGGAAATGATATTATTACCTGAGTTCTTTATTCGAACATTTCTGACAAATGAATAGCTTCATCTTCACGAAGCAATGTCTTAACTTCAAAACTAAAATACGAAGGTCAGCAGTGCTCGAGCACATCCAAATCACGGCTGCTACCGGGGTATCTGGCAATGGATATGTCTGTGTTTCTGTGATGCTGACATTTGTACAATAATGGGGTCTTCTCCCAACATGGGCATATTGAATGTGATGGCATTTGTTTCACTTCAGAACAAACAACGACAACAACAGGGATAACCACAACACCGAGTTCAACTGCAGGTTCCACAACGGGTGAGTGCTGTCCTTATTCATTCAATATGATAAATAATTAAACAAGATGAATTGGTGACAATTTAAATCCTCGGTCAGTGGAATTCCAGTGTCAGTTGAGTTTGACGTGTCATTCTCACAGCTCAGGAGTTTGTGGGATCACAAGCCGTTCCTGAGACATGAACATCACCATCATCCACAGCTTTAATCTCAAGCAAAAAATCTCCCTGGTATTAGATCAGGAATCGTTCCCACCCAGCGTGCAGATAAATGTTAACAATCGATTATTACCGGTTTAACCCAACATCCAGGATTGGTTTACCACAACATTCTTCATTACCCATTCCCAATATGCACATTAAGTGTCTGCTCAAACATCAAATTTAACAAAACAAGGTGAGGACTCCTAACAAAATGCTGGCGTGATGGTGATGTGACAGAACATAGAGAGAATTTTCACAAGAAACTCAGCAGATGTGACATCATCTCTGTGAGCAGAAACACAGTCAGCGCTCCAAATCCTCCGACTTCTTTGGAACGTTGCAGTAAATCATTGGGCTTCCAGCATAAGAACATGTATGAAATATTTCCTCTGAACATGGTGTGATGATTAACATCCTGGTGATATCCGCTTCCATCCAGAAACAAGGAAATGTGCTTTTGTGAAAGTACAAGTAAGTGATAAAAATGCTGCTTTGCTACTTCCTGGTTTAAAATGCTCCTTTTCTAATGTTTCATGTGGGTGTTAAAAATTGGCCAACATTTCTATTGGTCATCTTATTGGTGAATGGTCATCCTGGTCCAATACACACACACCAAACACCTCCAGTTCAAATGATTGTACGCAAGCGATTGTGTTCTCACATGATTCCATTGGAAACATTCAGTATCAAATTGTCTAAAACACTTTAAGGCCACTCAGGGAATCACAAGACAATGTGAAGTCTATTAAAGGAGTGGGATTGCTCTATTATCCCTCCAGCAATTCATCACAGGAATTTTGTTCAGACTACCAATTTCGAGTTTGCTAGGAAAATCAAACATCAAAAACACTGCCGACCACAACCGGCTCAAGGACAACCTCCACTGAAACATGTACACCTGGTCAATCTAAAATTCATGTGTGCTGGAATTTGGGCTATGAATTACAAAGTGTCTCAAGGACAGGAGCTGGCCCAGTTGACATTGGATATTGAGTTCCCAGAGACCCTGTAGTCATGGGAAGAGTCAGAAATTGTCATTGAAAGTTGGTCCAAAGTTCTTTCAGAGCTCTTGTCTATTTCACATTCCTGTGGTGCGATGGAATAGTACATTGATTAGATGATTGTAAAATCTCTGTAACTCAAGTTACTTTGCCTTTCTGATTAAAAATCACAAGAGTGGATTCTAAACTAAGTTGGCATCTGGTGATTTTGAATATCATTTATACATTTCAGAAGAAACAACCACATCAGTACCACCAACTACAACTGGCTCTACCAGTGCTTCGACTAGAGTTGAGTGAGGAATTGCTTCAGTGTGGAATAGAAAGGCTTGAGAGGGAAATTATATTATTACCTTAGTTCTTAATTCGGGCATTTCTGACAAATGAATAGCTTCATCCTCGCGAAGCAATGTCTTAACTTCAAAACTAAAATACGAAAGTCAGCAGTGCTCGAGCACATCCAAATCACGGCAGCTACCGGGTTATCTGGCACTTGATATGTCTGTGTTTCTGTGATGCTGACATTCGCACAATAATGTCTTCTCCCAACTTGGGCGTATTGAATGTGATTGCATTTGTTTCACTTCAGAACAAACAACGACGACAACAGGGATAACCACCACACCGAGTTCAACTGCCAGTTCCACAACTGGTGAGTGCTGTCTTTTTTCATTCAACATGATAAATAATTAAACAAGATGAATTGGTGACAATATAAATCCTCAGTCAGTGGAATTCCAGTGTCAGTTGAGTTTGACGTGTCATTCTCAAAGCTCAGGAGTTTGTGGGATCACAAGCCATTCCTGAGACTTGAACATCACCATCATCCACAGCTTTAATCTCCAGCAAACAATCTCCCTGGTATTAGATCAGAAATAATTCCCAACCAGTGTGCAGATAAATGTTAACAATCAATTATTAGCAGTGTAACCCAACAATCAGGATTGGTTTACCACAACATTCTTGATTACCCATCCCCATTATGAACATTAAGTGTCTGCTCAAACATCAAATTGAACAAAGCATGGTGAGGGCTCAAAGCAAAATGCTGGCATGATGGTGATGTGACAGAACATAGATAGAATTTTCACTACTAACTCAGCAGATGTGGCATCATCTCTTTGACCAGAAACACAGTCAGCGCTCCAAATCCTCCGACTTTTTTGCAACTTTGCAATAAATCATTGGACTTCCAGCATTCGAACATGTGTGAAATATTTCCTCTGAACATGGTGTGATGCTAAACATTTCAGTGATATCCGCTTCCATCCAGCAACAAGGAATTGTGCTTTTGTGAAAGTACAATTAAATGTAAAAAATGCTGCCATGATAGTTCCTGGGTTAGAATGCTCCAATTCTCATGTTTCATATGGGTATTAAAAATTGGCCAACATTTCTATTGGTCATCTTATTGGTGAAGGGTCATTCTGGTCCAATACACACACACCAAACGCCTCCAGTTCAACTGTTGTTGGACTGATAGAGATTGTACGCAAGCGATTGTGTTCTCCACATGATTCCATTGGAGACATTCAGTGTCAATTTGTCCAAAACACTTTAAGGCTACTCAGTGAATCACAAGACAATGTGAAGTCTATTAAAGGAGTGGGATTGCTGTATTATCCCTCCAGAAAACATCACAGGAATTTTGTTCAGACTACCAATTTCGATTTAGCTAGGAAAATCAAACATCAACAACAAAGCCGACCACAACCGGCCCAAGGCCAACCTCCCCTGAACAAAGTACACCTGGTCAATCTAAAATTCATGTGTGCTGGTATTTGGGATATGATTTGCAAAGTGTCTCAAGGACAGGAGCTGGCCCAGTTGACATTGGGTATTGAGTTCCCATAGACCCTGTAGTCATGAGAAGAATCAGAAATTGTCATGGAAAGTAGGTCCAAAGTTCTTTCAGAGCTCTTGTCCATTTCACTGTGGTGCGTTGGAAATGTACATTGATTAGATTATTGTAAGATCTCTGTAACTCAGATCACTTTGCCTTTCTGATTAAAAATCACAAGAGTGGAGTCTAAACAAAGTTGGCATCTGGTGATTTTGAATATCAATCATACATTTCAGAAGAAACTACCACATCTGTACCACCAACTACAACTGGCTCTACCACTTCCACGACTAGAGGTGAATGAGGAATTGCTTCAGGGTGGAATAGAAAGGCTTGAGAGGGAAATGATATTATTACCTCAGTTCTTTATTCGGGCATTTCTGACAAATGAATAGCTTCATCCTCGGGAAGCAATGTCTTAACTTCAAAACTATAATACATTTCAGTAATATCCGCTTCCACCCAGCAACAAGGAATTGTGCTTTTGTGAAAGTACAATTAAATGTTAAAAATGCTACTTTGCTACTTCCTGGTTTAAAATGCTCCTTTTGTAATGTTTCATGTGGGTGTTAAAAATTGGCCAACATTTCTATTGGTCATCTTATTGGTGAATGGTCATCCTGGTCCAATACACACATACAAAACGCCTCCAGTTCAAATGATTGTACGCAAGAGATTGTGTTCTCTACATGATTCTATTGGAGACATTCAGTGTCAAATTGTCCAAAACATTTAAGGCCACTCAGTGAATCACAAGTCAATGTGAAGTCTATTAGAGAAGTAGGATTGCTGTATTATCCCTCCAGCAATTCATCACAGGAAGTTTGTTCAGACTACCAATTTCGAGTTTGCTATGAAAATCAAACATCAACAACACTTCAGACCACAACCAGCCCAAGGACAACCTCCACTGAAACATGTACACCTGGTAAATCTAAAATTCTTGTATGCTGGTATTTGGGCAATAATTTACAAAGTGTCTCAAGGACAGGAGCTGGCCTATTTGACATTGGATATGGATTACCCATAGACCCTGCAGTCATGGGAAGAATCAGAAATTGTCATTGAAAGTAGGTCCAAAGTTCTTTCAGAGCTCTTGTCCATTTCACATTCCTGTGGTGCGATGGAAATGTACATTGATTAGATTATTGTAAAATCTCTGTAACTCAGGTCACTTTACCTTTCTGATTAAAAATCACAATAATGGAGTCTAAACTAAGTTGTCATCTGGAGATTTTGAATATCATTCATACATTTCAGAAGAAACTACCACATCTGTACCACCAACTGCAACTGGCTCTACCATTGCTTCGACTAGAGACGAGTGAGGAATTCCTTCAGTGTGGAATATCTGGGCCTGAGATTGAAATGATATTATTACCTTAGTTCTTTAGTCGGCCATTTCTGACAAATGAATAGCAGCATCCTCGCAATGCTTAGCCTTAACTTCAAAACTAAAATACTAAAGGCAGCATTGCTTGAGCTCATCCAAATCACGGCATCTACCGGTGTATCTAGCACTGGACATGTCTGTGTTTCTGTGATGCTGACATTTGCACAATAATTTCTTCTTCCAACTTCGGCGTAATGAATGTGATTGCATTTGTTTTACTTCAGAACAAACAACGACAATAACAGGGATAACCAACACACTGAGTTCAACTGCCAGTTCCACAACTGGTGAGTGCTGTCTTGTTTCATTCAACATGATAAAGAATGAAATAAGTTAAATCCGTTAAAACTTAAATTCTGGTCCATGAAAGTTTTCTGTCAATCGAGGTCAATATGTCGTAGTCTCAGCTCACGTGTTTGTGGCATCTTGAAGCATTCCTCAGACTTGAACATCATCAATGTCAAAAGCTTTGTCTTAGGCAGAGAATCTCCCTGGTATTGGATCATCACAGGTTCACACAGGGTTCCCACAACCCAAATGGCCTCCTTCTTTTACACCGCAATTTCCCCCCAGATGTGATCGGCAATGCTCTCCACCGCATCTCCTCCACTTCCTGCTCCTCGGCCCTTGCGCCCTGCCCCTCCAATCACCACCAGGACAGAACCCCACTGGTCCTCACCTAACACCCCACCAACCTCCGTATACATCATATCATTCGTTGTCATTTCCACCACCTCCAAACGGATCCCACTACCAGGGATATATTTCCCTCCCCTCCCCTATCAATGTTCCGAAAAGACCACTCCCTCCATGACTCCCTTGTCAGGTCCACAACCCCACCAAGCCAACCTCAACTCCCAGCACCTTCCCCTGCACCAGCAAGAAATGCAAACCTAGGGCCCACACCTTCCCCCTTACTTCCCTCCAAGGCCCCAAGGGATCCTTCCACATCCACCACACATTCACCTACACTTACACACATCATTTACTGCATCTGCTGCACCCGATGTGGCCTCCTCTATATTGGGGAGGCAGGCCGCCTACTTGCGGAATGTTTCAGAGAACACGTCTGGGACACCCGGACCCACCAACTCAACCACCCCGTGGCTCAACACTTCAACTCCCCCTCCCACTCCACCAAGGACATGCAAGTCCTTGGACTCCTCCATCTCCAGACCATAGCAACACGACGGCTGGAAGAAGAATGCCTCATCTTCTGCCTAGGAACCCTACAATCACAAGGAATGAATTCAGATTTCTCCCGTTTCCTCATTTCCCCTCCCCCCACCTTGTTTCAGTCCCAATCCTCAAACTCAGCACCACCTTTCTAACTTGCAATCTTCTTCCTGACGTCTCCGCCCCCACCTGCACTCTGGGCTATCACCCTCACCTTAACCTCCTTCCACGTATCACATTTCCAACACCCCTCCCCCACGTCCCTCCTCCTTACCTTTTATCTTAGCCTGCTTGGCACACTTTCCTCATTCCTGAAAAAGGGCTCATACCCGAAACGTCGATTCTCCTGTTCCTTGGATGCTGCCTGACCTGCTGCGCTTTTCCAGCAACACATTTTCAGCTCTGATCTCCATCTTCTGCAGTCCTCACTTCTCCCACAGGGCAGACGAATAAATGTTAATAGTTGATGAGTGTGAATGTAACCCAACACCCAGGTTTAGATTTTCATACCAATATTGATTACCTATTCCCATTGTACATTGGCCCTTGAGATTAAGTCTCTGCTTTTTCATCAACTTTAACTAAAGAAGATTAAGACTCACAACAGAATGCTGGTTGTTCTGGTGATGTGACAGAACAAGAAGAGAATTTTCTGAAGAAAGACAACAGATGTGTTATCATCTCCATGTCCAGAAACACAGTCAACAATCCCAGTCCTTCCACTTCTTTGGAATTTTGCTCTGATTCCTCTGGCTTTCTGTAAAAATGTACACCAAGTATTTTTTTGGAACATTGTGTGACGATTGGCATTCTGGTGATATCTGCTCCCAAACAGGAACGATGAATTTTGCTTTTTTAAAGTACAGTTAAATGTTCAGAATTCTTCTTTGTCACTTATGTAATTTGAATGCTCCTTTTCTATTTGCTTCATGTGTGAGTTAAGTATTCTCCAACTTTTCTACTTGTGATCTGTGTTGGTAAATGGTCTTCCTGGTCCTATAAACACCTGCCAAACTACTTCAGTCCAAAGGATGTTGAATTTGTGGGACACACATGGAAGGGATTGTCTTCTAACCCTGATTCCAACTGAGACATTCAGTGTCAATTTGACCAACACACTTCGAGATTCCTAAGTGAATTACAGGACAACACGGATTATATTAAAGGAGTAGGATTACTGTGTGATCACTCTAGCAATTACATTATAGAGTCAGACCCTTCGGTGCAACTCTTCCACGCTGATCAGATATCCTTACCTAATCTGGTGCCAATTGCCAGCACCTGGCCCATATCCCTCTAAACCCTTCCAATTCATTAGCCCTTCTAGATGCCTTTTAAATGCTGTAATTGCACCAGCCTCTCCCACTTCCTCTGGCAGCTCATTCCGTTCAAGCATGACCCTTTGTGTGAAAAGCTTACCCTTTAGGTAACTTTTATATATTTTTCCCCCCTCACCCTAAACTTATGGCCTTTTAATCTGGACTCGCCCACCACAGGGACCTTGTCTGTTTACCGTATCTGTGCCCCTTATGACTGTACAAACTTCTGTAAGGTCACCTCTCCGCCTCTGACACTCCTCTGACAGCCCCAGACTATTCAGCCTTTCCCTATCGTTCAAATCCTCCAACTCTGGCAACATCCTTGTTAATCTTTTCTGAACACTTTCAAGTTTCACAACATCCTTTCAAATTTGCCGTGAAAATCAAATATCAACAATACTTCCAATGTCAACCGGTCTAAATTCAACTTCCACTGATACAGGTACACCTCGTGAAGCGAAAATTCATGTGAGCTGTTGTCGGATCTGAGATTCACAAAGAGTCTCGAGGTCAGGATCTGGTCACATTGACATTGGATATTGAGTTCCCATAGACACTGTAGTCATGGGAAGAATATTACATTTCCATTGATCCACTGGGGTCTGGCTTCTGAGCTATGCCTCATTCGTCTGATTTGTAATAATTACGCGACAGATGGAGAACGTTAAGATGTCCAGGTGTAACAGAGTGACAGTATGGAAACCTTTTCCCATGGGGTCCCAAATGATTAGTGTTAGTCAGAACATCGTATTGATCTCAATGATAATTCAGGTAATTGCTTTTGTAGAGGAGTTTACATTTCATCCATGGGACCAGTGAGGACAGCCTTTGTCGTTGTACATCCACCTCTCAGTTTTCAGTCTGACCATATGTAACCATGTCCCACACTGAGAATCTGAGCATTCAACTTGGGAAAGTGATGACTGCTCTCAAAATGGCTGCTGAGGGAGGATTCACACAATGATCTAGGGTTCACTGTGTTGTGCTTTCCCCATCTCCAGATGAAGTCTGGTAGCAAATCCAAGGGATCTTCAGGTGATGGGTAACATTGATGTTATGAAGCAGGTGGATCAGCCAATCACATTCAGCATTATCACAGTGGCATTACAAGGTTTCTAGCAGCATGGTGTGCCTTCAGTTTTGAATAACCATGTCAAACATTGATAATAATTCTCAGTTTAGGATTACTATTGTCACAAAGTTTACAGAAGAAAACATTTCATTTGTTAAATTGAATGCTGTGAATAGTATGATGCAGCAGCATGAGTCAATAATATGGAATTTTTGTTAATGCAGTGACAAAATCAAATTAAATACAATATTGGTAAACGTGTGTCTTTCTCTTCAAAAGAAGCGACCACAACAACAGGGACAAGCACCACAACTGCAATGACTGTCAGTTCTACAACTGGTGAGCAAATTCAATTTAACAATCAGGAAGCATTTGGCCAAAATATTTTTCTTCGTGTTGGCATTTGACAATGTCTTTGCTTCTTCATCACCCAAACATAACTTGTGTTCTGAAGACCTGCATTAATTTGTGTCTAAATCTCTACTCAGTTTGAATGTATGAATCTCAATTCCCTCATTGAAGGAAAACACATATTTTGTTGTTACTTAGTTTACACAAATCTGTTGCGCTCCTTTTTTCTCATGCCTTCACAAAGAAATGAAATGTAAATCTTTCAAAACCTGTTGCATTCCAATTGGATGTAATGATTGTGAATGCATTTCTTGAGGTGTAGTGGACAGCGAAGAGGGTTACCTCAGATTACAACGGACTATGGACCAGATGGGCCAATGGGCTGTGAAGTGGCAGATGGAGTTTAATTTAGATAAATGTGAGGTGCTGCATTTTGGGAAAGCAAATCTTAGCAGGATTTATACACTTAATGGTAAGGTCCTAGGAAGTGTTGCTGAAAAAAGAGACCTTGGAGTGCAGGTTCATAGCTCCTTGAAAGTGGAGTCGCAGATAGATAGGATAGTGAATAAAGCATTTAGTATGCTTTCCTTTATTGGACAGAGTATTGAGTACAGGCATTGGGAGGACATGTTGCGGCTGTACAGGGCATTGGTTAGACCACTTTTGGAATATTGCAAGCAATTCTGGTCTCCTTCCTATCAGAAAGATGTTATGAAACTTGAAAGGATTCAGAAAAGCTTTACAAGGATGTTGCCAGGGTTGGAGGATCTGAGCTATAGGGAGAAGCTGAACAGGCTTTGGCTGTTTTCCCTGGAACGTCGGAGGCTGAGGGGTGACCTGATAGAGGTTTACAAAATTATGAGGGGCATGGATAAGATAAATCGACAAAGTCTTTTCCCTGGCGTCGGGGAGTCCAGAAATAGAGGGCATAGGTTTAGGGTAAGAGGGGAAAGATATAAAAGAGACCTAAGGGGCAACATTTTCACGTAGTTTATGGAATGAGCTGCCAGAGGATGTGGTGGAGGCAGGTACAATTGCAACATTTAAAAGGCATTTGAATGGGTATATGAATAGGAAGGGTTTGGGGTGATATGGGCCGGGTGCTGGCAGGTGGGACAAGAATGGGTTGGGATATCTGGTCAGCATGGATGGGTTGGACCGAAGGGTCTGTTTCCATGCTGTACATCTCTATGACTCTAAGAATCAACAGCTACAACACAAACAACTACCACAACTGGATCTACAGCCAGTTCCACAACTGGTGAGTAACATCAGCTTTCACATTTCATTACAATGTATTTTCACATCAGATTGCCTCCATAGCTTCAACCACTTGTCTCTGAAAGTATGACCAAATATTCTTCAGAGCTCTTGTCCATTTCACATTCCTGTGGTGCCATGTAAATATGCATTGATTAGATTGTCGAAACATTTCTGCAACTCAGGTCACTTTGCCTTTTTGATAAAAATTGCAAGAGTGGATTCTAAACTAAGTTGTCATCTGGTAATTTTGAATACCATTCATACCTTTCAGAAGAAACAAACACATCTATACAACCAACTACAACTAGCTCCACCAGTGCTTCGACTAGAGATGAGTGAGGAAGTGCTTCAGTGTGGAATAGCCAGGCCTGAGAGGGAAATGATATTATTACCTTAGTTCTTTATTCGGACATTTCTGACAAATGAATAGCTTCATCCTCGGGAAGCAATGTCTTAACTTCAAAACTAAAACACGAAAGGCAGTAGTCCTTGAGCACATCCAAATCACGGCAGCTACCGGGGTATCGGGCACTGGATATGTCTGTGTTTCTGTGATGCTGACATTTGTACAATAATGTCTTCTCCCAACTTGGGCGTATTGAATGTGATTGCATTTGTTTCACTTCAGGACAAACAACGACAACAACAGGGATAACCACCACACCGAGTTCCCCTGCCAGTTCCACAACGGGTGAGTGCTGTCTTTTTTCATTCAACATGATAAATAATTAAACAAGATGAATTGGTGACAATTTAAATCCTCGGTCAGTGGAATTCCAGTGTCAGTTGAGTTTGACGTGTCATTCTCACAGCTCAGGAGTTTGTGGGATGACAAGCCGTTCCTGAGACTTGAACATCACCATCACCCACAGCTTTAATCTCCAGCAAACAATCTCCCTGGTATTAGATTAGGAATGGTAATCACGCAGCGTGCAGATAAATGTTAACAATCGATTATTACCAGTGTAACCCAACAACCAGGATTGGTTTACCACAACATTCTTTATTACCCATTCCCAATATGCACATTAAATGTCTGCTCAAACATCAAATTTAACAAAACAAGATGAGGACTCAAAGCAAAATGCTGGCGTGATGGTGATGTGACAGAACATAGAGAGAATTTTCACTCGTAACTCAGCCGATGTGGCATCATCTCTGTGACCAGAAACACAGTCAGCGCTCCAAATCCTCCGACTTCTTTGGAACTTTGCAATAAATCATTGGGATTCCAGCATAAAAACATGTGTGAAGTATTTCCTCTGCACATGGTGTGATGATTAACATTTCGGTAATACCCGCTTCCATCCAGCAACAAGGAATTGTTCTTTTGTGAAAGTACAATTAAATGTTAAAAATGCTGCATTGCTACTGCCTGGTTTAGAATGCTCCTTTTCTAATGTTTCATGTGGGTGTTAAAATTTGGACAATATTTCTATTGGTCATCTTATTGGTGAATGGTCATCCTGGTCCAATGCACACACACAAAACACCTGCAGTTCAAATGATTGTACACAAGTGATTCTGTTCTCTACATGATTCCATTGGAGACATTCAATGTCAAATTGTCCAAAACACTTTAAGGCCACTCAGTGAATCACAAGACAATGTGAAGTCTATTAAAGGACTGGGATTGCTGTATTATCCCTCCAGCAATTCATCCCAGAAATTTTGTTCAGACTACCAAATTCGAGTTTGCTATGAAAATCAAACCTCAACAACACTGCCGACCACAACCGGCCCAAACACAACCTCCACTGAAACATGTCCACCTGGAAAATTTAAAATTCATGTATGCTGGTATTTCTGCTTTGATTTTCAAAGTGTCTCAAGGACAGGAGCTGGCCCAGTTAACATTGGATATTGAGTACCCATGGACCCTGTAGTCATGGGAAGAATCAGAAATTGTCATTGAAAGTACGTCCAAAGTTCTTTCAGAGCTCTTGTCCATTTCACATTGCTGTGGTGCAATGAAAATGTACATTGATTAGATTATTGTACAATCTCTGCAACTCAGGTCACTTTGCCTTTCTGAGTAAAAATCACATGAGTGGAGTCTAAACTAAGTTAGCATTTGGTGATTTTGAATATTATTCATACATTTCAGAAGAAACAGCCACATCTATAACACCAACTACAACTGGCTCTACCAGTGCTTCGACTAGAGATGAGTGAGGAATTGAATCAGTGTGAAATAGTCAGGCCTGAGAGGGAAATGATTTTATTACCTTAGTTCCTTATTCGGGCATTTCTGACAAATGAATAGTTTCATCCTCGCGAAGCAATGTCTTAACTTCAAAACTAAAATACGAAAGGCAGTAGTCCTCGAGCACATCCAAATCACGGCAGCTACCGGGGTACCTGGCACTGGATATGTCTGTGTTTCTGTGATGCTGACATTTGCACAATAATGTCTTCTCCCAACTTGGGCGTATTGAATGTGATTGCATTTGTTTCACTTCAGAACAAACAACGACAACAACAGGGATAACCACCACACCGAGTTCAACTGCAAGTTCCACAACGGGTGAGTGCTGTCTTTTTTCATTCAACATGATAAATAATTAAACAAGATGAATTGGTGACAATTTAAATCCTCGGTGAGTGGAATTCCAGTGTCAGTTGAGTTTGACGTGTCATTCTCACAGCTCAAGAGTTCGTGGAATCACAAGCCGGTCCTGAGACTTGAACATCACCATCATCCACAGCTTTAATCTCCAGCAAACAATCTCCCTGGTATGAGATCAGGAATGATTCCCATCCAGCATGCAGATAAATGTTAACAATCAATTATTACCAGTGTAACCCAACAACCAGGATTGGTTTACCACAACATTATTGTTTACCCATCCCCAATATGCACATTAAGTGTCTGCTCAAACATAAACTTGAACAAAACAAGGTGAGGGCTCAATGCAAAATGCTGATGTGATGGTGATGAGACAGAACATAGAGAGAATTTTCATTAGTAACTCAGCAGATGTGGCATCATCTGTGCGACCAGAAATACAGTCAGCGCTCCAAATCCACCAACTTCTTTGGAACTTTGCAATAAATCATTGGGCTTCCAGCATAAGAACATGTGTGATGTTTTTCCTCTGAACATGGTGTGATGATTAACATTCTGGAGATATCCGCTTCCATCCAGCAACAAGGAATTGTGCTTTTGTGAAAGTACAATTAAATGTTAAAAATGCTGCTTTGCTGCTTCCTGGTTTAAAATGCTCCTTTTCCAATGTTTCATGTGGGCCTGATGAAGGGCTTATGCTCGAAACGTTGAATTCTCTATTCCTGAGATGCTGCCTAACCTGCTGTGCTTTGACCAGCAACACATTTGCAGGTGTTAAAAATTGCCCAACATTTCTATTGGTCATCTTATTGGTGAATGGTCATCCTGGTCCAATACACACACACCAAACGCCTCCAGTTCAAATGATTGTACGCAAGAGATTGTGTTCTCTACATGATTCCATTGAAGACATTCACTGTCAAATTGTCCAAAACATTTAAGGCCACTCAGTGAATCACAAGACAATGTGAAGTCTATTAGAGAAGTAGGATTGCTGTATTATCCCTCCAGCAATTCGTCACAGGAATTTTGTTCAGACTACCAATTTCGTGTTTGCTATGAAAATCAACATCAACAACATTTCGGACCACAACCAGCCCAAGGACAACCTCCACTGAAACATGTACACCTGGTAAATCTAAAATTCTTGTATGCTGGTATTTGGGCAATAATTTACAAAGTGTCTCAAGGACAGGAGCTGGCCTATTTGACATTGGATATGGATTACGCATAGACCCTGTAGTCATGGGAAGAATCAGAAATTGTCATTGAAAGTAGGTCCAAAGTTCTTTCAGAGCGCTTGTCCATTTCAAATTCCTGTGGTGCGATGGAAATGTACATTGATTAGATTATTGTACAATCTCTGCAACTCAGGTCACTTTGCCTTTCTGATTAAAAATCACATGAGTGGCGTCTGACCTAAGTTGGCATCTGGTGATTTTGAATATCATTCATACATTTCAGAAGAAACAGCCACATCTGTACCACCAAATAAAACAGGCTCTACCAGTGCTTCGACTAGAGATGAGTGAGGAATTGCTTCAGTGTGGAATATCCAGGGCTGAGAAGGAAATGATATTATAACCTTAGTTCTTTATTCGGGCATTTCTGTCAAATGAATAGCTTCATCCTCGTGAAGCAATGTCTTAACTTCAAAACTAAAATACGAAAGTCGGCAGTGCTCGAACACATTAAAATCACGGCAGCTACCGTGGTATCAGGCACTGGATGTGTCTGTGTTTCTGTGATGCTGACATTTGCACAATAATGTCTTCTCCCAACTTGGGCGTATTGAATGTAATTGCATTTGTTTCACATCAGGACAAACAACGACAACAACAGGGATAACCACCACACCGAGTTCAACTGCCAGTTCCACAACTGGTGAGTGCTGTCTTTTTTCTTTCAATATGATAAATAATTAAACAAGATAAATTGGTGACAATTTAAATCCTCGGTTAGTGGAATTCCAGTGTCAGTTGAGTTTGACATGTCATTCTCCCAGCTCAGGAGTTTGTGGGATCACAAGCCATTCCTGAGACTTGAACATCACCATCATCCACAGCTTTGATCTCCAGCAAACAATCTCCCTGGTATTAGATCAGGAATGGTAACCACGCAGCGTGCAGATAAATGTTAACAATCGATTATTACCAGTGTAACCCAACAACCAGGATTGGTTTATCACAACATTCTTCTTTACCCATCCCCAATATGCACATTAAGTGTCGGCTCAAACATCAAATTTAACAAAACAAGGTGAGGACTCATAGCAAAATGCTGGCGTGATGTTGATGTGACAGAACATGGAGAGAATTTTCACTAGTAACTCAGCAGATGTGGCATCATCTCTGTGACCAGAAACACAGTCAGCGCTCCAAATCCTCCGACTTCTTTGGAACTTTGCAATAAATCATTGGGCTTCCAGCATTCGAACACGTGTGACGTATTTCCTCTGAACATGGTGTGATGATTAACATTTCGGTAATATCTGCTTCCACCCAGCAACAAGGAATTGTGCTTTTGTGAAAGTACAATTAAATGTTAAAAATGCTGCTTTGCTACTTCCTGGTTTAGAATGCTCCTTTTCTAATGTTTCAAGTGGGTCTTAAAAATTAGCCAACATTTCTATTATCCTATCGGTGAATGGACATCCTGGTCCAATAAGCACACATCAAACGCCTCCAGTTCAAATGATTGTACGCAAGTGATTGTGTTCTCTACATGATTCTATTGGAGACATTCAGTGTCAAATTGTCCAAAACACTTTAAGGCCACTCAGTGAATCACAAGACAATGTGAAGTCTATTAAAGGAGTGGGATTGCTGTATTATCCCTCCAGCAATTCATCACAGGAATTTTGTTCAGACTACCCATTTCGAGTTTGCTAGGAAGATCAAACATCAACAACACTGCCGACCACAACCGGCCCAAACACAACCTCCACTGAAACATGTACACCTGGTAAATCTAAAATTCATGTGTGCTGGTATTTGGGCTATGACTTATAAAGTGTCTCAAGGACAGGAGCTGGCCCAGTTGACATTGGATAATGAGTTCCCATAGATCCTGTAGTCCTGGGAAAATCAGAAGTCGTCATTGAAAGTAGGTCTAAAGTTCTTTCAGAGCTCTTGTCCATTTCACATTCCTGTGGTGCAATGAAAATGTACATTGATTAGATTATTGTAAAATCTCTGTAACTCAGCTCACTTTGCCTTTTTGATTAAAAATCACATGAGTGGAGTCTAAACTAAGTTAGCATCTGGTGATTTTGAATATTATTCATACATTTCAGAAGCAACAACCACATCTATACCACCAACTACAACTGGCTCTACCAGTGGTTCGGCTAGAGATGAGTGAGGAATTGAATCAGTGTGAAATAGTCAGGCCTGAGAGGGAAATGATTTTATTACCTTAGTTCTTTATTCGGGCATTTCTGACAAATGAATAGTTTCATCCTCGCGAAGCAATGTCTTAACTTCAAAACTAATATACGAAAGTCAGCAGTGCTCGAGCACATCCAAATCACGGCAGCTACCGGGGTATCTGGCACTGGATATGTCTGTGTTTCTGTGATGCTGACATTTGCACAATAATGTCTTCTCCCAACTCAGGCGTATTGAATGTGATTGCATTTGTTTCACTTCAGAACAAACAACGACAACAACAGGGATAACCACCACACCGAGTTCAACTGCCAGTTCCACAACTGGTGAGTGCTGTCTTTTTTCATTCAACATGATAAATAATTAAACAAGATGAATTGGTGACAATTTAAATCCTCGGTGAGTGGAATTCCAGTGTCAGTTGAGTTTGATGTGTCATTCTCACAGCTCAGGAATTTGTGGGATCACAAGCCATTCCTGAGACTTGAACATCACCATCATCCACAGCTTTAATCTCCAGCAAACAATCTCCCTGGTATTAGATCAGGAATGGTTCACACCCAGCGTGCAGATAAATGTTAACAATCGATTATTACCAGTGTAACCCAACAACCAGGATTGGTTTACCACAACATTCTTGTTTACCCATCCCCAATATGCACATTAAGTGTCTGCTCAAACATCAAATTTAACAAAACATGGTGAGGTCTCAAAGCAAAATGCTGGCATGATGGTGATGTGACAGAACGTAGAGAGAATTTTCACAAGTAACTCAGCAGATGTGGCATCATCTCTGTGACCAGAAACACAGTCAGCGCTCCAAATCCTCCGACTTTTTGAAACTTTGCAATAAATCATTGGGCTTCCAGCAAAAAAAACATGTGTGAAGTATTTCCTCTGAACATGGTGTGATGCTGAACATTTCAGTGATATCCGCTTCCTTCCAGCAACAAGGTATTGTGCTTTTGTGAAAGTGGGCGGCACGGTGGCACAGTGGTTAGCACTGTTGCCTCACAGCTACTGTAGACCCGGGTTCAATTCCCGACTCAGGCGACTGACTGTGTGGAGTTTGCACGTTCTCCCTGTGTCTGCGTGGGTTTCCTCCGGGTGCTCCGGTTTCCTCCCACAGTCACAAAGATGTGCGGGTCAGGTGAATTGGCAAAGCTAAATTGCCCGTAATGTTAGGTAAGGGGTAAATGCAGGGGTATAGGTGGGTTGCGCTTCGGCGGGTCGGTGTGGACTTGTTGGGCCGAAGGGCCTGTTTCCACACTGTAAGTCTAATCTAAAAAAAATCTAATCTACAATTAAATGTTAATAATGCAGCTTTGCTACTTCCTGGTTTAGAATGTTCTTTTTCTAATTTTTCATGTGGGTGTTAAAAATTGGCCGACATTTCTATTGGTCATCTTATTGGTGAATGATCAATCTGGTCCAATACACACACAACAAATGCCTCCGGTTCAAATGATGTTGAACTGATAGAGATTGTACGCAAGCGATTGTGTTCTCTACATGATTCCATTGGAGACATTCGGTGTCAAATTGTCCAAAATACTTTAAGACCACTCAGTGAATCACAAGACATTGTGAAGTCTATTAAAGGAGTGGGATTGCTATTTAATCCCTCCAGCAATTCATCACAAGAATTTTGTTCAGACTACCATTTTCGAGTTTGCTATGAAAATCAAACATCAACAACACTTCGGACCACAACCAGCCCAAGGACAACCTTCACTGAAACATGTACACCAGGTAAACCCAAAATTCATGTGTGCTGGTACTTGGGCTATGATTTACAAAGTGTCTCAAGGACAGGAGCTGGCCCAGTTGACATTGGATATTGAATTCCCATAGACCCTGTAGTCATGGAAAGAATCAGAAATTGTCATTGAAAGTAGGTCCAAAGTTCTTTCAGAGCTCTTGTCCATTTCACATTCCTGTGTTGCCATGGAAATAAACATTGATTAGATTATTGTAAAATCTCTGTAACTCAGGTCATTTTGCCTTTCTGATTAAAAATCATAAAAGTCGAGACTGAACTGAGAAGGCATCTGTTGTTTTTGAATATCATTCATACATTTCAGAAGAAACAACCACATCTATACCACCATCTACAACTGGCTCAACCAGTGCTTCGACTAGAGATGAGTGAGGAATTGCTTCAGTGTGGAATAGCCAGGCCTGCGAGGGAAATAATATTATTACCTTAGTTCATTATTCGGGCATTTCTGACAAATGAATAGCTTCATCCTCGCGAAGAAATGTCTTAACTTCAAACCTAAAATACGAAAGGCAGCAGTACTCGAGCACATCCAAATCACGGCAGCTACCGGGGTATCTGGCAATGGATATGTCTGTATTTCTGTGATGCTGACATTTGCACAATAATGTCTTCTCCCAACTTGGGCGTATTGAATGTGATTGCATTTGTTTCACTTCAGAACAAACAACAACAACAACAGGGATAACCACCACACCGAGTTCAACTGCCAGTTCCACAATGGGTGAGTGCTGTCTTTTTTCATTCAACATGATAAATAATTAAACAGGATGAATTGGTGACAATTTAAATCCTCGGTCAGTGGAATTCCAGTGTCAGGAGAGTTTGAAGTGTCATTCTCACAGCTCAGGAGTTTGTGGGATCACAAGCCATTCCTGAGACTTGAACATCACCATCATCCACAGCTTTAATCTCAAGCAACCAATCTCCCTGGTATTAGATCAGGAATGGTCCCCACACAGCGTGCAGATAAATGTTAACAATCGATTATTACCAGGGTAGCCCAACAACCAGGATTGGTTTATCATAACATTATTGTTTACCCATCCCCAAGATGCACATTAAGTGTCTGCTCAAACATCAAATTTAACAAAACAAGGTGAGGACTCAAAACAAAATGCTGGCATGATGGTGATGTGACAGAACATAGAGAGAATTTTCACTAGTAACTCAGCCGATGTGGCATCATCTCTTTGACCAGAAACACAGTCAGTGCTCCAAATCCTCCGACTTTTTTGGAACTTTGCAATAAATCATTGGGCTTCCAGCATTAGAACATGTGTGAAGTATTTCCTCTGAACATGGTGTGTTGCTGAACTTTTCAGTGATATCCGCTTCCATCCAGCAACAAGGAATTGTGCTTTTGTGAAAGTACAATTAAATGTAAAAAATGCTGCCATGATAGTTCCTGGGTTAGAATGCTCCAATTCTCATGTTTCATATGGGTATTAAAAATTGGCCAACATTTCTATTGGTCATCTTATTGGTGAATGGTCATTCTGGTCCAATACACACACACCAAACGCCTCCAGTTCAACTGTTGTTTGACTGATAGAGATCGTACGCAAGCGATTGTGTTCTCTGCATGATTTCTTTGGAGGCATTCAGTGTCAATTTGTCCAAAACACTTAAAGGCTACTCAGTGAATCACAAGACAATATGAAGTCTATTAAAGGAGTGGGATTGCTGTATTATCCCTCCAGCAATTCATCACAGGAATTTTGTTCAGACTACCAATTTCGATTTAGCTAGGAAAATCAAACATCAACAACACTGCCGACCACAACCGGCCCAAGGGCAACCTCCCCTGAAACAAGTACACCTGGTCAATCTAAAATTCATGTGAGCTGGTATTTGGTATATGATTTACAAAGTGTCTCAAGGACAGGAGCTGGCGCAGTTGACATTGGATATTGAGTTCCCAGAAACCCTGAAGTCATGGGTAGAATCAGAAATTGTTATAGAAAGTAGGTCCAAAGTTCTTTCAGAGCTCTTTCCATTTCACATTCCTGTGGTGCGATGGAAATGTACATTGATTAGATTATTGCAAAATCTCTGTAACTCAAGTCACTTTGCCATTCTGATTAAAAATCACAAGAGTGGAGTCTAAACTAAGTTGGCATCAGGTGTTTTTGAAAATCATTCATACATTTCAGAAGAAACAACCACATCTGTACCACCAACTACAACTGGCTCTACCAGTGCTTCGACTAGAGATGAGTGAGGAATTGCTTCAGTGTGGAATAGAAAGCCCTGAGAGGGAAATGATATTATTATCTTAGTTCTTTATTCGGGCATTTCTGACAAATGAATAGCTTCATCCTCGTGAAGCAATGTCTTAACTTCAAAACTAAAATAGGAAAGGCAGCAGTGCCCGGGCACATCCAAATCACTGCAGCTACCGGGGTATCTGGCACTGGATATGTCTGTGTTTCTGTGATGCTGACATTTGCACAATAATGTCTTCTCCCACCTTGGGCGTATTGAATATGATTGCATTTGTTTCACTTCAGAACAAACAACGACAACAACAGGGATAACCACCACACCGAGTTCAACTGCCAGTTCCACAACGGGTGAGTGCTGTCTTTTTTCATTCAACATGATAAATAATTAAACAAGATGAATTGGTGACAATATAAATCCTCAGTCCGTGTAATTCCAGTGTCAGTTGAGTTTGACGTGTCATTCTCACAGCTCAGTAGTTTGTGGGATCACAAGCCATTCCTGAGACATGAACAACACCATCATCCACAGCTTTAATCTCCAGCAAACAATCTACCTGGTATTAGATCAGAAATGATTCCCACCCAGCGTGCAGATAAATGTTAACAATCGATTATTACCAGTGTAACCCAACAACCAGGATTGGTTTACCACAACATTCTTGATTACCCATCCCCAATATGCACATTAAGTGTCTGCTCAAACATCAAATTTAACTAAACAAGGTGAGGGCTCAAAGCAAAATGCTGGCGTGATGGTGATGTGACAGACCACAGGGAGAATTTTCACAAGTAACTCAGCCGATGTGACATCATCTCTGTGTCCAGAAAAACAGTCAGCGCTCCAAATCCTCCAACTTCTTTGGAAATTCCCAATAAATTATTGGGCTTCCAGCAATTCATCACAGGAATTTTGTTCAGACGACCAATTTCGAGTTTGCTAGGAAAATCAAACATCAACAAACCTGCCGACCACAACGGTCTCTAAGACAACCTCCACTGAAACATGTACACTTGCTCAATCTAAAATTCATGTGTGCTTGTATTTGGGCAATGATATACAAAGTGTCTCAAGGACAGGAGCTGGCCTGGTTGACATTGGATATTGAATTCCCAGAGACCCTGTAGTCATGGGAAGAATCAGAAATTGTCATTGAAAGTTGGTCCAAAGTTATTTCAGATCTCTTGTCTTTTTCAATAATGGGGTCTTCTCCCAACTTGGGCGTATTGAATGTGATTGCATTTGTTTCACTTCAGAACAAACAACGACAACAACAGGGATAACCACCACACCGAGTTCAACTGCCAGTTCCACAACGGGTGATTGCTGTCTTTTTTCATTCAACATGATAAATAATTAAACAAGATGAATTGGTGACAATATAAATCCTCAGTCCGTGTAATTCCAGTGTCAGTTGAGTTTGACGTGTCATTCTCACAGCTCAGTAGTTTGTGGGATCACAAGCCATTCCTGAGACATGAACAACACCATCATCCACAGCTTTAATCTCCAGCAAACAATCTACCTGGTATTAGATCAGAAATGATTCCCACCCAGCGTGCAGATAAATGTTAACAATCGATTATTACCAGTGTAACCCAACAACCAGGATTGGTTTACCACAACATTCTTGATTACCCATCCCCAATATGCACATTAAGTGTCTGCTCAAACATCAAATTTAACTAAACAAGGTGAGGGCTCAAAGCAAAATGCTGGCGTGATGGTGATGTGACAGACCACAGGGAGAATTTTCACAAGTAACTCAGCCGATGTGACATCATCTCTGTGTCCAGAAAAACAGTCAGCGCTCCAAATCCTCCAACTTCTTTGGAAATTCCCAATAAATTATTGGGCTTCCAGCAATTCATCACAGGAATTTTGTTCAGACGACCAATTTCGAGTTTGCTAGGAAAATCAAACATCAACAAACCTGCCGACCACAACGGTCTCTAAGACAACCTCCACTGAAACATGTACACTTGCTCAATCTAAAATTCATGTGTGCTTGTATTTGGGCAATGATATACAAAGTGTCTCAAGGACAGGAGCTGGCCTGGTTGACATTGGATATTGAATTCCCAGAGACCCTGTAGTCATGGGAAGAATCAGAAATTGTCATTGAAAGTTGGTCCAAAGTTATTTCAGATCTCTTGTCTTTTTCAATAATGGGGTCTTCTCCCAACTTGGGCGTATTGAATGTGATTGCATTTGTTTCACTTCAGAACAAACAACGACAACAACAGGGATAACCACCACACCGAGTTCAACTGCCAGTTCCACAACGGGTGATTGCTGTCTTTTTTCATTCAACATGATAAATAATTAAACAAGATGAATTGGTGACAATATAAATCCTCAGTCCGTGTAATTCCAGTGTCAGTTGAGTTTGACGTGTCATTCTCACAGCTCAGTAGTTTGTGGGATCACAAGCCATTCCTGAGACATGAACAACACCATCATCCACAGCTTTAATCTCCAGCAAACAATCTACCTGGTATTAGATCAGAAATGATTCCCACCCAGCGTGCAGATAAATGTTAACAATCGATTATTACCAGTGTAACCCAACAACCAGGATTGGTTTACCACAACATTCTTGATTACCCATCCCCAATATGCACATTAAGTGTCTGCTCAAACATCAAATTTAACTAAACAAGGTGAGGGCTCAAAGCAAAATGCTGGCGTGATGGTGATGTGACAGACCACAGGGAGAATTTTCACAAGTAACTCAGCCGATGTGACATCATCTCTGTGTCCAGAAAAACAGTCAGCGCTCCAAATCCTCCAACTTCTTTGGAAATTCCCAATAAATTATTGGGCTTCCAGCAATTCATCACAGGAATTTTGTTCAGACGACCAATTTCGAGTTTGCTAGGAAAATCAAACATCAACAAACCTGCCGACCACAACGGTCTCTAAGACAACCTCCACTGAAACATGTACACTTGCTCAATCTAAAATTCATGTGTGCTTGTATTTGGGCAATGATATACAAAGTGTCTCAAGGACAGGAGCTGGCCTGGTTGACATTGGATATTGAGTTCCCAGAGACCCTGTAGTCATAGGAAGAATCAGAAATTGTCATTGAAAGTTGGTCCAAAGTTATTTCAGATCTCTTGTCTTTTTCAATAATGGGGTCTTCTCCCAACTTGGGCGTATTGAATGTGATTGCATTTGTTTCACTTCAGAACAAACAACGACAACAACAGGGGTAACCACCACACCGAGTTCAACTGCCAGTTCCACAACGGGTGAGTGCTCTCTTTTTTCATTCAACATGATAAAGAATGAAATAAGTTAAATCAGATAAAACTTAAATTCTGTTCTATGAAATTTCTCTGTCAATCGAGGTCAATATGTCGTAGTCTCAGCTCATGTGTTTGTGGGAAGTTGAACCATTCCTCAGAATTGACCATCAATATCAAACGCTTTGTCTTTGGCAGAGAATCTCCCTGGTATTGGATCATAATAGGTTCCCACAGGGTTCCCACAACACAGATGGCCTCCTTCTTCAAACACCACAATTTCCCCCCAGACGTGATCGGTAATGCTCTCCACCGCATCTCATCCACTTCCTGCTCCTCCGCCCTTGAGCCCTGCCCCTCCAATCGGCACGAGGACAGAACCCCACTGGTCCTCACCTACCACATCACCCACCTCCGTATACATCATATCATCCGTTGTCATTTCTGCCACCTCCAAACGGACCCCACTACCAGCGATATATTTCCCTCCCTCCCCTATCAATGTCCCTATCCAGTCCCACCATAACTCCCTCGTCAGGTCCACACCTCCCACCAACCCAACCTCAACTCCCAGCACATTCCCCGGCAACCGCAAGAAATGCAAATCTTGCGCCCACACCTCCCGCCTTACTTCCCTCCAAGGCCACAAGGGATCCTTCCATATCCGCCACACATTCACCGACACCTACACACATCATTTACTGTGCCTGCTGCACCCGATGTGGCCTCTTCTACATTGGGGAGGCAGGCTGACTACTTGCGGAACGTTTCAGAGAACACCTCTGGGACACCCGGACCCACCAACTCAAACACCCCGTGGCTCAACACTTCAACTCCCCTCCCACTCCACCAAGGACATGCAAGTCCTTGGACTCCTCCATCTCCAGACCATAGCAACATGACGGCTGGAAGAAAAGCGCCTCAAATTCCGTCTAAGAGCCCTCCAATCACAAGGAATGAACTCAAATTTCTCCAGGTTCCTCATTTCCCCTCCCCCCACCTTGTCTCAGTCCCAATCCACCAACTCAGCAGAACCTTTCTAACTTGCAATCTTCTTCCTGAACTCTCCGCACCCACCTGCAGTCTGGGCTACCACCCTCACCTTTAACTCCTTCCACCTATCACATTTCCAACACCCCTCCCCCAAGTCGCTCCTCTCTACCTTTTATCTTAGCCTGCTTGGCACACTTTTCTCATTCCTGAAAAAGGGCTCATGCCCGAAACGTCGATTCTCCTGTTCCTTGGATGCTGCCTGAGCTGCTGTGCCTTTCCAGCAACACATTTTCAGCTCTGATCTCCATCGTCTGCAGTCCTCACTTTCTCCCACAGGGCATACTAATAAATGTTAATAGTTGATGAGTGCAAATGTAACCCAACACCCAGGTTTAGATTTTCATACCAATATTGATTACCTATTCCCATTGTACATTTGCCCTTGATATCAAGTCTCTGCTTTTTCATCAACTTTAACTAATGAAGATTAAGACTCACAACAGAATGCTGGTTGTTCTGGTGATGTGACAGAACAAGAAGAGAATTTTCTGAAGAAAGACAACAGATGTGTTATCATCTCCATGTCCAGAAACACAGTCAACAATCCCAGTCCTTCCACTTCTTTGGAATTTTGCTCTGATTCCTCTGGCTTTCTGTAAAAATGTACACCAAGTATTTTTTTGGAACATTGTGTGACGATTGGCATTCTGGTGATATCTGCTCCCAACCAGCAATGATGAATTTTGCTTTTTTAAAGTACAGTTAAATGTTCAGAATTCTTCTTTGTCACTTATGTAATTTGAATGCTCCTTTTCTATTTGCTTCATGTGTGAGTTAAGTATTCTCCAACTTTTCTATTGGTCATCTGTGTTGGTAACTGGTCTTCCTGGTCCAAAAAACATCTGCCAAACTCCTTCAGTCCAAAGGATGTTGAATTTGTGGGACACACATGGAAGGGATTGTCTTCTAACCCTGATTCCAACTGAGACACCCAGTGTCAATTTGTCCAACACACTTCGAGATTCCTAAGTGAATTACAGGACAACACGGATTATATTAAAGGAGTAGGATTACTGTGTGATCACTCTAGCAATTACATTATAGAGTCAGACCCTTCGGTGCAACTCTTCCACGCTGATCAGATATCCTTACCTAATCTGGTGCCAATTGCCAGCACCTGGCCCATATCCCTCTAAACCCTTCCAATTCATTAGCCCTTCTAGATGCCTTTTAAATGCTGTAATTGCACCAGCCTCTCCCACTTCCTCTGGCAGCTCATTCCGTTCAAGCATGACCCTTTGTGTGAAAAGCTTACCCTTTAGGTCCCTTTTATATCTTTGTCCCCCCTCACCCTAAACCTATGGCCTTTTAATCTGGACTCGCCCACCACAGGGACCTTGTCTGCTTATCGTATCTGTGCCCCTTATGACTGTATAAACTTCTGTAAGGTCACCTCTCAGCCTCTGACACTCCTCTGACAGCCCCAGACTATTCAGCCTTTCCCTATCGTTCAAATCCTCCAACTCTGGTAACACCCTTGTTAATCTTTTCTGAACCCTTTCAAGTTTCACAACATCCTTTCAAGTTTGCTGTGAAAATCAAATATCAACAATACTTCCAATGTCAACCGGTCTAAATTCAACTTCCACTGATACAGGTACACCTCGTGAAGCGAAAATTCACGTGAGCTGGTGTCGGATCTGAGATTCACAAAGAGTCTCGAGGTCAGGATCTGGTCACATTGACATTGGATATTGAGTTCCCATAGACACTGTAGCCATGGGAGGAATCTTACATTTTCATTGATACACTGTGGTCTGGCTTCTGAGCTATGCCTCAGTTGTCTGATTTGTAATAATTAAGCGACAGATAGAGAATGTTAAGATGTCCAGGTGTAACAGAGTGACAGCATGGAAATCTTTTCCCATGGGGTCCTAAATGATTTGTGGTAGTCAGAACATCGTATTGATTTCAATGATAATTCAGATAATTGCTTTTGTAGAGGAGTTTACATTTCATCCATGGGACCAGTGAGGACAGCCTTTGTCGTTGTACATCCACCTCTCAGTTTTCAGTCTGACCATATGTAACCATGTCCCACACTGAGAATCTGAGCATTCAACTTGGGAAAGTGATGACTGCTCTCAAAATGGCTGCTGAGGGAGGATTCACACAATGATCTAGGGTTCACTGTGTTGTGCTTTCCTCATCTCCAGATGAAGTCTGCTAGCAAATCCAAGGGATCTTCAGGTGATTGGTAACATTGATGTTATGAAGCAGGTGGATCAGCCAATCACATTCAGCATTATCACAGTGGCATTACAAGGTTTCTAGATGCATGGTGTGCCTTCAGTTTTGAATAACCATGTCAAACATTGATAATAATTCTCAGTTTAGGATTACTATTGGCACAAAGTTCACAGAAAAAAACATTTCATTTGTTAAATTGAATGCTGTGAATAGTATGATGCAGCAGCATGAGTCAATAATATGGAATTTTCTTAATGCAGTGACAAAATCAAATTAAATACAATGTTGGTAAATGTGTGTCTTTCTCTTCAAAAGAAGCGACCACAACAGGGACAAGCACCACAACTGCAACGACTGTCAGTTCTACAACTGGTGAGCAAATTCAATTTAACAATCAGGAAGCATTTTGCCCAAATATTTTTCTTCATGTTGGCATTTGACAATGTCTTTGCTTCTTCATCACCCAAACATAACTTGTTTTATGAAGACCTGCATTAATTTGTGTCTAAATCTCTACTCAGTTTGAATGTATGAATCTCAATTCCCTCATTGAAGGAAAACACATATTTTGTTGTTACTTAGTTTACACAAATCTGTTGCACCCCTTTTTTCTCATGTCTTCACAAAGAAATGAAATGTAAATCTTTCACAACCTGTTGCATTCTAATTGGATGTAATGATTGTGAATGCATTTCTTGAGGTGCAGTGGACAGCGAAGAGGGTTAACTCAGATTACAACGGAATCTGGACCAGATGGGCCAATGGGCTGAGAAGTGGCAGATGGAGTTTAATTCAGATAAATGTGAGGTGCTGCATTTTGGGAAAGCAAATCTTAGCAGGATTTATACACTTCATGGTAAGGTCCTAGGAAGTGTTGCTGAACAAAGACCTTGGAATTCAGGTTCATAGCTCCTTAAAAGTGGAGTCGCAGATAGATAGGACAGTGAATAAAGCATTTAGCATGCTTTCCTTTATTTTTCAGAGTGTTGAGTACAGGCGTTGGGAGGACATATTGCGGCTGTACAGGGCATTGGTTAGACCACTGTTGGAATATTGGAAGCAACTCTGATCTCCTTCCTATCAGAAAGATGTTATGAAAAACTTGAAAGGATTCAGAATAGCTTTACAAGGATGTTGCCAGGGTTGGAGGATCTAAGCGAAAGGGAGGAGCTGAACAGGCTGGGGCTGTTCTCCCTGGAACGTCGGAGGCTGAGGGGTGATGTGATAGAGGTTTACAAAATTATGAGGGGCATGGTTGGGGTAAATAGACAAAGTCTATTCCCTGGGGTCAGGGAGTCCAGAACTAGAGTGCATAGTTTTAGGGTAAGAGTGGAAAGATATAAAAGAGACCTAAGAGGCAACATTTTCATGCATTTTATGGAATGTGCTGCCAGAGGATGTGGTGGAGGCTGGTACAATTGCAACATTTAAAAGGCATTTGGATAAGTACGTGAATAGGAAGGGTTTGGGGTGATATGGGCCGGGTGCTGGCAGGTGGGACATGAACGGGTTGGGATATCTGGTCAGCATGGACAGGTTGGACCGTAGGGTCTGTTTCCATGCTGTACATCTCTATGACTCTAAGAATCAACAGCTACAACACAAACAACTACCACAACTGGATCTACAGCCAGTTCCATAACTGGTTAATAACATCAACTTTCACATTTCATTACAATGTATTTTCACATCTGATTGCCTTCATAGCTTCAACCACTTGTCTCTGAAAGTATGTCCAAATATTCTTCAGAGCTCTTGTCCATTTCACATTCCTGTGGTGCCAGGTAAATATGCATTGATTAGATTGTCGAAACATTTCTGCAACTCAGGTCACTTTGCCTTTTTGATTAAAATTGCAAGAGTGGATTCTAAACTAAGTTAGCATCTGGTGATTTTGAATACCATTCATACCTTTCAGAAGAAACAATCACATCTATACAACCAACTACAACTGGCTCCACCAGTGCTTCGACTAGAGATGAGTGAGGAATTGCTTCAGTGTGGAATAGCCAGGCCTGAGAGGGAAATTTTATTATTACCATAGTTCTTTATTCGGGCATTTCTGACAGATGAATAGCTTCATCCTCGGGAAGCAATGTCTTAACTTCAAAACTAAAACACGAAAGGCAGTAGTCCTCGAGCACATCCAAATCACGGCAGCTACCGGGGTATCTGGCACTGGATATGTCTGTGTTTCTGTGATGCTGACAGTTGTACAATAATGAATTCTCACAACTTGGGCGTATTGAATGTAATTGCATTTGTTTCACTTCAGAACAAACAACGACAACAACAGGGATAACCACCACACCGAGTTCAACTGCAAGTTCCACAACGGGTGAGTGCTGTCTTTTTTCATTCAACATGATAAATAATTAAACAAGATGAATTGGTGACAATTTAAATCATCAATGAGTGGAATTCCAGTGTCAGTTGAGTTTGACGTGTCATTCTCACAGCTCAGGAGTTTGTGTGATCACAAGCCGTTCCTGAGACTTGAACATCACCATCATCCACAGCTTTAATCTCCAGCAAACAATCTCCCTGGTATTAGATCAGGAATGGTAACCACGCAGAGTGCAGATAAATGTTAACAATCGATTATTACCAGTGTAACCCAACAACCATGATTGGTTTATCACAACATTCTTCATTACCCATCCCCAATATGCACATTAAGTGTCTGCTCAAACATCAAATTTAACAAAACAAGGTGAGGACTCATAGCAAAATGCTGGCGTGATGGTGATGTGACAGAACATAGAGAGAATTTTCACTAGTAACTCAGCAGATGTGGCTTCATCTCTGTGTCCAGAAAAACAGTCAGCGATCCATATCCTCTGACTTCTTTGGAACTTTGCAATAAATCATTGGGATTCCAGCATAAAAACATGTGTGAAGTATTTCATCTGCACATGGTGTGATGATTAACATTTCGGTAATATCCGCTTCCATCCAGCAACAAGGAATTGTGCTTTTGTGAAAGTAAATTAAATGTTAAAAATGCTGCTTTGCTACTTCCTGGTTTAGAATGCTACTTTTCTAATGTTTCATGTGGGTGTTAAAAATTGGCCAATATTGCTATTGGTCATCTTATTGGTGAATGGTCATCCTGGTCCAATGCACACACACCAAACGCCTACAGTTCAAATGGTGTTGAACTAATAGTGATTGTACGCAAGCGATTGTGTTCTCTACATGATTCCATTGGAGACATTCAATGTCAAAGTGTCCAAAACACTTTAAGGCTACTCAGTGAATCACAAGACAATGTGAAGTCTATTAAAGGAGTGGGATTGCTGTATTATCCCTCCAGCAATTCATCACAGGAATTTTGTTCAGACTACCAATTTCGTGTTTGCTATGAAAATCAAACATCAACAACACTTCGGACCACAACCAGCCCAAGGACAACCTCCACTGAAACATGTACACCTGGTAAATCTAAAATTCATGTGTGCTGGTACTTGGGCTATGACTTACAATGTTTCCCAAGGACAGGAGCTGGCCCAGTTACATTGTATATTGAGTTCCCATAGACCCTGTAGTCATGGGAAAAATCAGAATTTGTCATTGAAAGTAGGTCCAAAGTTCTTTCAGAGCTCTTGTCCATTTCACATTCCTGTGGTGTGATGGAAATGTACATTGATTAGATTATTGTAAAATCTCTGCAACTCAGGACATTTTGCCTTTCTGATTAAAAATCATAAGAGGGGAGTCTAAACTGAGAAGGCATCTGGTGTTTTTGAATATCATTCATACATTTCAGAAGCAACAACCACATCTGTGCCACCAACAGCAACTGGCTCTACCAGTGCTTCGACTAGAGATGAGTGAGGAATTGCTTCAGTGTGGAATAGCCTGGCCTGAGAGGACATGATATTATTACCTTAGTTCTTTATCAGGGCATTTCTGACAAATGAATGGCTGCCTTCACGTGAAGTAATGTCTTAACTTCAAAACTAAAATACGAAAGTCAGCAGTGCTCGAGCACATCCAAATCACGGCAGCTACCGGGGTATCTGGCACTGGATGTGTCTGTGCTTCTGTGATGCTGACATTTGCACAATAATATCTTCTCCCAACTTGGGCGTATCGAATGTGATTGCATTTGTTTCACTTCAGAACAAACAACGACACCAACAGGGATAACCACCACACCGAGTTCAACTGCCAGTTCCAGAACGGGTGAGTGCTGTCTTTTTTCATTCAACATGATAAATAATTAAACAAGATGAATTGGTGACAATTTAAATCATCAGTGAGTGGAATTCCAGTGTCAGTTGAGTTTGACGTGTCATTCTCACAGCTCAGGAGTTTGTGTGATCACAAGCCGTTCCTGAGACTTGAACATCACCATCATCCACAGCTTTAATCTCCAGCAAACAATCTCCCTGGTATTAGATCAGGAATGGTAACCACGCAGAGTGCAGATAAATGTTAACAATCGATTATTACCAGTGTAACCCAACAACCATGATTGGTTTATCACAACATTCTTCATTACCCATCCCCAATATGCACATTAAGTGTCTGCTCAAACATCAAATTTAACAAAACAAGGTGAGGACTCATAGCAAAATGCTGGCGTGATGGTGATGTGACAGAACATAGAGAGAATTTTCACTAGTAACTCAGCAGATGTGGCTTCATCTCTGTGTCCAGAAAAACAGTCAGCGATCCATATCCTCTGACTTCTTTGGAACTTTGCAATAAATCATTGGGATTCCAGCATAAAAACATGTGTGAAGTATTTCATCTGCACATGGTGTGATGATTAACATTTCGGTAATATCCGCTTCCATCCAGCAACAAGGAATTGTGCTTTTGTGAAAGTAAATTAAATGTTAAAAATGCTGCTTTGCTACTTCCTGGTTTAGAATGCTACTTTTCTAATGTTTCATGTGGGTGTTAAAAATTGGCCAATATTGCTATTGGTCATCTTATTGGTGAATGGTCATCCTGGTCCAATGCACACACACCAAACGCCTACAGTTCAAATGGTGTTGAACTAATAGTGATTGTACGCAAGCGATTGTGTTCTCTACATGATTCCATTGGAGACATTCAATGTCAAAGTGTCCAAAACACTTTAAGGCTACTCAGTGAATCACAAGACAATGTGAAGTCTATTAAAGGAGTGGGATTGCTGTATTATCCCTCCAGCAATTCATCACAGGAATTTTGTTCAGACTACCAATTTCGTGTTTGCTATGAAAATCAAACATCAACAACACTTCGGACCACAACCAGCCCAAGGACAACCTCCACTGAAACATGTACACCTGGTAAATCTAAAATTCATGTGTGCTGGTACTTGGGCTATGACTTACAATGTTTCCCAAGGACAGGAGCTGGCCCAGTTACATTGTATATTGAGTTCCCATAGACCCTGTAGTCATGGGAAAAATCAGAATTTGTCATTGAAAGTAGGTCCAAAGTTCTTTCAGAGCTCTTGTCCATTTCACATTCCTGTGGTGTGATGGAAATGTACATTGATTAGATTATTGTAAAATCTCTGCAACTCAGGACATTTTGCCTTTCTGATTAAAAATCATAAGAGGGGAGTCTAAACTGAGAAGGCATCTGGTGTTTTTGAATATCATTCATACATTTCAGAAGCAACAACCACATCTGTGCCACCAACAGCAACTGGCTCTACCAGTGCTTCGACTAGAGATGAGTGAGGAATTGCTTCAGTGTGGAATAGCCTGGCCTGAGAGGACATGATATTATTACCTTAGTTCTTTATCAGGGCATTTCTGACAAATGAATGGCTGCCTTCACGTGAAGTAATGTCTTAACTTCAAAACTAAAATACGAAAGTCAGCAGTGCTCGAGCACATCCAAATCACGGCAGCTACCGGGGTATCTGGCACTGGATGTGTCTGTGCTTCTGTGATGCTGACATTTGCACAATAATATCTTCTCCCAACTTGGGCGTATCGAATGTGATTGCATTTGTTTCACTTCAGAACAAACAACGACACCAACAGGGATAACCACCACACCGAGTTCAACTGCCAGTTCCAGAACGGGTGAGTGCTGTCTTTTTTCATTCAACATGATAAAGAATGAAATAAGTTAAATCAGTTAAAACTTATATCCTGGTCTATGAAATTTCTCTGTCAATTGAGGTCAATACGTCGTAGTCTCAGCTCACGTGTTTGTTGGAAGTTGAACCATTCCTCACACTTGACCATCAATATCAAACGCTTTGTCTTTGGCAGAGAGTCTCCCTGCTATTGGATCATAATAGGTTCCCAAAAGGTTCCCACAACCCAGATGGCCTCCTTCTTCAAATACCGCAATTTCCCCCCAGACGTGATCGGCAAAGCTCTCCACCGCATCTCCTCCACTTCCTGCTCCTCCGCCCTTGAGCCCTGCCTCACCAATCACCACCAGGACAGAACCCCACTGGTGCTCACCTACAACCCCACCAACCTCCATATACATCATATCATCCGTTGTCATTTCCCCCACCTCCAAACGGACCCCACTACCAAGGATATATTTCCCTCTCTCCCCTATCAATGTCCCTATCCAGTCCCTGCATGAGTCCCTCGTCAGCTCCACACCCCCCACCAACCCAACCTCAACTCACCGCACCTTCCCCTGCAACCACAAGAAATGCAAATCTTGCGCCCACTCCTCCCCCCTTACTTCCCTCCAAGGCCCCAAGGGATCCTTCCATATCCGCCACACATTCACCTACACCTACACACATCATTTAATGCATCTGCTGCACCCAATGTGGCCTCCTCTACATTGGGGACACAGGCCGACTACTTGCGGAATGTTTCGGAGAACACCTCTGGGACACCCGGACCCACCAACAACAACCACCCCGTGGCTCAACACTTCAACTCCCCCTCACACTCTACCAAGGACATGCAAGTCCTTGGACTCCTCCATCTCCAGACCATAGCAACATGACGGCTGGAGGTATAGCGCCTCAAATTCCGCCTTGGAACCCTCCAATCACATGGAATGCACACAGATTTCTCCAGTTTCCTCATTTCCCCTCCCCCCACCTTGTCTCAGTCCCAATCCTCAAACTCAGCACCACCTTCCTAACCTGCAATCTTCTTCCTGACCTCTCCACCCCCACCTCCACTCTGGGGTATCACCCTCACCTTTACCTCCTTCCACCTATCACATTTCCAGCAACCCTCCCCCAAGTCCCTCCTCCCTACCTTTTATCTTAGCCTGCTTGGCAGTTTCCTCATTTCTGAAAAAGGGCTCATGCCTGAAACGTCGATTCTCCTGTTGCTGCCTGACGTGCCGTGCTTTTCCAGCAACACATTTTCAGCTCTGATCTCCATCATCTGCAGTCCTCACTTTCTCCCACAGGGCATACTAATAAATGTTAATTGTTGATGAGTGCTATTGTAACACATCAACCAGGTTTAGAGTTTCATACCAATATTGATTACCTATTCCCATTGTACATTTGGTCTTGGTATCAAGTCTCTGCTTTTTCGTCAACTTTAACTAAAGAAGATTAAGACTCACAACAGAATGCTGGTTGTTCTGGTGATGTGACAGAACAAGAAGAGAATTTTCTGAAGAAAGACAACAGATGTGTTATCATCTCCATGTCCAGAAACACAGTCAACAATCCCAGTCCTTCCACTTCTTTGGAATTTTGCTCTGATTCCTCTGGCTTTCTGTAAAAATGTACACCAAGTATTTTTTTGGAACATTGTGTGACGATTGGCATTCTGGTGATATCTGCTCCCAAACAGGAACGATGAATTTTGCTTTTTTAAAGTACAGTTAAATGTTCAGAATTCTTCTTTGTCACTTATGTAATTTGAATGCTCCTTTTCTATTTACTTCATGTGTGAGTTAAGTATTCTCCAACTTTTCTATTGGTCATCTGTGTTGGTAAATGGTCTTCCTGGTCATATAAACACATGCCAAACTACTTCAGTCCAATGATGTTGAATTTGTGGTACACACATGGAAGGGATTGTCTTCTAACCCTGATTCCAACTGAGACATTCAGTGTCAATTTGTCCAACACACTTCGAGATTCCTAAGTGAATTACAGGACAACACGGATTATATTAAAGGAGTAGGATTACTGTGTGATCACTCTAGCAATTACATTATAGAGTCAGACCCTTCGGTGCAACTCTTCCATGCTGATCAGATATCCTTACCTAATCTGGTGCCAGTTGCCAGCACCTGTCCCATATCCCTCTAAACCCTTCCAATTCATGAGCCCATCGAGATGCTTTTTAAATGCTGTAATTGCACCAGCCTCTCCCACTTCCTCTGGCAGCTCATTCCGTTCAAGCATGACCCTTTGTGTGAAAAACTTACTCTTTAGGTCCCTTTTATATCTTTGTCCCCCCTCACCCTAAACCTATGGCCTTTTAATCTGGACTCGCCCACCACAGGGACCTTGTCTGTTTACCGTATCTGTGCCCCTTATGACTATACAAACTTCTGTAAGGTCACCTCTCAGCCTCTGACACTCCTCTGACAGCCCCAGACTATTCAGCCTTTCCCTATCGTTCAAATCCTCCAACTCTGGCAACATCCTTGTTAATCTTTTCTGAACCCTTTCAAGTTTCACAACATCCTTTCAAGTTTGCTGTGAAAATCAAATATCAACAATACTCCAATGTCATCCGGTCTAAATTCAACTTCTACTGATACAGGTACATCTAGTGAAGCTAAAATTCACGTGAGCTGGTGTCGGATCTGAGATTCACAAAGAGTCTCGAGGTCAGGATCTGGTCACATTGACATTGGATATTGAGTTCCCATAGGCACTGTAGCCACGGGAAGAATCTTAAATTTTCATTGATCCACTGGGGTCTGGCTTCTGAGCTATGCCTCAGTCATCTGATTTCTAATAATTAAGCGACAGATAGAGAATGTTAAGACGTCCAGGTGTAACAGAGTGACAGCATGGAAACCGTTTCCCATGGGGTCCCAAATGATTAGTGTTAGTCAGAACATCGTATTGATCTCAATGATAATTCAGATAATTGCTTTTGTAGAGGAGTTTACATTTCATCCATGGGACCAGTGAGGACAGCCTTTGTCGTTGTACATCCACCTCTCAGTTTTCAGTCTGACCATATGTAACCATGTCCCACACTGAGAATCTGAGCATTCGACTTGGGAAAGTGATGACTGCTCTCAAAATGGCTGCTGAGGGAGGTTTCACACAATGATCTAGGGTTCACTGTGTTGTGCTTTCCTCATCTCCAGATGAAGTCTGGTAGCAAATCCAAGGGATCTTCAGGTGATTGGTAACATTGATGTTATGAAGCAGGTGGATCAGCCAATCACATTCAGCATTATCACAGTGGCATTACAAGGTTTCTAGCAGCATGGTGTGCCTTCAGTTTTGAATAACCTTGTCAAACATTGATAATAATTCTCAGTTTAGGATTACTATTGGCACAAAATTCACAGAAAAAAACATTTCATTTGTTAAATTGAATGCTGTGAATAGTATGATGCAGCAGCTTGAGTCAATAATATGGAATTTTCTTAATGCAGTGACAAAATCAAATTAAATACAATGTTGGTAAATGTGTGTCTTTCTCTTCAAAAGATGCAAGCACAACAACAGGGACAAGCACCACAACTGCAACGACTGTCAGTTCTACAACTGGTGAGCAAATTCAATTTAACAATCAGGAAGCATTTTGCCCAAATATTTTTCTTCATGTTGGCATTTGACAATGTCTTTGCTTCTTCATCACCCAAACATAACTTGTGTTCTGAAGACCTGCATTAATTTGTGTCTAAATCTCTACTCAGTTTGAATGTATGAATCACAATTCCCTCATTGAAGGAAAACACATATTTTGTTGTTACTTAGTTTACACAAATCTGTTGCACCCCTTTTTTCTCATGTCTTCACAAAGAAATGAAATGTAAATCTTTCACAACCTGTTGCATTCCAATTGGATGTAATGATTGTGAATGCATTTCTTGAGGTATAGTGGACAGCGAAGAGGGTTACCTCAGATTACAACAGGATCTGGACCAGATGGGCCAATGGGCTGAGAAGTGGCAGATGGAGTTTAATTTAGATAAATGTGAGGTGCTGCATTTTGGGAAAGCAAATCTTAGCAGGATTTATACACTTAATAGTAAGGTCCTAGGAAGTGTTGGTGAACAAAGAGACCTTGGAGTGCAGGTTCATAGCTCCTTGAAAGTGGAGTCGCAGATGGATAGGATAGTGACGAAAACATTTCGTATGCTTGCCTTTATTGGTCAAAGTATTGAGTGCAGGTGTTGGGAGGTCATGTTGCGGCTGTACAGGTCATTGGTTAGACCACTGTTGGAATATTGCAAGCAACTCTGGTCTCCTTCCTATCAGAAAGATGTTATGAAACTTGAAAGGATTCAGAAAAGGTTTATAAGGATGTTGCCAGGGTTGGAGGATCTGAGCTATAGGGAGAAGCTGAACAGGCTGGGGCTGTTTTCACTGGAACGTCGGAGGCTGAGGGGTGACCTGATAGAGGTTTACAAAATTATGAGGGGCCTGGATAAGATAAATCGACAAAGTCTATTCCCTGGGGTCAGGGAGTCCAGAACTAGGGCGCATAGGTTTAGGGTGAGAGGGCAAAGATATAAAAGAGACCTAAGAGGCAAATTTTTCACGCAGTTTATGGAATGAGCTGCCAGAGGATGTGGTGGAGGCTGGTACAATTGCAACATTTAAAAGGCATTTGGATGTGTATATGAATAGGAAGGATTTGGGGTGATATGGGCCGGGTGCTGGCAGGTGGGACAAGATCGGGTTGGGATATCTGGTCAGCATGGACGGGTTGGACCGAAGTGACTGTTTCCATGCTATACATCTCTATGACTCTAAGAATCAACAGCTACAACACAAACAACTACCACAACTGGATCGACAGCCAGTTCCACAACTGGTGAGTAACATCCCCTTTCACATTTCATTACAATGTATTTTCAAGTAAGATTGCCTTCATAGCTTCAACCACTTGTCTCTGAAAGTATGGCCAAATATTCTTCAGAGCTCTTGTCCATTTCACATTCCTGGGGTGCCATGTAAATATACATTGATTAGATTGTCGAAACATTTCTGCAACTCAGGTCACTTTGCCTTTTTGATTAAAATTGCAAGAGTGGATTCTAAACTAAGTTAGCATCTGGTGATTTTGAAAACCATTCATACCTTTCAGAAGAAACAACCACATCTATACAACCAACTACAACTGGCTCCACCAGTGCTTCGACTAGAGATGAGTGAGGAATTGCTTCAGTGTGGAATAGCCAGGCCTGAGAGGGAAATGATATTATTACCTTAGTTCTTTATTCGGGCATTTCTGACAAATGAATAGCTTCATCCTCGGGAAGCAATGTCTTAACTTCAAAACTATAATACGAAAGGCAGTAGTCCTCGAGCACATCCAAATCACGGCAGCTACCGGGGTAGCTGGCACGGGATATGTCTGTGATTCTGTGATGCTGACATTTGCACAACAATGTCTTCTCCCAACTTGGGCGTATTGAATGTAATTGCATTTGTTTCACTTCAGAACAAACAACGATAACAACAGGGATAACCACCACACCAAGTTCAACTGCCAGTTCCACAACGGGTGTGTGCTCCCTTTTTTCATTCAATATGATAAATAATTAAACAAGATAAATTGGTGACAATTTAAATCCTCGGTCAGTGGAATTCCAGTGTCAGTTGAGTTTGACGTGTCATTCTCAAAGCTCAGGAGTTTGTGGGATCACAAGCCGTTCCTGGGACTTGAACATCACCATCATCCACAGCTTTAATCTCCAGCAAACAATCTCCCTGGTATTAGATCAGGAATGGTCCCCACACAGCGTGCAGATAAATGTTAACAATCGATTATTACCAGTGTAACCCAACAACCAGGATTGGTTTACCACAACATTATTGTTTACCCATCCCCAATATGCACATTAAGTGTCTGCTCAAACATCAAATTTAACAAAACAAGGTGAGGACTCATAACAAAATGCTGGCGTGATGGTGATGTGACAGAACATAGAGAGAATTTTCACAAGTAACACAGCAGATGTGGCATCATCTCTGTGACCAGAAACACAGTCAGCGCTCCAAATCCTCCGACTTCTTTGGAACGTTGCAGTAAATCATTGGGCATCCAGCATAAGAACATGTGTGAAATATTTCCTCTGAACATGGTGTGATGATTAAAATCCTGGTGATATCCACTTCCATCCAGAAACAAGGAATTGTGCTTTTGTGAAAGTACAATTAAATGTTAAAAATGCTGCTTTGCTACTTCCTGGTTTAAAATGCTCCTTTTCTAATGTTTCATGTGGGTGTTAAAAATTGGCCAACATTTGTATTGGTCATCTTATTGGTGAATGGTCATCCTGGTCCAATACACTCACTCCAAACGCCTCCAGTTTAAATGATTTTACGCAAGCGATTGTGTTCTCTACATGATTCCATTGGAAACATTCAGTATCAAATTGTCCAAAACACTTTAAGGCCACTCAGGGAATCACAAGACAATGTGAAGTGTATTAAAGGAGTGGGATTGCTGTATTATCCCTCCAGCAATTCATCACAGGAATTTTGTTCAGACTACCAATTTCGAGTTTGCTATGAAAATCAAACATCAACAACACTGCCGACCACAACCGGCCCAAGGACAACCTCCACTGAAACATGTACACCTGGTCAATCTAAAATTCATATGTGCTGGAATTTGGGCTATGACTTCCAAAGTTTCTCAAGGACAAGAGCTGGCCCAGTTACAGTGTATATTGAGTTACCATAGACCCTGTAGTCTTGGGAAGAATCAGAAATTGTCATTGAAAGTAGGTCCAAAGTTCTTTCAGAGCTCTTGTCCATTTCACATTCCTGTGGTGCGATGGAAATGTACATTGATTCGATTATTGTAAAATCTCTGTAACACAGGTCAATTTGCCTTTCTGATTAAAAATCACAAGAGTGGAGTCTAAACAAAGTTGGCATCTGGTGATTTTGAATATCATTCATACATTTCAGAAGAAACAACCACATCTTTGCCACCAACTACAACTGGCTCTACCAGTGCTTTGACTAGAGATGATTAAGGAATTGCTTCAGTGTGGAATAGCCAGGCCTGAGAGGGAAATGATATTATTACCTTAGTTCTTTATTCGGACATTTCTGACAAATGAATAGCTTCATCCTTGGCAAGCAATCTCTTAACTTCAAAACTATAATACGAAAGTCAGTAGTCCTCCAGCACATCCGAATCACGGCAGCTACCAGGGTATCTGGCACTGGATATGTCTGTGTTTCTGTGATGCTGACATTTGTACAATAATGAATTCTCGCAATTTGGGAGTATTGAATGTGATTGCATTTGTTTCACTTCAGAACAAACAACGACAACAACAGGGATAACCACCACACCGAGTTCAACTGCCAGTTCCACAACGGGTGAGTGCTGTCTTTTTTCATTCAACATGATAAATAATTAAACAAGATGAATTGGTGACAATTTAAATCCTCGGTGAGTGGAAGTCCAGTGTCAGTTGAGTTTGACGTGTCATTCTCACAGCTCAGGAGTTTGTGGGATCAAAAGCCATTCCTGAGACTTGAACATCACCATCATCCACAGCTTTAATCTCCAGCTAACAATCTCCCTGGTATTAGATCAGGAATGGTAACCACGCAGCGTGCAGATAAATGTTAACAATCGATTATTACCAGTGTAACCCAACAACCAGGATTGGTTTATCACAACATTCTTCATTACCCATCCCCAATATGCACATTAAGTGTCTGCTCAAACATCAAATTTAACAAAACAAGTTGAGGACTCATAGCAAAATGCTGGCGTGATGGTGATGTGACAGAACATAGAAAGAATTTTCACAAGTAACTCAGCAGATGTGGCATCATCTCTGTGTCCAGAAAAACAGTCAGCGATCCAAATCCCCCGACTTCTTTGGAACTTTGCAATAAATCATTGGGCTTCCAGCATTCGAACATGTGTGAAGTATTTCGTCTGAACATGGGTGTGATGATTAACATTTCGGTAATATCCGCTTCCACCCAGCAACAAGGAATTGTGCTTTTGTGAAAGTACAATTAAATGTTAAAAATGGTGCTTTGCTACTTCCTTGTTTAGAATACTCCTTTTCTAATGTTTCAAGTGGGTGTTAAAAATTGGCCAACATTTCTATTATCCTACTGGTGAATGGACGTCCTGGTCCAATAAGCACACATCAAACGCCTCCAGTTCAAATGATTGTACGCAAGCGATTGTGTTCTCTACATGATTCCATTGGAGACATTCAGTGTCAAATTGTCCAAAACACTTTAAGGCCACTCAGTGAATCACAAGACAATGTGAAGTCTATTAGAGGAGTAGGATTGCTGTATTATCCCTCCAGCAATTCATCACAGGAATTTTGTTCAGACTACCAATTTCGTGTTTGCTATGAAAATCAACATCAACAACATTTCGGACCACAACCAGCCCAAGGACAACCTCCACTGAAACATGTATACCTGGTAAATCTAAAATTCATGTGTGCTGGTATTTGGGCTATGATTTACAAATGTCTCAAGGACAGGAGCTGACCCTGTTCACATTGGATATTGAGTTCCCATAGACCCTGTAGTCATGGGAAGAATCAGGAATTCCATTGAAAGTAGGTCCAAAGTTCTTTCAGAGCTCTTGTCCATTTCACAGTCCTGTGGTGCGATGAAAATGTACATTGATTAGATTATTGTAACATCTCTGTAACTCAGCTCACTTTGCCTTTCTGATTAAAAATCACACGAGTGGAGTCTGAACGAAGTTGGCATCTGGTGATTTTGAATATCATTCATACATTCCAGAAGAAACAACCACATCTTTACCACCAACTACAACTGGCTCTACCAGTGCTTCGACTAGAGACGAGTGAGGAATTGCTTCAGTGTGGAATAGAAAGGCCTGAGAAGGAAATGATATTATTACCTTAGTTCTTTATTCGGGCATTTCTGACAAATGAATAGCTTCATCCTCGCGAAGCAATGTCTTAACTTCAAAACTAAAATAGAAATGGTAGCAGTGCTCAAGCACATCCGAATCACGGCAGCTACCGGGGTAGCAGGCACTGGATATGTCTGTGTTTCTGTGATGCTGACATTTGCACAATAATGACTTCTCCCAACTTGGGCGTATTGAATGTAATTGCATTTGTTTCACTTCAGAACAAACAACGACAACAACAGGGATAACCACCACACCGAGTTCAACTGCCAGTTCCACAACTGGTGAGTGCTGTCTTTTTTCATTCAACATGATAAATAATTAAACAAGATGAATTGGTGACAATTTAAATCCTCGGTGAGTGGAATTCCAGTGTCAGTTGAGTTTGACGTGTCATTCCCACAGCTCAGGAGTTTGTGGGTTCACAAGCCATTCCTGAGACTTGAACATCACCATTATCCACAGCTTTAATCTCCAGCAAACAATCTCCCTGGTATTAGATCAGGAATGGTCCCCACCAGTGTGCAGATAAATGTTTACAATCGATTATTACCACTTTAGCTAAACAACCAGGATTGGTTTACCACAAAATTATTGATTACCCATCCACAATATGCACATTAAGTGTCTGCTCAAAAATCAAATTTAACAAAACAAGGTGAGGACTCATAGCAAAATGCTGGCGTGATGGTGATGTGACAGAACATAGAGAGAATTTTAACAAGTAACTCAGCAGATGTGGCATCATCTCTGTGACCAGAAACACAGTCAGCGCTCCAAATCCTCCGACTTCTTTGGAACTTTGCAATAAATCATTGGGCTTCCAGCATAAGAACATGTGTGAAATATTTCATCTGCACATGGTGTGATGATTAACATTTCAGTAATATCCGCTTCCACCCAGCAACAAGGAATTGTGCTTTTGTGAAAGTACAATTAAATGTTAAAAATGCTACTTTGCTACTTCCTGGTTTAAAATGCTCCTTTTCTAATGTTTCATGTGGGTGTTAAAAATTGGCCAACATTTCTATTGGTCATCTTATTGGTGAATGGTCATCCTGGTCCAATACACACATACAAAACGCCTCCAGTTCAAATGATTGTACGCAAGAGATTGTGTTCTCTACATGATTCTATTGGAGACATTCAGTGTCAAATTGTCCAAAACATTTAAGGCCACTCAGTGAATCACAAGACAATGTGAAGTCTATTAAAGGAGTGGGATTGCAGTATTATCCCTCCAGCAATTCATCACAGGAATTTTATTCAGACTACCAATTTCGAGTTTGCTATGAAAATCAAACGAGTAAAAAATGAGGTCTGCAGATGCTGGAGATCACAGCTGCAAATGTGTTGCTGGTCAAAGCACAGCAGGTTAGGCAGCATCTCAGGAATAGAGAATTCGACGTTTCGAGCATAAGCCCTTGATGAAGGGCTTATGCTCGAAACGTCGAATTCTCTATTCCTGAGATGCTGCCTAACCTGCTGTGCTTTGACCAGCAACACATTTGCAGCTATGAAAATCAAACATCAACAACACTTCGGACCACAACCAGCCCAAGGACAACCTCCACTTAAACATGTACACCTGGTAAATCTAAAATTCTTGTATGCTGGTATTTGGGCAATAATTTACAAAGTGTCTCAAGGACAGGAGCTGGCCTATTTGACATTGGATATGGATTACCCATAGACCCTGTAGTCATGGGAAGAATCAGAAATTGTCATTGAAAGTAGGTCCAAAGTTCTTTCAGAGCTCTTGTCCATTTCACATTCCTGTGGTGCGATGGAAATGTACATTGATTAGATTATTGTAAAATCTCTGTAACTCAGGTCACTTTACCTTTCTGATTAAAAATCACAATAATGGAGTCTAAACTAAGTTGTCATCTGGAGATTTTGAATATCATTCATACATTTCAGAAGAAACTACCACATCTGTACCAACTGCAACTGGCTCTACCAGTGCTTCGACTAGAGACGAGTGAGGAATTCCTTCAGTGTGGAATATCCAGGCCTGAGAGTGAAATGATATTATTACCTTAGTTCTTTAGTCGGCCATTTCTGACAAATGAATAGCAGCATCCTCGCAATGCTTAGCCTTAACTTCAAAACTAAAATACGAAAGGCAGCATTGCTCGAGCTCATCCAAATCACGGCATCTACCGGTGTATCTAGCACTGGACATGTCTGTGTTTCTGTGATGCTGACATTTGCACAATAATTTCTTCTTTCAACTTCGGCATAATGAATGTGATTGCATTTGTTTCACTTCAGAACAAACAACGACAATAACAGGGATAACCAACACACTGAGTTCAACTGCCAGTTCCACAACGGGTGAGTGCTGTCTTGTTTCATTCAACATGATAAAGAATGAAATAAGTTAAAGCCGTTAAAACTTAAATTCTGGTCCATGAAAGTTTTCTGTCAATCGAGGTCAATATGTCGTAGTCTCAGCTCACGTGTTTGTGGCATCTTGAAGCATTCCTCAGACTTGAACATCATCAATGTCAAAAGCTTTGTCTTAGGCAGAGAATCCCCCTGGTATTAGATCATCACAGGTTCACACAGGGTTCCCACAACCCAAATGGCCTCCTTCTTTTACACCGCAATTTCCCCCCAGATGTGATCGGCAATGCTCTCCACCGCATCTCCTCCACTTCCTGCTCCTCGGCCCTTGCGCCCTGCCCCTCCAATCACCACCAGGACAGAACCCCACTGGTCCTCACCTAACACCCCACCAACCTCCGTATACATCATATCATTCGTTGTCATTTCCACCACCTCCAAACGGATCCCACTACCAGGGATATATTTCCCTCCCCTCCCCTATCAATGTTCCGAAAAGACCACTCCCTCCATGACTCCCTCGTCAGGTCCACACCCCCCACCAACCCAACCTCAACTCCCAGCACCTTCCCCTGCACCAGCAAGAAATGCAAACCTAGGGCCCACACCTTCCCCCTTACTTCCCTCCAAGGCCCCAAGGGATCCTTCCACATCCACCACACATTCACCTACACTTACACACATCATTTACTGCATCTGCTGCACCCGATGTGGCCTCCTCTACATTGGGGACACAGGCCGACTACTTGCGGAACGTTTCAGAGAACACCTCTGGGACACCCATACCCACCAACTCAACCACCCTGTGGCTCAACACTTCAACTCCCCCTCCCACTCAACCAAGGACATGCAAGTCCTTGGACTCCTCCATCTCCAGACCATAGCAACACGACGGCTGGAAGAAGAATGCCTCATCTTAGATTAGATTAGATTAGATTTACAGTGTGGAAACAGGCCCTTCGGCCCAACAAGTCCACACCGACCCACCGAAGCGCAACCCACCCATACCCCTACATTTACCCCTTACCTAACACTACGGGCAATTTAGCTTGGCCAATTCACCTGACCCGCACATCTTTGTGACTGTGGGAGGAAACCCACGCAGACACGGGGAGAACGTGCAAACTCCACACAGTCAATCGCCTGAGTCGGGAATTGAACCCGGGTCTACAGGCGCTGTGAGGCAGCAGTGCTAACCACTGTGCCACCGTGCCGCCTTCTTCTGCCTAGGAACCCTGCAATCACAAGGAATGAACTCAGATTTCTCCCATTTCCTCATTTCCCCTCCCCCCACCTTGTTTCAGTCCCAATCCTCAAACTCAGCACCACCTTTCTAACTTGCAATCTTCTTCCTGACTTCTCCGCCCCCACCTGCACTCTGGGCTATCACCCTCACCTTAACCTCCTTCCACGTATCACATTTCCATCACCCCTCCCCCAAGTCCCTCCTCCTTACCTTTTATCTTAGCCTGCTTGGCACACTTTCCTCATTCCTGAAGAAGGGCTCATGCCCGAAACGTCGATTCTCCTGTTCCTTGGATGCTGCCTGACCTGCTGCGCTTTTCCAGCAACACATTTTCAGCTCTGATCTCCATCTTCTGCAGTCCTCACTTCTCCCACAGGGCAGACGAATAAATGTTAATAGTTGATGAGTGCGAATGTAACCCAACACCCAGGTTTAGATTTTCATACCAATATTGATTACCTATTCCCATTGTACATTTGTCCTTGATATCAAGTCTCTGCTTTTTCATCAACTTTATCGAAAGAATATTAAGAATCACAACAGAATGCTGGTTGTTCTGGTGATGTGACAGAACAAGAAGAGAATTTTCTGAAGAAAGACAACAGATGTGTTATCATCTCCATGTCCAGAAACACAGTCAACAATCCCAGTCCTTCCACTTCTTTGGAATTTTGCTCTGATTCCTCTGGCTTTCTGTAAAAATGTACACCAAGTATTTTTTTGGAACATTGTGTGACGATTGGCATTCTGGTGATATCTGCTCCCAAACAGGAACGATGAATTTTGCTTTTTTAAAGTACAGTTAAATGTTCAGAATTCTTCTTTGTCACTTATGTGATTTGAATGCTCCTTTTCTATTTGCTTCATGTGTGAGTTAAGTATTCTCCAACTTTTCTATTTGTGATCTGTGTTGGTAAATGGTCTTCCTGGTCCTATAAACACCTGCCAAACTACTTCAGTCCAAAGGATGTTGAATTTGTGGGATAGACGTGGAAGTGATTGTCTTCTAACCCTGATTCCAACTGAGACATTCAGTGTCAATTTGTTCAACACACTTCGAGATTCCTAAGTGAATTACAGGGCAACACGGATTATATTAAAGGAGTAGGATTACTGTGTGATCACTCTAGCAATTACATTATAGAGTCAGACCCTTCGGTGCAACTCTTCCACGCTGATCAGATATCCTTACCTAATCTGGTGCCAATTGCCAGCACCTGGCCCATATCCCTCTAAACCCTTCCAATTCATTAGCCCTTCTAGATGCCTTTTAAATGCTGTTATTGCACCAGCCTCTCCCACTTCCTCTGGCAGCTCATTCCGTTCAAGCATGACCCTTTGTGTGAAAAGCTTACCCTTTAGGTAACTTTTATATCTTTTTCCCCCCTCACCCTAAACTTATGGCCTTTTAATCTGGACTCGCCCACCACAGGGACCTTGTCTGTTTATCGTATCTGTGCCCCTTATGACTGTACCAACTTCTGTAAGGTCACCTCTCAGCCTCTGACACTCCTCTGACAGCCCCAGACTATTTAGCCTTTCCCTATTGTTCAAATCCTCAACTCTGGCAACATCCTTGTTAATCTTTTCTGAACCCTTTCAAGTTTCACAACATCCTTTCAAATTTGCCGTGAAAATCAAATATCAACAATACTTCCAATGTCAACCGGTCTAAATTCAACTTCCACTGATACAGGTACACCTCGTGAAGCGAAAATTCATGTGAGCTGTTGTCGGATCTGAGATTCACAAAGAGTCTCGAGGTCAGGATCTGGTCACATTGACATTGGATATTGAGTTCCCATAGACACTGTAGTCATGGGAAGAATATTACATTTCCATTGATCCACTGGGGTCTGGCTTCTGAGCTATGCCTCATTCGTCTGATTTCTAATCATTAAGCGACAGATGGAGAACGTTAAGATGTCCAGGTGTAACAGAGTGACAGCATGGAAACCTTTTCCCATGGGGTCCCAAATGATTAGTGTTAGTCAGAACATCGTATTGATCTCAATGATAATTCAGGTAATTGCTTTTGTAGAGGAGTTTACATTTCATCCATGGGACCAGTGAGGACAGCCTTTGTCGTTGTACATCCACCTCTCAGTTTTCAGTCTGACCATATGTAACCATGTCCCACACTGAGAATCTGAGCTTTCAACTTGGGAAAGTGATGACTGCTCTCAAAATGGCTGCTGAGGGAGGTTTCACACAATGATCTAGGGTTCACTGTGTTGTGCTTTGCCCATCTCCTGATGAAGTCTGGTAGCAAATCCAAGGGATCTTCAGGTGATGGGTAACATTGATGTTATGAAGCAGGTGGATCAGCCAATCACATTCAGCATTATCACAGTGGCATTACAAGGTTTCTAGCAGCATGGTGTGCCTTCAGTTTTGAATAACCTTGTCAAACATTGATAATAATTCTCAGTTTAGGATTACTATTGGCACAAAATTCACAGAAAAAAACATTTCATTTGTTAAATTGAATGCTGTGAATAGTATGATGCAGCAGCATGAGTCAATAATATGGAATTTTCTTAATGCAGTGACAAAATCAAATTGAATACAATGTTGGTAAATGTGTGTCTTTCTCTTCAAAAGAAGCGACCACAACAACAGGGACAAGCACCACAACTGCAACGACTGTCAGTTCTACAACTGGTGAGCAAATTCAATTTAACAATCAGGAAGCATTTGGCCAAAATATTTTTCTATGTGTTGGCATTTGACAATGTCTTTGCTTCTTCATCACCCAAACATAACTTGTGTTCTGAAGACCTGCATTAATTTGTGTCTAAATCTCTACTCAGTTTGAATGTATGAATCTCAATTCCCTCATTGAAGGAAAACACATATTTTGTTGTTACTTAGTTTACACAAATCTGTTGCGCTCCTTTTTTCTCATGCCTTCACAAAGAAAAGAAATGTAAATCTTTCACAACCTGTTGCATTCCAATTGGATGTAATGATTGTGAATGCATTTCTTGAGGTGTAGTGGACAGCGAAGAGGGTTACCTCAGATTACAACGGGCTCTGGACCAGATGGGCCAATGGGCTGTGAAGTGGCAGATGGAGTTTAATTTAGATAAATGTGAGGTGCTGCATTTTGGGAAAGCAAATCTTAGCAGGATTTATACACTTAATGGTAAGGTCCTAGGAAGTGTTGCTGAACAAAGAGACCTTGGAGTGCAGGTTCATAGCTCCTTGAAAGTGGAGTCGCAGATTGATAGGATAGTGAATAAAGCATTTAGTATGCTTTCCTTTATTGGACAGAGTATTGAGTACAGGCATTGGGAGGACATGTTGCGGCTGTACAGGGCATTGGTTAGACCACTTTTGGAATATTGCAAGCAATTCTGGTCTCCTTCCTATCAGAAAGATGTTATGAAACTTGAAAGGATTCAGAAAAGCTTTACAAGGATGTTGCCAGGGTTGGAGGATCTGAGCTATAGGGAGAAGCTGAACAGGCTGGGTCTGTTTTTCCTGGAACGTCGGAGGCTGAGGGGTGACCTGATAGAGGTTTACAAAATTATGAGGGGCATGGATAAGATAAATCGACAAAGTCTTTTCCCTGGCGTCGGGGAGTCCAGAAATAGAGGGCATAGGTTTAGGGTAAGAGGGGAAAGATATAAAAGAGACCTAAGGGGCAACATTTTCATGTAGTTTATGGAATGAGCTGCCAGAGGATGTGGTGGAGGCTGGTACAATTGCAACATTTAAAAGGCATTTGAATGGGTATATGAATAGGAAGGGTTTGGGGTGATATGGGCCGGGTGCTGGCAGGTGGAACAAGAATGGGTTGGGATATCTGGTCAGCATGGACAGGTTGGACCGTAGGGTCTGTTTCCATGCTGTACATCTCTATGACTCTAAGAATCAACAGCTACAACACAAACAACTACCACAACTGGATCTACAGCCAGTTCCACACCTGGTGAGTAACATCAACTTTCACATTTCATTACAATGTATTTTCACATCAGATTGCCTTCATAGCTTCAACCACTTGTCTCTGAAAGTATGACCAAATATTCTTCAGAGCTCTTGTCCATTTCACATTCCTGTGGTGCCATGTGAATATGCAGTGATTAGATTGTCGAAACATTTCTGCAACTCAGGTCACTTTGCCTTTTTGATAAAAATTGCAAGAGTGGATTCTAAACTAAGTTGTCATCTGGTGATTTTGAATACCATTCATACCTTTCAGAAGAAACAAACACATCTATACAACCAACTACAACTAGCTCCACCAGTGCTTCGACTAGAGATGAGTGAGGCAGTGCTTCAGTGTGGAATAGCCAGGCCTGAGAGGGAAATGATATTATTACCTTAGTTCTTTATTCGGACATTTCTGACAAATGAATAGCTTCATCCTCGGGAAGCAATGTCTTAACTTCAAAACTAAAACACGAAAGGCAGTAGTCCTTGAGCACATCCAAATCACGGCAGCTACCGGGGTATCGGGCACTGGATATGTCTGTGTTTCTGTGATGCTGACATTTGTACAATAATGTCTTCTCCCAACTTGGGCGTATTGAATGTAATTGCATTTGTTTCACTTCAGGACAAACAACGACAACAACAGGGATAACCACCACACCGAGTTCAACTGCCAGTTCCACAACGGGTGAGTGCTGTCTTTTTTCATTCAACATGATAAATAGTTAAACAAGATGAATTGGTGACAATTTAAATCCTTGATGAGTGGAATTCCAGTGTCAGTTGAGTTTGACGTGTCATTCTCACAGCTCAGGAGTTTGTGGGATCACAAGCCGTCCCTGAGACTTGAACATCACCATCACCCACAGCTTTAATCTCCAGCAAACAATCTCCCTGGTATTAGATTAGGAATGGTAATCACGCAGCGTGCAGATAAATGTTAACAATCGATTATTACCAGTGTAACCCAACAACCAGGATTGGTTTACCACAACATTCTTTATTACCCTTTCCCAATATGCACATTAAATGTCTGCTCAAACATCAAATTTAACAAAACAAGATGAGGACTCAAAGCAAAATGCTGGCGTGATGGTGATGTGACAGAACATAGAGAGAATTTTCACTCGTAACTCAGCCGATGTGGCATCATCTCTGTGACCAGAAACACAGTCAGCGCTCCAAATCCTCCGACTTCTTTGGAACTTTGCAATAAATCATTGGGATTCCAGTATAAAAACATGTGTGAAGTATTTCCTCTGCACATGGTGTGATGATTAACATTTCGGTAATACCCACTTCCATCCAGCAACAAGGAATTGTTCTTTTGTGAAAGTACAATTAAATGTTAAAAATGCTGTATTGCTACTGCCTGGTTTGGAATGCTCCTTTTCTAATGTTTCATGTGGGTGTTAAAATTTGGACAATATTTCTATTGGTCATCTTATTGGTGAATGGTCATCCTGGTCCAATGCACACACACAAAACGCCTGCAGTTCAAATGATTGTACCCAAGTGATTCTGTTCTCTACATGATTCTATTGGAGACATTCAATGTCAAATTGTCCAAAACACTTTAAGGCCACTCAGTGAATCACAAGACAATGTGAAGTGTATTAACGGACTGGGATTGCTGTATTATCCCTCCAGCAATTCATCACAGGAATTTTGTTCAGAATACCAAATTCGAGTTTGCTATGAAAATCAAACCTCAACAACACTGCCGACCACAACCGGCCCAAGGACAACCTCCACTGAAACATGTACACCTGGAAAATTTAAAATTCATGTATGCTGGTATTTCTGCTTTGATTTTCAAAGTGTCTCAAGGACAGGAGCTGGCCCAGTTGACATTGGATATTGAGTACCCATGGACCCTGTAGTCATGGGAAGAATCAGAAATTGTCATTGAAAGTACGTCCAAAGTTCTTTCAGAGCTCTTGTCCATTTCACATTGCTGTGGTGCAATGAAAATGTACATTGATTAGATTATTGTACAATCTCTGCAACTCAGGTCACTTTGCCTTTCTGAGTAAAAATCACATGAGTGGAGTCTAAACTAAGTTAGCATTTGGTGATTTTGAATATTATTCATACATTTCAGAAGAAACAGCCACATCTATAACACCAACTACAACTGGCTCTACCAGTGCTTCGACTAGAGATGAGTGAGGAATTGAATCAGTGTGAAATAGTCAGGCCTGAGAGGGAAATGATTTTATTACCTTAGTTCTTTATTCGGGAATTTCTGACAAATGAATAGTTTCATCCTTGCGAAGCAATGTCTTAACTTCAAAACTAAATTACGAAAGGCAGTAGTCCTCGAGCACATCCAAATCACGGCAGCTACCGGGGTACCTGGCACTGGATATGTCTGTGTTTCTGTGATGCTGACATTTGCACAATAATGTCTTCTCCCAACTTGGGCGTATTGAATGTGATTGCATTTGTTTCACTTCAGAACAAACAACGACAACAACAGGGATAACCACCACACCGAGTTCAACTGCAAGTTCCACAACGGGTGAGTGCTGTCTTTTTTCATTCAACATGATAAATAATTAAACAAGATGAATTGGTGACAATTTAAATCCTCGGTGAGTGGAATTCCAGTGTCAGTTGAGTTTGACGTGTCATTCTCACAGCTCAAGAGTTCGTGGAATCACAAGCCGGTCCTGAGACATGAACATCACCATCATCCACAGCTTTAATCACCAGCAAACAATCTCCTTGGTGTGAGATCAGGAATGATTCCCATCCAGCACGCAGATAAATGTTAACAATCAATTATTACCAGTGTAACCCAACAACCAGGATTGGTTTACCACAACATTATTGTTTACCCATCCCCAATATGCACATTAAGTGTCTGCTCAAACATAAACTTGAACAAAACAATGTGAGGGCTCAATGCAAAATGCTGATGTGATGGTGATGAGACAGAACATAGAGAGAATTTTCATTAGTAACTCAGCAGATGTGGCATCATCTCTGCGACCAGAAATACAGTCAGCGCTCCAAATCCACCAACTTCTTTGGAACTTTGCAATAAATCATTGGGCTTCCAGCATAAGAACATGTGTGATGTTTTTCCTCTGAACATGGTGTGATGATTAAGATTCTGGAGATATCCGCTTCCATCCAGCAACAAGGAATTGTGCTTTTGTGAAAGTACAATTAAATGTTAAAAATGCTGCTTTGCTGCTTCCTGGTTTAAAATGCTCCTTTTCCAATGTTTCATGTGGGTGTTAAAAATTGCCCAACATTTCTATTGGTCATCTTATTGGTGAATGGTCATCCTGGTCCAATACACACATACAAAACGCCTCCAGTTCAAATGATTGTACGCAAGAGATTGTGTTCTCTACATGATTCCATTGAAGACATTCAGTGTCAAATTGTCCAAAACATTTAAGGCCACTCAGTGAATCACAAGACAATGTGAAGTCTATTAGAGAAGTAGGATTGCTGTATTAACCCTCCAGCAATTCATCACAGGAATTTTGTTCAGACTACCAATTTCGTGTTTGCTATGAAAATCAACATCAACAACATTTCGGACCACAACCAGCCCAAGGACAACCTCCACTGAAACATGTACACCTGGTAAATCTAAAATTCTTGTATGCTGGTATTTGGGCAATAATTTACAAAGTGTCTCAAGGACAGGAGCTGGCCTATTTGACATTGGATATGGATTACGCATAGACCCTGTAGTCATGGGAAGAATCAGAAATTGTCATTGAAAGTAGGTCCAAAGTTCTTTCGAGCGCTTGTCCATTTCAAATTCCTGTGGTGCGATGGAAATGTACATTGATTAGATTATTGTACAATCTCTGCAACTCAGGTCACTTTGCCTTTCTGATTAAAAATCACATGAGTGGCGTCTGACCTAAGTTGGCATCTGGTGATTTTGAATATCATTCATACATTTCAGAAGAAACAACCACATCTGTACCACCAAATAAAACAGGCTCTACCAGTGCTTCGACTAGAGATGAGTGAGGAATTGCTTCAGTGTGGAATATCCAGGGCAGAGAAGGAAATGATATTATTACCTTAGTTCTTTATTCGGGCATTTCTGTCAAATGAATAGCTTCATCCTCGCGAAGCAATGTCTTAACTTCAAAACTAAAATACGAAAGTCGGCAGTGCTCGAACACATTTAAATCACGGCAGCTACCGGGGTATCAGGCACTGGATGTGTCTGTGTTTCTGTGATGCTGACATTTGCACAATAATGTCTTCTCCCAACTTGGGCGTATTGAATGTAATTGCATTTGTTTCACATCAGGACAAACAACGACAACAACAGGGATAACCACCACACCGAGTTCAACTGCCAGTTCCACAACTGGTGAGTGCTGTCTTTTTTCTTTCAATATGATAAATAATTAAACAAGATAAATTGGTGACAATTTAAATCCTCGGTTAGTGGAATTCCAGTGTCAGTTGAGTTTGACATGTCATTCTCCCAGCTTAGGAGTTTGTGGGATCACAAGCCATTCCTGAGACTTGAACATCCCCATCATCCACAGCTTTAATCTCCAGCAAACAATCTCCCTGGTATGAGATCAGGAATGTTTCCCACCCAGCGTGCAGATAAATGTTAACAATCGATTATTACCAGTGTAACCCAACAACCAGGATTGGTTTACCACATCATTCTTGCATACCCATCCCCAATATGCACATTAAGTGTCTGCTCAAACATCAAATTTAACAAAACATGGTGAGGGCTCAAAGCAAAATGCTGGCATGATGGTGATGTGATAGAACATGGAGAGAATTTTCACCAGTAACTCAGCAGATGTGGCATCATCTCTGTGACCAGAAACACAGTCAGCGCTCCAAATCCTCCAACTCCTTTGGAACTTTGCAATAAATCAGTGGGCTTCCAACATAAGAACATGTGTGAAGTATTTCCTCTGAACATGGTGTTATGATCTACATTCTGGTGATATCCGCTTCATTCCAGCTTACAAAGAGTTGTGCTTTTGTGAAGTACAAATAAATGATATAAATGGTGCTTTGCTACTTCCTGGTTTCAAATGCTCCTTTTCTAAAGTTTCATGTGGGTGTTAAAAATTGGCCAACATTTCTATTGGTCATCTTATTGGTGAATGGTCATCCTGGTCCAATACACACACAAAACGCCTCCAGTTCAAATGATGTTGAACTAATAGTGATTGTACGCAAGCGATTGTGTTCTCTACATGATTCCATTGGAGACATTCAGTTTCAAATTGCACAAAACACTTTAAGGCCACTCATGGAATCTGAAGACAATGTGAAGTGTATTAAAGAAATGGGATTGCTGTATTATCCATCAGGCAATTCATCGCAGGAACTTTGTTCAGACTACCAATTTCGAGTTTGCTATGAAAATCAAACATCAACAACACTGCTGACCACAACCAGCCCAAGGACAACCTCCACTGAAACATGTACACCTGGTAAATCTAAAATTCTTGTATGCTGGTATTTGGGCAATAATTTACAAAGTGTCTCAAGGACAGGAGCTGGCCTATTTGACATTGGATATGGATTACGCATAGACCCTGTAGTCATGGGAAGAATCAGAAATTGTCATTGAAAGTAGGTCCAAAGTTCTTTCAGAGCTCTTGTCCATTTCACATTCCTGTGGTACAATGGCAATGTACATTGATTAGATTATTGTAAAAATCTCTGTAACACAGGTCACTTTGCCTTTCTGATTAAAAATGACATGAGTGGCGTCTGACCTAAGTTGGCATCTGGTGATTTTGAATATCATTCATACATTTCAGAAGCAACAACCACATCTTTACCACCAACTACAACTGGCTCTACCAGTGCTTCGACTAGAGACGAGTGAGGAATTGCTTCAGTGTGGAATAGAAAGGCCTGAGAGGGAAATGATATTATTACCTTAGTTCTTTATTCGGGCATTTCTGACAAATGAATAGCTTCATCCTCGCGAAGCAATGTCTTAACTTCAAAACTAAAATACGAAAGGCAGCAGTGCTCAAGCACATCCGAATCACGGCAGCTAACGGGGTATCTGGCACTGGATATGTCTGTGATTCTGTGATGCTGACATTTGCACAACAATGTCTTCTCCCAACTTGGGCGTATTGAATGTAATTGCATTTGTTTCACTTCAGAACAAACAACTGCAACATCAGGGATAACCACCACACCGAGTTCAACTGCCAGTTCCACAACGGGTGAGTGCTGTCTTTTTTCATTCAACATGATAAATAATTAAACAAGATGAATTGGTGACAATTTAAATCCTCGGTGAGTGGAATTCCAGTGTCAGTTGAGTTTGACGTGTCATTCTCACAGCTCAGGAGTTTGTGGGATCACAAGCCATTCCTGAGACATGAACATCACCATCATCCACAGCTTTAATCTCCAGCAAACAATCTCCCTGGTATTAGATCAGGAATGGTTCCCACCCAGTGTGCAGATAAATGTTAACAATTGTTTATTACCAGTGTAACCCAACAACCAGGATTGATTTACCACAATATTATTGTTTACCCACCCCCAATATGCACGTTAAGTGTCTGCTCAAACATCAAATTTAACTAAACAAGGTGAGGTCTCAAAGCAAAATGCTGGCGTGATGGTGATGTGACAGAACATAGAGAGAATTTACGAAAGTTACTCAGCAGATGTGGCATCATCTCAGTGGCCAGAAACACAGTCAGTGCTCCAAATCCTCTGACTTGATTGGAAATTTGCAGTAAATCATTCGGCATCCACATAAAAACATGTGTGAAGTATTTCCTCTGAACATGGTGTGATGATTAACATTCTGGTGATATCCGCTTCGATTCAGCAACAAGGAATTGTGCTTTTGTGAAAGTACAATTAAACGTTAAAAATGCTGCTTTGTTACTTCCTGGTTTAGAATGCTCCTTTTCAAATGTTTCATGTGGGTGTTAAATATTGGCCAACATTTTTATTTGTTCATCTTATTAGTGAATGGTCATCTTGGTCCAATACACACACACCAAACGCCTCCAGTTCAAATGATGTTGAACTGATAGAGATTGTATGCAAGCGATTGTGTTCTCTACATGAATCCATTGGAGACATTCAGAGTCAAATTGTCCAAAACACTTTAAGGTCACTCAGTGAATCACAAGACAATGTGAAGCCTATTAAAGGAGTGGGATTGCTGTATTATCCCTCCAGCAATTCATCACAGGAATTTTGTTCAGACTACCAATTTCGAGTTTGCTATGAAAATCAAGCATCAACAACACTGCCGACCACAACCGGCCCAAGGACAACCTCCACTGAAACATGTACACCTGGTCAATCTAAAATTCATGTGTGCTGGTATTTGGGCTATGATTTACAAACTGTCTCAAGGCCAGGATCTGGCCCAGTTGACGTTGGATATTGAGTTCCCATAGACCCTGTAGTCATGGGAAGAATCAGAAATTGTCATCGAAAGTAGGTCCAAAGTTCTTTCAGAGCTCTTGTCCATTTCACAGTCCTGTGGTGCGATGGAAATGTACATTGATTAGATGATTGTGAAATCTCTGTAACTCAGGTCACTTTGCCTTTCTGATTAAAAATCACAAGAGTGGAGTCTGAACTCAGTTGGCATCTGGTGATTTTGAATATGATTCATACATTTCAGAAGAAAAAACCACATCTGTACCTCCAAATACAACTGGCTCTACCAGTGCTTCGACTAGAGATGAGTGAGGAATTGCTTCAGTGTGGAATAGAAAGGCCTGAGAGGGAAGTGATTTTATTCCCTTAGTTCTTTATTCGGGCATTTCTGACAAATGAATGGCATCATCCTCGCGAAGCAATGTCTTAACTTCAAATCTAAAATACGAAAGGCAGCAGTGCTCAAGCACATCCAAATCACTGCAGCTACCGTGGTATCTGGCACTGGATATGTCTGTGTTTCTGTGATGCTGACATTTGCACAATAATGTCTTCTCCCAACTTGGGCTTATTGAATGTGATTGCATTTGTTTCACCTCAGGACAAACAACGACAACAACAGGGATAACCACCACACCGAGTTCAACTGCCAGTTCCACAACGGGTGAGTGCTGTCTTTTTTCATTCAACATGGTAAAGAATGAAATAAGTTAAATCAGTTAAAACTTATATCCTGGTCTATGAAATTTCTCTGTCAATCGATGTCAATATGTCGTAGTCTCAGCTCACGTGTTTGTGGGAACTTGAACCATTCCTCAGACTTGACCATCAATGTCAAAAGATTTGTCTTTGGCAGAGAATCTCCCTGGTATTGGATCATAATAGGTTCCCAAAAGATTCCCACAACCCAAATGGCCTCCTTCTTCAAACACCGCAATTTCCCCCAGATGTGATCGGCAAAGCTCTCCACCACATCTCCTCCACTTCCTGCTCCTACGCCTTTGAGCCCTGCCCCTCCACTCACCACCAGGACAGAACCCCACTGGTGCTCACCTACCACCCCACCAACCTCCGTATACATCACATCATCCGTTGTCATTTCCGCAACCTCCAAACGGACCCCACTATCAGCGATATATTTCCCTCCCGCATCTATCAATGTCCCTATCCAGTCCCTCCATGACTCCCTCGTCAGGTCCACACCTCCCACCAACCCAACCTCCACTCCCAGTACCTTCCCCTGCAACCGCAAGAACTGCAAATCTTGCGCCCACACCTCCCCCCTTGCTTCCCTCCAAGGCCCCAACGGATCCTTCCATATCTGCCACACATTCACCTACACCTACACACATCATTTACTGCGTCTGCTGCACCCGATGTGGCCTCCTCTACATTGGGGACACAGGCCGACTACTTGCGGAATGTTTCAGAGAACACCTCTGGGACACCCGGACCCACCAACTCAACCACCCCGTGGCTCAACACTTCAACTCCCCCTCCCCCTCCACCAAGGACATGCTAGTCCTTGGACTCTTCCATCTCCAGACCATAGCAACATGACGGCTGGAAGAAGAAGGCCTCAACTTCCGCCTAGGAACCCTGCAATCACAAGGCATGAACTCAGATTTCTCCAGTTTCCTCATTTCCCCTCCCCCCACCTTGTCTCACTCTCAATCCTCAAACTCAGCACCACCTTCCTAACCTGCAAACTTCTTCCTGACCTCTCCGCCCCCACCTCCACTCTGGGCTATCACCCTCACGTTAACCTCCTTCCACCTATCACATTTCCAGCACCCCTCCCCCAAGTCCCTCCTCCCTACCTTTTATCTTAGCCTGCCTGGCACACTTTCCGCATTCCTGAAAAAGGGCTCATGCCCGAAACTTATTTCTCCTGTTCCTTGGATGCTGCCTGATCTGCTGCGCTTTTCCAGCAACAAATTTTCAGCTCGGATCTCCATCATCTGCAGTCCTCACTTTCTCCCACAGGGCATACTAATAAATGTTAATAGTTGATGAGTGCGAATGTAACCCAACACCCAGGTTTAGATTTTCATACCAATATTGATTACCTATTCCCATTGTACATTTGCCCTTGATATCAAGTCTCTGCTTTTTCATCAACTTTAACTAAAGAAGATTAAGACTCACAACAGAATGCTGGTTGTTCTGGTGATGTGACAGAACAAGAAGAGAATTTTCTGAAGAAAGACAACAGATGTGTTATCATCTCCATGTCCATAAGCTCAGTCAACAATCCCAGTCCTTCCATTTCTTTGGAATTTTGCTCTGATTCCTCAGACTTTCTGTAAAAATGTACAGCAGGTATATTTTTTGAACATTGTGTGATGATTGGCATTCTGGTGATATCTGCTCCCAACCAGCAACAATGAATTTTGCTTTTTTTAAAGTACAGTTAAATGTTCAGAATTTTTCTTTGTCACTTATGTAATTTGAATGCTCATTTTCTATTTGCTTCATGTGTGAGTTAAGTATTCTCCAACTTTTCTATTGGTGATCTGTGTTGGTAAATGGTCTTCCTGGTCCTATAAACACCTGCCAAACTACTTCAGTCCAAATGATGTTGAATTTCTGGTACACACATGGAAGGGATTGTCTTCTAACCCTGATTCCAACTGAGACATTCCGTGCCAATTTGTCCAACACACTTCGGGATTCCTAAGTGAATTACAGGACAACACGGATTATATTAAAGGAGTAGGATTACTGTGTGATCACTCTAGCAATTACATCATAGAGTCAGACCCTTCGGTGCAACTCTTCCACGCTGGACTCGCCCACCACAGGGACATTGTCTGTTTATCGTATCTGTGCCCCTTATGACTGTACAAACTTCTGTAAGGTCACCTCTCAGCCTCTGACACTCCTCTGACAGCCCCAGACTATTCAGCCTTTTCCTATCGTTCAAACTCTCCAACTTTGGCAACATCCTTGTTAATCTTTTCTGAACCCTTTCAAGTTTCACAACATCCTTTCAAATTTGCTGTGAAAATCAAATATCAACAATACCTCCAATGTCAACCAGTCTAAATTCAACTTCCACTGATACAGGTACACCTAGTGAATCTAAAATTCACAAGAGCTGGTGTCGGATCTGAGATTCACAAAGAGTCTCGATGTCAGGATCTGGTCACATTGACATTGGATATTGAGTTCCCATAGACACTGTAGCCATGGGAGGAATCTTACATTTCCATTGATCCACTGGGGTCTGGCTTTTGAGCTGTGCCTCAGTCGTCTGATTTGTAATAATTAAGCGACAGATAGAGAATGTTAAGACGTCCAGGTGTAACAGAGTGACAGCATGGAAATCTTTTCCCATGGGGTCCCAAATGATTTGTGTTAGTCAGAACATCGTATTGATCTCAATGATAATTCAGTTAATTGCTTTTGTAGAGGAGTTTACATTTCATCCATGGGACCAGTGAGGACAGCCTTTGTCGTTGTACATCCACCTCTCAGTTTTCAGTCTGACCATATGTAACTGTGTCCCACACTGAGAATCTGAGCATTCAACTTGGGAAAGTGATGACTGCTCTCAAAATGGCTGCTGAGGGAGGATTCACACAATGATCTAGGGTTCACTGTGTTGTGCTTTCCCCATCTCCAGATGAAGTCTGGTAGCAAATCCAAGGGATCTTCAGGTGATGGGTAGCATTGATGTTATGAAGCAGGTGGATCAGCCAATCACATTCAGCATTATCACAGTGGCATTACAAGGTTTCTAGCAGCATGGTGTGCCTTCAGTTTTGAATAACCATGTCAAACATTAATAATAATTCTCAGTTTAGGATTACTATTGGCACAAAGTTCACAGAAGAAAACATTTCATTTGTTAAATTAAATGCTGTGAATAGTATGATGCAGCAGCATGAATCAATAATATGGAATTTTCTTAATGCAGTGACAAAATCAAATTAAATACAAAGTTGGTAAATGTGTGTCTTTCTCTTCAAAAGAAGCGACCACAACAACAGGGACAAGCACCACAACTGCAACGACTGTCAGTTCTACAACTGGTGAGCAAATTCAATTTAACAATCAAGAAGCATTTTGCCAAAATATTTTTCTTCATGTTGGCATTTGACAATGTCTTTGCTTCTTCATCACCCAAACATGACTTGTTTTATGAAGACCTGCATTAATTTGTGTCTAAATCTCTACTCAGTTTGAATGTATGAATCTCAATTCCCTCATTGAAGGAAAACACATATTTTGTTGTTACTTAGTTTACACAAATCTGTTGCGCTCCTTTTTTCTCATGCCTTCACAAAGAAATGAAATGTAAATCTTTCACAACCTATTGCATTCCAATTGGATGTAATGAATTGTGAATGCATTTCTTGAGGTATAGTGGACAGCGAAGAGGGTTACCTCAGATTACAACGGGATCTGGACCAGATGGGCCATTGGGCTGAGAAATGGCAGATGGAGTTTAAATCAGATAAATGTGAGGTGCTGCATTTTGGGAAAGCAAATCTTAGCAGGATTTATACACTTCATGGTAAGGTCCTAGGAAGTGTTGCTGAACAAAGAGACGTTGGAGTGCAGGTTCATAGCTCCTTGAAAGTGGAGTCGCAGATAGATAGGACAGTGAATAAAGCATTTAGCATGCATTCCTTTATTGGTCAGGGTATTGAGTAGAGGCGTTGGGAGGACATATTGCGGTTGTACAGGACATTGGTTAGACCACTGTTGGATTATTGGAAGCAATTTTGGTCTCCTTCCTGTCATAAATATGTTATGAAACTTGAAAGGATTCAGAAAAGCTTTACAAGGATGTTGCCAGGGTTGGAGGATCTGAGCTATAGGGAGAAGCTGAACAGGCTGGGGCCTGGAGTCTATTCCCTGGTGTCGGGGAGTCCAGAACTAGAGTGCATAGGTTTAGGGTAAGAGTGGAAAGATATAAAAGAGACCTAAGGGGCAACGTTTTAACGTAGTTTATGAAATGAGCTGCCAGAGGATGTGGTGGAGGCTGGTACAATTGCAATATTTAAAAGGCATTTGGATGGGTATATGAATAGGAAGGGTTTGGGGTGATATGGGCCGGGTGCTGGCAGGTGGGACAAGAACGGGTTGGGATATCTGGTCAGCATGGACAGGTTGGACCGTCGGGTCTGTTTCCATTCTGTACATCTCTATGACTCTAAGAATCAACAGCTACAACACAAACAACTACCACAACTGGATCTACAGCCAGTTCCACAACTGGTGAGTAACAACCACTTTCACATTTCATTACAATGTATTTTCACATCAGATTGCCTTCATAGCTTCAACCACTTGTCTCTGAAAGTATGACCAAATATTCTTCAGAGCTCTTGTCCATTTCACATTCCTGTGGTGCCAGGTAAATATGCATTGATTAGATTGTCGAAACATTTCTGCAACTCAGGTCACTTTGCCTTTTTGATTAAAATTGCAAGAGTAGATTCTAAACTAAGTTAGCATCTGGTGATTTTGAATACCATTCATACATTTCAGAAGAAAAAACCACATCTATACAATCAACTACAACTGTCTCCACCAGTGCTTCGACTAGAGATGAGTGAGGAATTGCTTCAGTGTGGAATATCCAGGCCTGAGAGGGAAATTTTATTATTACCATAGTTCTTTATTCGGGCATTTCTGACAGATGAATAGCTTCATCCTCGGGAAGCAATGTCTTAACTTCAAAACTAAAATACGAAAGGCAGTAGTACTCGAACACATACAAATCACGGCAGCTACCGGGGTATCTGGCACTGGATATGTCTGTGTTTCTGTGATGCTGACATTTGCACAATAATGTCTTCTCCCAACTTGGGCGTATTGAATGTAATTGCATTTGTTTCACTTCAGAACAAACAACGACAACAACAGGGATAACCACCACACCGAGTTCAACTGCCAGTTCCACAACGGGTGAGTGCTGTCTTTTTTCATTCAACATGATAAATAATTAAACAAGATGAATTGGTGACAATTTAAATCCTCTGTCAGTGGAATTCTAGTGTCAGTTGAGATTGACGTGTCATTCTCCAAGCTCGGGGGTTTGTGGGATCACAAGCCATTCCTGAGACTTGAACATCACCATCATCCACAGCTTTAATCTCCAGCAAACAATCTCCCTGGTATTAGATCAGAAATGATTCCCACCCAGCGTGCCGATAAATGTTAACAATCGATTATTACCTGTGTAACCCAGCAAACAGAGTTGTTTTACCACAACATTCTTGCTTACCCATCCCCCATATGCACATTACGTTTCTGCTCAAACATCAAATTTAACAAAACAAGTTGAGGGCTCAAAGCAAAATGCTGGCGTGATGGTGATGTGACAGACCACAGGGAGAATTTTCACAAGTAACTCAGCAGATGTGTCATCATCTCTGACCAGAAACACAGTCAGCGCTCCAAATCCTCTGACTTCTTTGGAACTTTCCAATAAATTATTGGGTTTCCAGCATTAGAACATGTGTAAAGTATTTCCTCTGAACATGGTGTGATGATTAACATTCTAGTGATATCCGCTTCCATCCAGAAACAAGGAATTGTGCTTTTGTGAAAGTACAATTAAATGTTAATAATGCTGCTTTGCTACTTTCTGGTTTAGAACGCTCCTTTTCTAATATTTCATGTGGGTGTTAAACATTGTCCAACATTTCTATTGGTCATCTTATTAGTTAATGTTCGTCGTGGTCCAATACACACACAACAAACGCCTCCAGTTCAAATGATGTTGAACTGATAGAGATTGTACGCAAGCGATTGTGTTCTCTACATGATTCCATTGGAGACATTCAGTTTCAAATTGTCCAAAACACTTTAAGGCCACTCAGTGAATCACAAGACAATGTGAAGTCTGTTAAAGGATTGGGATTGCTGTATTATTCCTCCAGCAATTCATCCCAGGAATTTTGTTCAGACTACCCATTTCGAGTTTGCTAGGAAGATCAAACATCAACAACACTGCTGACCACAACCGGCCCAAGGACAACCTCCACTGAAACATGTACACCTGGTAAATCTAAAATTCATGTATGCTGGTATTTGGGCTATGACTTATAAAGTGTCTCAAGGACAGGAGCTGGCCCAGTTGACATTGGATAATGAGTTCCCATAGATCCTGTAGTCCTGGGAAAATCAGAAGTCGTCATTGAAAGTAGGTCTAAAGTTCTTTCAGAGCTCTTGTCCATTTCACATTCCTGTGGTGCGATGGAAATGTACATTGATTAGAATGATTGTAAAATCTCTGTAACTCAGGTCACTTTACCTTTCTGATTAAAAATCACAATAATGGAGTCCAAACTAAGTTGTCATCTTGAGATTTTGAATATCTTTCATACATTTCAGAAGAAACTACCACATCTGTACCACCAACTACAACTGGCTCTACCAGTGCTTCGACTAGAGACGAGTGAGGAATTGCTTCAGTGTGGAATATCCAGGCCTGAGAGGGAAATGATATTATTACCTTAGTTCTTTATTAGGGCATTTCTGACAAATTAATAGCAGCATCCTCGCGCTGCTATGTCTTAACTTCAAAACTAAAATACGAAAGGCAGCATTGCTCGAGCTCATCCAAATCACGGCAGCTACCGGGGTATCTGACACTTGATATGTCTGTGATTCTGTGATGCTGACATTTGCATCATAATTTCTTTTTCCAACTTGGGCCTATTGAATGTGATTGCATGTGTTTCACTTCAGAACAAACAACGACAATAACAGGGATAACCACCACACCGAGTTCAACTGCCAGTTCCACAACGGGTGAGTGCTGTCTTGTTTCATTCAACATGATAAAGAATGAAATAAGTTAAAGCAGTTAAAACTTGAGTTCTGGTCCATGAAATTTTTCTGTCATTCAAGGTCAATATGTCGTAGTCTCAGCTCACGTGTTTGTGCCATCTTGAACCATTCCTCAGACTTGAACATCATCAATATCAAAAGATTTGTCTTAGGCAGAGAATCTCCCTGGTATTGGATCATCATAGGTTCCCACAACCTAGATGGCCTCCTTCTTCAAACACAACAATTTCCCCCCAGACGTGATCGGTAATGCTCTCCACCGCATCTCCTCCACTTCCTGCTCCTCCGCCCTTGAGCCCTGCCCCTCCAATCACCACCAGGACAGAACCCCACTGGTCCTCACCTACCACCCCACCAAACTCCGTATACATCATATCATCCGTTGTCATTTACACCACCTCCAAACAGATCCCACTACCAGGGATATACTTCCCTCTCCTCCGCTATCAGTGTTCTGAAAAGACCACTCCCTCCATGACTCCCTCGTCAGGTCCACACCCCCCACCAACCCAACCTCAACTCCCAGCACCTTCCTCTGCACCCGCAAGAAATGCAAAACTTGTGACCACACCTCCCCCCTTACTTCCCTCCAAGGCCCCAAAGGATCCTTCCACATCCACCACACATTCACCTACACTTACACACATCATTTACTGCATCCGCTGCACCCGATGTGGCCTTGTCTATATTGGGGAGGCAGGCCGACTACTTGCGGAACATTTCAGAGAACACGTCTGGGACACCCGGACCCACCAACTCAACTACCCCGTGGCTCAACACTTCATCACCCCCTCCCACTCCACCAAGGACATGCAAGTCCTTGGACTCCTCCATCTCCAGACCATAGCAAAAAGACGGCTGGAAGAAGAATGCCTCATCTTCTGCCTAGGAACCCTCCAATCACAAGGAATGAATTCAGATTTCTCCAGTTTCCACATTTCCCCTCCCCCCACCTTGTCTCAGTCTCAATCCTCAAACTCAGCACCACCTTTCTAACCTGCAATCTTCTTCCTGACCTCTCCGACCCCACCTCCACTCTGAGCTATCACCCTCACCTTAACCTCCTTCAACCTATCACATTTCCAGCACCCCTCCCCCAAGTCCCTCCTCCTTACCTTTTATCTTAGCCTGCTTGGCACACTTTCCTCATTCCTGAAGAAGGGCTCATGCCCGAAACGTCGATTCTCCTGTTCCTTGGATGCTGCCTGACCTGCTGCGCTTTTCCAGCGACACATTTTCAGCTCTGATCTCCATCATCTGCAGTCCTCACTTTCTCCCACAGGGCATACTAATAAATGTTCATAGTTGATGAGTGCGAATGTAACCCAACACCCAGGTTTAAATTTTCAAACCAATATTGATTACCTATTCCCATTGTACATTGGCCCTTGATATTAAGTCTCTGCTTTTTCATCAACTTTAACTAAAGAAGATTAAGACTCACAACAGAATACTGGTTGTTCTGGTGATGTGACAGAACAAGAAGAGAATTCTCTGAAGAAAGACAACAGATGTGTTATCATCTCCATGTCCAGAAACACAGTCAACAATCCCAGTCCTTCCACTTCTTTGGAATTTTGCTCTGATTCCTCTGGCTTTCTGTAAAAATGTACACCAAGTATTTTTTTGGAACATTGTGTGACGATTGGCATTCTGGTGATATCTGCTCCCAAACAGGAACGATGAATTTTGCTTTTTTAAAGTACAGTTAAATGTTCAGAATTCTTCTTTGTCACTTATGTAATTTGAATGCTCCTTTTCTATTTGCTTCATGTGTGAGTTAAGTATTCTCCAACTTTTCTATTGGTGATCTGTGTTGGTAAATGGTCTTCCTGGTCCTAAAAACACCTGCCAAACTATTTCAGTCCAAAGGATGTTGAATTTGTGGGACACACATGGAAGGGATTGTCTTCTAACCCTGATTCCAACTGAGACATTCAGTGTCAATTTGACCAACACACTTCGAGATTCCTAAGTGAATTACAGGACAACATGGATTATATCAAAGGAGTAGGATTACTGTGTGATCACTCTAGCAATTACATTATAGAGTCAGACCCTTCGGTGCAACTCTTCCACGTTGATCAGATATCCCTACCTAATCTGGTGCCAATTGCCAGCACCTGGCCCATATCCCTCTAAACCCTTCCAATTCATTAGCCCTTCTAGATGCCTTTTAAATGCTGTAATTGCACCAGCCTCTCCCACTTCCGCTGGCAGCTCATTCCGTTCAAGCATTACCCTTTGTGTGAAAAGCTTTCCATTTAGGTCCCTTTTATATCTTTGTCCCCCCTCACCCTAAACCTATGGCCTTTTAATCTGGACTCGCCCACCACAGGGACCTTGTCTGTTTATCGTATCAGTGCCCTTATGACTGTACAAACTTCTGTAAGGTCACCTCTCAGCCTCTGACACTCCTCTGACAGCCCCAGACTATTCAGCCTTTCCCTATTGCTCAAATCCTCCAACTCTGGTAACATCCTTGTTAATCTTTTCTGAACCCTTTCAAGTTTCACAACATCCTTTCAAATTTGCTGTGAAAATCAAATATCAACAATACTTCCAATGTCAACCGGTCTAAATTCAACTTCCACTGATACAGGTACACCTAGTGAAGCTAAAATTCACATGAGCTGGTGTCGGTTCTGAGATTCACAAAGAGTCTCGAGGTCAGGATCTGGTCACATTGACATTGGATATTGAGTTCCCATAGACACTGTAGTCATGGGAAGAATATTACATTTTCATTGATCCACTGTGGTCTGGCTTCTGAGCTGTGCCCCAGTCGTCTGATTTGTAATAATTAAGCGACAGATGGAGAACGTTAAGATGTCGAGGTGTAACAGAGTGACAGCATGGAAATCTTTTCCCATGGGGTCCCAAATGATTTGTGTTAGTCAGAACATTGTATTGATCTCAATGATAATTCAGGTAATTGCTTTTGTAGAGGAGTTTACATTTCATCCATGGGACCAGTGAGGACAGCCTTTATCGTTGTACATCCACCTCTCAGTTTTCAGTCTGACCATTTGTAACCATGTCCCACACTGAGAATCTGAGCATTCAACTTGGGAAAGTGATGACTGCTCTCAAAATGGCTGCTGAGGGAGGTTTCACACAATGTTCTAGTGTTCACTGTGTTGTGCTTTGCCCATCTCCAGATGAAGTCTGGTAGCAAATCCAAGGGATCTTCAGGTGATGGGTAACATTGATGTTATGAAGCAGGTGGATCAGCCAATCACATTCAGCATTATCACAGTGGCATTACAAGGTTTCAAGCAGCATGGTGTGCCTTCAGTTTTGAATAACCATGTCAAACATTAATAATAATTCTCAGTTTAGGATTACTATTGACACAAAGTTCACAGAAGAAAACATTTCATTTGTTAAATTAAATGCTGTGAATAGTATGATGCAGCAGCATGAATCAATAATATGGAATTTTCTTAATGCAGTGACAAAATCAAATTGAATACAATATTGATAAATGTGTGTCTTTCTCTTCAAAAGAAGCGACCACAACAACAGGGACAAGCACCACAACTGCAACGACTGTCAGTTCTACAACTGGTGAGCAAATTCAATTTAACAATCAGGAAGCATTTTGCTCAAATATTTTTCTTCATGTTGGCATTTGACAATGTCTTTGCTTCTTCATCACCCAAACATAACTTGTGTTCTGAAGACCTGCATTAATTTGTGTCTAAATCTCTACTCAGTTTGAATGTATGAATCTCAATTCCCTCATTGAAGGAAAACACATATTTTGTTGTTACTTAGTTTACACAAATCGGTTGCACTCCTTTTTTCTCATGCCTTCACAAAGAAATGAAATGTAAATCTTTCACAACCTGTTGCATTCCAATTGGATGTAATGATTGTGAATGCATTTCTTGAGGTGTAGTGGACAGCGAAGAGGGTTACCTCAGATTACAACGGGATCTGGACCAATTGGCCAATGGGCTGTGAAGTGGCAGATGGAGTTTAATTCAGATAAATGTGAGGTGCTGCATTTTGGGAAAGCAAATCTTAGCAGGATTCATACACTTCATGGTAAGGTCCTAGGAAGTGTTGGTGAACAAAGAGACCTTGGAGTGCAGGTTCATAGCTCCTTGAAAGTGGAATCGCAGATAGATAGGACAGTGAATAAAGCATTTAGTATTCTTTCCTTTATTGGTCAGAGTATTGAGTCCAGGCATTGGGAGGACATGTTGCGGCTGTACAGGGCATTGGTTAGACCACTGTTGGAATATTGCAAGCAATTCTGGTCTCCTTCCTATCAGAAAGATGTTATGAAACTTGAAAGGATTCAGAAAAGCTTTACAAGGATGTTGCCAGGGTTGGAGGATCTGAGCTATAGGGAGAAGCTGAACAGGCTGGGGCTGTTTTCCCTGGAACGTTGGAGGCTGAGGGGTGATCTGATAGAGGTTTACAAAATTATGAGGGGCATGGATAAGATAAATCGACAAAGTCTTTTTCCTGGTGTTGGGGAGTCCAAATGTAGAGGGCATAGGTTTATGGTAAGAGTGGAAAGATATAAAAGAGACCTAAGGGGCAACCTTTTCACGTAGTTTATGGAATGAGCTGCCAGAGGATGTGGTGGAGGCTGGTACAATTGCAACATTTAAAAGTCATTTGGATGGGTATATGTATAGGAAGGGTTTGGGGTGACATGGGCTGGGTGCTGGCAGGTGGGAACAAGAACGGGTTGGGATATCTGGTCAGCATGGACGGGTTGGACCGAAGGGTCTGTTTCCATGCTGTACATCTCTATGACTCTTAGAATCAACAGCTACAACACAAACAACTACCACAACTGGATCTACAGCCAGTTTCACAACTGGTGAGTAACATCCCCTTTCACATTTCATTACAATGTATTTTCACATCAGATTGCCTTCATAGCTTCAACCACTTGTCTCTGAAAGTATGTCCAAATATTCTTCAGAGCTCTTGTCCATTTCACATTCCTGTGGTGCCATATAAGTATGCATTGATTAGATTGGTGAAAGAATTCTGCAACTCAGGTCACTTTGCCTTTGTGATAAAAATTGCAAGAGTCGATTCTAAACTAAGTTAGCATCTGCTGATTTTGAATACCATTCATACCTTTCAGAAGAAACAACCACATCTATACAACCAACTACAACTGGCTCCACCAGTGCTTCGACTGGAGATGAGTGAGGAAGTGCTTCAGTGTGGAATAGCCAGGCCTGAGAGGGAAATTATATTATTACCTTAGTTCTTTATTCGGGCATTTCTGACAAATAAATAGCTTCATTCTCGCGAAGCAATTTCTTAACTTCAAAACTAAAATACGAAAGGCAGTAGTCCTTGAGCTCATCCAAATCACGGCAGCTACCGGGGTATCGGGCACTGGATATATCTGTGTTTCTGTGATGCTGACATTTGTACAATAATGAATTCTCGCAACATGGGCGTATTGAATGTGATTGCATTTGTTTCACTTCAGGACAAACAACGACAACAACAGGGATAACCACCACACCGAGTTCAACTGCCAGTTCCACAACGGGTGAGTGCTGTCTTTTTTCATTCAACATGATAAATAATTAAACAAGATGAATTGGTGACAATTTAAATCCTCAGTGAGTGGAATTCCAGTGTCAGTTGAGTTTGACATGTCATTCTCACAGCTCAGGAGTTTGTGGGATCACAAACCGTTCCTGAGACTTGAACATCACAATCATCCACAGCTTTAATCTCCAGCACACAATCTCCCTGGTATTAGATCAGGAATGGTAACCACGCAGCGTGCAGATAAATGTTAACAATCGATCATTACCAGTGTAACCCAACAACCAGGATTGGTTTACCACAACATTCTTGCTTATCCATTCCTAATATGCACATTAAGTGTGTGCTCAAACAACAAATTTAACAAAACAAGGTGAGGACTCATAGCAAAATGCTGGCATGATGGTGATGTGACCGAACATAGAGAGAATTTTCACAAGAAACTCAGCAGATGTGGCATTATCTCTGTGATCAGAAACACAGTCAGCGCTCAAAATCCTCCGACTTCTTTGGAACTTTGCAATAAATCATTGGGATTCAAGCATTAGAACATGTGTGAAGTATTTCCTCTGAACATGGTGGGATGATTAACATTTCAGTGATATCCGCTTCCATCCAGCAACAAGGAATTGTTCTTTTGTGAAAGTACAATTAAATGTTAAAAATGCTGCTTTGCTACTTCCTGGTTTAGAATGCTCCTTTTCTAATGTTTCATGTGGGTGTTAAAAATTGGCCAACATTTCTATTGGTCATCTTATTAGTGAATGGTCATCCTGGTCCAATGCACACACACCAAACGCCTGCAGTTCAAATGTTTGTATTCAAGCGATTGTGTTCTCCACATGATTCCATTGGAGACATTCAATGTCAAATTGTCCAAAACGGTTTAAGGCTACTCAGTGAATCACAAGACAATGTGAAGTCTATTAAAGGAGTGGGATTGCTGTATTATCCCTCCAGCAATTCATCACAGGAATTTTGTTCAGACTACCAATTTCGAGATTGCTATGAAAATCAAACATCAACAACACTGCCGATCACAACCGGCCCAAGGACAACCTCCACTGAAACATGTACACCTGGTAAATTTAAAATTCATGTATGCTGGTATTTCTGCTTTGATTTTCCAAGTGTCTCAAGGACAGGAGCTGGCCCAGTTGACATTGGATATGGAGTACCCATAGACCCTGTAGTCATGGGAAGAATCAGAAATTGTCATTGAAAGTACGTCCAAAGTTCTTTCAGAGCTCTTGTCCATTTCACATTCCTGTGGTGCAATGAAAATGTACATTGATTAGATTATTGTAAAATCTCTGTAACTCAGCTCACTTTGCCTTTTTGATTAAAAATCACATGAGTGGAGTCTAAACTAAGTTAGCATCTGGTGATTTTGAATATTATTCATACATTTCAGAAGAAACAGCCACATCTATAACACCAACTACAACTGGCTCTACCAGTGGTTCGACTAGAGATGAGTGAGGAATTAAATCAGTGTGAAATAGTCAGGCCTGAGAGGGAAATGATTTTATTACCTTAGTTCTTTATTCGGGCATTTCTGACAAATGAATCGTTTCATCCTCGCGAAGCAATGTCTTAACTTCAAAACTAATATAGGAAAGTCAGCAGTGCTTGAGCACATCCAAATCACGGCAGCTACCGGGGTATCTGGCACTGGATATATCTGTGTTTCTGTGATGCTGACATTTGCACAATAATGTCTTCTCCCAACTCAGGCGTATTGAATGTGATTGCATTTGTTTCACTTCAGAACAAACAACGACAACAACAGGGATAACCACCACACCGAGTTCAACTGCCAGTTCCACAATGGGTGAGTGCTGTCTTTTTTCATTCAACATGATAAATAATTAAACAAGATGAATTGGTGACAATTTAAATTCTCGGTCAGTGGAATTCCAGTGTCAGTTGAGCTTGACGTGTCATTCTCACAGCTCAGCAGTTTGTGGGATCACAAGCCATTCCTGAGAATTGAACATCACCATCATCCACAGCTTTAATCTCCAGCAAACAATCTCCCTGGTATTAGATCAGGAATGGTTCACACCCAGCGTGCAGATAAATGTTAACAATCGATTATTACCAGTGTAACCCAACAACCAGGATTGGTTTACCACAACATTCTTGTTTACCCATCCCCAATATGCACATTAAGTGTTTGCTCAAACATCAAATTTAACAAAACATGGTGAGGTCTCAAAGCAAAATGCTGGCATGATGGTGATGTGACAGAACATAGAGAGAATTTTCACAAGTAACTCAGCAGATGTGGCATCATCTCTGTGACCAGAAACACAGTCAGCGCTCCAAATCCTCCGACTTTTTGGAACTTTGCAATAATTCATTGGGCTTCCAGCAAAAAAACATGTGTGAAGTATTTCCTCTGAACATGGTGGGATGATTAACATTTCAGTGATATCCGCTTCCTTCCAGCAACAAGGAATATTGCTTTTGTGAAAGTACAATTAAATGTTAATAATGCAGCTTTGCTTCTTCCTGGTTTAGAATGTTCTTTTTCTAATGTTTCATGTGGGTGTTAAAAATTGGCCAACATTTCTATTGGTCATCTTATTGGTGAATGGTCATCCTGGTCCAATGCACACACACAAAACGCCTGCAGTTCAAATGTTTGTATTCAAGCGATTGTGTTCTCCACATGATTCCATTGGAGACATTCAATATCAAATTGTCCAAAACAGTTTAAGGCTACTCAGTGAATCACAAGACAATGTGAAGTCTATTAAAGGAGTGGGATTGCTGTCTTATCCCTCCAGCAATTCATCACAGGAATTTTGTTCAGACTACCAATTTCGAGATTGCTATGAAAATCAAACATCAACAACACTGCCGACCACAACCGGCCCAAGGACAACCTCCACTGAAACATGTACACCTGGTAAATTTAAAATTCATGTATGCTGGTATTTCTGCTTTGATTTTCCAAGTGTCTCAAGGACAGGAGCTGGCCCAGTTGACATTGGATATGGAGTACCCATAGACCCTGTAGTCATGGGAAGAATCAGAAATTGTCATTGAAAGTACGTCCAAAGTTCTTTCAGAGCTCTTGTCCATTTCACATTCCTGTGGTGCAATGAAAATGTACATTGATTAGATTATTGTAAAATCTCTGTAACTCAGCTCACTTTGCCTTTTTGATTAAAAATCACATGAGTGGAGTCTAAACTAAGTTAGCATCTGGTGATTTTGAATATTATTCATACATTTCAGAAGAAACAGCCACATCTATAACACCAACTACAACTGGCTCTACCAGTGGTTCGACTAGAGATGAGTGAGGAATTGAATCAGTGTGAAATAGTCAGGCCTGAGAGGGAAATGATTTTATTACCTTAGTTCTTTATTCGGGCATTTCTGACAAATGAATCGTTTCATCCTCGCGAAGCAATGTCTTAACTTCAAAACTAATATAGGAAAGTCAGCAGTGCTTGAGCACATCCAAATCACGGCAGCTACCGGGGTATCTGGCATTGGATATGTCTGTGTTTCTGTGATGCTGACATTTGCACAATAATGTCTTCTCCCAACTTGGGCATATTGAATGTGATTGCATTTGTTTCACTTCAGAACAAACAACGACAACAACAGGGATAACCACCACACTGAGTTCAACTGCCAGTTCCACAACTGGTGAGTGCTGTCTTTTTTCATTCAACATGATAAATAATTAAACAAGATAAATTGGTGACAATTTAAATTCTCGGTCAGTGGAATTCCAGTGTCAGTTGAGTTTGATGTGTCATTCCCACAGCTCAGGCGTTTGTGGGATCACAAGCCATTCCTGAGACTTGAACATCACCATCATCCACAGCTTTAATCTCCAGCAAACAATCTCCCTGGTATTAGATCAGGAATGGTTCATACCCAGCGTACAGATAAATGTTAACAATCGATTATTACCAGTGTAACCCAACAACCAGGATTGGTTTACCACAACGTTCTTGTTTACCCATCCCCAATATGCACATTAAATGTTTGCTCAAACATCAAATTTAACAAAACATGGTGAGGTCTCAAAGCAAAATGCTGGCATGATGGTGATGTGACAGAACATAGAGAGAATTTTCACAAGTAACTCAGCAGATGTGGCATCATCTCTGTGACCAGAAACACAGTCAGCGCTCCAAATCCTTCGACTTTTTGGAACTTTGCAATAAATCATTGGGCTTCCAGCAAAAAAAACATGTGTGAAGTATTTCCTCTGAACATGGTGTGATGCTGAACATTTCAGTGATATCCGCTTCCTTCCAGCAACAAGGAATTGTGCTTTTGTGAAAGTGGGCGGCACGGTGGCACAGTGGTTAGCACTGTTGCCTCACAGCGCCTGTAGACCCGGGTTCAATTCCCAACTCAGGCGACTGACTGTGTGGAGTTTGCACGTTCTCCCCGTGTCTGCGTGGATTTCCTCAGGGTGCTCCGGTTTCCTCCCACAGTCACAAAGATGTGCGGGTCAGGTGAATTGGCCAAGCTAAATTGTCTGTAGTGTTAGGTAAGGGGTAAATGTAGGGGTATGGGTGGGTTGCGCTTCGGCGTGTCGGTGTGGACTTGTTGGGCCGAAGGGCCTGTTTCCACACTGTAAGTCTAATCTAAAAAAAAATCTAATCTACAATTAAATGTTAATAATGCAGCTTTGCTACTTCCTGGTTTAGAATGTTCTTTTTCTAATTTTTCATGTGGGTGTTAAAAATTGGCCGACATTTCTATTGGTCATCTTATTGGTGAATGGTCATCCTGGTCCAATACACACACAACAAATGCCTCCGGTTCAAATGATGTTGAACTGATAGAGATTGTACGCAAGCGATTGTGTTCTCTACATGATTCCATTGGAGACATTCGGTGTCAAATTGTCCAAAATACTTTAAGACCACTCAGTGAAACACAAGACAATGTGAAGTCTATTAAAGGAGTGGGATTGCTATTTAATCCCTCCAGCAATTCATCACAAGAATTTTGTTCAGACTACCAATTTCGAGTTTGCTATGAAAATCAAGCATCAACAACACTGTCGACCACAACCGAACCAAGGACAACCTTCACTGAAACATGTACACCAGGTAAACCCAAAATTCATGTGTGCTGGTACTTGGGCTATGATTTACAAAGTGTCTCAAGGACAGGAGCTGGCCCAGTTGACATTGGATATTGAATTCCCATAGACCCTGTAGTCATGGGAAGAATCAGAAATTGTCATTGAAAGTAGGTCCAAAGTTCTTTCAGAGCTTTTGTCCATTTCACATTCCTGTGTTGCGATGGAAATAAACATTGATTAGATTATTGTAAAATAACTGTAACTCAGGTCATTTTGCCTTTCTGATTAAAAATCATAAAAGTGGAGACTAAACTGAGAAGGCATCTGTTGTTTTTGAATATCATTCATACATTTCAGAAGAAACAACCACATCTATACCACCATTTACAACTGGCTCAACCAGTGCTTCGACTAGAGATGAGTGAGGAATTGTTTCAGTGTGGAATAGCGAGGCCTGCGAGGGAAATGATATTATTACCTTAGTTCATTATTCGGGCATTTCTGACAAATGAATAGCTTCATCCTCGCGAAGAAATGTCTTAACTTCAAACCTAAAATACGAAAGGCAGCAGTACTCGAGCACATCCAAATCACGGCAGCTACCGGGGTATCTGACACTGGATATGTCTGTATTTCTGTGATGCTGACATTTGCACAATAATGTATTCTCCCAACTTGGGCGTATTGAATGTGATTGCATTTGTTTCACTTCAGAACAAACAACGACAACAACAGGGATAACCACCACACCGAGTTCAACTGCCAGTTCCACAACGGGTGAGTGCTGTCTTTTTTCATTCAACATGATAAATAATTAAACAGGATGAATTGGTGACAATTTAAATCCTCGGTCAGTGGAATTCCAGTGTCAGTTGAGCTTGACGTGTCATTCTCACAGCTCAGGAGTTTGTGTGATCACAAGCCATTCCTGAGACATGAACATCACCATCATCCACAGCTTTAATCTCGAGCAATCAATCTCCCTGGTATTAGATCAGGAATGGTCACCACCCAGCGTGCAGATAAATGTTAACAATCGATTATTACCAGTGTAACCCAACAACCAGGATTGGTTTACCACAACATTATTGTTTACCCATCCCCAAGATGCACATTAAGTGTCTGCTCAAACATCAAATTTAACAAAACAAGGTGAGGACTCAAAGCAAAATGCTGGCGTGATGTTGATGTGACAGAACATAGAGAGAATTGTCTAAAGTAACTTACCAGATATAGCATCATCTCTGTGTCCCGAAACACAGTCAGCACTCCAAATCCTCCGACTTTTTGTAACTTTGCAATAAATCATTGGGCTTCCAGCATAAGACCATGTGTGAAACATTTCCTCTGAAGAGGGTGTGATGATTAACATTTCGGTAATATCCGCTTACATCCAGCAACAAGCAATTGTGCTTTTGTGAAAGTACAATTAAATGTTAAAAATGCTGCTTTGCTACTTCCTGGTTTAGAATGCTCCTTCTCTAATGTTTCATGTGGGTGTTAAAAATTGGCCAACATTTCTGTTGTTCATCTTATTGGTGAATGGTCATCCTGGTCCAATACACACACACCAAACGCCTCCAGTTCAAATGGTATTGAACTAATAGCGATTGTATGCAAGCGATTGTATTCTCTGCATTGTAAAATCTCTGCAACTCAGGACATTTTGCCTTTCTGATTAAAAATCATAAGAGTGGAGACTAAACTGAGAAGGCATCTGGTGATTTTGAATATCATTCATACATTTCAGAAGCAACAACCACATCTGTACCACCAACTACAACTGGCTCTACCAGTGCTCCGACTAGAGATGAGTGAGGAATTGCTTCAGTGTGGAATAGCCAGGCCTGAGAGGGAAATGATATTATTACCTTAGTTCTTTATCAGGGCATTTCTGACAAATGAATAGCTTCATCCTCGTGAAGTAATGTCTTTACTTCAAAACTAAAATACGAAAGTCAGCAGTGCTCGTGCACATCCAAATCACGGCAGCTACCGTGGTATCTGGCACTGGATATGTCTGTGTTTCTGTGATGCTGACATTTGCACAATAATATCTTCTCCCAACTTGGGCGTATCGAATGTGATTGCATTTGTTTCACTTCAGAACAAACAACGACAACAACAGGGATAACCACCACACCGAGTTCAACTGCCAGTTCCACAACGGGTGAGTGCTGTCTTTTTTCATTCAACATGGTAAAGAATGAAATAAGTTAAATCAGTTAAAACTTATATCCTGGTCTATGAAATTCCTCTGTCAATTGAGGTCAATATGTCGTAGTCTCAGCTCACGTGTTTGTGGGAACTTGAACCATTCCTCAGACTTGACCATCAATATCAAAAGCTTTGTCTTTGGCAGAGAATCTCCCTGCTATTGGATCATAATAGGTTCCCAAAAGGTTCCCACAACCCAGAGAGCCTACTTCTTCAAATACCGCAATTTCCCCCCCCCCCCCCAAGACGTGATCGGCAATGCTCTCCACCACATCTCCTCCACTTCCTGCTCCTCCGCCTTTGAGCCCTGCCCCTCCAATCAACACCAGGACAGAACACCACTGGTGCTCACCTACCAACCCACCAACCTCCATATACATCATATCATCCATTGTCATTTCCCCCACCTCCAAATGGACCCCACTACCAGGGATATATTTCCCTCCCTCCCCTATCAATGTCCCTATCCAGTCCCTCGTCAGCTCCACACACACCACCAACCCAACCACAACTCCCAGCACCTTCCCCTGCAACCGCAAGAAATGCAAATCTTGCGCCCACTCCTCACCCCTTACTTCCCTCCAAGGCCCCAAGGGATCCTTCCATATCCGCCATACATTCACCTACACCTACACACATCATTTACTGCATCTGCTGCACCCAATGTGGCCTCCTCTACATTGGGGACACAGGCCGACTACTTGCGGAATGTTTCAGAGAACACCTCTGGGACACCCGCACCCACCAACTCAACCACCCTGTGGCTCAACACTTCAACTCCCCCTCCCACTCAAACAAGGACATGCAAGTCCTTGGACTCCTCCATCACCAGACCATAGCAACATGACGGCTGGAAGAAGAGCGCCTCAACTTCCGCCTAGGAACCCTCCAATCACAAGGAATGCACACAGATTTCTCCAGTTTCCTCATTTCCCCTCCCCCCACCTTGTCTCAGTCCCAATCCTCAAACTCAGCACCACGTTCCTAACCTGCAATCTTCTTCCTGACCTCTCCACCCCCACCTCCACTCTGGGCTATCACCCTCACCTTAACCTCCGTCCACCTAACACATTTCCAGCACCCCTCCCCAAGTCCCTCCTCCCTACATTTCCTCGTTCCTGAAAAAGGGCTCATGCCTGAAACGTCGATTCTCCTTTTCCTCGGATGCTGCCTGACCTGCTGTGCTTTTCCAACAACATATTTTCAACTCTGATCTCCATCATCTGCAGTCCTCACTTTTTCCCACAGGGCATACTAATAAATGTTAATAGTTGATGAGTGCGAATGTAACCCAACACCCAGGTTTAGATTTTCATACCAATATTGATTACCTATTCCCATTGTACATATGCCCTTGATACCAAGTCTCTGCTTTTTCATCAACTTTAACTAAAGAAGATTAAGACTCACAACAGAATGCTGGTTGTTCTGGTGATGTGACAGAACAAGAAGAGAATTTTCTGAAGAAAGACAACAGATGTGCTATCATCTCCATGTCCAGAAACACAGTCAACAATCCCAGTCCTTCCACTTCTTAGGAATTTTGCTCTGATTCCTCTGGTTTTCTGTAAAAATGTACACCAAGTATTTTTTTGGAACATTGTGTGACGATTGGCATTCTGGTGATATCTGCTCCCAACCAGCAACGATGAATTTTGCTTTTTTAAAGTACAGTTAAATGTTCAGAATTTTTCTTTGTCACTTATGTAATTTGAATGCTCATTTTCTATTTGCTTCATGTGTGAGTTAAGTGTTCTCCAACTTTTCTATTGGTGATCTGTGTTGGTAAATGGTCTTCCTGTTCCTATAAACACATGCCAAACTACTTCAGTCCAAATGATGTTGAATTTGTGGTACACACATGGAAGGGATTGTCTTCTAACCCCGATTCCAACTGAGACATTCAGTGTCAATTTGTCCAACACACTTCGAGATTCCTACGTGAATTACAGGACAACACGGATTATATTAAAGGAGTAGGATTACTGTGTGCTCACTCTAGCAATTACATTATAGAGTCAGACCCTTCGGTGCAACTCTTCCACGCTGATCAGATATCCTTACCTAATCTGGTGCCAATTGCCAGCACCTGGCACATATCCCTCTAAACCCTTCCAATTCATTAGCCCTTCTAGATGCCTTTTAAATGCTGTAATTGCACCAGCCTCTCCCACTTCCTCTGGCAGCTCATTCCGTTCAAGCATGACCCTTTGTGTGAAAAGCTTACCCTTTAGGTCCCTTTTATATCTTTGTCCCCCCTCACCCTAAACCTATGGCCTTTTAATCTGGACTCGCCCACCATAGGGACCTTGTCTGTTTATCATATCTGTGCCCCTTATGACTGTACAAACTTCTGTAAGGTCACCTCTCAGCCTCTGACACTCCTCTGACAGCCCCAGACTATTCAGCCTTTCCCTATCGTTCAAATCCTCCAACTCTGGTAACATCCTTGTTAATCTTTTCTGGACCCTTTCAAGTTTCACAACATCCTTTCAAATTAGCTGTGAAAATCAAATATCAACAATACTTCCAATGTCAACCGGTCTAAATTCAACTTCCACTGATACAGGTACACCTAGTGAATCTAAAATTCACATGAGCTGGTGTCGGATCTGAGATTCACAAAGAGTCTCGAGGTCAGGATCTGGTCACATTGACATTGGATATTGAGTTCCCATAGACATTGTAGCCATGGGAGGAATCTTAAATTTTCATTGATCCACTGTGGTCTGGTTTCTGAGCTGTGCCTCAGTCGTCTGATTTCTAATAATTAAGCGACAGATGAAGAACGTTAAGATGTCCAGGTGTAACAGAGTGACAGCATGGAAATCTTTTCCCATGGGGTCCCAAATGATTTGTGTTAGAACATTGTATTGATCTCAATGATAATTCAGGTAATTGCTTTTGTAGAGGAGTTTACATTTCATCCATGGGACCAGTGAGGACAGCATTTGTCGTTGTACATCCACCTCTCAGTTTTCAGTCTGACCATATGTAACCATGTCCCACACTGAGAATCTGAGCTTTCAACTTGGGAAAGTGATGACTGCTCTCAAAATGGCTGCTGAGGGAGGTTTCACACAATGATCTAGGGTTCACTGTGTTGTGCTTTCCCCATCTCCAGATGAAGTCTGGTAGCAAATCCAAGGGATCTTCAGGTGATGGGTAACATTGATGTTATGAAGCAGGTGGATCAGCCAATCACATTCAGCATTATCACAGTGGCATTACAAGGTTTCTAGCAGCATGGTGTGCCTTCAGTTTTGAATAACCATGTCAAACATGAATAATAATTCTCAGTTTAGGATTACTATTGACACAAAGTTCACAGAAGAAAACATTTCATTTGTTAAATTGAATGCTGTGAATAGTATGATGCAGCAGCATGAGTCAATAATATGGAATTTTCTTAATGCAGTGACAAAATCAAATTGGGTGCTATGATTGTTAATGTGTGTCTTTCTCTTCAAAAGAAGCGACCACAACAACAGGGACAAGCACCACAACTGCAACGACTGTCAGTTCTACAACTGGTGAGCAAATTCAATTTAACAATCAGGAAGCATTTTGCCCAAATATTTTTCTTCATGTTGGCATTTGACAATGTCTTTGCTTCTTCATCACCTAAACATAACTTGTGTTCTGAAGACCTGCATTAATTTGTGTCTAAATCTCTACTCAGTTTGAATGTATGAATCTCAATTCCTTCATTGAAGGAAAACACATACTTTGTTGTTACTTAGTTTACACAAATCTGTTGCACCCCTTTTTTCTCATGCCTTCACAAAGAAATGAAATGTAAATCTTTCACAACCTGTTGCATTCCAATTGGATGTAATGATTGTGAATGCATTTCTTGAGGTGTAGTGGACAGCGAAGGGTGTAAACTTAGATTACAACGGATCTGGACCAGATTGGCCAATGGGCTGAGAAGTGGCAGATGGAGTTTAACTTAGATAAATGTGAGGTGCTGCATTTTGTGAAAGCAAATCTTAGCAGGATTTATACACTTAATGGTAAGGTCCTAGGAAGTGTTGCTGAATAAAGAGACCTTGGAGTGCAGGTTCATAGCTCCTTGAAAGTGGAGTCGCAGATAGATAGGATAGTGAAGAAAGCATTTAGTATGCCTTCCATTATTGGTCAAAGAATTGAGTACAGGTGTTGGGAGGTCATGTTGCAGCTGTACAGGGCATTGGTTAGACCACTGTTGGAATATTGCAACAAATTCTGGTCTCCTTCCTATCAGAGGGTTGTTATGAAACTTGAAAGAAATCAGAAAAGCTTTACAAGGATGTTTTCAGGGTTGGAGTATCTGAGCTACAGGGAGAGGCTGAATAGGCTGTTTCTGTTTTCCCTAGAGCGTCGGAGGCTGAGGGGTGACGTGATAGAGGTTTACAAAATTATGAGAGGCATGGATAGGGTAAATAGGCAAAGTCTTTTCCCTGGGGTCGGGGAGTCCAGAACAAGTGGTCATAGGTTTAGCGTAAGAACGAAAAGATATAAAAGACACCTAAGGGGCAACGTTTTCACGCAGTTTATGGAATGAGCTGCCAGAGGATGTGGTGGAGGCTGGTACAATTACAACATTTAAAAGGCATTTGGATGGGTATATGAATAGGAAGGGTTTGGGGTGATATCGGCTGCGTGCTGGCAGGTTGGACAAGATCGGGTTGGGATATCTGGTCAGCATGGACGGGTTGGACCGTAGCGTCTGTTTCCATGCTGTACATCTCTATGACTCCAAGAATCAACAGGTACAACACAAACAACTACCACAACTGGATCTACAGCCAGTTCCACAACTGGTCAGTAACATCCCCTTTCACATTTCATTACAATATATTTTCACATCAGATTGCCTTCATAGCTTCAACCACTTGTCTCTGAAAGTATGTCCAAATATTCTTCAGAGCTCTTGTCCATTTCACCTTCATGGGGTGCCATGTAAATATAAATTGATTAGATCGTCGAAACATTTCTGCAATCAGGTCACTTTGCCTTTTGGATTAAAATTGCAAGAGTGGATTCTAAACTAAGTTAGCATCTAGTGATTGTGAATACCATTCATACCTTTCAGAAGAAACAACCACATCTATACAACCAACTACAACTGGCTCCACCAGTGCTTCGACGAGAGATGAGTGAGGAATTGCTTCAGTGTGGAATAGCCAGGCCTGAGAGGGAAATGACATTATTACCTTAGTTCTTTATTCGGGCATTTCTGACAAATGAATAGCTTCATCCTCGGGAATCAATGTCTTAACTTCAAAACTATAATACGAAAGGCAGTAGTACTCGAGCACATCCAAATCACGGCAGCTACCGGGGTATCTGGCACTGGATATGTCTGTGTTTCTGTGATGCTGACATTTGCACAATAATGTCTTCTCCCAACTCAGGCGTATTGAATGTGATTGCATTTGTTTCACTTCAGAACAAACAACGACAACAACAGGGACAACCACCACACCGAGTTCAACTGCCAGTTCCACAACGGGTGAGTGCTGTCTTGTTTCATTCAACATGATAAAGAATGAAATAAGTTAAATCAGTTAAAACTTAAATCCTGGTCTATGAAATTTCTCTGTCAATCGAGGTCAATATGTCGTAGTCTCAGCTCACGTGTTTGTGGGAACTTGAACCATTCCTTAGACCTGACCATCAATATCAAAAGCTTTGTCTTTGGCAGAGAATCTCCCTGGTATTGGATCATAATAGGTTCCCAAAAGGTTCCCACAACCCAGATGGCCTCCTTCTTCAAACACCGCAATGTCCCCCCAGACGTGATCGGCAATGCTCTCCACCGCATCTCATCCACTTCCTGCTCCTCCGCCTTTGAGCCCTGCCCCTCCAATCGCCACCAGGACAGAACCCCACTGGTGCTCACCTACCACCCCACCAACCTCCGTATACATCATATCATCCGTTGTCATTTCCCCCACCTCCAAACGGACCCCACTACCAGGGATATATTTCCCTCCCTCCCCTATCAATGCCCCCATCCAGTCCCTCCATGACTCCCTCGTCAGGTCCACACCCCCCACCAACCCAACTTCAACTCCCAGCACCTTCCCCTGCAACCGCAAGAAATGCAAATCTTGCGCCCACACCTCCCCCCTTCCTTCCCTCCAAGGCCCCAACGGATCCTTCCATATCTTCCACACATTCACCTACACCTACACACATCATTTCGTGCGTCTGCTGCACCCGATGTGGCCTCCTCTACATTGGGGACACAGGCCAACTGTTTGCGGAATGCTTCATAGAACACCTCTGGGACACCCGGACCCACCAACTCAACCACCCCGTGGCTCAACACTTCAACTCCCCCTCCCACTCCACCAAGGACCTGCAAGTCCTTGGACTCCTCCATCTCCAGATCATAGCATAATTACGGCTGGAAGAAGAGCGCCTCAACTTCCGCCTAGCAACCCTCCAATCACAAGGAATGAAATCAGATTTCTCCAGTTTCCTCATTTCCCCTCCCCCCACCTTGTCTCAGTCCAAATCCTCAAACTCAGCACCACCTTCCTAACAGGCAATCTTCTTCCTGACCTCTCCGCCCCCACCTCCACTCTGGGCTCTCACCCTCACCTTAACCTCTTTCCACCTATCATATTTCCAACACCCTCCCCCAAGTCCCTCCTCCCTACCTTTTATCTTAGCCTGCTTGGCACACTTTCCTCATTCCTGAAGAAGGGCTCATGCCAGAAACGTCGATTCTCCTGTTCCTCGGATGCTGCCTGACCTGCTGCGCATTTGCAGCAACACATTGTCAGCTCTGATCTCCATCATCTGCAGTCCTCACTTTCTCCCACAGGGCATACTAATAAATGTTCATAGTTGATGAGTGCAAATGTAACCCAACACCCAGGTTTAGATTTTCATACCAATATTGATTACCTATTCCCATTGTACATTGGCCCTTGAGATTAAGTCTCTGCTTTTTCATCAACTTTAACTAAAGAAGATTAAGACTCACAACAGAATGCTGGTTGTTCTGGTGATGTGACAGAACAAGAAGAGAATTTTCTGAAGAAAGACAACAGATGTGCTATCATCTCCATGTCCAGAAACACAGTCAACAATCCCAGTCCTTCCACTTCTTTGGAATTTTGCTCTGATTCCTCTGGTTTTCTGTAAAAATGTACACCAAGTATTTTTTTGGAACATTGTGTGACGATTGGCATTCTGGTGATATCTGCTCCCAAACAGGAACGATGAATTTTGCTTTTGTAAAGTACAGTTAAATGTTCAGAATTTTTCTTTGTCACTTATGTAATTTGAATGCTCATTTTCTATTTGCTTCATGTGTGAGTTAAGTATTCTCCAACTTTTCTATTGGTGATCTGTGTTGGTAAATGGTCTTCCTGTTCCTATAAACACCTGCCAAACTACTTCAGTCCAAAGGATGTTGAATTTGTGGGACACACATGGAAGGGATTGTCTTCTAACCCTGATTCCAACTGAGACATTCAGTGTCAATTTGTCCAACACACTTCGAGATTCCTACGTGAATTACAGGACAACACGGATTATATTAAAGGAGTAGGATTACTGTGTGATCACTCTAGCAATTACATTATAGAGTCAGACCCTTCGGTGCAACTCTTCCACACTGATCAGATATCCTTACCTAATCTGGTGCCAATTGCCAGCACCTGGCACATATCCCTCTAAACCCTTCCAATTCATTAGCCCTTCTAGATGCCTTTTAAATGCTGTAATTGCACCAGCCTCTTCCACTTCCTCTGGCAGCTCATTCCGTTCAAGCATTACCCTTTGTGTGAAAAGCTTTCCATTTAGGTTCCTTTTATATCTTTGTCCCCCCTCACCCTAAACATATGGCCTTTTAATCTGGACTCGCCCACCACAGGGACCTTGTCTGTTTATCGTATCAGTGCCCCTTATGACTGTACAAACTTCTGTAAGGTCACCTCTCAGCCTCTGACACTCCTCTGACAGCCCCAGACTATTCAGCCTTTCCCGATCGTTCAAATACTCCAACTCTGTCAACATCCTTGTTAATCTTTTCTGAACCCTTTCAAGTTTCACAACATCCTTTCAAGTTTGCTGTGAAAATCAAATATCAACAATACTTCCAATGTCAACCGGTCTAAATTCAACTTCCACTGATACAGGTACACCTAGTGAATCTAAAATTCACAAGAGCTGGTGTGGGATCTGAAATTCACAAAGAGTCTCGAGGTCAGGATCTGGTCACATTGACATTGGATATTGAGTTCCCATAGACACTGTAGCCATGGGAACAATCTTACATTTTCATTGATCCACTGGGGTCTGGCTTCTGAGCTATGCCTCATTCGTCTGATTTCTAATCATTAAGCGACCGATAGAGAATGTTAAGATGTCCAGGTGTAACAGAGTGACAGCATGGAAATCTTTTCCCATGGGTTCCCAAATGATTTGTGTTAGGCAGAACATCGTATTGATCTCAATGATAATTCAGATAATTGCTTTTGTAGAGGAGTTTACATTTCATCCATGGGACCAGTGAGTATGTACATCCACCTCTCAGTTTTCAGTCTGACCATATGTAACCATGTCCCACACTGAGAATCTGAGCTTTCAAGTTGGGAAAGTGATGACTGCTCTCAAAATGGCTGCTGAGGGAGGTTTCACACAATGATCTAGGTTTCACTGTGTTGTGCTTTCCCCATCTCCAGATGAAGTCTGGTAGCAAATCCAAGGGATCTTCAGGTGATGGGTAACATTGATGTTATGAAGCAGGTGGATCAGCCAATCACATTCAGCATTATCACAGTGGCATTACAAGGTTTTGAGCAGCATGGTGTGCCTTCAGTTTTGAATAACCATGTCAAACATGAATAATAATTCTCAGTTTAGGATTACTATTGACACAAAGTTCACAGAAAGATAAAACATTTCATTTGTTAAATTGAATGCTGTGAATAGTATGATGCAGCAGCATGAGTCAATAATATGGAATTTTCTTAATGCAGTGACAAAATCAAATTGGGTGCTATGATTGTTAATGTGTGTCTTTCTCTTCAAAAGAAGCGACCACAACAACAGGGACAAGCACCACAACTGCAATGACTGTCAGTTCTACAACTGGTGAGCAAATTCAATTTTAACAATCAGGAAGCATTTTGCCCAAATATTTTTCTTCATGTTGGCATTTGACAATGTCTTTGCTTCTTCATCACCCAAACATAACTTGTGTTCTGAAGATCTGCATTAATTTGTGTCTAAATCGCTATTCAGTTTGAATGTATGAATCTCAATTCTCTCATTGAAGGAAAACACATATTTTGTTGTTACTTAGTTTACACAAATCTGTTGCACCCCTTTTTTCTCATGCCTTCACAAAGAAATGAAATGTAAATCTTTCACAACCTGTTGCATTCCAATTGGATGTAATGATTGTGAATGCATTTCTTGAGGTATAGTGGACAGCGAAGAGGGTTACCTCAGATTACAACAGGATCTGGACCAGATGGGCCAATGGGCTGAGAAGTGGCAGATGGAGTTTAATTTGGATAAATGTGAGGTGCCGCATTTTGTGAAAGCAAATCTTAGCAGGATTTATACACTTAATGGTAAGATCCTAGGAAGTGTTGCTGAACAAAGAGACCTTGGACTGTAGGTTCATAGCTCCTTGAAAGTGGAGTCGCAGATAGATAGGATATTGAATAAAGCATTTAGTATGTTTTCCTTTACTGGTCAGAGTATTGAGTGCAGGTGTTGGGAGGTCATGTTGTGGCTGTACAGGGCATTGGTTAGACCACTGTTGGAATATTGCAAGCGATTCTGGTCTCCTTCCTATCAAAAGGTTGTTATGAAACTTGAAAGGATTCAGAAAAGCTTTACAAGGATGTTGCCAGGGCTGGAGGATCTGAGCTACAGGGAGAAGCTGAACAGGCTGGTGCTGTTTTCCCTAGAGCGTCGGAGGCTGAGGGGTGACCTGATAGAGGTTTACAAAATTATGAGGGTCATCGATAAGATAAATAGACAAAGTCTTTTCCCTGGGGTTGGGGAGCCCAGAACAAGAGGGCATAGGTTTAGGGTAAGAGTGGAAAGATATAAAAGACACCTAAGGGGCAACTTTTTCACGCAGTTTATGGAATGAGCTGCCAGAGGATGTGGTGGAGGCTGGTACAATTGCAACATTTAAAAGTCATTTGAATAGCTTTATGAATAGGAAGGGTTTGGGGTGACATGGGCTGGGTGCTGGCAGGTGGGACAAGATCGGGTTGGGAATCTGGTCAGCATGGACGGGTTGGACTGAAGGGTCTGTTTCCATGCTGTACATCTCTATGACTCTATGACTCTAAGAATCAACAGCTACAACACAAACAACTACCACAACTGGATCTACAGCCAGTTCCACAACTGGTGAGTAACATCCCCTTTCACATTACATTACAATGTATTTTCACATCAGATTGCCTTCATAGCTTCAACCACTTGTCTCTGAAAGTATGTCCAAATATTCTTCAGAGCTCTTGTCCATTTCACATTCCTGTGGTGCCATGTAAATATACATTGATTAGATTGTCGAAACATTTCTGCAACTCAGGTCACTTCGCCTTTTTGATTAAAATTGCAAGAGTGGATTTTAAACTAAGTTAGCATCTGGTGATTTTGAATACCATTCATACCTTTCAGAAGAAACAACCACATCTATACAACCAACTACAACTGGCTCTACCAGTGCTTCGACTAGAGATGAGTGAGGAATTGCTTCATTGTGGAATAGCCAGGCCTGAGAGGGAAATGATATTGTTACTTTCGTTCTTTATCAGGGCACTTCTGACAAATAAATAGTTGCATCCTCGCGAAGCAATGTCTTAACTTCAAATCTAAAATACAAAAGTCAGCAGTGCTCGAGCACATCCAAATCACGGCAGGTACCGGGGTATCTGGCACTGGATATGTCTGTGTTTCTGTGATGCTGACATTTGCACAATAATGTCTTCTCCCAACTTGGGCGTATTGAATGTGATTGCATTTGTTTCACTTCAGAACAAACAACGACAACAACAGGGATAACCACCACACCACGTTCAACTGCCAGTTCCACAACGGGTGTGTGCTGTCTTTTTTCATTCCACATGATAAATAATGAAACAAGATAAATTAGTTTCAATTCACCTCCCTGGTCAGTGAAATTCCAGTGTCAGCTCAGTTTGATTTGTCAAAGACTCAGCTCAGGAGCTTGTGGGATCAAGTGATATGCCTGAGACTTGAATATCACCAACATCTGTAGCTTCAATCTCCAGCAGACAATCTTCCTGGTTTTGGATCGGGTTGGATTCCCACACAGCATGTAGATAAATGTTAATAAGTGATGTGTGCCAGTGGACCCCAACACCCAGGTTTGAATGTCTGCAGTATTGAGTATTCATTCTTATTATTCATCCACTCTGGACCTTAAATTTTTGCTGATGCACAAAATGTAACTGCATATTATTAGCACTCAAAGCAAAATACTGATTATCATGGAGATGTGATGATAATGACAATGATGAATGTGCACATGTGTATTCATCCACCTTCCATAAATTCAAACACTGAAAAATCAGTGTCATGACCTTCATCTTTCACAATGATACCATTTGATGCAGAGCTTGACATTGAAGTAGAGGAATAACAAAACTGACAGGGTTAAGCCGATTGATCCAAATGCTTATCTGTTCTGTGTATTTGTTGCAGTCTGCTTCTGAACCTCTTTCGGTACTGATTTAGTTCCATAGAGATGCCAGCATGGAAACAGACCCTTCGGTCCCACTCATTCATGCCGACCAGGTATCCCAACCCAATCTAGTACCATTTGCCAGCACCCGGCCCATTTCCTTCAAAATCCTTCCTATTTATATGCCCATCCTGGTGCCTTTCAAATATTGCAATTGTACTAGTCTCCATCACATCCTCTGGCAGCTCATTCCATACACGTTCTACTCTCTGCGTGAAAATGTTGCCCCTTAGGTCTCTTTTTTATCTTTACACTCTCAACCTAAACGTATGCCCTCTAGTTCTGGGCTCCCCAACCCCAGGAAAAAGGCTTTGCCTATTTATCCAATTTATCCTAAATTATGACCCTCATAATTTTGTAAACCTCTATAAAGTCACCCCTCACCCTCCGACGCTCCAGAGAAAACAGCCTTAGTCAGTTCAGCCTCTCCCGATAGCTCAAATCCTCCAACCCTTGTAACATCCTTGTAAATCTTTTCTGAACCCTTTCAAGTTTCACAACATCTTTCTGACAGGAGGGAGACCAGAATTGCACACAATATTCCAACAGTGGCCTAACCAATTTCCTGACCAGCCACAACATGATCTCCCAACTCCCATACTCAGTACTATGACTAATAAAGGAAAGCATACCAAGTGCCTTCTTCACTATTCTAGCCACCTGCGATTCCACTTTCAGGGAGCTATGAACTTGCACTCCAAGATCTCTTTGTTTAGCATGGACCTTACCATTAAGTGTATAAGTCCTGCTAAGATTTGCTTTCCCAAAATGCAGCGCCTCACATTTTTCTAAATTAAACTCCATCTGTCACTTCTCAACCCATTGGCCCATCTGATCAAGATTCAGTTGTAATCTGAGGTAATCTTCTCCACTATCCACTACACCTCCAGTTTTGGTGTCTTTCAACATTCTTTTGGTACGTTTCAGCAAACTTAATAACTATACATCTTATGCTCATATCTAAATCATTTATGTAAATGATAATAAGCAGTGGACCCAGCACCGATTTTTGTGGCACTCTCCTGGTCACAGGCCTTCAGTCTGAAAAACAACCCTCCACTACCACCCTCTGTCTTCTACCTTTGAGCCAGTTCTGTGTCCAAATGGCTAGTTCTCCCTGTAGTCCATGAGATCTAACATTGCTAACAAGTCTCCCATGGGGAACCTTGTTGAATGCCTTACTGAAGTCCATATAAATCACATCTACTGCTCTGCCCTCATCAATCCTCTTTGTTACTTCTTCAAAAAACTCAATCAAGTTTGTGAGAAATGATTTCCCATGCACAAAGCCACGTTGACTATCCCTAATCAGTCCTTGCCCTTCCAAATATTTATACATCTTGTCCCTCAGGATTCCCTCCAACAACTTGCCCACCACTGAGGTCAGGCTCACCGGTCTATAGTTCCCTAGCTTGTCTTTACCACCTTTCTTAAACAGTGGCACCACGGTTGCCAATCTCCAGTCTTCCGGCACCTCACCTGCAACTGTCGATGATACAAATATCTCAGCACGAGGCCCATCAATCACTTCCCCAGCTTCCCATAGATTTCAAGGGTACACTTGATCAGGTCCTGGGGATTTATCCACGCTTATGCATTTCAAGACAAACAGCACTTCCTCCTTTGTAATCTGAACATTTTCCAAGATGTCACCATCTATTTCCCTACAGCCTATATCTTCCATGTCTTTTTCCACAGTCAACACTGATGCAAAATATTTATTTCCAATCTCCCCCCATCTCCTGTGGTTTCCCACAAAGGATTCAAGTTCTATGGATTGATTGTTGTGAATGATTCTTTCTTTCAGAGCAAAAAACTACAACAACTGAGACAACAACCACAGCTAGTTCTACTGCCAGTTCCACATCCCATGAGTGAAGTCTTCTTTCATTAATCCTGAGGATTGTTTTTATTTAGAAAGGAATGTTACAGCTTCAGTTCTTGGCCAGTAAAAACCTTGGTCACCTTTTCTTCTTCTAGCAATTTGTTTCATCTGACTGTAATCAAACTCAGTCATATTATTTCTACACTGTGACCATTAACACCTGTGCACTTCAAAATAATCCCTCGTCTGCAGAGAGTTTTGGATTAATTCAAGTGGCAGACAAAAGAAATCTATAAATTCATACCTATTCATACATTTCCTTTTTATTTTGAATATACATCAAGCCTGACTTTTCTCCCAAAGCCGCTCCAGTTGGAATTGAAGGCATTGGTTAGATGATTTATGCTTTTGTTTGTTGTTTAGAAGAATCAACTACAACAACAGGGATAAGCACCACAACTGAGATGACAGCAAGTTCCACAACTGGTGAGTGATATCATTGGCAAGTGTACAAATGCAGAAACAGTAAGTGAACCTCAGCAGCCTCACCATGAAAGCATATTACTTCTGTTCAACATTTGGTCCAATTCATTTTGACCATGTGCTGTTATTTAAACATATTTTAATTGCCAAGCATGTCAGATTGGGATATGGTGCATGTCCATTAAAGCATATTCAGGAATTGCATTGGACTCTCGTGGCTTTTTTTTTAAACATCATTTTCTTTTCATACGAACGGTAATAAGAGTGCCCCCAACTACAACTTCCTCCACTGTGGCTACCACAGCAGGTGAATGATAGTTTCAATTATGTATACTAGAAGAGCCTTGGACATAAGGATCATGTTGGCGGCACGGTGGCACAGTGGTTAGCACTGCTGCCTCACAGCGCCTGAGACCCAGGTTCAATTCCCGCCTCAGGCGACTGACTGTGTGGAGTTTGCACGTTCTCCCCGTGTCTGCGTGGGTTTCCTCCAGGTGCTCCGGTTTCCTCCCACAGTCCAAAGATGTGCGGGTCAGGTGAATTGGCCATGCTAAATTGCCCGTAGTGTTAGGTAAGGGGTAAATGTAGGGGTAGGGGTATGGCTGTGTTGTGCTTCGGCGGGTCGGTGTGGACTTGTTGGGCCGACGGGCCTGTTTCCACACTGTAAGTCTAATCTAATCTAATCTTCCACTGCTTGTCAGAGAAAGTGCATTCCTTTGCTCTCGAAACAAATTCAAATTATTGTCAAAGCCAGAGATTGTTGGCTGAAATATTGACCAAATCTCATTTTGGTTTATTTCAACTGTAAAACAAATGTCATCATAAATGAGGCATTTTGTCGTCAGCCTCTGTGATTTTAGTGACAGGATTATTTTACAAATGTGTGATGAGATGATGCAAAAGATTCTACATATGCTGAAAGAATTAAATTGCTGGATGTCATTGTGGGTAAACATTCCATTTGGCTTTCAAAATGCATTGATATTTTAAGTGTCAGTGAAGTCTTCAATGGGCCAAATGGCCTGCCTCCACATTGTAAGCATTCTGTGATAAAAATGTACTGAATGGATTCAGTACCACAAGCCTGAAGTTCCAAAATGCTGCCATGTTTTGGAGTGCTTGTCATTTATGTTTGTAGATGACAGGCTTTATACTAGTCTGGAAATTGTTTGCTTAGGCAGCTGTAGTAAGAGTTTTTGATTGCATTTGCTTTTCTTCAATAGAAACCACAACAATATCAGAGACAACCACCACAGTCATCTCCACAACTAATGAATGGACTCTTCTTTATTGGATATGAGCAGTTAATCTGAAAATTGGTGGAGTTGAGTGTACGGATGATAGGTGGGATGATGGTCATACCACTTGGTGAAATTTAAATTCAATTAATAAATCTGAAATTAAACTGCAGATAGTGAAACTATGGTTGACTGTCATAAAAATCCATCTAGATCATTAATGTAGGAAATCTCTTATCCTTGCCTGGTGTGGCCCATGTGTCTCTCTTTCTGAGAGTATGAGGTAGGAGTAGAAATACGCCAGGCAAAAGTGAGGGCTGCAGATGCTGGAAACCAGAGTCTAGATTAGAGTGGTGCTGGAAACTCACAGCAGATCAGGCACATTCTGAGGAGCAGGAAAATCGACGTTTCAGGCAAAAGCTCTTCATCAGGACTGAAGGCAGGGAGTCTTCAGGGTGGAGCCTTCAGGCTTCTTTCTTTCACTCCTGAAAAAGGGCTTTTGACCGAAACATCGACTTTCCTGTGCCTCAGATGCTGCAGAAATAGGCCATTCAGGCCCTTGAGGCTGGTTGTCTATTCATTAAAATCATAGCTGGTCTGATTATGTTTCAAGTTGCATATTCCCATCTTCCCGATAACTTCTGAATCTCTTACCAAGAATCTATCCACTTCTGATGAAGGGCTTATGCCTGAAACGTCGAATTTCCTGTTCCTTGGATGCTGCCTGACCTGCTGCGCTTTTCTAGCAACATATTTTCAGTATCTATCCACTTCTGTCCATCTTTACACAATTCTGCACAAGAAATAAGACTCTCTTCATTTCTCTCCTAAAAAGCTGTTCCCCAATTTTTAATAATACTCCCTAATTCTGATCTAATCCACAACGGAAAAATTCTTTCAATCTTCACCTAGAATTATACAGTTCATTAATCATTCTTCTAAATCTAGTAGAAACAAATTCAATCTATCCAAACTTGCCTTGTAAGATTCGAAAGATGAAAGACCCACCATAATAGCTGAACTCTTTTTTTTCATTTTTTTTATAGGTATTTTATTGAAGAAAAAAATAAGGAAATTTTGAAACTTTTTTTTACAAAACTACAAAGTAATACATACAAGTACACACATTAATATACAATTAAATATATACATATATAAAAAAATAATAACCAGAAAACAAAAAAGAGGAAATGACACCAGAAAAGACAAAAGGGAACCTCAACTCTTAAATGCCCTCTGACATGGCCAAGTAAGCTACCCAGTTGTATCAGACTACTATAAAGTCTAAAGAAGGGAATAAAACTGGACTGACTACCCAGACAGCAGAATCAAAAAGGTAAATCTAATCTTGTCAATCCTGCAAAGTCCCTCTTACGAATATCAAAGGCATCTTGTGTGAAAGTTGGGAGCACTGTCCCATAGACTATAGTCAAGCAATAGTCATACCCATAACTCGACAGACGAAACCTCAAACACCACTGCCACCATCCCATCAAAGGTACTGACACAGTGGTATGCAGTCAGGAAGGAGTTCCGTGGAAGTTCCCTGGATCTCACATGGAGATGGAAGAACTGGACAATGTATAAATTACTAGCAGAATTAGGACACTGAGCTTTTCAGGCCTGCTGAACCATTCAATAAGATCATTAACGATATGCTCACAAGTTGAACTCCTTTTTCCTTGCTATCCCCAATGATCAGCATTAGGCAAAGAAATTAATCTAACCCTGACTTAAAAGTATTAAATTATACCACCTCCATTGGCTTTGAAGCAGGGAATACCAAAGTCAAACAACCACCAAAAATCCATAGCCACCACCTCCCCCCTCCCCCACACCCCATGAAGGGGGCATCTCCTAACTTTTAAATAGTGGGCATTAGTTCTGGATCTACACACATAGGAGGATACATCTTTTCCATATCCCACCTTGCCAAGTATAGTTAGGATCTTACAAAATTCATTAAGTCACCCCTTGCTCTTGTAAACTCCAACAGAAACAAATCCAATCTGTCCAAACTATCCTAAAAGAACAATTTTCTCATTCCAGGCATGATCTAATAAAAAAATCCTGTAGTTAAATAAGGAAGCCAAGACTACACATAGTATTCAAAATAGATAAAATTCCTCTGATAATGAAAGACAGCACTCCACTTCTTAACTACTGATTGTAGTTCCAAATTTGTTTTAACAACTCATGCTCCAGAGCACCTAGATCCCTCTGTATTTCAGTCTTTTCTCAATTTAGAAATACTTCATTAATGATTTTTTAAAACTCTTGCCAAAGTGAACAACTTTGCATTTTTCCACATTATACTCCTCCTGCCAGATTTCTTCCCATCACTTAATCTAATTATATTCATCTGAATCTTCTTATGGCACCTTCTCAATATACTTTCCAATCTCTCTTTAGGTCATATGAAAGTTTAGCTTCATACAATCGCTCCCTTCAACTAAGTTATACACAGTAAAAAGCTGAGGCGCCAGCAGAGAATCCTATGAGACTGCACTCAGCACACATCCTGCCAGTCAGAAAAAAATGACATTTATATAAGCTCTCTGACATCTGCCAGCCAGCCAATCTATTGTTTTACTAAAATGTGACCCTCAACACCATAAGCTCCTACCTGGCAACAACATACGTCCTGTAAAATGTCTTCTGGAAATTCAAGTACAGAATGTCAAGATTCTTCTTTATTAACAGCATGTGTTTCTCCTTTAAAGAACTCCAATAAACTGGTTAACTATGATTTTCCTGTCACAAAATCATGCTGATCCTTCCCAATTTGCTTCAGTTTATCTAAGTTTTCAGGTCTATCTGCTTACTGGTTGAATATAGTGCCTTCCCCGAGACAGTTGTCAAACTATCCAACTTGTAATTTCCTGGTTTCTGCCTCCCTTCTCAAAAGAGGAGTTTTACTTGCTATTTTCCAGTCTGATGGGATCATTCCAGAAGCTATCTAGAATCAAAGAATTAGGCCATTTTGTCCTACAAGTTCACAACACCTCTCCGAAGAGCATCCCACAGAAACTCAGCCTCTACCCTATAACACTGCATTCCCCATGGCCAACCTACCTCACCTGCACATCTTTGGACTGTGGGAGGAAACTGGACCAACTGGAAGAAACCAATGCAGACACAGGGAGACTGCGCAGACTCCACACAGACAGTCGTCCAAGGATAGAATTGAACCCAGATCCCTGATTCTGTGAGGCAGCAGTGCTTACCACTGAGCCACTGTGTCATGCCAATAGCTAATTCTGAAACAACCAGACTCAGACTGAGAAGTGGCAAATAACATTCATGACAAGCAATGACTATCTTCAAAAGATATGAACCTAGCCATCTCCCCGTGGCATTCAATGTCATTACTTTTCCTTAATCCTTCCTGGGTTTGCCATGGACTAGAAACTGAACTGAACCAGTCATCTAAATCATGTGACAACCACAGTGGGTCAGAGGTTAGGAACTCTCCAGTGACTAAGTCACCTCATGACTCCCATACACTGTCCTTCATCTACAAGGCAGAAATCAGGCATGTAATGAAATGCTCTCCACTTGCCTGGATGTGTGCATGTCCACAACATTCAAGAAGCTTCTCACCATCCAGGAGAAAGCAGCCGGCTTGACTGGAAGTCCATTAACTATTTTCAACATTCACGATCTTCATTACAGATGCAAAGTACCAACAATACGTACAAACTGTGCGATATACTGCAATAACTCATACAGGATTTTCCAAAAGCAAATTCCAAACCTGTGACCTCTATGACTGAGAAGGACAAGGACAGCAGATGCACGGGAACACCAAGAACCCTGAAATCCTCTCCTAGCCACACATTTTCCTATCTTGGAACCATATTGCCACTCCACAGCATCTCCTCCACTGTTGCATAGTTAAAATTTTGAAACGCTTCCAAAATGCACTATGGGTGGGCTTACAATTCAAGCTCTGCAGTATTTCAAAAAAACAGCACAATACCATCTTCTCAAAGTCAATTAGGGATGGATAATAAATGGTAGCCTAGCCAGCAGTACCCACATCCCATGAATGAATAAACTAAAAATATATGAGTGTAATTTAACTTTATCTCCTGGCTGCTGAAAACTTGCTCACAGCCTTGGTTCAAGGCTTTTAGAAGATGGTGTAATTGAATCCCACTGCAAGACAATGGCACAATGCTGCAGTATTTTGTCCATAGATGTGGAACAGTTCAATAGAAGTTCTTGGCGTGTCCAGGAAGAAAACAACATGGGAGGAAAGATTGGCAAATTGTTAACACACAGAAAATGCCTCAAAACAGAGCTATTGGAGTGGCATAACCTTCTACTGACACTCTCATCCGACTGGTTGAACTGGTCCTCACCCTCAACAACGTTTCCTTCCAATCCCCCACTTTCTCTAGACCAAAGGGGTTGCCGTGGGCACCCACATGGGCCCCAGCTCTGCCTGCTTGTTTGTCAGGTATATGGAACAGTCCATCTTCTGCATTTACAACATGACCATTCCCCACCTTTTCCACTGGCTACATCGATGACTGTATTGGCGCTACTCTGTGCTCCCATGAGGAGGTTGAATAGTTCATCAACTTCACAAACACCTTCCATCCTGATCTCAAAATCACCTGGATCATCTTGGACAAACTCCTCCTCTTCCTAGACTTTTCTATCTCCTCTTCCAGTGACCAACTGAACACAGACGTCTATTATACACCCACCAACTCCCACAGCTACCTGGACTACACCTCCTTCCACTCTGCCTCCTGTAAAAATGCTGTCCCTTAATCCCAATTCCTCCACCTACGCCGCATCTGCTAGGAGGAGGACCAATTCCACCATAGAATATCCCAGATGGCCTCTTTCTTCAAAGATCACAATTTCTCCTCCCATGTGCTCGGTGATGCCCTCCACAGCATCTCCTCCACTTCTCACACGTCCACCTTTGAACCTAGCTCCTCCAATCACAACAAGGTCAGAACTCCTGCAGTGCTCACCTTCCACCCAACCAACCTCCAGAAACATTGCATCATCCCCATCCGCCACTTCTTCAACTACAAACAGACCCCACCACTAAGAATATATTTCTCTCCTCACCCCTATCTATGTTCTGGGGAGACCATTCCCTCTGCAACTCTCTTGTCAGATCCACACCCCCTACCGTCCCAATCCTGGCACCTTCCTCTGTCACTGCAAGAATTGCAAACCCTATGCAACCTTCCCTCTCACCTCCATCCAAGGCCTCAAACGATCTTTCCACAGCTGACAAAAATTTACCTGTACTTTCACACACATTATCTATTGTATTCATTGCGCCTGATGTGGTCTCCTCTGCACTAGGGAGACTGGACACCAATTTACGGGTTGTATAAGAGAACATTTCTGGGACACCCACAACAACCAACCCCATTGCCATGTGACTGACCACTTCAATTCTCCCTCTCACTCCATCAAGGACATGCAGATCCTAGGGTTCCTCCAACGCCAAACCCTCACCACCTGACGCCTTGAATAAGAATACCTCATCTTCTACCTTGGGACCCTGTAATCACACAAGATAAATGTAGTTTTCACCAGTTTCCTCATTTCCCCACTCCCCACCTTATCCCAGTCCCAAGCCTCCAACTTGGCATCGCCCTCTTGACCTGCCAACCTTCTTTGCCACCTATCTGCTTCACCCTCCTGTCTGACCTATCACCTTTACCACCACATTCATCTGCCTATCACATTGCCAGCTACCTCCACCACACCCCCCAGCCCCACTCCCCTCCCATTTATCTCTCAGACTCCTGGAGCACAAGCCTCATTCCTGATGATTATCCTGCTCTTCAGATGCTGCCTGACCTGCTGTGCTTTTCCAGCATCACGGTCTCGACTCTGACCTCTAGCAGTTGCAGTCCTCACTTTCTCCATTTTGATTTCAGACTATTACACTCTACAAGAATGTAATGTTAAAGTACTCAATAAGGGAAGTATTCCAAAATATTTTAGTTTATAAAATGGCTTCAGTTATTTCATAACTTTGAAGATGATTGAACATTCTGTAGAAATTAGTATTTTATATTAACATGAATTCCTTTATTTTGCAGAGATTCCTTGCAGTGGAATTTTGTCTGAGTGGATTAATAAAAATACGCCAACTATTAATTCTCCACTTGATCATGAACAAATTCAAAATGTGTGTAAAGCTGCTACAAACCGGATAACGAATATTCAATGTGAAGCCGTCAAGTTTCCAGGATCTCCGATCAGTATAACCAATGATACAGTGACATGTGATTTAAACAGTGGATTAAACTGCACTAAACCAGCTGGTGATGACCTTTCATGTTTCGACTATCGCATTAGAGTGTGCTGTGAACCATTTGAAACAACAGCACTTCCAACCACGACTACCCCTGTCTCCAGCACTACTCCACCTGAAGAATGTTACTGTACTTCAGACCCACCAAGAAAGGTAATCAAGTTGCATAGAATTACTAATAAATTTAACACTGTAGTAAGTTAATACTTAAATCACTATATTTCTAATAAATGGATTTCAGCACTTTTCACAGCAGTCAGGAAACTTGCAGTTTCTTGCATTTTCTATGTCTGTCTGTCACCACCAGCTCAGACCGAAACCATCAGTTCACACCCTCCACAACCAAGTTGACCTCCCCTAATCTTCTAAAACCATTTCTTCTCCAGGATTCAGATTATTAATTGCTGCCTTTATAACATTAATAGCAGTGTCTTTGCTTCAATTTGATTGCGTAAACTCTCACTTGTGTTTTTATTACATCCAGGCTTGTCTACTTCAATATCATCCTGTTAGATATCTGACCTTCCAGGAACCAAAAATCATCGAAATCTCTCTTTCCCATACCCACCTCACATCAAGTCCTGTTTCCCAACATTCCTGTCATACTGACTCTCCACTGGCTCCTGCTTGACTTGTGCCTCAGTGATGAGATTCTCATCCTCGTCACACTGTTCCTCCCTGGCTCTCACTCCTTTCTATCTCTGCAAACCCCTCCAGCTCTGTGTCAATTTGCTTCACATGCCACCAGCTCTCGGCTCTTAGCCACATTCCCTTGCCTTGATTATCAGGAACTACACCTTCAGCTCTCTGGATCCTATATCGGGAATTCCATCCTTGTCTCACAAAAGAGACACTAAAGACCACATCTTTATCCAAGTCTGTACTAAACCCATCTCATTACAATGTCAACTTGTGTCCAATTACACATCTCTCAAGCGAAGCACCTTGAGCATCTATTTCTTAGATTAAGTATAATTTAAATGGTCAAGTCGAGGTTGACACTTGTTATCTTTGGAATATGTCATTTACAGTGATGGAAGTAATGCCATTTGGATGTCTTCCTTCTCTAAACAACATCCATAACCATTTCTTCACCCTTTTTCATACATTTTCTTTTGAGGGGATCCTTGTTTCTGAAGCTGAAAACTGCCTGTCTCCCATCGCTAGCCCAAATCTTTCACCTTGCATCTGCACCACCCCTCACAATCAACATTTCCACTTCTGAGAGTATAACAGGGTGAAGCTGATGAACAGATGGAACAAATTGAGATGTTTTGTTGACCTTCTAATGCACATCACCTTCCTGAATTGGAGAAGGCAGAGCAGGGCTATAGCCTCCTGACATGTCTGATTTACATTTTACACTTCACCTCAATATAATCCAAACATTGATACAGAAAACAGTGCATGCATTCCAAGAGCGACATTATATTCAGCAACAATCAGGAATTAGAACAACCTAGTTGATGTGGTGCTGTGGCTTCAGTAAAATTGTTATCATTGAAGAGAGAAAGCTGTTTCTTTTCCTAATCAATAATGTGAAATCAATATCAAACAGTTCAACCAATCGGAATGTTTGCTGATGTATTAATTTACTTGTTACTCTATCCTAGTGCAATGAAACTTGGAAAGAGAACTGTGAGACCATTACCTGTGTTATGCCACAAACATATAAAATTACACAGGTTAACTGTACGATACCCATGAAACCGACATGTTACAGTCAATTAGACCCCATCTCTGTCCCAACTGAAGATGGCTGCTGTTCGACATGGGACTGTAATTGTAAGTAGCTTTATGATTAATTCAAATTCATTGTTTCTGAATTTCTGTTCATAAATAATATTCATATCACATCATTTTTATCTAAAGATAGATAGCATTTTCTTTTTAATTTTAGGTAACTGTGAAATATGGGGGAGAAAACATTATCATACCTTTGATGGAATATACTACAAATTCCTCGAAGATTGTGCATATGTTCTCGTAGAAGAAAAGGTTCCAAGATACAATTTCTCTGTGATACTTGATAACTCTGACTGCAATAAACAAAGATCCAAGCGCTGCCGTAAATCGCTCATTATTAACTACAGTGGGCATATCATTAATTTTTCAGCTAAAAACCGACAAAAGCCCATAGTAAGTATTCATGTGTTTATATATGCTGTGTAATATGACAGCCATTAATCATTATCAGGATCAGTGTCTTGTTTCTTTATTCTGTCATGACATAAACATTGATGTGTGAAGAAAATGCAGTGAATTCTGAAAATTGTGTTCATACCCAGCCCAGGTGAGGTTTTCTCTCAAGTTTATGGTTGCAGATAATATTTGGATAGCTTCACCCAAGCATCATGTATTTTCAATCGACCGTTTTTATTTTGCTGCATTTGCTGATGGTAGAACTGGCATTAAACTGAGTAAAAGCTTGTCCCCAGTTCAAAATGGACCTTGTAATTCCTTCATAAATATTTATCTCTCGTCGTACTGTCATTCTCTTTGCACGATTTGGCAATAAACTTTTCAAGAATAGAGCCATCAAATGATGTGTTAATAGGCTTCTTGTCAATTTTCTTACAGGTAACTGTCGATGAAGTAGAAGTGAGCTTTCCATATCATGCAGAAGGATTTCATATTACAAAAAATTACAAACAAGTAACCATTTCTATTCCTGGTATTCGAACCACAATCACTGGCAAAAAAAACAACTTCCACATTCAAGTACCAGAACAGTACTTCTTAGACAACACCCAAGGACAATGTGGTATGTTTATGTGTGACAGAACAGTAGTATACACTACAGTAATCAGTTATCCTTATATTGTGCCTTTTGAATTTTAAGAGCTTCCAAAGCTTTTCACATCAACTTTACAAAACAAAGTTTGACAGCAAACCACATAAAGAGGTCTTACATCAGCTGATCAAAACCTTTGACCAAAGAAGTAGTTTTTCAGGGTGTTTTAAATGAGGAAAGAGAGGAGGAAGAGGTGTTTGAAGGAAGTTTCAGAACATGCGGCTTTGGCAGCTGAAGCCATGCCCAGTAATGGTGCCAGGATTCTCAAGAGGTCAAATTCCAATAAACACAAATATTTAGAAGTTTACAGTGATTCTGTGGGGGCTCATGAAGGGACTTTAGAACAAAAAATAAAATGTTACTCACAGACTGCTGCTTAATTGGGAATCAATCTTTGTCAGTGAGCACAGGGATGACCAGACACAAGGAGTTGGTTCAAGACATGAGAAGGGACCAGCTCAGAGTGCAGTGAGGAATCAAGTCTAGAGATTCTGATGATATGAATAAGGATTCAGCAGCAGGATCAGATCAGTTATTAGAGATAGGATAAGATCAGTTAGTGTTATCCATGTGGAAATAGTGAGTCTTTGTAATGATCAGCAGTTCACCACTGGGTCATTCTCAACACCAGACTAAAAACTGTTGTCTGGTTTAGTCTCAGACTCCTGGGCATGGAGAGAATTTGATGGAAGCTAGACAACAGAGTTTGGAGTGTGAATTGAAAGCAACAAAAATGTGAATTTTGGAATATAGACCATATTAATTGATGTGAACCATGGTGTACTAATGAAGGAGCAGTGCTCCGAAAGCTAGTACTTCTAAATAAACCTGTTGGACCATAACCTGGTGCTGGGTGATTTTTAATATTATCAATGTGGAATATTTTCCATTTCACAGGTTCGTGTTCTAGAAATATAAAGGATGAATGTGTAAGAAAGAATGGAAAGATAGAACCTGATGACTGCTGTCACAAAACTGCATTGGATTGGAAAGTTGATGATCCTAGTAAGCCACATTGCCAAGCAGCTCCTACAAATGTGTCTTGTGAAGTGCCTCCTACTGTCCCTCCATGTGAATCTGGGAAAACTGTGTGTGATGTCCTATCAGGAGTGTACGTATATTTTTTGTGTTTTATTAATGCGATCAAATTTATCCAGATATTCATTTCATACAACTTTTTTGAATGAATGCTTATTATGTCAAGGAGAAAGTCATATGCTGGAGGCCAAAGGCATTGTAAATCATGGCAGAAGGCCACAGGAAGTGAGCTTGAATGATTCGACCAGAGGCAGGAATCTCTAGTTTGCAGAAACCTAGTGACCAGAAAGTGTGTGGCCATTACTGGCACTTCACTGGCAGCATGTGGTAGAGAAAGCTGCCACATGAAACAACTGCCAGGGTCATCCATGCTGCCAACAGTTTCCCAGTAGGAGATCTTTCAGTCCTGTGGATTCAGTTCTAAGTTACGAAGGCAAATGTAATTTTAGCATTCATTTTGAGGGGTTAGAGTACAAGAACAGAGACGTATTGCTGGGACTGTATAAGGCTCCGGTCAGACCACTTATGGAATATTGCAAGCAGTTTTAGGCCATGTATTCCTGCATCCGGGAAACAACATTTCGGGCAAAAGACCTTCATTTAGAATGAAGGACCCTCATTCCTGATAAAGGTCTTACCCCCGAAATATTGACTTATCTGATCCTCGGATGATGCTTGACCTGTTGTGCTTTTCCAGCACCACACTCTGGGCTCACAATTTTGACTCACCACATTCTCACCACAATTTCCAGCATCTGCAGTCCTCACTTTTGCCTGGTCTTAGAGGGGGTCCAGAGGTGGTTTACAAGAATTATTCCAGGAATGAAGGGCTTATTGTAAGAGGAAATTTTGAAAACTCAGGATCTGTACTCGATGGAGTCCAGAAGAATATGGGTGATCTCATTGAAACTTACAGTACACAGAGGGGCCTGGATAGAGCGGAGGTTGGGAACCTGCACCCACGAGTAGGAGAGACTAGGAACTGAGGGTACAGCCTCAAAGTAAAGGGATGACCCTTTACAACTGAGATGAGGAGGATTTTTTTTCAGTTTGAGGGTGGTGGATCTGTGGAACTCATTGCCACAAAGGGCTGTGGAGGCCATGATAATGAATGTATTTAAGACAGAACTAGATAGGGGATCAAAGTTTACAGGTAGAAGAGGTTGAGAAATATATCAGCCATGACTAAATGGTAGAGCAGACTTAATGGGCTGAATGGCCTAATTTTGCTTCTTTATCTAGTTGTCTATGGTCTAAATGTGGCCATAGCATGACCCATTTAAAGGGGCCTCTGCTGGTAATGACCATCTATTTGTCACCCTTTATTATTGTAGAGACGAATCCTCTTCCCCTATGCTTAAGCATGGAGGCAGCCTGTCCTGTCATCTCGTCAGTGCGACTGGTCAATCTCCTCAGCAAGACAACTTGTTTTTATGCAAATATTATAGTCATACCTTTTTTTCCCACCAAGTGTTTTAGATTGTTTGGTAAATAGAAAATGTAATAGACTTTCATTGTGATGGCTAACTGTCTGCTTTTTAACCAGCTCCTTTTTTGAATGGCCAAGGACATTACTTGCCCATCTCTGAATGTTGCTTTGCTTCCAGGATGGCAGCCATTCCTCTCCCATCGTAACCTACTTGCCTTGTTTGCCATTTCCATTCATTTGAGAGAAGCATCCAGTATGGCTCATAATTCATTAAAAGGTAGAAGAGTGTTTCAGGAGCAACGTTGACATGCACCTTCTTACAATTTATTTGTGAATCATTTTGGGAAATACCATTTTGATGTTAACAACATAAATGGAATGGTGTTGTCCTTTTGTAGATTAATAAAGTTTCATGAATTCAGACAAGGTGACCAATCAGGGGGATTTGAAAGAAATGACTCTCAGCTGATCAAAACAAAAGTTTGATTTTGTACAGCGAAGCTTGTTTTGAACAGCCGTGCTGTTTTGAATAAAAACAACCCCCTGTGATTTGTTCAACTGCTTGTCTGATAGACACATGACCAGTGGATTTTAAACATAATTGAAGAATTAAGGCCATTAACACTTTATTTTAGAAACAGCCTTGATAATTCACTTGGAGTATCTGCGCCTAATACTTTTTTTTAATAAAGACTAAAATAATTATATTAATTATTTTGCATTACACAATATAAATCAGCTTTGCATCAGTAGGTAATTGTGAAATTATGCAATGGCATACATATCACTTTGAGTTCCTCTCTTGCCTATTCAGCCAGAGGGCCGCTGAGCTTGACATGTATGCTCAAACTGTCAGGAAGTATGTAAATGCCAGATTCATCAGCCCCACCCACAAGGTAGACCAAAATATTACCTGATCATAATGGAATGCCATCCATGCTCTCAAAACAAATTGCAACATTGTCATCAAACCAGCAGATAAGGAGGAGCCATTGTCATTTAGAATAGAACAGATTACTGCAAGGAAGTGTACTGACAACTGAATAACCAGGAACACTACAGGCAACTACCAGCCGATCTGACCCGTGAACTAAACACATTGATCAGGACTTTGAATCCCGTCCTTCAGAGTTCCCTATGCATCCTCATCCCACGTACTTCTCTCGTAGGCGACTTCTACTGCCTTCCGAAGATACACAAAGCCAATACCCCTGGACGCCCCATCGTATCAGGCAATGGGACCCTATGTGAGAACCTCTCTAGCTATGTTGAAGGCATCTTGAAACCCTTTATACAGGGAATCCCCAGCTTCTGTCACAACACTACAGACTTCAAATCATGACTATTCAACATAGACGTTAATTCTTTTTCACATAGTCTTATTGCTGCTAAGATAACATGGGAAAGAATTTTATATGCCGGTGCATTGAAACATAGGACATAAGACATAGGACAATACAGCGCAGAACAGGCCCTTCGGTCCTCGATGTTGCACCAACCTGTGAACTATTCTCAGACATCCCCCTACACTATCCCATCATCATCCATGTGCTTATCCATATATTGGGCATTACAGGCCTAATTCATACTTAGAATAAAGTCTCAAAGCTTTCTTAGGAGGGGAATTATTTGGCTGTTCCTGATATTTAATTGGTTTTACACTCCCATTTTACAGGGCTTTCAAAAAATGCAGAGAAAAAAAACAACTGAGTGATTACATCACAGCATGTCTGGATGATCATTGTGCCGTGAATTCTACAGAGACAGACTGTTCTAGCCTGGAAGCTGCTGCCAAGACTTGTATTGCAGCAGGGAAATGTGTTGACTGGAGAAACTCAACAAACGGATTATGTCGTGAGTGCTATGAACCTATAAAATGATTGTTAAAACTTCAAATTAAATATCTATATATTAAATTTGTATCCACATTATTTAGATTAGAGAGATGGAATCAAGGAACTGGTGAAGTTATGTTCCCATTGATTTGTCTCGGTATGATTTGTTAACATGGAAGTGATCAGAATGTTTCAGGAGTCAGAAAACTGAGCCTGAACTGAATTTTTTTAATCATTAATCCCACAGGATTAGTGATTGGATTCAGGCAGAAATCATTTTCATTAGGAAAGTCAATGAACTGATCTGCCCTTTCAGCAGCCTTTGGATTGACAGGTTGAAGACAGCCAATGGATGTGCAATGATCCATCACAGGACAGCCAAGTCCTATGGACTTCTGGCTGGAAATGTTTCAGAGCAGCTTTGAGCAGAGGTTTGACCTGTTAGAGTGTGGTCAAGCTCATTTGCTCATTGTCTGCATTTTACACAGGAGCCAGGTTCTAAGACACTTGCCTACTGTTTCCTACAACGAATCAATGGTTGAGTATGAAATGATTGCTTTCAGTTTTTAGTGTCAACTCATTTCAACATGAAGAAAGATTTGGAAGGGAATTAACAGTTCTTCTGTTGTCAATGGTAAGATGATGAGATTTTTTCCAGAATTGGACAAGAATCACAAATGGATAAGTCACAACTCTGTTCTCATTAATGGAGAGGGAGTGCTAGAAGCACTTTGTACCTAGATGTCATTTATGAGAAGAAAAGCAAGCTTTGTGAACTTTTTAAGGCCTTGAAGACCCATTTTGAGTACTCGACTAATATAATTTATGCATTATTTGGGTAAACAGTAGCACACAGGAAGAGAGGGAGAGTTTGCATCATTACATGACTACAAGCTGAACCTTCTGAGCTTTGACAACTGAAGGATAATTGTAATGATATAGGATTGTGTTAAAGCTAAGAGATCCTGCTATGAGAGTGCATTTGCTGATGCTTACTCTCAGGAGGCTACTGATCTCTGTAGTAGCATAAACCAACAGCTGAGGGCTATTGATGGGCAAACCCATGAGGCCGTGCACTGTAAAAGGAGAGTTCCTGTCTTCCGAGCATGAACAGGAAGGGTCAATTTGAGATGAATGAGCAGAAAGATCAAAGCAGTAATCCTATTCCAAACATAATTATTATCCAAACAGCCACACTGGTTTTGACAATTGTAATTAACATCAGTATTTTGAATGTCCCTATCTAACTTGTTCTTGCATTTTATTTTAAGCACACGCCTGCACAGAGGGATTCACCTATAAAGCCTGCGCCAAATACAATCATGATTATTGTAAGGACGGGTAGGTATTTATCATACATTCTGAATTATCCAAATTAGGATCATTGCTTTTAACAGCAGATGTCGATATTTTGAAGTATCGGTTTGAGAAATGTTTTTTTTAAAAAATCCTGCCATGCCTTTAGTTCCTTCACTTTTGAATAAACATGACATACATTTACAATCTTTCTTTTCAGTGAGAAGAAATATGGGGAGAGACTTCATGAACGCATTGAAGGCTGCTTTTGTGAAAATGGATTAATGCTGTCTGAGGATGGAACCCGATGTGTTTCTTCATGTGGTAGTGAGTAACTCTGAAAATGCACCACAGTCAGTTCTGCTATAATGGAGTCGCACCGTTCTCATGCAATCCTGTGTCATATGAAAATCATGTCATTTAAACTAATGCAGCTGGAATTATGTTATAATCAGTACACACTTTAAAAGTTTGTGATTTATGGTGGCTCAGTGGTTAGCACTGCTGCCTCACAGCGCTAGGGACATGGGTTCATTTCCAGCCTCGGGTGACTGTGTGGGGTTTGCACATTCTCCCTGTGTCTATGTGGGTCTTCTCCAGGTGCTCCGGTTTTCTCCCATAGTCCAGAGATGTGCAGGTTAGGTGTATTGGCCATTCTAAATTGCCTGCTGTATTCAGGAATGTGTAGGTTAGGTGAATTCGCCATGGGTAAATGTAGAGTAATTAGGTAGAGCCGAAAGGCCTGGTTTCACATTGTAGGGATTGTATGACAATCTATTCTACGACTTTTATAGTGAACTTACATTAACAAATGGGTGTTATAGCAGAACGAGCTGTACTGATAAATTAAAACTAAAATATTGATAAACACTGTGCACAAGTGTCATCACTGGCAAAGGTGGCACTCATTTAACAATGTGACACTTCTCATTTCCACAGAATGCAAAGACTATGCAGGAAACGTACGATATGTGAGTGTCTCCTCTTTATTGCTTTTACCAATTTCTACATTTCAAACTAAAATAATACAGCAATAAAATAGTGTCCTGCTAGTATCTGACCAGAATTTCATTGAGCATACACGATAAGATAAGAATTCATTAATTTGAGTCACTTCATTAATTTGAGTCACTTCATTAATTTTTCAAGATGTTATTGATCTGGGACCATGATTTATTTGTAAAATTTCAACAACTAATCCATGATATTATGTAATAATGTTGTAGAATTGCGCTTTACCAATTGTACAAAGTTAGTTTGAAACTCATGGTACTGAAGAAGGCCATCTGCCCACCCAGATTCTTTAGAACTACTATCCAGTTAGTATCCTTATTCCCTTTGTGATTGACATTGGCGTGATTCACTCTATGCTGGCTTTAGCTTTGGTTCAAAGGTATAAATTTCCCCTCTCTGGTAAGCATGTGCAAGTATCTGGTTTCATGGGTGAAAGTGCTGTTTATCCAATTACACAGCCACTCATTGTCCAGTTTGAGGGCCGTAACTGTTGTATCTCCTTCACTGTTTCTCAAACCCTCGGTGGCAACCTGTCAACCTGGCCAGACATGATTTACTCCGCCCTTTGTAGGTGGCAATTGTGTGCCTCAATAGGGACATATCAATATCTGTTGGCCCACATGCCCACCCTCACAACTTCCCCTTCTTCACTAATGATCAGTTGATTTTGATCCCTCTGACTTCACCTCTCCTTGAGATATTTCTGATATTCATGTCACTCTTTGCTACGATCACACAGGCTGCTCCACTGAACTACAAAATGTCTATCAAGGGGGGATGCTACTAAGAATTGTAGCTCGGTAACCTCAGACTGTAACATTTATTGGCCTAACTGAGGAAATGGAAGAGTTCTGCCTTCCTTGCAGACTCTGGTGTCAATCAGGACTCCTGGCCCCTCATGTTATGAGGCCTACAGAGCCAAATCCCTAGGACTTTTAGATGTGGCTCTGCACCAGCAAGCAGATCCTTTCTATACTAAACTTTCCCTCAGGGTTAGTCTGGAGTATTTTCCCCAGCCTTTCTGCGTGACTGGCATGCTGGCCCACCACATCACTGATAAGCCTCTGACCTCAGAGGTTCCTCCAGACCTATGGGCAGTGTCCATACACAAAGGAGGACTCACTAATGTCCCCCCGATCCATATGAAAATGAAACCTGGTTTGCCCTTACCCTCAATTCCGCAATACCCCTTACATTCAGAGGCTGAGGAAGAAGTCTGTACCATGATTCAGTCTTTCCCTTGACAGGAAATTTTAGTTCCATGCCAATCACCTTGCAACACCCCAATCCTCCTGGTTCCAAAAATCGGAAGACCATCCCAGTGGCACTTTGTCCAAGATCTCCATCAGATTGTGGAATCTTTGCATCCCATTGTCCCCAACCCAGCTACAATTCTTAGTAGCATCCCCCCTGAAACATATGCTTTCACCCTTGTTGACTTACAGTATGGCTTTTTTGCGATTCCCCTCATCCCTGACTCGCAGTATTTGTTTGCCTTTGTGTTTAAAGGTAGCCAGTACACTTGGACGCAGATCCCAAAGGGCTTCATTCATTCTCCGGCTCTGTTTTTGTAGGCGTTACACTCCCAGTTGGTGACACTGATGCCCCCTGGGGGATCCACTATCATTCTATACATGGATGATTTACTCCTTGCTAGCCCTGATTTGGTTAATAACCAACAGGACACTGTTTACCTTCTCACGCATCTCTATTTGTGGGGATATGTGGACCTATCCGCTAAGTTTCATAAAGGTCAAAGGCAAGTTAGATTTTTAGGTGTCCTGATCAGCACGACTGATTGTTTCCTTACTCAAGAATACACTCATCCTATTTTGCAAACTCCACCCCCTATCTCACCCAAGTGGACGAGGGCCTTTTTAGGGCTGGTGAACCTTTGCAAATGATGGCTTCCAAACGTACAGCTCATACTCAAGAGCTTATTCCATGTTTATCTCTAATGGGGCCCCTTAAGTTTCAGCTGTCCAACTGGGCGAAATAATCATTTTTTGCCCTCAAGGATGTCTTGGCTACTGTCCCAGTGCTAGGGCACATAAAACCGATAGTTGCATGATGCGAAAACTGGCCAACCTCTAGTTGTAATACAATACAAGTTAAGACTATAGTAAACGTCAAAGTATTACTAACTTCAGCAGGACATGGTGCAGGGTAAGTCCACGTAAATTCTTTAACCTCAGTAAACCTTGTCAGAGTTTGATTAGTTGGCTCCACATAACTTCTGGAATACTAACTAAGGCTAAATAAGGACATTCCACAAAACCAACTGAGCGCCCAACAAGGATTAGATCAGAGGATGGCATAAGGTCACAAGGTTTGGGAAGTCAATATGATGAACATCGGAAGTAATAACACAGATCATAATTCAACGCACCGCTCTAATGGATGACAAACTCTGGCACCTGGTCATCAATTCAGCTTGAGGGTTGCTAACAGACCTAAGTGAATAATTGGCACAGGGTGGCAATGAAGGGAAGGTCTCCTCATCCACAGGCTGAAGAGAAATATTATGGAGAGTCTGATCAAGGGAGGAACAGGGCTTTCCTACCACCAGGATTTCAACACGGGACTTAGTGCGGGAAGCAACAGGGTCAGCGGGAGGTGAATCAGAAGTCGAAGGTAGGACAGGGGCCATGGGGTGAACAGGAAGCATAAAACCCTCTTCTTTTGTCATATCACATGAATTGGGAAACATTGGCATGCCAGAGCAACTGGCAGGATCCTCCTTTCTTGGAGCCTGCTGGGCTAGTCCTGCCTGCTTGTTAGTTGCAGCTGTTTGCTTAATGTCTTGATGTTTCAAATCCCATATGGCAGACTTGAATTTTGAAGTTTCACAATCTTACTCTTCAAAATTGATGTTTCGGGCAAAAACCCTTCATCAGGAATAAGAGGTTCATTCCTGATGAAGGGCTTTTGCCGAAACGTTGATTTTCTTGCTCCTTGGATGCTGCCTGGCCAGCTGTGCTTTCCCAGCACTAATCTAATCTTGACTCAAATCTCCAGCATCTGCAGTACCCACTTTTGCTAAATGTCTTGACCTAATTTATTGTTTAATATTATCAACAGACAGTGTAAGTTATGTGCTTGTTCAGAATATGTAGAACACATATATGACAAAGGTGATTTATCTAAGGCCTGTCCCAAAGTATAGTCATCAGATCCTTGTTATTCATGGTACCAAAAGCAACCAGAGTCCCTGGACCAAATCCGAAAGGTAAGGGGTGCCTCTGAATTTAAAAATAAAACTCAAAAAAACCCTACTGCGCTCACCTCCTGGCTAACCAACAACTGGATCCCTGTCGACAACACTTCAATCACAGTCCACTGTAAAAATTTAGAATTTAGATTCGGAAACTGTCACCTGCTAGTGACCTTTGCAAGGAACAAGGGGTCGCAGCAACTAGCCAAGGGAGGGAGATAGACCAAGGTTAAAAAGCTTACCTTGTGGCGCCCATCCATCTCTAACCTCTGGGTTGTGGCTCGATCACACTGAGGGTGGTAGGTGCTTGGAACGCGTTGCCAGCAGAGGTAGTGGAGGCAGGCACGGGAGATTCATTTAAGGTGCATCTGGACAGATGCATGAGTAGGTGGAGAGTAGAGGGATACAGATGCTTCGGAATTGGGCAATAGGTTTCGACTGTGGATTTGGATTGGCCAGGCTAAGAGGGCCGAAGGGCCTGGGCTGTAAATTTTCTTTGTTCTTTGTTCTTTGATCACTTTTTCAGTTCCTCACAGAATTCACTTTAGGGTATTTGACTTTTGTTCACAGCCCCAAATGTAGAAGTGGTTTCAAAATAGTTACAGGACTGTGAGACTGTGGGAGCTAAACCAAGTCAACAAAGATCCAGCACAGCTTATTCTGACAAACAATCACTCTTTATTGATGATACAATTGCATGCAGATGGTTGAACTTGGAAGAGAGAGAGAGAGAGAGTTACTTGCAGCACTCAGTTTCTCTCGCAATTTTACCCTCACAGAGAAAAGCAGAAATCTTTTACCTAAAACTTATCAATGGCTATCAATAATTATCACTAGAGATTCATCATCCATTAGAGCAGGGCGTTGAATTATGATCTGTGTTATTACTTCCGATGTTCATCATATTGACTTCCCAAACCTTGTGGCCTTATGCCATCCCCTGACCTAGTCCTTGTTGGGCGCTCAGATGGTTTTGTGGAATGTCCTTATTTAGCCTTAGTTAGTATTCCAGATGTTATGTGGAGCCAACTAATCAATCTCTGATGAGGTTTACCAAGGTAAAAGAATTTAAATTTGCTGACCCTGCACCATGTCCTGTTGGGGTTAGTAAAGCTTTGACCTTTGTTGTGTTGTGTTCCAACCAAGGGTTGGCCCATTTTCCCATCATGTAACTATCTGTTTCACACAGTTCCACTTCCCTGCATTTCCCCATGATCATACAAAAGTTTCCTTCTTCAAACATATATCCAAACGCCTTTCATAAATTGAATTTGATTTCAGTCACCTTTGAAGTCATGCATGCCAGATCTAATGAATTTATTGCAAGAAATATTTTCTCATTACTCCCTTGTTCTGTAGTCAATTATTTTATTCCTGTATCTACTGGTTACTGACATTTCGGCCAGTAAAAACAATGTTCTTACACCTCTTCTATCAAATCATTCGTATTGTTGTCATTCTTCCTTTATTGTCACTGCTGTATGGATGCAATGCTGTTTCGCTGGGGGTGGATACAAATTGTGAAATTAATTGGCAATTAACTCCCAATTTAATTCCAGAATATCCTCACGTACATCTGTACTTTTTATAAGGCATCTGTGTTTATCTGTCAGTTTAGTCCGTTATGCAAAGATCTCCTTTAATTCATTCTTTTCATTGCTATTTTCTTCTATCATTCCATATTGCAATAAAACCATGTTTTTTCTCATTTTTGACAATTGGTTTTAAAATTGCCCTTGCTTGCAGTAAAGTTTCTTACTAAGGAACTGATCACAGTGTATTTGTTAAAGGTTTACCCAGCATTACTGAAGGATGGACTTGCTGTTGATGCTTTGAACAATGCTTCAGTATCAATGTTTTAAATTATAGCTGTTGCTGAGCAAATCCCTTCAATTTAAATGACTCACAGATTGAGAAACTGCCCAGTTAAATTCCTGTTTTGTGCTATGTTAACTTATGTTACCCAAGCAAACAGAACAATGAATCAACTGGGATTATTCACACTGAAAACCAAAAATGGACAATTCCTAGTTGTCTCCAGTGATATGGTATAGTTGACATATTCTGTTGCAATTCACTGCTTGGATCACACACAAAGAATTATCACTTTCACAATGCCCTTACAACAGTTAAAGATGAACTTTAGAATAGATGAGCCATACACTATGTATGTTTAACCCTGCCAGCTAGTTCCCCTGATTATATGTCTTTGATATCAGTGACTGAATTTTGGAACAAAAAGGAAATTGTTTTCAAAGATTGGCATCATTTGTCAGTATGTGTTGAATCAAATATCCATACTAATATTTGGATTTCAGAAAACAATTGAGATTAAAAAATGCAAGGTTTGTTTCTTCCCTTCTGTCAAGTTTTTAGATTCCACTCTTTTAGGTTGTGCCATTATTTACTGTCAGGTGCTCTCCTTCAGTGCCTCTCAGCTCTGGTCATCATAGCAGTGTGAACACTGACTCTAAGTTGTTGCAAGGTGTACAAAAAACAGTGTGAGAGATTCTACCTGAGATATCAGATGGCACCTGACATCCACATGATCCAGTCTGGCAAGAGTTGCTCAATCAAAATCAGAAATAGGAATCTTAGCTGATTATGTCAGCCCAATCCTGTGCCATTGAGAGAAATTGCAACAGTCCAAATGTTCTGCCACTTGGAGTTGCTTGTCTTAATGGACTCTCATGATTTTCCTGGATGACATGATTTAACCACTCACTGCCATAACCAGCTGAACCACTTGGGAGAGATTCCTAACTTCTTTGTTTTAACATTACATTAACATTTCTACACGTTCTCATTACAGGAAGGTGACCATTGGTTTCATCCCAATGATACATGCATCCACTATAGATGTGTAGGAAATGCAGTAGCAATGACACAAATAACATGTTTTTCTCGTCCAGATTGTGATGAGGTTAGTACAAACCCTATACTTGGCCTATTGGTTGCCATGATGTGTTTTAATACTGAAATATTCATTTGTTTTCCTATTACTCTAATATGTGTAATGAACTGACCAACAGTTAATATGCTTAAAATTATCGTAATAAGAGAAATGACCTAAATTAGAGGAAAACTCCTTCTGCACTTTATGAAGAGCACTATTCAAAATCACAGTTAATATCAAATGAAATATTATTGAAAGTTGGCTGACATGCCAAATTTTACTCTTACAAAATTTGAATGATGCAAAATATCATCAAGCCTTTCTTCCACCTCAGAAACCCACATTTTAATTCAGGCCAGACAAGTGCAGAAATGCCCCATCTTCTGTTTGTACTCCAAATCTGGTTAGTCAATCTTCAAGATAGTTTTTCATGAGTTTTGGGTCCACAATACACAATGTCCTAAATTCCTCTCAGGTACAGTAAAGACTATTGTGAATTTGGCGTTATGGAAGTTGTTAGGACAGAATAGGGAGAGCTTCACTCTACTTCTGAATATGACTATTTGACCTGGGTGAGTCCCTTGCTATGTGTAGCTCACTCTGAGTGAAGGATAGTCTCCTGTCTCTGACAATTAATGTGAATGAAGTAATTTGAGTTCATTCATTTCAATTCTGGTCATATGGTTCCCAATACCAAATCAAAACCCCACAATACTCCTCCAAGATGTACATTGTTGTCGTCCATCACAAAACTGATGATCAACAAAATAGATAAAATTCAAAAGACAGAGGTTATGCCACAATGGTCATCTGTCAAAGTGAGCAAGGCGTCTTCATGGCTGCCTCTAGCACAAAACCATCCACCTTGATGTAAAATTGATCAAAATACACATTCAGAATCATTTACAAAAGACCTCCAATGAGCTAAAATTATTATAGAGTTATAGAATCCCTATAGCATGGAAACAGGCCCTTCAGCTCAACAAGTCCACACCGACCCACCAAAGAGTAACCCGCCCAAACCCATTCCCCCTACTCTGTTACTCTACATTTACCTCGAACTGATGTACCCAATCAACATATCTCTGAACACTATGGGTAATTTTAGCATCACCAATTTATCTAACCTGCACATCCTTGGATTATGGGAGGAAACCCACACAGATACAGGGAGAATGTGTAAACTCCACATAGACAGCCACCCGAGGCTAGGACCAAATCCGGGTCCCTGGTACAGTGAGGCAGCAGTGCTAACCACTGAGCCACCGTACCACTGTTTGAAAGAAGGAGAAAATAGCAAGGGAATTATAAAGTGCTCTCATAAATTTATGTTGATTGTCAAGAATGACAGGAGTAACTGCTGTAGTCAAAGTTAACTGACAAATATTACACCATACAGAAGTTACTATGTTAAATTCGTAGCCCATGACAACACTTAGGCAAACAATTCTAAGCATTGTTACTCACCCTGTTCCTATATCTGATCAATGTCCTAGTATTGGTTAGCATACTTGAAACAAATATTCCTATATTTACTGTGGAAGTAAATATGTCTAACAAAACAAAATGATTCATTTGAGGAGCACATTGGAAAATGTAACCACATTTTATTTTCATTATCTGCATTATTTGTTCATGCATCACTCTCAATGCAGGCATCATTTCGAGAACAAATGATCTTAAGACAATAACAATTGAATTTTTTCTACATTTAGGCTGACAGAAAATGGGACAAATATCGATGCTGTTATTCCTGTCCTGACAGCTGTAAGTGTGACATTTTGTGTATTGCTATCAATCCGAACAGCTTATTCTTCTCTATAATGTCTCGAACAACTTTAAATTGTGACTGTGGATTTCATCATCTTTGTTCGTTATGGAATCCTGTCTTACAAAAATGACTGTTTCAGAAAAAGAAGTGAATTTGGCTACAAACTGCGTTATGGTGTGTGATATCATGAAGGATATTTACATTCTGTATGCTTTTTGATTCTATATCAACACTTACTGAGACAGGGAATGTGACTGACAGATTTCTGCCCAACTTTGAAACTTGTGAGGTCTGTGCTTCAGCTTTCCTACAGTTCAGACGCTAAAGCTGTGTTGAAGTAATTGCTCCAATGCATGATCAACAAAGTATTTAAGCAAAATAAAAACACTTGGACAATTCAGTGCAGCTCATTTTTTTAAAAAAAAGGTATTTTGACCTCTGAGCATTTGTCTGTGATTTTGCACACCATTTTACACCAGACCCACATTGTGTTAAGCAAATGAGCTGACCGTATGCATTAAAGGGGTGACAGCAGTGCATCAGCAGTGGGCCGCACGGTGGCACAGTGGTTAGTACTGCTGCCTCACAGTGCCAGAGACCCAGGTTCAATTCCCGCCTCAGGCGACTGAGTGGAGTTTGCACATTCTCCCCATTTCTGCGTGGGTTTCCTCCGGGTGCTCCGGTTTCCTCCCACAATCCAAAGATGTGCAGAACAGGTGAATTGGCCATGCTAAATTGCCCATAGTGTTAGGTTAGGGGTATGGGTGGGTTGCGCTTCGGCAGGTCGGTTGTGCTGAAGGGCCTATTTCCACGCTGTAAGTAATCTAATCACTTGGCAGAACGGCACGGTGGCACAGTGGCTAGCACTGCTGTCTCACAGCGCCTGAGACCCGGGTTCAATTCCCGACTCAGGCGACTGACTGTGTGGAGTTTGCACGTTCTCCCCATGTCTGCGTGGGTTTCCTCCGGGTGCTCCGGTTTCCTCCCACGGTCCAAAGGTGTGTGGGTCAGGTGAATTGGCCATGCTAAATTGCCCGTAGTGTTAGGTAAGGGGCAAATGTAGGGGTATGGGTGGGCTGCGCTTCAGCGGGTCGGTGTGGACTTGTTGGGCCGAAGGGCCTGTTTCCACACTGTAAGCAATCTAATCTAATCTAAAAAAAAACTCTTAGCTGACATTTTGGACAGAGCCAGTGGAAAATTGAGATCATGCCACTAACAATTGTGCAAAGATTTTCTACATCAATTAATAGGTTCATGATTTTTCAATTATGACCTTGTACAGATGTTGAGTTCACCTTATTTTGTAAGAAGAAATTCTAATTAAACTTTCATCTGCTAATATCTCTTGCCAATTACTTCAAAATTATATTCAGATGAAGAAAGCCTGTTGTCCCCTTCATTTTTATGTCCATTTGATCTATCTGTACTCACCATATGTGATGCAACTTAAAATAGTTGAGAAAATAACTTGATTCCTCCAATCTCCACAGTGAGACGATGCAAGGTGAAACGTAAAATGATTACCATCAGAAACAATCAATGTTCAGCGACCGTTCGGGTGAAAGCATGTGAAGGGTCTTGTAACTCATCAGCTATGTAAGTTACTTTATTTAATATTTTGGTCTTTAAACCAGAATGGTGAATCAAGTAAGGGAAAAAAGCCTGAAATGTACAGCAGGTCAATGAGCACTCTTGTAGTGAAGAGACACAGAATGGTTTGGATTTGTAGCCTTTCAGGAGGTGGGTAGCACATTAAGAGAAATAAAAAAATGGGGAAAACATAAGACAAATGAACAAAGGGATGGGATGATTGTTAGTATCTGTTGTCAATTCCAATAGTTAACCAATGGAAGGAATCAAGTTGCTAAAACACAAAGCAAGTTTCTGCTTTTTTCTGTAATTCTTCTTTTGATGATAATTTTTGTCTGCGCACCATGTACAGGGACAATGCCAGAGATGATGAACTTTCCATTTCAGTAACTTTTTATAATCCAATCATGAGTCTCTGAAGAGTCTCTGGCTTGTAATGTCTTGACCCATATCTGTGTAGAGAAACCTACTGGCTTTTTCATTTCCTTGCTGATTATAATTGGGAATTTCCTTTCTTTCATCGAGTGGCATAATCACTTACCCAGTGATGGAGGTGGGGGATGGAAGGGCCAGGAAGATGGCTTAGAGTCTTAGAGTCATAGAGTTGTACCTCACAGAAACAGACTCTTTGGTCCAACTCATCTATACCAACCAGATATCCTATCCTAATCTAGTGCAATTTCCCAGCACTTGGCCCATATCTCTCCAAAACTTTCCTATTCATATACCCATCCAAATGCTTTTAAATGCTATAATTGTACCAGAATCCACCACTTTTTCAGGCAGCACATTCCATACACGCACCACCCTCTGTGTGAAAAGTTGCCCGTTAGGTCCCTTTTATATCTTTTTCCTCTCACCCTAAACTTATGCCCTTTAGTTCTGGACTCCCCGACCCCAGGAAAAAGACCCAGTCTATTTACCCTATCCATGCCCCTCATAATTTTGTAAACTTCTATAAGATCACCTCTCAACCTCCAACACTCCACTGAAAACAGCTCCAGCCTGTTCAGCCTCTCCCTGTAGCTCAAATCCTCCAACCCTGGCAACATCCTTGCAAATCTTATCTGAACCCTTTCAAGTTTCACAACATCCTTCCAATAGAAGGGAGACCAGAATTGCACACAATATTCCAAAAGTGACCTAACCAATGTCCTGTACAGTTGCAACATGACCTCCCAATTCTTACGCTCAATGCTCTGACCAATAAAGGTAAGCATACTAAATGACTTCTTCACTATTCTATCAAATGTGACTCTACTTTCAAGGAGGTATGAACCTGCACTCCAGCATCTCTTTGTTCAGCCTTTACCGTTCAGTGTAAAAATCCTGCTCTGATTTGTTTTTCCAAAATAGAACACCTCACATTTATCTAAGTTAAACTCCATCTGCCATTCCTCAGCCTATTGGCCCATCTGATCAAGATCCTATTGTACTCTGAAGTAACTTTCTTGACTGTCCATTCCACCTCCAAAATTGGTGTCATCTGCAAACTTACTAACTATAACTCCTATGTTAATATCCAAATAATTTATATAAATAACAATTAGCAATGGACCCAGCACCGATCCTTAAGGCACACCACTGGTCACAGCTTCCAGGCTGAAAAACAACCCTCCACCACCACCCTCTGTCTTCTACCTTTGAGCCAGTTCTGTATCCAAATGGCTAGTTCTCAGTGTTTTCCATGAGATCTATTCTTGCTAACCAGTATCCCATGGGGAAACTTGTCGAATGCCTTACTGAAGTCTATGTAGAATATGTCCACCACTCTGCTCTCATCAATCTTCTTTGTTACCTCTTCAAAAAACTCAATCAAGTTTGTGAGACATGATTTCCTCAGCACAAAGCCATGTTGACTATCCCTAATCAGTCCTTGCCTTTCCAAAAACATGTACATCCTGTCCCTCAAGATTCCCTCCAACACCTTGCCCATCACCAATGTTGGGTTCACCGGTCTATAGTTCCCTGGCTTCTCCATACCACTCTTCTTAAACAGTGGCACCACATTAGCCAACCTAAAGTCTTCTGGAACCTCATCTGTGACTATTGATGATACAAATATCTCAGTAAGGGGCCCAGCAATCACTTCCCTAGCTTTCCACAGAGTTCTCAGGTATGCCTGATCGGGTCCTGGGGATTTGTCCACTTTTATGCGTTTTTTGACATCCAGCACTCCTCTGTGTAATGGACATTTTTCAAGATGTCACCATCTACTTCTCCATGTTTTATATCTTCCATGTCCTTCTCCACAGTAAACAACATGCAAAATACTTGTTTGGTATTTTCCCCATCTCCTGCGGTCCCCCACATAACCGTGCTAATCTTTGAGGGGCCCTATTCTCTCTCTAGTTACTCTTTTGCCCTTAATATATTCATAAGATCCCTTTGGACTCTCCTTATCCCTATTTGCCAAAGCTAACTCATATCCCTTTTTGCCCTCCTACTGCCTTTACACTCTTCTTAGGATTCACTCAATCTCTGCTGTCCATACCTGATCTATGATTCCTTATTTTCCTTAACCAAACCCTCAGTTTCTCCAGTCATCCAGCATCCCCTCCACCTACCATCCTTTCCTTTCTCCTGAACAGGAATATATTGCCTCTGGACTAACATTATCTCATTTTTGAAGGCTTCCCATTTTCCAGTTGCTCCATTACCTGCAAACATCTACCCCCAATCAGCTTTTGAACATTTTTGCCTAATATCATCAAAATTGGCCTTCCTCTAATTTGGAACTCCAACTTTTAGATCCAGCCTATCCTTTTCCACCATTATTTTAAATCTAATAGAATTATGGTCGCTGGTCCCAAAGTATTCCCCCACTGACACTTCAGTCACCTGCCCTTCCAAGAGTAGGTCAAATTTTGCACCTTCTCTAGTAGGTACATCCACATACTGAATCAGAAAATTTTCTTGTACACACTCAACAAATTCCTCTCCATCTAAACCGTTAACACTGTGACAGTCCCAGTCTATGTTTGGAAGATTAAAATCCCCTACCATAACCACCTTATTATTCTTACAGATAACTGAGATCTCCTTACAAATTTGTTTGTCAGTTTCCTGCTGACTATTGGGGTGTCTACAATACAATCCCAATAAGGTGATCATCCCTTTCTCATGTCTCAGTTCCACCCAAATAACTTCCCTGGATGTATTTCTGGAAATATCCTCCCTCAGCACAGCTGTAACGCTATCCCTTATCAAAACGCCATTCCCCCTTCTCTCTTACCTCCCCTTTTCTATTTTTCCTGTAGCATTTGTATCCTGGAACATTAAGCTGCCAATCCTGCCCATCCCTGAGCCATGTTTCTGTAATTGCTATGATATCCCAGTCCCATGCTCCTAACCATGTCCTGAGTTCATCTGCCTTCCCTTTTAGGACACTTGTATTGAATATATGCAGTTTTATTTATCAGTCCTCCCATGTTCTCTTTGTTCCTTCCTGCCCTGACTGTTTGACTTACTCCTTTTCCCAATTTTACCACTGTCAGACTGATCTTTTTCCTCACTACTTCCCTCAGTCCCACTCTCCAATTTACTAGTTAAAATCCTTCTGAGCAGCTCTAGCAAATTTCCCTGCCAATATACTAGTCCCCTTCCAATTTAGGTGCAATCTGTCCTTCTTGTACAAGTCAATTCTACCCCAGAAGAGATTTCAATGATCCAGAAATGTGAATTCTTCTCCCATGCACCAGCTGGTCAGCCATGCATTGATCTGCTCTATCCTCACTAGCTCGTAACACTGGGAGTAATCCATACTGCTGAGAACTTCCAATCTAAATTCCTGCCTAACATTCTGTATTGTCCCTTCAGAATCTCATCCTTTTCTCTTCCTCTGTCATTAGTTCCAATGTGTACAATGACCTCCTGCTGGCCCCTCTCCCCCTTGAGAACATTTTGCATCCTCTCTGAGATATCCTTGGCCCTGGTACCAGGGAGTAAAAAGTGAGGTCTGCAGATGCTGGAGATCAGAGCTGAAAATGTGTTGCTGGTTAAAGCTCAGCAGGTCAGGCAGCATCCAAGGAACAGGAAATTCGACGTTTCGGGCAAAAGCCCTTCATCAGGAATGATGAAGGGCTTTTGCCCGAAACGTCGAATTTCCTGTTCCTTGGATGCTGCCTGACCTGCTGCACTTTAAACAGCAACACATTTTCAGCCCTGGTACCAGGGAGGCAACACCCCATTCTGATTTTTTGTTGCTGGCCACAGAAATGTGTCTGTGGCTCTGACCAGAGTCCTCTGTCACAATCGATTACTTGGAATCTGACATACATCTCATTACATCAGAGCCAATCTCAATATCAGAAATGTGGCTGTTCATGCTACATTCCCCTGAGTGTCCATCACCTCCTACATTTTTTGAAACAGTGCACTTGTTTGAGATGGGGATAGTCACAGGAGACTCCTGCACTACCTGCCTCCCCTCCCACCTTTCCTGGCTGTAACCCATCTACCTGATTGTATATGCATTTTTCTCTCCCTTCCTAGAACTGTCATCTAGCTCCTGTACATTCCTTATTGCCTCTAACTGCTGCTTTGACTGATCCATGTAATCTGATAGGATTCACAACCTATCCTGCAGACATAATCATCAAAAGCTTGGAAAGTCTCCCTAAACTCCCATATCAAACAAGAAGAATATGTCACTCTACTAAAAGCCATCTTTTCTCCTTCACAATCAACAGAAAATAGCACCTTCTTATTGCTCTAAAACACACTGCTCCAGGCTGACTTAGTACTGATGACTTGTATTTTTAAAATGTAATCAAGAGATGAATCGCAATAAAAGGTATCATCAAGAGAGAGCCCATGCTACTCACTAATGTCGATCTACAGCAAAGACATTTAAAAACCATACACCTATCTGTTCCTGTGCTGTCAGCTCTCCCACACAGGTTCCTCCAAGGTCAGCTGTGAACTTCGCTGTTTGTTCATTTTTCCTCGATGCATTCTGATGACCAGGGACATCTGAATTCAAACTGTAAAGGCAGTAACTGTGCAGATTCACTGTTGTGTCAGACAGCAATGAAGGTTTCTTTTTCTGACCACGTGGTCACTGCCTTTGTCTGTCTTCCTCCTTTTTAAAGTGCCATTGTTTTGATCTTTTTTTCCCCAAAGCTCCAAAACAATGCAACATCATATGAAACATTAATTGCTACTCCTGGAATTCAAGGAAATTACCTCCAACCCCTAAAATACCTCAAAAAAGGAGCAGCTCTTACAGCCACATTCTCTATGCTTCATGCCTGTTATAACCAATGCACTATCTAAAAGTGGGATGGATGGGTGTTAATGGTTTTATGGTGTTGTGAGCCTTGTAATGATCATCCAATGACAGTGCTAGCCATCAAATTTGGTAGGTAGTTATAAGCCCAGTTTATTCAATTGAGCTCTTTGAACTTCTGTTATTTTGAGAAATTTTAATGTGCTCCTTACTGCAATTTATATTATTTTCTTTTGTTTCTCTTGTGTTTCTCACGGGGTAACTACTTTGACACCAATAAAATGGGTAATATAATAAGATTTGACTTGCATGATCTGGTTGTTTTTCAGATTTGATCCCAAAACAAATGGCATGAAACAAACATGTGAGTGCTGCCAGGAGGAAAACATTAAAAAAAAGCTAATAAACCTGAAATGCTCCAATGGGGAATCTCAAAAATACACCTACATTTCTGCCAAATCATGCAAATGCAAAACCTGTAAAGGTGAAAACGCTTAACGTTGTGATCTCAAAGCCTGACAACTGGATATAATTTGTGCAACAAACGTAGATGTTAAAATCTGAAACATTATTCTTCATAATTTCTATTTGCGTGGTTTTACTTGGTAATGAGATAATGTTGTGAAATTTGATTTTCTCCCAATTGCTCCCTTTAAAATGTGGAATTGTATTCTTTTGCATGTTGGAAACCTTTCACTTTCTTGTTTGACAGCAAATTTAAATCAATAAAACATTTTCTGCATGAATGAATATTGTAATTTGTGCATTATTCTCGCATTACTTTAACTGCAAATGTACTTGCAAGAAATATTTAATAAGCTTGCAATTTCAATCCCCACTCTGTTTTCAGGTAACATACCAGCTATGGGGGAATTAATGTATTTATTCTAGAATCCAAGACACTGTCCATTGATTTCTCTCAGTGTCCTGATGAAGTCAATATTCCTTATAGTGAGGGATCAGAGCTGCTGAAAAAACTGAAACCATTAAACCAATCTTTCCTGTCTCAAAGCAAGATATCAAGATAATTGCTAATTTAAAACACCCGCAACTCCACCTCAAAGTCTACTTGATGTTCAGTGAACAGTTGATCCATTTTTACCTGCTGTCTTTTGTCTAACCATCTCCACCCACCCATGTTCTAAACTGCAAGTGATGTTACAATACTAAATTTACCAATAAATTAAATGCAGAAAGTCAGATAAAATGAGACAGAAAATAGTTGCAAGAAGACAGAAGGCTACTTCAAATGAATGCTTACATAGGGTCTTCTCTGCTGTATAGACCGTATCATTTTATTTTCTGTATTATTTATGTACTGAAATAGAAAAAAGACTGTTGTAAAACCAAGGATTGTGGAAGGAGTTGTTCAACTTTTAAAAACAAGTTACTGAAACTCGTTGTGTGTGGTGTTAACTGCAGTGATTGTGATGAAGCCAGTCAGCTGGAAATCATAGAATATGAACACATTCATTGTGGCTATCAGTCTAAGCCAATCAGGGAGCACTGGCTGCCAAGAGTATAAAAAGGAGTGTCAGATGGTCTGCTCGCTCTGAGGAAGTTGGATCAGTGCACGTAAACAAAGGGTGACCTGGTGCCAGTGAACCAGCCTCTGTGTAGTTTTTTTCAGTGGTGACAAGAGAAAAGCACGCTCCTGAAGAAATTCACTTGCAACAATCATCTTCGAGTTGGGCTAACTATTTCTAGCATCATGTCATTATTTGGGAATCTTGACGCATTCGATCCTGCTGTCAAAGACTGGGCTCAGTGTGTGGAAAAAGACCATTATTTTTGCTGGGAAATGACATTGGGGCAAATGGAAAGCTATGAGTAATTCTCCTGAGAGCTTGTGGACCCACAGCATTTTCAATTATCAGGAACCAAACTTTAACTGAGGCACCAGGTACTAAAACCCTTCAAGAGTTGATAGGTTTGATTAAGGATTACTGTGATCCTAAGCCTCCTCTAATTCTGAGATGCTATTAGTTTAACTCTGCAATTCAAGAACCAGGAAAATCCATACTGGGATTTTTAACTAGATTAAGATGATTGGCAGAGGCATGTGACTTTAGTTTAGCCCTTAAGATGCTGAGAGACCATTTGGTACATGAGACCAATGATATAACCATGAAAAAATCACTCACTAGCTGAGGTTCAACTGGCCTTCAAACAGGCGCTATAACTGGCTTTATCATTGGAAAATGCAGTAAATGGAGCTTATGAGTTGCAGAGTATTCTGATTGAAGTGGACAACCTCACCAGACCAACTGTGTTTGGGGAATATCACTTGAGTGAAGGCAATTGTACAGCCTCACTCAGGACAGAGACTGAAAGGACTCTAGGTCGGATTACAGTAAAATAAACCAAAATAAAGCCAAGCCTCGACCAAATGGATAAAAGTTTCTTCAGGATCCAGGCCTGACAGCCATTGCAGTCGCTGCAAGTTGCAGACTTGGGACAGCAAAAGAGTCCCACGGAAGCTAAATTTAATCAGAGAACTCAAAGGCTGGTAACCAGGAGAGTGCACATCTTGGAAAACCCAGATTTGGAAACTAAATTGCTTATCAGCATCCAAATCAGAACCATGCAAAATAAACATCCATTTAATTGGTCATCCACTTCCGATAGAAGTTGATACCAGCACGGTAATTTCAGTGATCGCAGAACCTGTCTTTAACAAATTTGGCTCTGGACTCCAACCCTTAAGTTTGTGCAAGACCTTTGCTAAACTGAGAACTTATAATGGAGACCTTTACAGATTAAGGGTACAACTTCTGTTTTGAACTCTTACGAAAAGCAGCTGGTTCAGTTACCACTGATTGTAGTAAAAGGTTCAGGCCCAAGCTTGATAGGGCGAAATAGGTTGAGAAAGATTCACCGAGATTGGCTCAACATTCTTTGGTAAGAAAATGGTTGCCTGAGTGAAGCTGTCATTAAATCCCCGGAAGTGTTTCAGGATGGCCTAGGGAACATCAAAGGAGTGAAAGCCAATTTGCATCTTGACCAGGTAGCAACTCCGTGATTTTGTCATTCTGCCCAATGTCATTTACCTTTTGGGCAAGTGTGGAGGCAGAAATCAGGAGGCTGGGAAGCAAAGGAATCATCAAAGCAGTCCAGTTTGTGAAGTGGGCAGCATTGGTCATACTGAATGTGAAACCTGATGGATTAGTTCACCTTTGTGGGGATTTTAAACAAGGGATAAACTTCTTCACAGCTGGATAAATATCCAATATCATGATTAGAACCACTGAACGCCTGGAGAAAGAATGCCTCATCTTCCACTTTTGAACCCTGCAATCCCACGGGATTAATGGGGATTTCACCAGTTTCCTCATTTCCCCTCCCCCACCTTATCCCAGTTCAAAGCAACACTGCCCTCTTGACCTGTCCATCGTCTTGCCCATCTATCTGCTCCACCCTCCTCTCCAACCTATCACTTTCTCCCCCACCTTCATCTACCTATTACATTCTCAGCTACTTTCCCCTAGCCCCACCCCCCCCTCCCATTTATCCATTTATCTCTCAGCCCCCCCCCCCGGTCCACAAATCTCATTCCTGATGAAGGGCTTATGCCCAGAACGCCGATTCTCCTGCTCCTCAGATGCTGCCTGACCTAGCAGGGGTTAGTGGTCAATTAGTTATTATTACAAATTTACATCCATTAAGATATTGGTGGACCTGCTGTGGTTTTCCAGCACCATGCTCTCAATTGTGATTTCCGGCATCTGCAGTCCTCACTTTCTCCATAGAGAGTTTCTAAGCAAAGCTGACAAAGGGCTGATCTTCACATGAGCTATGCATACTTGCAACTGCAGTTAGATGAGGATTCTCAGAAGTACGCTACAATTATTACCCACAAAGGTTTGAACCAACACATGAGACACCATTAAGGTATTGTCAGGGATTTCTCATGGACAATGGATGATGAGCTTAATAACAGAGAAGACCAATTAGGAGCACTAAGAGAAATTGGAAATAATTCTTAGAGATTTCTCCCAGGCAGGCACCTGCCTTAGAAGGGAAGAACTTCTATTCCAGGCACCTGAAGTGACCTACTTGGGCTACAGAGTTGACAAGAACAGGTTACACCCTTCGGATGATAAAGTGAGGGCGATCCAAGGTACCCTGACTCCCACATTTGTACCAAAACTTATGTCTTTCCTTGGGCTAGTGAAGTCTTATGGAAAATTCATACATTACCTGGCCTCTATCCTGGCACCTTTACATAAACTCCTGAAAAAAGGTTAACCTTGGAAATGGTCACCTCACCAAGCAATAGCTTTCATAAAAGTGCGGAAATAGTGATCATCCTCTCAGATCATGGCAACTATGATGCCAAGCCAGATCTGGTATTAACATGCAATGCCTCCCCATATACCATTGGGGTAGAGTTAGCTCATAAGTGGCCCAATGGAGAAGAATGCCCAATAGCGTATGCATCCAGGACTTCAGCTAATGCAGAATGTAAATAAGCCAAGATAAAGAAAGAAGGTTTGGTTCTCATATTTGGTGTCAGGAATACCTTTATGGATATGAATCTGTAATAATAACTAATTACCAACAAACTCTTGTTAGGTCTACTTATAGAGGACAAGGCAGTACCATCCATAGCTTCAAGCTAAATTCAGCAGTGGGCTCTAATACTAAGTGTGTATAATTAGAAGTGGAACAACATCCAGGAGACTAAGGATGCATGGAGCCATCTCCCACTGACAGATCCATCTCAGGTTATTTTACACTGGAAGAGCCTAGAATGGTTTTAAATTTTCTGGACACTCTTCTAGTCACAGCTAACATATCAGACTTTGGATGAAGAAAGATCCTGGCAAAACTGAAACAGCTGGTGGTAACTGGGAAAATCAAAGGGCTGTTACAACCAGAACTGAAAGCCTTTTGGACCCAGAGAGATCAGATCACAGTAGAGGATGGTATATTATTATTGGAAGCAAGAGTGATGGTCCCAAGAGAAAGTTACAGCCAGATACTGCCTGTACTTTATCACGATCATCCAGAGGTTTCCAAAATGAAGATGTTGATGAGAAGTTGTGTCTGTGGCCAGGATTGGATACAGACATAGCTCTGTTGGTGGAGCAGTGTCTACAGTGTCACTTAGGAAAAAGATTACCAGCATCAACTCCCCCACAGTTGTGGGAATTGCTGGGTAATCCCTGGACTCAATTACACATCCACTCTCACAGTCCTTTCATGGCCTCAATGTTCTTAGTCATTGTGGTAACCCACTTAAAGTGGTTAAATGTGTGTACAGCTCATTCATCAAACATGGGAACAATGATAGAAAAGTTGCAAGTATCTTTTGCAATACATGAACTACCGGAAATGTCAATTAAAGATAACAGGGCATTGTCAGGGAATTTGAGTATTACCTAAAATTGAATGGTATTCATCATAGAAGGACAGCTCCATACCATCAATCATCTAATAGTTTGGCAGAAAGAGCAGTCCAAACTTTAAAGGCAGGCTTAGAGAAACAACCTTCAGCTTTACTCAACTGTCGCAATTCCTGTTTAATTACAGGAGCACCCCTCATGCAACTACAGGAATAAATCCAACAGAGTTGCTAATGAAGGAGAAGAGTCTGTAGCACGTTAAATTTGATCTTTCCATACCTGGGAAGGGAGGGTGAAATAGCACCAGAAATGCAAATACCAGAAGCAGGACTCTGCTGAGTCACAGAGACGTTTACTTCAGGGGATGAAGTTCGGTGTATGAACCACGGGAATAGCCCAGCATGGGTAAGAGGCACGGTCGATATAAGGTTAGGTTCATTGATGTATAAAGTCTGGGTAGTGCAATAGTTTTGTTCAAGCATGTGGACCATATGAAAGATGCAAGCTCACAAGCACTGCGGGACAAAATGTATCCAGCTGCTTGACCTCTTTTCCAACTAATCCAGGCCTGTGAGGCATTGAAGCTACATTAGAATCTGAGATGGACATGGAGGATGTTGCTGCATGAACAGGAGATTGAATTTCTTACAAGACACTCCTGGTACAAGAGCTGAACTAATATATGCTGCCCATATTAGAGGAAAGTTGGAGGAACCTGACCCAGTGTTAAACTCCCCAGGAGGAAATTTAAAAAGAAGCTCCTCTCCTGGGACTCAGAGAGTGAGGGATGTAGTGATTGTAACAAGAATGTGAGGGGCTGTTAATCTGATCCAATCGGGGGCTACAACTGACAGATTAAAAAGGGAGTGTCACAGACATTGCTGAATGTCCCATCACTGAATTGGGGCTTGGACGGCAGCTGGTGGGATTTGGCATATTCCCAGTCACCTCCAGTACAGGGAGGGAGGTGAGCACTGTCCCATGTCATTGTTTGGCTAAAGGAGTTGGTGGGCTGTTTAAACCAGAACTTCTGTCTCTCCAAGAGTGTTGAGAGATTTCCCAAGGCCACCTGCTAAGAATGAGTGTGTGTTTAACAATGAGAAATAATGACGGGGTTACAGCCAAAGGGAGCAGTGAATCCCAACATTACCTCTCCCATGATAAAGTTTGTGCAGGGGTAATTGTTGTTTTGAAAATTCTGTCTTCTGGATATTCTGGTGCAAGGAATAAACAGCAGTTGCTTGGTCTGAGAAAGGGGAGAGGAATACACAGCAGCCACTACATACTGCAAACCAGGCGGCTGCTAGCGACTGTGCCTCACCGGGTTGAATAGCTTGCCAGTGTTTTCTGTCAATGAAAAGAGGCATTGTTGTCTGCTGAAGTCATGGGAGATGGAACCTGCCAACCTGAAAGACCGGCTGTCAGGGACAAGCAGAAAACGTTTTAAAATACATAAACATGCAAACATGAAAAAAAAAGAGAGTGTCAGAGGTTATGCTCACTCTGAGACCTGGCTCTGAGGAAGTTGGATCAGTGTGAAGGACTCTCCGCATCGAAGTAAAGGGTGATTTGGTGACAGGATACTGCCCTCTGTGGAGTTATTTCATTGACATTGCTGCTTCAGTCAATCAGTAGGGGTGGAGGCAAGCTGTTTGTAGATGACCTGGCACCTGGTGAATGCAGAGTAAGACTTAGCCAGCAACAAGCAGCTGATTAGTTTGTATAATTGTGAACAGTCATGGATATCAAATGTCATCACCCTGACAACAGCGTTCTGATTGGTTCCTGGGTAGTTCAACCTGCTAGTGGGTGTGAAAAATGCTGGAAGGGTAGGGAGGCTATTTCCCTCCCCACCCCCGCCCACAATAAAATACATAAAGCCTTACGAAAAGCAGTCTTTTTACATCATCAGTTATTGCACATAGTAGCCATAAACCAGAAACAGAGATTCTGCAATTTGCAGATCAATCACCATGTGCTTCCTGCAAAGAAATGAGGGAACTTGGAGGAAACAGATTAAAAAACAGAAAATTCTAGCAAGTCACCAAAACCATCCCAGCAATCTCTGTGGACTGATGCCATTAAACTGTCGTTCCCAGATTTTCTTACTCTCCACCCATTAAACCAAAGATTTTTTGATTGTCTGTGCATGTCTATATGTGTGCGTCTAGGGGTTGAAAACATGGTTAGAGTAACTAAAGCCAGGAAAATAGCCAGCCACTCTCCTCCGCAAGCTCCTGTTGGCTTTTGCCTCCAACCAGTAACTGAAAGATGGTACAATTAGTCTGCCAATCCCTGTGTCTTTGAAAAATAACTGCAAGGTGATCAGAGAATTGCATGCCTTGGAAGAAGCCATGGGCCACCTGATCGAATGCTGTGGACTGGTGCTATTGAACTGTGTTTTGCCAGTATTTGTTTATACACTTTTTACATTCAGGTTCGTTAAGCCATCCTGTCTCTGAATGTATGTGTAATGTTTTGAGAATGGGGTTAGTTATATTTTGATAACTCATTTGCTGGTTTGCCTCGAGATCAAACTGATTTATTTGTAACAGCTAATATTAGGTAGCAAAACCTGGTCAGTTTTTTCTGCTAAACTGAGTTGATCAGGCTAATAAATTGGGAACTTGAAGAGATTTGATTAAATATTTAACTTTTGTGATGACCCTGGGAGAGTGGGACTCAAGTTTCAGTGCACTTTCCCAAGTGGATCATAACAGTCCAGCCTGGCATCATCCCAAGACAATGAAAGTTATATACTAATCTTCCTGTGTTTAAGAAGCAAAGCACCCTAGATTCTTGACAGCAGCATCCGATGAGTGGAGACTACAGAGTTTGACAGCTTATGTTGCTGAAAGCTTTGGGATACTTTCTTCAAAATAACTGAAGGTATGTTGAACACATTTCAGGGTCAAATTTGGTTACCACAGGCCATTTCAGGACTTTGCACAATATATTGCTTGTGATTATTTGATACTGGTCCAGGATTCAATGTCTATTACCAAGTATGATTCAGCTCAACCACTACTGACTAAAATGATTGATCCCTAAAGGACACAGCTACCAGACTGGATCTGAATGGGCTTTTTAACCCTTTTGATGGCATAGCCCTGGCGGGTAAAGCAGACGTGTGCTACAAGTGGCTTCCTGTTGAAAGGAAGAGACAGCCAGCCACCTCAGTATCTCTTCATGTTAAATCTCTTTCTGTTTGAAGTCATCCTGACAAATTATATGTGCAACATTTCATTCCTTTCATCCAGGACTTTGACAGATCGTTAATAACTCTAAAACTACAGTGTTTCTAGAGCTAGTTTCCTTTTTACTCTCAACGCATTTTGGAATTAAAATATATTGAAAGGTGCGGTTAGACATCTCCCTGCCCCCTGAATGTACTGCACTATGCAAGGTCATATTGGGTGAACCTCCAATGGCAATGTAGAGGTTGACATCAAGGCATCAATCAAAGTCACTACACTACCACAAATTGTCAGCTTCATTTGGAAAAGTTTTGTATAGAATTAAGAGGTCAGAGAAAAGAGAAAATCCCGTAATGATAAAGGTGACTTTTCCAGTCGTGCCTTCGGAGCAGTGAGCAAACTTATTGTTTTACTGTATTGAAGGGTCAAAAAACAGTCTTGCTTGCAAGGAACTGGTAACACTGAAGTTAAACTGGAATGAGATTTGAAACTCACAACATGACAAGAGTAATGCCAAGAATCCTTGTGTGTTGAATGAAACTGATCACCAGTTGAAGGAAATAAGGCTGACATGTGAGATCAGAGAAATGCTGGATCAATTTACTGCAGACGTTGTTTGGTGCCCTAATGTTCAACGAGAGAAAATACAGCAAAAGCTGACTAGACTAAAGATGGAAAACCTTAATACAGAAGTTAAACAGAGTAATTGGGCTACTCTCATAGCATGGTAGTAAATGATGGTGGAAGATTAAGCAAGGATTATTAAATAATTATAAATTAGGTACTAAATTGTGATCCACGAATAATCTAAGAAGTGAAACTTCAGTTCACTAAGGTATCAGAAAGCCAGATGCTTTTCAGCATTAAATCTGACAAATGCCATCTGTCTTTTTGTAAAACAAACAAGGACAGGACTTTGATAATTAAAAGTAAGCCCTGGGGTAGTATTGTAGAATAGAGAGACTTAAGGGTTCAGGTACATAATTCTTTGAAATTCGTGTCACATGTAGATAGGATGGTTAAGAAGGTGTTTAGCATGGTCGCCTTTATTGTTCAGACCTTTGAGTATAGGAGTTGAGATGTTATGTTGAGCTTGTACAGGACGTTGATGAAGTCGCTTCTGGAGTAGAGTATCCAGTTCAGAATATTATTATTCGGAATATTACTGAGCTGGAGATGGTTCAGAAGATGTTTACCAGGTATTTGTGGGATTGAGGGTTTATGTTCCAAGGAGAGGCTGAGTAAGCTGGGACTTTCTTTCACTGTATCATTGGAATTTAAGGGATAACCTTATAAAGGTTTATATAATCATGAGGGATATCAATAAGGTGAATGGCAGGTGTGTTTTCCCTAGGGTGGGCAGTTTCATGACTGGTGGGAGAAAGATTTAAAGAAGATATGAGAGGCTTTTTTTTTAACACAGAGAGCAGTTTGTGTGTGGAATGAACCTGCAGAGGAAGTATTGGAAGTAGGTACAGCTACAATGTTTAAAAGACATTTAGATAAGTACATGAATAAAAAGTGTTTGGAGGAATTTGGACAAAGTACAGACAGGCAGGACTAGTTTAGTCTGTGATTCTGTGGGGCTGCAGCAGGAGCCACCTGTTGGCAACAACACTTGATTAACAAAAACAAACAATATAACATAAGAATTGCCACTATGAACAACACTATACCCTGCACCAGGGAGGTTCCCAAGGATCCCAACCAGCTCAGCAGCATCTTCTCAAGGGCAGCTCAGGATGAGTAATAAATGCTGACCCAGCCAGAGATGCTCATGGCCCATGAGAAATACATGCACACCAAGACCCCACTGATCTTTGGTTTTTCAACAAATTCCTACCAATGACTCCACAATTACAGCCAAAAACAATCTTTATCCACATCAACAAATAGTGTGAATTTAAGATTAGTTTTGAATTTTCACTTTCCAGAATGTGTTGATCTTTACGGAGTCTAAAAAGAGTGCTTGCTTCATGATATTCAGGCTACAATGATCTTCAAGCTAGAGCACATGTCAAACATCTGGAAATGTAACAAAAACTATTGAATGTCACATCACATAGAATGTATACAAATTTGGCATTCTTATCCTTTCAGACCAATGTACAAGATTGTTGGGCTCGAACAGGTAGTAACACGATTCCAAATGGAACTTTCAGGAAGCAGGCTGCTCAGATATCATTGTAACTTCGCCAGATGACTGCACCTCTGATGAGGTTACAATGGCAGATATAGAGCTGCTCCTAGACATATGACCTGATCAATTCACTTCTGTGAAAACCTTATCTATTGTTGAAGTGCCAGCTCTTTAACAACTCATAGTAAATACTTTCAGGATTCTTTAACGTTACATCGTTTACAGAAGGAGAGACCCAAGCTGTCTTGTCTTTTCCATTCTAATCACCATTCTTAAACTTTTTTTATGACTGCTTCCAATCCTTTTCATGGATGAAACACTTTGCCATTATTTAAGAAAGGTTCAGTGTAGGAAATGGCACTCAAACAAATCCCTTGCTTGAGTATGAAATGTGGCAAACATTTGATTCAGGCTGACACCTCATCTCCTGTTATCTCCGATTAAAAGGGTGGTGGACTTTCAGTGCAGTCTGTTCCCATACCTGCTGTCAAATATGTTCAGTGCTTTAGCACAAATTGTTACAGAGAAGGCCATGTCACCAGACCCTGGCAGCCTCTTGTTATTTTGCAGAGAAACAATGATAACAGATTTTATTTGGAGTTTATCTAACATGCCCGTTAGCATATCTTGAAGACTTGAAGGAATTCATTATATTTCATCTGTGTATCCATATACACCACATATTTCTGGACAGGCACCGGTCGTGTATGTGTATCAACTCAAATTGCTTCCATGCCAGGCTCAGTAGCTCAAGATTAGTTGGTGGTGTACCAATTTGAATGATTAGAATGGTCTAAAGCACTGAACATATTTGACAGCAGATTTGGGAGCAGGTATGCACTGAAAGTCCACCACCCTTTTAATCAGAGATAACAGGATATGAGGTGTCAACCTGAATCAAACATTTACCTCATTTCATACTCAAGCAAGGGATTTGTTTGAGTGCCATTTCCTGCACTGAACCTTTCTCAAATAATGACAAATTGTTACAGATAGAGATGATTAGTGAATTCGTTTTTATAGTTCTTCATTGTTCATGCCTTTTTCTTATGATGCCCGCCCATGATCTAACAAATATATTGAGCTCAATTTGAGAACTGATGGCATTTGAACTCACATTGACTGGATTACTAGAATAACATTATGTCCACCACATTAGTGGGCTAAATTTTGTTCAGACATTTTCTATGACGCTATGCCCAGAAACTAGTATTCAAACTGTATAGACTAATTTCTCTGTGACCAGCAAACAGAAAGGGCTTTAAACTAGCTAATCCAGCTTATCTTCAAACCTAGGTTCAAGTTCGTAACTGACTGCATTGTTTTGTCTCTTGAATATTTTGTACAACAGTTTTACGAAAATTAGTTGAACTGCTGTAAAAGTCAAAGTCAGTCATCAATGACTTTGCTGTCAGTGCCATAAGGGAACTCAGAAATATTTGTTTTGTTTTTATAAATTTGCTAATACAAATGAATAGTAATAATTGTATGATTGCTTGCATCTTGAAAAGTGAGCACAGGGTTGATTATTGTGTTTTGTAGTTATTACATATTTTAAATTGGCATGAGGACATACATTGCAACAGAATTGACACATATAGCTTAAATGAGTTGATTTCCTCAGGGCATTTGAAGTACAATAAAACAGGTGTGATCAGAATGAGAGCAGTGAGGAATAGCAAGCTAACAGAACGTGTGTCATTCTGATTGATTTCATCTGTCAAGGCTACCAGCCTCCCTGGCAACCATGTCACATTTAAAGGGCTACTGTGTTTCCAGATTAGCACTGACACTCCAAAGCCACCTGCTCAGTCAAGGAATGAACCTAAACATTTTGGAGAAGGTGATGCCATGATTCTCCAACAGAGATCTGAAGGTCCAGGTTGAGGGTACAAAGGAGTGCAGTCCTTTTCCTTGAGAACTTGCAGAGAAGGCCATATCACCATGCCCTAGCAGCCTGGTTGGAGATCACCAAACGGATCAGTGCAATCTCAATGGCTCCAAGAAAAGACCAGCAGTGCTGAGAATTACCCTCTCTGTTCCACCAGCATAAGTGCCTTCTCTCTAATTTCTTGTACATCACACTCATTCAATCTTGTTATTACATCCACCTCCCAACATGCCTCATGTTCAACCACTCTCACCATTGCCCGCAATATCTTCCCTCACCAAACCTTCAGCGCCAACAGGCTCCACTGTGTAGCAGGATCCCTCCAGACGAGATATGGAACTACCCTGAGAACTGGTGGGAGGATGAAAATGAAGAAAACTTAATCAGGGCAATTTGTAACAATGTGGCAGAGATGGCAGTGCGCTGTCAATTGTATGTCTACAAATTGAAGTGTTTTACCCTCACATTTGTCTGTGTAGCCCTGAGTGCAACTGTGTCAGTATGAGGCTAACATCATGGGAATATTGTGTGTACTATGGATTGATTCCTGTGGTGAGAGCCTTTGATTGTCTGTAGAAGTAAGAGGAACATGGCATGGGTCCTATTGGCACGATTGACCTTCATCCTCACACCGTCTTTATTCTTTCCCTTGTAGGGTTGAGGAAAGATCTCCATCAGCTAAAATACTGGACAAGGTGCTGGACTTTTCTAATATCTAAAACACTGGATAAAATCCTGAACTCAGGCTGCAACAAACACAGAACAGAGCCAGAAGGATTTCCATCTATTGATCAACCCAAAATTCCAACTTCCACTTCCACTTCCAAGAAGAAAATCAATCAAACCTAACAATGTAGACTGAAACTAACTTTTACACCTTGGTCTACCCAGCACAGGCAGTATGAGGCTGACAGAGATACATTTAACTTCCATCAAAATCCATTCAGGGATATCAGGCATTCAATTTCAATTGAAGTCCATTCACAGAGACTCTAAACATTGAACTTTGATCAAAATCTATTCACACATATTCCAACTATCAGGAAACCAATTGACATCCAAAGAAATACCAGAAACACAATGGAAGGCACAGATTTGGCACAAAGATAAGGTACCTGCAATCAGTATAATTTCAGGCCCTGAACCTCATCTAAAACATCAAAACTGACACAGGCTTGTTTCAAAACGGGGGATTCAACAGCAAACCACCATGACCAGCAGATCCAAGAACCAGCAAACTCCAAAACCCACCGATGTGACCAACACCACAAGGCCTTAGACACATCTTGAGGTGTAAACCAGGCTCACAAAGTGAGCAGAAAGTAAAGACAACCAAATACTTGCCCAACAGATTCACTATACACTTTACTGCATCCACAGACTCAACCCAAACTGAAAAAGTTTGCACAGTCTTCATCCAGGCTCCAGGTACGGCAAGCTGTACTTCAAAATCACACTTTCCTCAGAGATGGGCTGAAACTCCTGAGATAGCAATGTTTCCAACTCAGCTAGCAGGGACAGGAATATGGGAGGTGACAGTTCATTGGGACCCTGAGGATAGGAAGCCTAATTAAAGTTTCTGTAATTAAAATTGTTGTTTTTAGATTTTGTTAGTGTTTAATCTCACTAATAGTGTATTGAATAGTATTACTGAATTTTGTATAGTTCGGTCAATGTCTCTGTCTACTGCATTTATCTGTATTTCTTGTTTTATAATTACCTTTTTGCATTTAAATAAACACAGATTCTTTTGCCCTGAAACACCTATTCACTGCCTTCTTCATTTCACATTCCCTAAATAAATCTAATGTCTAGGACCTGGGATCTCGGAGTGATTTGATTCACCTAAAATCAACAATTTACTGAGTGCCAACCAGATCCCTTCACCCTGACCTCTGAGTCCAACTATCTTGGTGTGAATGAGGCAGTCAACAAAGTCTGGAGGATGAACATGTGTGTCCTGGACAATGTATGGGCCTGTGTGTGTTGCTTCCCTTTAAAGCCTCACATATTAGTGGGTGCTGCAACATTGTCCTTTGCACATTGAGTCACCTACCCCATCTACTTCAGATACGCTCACTGCCATTTTCTTCCCCTTTGCGCTGTTCTGGTTGACAGCACACTGGAAGGTGACATCAAGCATTTCTTAGCCTCTGCTTATACACGGTAATAATGCCATGAACATTCATTCACCCTTCCTGATGGGTCTTCCTATGAATACCATTGATGTTGCACCTTCCCAGGTCCACACCTAACACCCGACATGGGAGTTCATCTGCCCACCGGTCCCTTGCAGCTCCTGCTGCTGATCATGAGATGATTGAACCAGTTAGGTCATATTCCATGCCCACATCCCTTCAAGCTAACTACCCCTGACTGTCTATGTACCCCTGCTGCATGACCATCCATGCTCTAACATATCCCCTTTCCCACCTTCATTGTAGTTATTGTTGACCCACTTCATAATTGCCTTCCTCTTCCTCCAGTTTGTAGGCCACCAACCTGGAGAACAGGGTCCTCATTCCCACTACAGCAGGACCCTTCAACCCATCCCCAATTGCCCCTTTTTGCTGTTGATGTATCCAATGGACTGATTGTGACCCCATCTCCTGAAAAATCAGATCATGTGCTGAGATGTGAGATTGACATTGAACAGGAAGTACTCTTCACTGAGGACAAGGCTCAATAAGGCAGGGATGCTGCCAGCATCCAGATGAGAGAACTCTAAGAAAGCGATATTGCTGAGATGCAGACTGATCCAATCCATGAGTTGAATTCTTGTACCCATGAGCGAAGTGTCTGTGTGGCAGCCTTTCAATACTAGTTTTCAATGCATCCTGAGTAGCCTGCCAGTGTATTGGGGAAATATCATGTTGGCCATAACGATGTAAGTGTCATTATCCATGAATTGTGCCTGGCAATGCTGTCTGGTGCTAAACAAAATGGAGACTCCTCACAGTACTGGAGCTGCACCTACAGGGTAGGGTGGTCCTGGGATAACAATCAGATGGGCTCTGCGAATTCTAAGCCCAGTCAGACAGGGCCGAGTCAGCATTTTTTGGGGGTTTGGGATTGGGGATGGGGAAGTAGATGATGCCATGGGACAGCCTTGCAACTTTTCCATGTGTCAGAATTGCTGGCAAAGTGACATTGAAAACAGGAAGAGGTCTTTAACTAGCCTAGTAAATAATTCAATCGAGCTCTGATTGGCAAGGCATCTGTTATCTTTCCTTCACAATAGCAAGTTGGCATGAACAATAGAAAGCTAATGAGCAGCTGACCCTTCCATATGACAGCTTTTCAGCCTTTATATTTCCTAGCCCATCCCCAAAAGATTGGTTAAATTTAACTATATCATTTATTTTAAGGAAGTGCAGATAAGAAATTCCAGTTAGCGGAGTATTTGCATAACCAGTTGGGACATAGGTAGAACCAATTGCTTCAGTTTATAGGGCGTCACTTCAATGGACAAGTAATCCAGAATTCCAGGCTAATGTTCTGGGGCAATAGTTTCAAATCACAGCATGGCAGATATCCAAATTCAATAAAAAGTTAGTCTCATGTTATAAATACCCATCTGGGGTTCACTATTGTCCCTTAAGGAATGAAGCCTGCCATGCTAACCTGGTCTGGCCTACCTGAGGTTGTATGGTGGGGAAGTGAACCGCAATGTCCAGCTTGGCAGGTGGAGATACTAACTTGTATACTACTGAGGACGGTTACATGTAGTTCTATTTGAAACTCCACTGAAAATTTAACTAGCTCAGTTAAGCGTTAACTAGCTATAAGTTGATGCTTAACTGTCCAGTGGGTAATTAGAAATGGACAATAAATGTTGATTTTGTAAGTGATAACTACATCCCATAAACAAATAATTAATAAAAGCTTTTGACCCAAAGTTACAAAAAAACATGCAAACTGAAATGTATTTTAGGTTTTGACAAGAAGATACTGAAGGATTGTTGATGTTTGCCAGTATTCAATAGAAAGAAAAATTTGGTATGGAGTTCTTATCAAGAACACTGGAAGTATCAAAGTGGCTTACAAACAAAAGTACTTCTGACCTTGCTCACTGTTGCAGTAAGGAAACCTGGCAGCCATTTTAACGCAAGGATGTATTAGGAGATGAATATGTAACTGGTGTAAGGGGGAGGTTTTGAGATTCCCGGAGCATTTGGAAGGTTCTGGTGGAAGTGGGAACAGTGCAAGCTGGATTCGTTGCAACAGGGCAGGACCAGTTGGATGCCCTGGGGGTGTCTTTGCTAAAGTGGTTGGAAAGGATATAAACTAAAATAGCACAGGCTCAGAACAATAAAGGAAGATGGAAAAGAGGGAAACAGGGCGACTACAGCAGAATTGGAATTAAAATGACACAGAGATGTCAAACCACAGTGCTAAAAAATGTGGACAAGATTATAAAGGTTAAGAAGACAATACTTAAGGCCCTGTGTCCTAATGTGTAGAGTATTTGCAATAAAGTGGATGAATTAGTCAGACAATTTTTTTAAATTATTCATTCACAGGATGAGGGTGACACTGGCTAAGTTAACATTCATTGCCCATCTCTAATTGTCCATAGGGCAACCACATTGCCATGTCTGGAGTGACATGAGGATGGGCAAGTGGACAATGCTACTGCAACTTTTGTATCAGAATTGCTGCCAAAATGCCATTGAAGTCAGGTGGAGGTCCTTAACTGAGCACTATAGGCCAGACCAAGTAAAGATGACAGCTTCCTTTCCTAAAGGACATTAGTGAATCATATGGTTTTCTTTTCCAATAAACAGGATTCTGGGTAATCCAAGATGGAGGATGGGAATATTTCTGGCTATAACAGCTGTTCCTCTTTTGAGGTATTTTAGATGTTGGAGGTGATTTCCTCGAATTCCAGGAGCAGCAATTACTGTTTCATATGCAAGGTAGGACTGACAAATTTAACTGCATTTATTTTAATGCAAGAGTCCTAACAGGGAAGGCAGATGAACTCAGGGCATGGTTAGGAACATGGAATTGGGATATCATAGCAATTATGGAAACATGGCTCAGGGATGGGCAGGACTGTCAGCTTAATGTTCCAGGATACAAATGCTACAAGAACGATAGAAAGGGAGGCAAAACAGGAGGGGGAGTGGCATTTTTGATAAAGGATAGCATTACAGCTGGGCTAAGGGAGGATGTTCCTGGAAATACATCCGGTGAAGTTATTTGGATGGAACTGAGAAATAAGAAAGGGATGATCACCTTATTGCAATTGTATTATAGACCCCCGAATAGTCAGAGGGAAATTGAGAAACAAATTTGTAAGGAGATCTCAGTTATCTGTAAGAATAATAGGGTGGTTATGATAGGAGATTTTAACTTTCCATACATAGACTGGGACTACCATAATGTTAAAGGTTTAGATGGAGAGGAATTTGTTGAGTGTGTACAAGACAATTTTCTGATTCAGTATGTGGATGTACCTACTGGAGAAGGTGCAAAACTTGACCTACTCTTGGGGAATAAGACAGAGCAGGTGACTGAGGTGTCAGTGGGGGAGCACTTTGGGGCCAGTGACATAATTCTATTCGTTTTAATATAGTGATGGAAAAGGATAGACCAGATCTAAAAGTTGAAGTTATAAATAGGAGGAAGGCCAATTTTGAAGATATGAGGAAAGAACTTTCAAAAGCTGATTGGAGGCAGATGTTTGCAGGTAAAGGGACAGCTGGAAAATGGGAAGCCTTCAGAAATGAGATAACAAGAATCCAGAGAAAATACATTCCTGTCAGGGGAAAGGGAAGGCTGGTAGGCATAGGGAATGCTAGATGACAATGCTTGAGGATTTGCTTATGAAAAAGAAAGAAGCAAGCATATGTCAGGTATAGACATGATAGATTGAGTGAATCCTTAGTAGAGTATAAAGAAAGTAGGAGTATACTTAAGAAGGAAATCAGGAGGGGAAAACGGGGACATGAGATAGCTTTGGCAAACAGAGTTAAGGAGAATCCAAAAGGGTTTTTATGAACACATTAAGGACAAAAGGGTAACTAGGGAGAGAATAGGGTTTCTCAAAGAAAAGCAAAGTGGCCTTTGTGTGAAGTCGCAGAAAATGGGGGAGATACTAAATGAGTATTTTGCATCAGTATTTACTGTGGAAAAGGGCATGGAAGATATAGAATGTAGGGAAATAGATGGTGACATCTTGAAAAATGGCCATATTGCAGAGGAGGAAGTGCTGGACGTCTTGAAACGTATCAAAGTGGATACATCCCCAGGACCTGATCAGGTGTACCCTAGAACTCTGTGGGAAGCTAGGGAAGTGATTGTTGGGCCTCTTACTGAAATACTTGTATCATCAACAGCCACAGGTGAGATGCCGGAAGACTGGAGGTTGGCTAATGTGGTGCCACTGTTTAAGAAAGATGATAAGGACAAGGCAGGGAACTATAGACCAGTGAGCCTGACGTCGGTGGTGGGCAAGTTGTTGGAGTAATCCTGAGGGGCAGGATGTACATGTATTTGGAAAGGCAAGGACTGACTCAGGATGGTCAACATGGCTTTGTGCGTGGGAAATCCTGTCTCACAAACTTGATTGAGTTTTTTGAAGAAGTAACAAAGAGGATTGATGAGGGCAAAGTGATAGATGTGATCTATATGGACTTCAGTCAGGTGTTCAAAAAGGTAACTTTCCCCCTCCCGGATGTGCCGCAGTATTTGAAGCTCAGATTCCAGATCATCAACTCTGATCTGGAGTTCTTCCAGCAACCAACACTTGCCACAGATGTGGTCACTGCCATTCACAATGGGATCAGCCAGCTCCCACATCATACAGCTACAGCACATCACCTGCCCAGCCATCTCTGATTAGTTAATTACTTTGTTACTTTGTACAGGTTTGAGTTAAAATACTTTCTGATACCTTTCTGCTATAGTCTTTTCCTAAAGAAGAATTAATGGATAAACAAAGAAAGTAAATTTTTAACCAGTCACAGGTAAAGAAATAGAAACCAGAGTACTTAAGGAGGTTAGAGGAGGAGGGTGAGTGGGAGATACTATAGTTGTAGAATCTCGGGTTTATCCACTTTCCTGATTTAGATACTCGCTGCTTTCCTTTCCGGTTGCCCCTCTGGTCATCGTCACTTCCCCTGCTCCTCCCTCTCTTTCTGTGAATAGAGAGAAAAAAAAACACCGCTGGCCACTACCGGTAAGTAATTTTAAAACAATTTGTCTTACTTTAGCCGGAGTCTTTCGGGTTTGTTTAAACTCAGCCACTGCTCGCACTCAAAAAAAAATTAATACAATAATGAGGAAAGATTTTTTTTCCTGTATATATTTTATTTTATTAAACAAATTACAAAACAATTTACAAAAACTGTTAACATTTACAGCTGTACACAAGACAGCAATTTTACAGGGGAGAGTAGCAAAGCTAGGCCCCAAACCCTACTATTCAACCATTTTACAGGGAGATGAGGACAAACCTCAAATCCCAGTTCCACAGACAGTGACAATGACATTTGTACATTAGACAATACTGTTACATACAAAAGTGCAGACAATACAGACCCAGCAAGCCCCCGTCCCTCCCACCTTCCGACCACTATAAGGCATCCCGCCCCTACCCATCTTCCGGTTATGTGGAATATTAACTCTGGTGAAGTGAATGAAGATTGGGAGAGTAGCATGATTGGTTCTAAGACTAGGCACCTGAATTTAAACAGACAAAACTGTAATGGCATGAGGCGAGTTGCCAATGATAAAACATAGAATCCCTGAATTGTGGGGAGAAGCAGACCATTTAACCATTGAGTCCACACTGCCGAAAGCATCCACTGCACACTTTACTCAATCCCTGTGACCCTACATTTCGCATGTCCAATCTACCTGACTTGCACATCTTTGGATCATGGGATGAAAGTGGAACACCTGGAAGAAACCCACACAGACTTGGGAGAATGTGCAAAGTCCCTATTGACAGTCGCCTGACGATAGAATTGAACTCAGTTCCGTGGAACAGCTGTGAAAACCACTGAGTCAGCATGGAGTGCTACTTAAAGATATGATGTTGTTAGACATGGCAAACACTTAAAGCATTTAAAGAGGAACTGCGTCAACTGTTCATTCCTGTCTAGGGCAAAAATAAATGAGAATGGTGGCCTCACCAAAGCACATCATGAAAATTAGGTAAAGTTATGGATCCAAGGATGAGGCATAAAAATTAGCTGAAAAGAACAGTCGACCTAAGGATTTGGAGCGTTTTAGATTTAAGTACAGGAGGACTAAAGGATTTATTAAAAGAGAAAAAAAAAGTATGAGGATATACTTGCAGTGAACATGTAAACTGGTTGTAAAAGTTTCGACAGGTTAGTGAAGAGTAAAAGATTAGAGAAGACAAGTATCAATGCCTTGCATTCAGAGTAAGGGAAAGTTTTGATGGGGAGCAAAGAAATGGCAAGGCAATTAAACATACTTATTGGATACATATATAGTAAATATATTTTGGCTCTGACTTCACAAAAGAGGACACAAATAATGTCTGAAAACTATTGGGAAATACACGGTCTAGTGAGAGACAGGGACTGAAGGAAATCAATATATCTAGGAACAGTGTTGATGAAATTGAGGGGATTAAAAATTGATAAATCCCCAGAGTCCAATAAACTACATCTCAGTATATTTAAGGAAGTGACCCTAGGAATAGTGGGTGCATTGGCAGTCACCTTCCACAATTCTTCAGACTCTGAAACTATTCCTAAGTTGAAAGATTTACTATTATAATCTCTATGTTTAAATGCGGAGGTAGAAAAAAAAAGCAGAGAATTATAAATCAGTTAGTCTGACATTATTAGTGGAGAAATTGCTGTTGTGTACTTTTAAAGATTTGGTAGCACAGCACTTGGAAAACAGTCATGATTTTGAGATGCCGGTGTTGGATTGGGGTGTACAAAGTTAAAAATCACACAACACCAGGTTATAGTCCAACCGGTTTAATTGGAAGCACACTAGTTTTCGCAGCGACACTCCTTCATCAGGTGATAGTGGAGGGCTTGATCGTAACACAGAATTTATAGCAAAAATTTACAGTGTGATGTAACTGAAATTATACATTGAAAAATTGATTGTCTGTTAAGCCTTTCACCTGTTAGAATACAGTGATAGTTTCACTTCTTTCATGTGTAAATCACAACAACTTCTTTTAAAGTTGCATTCTTGGATTAGCTGTTAACAATGGTGATAGCTAGACAATATATTGAAGGTAGAGAACACAGGGGGCCAACACTTCAATATATTGTCTAGCTATCACCATTGTTAACAGCTAACCCGAGAATGCAACTTTAAAAGAAGTCATGATTTGGAGATGCCAGTGTTCAACTGGGGTGTACAAAGTTAAAAATCACACAACACCAGGTTATAGTCCAACAGGTTTAATTGGAAGCACACTAGCTTTCGGAGTGAGGCTCCTTCATCAGGTGATAGACTACGACCTGATGAAGCAGCGTCGCTCCGAAAGCAAGTGTGCTTCCAATTAAACCTGTTGGACTGTAACCTGGTGTTGTGTGATTTTTAACTTTGGAAAACAGTGACAGGGTCAGACAGTCAGCATGGTTTTACAAAAGGAGAATCATGCTTGATAAACCTATAGGAACTTTTCATGAATCTAACTAGTAGAGTTGATCAGGGAAACAAACAGATATGCTTTACTTGGACTTTCAGAAGATGTTGGGAAGAGATGAGTGTGAAAACCTAAGCTCATCAGATTGGGGTAGAATACTGACATATATTGAGAACTAGCTAGCAAAGAGGAAACTGAGAGTAGGAATAAACAGGTCATTTTCTGAATGGAAGACTGAGACCAGTGAGGTGATACAGGGATCAGTGCTTGGACCCCTGATATTCACGGCAGAGATTAATGATTTAGATGAAGGAACTAAATGTAATATCTTCTACTCTGTAGCCAATACAAAACTGAGGTGGAGAGTGAACTGTGAGGAGAATGCAGATAGGCTGAATGAGTGGGCAAATGCACGGCAGATGAAATATGATGTGGATAATGAAATCTTGTCCACTTTGGTAGCAGGAACTGGCAGGCAGATTATTACCTGAAATACAATGGATTGGAAAAGGGGGAGATGCAGCAAGACCTGGGTGTCGTCATACACCATTCAGAGAAAGTAAGGGTGTAGTGCAGCAGGGGGTGAAAAAAGCAAATAATATGTAGTCTTCATGGAGAGGATTTGAGTACAGGAACAAAGATGTCTTGCTGTTAGGCCTGGGTAAGACCACACCCAGACTACTATGTGCAGTTCTTGGTCTCCTCATCTGATGAAGGACCAATAGAGGGAGCCCAACAAAGGTTTACCAGACTGATGTAATGGATCAGGCCACACACCCCCAAAAAATTTAAAAAGGTAGCCTAAACTTCAACATTTTCTTATTTTAAAGGCAGATGTGGAGTGGAAATTCCAGGAAATTCCAGCTTTAAGTGAAACAGAATTTATTTAAACACTAAGCTTGAAATGCTTAACCGATCCAATACCGCAACTTAACTAAGGAACTGTTCAACTCCAGTAACACCCCATAAACATACCGCTTGGCAAAAAGGTAAATTGAAACACAGATTCTTACAGGCATGAGGGAAGTGTCACAGCTCTTCTTCGAGATGTCCCCCATCCACTGGCAGAAGCAGATGGGTCCTTGGTTTAACATCTCATTATCATGATAGCATACCTGAGAGAATACCACTCCCCAGGCACCACACTGAAGTGCCAGCCTTAACATTTGTGCTCAAGCCATGCAGTGAGTTTTGAATCTACAATCTAATGAGTTAGAAGTAGCAGTGTTAGCACCTGACAGGAAGAGATAATGTGAATAACTACAGGCCAGTTATCCTAATAGCAGTAACATGAAAATTATTGCGATCAATTCTAAGGAATAATATAAATCCAAATTTAGAAGGTTGCAGATTAATTAAGGAATGTCAGCAAGGATTTGTTAAGGGAAGATTTAAAGTTACTCACTTTATTAAATTACTTGAGAAAGTAATGAGGAATGTCAATGGAGTTAGCATGTTTGATGTGGTCTACTTGGATTTCAGCAATGTGCTTGATAAGATGCTAAATGGCCAACTGGTCAGAAAAGTAAAATGCCATAAGATTTGAGAGTGAGTGGCCAGTTGGATATCCTTACATTCTTGTCTGCCTTATCAGGAAGGAGGAGAGCACCACAGGACAGCTCTGAGATACCACTGTCGTGAATAGTTTCAGAAAAAAGGAACAAGTCCAACTGTGGTTACTATAGGGGATTTTACCTGCCGTCGATCTTTGGAAATGTCAGCGCTTAGGTCCTCCTCCCTGTGGCTGAGGAACTCCTCCCGGAATCACAGTGTGGCTTTCAGCCACAGAGGGGCACAATAGATATGATTGACTGTACAACAGAAGAAATGTAGAGAGAAGAGCTTACATGGCCTTCTTTGACCCTACAAAGACATTAACCACATCAGTTGGGAAGCATTATGGATCAGCCCTCTAGCTTTGGATGCATCATGAGGTTTCTCACCATCCTTCGCCTGCTCCATGATGACATGGAAGTCATGGTAGTGACAAATGGCTCCACCATCAACCCACTCCCCATTCAGACCAGTGTCATGCAGGTCTCTGTGATCGCCCCAACACTTTTCTAGTTCTACCTCATTGCTGACAAGCTCCCCGTTGGAGTGGAGCTAACTTACAGAACCTGTGTGAAATTATTCAATCTCTGCTGCTTTCAAGCCAAAACCAAAGTCACCCCAACCAGGGTCATTGAGCTGCAATATGAAGATGATGCTTGTGTATGCACAAGCTCTGTGGATGTACTCCAACCATTATCAACACCTTTATAGAGGCTTACAAGAACATGGGTCTCACCCTGAATATCTGCAAGATGAAGGTGCTTCATCAACATGGCCTAGCATTGTGGAGGAAACCCTCTGAGGTTCATCAGGAGGCCTTAGAGAATGTTGACCACTTCCAATACCTCAGAAGTGTCCTGTCGATTAAAGCAGCTATTGATGAAGAGATCCAGAATTGCCTCCTGTGTGATGGTGCAGCCCTTAGCTGCCTGAGGAAAAGGGTGTTCGAGAACAGCAATATCGGATCCAACACCAAAACCATGGGCTACAGAGCTATGGTGGGTCCCACCTTCTTATACAGCTCTGCAACATGGACTGTCCACAGCAGACACTTCAAGGCACTAGAGCAGTATCATCAATGCTGCCTGCACAAGATCCTGTGAATCCACTAGAAGGAAGACGCACCAACACCAGTGTCCTTGACCAGGCCAACCTCCCAGCAACGAGGTACTGACCACCTTTGATCAGCTACAATGGGCTGGGCCCATTGTCCACACAACCAACATAGGCCTCCCCAGGCAGGTGCTATACTCCCAGGTTCAAAACAGCAAGTGAGCCCCAGGTGGACAGAGGAAGTGCTTCAGTGATACCCACAAGGCCTCACTGGCAAAGTGCAGCATTCCCACAGACACGTGGGAATCACTGGTTGAAGACCATCCAAAGTGGAGGAGGAGCATCCGGGAAGGCATTGAGCATCTCGAGACTTGCCAACAAAAAAAAGCGGAAGCCAGAAGTAATGGTGAAAGGAGTGCGCTGCCATACCAACGCCGCACACAGCCCTTCCCGTGACCACCAGCTGCCTCAGGTGTAACAGAACATGAGGTAGCCGTATCAGTCTGTATAACCACCTACAGACTCACCCTGAGAGTGAAAGGGAGCCATCCTCGTCTATGACAGGCCGCCGATGACGATGATGATGTTGGATAGCAACTAAGAAGAGCAATAGGAAGCAAAGGGCAATGTTCGATAGCTGGTCTTGTGAGTGGATGGATCAGGGTTGTCAGGTTTAGGGCTGAATCCTTTGTTAATTATGTTTTATATCAATGTCAGTCTTATATAGGGAGGTGATTGCAAAGTTCATAGATTTTATAAAAAAAAGCTAGTAGGGAGGAAAAAAGATATAGACAGACTGATCAGATGGAGAGAAAATGACAATTGGAATTCAATTCAACAATTAAGATGTAATGCACGGTAAGGAAATGTAAAATAAAGTATAGAACACTATTAAGCATAGAGGGAAAATATATGCACTACCGCAGTTAGGCGGTAGCATGGGGGAAAATATTTTTAAAACTATAACCAGGAGAAACAAAATATAGCCAGTAGATTAGAATCCCCTCAGTTCAGGGGACTGAGTCTGTGCTAGCTGGGTCACAGAAAAGGAAAAAAAAAAGAAAAAGAGAAAGAAAAAATATATAACCAGGAGAGGAAAAAAATAAGCATAAAGGAATAAATTATGTAGGTCAAAGCATATCCTTAAATATAACAGGACAGCTAGACTGGAAAGATTTTCTTTTAGTATCTGAGATATAGGTTATAAAAACAGGGAGGTTATACTTGACTGGTATAAAACATTGGTGAGACAACAACTTGGATACCGTGTATAACTCTGATCAAAATATCAGAGATAGGATGTGGTCAAAGTTGAGATTTAAAATAATGTTCTGAGGAAGAGGAAGATTTAATTCTGCAAGAAGTTGAATATCCTTAAGGTATTTTCCTTGAGGAGATAAAGGGTTTGACAAATAAAAAAGTATGAATGACCTGGAAGAAATAAAAAGGGAACAGTGTAGTTGCTTTCCTGGAGAAGTCACTTTTCCAGGAACAGTAATTTACAATAATTAGAATAAGGATTAGAAGGATATCAAAGATAATAGCTTCACTCAGAGAGGTCTAGATCTCACTGCTCACTGGCGGGGCATATATCTCCGTCAATTTATAAAAAAAATTTGAATATACATTTCAAATATGGGTTATATAACAAGATCTTGATCTTGGGTTAATAGTGCTGTTGATTTCTGCTTCCATAGAAACCAGGATGATCATTTTAAAATTGAGGTGTTGGCAAACAAAATGCTACTGTATTGGGCAATCACAAACCAAGTATATAATCATGTACGGGCATGTAATTTTGTAATATTTAACATACTTAAGAATACAACCTTCTATTAATGCATGACAGAGTCAGTTTGACTGAAGTAAATTCCAAGTGTTTAAATAGCTACTACATAGCTAATTTGACTTTGCGTAAAACCAGCAGCTGATTCTAGTGGCCCACTTTGCATGATCATTCAAAGTGAGTGACTAGAATCAGTTGCTGGTTTTACATCAATGTAAAATAAACATTAGGGCCAAAAATAAGCTGCAAAGTTGCCATCATTTATTTTACAGGAGAAAGTGAGGACTGCAGATGCTGGAGATCAGAGCTGAAAATGTGTTGCTGGAAAAGCGCAGCAAGCCAGGCAGGATTCAAGGAGCAGGAGAATCGACGTTTCAGGCATGAGCCCTTCTTCAGGAATGAGGAAAGCATGCCAAGCAGGCTAAGATAAAAGGTAGAGAGGAGGGTCTTAGGGGAAGGGCATTGGAAATGTTTTTCGGAATGCTGATAGGGGAGGGGAGGGAAATATATCCCTGGTGGTGGTGTCTTTCCACCTATCACATTTCCAATGCCCCTCCCCCAAGTTCCTCCTCCCTACCTTTTATCTTAGCCTGCTGGACACACTTTCCTCATTCCTGAAGAAGGACGAATGCCCGAAACGTCGATTCTCCTGCTCCTTGGATGCTGCCTGACCTGCTGCACTTTTCCAGCAACACATTTTCAGCCATCATATGTTTTACACCAGCTTAAAACCTTACAATTCTTTTTATTACAGTCAGTTCTGCTGTAACGCACATTTAAACACAAATTAACTATAATGCAATTGAGGAATTTAGACCATTATTTGTAGAACACAAACTTTCCTTACTTGTATTGGCTATATCATGATTCAGGTCCAATTGGCTGAAATGGTGCTGCAATTACCCGATTTTCTTATAACACAGTATTGAGCAGGAACAGAACTTTCATGTTAGATCAGAACAGAGTGTATTTATTCATCTTGAGGCATGTGGGTGTTCCTGCCTGGCCAGAATTTATTGCTCATCCTTAGTTGCCCTTGAGAAGATGGTGGTGAGCTGCCTTCTTGAACTGCTGCAGTCCATCTGATGGGGTTGACCCACAATGCCATTAGGGTGGGAATTCCAGAATTTTGACCCAGTGACAGTAAAGGAATGCCAATATATTTCCAAGTCGGGATGGTGAGTGGCTTGGGGGATCTTGAAGGTGGTGATGTTCCCATATATCTGCTGAATTTGACTTTTCTAAATGGAAGTGGTCGTGAGTTTGGAAGGTACTGTCTGAAGATCTTTGGTGAATTTCTGCATTCCACTGTGGTGGTAGTACACCCTGCTGCTGCTGAATGTCGGTGGTGGAGGGATTGGATGCTAGTGGATGTGGTGCCAAATAAGCTGGCTGCTTTATCCTGGATGGCATCAAGCTTCTTGAATGTTGTTGGAGCTGCATCCATTCTGGCAATTTGAAGAATTCCATCATACTCCTGCCTTGTGCCTTCCAGATGGTGAACAGGCTTTCAGCTGTTTTGCAGCTCATTTTATAGCTCTATTTTTTATTTTGCGTTGATGTAAAACCAGCAACTGATTCCAGTGACCCACTTAATAATCATGTAAAGTGGGTCACTAGAATCAGCTGTTGGTTTTATGCAAAATCAAATGAGCTACGTAGTAGCTTTATTTAAACTCTTAGAATTTACTTCTGTCAAACTGACTTTGTCATGTATTAATAGAAGTTTGCATGTGCCTCACTTGTGCCATGTAGATGGTGAACAGGGCTTTTGGGTGTCACCACAGTATTCCTAGCTTCTGACCTATTCTTGTAGCCATTGCATTTATGTATAGAGTCATAGAGATATACAGCATAGAAACAGACCCTTCGGTCCAACTCATCCATACCAACCAGATACCAAGAACTAATCTGGTGCTATTTTCACCATTTGACCCAAATCCCTCTAAACCCTTCCTATTCATAGACCCATCCAGATGCCTTTTCAATGTTGCAATTCCACCAGCCTTTACCACTTCCTCTGGTAGCTCATTTCATATACTCATGAAAAAAATGCCCATTAGGTTTCTTCTTATTTTTTCCCCTCTAAACTAAACCTATGCCTCCTAGTTCGGGACTCCCCAATTCCAGAGAAAAGACCTTGTCTATTTATCCTATCCATGCCCCTCATGATTTTTTAAATGTCAATAAGGTCACCCCTCAGCCTCTGGGTTTCTGATCAACGATAACTCCCAGGATGTTGATAGTGAGGGATTCAATGATGGTAACATCATTGAATGTCAAGAGATGGTGGTTAGATTGTCTCTTGTTGGTGATGGTCATAGCCTGGCATTTGTGTGCCATGAATGTTAGTTGACATGTGTCAGTCCAACCCTGGATATTATTCAGATCTTGTTGTATTTAAACATGGACTGCTTCAGTGTCTGACAGGTCATGAATAATGCTGGACATTGTGCAATCATTGGTGAAAACCCCCACTTCGGACCTCACGATGGAGGGAAGATCATTGATGAAACAGTCGAAGATGGTTGGGCCAAGGACATGACCCTGAGGGACACCTGCAGAGATATCCTGGAGCTGAGATGAGTGACTTCCAATCAAGGCCATCTTCCAATGTATGACTCCAACCACTGGAGAGTTTGCCCCCGATATCCATTGATTCCCGTTTTGCTTGGGATCCTTGATGCCACAATCAATCGAATGCGGCCTTGATGTCATGGGCTGCCATTCTCAGCTCACCTCTGAAATTCAGCTTTTTCATCCATTTTTAAAGGCTGTAATGAGATCAGGAGCCGAATGGCCCTTGCCGAGCCCAAACTGGGCAACACTGAGCAGGTTATTGCTGAGGAGTCACTACTTGATAGCACTGTTGTTGATGACACCTTCCATCACTTTACTGATGATCAGGGGGAGACGGATGGGACAGTAATTGGTTGAGTTGGATTTGTCCTGCTTTTTATGTACAGGACATGCTAGGGCAATTTTCCACATTTTTGAGTAGATGTTGTGACTATAATGGAACAGCTTGGCTAGGGTATCATCAACATTCTCTTATGAGATACATAATAAAATGTTTCCTGGAAGTCCAAGTTAACAATATCCATTCACATTGCCCTGAGCACTACTTTAGCAGAATTTTTGAAACATCTGAGTTTCTTCAGGCTGGCATTACATATGTATGTTTCACAGATCAGCTGAAAGTTTTCAAGTGGTATGGCTGTCCTGTCCAGGTAGGTCTCCAGTAATTTCACAATGACAGCAGTTAGACTACTCACCTATAATTCTCAATTTCATCCTCTTTCACCTTTCCTAAGTAATGAGTGACATCTACCCTTTCTAATCTGATGGAACAGCTCCTGAACCAGGAGTTCTTTCGGAGAACATGGACAGGGTGTTTGCAATGTTCTTTTAAGATTCTGGGTTGAAAATTCTGATTCTATAATCTTTCATTGACAAGCCCTGTTAACTTCTTTATTTCTCTAATAATGTTATCTTGTTTATCTTCAAATTCTTGTGTCTTTATCCTTGATTCATATATAATTCCCTTCTCTACAACACTATGGACGCACCTACAAATCAAAGACTGCATTGGTTCAAAAAAAACTGCTCAGCACCACCTTCTGAGAAGCAGTTCAGGATTGGTAACACAAGCTAACAACACTCAGATCCTGTGAATGAATAAAAACATCAATGAAAATTCCCTTCAAAATGTGATGCATGCTGACCTTTTGCACAGTGAATACTTATGCAAAGTAATTCTTCATCTTGCCCAACATTCCCTTCATTTTGAATGCTGTCATTGCCAGCTTTCAAGAGGTTCCTGTTACTTATGACCACCCATTTATTCCCAATATAATTTTAGAAAGGTTTCTTCTGTTGATCTTGATGTCAGTTACACTTTTTGATTTATAATAATTTTTCTCATTCTTATGATATGATTTGTCACCATTTGTGTTTTTTGTATTGTTCCCATTAACTGGGTTATTGAGAAATTTTGGTATTTTCACAAAAGATTTATTTCAGCTTTAATTTGTCTCTGACTTCTGGAGCAGTCTTTGGTTATCTTCTTCGATAGCAGGGCTCTTGCATCATTGATTATAAACTGATTCCTGAATCACTTTGAATGTCCTTTGAGTATTTCTATCAGATCTGTCATTTATCAACAGATTTAACAATTAATGCAGACAGTCATTGTCTCATTGTACTTAAGTCAGGATTCATTGAGTCATTGGAGCTATTTCATGCCACTCACATTTAAACATCAGGTTGAATTTGATCGCATTATGAGCAATATTTAATAAATGTTCATGTGTCTTTAAGTTGTGAATTAAAGCTGGTTCATTGCTCAATACTACATACAGTACATTTTTATTACAGAAAACCACGCCAGATGCCCTCAAGAAATGTGTTACCTTTTTTTGGGCATGTCGCTATCTCAAAATATAAATGAATTAAACACCCCGTACCATTCAAACTCTCAGATTTTTGCTGCATGCTTGCCTAATCAGTGAATTCAAGCTTAAAATAAACGCATTTTTAAGATCTGTACTCAACTGCTACAACATTCTGACATTCTTACTTCTACACAAAAGGCCCTGCAGTTTGGAATTGATGCAATTTCGAACAGCAACCCAGACCGGAGAAGCCAACAAACAGCTGCCCAATGTAGTGCATGGCGGTAGTGGCCCTGTATGGTGCATGGTGGTAAGCACCCAGTGTGGTGCATGGTGGTAGTGACCCAGTGTTGTGCACGGTGGTAATGACCCAGGGTGGTGCATGTGGTAACGACCCAGTGTGGTGCATGGTGGTAGTGACCCAGCATGGTGCATGTGGTGCATGGTGGTAATGGCTCAGTGTGGTGCATGGTGGTAATGACCCAGTGCGGTGCATGGTAGTAATGACCCAGTGCAGAGCATGGTGGTAGTGACCCAGTGTGGTGCATGGTGGTAATGATCCAGTGTGGTGCATGGTGGTAATGATCCAGTGTGGAGGATGCTGGTAGTAGCCCAGTGTGGTGCAAGATGGTAATGACCCATTGCAGTGCATAGTGGTAATGACCCAGTGTGGTGCATGGTGGTAATGATCCAGTGTGGTGCATGGTGGCATTGACTCAGTGTGGTGCATGGTGATAATGATCCAATGTGGTGCATGGTGGTAATGACCCAGTGTGGAGGATGGTGATAGTAGCCCAATGTGGTGCAAGATGGTAATGACCCATTGCGGTGCATGGTGGTAATGGCCCAGTGTGGTGCATGGTGGCAATGACCCAGTGTGGTGCATGCTGGTAATGACCCAGTGTGGTGCATGCTGGTAATGACCCAGTGTGGAGGATGGTGGCAGTGACCCAGTGTGGTGCAAGGTGGTAATGACCTCGTGTGGTGCAAGATGGTAATGACCCAGTGAGTGCATGATGGTAATGGCCCAATGTGGTAATGACCCAGTGTGGAGGATGGTGGTAGTAATCCAGTGTGGTGCATGGCGGTAGTGGCCTAGTGCGGTGCGTGGTGTTAATGACCCAGGGTGGTGCATGGAGGTAGTGACTCAGTATGGTGCATGGTGGTAATGACCCAGTGTGGTGCATGGTGGTAGTGGCCCAGTGTGGTGCACAGTGCTAATGACCCAGTGTGGTGCATGGAGGTAGTGACTCAGTATGGTGCATGGTGGTAATGACCCAGTGTGGAGGATGGTGGTAGTAACCCAGTCCCAGTGTGGTGCAAGATGGCAATGACCCAGTGCGGTGCATGGTGGGAGTGACCCAGTGTGGTGCATGTGGTAATGACCCAGTGTGGAGGATGGTGGTAGTAATCCAGTGCGGTGCATAGTGGTAGTGGCCTAGTGCGGTGCGTAGTGTTAATGACCCAGGGTGGTGCATGGAGGTAGTGACTCAGTATGGTGCATGGTGGTAATGACCCAGTGTGGTGCATGGTGGTAGTGGCCCAGTGTGGTGCATGGTGGCAATGACCCAGTGTGGAGGATGGCGGTAATGACCCAGTGTGGTGCATGGTGGTAGTAGCCCAGTGTGGTGCATGGTGGTAATGACCCAGTGTGGAGGATGGTAGTAGTAGCCCAGTGTGGTGCATGGTGGTAGTGGCCCAGTGCGGTGCATGGTGGTAATGACCCAGTGTGGTGCATGGTGGTAGTGACCCAGCATGGTGCATGTGGTGCATGGTGGTAATGGCTCAGTGTGGTGCCTGGTGGTAATGACCCAGTGTGGTGGAAGGTGGTAGTAGCCCAGTGTGGTGCAAGGTATTAATGACCCAGTGCGGTGCATAGTAGTAGTAGCCCAGTGTGGTGCAAGGTATTAATGATCCAGTGTGGTGCATGGTGGTAGTAGCCCAGTACGGTGCATGGTGGTAATGACCCAGTGTGGTGCATGGTGGTAGTGACCCAGTGTGGTGCAATGCATGTTGGTAATGACCCAGGGCAGAGAGTGCTGGTAATGACCCAGAATGGTGCATGGAGGTAATGACCCAGTGCTCTTCATGGTGGTAATGATCCAGTGTGTAGCATGGTGGTAGTGGCCCAGTGTGGTGCATGGTGGTTGTGGCCCAGTGTAGCCCATGGTAGTAGAGGCCTAGTGTGGTGCATAGTGGTAATGACCCAGTGTGATGCATGGTGGTAATGACCCATGCGGTGCGTGGTGGTAATTACCCAGTGTGGAGCATGGTGGTAATGTCCCATGTGCGGAGCATGGTGGTAGTGGCCCAGTGCAGTGCATGGTGGTAATGACCCAGTTCGGTGCATGGTGGTAGTGGTCCAGTTCGGTGCATGGCGGCAATGACCCAGTGCGGTTCATGGCGGCAATGACCCAGTGCGGTGCATGGCGGTAGTGACCCAGTTCGGTGCATGGCGGCAATGACCCAGTGCGGTTCATGGCGGCAATGACCCAGTGCGGTGCATGGCGGTAGTGACCCAGTGTGGTGCATGGTGGTAATGGCCGAGTGTGGTGCATGTTGGTAATAACCCATTGCGGAGCATGGTGGTAATGACCCAGTGTGATTCATGGTGGTAGTGGCCCAGCTCGATGCATGATGGGAATGACCCAGTGTGGTGCATGGTGGTAGTGACCCAGTGCAGTGCATGGTGGTAGTGACCTAGTGCGGAACATAGTGGTAATGACCCATTGCGGTGCATGGTGGTAGTGGCCCAATGCGGTACATGGTGGTAATGACCCATTGCAGAGCATGGTGTTAATGACCCAGTGTGGTTCATGGTGGTACTGGCCCAGTGCAGGTCATGGCAGTAGTGACTCAGTGTGGTGCATGGTGATAATGATCCAGTGTCTGTTATTGAAGACAATCTTTGTCTGGCACATGTACGATGTGCAATAATTCCTTCCAAATAAAATTGTAGGTTTACGTCCATACCACTGAGCAGGCAATTTGATATATCATCTCCTTAGCAAGCTAACATCACCAATGATTAACACTCCGGCACGCTCCACTGGAGTATCAATCTTAAGTTTTGTGATCAAGTACCTGAAATAAAGTTTGAACCTGTGACAGACAGTGTTTCAAATAAATTATGTGGTTGCTAGTTAAAGATTTGGCTAGTCACAGAATGATTAAGGGATGCATTAGACATGGCAGCTTACACAGGTGAGAATTCTCTCCCATGCTCAGTCTCACATTTTCTGTTTCTCAATGTCTTCACTTTTCTCTTCAATTTTGGGCACTGCAGCCAAGATCTCCCATGTTTCTGTTTCTGGAGTTACCTACATAAAAGGTCAAGGCCTGAAATTACTGCCAGTCAGTAATAGCATTGGCCCTGTGTTGGAAGTTTTCTGCCTCAGGCTGCGCTGAATGGCTCAAGAATCTTACCCAACAGATGTTTTCAGATACTTTTGTGTTCACAGCATTGATGTAAGGGTGTTTCCAAATTCTGTCTCACATAGCAGCTTGTCAGTTAAACATTTTCCAATGTTCTTCTTCCTCCAGATCCACCTTAACCTCTGGCATGAACATACAAATAGAGAAGGATGCCCTGCGTAAATTAGAGCTAAATATTAATTCATTTCATTTCGCAATTTCATACCAAGAATTTCTCAAGTGAAGGTTTCAATTCAGAGTTGGAACATTAGGCAAAAAGGCAAGAAGGCAAAAAGGCATTTGGGTGCCTGGACTCAGACCTGCGCTGAGAAGCCATGGAATTAGATGAGCTGACCTGGCAGTGGGGTGAGAGTAATTCGGGAGGCCCAAAGTATCCTTAAGTGACCCTCCCAATCCTTCTCTCTCATAAGGAAACACTCAAAATTAGTCAGCTCTCCAGTTGATTGGATACTTGCTGCTGCCAGATTTTGCCAGCTTTAGTCAGGCCTGTGTTGCAAAGGGAACATGGTTCCCAAAGACATTGGAGCTTAGTATAAACTCTATAAATTACATCCTTCTTTGGGGCCCCACTCATCCTGCTGCTTGGGAATGTAAAACTGCCACATTATTGCTGGAGTTTGAATTCTACCTACACCTCAACCCCCACTTGAATGGTGTTTATCACACATGGGGCTTGTGGGTGAAATAACTTCACAGAGACTGGTATTCCGTAACCAAGTCACCGTTTATTTACATGTGGAAATTCCTTGACACTGATCAGGCTCTCTCAGAGCCACTCTCAGAGTGAACAGAATCTCTGGCACTCGTGTTTTTTTTGTGTGCTTTCGTTTTTCTTTTTTTTTCCTTTTTTCTTTTCTTTTTTCTTTCTTTACCCTCATACTACCGCCTAACTGCGGTAGAGCTTATTTTTTTCCCCAGCACCCATGGTGTGTGCGTGCAGTTGTGAGACACAGTGAGAGACACATGGTGTACGAATCTTTATTCAATTTCCACCACCAGAAAGAAAGGATGGCCAGTGACAAGTAGTGCCCTTCACATCAAAGGGCAATGCTGTGTGATCAAACAGTGAAGGGGAGGACAGGGATTAAATCAAAATAGAGTTGGAGGGGGAAATAATGCACACCATTCCCTGTGGCACCCACCTCTCCCTGAACAACTCCAGGGTGTTGGTGGACACCACCTGCTCCTTCTCCAGGGACACCCGGGCTCTAACGTAACCGCAGAAGAGGGGCAGGCAGTCGGCCCTAACAACCCCCTCCATGGCCAGCTGCCTGGATCTGTTTATGGCCAGTTTGGCCATGCCCAGGAGCAGACCCACAAGGAGGACCTGCCCTCCCTCCTCTGTACCGGGTGCCCAAAGATCAGAAGCGTGGGACTGAGCGCATCCAAAAGCAGAGGAGGAGGTTGGTACTCGTGTTCTTTTTGCTTCTTTCTTTTTTTTCTTTTACCTGGGTGGCCAGTGACAAGCAGTTTCTTCACAAAATGCTCTGTTTATTTTTTTTTTCTTTTTTTTTGGTAGAGCATATCCCTTGCTTATTTTTTAAATAAAATTAACCCCCAAACTACCGCCCAACTGAGGGGAAAATAATGCACTCCATTCCCTGCAGCTTCCACCTCTCCCTGAACAACTCCAGGGTATTGGTGGACACCACGTGCTCCTTCTCCAAGGACACTCGGGCTCTAAAGTAACCGCGGAAGAGGGGCAGGCAGTCGGCCGTAATAACCCCCTCCATGGCCAGCTGCCTGGATCTGTTTATAGCCAGTTTGGCCAGGCCCAGGAGCAGACCCACGAGGAGGACCTGCCCTCCCTCCTCTGTACCGGGTGCCCAAAAATCAGGAGAGTGGGACTGAGGTGCAACCAAAAGCAGAGGAGAAGGTTGGCACTTGTGTTCTTATCTGTCAGCCAGGGCTCCATGATTGGATCAGATTAGCATCCCCAGTCAGAGAATCCATACTCTATGCGGTCCACCTGGCTGACCTCATCAATCACTACAGCCCTCCCCCCCTGAATCCGAGGACATAGGCCAGTTCTTCATTTTGTAGCTCTTCCTATGGTGTTTCAGCGCTGGGTCAGGTTTCTACAATTCTGCCTCTGGTATGGGCAGCATGTAACACACAATAGCTCGCATCTTGCATCTGGGACGTCTTGAAGCAAATCATTCTCTTCTTCAGGCGGCAAAGACATTGAAACAGCAACAGCAACCTCAGGTTCCGTGGTCTCTTCAACAGACAGCGAGTAGAAACGGGTTCTGCTAGCATTTCTGAATGTTCCGAGGGGCTGGACATTTTTTGTTCCTGCCTTGTATGTGTATCATTTGATCCACATACATTGCAGCTACCTGAATTTTATACATTAATGGCCTGATTGCGCCTCTTACCCATGCAGGGCTATTCCATGGTTCCTACCCCAAATTTTGTACCCTGAAATAAACTTCTCTCTTATTTAGCCAAGTCTTGCGTCGTGCACTGGCATTCCTGATGCCATTTCACCATCCCTCCTAAGTCTGGGAAGATCAGATTCAATTAGGGGCGGAGTCTTCTTCCCATTGGCAACTTTGCTGGAGCTATCACTGTCATCACATAAAGCGTGGTCTGATAAGCAAATAGGAATCAGGATAGTCAGTATCTAGTGAAGCTATAGGTTATTTCATTCAGGCTGCTTTCAAAGTCTGTACTGCTCTTTCTGCCAGATCATGGGATGATGGATGGTATGGATCAGTCCTTATATGTCAAATGTGATTGATTTTAGGAAATACTGGAATTCCTTGGTTCTAAGCAATGACCCATTACCCGTGAAACTAGCAGCCAGCACCTCAGAAATAATGATCAATTTTACTCTAGTCATCATCACACATCTACATGTTGATAAGAAATATAGAAAGATAGAATAGATGAATGTGTTTTACAATGGTAGTGCCAAAGTCAGGGCTTAAGTAGATTCCTGGATATTAGAACAAATTCCAAGGGAGCTCAGATCTGTACCTATGAGGCAGCTGGCACCTGAATGGATCTGAGATCAATGTGGGACAATTTGCTAGTGTTCAAGGAGAGTATTTGAACAAAGTTGCCTGAGATAAGGCAACCAGAATGTCACATTTCAAAGTAAAAAAAAGTGCATGAAGCATTGAGAAAGATAAATTTGACTAGAGTATGAAATAGCAAGGTTTCAGTGGATTCAGAGTAAACCCAATGTGAACAGGTTGAAATTAACTTTACTGTACAAGTATGTGAATGTAAGGACAGTGGTAATTAAAGTTAGCTTGTTGTGCATGCTAAATGACACAAAAATGAAGTTAAAATGGAAGCAGAGTCATGGCTGAAACAAGGACACAAAATATCCAGTGTTATGAGATGTTCCAATAGAAGGCAAAGGGAAATGGAAGGATGGCCGTCAAGATTAAGGAGAGTATTACAGTGCTGCAGCGGTCTTGTGAGATTTATTTGGGCAGGGGAAGGGACAATAGAATTTCTATTAATACGACATGTTTACAAGCAAATTACAGGTGAAAAAGCATTAAAATCATAAAAATGAAGGATTTCAATTATCTTTGAATGGCAAAAGTATAAAATGCAAAGAAAATTGTAAGCTTCTGAAATGTGTTCAGGAGAGTTTTCCTAATTAATATACTTGCTGGTCTGTGCTGAGTCTAGTTCTGGGAAATAAGGTGGTTCATATTTTTTGCAGACTTGAAATGTTAACTCTGTTTATCTTTCCACAGTTGCTGCCAAACTTGCTGAGTTTCTCCAGCGTTCTATGTTTGCTTTCAGATTTTCAGCATCTGCAGTATTTTGCTTTTACTCATGTGTAAGTTATGGAATTACGGACTGATCATTGTATCAAAAGGATTGGATCAACCCTCAAAAACAACAAGGATCCTTCTGAAGTACAAATGCCAAATCAAAATTTCATTTCAGTAGGATGAGAGAAGATCTGACCCAAGTATATAGGAATCAAATATTAACTAGTTAAAAAAAGATTCATTTTAATGAGGATATGATTCATGTATAATTGGGGTATATTGCACAAGGGAGAAAAGTAGTAAAACCAAAGCCAGAATTTTCTAGACGACGAGTAGGATTGAGAGTAAGATTAATTAGAAACAGATTGTGATAACAATAGTTAGATTGATAATGCAAATGCAAACTTAGTTGCATATTGGAAATTTAGAGAGGAAGTGGAAAAATAACTCAGACATCATGGAGGGAATGAAATAAGAAACACAATAATAAAAAGATAGATGGGCTTCAAAATCTGAAAAAGAATCTATACATGGAGCCATAACACATGGTTGTAGGACTAGCTAAATAATTTGCACCTGTCAGCACCTTTTTTACCTCAGTAAATAAGAGCCATGGAGTCACAGAGTCATAGAGCTGTGCAGCCTGGAAACAAAGCCTTCGGTCCAACTTGTCCTTGCTGACCAGATATCCTAACCTAATCTAGTCCCACTTGCTAGCACTTGGCCCATATCCCTCTCAACCCTTCCTAATCATTTATCTACCCAAATGCCTTTTAAATGTAGTAATTGTAGCAGCCTCAACCACTTCTTCTGGCAGCTCATTCCATTTCTGTACCACCCTCTCTGTGAAAAAGAGGCCCCTTAGGTCCCTTTTAATTTTTTTTCCTCTCAACTGAAAGCTATGCCCTCTAGTTCTGGACATCCCTACTGCTGGGAAAAGATCTTGTCTATTTACCCTATTCAGGCCCCTCATGATTTTATAAACCTCTATAAGGTCACCCCTCAGCCTTCGACACTCCAGAGTAAACAGCCCCAGCCTATTCAGCATCTCCCTATAGCTCAAATCCTCCAACCCTGGCAACATCATTTTCAAGTTTCACAACATCCTTCCAATAGGAAGGAGACCAGAATTACCCACAATATTGCAAAAATGGCCTAACCAACGTCCTGTGAAGACGCAACATGACCTCCCAATTCCTATACTGAGTGCTCTGAGCAATAAAGGAAAACATACCAAATGCCTTCTTCATTATCTTATCTACCTCAACTCCACTTTCAAGGAACTACGAATCTGCACCCCAAAATCTCTTTGTTCAGCGACACTCCCCAGGACCTTACCATTAAGTATATACATCCCGCTATGATTTGCTTTCCCAAAATGCAGCACCTCACATTTATCTAAATTAAATTCAATCCACCACTCCTCAGCCTATTGGCCCATCTGATCAAGATCCTGTTTTACTTTCAGGTAACTTTCTTCGCTGTCCACTACACCACCAATTTTGCTGTCATCTGCAAACCTACTGACTGTATCTCCTAAGTTCACATCCAAATAATCTATATAAATGATGAAAGGTTATGAAAGAATAGGTGGTTGAGTTACTGAATGGGCTGTAAATTGATAAAGTTTTTAAATGGGCTGACAGTACATATAGTTAATCAGTCACTAAGACTGAACAATGTTAATAAAAATTTAAATGCATCTTCAAACTACTGAAACATGCTGAGGTACATCTCAAGTACATTGTTAAACAAAATATGACATTAAGCCAGATAACAGAAGTTCGGACAGCTACCAGTGGGTTATTTGAACTCAGTCGGCTGTACAGTTGGTTTCAATGCAGAGTGATGCTAACAGTGGGGGTTCAGTTCTTGCACTGGCTGAGTTTAACCATAAAATACTCTTTCACAACCTCTCCCCTCCACTGAGGTGTGGACACCCTTCAGTTATACCACCACTTGTCATCTTGCTGTAATGAGAGAGCAGTCCTATGGTTTAGTGGGACTATGGTGAGTTTAAATTTACTTGTAAGGATAAACCCAGCAGATACATGTCAATCTATTTAATACTGGCGATATCAAGAATTTTGGTGATGACCTGGAATAAAATTAATGATTGCATTCACAAATCTGAATAAAATCATGAGAAATAGGAAGAGGAGTAAACTATTCAGCCCTTGAGGTCTGTTACTATGCTTAATAGAATCATGGTTGATCTGAATGTGGCTTTGGTTACATTTGACTGTGTCTCTTCTCCATAATCTTTGACCTCCTTGTTATCAAACTCAGTGTAACGTAGCCTTGCATATTTTCAATCCCTCATCATTCACTGCTTGCTTAGGGGGATAATTATGAAGATTAGCAATGCTTGACAATCCCTCAACTCCATCTTAAATAATAGAAGCTTTACTAGTATGTTTCCCAATGGAAACAAATATCCTCTCAACATCTATGCTATCAAGCTCTCCAAAGAATATAATATATTTTAATATGATGACTTCTTATTTTTCTAGGCTTAAACATGTATAAAAAAAAAGCTGAAATGGTTCTCATAAAGTTATTCTTTATCCTAGGTACTAGCCAAGTGAATCTACTCTGAACAGGTTCTAATGCATGTGTAATAGTATGTCAGGTAGAAACGGTTGGTAAGGACAGATTGACCAGGCATGAGTTCTGAAAAAAAAGTTACATTGGATTGAAAACTTTGTTTTTCTCACCATAAATGCTGCCAGACCTGCTGAGTTTCTCTAGCACTTCCAATTTTTATGCCAGATCTTCACCATCCACTGTATTTTGCTTTTTAAAGTTTGGAATTGTTTGACTTTTAGGAAATTAAGGGTTATGGGCAAAGGCTTTTAAAATCACCTAATGTTTGGATAGAACTAGTAAAGAGAAGCTAATTCCTGTGAAAGAAAAGGTCAGAACAAGAAATTGCAAAATTAAGACGATTGCTAAAGGAGTCAAGAGTGACAGGAGGAACTTATTTCAGTGTCACAATACTCTGGAATGCACTGTCTGAAAAGATAGTTGAAGCAGGTTTATTAATAATGTTCAGATGTATTTTTGGTAAATATTTAAAGTGGTTTTGTTGAGCTATGATGAAAGACCAGAATTTAGAACAAATGGGACGGTTAAAGCAATGAGTTAGCAAAGACTACATGGATCAAATGCACCCTTATTCTCTTACTGTACTGTATCCTTTAATTATCTGATTTTATTCCAGTCATTAAGTCAAAAATCAGTTAATCTTTCAGGTTGCTTGTTGAACTTGTCTACTAGCTTTATACAATTTTGAGTTCTTAGAATCATGGAATGCTTATAGTGTAAGTGGAGACTATTCAGCCCATTGTGTCAGTGCCAGCTCTCTGTCACAGCAATTCACCTTGTGCTATCTCTACTTTTACCTCATTACCCTCCAAAACTTCCTGCTTTTCAGGTAATGATCCAATTCTTATTTGAAATCCATGGTTGAATCTGCTTCCATCACACTTTCAGGCAATGTATTCCAGGTTATAACCATTCACTGTATCAAAACAAATGTCAATATCTTGCCTTTGTTTTTCACGCTAATGACCTTCAAACAGTGCCCTCTCATTTTTGATCCTTCCATCAATGAAAGAAGGTTTTCCCTAACTATTCTATCCAGGTTCCCCAACACTTTCAAGAACCAATCCAGTTTCTTTAATCTATCTGCATAGCTGTGATTTTTTTTGTGAATCTTTTCAGCACTTTTCTCATACCTTCACATCCTTGAGGTCCCTAATCTCGTTTCTCAATGGGTTTCTACCATTTGAAAAATCTGACATTCAATCTGGGTCTCCTTGACCTGAAAGCAAAACTCAGCAGCAAATCAAGTATCAGAGCTGATGAAATAGAAAGCAGATTCCTTTCTACATCTGATCATTTCTATCAGATGGCAAGTGAGTTCTCAGGTGAAACATTGTTTGAGACTCACTGTTACGACACAGGGTAAACCCTCCTGCTTAATTTAAAGCCAGCAACACAGAAAAGATTTATCCCATGCAGTAACCAGTAAAGATTCGAGTGGCTAAGAATTATTTAAAGTAAAAATTAACAACTTTATTTCTCCAAGTGTAACAGAGACTAACAGCTATTCACAGGTCCTTACTCTAACCGATCATTTACCTTCCCTCCTATAATACTAGCCTGATAAACCTCCCAATTAAGATTTACAAAACAAACTTTCTTCTCTAAAAACCAGGCAGCTTTTGGTTCTTCTACTTGGATCTTCCTGTGTCTTATTTTCTTCTTCTTAGGGATTACTGCTTCACAGATCACTGATTGAGAGCTATTTTTCAGGCAATCTGTTTACATGGTCGGGCTTGGCAGTTCTCCTTCGATTTTCCCCTGGTCTTATACCTCAGAACATCAGATTGTGTCATTGGGCTTTTAAGATTGCCCATATACCCAATTCAAACTTGATTTGAATTTGGTAGTTTTCAGTGTACAATATCAACTGATTGGTCTAACTCCAATCTGTTTTTTGTCATTTCCAGGCAACCACATACTCCAGTAGCTGGAGCACATGTTACATTGTGTGTTATTGTGAACACTTGGTGCTGTCACTGCTTGCTTTTAACTCTCTTAAAAGGTTCACTCACATCTTCATAATGCTCACTTACCAGCAGCTCTGTGCCAAAACTAGACTGCCTGCCATCCACTGGAAGTGTAGATTAGGAAGTTTCAGAAACACCCAGTGGAGGCAACCAGACCCAAATTAAAAACTCGGGTTCTCCTCCAGCTTCAGCAAGAACGTGGCTTCTCCCAGTGATTAACGTACAACTCGCAGGCTGACTGAGACGTCAGGCCATGGCTAGGCCGAGTGTCTGCATCGATGGTTTCAAAACTTGTGGAGGTAAGACTTAGACTTTAAGATCTGGATGGTTTTCATACCTCTTGAATCATAGAATCCCTACAGAGTGGAAACAGGCCCTCTGGCCTAACAAGTCCACACTGACTCTCCAAAGAATAACCCACCCAGACCTACTCCCCAACCATAATATCCTATACTTATCCCCGACCAATGCATCTAACCTTCACAATCCTGAATACTATGGCCAATTCACCTAACCTGCACATCTTTGGACTGTGGGAGGAAATCGGAGCAGCTGGAGGCAACCCCGGCAGACACGGGAGAATGTGCAAACTCCACACAGACAGTCACCTGAGATGGATTCAAACCCAGGTTCCTGGCGCTGTGAAGCAGCAGTGCTAACCACTGAGCCACTGTGACACACACTGTGGCCATCTTTCATTCCTGCTTTGTTCTTAAAATTCTCATTTTTCTGACCAAGATGGTGCCAGAGAATCATGGCTTCGTGCACTTTTAACTATAACCATGTTATCCTACACTTGAGTATACATGGCAACAAAATCTAATTCTAATACGTTATATATAGAATAAGGATGTTGTGTTAACAAGTTAATGCCGTATCCTTGTTTACCAGTTGATCTGCCTGAAGTGATCATTAATGCTGGGTTCAGTAGCTCCACACCTTTTAAAAACAATTGTATGAATGTGAATGGGCCTTTTGTCTCCAATCAGGATGCCACAGCTGCTTTTTGTTATTTTTGCACGGTTGGTGAGTCTGATTGACAATTGTCAAGAAGGCAGTGAAACAGATCCTACCAGTTCAGTCTCTGAGAAGGAAAGACTGTTTTCACAATGTTTCAAAGGAGTTCACAAAGAGCTTCACAGACCACTTTTTGAAAAATAGGATGGAATTGTATCAGGTTTCAAGTGATGCGGGTGCGATGATGGTAGAATTGTGTGAGATGTTTGATGATGCTCAGTTTGATGTTGAGATCAGTTTATTGCATCTTGACCACATTTCTGTGCCGAAAATGTGTTGCTGGTTAAAGCGCAGCAGATCAGGCAGCGTCCAAGGAACAGGAAATTCGACGTTTCAGGCATAAGCCCTTCATCAGGAATCATTTCTGTGCCATTTTGTACATGCGCCGAAGTCTCTGTGCCATTCTGTACATGCACCTATGTCAGCGCCAAAGTCTCTGTGCCATTCTGTGCATGCGCCAATGTCAACACCGCAGTCTCTGTGCCATTCCATACATGTGCTAATGTCAACACCGCAGTCTCTGTGCCATTCTGTACATGCACCAACGTCAATGCCAAAGTCTCTGTGCCATTCCGTACATGTGCCAATGTCAACATCGCAGTCTCTGTGCCATTCTGTGCATGCTCCAACGTCAGCGCCACAGTCTCTGTGCCATTCCACACATGCTGCCTGACCTGCTGCGCTTTTTCAGCAACACATTTTTCAGCATTCCACACAGGTGCCAACGTCAGCGCCAAAGTCTCTGTGCCATTCTGTACATGCACCAAGGTCAGCGCCAAATTCTCCGAGACATTCTGTGCATACAGCAATGTCAGCGCCAAAGTCTCTGTGCCATTCTGTACATGTACCAATGTCAGTGCCAAAGTCTCTATACCATTCTTTACATGCACCAATGCCAGCGCCAAAGTCTCTGTGCCATTCTGTACTTGCACCAACGCCAACACCGCAGTCTCTGTGCCATTCTGTAAATGCGTCAATGTCAGCGCCGAAGTCTCTGTGCCATTCTTTACTTGCACCAATGTCAGCGCCAAAGTCTCTGTACCATTCTGTAAATGCGTCAATGTCAGCTGCCATCAGAGCATGTTAGAGGTGTAGTATAGTACATTGAGGAGCTTCATCTCAGAAATTAATTAATGAATGTTCATTGTTCTCCTTCTGAGACAAGAATATTCTTGCATAATTCCTATATAAGCCCTGTGTAATTCCTGCAGGTCTGCATTACACTTATTCATACCATTTGCCGTTCTAATTTGTTCTTGTACCTGCATATCTTAAAAGAAACAGTCAGAAGACTATCAAACACAGCCATCCACTTCTCCAACTATAACTGCACCTGAAGGTGATGGTGATAATGATCCTCTGTCCCTGCATAACAATATTTTTTTCAATGTAGTAAATGCTGTAAATTAGACTCGAGGATGTGGTGCTGGAAAAGCACAACAGGTCAGACAGCATCCAAGGAGCAGAAGAGTTAATGATTCGGGCAAAAGCCTATCTACCTTTCACCTGGAAAAATAATCAATGACAATCAGATAGGATTTTTGAAGAGCTCAACCTTCCCATTATCTTGTTGGAAATTACTGTGAAATAAAGAGTTCCATTTCTTGTGGCATGTGCATTGTGCATTATGGCAGTTAGAAATAATGTCCTCTGTAAATCTTCATATTCCCAGCCACCACACAGGTGATTGAAGGCCATTTTCTATATGTAAGATATTCCTAAGATTCTGGCGTTTTGGGTCCAAGATCCATCTCTGAAATGAGACTTGCACAAACAGTAACTCACCATATACCAGCAACTTAACTATAACAACAAATGTTTTTGTGATTATCACTGAAGTTCTCTTGTGTCCAAACTTGCTTGGGCACCATTTTGTGTTCTCATTAAGTAAAAAAAATCTTGACTGGTGTTCTGTTTCTATGAAAGTCTTTAAGTCAGTGATATAGTCTGAGCCCATTTTGCATGCCCCCAAGACTGCAAAATTCTGTTCTCTGTGATAGTATAACTTGTGTCAATAACCAGACAAACACCAGATGCATATTAAACTGATCTGTGACTCCTAACTAGTGGTTCTTGAAAATTAAACACAGCTCCACATATATGGCTCCAGGCTCTTGGAGTCAGCCAGACCCCCTACTGTGATGTCCAGTCTCACTCTGTCCGTGGACAGACGGGCAATCGATCCCGCAGTGAATTCTTTTAATAGTGGATCTTTAACCCTTGAGTTCCCAGTATACTATGATAAGCAAATAAAAATGGAGTTTATTCATTAGTAGTTCTCAAACTTTATCATTCCCTCCTATTGATCATTCAATTATCAACCAGGTTCCTTCAGAGCCTATAACAATAATAGTTGGAGAACAGTTGCCATAAGCACGGGAGCACCGGAGCACCGGAATGCGTGTGATTACAATTAGTATGGTAATCCCGGTATGTATCAGCAGGCCTCCCAGTACTCCAAGAAGGTCCCCTAGTGGCTACCCTCCCATGCCACTGCCAAGCCATTACCAACAGTGTGGAGGGTCCAGATTTCCTATGTGATATGTTTAGAAGGGTCAGTGATATTAGTGAGCTTGTCTGCGATGTAGGTGCAGCACTCTACCCCTATAATAGCACAGGTACCACCCTCCTTGGCCAGCAGGAAATCCAGGGCCATATGATTCTGGAGGGCCACAGTCCTAACTGCAAGTAGCTCAGCATTAATTACAGCGAGGGCACTAGCCGTATCATTAGCAACCTTTCCCATAGAGGTCTGAGCTTACTACATTCTTGTGCATGTAAATAGATTCCCATTGGAGGAGAGAACATTCTCACCCAGGTGAGGAACCCCTTCTGGATCTTGGGGGTGAAGGTAAGTTATCCAAAATCTGAATGCGAGGTACAACATTCCCCCATGTAACACGACCCTGCTCCAATCAGAGGGAAGCCATGGGTAGCTTTCAACCCACAACCAAAATGTATGCCATTGTAAGCAGTTAAATTGGAAATTGCGCCCTCCCCGCACAACCTGGGAGCAGGGTTATTCCATAGGGAGTTATTTGGGATGGCAGACCAGTCAAATACAGACTAGCCATATTCCATTGAATTCTGAATAAGCTTGACCCAGGGATATTAAATGAGCACTTACTCATCCCCAAAAAAGTACCTATAGGGGGTTTCCCTTCTCGCCTGAAACAAGTGGTGTCGTCAATGGTGTTGTTGAGAACAACAAGGTAGGGAGGTCTATGCGATCAGTTATAGTTAGGCTGATACCAATCCGTAAATAAGGTCACTTTATACTCTGCCAATTTCCATTCCTGTGTGTCATCGGTGTTAGCTGGATCACCGGAAAGGCTTTGATGCAGTAAACATTTGTCCACTTGGTGCGAGCGAAAAGATACAGCCACAAAGGGGTAACCCCCCGAGTAGGGTGGCATGTGAGCACATACCCATTATCGGGTGTCTCTCCCCATCACATGGGTTGTTTGGTAGGCCCAAATGCAAAAAGGTATTGTGCATTTGTGTCAGTTTGAAATCCATCTGTTCCCAAGGTCATATTCCCACAAAGTCACCGAAGTCACAAGTATGGAAAACATCTTCATCTCTAATCGTTGTTGGTTTCCATGCTGACTCTTCTGCAATTGGTTCTGTGTATCCACCGGGGCTACCCTTGTACCTTTACAGCCATGGGTGTAGTCAACAGCACCTGGAACGGTCCTTTCCATCTTGGTGCCAGCTTCTTTCATTTCTAGTCCTTTACCTGGATGAAGTCCCCTGGCTCGGCAGCAGGGTATTCCCCTTCAGACAGATCGTTACTCTCTTGGTAAGCCTGGCGTACCTGTGAATGCAAACTTTGGAGAGTTTTGGTTAGCCCCTGCAGATACACCCTCACCCCTCTCCCAGGGTGTTCATATCTAGTCTTTCAGGGAGCGGGAGGTCGGATTATCCCAGGTGCCAATGTGATCCTCATGGGCTTCCAGTAAACCAACTCAGCAGGAGACAGGCCAGTTTTGCTCAAAAGGGTAACCCTCATGTGGAACAGGGCCAAGATTAGGACCTTCAACCAACATAGGCCTGTTTCTCGCTTCAGCTTTGCCAGCGTTTGTTTTAAGGTGCCATTTGCTCGTTCCACCACTCCAGCCGCTTTTGGGTGGTGAGTGCAGTGGAATTGTTGTTTTGTTGCTAGTTCCCTGCAGATCTCCTGGTTAACTTTAGCCAGAAGGTGTGGCCCATTGTCTGAGCTTATTGTCCCTGGGAGTCCATAGCAGGGAATCATTACCCTCAACAACATTTTTACCACTGTTGTCCCTTGTTGGGATTGTCTCAATGCATCTGCTGAAGCCATCTACTGTTACCAAATAATACTTATAATATTGTACCTGAGGTAATTCCATGAAATCTAGTTGTAGACAATTGAAAGACACACCAAGCAAGGGGGTAATCCCAGAAATGCAAGGCATCCCTTTTCCAGAATTTGCCTTATTGCAGATCAAGCATGCTTTGACCCCTTTCTCAGCTGTTTTCTGGAAATCGGGTTGAACCAGGTTTGTAGCAAAGTGCTGACCATTTCCCCCTTGCCCAGTTGTGTTCAGTTATGTATATAATCCATCAAGATTGGTAAAAGTAAAGAAAGAACACAGACCTGTCCTGCAGGGATCAACCACAGGTTGGAATGAACATCAAGGAAGCAGCCCATCCGTGAGCACAATCTATGTTCCTCTGCAGGAACGTCCCCCTGTAAGTGACATATCCCACCGAGGTCTGGCATACCCGTTCTCATACCTTTTGTAACGAGGTGCTGTTGTGAGCCCAATGGGATCAGGAAAGTGGGGTGTAAGAATGCCTACTTGGCAGTGGTGTCTACTTCTGCGCTGCCCTTGGAAATTCTATCAGCAGCACCAGTGTGGGCTGAATATTTGATCACCGCTAAGCTGGATGGTAACTGTGAGGCCTGCAAAAGATTATGCACAAAAACAACCTTAATAATGGGTTGCCCCATGGAGATTTAAAATCCCCTATGCTTCCATTAGGCACTGTAGTCATGGGCAATGCCGAAAGCATAGCCAGAGTCCGTATAAATATTGGGTGATTTCCCTTCTGCCAAAATGCAAGCCTGAGTGAGAGTAAACAATTCAGCCTTCTGTGCTGACAGTGGAGATTCAAATGCCGCGTGCTCAATTATTTCAGAATCTGTTGCAATTGCATATCTGGAGCATCACTGACCTGTGGATGAAACAAAGGAGCTGCCATCTAAGTAAAAAGTCAAGTGGCAGGTCTGTGATAATCCGGTCCCAATGAAATTCAACAGTACTAGCTGAAGGTACGTTGTGATCGTGGGGCAGCTGAACAAACTCAGTTTTTGTGTGACCTTTAGAGCACAACTTGGGGTCGTTCTGGCCATCCCAGTAATAAATAAGGGCTCTCCTCATCTGTGTCCTGGTGTTCTCAGATCAATCCATGTTACATGTGCATACCATGTCTGTGACACTTGAGGTGTCCTCTTTGAATCTGTCGCTTAAATCATCATAAGTGTGGACTGGTCCCTTTTTGTCACCCTAACCCTTTGTTCCTGGTACATGGTAACTTCTTCTGGTGATGAGATCATACAACAAAGGGCAAACAGATCCCGGAGTGTTGCATTGTCCATTTGAATTGTGTACAGGACATATTGGACTAATTGGACAGGTTTATCTTTATGATCCGGAGCCTGATTTATTATCATGATCATCTCTTGGGGTTTCCAAGGGTCATAGACCCCGATAATTGGTGGCTCATCTTCCTCATCTACCTTCGGTTCAGTAGCTGTCTTATGGGGAGTATAGTTTTGGGGGTAACATGGAGATGGTGAACTCCAGTGCAAAGGTAACAAGGTGCTGCTGGTTTCCTAGAGTGCATCTTAACCCGATCGGCTGTACAGGGACTCGCATACAGTAGTGGGGAAGGAGTTATAGGTGGCTCAACAGGAGGCCCTGGTGCATTAGGGTAACAGCCTCGATCCCTCTTTACCTCAGTATCATTCTCTCCCTCCTCAAACAGGGTTGGTATGCCAGACCTAAGCTTGGGATCCTGAGAAGTGCTTCGGTTCTCTCTCCAGCTTTGTTGCTTTAGCCCCTTTTGTTTACCTTTCTCAGCTTTAGCCTCTTTCTGCAGTTTCTCACGTTCCCTTTTTTTAAAACATGTCATTAATGCATCCAATTTCAACATCTAAGAGAATTATTGCCTCCATATTGTCCAATAGTGGTAGTGTAAAGAATCCCATCAACGAGGCAAGTTTATTGAGTAAAAATGCAAGTAGCTACCGCACAGGTTGTTCTACCTGTTGTTTCAGTGCCAGTGCTTTGCATGAGGAACACAGAATGTCTCACTTTCCCTTAACGTTTCCTCACGTGCTATGCTACTGGCATGTTTCCTCATATTGCCATAACTTCTGTCACCAATTGAACATTAATCAATGCAGCCGTGCTTTAAAGTAGCCATGAGGCAATGACACAGATCAATGAAAGTGTGGAAAGGTATAAAACCTTGTCATCTAATTAAGTAATTAACTGTGATAATGCAGTTCAGGATTAGTACAAATTGTTTTAAAATATTGAGTAATAAGCATATTTAATGAGAGATGGAAACTAAATAAGTGACCAGACATCGCACTGTAAAGAAATAAGGACAGATTTCAAAGTCACAGAAATGAGTCAAGTCTGCTTCGAGTTGTATAAACGAAATTGTATCAGGATTCTTCGATTAAATGCATATCCCACCTAGCTGACTAAATCACAAGTTTTTTCCTATCGAGTTGAGGTTTTGCTAAGAGTATTCAATATGAACTGTAAATTCATTTAATCAAAATCCAATGCTATAATGTGAAATGTGCACAGTTTCCAACTCTGAACTCCATTATAATTACCTGGTTCTAGTCTTCAATTTAAAACCCCAATTTGGTTTTCTCATAAGCGGTTCTGATAAGTCAGTTATAATGTCATAGGCTGTGAAATGACTGCGGCAGCATTAGTAAAAGTCTTGTCAAGATGCTTCCTATGCACAAATAATGACTAACCCAATGACACAGATATTTACAACAGTATCCTAACCTTTGTTGCATGATGTTTTGCAAGATAATGTTGAACTGACATTCAATTCACAGCGAAGAAGGGAAATTGACAACGAATAAAGCTACGACTGGCACTCTATACTGCCAATGGCGATGCAGCAGGTTTAAAATTAAGTGGAGGTAAACGAGTCCGAAACAAAGAATCAATTCAACCAGTATCATTTTCTGAAAACAATATTGTTGGTTTGGTATATCCAGATCCACCTTTATACTCTGTTTTACAATTTTTTAATTAAACTACATAAAGTTCATTGTAATTCCTCCACTTAATGAACAAATGTCGAAACCTGAGTTGATTTTCCTCAATGTTAGGTTTAGATTTTTTTAAAGAAATGAGCAGATAAGCTTCACAAATCACTAGCACTTTCCGTCTGGACACTAGGACACCGTTGCATACTGACATGAGTAACTTGTAGGAGAGTCAATGTTTCCGGCAAAAGTCCTTCATCAGGGATGGGGCTGGAGCAGGCCGAGATAGTGGGATGGCCGGGGTAGTCAGGCTTGTGGATCTTAGGTAATAGGCGCTTTTGCCCAAGACATCGACCGTCTTCCTCCTCAGATGTTGCCTGGTCTGTTGTGCTTTTCCAGCACCAGACTCTCGACTCTAATCTCTAGCATCTGCAGTCCTCAGTTTCACCAAGGAACTTGTAGCCCAGTATGGAAATTGTAACAGCCTCCCCCTGTGTGGCCAGGAGGGACCAAAGCAGCGACCTGGTCCAGCTGAGATTGCTCAGCACTGACGGCAACCTTGGGGGTACTGAGGGGAATAGGGTGACGGGGTGGTGGGAGGGCGTCCTGAAAGAGCCCTCGGGAAACTGTCTGCAATCTCTTTAATTTTAGGGGACTGATGGCTCCCAGCCACCTTCCCAAACACATCCAGGTATTAGACAAAATGGATCCTACCCAACAAAGGGTCTCCGCACCCACCCTTTATATTCCACTCCACCCTTTACTCTTGCAACAGGGCGCTTCTGTGTCCTCCATGAGACGGCAGACTGAAGCTTGGCCATCCTTCTCAGTGAGACATGATTTACGTCTCTCGGGCCAGCCTGCCTCTGGAATTTCAGAGTTCAGTCCAGCGTTCTGGAAGCAAACAAGCAAGAAACAAAAAACAAAACAACAATACAAAACCCACACAGACAAGACCAAACTCTGGCATCCTGGTCAATTGTTTTAGTGTGATTGCAATTAAAAATGCTAAGTCATAGGTTTGGAATCAATTCACCATTCAAATGAAAGGCTTTTACCACACATACCATCGCAGTCACTCAAATATTCAAACTGGATATCCTTTCATTTGTATATAACAATTTACCAAAATGACCAATCTCTCAGAGGGGTCTCCAACTCCAAAAACCATTTTCCTGATCAGGTATTTTCTCACCAAACTGTTCCCCTTCCCAGCTACATAGAGGGTCTGTCCCATTTTACCTTATGACTCCTTGCTCTGCTATAAACAATTTCCACAGGCCATATCAATACTGCAGGGTGAGAAATTTACTGAACCTGCCCTCTTCCCTTATTTATTATTAATTTCCACTGGTCCATATTCAAAAGAGGCAGCTCCCTAAACCAAATCCGTCAGGTAGTGATGAACACTTCCCTGATTGGTGTCCCCAGTCCCGACCTTTTTCCCACACGAACAATACAGCAGGTACCTGCTTGGGCACCTTCCTTGGCTGGTACTCCAGCCTGGTGGTTGCTCACAGTGCAGGATTTGGACTTCCTTTTTGCCCCGCTTGCACAGTTAGCCCCAGGAACTTCCCTTCCTGCCGGCCCACCTGTACCTTCTTTGGGTTCAACATAAACCCTCCCAGCTGTATTAATGGCCTGGGGCTATGGGGTGAAGCTGTGGGGGCTCTTGCACTAGCCGCTATGGCTACCAGCCCTGACCCTGTGGCTGCAGCTCAGATTGCCTCTAAAAAATCCCCTGAGGAGTAAGGGGAGCCCTTTGCTATTGGACCCACTGCCCAGACAGGAGCAGGAGTCTCCCTCCCCCCATCCTTCTTCCGTTTGTTGGGGCAATCCTTCCTCCAGTGCCACATCCGAAGCAGCTGTACCTCTTATTGGGAGGATACCATCCTTTGTTACTCTGGGCAACCTTACGTGGCCCTTCCTCCTCCACGGCAGTACCTAAACACTAGGGACAGCTGCCTCACCAGCGTCCCCTTGGTGATCAGGGGTCTTTGCAGTCAAATCACAGCCCGGCCTTAGTCCGGCAGCATCAGGACACTGTTAGCCACCAGCAGGAGGAGCCAGCTCACCTGGTTAACCACCCCACCTCCCCCACCCTCAAGGTTATCCTGGTCGATGTACTCTCCCCAGGTACTCACATAAATAGGTCCGAGCCTGTCCGTGAATACCTACGAGATTTCCAATGTGACCTGTAGGGTATTCTTGAGTCGGGACAAGGGGCATCCATTATTGAAGCCCATAGCTTCCAAGATCTCTTCCTGATGGCCGTGAATGTTTTCTGCTCCTTCTTACTGTCGGCGGAGAGGGCCTTGTACAGCCTCTTGTCCCGAGAGTATAGCAGCAGCTTGACCATCTCGGTATCATCACACACACTTATCTCTCCCGACTCTTCCCACTTCCATCAGTGTATCAAGGGGTCCCCCTTTATGCAACAGCTTCACCAGGTGTGCTATGATAGCCCTGAGCTGCTGTTCCATGTGGGGTCACAAAGCGATTCTCTAAATCCACCTCCCCACTCCTGACCATTCGGGGGCACATCATCCTTCTGCTGCTATGTGGGGCACATGGGCCCTGCCCCCCCCCACTCTCCCTGCTGCTAATATGCCTGTCACTGAGCTCCGCCTCACCCTGCACTCTATCTCCCCTCCCTGCTGTCACACCACACCCTTCCCCTGAGCTCCCTCTCACCCTGCACTCTATCTCCTCTCCCTGCTGCCACACCACACCCTCCTCCTGAATTCCCCCTCACCCTGCAGTCTATTGCCTCTCCCTGCTGTCACACACCCTCTTCCTGAGTTCCCCCTCACCCTGCAGTCTATTGCCTCTCCCTGTTGTCACACCACACCCTCCCCCTGAGCTCCCCCTCACCCTGCAGTCAATCCACTCTCCCTACTGCCACACCACACCTCACCATGCTCCCATAGGTGGTGTACCAGAGCATCCCACTGCCCTGCAGTCTATCCCCTCTCCATGCTATCACATACACCCTCCCCTGAGCTTCCCCCTCACCGCGCAATCTATCCCCTCTCCCTGTTGTCCCACTGTGCCTCCCCCTGAGCTCCCCCTCACACTGCAGTCAATCCACTTTCCCTACTGCCACACCACACCTCACCCCAGCCCCACAGGTGACCGAGTGTTCCTGACTGCACAATCATCCACTCATACCTCACCCTCTTGCTTTTCCCTGCCTGCCTGTGACACCCCTGTGCTTGTCACATGCCCCTGGAGAAAGTGAGGACTTCAGATGCTAGAGATCAGAGTCGCAGTTGTGGTGCTGGGAAAAGCACAGCAGGTCAGGCAGCATCCAAGGAACAGGAGAATTTGAGAATTCTTAGAGAGAATTCTGGCATGCTAACCAGAACTCCATCAATTTCAATCCTATCTACCTGCCCTTAAAAAAACCGAGGTATGATATCACCCACTTTAAGAAACCAAGACCTATAATAGAGTGGAAGGACATACCATCAGCACTTCACTGGAGACTCTCACTGACGATGTTACCTAGTCATGGTGACGAAATGTCTGAAAACAACCCCCCCAGTTCAGCAAGCTCACTTACATAGTTATCTAGTTTGTTTCTATATCTTTCCTCCGCCTCCTGCAAAAATGCCATCCCCTATTCCCAATTCCTCCGACTCTGCCGTATCTGCTCCCAGGAGCACCAGTTCCACCATAGAACACACCAGATGGCCTCCTTCTTTAGAGACCGCAATTTCCCTTCCCACGTGGTTAAAGATGCCCTCCAATGCATCTCATCCACATCCCACACATCCGCCCTCAGACCCTACCCCTCCAACCGTAACAAGGACAGAACGCCCCTGGTGCTCACCTTCCACCTTATTAACCTTGCATAAACCAAATCATCTGCCGACATTTCTGCCACTTCCAAACGGACCCCACCACCAGGGATATATTTCCCTCCCCACCCCTTTCCACCTTCAGCAAAGACCGTTCCCCCCGTGACTACCTGGTGAGGTCCACGGCCCCCAACAAGCCATCCACCCATCCTGGCACCCCCCCTGCCACCGTAGGACTTGCAAAACCTGTGCCCACACCACCTCCCTCACCTCCATCCAAGCCCCCAAAGGAGCCTTTCACATCCATCAAAGTTTTACCTGCACATCCACCAATATCATTTATTGTATCCATTGCTCCCGATGCAGTCTCCTCACACTGGGGAGACTGGACGCCTCCTAGCAGAGTGCTTTAGGGAACATCGCTGGGATAACTGCACCAATCAACTACACTGCCCTGTGGCCTTAAATTTCAACTCCCCTCCCACTCAGTCCTGGGCCTCCTTCACCATCGCTCCCTCACTACCCGCTGCTTGGAAGAAGAACGCCTCATCTTCCTCCTCGGAACACTCCAACCCCAGGGCATCAATGTGGACTTCACCAGTTTCCTCATTTCCCCTTCCCCCACCTCACCCCAGTTCCAAATATCCAACTCAGCACTGTCTCCATGACTTGTCCGACCTGTCTATCTTCCTTTCCACCTATCCACTCCACTGTCCCCCCAACCTATCATCTTTATCCCATCCCCATTCACCCATTGTACTCTTTGCTACCTTCCCCCACCCTCCTCCCTGACCTATCACCTCCATCCCCACCCCCATTCACCTATTATACTCTGTGCTACTTTCTCCCCACCCCCACCCTCCTCTCATTTATCTCTCCACCCTTCAGGCACTCTGCCTCTATTCCTGATGAAGGGCTTTTGCCCGAAACGTCAATTTTCCTGCTCCTCGGATGCTGCCTGAACTGCTGTGCTTTTCCAGTGCCACCCTAATCCAGAATTTGGTTTCCAGCATCTGCAGTCATTGTTTTTACCCTGTCACTCAAGACAGAGGAGCCAGATTACTTTCTCTATGCAGCGCATATGCTTCTTGCTGTCAATCCACTGGGCTGCTGCTTCCCTGGATCCTAACCACGCAAGGGATCAAGGATCCATTTCTTGAATATATTTACCTTTTTAAATACAAAGGAGGAGACCCTCTCCTCAATCAGACTTTGCTTCTGAAACACCACATCACATTCCTTCTGCCGTGGTCACCATTCTGTGGGGTTTCTGGTATGCAATCAGTAACTTGCTGAGTTTTAGGTGGTTTGAATCACCCCCAGATCCCTGGTTCTGACACCAGACGTATTTAGGGAATATGAAAATCAAAAGGCAGTAGACAGGTATTTCAGGACAAAAAGAACCTCTGTGTTTATTTAAATTCAAAAGGACAGAATAATATAAGAAGTACAGGTAAAAGCACTAAACTGTGAAATTAACTCACCAGTTGTGGAGGGGACAACAATACTATTAAATATACTGTCAGCTAGACTAAACACTATTCAAATTTAAATCAATGGTTTTAAACACAGAAACTTTAATCAGGCTTCCCAGACTTGGCGTCTCAATGAACTGTCACTACCCACCTTCCCCTTCTTGCTTGCTAGCTAGCTCTGAACTTTGCCCTCTCAGAAGCTTCAGCTCACCACTGAGGGAAGTTTCGTTTTAAAATGGACCTGGTTGCTGAGGTTCTTGACGTCGGTTCTCTTGGGTCAGAACAGGCCTGGGACTGGAAGCTCTTGTTCAGATAGCTCTTGGTTGGCTTCCCTTCTCTCAGATGTCCTTTGCGATGATGCTTTTGGTTTGTTTCCCTGCTTCAGCCACTGTGTTTGGCTTCTCTGGTCCTTAGGGCTGGAAGCTTGTGGGGAAGCTATTTGTGCAGGAGCTTGTTGTTGAAAAGACTCTCTCCAAAGGTCATATCAGGACCACAAGTCATGCAGACAGTGTCCCTTTTATCCCTGCCCTCCAAATCTGTGTGGTCCATTGTGTTTCTAGTGTTTCCTTCTGAAGTCAATTGTTTTCCTGATGGTTAACGTGTGTGTGAATAGAGTTTGAGTGAGTTTGAATGTCCAATATCTCTGTAAGTTTGTTTTGGTTTCAAGTGTTAGGTTTATTTGATTGATCTCTTAGAGTGGAGGTTTAATTTGGCCTTCCAGGCTGAACAATAGGGTGTGTGTGTGTATGTGTGTGTGTGTGTGTGTATGTGTGTGTGTCAGTCCAAGCTCAGGATTTGCATCTTGTCCAGTATTTTTCATGATGGGGATTTTTGCTCAAATAGACAAATGATTTATCCTGTGAAGGGAGATTGAGCAGGTTCAGGACAATACTCTCTGGAGTTTAAGGGGAGATCTGATTGAGGTATATCAGACGCCAAAGGGGATTGACAGAGTGAATATACATAGGATGCTTCCTCATGTGGGCAATCTGGATGAGAGGTCAGAGCTTTAGGAGAAAGGGTAGTAGATTTTAAATATGGATGAGATGAAATTACTTCATTACTTCATTTGTAGACTTCATTGCTCCAGAGTATGGTGGGTGCTGGGACATTGAATAAACTGAGGAGAAAGACAGATTTTTCCTTAGTAATAGATTGAAAGGTTATGGGGTTTAGGTAGGAAAGTGGAGTTGAGGCCAAGATGAGATTGCATCAAAGCTCAAGGGGCTGAATTGCCTCCTTCCCTGCTCCTAGTACTTACGTTTTTGTTGCACAAATGCATCTGAGATATTACTGATATCATTTTCTTCAGACCTTACCTGTTTATATGCTTCTCCTGTGATGATGAGAGTCAAACAACCTGGGCAATGGGACTCTCTACTGCTGCAGTGTACCCCAGATTAAAGCATTATAGACAGTCCCCACATGATTCAAAAATACTTTTATACCAACAGAAAAACTTTCACTCCATCAGCATTCAAATTATATGTGAGCATGGATGAGGGTCTGAGGCAGATGGCCTGGAAGCGGCTATGACTCTTACGTACTGGAGAATTCAGGGATTCCTGTCTCCTTCCATGCTTAGAGACAAGAGATTTTAGTAAAATTAGGCTTCACTAGCTGGATTGCTCCAGTGGAGCCTTGCTGGACAGTCCAGACGTGATGTATCACATCATTGTAGCATAATGCACCTTTCACAACCGGAGTTGACAAAGGGGGCATGTCTCATATGCGGAAGAAAATAGGGATAACAACAGCAATCATTTTGAGAAAAAAGATGAAAATGAGAATCAGGGCATTGATGGGAAAGGAATCCAAGAAGCACAAAGAACCATATATCACCGAACCTGAATCAATAGTCAATTAAGGTTGGAAGATTGCAGAGGAAACATTGGTTCAAGCCACTCAACAAAACTCTTTAACTCAAAATTGGAAAATTCCAATATTGGCTACTGTCTTAATAAGATACTTTTCATCTCTCCCAATTATTTTGCCAACTAGTATAAATGCATGACCTTTGTTTATCGAGTATTCTTTGACTGGAAATAGTTTCTTTTTCCCTGCTCTATCAAAATCATTCGTAAGTTTGAACAACTCTATTAAATCTTCACTTAACCTATTCTCCAACAAGGAGAGCAACAACAGCATCTGCAGGTTTTCCCCATAACTTCCTCAACCCTGTATTTTTCTACTGATCTCGGATGCACATTGTTCTTTTCACTTGCCAATTTAGGGTGCGGATATTTGGGAGATCTGATTACTATTTGCTTCATCTTTCATTCCAAAGGTGTGATCAAGCATTTCATTGGGATTTGCATCTTATGACAGTTCCTCCCTCTCACACTTTTACAGGCAGTGAGTTTCAGATGCCCACCATCCTCAGGATGAAAGAAGTTTTCTTCATGTCCCTTTTAAACCTTGCCTTAAATCCATGTCCTCTGGTCCTTGATCCCTCTTTCAAGAGGAAAAGTTCCTTCTCATCCATGCTATCTGTGCCCCTCATAATTTTATACATCCAATTTTCTTCATAACTAAAACCAACAAAGTGCTGCATTTTGGGAAAGCAAAACTTATCAGGACTATCACACTTAATGGTAAGGTCCTAGGGAGTGTTGCTGACCAAAGAGACCTTGGAGTGCAGGTTCATAGCTCCTTGAAAGTGGAGTCACAAGTAGATAGGATAGTGAAGAAGGCACTTGATAAGCTTTCCTTCATTGGTCAGAGTATTGAGTACAAGAATTGGAAGGTCATGTTGTAGCTACACAGGACATTGGTTAGGCCACTTTTGGAATATTGCGCACAATTCTGGTCTCCTTCCTATTCGAAAGATGTTGTGAAACTTGAAAGGATTCAGAAAAGATTTACAAGGATGTTACCAGGGTTGGAGGATTTGAGCTATAGGGAGAGGCAGTACAGGCTGGGGCTATTTTCCCTGGAGCATTGGAGACTGAGGGGTGACCTTATAGAGGTTTATAAAATCATGAGGGGCATGGATAGAATAAATAGGCAAAGTCTCTTCGCTGGGGTCAGGGAGTCCAGAACTGGAGAGCATAGGTTTAGGGTGAAAAGGGAAACATGTAAAAGGGGCCTAAGTTGCAACTTTTTCATGCAGAGGCTGGTACGTGTATGGAATGAGCTGCCAGAGGATGTGGTGGAGGCTGGTACAATTGCAACATTTAAAAGGCATCCGGATAGGTATATGAATAGGAAGTGTTTGGAGGGATATGGGCTGGGTGCTGGCAGGTGGGACTAGATTGGGTTAGGATATCTGGTCAGCATGGATAAGTGGACTGAATGGTCTGTTTCTGTGCAGTACATCTCTATGACTCTATGACTCTGACCGGCCCAGGAAGCATCTTAGTAAACTTTTGCATCCACTCCAGTGCAAACATATCCCTCCTATAATGAGGACTCCAGATCTACATAAAATACCTTAACTGTGGCTGAACCAATGTTTTATACAGATCCCGTATAGCCTTCCTATTCTTAAACTGTATGCCTTGGATGGTAAGGGCAGGTATCCCATATGCCCTCTTAATCCCTTTATCTACCTGTTTCACAACTTTAAAGGACTGGTGCATAAGCACAGCAAAATCCCATAGATCCTCAGTGCTTCCCAGGGTCTTACTATTCATCACTTATTCCCATACTTTGTTTTGTCTGGCTGAAGAGCACCACCTCACATTCATCCAGATTGAATTTCACTTGCCACTGATCAGCACATCTGATCAAGCCATCTATATCCTATTGTGAACTAAAGCTACCCTCCTCACTATTTGCCACTCATCACTTTTTATATCACTTGCAAATGTACTGATCAAGCAGTGCTCCTTTACAATTGCTGCTCTATGAATGACTTTCCACATTTCCACGTTTCATCATAAGGGAATATATAGAAAATAGGTTAATTGCTACTGACACACTGACAATTGCAAATTTATTCACAGCAGGGAGATGTTAATCTTATACATTTACCAGGGGGTGATGGAGAAGTAATTGAGAGGAATGATAGGAAAATTGTGAGATAAACAAAAATCACTCTTAAATATCAGAAAATTTCTGCATGCGGCCAATCTATTCCTTCTGTCATGTTAATTTAACAATAAAAGTAAACAGAATCATGGGCCAGTACATTATCACTTTGAAGTTAGAAATGCAATTCCCAATATAAAGTGTTCTTTTTCCTTTCACTCCTTCAAGGCTGGTCGGGTGTGGTTTGAATCCTTTTCCTCCATTCAAAATATCAAATTATTTTAGTAAGGTAATTTAATTGACCATTTTGAATCATGTAATCATAGTGTATAGATCAAAGAAGTTATGTGCTTGTTACATCATTTAAACTGGTTAACCACCTCAAAATGTTAAAGACATGATTAGATAGTTATTAATTTATAACAATAGTGAATCATCAAGGAGTGTCTTTGTTCAGGGAATCAAACCTATACTTTGTGAACTTTGTAGAATGCCAAGAGAAAGAAAGTTTTCCTCAAAGGGCGTGACAGGATACCCAAGGTTAATCTCCCTAATCTGCTCTCAGGTACCTCCCTTTCATATCGATACATACAGACACTTCGTTTAGAGATGTATAAAATGGCAGAACTTACATATTAAAAGGGGCAATAAGTTAAAAAGGTGAACGAGAACATGCTCTCATAGTTAGTATAACGATATTATTTATTTGAATTACACTTTGAGATTATGAATTCATTGTGAAGGTTATTATCTGTGCAGTTCCCTCCATGATCACTTCAAGTCATAATCAAACATTACGGAAACAGACAACTAAAATAGTCCCAGCTGCCTGCTCTTGGCCCATGGCTCCTATCCCTCCAAACCTTTCCCATTCATGTACTTACCCAAATTACTTTTAATCAATGTAATTGTGCCCACATCCATCACTTGGTCAAGAAATTCATTCTAAACACGAATCACCTGTTGTGCAAAGAATTCGTCCCTCATATCTTTTTTAAATCTCTCTCCTCTCACTTTGAAAATACACCCCCTAGTCTTGAAATCAACCATCCCAGGGAAAAGACAACTACGATTAACACTATATATACCCCTCATTATTTTAAAAACTTCTATAACATCGCCTGTCAACTTTATACACTCTAGTGAAAAAATCCCAGCCTATCCAGCAACTTGCATCCAAACCCAATTTTGCTGTTTTCTCATAAGCAGGACAAATCGTTTGAACTCAGGTGCATCTTATCTTGTTAGTGAGCTGGTGAAAGACGCCCGCTACCTCTTCATTGTGAAGGCCAGCCAAACCATACCAGAAGTTTCTCCAACAATTTCCATTTTTGTTTTTATCCACTACAGTGCAGATTCATAGTTCATTGAAAGTGGAGTCACTAGGTAGGATAGTGAAGAAGGCGTTTAGTATGCTTTCCTTTATTGGTCAGAGTATTGAGTACAGAAGTTGAGAGGTCATGTTGTGGCTGTACAGGACATTGGTTAGGCCACTGTTGGAATATTGCGTGCAATTCTGGTCTCCTTCCTATTGAAAAGATGTTGTAAAACTTGAAAGGATTCAGAAAAGATTTACAAGGATGTTGCCAGGGTTGGAGGATCTGAGCTACAGGGAGAGGCTGAACAAGCTGGGGCTGTTTTCCCTGGAGCGTCGGAGGCTGAGGGGTGACCTTATAGAGGTTTACAAAATTATGAGAGGCATGGATAGGATAAATAGACAAAGTCTTTTCCCTGGGATCGGGGAGTCCAGAATTAGAGGGCATAGGTTTAGAAGAGAAAGATATAAAAGAGACCTAAAGGGTAACTTTTTCATGCAGAGGGTGGTACGTGTATGGAATGAGCTGCCAGAGGAAGTTGTGCAGGCTCATACAATTGCAACATTTAAGAGGCATTTGGATGGGTATATGAATCGGAAGAGTTTGGAGGGATATGGGCCGAGTGCTAGCAGATGGGACTAGATGGGATTGGGATATCTGATCGGCATGGATGGGTTGGACCGAAGGGTCTGTTTCCATGCTGTACATCTCTATGACTCTATGATTCTACACTAGCTTTCCACTGCACAATCCCACTAAGGTGTGCTGCAAGTCTTACAGAGAACATTGCTTGTGTGTGGACTGCTAGTTCACTGGATAGCAGATTCCTTATGTTCTAGGTGTTCACACATCTATATGGATGAGATGACACATTGTCTCCAATGTCTCTCACCAACTCTAAACTCAGTCTTTTCTCTTTCTCTCTTACATCTTGTCCTATATGTCAATATCTGGATCATCCTGATCATTTATCCTGCAGACTCCTGATAACTTTTCAATGTCATTCTTTGCAGATTCTACGGCTTCCACCTGTTGGCTGAATTTGCTGTCTTTCCTCAGGAAAAGTCTCTTTCTCTATATCATCAACCTGAAAAGCTGTTACTCAGATTGTTGCTCAATTTTCTCCAATATTCTTGGCCAAGAGTTATTTTCACACTCTCTTCCTTTTCTTACAGAATTCCTTGGTCAGATAGTTGTTACCTCTGAACACTTACAGTGAATCTAGCCATTAAGAAATTCCATTTGACTCTGATCTTACCAACCAATATTTTCTCATCTCCAAAATCAATTATTTTGATATTCTCACTTCCTAGCTTCCTGCATGGTGTAAAATACAGCATCTTTTCCCATGATAAGATCTACTTATTGATCTGTCATTACCTTACTAACCCATGTAGGCTTTCTAACCCTTATTGTTTAAACTCCTCATTCTCACTTTCAAATCCTTTATACAGCCTTGTGTTTCCCTCTTGCTTTTATCTCCTTCTGTCTTTTCACTCTTCATGCCCGGGCTGCAAACTGCCCTAGCTCTTGTCCTTTCTTCCCCACTAATCCTTTCCTTTCTTCCTTTTTCAAACCTCACCTGGTAGATCATGGCAGTGAGTGTGTTGCTGGAAAAGCACAGCAGGTGAGGCAGCATCTGAGGAGCAGGAGAATCAATGTTTCGGGCATAAGCCCTTGCATGTACCTGTGTTCCCTTGACAGGCAAATCGCTGTATTTTCCTTATAAAATCAATGGATTTTTAAATACCCACCATTTTTTCCTGCATGTTAAAATTCTTACAGTCCTCAAACAGTTAAAACACCTGTTGATTTGAGAGTAATTACATGTTGACATTAATTTCCTCATACCATTCTAGTGTGGCTCATCAAAGATTAGGTATAAAAATGAATTGTGAAATTAAACACCCAGTTGTCAACAGAACTCAGTCAGATGTCCATCCTTTCAATTCCAATGCAATGAAATATTCCATATTTCTGATTCTTTGGGCATTGTCCCTTCTGAAAGGTAAGATTAATCAATGTATTGTATTGTGGCCATTAAAGAAACATAGCAGGTATGTATGTTTATTTCAAATATTTAGTCTGCAGTGATTTGATATTCTCAAAATGAAATCACCTTCCATGAATTTAACTTCTCTCACTTTAAGCAAATTTGTGATTTTGATAGGACATTTATTTATCACATAAATTACTATATCAATGCAAGTCAACTGAAAATCCATTGCTTTTATTTTCTTTTAAAGGTCATAAGTTGATTCACAAACTGCTGTAAAGATACATTACTATTGTGTGCATATAAAGTTTATCGAAATTTAAAATTCTGTGCAGCATTGAGACACCTTCAGACTTATCTAGTCTTTAAAGTTATGCAAAACAGAATAACTAATATTTGAAACATTTCAATGTTCCCTCTTTACATTAAATATATTTGGTCACAACAAAGATATTGAAGAAATCATTTATTTCTTCTCCTTTCTATGAATTTAATTTCCTCTGTGTTTTGAGTTATTTTCTTTTAATTACATATTTCTCAATCAGTAAATGTTTAGTCTAAATTATGGCAAAGCAGAAAAAACATCCTTCAATGTTCTCTTAAATTCCCACTGAAATCTCCAGGAAAGATGAGGTCCAAGATCTGAGCAAGAAAGTCCCAGCATTCCTTATTGGCACTTAGGTAACTGATCTTGAAATTCTATGAACTTGGCATGAATGGGAGATCAGTGAATACTCCCTCTCTACTGCCACTAATTTAAAATCCAAGACAATATGTCAACATAACATATTTTCTGTTCCAAAATATGCCTCATAATGCTTTCTAATAGTTTCAAAATTTAAATTTCTTCTTAGCCTAGCTCCTGAGATTGACACTTCTGAACTGCTACAGTGTTGTGGCAATCCCTTGATACTTTGTTTACAGAGGTATTATATATGTGCGAGGCAAGGAAATGAGTGTCAACTATGGAGACAACAGAGGGGTAATGGAAAACTTTTCTGAACCTTCTGCCTGTCTGTCTGAATTTTCTCTTTCACCATTCTACAGCAATGTAGCTAATTCTCAAATAAAAACGTAGATCAGATATCACAGCACAGGTCAAACTTTGAGATGAGAATACTGAAAGGTATAATAATAATGATAACAGTGTATTTGTTGCCTGATTCTCTTCTTTTCTCCATGTCCTTTTTTAAATTGCACCTTTTAAAAAGCTGAAGAAAGAAGTGTTAATTCATGCTCATTGGCTCCCAAAATATTTAATGATCTTAAGATAACACTTCTGCTCAACTAAGTTCTCCAATTCACAAGTTAGCAGTTTCGCTGTATGATGGCACTTACTTTTATTGGTTGAGTTTTCACAAATAAATAAATCAACTTTCTTTTGGACAATCTTTCACAAAAGCCTGGGCTAATAATGTAGTTGAAGAAAATTGTACAGATTCAGTGCTAAGTCTGGTGACAGGCAATTGGATGATGCATTGGGAATGGGGGTATGGAAAGGGAAACATGACTAAGAGAGAGTGGAAAGATAGCCCCAATGGCTAAATTCTGTGTCACCCTCACTGTCACTGCAAATTGCAACATAGAGATAATGGTGATTCTTTGTCATGTCACATCGCAATAGAAAGAAAGGCAAGACTGAGAGAATCAAGAGAGGTCAGACCGAGCAAAAATTGAAAGATAAGGAGAGAAACAGATGCACAAAGAGAGACAGCGAGAGAAAGAGAGAGAGAGAGAGAGAGAGAGAGAGGAAGTGTGTGTGTGTGAGAGAGAAAAACACACACACGTAAAGATGATGGAGCTAGCGACCATAATCTCAGACTCAGAGTGTGCAACACTGACCAAAACCACTCCTAGTAAGACATTATTTTGCAGGAACAGTTTTGACTACAAACATCTTTTTGATTAGCAAAATGTCATGGAATTTTACAGGTTTAAATATGATAACTGACTATGCATGATGAACTTCATTTTGAAATGAGTTGGCACACTCAAAATGAGTTTAATATTGACTGTAACAGTTCAAGACACAGAAAAGCAAATAAGAGCAAATGTTTCAGACTTTACGATACAAGATGGGAAAGCATATTTCAATACAAGAGGACATTTTCAAAAGATCTGATTAACATTTCCACTTGCAATATTGTAACTCTCAGATTTTATTGACCAAACATTATTGGTCACAGAATAAACTAAATTGCATTTGCACCAAACTATTTTCTTCCTCATTGCATTATATCTTAAAGTGTTTTAAGAGTTTGGAGAACAAATGTAACTGCAGAATTACTCTTTGTGTACAAATGCAGATTGCTTCTCATTGAAATGTGATTTAGTAAAACAACATAGAAATACCTAGGATACAAAACACTTTCTTCAATTATTGCAAAACCTTTATCTTTAAATTTCAATAGTTTAATTTCAACCTGATGTGCTTTCATGAACGTGAAATGTAATATTGGTGAAGGACTACATCTATACATTGACTTTCATTCACTACCTCTGAACACAGTAGTTTGTTTTGAATCTGTAATCTTGGTGCTCTATTCATTTGCTTTAAAATCACAGGCTGGAGAGTGCAGGATTTGAAAACGTTGGCCATGGGCTTATAACCGAAACATCAATTCTCCTGCTTCTAGGATGCCGCCTGACCTGCTGTGATTTTCCAGCAACACACTCTCGACCATAATATTGTTTACAGTTTGTTTTCGCTGGCAAGTGGATTTAGGAGAATTTTAAACGTTGTAAATCATAGGGCTAGATCAGCATTTATTTAATTCAGCAATTTTCTTTTGTCCTTTGATTAAGGCACTGGCAAAACTTACTGACAGCCTAATGACCTATCTAGAGATTACGTCACTATTATAGTGTAGAATGCAATATAGGTGGCATGATATAAGCATTTTGCTGCATTATAGAAATCCAGACCTTAGTAAAACATTAAAATTCCATTAAGCAGTACTACCACAATGCAATCCAGCAGTGACTGAAGAATTTGATTGCTTTTCTGTCCTTGTTACACTTCATATTGTATCATTTCTGTGCTGCAAGCTTAGGCGAGTACGAGCATTTCTCATACGGTGATGAACAATGACTGAGCGGTATATCTTCTGAAACAAAGCATTTAAGAACAGAAAAGGAAATGGAGAAATGGAAGAGAAGGAAATTGCTTAAATTATTGTTCAATATAGAAAAAAAACTATACAAAAGATTTAAAAGAGTGAAAAATGGCAACATCAAAACAAGAAAAAGTATGAAAAATCTCTGAGCAATTTAGTATGAAATCATCAGATTTGTGCAGTTTCAATTGTTCCGTATCTGGATTTTGAGAATTGTGTTTCCATGGCACTGTTAAACACCTCATTAACAGGGTCCATATGACACAAAATAGAATCTCTAAAGTCTACAGCATTTCTGTGGCATTCATAGTAAACCCAGCAATTCCTTGCCTCCCACCCAGCTGATTTTCCTGAATCTCAGGTAACATATTCCTTGATAATAACAGTAATAGACAATTAAAGACCATAGAGCTCAGAATTTACAAACTCTAATTGAACCACAATCAACATCATGAGTTAAAAACAATTCTCAATCTTTACTGACCTATTAAAGGTCAGTGACCTTAAAGTTTGATTGAAATATGAAATAAAGTAATGACAGCGTTGCATATTCCCTAACGTTAACTACTTTCCCCGATGCATTAATATGTCAATATTTGTGCAACATGCACAGATGGAAACTGATCATCATCTAGAGCTCAGAATCGTGCAGTTTGTGAGATGACACAATGATATGGATTCTCTCTTGAGACTGATTTGTATATTCATATGGCTCATTTTAGCATAAATTCATCAAACAAAGTAGAATGCAAAATGGACCTCCCATCCGAATATTCCAGAACAGGTTCCTGCCTTTTCAGACCAGTCAATCAGTTTAAATTAGCCACCAAGGATCAGGGTGCAACAATAACCTCTCGTATCATTGCAGGAAATGTCAAGTGACTTACAGATCCTATAAATTATTTTCAAATAAATATGAATCACTTTTTTAATGAATACAGTCAGTAGTTTTGTTTTGTTCCAAATGGCTGTCAGATGCTTGTCATTACAAGAAACTTCCCAATGCATTGTTGAGAACGAGTGTAGCTGAAGAAATTGTTTATGTCATGTGTTCTCACTTTTGCTGTAAATCTATTTATAAGTGTAGTCACTTTTGTTATTCATTGATTACACAGAACAGAAATAGATGAGGCAGGATTGTTCCAATCCCCCCAAAAAAATGCCACTAACATGACAGGGTGAGTGGATTAGCAATTGGCTGACAGCCAGGTTCTCCATCCAATTTTAAAGGCAGCAGCAAACAATGGCTGCTGTTAGGGTGCTACCCACAAGCGACCAGATCTATCAGAGGTCTAGAAGCCCAACAGCACCACCTGGAGGGCTTTGGCTGTTGGAAGAAATAAATATCTTAAGATATTTGGCAAGAAAACACCTCTGGGAACTGTACTCCCTGCCTCTGCAGCCCTTGCTTTGATTTAAAAAAAATCTCCCACACTGCAAATGGGGTCCACTCAGCTGTTGGCCTCTGTATATTGTGGAGTGTGTTTTTTTGCTAAAGACCTGTATTACAACACGGCGGTGAACCCCTCTGTTAATTAAACCAAATACCCAGAAAAGCTCACCTTGTCTCGTAATCTGTTAAAAAAACAAGTGACAGAAAACTCCCAAATTCCACTATTTAAAGAAAATCATACCAATTTATTTGTTAACTCTAAAAGTGAACATTAAACAACAACAATTCACAACTCTAAGCTCCTCTTTCTCTTGACTGCTTATTACCTGCCTCCAGCTCTATAACAATATGCTGTTCCAATAAACCGCTTATTAAAATTACATCACTTTTATTTCAAAACTGCACAACGGCTGTTGTCATCATTATCTTTTTTCTTTTGGCTGAGATTTTCCTTGGGTTGTCTTCTTTCTTTTTACTGCAAATATGTTTCATATGAAAAGGAATCTTTGATAGAGATTGTTTCCTAATTTCTTGCTCTCTCTCAATGGCAGTTGTTCTGTCTCCAATTTTCAAAATGCCTGAATTTTTAAATCTGAAAATGTGTTGCTGGAAAAGCGCAGCATGTCAGGCAGCATCCAAGGTGCAGGAGAATCGACGTTTCAGGCATGAACCCTCCTGCTCCTTGGATGTTGCTTGACCTGCTGCGCTTTTCCAGCAACACATTTTCAGTTCTGACCTCCAGCATCTACAGTCCTCACTTTCTCCCTGAATTTCTAAATCCCCAACATCAGATTATCCCATTGGCTCAATTCTCACAAAATAATAAATTCAAACTCAATTGGGTTTTAGTATCCTCGGGTATAATTTAAACTGACTTGTTAAATATGAATTGTTGTCAAAACAGCAACCAACTCAGGTATCCATTTCACAGCCAAATGTTACATATTTTCAATTTTTCAGTACACTCTGGGACTGCCATCTAGTTATATCACAAGTGCTCGTAAGGTCTCAGTTCAGAAAAGCATTCATTCTCCCTTAAAGGTAGAGTACACGCCTTCAACTTCATAACATCAGGTTTTTGAAAAAAGGCCCATTAATGGGAGCTTTGCTTATTTAACATAGCAGTCTGATCATCATTAAAATTTCCTGATGGTGATGGGAGGTAGTTGATTTTACTACTTACTTCTTAGGCGAGGGGGTCTCAAAATTCTGCTATGATAATTTACAACACTTTTGCCACAAATGATTATTCTTTGCTTTCATGTAATACACACATTTGTGTAACATGATTTTGGAATAGAAAATGCTGGTTCAAGATCTTCCTCAATAATTCTGAAGCAGTCTTCAACATAACAGAGAAATGCATTGTGCTACTCATTGGAAATCTGCTGCGTACAGAAAATTCAGTGAGTATCTTGACACAGTGACATTTGGGTTCACAGCTTGAGGGGCACCACTCCACATGAAGCATAGGACAAAACAGGAAATAGGCTTGAACTACCATAGCCAATACAAGGATTGAATCTGTTCTGTTGTCATCATGTCGCACCATATTCTAACTGTCTAGCCGAATAAGTAATTTATTTCCAACCTGACCATTGTAATGTATTCATTAATTTGTCGTAGTTTGTTTTCCATTTAGTATGCAGTGTCTATAAAATTTGTAAAGTTCCTGTTTGTCAACCTGTCAATCCAAATTTGATCTCACTCACGAACTCATTTTTCATCATGGACTCTTTGTTGCCTCTATTAGTATTCTTTCAATAATAGTTGAAAACCCAATTGCTCTGTTGAAATCAATTGTTCTCAGTATATTACCTTTGGAAATGTTACAGATCAAGATGTATTTATGATCAATAATTATACACGAAAGTGTAAATGGAGGGATTAGCTTTCCTCAGTAGAATTTCTCAGTTATCATATTTGAGTGATTTTAAGAGCCTTTTATGAAACCATGTTAATCATTATTAAAATCTATTTGTTTTCAAATGGCACTTGAACTTCAAATCTTGTCCAACATTTTAACACTAACAAAGTTTCTCTGTTTAAAAAATGACGATGTTTGAATTACAAGAATTTTGACTGTATTAAACTATTTGTGTATGCCTGATCTTTACTTAACACAGACAATGTCCTTGCCCACCAACGGATTAAACGGGATTACTCAATGAACAAATATGGTAAGTCAAAATATAAAATACTGTAATAAAACACTATATCAATAGGAGTAACCATGTCCACTATCTTTTCATGGGGACAAGTCAAGACAGTAACAAAACGTACATTGGGAAGATTTGAGATCTTGTTTGTTGGTTCAGTTCACCGTGGTTGTTTATAGCCCAATTGAGCTCTTTACTCCTTCTTTTTGATTTTGATATATCTTTGCTGAACTTTGTGAAATATCTGCCTAAATGTCTGCCACTGCTCATCCACTGATCTTCCCCTTAGTCTACATTTCCAGCCTGTTTTAGACCACCCTCTTTACATTCCATTGTAATTAAGTTGAGGACACTGGATCGAGACCGATTTGATCATCCATAAACTGAACTTGAAATTTTATCATGTTGTGACTACTAATCTCAGAGAATCCTGAAGTATGAAATCTCCTTTTAATCCTATTTCATTCCATGTTACTAGATTTAAAATAACTTGCTCATGGCTATGTTCTATAATGTACTGCTTTAAGAAATAACCCCTAATGCTCTCCATAAATTTGTCTTTCATGTTATCCTTCCTCATCTGATTCATCCAGTCAGCAAGCAGATTAAAAGCACTCATCTCAATTGTAGTACCCATTTTACAGGCTTCACTATTCCACGATTTATAATTTATTCTACTATGAGCCAACTATTTGAGGAGGTTTCCTGCTGAAGGGCTTTTGCCCAAAATGTCGATTTCGCTGCACTTTGGAAGCAGCCTGAACTGCTGTGCTCTTCCAGCACCACTAATCCACAACTATTTGAGAAATTGACGGACAATGCTTCTTTCCCTTGTCATTTTTCATTTCTCCCCCAAAACTGATTTCACATTATGAGCTATTCTATCTATTTTGCAACCCCACCACTGCAATGATACCTCAGTTTGTTTACAAAGCTCCCCCACCTCCTTTTCCTTTTTTAACAATTATTCTAGAAGATCGAATACCCTTGAATATTATGTTCCCAATCTTCAAAACCCTGCAAACATATCTCTATATCAGCTATCAAGTCATTTTCATTTATCTCCACTTATACCATCATCAATCTTATTACAAATGCTTCATGCATTCAGATAAAGAGCCTTAAATTTTGACTCTTTACCGTAATTACTTACTTGTTTCACATTTCTGAGATATTCTTCTACATTTATTTTAGCTTCAGTGATTCTTCTACAAACTCATTAATTTTGATGAAGGTTTAAAATCAATTAATGTACACTTGACAATTGTGTTCAGTTATATCAAAAATGAAATACAGTGTTTTGTAAAGAAATTCTACTTTGAGACCACAAAGTATTGCTTCTGTTTATTAATAAAATAAAGATCTTTATTTTATGATAGATGCAATTACTTAGAGAAGTTACGACAATCAAAGCCTGTATTGAATGTAAAGGAATTAATACTGGATTAGATGCTAAAAGCTGTCAAACTGTGATATGAGCTAAATTCAACTAAAACATGTTTTTCCTAGAACTGGATGGGTCTGCCCTCACACAAACCTTTAGGCATGCAAGGGATATTTACAGCACCACTTATGAAGGACCTTGTAAGTATACGTTTGTATTTCTTTCGAACATTATGAATATTCAATTGCTTCATCCCTCTGAAATACAAGATAACATAGAAATAGTCGTAACTGTGATGTTTTGACGGTTGTTCTAATGGAGGGATTCCTTTTTTTTAACATTTCATTAGATACCTGCAGGACATGGGGACAAGGAGCAATCAGGACATATACTGATGAATTTTACCATATGGTATCAACATGTAAATACATTCTGACTCGCCACTGTCAAGACTTTGTGGAAGATTTTAATGTGGAAATTCAAAGAAGCTCAAATGGCAATTTGCAACACATCTTCATAAAAATCGAAGGTGTTTCTATTGTGGTGACAAACCAGAAAATTGCAGTTAATGATGCTGTGTAAGTTAAGCTTTTATTGATTGATTTTAAAAATGCTCAACATCTTCCAGGCATTGAACTGGTGTAAACCTGACCGAAACCAATGCTGACCCCATATTCCAGCATCCCCATTCCTCAATTCTCCTTGCTAACTGACAACTTGTGTCAGGGATTCAAAGAACAGTAAAGCATAGGAACAGCACAACAGCATGCCCAAGAATATCAAAATACCCCTTCTGAGACTCACTGTGTCTTTCTCCTTTGTGAATACTATTGCAAAGTATTTGTTAAGGACATCACCCAGCTCCTCCTACTCCATGTATAAATTCCCTCTGTTTCCTTATGTGGACCGACCCTTTCCCTAGCTATCCTCTTGCTCCTTATAGATGTATAAAACACATTGGGATTTTCCTTAATCTTCTTTGCCAAAGACATTTCATGGTTCCTATTCACTGTGCTAAGTCCTTGTTTAAGTTCTTCCCCATTATTTTTGAGAGACATGTCTATTTTCAGTTATCTGCATCTTATGTATGCCTCCTTTCTCTTTTCGACTAAATTCCCTGTTTCCTTATTATTTTCTACTTTCATTCAAACAATTCTTTTGGTGTCAACTCCTATTTCATTGACAGTTGCCCAATATGGGAGTTCCTTTGAGAAAATTATTTGTTCTTTTCAAATAAGAGACACTCATATTTCATTATATTTTTTCTTTTGTATGAATGGACAGCTTTGATTATTCAAATAGATTCCAACATTGCTAAATACAGTATTATTGTACAGATCATTAGCCTGATTAAATGATTAGATTAGATTACTTGCTGCGTGGAAACAGGCCCTTCGGCCCAACAAGTCCACACCGACCCGCCGAAGCGCAATCCACCCATACCCGTGCATTTACCCCTTCACCTAACACTACGGGCAAGTTAGCATGGCCAATTCACCTGACCTGCACATCATTGGACTGTGGGAGGAAACTGGAGTACCCGGAGGAAACCCATGCAGACACGGGGAGAATGTGCAATCTCCACACAGTCGGTAGCCTGTGGCGGGAATTAAACCAGAGTCTCCAGTGCTGTGAGGCAGCGGTGCTAACCAGTGTGTCACCGTGCAGCCCAAAAATATTAAAGCAAGTTCAATAGTTAAAGCTTCAATATCTTTTCATTCATTATTTTCTTTTAAACAGAACTTCATTGCCATATAATGACAGAATGATTAATATTCAACAACATGGAGTCAATGTGCGCTTTTCAAACAGGAAACACACTATAGTTCTGCTTTGGAATTACGAAGATGCACTGCAGGTGAGAACATTTGGAAAAATTGAAGCGTGCATCATTCATTATAATCTAGAGTTAATAGAATGATTTAAAAGAATTTTTAAAAATTAACTTCTTTCTTTTTTTTCCTTAATTTCATTGTTGAACAGTGATAGAGTCATAGAGATGTACAGCAAGGAAACAGACCCTTCGATCCAACCCGTCCATGCCGACCAGATATCTCAACCCAATCTAGTCCCACCTGCCAGCACCCAGCCCATATCCCTCCAAACCCTTCCTATTCATTTACCCATCCAAATGCCTCTTAAATGTTGCAATTGTACCAGCCACCACCACTTCCGCTGGCAGCTCATTCCATACCTGTACCATCCACCATATGAAAAAGTTGCCCCTTAGGTCTCTTTTATATCTTTCCCCTCTCGCCCTAAACCTATGCTCTCTAGTTCTGGACTCTCTCACCCCAGGAAGAGACTTTGTCTATTTATCCTATCCGTGCCCCTCATGATTTTATAAACCTCTATAAGGTCACCCCTCAGCCTCCGACGCTCCAGGGAAAACAGCCTCAGCCTGTTCTGCCTTTCCCTGTAGCTTAGATCCTCCAACCCTGGCAACATCCTTGTAAATCTTTTTTGAATCCTTTCAAGTTTCACAACATCTTTCCGATAGGAAGGAGGCCAGAATTGTACATAATATTCAAAAGTGGCCTAACCAATGTCCTGTACAGCCGCAACATGACCTCCCAACTCCTGTACTCAATATTCTGACCAATAAAGGAATGCATACCAAACACCTTCTTCACTATCCTACCTACCTGCGACTCCACTTTCAAGGAGCTATGAACCTGCACTCCAAGGTCTCTTTGTTCAGCAACACTCCCAAGGACCTTACCATGAAGTGTATGAATCCTGCTAAGATTTGCTTTCCCAAAATGCAACACCTCGCATTTATCCTAACTAAACTCCATCTGCCACTTTTCAGTCCATTGGCTCATCTGGCCCAGATCCTGTTGTAATCTGAGGTAACCCTCTTGCCTGTCCACTACATCTCCAAGTTTGGTGTCAGCTGTAAACTTACTAACTGTACCTCTTATTCTCGCATCCAAATCATTTATGCAAATGACAAAACGTAGAGGGCCCAGCACCGATTCCTGTGGCACTCCACCAGTCACAGGCCTCCAGTCTGAAAAACAACCCTCCACCACCACCCTCTGTCTTCTACCTTTGAGCCAGTTCTGTATCCAAATGGCTAGTTCTCCCTGTATTCCATGAGATCTAACCTTGCTAATCAGTCTCCCATGGGGAACCTTGTTGAACGCCTTACTGAAGTCCATATAGATCACATCTACTGCTCTGCCCTCATCAACCTCATCAAAAAACTCTATCAAGTTTGTGAGACATGACTTTCCACGCACAAAGCCATGTTGACTATCCCGAATCAGTCCTTGCCTTTCCAAATACATGTACATCCTGTCCCTCAGGATTCCCTCCAACAACTTGCCCACCACCGAGGTCAGGCTCTCCGGTCTATAGTTCCCTGGTTTGTCTTTACCGCCCTTCTTAAACAGTGGCACCACGTTTGCCAACCTCCAGTCTTCTGGCACCTCACCTGTGACTATCGATGATACAAATATTTCAGCAAGAGGCCCAGCAATCACTTCTCTAGCTTCCCACAGATTTCAAGGGTACACCTGATCAGGTCCTGGGGATTTATCCACCTTTAACCATTTCAAGACATCCAGTACTTCCTCCTCAGTGATCTGGACATTTTGCAAGGTGTCACCATCTATTTCCTTACAATCTATATTTTCCATATCCTTTTCCGCAGTAAATACTGATGCAAAATATTCATTTAGTATCTCCCCCATGATTTTGGGCTCCACACAAAGGGCGCGTTGCTGATCTTTGAGGGGTCCTATTCTCTAGGCGAAAGTGAGGACTGCAGATGCTGAGCGATCAGAGCTGGAAATGTGTTGCTGCGCTTTTCCAGCAACCCATTTGGGGCCCTATTCTCTCCTTATTTACCCTTTTGCCCTTAATATGTTTGTAAAAACCCTTTGGATTCTCCTTAATTCTATTTGCCAAAGCTATTTCATGTCCCCGTTTTGCCCTCCTGATTTCCCTCTTAAGTATACTCCTACTTTCTTTATACTCTTCACAGGATTCACTCGATCTATCCTGTGTATACTTGACATATGCTTCCTTCTTTTTCTTAACCAAACCCTCAATTTCTTCGTCATCCAGCATTCCCTATAACTACCAGCCTTCCCTTTCACTCTGATAGGAATATGCTTTTTCTGGATTCTTGCTATCTCATTTCTGAAGGCTTCCCATTTTCCAGCCGTCCCTTTACCTGAGAAATTCTGCCTCCAACCAGCTTTCGAAAGTTTTTGCCTCATACCGTCAAAATTGATCTTTCCCCAATTTACAACTTCAACTTTTAGATCTGGTCTATCCTTTTCCATCGCTATTTTAAAACGAATAGCATTATGGTCGCTGGCCCCAAAGTGCTCCCCCACTGACACCTCAGTCACCTATCCTGCCTTAGTTCCCAAGAGTAGGTCAAGGTTTGCCTGGTCAGGTCCACGCCCCCTACAACCCACCCTCCCATCCTGACACTTTCCCCTGCCACCGCAGGAACTGTAAAACCTGTGCCCACACCTCCTCCCTCACCTCTATCCAAGGCCCTAAAGGAGCCTTCCACATCAAAGTTTTACCTGCACATCCACTAATATCATTTATTGTACCCGTTGCTCCCGATGCGATCTCCTCTACATTGGGGAGACTGGGTGCCTCCTAGTAGAGCGCTTTCGGGAACATCTCCGAGACACCCACACTAATCAACCACACTGCCCCGTGGCCCAACATTTCAACTCCCCCTCCCACTCTGCCGAGGACATGGAGGTCCTGGGCCTCCTTCACCATTGCTCCCTCACCATCAGACGCCTGGAGTAAGAATGCCTCACCTTCCGCCTCGGAACACTTCAACCCCAGGGTATCAATGTGGACTTCAATAGCTTCCTCATTTCCCCTTCCCCCATCTCATTCTAGTTTCAAACTTCCAGTTCAGCCCTGTCCCCATGACTTGTCCGGACTTGTCCGACCTGCCTAGCTCCTTTTCCACCGATCCACTCCACCCTCTCCTCCCTGACCTATCACCTTCATCCCCTCCCCCACTCACCCATTGTACTCTATGCTACTCTCTCCCCACCCCCACCCTCCCCTAGCTTATCTCTCCATGCTTCCAGCTCACTGCCTTTATTCCTGATGAAGGGCTTTTGCCCAAAACGTCAATTTCGCTGCTCGTTGGATGCTGCCTGAACTGCTGTGCTCTTCCAGCACCACTGATCCAGAATCATGTTTTGCACCTTCTGATGTGAGGCATACTTCTGTTGAATTAATCTAAAGCATCTCATTTGATTGGAAGATCAATTTCCTCATTGTTTAATGTAATGGGAATACATTTATCAAACCATTTGAAAATTTGCAACTGTTATATTTATTATTTAAAGCATCTCTCTTTCATTTTCAGGTAACAGTTGATGCACAGTACCAGGGACAATTATGTGGCCTTTGTGGACCTTCTGATGCAAGTGTCTCAACAACTTATGGTAAAACTAAATAAATGTTTTTTTTTGTCCTACTCTATGAAACATATCTTCACTTTATTTAGTATTCTGTCCAGCACAATCATATTTAAGTTTGCCTAAAAATAGTTTAAGTGATTGAAAGAAAAATAAATCAAGTTAATTTTCTATTTGAACTTTGCAGATTCAGACTATATCCGATCATTCAAGCTGGATGCTGCACTTGTTCCCTGCACTACCACCATTCCTGAAAATATTACATGCAAAGCTGAGGTAAACCACATAGTTCCAGAGAGAAGTTAAGGGATGGACCAAGTTCTGAAGAAATGACATACAAATTTGAATGGGCTGAGGAGCCTGGTGACACAAACACATATATAGCCTTTCAGCCTATCACCCCAAGAAACTAATGGTGAAACTGCTTCCATTGATTTATTTTTCAAGCAAATTATTTACTCAGCAACATTAGTCACAGTTAAGGCACCAGTGAACCAGCTGGGCTTTTGCAAGTTTGACAGATTTCCTTGTGGGGGTGGCATTTGCGCATCTAATAATTTGAAGTACAAACTGCAGAAAAACAGTTTTTACATGAATGGAACTTATTGCTAGGATTATAAATGTATATTAATATTAACATGTAACAACTTATTGATATTTAAATTTAATCAGTTTTGAGTGGATATTAATTTCTATTGAATTATAAAGTATCAAATCCAACAAGCAGACTCTGTTTGGGAATGATCAAAGAAAGTTGGGATAATAATGGAAAGTTGGCAGTGAGGATTCTCAAATGCTAAAAGTCTCACTTTTTAACCAAGTATTAAATGGCCAGATGAAATTCTCACTTGTCAGTGACAAAGTGGCAATTAGTTGATTTCAGATACAGCCCAATGTACTATCGCAGTAATTTTATTACCATATGTCCATATTCCTGTCCAAGTACCAAATGCACCTATTGAGTCCATAATGTTCATTTATTTAAATATGCAGCTTTTTACTGCACTTGCATTATGTCATGGACTGGTTAATGTAGTTTTATTGCTTATCAATGTTTCATTTCCAATTGGAAACAATTTTATTTGCTTAATTTCTTCAATTTATTTCCTCAGTCATAGACATGTTTCCATAAGATCAACGAATTTCATCTCATTCGATTTATTGCAGCACAAAATACTGATTGGAATTTGATTGGTTAACTTTCTAAGTGTTGTTTTATTTCTCATGTTCAGGTCTGCTCAACCATATCAGATCTTTTCACATCTTGTTCTACCAATGCCATTGAAAACAAATACATAGAGATGTGTCAGAAGGATGTTTGTGCTTGTAACAGAAATGGGGGGTGTAAGTGTGCCAATTTTGCAGAAGTATCACGTCAGTGTGGACATTCAAATTCTTCAAACTGGAAGACATGGAGACAATCGATTGATTGTGGTAAGTTATCTTTGCAAAGTCAGGCAGAACTCTAACTAAAGTCCTTCAATGGAAGTAAATCATTTCAATCATAAATTAACTTAAAAGAAGGATTTTCACAAAGTTAAAAATCACACAACACCAGGTTATAGTCCAACAGTTTTATTTGGAATTACTCAGTGTGCTGCTCCTTCATCACAAACACCTGATGAAGAAACTGCACTTCAAAAGCTTGTGCTTCCAAATAAACCCATTGGACTATAACCTGGTAAAAACAATGACTGCAGATGCTGGAAACCAGATTCTAGATTAGAATGGTGCTGGAAAAGCACAGCAGTTCAGGCAGCATCAGAGGAGCAGTAAAATTGACGTTTCGGGCAAAAGCCCTTCATCAGGAATACAGGCAGAGAGCCTGAAGGGTGGAGAGATAAGTGAGAGAAGGGTGGGGCTGGGGAGAAAGTAGCATAGAGTACAAAGGTGAGTGGGGGAGGTGTGAAGGTGATAGGTCGGGGGGGGAGGCGGAGTGGATAGGTGGAAAAGGAGATAGGCAGGTAGGACAAGTCATGGGGACAGTGCTGAGCTGGAAATTTGGAACTAGGGTGAGGTGGGGGAAGGGGAAATGAGGAAACTGTTGAAGTCCACATTGATGCCCTGGGGTTAAAGTGTTCCGAGGCAGAAGATGAGGCATTCTTCCTCCAAGCATCTGGTGGTGAGGGAGCGGCAGTGAAGGAGGCCCAGAACCTCCATGTCCTCGGCAGAATGGGAGGAGGAGTTGAAATGTTGGGCCACAGGGGTGTGTGGTTGATTGGTGCGGGTCTCCCGGAGATGTTCCCTAAAGCGCTCGGCTTGGAGGCATCCAGTCTCCCCAATGTAGAAGAGACCACATCGGGAGCAATAGATACAATAAATGATATTGGTGGATGTGCAGGTAAAACTTTGATGGATGTGGAAGGCTCCTTTGGGGCCTTGGATGGAGGTGAGGGAGGAAGTGTGGGCGAAGGTTTTGCAATTCCTGCGGTGGCAGGGGAAGGTGCCAGGATGGGAGGGTAGGTTGTTGGGGGGCGTGGACTTGACCAGGTAGTCACGGAGGGAACAGTCTTTGCAGAAGGCGGAAAGGGGTGGGGAGGGAAATATATCCCTGATGGTGGGGGTGTTTGGAGGTGGTGGAAATGTCAATGGATGATTTGGTTATGCGAAGGTTGGTAGGGTGGAAGGTGAGCACCAGGGGTGTTCTGTCCTTGTTACGGTTGGAGGGATAGGGTCTAAGGGCGGAAGTGCGGGATGTGGACGAGATGCGTTGGAGGGCATCTTTAACCACATTGGAAGGGAAATTGCGGTCTCTCAAGAAGGAGGTCATCTGGTGTGTTCTGTTGGGGAACTGGTCCACCTGGGAGCAGATACGGTGGGGGCGGAGGAATTGGGAATACGGGATAGCATTTTTGCAAGAGGTAGGGTGGGAAGAGGTGTAATCCAGGTAGCTGTGGGAGTCGGTGGGTTTGTAAAAAATGTCGGTGTCAAGTCGGTCGTCATTAATGGAGATGGAGAGGTCCAGGAAGGGAAAGGAAGTGTCGGAGATGGTCCAGGTAAATTTAAGGTCAGGGTTGAATCTGTTGGTGAAGTTGATGAATTGCTCAACCTCCTCACAGGAGCACGATGTGGCGCCAATGCAGTCATCAATGTAGTATAGGAAGAGGTGGGGAGTGGTGCCGGTATAATTACGAAAGATCGACTGTTCTACGTAGCCAACAAAGAGACAGGCATAGCTGGGGCCCATACGTGTGACCATGGCTACCCCTTTGGACTGGAGGAAGTGGAAGGATTCAAAGGAGAAATTATTAAGGGTGAGGACCAGTTTGGCCAAATGAATGAGAGTGTTGGTGGAAGGGTACTGTTGGGGATTTCGGGAAAGGAGGAAACGGAGATCTTGGAGGCCCCGGTCATGGCGGATGGAGGTGTAGAGGGATTGGATATCCATGATGAAGATGAGGCGTTGGGGGTCAGGGAAACGGAATTCTTGGAGGAGGTGGAGGGCGTGGGTGGTGTCTTGAACGTATGTGGGGAGTTCCTGGACTAGGGGGGATAGGACAGTGTCGAGGTAGGTAGAAATGAGTTCAGTGGGGCAGGAGCATGCTGAGACAATGGGTCAGCCAGGGTGGTCAGGCTTGTGGATCTTGGGAAGGAGGTAGAACCAGGAAGTTCGGCGTTCCCGGACTATGAGGTTGAAAGCTATGAGTGGGAGATCCCCTGAGGTGATGAGGTTCTGTATGGTCTGGGAGATGATGGTTTGGTGATGGGGGGTGGGGTCTGGTGTTGTGTGATTTGTCTATCCCAGTGCAACACTGACTCCTCCAAATCAAGATTTTAACAATCATCATTAGCTGTTTAACATTAATGTCCAAGTCAAATGATAAAATCAAAAGCCTTTTCCTTTCAGCACCACCAATCTGTCCTGGCGATCAGATATACATGGAGTGTGGCCCTGCCTGCAAGTCAACTTGCTCTGACCCAAACCCTCAGCAACAATGTGATCAGTGTGTGAATACCTGTGGTTGCCCAGAAGGTAGTTATGTTTAAGAGTTATTAATTGTTCAACTTTCTTTTAGAATAATTCTACTTAATGTTATTATTGCACTTCCAGAAAATAAAAGTATTTTTTAAAGTGCTTGGCTTTGCAGTGAAAAGGTAGAGTCAACAAAATTATGACAATAGGAAAAAGATTAAATTTTTTTTTGTGTTTCTTCTCATAACATCCACGAGCTTGTTTCTCAATTTTTAAATGATTTCTTGAAACATTTCTTGTTTCATATGACTGTTGTTTGATTAAACGCATCAAAGAAATTTCCCTTAAAAGATAGGAAGAACTGAATGAAGTTTCAGGCAATATTCATGCAATTTGCATTTTTTGTAGAAGAAGCAATGCATTTCCACTTTAATAATATGATATTCCCATGTACCTTTATAGTTCAAGGAATCACATGTACAATTTGGGTAGATTTGTTGAAGCTAGCATTAGATGTTCAGAGTGAATGGAGCAAAGTATTTTGAGAATAAAGATGAAATAGTTGGAAATAGGCATTGAAAATCAGAATGCAATGGATGCTGGAAATGTTAAAAAAGAAAATAAAGTCCCTCTGAAGGAAACACTATTAAAACTCACAAATGATGCATATCAGTCTAACTTGTCTTGTGTACTTTACAATGGAGGTCCAGTACAGCCAGTAAGTTCAGTCTCCAGTATTATTGTTTATTTAAATTAGTTTTTTCTCTTTGGAAGTTTCAAATAGATAGAGGATTAGAACCATGGGCAGAATTTTATGTTGGAAGGAAAGATAGCTATCAGCCAATAAGCCCAGTGAAATAAACAAAAAGGAACTAAGGATGCTGGAAATCAGGAACAAAAATAGAAATCACTGAAAAAATCTCACCAGGTCTGGCAGCAACTGTGGAGAGAAATCACAGCTAATGTTTTGGGTCTAGTGAGTCTTTTTCATGAAAAACCACTAAATACTGTCTTTGGAAATTTATCATGCTGTTGAGGTACTAACTTGATGGTGAATGAGACTTTTGCCCCTCATTGAGAGCAGTGTCAGATGAGCTGCTTGACCAGGTCTTAGTAATGGGCACCTTTGGGACTACAACTAGTCCCAAGAAGAGGGACCAATGCATCTCAGGCAAAAATGAGGACGTTGGTGGTGGCAGCAGTGGTGGTGTTTGGGGAGAATTTGGGCATCTTAGGGAGAGTGGCAAATGGGTAGGTTTAAAAGTCCATTTTGGGGAGGAAGGAAAAGGTTATGTTCTGAGGGTGCATGCAGGTAACTCTCTGAAGATAACAACCCTCCTTCCTTCCTGCCTGCACTTAACTAATATTTACTTCCACTCAGCTGCCCACACCAACCGTATTACACTGTGGACAGGGTAATATTTGGGTCAGGAGAAAGTGAGGACTGCAGATGCTGGAGATCAGAGCTGAAAATGTGTTGCTGGAAAAGCACAGCAGGTCAGGCAGCATCCAAGGAGCAGGAGAATTGAGGTTTTGTTCTTCAGGAATGAGGAAAGTATGCCAAGCAGGCTAAGATAAAAGGTAGGAAGGAGGGACTTGGGGGAGGGGCGTTGGAAATGCAATAGGTGGAAGGAGGTTAAGGTGAGGGTGATAGGCCGGAGTGGGGGTGGGGGCGGAGAGGTCAGGAAGAAGATTGCAGGTTAGGAAGGTGGTGCTGAGTTTGAGGGTTGGGATCGAGACAAGTGGGGACAGGAGAAATGAGGAAACTGGAGAAGATGACCTGCAGTGTGCAGAGAGAGAAGGACTCACTGAAATCCTTGTAGAGGCAGGAAGAGAGCTTCTTCAAGGAAGGCATCCTTGCAAGAGGATTTGCAGTAGGTTAAAAATCTTCTAGGAGAAAGTGAGGACTGCAGATGCTGAAGATCAGGGGTTGGGGGGGTGGGTGGGGGGGGGGAGGAGGAGGTGAGTGAGCAGATGTGAGGGGTAATGTCTAGAAGGCCCAGTATTGAAAAAACCATCTAAGGGCAAAGTTCTGGCAAATTTTAAACAGTTCAACTTGGCACTGAATGTAAGAGTACTCATTCTTGCAGTAGAGTAATTTTTTTCTAAATTGTTATTGACTTAATTCATTTGCCTTTTCTCCATTGTATTAGCCTGAACCAACTTAGAAGTGAACAATTCTTCAACAAAACAGTTTGCATCTTCTGGTAAATGTCATGTTTCTTGTTATTTGCGATAAGCGAAAACACTGAGCTATTTACTTTGCTTTTCTTCAGGTACTGTTCTCGATAATTTGCGAGGTGGTGACAAGTGCATCAAACAAACAGAATGTCCTTGTGAATATGGTGGAACAGTATATGAGCCTAGAGAAATAAGAAGCACTTTCTGCCAGACTTGGTAACAATCATTACTTATTTAATTAATTATTAAACACATCAATGAATTAATATGAAAACTTTCAATGATAATACCTTGCTATAAATTACTTTGTTATGACTTTAGCATCTGTCAAGGTGGAATGTGGGATTGTGCTGATCTTGATTGCCCTGAAATTTGCAAGATTGAAGAAGGAACTCATATTACGACATTTGATGGCACATACTATAATTTGATTGGTGACTGTTTGTACTACGCTATTGTTGTACGTAAAATTTTACTGATCAGCTTTTCCAATTGTTGTTATTTAATTTTTGAAATAAATCCTTTACTTTAAAATTGCACATCTCTTCAATCAAAAACATTTCTATCTTTTGCAATTTTTAATTTTTCACAGACAAAAGACTGGTCAGTAAAAATTGAAATGATTCCATGTCAAACAGCAGTTAAGCAGACATGTTTACAGCGAGTGATATACACTAAGTATCAGGTAAAACTTTATAATATTCATCTGTACATTTTATATTCTAATTTGTTATATCCTAAATGTTAAAACACATTTTCATTTTTGTTCTAGGACATCTACATATTCAATAATGATGGCACTGTTGACTATAATGGAAATAGAGTGGAACCTCCTCTAGCAAATGGTAAAGTAGTTTTTATTTGAGCTCAAACAGATTAACAAACAGTAGTTATAAAAGAAGTTAATCTCTCCTTTATTTACAGGTGATATAACAATATTTTTCCAGTCTTCAATAGTCCTTCAAGTATCAACAAAGTCTGGGTTGAAAATGCAAATACAGATACATCCCATCATGCAACTTTACACCTCACTGCCCAAAAGTGCCAATGGAACCACCAAAGGTACAACATTCCACTAAATAGTACACTCCAGTGACTGGGTCTGAAACCAGCATCGTTCTGGTCCCTACAAATTCCCAATGATCAAGTTAGGCTAAAATCTCCTTGTTTAGACAAAACGAATACATTCTTGTGTAACCTTTCAAAGATTTGGGGTGCATGGTGGCTCAGTGGTTAGCACTGCTGCCTCACAGTACTATAGCTCCCAGGTTCAATTCCAGCCTTGGGTGACTGTCTGTGTGAAGTTTGCACATTCTCCCTCTGTCTGTGTGGGTTTCCTTCTACAGGTTAAGGTGAATTGGCCATGCTAAATTGTCCATAGTGCTAGGTGCATTAGTTGGAGGGAAATGGGTCTGGGTGGGTTACTCTTTGGATGGTCAGTGTGGATTCTTCATGAAATTGGCTGAATTATATTTAACTATCACAGCAGATTACATCTGACCATAACAGTTCCCTTATAATGGCCTGTGCTGTTCTATCTCCAGGTTTATGTGGAACCTTCAATCACAATGCAGATGATGACTTTCTAAATAACCAGGGCATCGTGGAGTACACATATTTGACTTTTGCTGACTCTTGGAGAGAAAGTGAGAATTGCCCTTCATCACAAGTGAATCCTGCCTGTGTCCATTCAGAAATTGGTAGGTTTGAATGGAATCTTCAAAGTGGTCAAATAACTTCTCTTTCTTTAAGAGGTTTTTTTGTTCCTCATCCTGTCTGAGTTCACTCCATTCACAAATAGCAGCCTCTCTCATTCTTTGAATCGGCATCAAAAGTTGATCTCATTGCTTTTATGCACATCAAAATTTTGAATTGATTGAAAATCCATTCACTCCAATAATCAGACAGAAACTGGGGATTGGAATCTCAAGGGATTTGTGAAGTGATCTACAGTGAGTTTCGTGGTTGGTTTTGGCTCATATTCCTCTAAACCCTTTCTATTCATGTACTCATTCAGATGCCTTTGAAATACTCACCTTCTCAGCAGTCCTTCATTCCACCCTCGCACCTCTCGGCAAAATCTAGGCAAAAGGGAATTAGATGAATATTTGAGAATGAACAATGAACAATGTACAAGAAGGCAGGAGAATGAAACGCATTGCTCGAAGGCTGTTTATTTCAGGGCTTTTGTTTTGGAAATATATCATTTCACTCTGTCTTAATTTCAAGTTTAATTTTCTTGTACCGGAATTTATATTCAATCAATTGGTATAAGGTTAGGGGAAATTTCTTAAAATTTCCCTTCAAACTCTTAGACTTTTAGATTATCGGAGTAACATTCCCTGAAGAAAATATTTTTATTTCTTGTAGATTGAGCTAAATTTATTTATTTTTGAAGTTTTTCATTGTCCATAATTTCCAGAATGCAGATTGAAATACATAAATGAAATTAGCTCAAATGTAACAATCGAGGAAGGTTATTTTTGAATATAAATATGAACAAACAGTATTTTCGATACAATCTGTTGAAAAATAATTAAACTCCTGATGCTTCTTGAAATCTCATGGAAATCACATCATGTGACTTAACCCCGGACACAGGCTTAGTTTATATCGATATTTGATGACCTGACTGGCTCAGAGTTAAGGCAAAGAGGGTTCAGCAAGTAACTTGTGAATCTAAAGTTTCTCTTGACTGCATCTGACACAAGCACTGGATTAAAATAGCAATGAAAGTGTGTCCACTAGTAGCCATCCCTTTCAGCACTCAAACAAATGAAGCAAAATTGACATTATACATGTGAAAATAAAAGGTTATGCAGCACATATCCCAACCCTTTCCATTTTCTATAATCATATCTTTTTTTTTCTTTTCAGGAATCTATATCAAACAGGAGTGTGCCTATTTAAAAGATCCTTTGGGTGCCTTTGCTGCCTGCCATTCTGTAGTGGATTTTGCTAAATATTATGAAGTATGTCAGAATTCTGTACAATCGTTTGGAAAGATAATATATCACAATTAAAATAAATGTCAAAATTTTCTTTGAAATTATGTTTAGTTTACTAAGTTGACAGTCACATCCTTGGAATAGAATTTTCTTCTTGCTCACAAATCCAGCACAGCTTTTAAATAGGAGACACTCAGTATGGATATTGTGCTGTGTCCTGTCAGTTTCGAATGAAGTATTATTGGCAATGGGTCTTAAGAGAAACAATAGCTCCTTAGAATGTATGTAACATATTTTGTAATGTTTAGGTGCACAAGTCAGATTGTGCTCCTAGACATTCAGATGTACCATGTTCCCATTATTTTAGCAAATCAATTTTGTCTACTGGGCAGAAATTTACAGATTAATTTTCTTAATCATTTCAATATAATTCAGAGTTATTAATGTTATATTTCTGGAAAAGTATTAATCAATTTAAATAAAAGGACATTTATTCTGTGTGCAGCATTTAAATCACAATGACATCTGCAATGGTGATATTAAAAGTGGTTATTTACATCAATGTATTTTTATTTTGTTGCATATTTTAGATGTGCAAGGTTGCTTCATGTAATTGTGAGAATGTCACTGATTGCATATGTGCTGCATTGGGAGGTTATGCTCATGCCTGTGCTGCTAAAGGCGTCATTGTGAATAGCTGGAGAAGATCAATTTGCAGTAAGTGGTTTGTAATCACATGACATGTTATAATCAGATATAGATGTAACAAAATAGCATTCAGAAGAGGAGAGCAGTGTTCATCTCCTCAGATCTTCTTGGGCATTCAAGTAGATCATGCTAAATTTGCACCTTGACTCCAATTTCCCATCATTGTTCCATTACCCTTGAGCTGTGTTCCTCTAATTCTCATCACTTGAACATCATTGTTCTACTTTTTTTGCTCCACTGTTTCTGGCTGTGCCTTCAGCCATCATTTGAGCTCAGAAATTCTTTCCATAAACCTTCCTGCCTTTCTATCTGTCTTCCTTCATTCCTCTTTAGAACCTATTCCCCAATCAATTTTTGGCCATCTGTCCTAACAGCTTCTTATTTAATTTACTGTTAAATATTACTTTATAGCATTCTTCTGAAGAACAGTGGAATGTTTTATCACAATAAATGTGTTTTATAAATAGCAATTTGTTGTTGCCTTTATCCAAACAAAAATCACTTTCAATATTTGTGTTGAAAGCTGCAAATAATCCTACTTCCACAGTCTTTATCAGTAAGGAATATTATCTTTGAATGACAATTCATCAATATTTTAATAGTGGGCTAATTTATTTATATTAAGACTTTGGTTTTAGCTCTTAAATTGTACGTAAGAGTTAATGATGTCTGTCTCCAAGCCCTTGCAACACTAGATAAAGCTTTAAGCTTCAATCCTTTTCTCCTTCTTTTGTGAAAGACAAAAAAATCCCAGAGTACGTAATCACTTTAAACTATTGTTCTAATCAATCTATTCAGAGATGTTATTGCACACCTCTGGAGTAGATAAGATTCGAAACTGGGGCTCTTGGCCCAAGTGTAGGGACAATACCACTACACCACAAGAGGATCCCCTGATACTATGACAGACGTCAGGAAAAGGTAGGCTTGGAACTGTCTTTCCCACTCCAGGAATAGGGACATCACCACTGTGCCGCAAGAGGGTCCCACAATTGCCTTACAATCTGATTACTATTGTTGTCACCGAACTCTCCCCAATAATATGAAAACACAATCAAGCTAGATTGTTATGGACCAGGCCTCAAAACATTTCAAGAAGGTAGCCCAGACCTTTCCACCCAGATGGGTGGTATGATGGCTCAGTGGTTAGCACTGTTGCCTCACAGCACCAAAGACCTGGGTTCAATTCCTGCCTCAGGCAACTGTCTGTGTGGAGTTTGCACATTCTCCCTATGTCTGCATGGGTTTCCTCTGGGTACTCTATTTTTCCCCCCCACAGTCCAAAACAAAACGTGCAGGTAAGGTGAATTGGCCATGCTAAATTCCCCGTAGTGTTAGGTGAAGGGGTAAATGTAGGGGTCTGGGTGAATTGCTCTTCAGAGAGCCAGTGTGGACTTGTTGGGCCGATGGGCCTATTTCCACACTGTAAGTAATCTAATCTTCACGTTTCTAGCAGGTGAAATGTGTCTATACCAGGAGTGATGCAGTTGGCCCAAGCACTTGGTTTAAAAAAAATCGAATTTATTTATATACGAACAAAAGAGAACAGATTATATAATAACATAACTTATCTGAAAACCCAATCGACTCTAACGCAAGTTAATGATGCTGTTCCAAATACTTGCAACATCCCTGTAAACACTCCCTTGTTTTAAAAAGGTAAAAGCAAACACAGGATTTTACAGGAGAGATGTCAGACAGACAGGATCAGTATTGCCCTGCTTCTTTGGGTCCAGCAGCCTCTCTGGGTTCCCAGCTAAAACTTGGCCAGCAACTGCAAAACAGCTAGACTGCTAAAACCAAACCAGAGTTAAGCTGAGAACTGGCCACTCCCCTTTCATTGTAAAACATAAAAGCTTCTTCGAGTAGAATCTTACAGAGGTTTATAAAATCACAGGGGGCATGGATAGGGTAAATAGACAAGGTCTTTTCCCTGGTGTAAGGGGGTCCATACTAGGGGGCATAGGTTTAGGGCGAGAGGATCAGAAATGTTTCTTGTGTAAACATGGAGGACCCGGACAGTTTATTTCTTTTGGTTGCAGAATGTGGAACATTGATGGGCAGTCTCGGATAAAAGGGCTATTCATTTGGAACTGAAATGAGAATGACTTTCAAATAAAAACAAAATATTGCAGATGCTAGAAATCTGAAATATAAAAAGAAATGAGAAAGTGGGAGAGAAACTCGGCAGCTATGGGAATAAGGAGCAGATAGGTTTTGAGTTTGATATGACTCTTTTTCAGCACTTTCTACTTTTATATTATTTGAGGAGACTTGTTGCTACCTCAAATTCTTGTGAATCATTGGATTTGTCTACCCCAGATGTTTGTAGGTTTTCCATCATACATTATATTTGAAACTGAGACTGTGAAGCATGTTGATCTCTTGGGGAGTAAAGGAATATTTGGGATTGGGCAGGAAAGTGAAACTGTAAATGATCAGCCAAGATCATACTGCTAAGGCAGATCAGCATCAAGGGGTCAAATGGTCTATACCTTTTCCTATTTCTTGCATTTTATTGTAAAAAAAAGGTTTGAAATTAGTGTATTTTGACATACTGAGGATGGATTAAAAGTTTAGCGGATCTGAGAGGAACCAATACAAAAAACAATACAAGAAACAGCTTTCTTCCTTTTTAAATAAGTAAGCTTAATGATATTATTATTGTCAAATTTATGTCAGACGTTGCTTGACGCCAGGTTGTAGTCCAACAGTTTTATTTGAAATCACAACTTTTCAGATGGCTGCACCTTTGTCAGATTCACCTCTGGTTTAGCACTCAGAAGATTGTGACTTCAAATAAACCTGTTGAACTATAACCTAGTATCGTCTGACTTCTGACTTTATCCATCCCACTTCAACACCGGCACCTCCACATCATGTTAATATTATCTGTCATAAAAGGAAGTAACAGTAATGGTGTGATACCTTTAGAAATAAAATCTCAATCATATTTATCATAATTTCATTCCGTACTAACAAGGTTTCAACTAAAGAACGAGACCAAAGTCTTGCTACATGTACAAAAAATACTGCTGCCATATTTTAAAAAAATAAATCTGTGGTTGGGATAAAAAAATTGCATTTTATCATTTATAAATATATTTTGCTTAATTAACAATATATTTTGCAGTATTCTGCACAGAGGACATGTAGTTGAAATAAATTGGCTGACGTGGAGCCCTTCCTGTTTGTTTTGTAGAGGTAACCTGCCCGAGCACTCAGGTTTTCCAGTATAATATGACAGCCTGTAACCGTACCTGCAGATATCTGTCAAAGCCTGATATCACATGTCAGGTTCAAGATGTTCCAGTTGATGGTTGTGGTTGCCCTGAGGGAAAGTACATGAATGAGAAAGGAGCATGTGTGAGCAAATCAGAATGCCCATGTTATTTTGGTGGCTTGATTGTGCAAAAAGACAACGCTATTACTGTTAACGGAGTTAGCTGGTGAGTACTTTAATTTTGCTTGGCTCAGTATCAAATATTAAGAACAAACGACTTTGATCAAACCAAGTTCAATTTTTCTCTCAGTAACTGTGTCGATGGAGTTCCTTCCTGCTTTGAGGATGAGCGAGACCCATCTGAAATAAAAGGTAAATAATTGTTTTCAATCTCTTTTAAAATGATTAGGAGATAATATTTAAAATTAAAATCAATGTATAAAGTAATAATTTACACAAAATGTGGTACTGTTCTTTTATTTAGATTGTGGATCAAAAATATTTTCAGACTGTCAGAATACTACAAAATGTAGAAAGACGTGTCAAACCCAAAACATGCCTTGCGTAAGTGACCCTAAACTTAAACTTTGCTTTTCTTAGTGAGAACTCACACAACACCAGGTTATAATCCAACAGGTGTAATTGGAAGCTCACTAACTTTGAAGTGCCACACCTTCATCAGGTGATTGTCCTATGTCTTAATTTATAGCCCAGTGGGTTGAAGAATGTCCTGAGGCAATTATTTTTGACAGGATCAATCACATAATGTATGAAATGATCAATTCTAGATGCTATAGAATTGTATCTAATGTTCTGAGACTTCCAATGAAAATTGTAACGCAAAGAGCAAAAGATTGCGGCTTCATGCAACTTCTGACTGTATTTTTTATCACAATAAATAATGGAAATATGACCTAATGTTTCACCTACATGATGATTAATCCATTCATCCTGTACATCTACATCACCAACACTGCCAGTTGACACATTGTGTATTCTCTTTTATGTAGCCAAATCCTTGTGTCCCTGGCTGTGTGTGTCCTGAAGGTTTGGTGGAAGATTACAAGGGAAAATGCATTTTACCAGAAGCGTGTCCTTGTTCATACGGTGGTGAAGTCTTCAGTTCAGGAGAAACAATCAAAAGTGACTGCAATGACTGGTGAGTTTGCATAAATATTGCAATCGAATATAATGAAACTACATGAACTAACTATACAAATTTGATGAAATAAATGATTTGGATGTGAACATGGGAGGAATGGTTATTAACTTTGCAGATGACACCAAAGTTGGTGGTGTAGTGGACAGCGAAGAAGGTTATCTCAGAATTTATGGGACCTTGATCAGTTGAGCCAACATGCCCAGTAGGTGCAGATGGAGTTTAATTTAGATATATGTGAGGTGCTGCATTTTGGAGGGCGAATCAAAGCAGGACTAATGCATTTAATAGTATTGTCCTGGGGAGTGTTGCTGAACAAAGAGGCCTTGGATTGCAGGTTCATAGTTCATTGAAAGCAGAGTTGCAAGGTAGACAGGGAAGGCATTTGGTACACTTGACGTTTTAGTCAGTGCATTGAATATAGGGGTTGAGAGGACATTGGTAAGGCCACTTTTGGAATACTGTGTGCAATTCTGGCCTCCCTGCTTTAAGAAGGATGTTGTGAAACTTGAAAGCATGCAGAAAAGATTTACAAGGATGGTGCCATGGTTAGAAGTCTTGAGCGGTAGGGAAAGGCTGAATAGGCAATTTCCCTGAGGGGCATGGATATGGTGAATAGGCAAGGTCTTTTTCTCAGCGTAGGAGAGTCAAAACCAGAGGGGATAGATTTAGGGTGATGGGGGAAGATACAGAAGAGACCTAAGGGGACCCCTTTTTCATGCAGAGGGTGGTGTGTGTATGGAGTGATTTGCCACAGGTAATGGTGGAGGCAGATAAAATTACAACATTTAAAAGGCATCTGGATGGGTATATGAATAAGAAGGATGTCGAGATATATGGACAAAATGCTGGCAGGTGGGACTAGATTAATTTAGGATATCTGGATATCTTTTTCTGTGCTGTACATCTCTATGACGCTATAACAACATTAATCTGTACCTTTCATATTGCAGCCTATGCAAAGGTGGTTTATGGACATGTACTGATCGCTCATGTCCAAAGACCTGCCTAGTTTATGGAGATGGTCACCACATAACGTTTGATGGAAAAAGATACCGCTATGATGGGAACTGTGAATATGCCATTGTCGAGGTAAATTATAGTGAGTCACGTTTAATAATCCATAAGACCATAAGACCAGAGGAGCAGAAATTTGGTCATTTGGCCCATTGATTTTGATTCGCCATTCAATTATGGCTGATAGGTTTTTCCTGCTTTTTTCCCTGCAACTTTTGATCCCCTTGGGCATTCAAGAACTTATCTATGTCTGTTTTAAATATACTCAATGACTTGTCCTCTACACCTTCTGAGACAATGAATTCCACAGATTTATCACTTTCTGGCTGTGAAAATTTCTCCTTATCTTCATTCTAAGAGGTCTTCCTTTACTCTAAGGCTGTGCTCTTGGATCCTCAACTTTCCTGCCAATGGAACATCTTCTTAATTAACTGGTCACTCTAACTTAGTTTATCATGTATTTCTCTTGGTTTTTTTTATGATCCTTCAGCTGTACCTTCTATAGAATTGCTTAGAAAATTTTGAATATGAATGTGTAAGGTTAATGAGTCCATAATAACAGGAAATGTGCTTACAAAAGCATGGACTTCAGTTATTCACAAAAGTAGTCGGACATCATTTTTCCAAGAGCAAGTAGCAATAAATGTTGGTATTGTCAGTGAAGCTCAGATCTCATGGATGTGTACAAATGTGCTGTGTAATTAGTATTCACTGGCAAACACTATAATTATTTAATCACCTTGATGCAATTTGAAACCAAGTCAAAAATGTAATGATGGTAGTAATATTCAATGATGGACAATAAATGGCTGTTGTCGAGGGGTAGAGAAGAGAGCCAATAGGAAGATAATTTGTTCTATGTGTTATGCACATCCATGTTATGTAATTACATTTGTATCAGCAGAAATGCTTTTGAGTGTATTCCAAAATATCACATTTTGCATTTATATACGTAACAACCTCAAAGAACTTCTGTTGTCTAAAGTCTGTTATGACTGTGATACTGGGTACATTGGAACCATTGCTGATAATTTAATATTGTTAGTTCAAATATTTTTACCTCAACCATGTTTTCCTCATTACTCCTGCAGACATTGCTGTCTTGCTGAGGTGAGGTTTCAGCAAGTCTTCCCTGGTACTTTATGATTACAAGGGTATTATACTTGCGTCCAAAGGTATTCGACCCAGCTCAGCAAGCACAGGGTTTTATGGTGTGATTTGTTGCACTTTCAGAATGTGCAGCATACTTTAGATTCACCTCAAGTTTACAAAGGCTGCATGTGGCAGGCTGGACAGGAAGTCTATAGATGACAACAGAAGCGGAGCTGAGGCAACAATGATGTAAGGTGAAGTTCTGGAAGTGGAGATAGGGGTTATGGTGTGAGCATGTGACCACAAAACTCACTTCTGGATCAAATGCAGCATTAGGTTTGAGAAAAGCACAATTCAACCTCAGATATTGGTTAAGGAGCTGAGAAAAATAGGGAAACTTTATGATTTCTGAATAATTAGCTGAAAATATTTTGCTAATCCATGTGGAATATCAGATACGCAGTCTGAGAACTTAAAGGCAGTAGAGTGTTCCAGAGAGTTACTGGTGAGTAAGAGCTGGTTTTCATTAGTGTTAGTGTGGTAACTAAAACTGGAACACTTAGTTTCAGTGTCAAGGGTTCATTCAACTGTCTGGAAACCTGGAACAATTCCTTGGTTATTCATCAGAAAAGTCAGCACAACTTCAATGCAGATGGGTACAGAGGAAACTCTGAGCCACAATTAACTGCTAGAAAGAGGAGGCATTATTGGATTTAAGTGGTTCATTAATAAACCTAATTGACATCCAGCCATAAATGGATGTGATTTCTGCAACGACGTCCCCTCAGCCACAACAATTTCCCAAAGAATTTTCTGACATGAGCAATTGGAAGCAGGTATATCATTGGCTCTTCTGCCATCTCCCTCCCACCACATGCTCCCCTTCATTCCTATACTGGCAGGCCCCATTGATTTCCAGTCACTGTGTTTTGGATGAAAGCAATAATGAGTCAACTTGTAGAGGAGAAAACAGAGGAGCTAAGGATGGATCCTTCACATGGGAGAAGATGGGGAGCATAGGAACAGGAAGCAAAAGTGTGATAGCTGCCTCTTTAGCTATGGTTAGAAAGATAAAGGTCAGATGTCATCATGAATGTTTTTCTTTAGTTAACAAGTTACGAATTACATTTGAATTGATCAGCTGGCATGCATCCCAGATTTCATGCCAAGATTTTAATGCGAAATTTCACTCAAGTCAATTTAATTTTAGGATCAATGTCAACGAGCAATCGGTACATTCCAAATACTGGCGGAGAGTGTTCCCTGCTGTGAAAATGGAGTGACCTGTTCACGGAATATCAGGATTATATTTGAGGTATCTATTTTGATTTATAACTTTGGGTTATATTGGGTATTTTGGTACATGAGCTAATCTGAAGTGATTACATTATGAATTCCTTTATTTTCTTACAGGATCGAGAACTAATTCTCTTGAGTGGGAATAGAGTAACTGAGGTGTCCCTTGGGAAAACGCAGTGCACAGATAATCTCTACACACTTCACACTGTTGGGCTCTATTTAGTCCTGAGATTTTCTAATGGGATTACTGTGATATGGGACAAACGTACAAGACTGTCAGTCACACTGGATGCAAAGTGGAAGGTAAGTAAAGCCTGGACATTCATAACCACTCCCTCACATCAGTTCATCAATACAGAAAACATAATCAGAAACTGGAAGTAATTGTGAGACTTTATGAACTTCTATGACAAGAACGGCTTATGTACTGTGTTTATCTAAAGTTACCGAACCACAGTGAAAATACTATGAGGGAAAGATGGAGATATTTCGAGAGTTTCTATTAGAGAATTGGCTGCAAGGAACACTCTAAGAAATATCTGGGCAATATTTATCTATTTACGTGTGGAAAAATGATAGAAAAATATAAAAAGGAAGTCCAGTGCCAGCTGGACAATATATAATCATTTACATATGAATGAGGAGTTAAATCATTCAACAGTGTAAAAAAAAAGCAAGCAGAATGGTAGCTATACAAAATAGAGTAGTTTCAAAGGTTGAGGACAACATGTTTTCACATGATGTTCAGAAGTGAGAAATGAGTTTGTTGAAATGAGAATGAGTGGCAGGAAACTAAGACTTTAAGATGACAGGGAGGTGATTCATGGTGCAGCTGGAGACCAAGGTGGGAAACAAACAGATCAAAGGCAAGTACTTGAAGCACTGGGCCTGAGGCTAAGGTGTTGGGAACAAAAGCATGAGAATGTAAAACAGAGCCATTATAGGTTGAAACAGTATTGTTCAGCATTACAAAAAATGGATGTAAGTTTACGCACTGAGCTGGAAGGTTTGTTTTCAGACGTGTCGTCACCATACTAGGTAACATCTTCAGGGAGCCTCCATAAAAAGACATGACCCACACTCACTAGTATCCTTACACACAGATGAGGAAGGACACCACTTCAACTGGGACAACACATACATCCTAGGACAAGCCAAACAGAGACATGCATGAGAATTCCTAGAAGCATATCATTTCAACTGGAACTCTATCAACAAATACATTGACTTGGATCCCATTTACCACCCCCTGATAAAAAGAACAGGACGTGACATTACTCCAGGAATGGCATCACCAATCCAAGGAAACCTAAACATATAAAGAGAAAGTGGGCCATACCACCTGTGCTTCATCCAGAGGCTCACTGATGATGTTACCTAGAAGGTGATGAAACCTCTGAAAACAAACCTCCCAGCTCAGTGAGCAAACTTACATCCAAAACCTCAACCTGAGCTACAAAGCTTCTCAAAGCTGGCTATCACTAAAAACTATTATTGAATTATACTTACAGTAAATGCTTTGCATTCAAAATTATATTACATACCTGAAATCAGAAAGACAAGATGCAAAATTAATTTGAGGCTATTATTTCTTGGGTTACCTTGGAAAGTACGATGGAACATTTATTATAGTTTAATAAATAGTAATTATTGGTTTAACTATTTTCATGTGTCTTTAAGAATAAAGTTTGTGGCCTTTGTGGAAATTTCAATGATGACATTGAAGATGATTTGAAAACAAAGTGGAACTATGTGGTGACCAGTCCTGTGGAGCTTGGCAACAGTTGGAAGACATCACAGTCCTGCTCTAATACAGTGAATCAAACATTCCCTTGTGAGAGAAATCCATATTGTTTAGCCTGGGCTCAGAAGAGATGCAACATAATCAATAGTGCAGTCTTTCAAGCTTGCCATAAAAAGGTAAAGTGATGAACAATTATAAAGAAATGTGTAACTCTTACAAAAAGCTCCAGTGATTTCTGATCCTATGGTACTTTATCAGGTTAACCCAACTCCATACTATGAAGCTTGTGTCGAAGAAGCTTGTGCTTGTGACTTGGAGGGAAAATATCTGGGTTTCTGTACCGCAGTAGCAGTATATGCGGAAGCTTGTAACAAGGTTGATGTTTGCATTCGCTGGAGAACTCCAGACCTGTGTCGTAAGTTGATATTTCTGTTTACATTGTTACAAAGAATCAAAGTGTAAGGCCCATAAGTTTATGCCAATAAGCATCGTAAAATGCAAGAACTGACTTTCTTTTAAATTGGAAACTGTTTTGTTTTAAATTTAAAGGTCAGGGGATTTAACTGTCTTGAGAGTTTACTCACACTTTTGCAAACATTCACCTTTATGTTTAACAATCCTAAACTTGACTTCACCCAAAGGGCACTTCAACATTCCCAAAGGTGCCCTTGGATCCTGTCCAAAGAGCATGAGTAAATGTAAACGTTTACATGAAAAGCGCAATGCACACAACTTGTGTTTTGAGCATCCAGCAAGTGAAAATTGAATCTGTTTAAAGGCAATTGTACATTTGTATCTGCAGCTGCCTCCATTATCCCGAGGTGTGCGAACTACAACCTTTATCCAGTCAGTGAGAAGGCAAGGTTTCCAGAATGTGGAGCTTCAGTACAATTTTGGCTTAGTTGGAGAAATCAACTTCCTCCTTGATAAAATTCAAGCTAGCTTGTACTTTGTATTGATGATTCAAATTGTGCTTGATTTTAAGATTATGTAAATGACTTATGAGCAAATTTTAATAGGTTTTGTTTCACATTACAGCTGTGTTTTGTGATTATTACAATGCTCCTGGTGAATGCAGTTGGCATTATCAGCCATGTGGAACACTGACAACAAAAACCTGCTCAGATCATTCCCTCGCAAAGAAGTTATCTGCAAATCTTGAAGGTTGTATTCCCATCATATTGCATCAAAACATATTCCTAAAAATTTATTTTCTTATAATCGGTTCTGCTGTAACATTTCTTCAATGCGAATTGGCTATGATGCGATTGAAAAATTTAGATCATTATTTGTAGAACGCAAACGTTCCTGAACCGTATTGGATATATTGCGATTCCGGGCCCATTGGCTTAAATGGTGCTGCTGTCCCCTGATTTTCTTAGAACGTGTTGTCACACAGGAATGGAACCATCGTGTTATATCAGAAGAGACTGTATTGTGATTGTAGACTGTAATTTCTGTTGCAATAATAATTGATTAACTAAATTTCCCCCATTCAGTTTGCACCTTTAAGAAAGGTTAAAAATTTCAGTTTCTAGAAGTCAATCTTTCAAAATGAAGATTTTTTTTTAGCTTTTTGCAATCCCATTCCATACAAGAAGCATAAATCATAAACTCATACATCCCAACTTTAGCACTTGCCTGATTTGTCTTTCAGTGCCTCTTGGAAACCACTCAACGGTCTGAGTGTGTTTTCTAACATAATAGGACAAATATATTTTGGTGTCTAACTAACGGATTAATTATTTTCTACTTCTAATTGAGAGGTCCAGCATTCACACATTTTCTGTTTATCTTCTTGTTGAATTTACTTTGTACTGTTTTAGGGTGTTATGCCAAATGCCCAGACAATGCTCCTTATTTGGATGAAAATACAATGAAGTGTGTTACACTCCCCCAATGCACTTGTTATTACGATGGAAGAATACTGCAACCTGGTGAAATAACATGGAATGCCTGTGAAAAATGGTACAGTTTCCAGATTAACACAGTTATTTGACTTGATCACTATTCAAATTCTGAAAGCAAAATCGTAATTGCAATGCGTCAGGGTTTTTACATTCTTTAACTATGAAATCATTCACTTGGAAATTTTGTAAAGAACAATCCTTAATAAGTTAACATTATTTCAGGGGATATCTTTCATTTAACCACAACCAGATCAGCTCAAATCCAGTTATGCTCGTGATTGACATCAGGAACAGAGACACAAGGGATGGGTCTTAGTGCTGCCTGATGCCTTGGCTCCCAAATACAGGATCTCACCCACGACTTGAACACTGTGGGCACTTTCGAATCCTGACACCTTATTATTGGTCCCTGATGTATACCCTTATCCTGTGCCTCAGTTACAGCACAGATTTTGATTAATTGTAGAAGGACATTTCATATAGTGAACCACTTTAATAATAGAAAAATCAATTTTATGCATTTCAAATTAAGAGAATTGATTATAAAATGGATATTTTGATAATTAAATACAAAATACATTTACAATGCTGTCCCAATTAAAGTAATGACCCTGTTGTTGACCATAAGATCAATGTTGCTACCTTTACTCCATCTTTCAAATTCCACTATAATCTATTCTTCTATCTATTTCGGTGGTTTTCTTCTGCAGTTTATACTTTTGCTTGTTTTCTGGTTTTCCAAGACCAGCCTATTTGTTGTTCCTTGTTCCCTGCACCACAGCTTTAGCACCTGACCTGTCAGTCCTTACGAACTTTTCGTGTTTTAGCAATTCTTCCTTTTTCCCTCTCTCTTGAATTTAAAAGCTTCCCACCAACCTCACCTCTACTTGTGATTGCAGAGGCTTCAATTTTATTTTTGCTTTTTCCTTCCTGGTTTGTATCTATTTATTATAGAGTAATAGAGATAAAGAGCATGCCAACAGACCCTTCAATCCAACTCATTCTTGCCAACCAGAAATATTAAATAAATTTAGACTCGTTTGCCAGCACTTGATCCACATTCCTCTAAACCCTTCCTATTCATACACCCATGCCTTTTAAATGTTTTAATTGTACCAGCCTCCACCACCTCCTCGGCAGCTCACTCCATACACACACCACTCTCTAGGTGAAAAGGTTGCCTCTTAGATCCCTTTTAAATCTTTCTCCTCTCATCTTAAACCTACATCCTCCAGGGTTTGGACTCCCACACCTCAGGGAAAAGACCTTAGTTGTTCAACCTATCCACGTCCCTCATGATTCTATAAACCTCTATAAGGTCACCCCTCAGCCTCTGATGTTCCAGGGAAAATAGCCTCAGCCTACTCAGCCTATCCCTCTAACGCAAACTTTCGAACCCTGACAAACTCCTTGTAAATCTGTTCTGAACCCTTTCAAGTTTCACAACACCTTTCCTATAGCAGGAAGACTAGAATTGAATGCAGTATTCCAAGCGGCCAAACTAATGTCCTGCACAACTGCAACATGACCTCCCAACTCCTATATTCAATATAGTTACCAAAAAAGGCAAGTACACCAAACACTTTCTTTACTGTTCTGTCTACCTGTGACTTCACTTTCAAGGAACTATGAACCTGCACTCCAAGGTCTCTTTTTTGGCACACTCCCTAAGACCTTGCAATTAAGTGGATAAATCTTGCCCTGATTTGTCTTTCAAAAATACAGCACGTCATATTTATCTAAATTAAACTCCATCTGCCACTCCTTGGCCCATTGGCCCATCTGATCAAGATCCCATTGTAGTCTGAGGTAACCTTCTTTACTGACCAATTAACTTTAACAACGGATCAGGTGACTGGAGGGTGGCTAATGTTGTGTCTTTGTTTAAGAAAGGTTGTAAGGGGAAATCGGGAACTATAGACTTGTGAATCTGACTTCGGCTGTAGGCAAATTGTTGGATGTAATTATAAAAGATAGGATTTATGGACATTTAAAGAAGTAAAAATTGATTAGGTATAGTTAGCATAGTTTTGTGTGAGAAAAATCATCTCTCACAAACTTGATTAAGTTTTTTGAGGAAGTTATCAAAAAGTTTGATGATGGTAGACCAGTAGATATTGTTTATTTGGATTTTAGCAAAGTCTTTGACAAGGTTCTAATTGGTAGACTAATTAGTAAATTTAGGTCAAATGGGATTCAGGGTGAGCTTGCCATTTGGATACATAATTGACTTAATGGCCAGAGACAGTAATGGTGGAGGGTTGCTTTTTGGACTGGAGGCCTGTGACCAGCAGTGTTCCACAGGGATCAGTTCAGAGTCCTCTTTTGTTTGTCATTTATATAGATAATTTGGATGAGTATATAGAAGGCATGGTTAGTACATTTGCAGATGACATGAAAATTAGTGGCATAGTAGACAGTGAAGAAGGTTTTCTAAGATAACAAAGGGATCTTGATCAAATGGGTCAATCAGCTGACAATTGGCAGATGGAGATCAATTTAGATAAATGCCAGATATTGAATGGCACAACAAACAAAGATAGGGCTTATACAAGTAATGATAGGGCCTTGGGTAGTGTTGTGTAACAGAGGAACCCAGGGGTGCAGGCACACATTCTTTAAAGTTTGTGTCACATTTGACATGCTTGCCTTCAATGCTCAGTCCCTTCAGAATATGGAATGTTATATTGAGGTTGTACAGGGCATTGATGAAGCCTCTTCAGGAATACTGTGTCCAGTTCTGGTCTCCCTGTTATAGGAAGGGTATAATCAAGCTGAATAGGGTTCAGAAGAGATTTTCTAGCATGTTGCTGGGTATGAAAGCTTTGAGTTAGAAACAAAGGCTGCATAGGCTGGGGCTTCTTTCATGAAGAGTAGGAGGTTGAGAGGTAATCTCATAGAAGTTTACAAAATATTGAGAGATATAGATATAATTAATGGAAGTTGTCTTTTCCCTAAAATAAGAAATTTCAAGACTAGGGAGTACATTCTTAATCTGAGAGGAGAGAATTAAAAAAGACATAAGAGGCAATTGTTTTACCATAACTATGGGTGAGGTGTTTGATGACTGGAGGTTGGGTAATGTTGTACCTTTGTTCACATGTGGAATGAACTTCCTGATGAAGTGGTGCATGTGAGCACAATTACAACATTTAAAAGACATTTTGTGGATACATGAATAGGAAACGTTTGGAGGGATATGGACCAGGAGCAGGCAAGTGGGTCTCATTTAGTTTGAGATTATGTTCGGCATGGACTGGCTGGACCAAAGGGTTTGTTTCTGTGCTATATGACTCTAGGGCTCTATGGCACCAGTTTTAGCATTTTATGCAACTTACTAAACATAACTCTTTTGTTCACATTCAAATAATTTGTATAAATGACAAAAGTAGTGAAGACAGCTCAGATCCTTGCGCACACCACTGGTCACAGGCCTCCAGACTGAAAATCAACCCTACACCACCAGCTTTTGTCTCCTACCTTCGAGTCAATTTTGTATCCAATGGCTAGTTCACTGTTCTGCCTTCATCAATCCCCTTTGTCACTTCTTCAAAAACCTCAAACAAGATAGTGAGATATGGTTTCCCACGCACAACACCTCACTGACTATCCCTATTCAGTCCTCATTGTTCAACATTTTGTGAAGTACTTTGCACTTGTATCTTGTTGTAATATTTGTTTCGTTTATACCAGCATGTGTACCAATGGAGCTACGCAATGCGAACGTAAGTAGCTTTTCATCTCAGCCTTCAGATATTAGCTCGATACACGTGAAATGTCTATTCTCTGTTTTGCTTTTCCTGTTGATTCTTCAGTATTAATATTAGCAGTTGCAGTAGTCTACTCAATGTTTTAAAAGAATGTGATCTACAGTTCAAACTCAGTATAAAAACACATTCTGTTGCAAATAATTAAATAACATTTACTTGCTCAAATGAGTAGATATTATTCCAGTGGATGTGCAGTTTGACTCTGAAATGGATAATTGGAGTGCAGTGAGCCATGGGGCTCAGCAATTTCTCACTGGCACATCCCTTCGGTTCTCACTTTCTGTCTCCCTTATTTTTTGCATAAAAATGTTATAACACTTTCTTTTTAATGTGGTGAAACATTTCTGAATTTAGGAGATGTTAGAAAGTTAAATCCACATATCAATTATTTCACAGTTCTCTTCCTTCATGATCTAAAGATGAAGTCCATCACAATCTGGAGCATTGTCAATTTATAATCCAACAATTTGCTTGGTCACATTTTTCCACTGTTCGTTATTTTCTTGAGTTCCTATCTCCTTTCCATTTCCTGATTGACAGTTCAGTCTAGGATGTTACTTGAATCCTCTATGGTGAAGGATGGTGGAAAATACCTCCTCAAGTCAACTTCCATCTCTCGAGTTTCCATTATTAGATTCCTTGACTGTTTTCTATAGGATCAACAATCGCTTTGCTACCTGCTTGCATTTTTAAATATTTTATAAAACTCTTACTATCTGTTCTTCTAATTCTATTTACTGTTTTCATAATAACAAATAACATTTAAAGAAAATTATTTCAAGTCTTTTCCTATTACTTACAAATTTATTGTAGCTGCAAAAGATCAGGTAATTTGAGTGACAACACAGAACAATACATGGGGTAATGAACAATCCATTTTCTTTCCAATTGATGTGGAAGGCTTGCTGCATGAGGACAGACATTTTGAATGCTTAAATGGGGAGCATGAGGGTGTGACAATGGAGAGAGGATATCAAGTGATGAAATCTTCAGGATTGCAACCATCTACACACAGTCATATCTTTCATGGGCTGTTTTCAATTGTAAAACCTACTCCTACCCTGCTGACACCCTTGACCTGGGTACACTGAAGTCAATTATAATGTCACATTGCTTTAGTGACCAAGCTCAACTGCTTTAGTGAACTCATTTAGCATTAATTCCAGAACTGAATCTGTGTATTATGAGTCACTCAATTTCTAACATGAAATTCTCCTGTGTCAATTGTATCCCTCATCTACATAGTATTTACATCTTTTATAATACCTTACTGTGAGCTTTATATACAAGGGTATGTTTGTTTTATGCATCTGAGAACTGAGTAACACTACTAAAAATTGTCATCACTAGAATATGATTTGGTCTTTTTCAAGATATAATTTCAGTTACATTACACTGTAAACTTCCGCTATAAATTCTGTGTCTTTCAACCTTATACTCCACAACCACCTGATTGAGGAGCAGCGCTCTGAAAGCTAGTTCTTGCAAGTAAACCTGTTGGACTATGACCTGATATTATGTGATTTTTAACTTTGTGATTAGAGTAGAACTGCAGAGTTATTTTAGGTCTGTTTATCACAACAGGGTTTACAACCATAACTGCGAAAACAACTGTGTCATCCACTTCAATTCCACTTATATCATTGACAACAACATCTTCTTCAACAATAACAAGAACAGGTAAACAGTAAACCGTAATTGTAAGGTAATATGACGGTTAGCAAGTAAAACGTTATTTTGTATACTTTAAGAGACAGGACCCAAATACAAATCTCCACTGCAATAAGGTGCTGAGGGAGTGCTGCATTGTAAGAGGTCCTGAATTTTCAATGAGATTAAACTGAGGTCCCATCTATCTTCTCAGATATATGTAAATGATCCCATTTTACTCATGATTTTCAAAACTTCTATCAGTTCTCCTCTCAGTCTTCTCTCTGAGAAGAATTCTCCAAACCTCTCCAATCTATCCTAGTAACTGAAATTTCTCATTCCTGCATTGAGTAAATTCCACAAGCTAATTCAAGTGCAAGGTTTTCTGAAATACAGCAACCTCATTGAGAACATGCATTACTCCCTTCAGGCTGACATTAAGCCCAATTCATGGTGAAGCATATGATGGAAGCTAAATGTTTCTCCTAGAAACAATATAACTGGTATCAGATTTCTTGAGAATGTTGATTGTTTAGGAATCATTTTGAGATTTTGTGGTTTTGAATATTATTCTTTTTTTGAATAGAAACAACAACAGTGCCTCCAAGTACATCAGGCTCCACCAGTACTCCAACAACAGGTGTGTGTGATGGTTTCTATTGGGGGTGTAATAGCAAAGCCGTGGATACAAGGCTGAGTGGTCAGCACTGCTACAACACAGCACCAGGAACCTGGGTTTGATTTGATCCTCAGTTGACTGTCTATATGGAGTTTGCACATTCTCCCTGTGTCTTTGTGGTTTCCTCCCCAATCCAAAGATGTGCAAGTTCAGTGAATTGGCCATGCTAAATTACCTATAGTGTCCACGGATGGAGGGAATCCTCAGGGTCAGAATTTACTTGTATTTGGAAAGGCATAGACAGATTAGAGATAGTCAACATGGCTTTGTGCACAGAAATCAGGTCTCACTAACTTGGTTGAGTCTTTTGAAGAAGTAATGAACTGGATTGATGAGGACAGAGCAGTCAACGTGATCTAGAAGAACTTCTGTAAGACTTCGGCAAGGTTCCTCATGGTAGACAGGTTATACCATGTGGAATAGAGGGACAAATAGCCATTTGGATACAGAATTAGCTTCAAGGTAAAGACAGAGGGTGGTGGTGGGACACGTTTCAGATGGAAGGCCTGTGACCAGTGGTCAGGTGCCACAAAGATTGGTGTCAGGTCCACAGCTTTTTATCGTTTATCTAAATGATTTGGATGTGAATATAGGAGGTATGGTTCGTAAGTTTGCAGATGACACCAAAATTGGAGGTGTAGTGGAAAATGAAGCAGGTTACCTCAGAGTAAAATGGGATCTTGATCAGATGGGCCAATGGGCTGAGGAATGACAGATGGCATTTAATTTAGATAAATGTGAGGTGCTGCATTTTGGAAAAGCAAATCAGAGCAGAACTTATTCACTTAATGGTAAGGACCTAGGAGTGTTACTGAGCAGAGAACTTGGAAACCAGGTTCATAGTTCCTTGAAAGTAGAGTCACAGGTAGATAGGATAGTGAAGAAGGTGTTCGGTATGCTTTCCCTTATTGGTCAGAACATTGAGTATAGGAGGAGTTGGAATGTCATGTTGCAGCTGTACAGAACATTAGTTAGGGCACTTTTGGAATATTGTTTGCCTCCTATCGGAAGGATGTTATGAAACTTGAAAGGGCTTAGAAAAGATTTGCAAGTATGTTGGAGAATTTGACCTATAAGGAGAGGCTGAAGAATCTGGGGCTGTTTTCCTTGGAACATCGGAGACCGAGAGGTGACCTTGTGGAAGATTATAAAATCATGGCGGGCATGGATAGGATAAATAGGCAAGGTAATTTCCCTGGTTTAAGGTGAGAGGAGAAAAAAGTTAAAAGGGACATAAGCAGCAACATTTTCACACAGAGGGTGCGTGTAATGAGCTGCCAGAGGAAGTGATGGAGACTGGTACAATTACAACGTTTGAAAGGCATCTGGATGGGTATATGAATAAAAAAGGTTTAGAGGGGATGGGTCAAATGCTGGCAAATGCAATAGATTAGTTTTGGATATCTGGCCGACGTGGATGATTTGGGCCAAAGGGCCTGTTTCTATGCTGTACATCTCTCTGACTCTGTGACTCCAAGTAATGAAATTATACAATGAAATTTGCTCACAAGCAATGCTATCTTATCTTGGACTTTATTCTGAATTATTTCATCTGTATGTTTTCAATGAAGCTCTGGATTTGCTGGAAAACTCTGGTCATTGAATAACTGAAAGGATGACCTACGAGTCTCCGAAATATTGGTGCCTCCACATTTCAATGGAAGGTACCATTGAGAAGTAAAGCAATGTCTTCTTGTCTAAAATTCCATTTCAAACCACACTATTATTTAAAGTGTCATCATATTCTTGAAAACAAAGTTATGATGGTGAAATTCACTGTCTCAAAGGTAGTCAGTGGTTCAAAGAAGGCACAGTCTCTCTGTTCTTGGAAAATCAAGCTCATTTTTTGAGAATGCATGTTCCTTCTGATTGTGGAATATACCTATTTTGTTGTGGACACATAACATGCTTTATCAGCTCTAGTTACAAATGTCAAGCCTGTTGGTTATCTTTAGTTTGGTTTGTGCATGATCTGGAGGTGCTGTTTCAGGAGGAACAAATAGCCCCAAATCACAATGGAACACACTGACTGGAAGTTCATTTGTTTTCTTTTAGAAGAAACAACTTCAACAACAGTATACACCACGACAGCACCGTCAACGTCCACCTCCACACCTGGTGAGAGAAGCTTTACTTTATTCTCTCAGTATTAGTTCAATCCTTTGCAGGGTACAGATATTTCACCTGTCTCTTTTCTCGTGGTGTATTTGACATTCATATTTATTCATTTCCGTAATGTACCTGACGCGAATCCTATCCTCCTTTCATTCTGAAAAACAATAAATACTCTTTTGGAATTGAATCAAAGTGTTGTGACCTTCAAATTTTCCTGATATTTCAGAACAAACCTCCACAACAGTCTCACCAACAACGACTGGCTCAACCACTGGCTCCACAACTGGTGAGTAATGATGAATTCTATTAACAGTTGCAAGGTCTTAGATACAAGTGAATTGATGGAATCTTCAGCTCTTCTTCAGTCAATGGCCTTCCAGGGACTTATTTAATTCTGCAACAGGAGGGTATTTTGACCATAAAAGGTCAATGCACTTTTACAAAATGACAGAACGGTTCTGATGCCGATCTTCCCATTGACGTGATTCAGCTTCTCCAAATATTGTACATTGAGGCCATTGTGGATGCCATTCCAATTAGTGCTGCACATTGTTTCTATTCAAAGAATCATTTAATGAAATTTGATGCCTGGAATCAAACTGGCTGCACCAGACATCGAGATTGCAAAGTCCAGTGGCAAACTATGCCATTATGTAAACTGTTTTTTCTCACCTCACATTTGACACTTTGGAACTCACATTACATCTGTGCCCTACTGTCCTTGATGCTTCTGCAAGCAGAAACAATTTCTTGACCTATGACAGAAACATTCATCTATTTGCAGAGCTGGAGAATGATGCTTTAGTTGGATACTTAATGATTGGGCATCTGTGGAATATGTTTTGAACTTCTTTCACACCTTCTTTCATCATTGTGCATTTCCTCCAGCATGGTGTGAAATCACTCTCAGTAGTCTTGACTCAATATATATTTATGGATTGTGATTGCATTTCCTTACTCCAACAGAAACCACAACAACACTAGAGACGACCAGCACAGCCAGTTCCAGTGCCAGCTCCACAACTGGTGAGTCAAGTCCTTTTGCATTTAACATGAGAAAACAATTTGAATAAAGAACCTACAAAACTTCAGAACAGGGACATTCCTTTGTCACTCCCCGTCCATGATCCACATTCTGTCTTCTGAAAATGTGTTGAGGACATCAATAGAACCTCATTTATTTAATTTAGTCAGATCGTCAACTCTCTGATAAAGAAACGACAACAATGGGTCTGTTGGCTGATAAATTAGATTGGACCTTTGCTCACACTCTGCCTGACTGAAAAATATCTCTCACATTCAGTGGAAGATGAGTAGGGTGCTCCTTCAGGATGTCAAAACTTCTGTAATGGATTTTCTGTCTGGTCTGACTGTGCAAAAGGTGATGGTTACAATTCCTATTCTATAATTGTGACCACACCTCAAAAACAATTCCCTTTCTGCAATGTCTTACCTTATGTCAGGTGTCTGGTCATTCTAATGCTTTTAATGTTTTCTGTTTGCAGTCTTCATTTCAATGCCAGAATACTTGTTAAGTCTGCCTCTCCTCTCAATTCTGTCCCACATGGAATTGGATGTATTGGTTATTGATTCTTTTGTTTGTCCTTCAGAAGAATCAACTTCAAGCAGAGCAGCAAACACCCCCCACTTTTTCCTCCATTACATCGATGACTGCTCCCACGAGGAGGTTGAGCAGTTCAAAACTTCACCAACACATTCCACCCCAGCCTCAAATTCACATGGACCATCTCTGACACCTCCCTCCCCTTCCTGGTCCTCTCCATCTCCATCAATGACAACCGACTCAACACCGACATTTTTTACAAACCCGCCAACTCCCACAGCTACCTGAATTACACATCCTCCCAGCCTATCTCCTGCAAAAATGCTATTATATATTCCCAATTCCTCCACCTCCACCATATCTGCTCCCAGGAGGACCAGTTCCACCACAGAACACATCAGATGGCCTCCTTCTCTAAAGACCGAATTTTTTCCTTCAACGCATTTCATCCACATCCTGCACCTGCCCTCCAAACCCACCCCTCCAACCGCAACAAGGACAGAACCGTTCCCCCCCCCACGTCCTCACCTTCCACCCCACCAACCTCCGCATAAATCACATCATCCGCTGACCTTTCTGCCACTTACAAATGGACCCCACCAACAGAGATATATTTCCTTCCCCACCCCTCTTCACTTTCCACAAAGACCATTCCCTCCGTGACTACCTGGTCATGTCCACACCCCCCAACAACCCACCCTCCCTTCCTGGCACCCTCTCCTGCCACTGCAGGAATTGCAAAACCTGCGCCCACATCTCCTCTCTCACCGCCATCCAAGGCCCCAAAGGAGCCTTCTACATCCATCAACATTTCACCTGCACTTCCATAAATGTCATTTATTGTATCCATTGCTCCCGATGCGGTCTCCTTTACATTGGAGAAACTGGACGCATTCTCACAGAATGAGAACATCTCCAGGACACCTGCAACAATCAATCCCACCGCCCCATGGCTGAACATTTCAACTCCTCCTTCACCACCACTCCCTCACCACCTGACGCCTGGAGGAAGAACACCTCATCTTCCGCCTCGTAACCCTTCAACCCCAGGGCATCAATGTGGACTTCACCAGTTTCCTCATTTCCCCATCCCCACCTTACCCCAGTTCCACACTTCCAATTCAGCACCATCCTCATGACCTGTCCCACCTGTTAATCTTCCTTCCCTCTTATCCACTCCACCCTCCTCTCTGATTTATCACCTTCATTCCCACCTCCATCCACCTGTTGCACTCTTAGCTACCTTCTCCCCAGCACCACCTCCTCCCATTTATCTCTCCACTCCCGAGGCTTCCAGCCTCATTCCTAATGAAAGGTTTCTGCACAAAATGTTGATTTTCCTGCTCCTCGGATGCTTCTTGACTTGCTGTGCATTTCCAGCACCACTCTAATCTTGACATAATTCCTGAGACAACTGGTGGTTCCCCAACCAGTGAGTGATACCTGCAATGAATATAATTTGCAATTTTATTGCAAGTGGAACTATTTCTGAATGTCAGCTGCCTTATTATGAATGCATACTATTGCTATCAGCTTAATATTTGGCTCACATCATTGTGAAGAATCTGATGTGGTCCAAGTATTCTCTTAGTTCCAACGCAATTCGTGTTCAGATTGGCTTTTGGTAAATGTTGATTAAAGCTTGCTTCGGAATCAAATTGAGGTTTTGTGGGTTTGGAATGGTGTTTTTCTTCCAATATCAACAACATCAGTACCCCAAACTGAACACTAATACTTCAACACCAGGTGGGTGACATTTTCCATTGGGTATAATCGCAAAGAATTGAACCTTCAGATTAACTTGAGCTCGTTGTGAATGAAATTGTGTTCATTTAGTCTTGTAGCTACTGAGTCAGGTCATGGTTGACACCTGAGATTGTTGGTCTTAGATGTTGATGAAATCTCAATATGAATTATTATTTCAGAATCAAACATAAAAATACTATCTTCCTTTCTGAACTTCTTTGAAGTCAGCCTCTTACTGAATTACTTGTATTCTTACTGAATGCAACAAGCTTCAAATAAGTCATGAAAAGGTGCAATGAAATTGATACACAGCCAACGATATCGCACCTTAGATCTTTTTGGGAACCACTTATATGTATGTAGTAATGAACTCCGATATGAAGGTGCTGGTGCTTGATAAGGGCAGAAGTCAGATGACAACAGATTATGGTCCAACTGATTTACTTGAAGTCACAAGTATTTGGAATGATGTGTGTTTGTCAGGTGAACTGACAAAGGAGCGGCACTCTGAAAGCTTGGTATTTCAAATAAACCTGTTGAACTATAACCTTAAAAATCATACAACACCAGGTTATAGTCCAACAGGTTTAATTGGAAGCACACCAGCTTTCAGAGCGTCACTCCTTCATCAGCTCCAAATCAGAACTATAACCTGGTGTCATCTGACCTCTAACCAGGATGAGCGACAGAGAAGTTGTGAGTTAAACAGAAATCTCCTGTCATTATATAACTTAAAATCTGACATCTAAGAGTATCCTAGTATTGGTGTTTGCGACTTTTGAGAATTAAAGCATTGCCCTCTTGCCTAACTTTCCATTTGGCAATAGTATTTGAAGTACCAGCATATTGTGGAGAAAAAAGGGTGCGGCTGAATTTCAGTACCTCAAATGTATTCAATGACTGAGAAAAGCAGTTTCACACTCTGCTGAATGTATACAATTAGGCTTATTATTTGAAAAGCTTGGTAGTTCTGATTGTGGAATATACCACCTATTTTATTGTTGGGCACAGGCTATTATTTATTAGATGTGGTAAGAATTTTCAAACCTGTTGATCATTGTAATTTACCTTCTGCATGATCCAGAGGGACTGCTTGCACAGGCACATTGTGTTCCAAATAAGAATGGAACATATTGATTGGAATTTCAATTGTATTCCTTCAGAAAAAAACACTCAAAAACAGTATACACCAACATCTACTTCCAGTTCCACAAATGATCACTGAAACCTTAGTTTATTGAGCGTAAAATATTTTGCAAATAAAATCACTTCTCTCAGCTTTAGTTCAATTTTTTTGATAATTGAGATATTTCACCTATCTCTTTTCCAGTGGTAAATTTGACATACATATTTTATTCATTTATTTCCGTACATATGACGGGAATCATATCCTCCTATTGTTCTGAAGAACAATAAATATCATTTTGGAATTGAATTAAAGTGTTGTGCCCTTCAATATCTCCAATATTTCAGAACAAACTTCCACAACAGTCTCACCAACAACTACTGGCTCAACCACTGGCTCCACAACTGGTGAGTAATGATGAATTTTATTAAGAACTGCAAGACCTTAGATACAAGCGAATTGATGGAATCTTGAATTCTTCTTCAGTCAAAGTCTATTCCCACAGTCTTCCAAAATCCTGTTCTATTCCTACAAGGGGAAAGTAATCTGAGCATAAAAGGTCAATGCACTTCGATGCAATGACAAAATGTTTCTGCAATAGACATTTGTCAATCTTTCCATTGAATCACTTCAGCTTCTCCAACTATTAAACATTGAGGCCATTGTATTGCCATTCCATTTAGCACTGCAGATTATTTCGAGTCAAACAATCATGTAATGCAGAATGATGCCTAGAATCAAATTGTCTGCACCAATCTTAGATGCTGTAATGTCCAGTAACAAAGTATGTCATTATGTTATTTTTCCTTAGCTCACATGAGAGACTTTGCAACTCACATTACATCCATGTTCTACTGTCCTCGATGCTTTTATAAAAAGAAACAATGTCTTGACCCCCTCACATGCACTCGTTTGCTGGAGAGCTGGACAATCTTGTTTTACACAAATTATGCAGGGCGGCACGGTGGCGCAGGGCGGCAAGGTGGCACAGTGGTTAGCACTGCTGCCTCACAGCGCCAGAGACTGGGGCTCAATTCCCGTCTCAGGCGACTACTGTGTGGAGTTTGCACATTCTCACCGTGTCTGCGTGGGTTTCCTCTGGGTGCTCCGGTTTCCTCCCACAGTCCAAAGATGTGCGGGTTAGGTGAATTGGCCATGCTAAATTTCCCGTGGTATTAGGTAAGGGGTAAATGTTGGTATGAGTGGGTTGCGCTTCGGCGGGTCGGTGTGGACTTGTTGGGCCGAAGGGCCTGTTTCCACACTGTAAGTAATCTAATTTAATGATATAGCAGGATACTTACTGATTAGGCATCTGATGAAATAAACTTTCAATGCTTGACACATTCTCTCATCATCTGTAATTTCCGTCTGAATTGCTGTTAAATTGCTCTGATTGGTCTTGATTCAACATATGTTTATGGATTGTGATGACATTTCATTTACTCCAACAGAAACCACAACAACATCAGTGACGACTACCACAGCCAGTTCTACTGCCAGCTCCACAACTGGTGAGTCAGGTCCGTTTGCATTAAACATGAGAAAACAATTTGAAGCACAAACTTGAATCATTGAAACAGGGAAATTCCTTTGTCATTCCCAGTCCAGAATCCACATTCTGTCTCCAGAAAATGTTGTGCTGAGGACTTCAGTGGAGCCTCATGCATTCAATTAAGTCCAATCATCAACTCTTCGATAAAGAAAGGAAAACAATGGGTCCAATGGTTGATAAGTTAGATGGGACCTTTCCACACACTCTCTGCTTGGGTAACAAATCCCTCTCAGTTTCATCAGAAAATGTGAAGGGTCCTGCCTGACATTACCATGCGGTCTGTATACTTGAGCCAAAATTTCTGAGATTGATTTTCTGGACTGTGCAAAAATATCAGGGCACAATTCATTTTCTCCAATAGTGAACACACATCAAAAACAATTCTCTTTCTGCAAAGTTCTTTGGCTCATATCAGGTGTCTGGTCAATGTAACACTTCTAATATTATTCGTTTGCACGTCTGTTACAATGACAGATAACGTGTCCTCTCTCAATACTGTCCCGTGTGGCATTGGATGTATTAGTTGTTGATTTTTTTTTGTTTCTCCTTCAGAAGAATCAACTTCTACAACAGGGACAAGCCCAACAACTGAGACGACTGGCAGCTCCACAGCCAGTGAGTGACATCTGCATTGAATACAATTCACAATTTTGTTGCAAGTAGAATACTTTCTGAATTTCAGCATCCTCACTGAGAATGCTTACTAATGCCATCAGCTTGATGTTCAGCACAATTCATTGTGAAGAATCTGATGGCATCTAGATGTTTCTATCAGATTGGTTTCGGATGAATGTTGCTTCGGAATCATTTTGAGGTTTTGTGTTTTGAATATTAATCATGTTCTTTTTCAATAGCAACAACAACAACTGTTCCTCCAACTACACCTGGTTACACCAGTACTTCCACATCAGGTGAGTGATGGTTTCTATTGGGTAAAATCGCAATGCCTTGGACAGCAATAGCATCACTTTCAGCTTCCTGACAGTGAAAGCCTGTTCATTTGGAATTACTAAACTGAGTATAACCTTGGTGGAGAGCAGAGACTAATGTGTTACTTACTCCCCACATCTCGATAAGAATTACTTCAGAAACAAACAGTGAAACAGGGATCTTTTTATATGAGTGTCGTTGAAGTCAGCCTCTGTAGTCTTAAGGAATGCAGTAACCTTCAAATAAGTGATGAACTAATGCAATGAATTTGCGCATAGTCAATGCCATGACATTTTGGACTTCAGTCCGAACTTTCATGAGTGTCAGTGAAGCTCTGGATTTGCTGGAAAACTCCAGTCACTGAATAACTGAAGGCATGAACTTTGGGTCTCTTAATATTGGTGCCTCCACCTTTCAATGGAAACCACTATTGAGAAGTAAAGCAATATTTTCTTGTCTAAAATTTGCTGGAAACCTCCAATCATTTAATACCTGAAAACATGATCTTTGGAAGTAATTGTCCTGGCGCATCCACCTTTGAATGCATGCTGCTACTGAGAAGTAAAGCATGGTCTTTTGTCTAAAAGTCAGTATGCTTCAAGGCCTACCCTAGTATTTGAAGTGACATAATATTCTTCAAAAAAGGATGCTGACAAGTTTCAGTACCTCAAATCCAGTTAATGACTGAAGTAAGGCACAGTCTCTCTGATCTTAACTTGGAAAATCAAAGCTTGTTACTTCTAATATACCACCTATTTTATTGCGGAAACACACCATGTTTTATCAGATCTAGTCATAAATGTCAAGCCTGTTGGTCATCTTTAGTTTGGTTTGTGCATGATCTGGAGGTGCTGTTTCAGGAGGAACAAACAGCCCCAAATCACAATGGAACACACTGACTGGAAGTTCATTTGTTTTCTTTTAGAAGAAACCACTTCAACAACAGTATACACCACGACAGCACCGTCAGCGTCCAGCTCCACAACTGGTGAGAGAAGCTATTGTTTATTCAACAGAAAGCATTCACCGAACAGAATCACTTCTCTCAGTATTAGTTGAATTCTTTGTAGAATTGAGATATTGTACCTATCTCTTTTCTAGTGTTATATTTGACATACATATTTATTCATCTCCGTAATATATCTGAGCTGAATCCTATTCTCCTAACATTCTGAAAAAGAATAAAAATTCTTTTGGAATAAAATCAAACTAAAATCAAATTTCCTTCATATTTCAGAACAAACGTCCACAACAGTCTCACCAACAATTACTGGCTCAACCACTGGCTCCACAACTGGTGAGTATTGATGAATTTCTATTAAGAATTTTCAGGCCTTAGATACAATTAAATTGATGGAATCCTCAGCTCCTGAGCACTCAAAGTCTGCTCCCACCATCTTCCAGAATCCTGTTCTGTACCTACAAGGAGAGAGGAATCTGGACATAATTGGCCAACACACTTCGACACTCTGACAAAATGGTTCCGATGCAAACTTTTGTCAGTCTTCCCATTGAATCCATTCAGGTTCTCCAAATATTAAATAATGAGGCCATTATACTGCTATTCCACTTAGCGTTGCACATTGTTAGTGCGATCAAGTTAGCTGCACTAAACGTTGAGGTTGCTATTTCCATTGGCAAACTATGTCATTATGTTAAATTGATTTTTCACACCTCACATTTGAGACGTCACAACTCACTGTACATCTGTGTCCTACTGTCCTTGACACTTCTCCAAGCAGAAACAATGTCTTGACCTACCACAGGAACTCTCATTTGCTGGAGGGCTGGAGAATAATGCTTTACATAAATTATGATATAGTAAAGTTAAAAATCCCACAACACCAGGTTATAGTCCAACAGGTTTAATTGGAAGCACAGGTGTTAGTGGAGGGCTCAATCCTAACACAGAATTTATAGCAAAATTTTACAGCGTGATGTAACTGAAATTATACATTGAAAAATTGATTGTCTGTTAAGCCTTTCATCTGTTAGGATACAGTGATAGTTTCACTTCTTTCATGTGTAAATCACAAAAGCTTTTTTGAAAAAAGTTGCATTCTCGGGTTAGCTGTTAACAATGGTAATAGCTAGACAATATGTTGAATATATTGTCATATTGAACATATGTTCAACATATTGTCTAGCTGTCCCCATTGTTAACAGCTAACCTGAGAATGCAACTTTTTTTTAAAAAAGCTTTTGTGATTTACACATGAAAGAAGTGAAACTATCACTGTATCCTAACAGATGAAAGGCTGAACAGACAATCAATTTTTCAATGTGTAATTTCAGTTACATCACACTGTAAATTTTTGCTATAAATTCTGTGTGTTAGCATTGAGCCCTCCACTACCACCTGATGAAGGAGTGTCGCTCTGAAAGCTAGTGTGCTTCCAATTAAACCTGTTGGACTATAACCTGGTGTTACGTGATGTTTAACTTTGTACACCCCAGTCCAACATCGGCATCTCCAAATTATGATAAAGCAGGATACTTGCTGATTGGGCATCTGTGGAATAGAGTTTGAACTGTTTTACACATTCTCTCATCTTTTGTGCATTTCCTGCAGATTGCTGTTAAATTATTCACATGAGCCGTGTTTCAATATCTGTGCATGGATTGTGATGACATTTCCTTTTCCTCAACAGAAACCACAACATCAGTGACAACCAGCACAGCCAGTTCAACTGCCAGCTCCACAACTGGTGAGTCAGGTCCTTTTCCATTAAACATGAAAAAACAGTTTGAAGCATGAACCAACAAAATATCAGAACTGGGAACTTCCTTTGTTATTCCCAGAATACGATCCACATTCTGTCTTCAGAAAATGTTTTGCTGAAGACTTCAGTGGAGCCTCATGCATTCAATTGAGTCAGATCGTCAACAGTTTGAGAAAGAAAGGAAAATAATGGGTCTGTTCACTGGTAACTTAGATTGGACCTTTGCCCACACTCTCTGCTTGATTGACAAATTCCTCTCACTTTCATTGAAAGATGAGATGGGCCCTCCCCCATGATGCCACACAATTTGTATACCTGAGCCAAACTTTCTGAGATTGATTTTCTGACTGTGCAAAAATATCAGGCATGATTCATTATCTCCAACAGTGACCGCACATCCAAAACAATTCCCTTTCTGCAAAGTCCTTCTGCTCATATCTGGTGTCTGGTCAATGTAATACTTGTAATATTATCTGTTTGCACATCTGTTTTAATGGCAGAATACTTCTCCCCTCTCAATACTGTCCCATGTGACATTGGATGTATTGGTTGTTGATTCTTTTGTTTCTCCTTCAGAAAAATCAACTACTACAACAGGGACAAGCCCAACAACTGAGACGACTGGCAGCTCCACAGCCAGTGAGTGACATCTGCATTGAATACAATTCACAATTTTGTTGCAAGTGGAATGCTTTCTGAATTTCAGTATCCTCACTGAGAACACTTACTAATGCCAACAACTTGGTTTTCAGCACAATTCATTGTGAAGAATCTGATGTAATCTCGGTGTTTTTTTCTAGTTCCATCACTATTCTGTCAGATTAGTTTCTGGTGACTGTTGCTTCGGAATCATTTTGAGTTGTTGAGGTTTTTGTGGTTTTGAATATTATTTATGTTTTTTGTCAATAGCAACAACAACATCTGTTCCTCCAACTACACCTGGCTACACCAGTACTTCCACACCAGCTGAGTGATGGTTTCTATTGGGTAAAACAGCAATGCCTTGGACAGCAATAGTATCACCTTGAGCTTCCTGACAGTGAAAGTCTATTCTTGTGGATTTACAAAACCTGAATATAAACATGATAGAAGGCAGTGACTGATGTGTCAATTCTTCACCAAATCTCGATAAGATATATTTCAGAAACAATGAAACAGGGATCTTTTTATTTAACAATCTTTGAAGTCAGTCTCTGTAGACTTAACGAATGCAGTGACCTTCAAATAAGTGATGAACTAATGCAATGAAATGTTCATACATGCAATGCCATGGCATTTTAGAATTCACTCTGAACCATTTAATCTGTCTGCTTTTCATGAGCTTCAGTGAAGCTCTGGATTTGCTGGAAAACTCCAGTCAACAAATAACTGAAACTATGACAATGGGTCTCCTAATATTGGTGCCTCCACATTTCGATGGAAGATTCTATTGATAAGTAGTATTTTCTTGCCTAAGTTTTGATGGATAACTCCAGTCAATAAATACCTGAAAATATGATCTCTGGATACACTCATACTGGTACATCCACATCTATATGCATGCCCCAATTGAAAAGGAAAGGATTGTCTTCTTGTCTAAAAGTCAATTTGCTTCAAAACCCACAGTAGTACTCGAAGTGTAATCATATTCTTGAAAACAGGTGCGCTGAGGGTTTACTTTTTTTCAAATCCAGTCAATGGATCAAATAAGGCACAGTTTCTCTGTTCTTAACTTGGAAAATCAAGGTTTTTTTAAAGAATGCTTGTTATTTCTTGCTGTGGAAAAGACCAGCTATTGCATTGTGGATACATACCATGTTTCATCAGCTCTCATCACAAATGTCAAGCCTGTTGGTCATCTTTAGTTTTGTTTGTGCATGATCTGGAGGTGCTGTTTCAGGAGGAACAAACAGCCCCAAATCACAATGGAACACACTGACTGGAAGTTCATTTGTTTTCTTTTAGCAGAAACCACTTCAACAACAGTATACACCACGACAGCACCGTCAACGTCCAGCTCCACAACTGGTGAGAGACGCTATTGTTTATTCAACAGAAAGTATTTGGCGAACACAATCACTTCTCTCAGTATTAGTTCAATTCTTTGCAGAATTGAGATATTTCACCTGTCTCTTTTCTCGTGGTGTATTTGACATTCATATTTATTCATTTCTGTAATATACCTGATGAGAATCCTATCCTCCTTTCATTCTGAAAAAGAATAAATATTCTTTTGGAATTGAATCAAAGTGTTGTGACCTTCCAATTTCCTTCATATTTCAGAACAAACATCCACAACAGTCTCACCAACAACGACTGGCTCAACCACTGGCTCCACGACTGGTGAGTAATGATGAATTCTATTAAGAATTGCAAGGTCTTGGATACAAGCGAAGTTTGGAATCTTGAGTTCTTTTTCAGTCAAATCTATTCCCACAGTCTTCAAGAATCTTATTCAATTCTTCCCTACAAACATTGAGGCTGTTGTGCTCATATTCCACTTTGCGCAAAACATTGTTTTTATTCAAACATACATCTAATGGAGATCGACGCCTGGAATCAAATTGTCTGCACTAAACCCTGAGTTTGCAACATCCAGTGGCAAACTTGTCATTACATTAAATTGATTTTACTTTCCTCACATTTGAGACTTTGCAACTCACATTACATGTGTGTCCTACTGTCGTTGGCGCTTTTGCAAACGGACCCAATGTCTTGACCTACCACAGAAACACTCATTTGCTGGTGAGCTGGGTAATGATGATTTACATAAATTATGACATAGAAGGTTACTTGTGGATTAAGATTTGAACTGTTTTACATATTCTCTCATTATTTGTGCATTCCATGCAGATTGCTGTTAAATCACTCTCATGGGTCTTGATTCCAAACGTGTTTATGAATAGTGATTACATTTTGTTTACTCTAACAGAAACCACAACAACATCAGTGACGACCACTACAGCCAGTTCTACTGCCAGCTCCACAACTGGTGAGTCATGTCTTTTTACATTAAACATGAGAAAACAATTTGAAGCAAGAACCGACAAAACATCTGAATAGGGAAATTCCTTTGTCATTCCCAGCCCAGGATCCACATTCTGTCTTTAGAAGATGTTGTGCTCAAGACTTTAGTGGAACCTCATGGATTCAATTTAGTCAGATCATCAACTTTTCGATAAAGAAAAGAAAACAATGAGTCTGTTGGCTGATAAGTTAGATTGGACCTTTGCCCGTACTCTCCGCTAGAATGACAAATACCACTCCCATTAATTGGAAGATGAGAAGTGTAATATTCCTTGATGCCAAACTGTCTGTATACCTGAACCAAAGTTTCTGAGAGTGATATTCTGTCTGTGCAAAAATATCAGCACACAATTCAATTTCTCTAACAGTGAGCACAACTCAAAAACAATTCTCTTTCTGCAAATTCCTTTGGCTCATACTAGATGTCTCATCAATGTAATACTTTTAATATTATCTGTTGTCCATCCATTTCAAACACAGAATACATGTCCTTTCCCAGTACTGTCTCATGTGACATTGATTGTATTGAATATTGATTCTTATGTTTCTCCTTCAGAAGAATCAACTACTACAACAGGGACAAGCCCAACATCTGAGACGACTGGCAGCTCCACAGCCGGTGAGTGACATCTGCATTGAATACAATTCACAAGTTAGTTCAAGTGGAATGCTTTCTGAATTTCAGCATTCTTACTGAGAATGCTTATTAATGCCATCAGCTTGATATTCGGCAAGATATTTTCTGAAGAATCTGAAGTAATCTCAGTCTTTCTCCTAGTTCCGTCACATTCTGTCAGGGGAATGTTGGTACGGAATCGTTTTGAGGTTTTGTGGTTTTGAACATTACTTGTGTTTTTATTCAATAGCAGCAACAACATCTGTTCCTCCAACTACACCTTGTTGCACCAGTACTTCCACAATAGGTGAATGATGGTTTCTATTGGGTAAAATAGCAATGCCTTGGACTTAAATAGAGTCATCTTGAGCTTCCTGACAGTGAAAGTCTGTTCATTTGGAATTGCAAAAACTGAGTAAAGACTTGGTAGGGGACAGAGACTGACATGTCACTTCCTCACCAAATCTCGATAAGAATTATTTCTGAAACAAACAATGAAACAGGAATCTTCCCATATGAGCAGTTTTGAAGTCAGCCTCTGTAGTCTCAACAAATGCAGTGACCTTCAAATAAGTGATGAACTAATGCAATGAAATTTGCACACATGCAATGCCATGGCATCTTAGACTTCACTCTGAACCATTTAATCTGTGTTTTTAATAACCTTCAGTGGAGCTCTGGATTTTCTGCAAATCTTTAGTCGGTGCATAACTGAAAGTATGACTTATGGGTCTCCTAATATTGGTGTCCCCAAGTTTCAGTGGAAGGTATTGTTGGGAAAAAAAGCAGGGTTTTTTTTGTCAAAACTTTGCTGAAAATCTCCAGTGATTAAATTCCTGAAAGTATGACCTCTGGATATATTCGGCATGGCGCATCCACATTTGAATGCATTCTGCTATTGAGAAGGAAAGGAATGATTTCTTGTCGAAAACTCAATTTGCTTTAAAACCCACTCTCGTATTTGAAGTGTCATCATATTCTTGGAAAAAAATATATGCTGACAGGTTTACATGCCTCAAATACAGACAATGGCTCAAATATTCCAGTATTACTGTTCTTAAATTAGAAACTCAAGCTTTTCTTTAAGAATGCTTGTTACTTCTGATTATGGAATATATCACGTATTTTAATTTGGAATCATACCATGCTTCATCAGCTCTCGTCACAAATGTCAAGCCTGTTGGTCATCTTTAGTTTTGTTTGTGCATGATCTGGAGGTGCAGTTTCAGGAGGAACAAACAGCCCCAAATCACAATGGAACACACTGACTGGAAGTTCATTTGTTTTCTTTGAGCAGAAACCACTTCAACAACAGTATACACCACGACAGCACCGTCAACGTCCAGCTCCACAACTGGTGAGAGAAGTTTTCATTTATTTAACAGCAAGTATTCGGTGAACACAATCACTTCTCTCAGTATTAGTTCAATTCTTTGCAGAATTGAGATATTTCACCTGTCTCTTTTCTCGTGGTGTATTTGACATTCATATTTATTCATTTCTGTAATATACCTGATGAGAATCCTATCCTCCTTTCATTCTGAAAAAGAATAAATATTCGTTTGGAATTGAATCAAAGTGTTGTGACCTTCCAATTTCCTTCATATTTCAGAACAAACATCCACAACAGTCTCACCAACAACGACTGGCTCAACCACTGGCTCCACAACTGGTGAGTAATGATGAATTCTATTAAGAATTGCAAGGTCTTGGATACAAGCGAAGTTTGGAATCTTGAGTTCTTTTTCAGTCAAATCTATTCCCACAGTCTTCAAGAATCTTATTCAATTCTTCCCTACAAACACTGAGGCTGTTGTGCTCATATTCCACTTTGCGCAAAACATTGTTTTTATTCAAACATACATCTAATGGAGATCGACGCCTGGAATCAAATTGTCTGCACTAAACCCTGAGTTTGCAACATCCAGTGGCAAACTTGTCATTACATTAAATTGATTTTACTTTCCTCACATTTGAGACTTTGCAACTCACATTACATGTGTGTCCTACTGTCGTTGGCGCTTTTGCAAACGGACCCAATGTCTTGACCTACCACAGAAACACTCATTTGCTGGTGAGCTGGGTAATGATGATTTACATAAATTATGACATAGAAGGTTACTTGTGGATTAAGATTTGAACTGTTTTACATATTCTCTCATTATTTGTGCATTCCATGCAGATTGCTGTTAAATCACTCTCATGGGTCTTGATTCCAAACGTGTTTATGAATAGTGATTACATTTTGTTTACTCTAACAGAAACCACAACAACATCAGTGACGACCACTACAGCCAGTTCTACTGCCAGCTCCACAACTGGTGAGTCAGGTCTTTTTACATTAAACATGAGAAAACAATTTGAAGCAAGAACCGACAAAACATCTGAATAGGGAAATTCCTTTGTCATTCCCAGCCCAGGATCCACATTCTGTCTTTAGAAGATGTTGTGCTCAAGACTTTAGTGGAACCTCATGGATTCAATTTAGTCAGATCATCAACTTTTCGATAAAGAAAAGAAAACAATGAGTCTGTTGGCTGATAAGTTAGATTGGACCTTTGCCCGTACTCTCCGCTAGAATGACAAATAATACTCCCATTAATTGGAAGATGAGAAGTGTAATATTCCTTGATGCCAAACTGTCTGTATACCTGAACCAAAGTTTCTGAGAGTGATATTCTGTCTGTGCAAAAATATCAGCACACAGTTCAATTTCTCTAACAGTGAGCACAACTCAAAAACAATTCTCTTTCTGCAAATTCCTTTGGCTCATACTAGATGTCTCATCAATGTAATACTTTTAATATTATCTGTTGTCCATCCATTTCAAACACAGAATACATGTCCTTTCCCAGTACTGTCTCATGTGACATTGATTGTATTGAATATTGATTCTTATGTTTCTCCTTCAGAAGAATCAACTACTACAACAGGGACAAGCCCAACATCTGAGACGACTGGCAGCTCCACAGCCGGTGAGTGACATCTGCATTGAATACAATTCACAAGTTAGTTCAAGTGGAATGCTTTCTGAATTTCAGCATTCTTACTGAGAATGCTTATTAATGCCATCAGCTTGATATTCGGCACGATATTTTGTGAAGAATCTGAAGTAATCTCAGTCTTTCTCCTAGTTTCGTCACATTCTGTCAGGGGAATGTTGGTACGGAATCGTTTTGAGGTTTTGTGGTTTTGAACATTACTTGTGTTTTTATTCAATAGCAGCAACAACATCTGTTCCTCCAACTACACCTTGTTGCACCAGTACTTCCACAATAGGTGAATGATGGTTTCTATTGGGTAAAATAGCAATGCCTTGGACTTAAATAGAGTCATCTTGAGCTTCCTGACAGTGAAAGTCTGTTCATTTGGAATTGCAAAAACTGAGTAAAGACTTGGTAGGGGACAGAGACTGACATGTCACTTCCTCACCAAATCTCGATAAGAATTATTTCTGAAACAAACAATGAAACAGGAATCTTCCCATATGAGCAGTTTTGAAGTCAGCCTCTGTAGTCTCAACAAATGCAGTGACCTTCAAATAAGTGATGAACTAATGCAATGAAATTTGCACACATGCAATGCCATGGCATCTTAGACTTCACTCTGAACCATTTAATCTGTGTTTTTAATAACCTTCAGTGGAGCTCTGGATTTTCTGCAAATCTTTAGTCGGTGCATAACTGAAAGTATGACTTATGGGTCTCCTAATATTGGTGTCCCCATGTTTCAGTGGAAGGTATTGTTGGGAAAAAAAGCAGGGTTTTTTTTGTCAAAACTTTGCTGAAAATCTCCAGTGATTAAATTCCTGAAAGTATGACCTCTGGATATATTCGGCATGGCGCATCCACATTTGAATGCATTCTGCTATTGAGAAGGAAAGGAATGATTTCTTGTCGAAAACTCAATTTGCTTTAAAACCCACTCTCGTATTTGAAGTGTCATCATATTCTTGGAAAAAAATATATGCTGACAGGTTTACATGCCTCAAATACAGACAATGGCTCAAATATTCCAGTATTACTGTTCTTAAATTAGAAACTCAAGCTTTTCTTTAAGAATGCTTGTTACTTCTGATTATGGAATATATCACGTATTTTAATTTGGAATCATACCATGCTTCATCAGCTCTCGTCACAAATGTCAAGCCTGTTGGTCATCTTTAGTTTTGTTTGTGCATGATCTGGAGGTGCAGTTTCAGGAGGAACAAACAGCCCCAAATCACAATGGAACACACTGACTGGAAGTTCATTTGTTTTCTTTGAGCAGAAACCACTTCAACAACAGTATACACCACGACAGCACCGTCAACGTCCAGCTCCACAACTGGTGAGAGAAGTTTTCATTTATTTAACAGCAAGTATTCGGTGAACACAATCACTTCTCTCAGTATTAGTTCAATTCTTTGCAGAATTGAGATATTTCACCTGTCTCTTTTCTCGTGGTGTATTTGACATTCATATTTATTCATTTCTGTAATATACCTGATGAGAATCCTATCCTCCTTTCATTCTGAAAAAGAATAAATATTCGTTTGGAATTGAATCAAAGTGTTGTGACCTTCCAATTTCCTTCATATTTCAGAACAAACATCCACAACAGTCTCACCAACAACGACTGGCTCAACCACTGGCTCCACAACTGGTGAGTAATGATGAATTCTATTAAGAATTGCAAGGTCTTGGATACAAGCGAAGTTTGGAATCTTGAGTTCTTTTTCAGTCAAATCTATTCCCACAGTCTTCAAGAATCTTTTTCAATTCTTCCCTACAAACACTGAGGCTGTTGTGCTCATATTCCACTTTGCGCAAAACATTGTTTTTATTCAAACATACATCTAATGGAGATCGACGCCTGGAATCAAATTGTCTGCACTAAACCCTGAGTTTGCAACATCCAGTGGCAAACTTGTCATTACATTAAATTGATTTTACTTTCCTCACATTTGAGACTTTGCAACTCACATTACATGTGTGTCCTACTGTCGTTGGCGCTTTTGCAAACGGACCCAATGTCTTGACCTACCACAGAAACACTCATTTGCTGGTGAGCTGGGTAATGATGATTTACATAAATTATGACATAGAAGGTTACTTGTGGATTAAGATTTGAACTGTTTTACATATTCTCTCATTATTTGTGCATTCCATGCAGATTGCTGTTAAATCACTCTCATGGGTCTTGATTCCAAACGTGTTTATGAATAGTGATTACATTTTGTTTACTCTAACAGAAACCACAACAACATCAGTGACGACCACTACAGCCAGTTCTACTGCCAGCTCCACAACTGGTGAGTCAGGTCTTTTTACATTAAACATGAGAAAACAATTTGAAGCAAGAACCGACAAAACATCTGAATAGGGAAATTCCTTTGTCATTCCCAGCCCAGGATCCACATTCTGTCTTTAGAAGATGTTGTGCTCAAGACTTTAGTGGAACCTCATGGATTCAATTTAGTCAGATCATCAACTTTTCGATAAAGAAAAGAAAACAATGAGTCTGTTGGCTGATAAGTTAGATTGGACCTTTGCCCGTACTCTCCGCTAGAATGACAAATACCACTCCCATTAATTGGAAGATGAGAAGTGTAATATTCCTTGATGCCAAACTGTCTGTATACCTGAACCAAAGTTTCTGAGAGTGATATTCTGTCTGTGCAAAAATATCAGCACACAGTTCAATTTCTCTAACAGTGAGCACAACTCAAAAACAATTCTCTTTCTGCAAATTCCTTTGGCTCATACTAGATGTCTCATCAATGTAATACTTTTAATATTATCTGTTGTCCATCCATTTCAAACACAGAATACATGTCCTTTCCCAGTACTGTCTCATGTGACATTGATTGTATTGAATATTGATTCTTATGTTTCTCCTTCAGAAGAATCAACTACTACAACAGGGACAAGCCCAACATCTGAGACGACTGGCAGCTCCACAGCCGGTGAGTGACATCTGCATTGAATACAATTCACAAGTTAGTTCAAGTGGAATGCTTTCTGAATTTCAGCATTCTTACTGAGAATGCTTATTAATGCCATCAGCTTGATATTCGGCACGATATTTTGTGAAGAATCTGAAGTAATCTCAGTCTTTCTCCTAGTTTCGTCACATTCTGTCAGGGGAATGTTGGTACGGAATCGTTTTGAGGTTTTGTGGTTTTGAACATTACTTGTGTTTTTATTCAATAGCAGCAACAACATCTGTTCCTCCAACTACACCTTGTTGCACCAGTACTTCCACAATAGGTGAATGATGGTTTCTATTGGGTAAAATAGCAATGCCTTGGACTTAAATAGAGTCATCTTGAGCTTCCTGACAGTGAAAGTCTGTTCATTTGGAATTGCAAAAACTGAGTAAAGACTTGGTAGGGGACAGAGACTGACATGTCACTTCCTCACCAAATCTCGATAAGAATTATTTCTGAAACAAACAATGAAACAGGAATCTTCCCATATGAGCAGTTTTGAAGTCAGCCTCTGTAGTCTCAACAAATGCAGTGACTTTCAAATAAGTGATGAACTAATGCAATGAAATTTGCACACATGCAATGCCATGGCATCTTAGACTTCACTCTGAACCATTTAATCTGTGTTTTTAATAACCTTCAGTGGAGCTCTGGATTTTCTGCAAATCTTTAGTCGGTGCATAACTGAAAGTATGACCTATGGGTCTCCTAATATTGGTGTCCTCATGTTTCAGTGGAAGGTATTGTTGGGAAAAAAAGCAGGGTTTTTTTTGTCAAAACTTTGCTGAAAATCTCCAGTGATTAAATTCCTGAAAGTATGACCTCTGGATATATTCGGCATGGCGCATCCACATTTGAATGCATTCTGCTATTGAGAAGGAAAGGAATGACTTCTTGTCGAAAACTCAATTTGCTTTAAAACCCACTCTCGTATTTGAAGTGTCATCATATTCTTGGAAAAAAATATATGCTGACAGGTTTACATGCCTCAAATACAGACAATGGCTCAAATATTCCAGTATTACTGTTCTTAAATTAGAAACTCAAGCTTTTCTTTAAGAATGCTTGTTACTTCTGATTATGGAATATATCACGTATTTTAATTTGGAATCATACCATGCTTCATCAGCTCTCGTCACAAATGTCAAGCCTGTTGGTCATCTTTAGTTTTGTTTGTGCATGATCTGGAGGTGCTGTTTCAGGAGGAACAAACAGCCCCAAATCACAATGGAACACACTGACTGGAAGTTCATTTGTTTTCTTTTAGCAGAAACCACTTCAACAACAGTATACACCACGACAGCACCGTCAACGTCCAGCTCCACAACTGGTGAGAGAAGTTTTCATTTATTTAACAGCAAGTATTCGGTGAACACAATCACTTCTCTCAGTATTAGTTCAATTCTTTGCAGAATTGAGATATTTCACCTGTCTCTTTTCTCGTGGTGTATTTGACATTCATATTTATTCATTTCTGTAATATACCTGATGAGAATCCTATCCTCCTTTCATTCTGAAAAAGAATAAATATTCTTTTGGAATTGAATCAAAGTGTTGTGACCTTCCAATTTCCTTCATATTTCAGAACAAACATCCACAACAGTCTCACCAACAACGACTGGCTCAACCACTGGCTCCACAACTGGTGAGTAATGATGAATTCTATTAAGAATTGCAAGGTCTTGGATACAAGCGAAGTTTGGAATCTTGAGTTCTTTTTCAGTCAAATCTATTCCCACAGTCTTCAAGAATCTTATTCAATTCTTCCCTACAAACACTGAGGCTGTTGTGCTCATATTCCACTTTGCGCAAAACATTGTTTTTATTCAAACATACATCTAATGGAGATCGACGCCTGGAATCAAATTGTCTGCACTAAACCCTGAGTTTGCAACATCCAGTGGCAAACTTGTCATTACATTAAATTGATTTTACTTTCCTCACATTTGAGACTTTGCAACTCACATTACATGTGTGTCCTACTGTCGTTGGCGCTTTTGCAAACGGACCCAATGTCTTGACCTACCACAGAAACACTCATTTGCTGGTGAGCTGGGTAATGATGATTTACATAAATTATGACATAGAAGGTTACTTGTGGATTAAGATTTGAACTGTTTTACATATTCTCTCATTATTTGTGCATTCCATGCAGATTGCTGTTAAATCACTCTCATGGGTCTTGATTCCAAACGTGTTTATGAATAGTGATTACATTTTGTTTACTCTAACAGAAACCACAACAACATCAGTGACGACCACTACAGCCAGTTCTACTGCCAGCTCCACAACTGGTGAGTCAGGTCTTTTTACATTAAACATGAGAAAACAATTTGAAGCAAGAACCGACAAAACATCTGAATAGGGAAATTCCTTTGTCATTCCCAGCCCAGGATCCACATTCTGTCTTTAGAAGATGTTGTGCTCAAGACTTTAGTGGAACCTCATGGATTCAATTTAGTCAGATCATCAACTTTTCGATAAAGAAAAGAAAACAATGAGTCTGTTGGCTGATAAGTTAGATTGGACCTTTGCCCATACTCTCCGCTAGAATGACAAATACCACTCCCATTAATTGGAAGATGAGAAGTGTAATATTCCTTGATGCCAAACTGTCTGTATACCTGAACCAAAGTTTCTGAGAGTGATATTCTGTCTGTGCAAAAATATCAGCACACAGTTCAATTTCTCTAACAGTGAGCACAACTCAAAAACAATTCTCTTTCTGCAAATTCCTTTGGCTCATACTAGATGTCTCATCAATGTAATACTTTTAATATTATCTGTTGTCCATCCATTTCAAACACAGAATACATGTCCTTTCCCAGTACTGTCTCATGTGACATTGATTGTATTGAATATTGATTCTTATGTTTCTCCTTCAGAAGAATCAACTACTACAACAGGGACAAGCCCAACATCTGAGACGACTGGCAGCTCCACAGCCGGTGAGTGACATCTGCACTGAATACAATTCACAAGTTAGTTCAAGTGGAATGCTTTCTGAATTTCAGCATTCTTACTGAGAATGCTTATTAATGCCATCAGCTTGATATTCGGCACAATATTTTGTGAAGAATCTGAAGTAATCTCAGTCTTTCTCCTAGTTCCGTCACATTCTGTCAGGGGAATGTTGGTACGGAATCGTTTTGAGGTTTTGTGGTTTTGAACATTACTTGTGTTTTTATTCAATAGCAGCAACAACATCTGTTCCTCCAACTACACCTTGTTGCACCAGTACTTCCACAATAGGTGAATGATGGTTTCTATTGGGTAAAATAGCAATGCCTTGGACTTAAATAGAGTCATCTTGAGCTTCCTGACAGTGAAAGTCTGTTCATTTGGAATTGCAAAAACTGAGTAAAGACTTGGTAGGGGACAGAGACTGACATGTCACTTCCTCACCAAATCTCGATAAGAATTATTTCTGAAACAAACAATGAAACAGGAATCTTCCCATATGAGCAGTTTTGAAGTCAGCCTCTGTAGTCTCAACAAATGCAGTGACCTTCAAATAAGTGATGAACTAATGCAATGAAATTTGCACACATGCAATGCCATGGCATCTTAGACTTCACTCTGAACCATTTAATCTGTGTTTTTAATAACCTTCAGTGGAGCTCTGGATTTTCTGCAAATCTTTAGTCGGTGCATAACTGAAAGTATGACTTATGGGTCTCCTAATATTGGTGTCCCCATGTTTCAGTGGAAGGTATTGTTGGGAAAAAAAGCAGGGTTTTTTTTGTCAAAACTTTGCTGAAAATCTCCAGTGATTAAATTCCTGAAAGTATGACCTCTGGATATATTCGGCATGGCGCATCCACATTTGAATGCATTCTGCTATTGAGAAGGAAAGGAATGATTTCTTGTCGAAAACTCAATTTGCTTTAAAACCCACTCTCGTATTTGAAGTGTCATCATATTCTTGGAAAAAAATATATGCTGACAGGTTTACATGCCTCAAATACAGACAATGGCTCAAATATTCCAGTATTACTGTTCTTAAATTAGAAACTCAAGCTTTTCTTTAAGAATGCTTGTTACTTCTGATTATGGAATATATCACGTATTTTAATTTGGAATCATACCATGCTTCATCAGCTCTCGTCACAAATGTCAAGCCTGTTGGTCATCTTTAGTTTTGTTTGTGCATGATCTGGAGGTGCTGTTTCAGGAGGAACAAACAGCCCCAAATCACAATGGAACACACTGACTGGAAGTTCATTTGTTTTCTTTTAGCAGAAACCACTTCAACAACAGTATACACCACGACAGCACCGTCAACGTCCAGCTCCACAACTGGTGAGAGAAGTTTTCATTTATTTAACAGCAAGTATTCGGTGAACACAATCACTTCTCTCAGTATTAGTTCAATTCTTTGCAGAATTGAGATATTTCACCTGTCTCTTTTCTCGTGGTGTATTTGACATTCATATTTATTCATTTCTGTAATATACCTGATGAGAATCCTATCCTCCTTTCATTCTGAAAAAGAATAAATATTCTTTTGGAATTGAATCAAAGTGTTGTGACCTTCCAATTTCCTTCATATTTCAGAACAAACATCCACAACAGTCTCACCAACAACGACTGGCTCAACCACTGGCTCCACAACTGGTGAGTAATGATGAATTCTATTAAGAATTGCAAGGTCTTGGATACAAGCGAAGTTTGGAATCTTGAGTTCTTTTTCAGTCAAATCTATTCCCACAGTCTTCAAGAATCTTATTCAATTCTTCCCTACAAACATTGAGGCTGTTGTGCTCATATTCCACTTTGCGCAAAACATTGTTTTTATTCAAACATACATCTAATGGAGATCGACGCCTGGAATCAAATTGTCTGCACTAAACCCTGAGTTTGCAACATCCAGTGGCAAACTTGTCATTACATTAAATTGATTTTACTTTCCTCACATTTGAGACTTTGCAACTCACATTACATGTGTGTCCTACTGTCGTTGGCGCTTTTGCAAACGGACCCAATGTCTTGACCTACCACAGAAACACTCATTTGCTGGTGAGCTGGGTAATGATGATTTACATAAATTATGACATAGAAGGTTACTTGTGGATTAAGATTTGAACTGTTTTACATATTCTCTCATTATTTGTGCATTCCATGCAGATTGCTGTTAAATCACTCTCATGGGTCTTGATTCCAAACGTGTTTATGAATAGTGATTACATTTTGTTTACTCTAACAGAAACCACAACAACATCAGTGACGACCACTACAGCCAGTTCTACTGCCAGCTCCACAACTGGTGAGTCAGGTCTTTTTACATTAAACATGAGAAAACAATTTGAAGCAAGAACCGACAAAACATCTGAATAGGGAAATTCCTTTGTCATTCCCAGCCCAGGATCCACATTCTGTCTTTAGAAGATGTTGTGCTCAAGACTTTAGTGGAACCTCATGGATTCAATTTAGTCAGATCATCAACTTTTCGATAAAGAAAAGAAAACAATGAGTCTGTTGGCTGATAAGTTAGATTGGACCTTTGCCCATACTCTCCGCTAGAATGACAAATACCACTCCCATTAATTGGAAGATGAGAAGTGTAATATTCCTTGATGCCAAACTGTCTGTATACCTGAACCAAAGTTTCTGAGAGTGATATTCTGTCTGTGCAAAAATATCAGCACACAGTTCAATTTCTCTAACAGTGAGCACAACTCAAAAACAATTCTCTTTCTTCAAATTCCTTTGGCTCATACTAGATGTCTCATCAATGTAATACTTTTAATATTATCTGTTGTCCATCCATTTCAAACACAGAATACATGTCCTTTCCCAGTACTGTCTCATGTGACATTGATTGTATTGAATATTGATTCTTATGTTTCTCCTTCAGAAGAATCAACTACTACAACAGGGACAAGCCCAACATCTGAGACGACTGGCAGCTCCACAGCCGGTGAGTGACATCTGCATTGAATACAATTCACAATTTAGTTCAAGTGGAATGCTTTCTGAATTTCAGCATTCTTACTGAGAATGCTTATTAATGCCATCAGCTTGATATTCGGCACGATATTTTGTGAAGAATCTGAAGTAATCTCAGTCTTTCTCCTAGTTCCGTCACATTCTGTCAGGGGAATGTTGGTACGGAATCGTTTTGAGGTTTTGTGGTTTTGAACATTACTTGTGTTTTTATTCAATAGCAGCAACAACATCTGTTCCTCCAACTACACCTTGTTGCACCAGTACTTCCACAATAGGTGAATGATGGTTTCTATTGGGTAAAATAGCAATGCCTTGGACTTAAATAGAGTCATCTTGAGCTTCCTGACAGTGAAAGTCTGTTCATTTGGAATTGCAAAAACTGAGTAAAGACTTGGTAGGGGACAGAGACTGACATGTCACTTCCTCACCAAATCTCGATAAGAATTATTTCTGAAACAAACAATGAAACAGGAATCTTCCCATATGAGCAGTTTTGAAGTCAGCCTCTGTAGTCTCAACAAATGCAGTGACTTTCAAATAAGTGATGAACTAATGCAATGAAATTTGCACACATGCAATGCCATGGCATCTTAGACTTCACTCTGAACCATTTAATCTGTGTTTTTAATAACCTTCAGTGGAGCTCTGGATTTTCTGCAAATCTTTAGTCGGTGCATAACTGAAAGTATGACCTATGGGTCTCCTAATATTGGTGTCCTCATGTTTCAGTGGAAGGTATTGTTGGGAAAAAAAGCAGGGTTTTTTTTGTCAAAACTTTGCTGAAAATCTCCAGTGATTAAATTCCTGAAAGTATGACCTCTGGATATATTCGGCATGGCGCATCCACATTTGAATGCATTCTGCTATTGAGAAGGAAAGGAATGACTTCTTGTCGAAAACTCAATTTGCTTTAAAACCCACTCTCGTATTTGAAGTGTCATCATATTCTTGGAAAAAAATATATGCTGACGGGTTTACATGCCTCAAATACAGACAATGGCTCAAATATTCCAGTATTACTGTTCTTAAATTAGAAACTCAAGCTTTTCTTTAAGAATGCTTGTTACTTCTGATTATGGAATATATCACGTATTTTAATTTGGAATCATACCATGCTTCATCAGCTCTCGTCACAAATGTCAAGCCTGTTGGTCATCTTTAGTTTTGTTTGTGCATGATCTGGAGGTGCTGTTTCAGGAGGAACAAACAGCCCCAAATCACAATGGAACACACTGACTGGAAGTTCATTTGTTTTCTTTTAGCAGAAACCACTTCAACAACAGTATACACCACGACAGCACCGTCAACGTCCAGCTCCACAACTGGTGAGAGAAGTTTTCATTTATTTAACAGCAAGTATTCGGTGAACACAATCACTTCTCTCAGTATTAGTTCAATTCTTTGCAGAATTGAGATATTTCACCTGTCTCTTTTCTCGTGGTGTATTTGACATTCATATTTATTCATTTCTGTAATATACCTGATGAGAATCCTATCCTCCTTTCATTCTGAAAAAGAATAAATATTCTTTTGGAATTGAATCAAAGTGTTGTGACCTTCCAATTTCCTTCATATTTCAGAACAAACATCCACAACAGTCTCACCAACAACGACTGGCTCAACCACTGGCTCCACAACTGGTGAGTAATGATGAATTCTATTAAGAATTGCAAGGTCTTGGATACAAGCGAAGTTTGGAATCTTGAGTTCTTTTTCAGTCAAATCTATTCCCACAGTCTTCAAGAATCTTATTCAATTCTTCCCTACAAACACTGAGGCTGTTGTGCTCATATTCCACTTTGCGCAAAACATTGTTTTTATTCAAACATACATCTAATGGAGATCGACGCCTGGAATCAAATTGTCTGCACTAAACCCTGAGTTTGCAACATCCAGTGGCAAACTTGTCATTACATTAAATTGATTTTACTTTCCTCACATTTGAGACTTTGCAACTCACATTACATGTGTGTCCTACTGTCGTTGGCGCTTTTGCAAACGGACCCAATGTCTTGACCTACCACAGAAACACTCATTTGCTGGTGAGCTGGGTAATGATGATTTACATAAATTATGACATAGAAGGTTACTTGTGGATTAAGATTTGAACTGTTTTACATATTCTCTCATTATTTGTGCATTCCATGCAGATTGCTGTTAAATCACTCTCATGGGTCTTGATTCCAAACGTGTTTATGAATAGTGATTACATTTTGTTTACTCTAACAGAAACCACAACAACATCAGTGACGACCACTACAGCCAGTTCTACTGCCAGCTCCACAACTGGTGAGTCAGGTCTTTTTACATTAAACATGAGAAAACAATTTGAAGCAAGAACCGACAAAACATCTGAATAGGGAAATTCCTTTGTCATTCCCAGCCCAGGATCCACATTCTGTCTTTAGAAGATGTTGTGCTCAAGACTTTAGTGGAACCTCATGGATTCAATTTAGTCAGATCATCAACTTTTCGATAAAGAAAAGAAAACAATGAGTCTGTTGGCTGATAAGTTAGATTGGACCTTTGCCCATACTCTCCGCTAGAATGACAAATACCACTCCCATTAATTGGAAGATGAGAAGTGTAATATTCCTTGATGCCAAACTGTCTGTATACCTGAACCAAAGTTTCTGAGAGTGATATTCTGTCTGTGCAAAAATATCAGCACACAGTTCAATTTCTCTAACAGTGAGCACAACTCAAAAACAATTCTCTTTCTGCAAATTCCTTTGGCTCATACTAGATGTCTCATCAATGTAATACTTTTAATATTATCTGTTGTCCATCCATTTCAAACACAGAATACATGTCCTTTCCCAGTACTGTCTCATGTGACATTGATTGTATTGAATATTGATTCTTATGTTTCTCCTTCAGAAGAATCAACTACTACAACAGGGACAAGCCCAACATCTGAGACGACTGGCAGCTCCACAGCCGGTGAGTGACATCTGCACTGAATACAATTCACAAGTTAGTTCAAGTGGAATGCTTTCTGAATTTCAGCATTCTTACTGAGAATGCTTATTAATGCCATCAGCTTGATATTCGGCACAATATTTTGTGAAGAATCTGAAGTAATCTCAGTCTTTCTCCTAGTTCCGTCACATTCTGTCAGGGGAATGTTGGTACGGAATCGTTTTGAGGTTTTGTGGTTTTGAACATTACTTGTGTTTTTATTCAATAGCAGCAACAACATCTGTTCCTCCAACTACACCTTGTTGCACCAGTACTTCCACAATAGGTGAATGATGGTTTCTATTGGGTAAAATAGCAATGCCTTGGACTTAAATAGAGTCATCTTGAGCTTCCTGACAGTGAAAGTCTGTTCATTTGGAATTGCAAAAACTGAGTAAAGACTTGGTAGGGGACAGAGACTGACATGTCACTTCCTCACCAAATCTCGATAAGAATTATTTCTGAAACAAACAATGAAACAGGAATCTTCCCATATGAGCAGTTTTGAAGTCAGCCTCTGTAGTCTCAACAAATGCAGTGACCTTCAAATAAGTGATGAACTAATGCAATGAAATTTGCACACATGCAATGCCATGGCATCTTAGACTTCACTCTGAACCATTTAATCTGTGTTTTTAATAACCTTCAGTGGAGCTCTGGATTTTCTGCAAATCTTTAGTCGGTGCATAACTGAAAGTATGACTTATGGGTCTCCTAATATTGGTGTCCCCATGTTTCAGTGGAAGGTATTGTTGGGAAAAAAAGCAGGGTTTTTTTTGTCAAAACTTTGCTGAAAATCTCCAGTGATTAAATTCCTGAAAGTATGACCTCTGGATATATTCGGCATGGCGCATCCACATTTGAATGCATTCTGCTATTGAGAAGGAAAGGAATGACTTCTTGTCGAAAACTCAATTTGCTTTAAAACCCACTCTCGTATTTGAAGTGTCATCATATTCTTGGAAAAAAATATATGCTGACAGGTTTACATGCCTCAAATACAGACAATGGCTCAAATATTCCAGTATTACTGTTCTTAAATTAGAAACTCAAGCTTTTCTTTAAGAATGCTTGTTACTTCTGATTATGGAATATATCACGTATTTTAATTTGGAATCATACCATGCTTCATCAGCTCTCGTCACAAATGTCAAGCCTGTTGGTCATCTTTAGTTTTGTTTGTGCATGATCTGGAGGTGCTGTTTCAGGAGGAACAAACAGCCCCAAATCACAATGGAACACACTGACTGGAAGTTCATTTGTTTTCTTTTAGCAGAAACCACTTCAACAACAGTATACACCACGACAGCACCGTCAACGTCCAGCTCCACAACTGGTGAGAGAAGTTTTCATTTATTTAACAGCAAGTATTCGGTGAACACAATCACTTCTCTCAGTATTAGTTCAATTCTTTGCAGAATTGAGATATTTCACCTGTCTCTTTTCTCGTGGTGTATTTGACATTCATATTTATTCATTTCTGTAATATACCTGATGAGAATCCTATCCTCCTTTCATTCTGAAAAAGAATAAATATTCTTTTGGAATTGAATCAAAGTGTTGTGACCTTCCAATTTCCTTCATATTTCAGAACAAACATCCACAACAGTCTCACCAACAACGACTGGCTCAACCACTGGCTCCACAACTGGTGAGTAATGATGAATTCTATTAAGAATTGCAAGGTCTTGGATACAAGCGAAGTTTGGAATCTTGAGTTCTTTTTCAGTCAAATCTATTCCCACAGTCTTCAAGAATCTTATTCAATTCTTCCCTACAAACACTGAGGCTGTTGTGCTCATATTCCACTTTGCGCAAAACATTGTTTTTATTCAAACATACATCTAATGGAGATCGACGCCTGGAATCAAATTGTCTGCACTAAACCCTGAGTTTGCAACATCCAGTGGCAAACTTGTCATTACATTAAATTGATTTTACTTTCCTCACATTTGAGACTTTGCAACTCACATTACATGTGTGTCCTACTGTCGTTGGCGCTTTTGCAAACGGACCCAATGTCTTGACCTACCACAGAAACACTCATTTGCTGGTGAGCTGGGTAATGATGATTTACATAAATTATGACATAGAAGGTTACTTGTGGATTAAGATTTGAACTGTTTTACATATTCTCTCATTATTTGTGCATTCCATGCAGATTGCTGTTAAATCACTCTCATGGGTCTTGATTCCAAACGTGTTTATGAATAGTGATTACATTTTGTTTACTCTAACAGAAACCACAACAACATCAGTGACGACCACTACAGCCAGTTCTACTGCCAGCTCCACAACTGGTGAGTCAGGTCTTTTTACATTAAACATGAGAAAACAATTTGAAGCAAGAACCGACAAAACATCTGAATAGGGAAATTCCTTTGTCATTCCCAGCCCAGGATCCACATTCTGTCTTTAGAAGATGTTGTGCTCAAGACTTTAGTGGAACCTCATGGATTCAATTTAGTCAGATCATCAACTTTTCGATAAAGAAAAGAAAACAATGAGTCTGTTGGCTGATAAGTTAGATTGGACCTTTGCCCATACTCTCCGCTAGAATGACAAATACCACTCCCATTAATTGGAAGATGAGAAGTGTAATATTCCTTGATGCCAAATTGTCTGTATACCTGAACCAAAGTTTCTGAGAGTGATATTCTGTCTGTGCAAAAATATCAGCACACAGTTCAATTTCTCTAACAGTGAGCACAACTCAAAAACAATTCTCTTTCAGCAAATTCCTTTGGCTCATACTAGATGTCCCATCAATGTAATACTTTTAATATTATCTGTTGTCCATCCATTTCAAACACAGAATACATGTCCTTTCCCAGTACTGTCTCATGTGACATTGATTGTATTGAATATTGATTCTTATGTTTCTCCTTCAGAAGAATCAACTACTACAACAGGGACAAGCCCAACATCTGAGACGACTGGCAGCTCCACAGCCGGTGAGTGACATCTGCACTGAATACAATTCACAAGATAGTTCAAGTGGAATGCTTTCTGAATTTCAGCATTCTTACTGAGAATGCTTATTAATGCCATCAGCTTGATATTCGGCACAATATTTTGTGAAGAATCTGAAGTAATCTCAGTCTTTCTCCTAGTTCCGTCACATTCTGTCAGGGGAATGTTGGTACGGAATCGTTTTGAGGTTTTGTGGTTTTGAACATTACTTGTGTTTTTATTCAATAGCAGCAACAACATCTGTTCCTCCAACTACACCTTGTTGCACCAGTACTTCCACAATAGGTGAATGATGGTTTCTATTGGGTAAAATAGCAATGCCTTGGACTTAAATAGAGTCATCTTGAGCTTCCTGACAGTGAAAGTCTGTTCATTTGGAATTGCAAAAACTGAGTAAAGACTTGGTAGGGGACAGAGACTGACATGTCACTTCCTCACCAAATCTCGATAAGAATTATTTCTGAAACAAACAATGAAACAGGAATCTTCCCATATGAGCAGTTTTGAAGTCAGCCTCTGTAGTCTCAACAAATGCAGTGACCTTCAAATAAGTGATGAACTAATGCAATGAAATTTGCACACATGCAATGCCATGGCATCTTAGACTTCACTCTGAACCATTTAATCTGTGTTTTTAATAACCTTCAGTGGAGCTCTGGATTTTCTGCAAATCTTTAGTCGGTGCATAACTGAAAGTATGACTTATGGGTCTCCTAATATTGGTGTCCCCATGTTTCAGTGGAAGGTATTGTTGGGAAAAAAAGCAGGGTTTTTTTTGTCAAAACTTTGCTGAAAATCTCCAGTGATTAAATTCCTGAAAGTATGACCTCTGGATATATTCGGCATGGCGCATCCACATTTGAATGCATTCTGCTATTGAGAAGGAAAGGAATGACTTCTTGTCGAAAACTCAATTTGCTTTAAAACCCACTCTCGTATTTGAAGTGTCATCATATTCTTGGAAAAAAATATATGCTGACAGGTTTACATGCCTCAAATACAGACAATGGCTCAAATATTCCAGTATTACTGTTCTTAAATTAGAAACTCAAGCTTTTCTTTAAGAATGCTTGTTACTTCTGATTATGGAATATATCACGTATTTTAATTTGGAATCATACCATGCTTCATCAGCTCTCGTCACAAATGTCAAGCCTGTTGGTCATCTTTAGTTTTGTTTGTGCATGATCTGGAGGTGCTGTTTCAGGAGGAACAAACAGCCCCAAATCACAATGGAACACACTGACTGGAAGTTCATTTGTTTTCTTTTAGCAGAAACCACTTCAACAACAGTATACACCACGACAGCACCGTCAACGTCCAGCTCCACAACTGGTGAGAGAAGTTTTCATTTATTTAACAGCAAGTATTCGGTGAACACAATCACTTCTCTCAGTATTAGTTCAATTCTTTGCAGAATTGAGATATTTCACCTGTCTCTTTTCTCGTGGTGTATTTGACATTCATATTTATTCATTTCTGTAATATACCTGATGAGAATCCTATCCTCCTTTCATTCTGAAAAAGAATAAATATTCTTTTGGAATTGAATCAAAGTGTTGTGACCTTCCAATTTCCTTCATATTTCAGAACAAACATCCACAACAGTCTCACCAACAACGACTGGCTCAACCACTGGCTCCACAACTGGTGAGTAATGATGAATTCTATTAAGAATTGCAAGGTCTTGGATACAAGCGAAGTTTGGAATCTTGAGTTCTTTTTCAGTCAAATCTATTCCCACAGTCTTCAAGAATCTTATTCAATTCTTCCCTACAAACATTGAGGCTGTTGTGCTCATATTCCACTTTGCGCAAAACATTGTTTTTATTCAAACATACATCTAATGGAGATCGACGCCTGGAATCAAATTGTCTGCACTAAACCCTGAGTTTGCAACATCCAGTGGCAAACTTGTCATTACATTAAATTGATTTTACTTTCCTCACATTTGAGACTTTGCAACTCACATTACATGTGTGTCCTACTGTCGTTGGCGCTTTTGCAAACGGACCCAATGTCTTGACCTACCACAGAAACACTCATTTGCTGGTGAGCTGGGTAATGATGATTTACATAAATTATGACATAGAAGGTTACTTGTGGATTAAGATTTGAACTGTTTTACATATTCTCTCATTATTTGTGCATTCCATGCAGATTGCTGTTAAATCACTCTCATGGGTCTTGATTCCAAACGTGTTTATGAATAGTGATTACATTTTGTTTACTCTAACAGAAACCACAACAACATCAGTGACGACCACTACAGCCAGTTCTACTGCCAGCTCCACAACTGGTGAGTCAGGTCTTTTTACATTAAACATGAGAAAACAATTTGAAGCAAGAACCGACAAAACATCTGAATAGGGAAATTCCTTTGTCATTCCCAGCCCAGGATCCACATTCTGTCTTTAGAAGATGTTGTGCTCAAGACTTTAGTGGAACCTCATGGATTCAATTTAGTCAGATCATCAACTTTTCGATAAAGAAAAGAAAACAATGAGTCTGTTGGCTGATAAGTTAGATTGGACCTTTGCCCATACTCTCCGCTAGAATGACAAATACCACTCCCATTAATTGGAAGATGAGAAGTGTAATATTCCTTGATGCCAAACTGTCTGTATACCTGAACCAAAGTTTCTGAGAGTGATATTCTGTCTGTGCAAAAATATCAGCACACAGTTCAATTTCTCTAACAGTGAGCACAACTCAAAAACAATTCTCTTTCTTCAAATTCCTTTGGCTCATACTAGATGTCTCATCAATGTAATACTTTTAATATTATCTGTTGTCCATCCATTTCAAACACAGAATACATGTCCTTTCCCAGTACTGTCTCATGTGACATTGATTGTATTGAATATTGATTCTTATGTTTCTCCTTCAGAAGAATCAACTACTACAACAGGGACAAGCCCAACATCTGAGACGACTGGCAGCTCCACAGCCGGTGAGTGACATCTGCATTGAATACAATTCACAATTTAGTTCAAGTGGAATGCTTTCTGAATTTCAGCATTCTTACTGAGAATGCTTATTAATGCCATCAGCTTGATATTCGGCACAATATTTTGTGAAGAATCTGAAGTAATCTCAGTCTTTCTCCTAGTTCCGTCACATTCTGTCAGGGGAATGTTGGTACGGAATCGTTTTGAGGTTTTGTGGTTTTGAACATTACTTGTGTTTTTATTCAATAGCAGCAACAACATCTGTTCCTCCAACTACACCTTGTTGCACCAGTACTTCCACAATAGGTGAATGATGGTTTCTATTGGGTAAAATAGCAATGCCTTGGACTTAAATAGAGTCATCTTGAGCTTCCTGACAGTGAAAGTCTGTTCATTTGGAATTGCAAAAACTGAGTAAAGACTTGGTAGGGGACAGAGACTGACATGTCACTTCCTCACCAAATCTCGATAAGAATTATTTCTGAAACAAACAATGAAACAGGAATCTTCCCATATGAGCAGTTTTGAAGTCAGCCTCTGTAGTCTCAACAAATGCAGTGACCTTCAAATAAGTGATGAACTAATGCAATGAAATTTGCACACATGCAATGCCATGGCATCTTAGACTTCACTCTGAACCATTTAATCTGTGTTTTTAATAACCTTCAGTGGAGCTCTGGATTTTCTGCAAATCTTTAGTCGGTGCATAACTGAAAGTATGACTTATTGGTCTCCTAATATTGGTGTCCCCATGTTTCAGTGGAAGGTATTGTTGGGAAAAAAAGCAGGGTTTTTTTTGTCAAAACTTTGCTGAAAATCTCCAGTGATTAAATTCCTGAAAGTATGACCTCTGGATATATTCGGCATGGCGCATCCACATTTGAATGCATTCTGCTATTGAGAAGGAAAGGAATGACTTCTTGTCGAAAACTCAATTTGCTTTAAAACCCACTCTCGTATTTGAAGTGTCATCATATTCTTGGAAAAAAATATATGCTGACAGGTTTACATGCCTCAAATACAGACAATGGCTCAAATATTCCAGTATTACTGTTCTTAAATTAGAAACTCAAGCTTTTCTTTAAGAATGCTTGTTACTTCTGATTATGGAATATATCACGTATTTTAATTTGGAATCATACCATGCTTCATCAGCTCTCGTCACAAATGTCAAGCCTGTTGGTCATCTTTAGTTTTGTTTGTGCATGATCTGGAGGTGCTGTTTCAGGAGGAACAAACAGCCCCAAATCACAATGGAACACACTGACTGGAAGTTCATTTGTTTTCTTTTAGCAGAAACCACTTCAACAACAGTATACACCACGACAGCACCGTCAACGTCCAGCTCCACAACTGGTGAGAGAAGTTTTCATTTATTTAACAGCAAGTATTCGGTGAACACAATCACTTCTCTCAGTATTAGTTCAATTCTTTGCAGAATTGAGATATTTCACCTGTCTCTTTTCTCGTGGTGTATTTGACATTCATATTTATTCATTTCTGTAATATACCTGATGAGAATCCTATCCTCCTTTCATTCTGAAAAAGAATAAATATTCTTTTGGAATTGAATCAAAGTGTTGTGACCTTCCAATTTCCTTCATATTTCAGAACAAACATCCACAACAGTCTCACCAACAACGACTGGCTCAACCACTGGCTCCACAACTGGTGAGTAATGATGAATTCTATTAAGAATTGCAAGGTCTTGCTTACAAGCGAAGTTTGGAATCTTGAGTTCTTTTTCAGTCAAATCTATTCCCACAGTCTTCAAGAATCTTATTCAATTCTTCCCTACAAACACTGAGGCTGTTGTGCTCATATTCCACTTTGCGCAAAACATTGTTTTTATTCAAACATACATCTAATGGAGATCGACGCCTGGAATCAAATTGTCTGCACTAAACCCTGAGTTTGCAACATCCAGTGGCAAACTTGTCATTACATTAAATTGATTTTACTTTCCTCACATTTGAGACTTTGCAACTCACATTACATGTGTGTCCTACTGTCGTTGGCGCTTTTGCAAACGGACCCAATGTCTTGACCTACCACAGAAACACTCATTTGCTGGTGAGCTGGGTAATGATGATTTACATAAATTATGACATAGAAGGTTACTTGTGGATTAAGATTTGAACTGTTTTACATATTCTCTCATTATTTGTGCATTCCATGCAGATTGCTGTTAAATCACTCTCATGGGTCTTGATTCCAAACGTGTTTATGAATAGTGATTACATTTTGTTTACTCTAACAGAAACCACAACAACATCAGTGACGACCACTACAGCCAGTTCTACTGCCAGCTCCACAACTGGTGAGTCATGTCTTTTTACATTAAACATGAGAAAACAATTTGAAGCAAGAACCGACAAAACATCTGAATAGGGAAATTCCTTTGTCATTCCCAGCCCAGGATCCACATTCTGTCTTTAGAAGATGTTGTGCTCAAGACTTTAGTGGAACCTCATGGATTCAATTTAGTCAGATCATCAACTTTTCGATAAAGAAAAGAAAACAATGAGTCTGTTGGCTGATAAGTTAGATTGGACCTTTGCCCGTACTCTCCGCTAGAATGACAAATACCACTCCCATTAATTGGAAGATGAGAAGTGTAATATTCCTTGATGCCAAACTGTCTGTATACCTGAACCAAAGTTTCTGAGAGTGATATTCTGTCTGTGCAAAAATATCAGCACACAGTTCAATTTCTCTAACAGTGAGCACAACTCAAAAACAATTCTCTTTCTTCAAATTCCTTTGGCTCATACTAGATGTCTCATCAATGTAATACTTTTAATATTATCTGTTGTCCATCCATTTCAAACACAGAATACATGTCCTTTCCCAGTACTGTCTCATGTGACATTGATTGTATTGAATATTGATTCTTATGTTTCTCCTTCAGAAGAATCAACTACTACAACAGGGACAAGCCCAACATCTGAGACGACTGGCAGCTCCACAGCCGGTGAGTGACATCTGCATTGAATACAATTCACAAGTTAGTTCAAGTGGAATGCTTTCTGAATTTCAGCATTCTTACTGAGAATGCTTATTAATGCCATCAGCTTGATATTCGGCACGATATTTTGTGAAGAATCTGAAGTAATCTCAGTCTTTCTCCTAGTTTCGTCACATTCTGTCAGGGGAATGTTGGTACGGAATCGTTTTGAGGTTTTGTGGTTTTGAACATTACTTGTGTTTTTATTCAATAGCAGCAACAACATCTGTTCCTCCAACTACACCTTGTTGCACCAGTACTTCCACAATAGGTGAATGATGGTTTCTATTGGGTAAAATAGCAATGCCTTGGACTTAAATAGAGTCATCTTGAGCTTCCTGACAGTGAAAGTCTGTTCATTTGGAATTGCAAAAACTGAGTAAAGACTTGGTAGGGGACAGAGACTGACATGTCACTTCCTCACCAAATCTCGATAAGAATTATTTCTGAAACAAACAATGAAACAGGAATCTTCCCATATGAGCAGTTTTGAAGTCAGCCTCTGTAGTCTCAACAAATGCAGTGACTTTCAAATAAGTGATGAACTAATGCAATGAAATTTGCACACATGCAATGCCATGGCATCTTAGACTTCACTCTGAACCATTTAATCTGTGTTTTTAATAACCTTCAGTGGAGCTCTGGATTTTCTGCAAATCTTTAGTCGGTGCATAACTGAAAGTATGACCTATGGGTCTCCTAATATTGGTGTCCTCATGTTTCAGTGGAAGGTATTGTTGGGAAAAAAAGCAGGGTTTTTTTTGTCAAAACTTTGCTGAAAATCTCCAGTGATTAAATTCCTGAAAGTATGACCTCTGGATATATTCGGCATGGCGCATCCACATTTGAATGCATTCTGCTATTGAGAAGGAAAGGAATGACTTCTTGTCGAAAACTCAATTTGCTTTAAAACCCACTCTCGTATTTGAAGTGTCATCATATTCTTGGAAAAAAATATATGCTGACAGGTTTACATGCCTCAAATACAGACAATGGCTCAAATATTCCAGTATTACTGTTCTTAAATTAGAAACTCAAGCTTTTCTTTAAGAATGCTTGTTACTTCTGATTATGGAATATATCACGTATTTTAATTTGGAATCATACCATGCTTCATCAGCTCTCGTCACAAATGTCAAGCCTGTTGGTCATCTTTAGTTTTGTTTGTGCATGATCTGGAGGTGCTGTTTCAGGAGGAACAAACAGCCCCAAATCACAATGGAACACACTGACTGGAAGTTCATTTGTTTTCTTTTAGCAGAAACCACTTCAACAACAGTATACACCACGACAGCACCGTCAACGTCCAGCTCCACAACTGGTGAGAGAAGTTTTCATTTATTTAACAGCAAGTATTCGGTGAACACAATCACTTCTCTCAGTATTAGTTCAATTCTTTGCAGAATTGAGATATTTCACCTGTCTCTTTTCTCGTGGTGTATTTGACATTCATATTTATTCATTTCTGTAATATACCTGATGAGAATCCTATCCTCCTTTCATTCTGAAAAAGAATAAATATTCGTTTGGAATTGAATCAAAGTGTTGTGACCTTCCAATTTCCTTCATATTTCAGAACAAACATCCACAACAGTCTCACCAACAACGACTGGCTCAACCACTGGCTCCACAACTGGTGAGTAATGATGAATTCTATTAAGAATTGCAAGGTCTTGGATACAAGCGAAGTTTGGAATCTTGAGTTCTTTTTCAGTCAAATCTATTCCCACAGTCTTCAAGAATCTTATTCAATTCTTCCCTACAAACACTGAGGCTGTTGTGCTCATATTCCACTTTGCGCAAAACATTGTTTTTATTCAAACATACATCTAATGGAGATCGACGCCTGGAATCAAATTGTCTGCACTAAACCCTGAGTTTGCAACATCCAGTGGCAAACTTGTCATTACATTAAATTGATTTTACTTTCCTCACATTTGAGACTTTGCAACTCACATTACATGTGTGTCCTACTGTCGTTGGCGCTTTTGCAAACGGACCCAATGTCTTGACCTACCACAGAAACACTCATTTGCTGGTGAGCTGGGTAATGATGATTTACATAAATTATGACATAGAAGGTTACTTGTGGATTAAGATTTGAACTGTTTTACATATTCTCTCATTATTTGTGCATTCCATGCAGATTGCTGTTAAATCACTCTCATGGGTCTTGATTCCAAACGTGTTTATGAATAGTGATTACATTTTGTTTACTCTAACAGAAACCACAACAACATCAGTGACGACCACTACAGCCAGTTCTACTGCCAGCTCCACAACTGGTGAGTCAGGTCTTTTTACATTAAACATGAGAAAACAATTTGAAGCAAGAACCGACAAAACATCTGAATAGGGAAATTCCTTTGTCATTCCCAGCCCAGGATCCACATTCTGTCTTTAGAAGATGTTGTGCTCAAGACTTTAGTGGAACCTCATGGATTCAATTTAGTCAGATCATCAACTTTTCGATAAAGAAAAGAAAACAATGAGTCTGTTGGCTGATAAGTTAGATTGGACCTTTGCCCATACTCTCCGCTAGAATGACAAATACCACTCCCATTAATTGGAAGATGAGAAGTGTAATATTCCTTGATGCCAAACTGTCTGTATACCTGAACCAAAGTTTCTGAGAGTGATATTCTGTCTGTGCAAAAATATCAGCACACAGTTCAATTTCTCTAACAGTGAGCACAACTCAAAAACAATTCTCTTTCTGCAAATTCCTTTGGCTCATACTAGATGTCCCATCAATGTAATACTTTTAATATTATCTGTTGTCCATCCATTTCAAACACAGAATACATGTCCTTTCCCAGTACTGTCTCATGTGACATTGATTGTATTGAATATTGATTCTTATGTTTCTCCTTCAGAAGAATCAACTACTACAACAGGGACAAGCCCAACATCTGAGACGACTGGCAGCTCCACAGCCGGTGAGTGACATCTGCACTGAATACAATTCACAAGATAGTTCAAGTGGAATGCTTTCTGAATTTCAGCATTCTTACTGAGAATGCTTATTAATGCCATCAGCTTGATATTCGGCACAATATTTTGTGAAGAATCTGAAGTAATCTCAGTCTTTCTCCTAGTTCCGTCACATTCTGTCAGGGGAATGTTGGTACGGAATCGTTTTGAGGTTTTGTGGTTTTGAACATTACTTGTGTTTTTATTCAATAGCAGCAACAACATCTGTTCCTCCAACTACACCTTGTTGCACCAGTACTTCCACAATAGGTGAATGATGGTTTCTATTGGGTAAAATAGCAATGCCTTGGACTTAAATAGAGTCATCTTGAGCTTCCTGACAGTGAAAGTCTGTTCATTTGGAATTGCAAAAACTGAGTAAAGACTTGGTAGGGGACAGAGACTGACATGTCACTTCCTCACCAAATCTCGATAAGAATTATTTCTGAAACAAACAATGAAACAGGAATCTTCCCATATGAGCAGTTTTGAAGTCAGCCTCTGTAGCCTCAACAAATGCAGTGACCTTCAAATAAGTGATGAACTAATGCAATGAAATTTGCACACATGCAATGCCATGGCATCTTAGACTTCACTCTGAACCATTTAATCTGTGTTTTTAATAACCTTCAGTGGAGCTCTGGATTTTCTGCAAATCTTTAGTCGGTGCATAACTGAAAGCATGACCTATGGGTCTCCTAATATTGGTGTCCCCATGTTTCAGTGGAAGGTATTGTTGGGAAAAAAAGCAGGGTTTTTTTTGTCAAAACTTTGCTGAAAATCTCCAGTGATTAAATTCCTGAAAGTATGACCTCTGGATATATTCGGCATGGCGCATCCACATTTGAATGCATTCTGCTATTGAGAAGGAAAGGAATGACTTCTTGTCGAAAACTCAATTTGCTTTAAAACCCACTCTCGTATTTGAAGTGTCATCATATTCTTGGAAAAAAATATATGCTGACAGGTTTACATGCCTCAAATACAGACAATGGCTCAAATATTCCAGTATTACTGTTCTTAAATTAGAAACTCAAGCTTTTCTTTAAGAATGCTTGTTACTTCTGATTATGGAATATATCACGTATTTTAATTTGGAATCATACCATGCTTCATCAGCTCTCGTCACAAATGTCAAGCCTGTTGGTCATCTTTAGTTTTGTTTGTGCATGATCTGGAGCTGTTGTTTCAGGAGGAACAAACAGCCCCAAATCACAATGGAACACACTGACTGGAAGTTCATTTGTTTTCTTTTAGCAGAAACCACTTCAACAACAGTATACACCACGACAGCACCGTCAACGTCCAGCTCCACAACTGGTGAGAGAAGCTTTTGTTTATTCAACAGAAACTATTCACCGAACAGTATCACTTCACTCAGTATTAGTTCAACTCTTTGCAGAACTGAGATATTTTACCTGTCTCTTTTCCAGTGTTGTATTTGACATTCATATTTATTATTTTCCACAATGTACTTGGCATAAATCTTTTCCTTGTATATTGCTGAAAAACATGGAATTGAAGTAAAGTGTTGTGACCTTCAAATTTCCCTCATATTTCAGAAAAACTCTCCACAACAGTCTCACCAACAACTACTGGCTCAACCACTGGCTCCACAACTGGTGAGTAATGATGAATTCTATTAAGAATTTCAAGGCGGATATAAGTGAATTGATGGATTTTTTCACACTTTTCATGTAAAGTCTGTTCTCATCATCTTCCAGAATCTTATTCTATTCCTACAAGAGGAGATTATTTTGAACATCAAAATCTATGCCTGGAATCAAATTGCCTGCACCAAACTTTGATATTGTTTACCATTGCACATTATGTTAAATTCTTTCTCCTCACCTCACATTTGCCACATTGCTACTCACATTACATCTGTGTCATACTGTCCTGGATGCTTTTGCAAGCAAAACACTATCTTGATCTATGACAGGAACAGTTATTTGATGGAGAGCTGGAGAATGATGCTTTATGCAAATTATGATACAGTGTCATAGAGTCATCGAAACGTACAGCATGGAAATAAACCCTTCAGTCCAACTTGTCCATGCCAACCAGATTTCCCAACCTACCCTCATCCCATCTGCTATCACCTGGGCCATATCCCTCCAAATCTTTCCTGTTCATATACCTATCCAAGTTCCTTCTAAATGTTGCAATTGTACTAGCCTCCACCACTTCCTCTCGCAGCTCATTCAATACACATTCCACTCTCTGCATGAAAAAGGTTGTCCCTTAGGTCTCTTGTATATCTTTCCCCTCTCACCCTTAACCTATGCCCTCCAGTTCTGGACTCCCCCACCCCAGGGAAGAGACTTTGTTTATTTATCCCATCCATGCCCCTCATGGATTTATAAACTTCTTTAAGTTCACCCTCTCAGCCTCCAACACTCAACCTCTCCCTGTAGCTGAAGTTCTCCAACCCTGGCAACATCCTTGTAAATCTTTTCTGAACTCTTTCAAGTTTCACAACATCCTTCCAATAGGAAGGAGACCAGAATTGCATACAATATTCCAAAAGTAGCCTAATCAATGTCCTGTACAGCCGCAACATGACCTCCCAACTCCTGTACTCAATTATCTGACCAACAAAGGAAAGCATACCAAACACCTTCTTCACTAGCCTATCTACCTGCGACTCCACTTTCAAGTAGCTATGAACCTGCACTCCAAGGTATCTTTGTTCAGCAACAAACTCCAGGACCTTACCATTAAGTGTATAAGTCCTGCTAAGATTTGCTTTCCCAAAATGCAGCACCTCACATTTATCTAAATTAAACTCCATCTGCCATCCTTCAGTTCACTGGCCCATCTGATCAAGATCGTTTTGCAACATGAGGTAACCTCCTTCGCTGCCCATTACACCTACAATTTTGGTGTCATCTGCAAACTTACTAACTATACCTCTTATGCTCACATCCAAATCATTTAGATAAATGATGAAAAGTAGTGGACCCAGCACCGATCCTTGTGGCACTCCACTGGTCACAGGCCTCCAGTCTGAAAAACAACCCTCCACCACCACCCTCTGTCTTCTACCTTTGAGCCCATTCTGTATCAAAATGGCTAGTTCTCCCTGTATTCCATGAGCTCTAATCTTGCTAAGCAGTCTCCCATGGGGAACCTTGTCTAACACCTTTCTGAAGTCCATATAGATCATGTCCACCATTCTGCCCTCCTCAATCCTCTTTGTTACTTCTTCAAAAAACTCAATCAAGTTTGTGAGACACATTTGCCACGTACAAAGCCATTGTTGACTATCCCTAATCAGTTCTTGCCTTTCCAAATACATGTACATCCTGTCCCTCAGGATTCCCTCCAACAATTTGCCCACTGGTCTATAGTTGCCTGACTTGTCCTTACCACCCTTCTTAGTGGCACCATGTTAGCCAATCTCCAGTCTTCCTGCACTTCACCTGTACCAGGGTACTTACTGATTGGGCATCTGTGGAATAAGGTTTAAAGTATTTTACACATTCTGTCAAAATTTGTACACTCCCTCCTGATGCAGCTGAATCTCTCTTATTCGTCTTTATTCTGTTTATCTGTATAGATTGTGATTACATTTCCTTTTCCTCAACAGAAACCACAACGACATCAGAGACGACCACCACAACCAGTTCTACTGCCAGCTCCACAACTGGTGAGTGAGGACATCTTGTATTAATCACGAGCAATAATTTTCAACAATAACTCAATGAGTTCCTGGTCCAGTAAATTATTTTTTCAAGGTTAATTCTTGAGTTGCCTTCTCACTTATGAAAGTTGTAGGATCTGAACTCCTCACAGAACTTATGCAATGAATCTAACCATAGAGAAAGGACCACACTATGTCTGAGTTTTTTCTGGCTCTTGCATGAGAATGTTCCTTACATCTTTGTGGATCCAGCAACTCTTACAATTCTGACACCCTTTCTTGCAATTCTGTTATCTGCTTTGTCATTATCCCTCATTTTGCACTGCCTGCCTGCTTCAAGATTTTACATGTACTCTTGAGAAGTTTTGCACAATAATTCATTCCTTTGATCATAAAAAACATCTCCAATGTTTCATTTTAACAAGTAACTTTTATGTTTTAATTTTATTCATTTTTCCACCAGAATGGTTAATAAACTTGATAATGGATAGACAAAAACATTATTTTGGAATTGTGTCCCAAGCTTCTGATTCCAAATGTCGACTATGTGTTCTTGTTGCAACTGTATATTTGAATTCAAGAGCCATGGCCATTCTCACAGATCGCCTGTCTGCTTTACTTTGAATTGCCATTTGACGTATTTCCCAAATTAATACGCATGGAATTATTCTCCCCTGAACAGAACGCATCTCCAAAGAATACCTTGACTCTTGGGAAGTGTCAATAGATGAGAGACTGCATGATCAGCCATAGACTAATTCAGAGTTAAATCCAATTTGTTCACTGCGTTCGGGACTGAATCTCCATTAATCCTTCAATGCACCCTCTGCATTCTGACTGTCAGAAGGGTGTGCTAGCATAAACAGTGACTTGTATCAGTGTTTCAATCTTTCACAATGGCACTCTATTCACAGAGATTTAGTGAAATATGCATGTCAATTGCTCAAATTGTAATCTGGCTGAATACTTTCTGTTCGAGAAGTAGTGTGTATGATTTTTAATTATTGTTACACATTCTCTGGTCTGTTGTACATTCCCTGTTGAACGCTGTTTAAATTGTTTCAGTACGGTGGTGGGCAAGTTGTTGGAGGGAATCCTGAGGGACAGGATGTACATGTATTTGGAAAGACAAGGACTGATCCGGGATAGTCAACATGGCTTTGTGCGTGGGAAATCATGTCTCACAAACTTGATTGAGAATTTTGAAGAAGTAACAAAGAAGATTGATGAGGGCAGAGCAGTAGATGTGATCTATATGGTCTTCTGTAAGGCGTTCGACAAGGTTCCTCATGGAGACTGATTAACAAGGTTAGGTCTTACGGAATACAGAGAAAACTAGCCATTTGGATACAGAACTGGCTCAAAGGTAGAAGACAGAAGATGGTGGTGGAGGGTTGTTTTTCAGACTGGAGGCCTGTGACCAGTGGAGTGCCACAAGGATCAGTGCTGGGTCCTGTACTTTTTGTCATTTTCATAAATGATTTGGATATGAGCATAAGAGGTACAGTTAGTAAGTTTGCAGATGACACCAAAATTAGAGGTGTAGTGGACAGCGAAGAGGGTTACCTCAGATTACAACACAATCTTGACCAGATGGGCCAATGGGCTGCGAAGTGTCAGATAGAGTTTAATTCAGATAAATGCAAGCTGCTGCATTTTGGGAAAGCAAATCTTAACAGGACTTATACACTTCAATGGTAAAGTCCTGGGAAGTGTTGCTGAACAAAGAGACCTTGGAGTGCAGGTTCATAGCTCCTTGAAAGTGGAGTCGCAGGTAGATAGGATAGTGAAGAAGGCGTTTGGTATGCTTTCCTTTGTTGGTCAGAGTATTGAGTACAGGAATTAGGAGGTCATGTGCTGCTATACATAACATTGGTTAGGCCACTGTTGGAATATTGCATGCAATTCTGGTCTCCTTCCTATCGGAAAAAAGTTGTGAAACTTGAAAGAGTTCAGAAAAGATTTACAAGGATGTTGCCAGTGTTGGAGGATTTGAGCTCTCGGGAGAGGCTGAACATGCTGGAGCTGTTTTCCCTGGAGCATCGGAGGCTAAGGGGTAACCTTATAGAGGTTTACAAAATTATGAGGGGCATGGATAGGGTAAATGGGCAAAGTCTTTTCCCTGGGATCGGGGAGTCCAGAACTAGAGGGCATAGTTTTAGGGTGAGAGGGGAAAGACCTAAGGGGCAACTTTTTCATACAGTGGGTGGTGCATGTATGGAATGAGCTGCCAGAGGAAGTGTTGGAGGCTGGTACAATTGCAACATTTAAGAGGCATTTGGATGCGTATATGAATAGGAAGGGTTTGAAGGGATATGGGCTGGGTGCTGGCAGGTGGGACTAGATTGGGTTGGGATATCTGGTCAGCATGGACAGGTTGGACTGAAGGGTCTGTGTCCATGCTGTACATCTCTATGACTCTATGACTCTACAGTTCTGATTCAAGCTTTGTGTATTGATAGTCATGACATCTGTTTGTCTTCTCAAGGAACAACTACAACAACAGAAACCACAACCACACCTAGTACTACTGCCAGTTCAACAACTGGTGAGTGAGGACTTCTTTCATTAAATATGAGCAATGATTTTCATTAAGAATTCAATGAGCTTCTAGTCAGGGAAATTCCTTTGTCAGTCCTCGTTCTCCATTGCATTCTCATTTAAGAAAACGTTACAATCTGTTCTGTCTCCAATCAATTGTACAATAACTTCAGTCAAATTATAAAATAGCCCACAGGAAAAGGAGTCTGTTGTGTTGACTGTTAATTGAAATGATGATTGAATTCATTGTCTGCAACATTTTGCTTTGAGCATTTAAATACAAAGTTATTACATTTCCCCCAACTTGTATGAATCCTTGGGATTTAGACATTCTGTCACTTCTTTTACGTTTCTGGTAATAATCAATCCCATCACTGACGTGCACTCCTACCTTCTCCTTGAACTTTGATTTTCTAATTTTCAAAACCTATTTCACCCACTATTTAGTGAAATCTCTACGTACAGTCCTAGTTATATGAACCCCCAGACCAAGCATGACTCAGGTGGAATAGTACGGGTGTCAAAGCCCCATGAATTTGAACACACTTCTCCCATGCCAATCCTGAAGCCACACATTTACCTCTTTCATTTTATTGACCTTTTGCCAATTTTTTCATCGCGAAGGTAGTAGTGCAGAGATTATTACCATTTTCATTCTGATTTCAAATTTCACTTTAGCTCCTCTTCATCCCCAGCAGAACCGATTTCTCATTCTACCCTAATCTGAGGTAGCCAAGTGAACCATGACATCTGGATCCTTCCTCTTCCACACTTGTCCATATTAAGAGCAGATATGATACCATGAACCCTGCCACCAGGTTGGCAGGACACCCTTCAGACCCGAGAGCCCAGTGTCTATGCTGCGAGCAAAGCAATTGCGACTACATTTCCCTTTTCTCTCCATCCTGTGATCAGTTGCTCATTTTCCATGCAGTCCTTGCTCTTTCCCACATGGGGACCAGAAACGTCTACGTGCTGGACAAATCCCAAACCTTAACAGCCCTTAAGAATGGCACAGTATTCTGGTCTGAATCTCAGTGTCTGGAGTGTGTTTTAGCTTAAATAATGAATAAAGGCAATGAGTCAATGCTCACAGTCACACGGTATTCATGGAGCACTGGTGAAATGTGCAAGTGGATTACACAAATTATGATTTGATTAGATTAGATTCACAACAGTGTGGAAACAGGCCCTTCAGCCCAACAAGTCCACACCGACCCTCCAAAGAGTAACCCACCCAGACCCATCTCCCTCTGACTAATGCACCTAACATTATGGGCAATTGTAACATGGCCAATTCACCTACCCTGCACATCTTTGGACTGTGGGAGGAAACCAGAGCACCTGAAGGAAGCCTATGCAGATACGGGGAGAATGTGCAAACTCCACATAGAGAGTCACCCGAAGCTGGAATTGAACCTGGGACAATGGTGCTGTGAGGCAGCCGTGCTAACCACTGAGCCACTGTGCCACCCCAATCTGGCAGGATACTTTCTAATCATGCACTGCGGACATCGATTTATTTTTCTTTATAAATTCTCTGATTCTTTGCATATTCTGTGTTGAGTGCTGTCAAAACTATTTCAGTACTGTCATGATTCAAGTTTTGTGTATTCACCGTCTTGATATTTGTTTGTCTTTTGAAGAAACAACTACAACAACAGAGACTACCATCACACCAAGTACTACTGCTAGTTCCACACCTGGTGAGTGACATTTTCTATCATTAAACATGATCAACGATTTTCAACAGAATTCAATGCACTCCTCGACAGGGAAATTTCTTTGTCAGTCTTAGTTCTCAGGTTGCATTCTCACTGAGGAAAACGTGGATCAGGTCCTCCTCCCGAACCTATGCAATAAGTCTAGCCACATAGAAAAACAACACTGTGTCTGAGTTATTGATGGCTCTTCTTTGAGAGGTTAACTTCAGTTTTTTGCCGAATCTAGCTATTCCATAAATGATAACATTTTTCGCAAATCTGTTACGCGGTTGTTTATCATGGCTTATTTTGAATTGCCTGTTTAGAGAACTCACACTCACTAATTTGATGTTTGCAAATTCATTCCCTCCTTTATTAATGTGCGGAAGTTCTCAGTAGTGCTAGGAACCAAATTCAGTATAATTTTATCCCTTGTGGCACCAATGTGGGCAATAAGGTTGGGAAAATGATTAATGTCTAATGGCCTGAAACATTATTTTAAAATTGATTCAAAAACTTCTGATCACAGATGTTGGGTTTCTATTATCTAACCAACATTGTATCCATGTTGCAACTGTACACTTTAGTTCATGAGCCAGACCCATTCCTCAAACTCTGTTTTGTGCTTGCTTCTTATGGCTTGTTTTTCAATTGTCAATTCAGAGAAAAAATATTTTCCAATTTACCATTCATAACAACATCCTGACCTAGCGTAGTGAACAAAATATATTTTGAAATGTTATCAGATTTGAGAATTAAATTGAACGCAATATTATCCCAAGCAGCACTAATGTGGGTAGTATTGGTGATACCGATGATTGCATTCTGCACTTAATATCACGATTCTTGGAAAATGTCAGTAGACGAGAGACCAGATGATCAGCCATTGACTAATTCAGAGTAAAATATGAGTTGTTGAAGATAGCATTGTGTACAGGACTGAATTTCCACTCTCCCTTTAATGCACCTTCTGAACTTGAAATTTCAGAACACTGCACTAGCATAAATGGTGATTTGACTCAGTATCTCAATCTTTCGCAATAACATTCTATTCACAGAGACCTGGTGAAATATGCATATCAATCACACAAATTATGATCTGGCAGAATATTTTCCATTTGGGAAGTTGCAGCATATTTTAAAATTACTGTTACATATTCTATGGTCCTTTGTATATGGTCCCTGATGAATGTTGTTAAAGTTACTTCAGGACGGTCCTAATTCAAGCTTCGTGCATTGATTGTGATGACATCTGTTGATCTTCTCAAGAAACCACCACACCAAATACTACTGCCAGTTCAACAATTGGCAAATGAGGACTTCTTTCATTAAAAATAACAATGATTTTCAACATGAATTCGATGAGCTCCTAGTGAGTGAAATCCTTTTGTCAGTCTTAGTTCTCCAGTTGCATTCTCACTTCTGAAAATGTTATGATCGGTTCCGCTTCCAGATCCTGAGCAATAAATCTAACCAAACAGAAAGGACAACACTATGTCTAAATTGTTGGTGGCTCTTGTTTGAGAGATTAACTACAGTTTTTGCAGAGTCTGGCTATTCCATGCATGAGAACCTTTGCCACAAGTCTTTATGCAGTTGATTATTTTGCCTTATTTTGAATTGCCTGCTTAGAGCTTACATATTCACTAATTTGATGCTTGCAAAATCATTTCATCCATTCATAGTGAACAGAAGATATCTCCAAGTGATTGACAGAGGAAATAAGTTAGTCTAATTTTATCCCTCGTGGCACAGAGTGGTCAACAAGGTTGTGAAACTGATTAATATTGAATGGTCTGGATGATTAGTTTAGAATTAATTCAAAAACATCTGATTCCAGATGTCGGGCTTCTACTGTATAACCAACATAGTGTCCGTGTTACAATTATACTTTTGAGTACATGAGCCACAGCATTTTCTCACAAGTCTGTTGTGTGCTTATTTCTGATGCCTTATTTTGATTTGCCAATTTACACAGATCATGTTTCCCAAGTTAATGTTAGCAAAACCATTCTTTTATAAAATACTCAACAGTAACATATCTCCAAAAATAGTTAGATCGTGGAACTAAATTGAACATATCATCATTGCATGTGGCACAAATTTGTTTAATGTAGGTGGTAATTAGGATTGTAGTTTACACTTAATATTTTGGTTCTTGGAAAATATTAGTAGATGGAAGATCAGTGATTAACCATTGAATAACTTAGAGTAAAATCTCATTTGTTGTGGATGGCATTGTGTTCAGGACTGAATTTGCATTAATTCTTCAATGCACTCTCGAAATGTCAGTAGAGCATGCTACCATAAATGGTTGAGTTGTATCAGTGTCCCAATCTTTCACTCTGGCACTCATTTCATGGAGAAATGTGCAAATCGATTGCACACATCATGATCTGGCAGGATTCTTTATATTGAGCACTGTGTCCATAGTTTTGAATTATTGTTACACTTTGCCTGTGATCATTTGTGTATACCCAGTTGACTGCTGCTAAATTTCTTTCAGTACTATCCCGTTTCAAATTTTGTACATTAATTGTCATGACATTTGTTTTGTTCTGAAGAACCTACAAGAACAACAGCGACCTCTACCAGATCAAGTACTACTGCCAGTTCCACAACTGGTGAGTAAGATCTTCTATCATTAAACATGGGCAATGATTTTAAATAAGAATGAAATGTGATGTTAGGGGTAATTTCTTTGTCAATCTTTGAGTTGCATTTTCATTTAAAATGAAGTTGGGATTAGTCCTTGTTTGGAGCCTTGTACATTAAATTTATTGACATCCTGCTGTGAATGAACAACACTGTGTCTGAGGCGTTGATTATTTGTTCAGCATTTTCTTCACATCTTTGTCTGCAATTAATGGGTATCTGTGGTTAACGACCTTCCTCACCACATCCCTTTGCGATGTGCTTGTTTATTATTCCTCATCTTGAATTGTCAATTTCAAGAGCTCACATTTCACAGTTGATGGTTTCAATATCAATGATGCTGAAAACATTGACGGACTTGTCTGTATCTCTGCAAATGAAACAGTTGATACTAATTTTCCAGTGAAAGTGGAAGCTTGTAAAATATTAGGAAAGGTGTGAGTAACAAGGAGAGAAGCACTAAAGAGGCTCACTTCCACACCTTGATAATTTGAACTGGATAATTTGAATCCTGGGCTGTTGAAGGAAGCTAGTGAGGAAATAGTGCACGCTGTGAGGATCATTATCCAATCCTCACTCAATCAAGGCAAGGACCAGAGGATTGTATATTTGCAATGTGTAACATTACTCAATAAAGTTGAAGGGGCAAGGACAAATAAAAAGGCTGATTAGTCTGACTGATTACTGGTTGATTGTTACTTTGAGACCAATGGATTACTCCAAAGCTAGCATAGTTGTGTTAAGGGAATGACATGTCTTACTAACCTGAGTTTTTTTTATCAGAATTAACAAGGAAGATTGAGGAAGTTAGTGCACTGAATTTTTCATATGTAGATTTTAGTGAGGCATTTGACAAGATTCGACTTGGCAGACTGTTTAAAGGAAGTTAAAGACCATGGGATAATGGCCAGTTGGAAGCATTATTGGATCAGTGATATCAAATAAAGGGTAGTATTTGATGGATGATTTTACATATGGCTAGCAATTTCCAATTATCTTGTACAGGGCTCATTGTTGGAGCCCTTGTAATTTGTGATTAATATCAATGATGTGGATATGAATGTGAAAGGTTTAACCAGGTACCGTATATACTCGAGTAATAGTCAAAATCTTTTGACTAATTTTTAAGGCTAAATTTATGGGGTTGACTATTATATGGATATTACTTTTGACAGGCTGAAATTCATGCCCATCAAAATTCATGCCATATCATTAGCAGAAGCCCAACTGATTGCTAAATGAATAAAGAACAAGAAACAATGAAATATGGTAATTCGGAAAACCTGGAGCGGAGCTCAATAGCCAGTGGACTGGAAGATGGGGAGCAGAGCAGAACAACTGGCAGATTGGAAAGCTGGAGCAGGGCATGTCTGTCAGCACACTGACTCACAAATGTTAATCTGTTATCTGTGAAAAACTCGGGTCGGCTTTTACGTGAGATACATGGAATGTTCCAGGTTATTTGGCCAAAGATAGGGGTTCGACTTTTACATGAGATCAATTATTACTGGAGTATATATGGTCATTTGTGGGTGTTGCAAATATTGACCAAATATTGACCAGACTTTGAAGAGGATGGCTGTTGACAGCAGAAAGATATCAATGGTTCGTTGGATGGTAAACATGACAAATAGAATTCAATCATGAGAAGTTTATGGTAATATATTTGAGAAGAAAAAAATAAAACATCAAAGAGGAAGGTATTAAGCTGGGTAAACCAGGTGAGACATTTTGAAGTGCATGCACATAGCTCCCTGAAATTTTCAACATACATGGAAAAGGTAGTAACAAAAGTAGATGGGATGCTGGCCTATCTTAGGCAAGGTTTTGAGTACAACAGCAAGGATGTAACCCTGACTCTATTTCAGACACTAGTTATGTCATAGCTGGAATATTACAATATTACATGTACTTCTGGTCACCACATTACAGGATGGGCACAAAAGCTCTCAGAAGAATACAGAGGATATTTGAAAACTGTTAGTAAGAATAAAGATTGGAATGTTTAGCATTGTTTTTCTTAAACCAGAGGATGCTGAGAAGTAACTCAGTTGAAATGTACAAAATAATGTGGGACTGAACTAGAGTGGACATCTGTTTCCCCTAATGCAGAGATCATTTACCAAGGAACACAGATGTAAAATGCTTTATTGAAGGATTAGATGAGAAATGAGAAAAATCTTTTCACCCAGACAGTGCTGGGTGTTTGGAATTCACTAACCAGTTTGGTGGTTGATGTGGAAACCCTCAACTCATTTCAAATAAACATCAGTCTACACCTGATTGCCTTACAGGCAAGTCACTGGCCCAGGTTCAGTTAAGTGGGATCAGAATGGGCAGTTAATTTATTGAACTTGCAGAATGGCTGAACTGAACTGTAACTTTTCCATGGTTCTGTGGTTCTATTTCCATCTATGAAGTATTTGACTTCTATGTTTTGAGTGTGTTTGAATTTCAGACAAAATTATTTTCATAAATTTACAAGATGGAAGTCTTACTTACTTAATTTGAAAGTCCATAAGAATTTTTTAAAATTGTCCCAAAGTCTTGTGATTTAACCACCACAGTGTCATCAACAATTATTGGCTCAACAACTGGCCCCACAACTAGTGAATGATGATTATTTTAATGATAAATTACAAGGCCTTGAGTTCAAGTAAATTGATGGAGGCTTCAGCTCCTGATCAGTGATAGTCTGTTCCTTTTTTTTCTGGACATCATTTTATTCCAACCAGACAGTTTTTATTGGCATAAATGTAAAACAAGTGTATTTTGCCTTGTATTGGATCACTTGTATTGGTGGCACAGTGGTTAGCACTACTGCCTCATAGAACCAGGGACTCGGGTTTAATTTCAGCCTTAAGTAACTGTCTGTGTGGAGTTCTCCACATGTTTGTGTGGGTTTACTCCGGGTGCTCCAGTTTCCTCCAACAAATCAAAGATGTGCAAGTCAGGAGAATTGGCCATGCTAAATTGCCCAAAGTGTTAGGGGTAAGTATAGGATAGGGGAATGGGTCTGGGTGGGTTACTCTTCGGAGGGTCAGTGTGGACTTGTTGGGCTGAAGGGTCTGTTCCCACACTGTAGGGAAATCTAATCTAATTTAGAGTTTACATTTGTCTCTTAAACTGGTCTAAAAATCAATCCCTCCTGTCTTTGGAAACAGAACATATCTCAAGAGGGTTATTAAATCATGCAACTAAATTAAGTTTGGGTGTAACTCCTCAACACTAACATGGTTGGTGAAGAAGAATATCATGACTGAATTTTGCAATACATGTCTTAAAGGATGGGAAATTTCTCCCATGGTAGCTATTGAATAACTTACAGGTATATCTATTATTGAATCTCTGTTAACATTTTAATGCACCCACCGACCTCTAAGTGTGAAAAGAGTGTGAAACCATAAATGGCATCTGAAATCAGTATATCAATTTTTCACCATGACAGTCATTTCAAGGAGAGATGATCAAAAGATGCAGACATATTACATAATCTGGCATTCTGATGATCTGGCGTGATATTTTCTGATTAGGCATCAGTAGGAATAGATTTTAAACATTCTCTTTCATTTGTGTACTGTTTTCCCTATAGAATGCAGTTGAAACTCTTTCAGTACTGTTTTGATTCAAGCTGTGTGCATTGATTGTATTTTTCCTTCTGAATTTGTTTTGCTGCTGAAGGAACAACCATAATAACAGAGATGACCACCAGAATTAGTTCTACTGCTAGCTCCACAGCTGGTGACTGATATCATCCTTCATTAAAACTGAGTAATTATTAAGCAAAGATTCAATGAGGTCTGGATGAGGGAAATTCCTTTGTGAATTTAGTTCATGAGTCACATTCTCACTTAAGAAAACATTAGGACCAGGTCCCCCTCCAAATGCTTCTAGTCGCATCTTATAGAGTTCAACAGAGAAATGACAACACTGGAACTGAGCTGCTGGATGTTGGATGAGTGGTTAATTCCAAACTTTTGAGTGTTCTCTCTGATGGACTTAAAAATGTTCATCAAATTATTTTGAAGATGAGTAGATTGTTCTCCCAAATGCAGAACAAAGTTTCACAGCATCACAGAAATGTTAGGGAACAGAATGAGGCTGTTCAGCACTCCATGAGTACAGGGTCTTTCCAAGTGAACATCATGATTTGGTGACATGTACCTGGCCCTTTCCTATGATTTTGCACTTTATTTTTGTTTAAATAATCATTTGACATCCTCTTGAAAACATAAAGAATCATGCACTCATAGAGATGTACAGCATGGAAACAGACCCTTCGGTCCAACCCGTCCAAGCTGAACAGATATCCCAACCCAATCTAGTCCCACCTGCCAGCACCCGACCCATATCCCTCCAAACCCTTCCTATTCATTTAACCATCCAAATGCCTCTTAAATGTTGCAATTGTACCAACCTCCACCACATTCTCTGGCAGCTCATTCCATGCACGTACCACCCTCTGCATGAAAAGTTGCCCCTTAGGTCTCTTTTATATCATTCCCTTCTCACCCTAAACCTATGTCCTCTAGTTCTGGACTCCCTGACCCCAGGGAAAAGACTTTGCCTATTTATCCTATCCATGCCCCTCATAATTTTGTAAACCTATCCAAGGTCTCCACTCAGCCTCCAAGACACCAAGGAAAACAGCCCCAGCCTGTCCAACCTCTCCCTATAGTTCAAATCCTACAACCCTGGCAACATCCTTGTAAATCATTTCTGAACTCTTTCAAGTTTCACAACTTTTTTCCAATAGGAAGGAGACCAGAATTGCATGCAATATTCCAACAATGGCCTAACCAACGTCCTGTACAGCCGCAACATGACCTCCCAACTCCTGTACTCAATTCTCTGACCAATAAAGGAAAGCATGCCAAACACCTTCTTCACTATCCTATCTACCTGAGACTCCACTTTCAAGGAGCTATGAACCTGCACTCCAAGGTCTCTTTGTTCAGCAACACTCCCTAGGACCTTACCATTAAGTGTAAACCTCTTGCTAAGATTTGCTTTCCCAAAATGCATCACCTCACATTTATCTGAATTAAACTGCATCTACCACTTCTCAGCCCATTGGCCCATCTCGTCAAGATCCTGTTGTAATCTGAAGTAACCTTCTTCGCTGTCCACTACACCTCCAATTTTGGTGTCATCTGCAAACTTACTAATTGTACCTCATATGCTCTCATCCAAATCATTTATGTAAATGACAAAAAGTAGAGGGCCCAGCACCGATCATTGTGGCACTCCACTGGTCACAGGCCTCCAGTCTGAAAAACAACCCGCCACCATCACCCTCTGTCTTCTACCTTTGAGCCAGTTCTGTATCCAAATGGCTAGTTCTCTCTGTATTCCATGAGATCTAACCTTGCTAATCAGTCTCCCATGGGGAACCTTGTCGAACACCTTACTGAAGTCCATATAGATCACATCTACTGCTCTGCCCTCATCAATCTTCTTTGTTATTTCATCAAAAACCTCAATCAAATTTGTGAGACATGATTTCCCATGCACAAAGCCATGCTCACTATCCTGAATCAGTCCTTGCCTTTCCAAATACATGTACATCCTGTCCCTCAGGATTCCCTCCAACAACTTGCCCACCACCGTGGTCAGGCTCACTGGTCTATAGTTCACTGGCTTGACCTTACCACCCTTCTTAAACAGTGGCACCATGTTTGCCAACCTCCAGTCTTTCGGCACCTTACCTGTGACTATCGATGATACAAATATCTCAGCAAGAGGCCCAGCAATCACTTCTCTAGCTTCCCACAGAGTTCTTGGGTACACCTGATCAAATCCTGGGGATTTATCCACCAGTTCCAGATTTGACCGATCATTATCACACCACATTTAATACACTTACAAATCACTTTAAATCTGTCCCCTTCCTTGTTCAATTCTTTAAGAAGTGGGGACAATTTCCCCTGTTGAGTCTATGCCAGCATCTCAGGACTTTGAAAACTTTATCAGGTCTTCTTTTAGCCTTCGTCTCTCCAAGGATAATGATCCCCACCTCAGTGATCTATCTTCATAACTGAACTTTCTCATCACTGGAACCATTCTAGTAAATCTCATTTGCATTCTCTTTGTATCCACATCCATACCATTGTTTGTTACCCAGAACTGTACACACTACTCTGGGGTCTAAAAGATTTCTTGTGTAAAATCAGCCAATCCTTCTTGCTGTTGCATTTTATGGCCCTATTAAGAAGGCCCAGAATACTGTATGCTTTTACAACTACTGTGTCCAACAATGCTGCCACCTTTAATATTCTATTCACATATTGGTGTAGCTCCATCTGCTCCTGCACCTACTCAGAATTGTACCCTTTAATTTACATTGTCTATCCATATTCTACCTAACAAAATGTATCTCCTCACACCTGTCCACATTGAACTATCTGTAATCTGGCTGCCAACTCCACCAACTTTTTTTCTTCTCACAGTTTACAATGCTTCCAAACTTCTACTATCTGAAACCTTTGAACTTGTTCAATGTCATTAACTTATTGCAGACAAATGATGGATTGCTGTACCTACCCCAGTGACCGCACAACCAAACTTCTTCTAGCCCTAAACAAAATCCATTGATTTGACTCTGTTACCAATTGCTCAACCAATTTTGTTGCAACTGCCCTATTCAACCATCATCTTTCTCCAAAGCTTGCTGTATTCTTAAATAAAAGAAATACACTGCAGAGTCTGGAAATCTGAAACAAACACAGAAAATGCAGAATCACCTGGCAGCATCTGTGAAACAATAACAGAGTTACGTGTCGAGTCTAATATGATTCTTCTTCATCACTTCTGCTGTAGAGTGAGTTTAAATTTCCCTGATTATCCAACATTGAAGTAATTAATTTTAAAAAACCCAAAAGAATTGCAGTTGTTGGAAATCAGAAATAAAAACAGAAATTGTCTGAAAAGCTCAGCAGGTCTGGCAGCACCTGTGGTGACAAATCAGAGTTCATGCTTTGGGTCAGGTCACCCTTCCTCAGAACAGTCATGAAGAAGGGTCACTGGACCTGAAATATAAACTCCGATTTCTGTCTACAGAGGCTGCCAGACCTGCTGAGCTTTTCCAACTATTTCAGTTTTTGTAACTCTGAAGTAATTGTTATTTTCAGCTACACACTGCTTCTCTGAAGGAGGCACTATCAGCATTGCCGGCTAAAATTGCAGAATTCAGCAGTAACAGAGAGAAGTAGGAGTGAGTGAATCTGCTTGTGATTGCCATGTTTCAGAATATTCGGCCAGGTGTCTCACATTGATCTTTCACAATGACTGTCATTTGATGGAGAGCATTTTCATTTTATACGTGAAATATACAAGCTTTATCATGGCAGGACATTGACCGGATAAGTGTAATAATGTTTCTCAAGCCCATCCGTTTAATTTTATTTTATTACTGTTTTATTAAAATGTATATTGCCAGCTATGAAGTCTCTCTCTTTCTAAACTGTCTCATTTATAGTTGCATGTATAAATTGTGATGGCATTTATTTTCAGAAGAAACAACTATAACAACAGTGATAACCACTACAGTTAGGTCGACTGCCAGATCAACAACTGATGAGTGACATTTTCTTATGTTAAACACTGGCAACTAATATAACATTAGATTGCAATTTCACTTTAACTTCTTCTCAGCTTTGGTTCAAGAGTCTCCCTCTCACTTCAGAAGATGATGTGATCAAATCTCATTTCAAAGTCTCCAAGACAATGACAAACCATTCAGCATTTTGCCAGTTGACTTGGACCAACCAACTTGGAAGTTCATGGCTAAAGATTTGTACAAAAGCAAGGACAGGAGGAAAGACAGGAAAGCATTAAAACACCACCAGGAGAAGCTTTAGGACAGTGCTGTTGAATTGGTATTTTGATTAGAGTCCATTACACTCTAACATATCATGGTGTTAAATTAGTAATTGAAGGAAATAGTCAAAAATATTTTAGGTTCTCCAACTGATTCAGTTATTTCATAATTTTCTAAATGATACTACTGATCATTCTGTTGCCAGTTATGAGTATTTTATATCAATATTAATTGGCGACTGTTGCTTGATTTTGCAGCAGTTCCTTGCAATGGAGTTTGGTCTGAGTGGATTAATAAAAATATTCCAACTATTACTTCTCCACTTGATCATGAACAATTGGACCAAATTCAAAATGTGTGTAAATCTGCTACAAACCGGATAACGAATATTGAATGTGAAGCCGTCGAGTTTCCAGGATTTCCGATCAGTAAAACCAATGATACAGTGACATGTGATTTAAACAGTGGATTAAGCTGCACTAAACCAGCTGGTGATGACCTTTCATGTTACGACTATCGCATTAGAGTGTGCTGTGAACCATTTGAAACAACAGCACTTCCAACCACGACTACCCCTGTCTCCAGCACTACTCCACCTGAAGAATGTTACTGTACTTCAGACCCACCAAGAAAGGTAATCAAGTTGCATAGAATTACTAATAAATTTAACACTGTAGTAAGTTAATACTTAAATCACTATATTTCTAATAAATGGATTTCAGCACTTTTCACAGCAGTCAGGAAACTTGCAGTTTCTTGCATTTTCTATGTCTGTCTGTCACCACCAGCTCAGACCGAACCCATCAGTTCACACCCTCCACAACCAATTTGACCTCCCCTAATCTTCCAAAACCATTTCTTCTTCAGGATCCAGATTATTAATTGCTGCCTTTATAACATTAATAGCAGTGTCTTTGCTTCAATTTGATTGTGGAAACTCTCACTTGTGTTTTTATTACATCCAGGCTTGTCTACTTCAATTTCATCCTGATGGACATCTGACCTTCCAGGAACCTGAAATCATCAAAATCTCTCTTTCCCATACCCACCTCACATCAAGTCCTGTTTCCCAACATTCCTGTCATACTGACTCTCCATTGGCTCCTGCTTGACTTGTGCCTCAGTGATAAGATTCTCATCCTCGTCACACTGTTCCTCCCTGGCTCTCACTCCTTTCTATCTCTGCAAACCCCTCCAGCTCTGTGTCAATTTGCTTCACATGCCACCAGCTCTCGGCTCTTAGCCACATTCCCTTCCCCGATTGTGAGGAGCTACACCTTCAGCTCTCTGGATCCTCTGTTCTGGAGATTCATCCTTGTCTCACATAAGAGACATACTAAATCCCACATCTTTAACCAAGCCAGTATTCAGACCATCTCATTATAAAGTCAACTTGTGTCCAAGTGAAGCACCATGGTGCTATTCTCAGATTAAATGTACTTAAATATTCAACTTATGGATGAACTTGTTGTCTTTGGAGTGAGTCATTTGCAATGATGAAATAATGCCACCTCGATGCCAAATTCCTCTAAAAATAACTGACTAATTCATAGCCATGCTCATACATTTTCTTTTGAGGAGATCTTTGTTTTTGAAGTCAAAACTGCCTGTCTCCCATCGCTAGCTCAAATCTTTCACCTTACTTCTACATCATCCCTCCCAATCAACTCTTTCACTACTCAGGGTTTAACATTATTTGGGGATGACGGTGTTGGACTGGGGTGTACAAAGTTAAAAATCTCACAACACCAAGTTATAGTCCAACAGGTTTAATTGGAAGCACACTAGCTTTCGGAGCGACGCTCCTTCATGAGGTGGTAGTGGAGGGCTCAATCCTAACACACAGAATTTATAGCAAAAATTTACAGTGTGATGTAACTGAAATTATACTTTGAAAAATTGATTGTCTGTGAAGCCTTTCATCTGTTAGAATACAGTGATAGTTTCACTTTTTTCATGTGTAAATCACAAAACCTTTTTTAAAAAAGTTGCATTCTCGGGTTAGCTGTTAACAATGGTGATAGCTAGACAATATGTTGAAGGTAAAAACAATGACTGCAGATGCTGGAAACCAGATTCTGGATTACTGGTGCTGGAAGAGCACAGCAGTTCAGGCTGCTTCCATGCCTCCTGAACTGCTGTCCTCTTCCAGCACCACTAATCCAGAATATGTTGAAGATGTTGGTCCCCTGTGTTCTGTCTATGCCATGATGTTTAGATTGATTCCAATCTCAAAAGTGAGATAACGGAGTTTTACATAAATTCATGCAGTTTTTGAGCTCAGAGTTCAACATGTATGCATGCAGTTTTTGAGCAAAGTACAATGTAACTCTGCAAATACAAATTCGCCCCACAAAATATATGTGTGCATGTGGGTCTTTGTCTGTGTGTGTTTGTCTGTCTAGGTTGGGGGTTGTGAGTGTGAGAAAGTGTATGTATGTGTGTGTGTGTAGTGAGTGCAGAGTGTCTTAAGTCTGTGAGGGGGTGCATGTGTGAGTGTGGGAGTGTGTGTGTCTGTAAGGGTGTATGTGGGTGTCTGTGTGCGCATCTGTGTGTATGGGTTTCCGTGTGTATGTGTGTATAGGGGTGTGTGTGTGTGTGTGTGTGTGTGTGTGTGTGTGTGTGTGTGTGTGTGTGTGTGTGTGTGTGTGTGTGTGTGTAGGAGTATCTGTGTTTGTGTATAGTGCAATGGTGATCAGATGAGACGGTCTGAATACTGGCTTAGTTAAAGATGTGAGCTTTAGTATGTCTCTTATGTGAGACAAGGATGGATCTCCAGAACAGAGGATCCAGTAACCTGTAATGTGACAAGAACCCAAGGTCCCGGTTGAGGCCCTCCCTATGGGTACCGAACTTAGCTATCAGCCTCTGTTCGGCCACTTTTCTCTGCTGCCTGTCCCAAAGTCCATCTTGGAGGATGGTCACCCGAAGGTCCGAGGCTGAATGTTCTGGACCACTGTGTGTCAGGATTGAGGCCTCCACTACCACCTGATGAAAGAGTGTCGCTCTGAAAGCTAGTGTGCTTCCAATTAAACCTGTTGGACTATAACCTGGTGTTGTGTGATTTTTAACAGGGTTTAACAGGGCTTAAGTAATGAACAGGTCAACCAAATTAAGATGTTTTGTTCATTGAGTTTATATTGCACACCACCTTACAAAGATTGTTGAAGGCAGTGCAACGATACAAACTTTCTGATGTATTTGATTTGCATTTTACACTTCATCTCGCTGTTTTTACAAAAACTCAAATATTGATATGCAAAGAGTGCTTGCATTCCTATCATGACTTGATTAACAGCAGAAATTAGGAATTAAGGCAACCTGTCTGATGTGATGCTATGGCTTCTGTGAAATTACTATAGTTGAGCAACTTGACCATGAAGAGAGAAATCTGTTTCTTTTCATCCTCAATAATGTGAAAGCAATTTCAAAACAGTTTGATTTAAATATTTGTTGATGTACTAATTTACCTGTTACCTTATCCTAGTGCAATGAAACATGGAAAGAGAACTGTGAGATCTTTACTTGTGTTGCGGCACAAACATACGAAATTACCCAGGTTCCCTGTTCAATCCTCTCGAAACCTATATGTTATACTGGCTCAACTCCCGTCATTGTCCCAGCTGAAGGTGGCTGCTGTTCAACATGGGACTGTAATTGTAGGTAGCTTTTTGATTAATTCAAATTCATTGATTATTAAATTCCATTTAGAAATTATCTTCATATTATTTATTATTTGTATCTAAATCGAAATAATATTTTATTTTTAATTTTAGTTGACTGCCATGTATGGGGGAATGGACATTATCATACCTTTGATGGGCTACTCTATAATTTCTTTCAAAATTGTACATATGTTCTTGTACAAGAAAAAGTTCCAAGATACAATTTCTCTGTGCTAATTGATTATGATGATTGTGCATCACAACATTTTGTGTCCTGCTCCAAAACACTCATCATCAACTACAATGGATATGTCATCTATTTTTCAATTAAGAAACCTCTGGTAAGTATTAATATGTTTCATATGTGCTGTATAATACAATAATTATTAGTTAATATCAATAACAGTGCCTTGTTTCTTTATTTTATATTTAAATAAGCATTGTTGTGTGAGGCAGCTAATGCAGTGGTCAAGTCTTAGAAATGTGTTCGTATCTAGCCCAGATGAAATTTCTCTCAATTGGTAGCTTTAAAGCTAAGTTTGCAGAAAACAACATTTGGACAGCTTGATTATCAAATATTTTCAATTTAACCTTTTTATTTTTACTCTAACAACTGAGTTTAGAACTCGCACCAAACTTTAATGAATAAAATTGGTTCCAAGGTTAAAATTCTACTCACTACTTTCTTCAGTAATATTGATCACCAGCCTTCAACATTTTCTTATTATCATTTCCACTGCATAACCTGATAATGCATTCCTTAAGAACAGAGTCATCAAATGATTTTTTTAACAGGCTTCTCATCAATTCTCTTACAGGTATCTGTCGATGGTATTGAAGTGAGATTTCCATATCATGAAAATGGACTTAGCATTACAAAACGTTGCAACAAAATAACTATTTCTATTCATGCTATTAGAACCACAATTGTTGGTTTCAATAACAACTTCAGGATTAGGGTGCCAGAACAGTATTTCTTAGATAATACCGAAGGACAATGTGGTATGTTTATGTGTTACCATTACAACAGTGACAACTTATCTTTATACTAAGTCTTTGAAGTTCTATGACATTTCAAGGCGTTTCACCTCAGCATTGCAAAACACCAAGCCTCATAGACAGAGACAAAGTTGAATGACTGAAAGACTTGACCAAAGTAGCCGTTCTTACAAGATTAAACAAAAATAGGAATTGCTGGAGAAATTCAGAGGTCTGGCAGACTAAGGTCACTGGACTCAAAACACTAATTTTGTCTTTTCTCTATAGCTGCTCCCAGACCACGTGAGTGTTTTTCCAGTATTTTCTACTTCGGCTTGTTTCAAGTCTCTAGTATTCAGAGTTCTTTGATTTATTATGGTTGTTTATCAGGTAGTTTATAGAAAAAAAGAGAGGTGGAGATGAGTATGGGGAAATAATTGCTGAAGCCAAGGCCAGCAATGGCTCGCAGATTATCAAGGGGTCAAATTTGAATAAGCACAAATATTTTGGAGGCCTTCGAATCCAGGAGAGTTTAGTTATTGTGGGTGGGTTCATAAACAAAATGGAAAATTTTCACTGGAGAATGATGCATAATTGGAATTCTTGGTCAGTAAACACAGGGATTACTGTTGTACAGGAGCTGCCACGAGGCAGTGGCACCAGAAGTTTAATTAACCTCAAGTAATGGAAACATGATCATGGGAAATCAGCTTGGAGTGCAGTGAGAAATCAGGTCAAGAGATTCCAGAGGCATAAGTAAGGGTTCAGCAGCAGATTAGCAGAGACAGGATAAGGTCAGGTAACGTCATGGAGTTGGAAATAGGGGACCTTTGTAAGGATGAGAATACATGGTCAGCCATTCACCACAGGGTCATGTACAACACCCAGACTGAAAACTGGTGTCATAGAGTCATAGAGATGTACAGTATGGAAACAGATCCTTCAGTCCAACTCACCCATGCCAACCAGATATCTCAACCCAATCTAGTCCCACCTGTCAGCACCCAGCCCATATCCCTCCAAACACTTCCTATTCATATACCCATCCAAATGCCTTTTAAATGTTGCAATTGTTTAATCTCAGACTGTGGGCCCAGAGAATTGGAGAGAGTAGCTCCAGTACTGAATGTTCAATAAGCAGTTTGATAATTGAGCAGAGCAGTTGAGAGAGGCGATAGTGATGGGGAGCTCATGTTGTTCGCATATTGTTGCAAACTGTCATTGTCCTTTCAATGAGGTTGTCAAGATAGCCAAGGTAGATTTGAGGAGAATATTGGGATAATGATTCGTGATTGGGAAGACAAACCATCACACGTGATACCTGGCTCTTGTGCATCGACAGGAGTAGCAATCTCACTGAGCTGAACAGTAGGGGAGAAGTGCTGGAGGAGAATGGTGTAGTTAACTATGTCAAAGGCAGCAGATAAAGAAGGGATTGTTTTATCTCCAGCACAGTCACATAGGATGACATTTGTGGTTTTGGTTTGAAGTGTTTTTGGTCATGTGGTGGAACATGAAATTGATTGGAGGATTCCAATGACAAGTGCCAAAAATGATGACAATAGACTGAGCAAGCAACAATGTTTCAAGGACTGTGGACAGAAAAGGAAGGCTGGGGATCACCTTATATCAATAAGCTGCAAGAACTATGGTATTCATTTAATGGATTGCAGTTTAGATAACATGTGGGACAATAGAAAATTATTATTTCCAAAAGAAATCATGTTGGATGTTAGCCTATTTCCCTTTCCACATTTGTCTCTCTCTATGACCTGTTGTGTTTCTCTTTCTGCTCTAAATCAGATCTCTAGCATTTATGGAACTTTGCTTTTATTTAAATAACATAACATGCTTTGGATTTTCTCACCAAGTCCTGTACTGGGCAAAGGACATATTTATACACCTTAAGGAATGATAAATGTTATCTACAGTTAATTAATTATATTAATTAAACACATTGGATGTAAGTTAATAAATTTGGAATTTTCATGCTATTAAACCACTTGTCAGCTTCCAGTGATTTTCTAAATCTTTCTTGTGTCATTGCAAAAAAACATATACTTAAGTTCTTGAACAGATGGAGGTTAGACTTTAAAGTTTTATCATTGTAATTTGTGTTTAAAACATGAATTTTGTGCTAATAGAGCAAAATAATATGTTTATTAATGCAAAATACTTCCGCTTCACAGGTTCTTGTTCTAAAGATATTAATGATGAATGTACAAGAAGGAATGGAAATTTAGAATCTCTTAACTGCTGTCACAAAACTGCACTTGACTGGAAAGTTAACAATTCTAATAAGGCATATTGTGCAGCAGCTCCTACAGATACGCCGTGTGAAGCCCCTCCTACACCCCCAACATGCGCATATGGGAATACAGTGTGTGATATTATAAATGGAGAGTATGTACTTTTTTGTGTCATTTCATTGAAAATAAGTGACCAAATTGTTTCCTTATTCAATTCACAGATTTCAATTTTCAATTTATATTTTACATAGCCTACAAAAGATAACTAGCATAAGGTTTTTTTTTACTAGTTTTCTGAAAATGCTTTGAACTCACTGTTAATGGTTTTGCTGAAAGTATTGGGAGGTGAGCCTGTCCGATACTACCAAAGGCAGGAATTTGTGTTTCACTGCAACCTGGTGGCCAAATTGCAAGCGTCCAGTTAAAGAATTTATTTGTCAATTCTGCCATCTTTATCGCCCAACGCTGCTGGCATTTTACCTCCTGAATTTTGGCGTGTGATGGCAAGACTTCATGTAGAAAAACTCCGATAAATTCAAATGTTCCCCCACCAGATCTCTTGACAAAGGGTCCTGCCCGAAACCTGCCTGGCTCTCCTGCTTTTCTGATGCTGCTTCACCTGCTGTACCTTTTTCAGTTCCACATTTTCTTAACTCTGACTTGCGAGTACCTGCAGTCCTCACCAATTCCAGGAAAGGGGAATCTCCACTATAGCTCCTCTATCACTCACGTAAGAGGGTCAACTGGACAGCTTGGCTTGCAGCACTGTTAAGGAAGGTGCACTAACCCCACTGGCCACTAGTTGCTGGAAGTTCTATGCTTAGTCCCAGGATAATGATGAACAAATAATGTACTCTGTCAAGTCTGTCTTGCTATGCAAGCAGCCTCTGATTCTTCCTCCTGTCACACCAACGGCTATGTTTGCCTCAAACTGTCCTGTCACTGACTAAATAACACGCAGAGTCCCACCACCGATTTGCTCCCTCGGTCTTCTGCCTCAGCAAGGACTACTTTTTCTCTTTGCAAAAAGTCTAAGTCAAACTTTTTTTCTCATCCAAGTGTTTTAGATTGTATTGTATAGGTTTTATAATTGGATCTATCCAATCAGAAAATGTGAAAGAATTCCATAGTGTGAGATAGTTATCCACTTTTTAACCAGCTCCATTTCGGAATGGCATAGAAATGACTTGCTCATTTCTGAATGCTTCCTTGCAAATACATCTTCAAGGGTGTTAGTTATTTCTTTCCTTTTTAACTTGTTTGCAGTTTCCATCCATTTGTTTCTCATGATGATGCACTCAAGGCAGAAGAGGGGTGTCATTGATGTGCACCAACTTAAAATGCATTTCTATTCATTTTGGATAGTATCATTTTGATGTTAACAAGAATAATATAACTGTGGTAGCTCTATCATATTGTAGTTTCAGGTTTTATTAAACTATTCACGTGTCAGGGGAATTTGAAACAGAAAGTTGAAATATTCTGTGAATTAGTGGTGTCAAAACCTGGATAATTATATTGTTACACTTTTTTTGGAACAACCTTGTCATTTTGAACAGGCATGAACAGTGTGCCTGATTCAACTGCTTGTATAATACATTCACTGTGTTATTTCAGACATTCCCTTGATAATTATCTTAAAATGTCATTGACTAATACTTTGAATATAAATATCAAACAATTTATAAAAAATATTTGAAAATAAATTTAGAAATCAGTGTACATTGATGTGTCAAAAAGTAATTGTAAACTTATACAACTGTCCAAGATTCTTCTCTTCCCTCCTCGAACACAGGCATTAATCTTTTCAGATACAATCCTTTTAGATACAATAACACAGGAAGCAATTTTAGATGCTGTTCCATTGGAGGACAATTTGCTGGTTATAATAAAACTCTGAAGCTTTCTTAGGTGAGAGATCATTTTGGCTTTTGTCATGTTACCAGCATTGAAATGGCTTTATATTCCTATTCTACAGTTCATTCAGAAATTGCAGAAATAATAATCAAAATCTTGCAAAGTACATTAAGGTGTGTCAGAATGACCACTGTGCAGTGAATTCTACAGAGTTGGAATGTTCTTCTTTGGAAGCTGCTGCCATGATATGTACTGCAGCTGGGGCATGTGCTGACTGGAGAGCCTCGACAAATGGATTATGCCGTAAGTGCTATGAAACTATGGAATGATTGTTGACACTTTAAATTAAGTATGTGGTCGCATCACCTGGGGGTCTAAGAGACATGGCTGTGGTAGCATCGCCTGGGGGTCTAAGAGACATGGACTTAGGTAGCATCGCCTGGTGGTCTGAGACATAAGCAGTGGTAGAATCGGCCAATAAACATTTTGGTATCAGGATCATTGCATTCCATCTTTTACACTTTCCACAAGCACCATGGCTGGATTTTCTCCATTCAGCAGTTAGTTGGCAATTGTCAATTATTTACGTTTGCTAAGATCCCTGTGAACAGCAAAACATGCTGCATTAATATTCCAACAAAGATCTTAGAGAACTCACCAAACAAGTTAGCAGTCTGAAAAAACAGACATGGAATCCAGAGTGGGTTCTTACATGGTTCAGCTAGCTGCCTCCTCTCAATGTCCCCCTCCTGCCCACACACACTAGAGGGGAGGCCACGATCCACAAGAACCAAGCACATATACCCTTCTACCATGGGCAGCAGCACTTGACTTTGAGGGTGCCATTGCCAACATTCTAACATCTATCGAATGCCCTGGCAGTATGCCTAGGACAGAAGCTAAAATAAAAGCAAATTACTGTGGATGCTGGAAACTGAAACCAAGAGTGAAAATGCTGGAAAATCTCAGCAGGTCTGAGATTTGTCAAAGGGTCAGTTAGACTCGAAATGTCAGCTCTTTTTTTCCTTACAGATGCTGCCAGACCTGCTGAGATTTTCCAGCATTTTCTCTTTTGGTGCCTACGACAGACTTGGCCAGCAGAGCTCACCAGCAAACAGCATTGTGTGGCTGCATGGTGTCCAGTAACCACACAGGGACAGACCTTCACCAGTCCTGAGTGGGGACTCGGCTGTTTGCCAAGGCTGCTTCCTTACTCTGACAATTGCCCTTTGCCTACTATCCGTGCAATGGCATTTGGCACAGTCATACACCAAGCAAATGAAATCAGCAGCTAGCGTGTTAGAAAGTCTGAAGAAGTAGTCCATAGTAAAGTCCAGTGGAGCACCTGACAACCCTGGGAGGGGGAAGGGGTTTGCAGAGGAGGTCTGTTGTAGTTGTGGACATGAGGCAGTGGTCAATTTGTGCAACATACGAAACCTGGGGGAAAGATAAATAAGCCTGCTAGATGCTTTGACCACTGGTTGGAGAACTGTGGAGAATACTCTTCAGATACATGGGGGAGGGCCAACAGAATTATGTGCATAACAGACACTTACCTGGTGCTGTCTGACTGGCCCTGGGATCCAAGGTGTTGAGGATAGAATATCCACAAGCCAAGAACTGCTTCTCCCTCACTTCTCATTGCAGTTAACATCAAGGTTAGCATCAGTTAGCATCATTTCCATTGCTGGAAATGCATAGCCCATGCTCAGAGAAGAACCCCCAAGCCAAAATTGACTGAGGATGTAATGAGGGTTGTAGAGAGAGATGATGAGACAGAAGAGGACAGCAGGCTTGGACATAATGGCACGAACATGGTTTTCAGGAACCCCATCTTCACATTCCCAGATTTCCTTAATCAGGCACTGTGAGATTGCATGACAAACAGTCTCCAGCAGGGCTTCTAGCAGCCTTTAGAAGGCACAGGAAAATCATACTCCTCTATGTTAATCACTGAGCAAGTAAATTGTGGAGGGTCAGGATAATCGGAATGAACTGGGTCAATTAAACATCAGACTTACTGAGAGTTGACAGGATTTTGACAACCTTTTGGTTGAAGCATGTAATCTCCTCTGATGGAAGATTGCAATCCATAGACTGCTGGCTGGAGAAGTTCCAGTGTAGTTTTGAGCAGAGATTTGATCTGTTACAGCCTATGCAAGCCCCATGTAAACACATTGTGCATTTTACACAGGAGCTAGGTAGAAGACACCTGCTTGCACCATTATCGAAGTGTTTCCCCACCTTGAGCACCCCAGGAACAGGGATCTCCACTTCAAGAGATCTGCTGTCCATTAGCGACTCGCAGCTGTTCAGTGCTAAGTGCTTTATATACTCATTGGAGACCTCCAGCTCAAGTTAAAATGCATTAAAACTTGTGAAAGAAGTAAAAGATTGAACAAGGAATTATTCAGATAAAAAATCTATTCCTTTTATCAAATGCTTATGTTTCTTTTAGAGTATTCACTAATGATTAAAACTTGTTCTCAGCTTTAAACAGAAGTTGTATTTCATTTGGGAACAATTATGCATGATTTTATTCCATACACTTACAGCTTTTGACAATCTTAATGACATCAATATTTTGAATGTCCCTGTCTAACTTTTTTCTAACGTTTTATTTTAAGCCTACGACTGTCCAATGGGTTTCACGTATAAAGCCTGTGCTTTTAATAATCATAACTACTGTAAAGATGGGTAGGTATTTGTCATGTATTCTGAATTATCCAAATTTGTATCATAACTTATCATCACAAATGTCCATATTTTGAAACAGTAGTTTTGATTGAAGTTTTTAAAAATTACTATGCCTTTCATTACTGTAGCATTGATTAAATATGACCAATAACTACAATGTTTATTTTCAGTGAGATGATACTTGGGGAGACATTTGATGAGGCAGTTGAAGGCTGCTTTTGTGCAGCTGGTTTGATGTTGTCTGAGGATGGAACCCAATGTGTTTTTTCATGTCAGAGTGAGTAACTATGAAAATGTACAAACACTCATCATTATAACTAATATATCAATACAACAAGCACTTTTTAAAAATCTCTGGCAAAGATGGCACTCATTTAACAACGTGACACTGCTTTTTCCACAGGATGCAAAGATGATGCAGGAAATATAAGATATGTGAGTGTTTCCTCTTTATTGTTTCCAAGTTTCTAATTTTTTCAAGCAAAATTATCTGGCACTAAAACAATGTGTAGCATCAAGATAAAATTTCACTTTTTTAAAGAATAAGATAATTGCAATTCATTGAACTGCAATCTCTTTAATCACTTTCATAGATGTCATTATCTTTTGGCCATAATATATTTTTAAATACCTATATTAGAGCATGTTATCCGAAGGTACGATAGAGTGGAATCTCTCCTACCTGGAGTCGTGAAGGCTGTGGCAAGAAAATTGGCAAAATGGTCAAAAATTAAAAATTCAGAACCTCCATGTCTAGAAAACATTTCCAAAATTTTCTGGCAATTTCAGAATTTTGCAGTTGTCTTACTTCCATGGATTTGCATCTTGTTAAATCTGCAATTCATCTCATTTATTCACTACGTCCAACTCTCCTCTCCTTCCCTGAGAAACTAAATGGCACAAATTCCTGATGTGCCAATCAGAGTCACAATCTGGTGGCAGCAGCTCACCAGATGCTTGTTTCAGACTTCACCACAGTTTCTTTGCAGGCTCTATGAACATCAGCTTCCATGTTACAGTGCCTGATCTCAGTCTAACTCTCACACCACTTCAAACTTCAAGACATAGTTGTCCCTGAGCTCCAAAGTTGAAATTGTCATGATTCTGCTAGATTGCTTTACATCCAGGGACACACATACACCTCATGCATCTAAACAGGATGTATCCTATGTTTCTCAGCACTCATTCATGTTTCTGCTTACTTGGAGACTGATGGGCTCTGTGGCTTGCATTTCTTTTCAGCCAGGAGGGAGATACAGGCAGTTTGTCACAGTGGGAGCACTGTGTGGCATATGCTATGCCAATTGCTAACACCTCACATTGCAGATACACTGTATGTGCTCCAAGCAAATGATCACATGTGAAAGTCAATGTGAAGCTGCACTAAATGGTCTCAAGGAGCCTATAGTCAGAGATAACTGCCGTAGCCATTCAAGGAACTTGTCCAATTCCAGTCCAGAGGTTTAACCATTGCCAGTTAGGCACTTGATCCCTAAGAGGTTGGGCATCCATGCTCTCAGAGTTGGAGATTAGGCCTTTGGTCAGTCCTGCAGATCAAGTATGACCAGTTCAAGGACTACAGATCAAGTCAGTCAGGGTGCGGTAGAGCTAGCAAGTGGGCCATTTTCTGTCCCTAATTAGACACAGGGAATGATTGAGTATGATGAAAATCAGTGCAAGACCAGTTAATGGTGAGGCAGGAGAGGTTGTGGGATGTAACCAGTGGATATATAGAATGGGCAATAAGGGAATATAGTTTGGAAGGATTAGCTGTGCGAGTGCCATTAAGTGAACATCACACAGGCCATATGGAAAAGGACAATCCATGAGACTTGGTGAGCGAAGCATGCAGTGCCAGGGTTTAATTACATGGTGGCCCAATGGTAATGGCAGAGAGGAGATAGTGGCACTTAACATTGTGGAACATGTGGAATCATCAAATTTCTTTCTTTATTTCCAAGCATTCTAATAATCTAGGTCACAACACTGACACAGGCTGCCATCTGGGTCTAGGCTGGCTGGATTTAGAGGTGTTGCCTCTGCTGGTGTTCAACAGGAATAAGGACAGCCTTCCTCTCCACTACCCCATCCACAAGCTCTCCAGCTCCCTGTCTGTGAAACGGGGAGTGAGCTTTCCTATTGCCCCATGTCTTCACATAATAATCGAGCACCACAGGGTCAGTGGCGGTGATGGGAAGCTAGATTTTATGTATGACACCCATGGCATGAATGCCAGGAGCAATTGCAGGCATTGCCAGTTCTCTTGTCACACATTTTCACAAGAAGGGGATGAAGAGGCATGAATGCACAAATAATGAGGTGAAAAAGAGATTATTGCTTGAGAAAACTCATTCCAAGCCAGTCACTTTTGCAGACTTGGCATCATGAATCATACTCAGCCAAAAGCTTTAACTGAAAATAATAAATGTAAGTCCATGATGAAACTGAGCTGTTCCAGTTGTATCATTTGATTTAGAATCATACAACATTTAAGAAGGCCATTAAATCCCTTAATACTGGGCTCTCTCTTTGAAAGTACTATAAAATTTCAATTTCTCTGCTCTTTTCTTATTGACCTTGTAAAATTTTATTTCTTAAGATATGTATTCCATTCTCTTTTTAAATGGAATCAGATAGCTGTACACTTTGAAGTTCGGCTTTTCAGGTTATGTGGATTTATTGCGTAAAATAATTTCCTTCACTACTTCGTTGTTCTGTTATCACCCACTTTAAACCTGTCCCCCCCTCCCGTGTACTGACCTCCTGCCAACAGAAATAGTCTTCACTCACCTAATTAGTAAAACCCTTTATATTTTATTTCTCCTTTCCTGTACTGTTACCTTTTTCAAGGATGTAGCAGAACAATTTAACTTAGCAATCAACTGTCTAGATTAGAATGGTGCTGGAAAAGCGCAGCAGTTCAGGCAGCATCTGAGGAGCAGTAAAATCAACGTTTCGGGCAAAAGCCCTTCATCAGGAATACAGGCAGAGACCCTTCAGGCTCTCTGCCTGTATTCCTGATGAAGGGCTTTTCCCAAAACGTCGATTTTACTACTCCTCGGATGCTGCCTGAACTGCTGTGCTTTTCTAGCACCATGCTAATCTAGACTCTGGTTTCCAGCATCTGCAGTCATTGTTTTTTACTTAGCAATCAACTCCCAATCTGATTTCAGGATATATTGATCTCCAACTATATTTTTATGCAACATGTCTGATTACTCTTAACATTAGTCCCACATTCATGCTTTCTTTCAATGTTTTCCAACATCATCCCATATTGCATCAAACTACTTTATTTTTAAATCATTAGTAATTGATCTAAAGATTGCCTTTGCTTTCATTAATGTTGACTATAAAGGAAGTCATCATAATGGTGAAAGGTTTTCCCAGCGTTATTGAAGAATAGACTTGTTGATGCTTTGAACGATGGTTCAGTATCCATATTTTGAACTCCAGTTGTCATTGTGTAAATCCTTTCAATTTAGATTAGTCACATATTGAGAACTTTGCTAGATGAATTTCTGGTTTGTGATATTAGCCCAAGAAAAGAGGATTATGCATCAACTGGGATTAAACACATTGGAAATCCACTCGAGGAATATTCTCACTTTTTGACAGTAGTATGGTATCAGTCATATGTTGTATTACTACTCACTGCTCAATTCACGTATAAAGAACAAAATTCTGTATAATAGTCAAGCCAGCAATTCAGCTAGACAAAGGTTGGCTTGTGCTGCAAAATAATGCCAATCGCGTGGGTTCACTTCCTGCTCCAATTAGGTTATCCATCTTTACCTCTCCCCTCACTTGAGCTGTGGTGACCTCAGGTTAAACTCACCATCAGTCACCTAATTCTTTCTACTGAGAGAACTGCCCTATGGTGTGGTAAGACCATGACGACTTTACCTGTACATAGTGGCATTCAAGTGGTGTCATGCTACTGAATGGAAAATCTAGGACACTAGGCTAATATGCTGAGGTTGTGTTCAAATCCCACAATTTCAGGGTGCAAAATTTAAATTGAATAAAAATGAATCAGATGGCTGGAATGCAACCATTCTCAATTGTTATGATGACTTTTCTGGTTTATTAATGCCCTTTAAGGAAGGAAATCTGCCTTTGTTACCTGCTATGGCTAGATGTGACTCCAGACCCATAGCAATGTGGTTGAATCTTACCCGTCTTCTGGGCAATTAGGTATGGGCAATAAATGTTGAGCCAGCCAGTGCCACCAACATACTATGAATGAATTTTAAAACCTCATTCAGTGCCTCCTTAGCCTATTCATTATAGCAGTGCAAGCACTGAAATTGAGTTGTTTCAGGGTGTTCAACACATGATACAGTCTGGCAGGAATTGCTCAATAGAAATCATAGATACGAATTTTAGCTGATTATGTCAGTCCAATCCTGTGTCATTGAGGGAGTTGTCATGATGGACTGCCCAGATGTCCGTGAACTACATGACTTAACTATTTGCCACCACAAACATCTGAACCACTTGCAAGGGTTTCCTAACTTCTTTATTTTAACCTTATTTTTATAACAACATTTCTCTGCTTTCCTTTTCCAGGAAGATGAAAGTTGGTCTCATCCCAATGATACATGTATCCAATACCAATGTTCAAATGGTGTGGTAACAAAGTTGCAAATAACATGTTCGTCTCATCCAACCTGTGATGAGGTCAGTACAAACCTGTACATGATTTTAGTAACTTTTGTTTGCCATGATGTGTTATGATATGGAGGTGCCAGTATTGGAATGGGGCAGACAAGGTCAGAAATCACAAAACATCAGGCTATAGGTTTATTTGAAATTACAAGCTATCAAAGCACCTGATGAAGGGGCAGCACTCTGAAAGCTAGTGATTTCAAATAAATGTGTTGCACAATACCTTGGTATCATGTGATTTCTGACAATGATGTGTTATAATATGGAATTTGTCATTTGTTTTTCTATAAATCTGATGTGTGAGAGGCATTGACCATTGGATGTCAAGCTCAAAGAGCAATAAAAAGAGAAATAATCCAAAGTTAGAGGAGAAAACTTTCTACCACCATTAAGCGAACTTTTAGAACTCACTTTTAGTATTAAGTGAGGATTAGGTGGCACGGTGGAGAAATATCCATTTAAGATTGGAATGCTACAATAAATCATTAAACTGTTCCTTCATCTCAGTAACCAGGGTTTTAGTCAGACCAGACAAGATGTGAGAAATGCTTCTTTTGTTTGTTGCAAGTTTTTACTCAAAATATAATTGGCCAAACACATGGCTATTGTTCATGTGTTTGGGGTCCACAGTACAACACTTAACAATCTTATCTGAGAGGTGAAACTCCAAATTGGAAACAAAAATTGGACACAATAATGGAAAAGAAGAAGGTGGAATTTGAATTGTTTTCGAGACAGATGGAATAAATAGGATTTTAATGTGCATTTGGATCTGCCATTTTGGCCCAGATGAATCTTGTGGTAAGCTAATGTCATTCAGAGAGAATAACAGCCTTCTCTCTGTAATTTAAGTGGGTTGATTTCTGTCATCTTAATTCTGGATATCATGTTCACAATACTATAAAAATCTGCAATATTCATCAAATGTATATGTTGTAGCAGTACAATGCAGTTCTGAGGTTCTTATACATAAATAGGAATGAAGAGACAGAGTTTTCTGCCACAATTCTTACCTGTCACTGATTATCTTCACTGCTGACTCTGACAAAAAAAATCTATCTTTGTGCAACACTCATCTAAAATGCATATAAAAAATCGTAAGACAAAAGATCAATAATGAGTTGTTTGAAGCAAAGATAAAACTGAAAACGAGTTATAAAATGCAATCATAACTTACGTTAATTATCAAGTATGACATATCTGACTGCAAATTCAAATGACAGGGACTGACTTAAATTGCATTGCAGTTACCCCACTATGTGACTCATTTTCTCCTGTGTAGCTCAACCAGTCCATGACAGCACCTACCCTTCACATAGACAAACAAATCTAAACATAACTGTTCACACTGTTCCCATATCTTTTCTATGAGTATTTATTAATATACTTGAAACAAATATTCTTGAATTTGCCTTCAAAAGCGAAAATACTTTGAGAATAAATGGTCATTCATTCTAGGGACACTTAAGAAAATACAATTAAAACTTATTAATCATGATCTGCATTTTCTATAAAATGGGACCTCCAGCAGCTGGCAGCAATGGTGACTGAGGAGGGGAGCTTAGTAATCTTTTCAGATCTCCACCAAGAAAAGGAGACAATGAGGGAGGGAAGTTGCAGCAGGAGAACGTACTCTCATTTGAAAATAAAGAGTATTGTCGCTGGAGAGAGAGCTGATGGAAAGGGAGAGAAGACAGACAAAGGGATTCATCAGCTAAATGTAACCCACATGGTCATTCCATGTATACAGTGTTACTTGGTTCCTGTTAATTTTTTTCCTGTTTGTGATGCCCCAAAGCCAGTGAAATAAAGAACCTTTGCATCATTATCTTTGGGCTGTACACATGTTTGAATTGCGTGTAACATCTATATAGTTTGTGCATCTGCCACATTCAACATGAATATAAACTGTGAAACAATGTATATTATTCAATAAGGCCAATTTAATATTTTCTTTGTGTTTAGGCTAACAAAATATGGGATAGCTATCACTGCTGCTACACCTGTTTGCAGGAAGGTAAGCATTTCATTTTGTGTACTGTTGACTACTTCAGCAGCTTATTCTTTCTTGCAGTAATTTATTAAACAACTTACTCAACAAGTACTGGGGCTTTGAATTTCATCCTCCGTATCTGTTATGAATCACCCACTTGACAAAAGTTACTTTATTTCAAAGGTATTTAATATGACTATGAACTACTTTTGAGTTTGCTAAGGTTACTTTGGAAGACAACATATTCTCTTCTTTCTATATCACCACTTATTGAAACAGAGGTGTGACTGACAGGTTTTCACCTGATTTTGAAATTGTGAGATCTGTGCTTTGGCTTTTCTGCTGACTGATGGGTCAGATGCTGAAGTAACTGCTCCAATACCAAAGTATTGAAGCAGCACAAAAATACATCGACAATTCAATGCAGTTCAACAAAGCATTTTGACCTCCCAGCACTGGAGTTGTGATTGTCCATCTTTTTCAATTACATTAAGCTAATGAACTGATGTTATGGATCACAGGACAGACAACATCACATTTCACCTGGCAGAACTCCTGCCCAGCTGCCATTTTGACCTCTGCACAGATCCAGTGGGAAAGTTAAACCACAATTTCCATGGTGCAATTTAGTTCTTGGCTTTTTCAGCAAGATTCCCATTCCAAAACCAATGGTGTGAAAATTGAATTGCATATCTATACCAATCAACAGATTTATTTGTGTTCAATTCTTTCTTTTAAAGATGATGGTCTGAGCTTTTTTTGTGTCTGAGGAAAACCTAATAAAACTTTCATCTGCTGGTCTTTCTTGCTGATGGCTTAAAAGATTTAGTTCTTCAAATGAAAAAAAGCCTGTGCCTCTTTCATCTCTTAAATCCAATTGAACTATCTGTACCAGTTATGTATAATGCAACTGAAAATAATGTTCTGATTGATTCCTCCCAACACCTACAGTAAAAGTCTGTGCTGTAAAAAAGAAACAGCTCACTATCATGAAGGATAACTGTTCAACAAATGTTGAGGTGCAAGTATGTGATGGATATTGTAAGTCATTTGCCATGTAAGTAATTTGATTTAACTTTTTTGTATATTTTAAACAGAATAATGAATCAAACAAAAATTCAAAATAAGCTTGATATATACAGCAGGTCAATAACATTGTTGTAGTGAAGAGGCAATAAATAGTTTGGGCTTGTACACTATCACATGAATGTGTGGCTCTAACTCTTTGTTGACTTATATAATAGACAACATGATCCAACAGTCATTCCATTCCTGTATTTTCATAGAATCCCTACAGTATCGAAACAGGTTATTAGGACAAGTCCACACCAATCTTTCGAAGAGTAACTCACCCAGACCCATTTCCTTACCCTATATTTATCCCTGAATAATGCACCTCACCTACACATCCCTGAACACTATGGGCAATTTAGCTTGGCCAGTTCTCCTAACCTGCACATCTTTAGTTTGTGGGAGGAAACCAGAGCACCCAGAGGAAACCCAGAGAGAACATGCAAACTCCACACAGTCGCTCGATGCTGGAATTGAACCCAGGTCCCTGGAGTTGTGAGGCCACAATGCCTACCACAGAGCCACCCTTATTGTTTGCTCATATTTTCATGAATTTTATACAGGATAAATAGCTTGACGCCATCATGATGCTGTAGCTTTGTGAATAAAATATATAATTGAATAAGGTAACAGGTTAACTTGATTGAATAACTTGATGTAATTGTGACCTTGTTATTATTCAGGTTCAATCCCAAAGTGAATGGCATGGAACGACAGTGTTCTTGCTGTTATGAAAATGAATTTGAGACAAGAACAGTGATGCTGCAATGCTCCAATGGAAACATGACTTCACATTCATATATTTATGTGAACTCATGCCAGTGCAAATCCTGTGGAAACACAGCATATTAATGTTGCGCACACATAGCCAACCAGCTGAACATATTTCAATTAATGCTTAAATTAGACACTAAATTCTAAACTCAAAGATTCATTTTCTTTATGTATTCTGCTTGCTTGGTACTACTTGGTGGTAAGATAATGTTGTAACATTACTCCCAAATGCTTCTTTTAAACTGTGGGAATGTAGTCTCTTCATAACATGTCATTTATCTGTTGCAAACCTTTCACTCATTTAATGGCAAAATAAAATCAATAAAGTTTTGTTCCATATGAATTTAACCTTGCAATTTGTATGTTGTCATATTTTTTCCATTTTTTTAAATACAAATATATGTGAGAAACATAAGTTGTTTACAATTTAAATTCACTTTCTCTGCACTCCTATTTATGTTGGCAGATTTCTAACTAATTTGGTAATGGATTTGACAAGTTATGTCAAAATAAGCTTGAAGTTCCGCCAATTCTGATACATAACACAAATACTGAACATTGAGAACCATCTGTCTGACCTATCTGGCATTAGTAACAGATTAATATAACTTATACATAATTGTTGCAATTATTTCAGATTTCCAGTGCAATTGCTGTAATGAGGTCAGTCAGGCAGATCTCATAGAATGTGAGTTCTCTCATTTGGGCTGTTAACTTTGTCCAATCAGGAAATCCTGACTGACAGATGTAAACAGGAGTGTCAGAGGTTCTGTTCACTCTGAGAGCTGACTCTGAGGGAGTGGGATCAGGATCAAGTACTTCCCACGTGTAAATAAAGGGTTACTCTGTGATCCTGTGAGGCTATTTCAGAAGCGAAAAGCATACCCTTTGAAAACTTTACTCACAGCAGTCGTCTTTAAGTTGGGACAAGCATTTCTGGCATCGGGCCATTATTTGGGAAACCTGACTCATTCTATCTTGCCATTGAAGACTAGGCCTAGTATGCAGAAAGAGCGTATTATCTTTTTCAGCTAAATGAAATTGGAGCAAATGAAAAGCAATGAGTAACTTTCCTGATGGTTTGTGGAACTGCAGCTTTTTCAATTTTTGGGAGCTTAACTTTCCCCAAGTAAACCTTTCAAGAATTGTGATCAGGATTTTTGACAGAATTAAAACAACTTTCACCTTATCCTTAAGGAGATGATGCAACCATACAAAAGAGCCTACTAACGGAGGCCCAACTGGACTTCAAACAAGCACTGCAGCTGGCTTCACCGTTAGGTAATATGGCAAGTGAAGCATATGAATTGCAGAGTATTCTAATGGAAGTGGAAACCCTTGCCAGTCCAAATGAGTTTCGGGAACATCACTGGAGTGAAGGCGATTATGGAGGAACTCTAGGACAGCTCACAGTAAAACCCCAAACAAAGCCAACCCTCAGCTAAAAGGTTAACATTTTCTTCAGGATCCAGGCTGGCAAGCCATTAGGGTTGTTGCAGGCGCAAAAAGAGTCCCACTGGTCCTAAACTGTGTAAGAGAACTCATCCAGGAGAGTGTACACCATGGAAAGTTCACCCACGTCTGGTTGTGTGGGTCAAATGGTTAAATTGCCTTGCAACGTCCAAATCAGAACCAACCAAAATAAAATATCTGGCTAAATGGTCACCCAATTCTAATAGAAGTCGACATCATTTCCATAATCACTGAACCAGCCTTAAACAAAATTCCCTCTGGATTCCAACCCTTAGGTTTGCACAGTTTATAGTGGGGAGCCTTTACAGATTAAGGGCACAACTTCGGTTCCAATCTCAAGAAGTAGCTGGTTCAGTTACCACTGATTGTAGTAAAAGGAAAGGATTGGATCCAAGCTTGATAGGGTCAAATTGGTTGAGAAAGATTCTCCTTGATTGCCTGAACAGTTTTGATCAGCGAATAGCTACCTGATTGAAGTCCTAATTAAATACCTTAAAGTTTCTCAGGAAGGTCTGAGGACTATTAATGGAGTCAAGGCCATTTTATGTGTTGGCCAGGTAGCAAATACACAATTTTGCCAGGCCCGCCCAGAGCCATTTGTATTACAGCAAAGGTAGAGGCAAATATCAGGAGGTTGGAAAGCAAAGGAATCATGAAACCAGTCCAGGTTGTGGAATGGGCAGCACTGATTGAGAAGCTGCTCAGAAGGGAATTTCAGAATTTCGTCCCTGTGACAGCAAAAGAACATTTATCAAGTTCCAAGTCAGAATTCTGTGAGACTTGAAGCTTGTGATGCATCTGCTGACCTTTTCCATTTAGATGATGGGTGTAGTATGTTTGGAAGGTGTTGTCACTACATGTTACTACAGTATATTCACTATCAATTGCAGGTTTTGTGTACACTACGCACCACTGCCAAAGAATATTGACAATGAAAGCAAAGACTATTGAAGGTTTTGGATGGAATGCCGATAAAATGTGTTCCTTCATTCAGGTTGGTGCCAATCGTCTTGAGTACTTTGGCAAAGTACCCATTCAGGCTATTGGTGAATATTCCACAACCTGTGACTTGAGGATGATTGGAAAGCTTTGAGGAGTCAAGAGGTGAGATACTTATCTAGTCTTTGACCTGTTCTTGTAGCCACAGTATTTTTCTGGATGGTTCAGTTCAGTTTCTGGTCAATGGTAACTCACTGTATGTCGATAGTATGAGATTCAGAGATCAGAGAAAGGCCACCATACCTTAACCAGAAATATTCAAGGAACAGGTCTGATTTACTACAGTAAGAGGACATCATAGGCCATTCTTGTGTAACACATGAGAAGAGTGATAAAAAGTACATATCAAGGAATTGTGGGTACTCTTTGCAGTCTATAGAGAGGCCTTTGAGTCCGTCCAGCCTGCAGAACTATGGAGATCCCTAAGTGTGATTTGAACATACACATTTCTAAATATGGCTCTTTCAAAGATTTTACAAACATGCCAATTGTGTGATGGGTTTACGTGAAGTTAAGACAGTGCCACTGGCAAGGGAGTCAGACAAGAAAGTTAGTTGTCACCACTCCTATTCATTCCAGGATTTATACATCCCAGGCAGATTAATAATTAACCACCTACTGCAAATGAGTCAATCCTCAAATAAAGAAACCACTAACCCCTTGTTAAGCCTTTAGATTGTTGTGAAATACATCTTTAAACTCACCCACCGGGCAAATACACCAACCAGTTTCACAGAAATAGGTTTCTTATATCCTCCTATGACATGTTTCACACAATCAGTCAGGATGTATTTTTAATTGAATTTCCATTTTTCACTAAAAACAGTCATTGGACATTGTTTCTTAAATATTTTGTTTGCCAATGTAATCAAAGCGAAGAACATGTACTGATGCTAATGGTCACTTCTAGGAAATATCCTAAATATTGAGTTTCAGCACAATATTACCTAGATTTAGAACAGATGCCTCTACCATTTAGAGTCATAGAGTCATGGAGATGCACAGCATGGAAACAGACCCTTCAGTCCAACCCGACCAGATATCCCAACCCAATCTAGTCCCACCTGCCAGCACCTGGCCCATATCGCTCCAAACCCTTCTTATTCATATACCCATCCAAATGCCTCTTAAATGTTGCAATTGTACCAGCCTCTAACACATTCTCTGGCAGCTCATTCCATATACGTACCACCCTCTGCGTGAAAAAGTTACCCCTTAGGTCCCTTTTATATCTTTCCCCTCTCACCCTAAACCTACGTCCTCTAGTTTTGGAATCCCCGACCCCAGGGAAAAGACTCTGCCTATTCATCCCTCATAATTTTGTAAACCGCTCTAAGGTCACCCATCAACCTCTGACGCTCCAGGGAAAACAGCCCCAGCCTGTTCAGCCTCTCGCTGTGGCTCAGATCTTCCAACCCTGGCAACATCCTTGTAAATTTTTTCTGAACCCTTTCCAAGTTTCACAACATCTTTCCGATAGTAAGGAGACCAAAATTGCATGCAATATTCCAACAGTGGCCTAACCAATGTCCTGTACAGCCACAACATGACCTCCCAACTCCTGTATTCAATACTCTGACCAATAAAGGAAAGCATACCAACGCCTTCTTCACTATCCTATCTACCTGCAACTTCACTTTCAAGGAGCTATGAACCTGCACTCCAAGGTCTCTTTGTTCAGCAACACTCCCTAGGACCTTGCCATTAAGTGTATACCTCTTGCTAAGATTTGCTTTCCCAAAATGCAGTACCTGTCATTTATCTGAATTAAACTCCATCTGCCACTTCTCAGCCTATTGGCCCATCTGGTCCAGATCCTGTTGGAATCTGAGTTAACCCTCTTCACTCTCCAGTACACCTCCAATTTTGGTGTTATCTGCGAGCTCACTAACTACCTCTTATGCTCGCATCCAAATCATTTATGCAAATGACAAAAAGTAGAGGGCCCAGCACCAACCCTGTGGCACTCCACTGGTCACAGGCCTCCAGTCAGAAAAACAACCCTCCACCACCAGCCTCTGTCTTCTACCTTTGAGCCAGTTCTGTATCCAAATGGCTAGTTCTCCCTGTATTTCATAAGATCTAACCTTGCTAATCAGTCTCCCATGGGGAACCTTGTCGAACGCCTTACTGTAGTCCATATAGATCACATCTACTGCTCTGCCCTCATCAATCTTCTTTGTTATTTCTTCAAAAAACTCAATCAAGTTTGTGAGACATGATTTCCCATGCACAAAGCCATGTTGACTATCCCGAATCAGTCCTTGCCTTTCCAAATACATGTACATCCTATCCCTCAGGATTCCCTCCAACAACTTGCCCACCACTGAGGTCAGGCTCAGCGGTCTATAGTTCCCTGGCTTGTCCTTACCACCCTTCCTAAACAGTGGCACGTTGTTTGCCAACCTCCAGTCTTCCTGCACTTCACCTGTGACTAACGATGATTCAAATATCTCAGCAAGAGGCCCAGCAATCACTTCTCTAGCTTCCCACAGAGTTCTGGGGTTCACCTGATCAGGTCCTGGGGATTTATCCACCTTTAACTGTTTCAAGACATCCAGCACTTCCTCCTCTGTAATCTGCACATTTGGCAAGATGTCATCATCTATTTCCCTACAGTCTATATCTTCCATATCCTTTTCCACAGTAAATACTGATGCAAAATATTCATTTAGTATCTCCCCCCTTTTGCTGTGGCTCCACACAAAGGCCACCTTGCTGATCTTTGAGGGGCCCTATTCTCTGCCTAGTTACCCTTTTGCCCTTAATATATTTGTAAAAATCCTTTGGATTCTCCTTAATTTTATTTGCCAAAGCTATCTCATGTCCCTGTTTTGCCCTCCTGATTTCCCTCTTAAGTATACTCCTACTTTCTTTATACTCTTCTAAGGATTCACTCGATCTATCCTGTTTATACCTGACATATGCTTCCTTCTTTTTCTTAACCAAACCCTCAACTTCTTAAGCCATTCAGCAATCCCTATACCGACCAGCCTTCCCTTTAACCCTGACAGGAATATACTTTCTCTGGATTCTTGTTATCTCATTTCTGAAGGCGTCCCATTTTCCCGCTGTCCCTTTGCTTGCGAACATCTGCCTCCAATCAAGCTTTCAAAAGTTTTTGCCTAATACTGTCAAAATTGGCCTTTATCCAATTTAGAACTTCAACTTTTAGGTCTGTTCTATCCTTTTCGATCATTATTTTAAAATGAATAGAATTATGGTTGCTGACCCCAAAGTGCTCCCCCACTGACACCTCAGTCACCTGCCCTACCTTATTTCCCAAGAATAGGTCAAGCTTTGCACCTTCTCTCGTAGGTACACCCACATACTGAATCAGAAAATTGTCTTGTACACACTTAAGAAATTCCTCTCCATCTAAACCTTTAACACTATGGCCGTCCCAGTCTATGTTTGGAAAGTTAAAATCCCCTACCATAACCACTCTATTATTCTTACAGATAGCTGAGATCTCCTTCCAAGTTTGTTTCTCAATTTCCCTCTGACTATTAGGGGGTCTATAATACAATTCCAATAAGGTGATCATCCCTTTCTTATTTCTCAGTTCCACCCAAATAACTTCCCTGGATGTATTTCCGGGAATATCCTCCCTCAGCACAGCTGTAATGCTATCCCTTATCAAAAATGTCACTCCCCCTCCTTTCTCGCCTCCCTTTCTTTCATTCCTGTAGCATTTGTATCCTGGAACATTAAGCTGCCAGTCCTGCCCATCCCTGAGCCATGTTTCCATAATTGCTATGATATCCCAGTCCAATGTTTCTGACCATACCCTGAGTTCATCTGCCATCCCTGTTTAGGCCCCTTGTATTGAAATAAATGCAGTTTAGTTTATTCATCCTACCTTGTCCCTGCCTGCCCTGACTGTTTGAATCACTTCTGTTCTCAGCTGTACCCGTCTTAGATCGATCTCTTTCCTCACTATCTCCCTGGGTCCCACCCTCTTACTAGTTTAAATCCTCCCAAGCAGTTCTAGCAAATTTCCCTGCCAGTATATTAGCCCCCTTCCAATTTAGGTGCAATCCATCCTTCTTGTACAGGTCACTTCTACCCCAAAAGAGATTCCAATGATCCAAAAATGTGAATCCTTCTCCCATACACCAGCTCCTCAGCCATGCATTCATCTGCTCTATCCTCCTATTCCTACCCTCAGTAGCTCGTAGTACTGGGAGTAATCCAGATATTACTACCCTTGAGGACTTCCTTTTAAAATTTCTGCCTAACTCTCTGTAATCTCCCTTCAGAATCTCAACCTTTTCCCTTCCAATGTCGTTGGTTCCAATGTGGACAATGGCCTCCTGCTGGCCCCTCTCCCCCATGAGAACATTCTGCTCCATCTCTGAGACATCCTTGATCCTGGCACGAGGGAAACAACACACCATTCTGCTTTTTCTCTGCTGGCCACAGAAACATGTGTCTGTACCTCTGACAACAGAATCCCCTAACACAATTGATCTCTTGGAAGCCGACGTACCCCTCGTGCATTAGAGCCAGTCTCAATACCAGAAACTTGGCTGTTCATGTAATGTTCCCCTGAGAATCCATCACCCCCTACATTTTCCAAAACAGCATTCCTGTTTGAAATGGGTATATCCACAAGAGACTCCTGCAACCTGTACTTTTGCTTAGTACACTGGTCCAGTTTCCAATTCCATTTTCTTCTAGCTAACCCTTCTGAGTTTCTGGGAAATACAATGTGTAATGAAAACTAGGCCTTTGAAAACTCTGTGCCTCTGTGTGATGCTTGATAATTTTGCAATTGCTTTTCCAACGCTATATATTTATTTTCTCTTTCATACAGTCATGCTTTCTAGTAAACTTATTCATCATCAAGATTGTTATTAACAAGTTAACAAGTTCTATAATAGAGAGAAATATTGTTGTTTGTATAAACTAATTAAGCTGCATAAACACATATTCAATAAAAATCAGGAATTAAGAGTGTAATGAATTTTTTGTCGCTTGTTGGAAAAACCCATCTGGATCATCCTTACCTTGTCTGGCCTACATGTGACTCCAGACCCATAGCAATGTGGTTGATTTTTAACTGCCCTCTGGGCAATTAGGAATGTGCAGTAAATTATGCCTAGCCAGTGATGCCCTCATCCCGTCAATAAAAAAAATACAGATTATCTTGCTCTTTGCAACAATTACGGCTTGCATTAAATATAGTGCTTTAGTTGTATGAAATCAATAGCAGGAGAAAATGGCATAGAGCTCATTATAATAATCTCAATGTCCAGGTTAATGCTCTGGGGAAAGGTTCTCAGCTCCCAACATCTCTAGAATAAAAGTCAGTCTCAGTAATAATGACTACGAGACTGTTATATGATCATTTGATACCAGTCACTGCCAACATGCAGTTGAATAGACAGCTGGCGCAATCTCATTTTCTGACTAACATTTCTCAGTCTAAAGTGGCAAGGAGAATCAGGCATCGTCTTTTGAGAAGAAGGTCTGTGATGAGAAATTCACTACCTGAGGCTCCAAAGACTGTCAACCATCTACAAAGCACAAGAACTTCCCATTTGCCTGGATGAGTACATGTCAAGCAAGAGTCAAGATGGTCAACACTGTCGAAAGCACTTCATAAACCTACAATCTCCATCACACAGAACGACAACTGCAGCAAATGCACAGGACACCACCATTTGCACATTCCCTTCAAAGCCAGACACCATCCTGACCTGGAACTAAATCACTGCTCCTTCACTGGCAGAAGATTAAAATCCGAAAACTCCTTTCCAAACAGCACTGTGGTTGAACTTTCAGCACATGGAATGCAGCAGTTCGAGAAAGCAGCCCACCATCATCTTCTCCTGGGCACACAGGGAAGTGCAGTCCATTTTTATCTAGCCAGTCCACCAACAGCTCATGAAAGAATAAATTAAAATAAAATCAAAGCTCTTTGGAAGAGCATAATTTGACAAAAGATGGGAGAAATTTGAGGAAATAATCAAAAGATTGGTCAAAAATAAAACTCTAGGAACATCTTAAAGGAGGGATGTGGGTCAAAAGGCTTTGGAAAGTAATTTCAGAGCATTAGAGTGCTGATGTCTGTAGACATGGCTGCCAATGTGAGGATAATGTAAGTGAGGAGAGAATTGGAGAAACACAGAGGGCTGGGTCTTCCAGTCTTTGGCGAAGTCAAATTTGTATGGAACCTTTAAGAGGTGTTCACTGCAAGGCCTATTGAAAATTCTTTAGCTACATCCTGCCTGAGAAAGCTCTCTAATTCAATGCTACCCTTTCTCTACTGCCCACTGTAGAATTGAATCTTGTCATTGTCCAGAAGAGGAACATCACATACATGCAAGTAGAAAAATGTGACATTTTACTTATTGAAAACAAAAGCAAACAAAAATAAACTAGGAGAAAGTGAGGACTGCAGATGCCGGAGATCAGAGTCGAGAGTGTGGTGCTGGAAAAGCACAGCACGTCAGGCAGCTTCTGAGGAGCAGGAGAGTCAACATTTCGGGCAAAAAAACTCTTCATCAGGTTAGCATGTGTGCAGGGTTAAAGTTCAAGGCAGATTAGGAATGAAGCAAAAAGGAAGGATGACAGACATATTACTAGAGATAAGAATTATGAAGATAAGAAAATTAACATTATGGCGCTTTACCTGTATGCTCACAGTATTTGTAATAAAGTAGATGAATTAATGGCACAAATCATTGTGAATGATTATGACGTGGTAGGCATCATTGAGTCGTGGTTGCAGGGGGTTCAGGACTGGCAGTTAAACGTTCAAGGATTTACAACTTATTGAAAAGAGAGGGAGTGGGCAGGGGGTGGGATTGCCTTGTTAGTTAAGAATGAAATTAAATCTATGGCATTGAGTGACAGAGGATCAGACGATGTGGAGTCTGTGTGGGTGGAGTAGCGGATCCACAAAGGCAAAAAAAGTACCATAATGGGAGTTAAGTACAGACTTCCTAACAGTGGTCAGGACCAGGGATGCAAGATGTACTGGGAAATAGGCAGGACACGTCAGAAAGGCAAGGTCATGGTGATCATGGGGGATTTCAATATGTAGGTGAACTGGTTGAATAATGTTGCCAGTGTATCCAAACAGAGGGAATTCGGGGAATGCTTACAGAATGTCTATTTGGAACAGCATTGTGATGGAGCACACAGGGAAGCAGGCTATTCTGGACTTAGTGCTATGTATTGAGCCATATTTTATAAAAGATCGTAACCTATGGGTACACTTAGGAGGCAGTGATCATAGTACAGTAGAGTTCAGTCTGCAGTTTGAAAGAGAGTAGGCAAAATCAGATGTAATGGTGTGACAGTTAAATTAAGGTAATTACAGGGACAGGAGAGAGGACCTAATGAAAATGGACTGAAGCAGAGCCGAGTGGAGAAGACAGGAGAGCAACAATGGCAGGAGTTTCTCAGTGTAATTCAGGACACAGTGTAGAGGTGCATCCCAAAGAAAAGAAAGATTATCTGGGGGCTGGTGAGGGGGTTGCGGGGGGAGGGGGTTGTGATTAGACAGCTATAGCTGACAAAGGAAGTCAGGAAAAGCATCAAAGATAAAGAGAGAGTGTATAAACTGGCCAAGAGCACTGGGAAATCAGAAGATTGCGAAGGCTACAAAAACAAACAAAGGATTACAAAGAGAGAAATAAGGAAGGAGAGGATCAAATATGAAGTAGGCTAGCCAGTAATATTAGAAATGATAGTAAAAGTTTCTTTCAATACAAACAAGAGGCAAAAGTAGACATTGGGTTGCTCCAACTTGATGCAGGAAAATTCGTGCTGGGAGATAAGGAAATGGCTGAAGAACTTAATAAGTACTTTGTGTCAGCCTTCACAGTGGAAGACTGTGATATCCCAACAATTAAGAAGAGTCGGGGTCAGTGTTGAGTATGGTAGCCATTACAAAAGGGAAAGCGCTAGAAAAGCTAAAAGATCTAAAAATTGATAAATCTCCTGGCCCTGATGGGCTATATCCTAGAGTTCTGAGGGAGGTGGCTGAGGAAATAGCGAAAACATTGGTTGTGCTCTTTCAAAAATCACTGGAGTCAGGGAAAGTTCCAGATGATTGGAAAATCACTGTTGTAACCAATTAGCCTATCCTCGGTTGTAGGTAAAATTCTAGAATCCATCGTGAAGGATGAGATTTCTAAATTCTTGGAAGTGCAGGCTCAGATTAAAACAAGTCAGCATGGATTTAGTAAGGTGAGGTTGTGCCTGACAAATCTGTTAGAATTATTTGAAGAGGTAACCAGTAGGTTAGACCAGGGAAGCCCAGTGGATGTTATCTATCTAGATTTCCAAAAGGCCTTTGATAAGGTGCCTCACGGGAGGCTGCTGAGTAAGGTGAGGGTCCATGGTATTCAAGGTGAGCTACTGGTATGGATTGAGGATTGGCTGTCTGACAGAAGGCAGAGAGTTGGGATAAAAGGTTCTTTTTCAGAATGGCAGCCGGTGACAAATGGTGTCCTGCAGGGTTCAGTGTTGGGGCCGCAGCTGTTCACTTTATATATTAAATGAGCTGGATGAAGGGACTGGGGGCATTCTGGCGAAGTTCACCGATGATACGCAGTTAGGTGGACAGACAGGTAATACTGAGGAGGCAGGGAGGCTGCAGAAAGATTGAGACAGTTTAGGAGAGTGGTCCAGGAAATGGCTGATGAAAATCAACATGAGCAAAAGTGAGGTCTTGCACTTTAGAAAAAAATATACAGGCACAGACTATTTTCTGAACGGTGAGAAAATTTATAAAGCCGAAGTACAAAGGATCTGGAGTGCTAGTCCAGGATTCTGTAAAGGTTAACTTGCAGGTTGAGGCCATGATTAAGAAAGCAAATGTAATGTTGTCATTTATCTCAAGAGGGTTGGAATATAAAAGCTGCAATGTGCTTCTGAGACATTATAAAGTTCTGGTTAGGCCCCATTTGGAATACTGTGTCCAATTTTGGGCCCCACACCTCAGGAAGGACATACTGTAATTCATTACCATAAAGTGCAGTGGAAGCCAGGACATTAAAGATCTTCAAGGCAGAGATTGATAAATGCTTGATCTCGCAAGGAATGAAGGACTATGGGTAATGTGCTGGTAAATGGAGTTGAAATGCACATCAGCTATGATTAAATAGTGGAGTGGATTCGAATGACCTTACTTCCACACCTATGTCTTATGATCTTATGGTCTTATTAGGAATGAGGCTTGTTTTTTTCAAAAAAAGATGTGGCTGTGGTAGCGAGTCTGCTTCAGGGCATGGCTGAAGAGCTTCAGGGCACAGTGGATGACCTGGAGGTGCAGTGAGAGAGAAGCACACCGAGATCCTTGTAGAAAGAGGAGGAGAACTTCTTCAAGGTAGGCATCCTTGGAAGAGACTTCACAGTAAGGTTAAAATCATCTAAGGGACAGTGAGGACTGCAAATGCAGGAGATCAGAGTCGAGAGTGTGGTGCTGGAAATGCGCAGCAGGTCAGCCAGCATTTGAGGAGCACAAGAATCTACATTTCGGGCAAAAGCCCTTCATCAGGACTGTGGTGATGCAAAAACCTTCAGCACGCTTTTGCCGAAACGTCAATTCTCCTGCTCCTCAGATGCTGCCTGACCTGCTGTGGTTTTCCAGCACCACATTCTTGAAACAAAAATAAAGCTAACTGAGGCTGAACTACACTCCCATAATATCACAGATATCGGCATCTTGACCAAAGATTAGTTATCAAACAACATTCGAATGCTCTTATCCACTACAAAGAGGTATCATTCAGGTTCTGTCTGGCTTCTAATACCCACTACTGCTGAGCGCTATCATGGACAACATCAGCTCCCCACTCCCCAGTAGTATCCAGTCTCCCTCCTTCGAAGACTTTGTGCATCCCCTAGGTCAGTTCCTCAGCATCCAGCACGTTATTCTCATTGTTGCTCCAACTGTGCAGTGCACAGCATGCCACAACCTGTCTAAACTGAGCACACCCCCAGACTGGGCCAAGCAGCAGAACCACATCTCCAATGCGGCCCTGGTCGAGGCATAGGCAGCACAGTTTCTGTGTGCTACATCAGTGCTAGAGCCACAGTCGCAATGCGCAACTCATGCTCCTCAGTAATCAGCCTTTTTAAGGCATCTGGACCTTCAAACGCACCAGATACATGGGAACACTCCAGGATAAAGGGGTTGTGGTAGCTCCCAGGGTAGTGGGCACACAACTCTAGAAAGTGGCAGCAGTGATCACACATCACCTGAACATTAACAGAATGGAACCCAGTGCTTGTTGATTTCTGCAGTGCTGTGATGCTGTCCTCTCAGTTGTTGGCATCCTGTACTGGAGGATCGCAGTGATTTTCCCAAATCCTACTGTCCAGACTGCAGCCCTGACTTCCTCATAGCAAATAGGCTTTGGTCATTGAGTTCTGAAAAAGGCTCAATGGACATGAAACCTAATTCCGTTTTCTCTCTTCACAGATGCTGACAGACCTGCTGGGTTTCTCCAGCCATTTCAGTTTTTGTTTCCTCTGTCTTGATGTATTTTGGTGTATGACTGAGAGATCCCACACATCATGCATTGCTCCCTAGAAGGGGCCAGTTGCTTATCATTGCAGTGATCTTCACAGACACAGGAGAAGGATATCCTCACACCACTGTAGGCCTCAGTTCCAGCTCCAGCATCCACACAGCTCCATCACCACATCCCACAACATATGAAACCTGTATTTTTACTGTGCCTCACTCATCCCCAAGAAATGGAGTCTTGTCTGGAAATCTCTGGGCCTCCTATACACACCATGAATCTTGAGGGTCCTTGTTTTTATCATCTCACTCTGAACTAGGTGCTCATTCTCCTCTGTGGGAGCCTGCTGTTGATGCTGTGTTTGTTGCCAGCTCTGCTCCTCCTGAATCCATTGCCACCTTCTCAGGAAAGTAGCCAGAGTGACCAACATGTTACCAGAAGCAGGGCAAAGGACTGTGGCCGGAAAGGAGTGAAATTGGACAGAGAAGGAGTGAAACAGTTTCTCAGACATCAGAACTGACATCAATGTGAAGCCTAAAGTTGAGTGCTGAGCACTTCAGCACAAACAGAGGCATCCTAGATATAGATAACAGAGCATATGTTTCTACTGTCCAGCCCTATCCAGGCTCAGCTTGTGCAGCAGCTTGGTGAAGGTACCATGCTGGCTGAGTGACCACCCAATGTTATTTAAGAGGGTGCTTCTAGAGTGTAAATCCATCCTTCCAACTTTGGGCCTATATCAAACACAATCTAGACAATATCCAGGCTTGGGTTGATAAGTGCTGAAAATGTGTTGCTGGAAAAGCGCAGCAGGTCAGGCAGCATCCAAGGAGCAGAAGATTCGATGTTTCGGGCATAAGCCCTTCTTCAGGGCTTCCTGAAGAAGGACCTATGCCCGAAACGTCGAATCTCCTGCTCCTTGGATGCTGCCTGACCTGCTGCGCTTTTCCAGCAACATATTTTCAGCTCTGATCTCCAGCATCTGCAGACCTCACTTTCTCCTTGGGCTGATAAGTGGCAAGTACCATTCACACCCCACAAATGCCAGGCAATGACCATCTCCAATAAAAAATAATCTAACCTGCACCCCTTGACATTCAGTAGTGTTACCATCACTGAATGCTTCACTGTCAACATCCTTTGGTTACCATTGTCCAGACAAACACAGTGGCTACAAGACCAGATCAGAGGTTGGTAAAACTGTGGCTAGTAACTCACCTAACTCCCCAAAACCTGCCCATCATTTACAAATTACCATTCAGGAGTGTGGTGGAATACTCTCCACTTACTTGGATAGCTACAGCTACAATTGCACAGAAGTAGCTTGACATCTTTCAGGACAAAACAGTTTACTTGTTTGACACCACACCCACAAAAACATCCACTGATGGTCAGTTGCATCTATGTGTATATCTACAAGATGCAAAAATTCAGCTAAGGTTCTCAGACAGCACCTTCCAAACCCATGACCATTTCCATCCAGAAGGACAAGGGTGTATGGGAACACCACCATCTGAAAGTTTTCCTCCAAGCCACTCACAATCCCAACTTGGAAATATATTATTCTTTCATTGTCACTGGGTCTAAATCCTCAAATTCCCTCCCTAATGTCAGTGTGGGTCAACCCACAGCAGGTGGATTGCAGAGGTTTAAGGCACCACCTTCTCTGGGGTTACTAGAGATGAACAATAAATACTGGCCAGCCTACATTCCATGAATGAATAAAATAAAAATAATCTCACTCTATTCAGTACAGACTATTGTAATATTTACATAACAGATAAAGACTTGAACTTGCAAAACTCACAAGGACCCTTGGAAGAATAATAGTTCTCCTCCAGCCAGCAGTAGCCTTTTATAATGTTGTTGCTGATAACTTCCACAGTATTGAAATTCTTGATGTGAATTTGCAACACCAATAACAAATCAGCATTTGATCAGCATTTGACCCCTAGGCATCCTCTGTAGGTATAGCCAATGGTTGCAAATTTAATAGCGCTGGGCTTCGGAATTACTTTCATGTCTTTTTTTGCTACAATGATGTGACATACAGAAAACATGAAACCCATTGTTTGGCCCGTCAAACTCATATTGACTACGCCCACCCTGGTCACCTTTCTAATCTCACTTAAAACTTAGAGAAAGGACAATGATGATGGGGAATGCAGTTCATTGTGAACAATATCGGCAGTAGGCTCTATTTCATTGTCAGGAATAACCCCCACCCCTCCAGCCACAGAGCCTCCATGTGGCCTACTACCTTGATGTGCCATTTCCATTAGTTCCAATTACCCTCGTGTTCAGACCAATCACATTAATTTCAATTACAAAATTTCCTCCCTGCCCCCCCAAATGCCAATGTCACAGCTTAAGGATAACCATTCTGTTCTTTTATGTTCCCTCTGTGGAGGTCATGATGCTGGTTACAGTTAATAAAGTCCCCATCTACAGCCTAGGCCAACCAATGCATTGTCCCCTCATCCCCTCACCTATTGATGAGAATTTTAAAATCAGGGTGTTTGAAGACCAGAGTGAATAGAGGTTGGGAAGTACATGACGACTTTTGTCAGCTGCATTTCGAGCAGTAACACAATCATTGATAGAGCTACAAAATAAACAAAGGGCGTAACTCAAACAAACATTCTTAAAATAGGAAACTCATTTATATAAAAAAAACTTTTGCATGAACATTATTTTATTAGATTTGTCTTTTTGTTAATCTCTAGGACATGTGGTATATGTATGCAAAAGGGAGACCAGTCTGTACAATATGGCATAGTCTAAAACAAACCATTGAGCATGCCCAAACTCTTTCCCCACATGATGTCCTGCCAGAACCAGAACTAAATGACAAAGTTAAAACTTGATGAATGTAAGTCATTCTAACAGATTGATGACTTTGTTAATCTTGTCTATACATTACTACTGAGAACTTACCTAGCTTTGAAGAAACCTGCAGTAGTTGTTCTAAGGCTGTGGTTGAATACAGCACTCAATGCCTGTATTAATTGACAGATGGAGCTCTGCTCATGGGCACCTTGATTTTTTATCAGAGACCCCTCAGTGTCATAGAACTCTAAATAACAAGTGAAAGTGAAGGCCTTATGAGATCTCTGAAGGAGCTGACAGTCTCTTATAAAATGTTGCAACGCTAACTCAGTAAAAACCAAACATTGAAAGGTTATAGTGCTGACTCTAACAATTTAGTACTGCCGGCACTGAAATGAGTTGTCAACACAGTTACTCAGTATTTGTTTATGCAACGAGCCATCCAGTGGTATGTGACCATCTCATTAAAATACAATCAGGACTGAAGCACATGGGAGCTCTGAACTCTTACCCAGTCAAAATTCCATTGAAAGAGATCCTGGTAGAAAGTGGAGATTTGTAGGGCCCATTGTTTGAGAGCTATAAATGGCCTTAAAATTCCAAAATGGTAACAGTGTTGCATGTAGAAGCTTGTGGAACACATAGTGTCTGTTGTTATGTTGGAGCAATTGTTAGCTTGCACACAGTGAACAAGGTTGAAGAGTGGGTCGCTGGAAAAGCACAGCAGGTCAGGCAGCATTCGAGAAGCAGAACAGTCAACATTTCAGGAATAACCCTTCATCAGGAATAAAGCTTGTGGGCCAATGGGGCTGAGAGATAAATGCGAGGGGGGTGGGGATGGAGGGAAGATTGCTCAAAAGCGATTGGTAGATGAAGGTGGGGGTGAAAATGATAGGTTAGAGAGGAGGGTAGAGCAGATAGGAGGGTAGGAAAATGGCTGGATAGGACCATTCTAGTGGACGGTGTCAAGTTGGAAGGTTGGGACTGAGATAGGATGGGGAGGTGGGGAAATGGGAAAACTGGTGAAATCCACATTGATCCTGTGTGGTTGGAGGGTCCTAAGGTGGAAGATGATTTGTTCTTCCTCTGGGCATTAGGTGGTTAGGGTTTGGCGATGGAGCAGCCCAGGATCTACATGTCCTTGGTGGAGTGGGAGGGGGGGTTAAAGTGTTCAGCCACAGGGCACTGAGGTTGGTTAGTGTGAGTGTCCGAGTCACCACCCATTTCAATTCCCCAACCACTCCCTTTCCAACATGACCATTCTTGACCTCCTCCATTGCCACAACGAACCACAATGCAAATTGGAGGAACAACATCTCATTTTCTGCCTGGGCAGCCAACTCAATATTGAGTTCTCCAATTTCAAATAACCTCCCTTCCCATCCCCCAACTCCATTCCCAGCCCCTCGCCCTCCCTTTCACTGCTCCCTGCCACCAACTGAACACATTTCTCCCATTGACCAACCAGGTCATACCCTCTACCTGTCCTCACCTACCCCCACTTCACAACCCTTCCCCTGAAACTTTAACTTTACCTGCAGCTCCCCCCATATCCATCCCCAGTCCTGAAGAAGGACTTCTCCACTTCCTGATGCTGCTTGGCTTGCTGTGTTCTTTCAGCACCCTGCCTGTCTATCATGTCCTCTGGCAGCTCATTCCACACACACACACCACCGTCTGTGTGAAAGTATTGCCCTTAGGTCCCTTTTAATTTTTTATCTTCTGACCCTAAACCTATGCCTGTTTCGTCCCCACCAACGCCACACACCGCAATTCTGCTGACACGGACCCCCACAGACCCCACTGTCACTATCCCCACCCCCCAGAACCCAGAGGGGAACACTACCCCTGCTCATGACTCCACCCCCATTCCCTCCACCACCACACCCACTCCAGTTATTGGCTCCACCCCCACTCCCAGCTCCACACCCACACCAGATCCCAGACCCAGCCCTGTGAGTTTTCACCATCCCTCCAGACCTCTCCTTCACTGAGGACGAATAATCAATCCTCAGCTAAGGACTCGCCTTCATCCCCCTCCGTCCACGCACGAATGAATTTAATACACGCAGTGACGTTGAACAATTTTTCCATCGTTTCCGTCTTCGAACTTACTTTCACAATTTGGATTCCCGCCCACCTTCCAAGCACCCCTTCACCCACCTCCACCACACTGCATCCACCTGGACACCCCATACTGGCCTATTACCCGCCCTCAACCTCTTCATTTCCAACTGCGACCGAGACATTAACCGCCTCAACCTGTCTACCCTCCCCCCACTCCAACCTCTCACCCTCACAATGTACCACCCTCCATTCCCTCTGCAGCAATCCCAACCTCACCATCAAGCCAGTGGATAAAGGGGACACAGTGGTAGTCTGGCACACTGACCTCTACACTGCTGAAGCCAAACACCAACTCGAGGACACGTCTACCTACCTCCCCCTCGACCATGACCCCACCCCCCCCATCACCAAATCATCATCTCCCAGACCATACAGAACCTCACCATCTCAGGAGATCTCCCACCCACAGCTTCCAACCTCATAGCCCAGCACTGCCCGGTTCTACCTCCTTCCCAAGATCCACAAGCCTGACCACCCTGGCCGACCCATTGGCTCAGCATGCTCCTGCTCCACTGAACTCATCTCTACCTACCTTGACACTGTCCTATCCCCCCGAGTCCAGGAACTCCCCACATACGTTCGAGACACCACCCACGCCCTCCACCTCCTCCAAGACTTCCGTTTCTCCGGCCCCCAACGCCTCATCTTCACCATGGATATCCAATCCCTCTACACCTTCATCTGCCATGACCAGGGCCTCCAAGCCCTCCATTTTTTCCTCTCCAAACTTCCCCAACAGTACCCTTCCACCGACACTCTCATTCATTTGGCCGAACTGGTCCTCACCCTTAACAATTTCTCCTTCGAATCCTCCCACTTCCTCCAGACCAAAGGGGTAGCCATGGGCACACGTATGGGCCCCAGCTATGCCTGTCTCTTTGTTGGCTATGTAGAACAGTTGATCTTACATAATTACACCGGCACTACTCCCCACCTTTTCCTCCGCTACATTGATGACTGCATTGGCGCCACCTCGTGTTCCCGCGAGGAGGTTGAGCAATTCATCAACTTCACCAACACATTCCACCCTGACCTTAAATTTACCTGGACCATCTGTGACACCTCCCTCCCCTTCCTGGATCTCTCCATCTCCATTAATGACGACCGACTTGACACTGACATTTTTTTACAATCCCACCAACTCCCACAGCTACCTGGATTACACCTCTTTCCACCCTACCTCTTGCAAAAATGCCATCCCGTATTCCCAATTCCTCCGCTCCTGCTGTATCTGCTCCCAGGAGGACCAGTTCCACCACTGAACACACCAGATGGCATCCTTCTTTAGAGACAGCAATTTCCCTCCCCACATGGTTAAAGATGGCCTCCAATGCATCTCGTCCACATCCCGCACCTCCGCCTTCAGGCCCAACCCCTCCAATCGTAACAAGGACAGAACGCCCCTGGTGCTCACCTTCCACCCTCCCTCACCACCAGACACCCGGAGGAAGAACGCCTCATCTTCTGCCTCAGAACACTTCAACCCCAGGGCATCAATGTGGACTTCAACAGTTTCCTCATTTCCCCTTCCCCCACCTCACTCTAGTTCCAAACTTCCAGCTCAGCACTGTCCCCATGACTTGTCCGGACTTGTCCTACCTGCCTATCTCCTTTTCCACCTATCCACTCCACCCTCTCCTTCCTGACCTATCACCTTCATCCCCTCCCCCACTCATCTATTGTACTCAATGCTACTTTCTCCCCACCCCCACCCTCCTCTAGCTTATCTCTCCTCGCTTCAGGTTCTCTGCCTTTATTCCTGATTAAGGGCTTTTGCCCGAAACATCGATTTCGCTGCACTTTGGATGCTGCCTGAACTGCTGTGCTCTTCCAGCACCACTAATCCAGAACCTGGTTTCCAGCATCTGCAGTCATTGTTTTTACCACATAAACCTATGCCATCTAGTTCTGGACTCTTCCCAGTCCAGGGAAAAGACTTTGCCTGTTTATCCTATCCATGCCCCTCATGATCTTGTAAACCTCTATAAGATCACTCCTCAGCCCCTGACACTCCAGGGAAAACAGCCCCAGCCTATTCAGCCTCTCTTTGTAGCTCAAACCCTCCAACCAAATTTAATATTTTTCCAACCCTGGCAAAATCCTTGTAAATCTTTACTGAATCCTTTCAAGTTTCTGATGTTCCTTTACATTTGTTACAGCATTTTGCAGATTGTCTTTACAATCTTTACCTGGAAGTGCTCAAGTAAAACTTCATGGAGGTGAAATTAGTTGAAGTGAGCAGCGTGAAACAAATTTTTAACAACTGGGTGATGTTTCACCAATTTTCTGCTCTCATTTTTCTGTTGATTTAAAAATATTGATATGGACATATGGATAAGTAGCAAGATTAGGCCACTCAACTCCTCCAGTCTGCTCTGTTTTCTGTTGGATCATGACTGATTGTGGCCTCAGCTGCCCTTTTCTCACTACCCCCGTACCCTTTGACTCACTTATTAGTTAAGAATCCATTTAAATTTGCCTTAAAAATATTCAAAGACTTTGCCTTTACTGCTCTCTGGGGAAGAGGATTCCATGGACTCACAACCTTCTGAGAGAAGAAAATCTCCCGAGTTCCACCTTAAATGGAAGATTGTTTATTTTTAAATTATTTTCTCTTATAAAGGAATCAGCATTACAGATCCACCCCATTAGTTCCCACCAGGACCTGAAATGTTTGTCATATATTGTCACAACTTTTACTTTCAATCAATGTAAAAGCAACAGTGAATAGGAAACAGTGCAATCAATACATCCATTCTGTTGACATTGTGACAGGCAATTTCAAATCAAAACCTCACCCTTTGAAAATTGTGAATTTTGTTGTTTGTGTAATGAATGCTTCAAATTTAATATTTTTCCAACTATGAGTTTTGAAGAATTGTGGAAAAAACTACTTCAAATTCTGTGGAGATATGGATTTTTAAAAAAAAGTTTGTCAATGAAGGAACATTGAAATATTTCCTTTGCGTAAGAGATTCTGGGAAACCTGATACTTTAGGCTAACTGCTTGGACTCACTTCTCAGGAATGTTATCTCTGTTCTGGTCAACCAGTGTTTCAAAGGCAGTGGAGATTGTTCCAGTTTTCAGTTGGGAGTCAATGTACAGACTAGTGAAGAAAAGAAGCTTTCCAGCACAGCTCTCCACCTTCTGAGGAAAGCCTTCATTATGCATCAAGTATCCTATCTCAGACCCTCTGAGGGTGTTTTCCTCAATATTTGCTGAATGGACAGTGAGAATGTTCTGTGTTCAGTGCCATCCATCTTCTTTCTCCAGGATGCAGACTAAAGTTATCCTTGACATCTCAAACCTTTTTCTGTCCATCTGTGAGAACTAACCATTATTGGGCAAAAATGTTTTTACCTGCATGGAAAACTTTTAGTCTGTTTTTTGTTATCCAAATTTATGTACAATTCGGATAACGTAGAGGAGTAAATATTCGTATTTTCAAATTACAATCTGTGCGTAATTTGCACTACCTTGGAATAAGTTTTGTTATAATAAATAAATATAATTTGTGTTTTAATGAAACTGGATTGATGCTCTTTATTTTCAAAGCCTAAAATAGGGAAGCCATGACGTGGAGGTGTCGTTGTGGACTGGGGTGGACAAAGTGAAACATCACGCAACACTAGGACATAGTCTGTTAGACTATAATCCGGTGTTGTGCAATTTTTAGCTAAACTAAGGAAAACATACAATTGGCCATATTGGGAACTGGGTGAATCAGTTAAGTGTGTGTTGTGGCCCCTAGATGAATGGGATGAGAGAGACAGACAAAGAGTGTACATCTCTGTTGTAATACTTGACTCAACTGAAGTTTTGTCATTATCATCTGTGTCAATGTTTATTGATTGCCTGGAGAAATTCTTTTCACACAACTGCCAATGAACCGTGGATATTCCTTCCTAATAATGAGTCATAACTTTAATGATGTAAAGTGGTGACAACCACCTGGTGTAAGCTTAGACAGCTGACTCCATGAACCTTGGGAAAACTGCACAGAAGTCTGCTCCCATTATTATAGAAAATGAAGATAAACAAATTTACAAAGGTGGCAAAAGAATTGTGCAGAAGAAGGCAACAATATTGCTTTGGTGTCCAATTATGCAGCAATTGGAGATGTGCTGGTTAGTGAACTACCTGGATGTTTAGAACAAAACCCTTCGAGGTGGGCTTGTATGCAACCATGCAACAAACATGAAAAGACCATACAATCCAACAAACAGGTCTTAAACAGCAAAGATGCATTAAAGGAAATAAAAGTGGAAAATAGTTGAAAGACAGTAGGTCTGAGGGAGACAAACAGAGTTGGTGGATGAAATATCTTGGCGAGGTGGGGGTGGGGATGGCAAAGTGAATCTCACATGGTGACTGACAAGCCAACCAGAGATCCGAGGTTGCTTCCTTTACAAAAGGCCCACCAAATCACAAGCCAAGCCACAGCATTAGTACCCTGGGCAAGTGGGTTTGGACATGGGCAGCTCTTTTGCCCCGCAGCACCAGTGGAGAGGTAATGCCTTCTATCAGAATGGCAACCACACAAGGTTGAAGATAATGGAGAAGGGTAGATGGCAGCTACAGAGGCTCCGCAGGTTGCAAATCCAGGGGACAAGGGGCATGGGGGAGGTGGGGTAGTGGGAGGAGAGCACAAAGGGAGAGATGTCAGCTCTCAGTACGGCCCACTTCCTAATGGCTCTCAGTGATGGCTCTTCTCCCTGACCATATTACAATAAGAATCCTGGATGTGCTCCCCAGATAGTGATAGGTTTGCTTGCTACGAGACTAATTGCTCTTTATGGGCATGGAGCCGGATGGCTAACCACAGGTCCTTCTGCCACAGACCTGTCGGGGTGGGGGTAGCATTATAAAGATGGCAGAATTCCCATCTGGCACAATCCCTTTTGATCAAATGTTATTTCCTCTTCCAGATGCACCAACAAGAGAGGATTGAAGATTCCACCCAATATTTTGGGTCTGTTAAATGTTACTTTCTTTTTGTGCAGAAGGTGCCAAATTTGAGGAGTATGTTCCACATTTATCTCATTATTTCAGATCTTGAACGACGACAGTGTCTTGATTTTGGACATGAGAAAGAACATTGGTTATAAATAACAAGGAAAGTGAACAATTTTCAATATTTAAGTAAAGACAAAGCAGTGATCTTGTCAATGATTCTATTATCTGTGTACCCACTACCCACACTATCCCTTCATGATCAACTAGTCCAGTTAAAGTTATTATTTGATGAAAATCTCAACCAGGAGAGGTTCCAGATCATTAAATGAACATAGTCAGCATCAACAGTTCTTGATCTGGTCCTTGAAGGAAATGTCCTCCCTGTTAGGATTTTCCAGTTTCGCAAAATTCTCAGGATAGCTATGTTGTGTGACTTTTAACTCAGGATGCAATATTTCTGCAGGTATATTATAAGAAACAACTCACCTAGTGGGCGGCATGGTGGCACAATGGTTAGCACTGCTGCCTCACAGCGCCAGAGACCCAGGTTCAATTCCCGCCTCAGGCGACTGACTGTGTGGAGTTTGCACGTTCTCCCCGTGTCTGTGTGGGTTTCCTCCGGATGCTCCGGTTTCCTCCCACAGTCCAAAGATGTGCAGGCCAGGTGAATTGGCCAAGCTAAATTGCCCGTAATGTTAGGTAAGGGGTAAATGTAGGAGTATGGGTGGGTTGCGCTTCGGCTGGTCAGTGTGGACTTGTTGGGCCGAAGGGCCTGTTTCCACACTGTAAGTAATCTAAACTAAGCAATATCATTGTACAATATCCAAAGTTATGGATTTGAACATTTTCTTTGTTTGTTTGGATCTCTGAGGAGTTAAAAATGAGGCTCTAACCTTTTAACATGTGAAGAATACTTATTTTAAGAATTCTGCATTACATTACATTAATGTTTGTGATATGCAACATGGACGATTAAAGATTGTCTATTAATTTACACTGATCTACCTGAGAATAAATATTCAATAATATTTCTATTTAACAAGGTGCATTGGTGATATATTCAACCAAATATTGTTACAACATGCAAATTTACTTTAAATTTTAACAGAAACTTCAAATCCATCTCAAGTCAACTGGGTGATTAAGTGGATATGTCAAGGTAATTGCAATGTCATGTTGAGACTTGGTGCATTGTGTAGATGTGCTTTTGTCTTAACCTTTCTTTATTAATAATTTAAGAAAAGATCTTGTCAGATCTCAACCCTACATGCAGTCAATAGATAGCTATTCTGAACTGCTTGCTCATGAACAATCTTGCTTTATGAAACATCCTTGCCACTTTGAAAACAACACTGAAAATTACTTCCATTGTCTGTTCATTGATTAGCATTTTGAGTCAAAAACATATTTCTTTCCTGGAATGTCTGTACCAAAGGTCGCTGTCTATCACATGGTTATCTTTCCAATATTCAAGATTTACTTAGATTTTCAGACTGTTTAATTCTGCATTACATTTAATGCTTTTGTTGTTGGATTAATCTAGTAATTTTCTTTACAGTCACATTTTAGGATCAATGTAGGGAACATGTATGTACTCGTTGAGATAACTAAACTTGGCAGGTCTTAGTATATGACAGTCAGTATGAAATTCAACAAAGAATTCAGAAACACTGGAATGGATAAGTTGAGCCAAATTATCATTTTTTGCTGAAAATTCCATGTGAAGAAAGAAACGTAAAGGCAGGTGGACAAATTATATTGGCTGAATCATATTTAAAAATACTCTGTCCTCATCATGGGATTCTAGCAAAACCAATTCAATTGACGAAGTTAGCACAGGACTCCCAATTAATCAAAATTACCTATTTTCTACATGCCTTCTTTAGTTACTGTGACCTTTCAACCCTTTTCAAACAGCTGTATATTGTGCTTCAAAATTGTTCACTGGCATTAGTAGTAATTCTGGTTATGTTTACTCGAGTGATTGTTGGTCCAACCTCTGTTCCTGTCAGTTCCCTTCTTCCATATTCAAATATAATAGACAGAAAGCATTTCAACTTTGAAAACATATATCTATTTATCATACAGGAATGTCAAAATGCACAGTGATTCCCTGCACACCCTTGAAACGTGTCAGTTACCTCAACACACTGATGCGCTGTAGCATGGATACAGGAAGCTCCAGAGTACAGATCAATACTACATTTGTTTTTCCAACTGGTTCCTGACTTCAACTGGCCCAATATTTAACTTTTTCTGGTCACGCAAGCCTAGATTTTGTTTAGATTTCTTCCCTTCCAACAGGCAATTTTGTGCCAATGGGCTGTTAAACTTGCCACTAGATCTGCTCTGTAAATCATTCACTAGGAAGAATATAAAGGTAATTCTCCACTTGAAGAAATCAGTAGTTCCTTCAGACAATTCCACATTTTGCCTCCAACACTGAAAATGTTCCAAGCAAAAACAGAAATTGCTGGAAAAAAAACACAGCAGGTCAAGCAGCATCTCTGGAGAGTCAAGAGTGTGTTGTTGGGAAAGCACAGCAGGTCAGGCAGCATCTGAAGAGCAGGAGAATTAATGTTTCGGGATGAAGGGCTTTGGCCAAGACATTGATTCTCCTGCTCCTCGGATGCTGCCTGGCCTGCTGTGTTTTCAAAGCAACACACTCTCATCTCTGATTTCCAGCATCTGCAGTCCTCACTTTCTCCTAGCATCTGTGGAGAGAAAGCAGCGCTAATGTTTCAGGTCTGGTGTCCCCTCTTCATAATATTCTTTATCGCATTGATCATTTTTGAGTGAAAAATCCCTTGCCCTCTTCTGAAGCTTTTACTGACTACAAATGATCGAGCTGCTTGTCCAACACACAATATTAAATGAGCAGAAATTCTCTCCAGCTAAAGATCAAGAAAATCAATACACTGGGTGGACTTTTCACTTCTGAGGTGTGGAGCTGTCATATCGAACTAGCAGGAGAGTGAGTGAGTGAATAAGTGAGTGAGTGAATATGTGAGTGAGTGAATAAGTAAGTGAATGAGTGAGTGAGTGAGTGAATAAATGAGTGAGTGAATGAGTGAATGTGTGTTTTGCATGAAAGTTGGATACTCTCAACCAACTATTGCAAAAGTCACCAACAAGCTACTGTCATCTACATATCAAACATCAACATGCTGGTTCGACAGAAGTCACCTCTGCAAGAGAAACAGCACCGACACTCACAGAGCACTTCATCAAGGCATTTCACTCAATTCTTCACCAGCAGCGAGGCATTCAATTGTCAAGAGTAGTGGCCAAGATGTGGTGAACATAACACTGGCAGAGGTGAAAGAAACAGTCTTGGTTTCTAAAAATCAAAGGACCGCAAGAGAACAAACCTCTGCTGAATCTGGTACAGGTGATAAGCCTCTGGACGTGGTTGTTAATGAGCTAAAGGAGATGCAGAGTCAGGCAGGCAAAATGTCTGACAGAGGTGCCAGAAAGCTGGTGCAGTCTAGAGTTTGCCCAAGTTCTATTTGGTCTTGTGGCTCCAATTTGTGAGTGCATGGCTTCTTCCATAGTCCAGGTGATAGCTGCCAGATACAGAAGAATAGTCAATATCTGCTGGATGTGCTGTCAGAGATTAGCCCATTTCTCAAGGCTCCACATCCTCTCATTGTTTGAGGAAGGTGATATCGCACACTGACTGGGTGGAGGAATAATGGTCTGAGGTCATATTAAGCTGGTACGATGCACAGAGCTGCATGCTTCTAGTAATGTGTCATGTTTCTAGTGATTCTCAGTAAGATGGTGTCTGAGACCTATGTATCCTCAGAGTCCATGCCATGATGCAATAAGAATATCAGGAGCACGATCTTAAAGGTACCCTGACGTACTGATGGTGGGACACAACACAACATTACACAGAGCCCTGGGACTGATTCTCCATTCTCCAAATTTTATTTCATACTTTCAGGTATCCAAAGCAATCTGAATGGGACACTAAATTTTTAATGATATATAGCTCGAAATTCAATTTGCTTTGTCTCAGGGCGATTGAATGCTTCATAATTTGATACACGAAGGCCAGGCTAAGCATTGTATCCCATATCCTTCCTCCCAATTTCTTCCTCTACTGTGATACGAGTATTTTGTGCCCTTCTTCAACCACGTTGTTGATGCTTTCATCCATGTCTTTCCTCCTTCAGGCATTTTTATTTCTCCCACTGCCCACCAGGCATGCATCATTAGCTCCATAAACATTAGCTCAATGAAAATTCTATGGTTGCTATGCATCTCACACCAAGGGTAGAACCTCATGTGATGAAGTTGAAATTCAGCAACAGCTGTGAAAATCATTTCCACTAATAGATGGACAGACTTTTCTCGTGGTTTGCAGCTCAATATATATGAGGATATGAGTACCTCATGGAATCTTATGCTGGGGCAGACAGGAAGCCTCAGCTGCTATATTCTGGGGTCAAACTTTCAGGCATCATACTTAAAGGTCAAACAGATAGACTTACATTCCCCACAAGCCAAGGCATCTCTTGCACTATCTGAGTGAGCATCTGCAGCTAAACATTCTGGTCCTTGTACCATTGCCCTGTCAGCCTGGCTTTCGTGGCCAGCCTTACTGACCCATGTCCATTACATTCCAGCCTGTAAACCAAACAACGTAGATTCTTTTATTGGATATCAGTCTTGTTACGTCCAAAGTGTCAAAGCAGCAGTCACTCACTCCAAAATCTAACACGTACATCATCTCCACAACTGTATTCTTCTTAAATACAGTCAGGAATTGGAAGGCACATACGGCTAATTCAGGGAGAACTTAATTCCAACAAACTGAACGAAGGAACTGAGGGCATGGTTGACACAAAGATAGGTGGAGTGATAGGTGGTGTTGAGAAAGAGGAAGAACAGGGAGGAAGAGAAGAGAAAAGAGGATGAGAGAAAGTGAAATGCTGACAGAAGTCTAGAGGGAGGAAACAATAGAAACAATGCAAGTGGAAGAAGGGTGACAGCAAAGAAAGATAGTGGAATGTATGACAAAAGGAGGAAGAGGCAAGAAATAGATGTTTTTATCCTTCAGGATACTTATTCCTCTGCTACAGGTGTAATATTATTGTGCATATGACCAGTTTCCATGCTGTACATCTCTATGACTATGACTTTAAAAGCCATAACTATTCATTTTGATATTTGGGGGTCATTTGTGAACTGTTCTTTCTGGCATTTTTGATTTTGATAGGATGTTTGAACTTATTGATTTTAATAACATTCTATACTGGTCTGTATATACCCATGGCATTTTCACTGAATGCTTGATAGTCTTTGTAAACTTCAATGTTCATCTAAATTACTCACACTCAATTTAAACCTGTAAATCAATCCCCTGATCAATCCATGCAGCCGTCCTTACCTCAGCCACATTGACAAACTGCCATACCTGAAGTTTCCATTATCACTGATCATCTGTCCAACCTCAAGCGCTGCCACCCCACAATTAAACTGAATCACTGCAGATTCATGTACATCTGACATGTCACTAGCTTGACTATCCACTACTAGATCTCAATTTACTATATCAAACAATAACATGCATCTCTCATCAGGACCAAACCCTACGACTGTGGTAATAGGGGTAAAGAACGTTTGATCTATTCTGACCTGTTTACTTGTCATTCAGCTCAAAACTCCTATATGTTTTTTTTCATTTTTAAGATAGTATCTATCTGCACACATGCCCCAAACAATACTGCCTCCCTCATTCTAATTTCCAGAATCCAGTTTATAGCTTAGTTTCATAAATTGATATCATGCTAATCTTCTCTTTCTGTTTCAATTCTAGTCCCAACTAAATCTTGATCACTTAACTGCCTTCTTTGAATATGCTTATTAATATAATTAATACTTCCTTTGTCACAGCAATCTTTCTCTCATCTATCAACATTGTTCATCTCAGCACCTTACTCTTCAATAATAGTTGTATCCAGTTCATGGTCAATGCCTTGATCATTTGAATTATTTCATTTAGTTAGTGCCATTCCCGCAGGGATCCATGACATTGAATCTGATCACAATCATGTTGTATTATCCTCAATTCAATCCCTTTGGGTTTTTGTATTTTTGATACAGTTAACCACTCCATGTCATTACAATTTTGTGGAAATGTCCTTGAGTTATACATCCTTGTTTAATAAGAGTTAGTCATGCACAACAATAGTCTCTCCTCTGTTTTTTCTCTATATTTTCCCAAGTGCAAATATTGTTGCATGTTGATAAACCCTAATGCTGTCTCTTCACTACCATTAGCAATTCTGCTTTATTATATTATTCAAAAGATGTCTAGATCCCAAAGAGCTAAAACTTCCTCCAATCAAACATTGGAGAAATAAAAGCCATCGTCTACAGTCTTCATTGCTACTCTACCAGGTTAAACTGACTCAACAATAATCTTGATATTCTGTTTGATCTTGATGTACATGTTAACCTTAGACCTTTATCCAACAAAAGGACTACTTACTTCCATCGAGTAATGTCATAGAAATTTAACTCTACCACTAACCTTATCTAAATAACAGTTGCCTCCAAACTTGACTTCCTCTAATGGTTTACAGGCTGTTTCCTGATTCTCAGAGCTTGATCATCCAGCCTATGCATGGATCCATGACAGCCTCCACAAGAGCCGTAAGATGAAGGAAGTGCTTAGCTTCCCAGAGCTTAGTGCCAACTGGTTCTAGATCCAGTAAATGCTGCAGCACTGACATCAGATTTTGCCCGAAATGTCAACTTTCCTGCTTCTCGGATGCTGCCTGACCAGCTGTGCTTTTCCAGCACTATTCTAATCTTGACTCCAATCTCCAGCATCTGCAGTAGCCACTCTCATCTCAGATTTCACATGGTTTGGAATGGCAATTGCTGCCTGAGCAGTATTAGTTAAACATCTTGGAGAATGTGCTTAGATTAAGGGATGAAATGAAGAATAGAGAGATTAGGCAATCAGCAATTCTTGATTTGTTAAGTTGATCACTACTCAAAATACTTGAGTAACAAATGTTGGCTGACATTCAGGGCAATATTCAGGGAATGCTGCACTGTCAGATGTGTCATCTTTCAGATGAGACTTTAATTCAAAGAACCATCTGCCATCTCAGGTGGATGTAAATGATTCCAAAGCAATATTTTAAAAATAAAAGAGCAAGAGAGCTTTTCCCAGTTCCCTGCATAAGATTTATCTCTCAATAAACAACACTGAAACAAATTGCATTTCATTCCTTGTGGCACTGACAAATTTCTTCACCTGCAAAATTTCAGAAACATTTATTTGGCTGTAAAGTGCACTGACTTGTCCTGAGGTGGTGAAAAACATTATTTGCACTATATCAATGCAAACCTTGCTTTTGTTTCCTACCAACATCAATGTAAAGAAACAGAGACATGTTTAAATAAAACTAGCATGCACGCTTCATATACAAGTAAACATGATCACCTTTCTTTAGTAAGGCTGAATAAATTATCTGAGGTCATTCAAATGAAAAGAAAATCTAAAACCGGATGAAAGATTAATCATATGAAGTACAATATTCTCTACACACATTGTGCATTGAGAACAGTTTGCATAAATGATCAATTCAAACAAGCAAATCAGAAACACCCATTTTGTTCATAGTCAAATATTACATCTCATTGCAGTCCAATATTTATTTTCTGCCTTTTCTGTTGAAAAATATTATAATATCAAAGACTTTCTTTTTACAAATTTGACTCACCCAAATGGGAGTTAACTTATGACTGTACAAAACAAAATTGCAGTTGTTTAACTAAATATTAAACATGACCTACTTGGGTGTTTTCTTCTATTGTTTAATTGCTTGTTTGAGTTTCTCAGCTCACTCACATACAAAAAAGTAATAATTAGGAATATCACTTTCAGTTAGATCTCTGCAAGAAGTATCCATTCAATCTGACTTTGTCTTTCCTGCAGACTCCGGAAACATTGCAAGTTTGGTGTAACTTCTGAAGTGGCACAATGGCTCGAAATGCTGCTACACAGCCCCTGGACCCGAGTTCAATTCCAGCCTCAGAAGACTGTGTAGAGTGTGCACATTCTCCCCATGTCTGCACGGGCTGGCATTGGTTTCCTCCCACAATCCAAAGATGTACAGGTTAAACAGACTGGCCGTGCTAAATTATCCATAGTGCCCAGGGATTTGTAGATTGGATACGGCATATGTGGGGTTAAGGGAGTAGGGACTGATCTGAATGGTCAGTACAGACCTGATCTGGCCAAATGGCACATTTCTGCACTATATGGATCCCATTGTTTTAAGAATCAATTCAATCTCAAAACGTGTAATCGATTTCTGTCACCACAGGTGTAGGTTGAGTTATCCAGAATTTTCTGTTCCTTTGAGTGTAACTTCTGGATTAGAAGATATCTGGGGGCAATTTAATCCACCTGAACTAGTGGCATGGGAGCAGTATTCCTGTATTTTCTGCATGGACGTCTGAGGCACGTGTGAAGCAGCAACTTCATGACCATAAAGTCAATCCTGTGATTGCATCAGCATGCGGAACATTGGAGTGGCTGTGCATGCAGCTGATCATCTTAAAGGGATTGTTGGTTGGGAGTTAATGGTAAAAGAGAAAGGAAAATTAAAAAGCCAACCCACCCACTTCCATGTCTTCTTTAAAAATGAACTTGTTGACCCCCTCCACCTTTCTCAAAATCTGTCTGACTATCTATCTTGTCCAATCCTCACAGTCAGAGACTGGCCTATCTGAAGATCTACCCCTGGAAGATCAGATAACAGATCCCTGGAAACACCCTAAAGCCACAGACTGCAATATTCAAACAGTTAACCAGGATGCAAACTAAGTGGTACCTGCTGCAAACAGCATTTTTGAAGTTTTTCTTCATCTCCCACTGTTAAATTCTGTGAGCTCTCCAAGAAAGCCTTATTTCTGAGCTAAATCCCTCCATTCCCTATATTATTCCCACTTTGCTTGTACTTTTAGGGGCATTCTTTATTTAAAATAGTGACTTTATTACAAAACAATTTTCTTTGCAAACAGACATGAATGTGAATCATAATCTTCTTCCCCAGGACTTCCATCTGATAATTCACATGTTGTTATTTCTATTGCTTATTTTTACTCTGTACTGACTACAGCCAAGACAATGTTCTGCGGTTGGGTTAGTCCTGCCCTTCTGAGCATGAGAATAGGCTCTGTGTGTTGGTCGGAGCATTTTCATTTGCACATAGAGTACCTTTAATTCTCTAAATTGAAGAGAAGCAGGCAAGAGAAAAGGACGGAAAAGAGCAAAAATATTGATGACACTTGATGCTGTGCTGAAAAAGGGTGTATGAGCTCAGAATACATTCGGATGTGAGCAGGAACCATATTTTTCAATCAGCTGCATTCTTTGTAGCAGTAGATACAATGCAAAGATACATAAGCAACGTTCACCAGATTCCCATCACCCATGCGGTCTTTTGTTAATTCAAGCAACTCCACAATCAAATAAAGGCCCCTATAAATTTGTAATGCTCTTTCCCCTGAAGGACACGAATACTAAGTAAATTGGAATGCAATTAGTTAACAGGATGTACAATCAGTTGGTCTAACCCATTGTTAAAATCAATGAGATTGGCTCCATCAAAGATAAGAAGAAAGAATAAATGGGCTTCCCCATATGATAAAGGCAAGTGTTGATTCAAAGCACTTTTATTGCGAAAGAGAATTTTTTGGGTATGCATTCTTATTCATTGATCTCACAAAAAAAATCTAGCCAACATTGATATTCTGAAAAGCATCTAATTAATCATAATCTATCAATGGAGCAAAGGCTGAAAAGGAGTGGACACCGACATGGGGACTGCTGGGTAAGTGAACTCATATAGTCGAGCAGTGGCTAAACTCGAAACACTTCTTGTGTAGTGTCTCCCACCCATCCTCCTCCTGTCACCAAAAAAAAAGACTCTGCGTGGAAAGTTGGTGAGGTAATTTAGCAATTTAGTGCAGAGAGGATGGAAGCGAGGGTTGTTACATGCTCCTTTTGCAGGATGTGGGAAGTAAGGGTCACCATTAGTGTCCCTGCTGCTTACCTGTGAGGAGTGCAATCAACTCCGGCTCCTCACAGACCACGTTTGGGAACTGGAGCTGGAGCTGGATGAACTTCAGATCATTCAGGAGGCTGAGGGGGTGATAGGGAGGAATTAGAGGGAGAAAGTCACACCTAAGTTACAGGATATAGGTAGCTGTGTGATTACCAGGAGAGGGAACTGAGATAGGCAGACAGTGCAGGGATCCCCTGTGGCTGTGCCTCTCAATAATAAGTATAACATTTTGGATACTTGTGGGGATGGGGACCCACCAGGGAAAAACCGTCGCAGCCAGGTCTCTGGCCCTGTGGCTCAGAAGGGAAGAGGGGAGAATAGGAGAGCAATAGTGATAGGAGATTCAATGTTTTGAGAAACAAACAGGAAATTATGTGGCCACAAATGAGACTGCTGGTTGGTGGTTAGCTTCCAGGTACCAGGGTCAGGTATGTCTCAGATCAAGTCTGTAGGATTCTTAAGGAGTAGGGTGAGCAGCCAGATGTTGTGGTATGTATTGGTTTCAATGACAGGGATAGGGCAAGGGATGAGGACCTGAAAACTGAATATAGGGATTTAGGTTGGAAGCTGTAAGGCAGGACGAGCAAAGTAGTAATCTCAGAATTGCTACCGGTGCCATGGGTTAGTGAGGCTAGGTTCAGAGAGCAAGCACAGCTGAACACATGGCGGCAGAGCTGGTGTAGGTGGGAGGGCTTCAGATATGTGGATCATTGGGATATCTTCTGGGGACGGTGAGACCTCTACAAGAAGGACAGCTTGCACCTGAACTGGAGGGGTACCAATATCTTGGGCAGGATATTTCCAAGAACTCCTCAGGAGTGTTTGAACTAGATTGGCAGAGGGATGGGAAGCGAATCTATGGATCAGAAAATGGAGTAATTGGTGAACAGGTAGATACAGCATGCAGAAAATCTGTGAGAAAGGAAAATGCAGTTGATTGGGCAAATTTTCAGTCAGTGTGATGGGTGAAGTGTGTCTATTTGAACGCAAGCAGTGTCAGGAATAAGGTTGATGAACTTAGAGCATGGATCAATACTTGGAGCTACAATGTTGTGGCCATTACAGAGACTTAGATATCACAGGGGCAGGGATAGCTGTTGGATTTTCCAGGATTTAGATATTTAATAAGGAATAGGGAGAGTGGCAAAAGAGGTTGGAGAGTGTCATTGCTAATCAGGGCTAGTACCACAGCTGCAGAAAGGGAGATTGCTGAGGAGGGTTTGTCCACTGAGCCACTATGGGTGGAAGTTAGAAACAGGAAAGGAGCAGTCACTTTATTGGAAGCTTTTTATAGACCCCCTCAATACCAAAAAGGACATGGAGGAGCAGATTGGATGGCAGATTTTAAAAAGTTGCAGAAGTAACGTGGTTGTTGTTATCAGTGACTTCAACTTCCCTATTATTGATTGGAACTTCCTTAGTGCAAATAGTTTGGATAGGGCAGATTTTGTCATTTATGTTCAGGAAGGATTCCTGACTCAATATGGAGATAGGCCGACTAGAGGAGAGGGCATATAGGATTTGGTGCTTGGCAATAAACCAGGTCAAGTATCAAATCTCTCGGTGGGAGAGCATTTTGGTGAGTGTGATCACAACTCTCTGAATTTTGCTTAACTCATGGAGAGGGACAGGAGCAGATGGTATGGGAAAGTATTTAATCGGGGCAGAGGGAATTACAATGCTGTTAGGCAGGAACTGTGGAGCATAAATTGGGAGCAGATATTCTCAGAGAAATGCAAACAGAAACTTGCTGCAAGTGCTGGATAGGTTTGTCCCACTGAGGCAAGGAAGAGATGATAGGGTGAAGGGACCTTGGATGACAAGGGATGTGGAACATCTAGTCAAGGGGAAGAAGGAAGCTTACTTAAGGTTGAGGAGCCAAGGATTAGATAGGGCTTTAGATTACTTACAGATTACTTACAGTGTGGAAACAGGCCCTTCGGCCCAACAAGTCCACACCGACCCGCCGAAGCGTAACACACCCAGACCCATTCTCCTATATTTACCCCTTCACCTAACACTATGGGCAATCTAGCATGGCCAATTCACTTAACCTGCACATTTTTGGATTGTGGGAGGAAACCGGAGCACCCGGAGGAAACCCACGCAGACACGGGGAGAATGTGCAAACTCCACACAGAGAGTCGCCTGAGGCAGGAATTGAATCCGGGTCTCTGGCGCTGTGAAGCAGCAGTGCTAACCACTGTGCCACCCACAAAGGTTAGATTACTTACAGTGTGGAAACAGGCCCTTCGGCCCAACATGTCCACACCGACCCTCCCAAATAGCTACCCAGCCCGCTACATTTACCTCACACTAGGGGTCATTTAGCATGGCCAATTCACATAACATGTATATTTTTGAACTGTGGGAGGAAACTGGAGCACCTGGAGGAAATCCAGGCAGACACAGGAAGAATGTGCAAACTCCACACACACAGTTGACAGAGGCGGGAATTGAACCCGGATCTCAAGCACTGTAAGGCAGCAATGCTAACCACTGTGCCACCATGCAAGACTACACCAATCTGCCGAAGCGCCACCCACCCATACCCCTACCTTTACCCCTTCACCTAACACTACGGGCAAGTTAGCATGGCCAATTCACCTAACCCACACATTTTTGGACTGTGGGAGGAAACCGGAGGAAACCCACGCAGACACGGGGAGAATGTGCAAACTCAACACAGGCAGTCGCCTGAGTCAGGAATTGAACCCACATCTCTGGCGGTGTGAGGCAGCAGAGCTAACCACTGTGCCACCGTGCCGCCCAGAGGGTTACAAGGTAGCCAGGAAAGAAATGAAGAATAGACTGAGGAGAGCGAGAAGGGAGCATGAAAAAGCCTTGGTGGGTAGGATTAAAGAAAATCCCAAGGCATTCTCCACTCCTGTGAGAAACAAGAGGATAGCCAGAGTGAGGGAAGGGCCGATCAGGGATAGTGGAGAGAACTTGTGCCTGGAGTTAAAAGAGGTAGGGGAGGTCCTTAATGAATGCTTTAATTCAGTTATTCACTACTGAGAGGGACTTTGTTGTTTTTGAGGACAGCATAAGACAGGCTGATATGCTCAGACAGGTTGATGATAAGGAGGAGGATCTGCTGGAAATTCTGAAACGCACGAGGATAGATAGGTCTCCTGGGCCAGGTGGGATGTACCCAAGGTTATTACAGGAAGTGAGGGAAGAGATTGTTGTGCCCTTGACGATGATCTTTGCATCCTCATTGCCCACGGGAGCAGTACCAGGTGACTGGAGGGTGGCAGATGTTATTTCCTCACTCAAGAAAGGGAATAGGGATAATCCTGGGAGTTATTGACCAGTCAGTCTTACATCTGTGGTGGGCAAAGTATTGAACAGGACTCTGAGAGACATGATTTATAATTATTTAGAAAGCATAATTTGATTAGAGATAGTCAGCATGGATTTGTGAGGGGCAGGTCATGCCTCACAGACCTTACTGAATTCTTTGAAGATGTGACACAACACATTGATGAAGATAGAGCAGTGGATGTGGTGTATATGGATTTTAGGAAAGCATTTGATAAGAATCCCCATGGTTGGCTCATTCAGAAGGTAAGGAGTCAAAGGATACAGAGAAATTTGGCTGTCTGGATACAGATTTGGCTGGTCCATAGAAAACAGAGAGTGGTGGTAAATGCGAAGTATTCAGCTGAAGCTTGGTGACCAATGGTGTTCTCCAGGGATCTGTTCTGAGACCTCTGCTTATTGTGATTTTTATAAATGACTGAGGAAGTGGAAGGGTGGGTTTATAAGATTGACAATGACACGATATTCACTGGTGTTGTGGATAGTGTGGAGAGCTGTCATAGGTTGCAATGGACATTGACAGAAAGAAGAGTTGGGCTGAGGAGTGACAGATGGAGTTCAACCGAGAAAAGTGAGATTCAATTCATATTGGAAGGTCACATTTGAAAGCAGAATACAGAGTTAAAGGCGGGATGCTTGGCAGTGGGGAGGGACAGAGGGCTCTTGTGGTCCACATCCAGAGATCACTCAAAGTTGCCACTCAACTTGATAGGGTTGTTAAGAAGGTATATGGTGTGTTGGTTTTCATTAGCAGGGTGACTGAGTTTAAGAGCCACAAGGTTATGCTGCAGCTCTATAAAGCTCGGGTTGGAGCACGCTTGGAATATTGTGTTCAGTTGTGGTTGCCTCATCATAGGAAGGATGTGGAAGCTTTAGAGGGAGTGCAGAGGAGACTTACCACATGCTGCCTAGACTGGAGTGCATGTCTTATTCAGAGAGGTTGAGGGAGCTAAGCCTATTCTCATTGGAGTGAAGAAGGATGAGAGGTGACTTGTTAGATGTGGACAAAATGATGAGAGGCATAGATAGAGTGGATAGCCAGAGACTGTTTTCTAGGGTGGGAATGTCTATCATGAGGGGTATAATTTTAAGGTGATTGGAGGAAGGTTTGGGAAGATGTCAGTGGTCGATTCTTTACTCAGAGAGTGGTGGGTGTGTGGAATACACTGTTAGTAGAGTCAGATCCATTGGGGACCTTTAACCAATGCTTGAATAGGCACATGGATGATAGTAAAATGTGGGGTGTATAAGTTAGTTTGGTCTTAGAGTAAGATACAAGGTCAGCACAACACGAGATACTGTGGTATACTGTTCTGTGTTCTATTTCACCAATAGAATACTTGCCCTCAATTAGAAAGGTATTGGAATAAGAGAAAGAAAATGTCAGGAGAGTTTTCTAGAAAGAAGATGGGTGATAGTGCAGTATAGACTGGCTTCTATTCAATGTGAGTGTATTTTTAAGCAATAAAGGTGCTTACAAATCTTAGTCATTTCTAAAAGTGTTAAGATTAGTATTGTTATGCAAGAACAAAACAGACAGAATCTTTCCAGTCCCTGACCGATTTGGGTGTTGAAGAGAAAATTGGGAAAATTGGGGAGAGATCAGCAGTCATGAGATTTTCAACATCAAGAACAAAATGTCCGATTCTGCAGCCAAGTGTTGAACAACCAGACAGGGATCTCATGAGTGAGTGGGGATTTGCAAATGCTCATGTGCAGTAACATCTCATCGTGCCCTCATGAAACCTCGTTGACATACAGTTTCCCATTCTCCCACCTGACAGAGATTACACAACAATTCCCAACATGAGAGACTGCTCAGTTACCTTGTGACTCAGCTCTTCCATCTTGGAGAGCAGTCATTAAACTCTCAGAGCATGCTCCATGGCAGTGATCAATTGCATCTACTCATTCACTAACAGTGGCATTGGGCAAAATTCAGTTTCACTACACCCTAATGGCACATCATTGATACATTTACAATACGGGGGTTCTCTATGAAATGTTGCATTCTGAAACACAGCAGGATCTTTCATTGCAAAGTCCCTGTGAGGACACTCTGCTGACACTGTCATAGATTGGGCCAAGCTGCATTTCAGGGGCCCTTAATCACTAATAGCCATCTTTCTTCAGATGGTCCTCAATGTTTTAGGAATAATTTATCACACAGTGTTGTGTCAACTTTCCAATTCCCTGAAAAGAATTAAATCAACCTCCATCCTTTTCAAATGCTGTCGGAAAATATATCTGAGCTGGTAGTCAGCTTGGTTTTGACTGAGCAACGAACTTGTAATTGTTACAGAACATGGGGTAACATAATGCAAAGAGGATCCTGAGTCTGGACTATCTGAAGCACCTCTTACAACAGCAACAGAAGCACAGGAATATGTTCAAAGACGTACAAAGAAAATTCGATTTAGCATTAAAGAGGATATTCAGTGGAAGATAAATTGAGCCAAAACATCTAAAATTCAGCACAACATTCAATATGAAAACATGTAATGCCTGAGAGAATATTACAGTGCCCAAAGGGTTAAATGCCTCAACGTGTAAAATCCTCAAAAAAGGTCAGCAAACAATGGCTTTCAACTTCCTTATTCTATTTAAATGAGAGTGCAGAGAAGATATGTATATATATAGATCAAGGGAATAAGCTATTTATTGAAGAGGAGAGCTTACTGGGATGACTTTGGTGTCTATGCTACTCCCAAACTAATACAATGGGAAGGTTGGTTTTCGGTATCCTCTGGGCTCTCTCTCTCTGCACAGGTGAGTACAGTTCAAACATTTTAAAGCATTTTAAAATCGCTGGAGTTTGGCTTACATAAATCTACACAATCACACTGGCATTACATTTAATGCTATCTACATATTATATACTTTGCCAAGATCACTGAGCATTAATTCATTTTTCCTGTGCTAAAATATATGGAAACATCTCAGATAAACAGCATGTGGAGCAACGGGTACATTATACTGCGAATCATTTTCTATGATCTGCTGTCCAATGTTAGCTAGAAATAGAGATTTTTTATTTTGTCAATAAGTCTTCTTCCAAATCCTGGATATGCAAGTGTTTCTCACTCATTTGCAACATTTAAATATTCATTTTGCTTAAATAGCAAAATAATAGCCAAGCTATGCTGAAAAGCAATGCAATGGTCATCCTTATCTCACTCTCCTACTGAGAATTGGCACATGAACCCCTTGCAGGTTTCTGTACAATTCATGAAATAAACTACAAAGAACTTGATTGAGCTTTTTGAAAAAGTGACAAAGAAGATTGATAAAAGCAGAGTAATAGGATGCTGTCTATTTGGACTTCAGCAAAACATTCAACAAGGTTCCGCATAATAGAGTGGTTAACAAGGTTAAACCACATGGAACCCGGGGAAAACCTATCCACTTCAATCAAAATTGGCTTGAAGGCAGGAGAGTGTTAGTGTAGGGATTTTGTTTTGGATTGGAGGCCTGTAACCAGTGGTGTGTCACATGAATCAGTGCTGGGTCCACTGCTTTTTATCTCTTATATAAATGATTTGAATGCAGATAACATCAAACTTCGTGGTGAAGTGGTCAGTGAGGCAATACAAACAGGACCTTGATTTGATGGGTTAATGTTCCGAGGAGTGGCAGGTAGAGTATAATTTGGAGGAGAGTGAATTGTTGCTTTTTGGAAACACAAAACAGGGTAGGGCTTGTACACTTAATGGTAAGATTCTGGACAGTGTTGCCAAACAAAGAGATCTTGAAGTGCAGGTTCTTTGAAAATGGAGCTGCAGATAGATAGGATAATGTAGAAGCATTCAGTATGTTTTCCTTCATTGGGCAGTGCATTGAGTACAATAGTTGAGATGTCATATTGTGGCTGTAAAGCAGATAGGGCACTTTTTGAATACTGTGTTCAATTCTGGTCATCTTTTATATGAAAGATGTTGTTAAACTTGAAAGGGTTCAGAAAAGATTTACAAGAATATTGTCAGGGTTCAAGGGAGAGAGACTGAATAGGCTGGGGCTGTTTTCTATGGAATGTTGGAGGTTAAGGGGTGACCTCATAGAGGTTTATAAAATCATGAGGGATTTGGATTGGTAAAATAGACAAGGTATTTTTCCAAGGGTAGGGGAATCCAAAACTAGAGGGCATAAGTTCAAACTTAAAGGAGAAAGATTTAAAAGGGACCTAAGGGGTAAGTTTTTCACACAGACGGTGGTGCGTGCATGGAATGAGCTACGTGTATGGAAGTGGTGGAGGCTGGTATTATGGCATTTAAAAGGCATCTGGAAGAGTATATGAATAGGAAATATTGAGAGGGGTATGGGCCAAGTGCTGGCAAATGGAACTAGATTAACTTAAGATTTTTGATAAACACGGATGAGTTGGCCTGAAGGATCTTTTTCTGTGCTGTACAATTCTATGACTCTATAATTGGGCTACAACTATCCACTTCACTCAGCCTTTAAGTTTCCATCCCTGCTGTGTAAATTGTCACCTTTTCCCTTGCCCTTTTCTGCAATATCTGGCAGCACCAAGGCAATATGTCAACCTCATACTCTATGATATTTTAATTCCCTTTACTAATTATTTTCCGACAAATTGTTTTAACCTGACAAAGTGATGTAATACAGGTAACTGACATCCAAATAACTGCATAGTAAAACTAAAGCTCGGGGATTTTGTATTGTTTTTAAAAAGCATGGCTCCTTCATTAAGTGTTTATGTTGATATTAAATAACAATGCTCATCAATTTTCAGGAGACATTTTGGTCTCAAAACATACAAAACAAAGCTTTAGTACCAGTAAGGGTAGGTTGATATTTAAAATCCAGTCCAATTCTACTTACAAAGTAAGTGTTTCTCACAAAGTAAAGCATAAACCAGAGCAGTGATAACACAAAAAGTTATGTTTCATTACTTGCAGTGTTTTTTGTTTTGAAAAACTTTTTACAATGATGAAAATCTCTTATTTACTTTCTAGGGGTTATGTTTACCAGATTAATTGATTGCATAACAAAACTTGTCATTACAGATTCTGAAACAAGATGTTATCAGCTTAACTCTCATTTATATTGTTTGGTAGATTATTTCAATTAAATGCTTTTTCAGTCTTTTAACAAGTTTAGCCATTTTGATTAATGCTTAATCCCTTTCTTGGACTGTACATTTCCAAAAAATGGCTGCTTGTTCCCAACATACAACTCTGTCCACTTAAAATGGCTGCTGCCGTCCAGCAGCGTTTGCTTTGTGGGGCTTATGATAAAAAAAGGTTACTCCTGAGGAGGAAAAACAAAAAGAAAAAGTGTAAATGTATGAAAGTTCAGGAAAGACCCGATTTCAACAAATAATTTCAGTATATCGTTAGTGATCTGTTTTTAAAATCAGATGTGTTATTAAGTTTTTATATTAGGTCTGTGGTAATGTAATCACTGTGGATTCAAGCCAATTAATTAAGTGTGATTAAGTGTGCAAATTAATTATTACTCCTAACATAACATCATCAGATTCAAATAAGCTTCAGAGCGCGATGTAGGTAGCCAAACAATTTAAACCAATATCTATACATCATACAGGAAAAAGCTGTAAGAATAAAGAGCAGGAACAGCATTTGCTATTTTACTTGGAAAGAGATGGGACAAAATAAATGAATGCCTGGCATTTGTGACACAGAAGTGCACAAAAACAATGCCAAAGCCAGATAACTGTACTCTTCCATTATTGTAGTTCCTCAGGATTAACCCAGAACAGGATTTTCAATTCCACTTGCCACTGTAGAAGGTTTTGGTTTCTACACATTTACTTTGACCATTCTGATTGAGGCTGCAATTTCAAGAGTGAATTTGAGTTAGATCAATTCAAGATTGACCATTTCTGAAATATTTTTCTTTCCCAGCTAAACCTTTACAATCAACTAGATGAAGACTGTAGGAAATAATAGTCTGAATTGTGCAATGTACTTTAAGCGCTTTGATTCATCAACTTAAACGTAAATCAGTGGTAGGGAGTAATACCCCTGAGATCACAGAATTCCTACAATTTGGGAACAGGTCACCCAGGTCCACCCTATCCTTGTAACCCTGCAATTCCCTTAACTCACCCATTTAGCTTGCACATCTCTGGAAACTTTGGGGCAATTTAGATTAGTTTAGATTAGTTTTAGTTTTTTTAGATTAGTTTACTTACAGTGTGGAAACAGGCCCTTCGGCCCAACAAGTCCACACCAACCCTCCGAAGAGCAATCCACACAGACCCATTCCCCTACATTTACCCTTTCACCTAACACTATGTGCAATTTAGCATGGCCAATTCACCTAACCTGCACATTTTTGGACTGTGGGAGGAAATTGGAACACCCGGAGGAAACCCACGCAGACATGGGGAGAATGTGCAAACTCTGCATAGACAGTTGCCTGAGGCGGGAATTGAACCCGGGTCTCTGGCACTGTGAGGCAGCAATGCTAATCACTATGCCACCCAAATTTTTTTTAATAGAATTTAGCATGGCCAGTCCTCCTAATCTGCATACCTTTGGACTATGGGAAGAAACCAGAGCACCCAGAGGAAACCCAGTCTCGACACATGGCAGTCTCCCCAGGGTGGATTTGAACCCAGCTCCCTAATGTTGTGCAGCAGCAGTTCTAGCCACTGAGTTACCATTTCCCATCAGGGATGCAGTAAGAGCAGTTAGAGCCCTGGTCTCTAAAACCTTTGACCTAGAGTTTCCCCAACTGTTTTGCACCATGACTCCATTTCAAGACTTTAAAACTGTCATGATTCCTCAGTAAGGATCAGGTGGAAGTGGAGAAAGAAGACTAGAGAACAGATATCAGGGCACAAAGACCCTGTGAGAGTGGGGTGGAAGGGGGCAGAGCGTCATGGCAGGCAACACTGTCTTGGAGCTCATAAGCCCATGTGAGGTCCTCACCTTATTTTGGGACATCCTGCTTTAAACACTCAGACTCCCAAATGTCATTCTTATGATGGAGCTCATTGGAGTTATCTTATAGGAATGCAGAAACAGAAGTAGGCAGTTGGTCCCTGGAGCCTGTGCTGTTCGTACATGACACCAACCTTTACCAAATGTTCCTTAATACCTTTAGTTAACAAAATCTTATTGAAATCAGATTTAAATATATCATTAATCCAACATCAATAGACATTTGCAAAAAGGAGTCCTAACTTCTCCCAGCCATGTGAGTAGAAATGTTTCCTAATCTCACTTTTGTTCAACCATCTCTAATTTTTAGAGTATGTGTCTCCCATCAGACACTCCAACTGGAAGTAGCATCTGTGTACATCTCGGTCTGTTCCCCAAAGTAACTTTAAAGCTTTGGTCAAATCTTATATTAGCCTTTTAGACTCCAGGCAATATGATCCCAGTTTCTACATTCTCTCCTCATAACTTAACCCTTGGACTTTTGCTGAAGAAGTTTGAAGCTAATTCATCCATCCTAAAGTGTGGTGCTCAGAGATGATCTCAGGTATACTGGTCCCCTCTCACCAGGCCTTTGTAAAGCTGAAGAATGACTTCCACCACTTGTTTCATGTTCCTCTAGATATGAAGACAAGCACTTTTTTTAGTTAAACCTCAAAAATCATAAAACATGTTTGGTTTCATTTTTAGCTATTTTAGTTCAGTTATTTCTTGAAATAAGAATTGCAGCTGCTAGACCTATCTGTCTCATTTATTTTTGATAATCATTAATAGAATTGATCTTAAAAGTGCAAGTAAATGTGTTTGAAAGAACTAACTTGGGTATGAATCGTTTATTCTCAACCAGAATCCGAAAATACTTCTCAGACTTTTCAGAGCCAATCTCTGCAATACACAGTCTCAGATGACAGGGATGGTAAGTCCTGGATTGTATCCTTCATGAAGCTATTTGTCCAGATTTTAATTCTTGTCGGGCTTTGGTTGGGTGAGCTACTGTCCGTCACCATCTCCTGCAGAAATGAGGCCCAGCCTATTTTGATGGCCCCAAGCTTCATTCAAACCAGTCCAAAATCTCACCCATTCCAGATGGTAAGAGGTGGAAAAAGTCCTGCCCCAACGTAGGTATCTGGATCAGATATTGTGAGTGCCTCACAAGGATATTGTGCTCAGGATAGAGTTAGGGAGAAAGGGTGATTGGGTACCTGTAGGGAAGGCCCAAGGGGAATGCCTAAACTCTCCTTGTGAGGCCTGGATTAATGCCTTGGAGCCCTCCAGATCTTAAAAAAAAGAAAAACGATGCATTAGATTTTTCTGCTTCTTGGGTAATACAACATGGTGTGAGAGACATAGCCAATTCTTTGCCTGGCCTGAGATGGAAACCATTGCTTATATAAAGAAGATCCTCACCAGCTTTGGGTCAGTATCACAGTAAAATAGTGGGCAGGGGATTCTAACAAGTAAACTCCCCAAACTATTATAATTGCCTACAATCTGGCTGCCAGGTGGGGTGAAGTCAATTATTTATTGTTGTATTTCAAACATACAAACATAAATGAGATTAAACAAAGTTTTAAAATTGCTATCCTATTGAACCACCTGCAATAGTGATCTAATACGATATATAAGATGGAATCTCAAATGTTTTTTCAGGTTTTTGCAGCACATGGGGATGTGGAGCATTCAGGACATTTGGTGATACATTTTATCATTTTACATCGACCTGTCAGTTCGTTCTGAGTCGCCACTGCACAAGTGATGCAGAGGATTTCAACATCCAGATCCGTCGAGGGTCAGATGGTAAACTGGAACACATATTCATCAAGATAGAAGATGTCAAAATTCTTTTGGTGAATGGGACAATTTCGGTTCAAGATGTGGTGTAAGCTTTAGTATCTGTTATTCAATTACAAATTTATGTTTCTCTGTTTTATTAAAATGCTGAGGTCTTTTTTGAAGATTTTTTAAAAACTCAAAATAGCAATCCAATATTTAAATATCAAAATCAATGTAAATGCCCAGAAGCATATTCAGTTTCATATGTCTACACTTAAATATAACTAAGTACCTTCAATACTTTGTAGTTGCCCATAGTCGCTATTCTTTGTTCTATAAATCTGCTATTAATATAATGTTTGCAAATAATTCAAAATCCCAAGTGGAAGAGACTGATTGCAATTTTTAAATGGTGATTTCCCTCCAAATACTTTCAAGTCATGATTTTGTGTGGAAACAAGCCATTTTGCCCATCATACCCACACCAATCCTTGGAGAAGCATCTCACCCACGCCCACTGACCTTATTCTATCCCTATTACCCTGCATTTCCCATGGCTAATCCACCTCCCTGGACACCACAGGCATTTTAACATGGCCAATCCACCTTGTTAAAGATGCACTCACAGCAATTATATTGTGGTTCAAGCTCTGTGTAATTTTTTTTTGTAATTCTGTCTGTCTGTCTGTTATTCAGATTGATTGTGGTGACTCATGATAATTCTAGATTTCTGTAAACATTTTAAAACATAAAAGCTTGTTGTGTCATCCTGGAAATCAAACTATTCTGCTGTCATTTTTCATTGAAGATCAATTTGATTTTAAGTATTGATCAGCTTTGAACAGGATGGTGACAAAAAGTGTACAATTCCTATCACACCTCTACTGTTTCTTGGCTTGCAAACTCCCCCCACCTCACCCCTCCAAAGACCTGTACTGCTTCCTTTCCCATTTCTCCAATTTACCCTTCCGGTTTGTGTATCACCACAATTTGCTGAGGCAGGGCTTTTCAAATTGTGGATCCTGACACCAGTTGGGCCGCACGTCAATATTTTGGCATTGCAAGACCCTGGCATGTTTCTAACAGCTGTAAAGCCCTTATAATCTTTACATCTTATTCCTTGTGGGTATGGCCAAACAGCCAGTTCTTTGAGGCCTGATTGCTGCTGTGAAGAAAACCTGAGGAGAAATATTTTTGTTTTTGAACAAAAAGCCCTACAGTTCAAACAACTCCCATCATGCTGAACTTGACACCAAACCTATTGTAGAAATCACCTGTCCACTTAATGGCTGTCACTTTCCCCTCTGACACTGCCACAGCTACCCCAAGGGTAACATGACATCTAAGCAATGAAAAGGTGGTCACATCAGAATAGAGTTCTGAAAGTACCATTCCAAGACATTCTAATGAATTACTGGTGTAGCTGAACCCTTCCAAACACAATTAGCCATCACTTTCCTATTGCATTACTCATTCCAAACTTCTTTTGCATTGAGATACTTTTTCTCATCATCGTACCTAACATTTGCAAATGTATGGAAGTGTTCATGGACAAGAAATAAACTTCAAGAGAGAAAATAAACTACAATTACAAGTATGAAATCAAAATCTTGGCAATGTCAGGAATTATTGGTCTATGAAATTATTATCTATCATTGCCAAAAGATCAATTACATTACTTTAAGTGGAAGCATTTCTTACTGAATTATAAATACTGTTCTCAATATGACAATCATTCAATATTCACTTTACAGAGTTACAGTACCATTCTATAATAAGCTAATAATTATTCAGCCGTATGGAATTTACACACGGATTCATAACAAGGAGCAAACTATATCTTTGATTTGGAACCATCAAGATGCATTATCGGTAAAATTATTATGCAAGATTTTGTCAATTTTGTTTAATGTATAATAGCTTGTGTATACAAAACCAGAAATTGCTAGTGAAACTCAGCCAGTCAGGCAGCATCCATGGAGAGAAATCAGCTAAAGTTTCGAATCCAGTCACCCTTCTTCAGAACATTGCTTGTGTACATACTACAATCAGCATAAATAAGTGGGAAGCTGTATACTTTATTTCCACATATTTACCTTCATTGGGAGAGTTGAACATGTGCTTTGTGTGAATATCTCAGATTCCAAACAGAAACATGGCTACTTGTTGGGAGTATGCCAATGATGGATACAAAAGGAAACTGGAAACTGCTGCAGGGTTTAAGTATCTGCAGCATTTCTAGTAAAGTGCATATTTTCTTTGACGTAAAGGAAAAATTGTTACCAGAACAGGTCTACCAGTAACCAAGGAGGTCCAATATGGAAGAAAGCAGCATTGACACCACTGAGGAAATTAGAAGGAGCAGAATAATTTCACAATCATTTGTATGAACTTCAAAATTCTCTGTATGTCCATTTTGGTGTTTGAAAATGTGATGATTTTACTAGATGAGCAAAGTAAATCAATCAAAAGATTCATCCCAGGAATATGTAATTTCATGCAAACTTAATTAATGAAAGGGAGTATTGTTTACAAAAAGACTTCCTTTCATAATAGTGAACTGCAACTTGTACTGTTTCAGTAAAGACTTCTAACCATCATGCTGGGTGTTCTAGATTTGGCTATTTCTAAAGTTTTATGTTACTTTTGTTTGCAGCTAACTGTAGACAAGGAATATAAAGGAGAACTCTGTGGCCTATGTGGAACATTTGATGACAATGAAAAATCCCAAAATGGTAAAGTGTTAAAACAATTAATGTATTTTTCTTGTTAGAATGAATGAAATTCCTTGCAATGGAGTTATGGAGTAATTGCTAACAGGTTTTCGATCATTTATTGAACTCTTTTGTCACACATTTGTTTTACAGACCGCTTAGATTTTGAGAAATTTAAGATAGATGTTTCAGATCTCAACTGTGATAGCAACTTGCATGAAGCTGAATTGTGTGAACAAAATCCGGTAAGTTTATAACCAGAGACACTTGCAGGAAGGTAATTGAGCAACTTTGATCTTTGAACACCACATTTAGCATGTTACCTTATTTACTGTGCATTTATTGAGGGGAGAGGATGTAAATTTTGAAAGAGTGTCATTTTCTTACATTCCACTAAAGAGAAAACATCAGACCTCCAAATGTCCAAATAGAGTTCTGCTGCTCTCCCACTCCCACTCCATTGTTATTGAATCTTCAACTAAGGGGAACAGCTGCTGTCTATCCACCCTGTCCAAGGCCCTCGTAATCTTATACATCTCAATCAGTTCTACACTCCCCTCATACCCTTCCCCCCAAACCCCCCACCCCCACCCCCCACCAACCTTCTCAGCTCAAAAGTAAATGACCCTGGTCAATCCAGTCTGGCTTCACACCCCTTCAAATATTCCATCCCAGGCAACTCCCAGGTGAATTTCATGTGCACCCTGTCCAGTCCAATCATATCCTTGTTGTTATGTGGTGCACATAATACTCCAGCTGTGTTCTAAGCAGAGTTGTACCGACCCAACTTAACCTTTTCATTTATAATGTATGTAATAATCTATACACTTAATGGTAAGGTCCTGGGGAGTGTTTCTGAACAAAGAAACCTTGGAGTGCAGGTTCATGGTTCCTTGAAAGTAGAGTCACAGGTAGACAGGATAGTGAAGAAGGCATTTGGTATGCTTTCCTTTATTGGTCAGAGCATTGAGTACAGGAGTTCGGAGGTCATGTTGTGGCTATATAGGACATTAGTTAGGCCACTTTTGGAATATTGTGTGCAATTCTAGTCTGCTTCCTATCGGAAGAATATCGTGAAACTTGAAAGGGTTCAGAAAAGATTTATAGGGATATTGCCAGGGTTGGAGGATTTGAGCTACAGGGAGAGGCTGAACAGGCTGGGGTTGTTTTCTATGGAGCATCAGAGATTACGGGAGACATTAGAGAGGTTTATTAAATCATGAGGGGCATTGGATAGGGTAAATTGACAATGTCTTTTCCCTGAATTGGGAGAATATGGAACTAGAGGGCATGGGTTTAGGGTGAGAGGGAAAAGATATAAAAGGAACCCAAGGGGCAACTTTTTCATGCAGTGGGTTGTGCATGTATGGAATGAGCTGCCAGAGGAAGTGGTGGAAGCTGGTAAATTACAGCATTCAAAAAGTGTCTGGATGGGTATATGAACAGGAAGGTTTAGAGCGATATAGGCCAAGTGCTAGCAAATGGGACTAAATTAGGTTAGGATATCTAGTCAGCATGGACGTTTTGGACCGAAGGGTCTGTTTCCATATTGTACATCTCTATGACTCTGTGATAAACGCAAGTGTCTAATATACCTTCATAAATCACCCTATCGAGCAATCCTACTACCTCCTGGGATCTGTGGACAAAAATCCCCAAATCCCTCTGTTTCCTAGAGGTCTGCCATTCATTAAATACTCCTTTCACAATATTATAATGAAAAACCAGTAAAAGCTATAGATTATACCTACTGGTCTGAGTCATCTTATATACTTCAAAATAGAGCTCAGGTATTCACAGTATGGTCATTTCTAAGTGTTACAGTAGTTTTTAAAGTTGTTTATCGCTCCTAGTTTAAATGTTCTTGTGGAAGATTACTCAGTTACCAGATGGCAGAGCCATGATACTTTCTGTGCAAAGCCATTACTGCATTTATATCTTCATTTTTAGCAATGTCAAGATCTCTCCAAGTTTGTACCCTGTTTTGCCAACAACACTTTTTACGAGTACTGGAGAATGTGTGAGGAAGACACATGTAGATGTAACAAATCGACGTTTGCATGTTCAACTCTTGCAGAGGTGGTCCGGCAATGTAATAAAGAATTTCTTACATCCAGCAGTGAATTAGAGACAACACCCGATTGCAGTAAGTTATCAAGCCAATGAAATATGCTAGTAAGAATACATGTCATGAAATTAGAGTGAGTCATTAAATTACTAGCGAATTTTGAGAAGATTTGTAGCTAAGGTTGAGGTTCTGGATGTAGGTTTGCTCGCTGAGCTGGAAGGTTCATTTTCAGACGTTTCATCATCATACTAGGTAACATCTTAGTGAGCCTCTGAATGAAGTTAATGAGTTGCCACTAGGATTCATGAACATCAACTAGCCACAAAATGACAGGACCCACTCTCACTAGTATCCTTACATACGGACGAGGAAGGACACCATTTTGACTGGGACAACACATCGATCCTAGGATAAGCCAAACACAGACACACAAGAGAATTCCAACCAGAACTCTATCAACAAGCATATTGACTTGGATCTCATTTACCACCCCTGAGAAAAAGAAGAGGAAATGACATCACCATAGGAAATGATGTTACCACAGGAAATGACATTACCAACCCGAGGAAACTCAAACATATAAATAGGAAGTGGGCTACACCACCAGTATTTCATTTGGATGCTCACTGAAGATGGTACCCATACGGTGATGAAACGTCTGAAAACGAACCTTACAACCCTGCAAGCAGACCTACATTCATTAAAATACTGTTGATTAATTAAACATCTGAAGCAAACCAGATCATTTGTGTCTGCTTTTCATCGCATTAATGCCATCCAATGATTTAAATGGAATAAAAAAGACAAGAATTTTTTTTATTTCAGAACAGCCCTCATGTCCTGCAGGTCAGATCTATAAGCAATGTGGAACGACTTGTGTTGCAACCTGCTCCAGTCCGAATCCTCACTTCCAATGTGATCAATGTGTGAATACCTGCCAGTGTCCAGAGGGTAATCATGTTCATTCATTGAAAACTCATGTCATCTTTACTTAGACCGAAAGATTTTTTTTACATCAAATGTACATCATTTTACATCAAATCTACTGTAATTTATAAACTATTGTTAGCTTATCAAACATACAATTAGTTTAGCTTTCATGCCATCATACTGTTTACAAATAGAACGTCTTTTTCAGTTGCAAATGTGTTGCTGGTCAAAGCACAGCAGGCCAGGCAGCATCTCAGGAATAGAGAATTCGACGTTTCGAGCACAAGCCCTTCATCAGGAATAATTTTTCAGTGTTCACTGAGATATAAGATCGACGAAAGGTTTAGTGAAGCTTTGACAGTAGCAGAATACTGAGGTGTGGAGGGGCTAAAGGGAAATTTTGTTGGAAATCAGAAAGTCCCTCCTACTCCAACTAAATAGAACCTGTTCCATATTATCTCAGTTAGTCTTCCAAGCCAAGGAGGGGAGGGAAGATGCAATTGTGGAACTACTGTCCCTATCCCGAACTAGGAGGTCTGTGTTCAAGTCCAACTTGCTTCAGAGGTGTGTAATTATATTGGGCAGTACAGTGGCTCATGGTGGGGGAATGGCAGCAGTACATAATGGCTCAGTAGTTAGCACTGCTGCCTCACAGTGCCACGGACACAGGTTCAATTCCAGCCTCGGGTGACTGTCTATGTGGAGTTTGCACATTCTGCCCGTGTCTGCGTGGGTTTCCTCCGGGTGCTCCGGTTTCCTCCCACCATTTAAAGATGTGCAGGTCAGGTGAATTGCCCAAAGTGTTGAGGGATATGTAGGTTAGATGCATTAGTCAGGAGTAAATGTAGAATAATAGGGTAGTGGAATGGTCTGGGTGGGTTATTCTTCGGAGGGTCGGCAGGAACTTATTGGGTCAGGTGACCTGTTTCCACACTGTACGGAATTTATCTCCAAACAGGTTACTTAGGAAAATAGGTTCAAAGCCATATTGGAGGGTGGGGGATGTACTTTTATTGCACTGTGGAAATGTCCCTACCCCAGACCAGGAGACCCAGGTACAAGTCCCATCTGCCCCAGGGATGTGCAATAACATCTCCAAACAGGTTGTTTCGAAAACTAGGTTAAGTAAAAAAATCAAAGTCAAGGAGCTGTTGTGGTGCAGTGGCAATATACTTACCTTTGACCAAGGAGGTCTGGGTTCAAGTCCCACCTGTTCCAGAGGTGTGTAATAACATCTCGGCAAAGATTGATCAGGAAACAGTTTTAATAAAAAATAAAGGTCAAAGTTGTCATGGGGGTTCTGCATTGCAATAGTAACGTCCTTACCTTTAACCCAGGAGGCCCAGGTTCAAATCCCAATTGTTCCAGGCCTATGTCAATAACATCTCCAAATGGGTTGGTTAGGAGAATAATTCAAATACAGCAACTTTCTTTGAGGTCAAAAGAAATATTGTCAGGGGAGGACGCAAACATGGAGTTCTCCAGTACTGATTTCCCCCAACGCATTGGTTCATTCCAGACATGTAATATGTGTGAAGACTGCACAAGGAGTTGAGGCACTTCCAACTTCAGATCGATGATTGTAAGTTCCGTAGGCTCCAAGCTTGGGAAGTACCTGTGTCAAGGTCCACATGGCTGACCTCATTGCAATCACTACATCCCTCTCCCTCTGAGTCCAAGGACATAGGCCAGTCTTTTTGAAGCAGACAAAGTTGAGGTTTTGGTCTGTAATATTTATAATTTTCATCCATAAAGGTACTGGTGGAACTTTCTGACGCTAAAGATGACCGCCAATCCTTCTTTCTTTTTCTGGGTGTATTTACACACTGCAATAGCCTCAATCCTGGATGCATACCTGCACTATGGCACATTCCTTTCCATTGGGCCACATATGAGCTAATGCCAGCCGATGATGTACAGGTTGGCATCTGATGTCATACGAGATCTTTCTCCAAGATCCTGCCTGGCAAGCCATTGTAGTTGCTGCCAATTGCAGACTTGAGACAGCTAAAAATTCCTACTAGATCTAATAGGCTAACTCATAGGCCAGTATCCAGAAGTGTGTATACCTTGGAAAGTCCACCTACAGCTGGTTTGGAATTGACAAATTGCTTGGCAGCGTGTAAATCAGAACCGATGAAAATAAATGTCTGGTTAAATGTTCATCAGCTTCTAATGGAGGTCAACACTGACACAGTTGCATAAATAATTGTAGAACCAGTTTTTATCAAAATTCTTCCAGGATTCCAGTCCTTAAATTTGCGCAAGACCTTGGCTAGTCTGAGAGTCTGTATCGGGCAACCTTTTCAGATTAAGGGTCTCTTATTAAAAGCAATCAGTGATTGTCATAAAAGGCTCAGGCCCAAGCTTGATGGGGCAGAATTGATTGAAAAACATTCACCGAGATTGGGTCAACATTTTTCAATTAGAAAATGGCTGCCTGAGTGAAGTCTTAATTAATTTCCAGGCGGGTCTTGGGCTATCAAAGAAGCCAAGGCCATCTTGAATGTTGACAGGGAAGCAGTTCCATGATTCTGCAAGACTAGTCCAGTGCCATTTGCCTTCCAGGCAAAAGTAAAGGCAGAAATCAGAAGACTAGAAAGTGAGGGAATCATTAAACCAGTCCAGTTTGTGGAATAGGAAGCATCGATAGCACCAATTTGAAAGTCCAATGGTTGGGTTCACCTTTGAACAGATTTTAAACAATTGGTAAAACACTTTTCACATTTGGATAAATACCCAGTCCCTCAAAGACTGGATATGCAAAACTGGCGAGGGACTGTTCATCATGAAGCTGGACATGAGCTACACTTACTTGCATTTGTAATTGGATGAGAATTCCCAGAAGTGCACTACAATTAATACCCATAAGGGTTTGACCAATATATGAGACTGCCATTTGGGGTAATATCAGCCTCTTCAATTTTTCAGCAGATAGTGGAAAACTCTCTGTAAGGTCTATCCCAGGCCATTTACCTATATGAAGTTCTAATAACAGAAAAGATCAAAAAGGAGCACTTACAGAATTTGGCAAGATGGGTGCACGCAATAGAAAGAAACAATGCATGTCCCATGCATCCCAAATGACCAACTTAGGTTACCAAGTCAACAAGACCAGGTTACACTTGCTGGAAGATTAAGTGAGGGCAATCAGAGTGCCCCAGCTTCCACGTCTACTGGATCTTAGGCTTTTCCTAGGGCAGGTGAATTATTATAAAAGATTCATACATAACATGGCCATTATCCTGGCACCTTTGCATCAAGTCTTAAAGGGTTGGAACTTTGGTCATCTTGGAAATGGTCAAGTAGCCAAGTCCTAGCTATCAGTGAAGTAAAGAAACAGCTATCATTCTCTAAGGTGTTGGCACAATATGATCCCCCAAAAAACTCTGGTGTTGGCGTGTGATGCCTCCCATAGAGCATTGAGGTAGTATTAGCTCATAAGTGGCCCAATGGAGAGAAACACATACGAGTATATGCAGCCAAGACTTTGGCTAACGCAGAGCTGAAATATCTCCATATAAAGAAGGAAGGTTTGGCGGTTATATTTGGAGTTAGGAAGGTCCACCAATACCTTTGTGGACAAAAAATATGTGATAATCACAGATCACAAACCCCTGCTTTGTTTGATTCAAAGGGCCATTTATGTCTACGACCTCAGAAGTGGAGGAATATATTGACTGTAGTGAGGTCAACCAGCTGGCCCACATAGAATATCAGTTCCCTGATTGGGGCAGTTAATTTGGTCCAATCAGAGAGCCTTGGCTGACAAACAAAAAGGAGTGGGGGGAGGGGGTGGTTGTTGGAGATGCTGGCACTCTGAAAACTGGCTTTGAAGGAGGTAGAACTAGAGTCAAGGACTCCTTATGTGTAAAGAAAGAGGGATTTGGTGATGGAATACCAGCCTCTGTGGAGTTATTTCACCTGGTATCTCAAAGAAAAGTAAAGAATTTTTTTTAAAGACCTTTTTACATGCAGTGTTAAAATTGTGGGATTGCTGCTGAAAGTTTCTTCATTTTGGATAAATGGCAGACAATCTTCCACAGTGCTATGAGTGACCTCTCCATGCTAATTAAGTGCATTTCCATTAACCCTGCAAAGTTAAACAGCATGGACAATACAAGAGGGCATTGCTGAGCATTACTCATATTGTAAGGGATTTTGACCCCATAGAGATGACTTTAAACCTTCGGTTGTCACCTTTACCTTTAATCTCTATAATTGCTGCATCATGGAAGTGTGACAAAAAGGTCATTTTCCCCTAAAGGGTATGAGAAAAGAGTTAGTGCTGAATCTGCTTTTAATTATGCTACTCTCCTGTACAAATCAACAATTGAATACATAGCAAGGAGCCAATACTTCCTGCTTCTATAGTTGATCATGAACAAATGACACAAACAACAAATAATTTTGGAAATAGTGATTTGTGACAATTTCTTATTTTCCTGATTGACCCAGCAGTGAAGCAAAACAAGCTATAGTAAAATAAACAAATGCAGAATTCTGGAGAAACTCAGCAGGTCAGACAGTGTCTGTTGACAAAGTTAAAAATCACATAACACCAGGTTATAGTCCAACAAGTGCATTTGGAAACATTAGCTTTCGGAGCGTTGCTGCTTCATCAGGTAATTGTGGAGTAAAACCATTAGACACAAAATCTGTAGCAAAAGACACTAGCCACAACATAACTAGTATCTGTGGAGAGAGAATGGAAGTTAATATTTCAGGTGCAGTATGTTGTCAGAATGTTGTCAGACATGCTGAGTTTCTCCAACATTTTCTGGCATTGTTACAGATTTCCAGCATCATCATTATTTTGCTTTAGTTGCAATGAAAGAATGTTCGAACTAAAATATCACCAAAGAATGTTTCGGGTCTCGTGCACCTTCCTCAGAACTGAGGTGTTCTGACAAAGGGTCACCAGACCCAGAATGTTAACTCTGATTTCCCTCCACAGATGCTGCCAGACCTGCTGAGCATTTTCAGCTGCTTCTATTTATTTCTGATTTACAGCATCTGCAGTCCTTTTTTTCAAAGTAATGGTTTTATTGAATTAGTTGCAGCACAAAATCTATTTTTAGTTTTTTATATGAACACAGATACATACTTATAAATGTGTTTTGAATGTGTCTCAGGCACTGTCCTTGATAACATAAGGAAATCAAATAGCTGCATCCGGAAAGTGGATTGCCCTTGTGAATATGATGGGCAGATCTATGAGTCGGGAGAAAGAAGGCCAGCTTTCTGTCAGTTATGGTACGCTCTGCATTATAGACCTCATATGTAGTCTTTACATTAAAAACATTCAAATATTTTAGAACAAAATCTCAAATATGTCATTTTGTCTTTTCATTTTAGCACTTGTAATTCTGGAGCCTGGTCATGTATCCACCTGAACTGCTCTAGAAGATGTAAAATTGAAGCAAGAACATCCATCACAACATTTGATAATAATAATTATCACATGGTCGGAAATTGCTCGTATTATGCTGTTTTTGTATGTTTCAAACTCAGTTAAAACCATTTTCTAAGAAGCAAATGTAAAATTTGTGGTTCTAGGTATAATTGTATCCACCTGAATGATTTCTGATTTCTCCATTTCTTAATGTTCTTCCTACAGACAGAGAACTGGAACATCAAGGTCGACCTCCATAAAGGTGAACTGACAAATCAACTGACAAATTTGAACCATGTTACCCTAACTAAGAACCAGGTGAGAATTTGTATAGCAGTTCATTTTGTATACTTCAGTTCTGTCACTAAAATGATACATATCCAGTTTTCTTTCTTTCACAGACCTCATTTGTTTTCAACAGTGATGGCAATGTTTATATTGATGGAAATCAGGTAGCAATTCCTCTAAAAGCAGGTAAAAAATGTTTTGTTCCATCCAAGTACATTATAGATAGTTACAACAGAGAAGGTGTTTAGTTAGCCATGATGCTTTTGCCCAGCTGAAAAATAACCACATCCAGTGTTTATTTACAGTTTTGTAGGTTGCAGCACCTAGCCAAGTACGGTTTAATTATGATGAAGATTTTTGCATTTTTTCCCCTCTCAGCACACCATGCTTCTGTAATTCTAATTGGTGGTTAAAATGCAAATTGTGTCAGGTTTGATCCAACACCTCTCCCAATCTTTCTGAACAATTCAGTAGAGCAGAGACTATTTAATCAAATTATTAAATGTGAGTGAAGAAATACTTTTTCTTTGAATCAGGTGGAATAACAATTTTTTGGCAATCCTCAATGTTCATTCAAGTCGGAACAACATTCGGCCTGAGATTGCAAGTGCAGATATTTCCTGTTATGCAGCTGTATATCTCACTTTCTGAGGATTTAAAAAACAGCACAAAAGGTATGTTTAAGGTGAATTTTTTTTTAAATGCATACTTAATAAAGCTACATGACATTCAAAACTACATCTTGCAGTGGATGTGCTTCAGTAATAATCCTGACATCACCAACTAGGAATGGAATCCATTAAAGTAGATTCCATAATATTGCAGACAGTGGACAGAGCGTATTTAAAAAATAATTGACATTCATTTTTTTTCCCCTCACCCACTAGCTCTTTTCTTGTGGGTGGAGAGTATCTGTTTGGATTAGTAATGACAACCCATATTACAACTCTGTAAGGACAGACTGAACAATGAATAACTGCAAAGCTAGCTGTCAGTGGATTTGGCCTAAATCAGAAAGTGTAACCTGTTTTTGGCAAACCCACACATCCCTACCGAAAATGGAATAAGACAAGAGCACAAACAATGGCATACAAACCTTTGAGGAAGGAGATAAGTGGAAAGCAGTCTTTGTATATGAGCTAACTAAAACAGACAAAATGGCAAGAATCAGCAAAAACTCCAAGCAGGAACAACATTTTGAACAAGATGACAAATTCATTATCGACATATAAAAGGTAAACATTAAAGCATAATGTGAGTGATCGTCTAACGAATATCCATCTCACTTAAGAAAATCTGCCCTTCCATTGGAGAAGAGATTGCAATCCCAGACGAGGCATAGATCTGGGTCAGTTATAAAAGTTCTGTAAATTTATCAGTGTAGAGAAATTTAGCATGGTGGGTATTGTTTACACTGCAGAGTTTTTTTTAAACAAATTTATTACAAGCCTTCATTCAGCAATAATCAGACTTCAAATATCTGCATTTAAGACCAAACCTATCAGGATTTAAATAAGATGACTTAAAGGAGAATTGTGGCTGTTAGCATTCAGTCCACACTCTGCAGCATGTGTTGCTGCTTCAGAGATTGCACCCTCAAAATCATAACCCACACTTTGGAATCCTTTATGAGAAAAAGTACAAGAGATCCCTGGGTATATTTGTACAAGTTGGTTATTTAGTACAATAAAAACGCTTGTGGTATTTTGTATATGTGAACCCAATGTTACACAAGCATGCTTGTCTCATGTAACATACTTAGAAAACAGAATTAAAATCAGAGTAAAAAAAGTAATATACTTAATAATGCTATACTGATTATCAGCTCCTATGTAATGGTTCTGGTACAAAGTATATCATTTTGAATAACAATCCTTATAATTGCTTTCACAATCAGTAAAGTTACATGAAAACATAAGGTACATTATTGCAAAAGAGATCACTGTGAATAAAATTATGGAAATCACTCTTACACTAATTGCACATTTTAAGGGCATGTGATTGGGTGTATAAATAGGAAGGGTTTGGAGGGATATGAGCCAAGTGCTGGAAAATGGGACTAGATTAGGTTCAGATATTTGATCGGGCATGGACTAGTTGGACCGAAGGGTCTGCTTCCATACTGTACAACTCCATGACTCTATGACTCTGCTTGAAATAATATGGGCATCATTAACTCAGAACCTGAATAGCTTATCTACACCCCTTAATGAAATGCACTATTAGACCATCCTTTAACCAACAAGAAGTTATACCTGAAGTAACTGTTCTCTTCTAATGATCTTTGTTGATTCTTTTTGTTCATCAGGTTTATGTGGCACCTTCAATGATGATGCAGAGGATGACTTTCTATCTCAAATGGGGATTGTGGAGACCACACCAATTATGTTCGTTAATTCCTGGACGGTTGAAGACAGTTGCCCAAATGCAGAACAACCTCCTTCTTGTCATTCTTTCAAAAATAGTATGTTTTTTTCTTTCAGAAAATACTTTGTCTTTCCATTCACAAGACCATAATTATGATTACAATTAATTTATAAAAAGGCGTGCTCGGAAAACATAAAGACATTAAAATGTCAGTTAGTTTTATTGGCTAAATCAGTCAAACCAGATCATGACAATCAATATGTAAGTTTCATTCAGAACGAATCAAAATTCTGCAATGTTTCCAACTGGATCAAAAATTATTTTAATTTAAACTGATTCAGCCCAAAGACCTGACCTCTCCAGATGACACTCATTAAATGCATTGATGACTATTTCAAACTTAAAAACTTGAATTAAATGAAAACATGAAGATTAAAATACTAAGCTCTTAGTGTTCTGCCATTTTGCCAATGTTTAACAATCAAATTGCTCATGTAAGCACTTGGATTAAATTTCCCCAGCTAGCCATTTGTTTGAGAATCAAACTATATTAACCAATGTTTTTTGGAAAGATTTTACCCACCTTACTGAAACGATATGAATCTTGTTTTTGTTTTAAGACTGTGCCAGGTTTCTTTATGTTAGACTACTCCAGTTTATGTAAAGTCCCTGAATTTCTGCATACCTAATAGTAATCTAGTAGGCTAGATCAGGAAGGAGTATGGAAGGAGAATGGAAAACTAGTTAACACCCAAATACACCAGTTCACAGTGAAAGCCAGGAATTCCTCAGTGGAACGAAGCTCCCTTACCAGGTCTTCCTTCAACCTTCAACTGTGGCACAGTGCTTAGCACTGTTGTCTCACAGCGCCTGAGACCCGGGTTCAATTCACAACTCAGGCGACCGACTGTGTGGAGTTTGCACGTTCTCCCCGTGTCTGCGTGGGTTTCCTCCAGGTGCTCCGGTTTCCTCCCACAGTCACAAAGATGTGCGGGTTAGGTGAATTGGCCATGCTAAATTACCCGTAGTGTTAGGTAAGGGGTAAATGTAGGGTGGGTTGTGCTTCGGCGGGTCGGTGTGGACTTGTTGGGCCGAAGGGCCTGTTTCCACACTGTAAGTAATCTAATCTAATCTCAGCCTCTGTGCAATTGTGTAATCTGCATACAGGCCTGCACAGTGGGGAATAATTACGTTACATGAAGCTTGTCCTGCAATGAGACAAACACGTCTCATTAGACATTTCAGTTCTACTTGGAACATGACTTTAAAAAAAAGGTTCCCTTCCTGGAAACTCAGCAAATGGTTTTCTGGTACGGTTTTTCCTGACTCGCTGCCCTTGTGGCATATTGTTAATAACCAGCCATAGTGATATTGGTGCTCACCACTTCTACCTCCATGAGATGTCCTTGACCTATCCCAGTTGCTTGCCTCACCACACACCTCCACGAGTGCAATCAGCTGTCAAGACCCAAGAATTTATTAATTGTCAAAAATCAACTTGCCAATGTTGACCTACAAATTTCTAATTTTTTTAATCATATGTTACTGTTTCATATGCAATATCTGAGAGGGAATGACATTGATTCCATTATTGTTGTTTTGAGAAAATTTGACACTGCTTATGAACATTTGTGACCACTTTACAAAATATCTTTTAATCAAGTACTCTGTTTTCTTACAACTAAAGATTTTTAAAAATTTATTTCAGATGCATATATAAAAGATTACTGTGGCTCCATAAAAGATCCACAAGGTCCTTTCTCTGTGTGCCACTCTTCAGTCAGCTATGAGTCATATTATGCAGTAAGTAATCATTGGAAGTTAACGTTACAAATCAAGATGTTTCATTTTTAACATGAAGTCAAATTTGTCAAAGTAAGAATGCCATGGTGCTTTCCCCCAGGGTTAGTTGAGTTTATCCATTGGGTAATCGAGCCAAAGGCAACAGAAAGATCCCATAAACAATGCACATTCTGCATAGAGTTAAGTTTATTTAAAACAGGGTGGTATTGCTTTTACTATCAGGTCAGGAAGGGTCATTTGACTACCCTCTTTCACTCTCCTTTGACTGCCAAGGGCTTGATTTTTGTTTTGAGGAAGGTATGCTTGACAATTCAGTGAGTATTCAAATGCGCACAAAACTATTATGAAAGAGACAGACAGGTTACTCTTGAATTTTAACAAAGAAAGGAGTAAATTGTTCATAATTTCGTTTAATTAAAATAATAGAATACATAATGACTATGAATTTGTGTCTCATATTTAAACACACACAGTTTGGTGTTCCTGATGTTTTCTGTCAGCAATATAATAATGTAAGCAGTTGATTTTTCTGGAGATAATGGTGCGGGTTTAGTTCAGCCAAGATGTCTTTGTCTACAGAGGTAGGGTTCCAAAGCATACAACTTAGGTAGGGGAGAGAGATACAGAGAGAGAGAGAGAGAGATAGTCATGCAAATCATGTAGTCATCTTTGGATATGAGTTGGAGGTATGCTGTAGTATCTGTTTTGAATGTTCGATATGGATTCTTGCTGATAGATTAAAAATCATTATTTTGCATAAAATATGTTTTTATTGAACAATGACTTGTGAGATTTTCTCCAGTATCTCCAATTTAAGGACAGGAAATTTAACCATGATTAGTTCTGTGGAGTGTATAAGGTTGTATTAATTGACTCTACATGGCAGAGATGTGTTTAATATATTAGATATTTTGCCACAATTCATTTTACCTTGCTACAAAATATTACTAATTTAATTTTTCACATTTTATTTACTTAGATGTGTGTAGCTGTCAGCTGTCCCTGTAAGAACATCGACGACTGCCTGTGTGCCAGACTGGGAGCGTATGTTCATGAGTGTGCAGTTCATAGTGTCATTGTGAGAAACTGGACGAATGGCATTTGCAGTACGTTTCAATGTTGTGCATCTTTTAGGAGAATAGAATCAGAGTTAAAGGAGCAGACATTCTTCTGACTCATTCAGTCGGTTACCCCTTTAAGAAGGATCTATGTTTATGAAAGGGCGACCAAGTTTTAAATAAAGCAGTGCAAAATCAGAATGACTGCAGCTTGGGCATTCACTAGGAAGGAGGGAGCAGGGTCGAGAGTGTGGTGCTGGAAATACACAGCAGGTCAGGAGCATCCCGAGGAGCAGGAGAATCAATATTTTGGCAATAAGCCCTACATCAGTAATGAGGGGGAGGGGGGAGCAGGGGTCATGTAAGGAAGGTACAGCTCCTGACAGCCACTGGAGGCAGAAGTCAGTCCAAGTTCAGCTACTGAAATCTGAGACACTTTTCTGCTGCCTCCAATCATGTAGGTTTTCCTAGGTCAAGTGATCTCTACACATTTCCTGTCGTCCCCCTTTTGCAACATCCCTCCTTCCTTTGAGCTGGTCACTAGGTACCAGTCCAAATCACTGGGAATGTAGGATATAGGAATTGCTCCAACTCCAGGAAGTACCATTCCACCATCCTAATCACGTCTTAACTATTCGTCCTCTGTTGGCTAGCTGGTAGGACCATCTGCTTCCTTTCACACAAACCACACTCTTCAGTGCACTGGTGTACTGACCAATAGTTATCCCTCAACCGAGATCACCAAGATAGAGGAACCATTCATTCATCTTATTGTTCTTGGTCGAATCAGCATTATACAAATTGACAATCTATAGTGATTAGATTACAAAAGTAATTGATTGGCTACAAAGTGCAGTGAGGCATCCGGACGTCACAAGATTTGCTTCATAATTCCAAGTTCTTTCCCTTTTTCTGGAAAGCTGGGTGTCAGGCATCACAAAATGTCTCATGGTCAATGTGTCAAGCTATCTTCAAGTGACATACTCATGATATCATTGGGAATCGGTTCAGCTCAGTTGGCTGGATTGTTGGTTTGCAGAGCAGTATGATGCTAATAGTGTGGTTTCAATTCCCATCACCAGTTTGAGGTTACCATGAAGGACTCTTCTTCTCAGCCTCTTCCCTCACCTGAGGGCTCATGGTCCTCAGGTTAAATCACCACCAGTCACTTCTCTCATATGAGAGAGCAGCCCATATGGTCTGGTAAGACTACAAGTAGCTCCTCAGTAGTAATCTCATAGCTTAATGTTAACCTGACACTGGCATGAATGAAATATTTGTATATATATTAGTAAGCTGTAACAAATATATATGGGATTCTTTATTCCCATGATGTCTACAACTCTTTTTTTTAACATTATGAGGGATAATATAAGCATTGCTGCTTGGTAAAACAACCATCTACAGGCACACCCCAGATCAGTAAACCCAGTCAGTCTCTTCGATTTGATCCCTAAATTCTAAACAAGAATGAAGGCCAATCTAAAGCAAGATCTCGTGAACAATGTCACAACTTCAGGATGCTCTTATACCTCATTATATGGAAATAAGTCTCTCCCAAAATGTGTTCTGGTTCAAAAGCCATGCAATTTCTCATTTGCTGTGTTATTATTTCAATTTATTCCAAGAATTCTGTGCGCAATCATTAATACAGTTAAAAATCACACAACACCGGGTTGATAGCTACCTGATGAAGGGAGCAGCATTCTGAAAGCTAGTGCTTCCAAATAAATCTATTGGACTATAACCTGGTGTTGTGTGATTTTTAACTTTGTACACTCCAGTCCAACACCAACGTCTCCACTTCATCAACAAAGGTAAAGCACAAGGCAGATTTTGAAATAAACATTTTCAACTATTCAAATCTTTAACAGATGACTAAGTACAACAATTTCAAGGATTGTAAACTAATTACAATCTGTGCATCAAAGAAAAGATGTTATGGTCATGAATCCTTACTCCTTTATCACAAGTGTTCACCATTAAAGATCTATACTCTAGGATTCTAAGACTATGTATATTACCCAGAATGCCATGCCCATAAGCCATGTGTAGTGCAAGCACATGGAAATAGACTCGTGGGATATGGGCATCACAAGGAAGGCCAACATTTATTGTCCATTCCCAACTGCCCCTGTGTTGTGGGCAACTAAATTTCTTGAGCACAACTAAATTTATTCAGCCATTTCAGGCACAGTTAGCAGTCATGCAGATTCATGCAAATCAGGAGCAATATCTAGGTCAGGTTGATTAAAGATGGCAGATTTTCAGAGTGAACCAGATGTGTTTTTAACATGATCTAGTAGTTTTATAGCCCACTGTTGCTAATGCTAGCTTTTTAATCCATTTGAACCAAATGGTAACATGGATGCCAGCAAACAAAACAGCAAGGCAAAATTGAGATACTAGCTGATCAAAACTAGGATCATCTGTAATTGGCACATTGTTTCACAAACTAACAGGAGTTAAAGGTATGATTGAGGAAAGGAAAAACAATTATTGATAGGGTTGAATTTAAAGCAAAATAAACTTCTTGGAGGAGATAAATTTTAGGATTGTGTGGTTTCAACACTTATTTTGCTGTATTCTATTATTTATCTATTCTCATGCCATTTAGGACCATTTAGGTGAAATATGTTTATTAAGAGTGAAGGGCATCATACATTTTAGTATGATCTATGGTGTTTCTCTATTTTATTATAACTTATGTTGTTTCGCCATCCAGGTGAGCCATGTCCCAACACTCAGGTGTTTGAGAATGACATGAGGACCTGTAACCGTACCTGTCGATCATTATCCCATTACGATTATACCTGTGATGTTAAAGATACACCAGTTTATGGCTGTGGCTGTCCTGAGGGGAAGTACATGGATAATTCTGGAGAATGTATTGATAAAGCAGACTGCTCCTGTTACATGGGTGAAACAGTTATCAAAAAAGGACAAAACATAGCTCTCAATGATCAAACCTGGTAAGTACCTCTACTGTATCCTACAATGCTGTCATTTCCAGTTATGACTGCTTGTCAACAATTAAACAAGAAAAATGACAAACACCCCCAACTCTTCACAAATAGGGAAATTCAATCAATTTGATTCCGTCCATGAGATAATCATTGTATGCACTGAATACTAAAAAATCTTTGGGCCCTGACAATATTCTGGATATCGTACTGAAAAATTGTGCTTCAGAACTCACTGCACCTCTCAGCAAACTATTCCAGTACAGACATGTATGTACCAATTTGTAAAATTACCCAGGTTGATCACATGCACAATGAGAGCTCCTAAGGGTAGAATTCTTGGCTAAATTATGTTCAGCTGCTTCAGCAATGACCTTCCTACCATCATGAGGATGTTTCCTATTGATTCCACAATGTTTAGCACTATGTCTGTCTTCAGTGACTTAAAGCAGTTTGTGTCCATATGCAACCATCCCTGGATAACATTTCGGTCTGGGCTGATAGATGGCAAGTAATATTTGTACCACACAAGTGTCAGGCAATGACTGTCCCCAACAAGCTAGAGTCTAACCATCTCCCCTTGCAATCCAATGGCACTATCATCCATGAATAGCCCAACAATTAACAGCCTGGAGGTTACTGTTAACTAAGAACAGAAATGGACAAACCATGTAAGTACTCTAGCTATAAGTGAAGATCAGAGATGAAGAATTCTGTGGCGGGCCTACCTACAGCATATGGAGCAGCCTGCCTTCTCCAGGCCTGTTTGCAATGGAGAATCAATGCTGACCATGAATTGATACATTATTTGAAAAAGTGAATAAAATAAAACAGATAAAATGTATGTAAAAATATAACTTTGTTGTGCAATTCAGCTTTTGTGAAAATGGCAAGCTTCTGTGCTCGACAGATCCTACAACCACCACTCCAGGTGAGCGATTACTTATATATTCCAGTGTCAGCAAGATGAATCTATGTTAACTTTGAATTAAACTGGGCCTTCATTTCTAAACAAAGATTTGGAATTTTTCTTTTCTAGTATGTCAGAATGGCAAAGTATATTTTGACTGCAGAGGTGTGGATAACTTTTGTGCAAAGACATGCAGAGGACGTAATAAGCAATGTGTAAGTAACATTCATCTGTTCAACTTCATCTTTCACGCTTACTTGCAAATTTTTTAATGTGCAGTTAATCCACAATGTTAATATCAAACACAATAAATTCCTTAAATATCTTCCATTGCAAAATGCTTTCTTATACCATAAATTTAAGTGCAATATCAATTAATGGCATATGTGCAATATATAGATTGTGAAGGAAGCTGTTCTACCAAACCTATAATAATTAATCGCTGAATAAGGATTGCTGTTTAAAACCAAAGACTTGAGATTTTGCAAATTTACATTGGTTAAACTGTATCTCTATATATGGAGTGGGTTTTATATATAGTTGAAAGGAATAGTAATGATACTATGACTTTAAGAGGTATATTTTGTCCTTGTTTTATGAAAAAGTTTGAGACAGAAGTATAGAGCAGCATGCACCAAAACCAATAAAGTAATCAGCTCGTCAGGCCTTGTTTTTTTTAAAAAGTTAGTATAATATAAGCAGCCTGAATGGGTGGGGTAAGCCTCCCACAGAGGCTTTTTAGTTTTAGCCTTCAGTATCAGTTGCTGAAGTCTTGAAGCTGAGTGTGGAAGGTTTTATTCCTCTCTCTGTTACGCCTAAAAGCTGGGATGCTCTTCCTGCTGCTACTTTTACATGTGAAACAATCTATTTTACTGAATTCCAATTGTCAAGGTGTGTTTATGAGATGTTACTATATTGGAACAGTTAATTAGTAGTAGCCAATATGTCTCTTATTTTGTTACACATTTCGATAGAGTTACAGTCTAACCAATTCTTTTTGCTTCTTTTTAATTTGTTTGCATTTTAATTATAATGTATGTATAAAGTGAGTGTTGTTTCAAGCCTGATAGTTTAATCAATCAAATTGCATCTGGAACACGATGCCTTACTGTTAACATTTTTAAAAAGTTAGGCTCTAGCCTATTTTCTGAATATATTTGCTGAGGTTTGGTCTTGTCCATAACATAATTAATTTCTTTTTTTGACAGAACTCCAATAGTTACTGTGTCCCAGGCTGTGTCTGCCCTAATCATCTTGTGGCAGATGACAATGGAAAATGCATTCTTCCTGAGAAATGTCCTTGCTCGTTTGGAGGAGAAACCTATACTTCAGGAAGCACCATCCAAAAGGATTGCAATAATTGGTGAGATTCAACAACTGGAAGTACACAAAACTAGCATTACTAAACAAATGAAGTGCTTGTGTTTTTGCATGATATTGCATGATACTCTTAAGTAGAACTTGCAGTGCAAACACAAAACAGTTAGTCCCCTGATATACGTGAGGCCATACTTTTAATTTATGGGTTGGGAGCACAGAGAGGGTCATTCGTTCAAATCTGACCTAGAAAATACCAGCGTAGAAGATCGGATATTCATTTTGAGTTTGTAGGGTTCTTTGGCTGTAAGACAATGCTGAGTGCAAGGCCTGCCTCTGTGTGCTGGCATGATACTGCAGTTTCAACAAGAATGAACACATCCCTCAGTATTCACCCCTCACACTGCAATCTATTCATGACAATGTATGCCACTTCAAATGCTACATACTACCAAATGCATGCCCTTCAGCCATAGCCCTTCAGATCCTTGCACCTACCACTCTTTCTAACCTCTTTGCCTACCTGTGCTCCTACACACACTACCCTGGCTCTGTATGATCCTTATGACAACTTTGTGCCATCTCGTGATATATTTGACCCAACCACCCTTGACAACTTTATAGATCTTTGATATTTCATTGGGTTTATGTAATTCCTGACCCTCCCCCAGCCATTCCCCACTCAGGATGCATGGCTCTCTTTCTAAGGGTAAGTGACCACATCACCCCCACTCCCACCATCACCTCCCCGCCCCCAACCTTCCATTTCAGAGAATCCCGACAGCATATCCGTAAGTTCTTCCAATCTCCTCTGACTCTCCAAAATAAATTTGCTGAACTCGACCTGTTTTTACCTGGTCCTCCCTCCACACTGTGGGTTCCAGAAAGTTGGGATACCTAATCCTTCAGCTATGTCTTTGAGCCATGCATGTGTGACCATCCCCAAATCCATCCCTCCGAAAATCCGATGTGACATATTCGGGTGCAGGGTTTCTGACTCTCAGGGATTTTCACCAGGATACACAGGTTCTGGTTGCAGGGAATATCTGGGCCTTAGTGGTTACCAATCCCCCATCTGACCTCATCTCATCCTATTCTTACATTGCCATATCCATCATGGACTTGTTCTTCTTATCAGCATCTGTGTTATCTCTGTAAGTCACTCTGTGTGAAAGAAAGTTTCAAAGTTCACTACATTGTGAATAACAAGGTTTTTCTTGTATTTCCTGTTGGATTGATGACAGGATTGAGGACAGATTACAGGTTTTCATCCCAGATACTGACTCCCCACAGATGGAATCATTCTTCATAATTTTAAAAATCTCGGTTGGACCACCATCAGACTTTTCACTTTTCTAGAGGCAAAAGAGGTCAACTATTCAGTTTCCTTTCATTTTACTCTCTCAGTTCTGATTATCAGCCATATAGGTTTGGTTTGCATATTTCTTACTGCCACTCCTCATGCTAAACTCCCACCTTTTCCACATATCCTTGCATACCATTTCTATCCAAATAGTCACCCAATGCCCTCTTGATTGCCTCAATTGAAACTGCCTCCACCACAATTCCAGGCAGTGCATTCACACGATTTACCGTGTGAAAGAGTTTTTACTCCTCTAATCACACTTGTTTGGTTTGTATATCATTTTAAAAACTATGCCTTATCATTCTGCTTTCTTTTACAAGCAGAAACAACTTCTCCCTGTCTATTGCATCCTGCTCACCCACGATTTTGAAAACCTCCATCAATTCTCCTCTTAGCCTTTGTTTCTCCAAGGACAAAAGTCCAAACGTCTTCACTCATTCCTCAGAACTGAGATCAGAAGCTGAAGCTGTTCCCTTTTTTATTGTAGCACATGCAAGGCGGGATACTGGGAGTGCACCAAAAATCCATGTCCAAAGGACTGCCTCGTTCATGGAGAAGGCCACTATGTAACCTTCGATGGAAAAAGATACCTCTATGATGGCAACTGTGAATATGTTTTGGTTGAGGTATGTTACGGTAGGAATGAGGTGCATCAGTCCTTGCAGAGCTGACAACCAAATCAGGCAAATGGCCAGGAAACCAATTGCTCTGTAAGGTTTAGCATTACACTAGATGAATACATTTCTACACTAGCCATTTGAGGCATCCTCTTTGTCCAAGGATATGACAGCTTAAAGGATTTCAGTCCATTGCTTAGAGCATTACAGGCAATTTTATTATTATTATTATTAGTTGGCTTATTTTAACCATGACAAAAATATAATAGGTAGATACAGACTTTTGTTTTAATCATTCATTCATGGGACCTGGGCAGCACCAGCAAGACCAGCAATTATGGCCTGTCACCAATTGCCCTTGAGACGGTGGTGGTGAGCTGCCTTTTGAACTGCTGCTGTCCATTTGGCATAGGTACATCCAGAGTGCATTTGGGAAGGAGGAATTGAAGGTATTGTGAAATAGTTCGAAGACAGGGCACTGTGTTTGATTTGAAGGGGAACTTGCAGGTGGTGGTGTTCCCACATACCTGCTGCCTTTGTCCTTCTTAATATTTGTGACTATTGAGTGTTAATGATGGAGGAAGAGAATATTTAAAGTGATAGATGAGATGCCAGTTAAGTGGACTGCTTTGCCCTCAATGGTGCTGTGCTTCTTGCATATTATTGGAGCTACACTCATCCAGGCAAGTAGACATTCATTGGCTCATAGAGACCTTTCAGCTCATTACGTCTGTGTCTCTCACTAAACATCCATCTATTCTAATCCCTATATTGGCATTTGACTCCTCTCTGCAGCCAGAAAGGATTTGAAAATTAATGTCAGAGTTGCTGCAATTTCTTCTCTTGTCTCCCACAGCAACCTGGGATACATCTCATCTGGACCTCGGGATTCATTTACTTTCAAATCTGTTAAAACCATTAATGCCTCCCCTCTCTCAATGCTAATTTGTTTAGGTATCTGACAGTCCCTCTGCCTAATTTCAAGATCTACATCATACTCCTCTACACCAAATACAGATGCAAAGTAATCCTTAAAGATCTTGCTATGGATTTTGATTCCACACACTGATGGCCTGTACACTTCACACTTTTGTCTTGTCCATTCCAAATACTGGACTAAATCTGGGGAATCAGGAGGTGTATTATCCATTGTAAAATTCCCAGTCTCTGGTGTGCAGTTGTCATCACAAGATTTATGTTAATTGATTTCTACAGGTTGCCTTCTGTGGGGACTTCAACATCACATGCTGTAAAGGAATTATTGCAGTAACCTCTGGATTTCTGTATTTTAACTCCAAATGTGCTGACTCCAGATAGTGCAGTTAATTTGATATTTATACAGATACTGACACTACCAGTGTTACCACCATTACAGTCAGAAATCATAGACCATTGCTATTGTAAACAACCCATGACAAATTTTAAATACTTACAGAATCCATATTGTGTGGTAAAATATTTGATCATATTCTCTAATGTTGGAAAAGACATTCTTTTGAATTCTTTCCTTGAACCTTGGACATAACATGAACTTATTTTGTCCCTGATTTTGTGCATAGCCATTTTATAAAGTTTCAAGGCATCTAAACTGTATTGTAATGACTAATTCATCTTCACTTGAAGTTATTTATTTGTATTTGCATTTAACCTCAAGTAGATCACAGTAATTGTACATGATGGAAGAGAAGACATTTTAATTTTATACAAATAGGTTATATTTGTGTTTTATTTTCATTTAGCGGTAATTTCAATGATTGTGAATGTGAAAATATTGATGTTGATTGTAGTGTCAACTATTCTTGTATGGTTTTACCATCCATGTTACTGAATGAATTTGATTGTTAAATGATGTTAGAGTGCCAGCACACATTTCATTTCTGATTTGTTTCAGGATCAATGCAGTGGAGAAAATGGCACCTTTCAAATCCTGGTGGAGAGTGTCCCATGTTGTGAAAATGGAGTGATATGCTCGAGAATTATCAGAATTTTTACTGAGGTATCTGTTTTCAGTTCATAACTAGATCAAAATGCCTAGGTCATTCAAGATCTTGTAAAAGGTGGGGATTAAAAGGATGCTTTCTCTTTTGTGAGTGCAGAACAGAGGGGACTTTTTTTATAAAATTGGATGCTGCCTTTTTAGGACAGAGATGGATTTTCTTCTCTCAAAGTGTTGTATGACTTTGGAACTCATTTTCTCATGAAGTGGCAAAGGCAGGGTCACTGGACATTTTTGGCAAAAGTAGATAGATTCTTGTTAGGCAAGGTAAGAGTGGGAACATGGAATTTTAAAAGCAAGCAGATCAGTCACAATCTAATTGACTACTAAAAAGGAATCGGGGCTAAATGGGTTACTTCTGCTCTGGATTTGTATATTCATCGATCTGCAACCATTAATATGTTCTAATTGACATTATATGATAATAGGAGAAAGCGAGGGCTGCAGATGCTGGAGATCAGAGTTGAAAAGTGTGGTGCTCAAGCATCCGAGGAGCGGAAGAATCAACATTTTGGGCATAAACCCTGATGAAGGCCCAAAACATCAACTTTCCTGCTCCTCAGATGTTGCCTGACCTGCTGTGCTTTTCCAGTGTCACACTTTTTGACATTGTATGATACTATTTGAATTTATTTCTAAAGAGTTTATTGTGATTATACATTCTCTTATAAATATTCTAAATCATTGGGATTTCTTCAGGCTAAAGAATTCAAACTACATGATGGCCGAATGACAAGAACTGAAAAATCTTTTGGTCAAACCCAATGCACAGATGATTCCTACTCACTTCACACTGTTGGACTCTATTTAATCATTAAATTTTCCAACGGGATCACTGTGATATGGGACAAACGCACAAGAGTTTCAATCACATTGGATCCAAGATGGAAGGTAAGCACATGTTTCAAATATTAATATTTCCTCATTTGGATTAATTTATAAGTGTAGAAACTAATACAAAGAAGCAAAGATTGTAGGCATTAAGGACTTATTTGTTTGCAAACAAAAATGTGGTTCATTCCCTGATCAGTACAATTGTACTTCAGTTCATTATTGATGAAGATGATGAAGAATGGTTAACTCAGTGTGGGGCTGATTTAAAGAAAAATAAAAGTTTCTAATTAACTTGTTTTACTTTGGAATGTGATGTTGAATTGTACCTGGCATCATTAAATATGTTAAATAAAGCTAATCTACCAGTAAATGTGCATCAAAGCTTTTTATTGATTGTAGCAAAACATGGGAGTTACGATAGTGTTTTTGGATAGTTGAAGGAGGAACAGTTGAACATTATGTAATTGGTTACTCTTTCAATGTATTTTCCCTGGTGTAGCTTTAGACTATGTAGATAGTCATTGCCATGAGCATTCCTGTTGCCGGTCAGTATGTTTGATTTTAACTCCATACAACCAATCATCATGCCCAACCTTGTGGCTGGTTGGTTGAAAGAACATAAAGGCAAATGTTCCACCTTTGTACTCTGGCTCAAGGCATTGCATGCAAGGCTGAGAATGGAAGAGAGTGCTGTTAACTGTTTTGAGGCTCATCCTATTATTCAAGTCAGTGTTGGAACTGAACAACTTCCTGCTGCTGCTACTCACTCCCTTTGAACCAGAAAGCATCAACTGTTGGTTGGATGCCCAACATTTGTTGGTGACATTTTACCCAGTCTCAAGATGCCCTCGGATTGCAACCAGTGGGTATAGGGAGCTGCTGTGCTACAGTTTTCATATACATCTAAACGTTGACTTATAAGTTGCCGCTTTCCATTCAATGCCTTAAATTTCTCAGCATTATAATGATCTGGATTGAAAAGTATGTTTTACGATGTATTAATATGTGAGCACACATTTGTTTCAGAACAAAGTATGTGGTCTGTGTGGAAACTTCAATGGCGATATCACAGATGATTTAACAACACAAGGAAACTGTTTAGTGACAAGCACATTGGAGTTTGGAAACAGCTGGAAGTCCTCAGTGTCCTGTTCCAATGTAATGAATCAAACATTCCCGTGTGACAGAAATCCCTACTGTGCAGCATGGGCTCAAAGGAAATGTAGCATTATCAAGACTACTGTCTTTCAAAGCTGCCACAGCAAGGTAAAATTATTGTCAAGCATGTTACTTGATGTAACTGATAAGTGGAATGAATCCCCTTTCATGGTATGTGTTTCTGATTCTGTCTATATTGATTTTATCAGGTTGACCCAACTCCATTCTATGACACCTGTGTCCAGGAGACTTGTTCCTGTGACATGGAAGGGAGGTATCTGAGTTTCTGTACATCTATAGCAGTGTATGCAGAAGCCTGTAATAAAGCTGGTGTTTGTATTGACTGGAGAACCCCAGACTTGTGTCGTAAGTATTTTCATTATTAGAAAATGATGAATGTATTCCCAATTCTATACTGACATATATTTAGATAATTGTGGTTTTGAAGGATGCAGTTTGAAACAAAAAAGGACTTTGACAGCAAAAGAAGAAATAGGATATACTTTTGTAAAAGCAAAAGGTTAGTGTCTTAGATTGAGATAGATCAGACTCAAGGTGGCCATGAGATATGTACAGAAGAACCTCGATTATCCAAATGAGATTGGTCGGGAGTATTTTGTTCAAATAACTGCTTGTTTGGATAACTGACCTATTCATAAAGAAAGGAAGCATCTACGGGACCTTGAGATCTTGTTCAGATAAGCCGAAATTCTGACAATTGATGTTCAGATAATCGAGGTTGTTCTGTCTAGAGAAGTGTTTGAAAGTTAATTATGGATTGTTGGGAAAACCCGCCTGGTTCACTGATGTCCTTCAGGGAGGGAGACCGCCATTCTTATCTGCTCTGGCCTATATGTGACTCCAGACCCACAACAATGTGGTTAGCTCTTAGCTGCCGTCTGGGAAATTAGAGTTGGGCAAGAAATGCTGGCTAGTCAGTGACTCACTCATCCTGTGAACGAATAAAGAAAAATTAGTGCAAGAAAGGTAACAGTGTTGGATTGATCATAATATAAAGGGGGAGGTGGGGTTCATGATCTTGGTGATGGATGATACCTTTTGAGAAGTTGAAAGCTGACACCTGCTAGTGGACAGATCAGAAGCTTCAGGATGGGGGAGCAGAATGAGATCCAAGGGAAATGGGAGAATTACATTCTGAAGGTGATGAGAAAATCAGAGAATTCAATAGAGTGCCACTGCTTTATGAGATTAAGAGCCTCTGACCATCGGGGCTCCTCTGGGAGACACTTGGCTCCAGGGTGCAAGTCTGAAGGCATGAGCCTCCAGAAATCACTGTTCTCACTTTGAGTCAGGCGTCAGGACTCAGCTGTTAAAGTTCAAAGCCTGCAGGACTGAGAGGCTGGCAGCCTTGTGAGAAAACATGGCATTCCATCTTCTTGAATAGGGGGTGAAAGGTCAGTTTTGGTCGATAGACAGATTTCTGACACTTTAACATACCTCTTGTCTGGCTCAAACCCACCTATCTCTTGCAGCTAAAATTTAGCCCTGCTGTTCAGATACGGGGGCCCATGTTGGAAAGGATGCGGTAAACCTTGGTGAGGTTCAGTATAATTCATCAGCACATTGCCTGGAACAAAGGATGGTAAACTTGGGTTACATTGCCCAGGCACTAGATTATTTTAGGAATGATTCAATCATGGCACTCAAGAAAATTGACGAGGGAGGTCAGAAATGATGCTTCTCATTCAGAAATTTGGAATGAAGCAGAAGAAAAATTAAAAGTGACTTAGGCTAAGTGAACGCAACAAAGTTTCTTCTCTCAGGGTTTTGAAAATATGGAACGTACTATCGCAGAAGGTCATATTTGTAAGATCAATTAAGGATTTTAAAAGGGAGAGAAATATTTAAAGTACATAAAAGATGAAGATAAATAACAAGGAAAATCAAAAGAAGTGATACTATAAATCAGAGACAAAAAAGAAATTGTTGGAAAAACTTAGCAGATCTGGCAGCATCCGTGGAGAGGGATCAGAATTAACGCCTAGGGTCAGTTGACTCTTCCTCAGAAGCTGTAAAAGGATTTTCTGACAATTTCTATGAGTTCTGAGGAAAGGTCACTTGACCCGACACATTGATTTCTTTCTGCAGATGACGCCAGACCTGCTGAGCTTTTCCAGTGTGTTCTTTATATTTTTGCCATAAATAACAAGGAAGAGTAAAGTAAAAAGTTAGCTATTCCAACAAAAATATGCATTCAGCTCTTTTGGACCAAATAGCTTCTGTTTCTGTAGCCCAATGGCCTGTTACTATGCTATCCAATTAAAACAGCATTTTCTGTGAATCTTTCATGAACTTGCTTTAGTTGAGTAAACCGAATAAATATGATTACAATTTGACTCTTATTTTGCAGCTGTATATTGTGACTATTACAATGCTCCTGAAGAATGCAGCTGGCATTATCATCCATGTGGAACACTGACAACAAAAACCTGCTCAGATCATTATGTTGGAAAGAAGTTCTCTGCAAAACTTGAAGGTTTAAACAACATTGTTACCCTTTTTATTGAATTTAGTATTCCTGTTCTTATGTTTAGATACTTTACATTTATACTTTAAATGTAGTTCTTGAGGTGAACATTGTGATGCCATCATGGTTTCATAGATGTTCTAAAACTTAATGAAGATGTAAAAGGGTTTTCTGACAACTTCTGTGAAACTAACTTTGATTTGTTAAAAATGCAATAGATTTAACCATTCTGATTTCCACTTTGAATAGTTATTTCATATGTATAATAGATATGAAAGAATCATGAAAGAACACTTGTTGTGATTGCCAGACTTAATGTGATGTCATGAAATGCAAACCATAAACATAGATAGATCCAGCAGTGACTGTGTAATTTGAAGCTTCTTAGCATTGTATATTGCTTTTTGTTAATACAGGCTGTTATGCAAAGTGCCCAGTGAGTGCTCCTTATTTGGATGAAAATATAATGAAATGTGTTAAGTTGGCTGATTGCACATGTTACCACAATGGGAAGATTTTGCAACCGGGTGAAGTAATTTGGAATGTCTGTGAAGAATGGTAAAGTACCTATCAATCATTTTCTTATTTTACCAATCCCTGCTCATGACAATAACATTGGTCACACTGTTTTTCCTAAGTCAACTACTTAGTGACTTAAAAGGATAAACATTGCTTTTTCTGTCCTGACTACAAGGTTTTGTAGCATCATTTATGTGAGTGCTATTTCTCCCCATGTGCACAGGGAGCTTTTGAGTTCAAAACTAAAATAGTGAAGGAAAAGAGGCAGAGACCCAGATATGGTTCTATGTCTACTATTGATTGCCTTCAGATTTCCACAGTTTCCACAGCGATGTGAGGAGTCTTCACTTACAGATGTGCAGGATATGTGTTGCATTGGGCATGAATTGGGTATTGGTGCTAATGACATTTAAACCTTAATTCAGTCTAGGATTTTTGATAAGACATCCATATGGAGTTACAACTGAAGAGAACCTCAGAAGCACTATTTCCATCATACCAAACCGACTGAGAGAACCTGTTCAATGAGGCCTAGAAATCAGTTCTACTTTCTTCATAGTGAGGCACTAAATTCTATCTCGTGTCTTTGACAAAAGACAGAAAGTGGTGAGGTGATGCCCAATCCTGCTGCTATTCATCTCCTGATTTCTAAAGCGGTGACATTCCATTTCTTGTTCTGGGTACAGAAACTGGTCAGGAGCACATTGTCACTACGCTGATAACGTGACTTTTACATTCCAAAAGGATCAGCTCAGGGCAGGTCCAGTTCAATTTGTTATTAATGACCCAGAGACAGAGGGACTTCATAAAACTTTATGAATTTGAAGCAAGCATTTTTATCAAATGGCAGGACAATATCAGCAACATTTACAGATGTCCCAATGACTGCAATTCAATTATTTTTAAAGAAGTGATTCTAGTGAAAATAATCTACCTTGCTTTTTTGTAGGAATTAAACCAAATGTGTTCAATTTCTCATCTTTTTAAGTTTATGAAATAACAGACAAATACATTGCATGATTGATCATCGACTTTACAAAAGCATTTTGATTCCATTATGTTGGGTGAGTGTGTTGAAATTGCCAGGTTTTTGGTGTGAATGTTTGCCCAGAGAACCGAGTTGACAAAGAGTTGAGAAAATGAAAATATTTTCCTTTGTTTTGCAGTAAATGTGATAATGGAACTGTTACATGTAGAAGTAAGTAAGTTTGCTTTTGTAAAGAGTTAAAATGTTAGCTTCAGTGTATCAAGATATTTGTAAATGCTGGTATCCTAAAGAATAATTATTTACATCATATTCAGCACAAATAGTGGGCAAAAAGTACCAAATGGACTTTCATATCAAGTTTTACCACTGGCAATTGCAGATTTGTATCTGAGTGCTTCATAAACAAAAGAATAATGATGCCTTAAAAATGAGTAAACGATTGGGATGGGTCATGAACAGCTCCAAGCGCAACTTGGAGAAAACTGTTAGCATTGACATAGAGTAGCAGTCTGTATGGGCCATGTATATCACTTTCAAAAGGAACAAGTCATTCAAAGTTTGCCTCCCTCTCATAGCAAGGTCTTTGAATCACAGTTGTAAAGGGAAACATGGAATGACAGAATCATAGAGACCTACAGAGCAGTAAACTCCCACGCTGGTCAAAAGCAGTGCTGTATCTGTTGAAATAAAAGCAGAAAATGATGGAAATACTCTGTAGATCAGTAGATTTTATGTAGAGAAACGGAATCAATATTTTAGGTTAATAATCCTTTGTCACAACAGTATCTCTCAGTGAAAGTCTGGTCCTAGCTTCCTGGTACTGAGGCAAGCAGTTGTTCGGCAGATTTCAAGGACATTGTGATGCACTCACAAAGGACAATGTCTCTTTCACTGGCATTTCACAATTCTCTTTATGACTGTCCTATAACCCAGCAATCCCAAAGACTAGTCTTGGAGATCAGCAAGTGTGTGGTTTGAACAAAGGCCTGTTGCCTCTAAAGCCTTGCAGAGAGTTTATAATGTTAACTCCAGAGATAGAGGAAAAGGGAATGCTCAGATACAGTAGGCATCAATTTGGCCAATATACCAATGAAATCATCTGTGTCTTTAGGCAGAAGTGGTTGGAAAGTCAGCCAAATTTACAAACAGATTTGACAATGTCACAATTGGCATGTTAAAACTCAACTGACACGATTCAGTATTCAAGTGCCACAGTTTTGATTTTAGCTTACACTTCAGAAAATGTCACCACAGCAATGTAAACAACCAAAACTGGGGCCACATCTGGCTCCAAGTGAACAATAGCTTCTTTAGACAAAAGTAGCAGGAGCAGTGATGCAATTATCCTGTTGGAATTGTTCCTGGGAATATGAAAACCATTACGTAACCCTTGTAAATATTTAGATCATTCCTTTCAGCATAAAATCATTCAAAAATCATAAGTGCATTTTATCCAAATTCAGCTTTCAGAGCAATGTCAGCTCATAAGTTCAGTCTGGTAGGCCTGTTCTTTTGAGTGAAAATTACTGAAAATGTAAAGGTCATTAATTCTGCAGTTGTTAATTTGCAGCAAGGACAGCAAAATAATTCACTGATGGAAGTCCACAAGAATAAGTAGACATTTATAAAGCTTATATATAGTCATCATTTTCATTGTTCATTTTACTCTTCAGAAGGGGTCACTACAACAGTGAAGCCAACAACAACCATCTCCACTACTGTCTCCATATCAGGTGAGTGAGTGATGGCTTTTTAAAAAATAGATGGTAGTTAAGACCAATGAGAAAAAAACAAAATTTGTTTCAACAACACCCAGATAGTGGAAAGAGACTATTTCACTCTTTGCAGGCTTTTAATCCCTTACTTCCAGACTGAGTTGATTAAAATATTACAAACTCGAATGAAGCTCAGTCAAATTGTGACCATGAGCAGAAATATAAGAGTTTATATATAGTGTTGATCCCTGTTTGTCTTAAACTGTACTTGTTTTCCAACATGTACTGAGCATTTATGCCCAATGACCTAACGTTTGATTGAAATTTAAATGCATACTTTAAATTCATGGGGATATGCTGCACTTTTTCAGAGTCCCATAGAATAATTATCATGTTTCTAAATAATAATTCTTTTGACAAGTTATATTATTAGAATAAATCATTTTCTTCTTTTTCACAGATAACGATTCATTACAAATAATGTTTTGGTGAAATTCTCAATTCTGCAGGATTTCAAATTGGAGATCAGTAATTTTGTTTTTATTTTTCTTTAAAAGTGACAACTACTCCAAAAGAAACAACCTCCGCAACAGTTATTGCTGAAACCACTACACTGGGTGAGTTATATCCTCTCTGAATAGACACCATCAGGCATGTTCACACCAGTCCACTTTCCCCAAACTCAGCAGTTCGACAGTGTCACTCAATTAGTTCAGTCTTGCCAATGGGTGAGACAGTTGAAATGTTAAAGACATTTGAACTTACAGTGAAATTCTGCAACATGACATTTGCACAACAAAAACAAGGAGGTTATTTAATGTCAAACTGCAGTGGAAAAAGAAATATATGGGTGCAAAGCAATTGATTTGACTGGTTTTCTTATCTTTCTCAGGTGTCAGTACAACCATAAAACCAACTACAACCAGATCCACAACCAGCTCCACACTAGGTAAGTGTTGGCTATTTACAGTATATTATAGCAGGATCAGTTACAATCATCCTGTTGTCATTGATGTCAGAATACAAGTCTACTACTTCATTGTTGGAACTATCTAGCCCATTCTATCCAGGGTGAACTGGATGAAAACAGATCAGTGCACTCTTTTGCAAATTCAGTTTTCAGATAATGAAATTATTGGTTCAGTATTTGAGACCCTTCCTCTTGTATGGAAATATTTAAATATGTAAATGCAATTGTTTCTGCTATTATTCTTGATCATGATGACAGTGAAATGATGAAACTCTAGAAGACCAAATAGGTATTTAGGATCGATTGACATGGCTTTCATTACTGTTCCTACACTTCATTGGGAGTCATTACAACAGTGAAGGAAACAATTGACTCCATCTTAGGGGAGTGATGGCTCATTTAGCACATAGACAGACAGGAGCAAAAGCAGTAAAAAAATCATATTGCTACAAAGCACCAGATCGTGGAAGGATATTATTTCATTCCTTGTGGATATCTCGATCATTTTTTCCAGAGTTAATAGTTTGAGAGTTAACTACTTTATGAAAGCGATTTGGAGTGTGAGAAAGAAAGGTAATTTTGGGTCTATGTTTTTGTACATCTCCATCTTTTTTGCCTTCCTCAAAAGTGACAACTTCAGCAAAAGAAAAGACGACTCCAACAGTTACTGCTGAAACCACCACAAAAAGTAAGTGAGATCCTGAATGAATAGACACCAGTGAATCTGTTGACACAATTGCAAATTCCCCCAGTTCAGGTTTCCATTATGGCGACCCACTCAGTTATGTCTTGAGCATGGTTCGGTTAGATCTGTATGGTTTCTCAGTTCATGACTTCTGTACCTACTACTCTTTGCTTATCATCTGCATCCCAGCAAAATAAACAAAAATATCATTAAATCATAGTGTGGGAAAAAAGCTCGTAGTAATTGGGGAATTGGAGTACATAAATACAAAGTGGAATACATACAATGTGATAGACACAGAGGGTAAAAGCATTTGTCCTGCATTCAGGAATACATGTCCAGCCAGCACGTGACAGGACCAATAAAAACAGCTGCAATTCTGGATTTTCTACTGGAACATTAATCTGAGCAGTTGATTTCAATCACAGTGTGAAACCATTTTGGACATGGTTGTGGTCATAAAGTTGTACTTACCTTCAATGTGAAAAGGATCAACTTTGAATACGAGTAAAATTTCCAAATGAGACTTCAGAAAATCTATGAAACCACAATCAAAGAAAGCAAATTTTTTTCCGAATACTCTAGTTTGATTTAGAGAGATCTGTTGTAAAATTCTCAAATTGCTGGGAAATAACATACATTGTTTCATTCTTATTCAGAAGTGACCATTTCACCAAAAGGAACAGCCACCACAACAGTTATTGCTAAAACCACCGCAAAGGGTGAGTGTGATCCTCTATGAAGAAACCTCAGTCAGTCTGTTCACTTTCCACCAATTCAGATTTCCTTCAACAATCATCTGTTTCGCAAATCGTGAAGACAATGTCTGTTGGTAGAATGTTTTAAAACGTTGATCAGATTACAATACAGCGTTCCATTTGAGAATCACACAGTAAAACAGTCTAACGAGAAACCACTGCAGTAATAGGTAGATTTTGAAGCTGCAGTACAATGTGTTTGATGTTTGCTCTTGTTCTCCCAAAGGATTCACAGCAACAGCAAAACGAACCACAACCATGTCCACAAGCCAAGTTGCTGATCAGTTTTGAAACAATGTCCATACATTTAAAACACATGAAAAGATACTAATTGTCAGAATCTTAAAGATCAAAGTTAGTTCATGTGAAAGAAAGATTTTGTAGCCATGTTGGGCCCAATTGTTATGTTTACTTATTCGTCACTAATGTAATTAAACCGTTACTTTGCCATTCATTTTAATATGCTTTATCAAAAATGGAACATTCATTTTAAATGCTTTGGTAAAATGTGCTTCACCTTACCTAAATCTCCAGTTACAATAAAATAAACTCTTATTGAAATTCTCAGTGCTGCAGCATTTGAAATCAGAAATCAGTCATTTTGATTGTTTCCCTTCTCTTCTTCAGAGGTGACTGCGACACCAAAGGAAACAACAGGCACAACAGTTATTGCTGCAACCACTCCAGCAGGTAACTATTGTCTTCTTCCAGTATACACCAGCAATTCTCTTCACACAACAATATCACCTTCTGTAGAAATACCAGTGAAATGATCCAACTTGAAACTTGCTGGCAATAACAAGATTTATATGTTATGAGGCATTAATTGGATTTTTTTTACTTCAGAAAAACTCACGACAAAAATGAATAAGTCTTTAGTTTGTATTATCGTGAATTACACGATTCTTCCAATTTTTTATTAGAGCTCACGACAACGGTGAAGGAAACTACAGCTGGCTCCACACCAGGTCAGTAATGGCTTTGTTCAGTGCACAGCATCAAGATTAAAAACTATTTTGTTGCCATAAAATGGAGGTTTTAAAACATTGGCGACATGATACTACTGTCCGTAGATAGTGTTCCCAAACCTTGCAGAGAGTTGAATTATGCTCAAACAGAGCGCCAGCATGAGGAGAATTGTTATGTTTCATGTTTTTAAATGTCTCTGCCTATGTTAGACACTGCATACGTTGCAAAATTTGATGATCAGTTTTGAAACAATGTTCACACATTTAAAGCAAATGAACAATGTACATTTCAAGATGATAAGAGTCAGGATTGTATAGATGCAATGTTTGTTCTTGTGAAAGACTGATTCTGTTGCGATGTTGGGTTGCTTTAACGTTTCCTGTTGTTGTGTTTGTCATGAAATGTTTTCTTCTTCTTTTCTCATACAATTAAACCCTGACTTTGCTGGTCACTTCAGTAGGCTTTTACAAAAATGGAACATTCGTTTTAATTACTTTGATAAAATGTACTACACCTTACCTAAAACTCCAGTGACAATAAAACAATCTCTTCTTGAAATTCTCAGTGCTGCAGCATTTGAAATCAGAAATCAGTCATTTTGATTGTTTCACTTCTCTTCTTCAGAGGTGACTGCGACACCAAAGGAAACAACAGGCACAACAGTTATTGCTGTAACCACTCCGACAGGTAACTATTGTCTTCTACCAGTATACACCAGCAATTCTCTTCATACAACAATATCACCGGCTGGAGAAATACCAGAGAAATGATCCAACTTCAAAAATGCTGACAATAACAAGATTTATATGTTATGAGGCATTAATTGCAAATTTTTAAACTCAGAAAACCTCACTACAACAGTGAAATCAACACCAACAGGATCCACAACCAGTATCAAACCGGGTGAGTGAAATGATAGAAATTTACAAAAATGAATAAGTCTTTAGGTTGTATTATAGCAAATTTCATGAATCTTACAATTTTTCTTTAGAGCTCACAACAACAGTGAAGGAAACTACAGCTGTCTCCACACCAGGTCAGTAATGGCTTTGTTCAGTGTACAGCATCAAGATCAAAAACTATTTTTTTGCCATAAAATCCAGGTAAAGCTAAGGTGATACTTAATTCCTCATATATAATGCATCCAATCTTAATAACGTGAGTGAGTTGTGAAAATAGTAACTTGTATAAAGCTCCATCAGAGTCATGAGGTCTCATGTACATGAGGACAAATGTGGTGTCTATGGTTATGGACCCCTCCATCGTTACTGGAACTTGTCAAGGGATTTCTCTCTTGACAGGTGATGTTCTTTGTTTTCATGACGTTTCTGTTTTGGATAAGTTTCCTGTTTCCTGAAAATATGAAAAGTTTCCCACACCTTCTCTTTGCCGTTTATTTGCAAACATTTTCAAGTTTTTAATTTTACTGCACCAGTTGAAATGCATCCTTGATTACTCCTTCTGTAGGGGTAATAAAATTCACTTTGTTGGTCTTGCCCAAGCTGAGGGATTTGAAATTGGAAATCAATCACATTGATTCATGTTTTTCCTTCTTCAAAAGTGACAACTTCACCAAAAGAAATTACTACCCCGACAGTTACTCCTGAAGCCACCACAACAGGTGAGTGAGATTCTGTATGAATACACACCAGTGGGTCTGATCACACCAGTACACATTCTCCCAGTTCAGGTTTCCCTCTCAGTTGTGTCTTCTGCATGGTACTGTTGGTTCAGTATGGTTTCTCAGTTCATGACCTCTCAACTGAGTATTCTTTAAATAGCATCCGTACCCAACAAAATAACAATAATATCACTAAATCGTGGTGTTGGAAAAAGCTGGTAATAATTGGGGATTTGGAGTATACAAATACGAAGTGGAATACATGCAATATGAAAGGCAACGAGGGCAAAAACATTTGTCCTGCATTCAGGAATACACATCCAGCCAGCACGTGACAGGACCAATAAAAACAGTTGCAATTCTGTACTTTCCTTTGGAACTTTAATCTGAGCAGTTGCTTTCAGTCTCATTGGGTAAACATTTTGGACATGGTGGTTATCAAAAAATTGTACTTACCTTCAATGTGAAAGGATCAAATTTGAACCGGAGTAAAATTTTCAAATGAGAGATCTTCAAAATTATAACGCTGCAATCAAAGAAAGCAACTTTCACTCCGAATACTCTAGTTTGATTTAGAGAGATACGTTGTAAAATTCTCAAATTGCTGGGAAATAACATACATTGTTTCATTCTTATTCAGAAGTGACCGTTTCACCAAAAGGAACAACCACCACAACAGTTATTGCTGAAACCACCGCAAAGGGTGAGTGTGATCCTCTATGAAGAAACCTCAGTCAGTCTGTTCACTTTCCACCAATTCAGATTATTTAAACGATCATCTGTTTCGCCAATCTTGAAGACACTGTCTATCGGTAGAATGTTTTAAAACATTAATCACATTACAATGCAGTGTTCCATTTGGGAATCACACAGTAAAATAGTCTAACTACAAACCACTGCAGTAATAGGTAGATTTTGAAGTGGCCGGACAATGTGTTTGATGTTTGCTCTTGTTCTCCCAAAGGAATCACAGCAACAGCAAAACCAACTGCAACCACATCCAAAACCCAATCCACATCAGGTCAGTGATGCCTTCTTTTGATAACCAAACGCAGAATCTTGAACATTAATCATCATTTCCCAGTTCCCAGAGCTCAGAGGGACATGATACTATTGTCCACAGATAGTTTTCCCAGACCTTGCAGAGAGTTGAATTATGTTTGAACAGAGTGCAAGCACGTGGAGAATTTTTATGTTTCATGTTTGTAAATGTCTCTGCTTATGTTAGACACTGCACAAGTCCCAAAATTTGCTGATCAGTTTTGAAACAATGTCCACACATTTAAAGCAAATGAACAATGTACATTTCAAGATGCTAATTGTCAGAATCTTAAAGATGCAACATTTGTACTTGTGAAAGAATAATTCTGTTGGCATGTTGGGTTGCTTTTACATTTCCTGTTGTTGTGTTTGTCATGAAATTTGTCTTCTTCTTTACTCATGTAATTAAACCTTTACTTCCCTATTCACTTCAATATACTCTTTCAAAAATGAATCATTCATTTTTATTGCTTGGGTAACATGTACTTCACCTTACTTAAATCTCCAGATCCAATAAAACAAACTCTTCTTGAAATTCTCAGTGCTGCAGCATTTGAAATCAGAAATCAGTCATTTTGATTGTTTCCCTTCTCTTCCTCAGAGGTGACTGCGACACCAAAGGAAACAACAGGCACAACCGTTATTGCTGCAACCACTCCAGCAGGTAACTATTGTCTTCTACCAGTAAACACCAGCAATTCTCTTCATACAACAATATCACCTTCTGTACAAATACCTGAGAAATGATTCACATTGAAACTTGCTGACATTAAGAAGATTTCTATGTTATGAGGCATTAATTGGATTTTATTTTATCTTCAGGAAAATTCACGACAACAGTGAAGCCAACACCAACAGGATCCACAACCAGTATCAAACCGGGTGAGTGAAACGATAGAAATTCACAAAAATGAACAAGTCTTTATGTTATATAATCATGATTTTCACCATCCCTACAATTTTTCATTAGAGTTCACAACAACAGTGAAGGAAACTACAGCTGGCTCCACACCAGGTCAGTAATGGCTTTGTTCAGTGTACAGCATCAAGATCAAAAACTATTTTTTTGCCATAAAATCCAGGTAAAGCTAATGTGATACTTAATTCCTCATATATAATGCATCCAATCTTAATAACGTGAGTGAGTTGTGAAAATAATAACTTGTATAAAGCTCCATCAGAGTCATGAGGTCTCATGTACATGAGGACAAATGTGGTGTCTATGGTTATGGACCCCTCCATCGTTACTGGAACTTGTCAAGGGATTTCTCTCTTGACAGGTGATGTTCTTTGTTTTCATGACGTTTCTGTTTTGGATAAGTTTCCTGTTTCCTGAAAATATGAAAAGTTTCCCACACGTTCTCTTTGCCATTTTTTTGCAAACATTTTCAAGTTTTTAATTTTACTGCACCAGTTGAAATGCATCCTTGATTACTCCTTCTGTAGCGGTAATAAAATTCACTTTGTTGGTCTTGCCCAAGCTGAGGGATTTGAAATTGGAAATCAATCACATTGATTCATGTTTTTCCTTCTTCAAAAGTGACAACTTCACCAAAAGAAATTACTACCCCGACAGTTACTCCTGAAGCCACCACAACAGGTGAGTGAGATTCTGTATGAATACACACCAGTGGGTCTGATCACACCAGTACACGTTCTCCCAGTTCAGGTTTCCCTCTCAGTTGTGTCTTCTGCATGGTACTGTTGGTTCAGTATGGTTTCTCAGTTCATAACCTCTCAACTGAGTATTCTTTAAATAGCATCCGTACCCAACAAAATAACAATAATATCACTAAATCGTGGTGTGGGAAAAAGCTGGTAATAATTGGGGATTTGGAGTATACAAATGCAAAGTGGAATACATGCAATATGAAAGGCAACGAGGGCAAAAACATTTGTCCTGCATTCAGGAATACACATCCAGCCAGCACGTGACAGGACCAATAAAAACAGTTGCAATTCTGTACTTTCCTTTGGAACTTTAATCTGAGCAGTTGCTTTCAGTCTCATTGGGTAAACATTTTGGACATGGTGGTTATCAAAAAATTGTACTTACCTTCAATGTGAAAGGATCAAATCTGAACAGGAGTAAAATTTTCAAATGAGAGATCTTCAAAATTGTAATGCTACAATCAAAGAAAGCAACTTTCACTCCGAATACTCTAGTTTGATTTAGAGAGATACGCTGTAAAATTCTCAAATTGCTGGGAAATAACATACATTGTTTCATTCTTATTCAGAAGTGACCGTTTCACCAAAAGGAACAACCACCACAACAGTTATTGCTGAAACCACCGCAAAGGGTGAGTGTGATCCTCTATGAAGAAACCTCAGTCAGTCTGTTCACTTTCCACCAATTCAGATTATTTAAACGATCATCTGTTTCGCCAATCTTGAAGACACTGTCTATCGGTAGAATGTTTTAAATCAATAATCACATTACAATGCAGTGTTCCATTTGGGAATCACACAGTAAAATAGTCTAACTACAAACCACTGCAGTAATAGGTAGATTTTGAAGTGGCCGGACAATGTGTTTGATGTTTGCTCTTGTTCTCCCAAAGGAATCACAGCAACAGCAAAACCAACTGCAACCACATCCAAAACCCAATCCACATCAGGTCAGTGATGCCTTCTTTTGATAACCAAACGCAGAATCTTGAACATTAATCATCATTTCCCAGTTCCCAGAGCTCAGAGGGACATGATACTATTGTCCACAGATAGTTTTCCCAGACCTTGCAGAGAGTTGAATTATGTTTGAACAGAGTGCAAGCACGTGGAGAATTTTTATGTTTCATGTTTGTAAATGTCTCTGCTTATGTTAGACACTGCACAAGTCCCAAAATTTGCTGATCAGTTTTGAAACAATGTCCACACATTTAAAGCAAATGAACAATGTACATTTCAAGATGCTAATTGTCAGAATCTTAAAGATGCAACATTTGTACTTGTGAAAGAATAATTCTGTTGCCATGTTGGGTTGCTTTTACATTTCCTGTTGTTGTGTTTGTCATGAAATTTGTCTTCTTCATTACTCATGTAATTAAACCTTTACTTCCCTATTCACTTCAATATACTCTTTCAAAAATGAAACATTCATTTTTATTGCTTGGGTAACATGTACTTCACCTTACTTAAATCTCCAGATCCAATAAAACAAACTCTTCTTGAAATTCTCAGTGCTGCAGCATTTGAAATCAGAAATCAGTCATTTTGATTGTTTCCCTTCTCTTCCTCAGAGGTGACTGCGACACCAAAGGAAACAACAGGCACAACCGTTATTGCTGCAACCACTCCAGCAGGTAACTATTGTCTTCTACCAGTATACACCAGCAATTCTCTTCATACAACAATATCACCTTCTGTACAAATACCTGAGAAATGATTCACATTGAAACTTGCTGACATTAAGAAGATTTCTATGTTATGAGGCATTAATTGGATTTTATTTTATCTTCAGGAAAATTCACGACAACAGTGAAGCCAACACCAACAGGATCCACAACCAGTATCAAACCGGGTGAGTGAAACGATAGAAATTCACAAAAATGAACAAGTCTTTATGTTATATAATCATGATTTTCACCATCCCTACAATTTTTCATTAGAGTTCACAACAACAGTGAAGGAAACTACAGCTGGCTCCACACCAGGTCAGTAATGGCTTTGTTCAGTGTACAGCATCAAGATCAAAAACTATTTTTTTGCCATAAAATCCAGGTAAAGCTAATGTGATACTTAATTCCTCATATATAATGCATCCAATCTTAATAACGTGAGTGAGTTGTGAAAATAATAACTTGTATAAAGCTCCATCAGAGTCATGAGGTCTCATGTACATGAGGACAAATGTGGTGTCTATGGTTATGGACCCCTCCATCGTTACTGGAACTTGTCAAGGGATTTCTCTCTTGACAGGTGATGTTCTTTGTTTTCATGACGTTTCTGTTTTGGATAAGTTTCCTGTTTCCTGAAAATATGAAAAGTTTCCCACACGTTCTCTTTGCCGTTTATTTGCAAACATTTTCGAGTTTTTAATTTTACTGCACCAGTTGAAATGCATCCTTGATTACTCCTTCTGTAGGGGTAATAAAATTCACTTTGTTTGTCTTGCCCAAGCTGAGGGATTTGAAATTGGAAATCAATCACATTGATTCATGTTTTTCCTTCTTCAAAAGTGACAACTTCACCAAAAGAAATTACTACCCCGACAGTTACTCCTGAAGCCACCACAACAGGTGAGTGAGATTCTGTATGAATACACACCAGCGGGTCTGATCACACCAGTACAAATTCTCCCAGTTCAGGTTTCCCTCTCAGTTGTGTCTTCTGCATGGTACTGTTGGTTCAGTATGGTTTCTCAGTTCATGACCTCTCAACTGAGTATTCTTTAAATAGCATCCGTACCCAACAAAATAACAATAATATCACTAAATCGTGGTGTGGGAAAAAGCTGGTAAAAATTGGGGATTTGGAGTATACAAATACAAAGTGGAATACATGCAATATGAAAGGCAATGAGGGCAAAAACATTTGTCCTGCATTCAGGAATACACATCCAGCCAGCACGTGACAGGACCAATAAAAACAGTTGCAATTCTGTACTTTCCTTTGGAACTTTAATCTGAGCAGTTGCTTTCAGTCTCATTGGGTAAACATTTTGGACATGGTGGTTATCAAAAAATTGTACTTACCTTCAATGTGAAAGGATCAAATCTGAACAGGAGTAAAATTTTCAAATGAGAGATCTTCAAAATTGTAATGCTCCAATCAAAGAAAGCAACTTTCACTCCGAATACTCTAGTTTGATTTAGAGAGATACGCTGTAAAATTCTCAAATTGCTGGGAAATAACATACATTGTTTCATTCTTATTCAGAAGTGACCGTTTCACCAAAAGGAACAACCACCACAACAGTTATTGCTGAAACCACCGCAAAGGGTGAGTGTGATCCTCTATGAAGAAACCTCAGTCAGTCTGTTCACTTTCCACCAATTCAGATTATTTAAACGATCATCTGTTTCGCCAATCTTGAAGACACTGTCTATCGGTAGAATGTTTTAAAACATTAATCACATTACAATGCAGTGTTCCATTTGGGAATCACACAGTAAAATAGTCTAACTACAAACCACTGCAGTAATAGGTAGATTTTGAAGTGGCCGGACAATGTGTTTGATGTTTGCTCTTGTTCTCCCAAAGGAATCACAGCAACAGCAAAACCAACTGCAACCACATCCAAAACCCAATCCACATCAGGTCAGTGATGCCTTCTTTTGATAACCAAACGCAGAATCTTGAACATTAATCATCATTTCCCAGTTCCCAGAGCTCAGAGGGACATGATACTATTGTCCACAGATAGTTTTCCCAGACCTTGCAGAGAGTTGAATTATGTTTGAACAGAGTGCAAGCACGTGGAGCATTGTTATGTTTCATGTTTGTAAATGTCTCTGCTTATGTTAGACACTGCACAAGTCCCAAAATTTGCTGATCAGTTTTGAAACAATGTCCACACATTTAAAGCAAATGAACAATGTACATTTCAAGATGCTAATTGTCAGAATCTTAAAGATGCAACATTTGTACTTGTGAAAGAATAATTCTGTTGCCATGTTGGGTTGCTTTTACATTTCCTGTTGTTGTGTTTGTCATGAAATTTGTCTTCTTCTTTACTCATGTAATTAAACCTTTACTTCCCTATTCACTTCAATATACTCTTTCAAAAATGAAACATTCATTTTTATTGCTTGGGTAACATGTACTTCACCTTACTTAAATCTCCAGATCCAATAAAACAAACTCTTCTTGAAATTCTCAGTGCTGCAGCATTTGAAATCAGAAATCAGTCATTTTGATTGTTTCCCTTCTCTTCCTCAGAGGTGACTGCGACACCAAAGGAAACAACAGGCACAACCGTTATTGCTGCAACCACTCCAGCAGGTAACTATTGTCTTCTACCAGTATACACCAGCAATTCTCTTCATACAACAATATCACCTTCTGTACAAATACCTGAGAAATGATTCACATTGAAACTTGCTGACATTAAGAAGATTTCTATGTTATGAGGCATTAATTGGATTTTATTTTATCTTCAGGAAAATTCACGACAACAGTGAAGCCAACACCAACAGGATCCACAACCAGTATCAAACCGGGTGAGTGAAACGATAGAAATTCACAAAAATGAACAAGTCTTTATGTTATATAATCATGATTTTCACCATCCCTACAATTTTTCATTAGAGTTCACAACAACAGTGAAGGAAACTACAGCTGGCTCCACACCAGGTCAGTAATGGCTTTGTTCAGTGTACAGCATCAAGATCAAAAACTATTTTTTTGCCATAAAATCCAGGTAAAGCTAATGTGATACTTAATTCCTCATATATAATGCATCCAATCTTAATAACGTGAGTGAGTTGTGAAAATAATAACTTGTATAAAGCTCCATCAGAGTCATGAGGTCTCATGTACATGAGGACAAATGTGGTGTCTATGGTTATGGACCCCTCCATCGTTACTGGAACTTGTCAAGGGATTTCTCTCTTGACAGGTGATGTTCTTTGTTTTCATGACGTTTCTGTTTTGGATAAGTTTCCTGTTTCCTGAAAATATGAAAAGTTTCCCACACGTTCTCTTTGCCGTTTATTTGCAAACATTTTCAAGTTTTTAATTTTACTGCACCAGTTGAAATGCATCCTTGATTACTCCTTCTGTAGGGGTAATAAAATTCACTTTGTTTGTCTTGCCCAAGCTGAGGGATTTGAAATTGGAAATCAATCACATTGATTCATGTTTTTCCTTCTTCAAAAGTGACAACTTCACCAAAAGAAATTACTACCCCGACAGTTACTCCTGAAGCCACCACAACAGGTGAGTGAGATTCTGTATGAATACACACCAGCGGGTCTGATCACACCAGTACAAATTCTCCCAGTTCAGGTTTCCCTCTCAGTTGTGTCTTCTGCATGGTACTGTTGGTTCAGTATGGTTTCTCAGTTCATGACCTCTCAACTGAGTATTCTTTAAATAGCATCCGTACCCAACAAAATAACAATAATATCACTAAATCGTGGTGTGGGAAAAAGCTGGTAATAATTGGGGATTTGGAGTATACAAATACAAAGTGGAATACATGCAATATGAAAGGCAATGAGGGCAAAAACATTTGTCCTGCATTCAGGAATACACATCCAGCCAGCACGTGACAGGACCAATAAAAACAGTTGCAATTCTGTACTTTCCTTTGGAACTTTAATCTGAGCAGTTGCTTTCAGTCTCATTGGGTAAACATTTTGGACATGGTGGTTATCAAAAAATTGTACTTACCTTCAATGTGAAAGGATCAAATCTGAACAGGAGTAAAATTTTCAAATGAGAGATCTTCAAAATTGTAATGCTACAATCAAAGAAAGCAACTTTCACTCCGAATACTCTAGTTTGATTTAGAGAGATACGCTGTAAAATTCTCAAATTGCTGGGAAATAACATACATTGTTTCATTCTTATTCAGAAGTGACCGTTTCACCAAAAGGAACAACCACCACAACAGTTATTGCTGAAACCACCGCAAAGGGTGAGTGTGATCCTCTATGAAGAAACCTCAGTCAGTCTGTTCACTTTCCACCAATTCAGATTATTTAAACGATCATCTGTTTCGCCAATCTTGAAGACACTGTCTATCGGTAGAATGTTTTAAAACATTAATCACATTACAATGCAGTGTTCCATTTGGGAATCACACAGTAAAATAGTCTAACTACAAACCACTGCAGTAATAGGTAGATTTTGAAGTGGCCGGACAATGTGTTTGATGTTTGCTCTTGTTCTCCCAAAGGAATCACAGCAACAGCAAAACCAACTGCAACCACATCCAAAACCCAATCCACATCAGGTCAGTGATGCCTTCTTTTGATAACCAAACGCAGAATCTTGAACATTAATCATCATTTCCCAGTTCCCAGAGCTCAGAGGGACATGATACTATTGTCCACAGATAGTTTTCCCAGACCTTGCAGAGAGTTGAATTATGTTTGAACAGAGTGCAAGCACGTGGAGCATTGTTATGTTTCATGTTTGTAAATGTCTCTGCTTATGTTAGACACTGCACAAGTCCCAAAATTTGCTGATCAGTTTTGAAACAATGTCCACACATTTAAAGCAAATGAACAATGTACATTTCAAGATGCTAATTGTCAGAATCTTAAAGATGCAACATTTGTACTTGTGAAAGAATAATTCTGTTGCCATGTTGGGTTGCTTTTACATTTCCTGTTGTTGTGTTTGTCATGAAATTTGTCTTCTTCTTTACTCATGTAATTAAACCTTTACTTCCCTATTCACTTCAATATACTCTTTCAAAAATGAAACATTCATTTTTATTGCTTGGGTAACATGTACTTCACCTTACTTAAATCTCCAGATCCAATAAAACAAACTCTTCTTGAAATTCTCAGTGCTGCAGCATTTGAAATCAGAAATCAGTCATTTTGATTGTTTCCCTTCTCTTCCTCAGAGGTGACTGCGACACCAAAGGAAACAACAGGCACAACCGTTATTGCTGCAACCACTCCAGCAGGTAACTATTGTCTTCTACCAGTAAACACCAGCAATTCTCTTCATACAACAATATCACCTTCTGTACAAATACCTGAGAAATGATTCACATTGAAACTTGCTGACATTAAGAAGATTTCTATGTTATGAGGCATTAATTGGATTTTATTTTATCTTCAGGAAAATTCACGACAACAGTGAAGCCAACACCAACAGGATCCACAACCAGTATCAAACCGGGTGAGTGAAACGATAGAAATTCACAAAAATGAACAAGTCTTTATGTTATATAATCATGATTTTCACCATCCCTACAATTTTTCATTAGAGTTCACAACAACAGTGAAGGAAACTACAGCTGGCTCCACACCAGGTCAGTAATGGCTTTGTTCAGTGTACAGCATCAAGATCAAAAACTATTTTTTTGCCATAAAATCCAGGTAAAGCTAATGTGATACTTAATTCCTCATATATAATGCATCCAATCTTAATAACGTGAGTGAGTTGTGAAAATAATAACTTGTATAAAGCTCCATCAGAGTCATGAGGTCTCATGTACATGAGGACAAATGTGGTGTCTATGGTTATGGACCCCTCCATCGTTACTGGAACTTGTCAAGGGATTTCTCTCTTGACAGGTGATGTTCTTTGTTTTCATGACGTTTCTGTTTTGGATAAGTTTCCTGTTTCCTGAAAATATGAAAAGTTTCCCACACGTTCTCTTTGCCATTTTTTTGCAAACATTTTCAAGTTTTTAATTTTACTGCACCAGTTGAAATGCATCCTTGATTACTCCTTCTGTAGGGGTAATAAAATTCACTTTGTTGGTCTTGCCCAAGCTGAGGGATTTGAAATTGGAAATCAATCACATTGATTCATGTTTTTCCTTCTTCAAAAGTGACAACTTCACCAAAAGAAATTACTACCCCGACAGTTACTCCTGAAGCCACCACAACAGGTGAGTGAGATTCTGTATGAATACACACCAGTGGGTCTGATCACACCAGTACACATTCTCCCAGTTCAGGTTTCCCTCTCAGTTGTGTCTTCTGCCTGGTACTGTTGGTTCAGTATGGCTTCTCAGTTCATGACCTCTCAACTGAGTATTCTTGAAATAACATCGGTATCCCAACAAAATAACAATAATATCACTAAATCGTGGTGTGGGAAAAAGCTGGTAATAATTGGGGATTTGGAGTATACAAATACGAATTGGAATACATGCAATATGAAAGGCAACGAGGGCAAAAACATTTGTCCTGCATTCAGGAATACACATCCAGCCAGCACGTGACAGGACCAACAAAAACAGTTGCAATTCTGTACTTTCCTTTGGAACTTTAATCTGAGCAATTGCTTTCAGTCTCATTGGGTAAACATTTTGGACATGGTGGTTATCAAAAAATTGTACTTACCTTCAATGTGAAAGGATAAAATTTGAACAGGAGTAAAATTTTCAAATGAGAGATCTTCAAAATTGTAATGCTACAATCAAAGAAAGCAACTTTCACTCCGAATACTCTAGTTTGATTTACAGAGATACGCTGTAAAATTCTCAAATTGCTGGGAAATAACATACATTGTTTCATTCTTATTCAGAAGTGACCGTTTCACCAAAAGGAACAACCACCACAACAGTTATTGCTGAAACCACCGCAAAGGGTGAGTGTGATCCTCTATGAAGAAACCTCAGTCAGTCTGTTCACTTTCCACCAATTCAGATTATTTCAACGATCATCTGTTTCGCCAATCTTGAAGACACTGTCTATCGGTAGAATGTTTTAAAACATTAATCACATTACAATGCAGTGTTCCATTTGGGAATCACACAGTAAAATAGTCTAACTACAAACCACTGCAGTAATAGGTAGATTTTGAAGTGGCCGTACAATGTGTTTGATGTTTGCTCTTGTTCTCCCAAAGGAATCACAGCAACAGCAAAACCAACTGCAACCACATCCACAACCCAATCCACATCAGGTCAGTGATGCCTTCTTTTGATAACCAAACGCAGAATCTTGAACATTAATCATCGTTTCCCAGTTCCCAGAGCTCAGAGGGACATGATACTATTGTCCACAGATAGTTTTCCCAGACCTTGCAGAGAGTTGAATTATGTTTGAACAGAGTGCAAGCACGTGGAGAATTGTTATGTTTCATGTTTGTAAATGTCTCTGCTTATGTTAGACACTGCACAAGTCCCAAAATTTGCTGATCAGTTTTGAAACAATGTCCACACATTTAAAGCAAATGAACAATGTACATTTCAAGATGCTAAATGTCAGAATCTTAAAGATGCAACGTTTGTACTTGTGAAAGAATAATTCTGTTGCCATGTTGGGTTGCTTTTACATTTCCTGTTGTTGTGTTTGTCATGAAATTTGTCTTCTTCTTTACTCATGTAATTAAACCTTTACTTCCCTATTCACTTCAATATACTCTTTCAAAAATGAAACATTCATTTTTATTGCTTGGGTAACATGTACTTCACCTTACTTAAATCTCCAGATCCAATAAAACAAACTCTTCTTGAAATTCTCAGTGCTGCAGCATTTGAAATCAGAAATCAGTCATTTTGATTGTTTCCCTTCTCTTCCTCAGAGGTGACTGCGACACCAAAGGAAACAACAGGCACAACCGTTATTGCTGCAACCACTCCAGCAGGTAACTATTGTCTTCTACCAGTAAACACCAGCAATTCTCTTCATACAACAATATCACCTTCTGTACAAATACCTGAGAAATGATTCACATTGAAACTTGCTGACATTAAGAAGATTTCTATGTTATGAGGCATTAATTGGATTTTATTTTATCTTCAGGAAAATTCACGACAACAGTGAAGCCAACACCAACAGGATCCACAACCAGTATCAAACCGGGTGAGTGAAACGATAGAAATTCACAAAAATGAACAAGTCTTTATGTTATATTATCATGATTTTCACCATCCCTACAATTTTTCATTAGAGTTCACAACAACAGTGAAGGAAACTACAGCTGGCTCCACACCAGGTCAGTAATGGCTTTGTTCAGTGTACAGCATCAAGATCAAAAACTATTTTTTTGCCATAAAATCCAGGTAAAGCTAATGTGATACTTAATTCCTCATATATAATGCATCCAATCTTAATAACGTGAGTGAGTTGTGAAAATAGTAACTTGTATAAAGCTCCATCAGAGTCATGAGGTCTCATGTACATGAGGACAAATGTGGTGTCTATGGTTATGGACCCCTCCATCGTTACTGGAACTTGTCAAGGGATTTCTCTCTTGACAGGTGATGTTCTTTGTTTTCATGACGTTTCTGATTTGGATAAGTTTCCTGTTTCCTGAAAATATGAAAAGTTTCCCACACGTTCTCTTTGCCATTTATTTGCAAACATTTTCAAGTTTTTAATTTTACTGCACCAGTTGAAATGCATCCTTGATTACCCCTTCTGTAGGGGTAATAAAATTCACTTTGTTGGTCTTGCCCAAGCTGAGGGATTTGAAATTGGAAATCAATCACATTGATTCATGTTTTTCCTTCTTCAAAAGTGACAACTTCACCAAAAGAAATTACTACCCCGACAGTTACTCCTGAAGCCACCACAACAGGTGAGTGAGATTCTGTATGAATACACACCAGCGGGTCTGATCACACCAGTACACATTCTCCCAGTTCAGGTTTCCCTCTCAGTTGTGTCTTCTGCATGGTACTGTTGGTTCAGTATGGTTTCTCAGTTCATGACCTCTCAACTGAGTATTCTTTAAATAGCATCCGTACCCAACAAAATAACAATAATATCACTAAATCGTGGTGTGGGAAAAAGCTGGTAATAATTGGGGATTTGGAGTATACAAATACAAAGTGGAATACATGCAATATGAAAGGCAACGAGGGCAAAAACATTTGTCCTGCATTCAGGAATACACATCCAGCCAGCACGTGACAGGACCAATAAAAACAGTTGCAATTCTGTACTTTCCTTTGGAACTTTAATCTGAGCAGTTGCTTTCAGTCTCATTGGGTAAACATTTTGGACATGGTGGTTATCAAAAAATTGTACTTACCTTCAATGTGAAAGGATCAAATCTGAACAGGAGTAAAATTTTCAAATGAGAGATCTTCAAAATTGTAATGCTACAATCAAAGAAAGCAACTTTCACTCCGAATACTCTAGTTTGATTTAGAGAGATACGCTGTAAAATTCTCAAATTGCTGGGAAATAACATACATTGTTTCATTCTTATTCAGAAGTGACCGTTTCACCAAAAGGAACAACCACCACAACAGTTATTGCTGAAACCACCGCAAAGGGTGAGTGTGATCCTCTATGAAGAAACCTCAGTCAGTCTGTTCACTTTCCACCAATTCAGATTATTTAAACGATCATCTGTTTCGCCAATCTTGAAGACACTGTCTATCGGTAGAATGTTTTAAAACATTAATCACATTACAATGCAGTGTTCCATTTGGGAATCACACAGTAAAATAGTCTAACTACAAACCACTGCAGTAATAGGTAGATTTTGAAGTGGCCGGACAATGTGTTTGATGTTTGCTCTTGTTCTCCCAAAGGAATCACAGCAACAGCAAAACCAACTGCAACCACATCCAAAACCCAATCCACATCAGGTCAGTGATGCCTTCTTTTGATAACCAAACGCAGAATCTTGAACATTAATCATCATTTCCCAGTTCCCAGAGCTCAGAGGGACATGATACTATTGTCCACAGATAGTTTTCCCAGACCTTGCAGAGAGTTGAATTATGTTTGAACAGAGTGCAAGCACGTGGAGAATTTTTATGTTTCATGTTTGTAAATGTCTCTGCTTATGTTAGACACTGCACAAGTCCCAAAATTTGCTGATCAGTTTTGAAACAATGTCCACACATTTAAAGCAAATGAACAATGTACATTTCAAGATGCTAATTGTCAGAATCTTAAAGATGCAACATTTGTACTTGTGAAAGAATAATTCTGTTGCCATGTTGGGTTGCTTTTACATTTCCTGTTGTTGTGTTTGTCATGAAATTTGTCTTCTTCTTTACTCATGTAATTAAACCTTTACTTCCCTATTCACTTCAATATACTCTTTCAAAAATGAATCATTCATTTTTATTGCTTGGGTAACATGTACTTCACCTTACTTAAATCTCCAGATCCAATAAAACAAACTCTTCTTGAAATTCTCAGTGCTGCAGCATTTGAAATCAGAAATCAGTCATTTTGATTGTTTCCCTTCTCTTCCTCAGAGGTGACTGCGACACCAAAGGAAACAACAGGCACAACCGTTATTGCTGCAACCACTCCAGCAGGTAACTATTGTCTTCTACCAGTAAACACCAGCAATTCTCTTCATACAACAATATCACCTTCTGTACAAATACCTGAGAAATGATTCACATTGAAACTTGCTGACATTAAGAAGATTTCTATGTTATGAGGCATTAATTGGATTTTATTTTATCTTCAGGAAAATTCACGACAACAGTGAAGCCAACACCAACAGGATCCACAACCAGTATCAAACCGGGTGAGTGAAACGATAGAAATTCACAAAAATGAACAAGTCTTTATGTTATATAATCATGATTTTCACCATCCCTACAATTTTTCAATAGAGTTCACAACAACAGTGAAGGAAACTACAGCTGGCTCCACACCAGGTCAGTAATGGCTTTGTTCAGTGTACAGCATCAAGATCAAAAACTATTTTTTTGCCATAAAATCCAGGTAAAGCTAATGTGATACTTAATTCCTCATATATAATGCATCCAATCTTAATAACGTGAGTGAGTTGTGAAAATAATAACTTGTATAAAGCTCCATCAGAGTCATGAGGTCTCATGTACATGAGGACAAATGTGGTGTCTATGGTTATGGACCCCTCCATCGTAACTGGAACTTGTCAAGGGATTTCTCTCTTGACAGGTGATGTTCTTTGTTTTCATGACGTTTCTGTTTTGGATAAGTTTCCTGTTTCCTGAAAATATGAAAAGTTTCCCACACGTTCTCTTTGCCATTTATTTGCAAACATTTTCAAGTTTTTAATTTTACTGCACCAGTTGAAATGCATCCTTGATTACTCCTTCTGTAGGGGTAATAAAATTCACTTTGTTGGTCTTGCCCAAGCTGAGGGATTTGAAATTGGAAATCAATCACATTGATTCATGTTTTTCCTTCTTCAAAAGTGACAACTTCACCAAAAGAAATTACTACCCCGACAGTTACTCCTGAAGCCACCACAACAGGTGAGTGAGATTCTGTATGAATACACACCAGTGGGTCTGATCACACCAGTACACATTCTCCCAGTTCAGGTTTCCCTCTCAGTTGTGTCTTCTGCATGGTACTGTTGGTTCAGTATGGTTTCTCAGTTCATGACCTCTCAACTGAGTATTCTTTAAATAGCATCCGTACCCAACAAAATAACAATAATATCACTAAATCGTGGTGTGGGAAAAAGCTGGTAATAATTGGGGATTTGGAGTATACAAATACAAAGTGGAATACATGCAATATGAAAGGCAACGAGGGCAAAAACATTTGTCCTGCATTCAGGAATACACATCCAGCCAGCACGTGACAGGACCAATAAAAACAGTTGCAATTCTGTACTTTCCTTTGGAACTTTAATCTGAGCAGTTGCTTTCAGTCTCATTGGGTAAACATTTTGGACATGGTGGTTATCAAAAAATTGTACTTACCTTCAATGTGAAAGGATCAAATCTGAACAGGAGTAAAATTTTCAAATGAGAGATCTTCAAAATTGTAATGCTACAATCAAAGAAAGCAACTTTCACTCCGAATACTCTAGTTTGATTTAGAGAGATACGCTGTAAAATTCTCAAATTGCTGGGAAATAACATACATTGTTTCATTCTTATTCAGAAGTGACCGTTTCACCAAAAGGAACAACCACCACAACAGTTATTGCTGAAACCACCGCAAAGGGTGAGTGTGATCCTCTATGAAGAAACCTCAGTCAGTCTGTTCACTTTCCACCAATTCAGATTATTTAAACGATCATCTGTTTCGCCAATCTTGAAGACACTGTCTATCGGTAGAATGTTTTAAAACATTAATCACATTACAATGCAGTGTTCCATTTGGGAATCACACAGTAAAATAGTCTAACTACAAACCACTGCAGTAATAGGTAGATTTTGAAGTGGCCGGACAATGTGTTTGATGTTTGCTCTTGTTCTCCCAAAGGAATCACAGCAACAGCAAAACCAACTGCAACCACATCCAAAACCCAATCCACATCAGGTCAGTGATGCTTTCTTTTGATAACCAAACGCAGAATCTTGAACATTAATCATCATTTCCCAGTTCCCAGAGCTCAGAGGGACATGATACTATTGTCCACAGATAGTTTTCCCAGACCTTGCAGAGAGTTGAATTATGTTTGAACAGAGTGCAAGCACGTGGAGAATTTTTATGTTTCATGTTTGTAAATGTCTCTGCTTATGTTAGACACTGCACAAGTCCCAAAATTTGCTGATCAGTTTTGAAACAATGTCCACACATTTAAAGCAAATGAACAATGTACATTTCAAGATGCTAATTGTCAGAATCTTAAAGATGCAACATTTGTACTTGTGAAAGAATAATTCTGTTGCCATGTTGGGTTGCTTTTACATTTCCTGTTGTTGTGTTTGTCATGAAATTTGTCTTCTTCTTTACTCATGTAATTAAACCTTTACTTCCCTATTCACTTCAATATACTCTTTCAAAAATGAATCATTCATTTTTATTGCTTGGGTAACATGTACTTCACCTTACTTAAATCTCCAGATCCAATAAAACAAACTCTTCTTGAAATTCTCAGTGCTGCAGCATTTGAAATCAGAAATCAGTCATTTTGATTGTTTCCCTTCTCTTCCTCAGAGGTGACTGCGACACCAAAGGAAACAACAGGCACAACCGTTATTGCTGCAACCACTCCAGCAGGTAACTATTGTCTTCTACCAGTAAACACCAGCAATTCTCTTCATACAACAATATCACCTTCTGTACAAATACCTGAGAAATGATTCACATTGAAACTTGCTGACATTAAGAAGATTTCTATGTTATGAGGCATTAATTGGATTTTATTTTATCTTCAGGAAAATTCACGACAACAGTGAAGCCAACACCAACAGGATCCACAACCAGTATCAAACCGGGTGAGTGAAACGATAGAAATTCACAAAAATGAACAAGTCTTTATGTTATATAATCATGATTTTCACCATCCCTACAATTTTTCATTAGAGTTCACAACAACAGTGAAGGAAACTACAGCTGGCTCCACACCAGGTCAGTAATGGCTTTGTTCAGTGTACAGCATCAAGATCAAAAACTATTTTTTTGCCATAAAATCCAGGTAAAGCTAATGTGATACTTAATTCCTCATATATAATGCATCCAATCTTAATAACGTGAGTGAGTTGTGAAAATAATAACTTGTATAAAGCTCCATCAGAGTCATGAGGTCTCATGTACATGAGGACAAATGTGGTGTCTATGGTTATGGACCCCTCCATCGTTACTGGAACTTGTCAAGGGATTTCTCTCTTGACAGGTGATGTTCTTTGTTTTCATGACGTTTCTGTTTTGGATAAGTTTCCTGTTTCCTGAAAATATGAAAAGTTTCCCACACGTTCTCTTTGCCATTTTTTTGCAAACATTTTCAAGTTTTTAATTTTACTGCACCAGTTGAAATGCATCCTTGATTACTCCTTCTGTAGGGGTAATAAAATTCACTTTGTTGGTCTTGCCCAAGCTGAGGGATTTGAAATTGGAAATCAATCACATTGATTCATGTTTTTCCTTCTTCAAAAGTGACAACTTCACCAAAAGAAATTACTACCCCGACAGTTACTCCTGAAGCCACCACAACAGGTGAGTGAGATTCTGTATGAATACACACCAGTGGGTCTGATCACACCAGTACACGTTCTCCCAGTTCAGGTTTCCCTCTCAGTTGTGTCTTCTGCATGGTACTGTTGGTTCAGTATGGTTTCTCAGTTCATGACCTCTCAACTGAGTATTCTTTAAATAGCATCCGTACCCAACAAAATAACAATAATATCACTAAATCGTGGTGTGGGAAAAAGCTGGTAATAATTGGGGATTTGGAGTATACAAATGCAAAGTGGAATACATGCAATATGAAAGGCAACGAGGGCAAAAACATTTGTCCTGCATTCAGGAATACACATCCAGCCAGCACGTGACAGGACCAATAAAAACAGTTGCAATTCTGTACTTTCCTTTGGAACTTTAATCTGAGCAGTTGCTTTCAGTCTCATTGGGTAAACATTTTGGACATGGTGGTTATCAAAAAATTGTACTTACCTTCAATGTGAAAGGATAAAATCTGAACAGGAGTAAAATTTTCAAATGAGAGATCTTCAAAATTGTAATGCTACAATCAAAGAAAGCAACTTTCACTCCGAATACTCTAGTTTGATTTAGAGAGATACGCTGTAAAATTCTCAAATTGCTGGGAAATAACATACATTGTTTCATTCTTATTCAGAAGTGACCGTTTCACCAAAAGGAACAACCACCACAACAGTTATTGCTGAAACCACCGCAAAGGGTGAGTGTGATCCTCTATGAAGAAACCTCAGTCAGTCTGTTCACTTTCCACCAATTCAGATTATTTAAACGATCATCTGTTTCGCCAATCTTGAAGACACTGTCTATCGGTAGAATGTTTTAAAACATTAATCACATTACAATGCAGTGTTCCATTTGGGAATCACACAGTAAAATAGTCTAACTACAAACCACTGCAGTAATAGGTAGATTTTGAAGTGGCCGGACAATGTGTTTGATGTTTGCTCTTGTTCTCCCAAAGGAATCACAGCAACAGCAAAACCAACTGCAACCACATCCAAAACCCAATCCACATCAGGTCAGTGATGCCTTCTTTTGATAACCAAACGCAGAATCTTGAACATTAATCATCATTTCCCAGTTCCCAGAGCTCAGAGGGACATGATACTATTGTCCACAGATAGTTTTCCCAGACCTTGCAGAGAGTTGAATTATGTTTGAACAGAGTGCAAGCACGTGGAGAATTTTTATGTTTCATGTTTGTAAATGTCTCTGCTTATGTTAGACACTGCACAAGTCTCAAAATTTGCTGATCAGTTTTGAAACAATGTCCACACATTTAAAGCAAATGAACAATGTACATTTCAAGATGCTAATTGTCAGAATCTTAAAGATGCAACATTTGTACTTGTGAAAGAATAATTCTGTTGCCATGTTGGGTTGCTTTTACATTTCCTGTTGTTGTGTTTGTCATGAAATTTGTCTTCTTCTTTACTCATGTAATTAAACCTTTACTTCCCTATTCACTTCAATATACTCTTTCAAAAATGAAACATTCATTTTTATTGCTTGGGTAACATGTACTTCACCTTACTTAAATCTCCAGATCCAATAAAACAAACTCTTCTTGAAATTCTCAGTGCTGCAGCATTTGAAATCAGAAATCAGTCATTTTGATTGTTTCCCTTCTCTTCCTCAGAGGTGACTGCGACACCAAAGGAAACAACAGGCACAACCGTTATTGCTGCAACCACTCCAGCAGGTAACTATTGTCTTCTACCAGTAAACACCAGCAATTCTCTTCATACAACAATATCACCTTCTGTACAAATACCTGAGAAATGATTCACATTGAAACTTGCTGACATTAAGAAGATTTCTATGTTATGAGGCATTAATTGGATTTTATTTTATCTTCAGGAAAATTCACGACAACAGTGAAGCCAACACCAACAGGATCCACAACCAGTATCAAACCGGGTGAGTGAAACGATAGAAATTCACAAAAATGAACAAGTCTTTATGTTATATAATCATGATTTTCACCATCCCTACAATTTTTCATTAGAGTTCACAACAACAGTGAAGGAAACTACAGCTGGCTCCACACCAGGTCAGTAATGGCTTTGTTCAGTGTACAGCATCAAGATCAAAAACTATTTTTTTGCCATAAAATCCAGGTAAAGCTAATGTGATACTTAATTCCTCATATATAATGCATCCAATCTTAATAACGTGAGTGAGTTGTGAAAATAATAACTTGTATAAAGCTCCATCAGAGTCATGAGGTCTCATGTACATGAGGACAAATGTGGTGTCTATGGTTATGGACCCCTCCATCGTTACTGGAACTTGTCAAGGGATTTCTCTCTTGACAGGTGATGTTCTTTGTTTTCATGACGTTTCTGTTTTGGATAAGTTTCCTGTTTCCTGAAAATATGAAAAGTTTCCCACACGTTCTCTTTGCCATTTATTTGCAAACATTTTCAAGTTTTTAATTTTACTGCACCAGTTGAAATGCATCCTTGATTACTCCTTCTGTAGGGGTAATAAAATTCACTTTGTTTGTCTTGCCCAAGCTGAGGGATTTGAAATTGGAAATCAATCACATTGATTCATGTTTTTCCTTCTTCAAAAGTGACAACTTCACCAAAAGAAATTACTACCCCGACAGTTACTCCTGAAGCCACCACAACAGGTGAGTGAGATTCTGTATGAATACACACCAGCGGGTCTGATCACACCAGTACACATTCTCCCAGTTCAGGTTTCCCTCTCAGTTGTGTCTTCTGCATGGTACTGTTGGTTCAGTATGGTTTCTCAGTTCATGACCTCTCAACTGAGTATTCTTTAAATAGCATCCGTACCCAACAAAATAACAATAATATCACTAAATCGTGGTGTGGGAAAAAGCTGGTAATAATTGGGGATTTGGAGTATACAAATACAAAGTGGAATACATGCAATATGAAAGGCAACGAGGGCAAAAACATTTGTCCTGCATTCAGGAATACACATCCAGCCAGCACGTGACAGGACCAATAAAAACAGTTGCAATTCTGTACTTTCCTTTGGAACTTTAATCTGAGCAGTTGCTTTCAGTCTCATTGGGTAAACATTTTGGACATGGTGGTTATCAAAAAATTGTACTTACCTTCAATGTGAAAGGATAAAATCTGAACAGGAGTAAAATTTTCAAATGAGAGATCTTCAAAATTGTAATGCTACAATCAAAGAAAGCAACTTTCACTCCGAATACTCTAGTTTGATTTAGAGAGATACGCTGTAAAATTCTCAAATTGCTGGGAAATAACATACATTGTTTCATTCTTATTCAGAAGTGACCGTTTCACCAAAAGGAACAACCACCACAACAGTTATTGCTGAAACCACCGCAAAGGGTGAGTGTGATCCTCTATGAAGAAACCTCAGTCAGTCTGTTCACTTTCCACCAATTCAGATTATTTAAACGATCATCTGTTTCGCCAATCTTGAAGACACTGTCTATCGGTAGAATGTTTTAAAACATTAATCACATTACAATGCAGTGTTCCATTTGGGAATCACACAGTAAAATAGTCTAACTACAAACCACTGCAGTAATAGGTAGATTTTGAAGTGGCCGTACAATGTGTTTGATGTTTGCTCTTGTTCTCCCAAAGGAATCACAGCAACAGCAAAACCAACTGCAACCACATCCAAAACCCAATCCACATCAGGTCAGTGATGCCTTCTTTTGATAACCAAACGCAGAATCTTGAACATTAATCATCATTTCCCAGTTCCCAGAGCTCAGAGGGACATGATACTATTGTCCACAGATAGTTTTCCCAGACCTTGCAGAGAGTTGAATTATGTTTGAACAGAGTGCAAGCACGTGGAGAATTGTTATGTTTCATGTTTGTAAATGTCTCTGCTTATGTTAGACACTGCACAAGTCCCAAAATTTGCTGATCAGTTTTGAAACAATGTCCACACATTTAAAGCAAATGAACAATGTACATTTCAAGATGCTAATTGTCAGAATCTTAAAGATGCAACATTTGTACTTGTGAAAGAATAATTCTGTTGCCATGTTGGGTTGCTTTTACATTTCCTGTTGTTGTGTTTGTCATGAAATTTGTCTTCTTCTTTACTCATGTAATTAAACCTTTACTTCCCTATTCACTTCAATATACTCTTTCAAAAATGAAACATTCATTTTTATTGCTTGGGTAACATGTACTTCACCTTACTTAAATCTCCAGATCCAATAAAACAAACTCTTCTTGAAATTCTCAGTGCTGCAGCATTTGAAATCAGAAATCAGTCATTTTGATTGTTTCCCTTCTCTTCCTCAGAGGTGACTGCGACACCAAAGGAAACAACAGGCACAACCGTTATTGCTGCAACCACTCCAGCAGGTAACTATTGTCTTCTACCAGTAAACACCAGCAATTCTCTTCATACAACAATATCACCTTCTGTACAAATACCTGAGAAATGATTCACATTGAAACTTGCTGACATTAAGAAGATTTCTATGTTATGAGGCATTAATTGGATTTTATTTTATCTTCAGGAAAATTCACGACAACAGTGAAGCCAACACCAACAGGATCCACAACCAGTATCAAACCGGGTGAGTGAAACGATAGAAATTCACAAAAATGAACAAGTCTTTATGTTATATAATCATGATTTTCACCATCCCTACAATTTTTCATTAGAGTTCACAACAACAGTGAAGGAAACTACAGCTGGCTCCACACCAGGTCAGTAATGGCTTTGTTCAGTGTACAGCATCAAGATCAAAAACTATTTTTTTGCCATAAAATCCAGGTAAAGCTAATGTGATACTTAATTCCTCATATATAATGCATCCAATCTTAATAACGTGAGTGAGTTGTGAAAATAGTAACTTGTATAAAGCTCCATCAGAGTCATGAGGTCTCATGTACATGAGGACAAATGTGGTGTCTATGGTTATGGACCCCTCCATCGTTACTGGAACTTGTCAAGGGATTTCTCTCTTGACAGGTGATGTTCTTTGTTTTCATGACGTTTCTGTTTTGGATAAGTTTCCTGTTTCCTGAAAATATGAAAAGTTTCCCACACGTTCTCTTTGCCATTTTTTTGCAAACATTTTCAAGTTTTTAATTTTACTGCACCAGTTGAAATGCATCCTTGATTACTCCTTCTGTAGGGGTAATAAAATTCACTTTGTTGGTCTTGCCCAAGCTGAGGGATTTGAAATTGGAAATCAATCACATTGATTCATGTTTTTCCTTCTTCAAAAGTGACAACTTCACCAAAAGAAATTACTACCCCGACAGTTACTCCTGAAGCCACCACAACAGGTGAGTGAGATTCTGTATGAATACACACCAGTGGGTCTGATCACACCAGTACACATTCTCCCAGTTCAGGTTTCCCTCTCAGTTGTGTCTTCTGCCTGGTACTGTTGGTTCAGTATGGCTTCTCAGTTCATGACCTCTCAACTGAGTATTCTTGAAATAACATCGGTATCCCAACAAAATAACAATAATATCACTAAATCGTGGTGTTGGAAAAAGCTGGTAATAATTGGGGATTTGGAGTATACAAATACGAATTGGAATACATGCAATATGAAAGGCAACGAGGGCAAAAACATTTGTCCTGCATTCAGGAATACACATCCAGCCAGCACGTGACAGGACCAACAAAAACAGTTGCAATTCTGTACTTTCCTTTGGAACTTTAATCTGAGCAGTTGCTTTCAGTCTCATTGGGTAAACATTTTGGACATGGTGGTTATCAAAAAATTGTACTTACCTTCAATGTGAAAGGATAAAATTTGAACAGGAGTAAAATTTTCAAATGAGAGATCTTCAAAATTGTAATGCTACAATCAAAGAAAGCAACTTTCACTCCGAATACTCTAGTTTGATTTAGAGAGATACGCTGTAAAATTCTCAAATTGCTGGGAAATAACATACATTGTTTCATTCTTATTCAGAAGTGACCGTTTCACCAAAAGGAACAACCACCACAACAGTTATTGCTGAAACCACCGCAAAGGGTGAGTGTGATCCTCTATGAAGAAACCTCAGTCAGTCTGTTCACTTTCCACCAATTCAGATTATTTCAACGATCATCTGTTTCGCCAATCTTGAAGACACTGTCTATCGGTAGAATGTTTTAAAACATTAATCACATTACAATGCAGTGTTCCATTTGGGAATCACACAGTAAAATAGTCTAACTACAAACCACTGCAGTAATAGGTAGATTTTGAAGTGGCCGTACAATGTGTTTGATGTTTGCTCTTGTTCTCCCAAAGGAATCACAGCAACAGCAAAACCAACTGCAACCACATCCACAACCCAATCCACATCAGGTCAGTGATGCCTTCTTTTGATAACCAAACGCAGAATCTTGAACATTAATCATCGTTTCCCAGTTCCCAGAGCTCAGAGGGACATGATACTATTGTCCACAGATAGTTTTCCCAGACCTTGCAGAGAGTTGAATTATGTTTGAACAGAGTGCAAGCACGTGGAGAATTGTTATGTTTCATGTTTGTAAATGTCTCTGCTTATGTTAGACACTGCACAAGTCCCAAAATTTGCTGATCAGTTTTGAAACAATGTCCACACATTTAAAGCAAATGAACAATGTACATTTCAAGATGCTAAATGTCAGAATCTTAAAGATGCAACGTTTGTACTTGTGAAAGAATAATTCTGTTGCCATGTTGGGTTGCTTTTACATTTCCTGTTGTTGTGTTTGTCATGAAATTTGTCTTCTTCTTTACTCATGTAATTAAACCTTTACTTCCCTATTCACTTCAATATACTCTTTCAAAAATGAAACATTCATTTTTATTGCTTGGGTAACATGTACTTCACCTTACTTAAATCTCCAGATCCAATAAAACAAACTCTTCTTGAAATTCTCAGTGCTGTAGCATTTGAAATCAGAAATCAGTCATTTTGATTGTTTCCCTTCTCTTCCTCAGAGGTGACTGCGACACCAAAGGAAACAACAGGCACAACCGTTATTGCTGCAACCACTCCAGCAGGTAACTATTGTCTTCTACCAGTAAACACCAGCAATTCTCTTCATACAACAATATCACCTTCTGTACAAATACCTGAGAAATGATCCACATTGAAACTTGCTGACAATAAGAAGATTTCTATGTTATGAGGCATTAATTGGATTTTATTTTATCTTCAGGAAAATTCACGACAACAGTGAAGCCAACACCAACAGGATCCACAACCAGTATCAAACCGGGTGAGTGAAACGATAGAAATTCACAAAAATGAACAAGTCTTTATGTTATATTATCATGATTTTCACCATCCCTACAATTTTTCATTAGAGTTCACAACAACAGTGAAGGAAACTACAGCTGGCTCCACACCAGGTCAGTAATGGCTTTGTTCAGTGTACAGCATCAAGATCAAAAACTATTTTTTTGCCATAAAATCCAGGTAAAGCTAGGGTGATACTTAATTCCTCATATATAATGCATCCAATCTTAATAACGTGAGTGAGTTGTGAAAATAGTAACTTGTATAAAGCTCCATCAGAGTCATGAGGTCTCATGTACATGAGGACAAATGTGGTGTCTATGGTTATGGACCCCTCCATCGTTACTGGAACTTGTCAAGGGATTCTCTCTTGACAGGTGATGTTCTTTGTTTTCATGACGTTTCTGTTTTGGATACGTTTCCTGTTTCCTGAAAATATGAAAAGTTTCCCACACGTTCTCTTTGCCATTTTTTTGCAAACATTTTCAAGTTTTTAATTTTACTGCACCAGTTGAAATGCATCCTTGATTACTCCTTCTGTAGGGGTAATAAAATTCACTTTGTTGGTCTTGCCCAAGCTGAGGGATTTGAATATGGAAATCAATCACATTGATTCATGTTTTTCCTTCTTCAAAAGTGACAACTTCACCAAAAGAAATTACTACCCCGACAGTTACTCCTGAAGCCACCACAACAGGTGAGTGAGATTCTGTATGAATACACACCAGTGGGTCTGATCACACCAGTACACATTCTCCCAGTTCAGGTTTCCCTCTCAGTTGTGTCTTCTGCATGGTACTGTTGGTTCAGTATGGCTTCTCAGTTCATGACCTCTCAACTGAGTATTCTTTAAATAACATCGGTATCCCAACAAAATAACAATAATATCACTAAATCGTGGTGTGGGTAAAAGCTGGTAATAATTGGGGATTTGGAGTATACAAATACGAAGTGGAATACATGCAATATGAAAGGCAACGAGGGCAAAAACATTTGTCCTGCATTCAGGAATACACATCCAGCCAGCACGTGACAGGACCAATAAAAACAGTTGCAATTCTGTACTTTCCTTTGGAACTTTAATCTGAGCAGTTGCTTTCAGTCTCATTGGGTAAACATTTTGGACATGGTGGTTATCAAAAAATTGTACTTACCTTCAATGTGAAAGGATAAAATTTGAACAGGAGTAAAATTTTCAAATGAGAGATCTTCAAAATTGTAATGCTACAATCAAAGAAAGCAACTTTCACTCCGAATACTCTAGTTTGATTTAGAGAGATACGCTGTAAAATTCTCAAATTGCTGGGAAATAACATACATTGTTTCATTCTTATTCAGAAGTGACCGTTTCACCAAAAGGAACAACCACCACAACAGTTATTGCTGAAACCACCGCAAAGGGTGAGTGTGATCCTCTATGAAGAAACCTCAGTCAGTCTGTTCACTTTCCACCAATTCAGATTATTTCAACGATCATCTGTTTCGCCAATCTTGAAGACACTGTCTATCGGTAGAATGTTTTAAAACATTAATCACATTACAATGCAGTGTTCCATTTGGGAATCACACAGTAAAATAGTCTAACTACAAACCACTGCAGTAATAGGTAGATTTTGAAGTGGCCGTACAATGTGTTTGATGTTTGCTCTTGTTCTCCCAAAGGAATCACAGCAACAGCAAAACCAACTGCAACCACATCCACAACCCAATCCACATCAGGTCAGTGATGCCTTCTTTTGATAACCAAACGCAGAATCTTGAACATTAATCATCGTTTCCCAGTTCCCAGAGCTCAGAGGGACATGATACTATTGTCCACAGATAGTTTTCCCAGACCTTGCAGAGAGTTGAATTATGTTTGAACAGAGTGCAAGCACGTGGAGAATTGTTATGTTTCATGTTTGTAAATGTCTCTGCTTATGTTAGACACTGCACAAGTCCCAAAATTTGCTGATCAGTTTTGAAACAATGTCCACACATTTAAAGCAAATGAACAATGTACATTTCAAGATGCTAATTGTCAGAATCTTAAAGATGCAACGTTTGTACTTGTGAAAGAATAATTCTGTTGCCATGTTGGGTTGCTTTTACATTTCCTGTTGTTGTGTTTGTCATGAAATTTGTCTTCTTCTTTACTCATGTAATTAAACCTTTACTTCCCTATTCACTTCAATATACTCTTTCAAAAATGAAACATTCATTTTTATTGCTTGGGTAACATGTACTTCACCTTACTTAAATCTCCAGATCCAATAAAACAAACTCTTCTTGAAATTCTCAGTGCTGCAGCATTTGAAATCAGAAATCAGTCATTTTGATTGTTTCCCTTCTCTTCCTCAGAGGTGACTGCGACACCAAAGGAAACAACAGGCACAACCGTTATTGCTGCAACCACTCCAGCAGGTATCTATTGTCTTCTACCAGTAAACACCAGCAATTCTCTTCATACAACAATATCACCTTCTGTACAAATACCTGAGAAATGATTCACATTGAAACTTGCTGACATTAAGAAGATTTCTATGTTATGAGGCATTAATTGGATTTTATTTTATCTTCAGGAAAATTCACGACAACAGTGAAGCCAACACCAACAGGATCCACAACCAGTATCAAACCGGGTGAGTGAAACGATAGAAATTCACAAAAATGAACAAGTCTTTATGTTATATTATCATGATTTTCACCATCCCTACAATTTTTCATTAGAGTTCACAACAACAGTGAAGGAAACTACAGCTGGCTCCACACCAGGTCAGTAATGGCTTTGTTCAGTGTACAGCATCAAGATCAAAAACTATTTTTTTGCCATAAAATCCAGGTAAAGCTAATGTGATACTTAATTCCTCATATATAATGCATCCAATCTTAATAACGTGAGTGAGTTGTGAAAATAGTAACTTGTATAAAGCTCCATCAGAGTCATGAGGTCTCATGTACATGAGGACAAATGTGGTGTCTATGGTTATGGACCCCTCCATCGTTACTGGAACTTGTCAAGGGATTTCTCTCTTGACAGGTGATGTTCTTTGTTTTCATGACGTTTCTGTTTTGGATACGTTTCCTGTTTCCTGAAAATATGAAAAGTTTCCCACACGTTCTCTTTGCCATTTTTTTGCAAACATTTTCAAGTTTTTAATTTTACTGCACCAGTTGAAATGCATCCTTGATTACTCCTTCTGTAGGGGTAATAAAATTCACTTTGTTGGTCTTGCCCAAGCTGAGGGATTTGAATATGGAAATCAATCACATTGATTCATGTTTTTCCTTCTTCAAAAGTGACAACTTCACCAAAAGAAATTACTACCCCGACAGTTACTCCTGAAGCCACCACAACAGGTGAGTGAGATTCTGTATGAATACACACCAGTGGGTCTGATCACACCAGTACACATTCTCCCAGTTCAGGTTTCCCTCTCAGTTGTGTCTTCTGCATGGTACTGTTGGTTCAGTATGGCTTCTCAGTTCATGACCTCTCAACTGAGTATTCTTTAAATAACATCGGTATCCCAACAAAATAACAATAATATCACTAAATCGTGGTGTGGGAAAAAGCTGGTAATAATTGGGGATTTGGAGTATACAAATACGAAGTGGAATACATGCAATATGAAAGGCAACGAGGGCAAAAACATTTGTCCTGCATTCAGGAATACACATCCAGCCAGCACGTGACAGGACCAATAAAAACAGTTGCAATTCTGTACTTTCCTTTGGAACTTTAATCTGAGCAGTTGCTTTCAGTCTCATTGGGTAAACATTTTGGACATGGTGGTTATCAAAAAATTGTACTTACCTTCAATGTGAAAGGATAAAATTTGAACAGGAGTAAAATTTTCAAATGAGAGATCTTCAAAATTGTAATGCTACAATCAAAGAAAGCAACTTTCACTCCGAATACTCTAGTTTGATTTAGAGAGATACGCTGTAAAATTCTCAAATTGCTGGGAAATAACATACATTGTTTCATTCTTATTCAGAAGTGACCGTTTCACCAAAAGGAACAACCACCACAACAGTTATTGCTGAAACCACCGCAAAGGGTGAGTGTGATCCTCTATGAAGAAACCTCAGTCAGTCTGTTCACTTTCCACCAATTCAGATTATTTCAACGATCATCTGTTTCGCCAATCTTGAAGACACTGTCTATCGGTAGAATGTTTTAAAACATTAATCACATTACAATGCAGTGTTCCATTTGGGAATCACACAGTAAAATAGTCTAACTACAAACCACTGCAGTAATAGGTAGATTTTGAAGTGGCCGTACAATGTGTTTGATGTTTGCTCTTGTTCTCCCAAAGGAATCACAGCAACAGCAAAACCAACTGCAACCACATCCACAACCCAATCCACATCAGGTCAGTGATGCCTTCTTTTGATAACCAAACGCAGAATCTTGAACATTAATCATCGTTTCCCAGTTCCCAGAGCTCAGAGGGACATGATACTATTGTCCACAGATAGTTTTCCCAGACCTTGCAGAGAGTTGAATTATGTTTGAACAGAGTGCAAGCACGTGGAGAATTGTTATGTTTCATGTTTGTAAATGTCTCTGCTTATGTTAGACACTGCACAAGTCCCAAAATTTGCTGATCAGTTTTGAAACAATGTCCACACATTTAAAGCAAATGAACAATGTACATTTCAAGATGCTAATTGTCAGAATCTTAAAGATGCAACGTTTGTACTTGTGAAAGAATAATTCTGTTGCCATGTTGGGTTGCTTTTACATTTCCTGTTGTTGTGTTTGTCATGAAATTTGTCTTCTTCTTTACTCATGTAATTAAACCTTTACTTCCCTATTCACTTCAATATACTCTTTCAAAAATGAAACATTCATTTTTATTGCTTGGGTAACATGTACTTCACCTTACTTAAATCTCCAGATCCAATAAAACAAACTCTTCTTGAAATTCTCAGTGCTGCAGCATTTGAAATCAGAAATCAGTCATTTTGATTGTTTCCCTTCTCTTCCTCAGAGGTGACTGCGACACCAAAGGAAACAACAGGCACAACTGTTATTGCTGCAACCACTCCAGCAGGTAACTATTGTCTTCTATCAGTATACACCAGCAATTCTCTTCATACAACAATATCACCTTCTGTACAAATACCTGAGAAATGATTCACATTGAAACTTGCTGACATTCAGAAGATTTCTATGTTATGAGGCATTAATTGGATTTTATTTTATCTTCAGGAAAATTCACGACAACAGTGAAGCCAACACCAACAGGATCCACAACCAGTATCAAAACGGGTGAGTGAAACGATAGAAATTCACAAAAATGAACAAGTCTTTATGTTATATTATCATGATTTTCACCATCCCTACAATTTTTCATTAGAGTTCACAACAACAGTGAAGGAAACTACAGCTGGCTCCACACCAGGTCAGTAATGGCTTTGTTCAGTGTACAGCATCAAGATCAAAAACTATTTTTTTGCCATAAAATCCAGGTAAAGCTAGGGTGATACTTAATTCCTCATATATAATGCATCCAATCTTAATAACGTGAGTGAGTTGTGAAAATAGTAACTTGTATAAAGCTCCATCAGAGTCATGAGGTCTCATGTACATGAGGACAAATGTGGTGTCTATGGTTATGGACCCCTCCATCGTTACTGGAACTTGTCAAGGGATTCTCTCTTGACAGGTGATGTTCTTTGTTTTCATGACGTTTCTGTTTTGGATAAGATTCCTGTTTCCTGAAAATATGAAAAGTTTCCCACACGTTCTCTTTGCCATTTTTTTGCAAACATTTTCAAGTTTTTAATTTTACTGCACCAGTTGAAATGCATCCTTGATTACTCCTTCTGTAGGGGTAATAAAATTCACTTTGTTGGTCTTGCCCAAGCTGAGGGATTTGAAATTGGAAATCAATCACATTGATTCATGTTTTTCCTTCTTCAAAAGTGACAACTTCACCAAAAGAAATTACTACCCCGACAGTTACTCCTGAAGCCACCACAACAGGTGAGTGAGATTCTGTATGAATACACACCAGTGGGTCTGATCACACCAGTACACGTTCTCCCAGTTCAGGTTTCCCTCTCAGTTGTGTCTTCTGCATGGTACTGTTGGTTCAGTATGGCTTCTCAGTTCATGATCTCTCAACTGAGTATTCTTGAAATAACATCGGTATCCCAACAAAATAACAATAATATCACTAAATCGTGGTGTTGGAAAAAGCTGGTAATAATTGGGGATTTGGAGTATCCAAATACGAAGTGGAATACATGCAATATGAAAGGCAACGAGTGCAAAAACATTTGTCCTGCATTCAGGAATACACATCCAGCCAGCACGTGACAGGACCAATAAAAACAGTTGCAATTCTGTACTTTCCTTTGGAACTTTAATCTGAGCAGTTGCTTTCAGTCTCATTGGGTAAACATTTTGGACATGGTGGTTATCAAAAAATTGTACTTACCTTCAATGTGAAAGGATAAAATTTGAACAGGAGTAAAATTTTCAAATGAGAGATCTTCAAAATTGTAATGCTACAATCAAAGAAAGCAACTTTCACTCCGAATACTCTAGTTTGATTTAGAGAGATACGCTGTAAAATTCTCAAATTGCTGGGAAATAACATACATTGTTTCATTCTTATTCAGAAGTGACCGTTTCACCAAAAGGAACAACCACCACAACAGTTATTGCTGAAACCACCGCAAAGGGTGAGTGTGATCCTCTATGAAGAAACCTCAGTCAGTCTGTTCACTTTCCACCAATTCAGATTATTTCAACGATCATCTGTTTCGCCAATCTTGAAGACACTGTCTATCGGTAGAATGTTTTAAAACATTAATCACATTACAATGCAGTGTTCCATTTGGGAATCACACAGTAAAATAGTCTAACTACAAACCACTGCAGTAATAGGTAGATTTTGAAGTGGCCGTACAATGTGTTTGATGTTTGCTCTTGTTCTCCCAAAGGAATCACAGCAACAGCAAAACCAACTGCAACCACATCCACAACCCAATCCACATCAGGTCAGTGATGCCTTCTTTTGATAACCAAACGCAGAATCTTGAACATTAATCATCGTTTCCCAGTTCCCAGAGCTCAGAGGGACATGATACTATTGTCCACAGATAGTTTTCCCAGACCTTGCAGAGAGTTGAATTATGTTGGAACAGAGTGCAAGCACGTGGAGAATTGTTATGTTTCATGTTTGTAAATGTCTCTGCTTATGTTAGACACTGCACAAGTCCCAAAATTTGCTGATCAGTTTTGAAACAATGTCCACACATTTAAAGCAAATGAACAATGTACATTTCAAGATGCTAATTGTCAGAATCTTAAAGATGCAACGTTTGTACTTGTGAAAGAATAATTCTGTTGCCATGTTGGGTTGCTTTTACATTTCCTGTTGTTGTGTTTGTCATGAAATTTGTCTTCTTCTTTACTCATGTAATTAAACCTTTACTTCCCTATTCACTTCAATATACTCTTTCAAAAATGAAACATTCATTTTTATTGCTTGGGTAACATGTACTTCACCTTACTTAAATCTCCAGATCCAATAAAACAAACTCTTCTTGAAATTCTCAGTGCTGCAGCATTTGAAATCAGAAATCAGTCATTTTGATTGTTTCCCTTCTCTTCCTCAGAGGTGACTGCGACACCAAAGGTAACAACAGGCACAACTGTTATTGCTGCAACCACTCCAGCAGGTAACTATTGTCTTCTATCAGTATACACCAGCAATTCTCTTCATACAACAATATCACCTTCTGTACAAATACCTGAGAAATGATCCACATTGAAACTTGCTGACATTCAGAAGATTTCTATGTTATGAGGCATTAATTGGATTTTATTTTATCTTCAGGAAAATTCACGACAACAGTGAAGCCAACACCAACAGGATCCACAACCAGTATCAAAACGGGTGAGTGAAACGATAGAAATTCACAAAAATGAACAAGTCTTTATGTTATATTATCATGATTTTCACCATCCCTACAATTTTTCATTAGAGTTCACAACAACAGTGAAGGAAACTACAGCTGGCTCCACACCAGGTCAGTAATGGCTTTGTTCAGTGTACAGCATCAAGATCAAAAACTATTTTTTGCCATAAAATCCAGGTAAAGCTAGGGTGATACTTAATTCCTCATATATAATGCATCCAATCTTAATAACGTGAGTGAGTTGTGAAAATAGTAACTTGTATAAAGCTCCATCAGAGTCATGAGGTCTCATGTACATGAGGACAAATGTGGTGTCTATGGTTATGGACCCCTCCATCGTTACTGGAACTTGTCAAGGGATTCTCTCTTGACAGGTGATGTTCTTTGTTTTCATGACGTTTCTGTTTTGGATAAGATTCCTGTTTCCTGAAAATATGAAAAGTTTCCCACACCTTCTCTTTGCCATTTTTTTGCAAACATTTTCAAGTTTTTAATTTTACTGCACCAGTTGAAATGCATCCTTGATTACTCCTTCTGTAGGGGTAATAAAATTCACTTTGTTGGTCTTGCCCAAGCTGAGGGATTTGAAATTGGAAATCAATCACATTGATTCATGTTTTTCCTTCTTCAAAAGTGACAACTTCACCAAAAGAAATTACTACCCCGACAGTTACTCCTGAAGCCACCACAACAGGTGAGTGAGATTCTGTATGAATACACACCAGTGGGTCTGATCACACCAGTACACGTTCTCCCAGTTCAGGTTTCCCTCTCAGTTGTGTCTTCTGCATGGTACTGTTGGTTCAGTATGGCTTCTCAGTTCATGATCTCTCAACTGAGTATTCTTGAAATAACATCGGTATCCCAACAAAATAACAATAATATCACTAAATCGTGGTGTTGGAAAAAGCTGGTAATAATTGGGGATTTGAAGTATCCAAATACGAAGTGGAATACATGCAATATGAAAGGCAACGAGTGCAAAAACATTTGTCCTGCATTCAGGAATACACATCCAGCCAGCACGTGACAGGACCAATAAAAACAGTTGCAATTCTGTACTTTCCTTTGGAACTTTAATCTGAGCAGTTGCTTTCAGTCTCATTGGGTAAACATTTTGGACATGGTGGTTATCAAAAAATTGTACTTACCTTCAATGTGAAAGGATAAAATTTGAACAGGAGTAAAATTTTCAAATGAGAGATCTTCAAAATTGTAATGCTACAATCAAAGAAAGCAACTTTCACTCCGAATACTCTAGTTTGATTTAGAGAGATACGCTGTAAAATTCTCAAATTGCTGGGAAATAACATACATTGTTTCATTCTTATTCAGAAGTGACCGTTTCACCAAAAGGAACAACCACCACAACAGTTATTGCTGAAACCACCGCAAAGGGTGAGTGTGATCCTCTATGAAGAAACCTCAGTCAGTCTGTTCACTTTCCACCAATTCAGATTATTTCAACGATCATCTGTTTCGCCAATCTTGAAGACACTGTCTATCGGTAGAATGTTTTAAAACATTAATCACATTACAATGCAGTGTTCCATTTGGGAATCACACAGTAAAATAGTCTAACTACAAACCACTGCAGTAATAGGTAGATTTTGAAGTGGCCGTACAATGTGTTTGATGTTTGCTCTTGTTCTCCCAAAGGAATCACAGCAACAGCAAAACCAACTGCAACCACATCCACAACCCAATCCACATCAGGTAAGTGATGCCTTCTTTTGATAACCAAACACAGAATCTTGAACATTAATCATCGTTTCCCAGTTCCCAGAGCTCAGAGGGACATGATACTATTGTCCACAGATAGTTTTCCCAGACCTTGCAGAGAGTTGAATTATGTTTGAACAGAGTGCAAGCACGTGGAGAATTGTTATGTTTCATGTTTGTAAATGTCTCTGCTTATGTTAGACACTGCACAAGTCCCAAAATTTGCTGATCAGTTTTGAAACAATGTCCACACATTTAAAGCAAATGAACAATGTACATTTCAAGATGCTAATTGTCAGAATCTTAAAGATGCAACGTTTGTACTTGTGAAAGAATAATTCTGTTGCCATGTTGGGTTGCTTTTACATTTCCTGTTGTTGTGTTTGTCATGAAATTTGTCTTCTTCTTTACTCATGTAATTAAACCTTTACTTCCCTATTCACTTCAATATACTCTTTCAAAAATGAAACATTCATTTTTATTGCTTGGGTAACATGTACTTCACCTTACTTAAATCTCCAGATCCAATAAAACAAACTCTTCTTGAAATTCTCAGTGCTGCAGCATTTGAAATCAGAAATCAGTCATTTTGATTGTTTCCCTTCTCTTCCTCAGAGGTGACTGCGACACCAAAGGAAACAACAGGCACAACCGTTATTGCTGCAACCACTCCAGCAGGTAACTATTGTCTTCTACCAGTAAACACCAGCAATTCTCTTCATACAACAATATCACCTTCTGTACAAATACCTGAGAAATGATCCACATTGAAACTTGCTGACAATAAGAAGATTTCTATGTTATGAGGCATTAATTGGATTTTATTTTATCTTCAGGAAAATTCACGACAACAGTGAAGCCAACACCAACAGGATCCACAACCAGTATCAAACCGGGTGAGTGAAACGATAGAAATTCACAAAAATGAACAAGTCTTTATGTTATATTATCATGATTTTCACCATCCCTACAATTTTTCATTAGAGTTCACAACAACAGTGAAGGAAACTACAGCTGGCTCCACACCAGGTCAGTAATGGCTTTGTTCAGTGTACAGCATCAAGATCAAAAACTATTTTTTTGCCATAAAATCCAGGTAAAGCTAGGGTGATACTTAATTCCTCATATATAATGCATCCAATCTTAATAACGTGAGTGAGTTGTGAAAATAGTAACTTGTATAAAGCTCCATCAGAGTCATGAGGTCTCATGTACATGAGGACAAATGTGGTGTCTATGGTTATGGACCCCTCCATCGTTACTGGAACTTGTCAAGGGATTTCTCTCTTGACAGGTGATGTTCTTTGTTTTCATGACGTTTCTGTTTTGGATACGTTTCCTGTTTCCTGAAAATATGAAAAGTTTCCCACACGTTCTCTTTGCCATTTTATTGCAAACATTTTCAAGTTTTGAATTTTACTGCACCACTTGAAATGCATCCTTGATTACTCCTTCTGTAGGGGTAATAAAATTCACTTTGTTGGTCTTGCCCAAGCTGAGGGATTTGAAATTGGAAATCAATCACATTGATTCATGTTTTTCCTTCTTCAAAAGTGACAACTTCACCAAAAGAAATTACTACCCCGACAGTTACTCCTGAAGCCACCACAACAGGTGAGTGAGATTCTGTATGAATACACACCAGTGGGTCTGATCACACCAGTACACATTCTCCCAGTTCAGGTTTCCCTCTCAGTTGTGTCTTCTGCATGGTACTGTTGGTTCAGTATGGCTTCTCAGTTCATGACCTCTCAACTGAGTATTCTTTAAATAACATCGGTATCCCAACAAAATAACAATAATATCACTAAATCGTGGTGTGGGTAAAAGCTGGTAATAATTGGGGATTTGGAGTATACAAATACGAAGTGGAATACATGCAATATGAAAGGCAACGAGGGCAAAAACATTTGTCCTGCATTCAGGAATACACATCCAGCCAGCACGTGACAGGACCAATAAAAACAGTTGCAATTCTGTACTTTCCTTTGGAACTTTAATCTGAGCAGTTGCTTTCAGTCTCATTGGGTAAACATTTTGGACATGGTGGTTATCAAAAAATTGTACTTACCTTCAATGTGAAAGGATAAAATTTGAACAGGAGTAAAATTTTCAAATGAGAGATCTTCAAAATTGTAATGCTACAATCAAAGAAAGCAACTTTCACTCCGAATACTCTAGTTTGATTTAGAGAGATACGCTGTAAAATTCTCAAATTGCTGGGAAATAACATACATTGTTTCATTCTTATTCAGAAGTGACCGTTTCACCAAAAGGAACAACCACCACAACAGTTATTGCTGAAACCACCGCAAAGGGTGAGTGTGATCCTCTATGTAGAAACCTCAGTCAGTCTGTTCACTTTCCACCAATTCAGATTATTTCAACGATCATCTGTTTCGCCAATCTTGAAGACACTGTCTATCGGTAGAATGTTTTAAAACATTAATCACGTTACAATGCAGTGTTCCATTTGGGAATCACACAGTAAAATAGTCTAACTACAAACCACTGCGGTAATAGGTAGATTTTGAAGTGGCCGTACAATGTGTTTGATGTTTGCTCTTGTTCTCCCAAAGGAATCACAGCAACAGCAAAACCAACTGCAACCACATCCACAACCCAATCCACATCAGGTAAGTGATGCCTTCTTTTGATAACCAAACGCAGAATCTTGAACATTAATCATCGTTTCCCAGTTCCCAGAGCTCAGAGGGACATGATACTATTGTCCACAGATAGTTTTCCCAGACCTTGCAGAGAGTTGAATTATGTTGGAACAGAGTGCAAGCACGTGGAGAATTGTTATGTTTCATGTTTGTAAATGTCTCTGCTTATGTTAGACACTGCACAAGTCCCAAAATTTGCTGATCAGTTTTGAAACAATGTCCACACATTTAAAGCAAATGAACAATGTACATTTCAAGATGCTAATTGTCAGAATCTTAAAGATGCAACGTTTGTACTTGTGAAAGAATAATTCTGTTGCCATGTTGGGTTGCTTTTACATTTCCTGTTGTTGTGTTTGTCATGAAATTTGTCTTCTTCTTTACTCATGTAATTAAACCTTTACTTCCCTATTCACTTCAATATACTCTTTCAAAAATGAAACATTCATTTTTATTGCTTGGGTAACATGTACTTCACCTTACTTAAATCTCCAGATCCAATAAAACAAACTCTTCTTGAAATTCTCAGTGCTGCAGCATTTGAAATCAGAAATCAGTCATTTTGATTGTTTCCCTTCTCTTCCTCAGAGGTGACTGCGACACCAAAGGAAACAACAGGCACAACCATTATTGCTGCAACCACTCCAGCAGGTATCTATTGTCTTCTACCAGTAAACACCAGCAATTCTTTTCATACAACAATATCACCTTCTGTACAAATACCTGAGAAATGATCCACATTGAAACTTGCTGACATTAAGAAGATTTCTATGTTATGAGGCATTAATTGGATTTTATTTTATCTTCAGGAAAATTCACGACAACAGTGAAGCCAACACCAACAGGATCCACAACCAGTATCAAACCGGGTGAGTGAAACGATAGAAATTCACAAAAATGAACAAGTCTTTATGTTATATTATCATGATTTTCACCATCCCTACAATTTTTCATTAGAGTTCACAACAACAGTGAAGGAAACTACAGCTGGCTCCACACCAGGTCAGTAATGGCTTTGTTCAGTGTACAGCATCAAGATCAAAAACTATTTTTTTGCCATAAAATCCAGGTAAAGCTAATGTGATACTTAATTCCTCATATATAATGCATCCAATCTTAATAACGTGAGTGAGTTGTGAAAATAGTAACTTGTATAAAGCTCCATCAGAGTCATGAGGTCTCATGTACATGAGGACAAATGTGGTGTCTATGGTTATGGACCCCTCCATCGTTACTGGAACTTGTCAAGGGATTTCTCTCTTGACAGGTGATGTTCTTTGTTTTCATGACGTTTCTGTTTTGGATAAGATTCCTGTTTCCTGAAAATATGAAAAGTTTCCCACACCTTCTCTTTGCCATTTTTTTGCAAACATTTTCAAGTTTTTAATTTTACTGCACCAGTTGAAATGCATCCTTGATTACTCCTTCTGTAGGGGTAATAAAATTCACTTTGTTGGTCTTGCCCAAGCTGAGGGATTTGAAATTGGAAATCAATCACATTGATTCATGTTTTTCCTTCTTCAAAAGTGACAACTTCACCAAAAGAAATTACTACCCCGACAGTTACTCCTGAAGCCACCACAACAGGTGAGTGAGATTCTGTATGAATACACACCAGTGGGTCTGATCACACCAGTACACGTTCTCCCAGTTCAGGTTTCCCTCTCAGTTGTGTCTTCTGCATGGTACTGTTGGTTCAGTATGGCTTCTCAGTTCATGACCTCTCAACTGAGTATTCTTGAAATAACATCGGTATCCCAACAAAATAACAATAATATCACTAAATCGTGGTGTGGGAAAAAGCTGGTAATAATTGGGGATTTGGAGTATACAAATACGAAGTGGAATACATGCAATATGAAAGGCAACGAGGGCAAAAACATTTGTCCTGCATTCAGGAATACACATCCAGCCAGCACGTGACAGGACCAATAAAAACAGTTGCAATTCTGTACTTTCCTTTGGAACTTTAATCTGAGCAGTTGCTTTCAGTCTCATTGGGTAAACATTTTGGACATGGTGGTTATCAAAAAATTGTACTTACCTTCAATGTGAAAGGATAAAATTTGAACAGGAGTAAAATTTTCAAATGAGAGATCTTCAAAATTGTAATGCTACAATCAAAGAAAGCAACTTTCACTCCGAATACTCTAGTTTGATTTAGAGAGATACGCTGTAAAATTCTCAAATTGCTGGGAAATAACATACATTGTTTCATTCTTATTCAGAAGTGACCGTTTCACCAAAAGGAACAACCACCACAACAGTTATTGCTGAAACCACCGCAAAGGGTGAGTGTGATCCTCTATGAAGAAACCTCAGTCAGTCTGTTCACTTTCCACCAATTCAGATTATTTCAACGATCATCTGTTTCGCCAATCTTGAAGACACTGTCTATCGGTAGAATGTTTTAAAACATTAATCACATTACAATGCAGTGTTCCATTTGGGAATCACACAGTAAAATAGTCTAACTACAAACCACTGCAGTAATAGGTAGATTTTGAAGTGGCCGTACAATGTGTTTGATGTTTGCTCTTGTTCTCCCAAAGGAATCACAGCAACAGCAAAACCAACTGCAACCACATCCACAACCCAATCCACATCAGGTAAGTGATGCCTTCTTTTGATAACCAAACGCAGAATCTTGAACATTAATCATCGTTTCCCAGTTCCCAGAGCTCAGAGGGACATGATACTATTGTCCACAGATAGTTTTCCCAGACCTTGCAGAGAGTTGAATTATGTTGGAACAGAGTGCAAGCACGTGGAGAATTGTTATGTTTCATGTTTGTAAATGTCTCTGCTTATGTTAGACACTGCACAAGTCCCAAAATTTGCTGATCAGTTTTGAAACAATGTCCACACATTTAAAGCAAATGAACAATGTACATTTCAAGATGCTAATTGTCAGAATCTTAAAGATGCAACGTTTGTACTTGTGAAAGAATAATTCTGTTGCCATGTTGGGTTGCTTTTACATTTCCTGTTGTTGTGTTTGTCATGAAATTTGTCTTCTTCTTTACTCATGTAATTAAACCTTTACTTCCCTATTCACTTCAATATACTCTTTCAAAAATGAAACATTCATTTTAATTGCTTGGGTAACATGTACTTCACCTTACTTAAATCTCCAGATCCAATAAAACAAACTCTTCTTGAAATTCTCAGTGCTGCAGCATTTGAAATCAGAAATCAGTCATTTTGATTGTTTCCCTTCTCTTCCTCAGAGGTGACTGCGACACCAAAGGAAACAACAGGCACAACCATTATTGCTGCAACCACTCCAGCAGGTATCTATTGTCTTCTACCAGTAAACACCAGCAATTCTTTTCATACAACAATATCACCTTCTGTACAAATACCTGAGAAATGATCCACATTGAAACTTGCTGACATTAAGAAGATTTCTATGTTATGAGGCATTAATTGGATTTTATTTTATCTTCAGGAAAATTCACGACAACAGTGAAGCCAACACCAACAGGATCCACAACCAGTATCAAACCGGGTGAGTGAAACGATAGAAATTCACAAAAATGAACAAGTCTTTATGTTATATTATCATGATTTTCACCATCCCTACAATTTTTCATTAGAGTTCACAACAACAGTGAAGGAAACTACAGCTGGCTCCACACCAGGTCAGTAATGGCTTTGTTCAGTGTACAGCATCAAGATCAAAAACTATTTTTTTGCCATAAAATCCAGGTAAAGCTAATGTGATACTTAATTCCTCATATATAATGCATCCAATCTTAATAACGTGAGTGAGTTGTGAAAATAGTAACTTGTATAAAGCTCCATCAGAGTCATGAGGTCTCATGTACATGAGGACAAATGTGGTGTCTATGGTTATGGACCCCTCCATCGTTACTGGAACTTGTCAAGGGATTTCTCTCTTGACAGGTGATGTTCTTTGTTTTCATGACGTTTCTGTTTTGGATAAGATTCCTGTTTCCTGAAAATATGAAAAGTTTCCCACACCTTCTCTTTGCCATTTTTTTGCAAACATTTTCAAGTTTTTAATTTTACTGCACCAGTTGAAATGCATCCTTGATTACTCCTTCTGTAGGGGTAATAAAATTCACTTTGTTGGTCTTGCCCAAGCTGAGGGATTTGAAATTGGAAATCAATCACATTGATTCATGTTTTTCCTTCTTCAAAAGTGACAACTTCACCAAAAGAAATTACTACCCCGACAGTTACTCCTGAAGCCACCACAACAGGTGAGTGAGATTCTGTATGAATACACACCAGTGGGTCTGATCACACCAGTACACGTTCTCCCAGTTCAGGTTTCCCTCTCAGTTGTGTCTTCTGCATGGTACTGTTGGTTCAGTATGGCTTCTCAGTTCATGACCTCTCAACTGAGTATTCTTTAAATAACATCGGTATCCCAACAAAATAACAATAATATCACTAAATCGTGGTGTTGGAAAAAGCTGGTAATAATTGGGGATTTGGAGTATACAAATACGAAGTGGAATACATGCAATATGAAAGGCAACGAGGGCAAAAACATTTGTCCTGCATTCAGGAATACACATCCAGCCAGCACGTGACAGGACCAATAAAAACAGTTGCAATTCTGTACTTTCCTTTGGAACTTTAATCTGAGCAATTGCTTTCAGTCTCATTGGGTAAACATTTTGGACATGGTGGTTATCAAAAAATTGTACTTACCTTCAATGTGAAAGGATAAAATTTGAACAAGAGTAAAATTTTCAAATGAGAGATCTTCAAAATTGTAATGCTAAAATCAAAGAAAGCAACTTTCACTCCGAATACTCTAGTTTGATTTAGAGAGATACGCTGTAAAATTCTCAAATTGCTGGGAAATAACATACATTGTTTCATTCTTATTCAGAAGTGACCGTTTCACCAAAAGGAACAACCACCACAACAGTTGTTGCTGAAACCACCGCAAAGGGTGAGTGTGATCCTCTATGAAGAAACCTCAGTCAGTCTGTTCACTTTCCACCAATTCAGATTATTTCAACGATCATCTGTTTCGCCAATCTTGAAGACACTGTCTATCGGTAGAATGTTTTAAAACATTAATCACATTACAATGCAGTGTTCCATTTGGGAATCACACAGTAAAATAGTCTAACTACAAACCACTGCAGTAATAGGTAGATTTTGAAGTGGCCGTACAATGTGTTTGATGTTTGCTCTTGTTCTCCCAAAGGAATCACAGCAACAGCAAAACCAACTGCAACCACATCCACAACCCAATCCACATCAGGTAAGTGATGCCTTCTTTTGATAACCAAACGCAGAATCTTGAACATTAATCATCGTTTCCCAGTTCCCAGAGCTCAGAGGGACATGATACTATTGTCCACAGATAGTTTTCCCAGACCTTGCAGAGAGTTGAATTATGTTGGAACAGAGTGCAAGCACGTGGAGAATTGTTATGTTTCATGTTTGTAAATGTCTCTGCTTATGTTAGACACTGCACAAGTCCCAAAATTTGCTGATCAGTTTTGAAACAATGTCCACACATTTAAAGCAAATGAACAATGTACATTTCAAGATGCTAAATGTCAGAATCTTAAAGATGCAACGTTTGTACTTGTGAAAGAATAATTCTGTTGCCATGTTGGGTTGCTTTTACATTTCCTGTTGTTGTGTTTGTCATGAAATTTGTCTTCTTCTTTACTCATGTAATTAAACCTTTACTTCCCTATTCACTTCAATATACTCTTTCAAAAATGAAACATTCATTTTTATTGCTTGGGTAACATGTACTTCACCTTACTTAAATCTCCAGATCCAATAAAACAAACTCTTCTTGAAATTCTCAGTGCTGCAGCATTTGAAATCAGAAATCAGTCATTTTGATTGTTTCCCTTCTCTTCCTCAGAGGTGACTGCGACACCAAAGGAAACAACAGGCACAACCATTATTGCTGCAACCACTCCAGCAGGTAACTATTGTCTTCTACCAGTAAACACCAGCAATTCTCTTCATACAACAATATCACCTTCTGTACAAATACCTGAGAAATGATCCACATTGAAACTTGCTGACATTAAGAAGATTTCTATGTTATGAGGCATTAATTGGATTTTATTTTATCTTCAGGAAAATTCACGACAACAGTGAAGCCAACACCAACAGGATCCACAACCAGTATCAAACCGGGTGAGTGAAACGATAGAAATTCACAAAAATGAACAAGTCTTTATGTTATATTATCATGATTTTCACCATCCCTACAATTTTTCATTAGAGTTCACAACAACAGTGAAGGAAACTACAGCTGGCTCCACACCAGGTCAGTAATGGCTTTGTTCAGTGTACAGCATCAAGATCAAAAACTATTTTTTTGCCATAAAATCCAGGTAAAGCTAAGGTGATACTTAATTCCTCATATATAATGCATCCAATCTTAATAACGTGAGTGAGTTGTGAAAATAGTAACTTGTATAAAGCTCCATCAGAGTCATGAGGTCTCATGTACATGAGGACAAATGTGGTGTCTATGGTTATGGACCCCTCCATCGTTACTGGAACTTGTCAAGGGATTTCTCTCTTGACAGGTGATGTTCTTTGTTTTCATGACGTTTCTGTTTTGGATAAGATTCCTGTTTCCTGAAAATATGAAAAGTTTCCCACACCTTCTCTTTGCCATTTTTTTGCAAACATTTTCAAGTTTTTAATTTTACTGCACCAGTTGAAATGCATCCTTGATTACTCCTTCTGTAGGGGTAATAAAATTCACTTTGTTGGTCTTGCCCAAGCTGAGGGATTTGAAATTGGAAATCAATCACATTGATTCATGTTTTTCCTTCTTCAAAAGTGACAACTTCACCAAAAGAAATTACTACCCCGACAGTTACTCCTGAAGCCACCACAACAGGTGAGTGAGATTCTGTATGAATACACACCAGTGGGTCTGATCACACCAGTACACATTCTCCCAGTTCAGGTTTCCCTCTCAGTTGTGTCTTCTGCATGGTACTGTTGGTTCAGTATGGCTTCTCAGTTCATGACCTCTCAACTGAGTATTCTTTAAATAACATCGGTATCCCAACAAAATAACAATAATATCACTAAATCGTGGTGTTGGAAAAAGCTGGTAATAATTGGGGATTTGGAGTATACAAATACGAAGTGGAATACATGCAATATGAAAGGCAACGAGGGCAAAAACATTTGTCCTGCATTCAGGAATACACATCCAGCCAGCACGTGACAGGACCAACAAAAACAGTTGCAATTCTGTACTTTCCTTTGGAACTTTAATCTGAGCAATTGCTTTCAGTCTCATTGGGTAAACATTTTGGACATGGTGGTTATCAAAAAATTGTACTTACCTTCAATGTGAAAGGATAAAATTTGAACAAGAGTAAAATTTTCAAATGAGAGATCTTCAAAATTGTAATGCTAAAATCAAAGAAAGCAACTTTCACTCCGAATACTCTAGTTTGATTTACAGAGATACGCTGTAAAATTCTCAAATTGCTGGGAAATAACATACATTGTTTCATTCTTATTCAGAAGTGACCGTTTCACCAAAAGGAACAACCACCACAACAGTTGTTGCTGAAACCACCGCAAAGGGTGAGTGTGATCCTCTATGAAGAAACCTCAGTCAGTCTGTTCACTTTCCACCAATTCAGATTATTTCAACGATCATCTGTTTCGCCAATCTTGAAGACACTGTCTATCGGTAGAATGTTTTAAAACATTAATCACATTACAATGCAGTGTTCCATTTGGGAATCACACAGTAAAATAGTCTAACTACAAACCACTGCGGTAATAGGTAGATTTTGAAGTGGCCGTACAATGTGTTTGATGTTTGCTCTTGTTCTCCCAAAGGAATCACAGCAACAGCAAAACCAACTGCAACCACATCCACAACCCAATCCACATCAGGTAAGTGATGCCTTCTTTTGATAACCAAACGCAGAATCTTGAACATTAATCATCGTTTCCCAGTTCCCAGAGCTCAGAGGGACATGATACTATTGTCCACAGATAGTTTTCCCAGACCTTGCAGAGAGTTGAATTATGTTGGAACAGAGTGCAAGCACGTGGAGAATTGTTATGTTTCATGTTTGTAAATGTCTCTGCTTATGTTAGACACTGCACAAGTCCCAAAATTTGCTGATCAGTTTTGAAACAATGTCCACACATTTAAAGCAAATGAACAATGTACATTTCAAGATGCTAATTGTCAGAATCTTAAAGATGCAACGTTTGTACTTGTGAAAGAATAATTCTGTTGCCATGTTGGGTTGCTTTTACATTTCCTGTTGTTGTGTTTGTCATGAAATTTGTCTTCTTCTTTACTCATGTAATTAAACCTTTACTTCCCTATTCACTTCAATATACTCTTTCAAAAATGAAACATTCATTTTTATTGCTTGGGTAACATGTACTTCACCTTACTTAAATCTCCAGATCCAATAAAACAAACTCTTCTTGAAATTCTCAGTGCTGCAGCATTTGAAATCAGAAATCAGTCATTTTGATTGTTTCCCTTCTCTTCCTCAGAGGTGACTGCGACACCAAAGGAAACAACAGGCACAACCGTTATTGCTGCAACCACTCCAGCAGGTAACTATTGTCTTCTACCAGTAAACACCAGCAATTCTCTTCATACAACAATATCACCTTCTGTACAAATACCTGAGAAATGATCCACATTGAAACTTGCTGACAATAAGAAGATTTCTATGTTATGAGGCATTAATTGGATTTTATTTTATCTTCAGGAAAATTCACGACAACAGTGAAGCCAACACCAACAGGATCCACAACCAGTATCAAACCGGGTGAGTGAAACGATAGAAATTCACAAAAATGAACAAGTCTTTATGTTATATTATCATGATTTTCACCATCCCTACAATTTTTCATTAGAGTTCACAACAACAGTGAAGGAAACTACAGCTGGCTCCACACCAGGTCAGTAATGGCTTTGTTCAGTGTACAGCATCAAGATCAAAAACTATTTTTTTGCCATAAAATCCAGGTAAAGCTAGGGTGATACTTAATTCCTCATATATAATGCATCCAATCTTAATAACGTGAGTGAGTTGTGAAAATAGTAACTTGTATAAAGCTCCATCAGAGTCATGAGGTCTCATGTACATGAGGACAAATGTGGTGTCTATGGTTATGGACCCCTCCATCGTTACTGGAACTTGTCAAGGGATTCTCTCTTGACAGGTGATGTTCTTTGTTTTCATGACGTTTCTGTTTTGGATACGTTTCCTGTTTCCTGAAAATATGAAAAGTTTCCCACACCTTCTCTTTGCCATTTTTTTGCAAACATTTTCAAGTTTTTAATTTTACTGCACCACTTGAAATGCATCCTTGATTACTCCTTCTGTAGGGGTAATAAAATTCACTTTGTTGGTCTTGCCCAAGCTGAGGGATTTGAAATTGGAAATCAATCACATTGATTCATGTTTTTCCTTCTTCAAAAGTGACAACTTCACCAAAAGAAATTACTACCCCGACAGTTACTCCTGAAGCCACCACAACAGGTGAGTGAGATTCTGTATGAATACACACCAGTGGGTCTGATCACACCAGTACACATTCTCCCAGTTCAGGTTTCCCTCTCAGTTGTGTCTTCTGCATGGTACTGTTGGTTCAGTATGGCTTCTCAGTTCATGACCTCTCAACTGAGTATTCTTTAAATAACATCGGTATCCCAACAAAATAACAATAATATCACTAAATCGTGGTGTGGGTAAAAGCTGGTAATAATTGGGGATTTGGAGTATACAAATACGAAGTGGAATACATGCAATATGAAAGGCAACGAGGGCAAAAACATTTGTCCTGCATTCAGGAATACACATCCAGCCAGCACGTGACAGGACCAATAAAAACAGTTGCAATTCTGTACTTTCCTTTGGAACTTTAATCTGAGCAGTTGCTTTCAGTCTCATTGGGTAAACATTTTGGACATGGTGGTTATCAAAAAATTGTACTTACCTTCAATGTGAAAGGATTAAATTTGAACAGGAGTAAAATTTTCAAATGAGAGATCTTCAAAATTGTAATGCTACAATCAAAGAAAGCAACTTTCACTCCGAATACTCTAGTTTGATTTAGAGAGATACGCTGTAAAATTCTCAAATTGCTGGGAAATAACATACATTGTTTCATTCTTATTCAGAAGTGACCGTTTCACCAAAAGGAACAACCACCACAACAGTTATTGCTGAAACCACCGCAAAGGGTGAGTGTGATCCTCTATGTAGAAACCTCAGTCAGTCTGTTCACTTTCCACCAATTCAGATTATTTCAACGATCATCTGTTTCGCCAATCTTGAAGACACTGTCTATCGGTAGAATGTTTTAAAACATTAATCACATTACAATGCAGTGTTCCATTTGGGAATCACACAGTAAAATAGTCTAACTACAAACCACTGCGGTAATAGGTAGATTTTGAAGTGGCCGTACAATGTGTTTGATGTTTGCTCTTGTTCTCCCAAAGGAATCACAGCAACAGCAAAACCAACTGCAACCACATCCACAACCCAATCCACATCAGGTCAGTGATGCCTTCTTTTGATAACCAAACGCAGAACCTTGAACATTAATCATCGTTTCCCAGTTCCCAGAGCTCAGAGGGACATGATACTATTGTCCACAGATAGTTTTCCCAGACCTTGCAGAGAGTTGAATTATGTTGGAACAGAGTGCAAGCACGTGGAGAATTGTTATGTTTCATGTTTGTAAATGTCTCTGCTTATGTTAGACACTGCACAAGTCCCAAAATTTGCTGATCAGTTTTGAAACAATGTCCACACATTTAAAGCAAATGAACAATGTACATTTCAAGATGCTAATTGTCAGAATCTTAAAGATGCAACGTTTGTACTTGTGAAAGAATAATTCTGTTGCCATGTTGGGTTGCTTTTACATTTCCTGTTGTTGTGTTTGTCATGAAATTTGTCTTCTTCTTTACTCATGTAATTAAACCTTTACTTCCCTATTCACTTCAATATACTCTTTCAAAAATGAAACATTCATTTTAATTGCTTGGGTAACATGTACTTCATCTTACTTAAATCTCCAGATCCAATAAAACAAACTCTTCTTGAAATTCTCAGTGCTGCAGCATTTGAAATCAGAAATCAGTCATTTTGATTGTTTCCCTTCTCTTCCTCAGAGGTGACTGCGACACCAAAGGAAACAACAGGCACAACCGTTATTGCTGCAACCACTCCAGCAGGTAACTATTGTCTTCTACCAGTAAACACCAGCAATTCTCTTCATACAACAATATCACCTTCTGTACAAATACCTGAGAAATGATCCACATTGAAACTTGCTGACATTAAGAAGATTTCTATGTTATGAGGCATTAATTGGATTTTATTTTATCTTCAGGAAAATTCACGACAACAGTGAAGCCAACACCAACAGGATCCACAACCAGTATCAAACCGGGTGAGTGAAACGATAGAAATTCACAAAAATGAACAAGTCTTTATGTTATATTATCATGATTTTCACCATCCCTACAATTTTTCATTAGAGTTCACAACAACAGTGAAGGAAACTACAGCTGGCTCCACACCAGGTCAGTAATGGCTTTGTTCAGTGTACAGCATCAAGATCAAAAACTATTTTTTTGCCATAAAATCCAGGTAAAGCTAATGTGATACTTAATTCCTCATATATAATGCATCCAATCTTAATAACGTGAGTGAGTTGTGAAAATAGTAACTTGTATAAAGCTCCATCAGAGTCATGAGGTCTCATGTACATGAGGACAAATGTGGTGTCTATGGTTATGGACCCCTCCATCGTTACTGGAACTTGTCAAGGGATTTCTCTCTTGACAGGTGATGTTCTTTGTTTTCATGACGTTTCTGTTTTGGATAAGTTTCCTGTTTCCTGAAAATATGAAAAGTTTCCCACACCTTCTCTTTGCCATTTTTTTGCAAACATTTTCAAGTTTTTAATTTTACTGCACCAGTTGAAATGCATCCTTGATTACTCCTTCTGTAGGGGTAATAAAATTCACTTTGTTTGTCTTGCCCAAGCTGAGGGATTTGAAATTGGAAATCAATCACATTGATTCATGTTTTTCCTTCTTCAAAAGTGACAACTTCACCAAAAGAAATTACTACCCCGACAGTTACTCCTGAAGCCACCACAACAGGTGAGTGAGATTCTGTATGAATACACACCAGTGGGTCTGATCACACCAGTACACATTCTCCCAGTTCAGGTTTCCCTCTCAGTTGTGTCTTCTGCATGGTACTGTTGGTTCAGTATGGCTTCTCAGTTCATGACCTCTCAACTGAGTATTCTTTAAATAACATCGGTATCCCAACAAAATAACAATAATATCACTAAATCGTGGTGTTGGAAAAAGCTGGTAATAATTGGGGATTTGGAGTATACAAATACGAAGTGGAATACATGCAATATGAAAGGCAACGAGGGCAAAAACATTTGTCCTGCATTCAGGAATACACATCCAGCCAGCACGTGACAGGACCAATAAAAACAGTTGCAATTCTGTACTTTCCTTTGGAACTTTAATCTGAGCAATTGCTTTCAGTCTCATTGGGTAAACATTTTGGACATGGTGGTTATCAAAAAATTGTACTTACCTTCAATGTGAAAGGATAAAATTTGAACAAGAGTAAAATTTTCAAATGAGAGATCTTCAAAATTGTAATGCTATAATCAAAGAAAGCAACTTTCACTCCGAATACTCTAGTTTGATTTAGAGAGATACGCTGTAAAATTCTCAAATTGCTGGGAAATAACATACATTGTTTCATTCTTATTCAGAAGTGACCGTTTCACCAAAAGGAACAACCACCACAACAGTTGTTGCTGAAACCACCGCAAAGGGTGAGTGTGATCCTCTATGAAGAAACCTCAGTCAGTCTGTTCACTTTCCACCAATTCAGATTATTTCAACGATCATCTGTTTCGCCAATCTTGAAGACACTGTCTATCGGTAGAATGTTTTAAAACATTAATCACATTACAATGCAGTGTTCCATTTGGGAATCACACAGTAAAATAGTCTAACTACAAACCACTGCAGTAATAGGTAGATTTTGAAGTGGCCGTACAATGTGTTTGATGTTTGCTCTTGTTCTCCCAAAGGAATCACAGCAACAGCAAAACCAACTGCAACCACATCCACAACCCAATCCACATCAGGTCAGTGATGCCTTCTTTTGATAACCAAACGCAGAATCTTGAACATTAATCATCGTTTCCCAGTTCCCAGAGCTCAGAGGGACATGATACTATTGTCCACAGATAGTTTTCCCAGACCTTGCAGAGAGTTGAATTATGTTTGAACAGAGTGCAAGCACGTGGAGAATTGTTATGTTTCATGTTTGTAAATGTCTCTGCTTATGTTAGACACTGCACAAGTCCCAAAATTTGCTGATCAGTTTTGAAACAATGTCCACACATTTAAAGCAAATGAACAATGTACATTTCAAGATGCTAATTGTCAGAATCTTAAAGATGCAACGTTTGTACTTGTGAAAGAATAATTCTGTTGCCATGTTGGGTTGCTTTTACATTTCCTGTTGTTGTGTTTGTCATGAAATTTGTCTTCTTCATTACTCATGTAATTAAACCTTTACTTCCCTATTCACTTCAATATACTCTTTCAAAAATGAAACATTCATTTTTATTGCTTGGGTAAAATGTACTTCACCTTACTTAAATCTCCAGATCCAATAAAACAAACTCTTCTTGAAATTCTCAGTGCTGCAGCATTTGAAATCAGAAATCAGTCATTTTGATTGTTTCCCTTCTCTTCCTCAGAGGTGACTGCGACACCAAAGGAAACAACAGGCACAACCGTTATTGCTGCAACCACTCCAGCAGGTAACTATTGTCTTCTACCAGTAAACACCAGCAATTCTCTTCATACAACAATATCACCTTCTGTACAAATACCTGAGAAATGATTCACATTGAAACTTGCTGACATTAAGAAGATTTCTATGTTATGAGGCATTAATTGGATTTTATTTTATCTTCAGGAAAATTCACGACAACAGTGAAGCCAACACCAACAGGATCCACCACCAGTATCAAACCGGGTGAGTGAAACGATAGAAATTCACAAAAATGAACAAGTCTTTATGTTATATTATCATGATTTTCACCATCCCTACAATTTTTCATTAGAGTTCACAACAACAGTGAAGGAAACTACAGCTGGCTCTACACCAGGTCAGTAATGGCTTTGTTCAGTGTACAGCATCAAGATCAAAAACTATTTTTTTGCCATAAAATCCAGGTAAAGCTAAGGTGATACTTAATTCCTCATATATAATGCATCCAATCTTAATAACGTGAGTGAGTTGTGAAAATAGTAACTTGTATAAAGCTCCATCAGAGTCATGAGGTCTCATGTACATGAGGACAAATGTGGTGTCTATGGTTATGGACCCCTCCATCGTTACTGGAACTTGTCAAGGGATTTCTCTCTTGACAGGTGATGTTCTTTGTTTTCATGACGTTTCTGTTTTGGATAAGTTTCCTGTTTCCTGAAAATATGAAAAGTTTCCCACACCTTCTCTTTGCCATTTTTTTGCAAACATTTTCAAGTTTTGAATTTTACTGCACCACTTGAAATGCATCCTTGATTACTCCTTCTGTAGGGGTAATAAAATTCACTTTGTTGGTCTTGCCCAAGCTGAGGGATTTGAAATTGGAAATCAATCACATTGATTCATGTTTTTCCTTCTTCAAAAGTGACAACTTCACCAAAAGAAATTACTACCCCGACAGTTAGTCCTGAAACCACCACAACAGGTGAGTGAGATTCTGTATGAATACACACCAGTGGGTCTGATCACACCAGTACACATTCTCCCAGTTCAGGTTTCCCTCTCAGTTGTGTCTTCTGCATGGTACTGTTGGTTCAGTATGGTTTCTCAGTTCATTACCTCTGAACTGAGTATTCTTTAAATAGCATCGGTATCCCAACAAAATAACAATAATATCACTAAATCGTGGTGTGGGAGAAAGCTGGTAATAATTGGGGATTTGGAGTATACAAATACGAAGTGGAATACATGCAATATGAAAGGCAACGAGGGCAAAAACATTTGTCCTGCATTCAGGAATACACATCCAGCCAGCACGTGACAGGACCAATAAAAACAGTTGCAATTCTGTACTTTCCTTTGGAACTTTAATCTGAGCAGTTGCTTTCAGTCTCATTGGGTAAACATTTTGGACATGGTGGTTATCAAAAAATTGTACTTACCTTCAATGTGAAAGGATAAAATTTGAACTGGAGTAAAATTTTCAAATGAGAGATCTTCAAAATTATAACGCTACAATCAAAGAAAGCAACTTTCACTCCGAATACTCTAGTTTGATTTAGAGAGATACGTTGTAAAATTCTCAAATTGCAGGGAAATAGCATACATTGTTTCATTCTTATTCAGAAGTGACCGTTTCACCAAAAGGAACAACCACCACAACAGTTATTGCTGAAACCACCGCAAAGGGTGAGTGTGATCCTCTATGAAGAAACCTCAGTCAGTCTGTTCACTTTCCACCAATTCAGATTATTTCAACGATCATCTGTTTTGCCAATCTTGAAGCCACTGTCTATCGGTAGAATGTTTTAAAACATTAATCACATTACAATGCAGTGTTCCATTTGAGAATCACACAGTAAAATAGTCTAACTACAAACCACTGCAGTAATAGGTAGATTTTGAAGTGGCCGTACAATGTGTTTGATGTTTGCTCTTGTTCTCCCAAAGGAATCACAGCAACAGCAAAACCAACTGCAACCACATCCACAACTCAATCCACATCAGGTAAGTGATGCCTTCTTTTGATAACCAAACGCAGAATCTTGAACATTAATCATCGTTTCCCAGTTCCCAGAGCTCAGAGGGACATGATACTATTGTCCACAGATAGATTTCCCAGACCTTGCAGAGAGTTGAATTATGTTTGAACAGAGTGCAAGCACGTGGAGAATTGTTATGTTTCATGTTTGTAAATGTCTCTGCTTATGTTAGACACTGCACAAGTCCCAAAATTTGCTGATCAGTTTTGAAACAATGTCCACACATTTAAAGCAAATGAACAATGTACATTTCAAGATGCTAATTGTCAGAATCTTAAAGATGCAACGTTTGTACTTGTGAAAGAATAATTCTGTTGCCATGTTGGGTTGCTTTTACATTTCCTGTTGTTGTGTTTGTCATGAAATTTGTCTTCTTCATTACTCATCTAATTAAACCTTAACTTCCCTATTCACTTCAATATACTCTTTCAAAAATGAAACATTCATTTTAATTGCTTGAGTAACATGTACTTCACCTTACTTAAATCTCCAGATCCAATAAAACAAACTCTTCTTGAAATTCTCAGTGCTGCAGCATTTGAAATCAGAAATCAGTCATTTTGATTGTTTCCCTTCTCTTCCTCAGAGGTGACTGCGACACCAAAGGAAACAACAGGCACAACCGTTATTGCTGCAACCACTCCAGCAGGTAACTATTGTCTTCTATCAGTATACACCAGCAATTCTCTTCATACAACAATATCACCTTCTGTACAAATACCTGAGAAATGATCCAACTTGAAACTTGCTGACAATAAGAAGATTTATCTGTAATGAGGCATTAATTGGATTTTATTTTATCTTCAGGAAAATTCACGACAACAGTGAAGCCAACACCAACAGGATCCACAACCAGTATCAAACCGGGTGAGTGAAACGATAGAAATTCACAAAAATGAACAAGTCTTTATGTTATATTATCATGATTTTCACCATCCCTACAATTTTTCATTAGAGTTCACAACAACAGTGAAGGAAACTACAGCTGGCTCCACACCAGGTCAGTAATGGCTTTGTTCAGTGTACAGCATCAAGATCAAAAACTATTTTTTTGCCATAAAATCCAGGTAAAGCTAATGTGATACTTAATTCCTCATATATAATGCATCCAATCTTAATAACGTGAGTGAGTTGTGAAAATAGTAACTTGTATAAAGCTCCATCAGAGTCATGAGGTCTCATGTACATGAGGACAAATGTGGTGTCTATGGTTATGGACCCCTCCATCGTTACTGGAACTTGTCAAGGGATTTCTCTCTTGACAGGTGATGTTCTTTGTTTTCATGACGTTTCTGTTTTGGATAAGTTTCCTGTTTCCTGAAAATATGAAAAGTTTCCCACACCTTCTCTTTGCCATTTTTTTGCAAACATTTTCAAGTTTTTAATTTTACTGCACCAGTTGAAATGCATCCTTGATTACTCCTTCTGTAGGGGTAATAAAATTCACTTTGTTTGTCTTGGCCAAGCTGAGGGATTTGAAATTGGAAATCAATCACATTGATTCATGTTTTTCCTTCTTCAAAAGTGACAACTTCACCAAAAGAAATTACTACCCCGACAGTTACTCCTGAAGCCACCACAACAGGTGAGTGAGATTCTGTATGAATACACACCAGTGGGTCTGATCACACCAGTACACATTCTCCCAGTTCAGGTTTCCCTCTCAGTTGTGTCTTCTGCATGGTACTGTTGGTTCAGTATGGCTTCTCAGTTCATGACCTCTCAACTGAGTATTCTTTAAATAACATCGGTATCCCAACAAAATAACAATAATATCACTAAATCGTGGTGTTGGAAAAAGCTGGTAATAATTGGGGATTTGGAGTATACAAATACGAAGTGGAATACATGCAATATGAAAGGCAACGAGGGCAAAAACATTTGTCCTGCATTCAGGAATACACATCCAGCCAGCACGTGACAGGACCAATAAAAACAGTTGCAATTCTGTACTTTCCTTTGGAACCTTAATCTGAGCAATTGCTTTCAGTCTCCTTGGGTAAACATTTTGGACATGGTGGTTATCAAAAAATTGTACTTACCTTCAATGTGAAAGGATAAAATTTGAACAAGAGTAAAATTTTCAAATGAGAGATCTTCAAAATTGTAATGCTATAATCAAAGAAAGCAACTTTCACTCCGAATACTCTAGTTTGATTTAGAGAGATACGCTGTAAAATTCTCAAATTGCTGGGAAATAACATACATTGTTTCATTCTTATTCAGAAGTGACCGTTTCACCAAAAGGAACAACCACCACAACAGTTGTTGCTGAAACCACCGCAAAGGGTGAGTGTGATCCTCTATGAAGAAACCTCAGTCAGTCTGTTCACTTTCCACCAATTCAGATTATTTCAACGATCATCTGTTTCGCCAATCTTGAAGACACTGTCTATCGGTAGAATGTTTTAAAACATTAATCACATTACAATGCAGTGTTCCATTTGGGAATCACACAGTAAAATAGTCTAACTACAAACCACTGCAGTAATAGGTAGATTTTGAAGTGGCCGTACAATGTGTTTGATGTTTGCTCTTGTTCTCCCAAAGGAATCACAGCAACAGCAAAACCAACTGCAACCACATCCACAACCCAATCCACATCAGGTCAGTGATGCCTTCTTTTGATAACCAAACGCAGAACCTTGAACATTAATCATCGTTTCCCAGTTCCCAGAGCTCAGAGGGACATGATACTATTGTCCACAGATAGTTTTCCCAGACCTTGCAGAGAGTTGAATTATGTTTGAACAGAGTGCAACCACGTGGAGAATTGTAATGTTTCATGTTTGTAAATGTCTCTGCTTATGTTAGACACTTCACAAGTCCCAAAATTTGCTGATCAGTTTTGAAAGAATGTCCACACATCTAAAGCAAGTGAACAATGTACATTTCAAGATGCTAATTGTCAGAATCTTAAAGATGCAACGTTTGTACTTGTGAAAGAATAATTCTGTTGCCATGTTGGGTTGCTTTTACATTTCCTGTTGTTGTGTTTGTCATGAAATTTGTCTTCTTCTTTACTCATGTAATTAAACCTTTACTTCCCTATTCACTTCAATATACTCTTTCAAAAATGAAACATTCATTTTTATTGCTTGGGTAACATTTACTTCACCTTACTTAAATCTCCAGATCCAATAAAACAAACTCTTCTTGAAATTCTCAGTGCTGCAGCATTTGAAATCAGAAATCAGTCATTTTGATTGTTTCCCTTCTCTTCCTCAGAGGTGACTGCGACACCAAAGGAAACAACAGGCACAACCGTTATTGCTGCAACCACTCCAGCAGGTATCTATTGTCTTCTACCAGTATACACCAGCAATTCTCTTCATACAACAATATCACCTTCTGTACAAATACCTGAGAAATGATCCACATTGAAACTTGCTGACAATAAGAAGATTTATATGTTATGAGGCATTAATTGGATTTTATTTTATCTTCAGGAAAATTCACGACAACAGTGAAGCCAACACCAACAGGATCCACCACCAGTATCAAACCGGGTGAGTAAAACGATAGAAATTCACAAAAATGAACAAGTCTTTATGTTATATTATCATGATTTTCACCATCCCTACAATTTTTCATTAGAGTTCACAACAACAGTGAAGGAAACTACAGCTGGCTCTACACCAGGTCAGTAATGGCTTTGTTCAGTGTACAGCATCAAGATCAAAAACTATTTTTTTGCCATAAAATCCAGGTAAAGCTAAGGTGATACTTAATTCCTCATATATAATGCATCCAATCTTAATAACGTGAGTGAGTTGTGAAAATAGTAACTTGTATAAAGCTCCATCAGAGTCATGAGGTCTCATGTACATGAGGACAAATGTGGTGTCTATGGTTATGGACCCCTCCATCGTTACTGGAACTTGTCAAGGGATTTCTCTCTTGACAGGTGATGTTCTTTGTTTTCATGACGTTTCTGTTTTGGATAAGTTTCCTGTTTCCTGAAAATATGAAAAGTTTCCCACACCTTCTCTTTGCCATTTTTTTGCAAACATTTTCAAGTTTTTTATTTTACTGCACCACTTGAAATGCATCCTTGATTACTCCTTCAGTAGGGGTAATAAAATTCACTTTGTTGGTCTTGCCCAAGCTGAGGGATTTGAAATTGGAAATCAATCACATTGATTCATGTTTTTCCTTCTTCAAAAGTGACAACTTCACCAAAAGAAATTACTACCCCGACAGTTCGTCCTGAAACCACCACAACAGGTGAGTGAGATTCTGTATGAATACACACCAGTGGGTCTGATCACACCAGTACACATTCTCCCAGTTCAGGTTTCCCTCTCAGTTGTGTCTTCTGCATGGTACTGTTGGTTCAGTATGGTTTCTCAGTTCATGACCTCTGAACTGAGTATTCTTTAAATAGCATCGGTATCCCAACAAAATAACAATAATATCACTAAATCGTGGTGTGGGAGAAAGCTGGTAATAATTGGGGATTTGGAGTATACAAATACGAAGTGGAATACATGCAATATGAAAGGCAACGAGGGCAAAAACATTTGTCCTGCATTCAGGAATACACATCCAGCCAGCACGTGACAGGACCAATAAAAACAGTTGCAATTCTGTACTTTCCTTTGGAACTTTAATCTGAGCAGTTGCTTTCAGTCTCATTGGGTAAACATTTTGGACATGGTGGTTATCAAAAAATTGTACTTACCTTCAATGTGAAAGGATCAAATTTGAACTGGAGTAAAATTTTCAAATGAGAGATCTTCAAAATTATAACGCTACAATCAAAGAAAGCAACTTTCACTCCGAATACTCTAGTTTGATTTAGAGAGATACGTTGTAAAATTCTCAAATTGCAGGGAAATAGCATACATTGTTTCATTCTTATTCAGAAGTGACCGTTTCACCAAAAGGAACAACCACCACAACAGTTATTGCTGAAACCACCGCAAAGGCTGAGTGTGATCCTCTATGAAGAAACCTCAGTCAGTCTGTTCACTTTCCACCAATTCAGATTATTTCAACGATCATCTGTTTTGCCAATCTTGAAGCCACTGTCTATCGGTAGAATGTTTTAAAACATTAATCACATTACAATGCAGTGTTCCATTTGAGAATCACACAGTAAAATAGTCTAACTACAAACCACTGCAGTAATAGGTTGATTTTGAAGTGGCCGTACAATGTGATTGATGTTTGCTCTTGTTCTCCCAAAGGAATCACAGCAACAGCAAAACCAACTGCAACCACATCCACAACCCAATCCACATCAGGTCAGTGATGCCTTCTTTTGATAACCAAACGCAGAACCTTGAACATTAATCATCGTTTCCCAGTTCCCAGAGCTCAGAGGGACATGATACTATTGTCCACAGATAGTTTTCCCAGACCTTGCAGAGAGTTGAATTATGTCTGAACAGAGTGCAAGCACGTGGAGAATTGTTATGTTTCATGTTTGTAAATGTCTCTGCTTATGTTAGACACTGCACAAGTCCCAAAATTTGCTGATCAGTTTTGAAACAATGTCCACACATTTAAAGCAAATGAACAATGTACATTTCAAGATGCTAATTGTCAGAATCTTAAAGATGCAACGTTTGTACTTGTGAAAGAATAATTCTGTTGCCATGTTGGGTTGCTTTTACATTTCCTGTTGTTGTGTTTGTCATGAAATTTGTCTTCTTCATTACTCATCTAATTAAACCTTAACTTCCCTATTCACTTCAATATACTCTTTCAAAAATGAAACATTCATTTTAATTGCTTGAGTAACATGTACTTCACCTTACTTAAATCTCCAGATCCAATAAAACAAACTCTTCTTGAAATTCTCAGTGCTGCAGCATTTGAAATCAGAAATCAGTCATTTTGATTGTTTCCCTTCTCTTCCTCAGAGGTGACTGCGACACCAAAGGAAACAACAGGCACAACCGTTATTGCTGCAACCACTCCAGCAGGTATCTATTGTCTTCTACCAGTATACACCAGCAATTCTCTTCATACAACAATATCACCTTCTGTACAAATACCTGAGAAATGATCCAACTTGAAACTTGCTGACAATAAGAAGATTTATCTGTAATGAGGCATTAATTGATTTTATTTTATCTTCAGGAAAATTCACGACAACAGTGAAGCCAACACCAACAGGATCCACAACCAGTATCAAACCGGGTGAGTGAAACGATAGAAATTCACAAAAATGAACAAGTCTTTATGTTATATTATTGTGATTTTCACCATCCCTACAATTTTTCATTAGAGTTCACAACAACAGTGAAGGAAACTACAGCTGGCTCCACACCAGGTCAGTAATGGCTTTGTTCAGTGTACAGCATCAAGATCAAAAGCTATTTTTTGGCAATAAAATCCAGGTAAAGCTAAGGTGATACTTAATTCATCATATATAATGCATCCAATCTTAATAACGTGAGTGAGTTGTGAAAATAGTAACTTGTATAAAGCTCCATCAGAGTCATGAGGTCTCATGTACATGAGGACAAATGTGGTGTCTATGGTTATGGACCCCTCCATCGTTACTGGAACTTGTCAAGGGATTTCTCTCTTGACAGGTGATGTTCTTTGTTTTCATGATGTTTCTGTTTTGGATAAGTTTCCTGTTTCCTGAAAATATGAAAAGTTTCCCACACGTTCTCTTTGCCATTTTTTTGCAAACATTTTCAAGTTTTTAATTTTACTGCACCAGTTGAAATGCATCCTTGATTACTCCTTCTGTAGGGGTAATAAAATTCACTTTGTTGGTCTTGCCCAAGCTGAGGGATTTGAAATTGGAAATCAATCACATTGATTCATGTTTTTCCTTCTTCAAAAGTGACAACTTCACCAAAAGAAATTACTACCCCGACAGTTACTCCTGAAGCCACCACAACAGGTGAGTGAGATTCTGTATGAATACACACCAGTGGGTCTGATCACACCAGTACACATTCTCCCAGTTCAGGTTTCCCTCTCAGTTGTGTCTTCTGCATGGTACTGTTGGTTCAGTATGGTTTCTCAGTTCATGACCTCTCAACTGAGTATTCTTTAAATAGCATCGGTATCCCAACAAAATAACAATAATATCACTAAATCGTGGTGTGGGAAAAAGCTGGTAATAATTGGGGATTTGGAGTATACAAATACGAAGTGGAATACATGCAATATGAAAGGCAACGAGGGCAAAAACATTTGTCCTGCATTCAGGAATACACATCCAGCCAGCACATGACAGGACCAATAAAAACAGCTGCAATTCTGTACTTTCCTTTGGAACATTAATCTGAGCAGTTGCTTTCAGTCACATTGGGTAAACATTTTGGACATGGTGGTTATCAAACAATTGTACTTACCTTCAATGTGAAAGGATCAAATTTGAACAGGAGTAAAATTTTCAAATGAGAGATCTTCAAAATTATAACGCTGCAATCAAAGAAAGCAACTTTCACTCCGAATACTCTAGTTTGATTTAGAGAGATACGCTGTAAAATTCTCAAATTGCTGGGAAATAACATACATTGTTTCATTCTTATTCAGAAGTGACCGTTTCACCAAAAGGAACAACCACCACAACAGTTGTTGCTGAAACCACCGCAAAGGGTGAGTGTGATCCTCTATGAAGAAACCTCAGTCAGTCTGTTCACTTTCCACCAATTCAGATTATTTCAACGATCATCTGTTTCGCCAATATTGAAGACACTGTCAATTGGTAGAATGTTTTAAAACATTAATCACATTACAATGCAGTATTCCATTTGAGAATCACACAGTAAAATAGTCTAACTATAAACCACTGCAGTAATAGGTAGATTTTGAAGTGGCCGTACAATGTGTTTGATGTTTGCTCTTGTTCTCCCAAAGGAATCACAGCAACAGCAAAACCAACTGCAACCACATCCACAACCCAATCCACATCAGGTCAGTGATGCCTTCTTTTGATAACCAAACGCAGAATCTTGAACATTAATCATCGTTTCTCAGTTCCCAGAGCTCAGAGGGACATGATACTATTGTCCACAGATAGTTTTCCCAGACCTTGCAGAGAGTTGAACAGAGGGCAAGCATGCGGAGAATTGTTATGTTTCATGTTTGTAAATGTCTCTGCTTATGTTAGACACTGCACAAGTCCCAAAATTTGCTGATCAGTTTTGAAACAATGTCCACACATTTAAAGCAAATGAACAATGTACATTTCAAGATGCTAATTGTCAGAATCTTGAAGATGCAACGTTTGTACTTGTGAAAGAATAATTCTGTTGCCATGTTGGGTTGCTTTTACATTTCCTGTTGTTGTGTTTGTCATGAAATTTGTCTTCTTCATTACTCATGTAATTAAACCTTTACTTCCCTATTCACTTCAATATACTCTTTCAAAAATGAAACATTCATTTTAATTGCTTGGGTAACATGTACTTCACCTTACTTAAATCTCCAGATCCAATAAGTTCAATGTTTTTTTTCTTTTACTGATGCAGTTATAATACCTCCTTGATTCCTCAAGCTGTGGTTTTAATAATATTCACTTTTGTAATATTCCCTTCTTTGCATGTTTTGAAATTGGAAATGAATAATTTTGAATGCTTTTCTACTTCTTCAAAAGTGACAACTACACCAAAGCAAGTGACCACCCCAATAGTTATTGCTGAAACCATTGCACTGAGTGAGTGAGATCCTGTATGAATAAACACCAGTTGGTCTGTTCACAATTGTGCACTTTTCCCAAATTCAGATTGCTAGTACTGCCACCCCATCCATTTTGCCTTGTGCATGGTTCTATTGTGTCAATATGATAAATCCTTCATAACATCTGAAGCTATTATTCTTTATTTCAACATCTCTCTGACAAAGATAAAACAAACCAAAATATCACCGAACCTTAGGGTAGGAAAAAAAGCTACCAATAATTGGTGAGTTGGAGTACACAAATACAACATGAAATACATACAATATGAGAGACACAAAGGGCACAAGCATTTGTCCTGCACATTGAGGAACTGATTGCCAGCCAGCATGTGACAGCACCAATAAAAGCAGCTGCAATTTTGAATTTAGTTTTGGAACATTAATCTGAGCAGCTGAGTTAAATCACAGTGGGTAATCATTTTGCACATGGTGGTGATCATAAAGTTGTACTTACCTTCAATGAACAATCTTAGAAGAGGGTAAAAGTTCCAAATTGGAGATGGCAACATTTAAAAAGCTGCAATAAAAGAAGACATCTTTCATTCTGAACACTCTAGATTGAATAAGATCCTTGTCTTGTAGAATTCTGGAATTGCAAGTGTGAAATTGTTTTCAATAACATTCATTACTTTCTTCTGAACTGACAACTACACCAAAAGGAACAACCAAAGCAACAGTTATTGCTGAAACCATCACAACGGGTGAGTGATGCCCTCTATGAAAAAAATTCCAGTGAATCTGTTCACACCAGTGCACTTTCTCCCAGTGCAGATTCCAGCAATAACAATCTATTTGCTCATTCTCGTGGATGCTGGCTTTGTGTAGAAAGATTCAAAAAAATTGAAGATATTTGAACACATTTTTTCAAAACCACAGTAAACACTCTAATGACAAAATGCATCAATGCTGTGTAGATCTTTAAGTCGCTTTGCAATGTGTTTGATTTTTCCTTGAAACATTGAAGACATTGCAATTTACAGTTAACGTTCGCAGCGTCATGTATTGGAAAAAGAAGAAAAATATTCAGGTGCAAAATTTTGTGAACAATAGCTAGATTTTGAAGCTGCAGTACAATGTGTTTGATGTTTGCTCTTGTTCTCCCAAAGGACTCACAGCAACAGCAAAACCAACTGCAACCACATCCACAACCCAATCCACATCAGGTCAGTGATGGCTTCTTTCAAAATACAATTCGAAAATCAGTGACAAGAATCGTCTTGTTTCCCAGTTCCAGAGCAGAGGGACATGATATCATTCCCCCTTATATATTTACCGCTCAACCTTGCAGAGGGTTGAATGAACTTCAGTCAGAGTATGAACATGAGGAGAAAGGTTGTCTCTATCGTTGTGAATGCCTTTGCCTCTCTTAGACACTGTTTACTTCCCAAAATTTACTGATAGTTTTGAAAGAATGTCCCAACATTTGAATGAAATGTAAAATGTGCATTTAATGTTCATGATTAATTTTTAAATTCTCATAGAAGAAACATCACATCTTGTCAACAGCATAATTCCATTGACATGTTGTCTTATTGATAATTTTGCCTTTTCTAAATTTTCAAGAAGCTTGTAACCATTTTCAAATTCACAAGTAATTTAAGCTTGTCATCCCCTTCCATATGAATAGAAAGAGAACCATATCTATCTTTATTGGTTTTGTAATGTATACTTCCCTGGATTCCAGATGTTTCAGTTTTATAAAACACCCTGTTTCAGTGCTGCAGGATTTGAAAATGGAAAACATAACTTTCATTCTTTCTTTCCCTTCTTTAGGAGTTACTGTTACACCAAAAGAAACAACCACATCAGTTATTACTGAAACCACTACAACGGGTGAGTGAGATCCTCTATGAATAAACTACAGTCTGTTCACACCAGTTCACTTTCCACAACCTCAGGTCTCCCGCAATGAAAAATCTATTAGCTCATTCTTGCAGACCTTGCCTTTGGATAGAAAAGTTTGAAACATTGAAGATATTCAAATGTTAACATTTTGTCATGAGGCAATTGACTGGATTTTGTTTTGCTTTGGAAGGGTTCACTATACCAGTGAAACCAACTCTAACGGGATCAATAACCAGTTCCACACTGGGTGAGTGAGGGCTGTCTCTACTAAACTGTATCAGGATACCACAGTCATTGTGTTGCTGTAGATCCCAGACAGATGTGAAGTCTATTACTTCACATGAGTACAGAAGAACCTCAATTATCCAGCATTCAATTATCCAAATATTGGCTTATCCAGCAAGATCGCAAGTTCCCGATGCTCAGCTAAACTTTGTCATCCGGCATTCGATTATACAGAATTTGATTAATGGAATGAAATACTGCCCACCCGTATCCTTTGGTTAATCGAGATTCCTCTGTTATTTAGCTCAGCCCTTGTAAGATGAATTGGTTGAATGTGATCAATAAATTATTCTCAAAATTGCTTTTTAAACAATGTCAGTTCATTTGTTCAGTCTTGGAGATCCTTTTGTTTGAATAGGAATATTTGAAACTTCAGAAATAATTAGTCAAAAGAGTCAAATCATGGAAAGCCACACGAGTAATTAAGTGTTTAGATTGTATTGCTTTGATTTTCACAATTCTTCCTCTTTTCATTAGAAGTTACTACCAGAGTGAAGGAAACTACAACTGGCTCCACACTAGGTCAGTAATGGCTTCTTTTAATATACAGCAACACGATGAGTGACAAAACTAATTTTATTTCAACAATGCCCAAATAGCAAAGGGTGATTATTTAGTTCCTTGTAGATATTTACACCATTCCGTCCAGGGTGAGCAGGTTGAGAGTTACTTGAATAAAGCCTAATCAGAGTTTAAGCATGAAAGGAAATGTTATGTCCATATTTGTGTATACTTCCATGTCTCTTGGATTGTACTCATTTCCTGCAATTTTTGAGAAACAATGCCGAAGTGAAATGTCAATTGTGATGTTTTGAATAATGGCAATATGCATGTAGCTTCAAATTCTTTTCATATCATTTTCATTGCCTGTGTGTTGACATAATGTGGTAATAGTATTTTTGCTTCTCTGCTTTTGACCATTTGGTGAAATTATTTCCATCAAACACAAATAAATTTGGCACACTTTGCCATCTTCTTCCATTTTCTTGAATGTAAAATGAAAATGAGTGAGTTCAACTTTTAATTTTACTGCAGCAATAATGTGCTTTCCTCTTTCCTGATGCTGTAGTTTTAATAAAATACCATGTGGTGATTATTCTCAAAACTGCAGAATTGAAAATCAGATATCAATAATTTCGATTCCTTCTTCTTCAGAAGTGACAACTTCACCAAAAGAAACAACCACCACAGCAGTTACTGCTGAATCCACTACAACGGGTGAGTGAGATCCTTTATGAATAGAAAACAGCATTTCTTTTCACACTCATACACTTTCTACCAATTCAGGTTAGCAACAATGACAATCCATTAGTTCGTTATTGTCTATGAGTTCAAATGTTGGATATTTGAAGACATTGCCATCCACAGTTGACTCTTCTAGCATTATGAGTTGGAAAAAAAATACACAAAAAAAGTCTGACGCAAAAGTTGTGAAGAATAGGTCAATTTTTAAGTTGCAGTGTAATGTATTTGATTGCTCTTGTTCTCCCAAAGGAGTCACCACAATAGTGAAACCAACTACAACCATGTCCACAACCCATTCCACATCAGGTGAGTGATAGCATCTTTTGATTCACAATCATAAGACCAGTGACAAATATTATCTTGTTCTTCCAGTTCCCAGGGAGTAGAGGGACATGATAACACTCCCCATAGATATTTAATGTGGACCTTCCAGACGGTTGAATGAAGCCCTTGAGAGTGTAAGCATGAGAGGAAATGTTGGGTCCATGTACAAGATAATACATGGCTTGGAAAGGGTGGACGCTCGGAAATTGTTTCCATTAGGCGAGGTGACTAGGACCCGTGGACACAGCCTTAGAATTAGAAGGGGTCAATTCAGAACAGAAATGCGGAGACATTTCTTCAGCCAGAGGGTGGTGGGCCTGTGGAATTCATTGCCGCAGAGTGCAGTGGAGGCCAGGACGCTAAATGTCTTCAAGGCCGAGATTGATAGATTCTTGTTGTCTCGAGGAATTAAGGGCCACAGGGAGAACACTGGTAAGTGGAGTTGAAATGTCCATCAGCCATGATTGAATGGCAGAGTGGACTCGATGGGCCGAATGGCCTTACTTCCACTCCTATGTCTTATGGTCTTATGGTCTTATGGTCATGTTTGTAAAGGTCTGGCTCTTTCAGGCACTATTGATTTCCAAAGATTTACTAATGATCCCAACATTTGAATGAAATGTGCATTTGAATGTTATACTGATTTTTGTTTTCAAATTCCCATCAAAGAAACATCACATCTAGTCGAATCATAATTCTCAACATTTTGAATTATTAACATTTTTCCCTTTTCTACATTATTCAAGAAGCTTGTAGCTGTTCTTCAAATTCACAATTAATTTAAGCATAGATATTCCTTGCATAAAATATGTATTTTAATGAATAAAGGGAAAAACATATTCATTTTTATTGCTTTGGTAAAGTATACTTCCATGTATTCCTGATACATTTCAATACAAAAACCGCTGTGGAAATTCTCAATGCAGCATGATTTCAAATGGGAGATCAATAATTTTGATTACTTTCATTCTTTTTCAGAAGTGGCAACTATACCAAAGGAAACAACAATTATTGCTGAAACCACAATAACAGGTAACTATTATCTTCTTCCAGTAAGTTTATTCACACTAGTTTGATAAGATTAGATTACTTACAGTGTGGAAACAGGCCCTTCGGCCCAACAAGTCCACACCGATCCTCCGAAGAGCAACCCACCATACCCATTCCCCTACATTTACCCCTTCACGTAACACTATGGACAATTTAGCGTGGCCAATTCACTTAACCTGCACATTTTTGGACTGTGGGAGGAAACCAGAGCACCCGGAGGAAACCCACACAGACATGGGGAGAATGTGCAAACTCCACACAGACAGCTGAGGCTGGAATTGAACCCAGCTCTTTGGCTCTGTGAGGCAGCAGTGATAACCACGGTGCACCCCATTGTTAAGAAGTTACTTCATCTATTCATGTTTTTGAGAGTTTAGCATTGTGGACAATGGTTCATTTGAAAACTTTTTTAAACAAGGCATTATTCAAAGGTCATTGGGATATTTTCTTTGAAGGAATTGGAAGCCATATGGATTGGTCCGATTGCATAGTCTTTTTCACCTGAAATCCTTGGTCTTGTTTTTTCAGCTTGGTTTTGGATATTGGTGTCTAGTTAGGGTACACAAGATCAGAAGTCACATGACACCAGGTGATAGTCCAATAGTTATATTTGAAATTACAAGCTTTTGGAGCATTGCTCCTTCTGACCTTGTCCACCCCAGTCCAACACTGCCACCTCCACATCATGGTTGGGATCAAGCTGTTAATGGAGAGAAGCTACTCAGCTCACCCTGGGTCTTTCTCTTGCAAACTGAAATACCGATGTAGCTGTTCCCCTGAGAAGCCTCTGAATTTTTGACGTTTTCTGAATGAAGTGCATTTCAACGTCCTGGTGACAACTGTTTTGCGTACATCTTACAACTGTTCATTTTAGTTCTGAGTCATAACCTTTCTCAAAAAGCCTGCTCTGTACTTAAATAAAGTACACTGCAGATGCCAGAAATCTGAAACAAACACAAAATGCTGAACCATCTGGCAGCATCTATTTAGAGATTAACAGGAAACAGGAATAGAAACAGGCCCATCAGCCACCATCTGCTTGTACATGGTCCATATCCCTGTATTCCTTCCCTGTTCATGTGTGTGTCTAACTGCCTCTTAAACACTGCTATTGTATCTGCCTCTACCACCTTTCCTGGCAGCATGTTCCTGAAGGAAGGCTTATGCCCGAAACGTCGATTCTCTTGCTCCTTGGATGCTGCCTGACCTGCTGCGCTTTTCCAGCAACACATTTTTCAGCTCTGATCTCCAGCATCTGCAGTCCTCACCTTCTTCCAGCGTGTTCCAGGAACCTAGCATCCTCTAAATAAAAAAAAAATCCTTGTACATCTCCTTGAAACTTACCTCCTCTCACCTGAAACCTAAATTCCTAGTATTTGATATATCCAACCTGGGGAAAAGACTCTCAGACTATAAGAGACCCTAAGACTGATAAGTTTCTCAACCAAATTCTCCTGCTTTCTCCCCATAACCCTTGATCCCCTTCCTATTCAAGAACGTATCTGTCTCAGTCGTGAATATACTCAATGACCGGGCCTCTGTGGCAATGAATTTCATAGATTCAGCATTCTCTGGCTGAGGAAGTTTTTCATTATCTCGATTCTAAAAGGTCTTCCCATTACTCTAAAGCTGTGCTCTCAGGTCCCAGTCTCTCCTGACAATGGAAACATCTTCCCAACATCCACTCTGTCCAGGCCATTCTGTATGTTTCAATTGGATTCCCCCCTCATTCTTCTAAACTCCATCAAATACAAACCCAGAGTCTTCAAACGTTCCTCATATGTTAAGTTTTTCATTCCTGAGATCATTCTTGTGAACTTTCTCTGAACACATTCCAGGGTCAGTACATCCTTCCTGATATATGGGACCCAGATTTGTGCAGAATACTTCAAATTAGATTAGATTAGATTAGATTACTTACAGTGTGGAAACAGGCCCTTTGGCCCAACAAGTCCACACCGACTCGCCGAAGCACAACCCACCCATACCCCTATATTTACCCCTTACCTAACACTATGGGCAATTTAGCATGGCCAATTCACCTGACCCGCACATCTTTGGACTGTGGGAGGAAACTGGAGCACCCGGAGGAAACCCACGCCGACACAGGGAGAACGTGCAAACTCCACACAGTCAGTCGCCTGAGTCGGGAATTGAACCCGGGTCTCTGGCGCTGTGAGACAGCAGTGCTAGCCACTGTGCCACCGTGCAGCCCACGACCAGGTCTGACCAGGGCCTTATCGCGCCTTAGAAGTACATTCCTGCTTTTATATTCGGATCCTCTCAAAATAAACGACATCATCGCATTTGCATCCCTAATACTGACTGAAGCTGCAAGTTTATCTTGAGACAATCCTGGGCTAGAACTCCCAAGTTTCTTTGCACTTCAGACCTATGAATTTTCTCCCATTTAGAAAATAGTCCATGCCTCTATTCTTCCTATGCAGGTGCATGACCTCACACTTTCTTCATGTTGTACTCCATCTGCCGCTTCTTTGCCCATTTTCCTGATCTGTCCATCTCCTTCTGCAGCCTCCACACCTCCTCAATGCTACCTCTACCTATCTATGTATCATCTGAAAACTTAGTCAGAATGCCCTCAATTTCTTCATTTAAATCATTAATGTATAAAGTGAAAAGTTGTGGTCCCAACACTGAGCCTTGTGAAACACCACTTGTCACCGATTGCCATTATGATAATGACGCTTTTATCTTCACTCTCTGCTTTCTTCCAGACAGCCAAGCTTCTATCCATGCTAGCACCTCACCTCTGGCGACATGGGCCCTTACCTTATTCAGAAAACACTTTGTCAAAGGCCTTCTTAGGGTTCAGGTAGATAACATCCATTTGCTCTCCTTGGTCCTACCTTCTCATTAGTTCCTCAAAGAATTCTGCTGGATTTGTCAGGAATGATCTCCCCTGGATGAAACCATGCTGACTTTGCCCTATTTTACCATACACTTCCAAGTGTTCAGAAATCTCATCTTTCACAATGGACTCCAGGAATTTACCCATGACTAAGGTTAGGCTAATTAGTCTGTAGTTTTCCATCTTTTGCCTTACTCCCTTTTTAAGCAGGGGTGTCACATTAGCAATTTTCTAGTCCTCTTACCATCCACCTGCCTCTCATAATTTTATATATTTCTGTCAGGTTGTCCGCTCACCCTACCATGCTTGAGTGAAAACAATCCAAGAATTAATGTTTCGAGTCTAATATGTCTTCTTCAGAAATCTGTTGCTATAGAGTGGGTGGACTTAATTCTCCTGATTGTCCAACACAATGAAGTAACTGTTATCTTCAGCTCCATGCTGCCACTCTGAAGGAGGCACTATCAGCATTCTCAGCTAAAATTGCAGAGTTTAGCAGTAACAGAGAAAAATAGGAGTGAATGAATCTGCCTGTGATTGCCATGTTTCAGAATATTTGGCCTGGTATCTCAACTTTGAACTTTCACAATGACTGTCTTTTGATGGAGAGCATTTTCATTTTACACCTGGAATATACAAGCTTTATCATGGCAGGACATTGATCAGACAACAATAGCGATATTTTTTCAAGCCTACCTGTTTAATTTTATTTTATTACTGTTTTATTAAAATGTGTATTTGCAGCTGTGAAGTCTCTCTCTTTCTAAACTGTCTTATTTCAAGTTGAATGTATTAATTGCAATGGCATTTATTTTCAGAAGAAACAACTACAACAACAGTGATAACTACCACAGGTAGGTCTACTGCCAGACAACAATGTATGAGTCATGTTTTCTTATGTTAAACACCAGCAACTAATATCAAACCAGATTGTAATTTCACTTAATCTCCTTGTCACTGAAAACTTCTTCTCAGCTTTGGTTCAAGAGTCTCCATCTCACTTCAGAAGATGATGTGATCAAATCTCATTTCAAAGTCTCGAAGACAATGACAAACCATTCAGCATTTTGCCAACTGACTTGGACCAATCCACTTGGAAGTTCTTGGCCTAAGATTTGTACAAAAGCAAGGACAGGAGGAAAGACAGGAAACCATTAAAACACCACCAGGAGAAGCTTTAGGACAGTGCTGTTGGATTGATATTTTGATTAGAGTCCATTACACGCTAACATTTCATGGTGTTAAATTAGTAATTAGAAGAAATAGCCAAAAATATTTTAGTTTCTCCAGTTGATCCAATTATTTCTGGATGATTCTGTTGCCAATTCTGAGTATTTTATATCAATATTAATTGGTGACTATTGTTCGATTTTGCAGCGGTTCCTTGCAAAGGAATGTGGTCTGAGTGGATTAATGACAACACTCCAAATGATGAGCAAAAGGACGATAAAGAATCATTGGATCCAACCCGAGATACTGTGTGTCAATTTTATGGGAACCGGATAACAAATATTCAGTGTGAAGCCGTCGAGTTTCCAGGATCTCCGATCAGTATAACCAATGATACAGTGACATGTGATTTAAACAGTGGATTAAACTGCACTAAACCAGCTGGTGATGGCCTTCCATGTTTCGACTATCGCATTAGAGTGTGCTGTGAACCATTTGAAACAACAGCACTTCCAACCACGACTACCCCTGTCTCCAGCACTACTCCACCTGAAGAATGTTACTGTACTTCAGACCCACCAAGAAAGGTAATCAAGTTGCATAGAATTACTAATAAATTTAACACTGTAGTAAGTTAATACTTAAATCATTATATTTCTAATAAATGGATTTCAGCACTTTTCACAGCAGTCAGGAAACTTGCAGTTTCTTGCATTTTCTATGTCTGTCCTTCACCACCAGTTCAGACCGAACCCATCAGTTCACACCCTCCACAACCAATTTGACCTCCCCTAATCTTCTAAAACCATTTCTTCTCCAGGATCCAGATTATTAGTTGCTGCCTTTATAACATCAACGAGTTTTGAGAAGATTTGTAGGTCAGGTTGAGGTTCTGGATATAGGTTTGCTCGCTGAGCTGGAAGGTTCATTTTCAGACATTTTGTCATCATACTAGATAACAGCTTCAGTGACCCTCCGAACAACGCTTCGTCTGAAGGCTCACTAAAGCCGTAACTGAGTATGGTGACGAAATGTCTGAAAATGAACTTTGCAGCTCAGCGAGCAAACCTACATTTATAACATTAATTGCTGTGTTTCTGCTTCAATTTGATTGCGTAAACTCTCACTCACATTTTATTACATCCAGGCTTATCTACTTCAACATCACCCTGATGGACATCTGACCTTCCAGGAACCTGAAAAACATCGAAATCTCTCTTTCCCATACCCACCTCACATCAAGTCCTGTTTCCCAACATTCCTGTCATACTGACTCTCCACTGGCTCCTGCTTGACTTGTGCCTCAGTGATAAGATTCTCATCCTCATCACACTGTTCCTCCCTGGCTCTCACTCCTTTCTATCTCTGCAAACCCCTCCAGCTCTGTGTCAGTTTGCTTCACATGCCACCAGCTCTCGGCTCTTAGCCACATTCCCTTGCCTTGATTGTCAGGAGCTACACCTTCAGCTCTCTGGATCCTATATCGGGAATTCCATCCTTGTCTCACAAAAGAGACACTAAAGACCACATCTTTATCCAAGTCTGTATTAAACCCATCTCATTACAATGTCAACTTGTGTCCAATTACACATCTCTCAAGCAAAGCACCTTGAGCATCTACTTCTTAGATTAAGTATAATTTAAATGGTCAAGTTGAGGTTGACACTTGTTATCTTTGAAATATGTCATTTGCAGTGATGGAAGTAATGCCATTTGGATGTCTTCCTTCTCTAAACAACATCCATAACCATTTCTTCATCCTTTTTCATACACTTTCTTTTGAGGGGATCCTTGTTTCTGAAGCTGAAAACTGCCTGTCTCCCATCGCTAGCCCAAATCTTTCACCTTGCATCTGCACCACCCCTCACAATCAACATTTCCACTTCTGAGAGTATAACAGGGTGAAACTGATGAACAGATGGAACAAATTGAGATGTTTTGTTGACCTTCTAATGCAGATCACCTTCCTGAATTGGAGAAGGCAGAGCAGGGCTATAGCCTCCTGACATGTCTGATTTACATTTTACACTTCACCTCAATGTTTTTCATATAATCCAAACATTGATACAGAAAACAGTGCATGCATTCCAAGAGCGACATTATATTCAGCAACAATCAGGAATTAGAACAACCTAGTTGATGTGGTGCTGTGGCTTCAGTAAAATTGTTATCATTGAAGAGAGAAAGCTGTTTCTTTTCCTAATCAATAATGTGAAATCAATATCAAACAGTTCAACCAATCGGAATGTTTGCTGATGGATTAATTTACTTGTTACTCTATCCTAGTGCAATGAAACTTGGAAAAAGAACTGTGAGACCATTACCTGTGTTATGCCACAAACATATAAAATTACACAGGTTAACTGTACGATACCCATGAAACCGACATGTTACAGTCAATTAGACCCCATCTCTGTCCCAACTGAAGATGGCTGCTGTTCGACATGGGACTGTAATTGTAAGTAGCTTTATGATTAATTCAAATTCATTGTTTCTGAATTTCTGTTCATAAATAATATTCATATCACATCATTTTTATCTAAAGATAGATAGCATTTTCTTTTTAATTTTAGGTAACTGTGAAATATGGGGGAGAAAACATTATCATACCTTTGATGGAATATACTACAAATTCCTCGAAGATTGTGCATATGTTCTCGTAGAAGAAAAGGTTCCAAGATACAATTTCTCTGTGATACTTGATAACTCTGACTGCAATAAAGAAAGATCCAAGCGCTGCCATAAATCGCTCATTATTAACTACAGTGGGCATATCATTAATTTTTCAGCTAAAAACCGACAAAAGCCCATAGTAAGTATTCATGTGTTCATATATGCTGTGTAATATGACAGCCATTAATCATTATCAGCATCAGTGTCTTGTTTCTTTATTCTGTCATGACATAAACATTGATGTGTGAGGAAAATGCAGTGAATTCTTAGAATTGTGTTCATACCCAGCCCAGGTGAGGTTTTCTCTCAAGTTTATGGTTGCAGATAATATTTGGATAGCTTCACCCAAGCATCATGCATTTTCAATCGAGCATTTTTATTTTGCTGCATTTGCTGACGGTAGAACTGGCATTAAACTGAGTAAAAGCTTGTCCCCAGTTCAAAATGGACCTTGTAATTCCTTCATAAATATTTATCTCTGGTCGTACTGTCATTCTCTTTGCACGATTTGGCAATAAACCTTTCAAGAATAGAGCCATCAAATGGTGTGTTAATAGGCTTCTTGTTAATTTTCTTACAGGTAACTGTTGATGAAGTCAAAGTGAGTTTTCCATATCATGCAGAAGGATTTCATATTACAAAAAATTGCAAAAAAGTAACCATTTCTATTCCTGATATTCGAACCACAATCACTGGCAAAAAAAACAACTTCCACATTCAAGTACCAGAACAGTACTTCTTAGACAACACCCAAGGACAATGTGGTATGTTTATGTGTGACAGAACAGTAGTATACACTACAGTAATCAGTTATCCTTATATTGTGCCTTTTGAATTTTAAGAGCTTCCAAAGCTTTTCACATCAGCATTACAAAGCAAAGTTTGACACCAAACCACATAAAGGGGTCTTACATCAACTGATCAAAACCTTTGACCAATCATCTGATGAAGGAGCATCGCTCCGAAAGTTAGGGTGCTTCCAATTAAACCTGTTGGACCATAACCTGGTGTTGTGTGATTTTTAACTGTGTACATCCCAGTCCAACACCGGCATCTCCAAATTTTGACCAAACAAGTAGCTTTTCAGAGTGTTTTAAAGGAGGAAAGAGAGGAGGAAGAGGTGTTTGAGGCAAGTTTCAGAACTTGCGGCTTTTGCAGCTGAAGCTATGCCCAGTAATGGTGCCAGGATTCTCAAGAGGTCAAATTCCAATAAACACAAATATTTAGAGGGGCTCTGCAACTGCAGACGTTTACATTGATTCTGTGAGGGCTCATGAAGGGACTTTAGAACAAAAAATAAAATGTTACTCACAGACTGCTGCTTAATTGGGAATCAATCTTTGTCAGTGAGCACAGGGATGACCAGACACAAGGAGTTGGTTCAAGACATGAGAAGGGACCAGCTCAGAGTGCAGTGAGGAATCAAGTCTAGAGATTCTGATGATATGAATAAGGATTCAGCAGCAGGATCAGATCAGTTATTAGAGATAGGATGAGATCAGTTAGTGTTATCCATGTGGAAATAGTGAGTCTTTGTAATGATCAGCAGTTCACCACTGGGTCATTCTCAACACCAGACTAAAAACTGTTGTCTGGTTTAGTCTCAGACTCCTGGGCATGGAGAGAATTTGATGGAAGCTAGACAACAGGGTGTGGATTGAAAGCAACAAAAATGTGAATTTTGGAATATAGACCATATTAATTGATGTGAACCATGGTGTACTAATGAAGGAGCTGTGCTCCGAAAGCTAGCACTTCTAAATAAACCTGTTGGACCATAACCTGGTGCTGGGTGATTTTTAATATTATCAATGTGGAATATTTTCCATTTCACAGGTTCGTGTTCTAGAAATATAAAGGATGAATGTGTAAGAAAGAATGGAAAGATAGAACCAGATGACTGCTGTCACAAAACTGCATTGGATTGGAAAGTTGATGATCCTAATAAGCCACGTTGTCAAGCAGCTCCTACAAATGTGTCTTGTGAAGTGCCTCCTACTGTCCCTCCATGTGAATCTGGGAAAACTGTGTGTGATGTCCTATCAGGAGTGTACGTACATTTTTTGTGTTTTATTAATGTGATCAAATTTATCCAGATATTCATTTCACACAACTCTTTTTTTTAATGAATGCTTATTATGTCAAGGAGAAAGTCATAGGCTGGAGGCCAAGGGCATTGTAAATCATGGCAGAAGGCCTCAGGGAGTGAGCTTGACTAGTTCGACCAGAGGCTGGAAGCTCTAGTTTGCAGAAACCTGGTGACCAGAAAGTGTGTGGCCATTACTGGCACTTCACTGGCAGCATGTGGTAGAGAGGGCTGCCACATGAAACAACTGCCAGGGTCATCCATGCTGCCAGCAGTTTATCTAGTTGTCTATGGTCTAAATATGGCCATAGCATGACCCATTTAAAGGGGCCTCTGCTGGTAATGACCATCTATTTGCCACCTTTTACTATTGTAGAGACGAATCCTCTTCCCCTATGCTTAAGCATGGAGGCAGCCTGTCCTGTCATCTCGTCAGTGCGACTGGTCAATCTCCTCAGCAAGACAACTTGTTTTTATGCAAATATTACAGTCTTACTTTTTCTTCCCACCAAGTGTTTCAGATTGTTTGGTAAATAGAAAATGTAATAGACTTTCATTGTGATGGCTAACTGTCTGCTTTTTAACCAGCTCCTTTTTTGAATGGCCAAGGAAATTACTTGCCCATCTCTGAATGTTGCTTTGCTTCCAGGATGGCAGCCATTCCTCTCCCATCGTAACCTACTTGCCTTGTTTGCCATTTCCATTCATTTGAGAGAAGCATTCAGTATGGCTCATAACTCATTAAAAGGTAGAAGAGTGTTTCAGGAGCAACGTTGACGTGCACCTTCTTACAATTTATTTGTGAATCATTTTGGGAAATACTATTTTGATGTTAACAACATAAATGGAATGGTGTTGTCCTTTTGTAGATTGATAAAGTTTCATTAATTCAGACAAGGTGACCAATCAGGGGGATTTGAAAGAAAAGCTTAATGATTCTCAGCTAATCAACACAAAAGTTTGATTTTGTACAGCGAAGTTGTTTTGAACAGCCTTGCTGTTTTGAACAAAAACAACCCCCTGTGATTTGTTCAACTGATTGTCTGATAGACACATGACCAGTGGATTTTAAACATAATTGAAGAATTAAGGCCATTAACACTTTATTTTAGAAACAATCTTGATAATTCTCTTGGAGTATCTGCGCCTAATACTTTTTTATAAAGACTAAAATAATTATATTAATTATTTTGCATTACACAATATAGATCAGCTTTGCATCAGTAGGTAATTGTGAAATTATGCAATGGCATACATATCATTTGGGTTCTTCTCTTGCCTATTCATGAGCTTGACATGTATGCTCAAACTTTCAGGAAGTATGTAAATGCCAGATTCATCAGCCCCATCCACAAGGTAGACCAAAATATCACCTGATCATAATGGAATGCCATCCATGCTCTCAAAACCAATTGCAACATTGTCATCAAACCAGCAGATAAAGGAGGAGCCATTGTCATTTAGAATAGAACAGATTACTGCAAGGAAGTGTACTGACAACTGAATAACCAGGAACACTACAGGCAACTACCAGTCGATCCTACCCGGGAACTAAACACATTGAACAGAACTTTGGATCCCGTCCTTCAGAGTTCCCTTGGCGCCCTCATATCACGTACTTCTCTCGTAGGCGACTTCTACTGCCTTCCGAAGATACACAAAGCCAATACCCCTGGACGCCCCATTGTATCAGGCAATGGAACCCTATGTGAGAACCTCTCTAGCTATGTCGAAGGCATCTTGAAACCCTTTATACAGGGAACCCCCAGCTTCTGTCACAACACTACAGACTTCAAATCATGACTATTCAACACAGACGTTAATTCTTTTTAACATTGCCTTATTGCTGCTAAGATAACATGGAAAAGAATTTTATATACCGGTGCATTGGAACATAGGACAATACAGCGCAGAACAGGCCGTTCGGCCCTCAATGTCGCACTGACCTGTGAACTATTCTCAGCTCGTCCCCCTGCACTATCCCATCATCATCTATGTGCTTATCCATATATTGGGCATTACAGACCTAACTCATACTTAGAATAAAGCCTCAAATCTTTCTTAGGAGGGGAATTATTTTGGCTGTTACTGATATTTAATTGGTTTTACACTCCCATTCTACAGGACTTTCAAAGAATGCAATGCAGAAAAACAACTGAGTGATTACATCACGGCATGTCTGGAAGATCATTGTGCCGTGAATTCTACAGAGACAGACTGTTCTAGCCTGGAAGCTGCTGCCAAGTCTTGTATTGCAGCAGGGAAATGTGTTGACTGGAGAAACTCAACAAACGGATTATGTCGTGAGTGCTATGAACCTATAAATTGATTGTTAAAACTTCAAATTAAATATCTTTATATTGAATTTGTATCCACATTATTTAGATTAAAGAGATGGAATCAAGGAACTGGTGAAGTTATGTTCCCATTGATTTGTCTCGGTATGATTTGTTAACATGGAAGTGATCAGAATGTTTCAGGAGCCAGAAAACTGAGCCTGAACTGAATTTTTTTTATCATTAATCCCACAGGATTAGTGATTGGATTCAGGCAGAAATCATTTTCATTAGGAAAGTCAATGAACTGAAATGCGCCTGATCTGCCCTTTCAGCAGCCTTTGGATTGACAGGTTGAAGACAGCCAATGGATGTGCAATGATCCATCACAGGACAGCCAAGTCCTATGGACTTCTGGCTGGAAATGTTTCAGAGCAGTTTTGAGCAGAGGTTTGACCTGTTAGAGTGTGGTCAAGCTCATTTGCTCATTGTCTGCATTTTACACAGGAGCCAGGTTCTAAGACACTTGCCTGCTGTTTCCTACAACGAATCAATGGTTGGGTATGAAATTATTGCTTTCAGTTTTTAGTATCAACTCATTTCAACATGAAGAAAGATTCGGGAGGGAATTTACAGTTCTTGTGTTGTCAATGGTGAGATGATGAGATTTTTCCAGAATTGGACAAGAATCACAAATGGATAAGTCACAACTCTGTTCTCATTAATGGAGAGGGAGTGCTAGAAGCACTTTGTACCTAGATGTCACTTATGAGAAGAAAAACAAGCTTTGTGAACTTTTTGAGGCCTTGAAGACCCATTTTGAGCACTCGACTAATATAATTTATGCATTATTTGGGTAAACAGCAGCAGACAGGAAGAGAGGGAGAGTTTGCATCATTACATGACTACAAGCTGAACCTTCTGAGCTTTGACAACTGAAGGATAATTGTAATGATATAGGATTGTGTTAAAGCTAAGAGATCCTGCTATGAGAGTGCATTTGCTGATGCTTACTCTCAGGAGGCTACTGATCTCTGTAGTAGCATAAACCAACAGCTGAGGGCTATTGATGGGCAAACCCATGAGGTCGTGCACTGTAAAAGGAGAGTTCCTGTCTTCCGAGCATGAACAGGAAGAGTCAATTTGAGATGAACAAGCAGAAAGATCAAAGCAGTAATCCTATTCCAAACAGAATTATGATCCAAACAGCCACACTGTTTTTGACAATTGTAATTAACATCAGTATTTTGAATGTCCCTATCTAACTTGTTCTTGCATTTTATTTTAAGCACACAACTGCACAGAGGGATTCATCTATAAAGCCTGCGCCAAATACAATCATGATTATTGTAAGGACGGGTAGGTATTTATCATACATTCTGAATTATCCAAATTGGGATCATTGCTTTTAACAGCAGATGTCGATATTTTGAAGTAATGGTTGTGATAAATGTTTTTAAAAAATCCTGCCATGCCTTTAGTTCCTTCACCTTTGAATAAACATGACATACAACTACAATCTTTCTTTTCAGTGAGAAGAAATCTGGGGAGAGATTTTCTGAACACATTGAAGGCTGCTTTTGTGAAAATGGATTAATGCTATCTGAGGATGAAACCGGATGTGTTTCTTCATGTGCTAGTGAGTAACTCTGAAAATGCACCACTAGAGTCGGTTCTGCTATAATGCAGTCGCTTTGTTCACATGCAATCCTGTGTCATATGAAAATCATGTAATAGCAGCACCATTTGAACTATTGCAGCTGGAATTGCATTATCACCAATACACACTGTAAATGTTTATGCTTTATAAACGGTGTCCTCAGTTCGTTAATCATGTTATAGTGAATTTATATTAATAAAATGGGTGTTCCAGCAAAATGATCTATACTTATAAATTAGATGTAAAATATTGATAAATACTTTGCACAAGTGTCATCACTAGAAACCAAAAGAGAAAATGCTGGAAAATCTCAGCAAGTCTGGCAGCATCTGTAAAGAGAGAAAAGAGCTGACATTTCAAGTCTAACTGACCCTTTGTCAAAGCTTTGACAAAGGGTCAGTTAGACTCAAAATGTTGGCTCTTTTCTCTCCTTACAGATGTTGCCAGACCTGCTGAGATTTTCCAGCATTTTCTCTTTTGGTTTCAGATTCCAGCATCCACAGTAATTTGCTTTTATCCAGTGTCATCACTGGGAAGATGGCGCTCATTTAACAATGTGACTCTTCTCATTTCCACAGGATGCAAAGACTATGCAGGAAACGTGCGATACGTGAGTGTCCCCTCTTTATTGTTTTTACCAATTTCTACATTTCAAACTAAAATAATTCAGCAATAAAATAGCATCCTGCTAGTATCAGACCAGAATTTCACAAGAGCATGCATGATAAGATAAGAATTCATTAAATTTGAATCGCTTCATTAATTTTTCAAGATGCTATTGATCTGGGACCATGATTTATTTGTAAAATCTCATCAACTAATCCATGATATTATGTGGCAATATTGTAGAATCGTGCTGTACCAATTGTACAAGGATAGTTTGAAACTCATAGTACTGAAGGAAGCCATCAGCCCACCCAGATGTTTTAGAACTACTATCCAATTAGTTCCACTTCCCTGCATTTCCTCATGGTCTTACAAAGGTTTCCTTCTTCAAACATATATCCAAACCCCTTTCATAAATTGAATTTGATTTCAGACACCCGAAGTCATGCATGTCAGTTCTAATGAATTTATTGCAAGAAATATTTTCTCATTACTCCCTCGTTCTGTTGCCAATTATTTTATTCCTGTATCTACTGGTTACTGACTTTTCGGTCGGTGAAAACAATGTTCTTACACCTCTTCTATCAAATCATTCATATTGTTGTCATTCTTTCTTTATTGTCACTGCTGTATGGATGCAATGCTTTTTAGCTGGGGGTGGATACAAATTGTGAAATTAATTGTCAATTAACTCCCAATCTAATTCCAGAATACCCTCACGTACATCTGTACTTTTTATAAGGCATCTGTGTTTATCTGTCAGTTTAGTCCGTTATGCAAAGATCTCCTTCAATCCATTCTTTCCATCGTTATTTTCTTCTATCATTCCATATTGCAATAAAACCATGTTTTTCTCATTTTTGACAATTGGTTTTAAAATTGCCCTTGCTTGCAGTAAAGTTTCTTACAAAGGAATTGATCACAGTGTATTTGTTAAAGGTTTACCCAGCATTACTGAAGGATGGACTTGCTGTTGATGCTTTGAACAATGCTTCAGTATCAATGTTTTAAATTATAGCTGTTGCTGTGCAAATCCCTTCAATTTAAATGACTCACAGATTGAGAAACTGCCCAGTTAAATTCCTGTTTTGTGCTTTGTTAACTTATTGTTACCCAAGCAAACAGAACAATGAATCAACTGGGATTATTCACATTGGAAATCCAAAGATGGACAATTCCTAGTTGTCTCCAGTGATATGGTATAGTTGACATATTCTGTTGCAATTCACTGCTTGGATCACACACAAAGAATTATGACTTTCACAATACCCTTTCAACAGTTAAAGATGAACTTTAGAATAGATGAGCCATACACTATGTATGTTTAACCCTCCCAGCTAGTTCCCCTGATTATATGTCTTTGATATCAGTGACTGAATTTTGGAACAAAAAGGAAATTGTTTTCAAAGATTGGCATCATTTGTCAGTATGTGTTGAATCAAATATCCATACTAATATTTGGATTTCAGAAAACAATTGGGATTAAAAAATGCAAGATTTGTTTCTTCCCTTCTGTCAAGTTTTTAGATTCCACTCTTTTAGGTTGTGCCATTATTTACTGTCAGGTGCTCTCCTTCAGTGCCTCTCAGCTCTGGTCATCATAGCAGTGTGAACACTGACTCTAAGTTGTTGCAAGGTGTACAACAAACAGTGTGAGAGATTCTACCTGAGATATCAGATGGCACCTGACATCCACATGATCCAGTCTGGCAAGAGTTGCTCAATCAAAATCAGAAATAGGAATCTTAGCTGATTATGTCAGCCCAATCCTGTGCCATTGAGACAAATTGCGACAGTCCAAATGTTCTGCCACTTGGAGTTGCTTGTCTTAATGGACTCTCATGATTTTCCTGGATGACATGATTTAACCACTCACTGCCATAACCAGCTGAACCACTTGGGAGAGATTCCTAACTTCTTTGTTTTAACATTACATTAACATTTCTACACATTCTCATTACAGGAAGGTGACCATTGGTCTCATCCCAATGATACATGCATTCACTACACATGTATAGGAGATGCAGTAACAGAGACAAAAATAACATGTTCATCTCATCCAGACTGTGATGAGGTTAGTACAAACCCTGTACTTGGCCTTTTGGTTGCCATGATGTGTTTTAATACTGAAATATTCATTTGTTTTCCTATTACTCTAATATGTGTGATGAAGTGACGAACAGTTAATATGCTTAAAATTATCGTAATAAGATAAATGACCTAAATTAGAGGAAAACTCCTTCTGCACTTTATGAAGAGCACTATTCAAAATCCCTATTAATACAAAATGAAATTTTATTGAATGTTGGACGACATATCAAATTTTACTCTTACAAAATTTGAATGATGCAAAATATCATCAAGCTTTTCTTCCACCTCAGAAACCCACATTTTAATTCAGGCCAGACAAGTGCAGAAATGCCCCATCTTCTGTTTGAAGGAAGAGTTTACCTCGATTCTGGTCAGGCAATCTTCAAGGTAATTCTTCAGGAATTTTGGGTCCATAATATGAAACTGTCCTAAATTCCTCTCAACTCCAATATAAAATATTGTGAGTTTGGAGTTATGGAAGTTATTGGGACAGAATAGGGAGAGTTTTACTCTACTTCTGAATATGACCGTTTGACCTGGGTGCGTCCCTTGCTATGTGAAGCTCACTCTGAGTGAAGGATAGCCTCCTGTATCTGACAACTAGTGCGATTCAAATAAGTTGAGTTTGTTCATTTCAATTCTGGCAATATGGTCCCCAATACCAAAATAAAACCCCACAATACTCCTCAAAGATGTACATTGTTGTTGTCCATCACAAAACTGACGATCAATAAAAGAGATAGAATTAAAAAAACAGAGATTATGCCACAATGGTCATCTGTCAAAGTGAGCAAGGCGTCTTCATGGCTGCCTCTGGCACAAAACTATCCATCTTGATGTAACATTGATCAAAATACACATTCAGAGTCATTTACAAAAGATCTATGACAAGCTGTTTGAAAAGTAAGATAAAATGGAAAGGGAATTATAAAGTACTCTCATGAATTTATGTTGATTGTCAAGAATGACAGTTATAACTGCTGTGTTCAAATGTAACAGACAAATATTAAACCATACAGAAGTCACTATGTTAAATTTGTAGTCCATAACAACATTTAGGCAAACAATTCTAAGTACTGTTACTCACCCTGTTCCTATGTCTGATCAATGTCCTAGTATTGGTTAGCATTTTTGAAACTAATATTCCTATATTTACTGTGAAAGTAAACATGCCAAACAAAACAAAATGATTCATTTCAGGAGCACATTGGAAAATGTAGCCACTTTTTATTTTCATTATCTGCATTTTTATGCATGCATCACTCTCAACAGTGGCAAAATCTCTAGAACAAATGATCTTAAAACAATGACAATTGAAGTTTTTCTGTGTTTAGGCTGACAAAACATGGGACAATTATCGATGCTGCTATTCCTGTCCTAACAAATGTAAGTGTGACATTTTGTGTATTGCTATCAATCTGAAAAGCTTATTTATCTCTGTAATGCCTCGAACAACTTTAAATTGTTGCAACTGAATTTCATTATCATTGGACATTATGGATTTCTATCTTACAAAAATGACTGTTTCAGAAAAAAAATTGAATTTGGCTACAAACTGCGTTATGATGTGTGATATCATTTACATTCTGTGTGCTTTTTGTTTCTATATCAACACTTACTGAGACAGGGAATGTGACTGACAGATTTCTGCCCAACTTTGAAACTTGTGAGGTCTGTGCTTCAGCTTTCCTACAGTTCAGATGCTGAAGCTGTGTTGAAGTTACTGCTCCAGTCCATGATCGGCAAACTATTGAAGCAAAATAAAAACATTTGGACAATACAGAGCAGTTCATTTTTTTTAAAAAAAAGGCATTTGACCTCTCAGCATTTGTCTGTGAGTTTGCACCCCATTTTACACCAGGCCCACATTGTGTTAAGCAAATGAGCTGACCGCATGCATTAAAGGGGTGTCAGCAGTACATCACCTGGCAGAACTCTTTCTCAGATGACACTTTGACCTCTGCACAGATCCAGTGGGAAATTGAGATCACTCCACAAACAATTGCGCAAAGATTGCATAGCATTTTATATACCAGTTAACAGGTCCATGTTTATTTCAATTATTTCCTTATAGATGATGGGTTTAACTTATTTTATATGAAGAAAATCAAAGGAAAATCTTTTTTGTTAATACCTCTTGTCAATTACTTCAAGATTATATTCAGATGAAGAAAGCCTGTTGCCCTCTTCATTTTTATGTCCATTTGATCTATCTGTACTAGTCACATGTGATGCAATTAAAATAGTTGGGAAAATAACTTGATTCCTCCAACCTCCACAGTGACACAATGCAAGGTGAAAAGTAAAATGATTAGCATTGGAGACGGTCCATGTTCAGAGACCATTGAGGTGAAAGCATGTGAAGGATATTGTAGCTCATTTGCTATGTAAGTACCTTTATTTAATACTTTGATCCTTAAAACAGAATGGTGAATAATCAGAAGCATGAAATGTACAGCAGGTCAATGAGCACTCTTGTGGTACAAGGGACACAGAATAGTTTGAACTTGTAGCCTTTCAGGAGGTGGGTAGCACATCAAGAGAAATTTAAAAATGCGGAAAGCATAAGACAAATGAACCAAGGGATGGGATGATTGTTAGACTCTGTTGTCAATTCCAATAGTTAACCAATGGAAGGAATCAAGTCACTAATGCACGAAACAGGTTTCTACTTCTTTCTGTAATTCTTCTTTTGATGATAACTTTTGACTGTGCACCATGTACAGGGACAATGCCAGAGATGATGAACTCCTCTTTTCAGCAACTTTATATAATCCAATCGTGAGTCTCTGAAGAGTTTCTGGCTTGTAATCTCTTGGCCCATATCTGTGTGGAGAAACCTAGCGACGTTTTCATTTCCTTGCTGATTATAATTGGAAATTTCCTTTCTTCCATCAAGTGGCATAACCACTTGCCCAGTGATGGAAGTGGGGGATGGAGGAGCCAGGAATATGTCATAGAGTCAGAGAGTTGTACCATTCAAAAACAGACCTTTCGCTCCAACCTGTCCTTGCTGACCAGATATTCTAACCTAATCCAATCCCATTTGCCAGCACTTGGCCCATATCCCTCTAAAGCTTTCCTATTCATATACCCATCCAGATGTCTTTTAAATGCTGTAATTGTACCAGCCTCCACCACTTCCTCTGGCAGCTCAATCCATACATGCACCACCCTCTGCATGAAACATTGCCCCTTAGGTCCTTTTAAACCTTTCCAATCTCACCCTAAACCTAAGCCATCTAGTTCTGGACTCCCCCACACCATGGACGAGACGTTGTCTATTTATCCTATCCATGCCCCTCATGATTTTATAAACCTCTGTAAGGTCACCCTTCAGCCTCTGATGCTCCAGTAAAAATAGCTCCAGCCTGTTCAGTCTCTCCCTATGGTTAAAAACCTCGAACCCTGGCAACATCCTTATAAATCTTTTCTGAACCCTTTCAAGTTTCACAACATCCTTGTGATAGGAAGGAGACCAGAATTGTACGCAATCTTCCAACCGTGGCCTAACCAATGTCCTGTACAGCTGCAGCATGACCTCCCAATTTCTATACTCAATGCTCTGACCAATAACAGAAAGCAGAACAAATGCCTTCTTCACTATCCTATCTACCTGCGACTCCACTTACAAGGAATTATGAACCTGCACTCCAAGGTCTCTTTGTTCAGCAACACTCCCTAGGACCTTACCATTAAGTGCAAAAGTCCTGTTGAGACTTGCTTTCCCAAAATGCTGCGCCTTGCATTTATCTAAATTAAACTCTATCTGCCACTCCTCAGCCCATTGGCCCATCTAATCAAGATCCCAGAGGGAACCTTCTTCACTGTCCACTGTACCTCCAAGTTTGATGCCATCTGCAAACTCACTAACTATACCTCCTGTATGCACATCTAAATCATTTATATAAATGATGAAAGGTAGTGGATTCAGCACCGATTCTTGTGGCACATCACTAGTCACAAGCCTCCAGTCTAAAAAGCAATCCTCCACCACAACCCTCTGTCTTCTACCTTTGAGCTAGTTCTAGTTCTCCTTGTATCCCAAGCGATCTACCCTTGTTAACCAGTCTCCCATGAGGAACCTTGTTGAACATCTTATTGAAGTCCATATAGAGCACGTCCACCACTCTGCCCTCATCAATCCTCTTTGTTACTCCTTCAAAAAAACTTAATTAAGCTCGTGAGACATGATTTCCCATGTACAAAGCTATGTTGACTATCTGTAATCAGTCCTTGCCTTTCCAAATATATGTAAATCCTGTCCCTCAGGATTCCCTCAAACAAGTGGGCGGCACGGTGGCACAGTGGTTAGCACTGCTGCCTCACAGCGCCTGTAGACCCGGGTTCGATTCCCGACTCAGGCGACTGACTGTGTGGAGTTTGCACGTTCTCCCCGTGTCTGCGTGGGTTTCCTCCGGGTGCTCCGGTTTCCTCCCACAGTCCAAAGATGTGCGGGTCAGGTGAATTGGCCAAGCTAAATTGCCCGTAGTGTTAGGTAAGGGGTAAATGTAGGGGTATGGGTGGGTTGCGCTTCGGCGGGTCGGTGTGGACTTGTTGGGCCGAAGGGCCTGTTTCCACACTGTAAGTCTAATCTTAAGTCTAATCTAAACTTGCCCATCACTGATGTTAGGCTTACCAGTCTATTGTTCTTTGGCTCTTCTTTACCACCTTTCTTAAATAGTGGCACCATGTTAGCCAACCTCCAGTCTTCTGGCACTTCACCTGTGACTATTGTTGATACAAATATCTCAGCAAGGGACCCAGCAATCACTTCCCTAGCTTCCCACAGAGTTCATGGGTACACCTGATCAGGTCCTGGGGACTTATCCACTTTTATGTGTTTCAAGACATCCAGCACTTCCTCCTCTGTAATATGGAATTTTTCAAGATGTCACCTTCTATTTCCCCACATTCTGCATCATCCAATTTCTTCTCCACAGTTAATACAGTAAAATACTTGTTTAGTATCTCCCCCATCACCTGCAGCTCCACACATAGGCTGCCTTGCTGAACTTTGAGGGGCCCTATTCTCTCCCGAGTTACCCTTTTGTCCTTAATGTATTTGTAAAAATCCTTTTGATTCTCCTTAACCCTATTTGCCAAAGCTATCTCATGTCCCCTTTTTGCCCTCCTGATTTCCTTTTTAAGTATCTACTGCCTTCATATTCTTCTAAGATATTCACTCAGTCTCTGCTGTCTATTCCTGACATTTGCTTCCTTCATTTTCTTGACAAAAATCTCAATTTCTCAAGTCATCCAGCATTCCCTACACCTACCAGCCTTTCCCTTCATCCTAATAGGAATATATTGCCTCTGGATTCTCGTTATTTCATTTTTGAAGACTTCCTGATTTCCAGATGTCCATTTACCTGCAAATATCTGTCCCCAATCAGCTTTTGAAAGTTCTTGCCTAATACCATCAAAATTAGCCTTCCTCACGTTTAGACTTTCGACTTTTAGATCTGGTCTATCCTTTTCCATCACTATTTAAAAACCAGTAGAATTATGGTCGCTGGCCCCAAAGTGCTCCCCCACTGACACCTCAGTCACCTGCCCTGCTTTATTTCCCAAGAGTAGGTCAAGTTTTGCATCTTCGAGTAAAAAATGAGGTCTGCAGATGCTGGAGATCACAGCTGCAAATGTGTTGCTGGTCAAAGCACAGCAGGCCAGGCAGCATCTCAGGAATAGAGAATTTGACGTTTCGAGCATAAGCCCTTCATCAGGAATAAGAGAGAGAGAGAGCCAAGCAGGCTAAGATAAAGGGTAGGGAGGAGGGACTAGGGGGAGGGGCGATGGAGGTGGGATAGGTGGAAGGAGGTCAAGGTGAGGGTGATAGGCCGGAGTGGGGTGGGGGCGGAGAGGTCAGGAAGAGGACCTCCACACACATCATCTATTGCATCCGCTGCACCCGATGTGGCCTCCTCTATATTGGTGAAACAGGCCGCTTACTTGCGGAACGCTTCAGAGAACACCTCCGGGCCGCCCGAACCAACCAACCCAATCACCCCGTGGCTCAACACTTTAACTCTCCCTCCCACTCCACCGAGGACATGCAGGTCCTTGGACTCCTCCACCGGCAGAACACAACTACACGACGGCTGGAGGAGGAGCGCCTCATCTTCCGCCTGGGAACCCTCCAACCACAAGGTTTGAATTCAGATTTCTCCAGTTTCCTCATTTCCCCTCCCCCCCACCTTGTCTCAGTCGGTTCCCTCAACTCAGCACCGCCCTCCTAACCTGCAATCCTCTTCCTGACCTCTCCGCCCCCACCCCACTCCGGCCTATCACCCTCACCTTGACCTCCTTCCACCTATCCCACCTCCATCGCACCTCCCCCTAGTCCCTCGTCCCTACCCTTTATCTTAGCCTGCTTGGCTCTCTCTCTCTCTTATTCCTGATGAAGGGCTTATGCTCGAAACGTCGAATTCTCTATTCCTGAGATGCTGCCTGGCCTGCTGTGCTTTGACCAGCAACACATTTGCAGCAAGTTTTGCATCTTCTCTAGTAGGTACATCCACATTCTGACTCAGAAAATTTTCTTGTATGCCCTTAACAAATTCCTCTCCATCTGATCTTTTAACACTATGGCAGTCCCAGTCTGAGTTTGGAAAGTTAAAATCCCTGACCATAACCACCCTCTTATTCTTACAGATAACTGAAATCTCCATACAATTTTGTTTCTCAATTTCCCTCTGACTATTAGGAGGTCTATAATACAATCCCAATCAGGTGATCATCCCTTTCTTATTTCTCAGTTCTACCAAATAACTTCCCAGGATGTATGGCCATGTATACCTTCCCTCAGCACAGCTGTAATGCTATCCCTTATCAAAAACATCACTCCCCCTCCTCTCTTGCCTCCCTTTCTGTCCTTACTGTAGCATTTGTACCCTGGAACATTAAGTTGCCAGTCCTGTCCATCCCTGAGTCATATTTCTGTAATTGCTATGATATCCCAATCCCATGTTCCTAACATGCCCTGAGTTCATCTGCCTTCCCCGTTGGGCCTCTTGCATTGAAATAAATGCAGTTTAATTTATCAGGCCTATCTTGGTCTCTGCTTTGTTCCTGCCTGCCCTGACTATTTGACTCACTCTCTTTCCCAAATGTACCACTCTCAGGTTGATCTCTTTCCTCACTATTTCCCAGACTCCCAATTTAATAATTTAATACCTCCCAAGCAGCTCTAGCAAATCTCCCTGCCAGTAAATTCATCCCTTTCCAATTCAGATCCAATCCATCCTTTTTCTTCCGGTCAATTCTACTCCAGAAAAGATTCTAATGATCCAAAAAAGTGAACCCTTCTTCCCTGCACCAGCTCACCAGCCACGCATTCATCTGCTCTCTCCTCCTGTTCCTACACTCACTCACTCATAGCACCGTGAGTTATCCAAATATTACTCCCCTTGAGGACTTCCATTTTAAATTCCTCCCTTCAGAAGGTCATCCTTTTTCCTTCTTATGTCATTGGTTATAATGTGTACAATGACCTCCTGCTGCTCCCTCTCTCTGCTGAGAACATTCTGCACCCTTTCCAAGATATCCTTGATCCTGACATCAGAGAGGCAACATACCACTCTGGTTTTTCACAGAAACATCTCTCTGTGCCTCAGACTAGAGTCCCCATCACAATCAATCGCTTGGAGCCTGACATACCCCTCCTTACATTAGAACCAGTCTCGGTATTAGAAACTTGGCAGTTTGTGCTACATTCCTGAGAGTCCATCACCCCCTATATTTTCCAAAACAGCATATTTGTTTGAGATGGGGATAGCCACAGGAGACTCCTACACTACCGTGCCTAACCTCCTACCTTTCCTGGCAATAACCCATCTACCTGACTGTATCTATGGCTTTTCTCACTTCCTATAACTGCCATCTATCACACCCCCTAGCTCTTGTAAATTCTTCATTGCCCCTAACTGTCGCTCCAATCGATCCATGCGATCTAATAGAATCCACATTCAAAGACACTTCCTGCAGACATAATCATCAGTAACATGAAAATTCTCCCTAATCTCCCACATTCAACAAGAGGAGCATATCACTCTACTAAAGGCCAGCTTTGCTCCTTCACAATGTGCCGACCCAGAAAATAGCACCATCCTTTTGCTCTAAAAAGCAGTGCTCCAGGCTAACTTAATACTTACGGTTTATATTTTTAAAATTTAATCAAGAGACAGATTTCAATAAAATGTATAATCAAGAAAGAACCCACTTCACTCACTGCTGCAGATTTATAAGTTTCCATGTTTGAAAACCATACACCTATCTGTTCCTGTGCTGTCAGCTCTCCCAGACAGGTTCCTCCAAGGTCAGCTGTGAACTTCGCTATTTGTTCATTTTTCCTCGATGCACTCCGATGATCAAAGACATCTGAATTCAAACAGTAAAGGCAGTAACTGTGCAGATTCACTGCTGTGTCAGGCAACAATGAAGGTTTCTTTCTCTGACCACGTGGTCACTGCCTTTGTCTGTCTTCCCCCTTTTTAAAATGCCATTGTTTTGATCTTTTTCCCCCAAAGTTTGAAAACCATGCAACATCATATAAAACAGTAACTGTTGTTCTTGCAATTCAAGGAAATCACCTTCAATACCTAAAATACCTCAAAAAAGGAGCAGGTCTTACAGCCACAATCTCTATGCTTCATGCCTGTTATACCCAATGCATTCCTAACTGTGGGATGGATGGGTGCTACTTGTAAGGGGAATTGCAGGAAGTCTGTTAATAGTTTTATAGTGTTTGTGAGACTTGTAATGATCATCCAATGACAGTGCTAGCCATCAAATTTGGTAAGTGGTTATAAGCCCAGTTTATGCAATTGAGCTCTTTGAATTTCTATTATTTTGAGAAATTTTAATGTGCACCTTACTGCAATTTATATTATTTTCTTTTGGTTCTCTTTCTTTCTCACAGGGTAACTACTTTGACACCATCATGGTTTCATAGATTTGTGAATAAAATGGGTAATATAATAAGATTTGACTTGCATGATCTGGTTGTTTTTCAGATTTGATCCCAAAACAAATGGCATGAAACAAACATGTGACTGCTGCCAGGAGGAAAACACTGAGGAAAAACAAATAAGTCTGACCTGCCCCAATGGGGAATCTCAAACATACACCTACATTTCTGCCAAATCATGCAAATGCAAAACCTGCAAAGGTGAAAACGCTTAACGTTGTGATCTCAAAGCCTGACAACTGGATATAATTTGTGCAACAAACGTAGATGTTAAAATCTGAAACATTATTCTTCATAATTTCTATTTGCTTGGTTTTAATGTTGTTTAACATGAGATAATGTTGTGAAATTTGATTTTCTCCCAATTGCTCCCTTTAAAATGTGGAATTGTATTCTTTTGCATGTTGGAAACCTTTCACTTTCTTTTTTGACAGCAAATTTAAATCAATAAAATATTTTCTGCATGAATAAATATTGCAATTTGTGCATTATTCTCGCATTACTTCAACTGCAAATGTACTTGCAAGAAATATTTAATGAGTTTATACTTTAAATTCCCATTCTGCTTTTGGATAACATACCAGCTATGGGGGAATTAATGTATTTATTCTAGATTCCAAGACACTGTCCATTGATTTCTCTCTGCGTCCCGGTGAAATCAATATTCATTATAGTGAGAGATCAGAGCTGCTGAAAAAACAGAAACTATTAAATCAATCTTTCCTGTCTCAAACCAAGATATCAAGATAATTGCCAATTTGAAACCCACAACTCCACCTCAAAGTCTACTTGTTGATCAGTGAACAGTTGATCCACTTTTACTTGCTGTCTTTTGTATAGCCATTTCCACCCCACCCATGTTCCAATTCTAACCTGAAAGTGATATTACAATATTAAATTCACCAACAAATTAAATGCAGTTCAAAATCACACAACACCAGGTTATTGTCCAGCAGGTTTACTTGGAAGCACTAGCTTTCAGAGCGCTGCTCCTTCATCATGTGGTTGTGGATTAAAAGATTGTAAGAAACTCCGCATACTCCGCAACCACCTGATGAAAGAGCAGTGCTCCAAATGCTAGTACTTCCAAATAAACCTGTTGGACTATAACCTGATGTTGTGCCCACCCCAATCCAATACTGACATCTCCAAATCAAAGTTAAATGCAGAAAGTCAGATAAAATGAGATAGGGAATAATTGCAAGGCGACAGTGGGCTACATCGAGTGAATGTTTACATAGGGTCCTCAAATATATTACTGTTAACATAAATACTGAAATGTTTTGATGCAAACACCAAGCTCAAAGTCTCCTTCTCAACTGTCAAATATTTCTGCTGATGTATGTTCAATTTCCTGGAGAAATATTCAACAGGTCTTTGTGACTTCTCTTCATCTTCCTATAAGTCAACAACACTGGTACTCACATCACTTGCATCAATAGCCACCTTGAATGGCTTTGTATAATTAGGTGTGGCTAATATTGGGGCCGTGGTTAGCACAGCTTTCAGGTGGTCAAATGCCTTTTGACAGTTCGCTGTCCACTGAAACTTCTTGCCTTTCTTTAGCAAATCAGCGAGTAGGACAGCCACACTGTTACATTTGGCATGAATTGTCAATAAAATCTACTCAATAACAGGAATTGTAGTACTGCAGAAAATAGACTGTTCCATGTACCCAATGAAGAGGCAGGCCTAGCTGGGGCCAAAGCGGGTGCCCATGGCTACCCATTTGGTCAGAAGGAAATGGAAGGATTCAAAGGGGAAATTGTTGAGGGTGAGGACAAGTTCAGCTAATCAAATGAATGTGTCAGTGGAAGGGTACTGGTTGAGTCAGTGGGAGAGGAAGAAACTGAGGGCATAGAGGCTTTGATCATGGCAAATGGATATGTAACACTTCAATTCACATCCCACTCCACCAAGGACACACAAGTGCAGGGCCTCCTCCACCGCCAAATTCCAGCCACCCGATGCCTGGAGAAAGAATGGCACATCTTCCGCCTTGGGACCCTCTAACCGCATGCCATCAACGTCAATTTCACCAGTTTCCTCATTTTCCCTCCCTCCCCACCTTATCCCAAATCCAATCCCTCAACTTGGCACCACCCCCTTAAAATGCCCTACCTGTCCATCTTTCTTTCCACCTATCTGCTCCAGGCTTCACTACAACCTACCTTCAACTATCTAATGCACTCCCAGCTACCTCCCCCCTGCTCCACCTGCCTCCCATTTATCTTTCAGCCCCTTTGCACCCCCTTCCCCACCATTCATAATAAAGAGCGCATGCTCAAAACATCAACTCTCTTGCTCCTCAGATGCTGCCTGATCAGTTGCGCCTTTCCAGCACCACACTTTTCCACTGCATTTGTTTAGCCACCTTCTCAAAAGATTTTTAAAAAAAGGCTTCTACATCCTTCTCATCAAATTTGGGCAATGCTTGAATATATTTAAACAATTTCTCATCAGACCTTTGGCTCCCATGGGTTTGCTCATCCTCACTCTCTTCCTCACTAGGCTTACCTTCAGCCTTCATCAAAATCCTTTTAAGCAGACTTTCCTGTCTAAATAGCAATTAATGACATTTAAACTCATTCTATTTCTTCCTTTCCTCTCTCTCTTTTTTTCTTTTTGGGCTACTGAAACAATTCTGCCCTTTTCTTTTTGTTCTGCTTGGGACCTTGTGTTCTTTTTTCTCTTTCCTCTGCTTTTAATTGTAATTCAAACAGTTTCGTTTCTTTTGCCTCTAACTCAAGCTGCTTCATTCTCGCATGAATTTTAGCCACCTCCAAAGAATCCAATGGTGTATCTAGCAAATGTAAATGCTGAGCTGTTGTTGTAATGGTCTCTCCTTTCCTTATAAGGTAACTCCAACTCCAGCTTGTCTGCCAATTCCAGCAGTTTTGTCTGTTTACCTTTTGTAAAACTCTCAAAGTCACTCCTTTCACCACCAGAAAGCTATTAATGACTGAAAGCCATTACCACACCAACCACTGTTTAAACCAACCAAATTCAACACCCAGAACAAAAGACATTAACACTTACCACTCACTGCCCTTGAGTCCAGGAACTTTAATCACAAATTGGAACTATAGAACAAATCCCGCAAAGAGGCCCCAATCTGTTATGAACCAGGCCAGACCCATTCAAAATATTTTAAGAAGGGAGCCCGGAACCTAACTTTCATTGTTGTTTTAAGGTGAGGATTCAAGGAGAGGCGCAACTGGTCACACCATTCAGCTTTAAACACAACAGAATTTATTTATACACAAACAAACAAAACCCGAATTCAGAATAACATAACGATTTGAAAGCCCAACCAACTTGAAAATGTAACTTATCAAGGGCTGTTCTGATTTCCTGCAACATTCTATAAACCCTTGGCTAAAAGGTAAATTTAAGCACAGTTTCTTTCAGGAGGGAGACTACAGAGAGACAGAGTCAGCCCGAAAGCCTCTGGTGGATCAGGGAGCTTCTCCCCAAGCAGCTTTCCTTGACCAACAGCTTCAAACAGACTGCTTGTTCAAACCGAACTAGAAAAAAAAACCCTGAACTGGGAGCACTGGCCACTCCCCTTTCATTATTTTTAAAAGTTTATAAAGTTTCATAAGTTTTAAAAGCAAACTTAAAAGCCTTTTCAAGTAGATATATCCAGACATGTTGAACCTCTGCCTTTATGAACCCTCTTGAAAAAAACCAAGGGCAACACAACGTTGTTCAAGAGGCAACATTGTCACACTGGCCAGAGCTGTTGAAAAATCTGAAACACTTATATTAATCCCTTCTTTCTTAAAGCAAAATAACTTCAAGATAATTATTGATCTAAAATGTCTTCAACTACATCTCAATGTCTCACTAACACTGTATCCATTTTTAATCACTATCTCTGGTGTACCCACTCCTACCCCCACTTTCACCAATGCCCCCAAAGTCTAAGCAGAAAGTGCAATTAAGAATATTGAATTCACTGCCAAATTAAGCACAAAAAGTCAGTTTAAAAGACAGCAAGAATAATTGCTAAGAGAGAAAGTGTTATGTGGAGACAAATTTACATAGGGACCTCTGTGCTGAAAAAAAGCATCATTTTATTTTCTATACGTTTGATGTACTGAAATGAAAAAAAAAGAGATGGTTGTCAAACCAAGGAATTGTTGGACTTTTAAAAACAAGTAATTGAAGCTCATTGTGTTTTATGCATGGTGTTTACATTGCTGCTTCAGGGCATGATATTGCATCAGTGGGGGACAAGCTGTTTGTCGATGACCTGGCACCAGGGTGTGAATGCAGAGTAAGGTTTAATCAGCAACAAGCAGCTGATTGGTTTGTATAATTGTGAATAGTCATAAATGCCAAAGGTCAGTAATCTGACAAAAGTGTTCTGATTGGTTCCTGGGTAGCTCAACTTGTTGGTGGGTGTGAAAGATGATGTGATATATGCTTTCAGATTTTGTGTGTTTGTTTATATGTGTGTGCCGAGGGGTTGAAAACAGGGTTATAATAACATACAACCTGGAAATTTGCCAGCCACTCTCTTCCACAAGTCGCTGTTGGCTTTTGCCTCTCAGCAGTGACAGAAAGACAGTCCCATTAGTCTGCTTTGTATCTTTGGTAAGTAACTGCAGGAATCTGGAAATAAGGTGATCAGAGTACAGCATGTCTTAGAAGAAGCAAATGAAACATTTCATCGAATCCTGAGGACTGGTGCTATTGAACTGTGTTTCACCAGTGATTTTTGCTTTTATCCACCGTTATATCCATGTTTATTTGTACATCCTGGGTGTGTCTGAATGTATGTGAGTAGTGTCTTCAGAAGGGGGTTAGTTATAGTCTGGTATATTATACTTTAGATTCAATTGCAATGTACAGTTAATATTAGGACTGAATACTTCTTCTAACCTGAGTCAATCAGGCTGGTAAATTGGGAGCTTGGGATGGTTTAATTAAATCTTTAACTTCTGTGATCACACTGGAAGAGAGGGATTCAAGTATCAGTGCACTTTTCCAAGTGGATGATGACAGCCTGGCATCACTTTGGCACTGACATTCATATATACCACTCTTCCTCTGCATATTAGGCAAAATGTCTGTTTTCTCTAGACAGTAATATCCTGTCAGTTTATTGTAACATATTGTAAAGTGATAAAAGGGGGTAATCGCACCCTGACAAATCTTGACCAGTTTGCAATATCCCTGTTTAATTCAGGTACAAAATGCAGTAAGATAGACAGAGGAGACAGGAGTCAAGGGAGGTTCCAGCCATGCGTGTCTAAGGGTTCACCATGCCCTATCTACAGGTCCTCAGGTGACCTCTCTGGAAATGCTGTTGAAGAAGGTGTGAAAAGCAGAGAGTACTGGCACTCCAGGCTGCCTCATTTATCCCCCTTTTTGTACCCTTCTTGAAGATTCTGTGACTTGTGTCCAATAAAAACATTGAGCAAGGGCACAAAGATCCAATGAGGTGACTACTTTCTATATTTGGAGGTAGATTCCTGATGAAAAGCTTATGTTCAAAATGTCAACTCTTCTGCTCCTCAGATGCTGCCTGACCAGCTGAGTTTTTTGAGCACCACACTCTTTGACTCTGATCTCCAGCATCTGCAGCCCTCACTTTCTCCTAACACTTCTGGCTTCCTTCTGAGCTGGGTACCACCAAGTTTGTGTCATGTTCTTCTAACAAAGCAGCTCTATTGGAGGTGTCAGCAACGGCTCAAACACTGTGGCTGTTAGCACTTGACATATTCATATTGTGAGGAGCTAGGACCAAAACGTGCCATAGCAGATGGTGGAATTCCAGTTCAGTAAAATAGCTGGAATTAAGAGTCTTATGATGACAATGAAATGAGTATCAATTTCTGAAGGAAAATAAGAACTGTTTATCTCCTAACTTTTAGGGTAGGAAACTGCCTTCGTGATCAGCACTGGCCAATTTCAGACCCACAGCAATGTGGTTAACTCTCCAATATCCTCTGGGCAATTACGGAGGGGTAAGAAATGCTAGCCAGCCAGCGAATGCCTACACTCTGATACATACATATATATACATATATAGACCATATTGCTCCTAACATGCCTTGATCACTTTTGGTGCAGATACCATTCATCCATCAGTTTGGTCATATCTGCTCTTAAAGCATTTCCAAATGCTGACTTTATGATTCCTATTTTCAGTTGGTTCACAAGGATCTCATACCTTCTCTTACCTTACACCTTTTTTGGTCCAGAGGCCATCTATCATGGTGAATGGTCGCCCTGGGTTAATGAACATACACCTTCCTGAGAAATGACCCAGTGAATTTCAATTACTCAATGCGGCAGATAACAAACACTGTTCACCCCCTTCTCTAATAATTACTCACATATAGTGTTAATTGGTCAATCAAATTCAGAGCGAGTCACTGATCAGTCAGTGTGACATGCGACAAGGTTAAAGTACACACGTGTACAGTCTCTCAAGTACTGTGGAGGAGAAAAGAAATCATTCCATTACCAATTTGGAATTTGCTGTGAGTCAGTAACAGCCAGAACTACAACCCCACCTACTGGAAAGGTCGAGATTTATTTACAAGTTCACAATAGCCATTGTGTTAACGGTTTAGGTGGAGAGGAATTTGTTAAGTGTGTACAAGAGAATTTTCTGATTCAGTATGTGGATGTACCTGCCAGGGAAGGTGCAAAACCTGACCTACTCTTGGGAAATAAGGCAGGGCAGATGACTAAGGTGTCAGTGGGTATGCACTTTGAGGCCAGCGACCATAATTTTATTAGTTTTTAAAATAGTGATGGAAAAGTATAGACAGGAACTAAAAGTTGAAGTTCTAAATAGGAGGAAAATTAATATTGACAGTATTAGGCAAGAACTTTCAAAAGCTGACTGGGGGCAGATGTTCACAGATAAAGGGACAGCTGGAAATTGGGAAGCCTTCAAAGAAATGGGATAGCGTGAGTCTCGAGACAGTATATCCTGGTTAGGGTGAAAGGAAAGGCTGGTAAGTATAGGCAATGCTGAATGACTAGAGAAATTGAGGATTTGGTTAAGAAAAAGAAGGAAGCATATGTCAGGTATAGACAGGATAGATCGAGTGAATCCTTAGAAGGGTATAAAGGCAGGAGGAATATACTTAAGAAGGAAGTCAGGAGGGCAAAAAGGGGACATGAGATGCTTTGGCAAATAGAGTTAAGAAGAATCCAAACAGGTTTTATAAATACATTAATGACAAAAGGGTAACTAGGGAGAGAATACGGTCCCTCAAAGATCAGCAAGACAGCCTATGTGTGAAGCTGCAGGAGATGGAGGAGATGCTAAATGAGTATTTTGCATCAGTGCTTACTGTGGAGAAGGACATGAAGATGTAGAATGTAGGGAAACAGATGGTGACATCTTGAAAAATATCCGTGTTACAGAGGAGGAAGTGTGGATGTCTTAAAACACATAAAAGTGGGTAAATCACCAGGACCTGATCAGGTGTACCCCTAGAACTCTGTGGGAAGCTAGCAAAGTGATTGCTGGGCATTTGCTGAACTATTTGTATCATCAATAATCACACATGAGATGCCAGAAGACTGGAGTTGGCAAACGTGGTGCCACCGTTTAAGAACGATGGTAAGGACAAGCCAGGGAACTATAGACCAGTGAGCCCGACATCAGTGGTGGGCAAGTTGTTGGAGGGAATGCTGTATTTCGAAAGGCAAGGACTGATGCGAGATAATCATGGCTTTGTGTATGGGAAATCATGTCTCAAAAACTTGATTGAGTTTTTTGAAGAAGTAACAAAGAGGGTTGATGAGGGCAGAGCAGTAGATGTGATCTATATGGACTTCAGTAAGACATTCAACAAGGTTCCCCATGGGAGACTGATCAGCAAGCTTAGATCGCTAGGAATACAGGGAGAACAGGAACTAGCTCAAAGGCAGGAGACTGAGGGTGGTGGTGGAAGGTTGTTTTTCAGACTGGAAACCTGTGACCAATGGAGTGCCAGAAGGATTGGTGCTGGGTCCTCTACTTTCCATCATTTATATAAACGATTTGGGTGTGATCATAGGGGTATAGTTAGTAAGTTTGCAGATGACACCAAAATTGGAGGTATAGTGGATAGGGAAGAAGGTTACCTCTGAGTACAATGGGATCTTGATCAGATGGGCAATGGATTGAGGAGTGGCAGCTGGAGTTTAATTTAGATAAATGTGAGGCACTGCTTTTTGGGAAATCAAATCAGAGTAGGACTTATACACTTAGTGGCAAGGTCCTAGGGAGTGTTGCTGAACAAAGAGACCTTAGAGTGCAGGTTCATAGTTCCTTGAAAGATAGGATACTGAAGAAGGCGTTTGGTACGCTTTCCTTTATTGGTCAGAGTATTGAGTACAGGAGTTGGGAGGTCATGTTGCGGCTGTACAGGACATTGGTTAGGCCACTGTTGGAATATTGCTTGCAATCTGGTCTCCTTCCTATCGGAAGGATGTTGTGAAACTTGAAAGGGTTCAGGAAAGATTTACAAGGATGTTGCCAGAGTTGGAGGATTTGAGCTACAGGGAGATGCTGAACAGGCTGGGGCTGTTTTCCCTGGAGCGTCGGAGGCTGAGGGGTGACGGCATAGAGGTTTATAAAATCTTGAGGGGCATGGATAGGATAAATAAACAAAGTCTTTTCCCTGTGGTGGGGGAGTCCAAAACTAGAGGGCATAGGTTTAGGGTGAGAGGGGAAAGATATAAAAGGGACCTAAGGGGCAACTTTTTCACACAGAGGAATGAGCTGCCAGAGGAAGTGGTGGAGGCTGGTACAATTACAGCATTTAAAGACATCTGGATGGATATATGAATAGGAAGGTTTTAGAGGGATATGGGCAAAGTGCTGGCAAATGGGACTATATTAGATTCGGATATCTGATCAGCCTGGACGAGTTGGACCGAAGGGTCTGTTTCTGTACTCTACGACTCTATTGTCAATGTGTTCTATCAAAATTGTCCATTTACATCAAGCCAATCAGAAATTCATGATAATGAGTGAGCAGACTTAGTTAACAATTTCCTCAAATTCTGAAGGCTGAAATTCAGAAGAGCACACTGGTGTGAAAAGACTTGTTGATATAAGGAAGGCAAATTGAGTTTTGGAGTTTTTTGCCAAAGGAATAGAATACAGAAATAGGGTACTGGTACTACAACTGGTCAAGGAATTAGCAAGATGGGGTTTGTATTTCCGACAGTTTTGTTCCCTTTACCTGAGGAGATATGTGGTTGCATTGAGGCAGTTCAGAGGAAGTTCACTGGATTGATTGATTCCAGAGATTGAGCTCTTTAGTAGCAACTCACTTTTGTTGAGAAGAAAAAGTGGAATCGAATCGAGGTGTATGAGATACTAAATGAGATCAAAGGCAACACAGAATGGATTTTTCCATTTTGGGGCAAACCAAAATGAGACATCATGGTTTTAGGATAAGAGGTACTAGATTAACAAAAGTGCTGAGGAGAAATGACTTCTCTCAAATGATTGTGAATTTATCGAATTCATGAACCCAGAGTGCGGTGACTGCTGGGACAATCAGTAAATTAAAGGTGTAGATTCACAAATTTGTGATGTGCTAAAATGTTATGGAGAGTAGGCAGTAAATTGAGGCCAAGATGCAATTGTTGTGTTGAATGATGATCTGGAATGTACACTGTGGTGTAGTGATTTCTGTCATTTCTCTTCTTCTTCAGGAGTCACTACAACATTGAAAGCATTCACAACTGGGTTTATCATCAGGTGAGTGATGGGGTCCTGTGCCATACAATAGCAGGGCCTATGGAAATAAATATCCTGCTTCAATATCTCCCAAAGAGTGAAAGATTTTTTGGTAACATTTGTAAATATTGTGTCCATTTCTTCTAGAGGAAACTGATTGAAAAACTGAATATTAGATGAAGCTCAGTTACAGTCTAAATTACATAGAGCCATACAATCCTATGGCATGGAAACAGACCTTTCGGTCCAACTTGTCCATGCTGAATATAATCCCAAACTAAACTAGTCCCACCTGCCTGCTCCAGGCCCATATCCCGCCAAACCTGTCTTCATGCACAAACGTAATTGTGCCGATATCCATTGCTGCCTCAGGAGATCCATTCCACATGCGAGCCATCCACTCTGTAAAAGAGTTGTGTCTTTTTAAATTATTTCTCCTCTCACCTTAAAAAATGTCCCCTGGTCTTGAATACCCCTATCCTTGGGAAAAGATACCACCATTAACCCTATCTATACTCTTCATGATTTTATAATCCTCTATAAGATCACTTCTCATCCATGCACCAGTGAAAAATGTCACAATCTATCCAGCCTTTCTTTGTAAGTCAAACCTTCCATAACTGGTAACATCCTGGTAAATCTCTTCTAAACCTTGTGTCCATGTTTGTATACAATAGTCTCTATTTAGTTACCAATTTTTGAAATAACACCCTGATATTTGAGTGCAATATCAAATACCCATTTCATGAAAAAGACTTCATGTGATCCTTTGCTGGAATAACTTTGTATTTAGTTTCATGGATACTGGCTCGGGTTATTTTTCTTGTTCTTCAGAAGGACTCACAATGACAGTGAAACCAACTACCTGCAGGTGGGAGATTACATTTTCTGATATATGGTACCAGGATAATAGACACAAACTATATTATTGTAATAACACACAGCCAGTCATTATGCTTGTAGGCATTTAGTCTTCCTCACAGAGGCTAATGCGTCATAGCTTAAACATTTTACCGAAGAAAAGTTGCATCAGGGAAGTCTGACTAAGGAGAATGTTGTGGCTTGGGGCTGGGTTTAATATCCCCCCAACATAAAGTAGACACCTAATATCCACCAGAGAGGATTCATTGCCTGGACCTAATTGCCCAGACAATCGATAAGAAGCAATCACATTGCTGTGGGTCTGGAGTGATATTTAGAATAGACTTCCTTCTCTAAACAGCATTAGTGAACCAGATTGTACTTTTTTTGTAACAATTAACCATGCTTACACTGCCACCATTAGCTCACTCTTAATTCTAGAAGTTCCTTAGTGAAGTCAAGTTTGACCATCTGCCTTGATTAGATTCATAGCCAGAAATTTGCCTCAATAATCCAGTGACATTATCACTACACCAACACCTCCCCATAAATACACTTGAGAGAAGGTAAGAATGTGAGAGTAAATGAGTACCGGCTGGATGGAGGGACCAAGTAAAGAATTATTAAGCTGATATCACAGCAGCAGAAGGCTTTGAAATGAATAGGGAGAAAGCATTATTGGATTATAAAGAAAGAAGTGGTCAAATGCTGGATAAAGAAAATGATACTGTTAGAGTACATAATATGAATGAAAGAATTAAGACAGAACACTAGTGAACAGAATAAGAACAAATGCTCTGAATAACTCAGAATCACGATTAATATTTAAAAATAGATAATAACATGAAGCAGGATCTTGTGGTAATGATCTCACGTCTAGATTCAAATCCTACCCGATTCCCGATGAAGGGCTTATGCCCGAAACATCGAATTTCCTATTCCTTGGATGCTGCCTGACCTGCTGTGCTTTAACCAGCAACACATTTTCAACTGTGATCTCCAGCATCTGCAGACCTCATTTTTTACCCAATTTGTACTAGTACAAGACATGTGAACAATTGAACAATTAGAAAATAGAACATCTCTTCAAGAATTCTCCAAAAGGATATTGCCACCATTTTTCTTCAGAGGGTTGTTGGTATTGGTAAAGTATAAGATAAGTGAGAGGGTAAGGGGCCACGTATGTTGTTGCATGTTAGAGCAGGTCAGATGGAAGTCAGGCTGGAGTGGAAAGGTTGAGTTGGGAATCAGGAGTGAGGATGTTCTGTTGGGTCTGGTCAGGTCAGTGCGTTTGGGTCCTTGGAGAACAGCCGGGGGTCATGTGGGGATCTTTGATTCAGAGATAGGAATGTCAGATGTCCACTGAGGATAAAAAGAGGGGTTGAGTCAGAGGGATGTTGTTTCCAGACAGGATTAGGAGAGCTAGGCTGGCTAGGATCCAATGGACAGCAGAGTCAAGTCAGGAGGGATTCGGGGATCAGATCAGGTCTAGGGGGAGATGGAGTTGAGATTGGCTGTCAATGGGACATTGAAAGAGTTTCAACATTGTCTTTCTGTCCCCAAAATAGTCAGTTTTAATAGTTACCCAACAGTTAAAATAGGGTTCACTTCTTCTGATGTTTGCTGGGAAACTATTCATCTACATCAGCCACATTCCTCCAAACGATCTCAGAGTTGTTGACTTTTTCAAGGTCACCAGATGCTGGGTAAATGTCTACCTTTCAATTTCAAAAGGAGTCAGTAAGGGCATCTACATGATCACGATACACAATTCCTGTCCATGCTCTTGCAACAACTAAGTACCTATTGGAAGATCTGGGCCAATACCTATGAACAAGATTTTAACACATTTGGACATTGCCTAGAAATTAATGTTAAAGCAATGTCAGTTCAATAGTTCTCCTTTGCAGACACTTTCCTCAGGATGAAAATGTTTAGACATTTCAGGAGCTCTGAAGCTGCAGTAAGGCTCAGAGTCAGAGACACACAGCAAAAAACAGACTTTTCGGTCCAACTCGTTCATGCCAACCAAATTTCCCAAACCTGTCACCATTTCCTTGTTTTTGGCCCATAACCCTTTAAATCTTTCCTATTCATGTGTCTGTCAAATGTCTTTTAAATCACGTAACTGTATTTGCATCAGAAATCGATATTCCAAAAGCACTTTATGTTCAGTAGAGTTGGCCTTGGTCAATAATGTCAATGTCAAAACAGCATGAAGCCACAGGGAAAAAAATGGAATATTGCTTGGAAAGATTTAACTGAGGATTGACCACAAGATTACCAAGACAGGTTGTATACTCCAACCAAAGAATTCTGTAATGCAACTTACACTCCTCTGCGCCCCTGTGAATAAGGGACAAAGTAGCGCACATTGCAGTCCTTCTTCTCTCCCAATTAGGTCTACTGTCAGCTACACTAGTCATAATCGTTTTAATTAATATTGTAATGTAACCAGGCCTAACAAGTGTATTTTCTTCCTCTGCCTTTCATCTTTGTCCCCTCTGTCGGTCCATCCATCACACTCAATAATTTTTGGAGGTTGTTTTGATAGTTGTCTGTTTATGTTTCATGTGAGGTACATAATCTTGTCTTAATCCTGTATCTCTGAATACAACAATGTTCTTAGACCATGGAATTTGAGTGAGCTGTGAGTCTGTATTTCCTCCAATCCTGAGACGAACCATAGCCTATTCAACAATAGTAATTACCACAACTACAGGTGAATCAGAATGTTATAGTAATAAAGTGCCACATAGAAAAGTGAGTTTGTTGCAAGAGTTTATTTCATTCAGCATTAACAAACTGAAAATAAATTATCCTGGAAGAAAAGGTTTTATTTTCAATTCATTGTTGACGATCAAGTAAAGAATTATGAAATTGTTATCACAGCAGCAGAAGGCTCTGAAATGGACAGGGAGAAAACATTACTGGCAAAGAAAGAAAGAAGCAATTAAATGCTGGATAAAGAAAATGATACTGTTAGAAAAATAAATATGAATGAAAGAATTAAGACAGAAAACTAGTGAACAGATAAGAATAAATGCTCTGAATAAATTGGAATCAAGATAAATATTTTAAAATACATAACATAAAGTAGGATCTTGTAGCAGTATCCTCACATCTGGATTCAAATCCTGTCCAACCCAATGTGTGCTAGTACAACGCTTGTGAACAAGTGATCAATTGGAAAATAGAACATCTCTTCAAGAATTCTTCAAAAGGAAATTGCCACCATTTTTCTTCAAAGTTGGGAAGAAGATTTCTAGCTCAGGTGCTCGTTGTTGTGGTTCTGTTCACCAAGCTGGGAATTTGTGTTGCAGACGTTTCATCCCCTGTCTAGGTGACATCCTCAGTGCTTGGGAGCCTACTATGAAGCGCTTCTGTGATCTTTCCTCCGGCATTTTGTAGTGGTTTGAATCTGCCGCTTCCGGTTGTCAGTTCCAGCTGACCGCTGCAGCGGTATATTGGGTCCAGGTCAATGTGCTTATTGATTGAATCTGTGGATGAGTGCCATGCCTCTAGGAATTCCCTGGCTGTTCTCTGTATAATAGTAGTGTTGTCCCAGTCGAACTCATGTTGCTTGTCATCTGTGTGTGTGGCTACTAAGGATAGCTGGTCATGTCGTTTCGTGGCTAGTTGGTGTTCATGGATGCGGATCGTTAGCTGTCTTCCTGTTTGTCCTATGTAGTGTTTTGTGCAGTCCTTGCATGGGATTTTGTACACTACATTGGTTTTGCTCATGCTGGGTATCGGGCCCTTCGTTCTGGTGAGTTGTTGTCTGAGAGTGGCTGTTGGTTTGTGTGCTGTTATGAGTCCTAATGGTCGTAGTAGTCTGGCTGTCAGTTCAGAAATGCCATTTTTTCTTTCAGAGGGTTGCTGGTAAATAAAACATATAACAGCGCTCCACCAAGATACCCAGATATTCCTAACAGCAAGCTTCATTGAATATCTTCTTACACGTTATTGGCACATTTCCAATTTCAACCCAGATAAGATGACCAAAAAGGTTTGAGGTGCCCAGAATATTAAATAAAAGTCCCATTGGAGGGAAGGCTTGCAGGTACAAGGGCTGTATTTTTATCTGGCCCACCTTGGATGAACGATGGTATGTTTTTCAATTCATGTATCTTGGCCAGAGGATTTGCACATCTGTTATATTTCCCACCAAACAATTAATGTTGTTACAAGTCCCTCTTCTCGCTCAGTTAATAGATGTGGGAGCAGTACCCAAATCTGCCACAAGAGGGCATGACTGTAGTTGCCAAACAATACATGGAGTAGCAGGGAAAATAATAATTGAGCAGGAAGAGTGTAATTACAGGAATCACTGGGTCAAAATAACTTATTTAAAAATGAAAATGTTTCATGAGACAGGCAGAAAATGTTTCGGATAATGATGATAATTGTTCAGTTATAGAGTCAAAGCGTATGCAGCACATAAACAGACACTTGAGTCCAACTTGTCCACGCCAATCAGATATCCTAATCTGATCTCGTCCCGTTTGTCTGCATTTAACCCATACCTGTCTAAATCCTTCCTATTCATGTACCCATCTAGATGCCTTTAAATGTTGTAATTGTACCCGCCTCCACCACTTCCTCTGGTAACTGGTTCCATGCATGAACCACCCTCTGTTTGAAAAAGTTGCCTCTCAGGTTCTTTTTAAAACTTTCCCCTCTCACCTCCAACCTATACCTCTAATTTGGACTGACCCAGTCTGGAGAAAAAGGCTGTTCACCCTGTCCATGCCCTCATGATTGAATAAACCTCCATACGGTCACCCTTCATCCTCCAATGCTCCATTAGCCCCAGCTTATTCAACCACTCCCTAAACTCAAATCCTCCAACACCCATAATCCTCCTTGTAATTTTTTTCTGAACCTTTCAAGTGGAACAACATCTCTTCTTTAGAAAGGAGAACAGAATTAAACACGATATGCTAACAGTGGCCTCATCAATGCTTCATCCAGCTGCAAAATGACACCACAACTCATATGCTCAGTTTACTGACTAATGAAGGCAAACATACCGAATGCATGCTTCACCACCCTGTCTACCTGTGACTCCACTTCCGAGGAACTATACATTTGCACCCCTCAATATCTTTGTTCGACAACCATCTTCAGGGCCCTAAAATTAAGTGTATAAGTCCTGCCCTGATGTGCCTTACTAAAATGCACCTCACATTTATCTAAATTAATCTACATCTGCCACTCCTCAGATTGGTCCATCTGATCAAGATTATTTCAGACATTCTGAAAATATTATTAAGCAAGCAAAGGTAGCATAGGCAGCTTTTACTCTTGTGCATAAACTATCGATGTTGCTGGCTAGAGTGTATGCAGTGACAAGCATTTTCTATACTTAATAGTAAAGCCAATACATTGCTTGCTAGGAATTTTCTTCATTTTCTTTCTAATGCAAGGAAATGTGGGAGGAAAATTGCTTCGAATTTACTTGTTTGCAAGAAAACTACTCTATGATCAAAAATATTATTCTTGTCCACTTCTAACAAAACCTGCAGGAATGATGTCCAGTCTGTGAAAGTTAAAACGAAAATTGGCAGTTGTGAGCCATGGGGATGCGATTGTTGGTATCCTTCTCTGTTCAATAATTTACATTAATCACCAGTTTGGAGAATTGTAGCAATCTTACTTTATTGTCACAATGAAATTCTATCTTGTCTAATTTTAGTTGAATGTAGCAAATGGCAAGACCCTCACTATTAAGTTTGATGGCTTACAATGTCACTATTAGAGAATTGTACATTCTTGTTGAACAGTGAGTTCCAAAATGCGGTTTCAGAGTTCAAGTGGATTGCTTGCAATATCTAAACCATGTCCAAAAGAGCCAGTTATTTATCTACAAGAAAAGCCTTTCAACTATTTCAACTGGTTATACATATTTGGAAAGTGCCTTATCCTATTGCAAATTACTATTAATTAGTGATTTTTAGTGATTAATGTGTATTGGTAGGTTTGTGGGCTACCATATCAGAAATGACTTCCAGACTACTCAGACCTCTTGGCATCATGGTAGCCCACAAACCTACCAATAAACTTAAACAGCGATTAATGAACCTAAAGGATCCCATAGATACCAACCAATGCTATATACAAGATATCATGCAAGAACTACAAAAAACACTACATCAGACAAACTAGCGGGAAATCTGTCATCAGGATACATGAACATCAACTGGCCACCAAAAGACATGGCCCACTATCACTAGTTTCCATACATTCAGACAAAGAAGGACATCACTTTGACTCGAACAACACATAAATCCCAGGACAGGCGAAACAAAGACACGATCGAGAATTTTTAGAGGCACGGCATTCTAATGCTGGAAAAAATAACTTCTAATAACTGAAAAAAGAATCAGGCCTCAATTTTCATAACAAAAGCAGGCCTCATCATTGCAGTAACTGTGTTCAAGCATGAAAATCAAAGTCCTACCCCATAACATAGCATCTACCACATGTGTGGACTGGAGTTGGGTGTTCCACACATGCTTTATGTGTGAAGGCAGCTCACTGTCTTAAACAGCAGCTGCTTCCACTCATAGGTAGAAGCAGATCTGAAATTTGAGAGTTTGTTTGAATAGCCATACTATCCACATGAATGGGTAAGTTACCTCTTTGGAAATGGCCCTAGGGCACATTTAGGGAGATCATACCTAAAGGATAAAATGCTCTTTTGGGAAAGTAGTCTGTTCTTCTGGAGAAACAACTTGATTGTTGAGATTGTTAAAAGTGGTGAGGAATGTGTCATATACTCACAGAATATCTGAAACTCTTTGGAAGTGTCAAAAACATCAGTCAAAAAATGTCAAGACCAGCCAAAAATGTTTATCAGAGCTGCAAAGTGAAAATGTCAAGCAATTGATAAAGGTGCTGTCAACTGTAAAGCCCTACCTTTTAAATCTTTGAGAAAAATGTTTAGTCTGTGAAAAGAATCATTGAGGGTCAATAGGAAGCAATCCTTTAAAAAGCCTAAGGGTTATTATTCTTTAATTAGTGTTGTATGGCTGATTTCACAGCCTTTCTCTATCATAGTCAGGCACCTGTCATTTCACAATTTGAATGACAATTGCGTGTAATTTAAACTCATTGAAGTGGGACTATGAATTTTAATGCAATTATTATAAGGGATTATGCATTATTTGACCATTCTCTTATTCCTCACATAAGTGTAAAATGCCTTTGTGTTCTCCCTAATCCGTTCTGCCCAGCCTTTCTCGTGCCCCCTCCTGGCTCTCCTCAGACCATTTTTAAGCTCCTTCCTCGCCTGCCTGTAACCTTGTAGAGCTGAGCTTGACCCTAGCTTCCTCCACCTTATGTAAGCTACCTTCTTCCTTTTGACGAGAAGCTCTCGTCATCCAAGGTTCCTTTATCTTACCTGTCTTATCTTCTTGCCTGTCTCAGAGGGACATATTTATTCATCACTTGCAACAACTGTTCCTTAAACAGTCTCCACATGTCTATAGTGCCTTTATCATGGAACAATTGCTCTCAATCCATGCTTCCTAACTCATGTCTAATCGCATCATAGTTTCCTCTTCCCCAATTAAATATCCTCCCATTTTGCCTAATCCTCTCCTTCTCCATAGTTATGTAGCTATTCAGCCTTTGCTCATAAGATTCTTCCACAAATCCTTTCCACATCAGGGATCAGCCTAGTTAAACTTCTCTGAACTGCCTGCAATGCAAAGATATCTTTCCTGAAACAAGGGGACCAAAATGTAGATTCACCAGCAGCTTGTATAGTTGCAGTGAGACCTCCCTACTCATATATTCCAGCCCCACTCATATAAGAGCCACCATTTCAATAGCCTTCCTGATTACCCTCTGCACCTGTGCGTTAGCTTTCTCGGTTACTTGTACAGCAACTCCCTGTTTTACGTTTTATTACATTTTATTAAAACTTAAAAATTGCATCAAAGACAGCCCTCTGCCCAGCCTGCATTTCATTCATCCCAAGGTCACCGAAGCCACCTCCCAGATGATCCTGCCACACTGGGAATAAAATTCCAATTTCTGGGACACTTTCTCCTAGGTCTCACTGACAGAGACAGGAAATGTCGCAAGTCTGTGCTCCTAATCCTGCTCAATGTTCAGAAATGAATTATTTTTGGCATTTTCAGATAGAACACAGGAACTGCTGAGATTTCTGTTGACCCATTTTACCCACATAATATCTTCCAAGAGCACTCAAACATGATAAAGCTAGCTTACTGAGCGGCCTACATATCCTGAAGACGTGAAAGCTTTTCTTTCAATCCCATTTACTCAGAGTTATGTCAAGGGAATTTTTTCATGCGTTTACTGGCCTAAACACAGAAGCTGCCACCATGTAGGCAAACATACAGCTGTGTAACACAAAGGAACATTCTATCAAAAAATGACCAGTTTATTTACTGAAAACAAAAAGTGCTGGGCATCATAGCAGGTCAGGCAGCACCCATGGAGAGAAAGTCAAAAAGTGTGGCGCTGGAAAAGCACAGGTTAGGCAGCATTCAAGGAGCAGGAGAGTCAATGTTTCAGGCATAAGCCTTTCATCTGGAATGTGGGGTGGGGGAAGGGGGCTGAGAAATAAGTAGGATGTTGGGGTTGGGGGTGGGGGGGAAGGTAGGTGGGAAGACAATAGGTGGATGCAGGTGGGGGATAATTGTGATAGGTTGGTGGTGAGGGTGGAGGATAGATGGGCAGGAAAATGGACAGGTCAAGAAAGCAGTGCCAAGTTGGAGGGTTGGATCTCGAATGAGGTGGAGGGAGAGGAGGTTTGGAAATTAGTGAAGTTGATGCCGTGTGGCTGGAGTATCCTAAGACAGAAGATGAGGCGTTCTTCCTCCAGTTGGCAGGTGGCTTTGATTTGGTGGTGGTGGAGGAGGTCCAGGAGTTGCATGTACTTGGAGGAGTAAGAGGGAGAGTTGAAGTGTTTGGCCACAGGGCGGTGAAGTTGTTCAGTGCATATGTCCCAGAGATGTTCCCTGAACCATTCCACAAGTTGGCGTTCTGTCTCCCCAATGTAGAGGAGACCACATCGAGAGCAGTGGACGTAGTAGATGAGGTGGGTGGCTGTGCAGAAAAATCTCTGCCAGATGCGAAAAGATCCTTTAGGACTTTGAATGAAGGTGAGGGTGGAGGTGTGGGTGCAGGTTTTAGGGCTTTTCCCCGAAACGTCGATTTTATTGCTCCTCGGATACTGCCTAACTGTTGTGCTCTTCCAGCACCACTAATCCAGAATCTGGTTTCCAGCATCTGCAGTCATTGTTTTTACCTGGCAGGTTTTATACTTTTTGTGGCAGCAAGGGATGGTGCCAGGAGTGGAGGGTGGGTTGGTGGGGGGTGTGGACCTAACAAGGGAGTTGCAGAGGGAATGGTCTCTGCAGAGCGCAGAAAGAGGTGGGGAGATAAATATATCTTTGGTGGTGAGGTCTGACTGTAGGTGGTAGAAATGGCGGAGGATGATGCACGATATCCAGCAGTTAGTAGGTGGACAGTGAGGACCACAGGGTTCTATCCTTATTGCAGCTGATGGGGTGGAGTTCAAGGACGGAGGTGCAGGAAGTGGAGGAAATGCGCTGAAAGTTTGCTCTCTCTCCATGAATGCTGCCTGACCTGCTGTGATCTCCAGTAATTTTGTTTTCAGTACAGATTCCAGCAATTGCAGTAATTTGCTCTTACCAGTTTATTTATTATTGGCTAAGGATGTACATGGACAAGAAACCTGAGAATATGTTACTCTTCTTTAAATAATGTTGTGTGATTATTATTATTACATATTGTTAGTCTCATAGGATCCTGATTATTCACCAGAATGACAGAAATATGTAGCTAGGCTTTGATATTTTGCTGGTAATGTGAACTTTGGTATAATATATACTGCATCATTTTGTCTGGTTGTAGGATCCTGGTCATACTCACCACATCAATGCAGAAGAAAGAATAAGGAAGTTGAACCACCTGCCTGCTGCATACGACTGGAGAGAGTTGACAATCACATAAACCTCACTGTCAATCATCTCATAATGTATCTTTATCTAAATTCTCCCTGAGCCAATATACAAACCTGAGAAAACAATCTTTGATATCATCCATGGAAAGTAAGTCATCTCATCGATCCTGCTCCACTATTTACTATGATCATGGCTGATTGAACACTTCAATCCCTTTTTATCCATGATATCCCCATAACCCTTTCCATAATTGGTCATCAGAAATCCATCAATCTCTAGTTTAAGCATACTATGTCGAAGACTAAACTTTCACAATTGCTATGGTGTAGAGAATTCAGAAGATTCACACAACCCTCTTAGTAAAATAAATTCTGGTTATCTTGATCTGAATTAAACTCCCCCTTATTTTTACAATTGCCTCTTGGTACCTCAGCATTGGGAAGTATCTTATCTACATCTGCCCTGTCTTTCCCTTTAATCATTTTATAGATATCCATAAGACATCCATAAGAGCAGGAGTAGGCCCTTAGGCCTATCAGCCTTGTTCCACCTTACAATGAGATCATGGCTGATTAAAAAATCTGTCTACCTCAGTCTTAAATAACCTTGTGAATATCCCTAGACACTCCTACAAGGTGAAACAATCTGAAAGCAGCCATTTTGTCAAGCCCTCTAAGAAGCTTGGATGTTTCAATAAGGTCACCTCACATTTTTCTAATTTTTCTCATTGAGTACAAGCCCAGCTAACCCAACTTCTCCTCATAACAGTCCCTCCATCCTGGGATCAATATACTGGCTTCCAATGCCTGTATATCTTCCCTTAGATAAAGGGATTGACACAGTTCATCTTATTCTAGGTTCTATATATGTTCTGATTTGTATCTAACATAGTTTTAGCAAGATTTCCTATTTTACTCCTCCTTTCTCTTTGAAGTGAATGTGAAAATTCTATTCACCTTTGCTCATACGTATTATGCCTGGATGCTACCTTTACTTGAATCTCAATAAGGACTCCAAATCATTCTGTGCTGCGATATTTCTCCATTTAAGCTATATTCAGGCTCCTCTATTCTTCATGCATAACCTCACATTGTCTTTCATCTGCCATGTTTTTGCCCACTCATTTAATCTGTCTATATCCCTCTGTAGAACGTTTGTGCATTCCTCATCAATTTCTCTTTTTTGTGTCATCTGCACACTTGGCGATAGTACATTCAATTCCCTCACCCATTGAGATCATCTCTCATTTTTCTAAACCCTAATGAATACAGGCCCAGTTTACCTCATCTTTCTTGACAAAACTCTCCCACCACCCTGGAAACAAGTCAAGTGAACCTTCATAGCACTCCCTCCCAATAATGTCCTTCCTGTGATAAAAGACTAAAACTGCACATAGTATTCCAAGGACAGTCTAACCAAGCTCCTGGATAATTACAGATTGGCATCTGTAGTCATGTATTCAAAACTTCTCACGGTGACTGCTGACATTACATTAGCGGTCCTATAGGTTTGCTGCACTTTTATGTTAGCCTCCATTGCTGTATGGACAAGTACACTCAGATACTTTTGGATGTCTATACTTTCTATGTGTACCATTTCTGTACCATCTAAGCAATACTCTGCACATCTTCTTACCTGCATATATAACTGCACAATTTTTCCACATTATATTCCTTCTGCATACTCATGCCAATACCTGTCCAGCTCCTCAGGAGGCAGCTTTACATCTTCCTCACAACATGCATTCCTATTTAGCTTTCTACCTTCTGATAACCTGAAAATATTACACTCCCCACATCTAGCAAAGAGTACATAGGTGAATGAGGGTGAAGATGGAGGTGATAGATCAAAGAGGAGACTCTGATCCCCAGCATCTGCAGTCTTCACTTTTGCCCAGTTGATTTTAACCTTACTGCGGATCCTCTTCCAAGAATGCCTACCTTGAAGAAGTTGTCCTCCTCTCTCCACAAGAATCTCAGTGAGTCTATCTCTCACTGCAACCCCCAGGTCACTTCCTTTGCCGTGAAGCTCTTAATCTTTGCCACCTTCCCCCACCCTCCTCTCTGACCTATCACCTCCATCCCCATCTCCATTCACCTGTTGTACTGTTTGCTACCTTCCCTCCCCAGCCGGCCCCCACCCCACCCCCACCCCCACCCCCATTTATCTCTCCACCCTGGAGGCTCCCTGCCTCCATTCCTGATGAAGGGCTTTTGCCCGAAACATCGATTTTCCTGCTCCTCGGATGCTGTCTGACCTGCTGTGCTTTTACAGGACCACTCTAATCTAGTTTCTAGTTTGGTTCTAATCTGGTTTCCAGTGTATAGATAGAAAACAGTTGGGGCCAAAGTACTGATCTTGACAGAACTCCCTTAGTCATGGCTTGTCATTGTAAGAATTACCTGTTTATTCTGATTCTGTTTTTGCCTGATAGTTAATCATTAATTCATGCCAGCACGTTACTTCCTATCCCATGTGCTTTAAGTGTGCAAACCAACCTCCTATAGGAGACATTATCAAAAGCATCTGAAAATCCAATATCCAATACTTATCAATTCCCCCTTTCTCAATTTGTTGCTAATATCTTTAAAGAAACTCCAACTCATTGGCCAAACAGGATTTCCCATTTGGCAAAACAGGATTTTTTTTAATCTAATGAGCATTTATCATATCCTTTATGATAGATTGAAGAAATGTCAGACTGTTAATTGAATTTAGCTCCATCTTCAACACCATAATTCCAACCAAACTCTTCTCCAAAACCTAGAATGATGCTCCCCACTTTACAACTGGATCCTCGATATCCTGACCTGCAGACTGCAACCAGTACGGATAGGCAACAACACCTCCTCCACCAAAATCCTCAAGACCAGTGCCCCTTACTATACTCCTTCTACTTTCATGAGTGGAAACTCCATTTACAAATTTGCTCATTACATCCCTCTAAATTTAACTCTTTATTCCTTTCTCCCTCTTGTGCTTATTTAGCAAACCTGAATTTCTTTAGAATAATTTCAAAGATTCGAAAGATACCAATGTTTTGCATCATGAATTCGTCATGCATTTTTAATCGTATTGAAATAAGTACCTCTGGTACAATTTGTTGTTAACATTTATAATTAAATATTTGCAACAGTAAAATCAAAGTATTGTTCACTCTTTGCGTAAACTTCTTGGAGAGGTGCTGCAGGGCAATGTCTAACCTTCCTGCCTCCAAGATAGAGGTCAGGACCCACAGGAGGAATCCAGCAGGAATTAATTTTTCATGTTTAACTAGTAGATAATCAGGATAAGGTTGCAGAGATATAAGAGATGTAAAAAAGAATGCAGTGGGCAAAATAATCAGATAAATAAATCTCCAGGACCTGACAGTGTCTGAGCAAAAGCCTTACTGAAGAAATGGTGATTCTTAGCTTTTTGAAAGATCATGACTAAAACTCAGGAAGTGTTCCTTTTGTTTGTGAAATAAGGTAGTTGGGAGCTTAGTTCTTCCAATAATGTAGCAATTTTACTCATAACCCAAATATCAAACAATAAGTCAATCCTGGTCTCTGTTTATCCAACTTAAACTGACAGAAAATTGAAGCAATATGAGAAATTTTAAAGCTTCTGTTTGATGGTCAACGAATGTTCTAGATCCAATATTCTGATAGGTTCTTCATCATACTAAAGTTGCTCTCGTCCTTAAGGCATGCTCTCTCATCAGAAAGAGAGATGACTGGCAGTGAATTTAACCGAGGGTCTCACACACTTCAGGCAAAGGGCAAAGTTGAGAAAGTAGGAACTTCATGGCTGTTCCCATACTGTTGGGATCACTCTGCATTACAAGCTCGCTGTCCAGTCAACTGAGCTAAAGCTTCCTCAACATTGTCAGTATGGCAGTCTTTCTATCCCCTGGTTACTGATTTACATGATCAAGTGCAACCATCAGTATGACTCCTAGTTTGTAACTTAATCTGTGAATTACTGGTACATCATTCCTCAAGAAAGATGAAAGGATTTTTCAAAGTACATAATTTAAAAATCCTACCGGACTGTCATTGGAAAGAGATGACAGATGATGGCTTCAACCTGAGGATCACCACATCTCAGGCAAGGGAAGGTGTTGAGAAGGCAGGACTTTCATGGTAACCACAAGTGGCATGGGAATTAAGATAAGCTAAAAAGACTCTAGAATTTTAATAGGTGGCCTCCTCTCATTTATCTCTCCACCCTTCAGGCTCTCTGCCTTTATTCCTGATATAGGGCTTTTGCCCGAAACGTGGATTTTGCTGCTCCTCAGATGCTGCCTGAACTGCTGTACTCTTCCAGCATCACTAATCCAGAATCTGGTTCCAGCATCTGCAGTCATTGTTTTTACCTAATTTTAAAAAGTGAGCAATACACAAAAAAATTGTCATTCTTTTAACTGAATGTTTTATGCAGAAGCTTTGTTTAATAATTTCTATACTTAATGTTCAAAGTTTGGGAGAAGATTTGTAGCTCGGGTACTCGTTGTTGTGGTTCTGTTCGCTGAGCTGGGAATTTGTTTGCAAACGTTTCATCCCCTGTCTAGGTGACATCCTCAGTGCTTGGGAGCCTCCTGTGAAGCGCTTCTGTGATATTTCCTCCGGCATTTATAGTGGTTTGTCTCTGCCGCTTCCGGTTGTCAGTTCCAGCTGTCCGCTGCAGTGGCCGGTATATTGGGTCCGGGTCGATGGTTTGTTGATAGAATCTGTGGATGAGTGCCATGCCTCTAGGAATTCCCTGGCTGTTCTCTGTTTGGCTTGTCCTATAAATAGTAGTGTTGTCCCAATCAAATTCATGTTGCTTGTCATCCACGTGTGTGGCTACTTAGGATAGCTGGTCGTGTCGTTTCATGGCTAGTTGGTGTTCATGGATGCGGATCGTTAGCTGTCTTCCTGTTTTTCCTATGTAGTGTTTTGTGCACAAAACACTACACAGGACAAACAGGAAGACAGCTAACGATCCGCATCCATGAACACCAACTAGCCACGAAACAACACGGCCCGCTATCCTTAGTAGCCACACACGCAGATGACAAGCAACACGAATTTGATTGGGACAACACTACTATTATAGGGCAAGCCAAACAGAGAACAGCCAGGGAATTCCTAGAGTCATGGCACTCATCCACAGATTCTATCAACAAACCATCGACCCGGAACCAATATACCGGCCACTGCAGCGGACAGCTGGAACTGACAACCGGAAGCGGCAGAGACAAACCACTATAAATGCCGGAGAAAACATCACAGAAGCGTTTCACAGGAGGCTCCCAAGCACTGAGGATGTCACCTAGACAGGGGACGAAACGTTTGCAACACAAATTCCCATACTTAATGTTTTCTTTAAATTCAAGATTATATCTGTCATCAAGATTTAGTTTATAGGCCATGCCAGAAAATGGGAAATGATTGCTTTACGAAACAGTTTACCAAGTATACATAGACTGCTTGAAACAATTCACTTTAAAGCTAAAATGTACATAATAATTTAAGGTAATTGGTAATTTTAAATAAAATTGTCAATTTATTTTTCAGCAGGGTGCTACTGGGATACATTTTGCCTCTGTAAAAGAAGGATGCTGTCATCCAGTTGGAATGATGTATCACTAACAGAACCGAGAAGGTGATCATCTCCGGATGACTACCTGAGCCAAAAGTTAATTGCACAGGGTCAATAAGATTAAGTAGATAAATGCATGGCTCAAAGATTGGTGTGGGAGAAGTGGGTTTGAATTATTGAGACATTGGCACCAGTACTGGGGGCGAAGTGACCTGTTCTGATGGCATGGTCTTCATCTGAATGGTGCTGGGAGCAGAGCCCTAGTGAATCACATAACTGGGACAGTAGACAGGGTTTCAAACTAAATGGAGGAGGGAAGGAAGAGGGGTGCTCAGTTATGGGGTAGTTGGAAAATCTAAATAGGATGGAGTGTATGGAAAGGGTTAGCAATTAAACTTCAAGCATGCTGGACAAACAAATGACAATGAAAAGTGGGATGGCTAATATGGGATTGAAAGTGTTATATCTGAATGCAAACAGTGTAAGGAATATGGGAAATGAGCTTGTGGAACAGATCAGTTGTCAGGTATAATGTGGTAGTAACATGGAGACATGGCTCCAATGGGATCAGGATTGGGAGCTGATTATTCAAGGATAGACATCCTATTGAAAAGATAAGCAGGTGAGCAGAGCAGGTGGGGTTGCCTTATTAGCAAGAAATAAAATTAAATCAATAGTAAGAATAAAAGTAGCATCAGCTGATATAGGACCTGTGAGGGTAGAATTGAGGAAACGGAAAAAGAAACACAGTTGGAGTTATGTACAAGCCTCAAACAGTAGTCAGGAACTTGGGCACAAGCTACACCAGGAGATAGAAAAGATGTGTGAAAAAGGCAAAGTTACAGTGATCATGGGGAATTTCAGGTGGACTGAGAAAATCGGGTTGGTAGTAGACTGCAAGATAAGGTATTTGTGGAATGTCTACAAGATGGCTTTTTGGAGCAGTTTGTGGTGGAGCCCACAAGGGAACAGCCAATACTGGATTTAGTGTTGTGCAATAAGGCAGACTTGATAAGGGAGCTTAAGGTGAAGGAAACCTTAGGACGCAGTGGTCATGTTCTGATTTAATTTACTCTGCAATTTGAGAGGGAGAAGATCGAATCAGAGGTAATGGTGTTACAGTTGAATAAAAGCAACTACAGAGGCATGAGGGAGGAGCTGGGTAGAATTCACTGGGAGAGGTGCGTGGCAGGAAAGATAGTGGAACAGCAATAGCAGGAGTTTCTGGGAGTAATTCAGGAGTCACAGCGGAGATTCGTCCTGAGGAAAAAGAAACATGGGGCAGGGAGGATGAGGCAATTGTGGCTGACATGGAAAGTCAGGGATAGCATAAAAGCAAAGGAGAAAGCATATAATATGGCGAAGGGCAATGCGAAACCAAAGGATTAGAAAGCTTACAAAAACCAACAGAAAGTAACAAAAAAGGAAATAATGAGGGAGAAATCAAGTATGAGGATAATCTCATCAGTAATATAGAGGAAGACTGCAAGAGTTTCTTTAGATATATAAGGTGCAAAAGAAAAGCAAAGGTGGACCTTGGGTTGCTGGAAAATTATGCTGGAGAGGTAGTATTGGGGAGTAAGGAAATGGCTGAGGAACTGAATAATTACGTTGTGTCAGTCTTCACGGTAGAAGGCATGAGTAATATCCCAAACATTCAACAGATTGAGGGGGCAGAGTTTCTGTATGGTGGCCATCACCACGGAGAAAGTGCTAGAAAAACTGACTGGCTTTAAAGTGGATAAATCACCTGGACCAGATGGACTACCCCCCAGAGTTTTAAGGGTAATAACTGAAGAGATAGTGATGGCGTTAGTGGTGATTGTTAAGGAATCGCTAGAATCAGAGAGGGCCTCAAAGGACTGGAAAATCGTTAACATGACAACACCCTGTTTTAAAATGGGAGTAAGGCAAAAGATGGAAAATTACAGACCGATTAGCCTACCTTCGGTCGTGGGTAAGATCCGAGAATCCATTTTGAAGGATGAGATTTCTGAATATTTGGAAGTGTATGGTAAAATGGGGCAAACTCAGAATGGCTTCATCAAAGGGAAGTCATGCCTGACAAATGTGCTAAACTTTTTCGAGAATGAGCAGATTAGACCAAGGAGAGCCAATGGATGTTATCTAGTTGGACTTCAAGAAGGCCTTTGACAAGGTGCTGCATGAAGGCTACTGAGTAATATAAGGGCCCATGGTGTCAGAGACAAGTTGCGAGCATGGATAGAAGCTTGGCTGTCCTGCAGAACGCAGAGAGTGGGAATAAATGTGTCTTCCTCAGGATGGCAGTTGGTGACACGTGGAGTTCACAAGACTCAGTGTTGGGACTACAACTTTCCACTTCATACATTAACAAACTAGATGAAGCAACTGAGGGCATTCTGGCAAGTTGCAGGCCTAACACCGACCCCCGTGGCACCCCGCTCACCATTGATCTCCAACCAGAAAAACACACATTTATCCCAATTCTCTTCCTTGTATCTGTTAACTAGTCTTCTATCCATACTAGTACATTCCCTGCAACTCCATGCATTCTTATCTTATACATGGCTTTTACATGGCACCTTATCGAACATCTTCTGGAAATCCAAGTATACAACAGCCACCTGCTCCCTTCCATCCACCACATTGTTACATCTTCAGAGATCTCCTTAGATCCTATATCGTCTCTCCCTATCGCCCCAATCTCATTCTTAATTAAGAGCACAACCCCAACTTCCTTAACTTCCTGCCTATCCTTCCTAATTACCTGCTACCCTTGGATATGTAATGCCCAGTCATCACCACCCTGCAACTACATTTCTGTAATGGCAATAAATCATACCCCTTTGTACTGATTTGCACAACAAGTGCATTGACTTTGTTTTGAATACTAAAGGCAGTCAGATAAAGTGCCCTTATACTCATTGCTAGATTCAAAAGGCACAATCTCCCTGCCATTTGCATATGATCATGTCACCCATTTTTATCTTTTTTTCTTTTCTAACTTTTGCTCTGGTCTCTGCATTGCTTCCTTCTGCCTTTCTGCCTGGTCTCCCATCCTATGGCCATTTCAATCTGCCCTTCCTCCCAGTCTCTCTGCTTGTTGATTCTACCTACAAAACAATTGCTACATCTTCGGACTTGACGCTCTGGTTCCCATCCCCCTGCCAACGTAGTTTTAAGCTTCTCAACAGCTCTAGCAAACCTGTCCACAAGGATATTAGTCCCTCTCGAGTTCAGGTGTAACCCATCCCTTTTGTACAGGTCATACCTTCCCCAGAAGAGAACCCAATGAGCCACAAATCTGAAACTCTGACCCCCTGCACCAACTCTTCAATTGTCTGCCATATCTTTCTATTCTTGCCCTCACTAGCATGTGGCACAGGCAGCAACCCAGAGATTACTACCCTTCAGGTCCATCTTTTTAGCTTCCTTCCCAAGTCCTTAATTCACTTTTCATCACGGCATACCTTTTCCTAACTATGTCATTGGTACCAATGTGTATTACGACTTCTGACCGCTCACCCTCCCCTTTAAGAATGCTGAGACCCTGGTACCCGGGAGGCAATATAATATTCGGGAGTCTTGTGTTTGTCCATAGAATCTCCTGTCTTTTCTCCAAGCCAATGAATCCCTTATCACTATTGCTCTCCTCCTCTCCCCCCTTCCCTTCTGAGTCAGAGGGCCAGACTCAGTGCCAGACACCTGGCCGCTGTGCTTTCCCCTGGTACTCCCGACCCCCTACTCCCCAGTATTCTTGTTATTGAGGGGAATGGCCCCAAGAGGTCCCTGCACTGACTGCCTATTCCCTTTCCCTCTCCTGACAGTCACCCAAATGCCTTCATCTTGTAACCTAGGCGTGACTACCTTCTTGTAACTCCTCCCTAACAACCCCTCAGTCTCCCGAATGATCTGGAGTTCATCCAGCTCCAGTTCCCTAATGCAGTTTGTGAGGAGCTTAGGCTGGGTGCACTTCTCGCAGGTAACGTCAGCAGTGACACTGGTTGTGGCCCTGATCTCCCACATCTTGCAAGAGAAACGTGCAACTGCTCTAGCTTCTGTCCCCACTGCTCTTAAAAAAAACAAAAACCCTCACTGTAGCCCCCTCTCACTAAAGTCTCCCAACATAATGCTTTGGCACCTTTCCTCACATAGCATCATCCCTCAGCATGGCCGTTCCTGAAATGAAAATCTTTCCTGTCCTCCTCAAAGTAGCTCTCGTTTTTTGGTTGGAGGAGGTGGGAGGGGGGAATCACTACTGATGTAGTGTTTCAGGCTTAACTACTTACTGATACCAGTCGCTCTGTGAAGTTCAGACCAGTCACGGTGTTTCCCAGAATGCCTTTCAGTGACATTTCAGGTAGCCAAGCAGGAGGCTGGAGGAACACAGCAGGCCAGGCAGTATCAGGAGGTGGCGCAGTTAACGTTTCAAGTGTAACCCTTCTTCAAGACTCTGTGATGTCTCTGCTGCACTCTGATACAATGAAGGAGGATGTCTTGCAGACATCTCCTGTACAGTCGTCATGGCTGTGGCAATGTCTCCCAGAATTCCACTGTGATGACTCTCAGTCACCCTCTGATGTTGGAAAGGTGTTTCCATTAGTAGGCAAGACTAGGACCCAAGGGCATAGCCTTAAAGTAAAGAGAAGACCTTTTGGAAAAGAGCTAAGGAGAAATTTCTTCAGCCAGAGAGTGGTGAATCAATGGAATTCATACACAGAAGGTGGTGGAGGCCAAGTCATTAAGTATATTTAGGACTGAGATAAATAGATTCTTGAGTACCAAGGGGATCAAGAGTTAGGGGGAGAAAGCAGGAGAATGGGGTTGAGAAACTTGTCAGCCATGATTGAATGATGGAGCAGACTCGATGAGCTGAATGGCTTAATTTCTATTCCTATGTATTATGGTCTTACAGTCTTACTTTATGTGAAGATAAGTCAGTTTGTTTTCAGGAAGGGTGATGTTATTTATTCATGATCTCGCTTATTTAACTCCCTTAAGTTAAATTTGTAGGGCATCGTGAATGCAGTAAAATTTCTCAAGGACTTTCACAGCAGCATTCTCAAATACTCTTTGACATGAAATACATGAGGTGATGTTAGGGCGGGTAACTTAAAGCTTGGTTGAAGAGATTGTTCTAATTGAGTGTCTTAAAGGAGGACTGACAAGTGGGTTTAGGGAGGAAACACCAGAATTTAGAGAATAAACCATAACTAAGACCAATTTCTAAAAATCTGTTTTGTGCTTCTAAATAAAAATGTTTACTTAAGTTACACTTTATAGTCTTTAAATGTTTCTGAACTGAAATGTATTTTCTCAAACATTCCTAACTTGTGTATTTCAGCTTTGATCAGATCCTAACCACATACAATCTCCTAGATAAGCATGGAAGTACAACATTAAGCACATTTCACTACCTCTGCCATGACAGCTAAATAAATGCAGATATCTTTAAGCACTTTCTAACATCTCTGAAATTGGGTTAAACATACTTTATACTAATACAGGTTTAAAGATGGAAACAGCTATTTATTAAAGGTTACAAGGTTCACATGCTTTATGATCTACCAAAGGCCAGGAGCATCTTTTATCTTGATGAAAGTCAATACCTCTCCATTTCCATCCTTGATGGAACATTTTTAATCCTGATGTTCTGAGATCTTCAGCAGGTATCAGCCTCAAATTTGGTGGCAGAACCAAGTACAACTATAGATTCTGATCAGATAGAACATGCGATTGGGTTTTCATGCCTTCTTTAATATCCAGAATGAATGTCGGAGAGGTTTTGAAATAATGAGTGGGACACAATTCTGAGATTCCATTCATCAATTTTATTGTGTGGGATTTTCATGGCCGACATGTAGTGACATCACTCTTGCCTACTCCTCTAGGAGTGTGGATGTTTAGGATGACTCTTTGTTTTCTTGGAGTCAGGTATGTTTTAGTACAAGATGCGATTCCTGATGCATCAGAGAAGTCTTGCATCATCGTAATCCCCCGACCTAAGTGGAGAACAACAAAAGATGTCAACTACTCTTCGAATTCCTTCATTGAAGGACTTGAAATACAAAAATAAAGTCCTTTCTGTTTTAATACGTAAATGGTTTATCAAAAAATGCAACATGTTCTTATTGCAGTGATTCATTATAGGCTCCCTCCTGCAAAGGTAACCTGACTGTTTTATTGCCCACATGTTGTGTAAGGTTTGCCAAACATGACAACACTTTCCCATAATGCATTCAAAACAGTAGAAAACTGTTTTGGAAACTCGCCTGTCAGGTTTATATTTGATACTGATGCTTAGATACATAAGTGTCAGTGTTATTATGAAAGAGAGACAGAAGAAATGTCATTTAAACTGCAGGTAAGGATGGAACCATGATGACATACCAGCATATTGACATTAAGTAAGCCTCATACCAAGGTGACGAGAATTAGAACAGATATCAATTATGAAGAGAGAAGTCGTGACAAATGTTCATGATTTTCAAAGCCTATTGAGAAAGCTATCTTAATCTAAATTTAATTGCATTAAATGAATGTGATGAGATTTTGGCTTTAAGAGGTATTTTATTTTTGTTTTGAAGAACGGTTTTAAGACAGAGATGGTGAGCTATTGATTTGGATCCAATAAAGTAAACAGTTTGTGAGGCTTTGGATTCTTTTGTGTTATAGTCAGAATAATAGAAGCAGCCTGAATAGGTGGGGTCAAGGCCCCACAGGACCAGGATTTTTAGCTTTTGTTTTTCACTAGCAATTACTGGGATCTTGAAGTTGTGTTTGGAAGCTGCAGTACATCTCTCCATACTATTCTCTCCCTTTGTGTTTTCTTCTGGTCATTTTCCTCCTGGACTGGAGAATTGCATATGAGACAATCTATTTTACCGAATTTGCCTTTGCTAGAGGTGTGTTTATGGGATGTTATTGTTTTTGTTACTGTTTAGTAGTTATATAATCTTCTATTGTGTTAAGTTTTCCAATAGAGTTACGTTTTTTCCAACTTCTTCTTTATTTTGGTGTACTTTAATGAAAGAGTATGAATAAAGTGTGCTTTGCTGCAAGACTAGTAGTTTAACTAATCAAATTGCATCCAGAACACAATGCCTGGCACTTGCCCTAAAATAAATGAAAGTTAGGATCTACACTCTCTCCTTAATATATTTTGAGGGGGTTTGGTCTGATCCAGAACATGAAATATTACCAAAGAGCAAATTAGAAGTCTCATTATTTTCTCCTGATACCAGCGCTGTTTCAGTAATGATAGTAACACCTTTCATTTTTACCGCATGAAATCTGGCAGTGGTTTTAGTATTAGAAATGTGAATCAATAAACTTAATAACAAATAGCCAAGCTTTCTTTGGGTTCTTGTTTATTTTGATGCAAACAGCTGGAAGTGCTGGGAAAATTAAGCTGGTCTGGCTGCATCAGGGAATAGAGAAACAGAATTCATGTTTCAAATCCAATGAGATTCTTCTTTGGACCCAAACATGTAAGCATGATGTTTGGAACAGTTGGGGTGCATTCTCTGTGTTTATTAAGAGTGTTTTTCTAGTCACTGTTCACCTACAATGAATAGAATCTCTCATTTACTTCACTTCCACTTCAATCCCCATATACCCATTGGTGGGGTCCTTTAAAAAAGCAAAAATGAACTATGAGCAGCCTCAGAACCATGTGCCATCCTTAAGTCCTGGCATTGGGAATTCTGAAGATTGATGACATTGTTCTATTTGTTTTATTGTTAAATTGTTTCTTTCTCTTGTGTTCCTGGGACCTGCTTTTTTTTAATCTCCCATGGAGCCTGAAAAGATGAGCCAGTCTGTTTCTGTATCAGAACCCTCTGGCGGTGATTTTCAAGTCACCCATATCTTAATCAGTATATTTCACTGAGGCTAATTTTAATGGATTTAGTTTGTAACATTTACTTTTAAATGTATCGGTGTGCCAAAGTGTCTATGCCACAGCAGTTTTCCATGTTTATGTGATTTGATTACAGGTTTCTGGGGAATTAATTCGAATGTTAGAACATTACATGGTAAAATTGCTACCAATACAAGAACCTGTAGGGTGGGAGAAGACCACTGTAGTCCATCTGGACGGCTCCACGTTACTGAGGCAGAATACAACTGTGTTTGTTGAGTTGCAACAGTTTTACCTGAAATTATGTGAGTAGCTTACTGGCACAGGTCCCATATTTATCCTTTAAAGCTGATTTTATAATAAAAACTGTTTACCTTTTTTGAAGTGCTGACCAACTTTCTGAAATCCATTAGATACAATGTATTGTAACTAATGGATTTCAGAAAGTTGGTCAGCACTTCAACACTGCAGCTGTTTTTATGAAGAGGCAATTGAGATCAGCATGTTTCAATACTCAAATATCAACAATATCTAATACATATCTATGTATTAGATACAATACATTGTCTCTAATACATATATATGTATTAGATATTGTTGATATTTCAGTATTAAACATGCTGATGTCAAATTGCCTCTTCATAAAAATACTTGCAGTAAGTAAATCATTCATAGTCTCTTAACAAGCCATGTCAGGCCAAGCTAATCCAATAGAAGTTTTCTCCGTTGTGTTTTGAAATGTTACTGTACTGTATACATGAAAGCATCCCTTTCAATGAAGAATATTGTTTTGCATTCTAATGTTTATCATTATGGATGAATAATTGAAGAGTTAGTTTCTAAGAAATGAAAGCATGTTGCAACTCAGTCACATTATAGCTGAACTTTGCTATAATTGCAGAATTATTGTGAAAGGAGCCCTCATTGGCTTGGTTGGCGGAGGCAGGGGGGGGGGGGGGAGGGGAGGGGGGATGTGGTGGTGAGCTAGCTAGTGGTTACTGAACAAAGAAAGGTAGGACAGATTACAATTAACTGAATCAGTTGACCGAGTTGAAACTCTAATAAGATGTCCTAATCATTATCAAGGGGGTGTCCTCAGGGAACGGAGAAGAGATATAGAACAGTCGTTCTCCAAGTTGCAATCTAATGCACCTGCTAGCAATGCACAAGGGCACAATTATTCTGCTCATTGAGTGCATTGCAAATAAAACAACTCCCATTGCAAGGTACCCCAAACTCATTGTCAACTCATGAGTGAATCATGGCTGTTTGGGTAGGAGGATAAATGGTGCCAAAAGAAGTGTAATCATTCAGGTATCCAAGCCTTTCAGGAGCCATGGCACATAAAGTATTAGCATGGAAAATATAAATCCAATAATCACACTTGTAAGAAAATGAAACGGTCCAGATGATGGAAATAAGAAGTGTAAACAGAAATCTCTGGATTCTGCCCGGCAACAACCAAAGAGGGAGCAATAGTAAAAGTTTCAAGTTGATGAAGAAGATTGGATGTGAAAATTTAATACTGTTTCTTTCTGCACAGACACTGGACTGACCTGGTGACTATTCCCAACCTTTTCTCAGAATCACAGAATTGTGACAGTCTAGAAGAAAGCCTGGCACCTTTTCTGTTACCTCGTGCCAATCTCCATGCCCATCATCTATACTTTCATCCAAATATCAAATTTACCAGATTACCAGGCAATGCATTCCATAACCTTAATTATTTTCTGTGTGAAAAGGTTTTTTTTCTTCATATCACCCTTTTTTCTGTTTATAATAATGCTGTAATATAACAGCCAATTCTCAATATTGGGAAATAAACTCAAAATGCTTTTTTACCTGCAGCTTTATTATCTTAAAATGTTCCTAATGCCATTGCATCAAGTCTACTAAATTCACACCTAGAATAGACTGGCATATGTTACTTAAGAAGGTTATATTCCACAAGGAAGTAGCTTGTTTGATGTCTTTGTGCACACATTATTGGCCATTGAGAAATAATACTTACGTAGTGGAAAGAGTAGCAGAACCTAGCCATTGAAAGCACTCTTTCTATGTCTGAAACATCCTATGGTGGGACATGAAACCGGCTCTTGTGATTGTCAGGTACCTACTGAACCATGAGATCTCTGCTTCAAATACGTAGTAATTGATTTCCTTGCTTATATCTGTTAGCTATTAATTTACTTCAAATCAATGACACCTTACCCTGCCAAAAAAAAAGCTCTCTGTTAATGTCTCTGTTTACACGAAGTAAACATTTGCACTGTATTAGAAATGTGGAGCATTAGAGAAATTTAGCAGATTTGTCATTTTCTATGAAGAAACAAGCAGAGTTACTGTTTCAGATCTAATCTGGCTTTTCCTCAATACTGAAAAGAGGAGGAAAAGTGACTGTTTCCATACTGTTGAAAAAGTTGGGGAGAACCAAATGGAACAGAATAGATAGAGTGTGAGGCAGATGAGAAATCAAAGATGTTACTGAACAAACAATGAAGGGAGCAGTCATGGTTGTAAGGAAGAAACAATGCAGTAAACCAGAGTACATGTTAATAGTAGATGCTAATAGAAGAATATAGATCAGCACTGGTCCAAATTATGACCAACTTAACTGAACTGTTAAGTTGGTCATTAGACTGTTATTGCCTTTATGCCAATCACACCTCCAGCAACATACATCTAACAAGTATGAATCTCCAGTAGGAAAAGGATATCAGTTCATAAGAACATAAGAGGATCAGAAAGAGGAGCAGGAGTAGACCATCTGGCACCTTGAGCTGCACCACCAGTCAATCAGATCATGGTTGATCTTTTTGTAAACTCAGCTTCACTTACCTGCCCTCTCTCCATAACCCTTAATTCCTTTATTGTTCAAATATTTATCTATCTTTGCTTTAAAAACATTCAATAAGGAAGCCTCAACTGGTTCACTGGGCAGGGAATTCCACAGATTCTCAGTCCTAAATCTGTTCCACCTAATTTTGAGACAATGCCCTATAGTTCTAGTTTCACTCACCAGTGGAATCCATCTCCCTGCTTCTATCTTATCTATTCCTTTCATAATTTTATGTTTCTACAAGGTCCCTCCTCATTTTTCTAAATTCTAAGCTATTCCACAAGAGGACCTTATTTTATAATAAGTCCAATTGCTTAAAGAAACCCAAAGCACAGCACAGAGTTCCACAGAAGCACATGAATTAAGGGGACAACACGTTCTGATGAGCAGGTCTTCAGCACTGCAAATCCGATGCTGTCAAACTGTCTACAATATTCTATGTCCAGTCTAGTCTGGGACTTCTTAATATTACATGGAAAGATGCAGAGTAATCATGCATTGATATCAACAATGATGCAAGAGGAGGTAAGACCATAAGACCATACGACATAGGAGTGGGAGTAAGGTCATTTAGCCCATCATGTCCACTCCACCATTCAAACATGGCTGATGGACATTTCAATGCCACTTACCTTCACTCTCCCCATAGCCCTTAATTCCTTGCGTGATCAAGAATTTATCAATCTCTACCTTGAAGACATTTAACGTCCTGGCCTCCACTACGCTCCGTAGCAATGAATTTTACAGGACTATCTTTCTCTGGCTGAAGAAATATCTCCTCATTTTTGTTCTAAATTGACCCTCTCTAATTCTAAGGCTGTGCCCAGGCGTCCCAGTATCCCTGCCTAACAGAAACAAATTCCCAGTGTTCACCCTTTCTCAGCCATGCATTATCTCGTAAGTTTCTATTAGATCTCCCCTCAACCTCCTAAACTCTAATGAATACAATCCCAGGATCCTCAGCCGTTCATCATGTTAGGCCTACCATTCCAGGGATCATCCATGTGAATCTCCGCTGGACATGCTCCAGTGCCAGTATGCCCTTCCTGAGGTGTGGGGCCCAAAATTGGACACAGTATTCTAAATGGGGTCTAACTAGACTTTTATAAAATCTCATCAGCACATTGTTGCTTTTACATTCCAACCCTCTTGAGATAAATGACAATATTACATTTGCTTTCTTAACCTGCAAGTTAACCTTTAGAGAATCCTGGACTAGCACTTCCAGATCTCTTTGTACTTTGACTTTATGAATTTTCTCACCATTTAGAAAATAGTCCATGCCTGTATTCTTTATTCTAAAGCGCAAGACCTCACATTTGCTCACATTGAATTTCATCAGTCACTTCTTGAACTATTTTCCTAAACTGTCCAAATCTCTCTGCAACCTCCCCACCACCTCAGAACTATCTGCCTGTCCGCCTAACTGCGTGCCATTGGCAAACTTTGCCAGAATGCTCCCAGTTCCTTCATCCAGATCATTAATATATAAAGTGAACAACTGTGGCCCCGACACGGAACCCTGCATGACACCACTTACAATTCCAAAAATGAACCTTTTATCCCAACTCTCTTCCTTCTGTCAGACAGCCAATCCTCAATCCATGCTAGTAGCTCATCTCAAACAGCATGGGCCCTCATGTTACTCAGCAGCCTCCCATGAGGCACCTTATTAAGGCCTTTTGGAAGTCTAGGTAGATAACATCCACTGCGTTTCTCTGGTCTAACCTACCTGTTACCTCTTCAAAGAATTCTAACAGGTTTGTCAGGCACGACCTCACCTTACTAAATCCATGCTGACTTGTTATAATCTGACCCTACACCTCCAAGAATTTAGAAATCTCATCTTTTAATGATGGATTCTAGAATTTTACAAACAACCGAGGTTAGGCTAATCGTCCTATAATTTTCCACTTTTTATCTTGATCATTTGTTGAACAAGGGGGTTACAACAGTGATCTTCCAATTATCTGACTCCAGTGATTTTTGAAAGAGCACAACCAATGCCGCCACTATTTCCTCAGCCACCTCCCTCAGAACTATAGGATGTAGCCCATTGGGGCCAGGAAATTTATCAATTTTTAGACCTTTTAGCTTTTCTAGCACTTTTTCTTTTATAATGGCTACCATACTCAACTCTGTCTTTTGACTTTCCTTAATTGTTGGGATATTACTCATGTCTTCTACTGTGAAGACTGACACTAAATATTATTAAGTTCTTCAGTTATTTCCTTATCTCCCATCTTCCCGCATCAATTTGGAATGGCCCAATTTCTACTTTTGCCTCTCGTTTGTTTCTTATGTATTGAAAGAATCTTTTACTATCTTTCTAATATTACTGGTGCCTGGGAAGAAATGGAGGAAGATGGCCCACATCTTGCTTTAAGCTGAAGAGCTATGTGAATATTTTAACCTTCATACAACATTTAAGCTGAAGGATTCATTTTTAATAGTTGAAGGTAGGGAATTTTCTCCTCCCTTCAATCGGTGATTGTACACTATTATTTTCAACTGGATCTTTCAGGCTAAAGAACATTTCTATGACCAATTAGTCACGGCACTATGTAACTCAGTCCATGGTGAAATGCTTTTAATGTTTAGCCCTTTGTTGTACTTTCAATTAATGGAATATTGTGAAATTGTGGAATTGACTGGAATAATAACTTGCACTGTCATACTGAACGGCTTTGCTTTAAAGCAACACCCTTGATCAGGATTCTGATACACTGAAAGATATTTGATACCATTTAAAAAGAACAATAGCAAGAATAACAAAATAAACAGAGCCAACTTCCTCAATTTGATCAGTTGGCAGTGATGTGATATCCTTATCAGCAAATATTAATCTAGAAATAGATTTAAAGGAATTATTCTGTCCAAACATTTTAACTGGCAACCACTCCTCCTGATAAAACCATTGATTACGGTTATTGTTGAGAACATTTCTCTCTGGTCAGGAAACACTGATGAAGAAGTCATATCTATAAAATCAAAAGCTGATAGAAAAATTAAAAATGCCAGAAGGGAGAGATGTACTCTGATTGCAGTATTTAATTTCCCACATCTTAGACAATCTCAATGAACTCTTGGCAAAAAACATACAATGGGGAGGTAAATTCCTTCAGAAGCTCGAAGAAATATGAGCTAGAGTAGACTATCCACCCCTCAAAGCTATTATTCATTACAATGAGTGACTCCCTTCTTTTATGCTACTTTCCCAAGTACCCATTAATTCCCTGAGGCATCAAAAGTCTATCTATCTCAATCTTGAATATATTCAGTGCTGGAACATCAACCACTCCAGCACCATTGTTGCAAAACTACAAATTAGTCTGTCCTAGTGGCAAATCAGGACATCCAATAAATCAACAGAGAACCCTTCTGCTGCAGTGAAGTCTACTTTTTAATCTGAAGTGGGCAGCACCTCCTCCCCCCCCAAAACTCTCTTCCATCAGGCAGAAGATACAGAAGCTTGAACACATGAGCCATCAGGTTCAAGAACAGCTTCTTCCCCGCTGATAAGTAGACTGCTGAATGGATCTCTCTAACTTCAAATCTAATGTTGATCATGCTTTGTACAACTCCTATGCAGCTGTAACCTTATATTCCTCACTGTCTAAACACCCGATGATCTGCATGTCCTTCTTTGTTATGATCTGCCTGTACTGCTCACTAAACAAAGCTTTTTACTGAACTCAGGAACATGTGACAACAATAAATGAAATTAAATCACTGGCTGGGCCAGCATTTATTGCCTGACCCTAGTTGCCCTTAAGAAGATGGTGATGAACTGTCTTTTTGAACCGCTGCAGTTCATATGTTATTCATTTAATAAGTGTAAAACCTGCCAACAAATAGAGATGCAGGAAAATAAAGATATGAACATCCAGTTACAGAGGAAAAATATGGTGAGGACAATGCAGGAGAGAGAGAGAGTAAGAGAGAAAACCTGCACAGTTCCCGCCTTTGCTGTTTGAATTCGTGTATCGCTGGACATCTGAGTGCATCTGGGAAAATTAAGAGTGAAATTCACAACTAATCTTGGAGGAACTGTTGGGCGAAGTTCACAGCACAGAATCAGATAAGTTAATTGTTGTTTTAAGTCTGTCCAAGAGAAAGGCTGCAGTAGTGGGTACAGTGGATTCTTTCTTGATTATATGTTTTTGGAGATAAGTCTCGTGATTAAACTTAAAATATCAGCCATAGCTATTAATTTAACCTGGGGCAGTGTTTGTAGAGAAATAAGATGGTGTTATTTTCTGGGTCTGTAGATTGTGAAGAAGCAAAAATGACCTTTGCAGTGATATGTACTTCTTGTCAGATGTGGGAGTTTAAAGAGTGTTTAAGAGTTATCTGCCATAAATGCTGTTGGATGCGAATCTTGTCAGATCGAGTGAAGAAGTGCTAAAAGCCTGCTGGCCTTCATAACAAGAGGAATTGAATATAGCAGCAAAGAGGGGCTTCTGCAGCTGTACAGGGCCCTGGTGAGACCACACCTGGAGAACTGTGTGCAGTTCTGGTCTCCAAATTTGAGGAAAGACATTCTAGCTATTGAGGGAGTGCAGCGTAGGTTCACGAGGTCAATTCCTGGAATGGCGGGATTACCTTACACTGAAAGACTGAAGCGACTGAACTTGTATACCCTTGAGTTTAGAAGACTGAGAAGGGATCTGATTGAGACATATAAGATTATGAAAGGATTGGACACTCTGGCAGCAGGAAACATGTTTCCGCTGGTGGGTGAGTGCCGAACTAGAGGACACAGCTTAAAAATACGGGGTAGACCATTTAGGACAGAGATGAGGAGAAACTTCTTTACCCAGAGAGTGGTGGCTGTGTGGAATGCTCTGCCCCAGAGGGCAGTAGAGGCCCAGTCTCTGGATTCATTTAAGAAAGAGTTGGATAGAGCTCTCAAAGATAGTGGAATCAAGGGTTATGGAGATAAGGCAGGAAGAGGGTACTAATTAGGAATGATCAGCCATGATCATATTGAATGGCGGTGCAGGCTCGAAGGGCTGAATGGCCTACTCCTGCACCTATTGTCTATTGCCTATTGAGTGGATCGGTTGGAGAGACAAATAGAAGCGATGAGGAATTTGCAACAGCAACAGTATGTGATGGATGTGATGTTATAGGAAGGGGACTAAGTCTCAGACACAGTCACATAGATGGGTTAACTCTAGGAAGGGTAAGTGAGGTAGGCAGCTAGAGCAGGAATCTTTTGTGGATACACCCATTTCAAATAGCTATGCTGCTTTGGAAAATGTAGTGGGGGGATTGGATTCTCAGGGGAACGTAGCACAAACAGTCAAGTTTCTGGTATTGAGACTGGCTCTAATGCAACAAGGGATACGTCAGCTTCCAAGAGATCAATTGTGTTAGGGGATTCTGTTGTCAGAGGTATAGACAGACGTTTCTGTGGTCAGCAGAGAAAAAGCAAAATGGTGTGTTGTTTCCCTGGTGTCTCAGAGAGGGAGCAGAATGTTATCACGGGGGAGAGGGGCCAGCAGGAGGTCATTGTCCACATTGGACCCAACGACATTGGAAGGGAAAAGGTTGAGACTCTGAAGAGAGATTACAGACAGTTAGGTAGAAATTTAAAAAGGAGGTCTTCAAGAGTAGTAATATCTGGATTACTCCCAGTGCTATGAGCTACTGAGGGCAGAAATAGGAGGATAGAGCAGATGAATGCATGGCTGAGGAGCTGGTGTATGGGAGAAGGATTCACATTTTTGGATCATTGGAATCTCTTTTGGGGTAGAAGTGACCTGTACAAGAAGGATGGGTTGCATCTAAATTGGAAGGGGACTAATATACCGGCAGGAAAATTTGTTAAAACTGCTTGGGAGGATTTTAACTAGTAATGTGGTGGGGGTGGGACCCAGGGAGATAGTGAGGAAAGAGATCGATCTGAGATGGGTACAGCTGAGAACAGAAATGAGTCAGGGCAGGCAGGGACTAATAAATTAAACTGCCTTTATTTCAATGCAAGGGGCCTAATAGGGAAGGCAGATGAACTCAGGGCATGATTAGGAACATGGGACTGGGTTATCATAGCAATTATGGAACATTGCTCAGGGATGGGCAGGACTGGCAGCTGAATGTTCCAGGATACAAATGCTACAGGAAGAATAGAAAGGGAGGCAAAAGAGGAGGGGGTAGCATTTTCAATAAGGGATAGCATTACAGCTGTGCTAAGGGACGATATTCCCGGAAATACATCCAGGGAAGTTATTTGGGTGGAACTGAGAAATAAGAAAGGGATGATCACCTTGTTGGGATTGTATTAAAGACCGCCCAATAGTCAAAGGGTAATTGAGAAACAAACTTGTAAGGAGATCTCAGCTATCTGTAAGAATAATAGGGTAGGTATGGTAGGGGATTTCAACTTTCCAAACATAGACTAGGATTGCCATAGTGTTAAAGGTTTAGATGGAGAGGAATTTCTTAAGTGTGTACAATACAATTTTCTGATTCAGTATGTGGATGTACCTACTAGAGAAGGTGCAAAACTTGATCTACTCTTGGAAAATAAGGCAGGGCCGGTGACTAAGGTGTCAGTGGGGGAGCACTTTGGGGTCAGCGACCATAATTCTATTCGTTTTAAAATAGTGATGGAAAAGGATAGACCAGATCTAAAAGTTGAAGTTCGAAATTGGAAAAAGGTCAATTTTGACGTATTAGGCAGGAGGAGGTTTACCAGGATGCTGCCTGGACTGGAGGGCTTATCTTATGAAGAGAGGTTGACTGAGCTCAGACCTTTCTCATTGGAGAAAAGGAGGAGGAGAGGGGACCTAATTGAGGTATACAAGATAATGAGAGGCATAGATAGAGTCGATAGCCAGAGACTATTTCCCAGGGCAGAAATGATTAACACGAGGGGTCATTGTTTTAAGCTGGTTGGAGGAAAGTATAGAGGGGATGTCAGAGTCGGGTTCTTTACACAGAGAGTTGTGAGAGCATGGAATGCGTTGCCAGCAGCAGTTGTGGAAGCAAGGTCATTGAGGACATTTAAGAGACTACTGGACATGCGTATGGTCACAGAAATGTGATGGTGCATACATGAGGATCAGTGGTCGGCACAACATCGTGGGCTGAAAGGTCTGTTCTGTGCTGTACTGTTCTATGTTCTATGTTCTATGTTCTACGATGACAACTTGCAAAATGTCCAGATTACAGAGGAGGAAGTGCTGGATGTCTTGAAACGGTTAAAGGTGCATACATCCCCACGACCTGATCAGGTGTACCCGAGAACTCTGTGGGAAGCTAGAGAAGTGATTGCTGGACCTCTTGCTGAGATATTTGAATCATCGATAGTCACAGGTGAAGTGAAGGAAGACTGGAGGTTGGCAAATGTGGTGCCACTGTTTAAGAAGGGTGGTAAGGACAAGCCAGGGAATTATAGACCAGTGAGCCTGATCTCAGTGGTGGACAAGCTGTTGGAGGGAATCCTGAGGGACAGGATGTACATGCATTTGGAAAGGCAAGGACTGATACGGGATAGTCAACATGGCTTTGTGCGTGGGAAATCATGTCTCACAAACTTGATTGAGTTTTTTGAAGAAATAATAAAGAAGATTGATGAGGGCAGAGAAGTAGATGTGATCTATATGGACTTCAGTAAGGCGTTCGACAATGTTCCCCATGGGAGACTGATTAGCAAGGTTAGATCTCATGGAATACAGGGAGAACTAGCCATTTGGATACAGAGCTGGCTCAAAGGTAGAAGATAGAGGGTGGTGGTGGAGGGTTGTTTTTCAGACTGGAGGACTGTGACCAGTGGAGTGCCACAAGGGTCGGTGCTGGGCCCTCTACTTTTTGTCATTTGCATAAATGATTTGGATGCGAGCATAAGAGATACAGTTAGTGAGCTTGCAAATGACACCAAAATTGGAGGTGTATTGGACAGTGAAGAGGGTTACCTCAGATTACAACAGGATCTGGACCAGAAGGGCCAAAGGGCCGAGAAGCGGCAGATGGAGTTTAATTCAGATAACTGCGAGGTGCTGCATTTTGGAAAAGCTATTCTTAGCAGGACTTATATACTTAATGGTAAGGTCTTGGGGAGTGTTGCTGAACAAAGAGACCTTGGAGATCAGGTTCATTGCTCCTTGAAAGTGGAGTCGCAGGTAGATAGGATAGTGAAGAAGGAGTTTGGTATGCTTTCCTTTATTGATCAGAGTATTGAGTACAAGAGTTGGGAGGTCATGTTGCCACTGTACAGGACATTGGTTAAGGCACTGTTGGAATATTGTGTGCAGTTCTGGTCTCCTTCCTATCAGAAGGATGTTGTGAAACTTGAAAGGGTTCAGAAAAGATTTACAAGGTTGTTGCCAGGGTTGGAGGATTTGAGCTACAGGGAGATGCTGAACAGGCTGGGGCTGTTTTCCCTGGAGCGTCGAAGGCAGAGGAGTGACACTATAGAGGTTTACAAAATTATGAGGGGCATGGATAGGATAAATAGGCAAAGTCTTTTCCCTGGGATCAGGGAGTCCAGAACTAGAGGGCATAGGTTTAGGGTGAGAGGGGAAAGATATAAAAGAGACCTAAGGGGCAACTTTCTCACACAGAGGGTGGTATGTGTATGGAATGAGCTGCCAGAGGATATGGTGGAGGCTGGTACAATTGCAATATTTAAAAGGCATTTGGATGGGTATATGAATAGGAAGGGTTTGGCGTGATGTGGGCCGGGTGCTGGCAGTGGGACTAGGTTGGATTGGGATATCTGGTCGGCATGGACGGATAGGACCGAAGGATTTGTTTCCATACTGTACATCTCTATGACTCTATGAGTCTATAAAACAGGTGACCAACTTTCTCAAATCTTGACTCAGAACCTTATGCAGAGAAAACTATGAGAAAGCTACTGAAGTTAATTCAGAGAAGAGCATCTCAGCAGACTTCAGAATCTAATAATTGCAGCATGTATTTCTCTGCTAAACCATCTTCAAAACATTAAAACAAATTATAAAATTATGTGCATAAATTGCACAAGCCCAGAGCACTTTGTCATTTCTTTTATTACTAGCATACAGAAAACCCTCAGCAACTACTCCCACTGGTGCAATGTTGCCTCACAATGTGGTGACTGAATTAAGGAATTGTCTGTATACATCAAGGGATATTGAGGAGACCCAGATCTTAAATGCATAAGCTAATTATAATCTTGAGTGGAAATCACCCCTGAGGAAAATTACCCACACATACAACAATTCACACTCTGACCAAAGATCAAGTTCTTAGAGAGAAAGAATTTCTCTCGAGCGCCCACAAAGACATAAGGAAACCGGATCTCATTCAAAGCTGATGGCTCCCATAAGAATTGTGAGCAAAGTTCTACATCACATCCATCCTTCTCTTCCTCCCAAAACCAGCTTATTTCTTTCTTTACAGAAAATTTAAGAAACACTCATCAGGCCTGGCAGCATCTGTGGAAAGTGAACCCAATGTAATGAAAGATTATCAGTCGGAAATTTGAACTCTGTTACTCTCGTCATTAGTGTGGCAGGTCTGCTGAGTGTATCCAGCATTGTCAGTTCTTATTTCAGATTTCCAGCATCTGTAATGTGATTGCAATTTTCTTCCTTGCTGCAAAGATTTGGGTGACTGTAAGGACTGAGTAGGCAGCCAAGTACCTAAGCATTGACAATGCCACAAGCTCAATGTCTCAAATGCCTCCATCTCTCTTAGGAGCATGCCACAGCCAAACATCTATTCATTTAGCATCAAATGTTACACTGCTCATATTTATCTGCTGCAGCGATGTTTGCAATGGGAGCGGCGTGGTAGTTCAGTGGTCAGCACTGCTGCCTCACAGCGCTAGGGATCCAGGTTCGATTCCTGGCTCAGGTGACTGACTGTGTGGAGTTTGCACATTCTTCTGGTGTCTGCGTAGGTTTCCTCTGGGTGCTCTAGTTAATGAATAGAGAGGGAGGTGGAGGAGTGGCATTGCTCATGAGAGATAGTATCACAAATGCAGAAAGGGAGGTTGTTTAGGAGGATTTGTCCACTGAGTCAGTAGATGGAAGTCAGAAACAGAAAAGGAGCAGTCACTTTATTGTGTCCCCCCCAATACTAACAGAGATACAGAGGAGCAGATTAGGAGGCAGATTTTGGAAGGGTGCAGAAGTAACACGGCTGTTGTTATGAGTGACTTCAACTTCCCTAATATTGATTGGAACCTCCTTAGTGCAAATAATTTTGATGGTGCAAATTTTGTCAGGTGTGTCAAGGAGGATTCCTGACTCAATATGTAGATAGGCTGACTAGAGGGGAGGCCATATTGGATTTGATGCTTGACAACAAATCAGGTCAGGTGTCATATCTCTCAGTGGGAGAACATTGTGGTGATAATGATCACAACTCCCTGATGTTTACTATAGTGATGGCGAGAAATAGAAGCAGATGGTATGGGAAAGTATTTAATTGGGAGAGGGAGAATTACAATGCTATTAAGCAGGAACTGTGGAGCATAAATTGAGAACAGATATTCTCAGGGAAATGCATGACAGAAATGTGGAGCACTTGCTGCAAGTGCTGGATAGGTCTGTCTCATTGAGGCAAGGAAGGGATGGTAGGGTGAAAGAACCAGAGATGTGGAATACCTAGTAAAGAGGAAGAAGGAAGCTTACTTAAGGTTAAGGAGGCAAGGATCAACCATAGTTTTAGAGAGTTACAAGGTAGCCAGGAAGGAACTAAAGAATGGACTTAGGAGAGCTAGAGGAGGCATAAAAAAGCCTTGATGGGTAGGATTAAGGAAAATCCCCAGGCATTCTACACTTATGTAAGGAACAAAAGAATAGCCAGAGTGAGGGTAGGGCCAATCAGGGATAGCGGAGGGAAATTGTACCTGGAGTTGGAGGAGGTAGGGCAGGCCCTTAATGAATACTTTGTTTCAGTATTCAGTACTAAGCAGGACAATGCTGTTTATGAGGATAATGTGAAACAGGCTGATATACTCAAACATGTCAATGTTAAGAAAGAGGCTGTGATGAAAATTTTGAAACACATGAGAATAGATAAGTTCCCTGGACCAGACGGATATACACAAGGAGACTAGGGGAAGTAAGGGAAGAGATTGCTGCGCCTTTGGTGATAATCTTTGCATCCTCATTGTCTACTGGAGTAGTACTAGATGTTTGGAGGGTGGCAAATATTATTGTGTAAAAAGTGAGGTCTGCAGATGCTGGAGATCAGAGCTGAAAATGTGTTGCTGGTTAAAGCACAGAGGGTTAGGCAGCATCCAAGGAACAGGAAATTCGACGTTTCGGGCCAGAGCCCTTCATCAGGAACATCGTGGCAAATATTATTCCCTTGTTCAAGAAAGAGAATTACAGACCAGTCACCTTACATCTGCAGTGAGCAAATTATTGGAGAGGAGTCTGAGAAACAGCATTTATGATTATTTGGAAAATCATAGTTTGGTTAAAGATAATCAGCATGGCTTTTTGAGGAGCAGGTCGTGCCTCACAAGCCTTATTGAATTCTTTGAGGATGTGACAAAACACATTGATAAAGGTGGCACAATGGATGTGGTGTACACAGATTTTAGCAAGGAATTTGATAAGGTTCTCCAGGGTAGGCTCATTAAGAAAGTAAGGAGGCATGGGGTACAGAGAAATTTAGCTATTCTGGATACAGAATTGGCTGACCTGTAGAAGACAGAGGGTGATAGTAGATGGAAAGTAACCAACCTGGAGCTTGGTGACCAGTGGTGTTCCATACGGATCAGTTCTGGAACCTCTGCTTTTTCTGATTTTATAAATGACCTGGATGAGGAAGTGCAATGGTGGGTTAGGAAGTTTGTCGATGACACAATGGTTGGTGGAGTTATGGATAGTGTGGAGGATTGTTGTAGGTTGCAGCAAAACATTGACAGGAAGCAGAACTTGGCCTGAGAAGTGGAAGATGGAGTTCAACCTGGAAAAGTGTGAAGTAATTCATTTTGGAAGGTCAATTTGAATGCAGATTACAGGGTTAAAGGCAAGAATTTGGCAGTGTGGAGATCTTGTAGTCTATATCCATAAATCCCTCAAAGTTGTCATCACGTTGATGGGGTTGTTAAGAACACTTTTGTTGTATTGGCTTTCATTAGTTGGGGAGTGAGTTTAAGAGCCACGAGGTTATGCTGCATTCCTATAAAGCTCTGGTTAGGCTACACTTGGAACATTGTGTTCAGTTCCAGTTACCTCATTATAGGAAGGATGTGGAAGCTTTAAAGAGGGTGCAGAGGAGATGTACCATATACTGCCTGGACTGGATGTCTCATGAAGAAAGTTTGAGGGATCTAAGGCTTTTGTCATTGGAGCAAAGAAGGATGAGAGGTGACTTCTTGGAGGTGTACAAGATGATGAGGCATTGAAAAAATGGATAGTCAGAGATCGTTTTCTAAGGACAGAAATGGCTATCTTGCTGGGGCATAACTTTAAGGTGATGGAGGAAGAGTTTGGGGAGATGTCGGAGTTTGGTTCTTTACACAGAATATGTGGGTGCATGGAATACACTGCCAGCAATGGGAGTAGATACGTTAAGGATATGTAAGCAACATTTGGATAAGGCACTTGGATGATAGTGAAATGATGGGTATGTAGGTCCGTTTGATCTTAGAGTAGGAGAAAAGGTCAACACAACATCGAGGGCCGAATGGCCTGTACTGTGCTGTACTCTTCAATGTTCTGTGTATGTTGCTTCCACCAAATATCCCCTTACTCTGTATGCCAGTAGTCAGTTCAAAATAAGAAATGTAATTTCAGTCAGAAAACTAGATGTATGCACTCTCTGAACTACCAGCACAGGCCAATTAATGATGAAAGAAATGGTAATGAAAAAGTAAGGTTAAACATTTCACTCATTTCGTTGTTTTCTACTTTATACCTAAGATTTTGTACCTACGCATTTTTGTATCTAAGATGGTGTCAGGAATGGCAATTTTGTATACTTTTCACTGTATTCCTGTATCACTGTACTAATTAACACACTTCCACCTATATTGGGTTTTCCTGTGTGGTATTCCTACTTCTCTAACATTGATGTGAAGGATAACAATTGTATGAGAATCATTTAACATACTGGTATATTCTGGTCTAACAGAGCCAGTTAGGGACAATCTTGCTCTCTGCTTCTTACATTAAAAATCATGTCCTGAAAACTGATAATAGAAATTATATAATTGCCCCTTTACAGCACAATTAATCCTGGTAAAGTGGGTGAAAATTTTTATCATGGAGATATGAGATACTCTTCACAGGTCTGAATGGCTATCAGGTTATCTGGGATAAAAACGTTGAACATTTCTTGCTGATGTTTGGAATGAGATGGCTCCAATAGTTCTAATATAGTCTATTATAGTTTGTGTTCTTCTTTTGTGTTAGAAACATGGATGTTCTTTTGGTAAAAGTCCACTGGCAGCATCTTGTGAAATCATTCAGAGACTGACCTTCATGGTAAACAAAAAGAAAACTTCCGATCTACCACGCTGAGTTCCCCACCAGGATCGATTGATATTACTTTCAGCAGGGATCATATTGGCAGGAGTGAGGAAGGAAACAGAGAGAGTCACAAAGGGCTAAGCATGGCCAAAGAGAAACAAATGTATCAAGAGATGTAAAAACCAAAACTGCAGATGCTGTAAACCAGAAACAAAAACAGAATTTGTTGGAAAAGCTCAGCAAGTCTGGCAATGTGTGTAGAGAGAAATCCACGTTCTGACCCTTCCTCAGAACTGATGGTAGTTAGGAAAATGTCAGTTTCTGCAGAAGATAGTGTGGGTGACTTGGGTAAGGAGTAAACAATAGGTTGGGATACAGCCCAAAGAGACAGAAGAACAGTTGGACAGACAAAGGAGTAGATAACAAGTAGGTATCTGTTCCAATGATGCCAAATTTGACAAGGGGGCTTCCAAAATGTCTACCTTCTTCAACCGAGGATTCCTCAGCACCATTGTTGACAGGGCTCTCAGCTGAGTCTGATCCATCCTTTGCACTTCAGCCCTCACTCCCCTCTCTTCCCTCACGCAACAGCAATGAAGTAACATTTGTCCTTACCTACTGTCCCACCAGCATCAACATCAAGAGGATCATTAGCTGCCATCTCTGCACCTCAAGTGAGATGCCACAATCAAACACATATTTCCCTCCACTCCCTTGTTAGCCTTCCACAGGGACTGGCCCCTCGTGGGTACCCTCATCCACTCTTCCTTCACTCCTAACAATCCTGCACAGCCCCATGGTACTTCCCCAAAAACGATGGAAGGTAGAACACCTGCCTGTTTAGTTCCTCCCTCCTCAGTATCCAACGGCCCAAACATACTTTCCAAGTCAAGCATCGCTTTACCTGCCCTTCATCCAATCTAGTCGACTGCATTCGCTGCTCACAATATGGTCTCCTCTACACTGGGGAAACAAAACGTACACCAGGTGACCACTTCACAGAACACATTCTTCTGTCCTAAACAGCCTGAGCTTCCAGTTGCCTGCCACTTTAACATATCACCCTGCTCCCTGGCCAACATCACTGTCTCAGGCTTGCTGCAGTGCTCCAGCGAAGCTCAGCGTAAGCTTGAAGAACAGCACCTTATTTTTCACTTGGAAAATCTACAGCCTTCTGGACATAATATCGAATTCGACAACTTTGGGGCTTGAGATCTCCCATGTACTTACCCCAGACCCCACACACCAGGCCTTGTTTTCACATAAACTGTTAATACACATAATCCATTGTTAACAACTAACAGTCCCCATTAATAGTTATTCACCGTCCTAGCCAGATGGATATCTATTCCTTTGTTTGTCCAATTGTTCTTCTCTATCATTGAGTTCTATCCTTATGTATTGTTCACAGTTTAGCACCTCCCCCCATCCTATCTTCTGCATATAAACCAATCTTTTCCCAGAAACCATCAGTTCTGAGGAAGGATCACTCAACTCGAAAGGTTAACTCTGCTTTCTCTCCACAGATGCTGCCAAACCTGTTGAGGCTTCCCAGCAATTTCTGTTTTTTGCTTCCAGAGATGTGTAGGTACAGCAAATTGGAGACTTTGAAACTATTTGTTTGGTTGTACAACTCCGGAAGAAAATTTTCAGAAGTTGTGCTAGGCAAAATTTCATGTTGATATTAATTCAGATTCATTGCCAATGGTTTCAAGAACTGCATTTACCAACATTGATAAAAACTACAATAATAAATCTTGTGACATTAAATACCACTGAAGCCTTCATGAAAAGTAACAGAAACATTTTGCTTAACATGATACTTCAAAATTGGAGCTTATAAATCATATCATTCTAAGTGTGCTTTGAAAAGCAAATTAGTACCTATATTTAGTTTAGGTTTAACGTGGAGTTTTTTTGTAAGTACTTATGAAATGATTTTTATTTAAAAATAAAGAAGACTGCAGTTCACGGCTGCATAATCGATTGTTTGGATTATGGAAAAGGAATTGAATGGTATAGAACAGTCAAAAAAACTTGAGGTTGATCTTTCACCATGACTGGACTTCCATATTGCCAAAAATATCTTCGTTATAGTCATAAATTATATTTTGTTATTTCCACATAAACTTATAAGACTTATTTCCGTGTTAAGCCCAAGTGATTAAAGAATTGAAAATTAATTATAAGTCGAGGAACTAAATCTAGTTTCATAGTTAATGATCACTAAAAATTCAATTTACCTGGACTTTCTCTCAATGCATGACTAGTTCCAACATAAATCTCCCTGATTTCCGTTTGTGCCATCATCTGTAGCACTCAAGGTCACCTTTGGTCATTATGATTTTTGGCTGGAAAAAATATATAATAAACAAATAACAAGCTACAAGATTAATGAACAAAACATCTATTCACAGATCATTAAGGCTTCTTTACTGATTTTGAAAAATTAATTAGTGTTGCATTTGATATATTTGTTACATTTGGTAATTAATCAATCTCAGGAGTAAAAGTTGGAATCTTATCTGCCCTGAATCATTTCCATAGGTTTTTAAGTTAGATTTCTGAAATTTGTCCCCAGACAATGAAAGATCAAGAGATCCTTTAACCCATCATAAGATTTTTCAGGGCTTTCCTGTAATAATTGGCTTACGACAAGTTCAATGTGTTGCTGTGCACTCATCGCACATCTTCTGCAAAGTTCCTTTTGGTCAGCTGACACTATCATTTTGAAGTTAGTCCAGGAGTGTGCCAATATTTTCACAGGTTGCTTTCAACAATTTGTTAGAAGACCACTTGAACCATCCCCATAACCATTCTTTGCAGATTAGAAAGTATGCAGTATTGAAGTAGCATACCAATGTATATACCAAGTGAACTGGATTCACCAATAGATCTTTCACAGCACACATGCCCAGATCTCCAAATAGATCAAGCAAATTTTCAATTCAATATGAGAAAGGGCCCAAAACTAATTCCCTGCCTTGACAGGTGTTTTCATAGCCATTCAGTGTGTTGGGTGAAACGAAAACAGTTTGCTACTGGAATGTGACTTACGCCAAGACACTCTGCTGGTGCCAGATGTTAAGAGAAACAGAAAAGCCAGCCCAACATTTTGACTTCTGTTTGTGAGAGAATGCACAATCAACAAACATGCACAGAAAAGATGTACATTCCCTTGAGGAATAAAAACTCCATTGTTGACACGGTAAAATTATGATCAATTAGCAAAGTTTTAAAAAATGGATGAAAAAAATTTGCATTGGTGTAAAGGTAATAACACTTAAATTGGAAAGGCTTTAAAATGTCAGCAATGGAAAGCTAAGAAATTGATGGCAAGGTTAAAAAAAAACAATGTGAGAGTGAATTAGCAAGAAAAACAGAAACAGATCATAAGAGCTTCCCTAAGTGTTTAATTAGCAAAAGTAAATGTAGTTGCCTTTATAAACAGAGACAGACATTACTATATCGGGGAATAACCAGTTGAAGAAGATACTGAACAAATACTTTTTGTTCACAGTGAACTCCATAAAAATCACATCAGAAAAGGTGGAATTGAAAGTTGTAATGAAAATAAGAATCTTAAAGCAGTTAATAACAATAAAAGGAAAATACTGGGGAAATTAAAGAAAGTAACAGCCTTAAGATTCCCGAGGTCAAACAAAGCAATCAGTGTACCAACACTGCATGTATCTCCTTCGATTCCGAGATTTCTCTAGTTTCTAGAACAGTTCCAGCTTGTTGAAATGTGACACACATACCAATAATATCACTATTCAGTGGGGAGGGAAAGAAGAACGTGGAGCTGGTGGTTAGTTAATCTGACACCAATTGTAAAATAAAAGTTTTTATTTATTATTAGGAACGTGATAACAGAGTACTTGGAAAATTAAAAAAAGAATGAATGATTTTATAGTCACATATATCTTGAAGATACAATGTAAAGTGATTTGTTGTCACAATCTGGTGCCATTTTGAATGCCAAAAAGAAATTACTTAAATAAGAATTCATCTTCTGCTCAAATTGGGTCTCTGCAAAATGTTCCTGCCCTCATGGAGTCCCACTCTGGAAAAAGCAATGCCAATGGCAATGTCCCAAAAGACCCTGCTCCCGCTGCCATCCAACACCACAGAGCCCTGACTCGGCCCAGCCACTGACAAGAGTCTGGCTCTGAGTCTATCATCACTAGGAGGTTCTGCTCTGAATTTAGCCACCGACAAGAGTCCAGGCATTGGCTCTACCATCACCAGGAGCCCCAATCTGGGCCCAGTCACTGACAAGAGTCCAGGCTCTGAGCCTGTCATCACTAGGCAGCCCAGCTCTGAATTCAGCCACCGACAAGAGTCCAGGCTCTGGCCCTACTGTCACCAGGAGGTCCTGATCCAGACCCAGCCACTGACAAGAGTCAAGGCTCTGGACTTACTGTCATTGGGGGGCCTCACTCTGGCCAGTATCACCTAGCGTCCAGGCTATGGGCACTGTCACTGCCGCCAGGAGTCACAATCCAGATCTCCGACACTGCAGCCACTTCCTTGCAAACACCACTCTGGCCTTGAAGATGAAGAAAAGAGAAAGGAGAAGATGAAAAGAACATAAGGAAAAGGGTGGAGCGGACTGCTCCTGTAAGTCCAAATACTATCTCCTGTGCTAGCCCAGCCATCTTTTTTAGGCAGGGTCAAAATATTTATCTATGAAAAGGCAATTATGTTTGCATTTTTGAAGGAATAACAAACAGGTTAGTTAAGGGGAAGCAATGGATTTAGTTTAAATTTCCATAAAGCACTTGATAAGGTGACACATAAAACATTGTTCCACAAGATCAGACCATTGAGGGTTGCAGTAATTACTTCTTAAAAATATTTCCATGGGATGTAGGTATCACTGGGAAGACCAGCACATGTTGCCTATCCATGACAATTACTCTCAAATCTATGATTGATTGAGTGATAGTTATGGACTTGCTGGATTTATTTGCTCATTTTTAGGAGAATGTTTCATGTTGAAAGGCATTCAGTACCTGACCAAGGAATCCAACATTATAAAGGTGACATGCTGATAGCCACTGCCTCTTCTTTCATTTTTTCTGTTGCCCCACTAACCAGTGACACTATCCCAGCATACTCCATCCTTCATTCACCATGACCCCAGGTCTCTCAGGAATTCTGGGCCTCTGGTAGGTGTATTACCAGCAGCAGCCATCAGTCATGGATCCTAAATCCTGGGAAATACTGACCAGTTAAGCACTGTCCTGGATCCTAAATTCTGGGAAAAGTCTGCTACTGACCAGTCAAGCACTTGACGGCCAATTAATTTCAATTAGGCTTCTCCAGTGGAGGGCTTCGGAAACCAGTTGATTCCCTGCTTGATAAGAGAGACTCCATCCACCATATTAATTTCTGCCCAACATTTCAGATCAATTTATGTTGATCAGAAACATTTCTATCTGATCAAATATTGGAGTACACTAACAACCCAGACAGACAAAGTCCAATCAACACAGGTAAAGGTTGGGAATGTTAAGAGTTGGGAATGCCAGAGTATGTGCAACACAAGCACTAGTATTTAACAGACATATAGCACCAATAATCATACTGCTATTTGTCTAACTAGACTCATTTTATCCATTCCTTGGGGAGAAATCAAATGAAGTGCTTAAGCAACTTAAGAAATCGATAGAGTTGATAAAAGAATATCTTCTCATGTGAAGTCCACAGTTTCGGAGCATTCATTCTTAATTAGAACTAAGCTACTGATGTAAGGATATGGTTTCACATGCAAAAGTGGAGACCAACATGCTCTATATGATCTTGGACACTAGAATTACTATCAACATAGGAACAAATGTAGACTTCACAGGGTGAATTAGTTTAATCAATATCTAATTCATTGTTCCTAAAAAACATAATATAAATTCTACAATTGCATGAGATCTCTATATATGCCACTTAGTCATCGGTCTTCTGATGATGGAGTAGACTCACACAGTAGGTGAGTATCTGAACTCATAGACCAATAGAAAGCTCTCACATTCTGGCATCTTCCTTGGTGTATTTGTCTCATCTGTTTCTTCTCCAAGTTCCCACTTTGCTTGTGGGAAGTCCAGGTGATATAATTTTTTGCTTCATCATGACATCCTTGTTTTCTCAACTCTGCTTTTTGCCATTCCAGTAGTTTCTTGTGGTCTACATATGGGCAGGGGATTCCCAAGACCACAATGACACTCTCAGCTCAGTGTCCAATTGATTGTTGCCTGACCCTGTAACACAATTAATGATCCCAGGATTCAGCATCAGAACCGATTAATGCTTGACCCAGCTGACAAATGTTCAGCCATTGACAAAGCAAAGTCCAATTAGCAAGCTGCTGAAGTGGAGTGATTTAGGAATACTTTTAACAATGAACAAGCTTACTAAATTCAATTCTCCTACAAAGGATATGAAAGTCTTGAACTGTTTCTATTTTCCAAAACATTCTTACAGCTGGACATCAATGAACGGTTTGATAAGAGTTTGTTGAGCCAAAGTATTAGCGGTTGCAATGTCGAAACATTGAGATGGAGTTGAGATATTGAAAACCGTGATATAATTTAATTAAAGAACAGGATTATGGGACTGAGTGTCCATGATCCATAAAATTCAGGTTTACAAATTCACCACGGGATACGCTAATGATTACCTGAGCTTTCAACCTTAAAAATGAAATTACTGCCCTTTGCTACCACTATGAATCTTATAAACAGGATTCTGGCATTTGTGCATGTTTTGACAATAATACATGAAGGAAATAGGGAAGAGAGATGACAAATGAGCTCAGAACATAGTTACATTATCATCTTCAATAATCTGATATGTTCACAATGTTACAGATAAAACACTTCTGCAAAGCATCCACTTGGAAACAATTTGAGTCTGGAACTGATATTTTTCAGGAAAATTTCCTAAAACTACTTTCCAAACAAAAACCTAATACTTAACTGCTTGGATGCACTGCTCCATGTATGAATATTTTAGATAGATGGTTGACATTGGAACCAAACTGAATAGAAAAACTAAAACAAGTATGTAGGATGTATCAACAATACTCTGGGAATTATAGAGATGATTGCAAACTTAACTGACTGCAATAAATGGATTATTTCACCACCAAAGTGTAATCAATGTCTGGAATGGAGATAAATCAACAATCTCCAGGTCATTCACTAAATTTTAAGTGTGTCATTGAAACTCCTACAATTATCTGCAATCCCTACCAAAGGCAAATTCCATCACTGCATCTTTAGTGTTTACACAATGTATCCTTAAGGTTCCTAGTCCATTTAAAGTTTTTTTAAAAATCTGTTTATCTCAAGTAGATGATTAATTGGCCACAATAAAACATCTATAGAATGGAAATAGTCTCCAAAATGAGTTTTTTTTTGACTTCCTCATTCTTTTCCTATTGGGCTAACACCCACAGGAATATAAATGACTGCAATGAGGAACCTCAGGTAATGGGAGCAAATCCTTCAAATGATAATTTCTCAGCTTCAACATCTGCAATGAAATACTCTTTATCGCTTGTTATTGTGGTGCTGATGCAAATCAAAGGTAAGCAATCTTTTCCTTGCAAGTTCCCATACAAATCCTTTTGAAGGTCCAGTAAAGAAAAATTCTATGTATGGTAGGTGTTTGCTGATATTACGTATGTGAGTTTGTGATTGCATGCATCACACTATAATTAGTGCCAAGTGGCATATTTTAATCAATACATAATTAGTTTGTGAAAACATCATTTTCAATAAGAAATTTGGTCTTGATTAAATAGTCTGCAATTTTGAAGTTATGGAGCTGAGGACAAATATTTAGTAGGCTTTGCAAGGAATTTACCTGTATTTATACATTTTCTTAAGGCATGGTGCATCAGTGGTTAGCACTGCTGCCTCACAGCCCAGGGACTTATGTACAATTCCAACCTTCAATGACTGTCTGTGTGGAGTTTACATGTTCTTTACATGGGTTTCTGCTGAGTGCTCTGGTTTTCTCCACAGTAAAAAAAAAGTGTAGGTTAGGTGAATTGGCCATGTTAAATTGCCCTAGAATGAACAGGGATGTGCAGGCTAGATGGATTAGCCATGATAAATGCAGGGTAATAGGGAATAGAGTGGGGTCTGGGTAGGATGCTCTTCAGAGGGTCAGTACAGTGTTAATAGGCTGCATGGCCTCTTTCTGCACTGTAGGGATTCTATGTGTTTTTCCATCTACAATGCTGCAAACCATGTATTAACTGTGCTGCAGAGACTGTTGCTGTATGTTCTGAAATTTATATATTTTGCTCTTATGCAATAGTGAAATGCAAAATGGAGAGCAAAAATTGACAATTGAAATACTAGAATTACTTGAAGTTGCCTTTTAATCCTATATATTACACTTGTCAATGTTTATACTATACATAAATGATTTCTTTAACAATGTTACATTAGTGAAGCTTTGAATTGTGTCTATTTCAGGTCTGTTCACTGTATTTAAATATTCCAACTTTTAAACAAGTTTTCCAATATATTTCAGATATTTTTAATGCAAACTTACTTGTGTTCCCTTACTGGTCTTGATAGAGCAATTTATTTAATAAAACTTTACAAAATGATGGCTTTATGGTCTGTTGTTTTTAATATAAACCTAATGTAAAGACTGGAAAGAAACTTTGTGAATTTTAATATTCAAACAAATCTCAGTTGCATCCATTAAATTAATCATTATGTTGTCTGATTGGAAAGGCTACCGAGGTTTGATTTCTAAGGTCCTATCCTTGCCAAAATTATAGACTGAAAGGAAAAAATCTAAATGATCAATACAAGTTAATATTCAAACTACTGAATTAAAATGGTGAACGCATATCAATAGCCTTTATTTTTAACTTTGAACAATGTCGATTCCAAAACCTGCATTTCTATTAGGTCTGAATTAGAAGTATAACATGCTTTGTTGAAATATTATAAATGTTTAAATATTGGTTTTGTTGGAATTTGGATTGGCTGCAATTTCTGTCAGTAAAAAGTGAGGTCTGCAGATGCTGGAGATCAGAGCTGAAAATATGTTGCTGGTTAAAGCACAGCAGGTTAGGCAGCATCCAAGGAACAGGAAATTCGACGTTTCGGGCCAGAGCCCTTCATCAGGAAAGATGCCCATTCCTCATGAAGGGCTCTGGCAGCTTCCTCTGGCAGCTCATTGAGCATGAACTCAAATGCATATCCATTACCCATGGACACATATTATATTCATTTTATTGTTTTATTGGGAAAAGTCACATAATCACAATTTTAAAAATAATCTGAATACATGTGCTATTCTGTACATTAACTTTTTGTGAGAAATAGCAATTGACCAAAGCATTGCTGACCTTGAAGTATTTTCTCAAGTTTTCAAGAAATTTAAGGACATTGGTGAGGCCACTTTTGGAATACTGCGTGCAATTCTGGTCTCCCTCTTATTGGAAGGATGTTGTGAAACTTGAAAGGGTTCAGAAAAGATTTACAAGGATGTTGCCAGGGTTGGAGGGTTTGAGCTATAGGGAGAGGCTGAAAAGGCTGGGGCTGTTTTCCCTGGAGCATTGGAGGCTAAAGGGTGACTTGATAGAGGTTTATAAAATAATGAGAGGCATGGATAGGGTAAATAGACAAAGTCTCTTCCCTGTGGTGGAGGAGTCCAGAACTAGAGGGCATAGGTTTAGGGTGAGAGGAGAAAAATTTAAAAGGGTACTAAGGGACAATTGTTTTATGCAGAGGATAGTGTGTGCATGGAATGAGCTGCCAGAGGAAGTAGTGGAGGCTGGTATAATTACAACATTTATAAGGCATTTGGATGGGTATATAAATAAGAAGGGATTAGAAGGAAATGGCCCAAGTGCTAGCAAATGTAATTAGATTAGGATATTTGGTCGGCATGGGTGAGTTGGACTGAAGGGTCTGTTTCCATGCTGTACATTTGCATGACTCTGTGAGTCTATAGCTATGCAAGAAAGACATAAATGCCTATTTAAGATCATAGTGGTATATTATTGGTTAATCCCAAAGCACTCTTTTACAGTATTCAGAGACACTTCCTTTCTATTTCACAGTTATAGTGTTTAAGTTTAACTGTGCCCTCAATTCCCCATCTTAAGAGCTTTGATACAACTGATCTTAGACTTTCTCAGCTTCAAATAACTGCTTCTGGATTTTAATCAAGCCCTTCTCATCTGGAACATTTAAACTAAACTCCTTATACTGAGATACTGTCCTTCTTGACAATCCTAAGGTAACTTCCTTTTAAAGAAATAATTGTTTTGCAAGTACAGCTTTGGCCAAGACTTCTGCAAACTGTCCCAAACTGAAAATAAAAAGTTTTCTTCAAAGCTGTATGCGTTTCCCCTAAGCTGAAAACAAAACTGGAGAACCTTCACTCTAATAGCCTAATACACTATACTGCGTACTTTGTTCACTTGTAAACTCTCCAAATGTAAACAAACCCCCATTATTCTCCAGGAAGTTCATAATACGGTGTTTCAAAATAACTCACCATTGTTAGAGAAATATTTACAAGTTAATCATTATAACCCCTTGAGGTATACAGAAAACCTGTAAGCCACGAGTTCAAAATTCAAAAATCAGTAAAAATATCTGTATGTTTTACAACTTAAATCTTAACACTAATTGTTCTTTATAACTTATCTCCGCTCTTCATAAAGCTAAAATATTGCATATCTGCAAAAGAGATGATATACAATGGCAAATGAAACAGTTTAAGGGTGACAGGGGATTAGTGAGCTCTTGTGGTCAATGTCAATTATTCTCAATCAACGTCACTAATTCATAATGCTCATGCAAAATGTAAATCTTTGCATTATCTTACATTGCAATAGTTAAAAAAAAGTGACTCGTAATCACCTTGTTGAGGGCCATTCGGCAATAGATACTAGCCTTGCCTATCACACTCATTTTCCATGAAAGAACAAAACAATTGTCACTTGCTGATACACTACTAAGTTGCTGTAGGATCCAAGCTTTTTATAACTTAAGTTGATGTAATTTCCGTAATGTATTTGCACTGTATGTCACCAGATTTTCTTTGGAGGAAATCCAAATTTAGGATGCTTTAAATCTGAATTTGGATCAAAAATCCAAAATTATTCAGTCCAAATTTGGGTCATTTGTTTCTCAAAGTCATTCCATGAATACACTCAAAAGTATCTCAAATGCCTTAGTGAACAGTAAACAAAGTTCGATGCACTGATCTGTATCCATCAGCCTGAGCTGGAGCAAGTTAATCTTACAATGTAGATAAGGCAGACTTAATGTGTGCTGGAGCACTGTGACATTGGTGCTGTACACTGGCCTCTGAAACATTAATAGCTTCACCTTGCATTCGGGAAACAATTGTGAGTAAGCCTCAACTATAACCTACCTATGGGAACGAGACACTTAATCATTACGTCTCATTCAAGGAAATTTTAAAAAGTTAACAGCCAGTATAATCCAGCGAATAACAATCTTCAGCATTACAATCCTTTGCCTATCTAAAAAGCTGTAAAAGTTCATGGTACTCAGTTTTAACCCTTTGGAACATGGCAATAAGATTAGAATCAAAGGCATGGTGTACCACCAGACAAATAATTCTACCTTTGCTACAGTTAATTTCTCTTGTGAAAATATATTTAGACTGACCTCCATTTGTTTACGGGATGGGCATTGCTGGATTTATTGACCATCTCTAGTTGCCCTTGAGAAGGTGGTGGTAAATTGCCTGTTTGAAACGTTGTAGTTGTTGGAGTGTAAGTGCACCATGGAGTGCATTTCAGAACTTTGACCCAATGACAGTGAAGAATGGCAAAATGATTCCAAATCAGGGTGGTGAGTGGCTTAGAGGGAAACTTACAAACGGAGGTCTTCCCATGCGTTTACTGCCTTGTCCTTTTGGATAGTCAAGGTTGTGATTTGGAAATTGTTTCAAAGGAACTTAGGTGAGTTATTACAAGGCTTTCTGTAGATGGAACACACTTCTGCCACGGTTCTTCATGGCGGAGGGAGAGAATGTGGGGGTTGTGGATGGAGTGCCAAGCAAGCAGATTGCTTTTCCCTGGATAGTATTGAGCTTCTTGAATGATGTCGAAACTCTACACATCCAAACAAGTGCAGGATATTCTAACACATTCTTGATTTGTGCCTGATATATGGTGGGCAGAATTTGGAGAGCGAGGTGGTGAGTTCCTCACTTCAAATTCTTGGTACTTAACCTGCACTTGTTGCCACTGTACTTATTCACTCAGTTCCTCATCAGTAGTAAGGCCCAGGATGGTAATAGTGAAGATTTAACAGTGGTAATGTCAGTCAATATCAAGCAGAGATGTTTTCTCTGTTGTTGGAGATGGTCACTGACTGTCACATGTGTGATGCAAATGTAACTAGCCACTTAAGACCCTCCATATTGTCCAGGTCTTAGTACACATAGACAATGGATCTTTCAGTATCCAAAGAGTCATGAATAGTATGAAACATTGTTCAATAGTCAGCCAACATCCTCACTTCGGACTTTAGCATGGAGCGAAGATTATTGATGAAGCAGTTGAAGATGATTCAAACTAAGAAGTTGTCCTGAGGAACCCCTACAATAAGATTAGAATCAAAGGCATCAAAGAGATGTCCTGAAGCTAAAAAGACTGACAGAATTCACATTGATATCAGTTTGGCTAGGGCTCCTTGATGCCACATGCGGGCTGTCATTCTCACCTCATCTCTGGAAGTCAGCTCTTTTGTCCATGTTTGAACCAAAGCTGTAATGAGGTTAAGAGCTGAGTACCCCTGTTGGAATTGAGTATCAGAGATTTTTGTTTTCATTGTACTTCTATGTGACATTCTATCTGACATTAGATCTGACAATTTATTACACTTGGCATATGAAGCTGTGTTTGCTTATAAAGAGGCGCTGAACTACAAAAGTTAATACTATGATATCCTCGGAGAATCCGTAGGCATGTTTCCTTCTTATCCATTCGGATTTGCTGACCTCTGCTAGAACAGCAGCTGGAGTCCCGTGAGTGGCCTTGGGATTTTGGTTGTGAACTCTATGCCATTTTGCTGGAAAATGACAAAGGGGAAAATTGAAAATGCAGAAATTATATATTGAAAATGACCAGATAGAAGGGAAAGAAGAGAAGAAACTCAATCTCTCAGACTTTGGCATCAACACATCTAAACAACATTATAAGAGTAATGAATTACACAATTCAACACTGTCTTCTTTAAATGCTTTCATTTTGAAGGCATCCCATGTGCACTCTATTTTGACATGGCATAGCATAAGACTGAACCTCAATAAAAATATTTGGCTCAATCTTTTTGTTTCAGTTAAATGAACATTGTGCTGAGTTTTTCACTGGATCTTTCTCAACTCACCCCTTTAGCTACCTATCCTGCCCCTGTGGCATCCCTCACATCCAATTCTAACCCCATCTTAACCACAGGCCATTGCCAAAACAACTGACCACTCACCAGGTATCTGCCTAACAAAGTGATATGGCTTGTCCCCTCCACCATCTAGAAAAAGTCATTGTACATACGGAGAAGTGCCATCAGTCCAGCGCTGCCCTGTCCAGTTGCCCCAGATGGGGGAAATTGGCACCTTGCTTTGGAGGCAAGTTCCTGGAGGTCTTTCAGCTGGCACGGACACAAGATGTCCTCTTTCCTCCGAACCAGTAGGCTTTGACACAAGAAACCTTAGCGAGTGCCACCTCAACCAGCTTGGTGCAGGCCTAGCAGTGAAGGAAGAAGGTCAATGACTTTCTCCACCCCCTCAATACAGGTGTTACCATCTTCTCTCCAATGCTGCAGACTCAATTGCTGTCTGCTACTGAACACAGCTCCTATCAAGGCTCCTGCTCTCCTACCAATGTTCCCTCAAAGCCACACAGACAGGTGGAGGTTATCCCACATTCTGACTGGCACACAGACACATTGATTTCCAGTTCTGGAATCTGTTGCCGTGTATGGAAATTGCAGGTCAACGTATGATACATTAGATGGAATGTAGACTATCACTCTCACTATTTCCTGTGATTTCCTCCCCACTCACTGTATTGCCCCAGCCCTCACCAACATGAATATCCTCTGTGCTGCTACTCACTCACCTAAGATCCCCCCCCCCCCAACAATACCGAATGTTAAGGCTATGTCACCCACTTTAATCTTGCATAATATCCACCTCTGTCTCTCATTCCAGGAGGAAAGTAAACCACAATGGCACAAAAGGTCGTAAATTAAGCTGTTGGCTGTCTGACATTCTGCTCCTTATCCCTCATGTGGATAGCATCCTGGCTCCGATTGCCCCACATGGCTGACTGACTGCGCCAAAGCCTCTGGCCTGGTATCAAAAGCTGTCCTTCATTGAGTCTGACAGAACCCACTAAGCAAAAGCTATCTCTCTTACCTCGAGTAAGGCCTGCTGATAACAACGCCAAGCATCCTGGCTTTGTGTGTGTACTAAACAGCAAAGTCGGAGTGATGTGAGAGAAGCCTGGTATATCTGGCAGAAATGACAAAACATAAAAAGGCAATATAGGGATGGACTTAGCATCAAGAAGAGCCTGGAGACATAACTGGTCCAGTCCATGAGCTGGGTATGTGACCTACAGCACACAGTGATCTGACAGTAACATAACAATGAAATCTGGCAGCCTAAGATGGAAGATCAAAGTACCATAAAGGTTTTTGGGATTTCAGCACACGGTGAATGGCATTGTCGGGGTGTATGTGGTCAGTGCTAATGGACCACACCATGGAGTGCTGGGAAACTCACCATATCTCCCAGTAAATGCAAAAAAGATGTGAAATGTTGCTGACATTAAGCTAGGCCTCACTGGAGTTCTTACCCAGTTCTGTCACAGATCTCACCATAGGCCACATCAATCATAGCCCTGTAAGATTTCACCCATTAAGGTTATTTGAAAGATTAAAACAAGACCCAGAACTTCTCCTTCAATTGCTTCCTCTGAATGTTTACATTTCCAAGGTACATGTCTTCAACTGAGTCACTTGTTTTGGTTGGTTTCAATTTCTCTTTGGACCACACTTACTGATTTAATGTGTAAATAACAGCAAATAACAGACTTGTGGCTCTATTCATCAAATACTCTGAAATGCTTTGTGATTGTAACAAGAAAATATTGATACAGGACATGAGGATTCATGGCAATCCTTTTAGATAATGATGTACTTTTTGTCAAAATAAAACATTACTTTGTACTTCACTCTTACAAATTATATGTCTCTTTCTAAATTAGCCTCGGATGGCTCAGTGCATTTCCTTCTTCCTGGGACTGGAGATGATACGCCACCACAGAGCAGTGTTGGTTAGTGCTCATTCTTTTAATGTATTTGTGCATCTGACTTAATGCTATTCATGTAGAAGTTCTTATTCCTGTCGTATCAATACGCCAATATTCTTTTCTTCCTTGCTTCAAGGGAACTGTTACACATGGGGTCGAGGAGCATTTAGAACTTTCCAAGATGACTTTTTTTATTTCGCATCCAAGTGCAACTTCATACTGAGCCGACAGTGCAAGGGTCCCGGAGAGGATTTTAACATCCAGATCCGCAGGGGAACAAATGGCAACCTGGAACACATCCACATGCTAATCGAAGGGGTCTCTGTTGTTACAGTGAATGAAACAGTGAGAGTTAAAGATGTGACGTAAGTGAGATCTATTGTGAAGTTAGTTATGGAACAATCGCCCAAAATGTTCTATTCTTCAATATACTTTTATGAATGTTGAGTATCGAATAAATATCCAAAGCCTGAAAACCCCTGTCTCCTCATTGAAATGTAGTCACACAGAATTTGTAAAATATCAGGAGAGTCTTTATTGAGGATATAGGTTTGGTCACTGAGCTGGAAGGTTCGTTTTTCTTTGTTTCCAGTTCAACGAGCAAACCTACATCCAGAACCTCAACCTGAGCTACAAATCTTCTCAAAACTCGCTAGTCTTCATTCTCTACTGAACAAAAGCAAACACTTAAAGCAAAATGGAGAAAGTGAGGTCTGCAGATGCTGGAGATCAGAGCTGAAAATGTGTTGCTGGAAAAGCGCAGCAGGTCAGGCAGCATCCAAAGAACAGGAAATTCGATGTTTCGGGCATAAGCCCTTCCTGATGAAGGGCTTATGCCCGTTCCTGATGAAGGGCTTATGCCCGAAACGTCGAATTTCCTGTTCCTTGGATGCTGCCTGACCTGCTGCGCTTTTCCAGCAACACTTAAAGCAAAATACCCATTTCATGTATATGTCTGTTTACTATGGAGTTTTCTTTTTGGAACCAAGTCAGACTCTCCTTTTAGCTTCTAATACATGTCATGCCAAAGGTTGGAAGAGGGCATTGTTATTCACGTTCTGCTATTCCATGAGTCACAACATCACATAAAATATAACTTTTCCAGTTACTGAAATGGCTAGTTAAATACCTTGTGTATTTTAAGTTTTAAATAAGCATATTTATCAACCCAGTTTCTTGAATAAACACAAAACAATTGGTTTATACAGTTTGTAATTTGGAAGCATCAATGTTTATCCTTCTGAGAAGCCCAAAACGCACAAGCGATAACATGCACATGCACACCAGGAAAAGGATATAAAATGATTCGCCTTTCTGAAAGGAAAATGCTTTGGCCAAAGAGTTTTAGTCCTGGAAGAGGAAAAGGTGCAGGTGTGGAATGCTCACAGTATTTTCCAGTCCAATAGCCTAGTAATTGTCAACAGATCACCAAGCATGTCTTAATAAACATAATTTGCTCAAGAAATATGGAAGCACAAGCATGTTTCTTCTTGAGCTGTTAATGGGATGAGGTTTTGTATACATATCAGAAACAGGAGAGTTAAGCTGACTGGGTTGTTAAGTATATTCAGGATTAAACATAGATGTTTAATCATTAAGGGAATCAATGGTCAAGGGGAAAAGACAGGGAAGTGGAGTTGAGGATTATTAGATTAGCCATGATCTATGTTACTGGCAGACATCTGCTGGTACATCTTATGGTCTTATGGGCAGTCCCTTCCTCACAGGCATTTTCCATAAGTGAAGACCAGAACAAATTCCAAGCTAAACATTGCTCAAAAGAGCAGTAGTGAGAGGTTTCCAATAAAGAAAACAGTTTGCACAAGTCATGTGATTTCTAGCTGGGCTTATAAAAAAAGGTCTCACGTCCACGGTAAATTTTCAATTACTTTTTAAAGAAACTAATCCAGGTATCTCCCAAAAAATTGAAAGAATTGAATTTTTCCACTGAAATAACTTCACAGAGGTCACCATGTTATCCTTCATTTACACGTGTATAGTACTTCCTCAGAGCCAGCTCTCCAAGTGAACAGAACCCTGATATTCCTGTTTATATCTGTCAACTGAGGCTCCCTGATTGGACCAGATTAACAGCCCCATCAGCGAACTCATATTCTATGAGCTATACCTGGCTGACCTCGTTACAATCATTACATCCGCAAAAATTAAATCTTCAAATAAAATCTTAAATATGAGGCTTCTTTATAAATTATTGACTCCATTTGTTTGTTTTCTAGGATAAAACTGCCATATGATGATAAGATCATTGCTATCCAGAAATATGGAATTTACACAAGGATTTACAACAGGAAGCATACAATATCTGTTATCTGGAATCATCAGGATGCATTGTCGGTAAGGTTACGGAAAGAGATTGATGCAGATTATTGTTACAGGAGGTGTAGACAATCAAGTAGAGATTTGGTATATATTGATCTTCCTAAACATGAAGCATCACGTGTTGTACAATTCCATGGATTATCCCTCGAGTAACTCAATCTAATTGAATGTAAATTGCTGATGCCAGCAAGATATTTGAGGACAGAGTCTACGTTTGATTTTTCACCCAAAGTACAACACATCTGGCAATACAGCAAAAGCAAAGACCAACAAAACATTACCTGCTGGCACCTTGAATGCAGTTAAAACATCCCAATTTCACAGAAACATTATCAAATGAAATTCAAAACCAAGCAACATGAGGAGATACCTCAAATACCTAGTCTGAAACCTTTGTCAAAGGGACAAGTTTTAAGAGATCTCTTACAAAAGGAAGGGAAGGGAGAGAGAAGAGGGAACATTTCAATTAGGACCAAGAGTGCTGAAACCATGGGAACTGAGAGCAGAGTGATTAAAATCAGGGATATGCAAGTGGCCAAAATTGAAGCATAGATATCTTAGGAAGATGGCTTCAGCGTCAATAGAATTTTTTGAAAAGACACCTTGGTTTTTATTGGAATCTCAGGGTCAAATATAATACTGATTTAATCTCAAAATGAGAGGAATGAAATTTGTAGCTAGAGAATGGACAAGTTGGGAATGAACATAGGAAGTATAGTTAGTAAGTTTGCAGATGACACCAAAATCGGAGGCTTAGTGGACAGCGAAAAAGGTTACCTCAGATAACAACTGGATCTTGATCAGATGGACTAATAGGCTGAGAAGTAGCAGATAGAGCTTAATTTAGATAAATGTGAGATGCTGTATGCTGGAAAAGCAAATCAGAATAGGACTTATACACTTAATGGTAAGGTCTCAGGGAATGTTGCTGAACAGAGACCTTGCAGTGCAGGTTCATAGTTCCTTGAACTTAGAGTCGCAGGTAGATAAGATAGTGAAGAAGACATTTGGTATGCTCTCCTTTATTGGTCAGAGACTGTTGAATACAGGAGTTGGGAGCTCATGTTGCAGTTGTACAGGACATTGGTTAGGCCACTTTTGGAATATTGCTTGCAATTCTGGTCTCCTTTCTATTGGAAGGATATTGTGAAACTAGTAAGGGTTCAGAAAAAAATTGTGATCTAACAAGGATGTTAGACCACAAGACCAAATGATGTAGGAGTGCATGTAAGGCCATTCGGCTCATTGAGTCCACTCTGCCATTCAATCATGGCTGATAGGCATTTCAATGCCACTTACACACACTCTCCCCATAGCCCTTAATTCCTTGCGAGGTCAAGAATTTATCAATCTCTGCCTTGAAGACATTAAATGTCCCTACCTCTACTGCGATCTGTGGGCAGGGAATTCCACAGGTCCACTACTCTCTGGCTGAAGAAATGCCTCCTTATTTCTGTTCTAAATTGACCCTCTCTAATTCTAAGGCTGTGCCCGCAGGTCCTAGTCACCCCGCCTAACGGAAACAAATTCCCTGCGTCCAACCTTTCTAAGCCATGCATTATCTTAAAAATTTCGATTAGATCTCCCCTCAACCATCTAAACTCTAATGAATACAATCCCAGGATCCTCAGCCATTCGTCGTATGTTAGGCCTACCAGTCCAGGGATCATCCATGTGAATCTCCGCTGGACATGCTCCAGTGCCAGTATGTCCTTCCTGAGGTGTGGGGCCCAAAACTGGACACAGTATTCTAAATGGGGCCAAACTAGAGCTTTATAAAGTCTCAGAAGCATATAACTGCTTTTCTATTCCAACCCTTTTGAGATAAATGACAATGTTACATCTGCTTTCTTAATCGTGGACTCAATCTGCAAGTCAACAGTTAGAGAATCCCAGACTAGCACTCCCAGATCGCTTTGCACTTTGGCTTTATGAATTTTCTCACGGTTTAGAAAATAGTCCATGCCTGTATTCTTTTTTCCAAAGTGCAAGACCTCGCATTTCCTCACGTTTGCTGGTGTTGGAGGATGTGAGCTATAGGGAGAGGCTGAATAGTCTGGAGCTTTTTTACCTGGAGCGTTGGAGTCTGAGGTTTACAATATCATGAGGGGCAGAGATAGTATAAACAGACAAGGTCTTTTCCACGGGGAGGGGGTGTCCAGAACTAAAGATCATAGGTATAGGGTGAGGGGGGAAAGATGTAAAAGGCGCCTAAGGGGTAACTTTTTCACGTAGAGGGTGTATAAATGAGCTGCCAGAGGAAGTGGTTTGGGGCTGGTACAATTACAGCATTTAAAAGGCATCTTGATGGATATACGAATATGAAGGGTTCAGAGGGATATGGGCCAAGTGCTGGCAAATGGGACTAGATTAGGTTGGGATATCTGGTTGGCATGGATGAGTTGGACTGAATGGTCTGTTTCCATGCTGTACATCTCTATGACTCTGAGTTGGGCTGAAGGACCTGTGTCCATGCTCTAGACCTCTCAAACTCTATGATTCTCAGTTAAGCAACTATATTTGCATTCCATTATGATAGAGAACAGGGCCTGATAATGATTTGTGTAGTCCAGTCTGACCTAGTTCAAGCCAACTGACCTCCATATTCTTTAAAGTCTGCAACTATGAAATGTATTGAAGTGGGGATGGAGGCTGTAATGGGCAGAGTGAAGAAGAGTAATTTTCTATTGGGGACAAGGGCATCAAAGGTGGAGGTGCAGATGCAGTCAAATAAGCTCTTAGAGTCATAGAGTCATAGAGATGTACAGCATGGAAACAGACCCTTCCGTCCAACCCGTCCATGCTAACCGGATATCCCAACCCAATCTAGTCCCACCTACCAGCACCCGGCCCACATCCCTCCAAACCCTTCGTATTCATATACCCATCCAAATGCCTCTTAAATATTGCACTTGTACTAGCCTCCACCACATCCTCTGGCAGCTCATTCCATACACATACCACCCTTTGTGTGAAAAATTTGCCCCTTAGGTCTCTTTTATATCTTTCCCCTCTGACCCTAAAGCTATGCCCTCTAGTTCTGGACTTCCCGATCCCAGGGGAAAGACTTTGTCTATTTATCCTACTCATGCCCCTCATAATTTTGCCCCTCTAAGGTCACCCCTCAGCCTCCGATGCTCCAGGGAAATCAGCCCCAGCCTGTTCAGCCTCTCCCTGTAGCTCAAATCCTCCAAACCTGGCAACATCCTTGTAAATCTTTTCTGAACCCTTTCAAGTTTCACAACATCCTTCTGATATGAAGGAGACCAGAATTGCACGCAATATTCCAACAGTGGCCTAACCAATGTCCTGTACAGCCGCAACATGACCTCCCAACTCTTGTACTCAATACTCTGACCAATAAAGGAAAGCATATCAAAAGCCTTCTTCACTATCCTATCTACCTGCGACTTCACTTTCAAGGAACTATGAACCTGCACTCTTCTTGAAGAAAGGAACTGAGAATGCTCTAGACTGCATTCTTGTTACAACAAGGTGTGTGGAAGTTTGAATAATTTCTCAATGTTTCAATCTCCCTTGTTGGCTACAACAGAGATTTCTATCCTTTTTAAGGCTGTGCTATACTCGATTGTGACTGTTCCCTTCCCCAAACTGTAGTTAATTGATTTCACCAAAAAAAAAGATTCGTTTATGACATTCCCTTGAGTTTAAAAAGAACCCTGTTTATTATATACTAAGCCCAAGAAAACATGATAAAACACAACATCAACTCTCTGTAAAATCACATTGGTACACGCAAACAACACATGCACAATCAAACAGATAAACTAACAAGTTCACAAAAAAGGAACAAATACACACACAGTTGGTGGCTTGGATTATTGACAGTAGCAAATGATGCAGTTATCCTTTGATCAGAGTTTGGAGTTTAAGAATAGAGATATGTTGTCAGAATATTCAGGTTGTTGGAGAAGCTCAGCATCTCTCTGAGAGGGATTGACATATAGACATACATGTTTCCTGTTTTTGACTAACACTATTGCAGCTATGAATGTGATTCTAGCAGAATGAGTTGTCAATCTGCTTTCATGGCATGCTAATGAATACAACAGAGGTTCCTTACCATTAAACCAACACACTGCTTCTGAGAATGTAATATGAAAACTTCAATCCACCCTTAGAAAACTGAATATTGCTTCATTCCCAATGAAGTCTCTCCAGCCACCTTTCTAAAAGCTATAGATGGGCTCAAAGGTTCCATCCAAGATCCACACCTCAATCGGTACAAATATCCTTCAAAAGTCTCTAAGTTGTGCCCCATTGTCAGATAAGTGCTCTGACATTGTTATGTTCCCAGTTAATAGAAACACTGTACAAGTCAGATTCTGGGGTGAAGCATGGTTTGATAGACCATAAGTTTCAGTTTTGCAATTTGGTTACCTGGTGGTTAGTCACTGAACAAATTCACAAAAGACTGCCAATGTACTTTTCATAAAAGAACATAATTTTATTCAACAAAAGAATAGGAAAATAAACTATATACAAATATATGGCAATTTGGAAAGATTTTGTTGTGAACAATGAAAGGAAGATGGAACCTAATTTCCCAGGAATCTCTTTTATTGAAACTCAAACCCAGTGATGTACCACACCAAACTTCACTTTCAAGTGTCTTCTTCAACTGACAAGTTTACAAATGCTTCCTTTCAATGGTTTTCTGTACATTCATCAACTATAAATTCTCTTCATCTCTCCCAGAGACAAACAGTCACAAGGTAACAATTTTTTTCTTACTAATCTCTAAGGAAAGCTTAGGATCTTTTCTGTCTACTTGGACTGCAAAAACAGCTTAAAACTTATTTCTACCTCTGATGGCCTGGGGACTGCCAAAATTAAACTGCCCTCCTGCTTATCTCTGAGCTAAACATGCTTATGATCCCTGGTCTGTCGTGTTGGTTAGAAAAACTCAGCTGAGTGAACACTTCAGTGATTATCTCCTCAGGTTACCTAGCTAGTCAAAAGCAGAAATTGCTCTGAAAACTCAGCAGGTCTGGCAGCATTTGTGGAGTAAAAGTAGAATTAACATTTCAAATCCACTGATCCTTCTTCATAGCATTCTGAGCTCTGAAGAAGGATCACTAGATCTGAAATGATAACTCTGTGTTAACGAACAAGTCCCTGGTGAGACCACACTTGGAATATTGTGTCCAGTTCTGGTCACCCTACAATAGGAAAGATACAGAGGCTTTGGAGAGGGTGCAAATAAGGTTTACCAGGATGCTGCCAGGACTGAAGGGCTTGCCTCATGAAGAAAGGTTCAATAAGCTCAGACTTTTCTCTCTGGAGAGAAGGAAGAAGAGAGGAGACCTGATCAAGGTATATCAGATAATGAGAGGAATAGATAGAGTTAATAGCCAGAGACTTTTCCCAGGGCAGGACTGACTGGTATGAAGGGTCATAGTTTAAGATATTAGGAGAAAGGTATAAAGGGGACGTCAGAGGACTATTCTTCACAGAGAGTTGTGAATGCATGGAATGCATTGCCAGCAGTGGTGGTGGAAGCAGAGTCGTTAATGACATATCAGCGCCTGCTGGAACATGCACATGGATACAGTGAGTTGAGGGGTGCGTAGGTTAAGTTATTATATTTTACATTCTGATTAAACCTTGGCACAACATCGTGGGCCAAAGGGACTGTTCTGTGCTGTACTTATCTATGTTCAATGTTCTATGTTCTATGTTTCAGATTTCTAGCATTTTCAGTTCTTTTTCTTTTTAACCTGTCCAGTAATTTAGCTTAAGTTATATGTTTTCTTACAAATGCTGTAATCCAGGTCCTTGATTCATTAATGTACTCAGCTCTTATATCAGTAACACATAGTCACTGGGCATATTTTTCTTCTCTAGAGGAAAATAAGTCCCAGGTATTAAAATGGATGATAACAGACTGTTGGAATGCAGAAGAAAGCCATTGAGCCTAATTGCACCTGCAAAGATGGAATTCAAAAATTCAAAATTAGATGCATTTTATCTGGATTATCATGGCACTGTGTACATTCATTTCTTAAATGCGAGCTATTTAGCCCCATAAGCCCCATGCCCTGTTTATGGAGGTAAGCACAGGTACTGAGGTGATGGAAACAACATCTGCCATATGCATATTTGAAGTGCAATTCATCTCCAACATGCACCGTGTGAGGCTCTCCCTGTGAGCATGCTCTTAACAATTACCAGAAAGCTGGTTTGCACAATGCTGCTGGCTTAAAGTACTTTACTAACCCCTTTATTTAAAACTTGTTTTCTTCTTTGATCCTCTGATTGTGGAATGTTCTGGCAATCAGCCGGTCCATTTCTACAAAGTGAAGCAAGCAGCAATTTCAGATTGAATTTTTACAGCATCAGTATATTTACACGAGCGTTCAAAGAGGAAGCTCTTTTTTGGGTGAGAGTGTTCTCATGTGTGAATGCCTTGTTTCGCATGGTTTCCCAAGACAACTTTCTACTGATTGTATATCACATCGTCACCTAAACATTTGTTTGTTTTTAATGCTGCATGTGCTGAAACTGGTGCTAAAATAATCTTCAACAAAAGCTCAGGTTTCCTGTTATTACAATTACTGCATTTTGATTTGTTATGACTTGATATGGCTACCAATTGTAAGCTTGTTTTCCCAAAGTCAACAAACCTAGCTTTGGTAGGTCCAATGTTTGTCATGTTAGTTAACTATAGTTGTGCTGTAACAGAAAGCAGATTTACTGGTATACATGATTGTACATATATTTATTGCTTAGAGTGAAAGGAAATTCCACTAGTACTAAACTAACATTCAAAATTTAATCCACATAAGTAAAGAGTTCCATTTCTAGAGAATCTTTCAAGATCTTGAGACATTCCAACGTAATTTCAATGTTAGTTAGATATGTTTCCACATACAGCAATGAGATAATGACCAGGTATATTTGTTATTCAGTCTGAAATGAGAGATAATTATTTACCAGGTTAATAGGGAGAAGCCCCCTGTTTTTCTTCACAATTGTGTCACAGATTATTATACGTCGTCCTGTGAAGGAAGATGGTCTCATGGTTTAAAGTCTCGTCCAAAATAAATACCCCTAACAATGCAGCACTCTCTCCATACTGTAGTAGAGCTTCAGCTTAGATTTTATGCTCAAAGCACAGCAGCAGATATGAATCCAAAATCTTCTGACATAGAGGCAAAGTGTTACCAACTGAATCATAACTGTTCATTTCAGATTGTGCCATTGTGATTTCACTTCATCACTAACTCACCACTACATAATTCTTTCAATTCAAATCCTATCATTTGGTCCACAAGAAACATTACTTGACTGTGGTTTGTTGAACCATTTCTGAAAGGGGTTCAACTATCAAATATGTACATTTTCATTAGATATTTGGAATTTGTTATCTTTAATTTACAGGTAACTCTTGACACTAAATACAAAAACCAAACCTGTGGCCTTTGTGGGAGTTTTCAAGAAGGAACTGGCATCAATACCGGTAAATAAAAACACCAAGCTTTTTGTATTAGAATTCCTACAGTGTGGAAACAGGCCATTTGGCCCAACTTGTCCACACTGATTCTCCAAATAGTATCCCATCCAAACTCATCCCAACCCTGTAACCTTGCATTTCCCATGGCTAATCCACCTAACCCACACATCCCTAGTCATAATGGGCAATTTGGCATGGGCAATCCATCTAATCGGCACATCTTTGGACTGTGGAAGGAAACCAGAGCATTCAGATGAAACCCATGCAAAATGTGCAAACTCACACAGACAGAGGCTGGCAATTGAACCCAGATCCCTGGCACTGCAAGGCAGCAGTGTTAACCACTGAGCCACCATGCTGCTCCTTTTGGAGACTTTCATCAATGTTATTCACAGCAGGATAACTTGCTTTAGAGGACAACGATATATTTTTTCTAATTTGGGTATATTTATTGAAATGATATATCAGTAGTTAAGATCATCATCAATCAATAAATATATTTTGGTGTGGAAGAAAGCTAAAGCTAAAGCTAAAGACCTCGCTCAAAGAAAAGATTTTGACCTGATGAAAGTCAGTGGTATGGTGGCTCAGTGTTGGTGGCACTGTTACCTCACAGCGCCAGGGACCTGGGTTTAATTCCTGCTTCGGGTGACTGTGTGTGGTTTACACTTTCTCCCTGTGTCTGCGTGGGTTTCTTCATGGTGCTCTAGTTTTCTCCCACAATCCAAAGCTGTGTGCGCCATGTGAATTGGCCATGGTAAATTGTCTGTAGTGTTAAGTGCATTGGTCAGGGGTAAATATAGTGTAGGGGAATGGGAGTGAATGGGTTACTCTTCAGAGGGTCGGTGTACACTTGTTGGGCTAAATGGCCTGTTTCCATACTGTCAGTAATCTTAAAAAAATTCTATGATAATGCCAAATGGACATTTTTAGAAATGGAACCTGTGCATTATGTACTGCATTGGCCATACAGTGGGCACAATGTGCAAAGGCAGATATGTTTATCAGCAAAGTTTATAATAAACATGGATATGTAATATATTACATTAAAAATGATATTATGATGTCAAATTATATAAAGAGACAGTTTGCAGATGTACAATAATTTAAATTGATTATAAATAGATAATGAAGTTGATTTGTCATCACTGCCGAAACAATATACCATTGTTTCTAGCATCTCACTGATTTCGAACAGCTACTATCTCATGGTATATTTCCCTTCTTTGCTTTTGTAGACTCTGATAATGCTATATATAACATCATGGTTGCGAATCAGCTGGATGTTCTGGGTCAAGTATGTGTTAACAACCAACCTACAAGTTCAACATGCTCAGCATCTTTGGTAAGTTCTTTATAATCAATTTTTTTCACAGCAATCGTAAATATGTATCACCTTCTCTTACTGATACACTTTTGATTATCAATATGAATCTAAAAGTTAACAATTTCCAATAAATTAACTTCTCATATTAAGTGTGTTTTATTGTATGTCCTAATGGGTGGATCAAAACTGTAGGAGAATCCAAATAATTCAATATGATTTTCACTTATGGATTACACTGCAAATGTACCATTTACTGCTTATTCATGAGTGAGCAATCATTTGCATGGTTTTATAGGCAAGTATAAACCAGATACGATTTGAAAGAGAATTACTAACCTAGTTGTGTATTGATGACAACTTGGCAACTTCCATTGTCATTTTATCTCACAATCATCTACAAAATACCAAAATTTCATTCCACAACCTGCCAAGGTGAGAATTCATAACTTCTGGTTGCCAATGCAAGACTGGGAAGATGAGTTATTGCAATACATTTCTTGGAAAAGTCATCTGATTTAATAATTTCTTGCCTACTTTTGTACTGTATGCATTCTCCTCCGAACTGACTGCTTTTCAGTAGCCAATATTCCATGCATTCATAGACTGACCTTTGAGCACAGCATGCACACACAGAGTAGCAACATTTATAAGAAATGTTAGTCACATGAGAACAGCAGAGCGCAGGCAGAGTGGTACATTGTTTGACTTGAGACAAGGAGAAAGGCGGAAAGTGGGGAACTCTAGACCAGCGATGCTGATTACTGTCATTCTTAAATGTCAAACATAAATGATTCTCCTTCTTTCCCAAAGCCTTTTTTTCCCAAACACAAATTCATCACCTCCATGTTCAATCCTGCACCTATTTCACCAATTCCATCTGCACTCTTTGCCCAACACTCAGTAAGGGATGTCCCCAAACCTGCTCCCTATTTTCTACAATAACTTTGGCAGAGATCAAGCAGAAATTCTGAGGACCTACAGAAATGGGTTTTGCAGTGAAATTATGGTGACAGAAAAGGACTAATTTTAAGGAAATTACTCATCATATTTGGAGCTGAAATATGCAGATATTGAACAGAGGTTAATCTATTCAGTGTCTGTCAACTGTTCAGCACTAACCAGCCAATTAGTCCCCCACTAACAAATTGCAATCCAGCGAAATAACTTCAGCTCTCAGTGGCATTTTTTATACAAAAATGTATAAAATGATACTTCACCTCTCTGACATAACTGAGTCCTTTTCTTTTTGTAAATTTGCTGGAGATCAGCTTTATTTGAAAAATAAAGTTAAAATCTAGAGGAGGAAATATTGCAACAGGGCATTCAGTTATCAGAGGATCAATCAACATCCCAAATTTCAGGGTACACATACTGTTAAGGGCTGGTATACTTGAGTATTCACATTTGAACAAACCTACTGCAACTTCCTAAATCTATGATTCTAATCTACTTGAGCATACTGCAATTCCGTGAAATACTTTATCTTGTGTTGGTGTTGAAGCTATGTGAAGATACAGTTGGACAAGACAGCAGAAATTCCATTCATTGGAACATTTACAGTCAATGGCTATTTTATTTTACTTATTATTGTCACATGTATCATGATACAGTGAGAAGTATTGCTTTGCGTGCTACCTAGACAAATCATATCCTATGTAAGTATATTAGGGTATTGCTGCCAATAGTTGGAGCCATGGAATGAAAGAATATGAACACAATTTTCTGATTCACCCTTGTGCTTTTCTACTTTCAGAGCTGCATCAAGCCACTTTCGATGTATTTTTCAATATGCTTTGCAAATCCCACCTTCACTAATGAATACTTACAATTATGCAAGAAGGATGTATGTGCTTGTGGAAATAAGGAAGAGTGTGCATGTGCAACATTTGAAGAACTATCACGGCAATGTACAAATCTACCTGTAAGAAGGTAAATGTTTTATTAATTGGTGATATGGTTGATCAATTTGAATAATAATTGCTGAAAGAGTCAATAAAGGAAAACAACACCTTGATAATCAAATTCTTTGAAAATGGAGTCGCAGGTAGATAGGATAGTGTAGAAGGCATTTGGTATGCTTTCCTTTATTGGTCAGAGTATTGCGTACAGGAGTTGGGAGGTCATGCTGCGGCTGTACAGGACATTGGTTAGGCTACTGTTGGAATATTGCATGCAATTCTAGTTTCCTTCCTATCAGAAAGAATTTGTGAAACTTGAAAGGGTTCAGAAAAAATTTACAAGGATGTTGCCAGGGTTGGAGGATTTGAACTATAGGGAGAGGTTGAATAGGCTGGGGCTGTTTTCCCTGGAGCATCGGAGACTGAGGGGTGACCCTTTTAGAGGTTTACAAAATTATGAGGGGCATGGATAGGATTAATAGACAAAGTCTTTTCACTGGGGTTGGAGATCCAGAACTAGAGGACGTAGGTTTATGGTGAGAGGGGAAAGATATAAAAAAAGACCTAAGGGGCAACTTTTTCTCTCAGAGGGTTGTACTTGTATGGAATGAGCTGCCAGAAGAAGTGGTGGAGGCTGGTACAATTGCAACATTTAAAAGGCATTTGGATGGGTATATGAATAGGAAGGGTTTGGAGGGATATGGGCCGGGTGCTGGCAGGTGGGACTAGATTGGGTTGGGATATCTGGTCGGCATGGACAGGTTGGACTGAAGGGTCTGTTTCTATGCTGTACATCTCTATGACTCTGTGACTCTATGACATCCAGGCAGATCACTAACATGGGTAGGGACTGTGCTGATGGGTTATAATGGATATCATCATGGGCTGGATGTTGCACTCCCATCTCAGTAGGTTTAAGGGCAGGGACATGTTCATTCCATCAAACAGCCTGCCTGTCATCTACACATTGGCCTTGTCCACAAATATTATGTCTGTGTTTGGAGAGTACTTCAGCAGCCTGCCCACCAGTAGATAAATTGACCTACAATGGATTCAGTTACAGAGCCTCATCTGCCACCATTGGGATTTAACCAGTAGTATGAGATGTCCATGTAAGAGGCAAACCGAGCATTTCCCTGAACTGGTAATATACCACCTCCCTGCTCCCTACCACATTGCCATTGCATCCAGTGCTACAGCCCAGACTCCAAGCCTATCCTTCCAGCACTCTCCTCCAGGCTACTGCATACTGTCACACTTGCCTGTCTCTGATGGTCCCTGGTGAATATTGCATTGTAATACCAGTTATTCTTCAGGTGGCACAGTGCTATTAGAGTGCTATCAGGTTCTGATTGGCCCCTAAGGCAGGGCTTTCTGTTGCCAACAGGTGAACATTGGCCTTCTGTTTGCCTACAGATGGCTGTGAATGTAGCTGCTCATGTGTTTATACAGTAATTTCCATAGCATCAGGATTGCCCCTTACTTCACTGGAAATGAAGTATTTTTGTCAAAGTCTCAACTGCAGCTGAAAACATATTGGCAGCAGTGTGCCACAGTTAACTGTAAGATGAATTTAGTCCATTGTGTTTTCATTGAGAATGAATATTGACCAGGTAAGGAGGGGAAGTCACTGCTCCATCATTAGTAGCTGAGCCCTCAATTGCCAGTGCCCTAATATCTGGATTACTGTCTATACATCCCTCCATTTCACTAGTTTGCTTTTCTCTATTGAGATGCTCCTTCAAACCTAGCCCTTCAATGAAGCTGAAAAATGTGTTGCTGGAAAAGCGCAGCAGGTCAGGCAGCATCCAAGGAGCAGGAGAATCAACGTTTCAGGCATAAGCCCTTCTTCAGGAATGAGGAAGGTGTGCCAAACAGGCTAAGATAAATGGTAGGGAGAAGGGACTTGGGGGAGGGGCGTTGGGAATGCGATAGGTGGAAGGAGGTTAAGGTGAGGGTGATAGGCCAGAGAGGGGGTGGGGGCTGAGAGGTCGGGAAGAAGATTGCAGGTCAAGAAGGCGGTGCTGAGTCCGAGGGTTGGGACTGAGATAAGGTGGGGGGAGGGGAAATGAGGAAGCTGGAGAAATCTGCATTCATCCCTTGCGGTTGGAGGGTTCCTAAGCGGAAGATGTGTAGCTGTGCAGTTCAGTGCTATGCTTTGTTCCATGGTACTCCTGTGAAGCACCTTGGGATGTTTTACTGCATTACAAATGCTCTATAAGTATACAGTGTTTCTGCTGCAGTTGCTCAATGAACTCAGAAGAGCACCTTTTCTGTTTTTAGAGGAGGAGATTTATTTCACCAATAATATAAACAGTACATCTCTAAGTGAGATTTTGAGCTCATTGGGAATTAAAAATTACAATCAGCAACGTGAACATAGGTATTTGCCAATCAGTTTGTTTCTCTGCTAAAATGGTATAGAGAGAAGTTTCATACCAAAATTTAACATAATTAAAATAGCTTGTCCAGTGTAATTTTTCGACTATCAGAATCATGGAAATTTACAGTACTAGAAACTTTCCAGTCCATTGTTCCTTGTGCCTGTTAGTTGAAAAAGCTATCCAATTAGTTCCACTCACATTCTCCGTCTCCGTCGCTTTGCAAATGTTTAATTTAGAGTCAAGTTACAACTGAATCCACTTCCGCCTCTCTTTCAAGCAATGCAGTACATATCATAACAACTAACTGGATTTTTAAAAGCTTCTCATCTCCCTCTAATTCTTTTACTATTAATCTGTATCCTCTGGTTGCCAACACACCCAACAGTGGCAGCAGGCTGATCTCTCTAAATCTTTCATTTATTTGAATATCTCCATTCAATCTCCCTTTAATCTTCTCTGGTGCAAGGAGAACAATCCCAGTTTCTCTCATCCTCCATGACATTTGCAATTCATTGAAATGGTATTTGTACTACTGTGATCTTTTGTTGACCTCTTAAAATGTTTGGAGATCTCCTTCGAACAAAATAGACAGCAGATATTTACAGCTGTGGTTCTGATAATCCAGATAAATGGCTGGAGGCATTCCTCTCACAACATGACAGACGTGAGCCATTTGAATAGCATAATTTGTGTGAGCCTTGTTTGGAGTTTTGCTTTTCCTTCCACATGGAAACTGTACTCTGGTATTCCTGGTGTATGCAAACAAGCAGAGACATACAGACAATTGCTTGAAATTTTAATGCTTCACATGCATGGATTAGTCTGGGTAGCATTGCAAACGAGAGTTTGTAAAAGAAAAATCAACATGAATTCTGTTTTTTTTTGTAAACTTGAACAAGCCTTAAAATATCAACATTAAAGAAAGGAAACAATTCTTAAATGCAACAGTTCACTTCTGCTGTCATTGTGATCGATAAAACTGAGAAAGACCCTTCAGCTCATCACATCCTTGCCAGTTATTATTCTAGCTATTTGAATCTCATTTTTGAGCATTTGAACAAATGCACAAATACTTCTTAAATATATAAGGGTTTCTCTACCTCCCTTACATGCAGTGAGTTCCAGTTCCCAATAATCACTGGGTGAAACCATTTTCCCTCACATCCCCTCTACACATTCTGCCCTTACCTTAAATCAATGTCCCCCAGTTATTGATCCCTCCATAGGGGGAAAAAAGTTTCTTCCTGTCTACCCTAATCTATACCCATCGCAATTTTAAGCACTTGGTTGTTCTTACTTGCTGTGAGACTCAGTTAATTAAAAATCTTTACTGCTTGCAGTGATAATGAAGACTACTTCTACGGAATAGATTGGAAGGAGTGGAGCTCTATAGTTAGTTGTGGTAAGGAGTGTTACTAAATTACTGAAATTCTTAGTCCTATTCTTGGCTAAATTTGAGAATTACATGGATCTGTAATCTATCTTTCAGTGCGTCCTGATTGTCCTGAAAATCAGTTTTACCAGGAATGTGGTGCAGCATGTATCCCAACCTGTTCTGACCCAGAAACACAGCAACAATGTGATCAGTGTGTGAATACCTGTGAATGTCCAGAAGGTAATTATAATAAGAAAGACAGTTATCAGACCTTTAGTGTGACTCTTGTGCATGATTCAGATTCAATGCTGAAGATAATGCTGTTATTAAGTGTGCTGGACATTGATTAAACTGGGGCCTATTTGTTTCTTGTGTTCAGTGTTAAGGTTTAAAGAAGGATATCGCCCAACGAAATAGTATAAATTCTTACTAGTACTGTTTTGAATTAAATAATTTTTTTAGTTCAAAAATATACTTTATTCGTAAAATATTCATAAAATAATTTGATGGACTGTACATTAGGTAATGCCATACATATTTCCACATTTACATACACAGATCAGAATTATCATTATTACGTACAGGTCTGTACATTTTTCAATCATATGCCCATATATTGAGCTGAGGTGTCAGCAGAGCCCCAAATGACTGCATGGGCCCCCTGATCTTATTTAGACAGGCAGATGTTAAACGGTGGTCTTTCCCCACCGCACCTTGGCGGCAGCTGCCCCAAGCTTCAGCGCCTCCCTCAACACATAGTGCTGGACCTTGAAATGTGCCAGTCTGCAACACTCAGTCGGGGTCAACTCCTTCAGCTGGAAGATCAACAGATTTCGGACCACCCAGAGAGCGTCCTTCACCGAGTTGATGATCCTCCAGGCGCAGTTGATATTCGCCTCGGTGTGCGTCCCGGGGAACAGGCCGTAGAGCATGGAGTCCCGCGTCACGGCGCCGCTCGGGACGAACCTCGACAAATACCATTGCATTCCTCTCCAGACTTCCTCTGCATAGGCACATTCCAGAAGGAGGTGTGTGACAGTCTCGTCCCCCCTGCAGCCGTTTCGAGGGCAGCATGTGGTGCGGCAGAGAGTCCGGGCGAGCATAAATGATCTCACAGGTAGAGCCCTTCTCACCACCAGCCAAGCCATGTCTTGGTGCTTGTTGGAAAGTTCTGGTGATGAGGCATTCTGCCAAATGGCTTTGACAGTCTGCTCAGGGAACCACTCAACAGGATCCGCCCTCTCCTTTTCCCGAAGGATCTGAAGGATGCTATGTGCTGACCACTTCCTAATGGACCTGTGGTCAAAGGTGTTTTTCTTCAAAAATTTCTCCACGAAGGACAGGTGGTACGGAACGGTCCAACTACTCGGAGCGTTCCGCGGCAGTGAGGCCAGGCCCATCCTTCGCAACACCGGGAACAGGTAGAACCTCACTACGTAGTGACACTTGGTGTTTGCGTACCGAGGATCCATGCACAGCTTGATGCAGCCACACACAAAGGTGGCCATCAGGGCGAGGGTGGCATTGGGAGTGTCTTTTCCCCCATTGCACCGGTCTTTGTACATGGCGTCTCTTCGGACCCGGTCCATCTTTGATCTCCACATGAAATGGAAGATGGCCCGGGTGACTGCGGCAGCATAGGTTCTGGGGATAGGCCAGACCTGTGCTACATATAACAATACTGAGAGTACCTCACACTTGATGACCAGGTTTTTTCCCACGATGGAAAGCAACCGTTGCTCCCATCTGCCTAGTTTCTGTCTCATCTTCCTGATCCGCTCCTCCCAGGTCTTGGCGCACGCCCCAGCCCCCCCGAACCAAATACCCAGCACCTTCAGGTAAATAAATGCTGTTCATTAAACAATTACAGTCTACAAGGTACAGTCACCAGAACTTATAGGAAGTGCATTGTTATCAATGCAACTTGCTCATTATAGTCAGAATTAAAAATCACACAATACCTAGCTAGCTACCTGATGAAGGAGCAGTGCTCCAAAAGCTTGTACTTCCAAATACACCTGGTGGACTATAATTTGATGCTGTGTGATTTTTGTCCACCTTAGTCCAACACCAGCTCCTCCACATCATTATATACAGTCAAATAAGGAAGCCCATGCAAATGGAGAGGGTGGATAGGAAACATTATGGAACAAGAGGTTATAAAACACAAAATTTCAAACTAAATCAGTTTAATGGATGTCTAAAATCAGGAGTGAGATTGGAATAAGAGGTAGAGTCCTCAGTTCAGGCTTTTATTTTACACACTGTTATCTAACACTCGACACAAGCTGTTTTGCTAATCGATTTGTCAAAACTTTGTGCATTCTTTTAAAGAGAACTAACCGCAGATTTGATCAATTGCACATTCATTTACATTTGGCTTTTGTTGTGAGAGCACTAGGACTGCAGTTTTCTAATAAGCGATTATTTTAAATAAATATCATGTTCTCTGCCTTTGTATCAGGTAGATTAACTTAGTATTTATATTGCACTTCAGGCACTGTATATGATGATATAAGAGACACAGGCAAGTGCATTGACAAAACAGCATGTCCTTGTGAATACGGTGGAATGATATATAACTCTGGACAAATACGAAACATGTCCTGCCATTCATGGTAATTATATCTATTCAGATCACACACCTTTTTCAACTCAGCCGTCACAACTTTGGCATCAATACTGACATATTGAGCTGCTTGCCTGATAATTATATTTCTTTGCTAGTGTTTGTCAGAGCGGAATGTGGGACTGCTTTGATATCAGTTGCCCTGGAAGATGCAAAATTGAAGAAGGAACGCACTTTACGACATTTGATAACAAGTATTACACATTGAAAGGAGATTGTCTCTACTATGCTGTTGTTGTAAGTTGGGCTTCATGTTGGGAAGAGAGTGAAAACATTTTGAGATTGCGTAGGGGATAAATACCATTCTTGTTACTTTTGCACCATATAGGGCACATCTTGGCAATCTTATAAATAACAAAAAAAAGGCTTCAAATGGAATAAATCCTAGCAGCATATTTGACACCTCCTACCCATTTATTTCAATGGCTAGAAGTACATAAATTAGAGTTGAATGATGTTGTGACTGATATGTAAAACTCCAAGCATATATTAGGGATAGACACAAAGGAAATAGTGTTGACATGTTTTCAGACATAATTAATATGAAGAAAAATTCGTTGGGAGCAAACAAAGACAAAGGATATTGGAATCCAAATCTAGATCGCAAATGGAATAATAAATAATAAATAATTCAGGAGAACTTTTTTACCCAGAGAATAGTTAGAACTTGAAACTTGCTGCCGCATGGAGTTGATGGGATGAATAACACTGATGTATTTAAGATGATGTTAGTTAAGTCCATGAGGGAGAAAGAAATTAGAGTAATGTTGACCAGACACAATGATTTCTAATGGGAGAAGACTCAAATGGAGTACCAGCAACGACACAGAGCTGGTGAATCCAATAAGCTGTTTCAGTGTTGTACATTCTACTTAATTAATGTTTTGATTAAATGTAAAAGGTGTAAAAGTTCCAATGATAATAATTGGCATTTTGCACTACATTTTATAGACCTGAAGATGAGAACATTTGAAGATCATTCAGGAATTTGACTGACCCACAGGAATTCATATTAGATCAGATTGGTATTTTGGTTAGTGTATAATTCTTATATATCTATTTGACAGAGTTTAGACTTATATTTAGTAACTTGTTATCCGCAGACAAAAGCTTGGAGTGTGAAGGTTGAGTTGTGGCCATGTCAGATCGCATTTAAACAAACATGTTTACAGCGTGTGGTGTTCACCAATAATCAGGTGAGATTTTACAATCAGTCACTTGAGAAGTATAGGCCTAAATATTTTTCTAAAGAGAGATATGTTGCAAAAGCTTTTGTGTATTCCATTTATCAAGACAAACACAAGAATGCCAAACTTCAAGCAGGCACTACGGTTTATAATACAGGAAGAAAGAGAGCTGGTTGTTTGGCAAGTCATCTCTGATCAGCTAAAGCATTGCTCTGGAGAAAAAAACAAACAAACTTCCTACTATTAAATGTGATTCGGCAATTGGACAGCACATGCTGATCAATCCTGAGTGCTCTAATAGGTGCAGTATAGGTACAAAACCCAATTCAAGATATGATTTGGAGATGCCGGTGTTGGACTGGGGTGTACAAAGTTAAAAATTGCACAACACTATGTTGTAGTCCAACAGGTTTAATTGGAAGCACACTAGCTTTTGGAGCGACGCTCCTTGATCAATCACCTGATGAAGTAGCATCGCTCCGAAAGCTAGTGTGCTTCCAATTAAACCTGATGGACTATAACCTGGTATTGTGTGATTTTTAACTCAATTCAAGATAGTTAGTCAAGAGCATACCATATGTATTTTGTGCTTGCTAGAAGCAAAATACACCCATAACCATGGACTCAATTCTCTGAAAACAGAAAGAAAGTATTCAAGCCTTTGTGTCTTTCTAAATTACCTAAGAGCTTGGGGAGTCTGTAGTTCCTGTTATTGCCCTGATGGCAACATCTCAACCAACCAGAGTTGACTTGCAAATTAATCAATACCCTTTTTTTCCTGCAATATAAATTGTCCTAATTGTGTAAAGTTTGGCATTCTTGTGATGAATGCAAGATAAAATCTTTTAGCAACCTCTGTTTTGTCAGTATGATATGTAGTCTTGTTATTCAGATGCTTTTGAGTGGTGCATTTGAGCCAGAAATTATGCAAAGACGGATTCTTTTTTATCTTTTCCGCAGACCTCATATGCATTCACTAATGATGGTAATGTGTATTCTGAAGGGAATAAAGTTGGACTTCCCCTAGCAAAAGGTAAAAGACATCATCTCATTCTAAATACCAAATTGGCAAGTAGCAATGATATTAATCTGTGCTTATTTTCTTTTCACAGGTGATGTGATAATATTTCAACAATCCTCAATGTTCATTCAAGTAGCAATGGATTCTGGTATGAAGATGCAAATACAGACATCTCCCATCATGCAGCTTTACATCTCACTGCCTGAAACTGCTCAGGGAAGTACAAAAGGTGGGTGTTTAATGCCCGAATAAACAATGTATTTAATTTATTGTTTACCCATTGTATTACACTGGTGCCCGTGAATCAATCTGATTCACACTTCTCTTGTGTTTTGTGATTTTGTATTTATGCAAGGGCACTGGCCATGATGGTGCCTCCCGTTTCCAGGTCCCATATCTCTCCTGACCCCCTTATAACCCTCAATAGCTTTATTCAAGTGCTTTCCCAATAGGTTAGAATAGCAGTGTACATGAGGTCCTTCAGCCCATCGTGTTTGTGCCAGTTCTTTCAAAGAGTGAACCGGTCAGTCTTGCCACAAATCCCCACATCCATTATTTCCACATTTGTTTTCTGAAAATCGTTACTCATTCTCCTATTGAACACTAATTTTAAACTGTAATTTTAAACTATTTTGGTCTCAGTTTCAGGAAAGGAATTCATTCCAAATCCTAACCAGTACTTTTGTAAAAATGCCTTTAGCCAATCAATTTAAATGAAATTAAATCGATCCTGTGTAGGCTATCGATCTTTCAGCCATAGGAAAGAGTTTTCAAAGTGAATTGACTTTTACATTCTAGATTTCTTTTTATAAAAGCTTTCACAATCTCAGGTTTCAGTATGATATATGTTACACTCACTACTTTGTCTGAACATTGAACATAACATTGTGATATGTATTGTGCAATCAGCTCCATCTCTTTGAACTTATCAGGTGGATGCGGTGGCATATTGGTCTTATCTCTGAGCTAGTGATCTGAAGGCCCAAATTAAGGCTCTGATGCCATAGGTTCGAAGCCATGGAATTAAAAAAAATCACTGTCAATTGCTGGGGGAAGAAGTAAATCATCTGGTTCACTAATGCCTTTTCAGGAAAGAAATCACTGCTCTCACCCGGTCTGGCCTACATGTAAATCCTGACAGGTAGTAAGTACCTTCTGAGCAGTTAGGGAAGATCAATAAATGTTGGCCATGCAAGTGGCACCAACATAAACAAAAATAAACACTTGTCCCCAAGTCTCCTTTTTTGAGATTTTCAAGAGGGCTGCTTAACAATTTCTCAATTTTATAATTTGTGATGCTTCTTGCTAGTCATCTGAACTTAAATTTTCATTTTCACAAATTCATTTATTAGGTACTGCTGACACATAGTAGCATTATCTTGTGTATTTGAATTGGCATACAAGAGATAGCTAGGCTCACAAGTATCATCAATAGCTATTGATTCTACATTAAACTTACAGTCCCAACATGTAAGGAAGAGCATAGCAGGTCAGGCAGCTTCCAAGGAGCAGGAGAATCGACGTTTCAGACATAAGCCCTTCATCAGGAATGAGGCTTGTTGGTCGGGCTGAGAGATAAATGGGAGGGGGGTGGGTTTGGTGGGAAGGTAGCTGAGAAAGCGAGAGATGGATGAAGGTGAGGGAGAAGGTGATAGGTCCGGAGGGTGATGCCGGGTTGGAGACTTGGGACTGGGATAATGTGGGGGGAGGGGAAATGAGGATGCTGTTGAAATTCACATTGATCCCATGTGGTTGCAGGGTCCCAAGGCGGAATATGAGGTTTTACTCTACCAGGCATCGGGTGGTAACAGTTAAGCAGTGGAGGAGGCCCAGAACCTGCATGTCCTTGATGGATGGGAGGGGGAGTTGAAGTGTTCAGCCACGGGGTGGTGTGATTGGTGGGTGCGGGTGTCCCACAGATGTTCTCTGAAATGATCAGCAAGAAGGTATCCTGTCTCCCTGATGTAGAGGAGACCACATTACGTACAATGGATGCAGTAGATGACATTGGTCGAGGTACAGGTAAATTTCTGACAGATGTGAAAGAATTACTTGGGCCTTGGACGGAGGTGAGGGGAGTGGTGTGGCCATAGGTTTTGCACTTCCTGCGGTGTCAGGGAAAGTTGCCAGGAGTGGGGTGTGGATCTGACAAGGGAGTCACTAAAGGAATGGCCTTTTCAGAACACTGATACGGGTGGGGAGGGAAATATATCTCTGCTGTGGGATCCGTTTGGAGGTGGCAGAAGTGCCGGAGGATAATGAGTTGTTTGCAGAGGTTGGTGGGGTGGAAGGTAAGGATCAGGGTGGGATTCTGTCCTTGTTGCATTGGGAGAGGTAGGGTTCAAGGGCGGTGGTGCGTGAAGTGGAGGAGATGTGCTGGAAGGCAGCGTCAACCACATGGGAAGGGAAGTCACGATCATGGAAGAAAGAGGCCATCTGGGACTTTCTGAGGTGGAATTGGTTGTTCTGGGAACAGATGCGGCAGAGGCAGAGGAATTGGGAATAAGGGATGGTGTTTTTACAGGTGGTGGGTTGGGAGGAGGTGTAGTCTAGGCAGCTGTGGGAGTCGGTGTGTTTGTAGCATATGTCTGTGGTTAGCTGATCACCAGATGATGGTGATGGAGAGGTCTAGGAAGGGGAGGGAGGTTTCCGAGATGGTCCAGGTGATTTTGAGGTCGGGATGGAAGATGTTGGTAAAGTTGGGGAGCATGAGGCAACGCCGACACGGTTATCGATGTAGTGGAGGAACAGGTGGGGAGTGGTGCCAGTGTAACTGCGGAAGATGGACTGTTCCACATATCCTACAAACAGGCAGGCATAGCTGGGTCTTATGCGGGCACCCATGACTACCCCTTTGGTTTGGAGGAAGTGGGAGGATTGGAAGGAGAAGTTGTTGAGGGTGAGGACCAGTTCAGCCAAATGGATGAGGGTATTGGTAGAAGCGTACTGGTTGGGGACAGCATGAAAGGGAGAAATGGAGGGCTTGGATACCTTTGTCACGGTGGAACGATGTGTACAGGGACTGGATGTCCATGATGAAGATAAGGGAAATGAAAATCTTGAAGGAATTATGTGCATTTGTGGTTTCACGAATGTAGGTGAGGAGCTCGTGCACTAAGGGGGACAAGATGGTGTCGAGGTAGGAAGAGGTGAGTTCGATGGGACAGGCGCAGTCTGAGACAATGGGTCGACTGGGACAGTCAGGTTTGTGAATCTTCAATAGGAAGTAGAATCGAGCGGTGCGGGGTTCGCGAACAATGAATTTGGAAGCTGTGCATGAGAGATCCCCAGAGGTGATGAGGTTGTGGATGGTCTAGGGGTCGATTCTCCTGCTCCTCGGATGCTGCCTGATCTGCTGTGCTTTTCCCGCACCACACTCTCGACACTGATCTCCACCATCTGCAGTCCTCACTTTCTCCTCGTCCCAACATGTAAGGAAAACATTCATTTCCTAGATGCAGTGTTCAGATTGGCATAAGACCAAAGGCATTCATTAGTAACAAATGTTTTTTTTTCAAAATAGTTGGCAGACTTCTACATCACCCTGATCATACCTGCGACAGACTGGTGAGGTCAGAGCATATGAATTCCTGGTGTATAAGAATAAGCTGAAGCATTTTAACCAAGCAATTATCAAAGCATTCCTTGCATTTCCAATTACAATTGCAAATTTACATGCAATAATTGACAATATTCATTGCAATAGCATCCACCACATTTTTTCCAAATAGTAAATCCTGATATTGTAGCTTAAGTTAGATATTCCACATCTACTGCTCCAATGAGTTCAGGTTTTCCTGGCTCTGAGGTAGTTGTGTATTCCATTCTTAACAGGCTTAAAGCGGTTATCTCTTCTTGCAGCCTCTTCATTTGCCCGTCCCTTTCCGATCTCTTTCTGCTGCCCCACACCCCATCTGCCACTGCAGCTTCATTCATTCTCAATTATCTTTACAGACTCCTTCTGCACGTCCCTTGCAGCCTCCTCCTTCATCCTCCAACTGCTTGCAGCTTCCTTTGGCAGCTCCCACCCCAAATGCTCTTCCATGCTTTCCACACCTTGCCTGTCACAGCAACATGAGGCATCCCCTAGATCTGACCGACAGAAACCCAAACATCTGGTCTCATATCCACAGTCTCCAAGTCTGTTCCTACACATGTCTATCACTGAGGTGCACTCAGTAATCTCCAAGAGCAGGGTCCTGCATTGAGCATAACCCAAGGCTGGGTCATGCACGTACCAATCCCCTCAGCCCGGAGCAGCTTTGGCAATCCCACACAACAATGCCTCAAGCTGCACAGGTGAACCCACATGAGGAGCAAAACAGCCTGTGATTGCCTGAACTTGAGAAACTCAGAAGCTCCAAGTGGTGCAGCAACTTCTCACAAATTCCATCTCCATCACCCACAGCATGACTTTGCTCTGACTGGCTGCAAAGGGCTGGTGTTTGGCAGTGATTGGCCCAACCAGCACCATGCTCTCCAGGGACCCACATTTCCGCAGTATTAACATTTATAGCCCAAATGCTATATATAGCCCAAATGTCACATCATTCTTCCTCTCTCTTGTTCTCATTCCTGATTCTTTTATAATTCAAATATGTATTTCAATGCTAAAAACACTTCCATTTACCATTTATGAGTTACATGGCAATAGATATCCAGTGCTTTTGGCTCTTAGTGTGGGCATTCTGGCTTATGCATTTTATGAAACATGAATCCATTATACAAAACACCTTGCCTGATATTATGACATTATAAAGCACTACTTTCTTTTAGAAGTAGTCACTGCTGGATCATAAGAGACACGACTCAGTATACTGCCTCACAAACAGCAATACCAGAATGAATACTTTGTCAAATTAACACTGCTTTTAGAAAGCCTACAGTTGGAAGCAGGCCATTCATCGCATACAACCCCTCCACAGAGCATCCTATCCAGACCCCTGCCATTTCCCATGGCTAATCCACCTTGCCTCCACACTGTGGGGCAACTTAGCATGGCCTACCCACATAACCTTCACATTTTTGGACTGTGGGAGGCAACCCATATAGACATGGGGAGAATGTGCAAACTCCACACAGGCAGCTGCCTGAGGGTGGAATCGAACCCAGGCCCCTAGTGCTGTGAGGCAGCAGTATTAACTACTGAACCACTGTTCCACTCGTGGAATAAGCATTGGTTTATCATTTCATCCCAAATCTATCACTTTTAACAATGTAGTACTCCTCTAATAGTCTTGGTATTTTCAACCCTAATTTACCCCTATCCAATAGTGGGACATTTACTCTCCGAAGCACGGTAACACTCTTTGTTTACACATGTATGCCTCCAGTTTACTGACTACAGCCCCCTTCTGTTCCATTATATCTCTTTATCTGGTCTGTCCTTCTGTTCTACTGTGCTTTGCGATATCAGAGCAACATTATATTTTACATATTCTATTATGCTACATTATAAACTAAGCTATAACTGACATTTGCACTACAAATCAAGAATGGTTTGAATTAATGAAGTGAAAAAAAATCAGAAGACAGATATCAGCTTGATACCTTCATTTAATGATGTGTATTTTCTGTTTCACAGGACTGTGTGGCGTTTTTAATGACAATGCAAATGACGACTTTCTATCTGCACATAACATTGTGGAAAATGCACCTGTTACATTTGCTAATTCCTGGGAAGCAGAAAGCAATTGCCCTGGAGCATCAATATTTGATCCATGTGTCAGTTCAGATAATGGTAATATAGAATGGCTAATCCTTACTATAATAGACATTGTTTTATATGAGTAAACATGTAAGACATGAGTTCTGAATTGATATAATAAATTTGTCATCTTCTCTTATGTAAAGAATTCCACTACCATAAACTATTCTGTTTTAATGATCCAATCAAGTCGTGACAAGCCTACTAACGACCGTCCTTAAAGAAATACTTCAGTCCTTAAATATTTCATAAAATGTACTCACAAATTAGCCTGTTGCTGAAATCATTCTTGATGCATTTTTCAATCAGGTTATTTTCTATGAAATTAACACCAAAAACAATTAAGGTTGAGAATATGTTTGGTTTATAGTTTTTTTTTATTTGGCCACGATGTGAATGTTTGTTTTTTTTTGGACACATGTTTGTTAGGAATTCTGACAAGCACATGTTGCCCATATTGCCAGAGTGCACTTGAGCAGTGTGGCTGTTGGAGAGGGAGATTATGTCAATATTCCTAAACTTGTCTTTGTCATCTGGTCTTCTTTCATTACAAGCTGGCACTGTCCAAATGGTGTAGAGAGCACTGAAATAAGAGAATAAGAGAGATGAATGTGTGGCTGGAAAGATGGTGTGGGACTCCTGGGAGATTGGGACTGGCTTTGGGGGAGACGGCACCTGTACAAACTGGACAAGTTGCACCTGAACAGAACCAGGCATGAGCTCCTGTGGGTATTTTGCTCGTACTTCTCTTTCATTTGGAGAAGGAAATCTTCAAACAAACCTGGCAATGGGGTAAAAACCAGGACATTGTATTAGAGAGCAATACAAGAGCTTTCAAAACACTAGGAGACGCAGATAGCATTAGAATACTAGGATGGTGGGTAGATTTACAAAAGGAAGAAAGAATTCCTGTCTAAATCAGGTATACACTATATATTTGTGAATACTTGGAGTATGGTCAATAAGATTCCTGAGTGGCAGGTGCAGGTTGCCATGGTGATATTATGACTATAAATTAGAAGCAGATACAGTAGTAACATTTAAAAGGCATCTTGACAGACACAAGAATAGGCTGGGAGTAGAGGGACCAGATAGATGGAAAATGTTTTTAATTTATAAAAGAGTCATGTGTCTGCGCAGGCAAATAAACATTTTGAGGCAATGCTATGATTTGTGAATTATCCCATATTTAGAATTTAAAGACATAATCACTTAAAGTTATACTAAATGATTTTGTCATATTCTCTGCAAATACTCTAACCAGAATTATTTAAATGTCTGAAAAATGGTCAAATAAAGTTGCAAACTGTCAACCAATTCAATCTGACGAATATTATCCTGCAAAACAATCTGATAAATAGGCTGATTGAATTTGATTTTAAAATAATTTGCTTATGGTTAGAATCTCTGTGTCTCTCCTTTTCTACAGTTTTCTGATTTCCAACAGTAAAAAGAAGGTTAAGTGAGAGCACTCTACCACAAATGTTACTCTCAGTCAATGTTTGCAAGTGTAAACGAATGGACACAGCACCTGCTTCAATAAGGAGAAACAGCTCACCAAGCATGTGCTCATTGTAACATCTCAGGGAATGGGGTTTGAGCAGTCAGAGTTTGACTCTGTTTAATCCCATCAATCTGCAATATTGTCTCTTGTTGCTCAAATTTGTACTTTAGCTTTCATTTAGTAACTGCATTATCTTGATGCCAAAGGTAGAGAGATTAGTCTTCAGGAAAAGGATCTATAATAGAAACAACATAGATAATAAGAAATCTGGGTCTTTAGGCCCTTCAAACCTGCTTTGCCATTCAATCATAGAGTCCCTCAATACAGAAAGAGACCATTGGGTCCATCAAGTCTACACTGATCATCCAAAGAATACTCTATCCAGACCCTGCCACCTCACCTTAACCTCCCAACCCTTTATTTCTCATGACTAATCCACCTAACTTGTACATTCCTGGACAATTTAGCATGGCCAATCCACCTACATACTTGGACTGCAGGAAAAACCCGGAGCACCTAGAGGGAGCCCATGCAGACACAGGAAGAAAGTGCAAACACCATACAGTAACCCAAGGCTGGAGTTGAATCTAGGTCCCTACCACTGTGAGGCAGCAACACTAACTGCTGTGCTACCCCATGCCATCCCATGGCTAATCATCCAGTTTAGTACCCTGTTACAAATTTCTCACCGTGCACTTTGACTCCTTTAGTCCTAAGAACTATATCTCATTCCTTCTTGAAAATGTTTTGGCTTCAACTGCTTTCTGTGGTAGGGAAACATTTTGTTCTTAAGTAAGCATAAACATAACAAAATGGCAGAAATTTGCATGAAAATCTTACATGTTTAATTTGCATTACAAACATGAGCCTAAATGCCCAGCTGACCTTTGTACTGGACTCAAAGATAATGCGCTTAAAGAGAGATCGAATATAAGGGTTATGTAATGTACTGGTAACAGGTTGATTGTTGGACTGTGGAAAAGAATGAGTGTATGTGATCTGTAGTTGGAAATATGAAAGTTCTAGGAATAGGGTATTGCAGTGTTGTACCTGAAACCTTCTTTTATCTAATTATTTTTATCTTTTTAAATCAATGTCCTGTCCTCGTATGTGTCCATATGGCTAATCCCACAGATTTTGTTCTGATGTTTCCAAAATCTCTGGGTCCTTATTTCCTCCCTAATTCTCTGGATCTTCTCACTCTTTCTTAATGCTTCTTCCTTCACTTGATCTGCCTTTTTCTGTCTTTCCCTGATCCCATTGTTTTGTAACCAAGCTGACCCCAGCTTTTCATATTGAATTATTAAATTTACCACATCATATGTGAAATTTGAGCTGGAACATAAAGCAGAAGAGAGGAGAAAACCACAATGTGGCTAATTTCAATGAAGATGTATCTTGCAAATATACTAATGTATGAATTTTTGAAGTGGAAAATGTCAACACAATTTGGAACAAAAATGCTGAAACAAAGCTACGTGAGTCAGATATGGAATGAATGTAGGCTAAGTTTTATTTTGACATTATAAATGCAACTTATTTTATTGTATTGCTTAAATTTGAATTTGTTTTTAAATCGTATACTGATGAAAACTGACATGGTATTAAATGTGGTTTGCAGAACACTATGCAAAGCAGCACTGTTCCAAATTAAAAGATCCAATGGATGTTTTCGCTGTGTGTCACTCAACCGTGGATTACACAAAATATTATGAAGTAAGAACTCTACAAAAATCTGAATGCCTTCAGAGAAATTTAAAGTCAAAATATAATGTTAATTAATGATGATATGATCCCAGCTGATGGTAAAACTAGATAACTCACATTCCAGAGTGAAACCTGTTTTAACAGATAATAGCTTTTATATTTGCAGTTTGGTTAGCGTGGTGGTCAGTCACTGAATGTACTAAGAGGCTGCCATAACACTTTGAACAAAAGAACATCAAAAATTATTACACGAAAGGAATATTTCTACTTTTCACTATATAAGAATTATTTCAAATGCTCATATTACAAACAGCAACAAAAAAAGTTGATTTTTTGTCTTGAACAATGATCTTACAGATACTCAGGTGTCAGTCATCACCCTCTTTCCAATTTAAGTTTCCTTGTTTAGTTGGCACAACTGTATTTTATTCCACCAAATGTCTGCAAAATTTTATGTCATCTTCTTTAGTAATTGTCTCTTCCTGAGACCCTTAAACTATATGCCAACACAGCTCTCTTATGTCTTGCATGTGATTCCTAAACTCTTCATTTACAACCGTCAGTTTCTGGAGCCTCTCAGGACTTTCATCTCCTTCTCTGACTGCTCTGGGGACTGGTAAACTGTGAAGATGATTACAACATTGATTGCAAAAACGACTCAGCTTTTATAGCCCCCTCCAACCTGGGCTGCTTGGGACCAAGACATTCCTGGAATTTGGAATTTTCTGGGAATTAGAATGATATTAATATACCTAAACAGAAGTGTGTGGAACCAGAAGACAAGATAGATATGAATATTTACCTGAAACATAAAACAGTGATCGCAAAGTATAAAGCTGTAGCATGAATAGGTTTTAACTATCTAAATATTGTGTCTTCCAAGTTTTTATAGCCAAAGTGTTGTGCTAACATGATGGTACGTTAGATTATTTAGATTTTCTCAGACACATTCCAGGTGACCATGAACATTTGGTTTGGAGAGATCACAATTTACAAATAAGAAATGGGGATGAATAAAATTCTAGAAAAGCTATAAGAGTCGTGCCACTTTTATGTGCTGTCAGTGATGTTATCATGTTTCAGAGTGTTCCTCACAAAGCAGTTAAGAATGAATTTGAAATGGTAAGGTAAAGCTGGGAAAAGAAACACCAATCAAAAATATATTTGGGATATCCCGAAAAGGACAGAAGTTATTGGGCAACTGGATACCCAAGGAAGCCAGGAAAACTAAAGATAACTCAGAGATGGGTTATTTGGAACACACAGCAAAGAACACAACAGTTCTTTGGTGGATTCATGACCTGAAGGATATTGGTCAATTGAAAGAATGCCAGCCAATCAACTGAACATGGGGTCTGTAGCCATCAAATAGTTAACAAAATCCCAATAAGGATAATGAAAAACAATTAATAACTGTTATCAGCAGAACATACAATATTGGGGAGATGCCAATATCTCAGGCTTATCAGTAGAGACAGTTGATTTAAAATTATTTTAATGTGGCTTTAGTAGTACTGGGGTCTCAGAAAATAATGAAATGCTGAATAATCAAATGTATGCATTTAATCAAAAAACTAAATGTATTGTATAACACATATGTTTGCAGTTCACCAGAAGGTATGATCCTTTATCAATATTGGCTTTATATTTTAGATTGCAATTGCCATTGCTCAATGTATTCATTGACTAGAGTAACTATTGAAGCAACAATGAGTTGCAGTGATTTGTTTATTTAGTCTTCTTATTTATTCATCTAAATCTAGGTTGTTTATCAGTGTGACATATCTGTGATATAAAACACTAACTTTCTTAATTCCATTTTTCTAGATGTGTGTAACTGCTACCTGTGCCTGTGAGAATATCAATGACTGTCTGTGTGCAGGGTTGGGAGCGTATGTTCATGAATGTGCAGCGTACGGTATTATGGTCAGAAACTGGAGAAAAAGCATTTGCAGTATGTTTTTCCAATGCTTACATTTATTAAGAAATTCTTGAATTTTATTGATCTTAAATTTTAGCTGATTAGAAATACGTTGATGAATGTAAAAATATTGCTGCACTTTCTTTATGGCACCTTAGAGGAAACAGTTAACATTTAAAATTCATTGGCTTTCTTGAAAGCATATTACACTTGGAGAAAGTGAAAACAATGCATGAGCCAATTTAAATATTCTTACGTTGTCAGTGGTGAACAGGGCTTCCCTTGTTCAAAGATCTATCATTAATTTAAAATTAATGTTAGAATTTTCAACTCATGCAATGCTAAATTTAAATAGAAGCCTATTTATACAGTCATAGACTCATACAACACAGAAACAGTTCAATTAGTCCATGTCAATCAGACGTCCTGGCCCATAGCCCTCTAAAACCCTTGCTATTCATATACCCATCAGATGCCTTTTAAATGTTGCAATTATACCTGCCTCCACCACTTCCTCTGGCAGAAAGTTCCATACATGTACCATTCTCTGTACGAAAAAGTTATTGCTTGGGTCCTTTTTAAATCTTTCCCCTCTCACACTAAAGCTACGCCTTCCAGTTTTGGAAAAGGATCTTGGCTATTCACCTTATCCATGCCCCTCATGATTTTATAATCCTCAATGTGGCCACCCTGCAGCCTCCGACGCTCCAGGGAAAAAATGCCCCAGCCTACTTAGCTTCCCCCTATAACTCTAACTCTCTGGTCCTGGCAACATCATTGTCAATCTTTTCTGCATCCTCTTGAGTATAACAACATCCTTCCTATAGCAAAATGTTCAAATTATTTAAATATACATTTATAGTGCTACAAGGTGTACAATTAAGAAAATAAATATCAGAACTTAATGATCATTCCTTCTAAATTTGATTCATAATGGTTTTGTAACACTACATCTGATTGAAAAACAAATCCTTAAACTCACCAATGTGTGAAAATACTTTTAAAAGCCCCAGGGGGAGCATTTCTTACATCACACTTTAAGCAGATTATAAGCATTCTTTATTGAAAGTATGGTCAAAGGTTCATAGTTTTAACAAAAGGTAACAACAGCAAAAGTCTGGAAAAACTCAGCAGTTCCAGCAGCATCTGTGCAGAGAAAGCAGAACTAATGTTTCAAAAGAAGGGTTACTAGACCTGAAACATTAATTCTGAATTCTTTCCACAGATGCTGCCAGACCTGCTGAGTTTTTCCAGCAATTTCTGTTTTTGTTTGTTTTCCAACATCTGCAGTTCTTTGATTTTTTTTTGAACATCAAAATCCTGCTGTGTATAGAGGAATTGCAGTGGAGAACTCTAAAATGCAATATAATGTCTTGGTATTAACAATAATATCCTCATTCAGCCAAATGTTATGACATGCAAAATGCATTATTCTTTTTTAAAGATATTTCATGAATGATCGCTTGTTTATTTATTTCTAGATAACTCATGCAGTTACTCTCAGGTTTTTGAGAATGACATGAGAACATGTAACCGCACATGCAGATCATTATCAGAGAATGATTATACCTGTGGCGTTCATGATGTTCCAGTTTATGGATGTGGCTGTCCTGAGGGAAAGTACATGGATGAAAACGGAGCCTGTGTGGACAGGCCTGACTGCTTATGTTATGCAGCAGGGCGGTTTCTGGAGAAAGGGCAGAGTATTAATATGCACGGCCGATCTTGGTAAGTATATTCCCGTACTTTTACAAAAATGTAAAAGGTAATTACATGCAAAATCTATTTTAATTATTATTGCACACTCAGCATTTGCCAAGATGGAAAACTTCATTGCTCTCCAGTAATAACGACCTCCCGGCCTCCAGGTAACTAAGAATTACACAAGCTCTCCCTATACTAAATAGCACATGAATTGAACTCCATAGTGCATTGATGAATGGTCATTTTACAAGCTGTTTTTACATATTGCTTTCTTCAGATTGTCCACATGGGAAAGTGTTCATTAACTGTAACAGTGAAGCTGCTCTTCCTGCTGAAAACTTTTGTGAGCGAACATGTCGAACTCTGAATACACCATGCGTGAGTGACTTCCATCATTCCAAATGTGACTCACTTTTGTTCCCATTTGCAGAACACGGAACTGGACAATTACACAAAATTGATATTAATAAATGATTTAATGTGCAGAGGGGAATTGGGGAGTAATTTTGCTCAATTCCGAAACTCCTTTCCCGAATGTTTGGCAGAAGTAGAAACTTTCAGCACATTTAAAAAAGTATACATGTGCATCACCTCCAGAACTATATAACAAGTGGAGTAAGCTGCATGATGTCTTTGCTGCCATATAGTTACAATGGCAGGAATAATCACTTTCTCATTCTACAGTTGTAGTGCAAGTCGGACGTATAACACACTAATGTTGACAAATTTGGCCATTTTGTTCTGATGATCTATGAATTCTAAACTCAATACAGAGGCTTGAAGTTTAAGTCATTTGGGGCTAAACATTTTATAGACAAAGATTTAAGTAGATTTTTAAGACCTCCGTGAAAACACTTTGAAGCTATTTTGGTCTTTTCCACAATCAGAGTCCATGTGTGTCTGGCTGTGTCTGTCCCCCTGGTCTTGTGGAAGATTATGATGGAAACTGCATTGCTCGTGAAAACTGTTCTTGTTTATTTAGTGGTGAAGTTTACAGTAATGGCAGACAAATTCAAAGAGATTGCAATAAATGGTAAGATTAAACAAATGTTAACCCAAAGTACAATTATATATCAAAAACTATTTGTGTCACTGAATAATGTCATTGCACCCTGCTCTTAATATTGCAGCACATGCCAGGCAGGAATGTGGAATTGTACTCACAAGGAATGCCCGAAGACCTGTGAAGTTTATGGTGATGGCCACTATGTAACTTTTGATGGAAAAAGATATGTCTATGATGGAAACTGTGAATATATTTTTGTTGAGGTATGCGTAAACTCAAAACGTTAAAATTGTGCATGATTTTATCACACAAATGTAATTGCCACTGGGAAAAAAAACATCAAAATCAACTCAGTTACTCCAGCAGTATTCACATACTAATCATGTGCATGCAGAATCAACTGAAACACAAAAATACTTTCCTCTTGAAGTGTGTGGTGCTGGAAAAGTACAGCGGGTCAGGCAGCATCCAAGGAGCAGGTGAGTCGAGGTTTCAAGCATAAACTCTTCATCAGGAATTTTGAAGACCTCATGCTCGAAACATCGATTCTCCTGCTTCTCTGATGCTGCCTGACCGGCTGTGCTTTTCCAGTACCACACTCTTCAACTCTGATCTTCAACATCTTCAGTCCTCACTTTCTCTTCAAATGCTTCCCTCTGCCTAGATTACAGAAAATAATCCATTACATTTGGGGTCTCTTTCAATGGCATCACAGTCCACCTGCAAGCCAGGTAACTGAAAATAGAAAATCATTAGTTATACCAGAGTCTTGTGTTTCTTCAAACAGCATTGTGTTGCAGGTTTAATAAATACAAACTGAATAAGTATCAACCATCTTGCGTTGTGTAATCCAATCCTGAATTCATTGTCTTGTTCTCAGGACCAATGTAATCGTCGAAAAGGCACATTCCAAATACTCACCGAAAGTGTTCCCTGTTGTGAAAGGGGAATGACTTGTTCAAGAAATATCAGGATTTTATTTGAGGTGATTTGCTTCCACTAATTTTAGTTTATCTCTTTCTGTTTTGGAATGAGACTTTAAATATGTGCAACCTGTAGTTACTGCAAACATAAAGCACCCAGACACCTTCTAGAGCATTCTGTTTTCATGTATATTTGTACAGGGTAAGCAACTCATTCTAACTGATAACCATGTGGAAACAGTTGAGAAGTTTACAAATCAAACCCAGTGCACAAATGAGTTCTATTCTCGCCATACTGTTGGGCTGTATTTGATCCTTCAATTTTCTCATGGAATCACCGTGATATGGGACAAAAGCACTAGGTTTTCAATCACACTGGATTCAAGATGGAAAGTAAGTATGTTTGAAAATCATCATATCCATATTTGTCTCTATTGGCCATTAGCAGAAAATATATTGGAGTCATTTCATCAATAAACAACTGCTTCTGAAGTTTATTTTACATATTTTACAATTACGCATAACATTTTTAGATTAGAATCCCCACACTATACAACAGGTCCTTTGGCCCAACAAGTCCACACCAACCCTCCAAAGAGTAACCCACCCAGAACCATTCCCCATATTTATCCTTGACTAATGCACCTAACACCATGGGCAAGTTAGCCTGACCAATCCACCTAACCTGCACATCTTTGGATTGTGGGAGGAAGCCCACACAAACATGGGGAGAATGTGTAAACTCCACATAGGCAGTCACCAAAGGCAGGGATTGAACCCAGGTCCCTAGTGCTGTCAGGCTGCAGTGCTAATCACTTAGCCACCATAGTGGAGTACAGTGGAATTTGGAAACAGTTGGAAATCTATGGTCTGCTCAGATACAATCAATCAAACATCTCCATGTGATCAAAACCCATATTGTTTAGCAGGGGCACAGAGGAAGTTTATTAAGCATGATTCTTCAGTTTTGTGTAAACTTTAAAATGGTTGTTTCTGTTTGCAATTAGCGCAGGAGAAAATTCAAATCAATACATTTCAATACGAATATTTCTTAATGAATGGCTTATGTCCGAAACGTCGATTCTCCTGCTCCTCAGATGCTGCCTGACCTGCAGTGCTTTTGCAGCAACACACTCTCGACCACATACTTCAGTATGAGCCAACCAAACTCTTTCCACCCTCAAAACTATCAGAGGACCTCAGGAAGCTTAATTTATTTACAATCCTCATTTATTTCTAATGAAGATCTACTTCCAACCATAAACTTGCAAATATGTTATAAGCACAGGCTTTCTCACTAATTACTTGCAAAATAAGAACTGTATACACTGAAAGCAAAAAAATGCTGAAGATCACAGCAGGTCAGGCAGCATCCATGGAGAGAAAGCAAGCTAACGTTTCAAGTCAGAGCTCTGATGAAGAGTCATCTAGACTTAAAACATTAGCGTGCTCTCTCTCCATGGCTGCTGTCTGACCTGCTTTGATCTCCAGCATCTTTTTGTTTTCAGTACAGATTCCAGCATCTGCAGTAATTTGCTCTGAAATTGTATAAACTATATTTTGTTTTTTTTAAAGTAAATCTGTGTACAATATTGGATTTTTTAAAATACAGTGCTCTGAAGAAAGCATGCACCTCTTTTCATATGAATCGGATAATGCTACAGGGTTTTTGTTTTCCCATGATCCCCTCTTTTTTACAGAACAATGTATGTGGTCTGTGTGGGAACTTCAATGATGATGTTTCAGATGATCTAACTACAAAAGACAACTCCTTGGTGACCAGTGCAGTGGAATTTGGAAACAGTTGGAAATGTATGGCCTGCTCAGATACAGTCAATCAAACATCACCATGTGATCGAAACCCTTACTGTTTAGCATGGGCACAGAGGAAGTGTGGCATAATTAAAACTGTCGAGTTTCAAGCATGCCATAGAAAGGTAACTCTCCTGATGGGATCTACATCATTTGTAATGGACATCGAATACACTTGGCAGCTCAAGTATTGATTCAAACACTTGCATAAAACTCATTTAAGATTGTTTTTTTCCATGAAGAAATTAAAGCTTGCATCTCTATAGTGTTCCATAGAACAGCTTAAATGCTCAACTATTTAATCATTGTTGTAGGGTAGGAAATCACAGTTACGAGTTTAAACACAACAAGATTGCTTCAGTATTTAGAGTGCACTTTAACTTTAATGGAAAGACCTAAGTCAATTATCATTTCATGCTGAATTTTATAGAGCCAACTTAAAAGGTTCACTAGTCCTGATTCATTACTAGACCTATTCCAAGTATGAATGGGTGTTCGCAAGTTTTATAGAATTTTTAAAGTTTATCAAAACAAGTACAAAAGAACCTGTACTTAATAAAAGGAATAATTTTCAGTTCATTCACTTTGGGAAACCAGTGTGTGACACTAATGGACTAAACACATGTCTCATGTTCTTTTATTTTAAATTTTTTTTTATGCCCAGTCTTCCTTATTGTGCTTAGAAACAGGCCTCAGTAACTCTTATGAACCACTACACCCTGTGCATGATCAGAGATATACTGAACTCTAATGTATAGGCAGTTAAGGCTCAATTTTGGATTGCCTAGCTAGTTTATACTCAATTCCTGATTGGTTTGTTTAAAAGCAATGATCACCTTACTGACATTTTCCTACTCTCTCCTGATATATTCTTTGATACATTCTCTTATGACCATGTGTACCTCTTAGCTTACCAATGCTATAGTTCTTTAGCAAAATAAGATGGCAACAATATGGATTCAATCTGTGTCTGCCTGTGAATATGATGTGTCACCTCCTAGTTATTAACTATCATTCTAAAACATCTAAAAAGATCAATGCAACTTCAATTCAGAACCTATTTCCAAAATATATATCCATATATACCTCATAGTCCTGGCACACACTCGAACTTACAAAAGTATATTATTTTAAATCATAGTTGTGTTAGAGAGTCATAGACATGTACTGCTTGGAAATAGACCAATTCGTCCATGCCAACCAATATTCTAAATTAATCTAGTCACATTTGCCAGAACAAGGCCCATATCCCTCTAAAACCTTACTATTCATATACCCATCCAGATGCCTTTTAAACGTTGTAATTGTACCAGCCTCCACCACTCCCTCTGGCAACTCATTCCAGGGAAAAGCCAGGGAACTATAGACGAGTGAGCCTGACATTGGTGGTGGGCAAGGTGTAGAAGGAAATCATTTGGAACAGGATTTACATGTATTTGGAAAAGCAAGGATTGATTAGGGATAGTCAATATACATTCAGGGATAAAGAGTATCTGAAACCATAAAAGAAACTCACCTACTCTTCCACAAATAATGCCATGCAATCATTTAGGTCCACCTGAAAGGAAATAAAGGGTGTCAATATGTCTCATCCAAAACTCTACAACATAGCATTTCCCAGGACTGTATCACAGTGTTAGCCCTGCTTATGCACTCAGGCCATTGGAATGGGTTTTGAACACACAATCTTTTCCCTAACAGACCTCAGTACCATCAATGAATCAAGGCCAGCATCATGCAAGCACATCTCTGTTTATTGCAATATCTCTCCCACCTAGCTCAACTACATTAAAAATCCACAGCAGACTTTGGATTTTTCTCTCTCCATTTCTGCAAACACTTCAACAATTGTTCTAATTCATCCTTTCTTTCCTGTTTTTATATTAAATTGACATTTATTTATCAGGTTGACCCAACTCCATTCTATGATGCCTGTGTCCAGGAGGCTTGTGCATGTGACTTGGAAGGGAAATATCTGGGTTTCTGTACCGCTGTCGCAGTGTATGCAGAAGCCTGTAATAAAGCTGGCGTTTGTGTTGACTGGAGAACCCCAGAACGATGTCGTGAGTTAAAAAAATCTATTAACTGTGCAATGATGGAAGGCTAGCCACTTGTTATTTAATTGTATTATCAACGATTGTGTCTAATTCAATATGTTTTATAACAGCAAATGTCTGAGTAATGTTTGAGTCATAAATTATGATTATTTATGATTTATTTCAGCTTATAGTAAGACATAGTGATGACTTTTTTACATGTTTTGATCAGACGTTATATGAATGGCAATTATATTTCAGATTGAATTAATTGCTGCTAAATGTATTTCCTTTTTATATTGTAGCTGTGTATTGTGACTATTATAACACACCTGGTGAATGGAGTTGGCACTATCAGCCATGTGGAACATTAACATCAAAAACATGCTCAGAACATAGCATTGGAAAGAAGTACTCTGCAATTCTTGAAGGTTGTGTTTGAACTCTAGCCTATATTTTTTTCTTTTGGTTAATGGCTATTCTCTATGATATTATCTAAGAGTTTAGACGAAGGGTATTCTTCATTCTTCATTATTCTTCATTCACATTACACAACGCAATGGGAAAGTCCCTATGAGTTAGCAATCCTTGCTCCAATTGACCTCAGTGGTAAAGACACTGGTCATATCTATTGCTGACCCAACTGAAGTCAGTGGATTCGGGGCACAGTCATTTAGTTGGTCAGCCCTCAGGAAGTGCTCACCTAATACAGTGGACTGTGAAATTGTGGCATTAATTACAGCATTAATACCCAGGCCAGAAGGACTGTCAGGCACATACAGAAAACTTCATGTGGGAACCGTCTCAAGGATCTAAACCTCAAATCCAAATTGAATCCCTGAAGTATCCCCCACATTAAATCAATTCACCAATCTGAAACTTTACTGAGCACCAGGAATCTTCCAAACTATGGGATTTCTTGTTCCCTCTCTTTTCTGCATATTAATTATATTAGATTGGATTCCCTACAGTGTGGAAACTGGCCATTTGGCCCAACAAGTCCATACTGACCACCTGAAGAGTAACCTAACCAGGCCATTCCCCAACATTTACCCATGACGAATGGATCTAACACCATGAGCAATTTAGCATGGCCAATTCACCTGATCTACACATCTTTGGATTGTGGAGGAAACCAGAGCACCCGGAGGAAACTCATACAGACGCATGGAGAATGTGCAAATTCCACACACACAGTGGCCTGAGGCTGGAATTGAACCTGTGTCCCTAGCACTGTGAGGCTGAAAGCAGTATATGTGAGTCAGTTAGTTAACAAGCCTCCTTAAACTCCTATGACTGTCTTTATGCTTTTGCATTTAATGCTTGGTTGATCATATCTGAGGATATTAATATTTAGCACCAAATGTATTCTATATAACTGCTTGGGTATACAAAAAAAGCACACAGTATTTTCAAAATCCTATTCTTTTAAGACCTGATTGTGTAGGAAGCTAAAACCCATCGGTGACAAGAAAGTGATATTTCACATTTCCTTTACAGAAAGATATATAGGACTTCAGCTTTGAAAGTTAATTGTCCAGGTGTACTTTAAGCTACGATTTGTACATTTTCTCTGCAAGCAAGAAGTAAGGAACTTATGCAGGACTCAATAATACTTCCAATCTGTTTTCCTTTCAAATTAGCAATGCACCAGTAGCTGATTTATTTGAGCACTAAATTTCTCATTTAATATAAATTAAATACCACCTTGCAGATGTTCAATGCTTTCATGCTTCCAACATTCCCATTCGCAGAGCCTCATAGAGTCATAGAGATGTACAGCATGGAAACAGACCCTTCAGTCCAACCCGTCCATGCCAACCAGATATCCCAACCCAATCTAGTCCCACCTGCCAGTACCCGGCCATATCCCTCCAAACTCTTCCTATTCATGTACCCATCCAAATGCCTTTTGAATGTTGCAATTGTACCAGCCTCCACAACTTCCTCTGGCAGTTCATTCCATACACATACCACACTCTGCATGAAAAACTTGCCCCTTAGGTCTTTTCTTTATCTTTCCCCTCTCACCATAAACCTATGTCCTCTAGTTCTGGACTCCCCTACCCCAGGGAATAACTTTGCCTATTTATCTTATCCATGCCCCTCATAATTTTATAAACCTCTGTAAGGTCACCCCTCAGCCTCCAACGCTCCAGGGAAAACAGCCCCAGCCTGTTCAGCCTCTCCCTATAGCTCAAATCCTCCAACCCTGGCAACATCCTTGTAAATCTTTTCTGAACCCTTTCAAGTTTCACAACATCTTTCCCATAGAAAGAAGACCAGAATTGCATGCAATATTCCAACAGTGGCCTAACCAATGTCCTGTACAGCCGCAACATGACCTCCCAACTCCAAAACTCAATACTCTGACCAATAAAGGAAAGCATACCAAACACCTTCTTCACTATCCTATCTACCTGCGACTCCACTTTCATGGAGCTATGAACCTGCACTCCAAGGTCTCTTTGTTCAGCAACACTCCCTAGGACCTTACCATTAAGTGTATAAATCCTGCTAAGATTTGCTTTCCCAAAATGCAGCTGAGAAACAAATCAAGAATGTTCTTAAAATCACACCTAACATTCTAGTAAACAGTTTATACTATCAGTTGGTACCAAGCAACTCTCCAGGTGCAGTTATGCATGCAGCTTGGAAATCTAGCACTTCATCACTGACCTGAATGGCAGATGTCTCTTTTTGAATTTTCTTCGACTGAATCCACACTGGGCATGGGCAATATGGCCACCGAAAAGGTGAGGGATGAGCAAAACATAATTGTGGCCATGGGCATACTAACATTTCTCATGGAAACCACCTTATTTCTTTATTTGATGTCTCAGAATGCCATAAACTAGGCAAGCTAGGATCCCATTAAAGGTGTTTTTCACCATATGAAAATAGCAGCCTTCCTTGCAAGCATTGTAATCACACAGCAGACTGGATAATCAAAGAATCATTCAGCTACCATTGGTATCATTTATATTTGGTAAGAACAGACATTGAAACCACTATGGTGTGTGACAAAATGCATAAGTTACTTTTATCAAAAGATGCCTTCATGCTTAAAATTGTGGAAAATTTTACTCACTTACTAATCATATATAAAAATTGTCAGTAACCCATATTTCCAAACATCCAGTGCATTCTGCATAATACAAAGTACTTTTTCAAATAATGTAAAAAGAAAGATTTTGTCTTTTAAAAATTGTGAGCAAAACAGTATTTGAGAAAACTTTAAAATCTTTATAATAACATATGGAACAACCAGTAAATGCAGATATAATTCAGATATAAAAGCTGAAAATGGTTGAGATGTGCAACAGATGAGCCAGCATCTGAAACTGAAAATGGCTAGATTACTGTTAATTAGTTACTTTCAGATTTTTATCATTAGCAGGTTTTCTTATGGTCATCTTGGATTGGAAAACAGTACAGGTTGTGCATCACACTGATGTTTTTACTTTCTGTTTGATGTAGGTTGTTATGCAAAGTGTCCAGAGAATGCTCCTTATCTGGATGAAAACAAAATGAAGTGTGTGAACATGTCTGACTGCACTTGCTATTATAATGGAAAAATACTGGAACCTGGTGAACAAAGCAATGACTGCAGTAATTGGTATGATGTCCATACAGATATATTTAAGACACATTCTTGCTAATCAACACAACATTGAAAATTTAATGAAGTTGATTGGCAGGTAGACGGCTTGTGGAACAATGTAATGTTTAAATAATGCTGGAACTTTATAAAATGAGTAATCAGGGAAGTATTTCAATAGATTCTCATAACCTTAATAATTTGAACCCAAATCAATTTAAATTCAGCCCTGTAGAGTTCCTTGAAACCTTACTAAACATAGGTGATCAGACAGAAATTTCAAGAATCTTAAACATTGTCATATTCTGATCAAAAATATTGTTCCTCTTGGGGTTTCTTTGGGTTTTTTTAAGAAGTTCAGGCTAGATTGAGATACTATTGTTAAACAACATCTATTAATACACTGTACATGATGGTAAGGTGATAGATCAGCATGCTCCATGCTGCACTCTACCCAATCTCTTAGCAGAACACAAAAGTCACAGTGACATCACAGCTCACACCTCCAAAACGTATCTATATATTCATTATACTCTATCTTTACACATCAAAATAAATTCTGCAATGCTGTTAAGCAGCAAGGTATTTTTATTCTTTTGATTTTTTTAAATGGGAATTTAAAAACACAATTGTGAGCCATTATTTATAGCTTTAAACACTTTGCTCAATTAGAGTATAGTAAAACAAACTAAAGAAATGCTGTAGTGGAGTCTGAAACTATGATACTTAAACTGTTTTTTTCTGTTACAGTGCCTGCATTGATGGAAAAATTATCTGTCCAGGTAACTGTGTCCTTTATTAAGTCTACAGCAACATTAATACACTAGCAATGGCTACAAAATTGTTATAAATTATTGCTACAAATCTTAGTACAATACTTAATGTACTAAAGTGCACACAAGGTGTTTGAAGTTACAATTCTGTTAACATTGTCTGTGGTTTCATTTCGATGGTAAGTTGTGAATGTTATCAAACGTCATGTGTGTAATTGCTGCTGGCGCAATAGATTTAAACAGCAAAAAATTGCATTACAGGAAGTGAAGCAGCCAGATTAATTCCTGAATGAACATAATCAACATAGGCACGCAGTTGATTAATGCATTGATAGGTTAGGCAGATAAAGTTAGTTTCTAGTTGCTATGGTTCAACACGTATTGTTAGGCATGCATGTGTATTTTTATCAAACAACAGCATCCACTGACCAGCCTTACAGATAACTTACAGTGGGTATTGCATGGAACTGATACTTTACACAGAGACATCATCTTCAGCAAAGAAAAGTAAATGAAATGAGCAATTCCACTTTTAAAAAAAGTCACGAAACAAGCATTGAAAGGAAGTGCATAAATAAACAAGATAACTTAGTCCCCTTTGTTTGTAATATGCCATGGACATCCATATCTAGAAAATATGATTTCAGATGACCATGTGACTTAAGATATACAGATTTCACTTTGCCTTGCAATTGGCAATTTCTCCCATTCTTTTCATGGACTAACAAGCACATAACTATTGCAAAAAATAAAATAATCTTCAGGATCAGTAAATTGACATTAGCGTTCATATTTAAACAACTTCAATCTTATGAATGTAATATTTCCAATTAATGAACAGCATTTAATCAGCTATAAAGTTACTACAATTTCTAACAATCTTTTAGAACTAATTGTAAAACTAATTTGAATGCAATTTTTGAGGAACATGGGTTCTATAGAAGAAACTGATTTGTAAGGTTTATTGATTTGGCCCATTATATTGTACCTTCAATGCAAAACTAAATTAAATGGTGATTAGACAATTTCTAGCTTTCAGTGGAGACTATTACTTGTGTAGAAAGGTTCAAATTCTGGCCACCTTAATGAAACAAGTGATTGAACAATTTCAAGTTTATTATCAATGAATTACAGAGTATTATGGCACCCAAAGGCAGAAAGGTAAATAATTAACTTTCATTGTCTAATTCTAGAATGATGAAGTTTAAAATTAAATGTGGTGAGCATGTGAGCCCCTCAATAAGCAATGAGGAAGACTGGTGGGAATAGACAGTCCACGGATTTGAGCATTAACTGATCTCAGCAATGTGAACAAACATTAGAATTACCATTTTTTTACATTCCACATTTGTTTCTTGAATTATTACACATAAATACCACTTGTCCTTTCATGTATACTTCATCTCAGTCAGTAGCACCCAAAATTTAAAAACACTGAATGAGTTTCAGGCATATTCAGGCATATATATGCATATTATACAACAGGTTTCTGGATTAGTGGTGATGGAAGAGCACAGCAGTTCAGGCAGCATCCACCCTCCTCTAGCTTATCTCTCCACGCTTCAGGCTCACTGCCTTTATTCCTGATGAAGGGCTTTTGCCCGAAACGTCGATTTCACTGCTTGTTGGATGCTGCCTGAACTGCTGTGCTCTTCCAGCACCACTAATCTAGAATCAGGTTTCCAGCATCTGCAGTCATTGTTTTTACCTATACAACAGGTGTGGCAGCACAGTGGTTATGATTTCCTTGCTTTCTCTGTCCAAAGGCAGATCAAAGCACAGCGCCATGACCTCCATCATGAATTGGGCAAAAAGGCAGGTACTGAATTCATCCCAGCCAGAATAGGCATCAAACCCCACGTGTTGCCACCAGTCTGATCTAATCCGGCTGTCTAACCAACAGAGCCATCCACCAAGGAGTCCAAAATAATGTAGCAATAAGCACTTTATATACATGTTGTAGCATGAAGCTAGGGATAATGATGGTAGAGACTGAAATTCTTTCCATCACATGAACTTCAGAGCAATATTTCTTCCTTTTTGCTGAATGATTGTCACTGTATGCTCATCCTGAGCATTAGATAATTGTAGGTTTCAACTGCACTTCTGTTTCTGCGTGCAGCCTTATTGGAGGTTAACTCTTCAGATGAAATATCAAATTGAACACTTGTCTAAATATTGTACCGGTAAGCGATATCAGGATTACTATTGTAGAAGGTTGATCTTAAATGCATTTCATTGAGCTGTTTAGTCCAAACCAACCTTGCAGCTCCTATGAAAAGTGCAGTAAGAATTGCAAATTTACAGTAATGAATGGAAAATTGCAGAAGCAAAATCTCACATATTCTCTTTATTGCTTTTAAAAATGAAAAGTCAGTAATATTATATTTTTATCTTTAAAATTAAATACAACAAAAATAGAGTTAAGAAACACAATAATTATCTATTACCTGTAAATCCAAGTTAATCTCCTTTCTTCTCAAGATAGCATCATGACATATTTCAGAAATATGATGCTTTTTATTTTTTAAGGTACATTTAAAGCATCGAACAAAACTGGCAACTTCAATTTGTCCAGCATCATCACTATTCATTCATGGAATCTCAGCTCATCCCCCTACACTATCCCATCATCATCCATGCGCTTATCCAAGGATTGTTTAAATCTCCCTAATGTGGCTGAGTTAACTACATTGGCAGGTAGGGCATTCCACGCCCTTACCACTCTGTTCAGCTCTTTGACATTTCAGAGAATGTGTAACTTTTTCGAGCATCTTTTCTTAATTGGTCAATTACAGTATGGATTTGTTTTTATATATTAAGTGGTTTGGTGCAGGGTGATATAATGGCCATTAAACATTGGGCTCATTATAGCCTTCAGGGTTTTCCATCTGTGAAGATTAGTTATGAGCAGTGCATTGATCTCTGTGCCTCAATTTCTGATATCCAGATTTATCTTGCAAAGTTGCTGTCTGTAAGTTCAAGTTATGAAATTGACACTGTTTTTTGGGGAAATTATTGTGTAATAATCGTTTCACATAAAAACAGTGTCAATTTCATAACTTGAACTTACAGACAGCAACTTTGCAAGATAAATCTGGATATCAGAAATTCAGGCACAGAGATCAATGCACTGCTCATAACTAATCTTCACAGATAAAAAAAACCCTGAAGGCTGTAATGAGCCCAATGTTTAATGGCCATTATATCACCCTGCACCAAACCACTTAATATATAAAAACAAATCCATACTGTACATTGACCAATTAAGAAAAGATGCTCGAAAAAGTTACACATTCTCTGAAATGTCAAAGAGCTGAACAGAGTGGTAAGGGCGTGGAATGCCCTACCTGCCAATGTAGTTAACTCAGCCACATTAGGGAGATTTAAACAATCCTTGGATAAGCGCATGGATGATGATGGGATAGAGTTAGGGGATGAGCTGAGAATAGTTCACAGGTTGGCACAACATTGAGGGCTGAAGGGCCTAATCTGTGTTGTATTGTTCTATGTTCTAATAGTTAGTTTAATATTTATTGTTGGGAAAATGCTAGGATAGATTTTTCAAGGAAGCTTAGAAAATCATTAACCACTGGATAGTAAGACAGAGACAACATGGTTTTATGAAAGGGAAGTTGTGTTTGAGATAGTTATTAGAGTTCTTTGAAGATGCAACAAGCAGCATGCAGGAAATGCAGTGCATTTGGATTTCGAAAAGACATTTAATAAGATTCCTCATAAAAGGTTACAGCAAAATATCAGAGGTGATGGTATTGATAGTTGGGTTCGGTGGGAAATGGGGGCCTTTGATTGTGCTGATAGGTTAGAGGATTAGCTTACAAAGAATTGGGATGAATGGGTCATTTCTGGGTTACAAACTAGTGGACAACTACAGAAATCAATACTGGGTTTCAATTATTTACACAATGACTTCTATTGTAGCTGCATTTGGTGACTATAAGTAGGAAGTTTGCTGTGAGGAGGATACAATGAGGGATTGTGAGGGAGTTTTGCAAATATTGATGTAAGCAGGCAAAGTATATTAGATTAGATTGCTTACAGTGTGGAAACAGGCCCTTCGGCCCAACAAGTCTACACCGACCCGCCAAAGCGCAACCAGATCCATTCCCCTACATTTACCCCATCACCTAACACTATGGGCAATTTAGCATGGCCAATTCACCTAACCTGCACATTTTTGGATTGTGGGAGGAAACCGGAGCACCCAGAGGAAACCCATGCAGACACAGGGAGAATGTGCAAACTCCACACAGAGAGTCGCCTGAGGTGGGAATTTAACCCGGGTCTCTGGCGCTGTGAGGCAGTAGTGGAAGATGTGAGGAAGTACACAAAAGCTTAATATTTAAATGGAGAGAGGCTTTGGAAAACTATAATGCAGATGGATATGATTGTTCTTATACAAGAATCACAAATAATTACCACATCAATGCCCAAGTAATTTGGAAGTAAATGGAATGTTGGTCTTTATTGCATGAGGGTGGGGGTGGAGTACAAAAGTAGGGAAGTCTCAATGAAGCTCTACAGATAATGGTGAGACTGCATCTGAAGTGGATGTATTTACTTTACAGACTGGCAGATGTATTATAGTGCAGAAAGAGGCAATTTAGCCTATTGTTTCTGAACTAATTCTCCAAACGAGCATCATCATGACTTGGGGACATTTCCCTTACCTTACCTGTGTACCCTTACTTAGTGCCTCTATTTGAATAAATATCCAATGGTTCCTTGAATTCACATCTACCAGATGTCCAGACAGCACATTTCCCGACCTGAACCACTCCCCTGGAGAAATTTACCTCCCTTCATATTTGCTTCTATTGCTAGTCACTTTAAATCTGTGCCCTCATATTCTTAATCATTTTACAACAAGGAACCTTTTTTTTCTGACAAAAAGAGAAATTGCTGGAAAAGCTCAGCAGATCTGACAACTGCTGTGGAAATCAGAGTTAACGTTTCAGGTCCAGTGACTCTTCAGTCTGCCAGACCTGCTGAGCTTTTCCAGTAATTTATTTTTGTCATTAAAACTTCTGTCCATGGAAGCTGCCAGACCTGCTGAGTTTTTCGGCAATTTCTGTTTTTGTATTTGTTTCGATTTCCAGCATCCACAGCTCTTTCAGCTTTTCATTTACCATTTTTTAATATCTACTCAGTCTAAGCACCTCTTAGTTTTTGAAAAACTCCATCATCTCGCATTAGCCTTCTTCTCTCTGAGGACAACTGCCCAATCTCTCCAGTCTGTCCTTATTCCTGAAGTTGCTCATCTCTAGAAGCATTCTTGTAAATCTCTCCTACTCTCTCTCCAATGCATTCACATCCTTCCAAAAATGTGGCAGCCAGAACTTTATACAATGCTTCAGCTGAAGTTGAAAAAAACATTTTATACAAGTTCAGCATAACCTCCTTGTTCTTGTACTCTATTCTTCCTACTATTAACACAGCATCAACTTGATTAATAGCTGTCTCTACCTATCCTACCACCTTTAATGATATGTGCACATGTACCCAAGTCCTTATACTTCCATGCCTCCTTTAGATTTGTATCCCTGATGTTACCCTTTATTTTCTATCATTCAGACAAGTTTTTATTTACAGTGTCACTATCCCTTGTATTCAATTACCTATAACCTTGCTCACACGTCTCTTGTGTGGCATTGTGTCAAACACCTTCTGGAAATCAATGTACACCACATAGACAGCATACCCTTATTGACTCTTTCTGTTATCTTGTTAGAAGAGCAACAGTTCATTACTTAAACATGACATTCCTTTTAGAAATTTACTTACTGAGGTAAACACTTATGTGGAAGCAGGTCAGGGAAGGTCCCTGGCTGGTTCCTGAGATGAAGAGGTTGTCCAGTAAAGAATGTTTGGCACTATATTCACTGAAGTGAAGAAGAACGTGAGGCAATCTTCTTGCAGCATTCAAGATCCTGAGTAGATTTGACAGGGTAAATACTGGAAGGATGTTTCCTCCCTTGGAGGAATCTGGAACTAGAGAGGACAGTTTTTAAAAAACTGTCTGCAATTTTAGACAGAGATAAGGAGGAACTTATTCTCTCAGAGAATCAATAGTCTTTGGAATTGTCTTCCACAGAGAATGGTGAAGGCTGAGTTAGATTTTCGATTGACACAGAAGTTAAGGATTATGGGAGACATACAGGATAAGAGCATAAAGGCTGCCAATCAGATCAGCTATGATCTTATTAAAAAGCAATGTAGGTTCATTAGGTCAAATGTTCTGCTACTGCTCATACTTTACATGATCAGAAGTTGGAAATTCTGCACTGCATTACTCATCTATCAATTCCCCAAATCTGTCCACCATCGAGAAGTCAAAAAGTGTGGTGCTGGAAGAGCACAGCCAGTCAGGCAGCATCCGAGGAACAGGAGAGTTGATGGTTCAAACATAAGCCCTTCATCGGAAACATTCCTGAAGAAGAGCTTATGCCTGAAACATTGTGCTCCTTGGATGCTGCCTAACCAGCTGTGCTTTTCTAGCACCACACTTTCTGAGTTTGATCTCCAGTATCTGCAGTCCTCACTTTCTCCCACCATCTATGTCACAAGTCTGACATGTGATGGATTCTCTTCACTTGGCTGAATGAGTGCAACAGTCAAGAAGCACAACATAATTCAGGACAAAGCCTAGTTGATTGCCGCAAACCTACCACCTTAGCCATTCACTCTGTCCATCACCGATGCACAGTGGCAGCATTGTGTATTGTATATAGGAATGCAACAGGCCACCAAGGCTCGTCCAACAGCACTTTCTAAACCCACAACGTCTACCAGCTAGAAGCACAAAGACGACCACCTGAAAACCCTATACTATCCTGACTTGAAATTACATCACTGTTCTTTCCCTGTAAGTGAGTCAAAACACTGGAAATCTCTTCCTAAAAATACGATGGGTATACTACCTATCACCAAATAAAAACCAAAAGAAATGTGGATGCTAGAAATCAGAAAGAACAGAAATTGCTGGAAAGGCTCAGCAGTTCTGGCAGCATCTGTGAAGAGAAATCAGATTTAACATGTTGGGTCAAGTGACCCTTCTTCAGAACTGATGATAGCTCGGAAGATGTTGGTTTTTATGCAGAAGATAGGGTGGGGGAGAGGAGGAAGGCATTTGGTTTGCTTGCTTTTATTGGTCAGTGCATTGTGTATAGGAGTTGAGACATCGGGTTGCAGATGTCTAGGATATTGGTTCATAAGAACCTAAGAACTAGGAGCTGGTGTAGGCCATGTGGTCCTTTGAGCCTGCTCCACCATTCAATGAGATCATGGCTGATCTTTTTGTGGCCTCAGTTCCAGTTATCCGCCCTCTCACCGTAACCCTTAATTCCTTCATTGTTCAAAAAAAATCTAACATTTACTGAAGCAGCATCAACTACCTGCCTGGGCAAGGAATTCCATAGATTGACAACCCTCTGGGTGAAAATGTTCCTTCTCAACTCAGTCCAAAATCTGATCCCTTTAATTTTGAGGTTATGCTCTCTTGTCCTAGTTTCACCTGCCAGTGGAAACATCCTCTCTACGTCTCTCTTATCTATTCCCTTCATTGGTTTATATTTCTCTACGATTCCCCCTCATTCTTCTAAATTCCAATGAATATAATCCTAGTCTACTCAGTCTGTCCTCATAAGCCAACCCCCTCACCTCTGAAATCAACCTAGTGAACCTCCTCTTCACCCCCTCCAGTGCCAGTACATCCTTTCTCAAGTAAGAAGACTAAAACTGCATGCAGCACTCCAGGTGTGGCCTCATCCATATAGCTGCAACATAATCTCCATGCATTTAAACTCAATCTCATTAGCAACAAAGGACACAATTCCATTGCTTTCCTAATTACCTATTGTACCTGCAGAATAACCCTCTGTGATTCATGCACAAAGACACCCAGGTCCCTCTGCAGAGCAGCATGCTGCAACATCTTACCATTCAAGTAATAGGCCATTTTTACTGTTATTCCAACCAAAATGAATGATTTCATTGGAAATCTAGGCACACCTCATCCACCGGCTCCCCATTGTCCAGTGTCCGTAATGTCTTCATAGAATGCCAAAAGACTAGTTAAGCGCCAGAGACCCAGGTTTAATTCCAGCCACGGGCAGTGGTCTGTGTGGAGTTTACACATTCTCCCCGTGTCTGCCTGGGTTTCCTCCGGGTGCTCCTGTTTCCTCCCACAATCTAAAGATGTGCAGATTAAGTGAGTTGGCCATGCTAAATTGCCCATAGAGTTCAGGGATATGAAGGTTAGCTGCATTAGTCAGATGTAAATGTAGAGTAATAGGGTAGAGGAATGGATTTTGGTAGGATACTCCTCAGAGGGTCGGTGTGGATTTATTGGGCCGAAGGGCTTGTTTCCACAATGTAAGGATTCTATGAACATATGCTGCATCTGCCCAGTGGGACAATTTCTATCCAGATGCCTTGCTATTCCTTCTTTGATAATTGACTCAAGCATCTTCCCCACTAAAGAAGTTAAACTAACCGATCTATAATTCCCCATCTTTCGTCTACTGCCCTTTTTAACCCCGGGTGTCACATTTGCTGTTTTCCAATTCGCTGGTTCTGCCATTTTGGAGTATTGTATGAAATTCTGGACACACTGCTTTAGGAAGAAAGTTGTAAAAACAGAAAGGGTTCAGAAAAGATTTACAAGGATGTTGCCATGGTTGAAGGATTTGAGTTATAGTGAGAGACTGAATTGGCTGGGATGTTGGAGACTGAGGGGTGACATTGTAGATTTTTATTAAATCATGAGGAGCAAAGATAGGGTAAATAGACAATGACTTTACCCCGCGATGGGAGTGTCCAATACTAGAGGGCAGAGGTTTACTGTGAAAGTGGAAAAATATGAAAAGGACCTGAGGGGCAACGTTTTCATGCAGAGGGTGGTGCATGTATGGAATGAGCTGCCAGAAGAAACTGATACAATTACAGCATTTGAAAGACATCTGGATTTGTATGCAAATAGGAAATGTTTATGGGCCAAATGCTGGCAAATGGGAACAGATTAGGTTCGGATATCTGGTCAGCAGTTACAATTACAACATTTAAAATGCTGGCAAATGGGACTAATAAGAGTCATTGAGACACAAAGATGTACAGCACAGAAACAAACCCCTCAGTCCAACTCGTCCATGCTGACCAGATATCCTAACCTGATCTGGTCCCATTTGTTAGCATTTAAAACGTTGTAATTGTCCCAGACTCCACCACTTCCTCTGACAGCTCATTCCATACACGCACCACTCTCTGAGAGAATATTGACCCTTTGGTCCCTTTTAAGTCTTTCCCCTCTCACCCTAAACCTATGCCCTCTAGTCCTGGACTCCCCGACTCCAGGGAAAATATGGGATATCTGGTCAGCATTGGACAAGTTTGACGGAATGGTCTGTTTCCATGCTATATGTCTCTATTATTCTAATACTCTCAACGATAGGTGGGGATAGAGCCCAAAGAGAGAGAAGGGTAATTGGGCAGACAAAGGAATGGGTAACAAACTGGCTAGGAGATTGGATAGTCAATAATAGGGACTGATAATGGTTAACAAGGCCTGGTGTGTGGGGAATGGGGTAAAGAATTTGGAGAGCTCAAGCCACAAAGTTGTTAGACTAGATACTGTATTGAGTCCAGATGGCTGCAGAGTTTCCAAATGAAGAATGAGCTGCTGTTCTTCCAGCTTGCACTAAGCTTCTCTGGAGCATTGTAGCAAGCCTAAGTCTGAGATAATGGTCAGGGTAAAGGGTGGTGTGTTGAAGTGGCAGGTAGCTGGACACTCAGGGTGTTTTTTGAGGACAGAAGGTAGGTGTTCTATGAAGTGGTCACCCAATCTACGTCTCATTTCCCCAAAGTTGAGGATACCACATTGTGAACAGTGAATGCATTAGACTATATTACAGCAAGTGCAAGGAGAGCACTGCTTCACTGTCTTCCTGATGGCATCTCCAAGATGGACTGGAACAACTCAGGAAGGTGGCCCATCACCAACCACTCAAGAATGATTAGGACTGAGGGACAAATGCTGGCTTGGCTAGCAATCTCCAATCCCTTGAATGAACAAAAGTAATTAATAATGTGTTAGTTGACAAGGTGGCCTTGCAAGAAAATAGTGTTACCAGACCTAGAGAGTGAAATAGCTATTGGCCTGCCTATTCACAATAAAACAAAATACTGATGCACTTTCCTATCACTGGAAAAACTTTCCGCTGTTTCGGGTAAAGTCTCCCATGAATGGAGATAAAGACTCTATCCAGGAAAAACAAATGAGGAGCAGCCTGATTCTGTGGACAAATTGGAGAAGATTGCATGGCCTTATAGTCAAATGTGTGGATTGCACAGAGAGTGTGGTGGTTTGAATCTTGAGTTATAAAATAGATTCAATTCACTTTTGTGCAAGGAAAACATCTCTGCAAATAGTTTGGTTTCGGGGTCCATTGATTCATATGGGTACAGCTCGAAATGAGCCATCACTCTCACAAGAGGGAATCATATGATGGCAAGAAAGTCAACTAATTCTTCATGCTTGTTGGAGAGAATTTAGCCTGATGGTAATGTCATTGTATTATTGTAGTGGTAGCTTACTACATTGATGACCCAGGTTTAAATCGCACCAAAATAGCGCTTGGAATTTAAATTATTAATATGTCTGGAATGAAAAGCTTGTCTCAGCCATGGTGAAACTATTGCTATTGTTAAAAGGCCCATCCAGGTCACTAATATATTTTAAGGAAGGAAATCCACCAACCTGCTCAGGTCTGGCCTAAACGTGACTCCAGATCCAGAGCAATTTGTTGGTTGACTGTTGACTGTCCTTTGAAATGATCTAGTAAACCATTCAATTCAAGCGAAAATTGACAACAAATTCTGGCCTTCCTATCAATGCCCACATCCAAAGAAAAAAAACTTAGTGAACAAAACTATGGCAGTGACTCATAAAACGCTTTTGGATTCTAGAGATTGCTTTTAAACTTAAAGTTAGTACAAAATATCCTTCAATTCCATGATAAATTGCTATTGTCTAATACTCAGCAAAGACTCGAAACACATTCGGTAATAATGGATTTGTTTCTGATTATGTTGTTTTCTGTCGTATTTTTACCTTACAGGAAGGTGTAAAGGCAAATGGTCTCCATGGTTTAATGAAAACACACCAACTCTGCAAAACAGAGCAGACACCGAGTTATTAAACCAAATGTCAAGTTCTCTGTGTCCATTCTATCCCTATCAAATTACAGACATTCAGTGTGAGGCTCTCAAATTTCCCCAGCGCCCAATCAATGAGACGAAAGATAACGTGACATGCGATAAAGAAATAGGACTTGTTTGTACTTACAGTCATCAGGCATCCGAAAACAATTTAATGTGTTTGGACTACAGGATAAGAGTTTGCTGTCAGCACCCATCACCCAGCACAACAGCTACTCCAAAAACATCAGTAACAAACACAACTGCCACAGTTCCCACAACATCCACATCCACAACTACCACAGTTCCAACAGCACCCACATCCACAACTACCACAGTTCCCACAACACCCACTTCCACAACTACCACAGTTCCAACAACAACCACATCCACAGCTACCACAGTTCCAACAATACCCACATCCACAGCTACAACAGTTCCAACAACACTCACATCCACAACTACCACAGTTCCCACAACATCCACATCCACATCTACCACAGTTCCAACAACACCCACATCCACAACTACCACAGTTCCAACAACACCCACATCCACAACTACCACAGTTCCAACAACACCCACATTCACACCTACCACAGTTTCCACAACACCCACATCCACACCTACCACAGTTCCAACAACAACATCCACAACTACAACAGTTCCAACAACACTCACAACCACAACTACCACAGTACCAACAACATCGACATCCACACCTACCACAGTTCCAACAACACCCACATCCACAACTACCACAGTTCCCACAACACCCACACCCACAACTACCACAGTTCCAACAACACCCACATCCACAACTACCACAGTTCCAACAACACCCACATCCACAAGTACCACAGTTCCAACAACACCCACATCCACAACTACCACAGTTCCAACAACACCCACATCCACAACTACCACAGTTCCAACAACACTCACATCCACATCTACCACAGTTCCAACAACACTCACATCCACATCTACCACAGTTCCAACAACACCCACATCCACAACTACAACAGTTCCAACAACACTCACATCCACAAATACCACAGTTCCTACAACACTCACATCCACACCTACCACAGTTCCAACAACACTCACATTCACAACTACCACAGTTCCCACAACACCCACAACCACAACTACCACAGTTCCAACAACACTCACATCCACATCTACCACAGTTCCAACAACACCCACATCCACAACTACCACAGTTCCTACAACACTCACATCCACAACTACCACAGTTCCAACAACACTCACATCCACAACTACCACACTTCCCACAACAACCACATCCACATCTACCACAGTTCTCACAACACGCACATCCACAACTACCACAGTTCCAACAACACTCACATCCACAACTACCACAGTTCCAACAACACCCACATCCACATCTACCACAGTTCCAACACCCACATCCACAACTACCACAGTTCCAACAACACTCACATCCACAACTACCACAGTTCGTACAACACCCACTTCCACAACTACCACAGTTCCCACAACACCCTCTTCCACAACTACCACAGTTCCAACAACACCCACATCCACAACAACCACAGTTTCAACAACACTCACATCCACATCTACCACAGTTCCAACATCCACATCCACAACTACCACAGTTCCCACAACAGACACACCCACAACTACCACAGTTTCAACAAAAACCACATCCACATCTACCACAGTTCCCACAACACCCATATCCACAACTACCACAGTTCCCACAATACCCACATCCACAACTACCACACTTCCAACAACAACCACATCCACAACTACCACAGTTTCCACAACATCCACATCCACAACTACCACAGTTCCCACAACACCCACACCCACAACTACCACAGTTCCAACAACACACACATCCACAACTACCACAGTTCCCACAACACCTACATCCACAACTATCACAGTTCCCACAACACCTACATCCACAACTACCACAGTTCCTACACCACCCACATCCACAACTACCACAGTTCCAACAACACCCACATCCACAACTACCACAGTTCCTACAACACTCACATCCACATCTACCACAGTTCCAACAACACTCACATCCACAACTACCACAGTTCCTACACCACCCACATCCACAACTACCACAGTTCCAACAACACCCACATCCACAACTACCACAGTTCCAACAACACTCACATCCACAACTACCACAGTTCCTACACCACCCACATCCACAACTACCACAGTTCCAACAACACCCACATCCACAACTACCTCTGTTCCAACAACACACACATCCACAACTACCTCAGTTCCAACAACAACCATGTCCACAACTACCACAGTTCCAACAACACTCACATCCACAACTACCACAGTTCCCACAACACCCATATCCACAACTACCACAGTTCTCACAACACCCACATCCACAACTACCACAGTTCCAACAACAACCACATCCACATCTACCACAGTTCCAACAACACTCACATCCACAACTACCACAGTTCCCACAACACTCACATCCACAACTACCACAGTTCCTACAACACACACATCCACAACTACCACAGTTCCAAGAACACGCACATCCACATCTACCACAGTTCCAAAAACACTCACATCCACAACTACCACATTTCCCACAACACCCACATCCACAACTACCACAGTTCCTACAACAACCACATCCACATCTACCACAGTTCCAAGACCCTCATCCACAACTACCACAGTTCCCACGACACCCACATCCACAACTACCACAGTTCCTACAACAACCACATCCACATCTACCACAGTTCCAACAACACCCACATCCACATCTACCACAGTTCCCACAACACCCACATCCACATCTACCACAGTTCCCACAACACTCACATCCACAACTACCACAGTTCCAACAACACTCACATCCACAACTACCACAGTTCCTACAACACCCACATCCACAACTACCACAGTTCCAACAACACGCACATCCACATCTACCACAGTTCCCACAACACTCACATCCACAACTACCACATTTCCCACAACACCCACATCCACATCTACCACAGTTCCTACAACACCCACATCCACATCTACCACAGTTCCCACAACACTCACATCCACAAATACCACAGTTCCTACAACACTCACATCCACAACTACCACAGTTCCAACACTCACATCCACAACTACCACAGTTCCTACAACACCCACATCCACAACTACCACAGTTCCTACAACACTCACATCCACAACTACAACACTTCCTACAACACCCACATCCACAACTACCACAGTTCCAACAACACTCACATCCACAACTACCACAGTTCCTACAACACTCACATCCACAACTACCACAGTTCCTACAACCACATCCACAACTACAACACTTCCTACAACACTCACATCCACAACTACAACACTTCCTACAACACCCACATCCACAACTATCACAGTTCCAACAACACTCACAACCACAACTACCACAGTTCCTACAACACCCACATCCACAACTACCACAGTTCCTACAACTCTCACATCCACAACGACCACAGTTCCTACAACACTCACATCCACAACTACCACAGTTCCAACAACACTCACATCCACAACTACCACAGTACCTACAACACCCACATCCACAACTACCACAGTTCCTACAACACTCACATCCACAACTACAACACTTCCTACAACACTCACATCCACAACTACCACAGTTCCAACAACACTCACATCCACAACTACAACACCTCCTACAACACTCACATCCACAACTACAACACTACCTACAACACCCACATCCACAACTACCACAGCTCCAACAACACTCACATCCACAACTACCACAGTTCCTACAACCACATCCACAACTACAACACTTCCTACAACACCCACATCCACAACTATCACAGTTCCAACAACACTCACAACCACAACTACCACAGTTCCTACAACACCCACATCCACAACTACCACAGTTCCTACAACACTCACATCCACAACTACCACAGTTCCTACAACACTCACATCCACAACTACCACAGTTCCAACAACACTCACATCCACAACGACCACAGTTCCAACAACACTCGCAACCACAACTACCACAGTTCCTACAACACCCACATCCACAACTACCACAGTTCCGACAACACTCACATCCACAACTACCACAGTTCCCACAACACCCACATCCACAACTACAACACTTCCTACAACACTCACATCCACAACTACAACACTTCCTACAACACCCACATCCACAACTACCACAGTTCCAACAACACTCACATCCACAACTACAACACTTCCTACAACACTCACATCCACAACTACAACACTACCTACAACACCCACATCCACAACTACCACAGTTCCAACAACACTCACATCCACAACTACCACAGTTCCTACAACACTCACATCCACAACTACCACACTTCCTACAACCACATCCACAACTACAACACTTCCTACAACACTCACATCCACAACTACAACACTTCATACAACACCCACATCGACAACTACAACAGTTCCAACAACACTCGCAACCACAAATACCACAGTTCCTACAACACCCACATCCACAACTACCACAGTTCCGACAACACTCACATCCACAACTACCACAGTTCCCACAACACCCACATCCACAACTACAACACTTCCTACAACACTCACATCCACAACTACAACACTTCCTACAACACCCACATCCACAACTACCACAGTTTCAACAACACTCACATCCACAACTACAACACTTCCTACAACACTCACATCCACAACTACCACAGTTCCAACAACACTCACATCCACAACTACCACAGTTCCAACAACACCCACATCCACAACTACCACAGTTCCAACAACACACACATCCACAACTACCACAGTTCCAACAACAACCACGTCCACAACTACCACAGTTCCAACAACACCCACATCCATAACTACCACAGTTCCAACAACACCCACATACACAACTACCACAGTTCCAACAACAACCATGTCCACAACTACCACAGTTCCAACAACACTCACATCCACAACTACCACTTTTCCAACAACACTCACATCCACAACTGCCACAGTTCCTACACCACCCACATCCACAACTACCACAGTTCCAACAACACCCACATCCACAACTACCAAAGTTCCAACAACACTCACATCCACATCTACCACAGTTCCAACAACACTCACATCCACAACTACCACAGTTCCTACAACACCCACATCCACAACTACCACAGTTCCTACAACACCCACATCCACAACTACAACACTTCCTACAACACCCACATCCACAACTACCACAGTTCCAACAACACTCACATCCACAACTACCACAGTTCCTACAACACTCACATCCACAACTACCACAGTTCCTACAACCACATCCACAACTACAACACTTCCTACAACACTCACATCCACAACTACAACACTTCCTACAACACCCACATCCACAACTACCACAGTTCCAACAACACTCACAACCACAACTACCACAGTTCCTACAACACCCACATCCACAACTACCACAGTTCCTACAACACTCACATCCACAACTACCACAGTTCCCACAACACCCACATCCACAACTACAACACTTCCTACAACACTAACATCCACAACTACAACACTTCCTACAACACCCACATCCACAACTACCACAGTTCCAACAACACTCACATCCACAACTACAACACTTCCTACAACACTCACATCCACAACTACCACAGTTCCAACAACACTCACATCCACAACTACCACAGTTCCAACAACACCCACATCCACAACTACCACACTTCCAACAACAACCATGTCCACAACTACCACAGTTCCAACAACAACCACATCCACAAGTACCACAGTTTCCACAACACCCACATCCACAACTACCACAGTTCCTGCAACACGCACATCCACAACTACCACAGTTCCAACAACAACCATGTCCACAACTACCACAGTTCCCACAACCACATCCACAAGTACCACAGTTTCCACAACACCCACATCCACAACTACCACAGTTTCCACAACACCCACATCCACAACTACCACAGTTCCAACAACACTCACATCCACAACTACCACAGTTCCTACAACACGCACATCCACAACTACCACAGTTCCAACAACACTCACATCCACAACTACAACACTTCCTACAACACTCACATCCACAACTACAACACTTCCTACAACACTCACATCCACAACTACCACAGTTCCTACAACACTCACATCCACAACTACCACAGTTCCAACAACACTCACATCCACATCTACCACAGTTCCAACAACACTCACATCCACAACTACCACAGTTCCAACAACACCCACATCCACAACTACCACAGTTCCAACAACACCCACATCCACAACTACCACAGTTCCAACAACAACCATGTCCACAACTACCACAGTTCCAACAACACCCACATCCATAACCATCACAGTTCCAACAACACCCACATCCACAACTACCACAGTTCCAACAACAACCATGTCCACAACTACCACAGTTCCAACAACACTCACATCCACAACTACCACAGTTCCAACAACACTCACATCCACAACTGCCACAGTTCCTACACTACCCATATCCACAACTACCACAGTTCCAACAACACCCACATCCACAACTACCAAAGTTCCAACAACACTCACATCCACATCTACCATAGTTCCAACAACAAAAACATCCACAACTACCGCAGTTCCTACAACACACACATCCACAACTACCTCAGTTCCAACAACACACACATCCACAACTACAACACTTCCTACAACACTAACATCCACAACTACAACACTTCCTACAACACCCACATCCACAACTACCACAGTTCCAACAACACTCACATCCACAACTACAACACTTCCTACAACACTCACATCCACAACTACCACAGTTCCAACAACACTCACATCCACAACTACCACAGTTCCAACAACACCCACATCCACAACTACCACACTTCCAACAACAACCATGTCCACAACTACCACAGTTCCAACAACACTCACAACCACAACTACCACAGTTCCTACAACACCCACATCCACAACTACCACAGTTCCTACAACACTCACATCCACAACTACCACAGTTCCCACAACACCCACATCCACAACTACAACACTTCCTACAACACTAACATCCACAACTACAACACTTCCTACAACACCCACATCCACAACTACCACAGTTCCAACAACACTCACATCCACAACTACAACACTTCCTACAACACTCACATCCACAACTACCACAGTTCCAACAACACTCACATCCACAACTACCACAGTTCCAACAACACCCACATCCACAACTACCACACTTCCAACAACAACCATGTCCACAACTACCACAGTTCCAACAACAACCACATCCACAAGTACCACAGTTTCCACAACACCCACATCCACAACTACCACAGTTCCTGCAACACGCACATCCACAACTACCACAGTTCCAACAACAACCATGTCCACAACTACCACAGTTCCCACAACCACATCCACAAGTACCACAGTTTCCACAACACCCACATCCACAACTACCACAGTTTCCACAACACCCACATCCACAACTACCACAGTTCCAACAACACTCACATCCACAACTACCACAGTTCCTACAACACGCACATCCACAACTACCACAGTTCCAACAACACTCACATCCACAACTACAACACTTCCTACAACACTCACATCCACAACTACAACACTTCCTACAACACTCACATCCACAACTACCACAGTTCCTACAACACTCACATCCACAACTACCACAGTTCCAACAACACTCACATCCACATCTACCACAGTTCCAACAACACTCACATCCACAACTACCACAGTTCCAACAACACCCACATCCACAACTACCACAGTTCCAACAACACCCACATCCACAACTACCACAGTTCCAACAACAACCATGTCCACAACTACCACAGTTCCAACAACACCCACATCCATAACCATCACAGTTCCAACAACACCCACATCCACAACTACCACAGTTCCAACAACAACCATGTCCACAACTACCACAGTTCCAACAACACTCACATCCACAACTACCACAGTTCCAACAACACTCACATCCACAACTGCCACAGTTCCTACACTACCCATATCCACAACTACCACAGTTCCAACAACACCCACATCCACAACTACCAAAGTTCCAACAACACTCACATCCACATCTACCATAGTTCCAACAACAAAAACATCCACAACTACCGCAGTTCCTACAACACACACATCCACAACTACCTCAGTTCCAACAACACACACATCCACAACTACCACAGTTCCAACAACACCCACATCCACATCTACCACAGTTCCAACAACACTCACATCCATAACTACCACAGTTCCAACAACACTCACATCCACAACTACCACAGTTCCAACAACACACACATCCACAACTACCTCAGTTCCAACAACACACACATCCACAACTACCACAGTTCCTACAACACCCACATCCACAACCACCACAGTTCCAACAACACTCACATCCACAACTACCACAGTTCCAACAACACTCACATCCACAACTACCACAGTTCCTACACCACCTACATCCACAACTACCACAGTTCCCACAACACCCACATCCACAGCTACAACAGTTCCAACAACACCCACATCCACAACTACCACAGTTCCAACAACACCTACATCCACAACTACCACAGTTCCTACAACACACACATCCACAACTACCTCAGTTCCAACAACACACACATCCACAACTATCACAGTTCCAACAACACCCACATCCACAACTACCACAGTTCCCACAATGCACAGAACTACAGCTACCACAGTTTCTATGACACCCACATCCACACATACAATAGGTCCAACAACACCCGCATCTACAATGACCAAAGAATGGCCAAGAACCACACTGACAAACACCCCAACATTTATTACCTCACCCACAATACCGCTGACAACGCAATGTTTACCAGATCCAAAGCCCACATGTCCAAAATCAGCGAAATTTCTCGATAAAAATGGATGTGAGAAATGGTATTGCTATTGTAAGTATCATTTAGTTTTGGAATGGATTATTTTTATTCAAAACTCTTTATAAATGATTAATGAGTCTCCTTTTGCCCTGGTCTCTATCTTCTTTCAGGCCAATGTCAAGTATGGGGAGACCCCCACTATCTCACTTTCGGTGGTACACAGTACGATTTCTTTGAAAATTGCACGTACACACTTGTTGAAGAACAAGTTCCCAAGTACAATTTCTCAGTTCTCGTCGATAATTATTACTGTTTCGAGGGCCTTCCTATGTCTTGTGCGAGGGGAATAGTTGTGTCTTACAATGAAAGTGTTGCAACTATTACAACTGGACGTCGGCATCTGGTATGTACAACACAATAAACAGTAAATTTGGATTGTTTATCCCTCTAACATCATTAACTGAGTAAGAAGTGACCTTTTGAAATCTTTAAAATTGTGCCCTTTAATAAAAAATATTGTTCATGGGATATAACAGGACATAAACATAGAAAGTTGTAAAATCAGAGAGTTGTTGCAGTGTGAATCAATCAGAGAACTATTGGTATTTTATGTCTATAACGACTCTGAATGGGTAATGGAGTTATTACCCTTTTCTTGTTCTTTCCCCAAAGCAACATTATTTTTTCTTTCTACAGACAATTATCCACTTCTCTTTTGAATGCCACATTCGCATCTTGCTCCATCACATCGTTCAACATTGAAATTCAAACCTTCACTACTTTTTCCTGTAATTATTACTTCTGTCATATTGATTCTTTTGCTTTTTCTAAAAATATATTTTTATTGAACAAATAGATTTTTTAATACTACAAGTATAAAACAATACAATTCAAAACAGGACTCTGGACCATTTGTCAAAATTTAAACCAGGCGTATCCTCAGCATGTCCCAGTGCAAAGTCTGTTTGGGCATTCCTCCCCATTGTCTTTGGTCTTGCGGTAGGATTCTTTTGCTTTAATCTTCTTAATGTGGTGTCCCCTGGTTTGTTACCCTTCCACCAGTGGAAATGGTCTTTGTCGAAATGATCACCTGGATTGTAAACACTCTATAAATCGTGTCTTAACATAACTGCAAAACCAAAATACTAAAGTTGCTGTAAATCTCAAACAAAAACAGCAAATGCTGGAAATTCTCAATAGGTCAGATGGCATATATGGAGAGAAACAAAGTCAGATCATTGCCCATTGATCATCACAGACAAAGGAGATGCAGGTACAGGAACCTAGGGGCATTTTGTGCACAAATTATAGAAGTTGGCAGTGCAGATTAAGAACATGTTTATGTGGGCATATAGGATCCTTGGGTTTGGATTATAGAGGCATTGAGTCAAAAATCAAGATAGGCTGATGAAAATTATTTCTGTCTTCTTTCAATCTTCTATGGACAGCAGCCCATCTACTCTCAAACTAAAGTACCTCACCCCTGGAATCATTCTGTTAAAACATTTCTACATTCTCCCTAAACACTTCACATGCTTCTTAAAATACGATACAAAAAATTGAACATAATTATCAAATTGAGGTCAATACATATTTTTATGGAGATTAATCATAACTTTATTGGTTCTGCATTCTCCATTTATGATCCCAAATGCCCCTTTAGACATGTTCTCGACCATATTGTCACCTTCAGAAATTTCTGCGCATATTTTTCCTAATCTCTGTTTGTGCATCTCGTTTGCAATTAGAAAGATATAAGACAGGAGCAGGAGCAGCTTTCTTGTTAATGACAAATGCAAAGTATGAATTTAGTTTTTTGGCTAATTCTCGTGCCTCCAGCTGCAGACTTGAGTTTTAGCCCCAGTGCTTCTCCTACTCTCTTTCCAATTATACATGCCCATAGAGGACTGCTGGACCTTTTTTTGTTTAAGCTGCTAGAGTCTTCTTACATTTTGCCATTTTTTCCCTTTCTTACTTCCACTGTGATCTAAGTGTAGCCTAGTTCTCATTTACATTAACTTGACATGTATCACACTTGCTCTTTTTTCTGCTTCAGCTTACACTCTATCTCCTTCATCATTAAGGGGCTCTGCCGATGGCTGTTCTGAGTTGACCTGTCATTCAACTGTGTATTGAAATTCCTGAATCATTCCTTCGTTAAAGGTGTTCCATTGTTCTGAAAAGAGATGTGTTCTCACCCCAATGAAATTTGCTTCCCTCAGATTAAATATATTAATCCCATAATGCTCTTAATTGCATTCCACATAACCTAAACTTTATGATATTATGATCACTATTGGCAAAATGTTCTCATCCTGACAATTGGTCCATTCATTTCATAGAATCATTTCAGAAACAGATCTCCTTCTTTTACACCATTACTGTCTCTGTCCATATTATGTTAAATAAGCCCCAATTCTAATGCTTTAAAGTGTTTGTGCCTTTCTCTAATATCCTACACTTTTGCTGCTGGATATATTACCCCAGTTGGCTCCCGTAGTAACTAGGTTATTTGTTATGCGTGTCCAAGAAAATGTTCTGATTCAGTATGTGGATGAACCCACTAGAGAAGGTGCAAAATATGACCTACTCTTGGGAAATTAGATTAGATTAGATCCCCCACAGAATGGAAACAGGCCCTTCAGCCCAACAAGTCCACATTAACCATCTGAAGAGCAACCCACCCAGACCCATTACCCACCCCATGTTTATCCATGACTAATGCACCTAACACTATGGGTAATTTAGCATGGCCAATTCACCTGACCTACACATCTTTTGGATTGTTGGAGTAAACCAGAGCACCCGAAGGAAACGCACCCAGACATGGGGAGAATGTGCGAAATCCACACAGTCGCCCGAGGCGGGAATTGAACCTGGGTTCCTGACACTGTGAGGCAGCAGTGTTAACCACTTAACCACCTTGAAATAGGCAGGGCAGGTGACTGAGGAGTCAATGGGGGAGCACTTTGGGCCCAGCGACCATAATTCTATTAGTTTTAAAATAGTGATGGAAAAGGACAGAACACATCTAGAAGTTGAAGTTCTAAATTGGAGAAAGGCTAATTTTGACGGTATTAGAAAAGGACTTTCAAAAACTGATTAGGGGCAGACATTCGCAGGAAAAGTGACAGCTGGAAATTGGGAAGTCTTAAGAAATGAGATAATGAGAGTCCAGAGATTTATATTCCTGTTAGGGTGAAAGGAAAGGCTGGTAGATGTAGGGAATGCTGAATGACTAGAGAAGTTGAGGGTTTGGTTAAGAAAAAGAAGGAAACATATATAAGGTGTAGACGGGATAGATCAAGTAAATCCTTAGAAGAGTATAAAGGTAGTAGGAGGATACTCAAGAGGGAAATCAGGAGAGCAAAAAGAGGATATGAGAAAGCAATTTGTAGACAATTTGTTGGAGGGAATCCTGATGGACAGGACTTCATGTATTTGGCAAGGCAAGGATTGTTTATGGAATAGTCATTGTGGCTTTGTGCGTGGGAAGTCATGTCTCACGAACTTGATTGAGTTTTTTGAAGAAGTATCAAAGAGGATTGATGAGGGCAAAGTGGTAGACATGATCTATATGAACTTCAATAAAGTGTTCGACAAGGTTCCCCATGGGAGACCGATTAGCAAGGATAGATCTCACGGAATACAGGAAGAACTAGCCATTTGAATACAGAACTGACTCAAAGGTAGAAGACAGAAGGTGGTGGTGGCGTGTTGTTTTTCAGACTGAAGTCCTGTGACCAGTGGTGTGCCACAAGGATTGGTGCTGGGTCCATAAATGATTTGGATGTGAGTATAAGAGGTATCATTAGTAAGTTTGCAGATGACACCAAAATTGGAGGTGTTATGGACAGCAAAGAAGGTTATCTCTGATTACAATGGGATCTTGATCAGATGGGCCAATGGGCTGAAGAGTGGCAGCTGGAGTTTAATTTAGATAAATGAAAGGTGCTGCATTCAACGTTTGTGAGAAGATTTGTAGCTCGGGTGCTCGTTGTTGTGGTTCTATTCGCCGAGCCGGGAATTTGTATTGCAGATGTTTCGTCCCCTGTCTAGGTGACATCCTCAGTGCTTGGGAGCCTCCTGTGAAGCACTTCTGTGATCTTTCCTCTGGCATTTGTAGTGGTTTGAATATGCCGCTTGCGGTTGTCAGTTCCAGCTGTCCGCTGCAGTGGTCGGTATATTGGGTCCAGGTCGATGTACTTATTGATTGAATTTGTGGATGAGTGTCATGCCTCTACGAATTCCCTGGCTGTTCTCTGTTTGGCTTGTCCTAAAATAGTAGTGTTGTCTCAGTCAAATTCATGTTGCTTGTCATCTGCGTGTGTAGCTACTAAGGATAGCTGGTCGTGTCGTTTCGTGGCTAGTTGGTGTTCATGGATGCGGATTGTTAGCTGTCTTCCTGTTTGTCCTGTGTAGTGTTTTGTGCAGTCCTTGCAAGGGATTTTGTACACTACATTGGTTTTGCTCATGCTGGGTATCGGGTCCTTCGTTCTGGTGAGTTGTTGTCTGAGAGTTATATTATAGGACATTATAGGGCAAGCCAAACAGAGAACAGCCAGGGAATTCCTAGAGGCATGGCACTCATCCACAGATTCAAGCAATAAGCACATTGACCTGGACCCAATATACCGACCACTGCAACAGACAGCTGGAACTGACAACGGGAAGCAGCAGATTCAAACCACTACAAATGCCGGAGGAAAGATCACAAAAGCACTTCACAGGAGGGTCCCAAACACCGAGGATGTCACCTAGACAGGGGACGAAACGTCTGCAACACAAATTCCCAGCTCGGCGAACAGAGCCACAACAAAGGTGTTGCATTTTGGGAAAGCAAATCTTAGCAGGACTTATACACTTAATGGTAAAGTCCTAGGGGGTGTTGCTGAACAAAGGTACCTTGGAGTGCAGGTTCATAGCTCTTTGAAAGTGGAGTTGCAGGTAGATAGGATAGTGAAGAAGGCATTTGGCATACTTTCCTTTATTGATCAGAGTAATGAGTCAGGCGTTGGAAGGTCATGTTGCGGCTGTACAGGACATTAGTTAGGTCATTGTTGGAATATTGTGTGCAATTCTGGTCTCCTTTCGATTAGAAAGACGTTGTGAAACTTGAAAGGGTTCCAAAAAGATTTACAAGCATGTTGCCAGGGTTGGAGGATTTGAGCTATAGGGAGAGGTTGAATAGGCTAGGGCTGTTGTTGCTGGAGCGTCAGAGGCTGAGGGGTGACATTATAGAGGTTTTTAAAACCATGAGGGATATGGACAGGGTAAGTAGACAAAGTCTTTTCCCTGGGATTGGGGAGTCCAGAACTAGAGGGCATAGGTTTACGGTGAGAGGGGAAAGATATAAAAGAGACCTAAGGGGCAACCTTTTCACACAGGGGTGGTACGTGTCAGAGGATGTGGTGGAGGCTGGTACAATTGCAGTATTTAAAAGGCATCTGGATGGGTATATGAATAGGAAGAGTTTGGGCTGAGTGCTGGCAAATGGACTGGATTAGGTTGGGATATCTGGTCAGCATGGACAATTTGGACCAAAGGGTCTGTTTCCATAAGTACATCTCTATGACTCTATGACTAAATAGGTCTGCCATCAGCCTTCTCAGAATACCAGATGGATTTTTATGTACTACCACTGATCACCTGAGATTACGCTGGCAGGTCATAAGGCTTGGTGCACAATTGAGTGTCATGTTGAAGACAAAGGTCATTACCCACCTACATCTCCTGATATTCTGGTATTTTACCAGGCGATTGGCTGCTCCACCAATCATATTATTCATTGAGGGCTTGAAGTGACCATTGGCATCCTGAGAACCTTCTCCTATTTCTGTTGGTATTTTAACCATGACAAGGGGTTGCACGGCATATAAAAGGTGAAACCAAATGGCTTTATTTGTGATCTGAGGAGACCTATCCTATCTGGACTCCCTGTGCTCAAAAGGGAGCATGCACATGCCCTCACATGATCTTCCATTCACAAACGTGATGCTCAATACTGCTTGCTACAGCTCAACAGATAGACCCAGATAAACCATGGTCTCCCCCATACCTTCAAATCCAACTCCATTGCTCCTCAACATTGGGACCTGCCAACTGTCCCTATATTGGCCATTACCTCAAGCGTGCTACTGTGACTGGATAGCTGCTGACCATTCAGGGCTTGACTTTCTCCCCAGTGGTTCTCTCCCTGAGCCAATTGCTCACAAAACTGACCTATCCAAGTGGAGGTGGGTTCACTCCAACCTTTCAGCCAGGGTAGGTACAACTTGCCTCCATGTGATTCTGAGCCCATCTTCTCTCTGCCGCATTAGTATTGCAAGTAATTGCAAACCCTACTCTTCCTTTCTTTTAAGTTCTGTCTTTCCTGAGCATCTTCTATCTTAAGATATTCAGAACCAAGCTTTTATGCCACATTATGTCATTATTTTCCTCTGTAATTCACAAACTGAACCTACCTTGCTTCATGCATTTTTTACATAGAATATAACAACACTCATGAACATGAAGGCATTAGAGTTGTTACTATTGAGGTCTCACCTGCCTCAAGACCAGTTTCAATGACACAGAAATCTAAACTCCTCCCTCCTGTACCATTCCACAACCATGCAGTAATATGCTCAATCCTCTTGTTCCTGTTCTCATTCATGCAAGATACCAGAGGTTATTGTTTTTGAGACACTTCTTGCTAAGTCGTGCCTGTAATTCTGGCAATGTCCATACAGCTGCACTCCCCAGACAACCATGGACCTGACTCTAGTTACACTCCCCTGACAAATTGTCCACATCACCAGTATTTACAAATTAATAATGGTTTGAAAGCCAGTTGTACTCATGGAGCCCCTACACTACATGCCTGATCCGACTTGATATTTCAGCAGTTATATATTCCCTTCCTGCCTTCACACAATCTTGAAATCTGCTTTCTACATAGCTCTTAGTTTGTGGATGCATAGCAGTGACTCCAGACACAGCTCAAGCCCAGTGGTCGAACTGGTAATAGTTACTGCACACAATGTCGTCCAACACAGAAGAACTGCCCTGAAGTTCCCGTGTGGAGCAGGGTGTGCCTCTCATGGAACAGCAGTGACCTGCCACATCTCTATTTATTGGAATACTAAATTAATCTGGTGTTAATAAAACTTAAGACTTTAAAAACAAACTTAAAATACAAAACATGTTTTAATAACTTTAATTCTTTACCTTAGCTCCTTACCTCAATATGCTTCCCTTTCTAACGATCTTATCTTTCATGAATTCTGCGATTCCTTCCTTTTCTCACTGACTCTGATCTACAATCACTCTTTCTTACTGTGAGATATTTGCTATGACATAGCATTCCTTTAGCGCTTTTGAGAAAGGGGGAGAAATGAGAAGTTTGGCAAGGATTGCTGAGTTTTAAGAAGGGGACTTTTAGTGCAGGAAATTGAGATAATAGAACTAGAGAGAGTTTTAGAATCCGGGTGAATGAGGGCTTCCCGACCAACAGAGGAAAGGGTTGAGGCTAGATTAGATTCCCTACCATGTGGAAACAGGCCCTTTGGCCCAACCAGTCCACGCCAACCCTCCGAAGAGTAACCAACCCAGACCCATTTCCCTCTGACTAACGCATCTAACACTAAGGACAATTTACCTGACCTGCACATCTTTGGACTGTGGGAGGAAACCAGAGCACCCAAAGGAAACCCACTCAGACACAGGGAGAATGTACAAACTCCACACAGTCACCCAAGGGTGGAATCGAACACAGCTCCTTGGCGCTGTGAGGCAGCAGTGCTAACCATTGTGCCACCCAATGTCCAGGTAGTAAAGAGCAGAGCTGGAAAACTGGACTGTCAGAGCTGGGCAGAGGGTTAAGCAGATGGATAATTAAAAAGGAAATAAAGATGTGAAAAAACCATTGGCGACAAAAAATCATTGTAAGTGAGCAAAAACAGTGGCAATGGATGAAGAAGAAGTAATGAGAAATGGAAAACAGAGGTACTATGTGCTTCAATCATCAGAAAATATTATGTGATTTTTCACTGAAGTGGTCCAGTTATTTAGGATTTTAAACCATTATTCACCTTTACAGATAACATTTGATGGAGCTATTGTGACTGTTCCCTACAGTTTGAATGGAATTGACATATATTCTACACACCACAGTATATATATTTCTATTCCTGAAATACAAGCAATCATAATTGCTTTTGGAGATTCCTTTCAAATTAGATTGTCACAACAATACTTCCTGAACAATACTCAAGGACAGTGTGGTATGTGTACCTCATTTTCAACTATATGTATTCCTGAAAGATGAGATAATCATACTATTTCTCTCAGAGGCACTACAGATACTTGTAAATGACAATGGATTTTTTTTCTCTCAAAGGTTCTTGCGTGGATTCTGGTGATTATTGTATGAAAAGGGATAGGGAGGTCATGCCAAAACAGTGCTGTCACATTGCTGCAAGTGACTGGAAAGTTCCTGACCCAAATAAGCCGTACTGTCAACTAACTCCTAAAACTAACTCAAAAGATTCCTGCACTAACACAACTCCCGCTCCAACATGTACGCCAGAAAAAACAATTTGCATGTTACTTTTGGGAAAGTATGTGAATGTTTTCATTCATATTTTACTTTTAAATAAATACAAGAAAATAAATTGTAAAGATAAAGATGGACTGATAAAATGCAATTTACATTTATGAAGAGAATATATGTAGCAAGAGAAAATTGGTTGGTCCGCAGATATTTTGAATTTCATAGTCTGCTGTCTCACTTATACCTCAAGGCATAATTGATGATTTGGAGAAATCATTGCTCCAGATGTAACAATGTCTCAGCTATTCCTGGTGTTTGTGTTGTGAAAAAGGTATATGATACACACACATATATATGTATTATATGTTAATATCATTTATTTTAGGCTTTGGATGTTGAAACAGTGGCATGTGGGTTTTATCTCTGTACAAAAGAAGGTTTAATGATTGACTTGTCAGCCTTTCTGGAGTCATGACTTAAAATCAATGTAGTTCAGAGAACAGAGAACTGGGCTCTCTTGAAGTTAAATTGAAGTGACGTTTCTTTATTTGTATTCTGTGAGCTTTACAATCACAACATTGAAATTCATGATCTTACTTTGAAAGATCAAGATTTTTGCTTAAGAAAACAATATTATAGATTGAAAAGGCTTCAGTTACAATTTGTAGAAGACTGAGCTGAGATTAAATGTAAGAAATATTTTTTCTTTGTGAAATAAGCTAGTTCAGAATAGTAAGAAAGTAGGTTACCTTCGTGTAAAGAATTTGGTTTGAAAATTCCAGACTAGAAGTGTTTGGTTAGAAGATAAATGAGTCTAAAAGAGTTTATATTGCCCAGAAACATAAAGTTAATCTGTGAGATAATATAGTTTATTGCGCTATAAAAGAATAAACGTCTTTGTACTTTAATTTTCTTCTGTTTATTGTTTACCACGTAGACCATTTGAAGAGTGCAGGAAACACTACAGTGAAGATGTAGATCGCTATTACCAGACTTGTCTCTTTGACCATTGCCATACAAACGAAACAGAATTTGATTGTTCCAGCCTGGAAGCTGCTGCTATTGCTTGTAATGATAGGGGTGTATGTGTCGACTGGAGAAACTTTACAGACGGATATTGCAGTAAGGATAATTATGGGTTTTTTTCAACAGAACTAAGAGACTAATCCTATCTGGAGAGGTTGAAATGACTGTGGCTACTTCCCATGAAAAAAATAGACTAAAGAATATAAAGTGTTTGATCGATCAGATGTAAAAAGATATATTTCCACTTGTGGGTGAGAGCAAAAATTAAGGGCCAAAAACAGAGACTGTCAATGTTCTTACAACTCCAGAATGCCAAGAGATGCAGATCCAAGAACAGGCAGACATCATTTTCAGTCAATTTTTCACAAATCTATCATAATCTGTGAACATTCCAGAATTGCTCTATCATAGCTCTGTTTGGGTTTGAGCATTTCAGCTCTGTTTTATCATGATTAAAACCAAATTGCTGACAGTATCACTTAGAAGCTGACTGATGGGACTACATTTATCTGTTGTATCCCCAACACAGAAACCAGGAGTGCATAACAGCCACTGGACTTTGAACATGCACTTCCCACAGTTTTCTAGGAAGTAGTTTCAATAGATGCAAAATAAGATGTACACACCTCATTTCCTGATGTGTACAAGGCACTGAGCTTCAGGTCTTTTAAGTTAAAATTAACAATAATCAGGCCTCAGGGTGGAATTTTATCCCAGGCTCCAGCCCTGGAGCCAAGTCCATCTCCAAGAAATATGTCTTTGGGTCTATTAAGGCTCTTAAATACACTTGAACTTTGTAGATAGTTGAGAAGAGAGAGGAATCAGGAGGTGAGTTACCACAAAATTTCTAGCCTTTAACCTGCTCTTGAAGCAGCAGTATGTATATGATTGATCCAAATCTGTTTCTACTCCATGGTAAAACCCAGGATGTTGATGGTGGGGAATTCAGTGATGGTAATGCTACTGATTTAAAAGGAGTGATGGTTAGATTCTCTCTCATTGGAGGCTGTCCTTGTGTGGCCCAAATGTTGCATAAATGTTACTTGACACTTATCAGACCAGACTTGGATGTTATCAAGGTTTTGCTGCATATGGGCGTGGAATGCTTCAATATCTGAGCAGCCATGAATAGTGCTGAACGTGATGCCATCAGTGAACGTGTCTATTTCTGAACTCATGTTGGAGATGGTCTTGATGAAGCAGCAGATGGTACTTGGGCCAAGGAAATTGTGCTGAAGACTTCTTGCAGTGATGATGTGGGTCTGAGGTGATTGACCTCCAACAACCACAATCATTTTCCTGCTCCCATTGACAAGCTCATCTTCCTCCAGCTCAGAGCTGAAGCCTGTTCTGATCCATTGAACAGCCAAACCATTGTAAAAGTCATTCATTGTGTCCCAGTTTTCAGGGATAAGGCTATCATATTCATGCAAAATACAACCATAAAACAATCAAATCCCAAAATGCAGCACAGGAATATTATGAAACAAAATTGGACCTCAAATTAAAGGAGATGAAGTAGATAATCAAAAGTTTTATCAAAAAGGTAGGTTTAAGGATCATCATAAAGAATGATAGAGATGCTTCATTAAGCAATTTAAGATGCTGTAGGGTTTTTGGTTTGATTTTTAGATGGCTCGAATCACTCCCAGATCCCTGGTTCTGACACTGGACTTATTTAGGGAAAGTGAAATGTAAAAGACAGTAGACAGGTAATTCAGGGCAAAAGAATACCCGTGTTTAGTTAACTACAAAAGGTAAGTATAATACAAGAAACTAAAAAAGGCAAATGCAATAAAACAGTGAAATTGACAGAGTTATACAGTAATTAAATAGACTATCGAATTAAACAGAGGCTCATACACTAATCAAAGCTAAACAGCAGTTTTAATCACAGACATTTCCCGCAGGCTACCTTCTCTTGGGGTCCCTGCCCTGTCACCACCCACCTTCTCCTCCCTGCCAGCTAGGTTGGAAACTTTGAGGTCTCAGGAATCTCAGCTCCCCCTGGGGAAAACACAGTTTAAGTGTGCGTCCAGTGGCTGAGGTTCTTGCCGCTGGTTCTCTTGGCCTGACACTGGAAGCTCTTGTTCAGGTAGAGCTTGGTTGGCTTCCTACCCTCCTGGATATCTTCAGTTGTAATAAAGGAAGGTTTGTCTTCCTGATTCACTTTCTCGGTTCAGCCTCTATGATCCTTAGTTCCAAAGTTGCTTGTTGGGGTTAGAGAATGTGGGGAAAGTGTTTCAGCAGGAAAAGGCTCTCTTTTCAGGGCGAGCAATTATACAGACACTGTGTCCCATTATCTCCTCTCAAATCTGTGTTGTATTGTGTTTCTGATGTTCCCTTTTGTGGTCACTTGGCTTCCTGGTAGTTAAGAGTAGGTGTGAATGTATTTTGATAAAGTAGAATGTCCAGTATCTCTGTCAAAAAGTGTGGCACAGGAAAATCACAGCTGGTCAGGCAGCCTCTGAGGAGCAGGAGAATTGACGTTTTGAACATCAGCTCTTCATCAGGCAATTGGTGGGGGGTGGTGCAAGGTGGCTGAGAGATAAATGAGATTGGGGTGGGGCTGGGGGGAAGGCAGCTGTGAATACAATAGTTAGATGGAGGTGGGGGTGATAGGTTGGAGTGGAGGGTGGAGCGGATAGGTGGGAATGAAGGTGGACAGGTGGGACAGTTCAAGAGGGCAGTGCCGAGTTGGGGGGTTGGATTTGGGATAAGGTGGGGGGAAGAGAGATGAGGAAACTGGTGAAATCGACATTGATTCCACGTGGTTGGAGGGTCCCAAGGAGGAAGATGAGGCGTTCTTCCTCTAGCCATTAGGTAGCTAGGATATGGTGGTGGAGGAGGCCGAGGACTTGCATATCCTTGGCGGAGTGGGAGGGGGAGTTGAAATGGTCGGCTACAGGGTGGTGGGGTTGTTTAGTACGTGTGTCACAGAGATATTCTCTGAAACATTTCGCAAGTTGGCATCCCATTTCCCCACTGCAGAGGTGACCATATCAAGAACAACCAACACTGTAGATGAGGTGTTTGGATGTGCAGAAAAATCTCTGCCAGGTGTGGAAGGATTATTTGGGGCCTTGGATGGAGGTGAGGGGGCGGGGGGGGGAAGATGTGATGCAGGTTTTACACCTCTTGCCGTGGCAGGGGAAGATGCAGGGAGTGGAGGATGTGTTGATGGCAGGGAGTTGGGGGGGAGGGGGGGGCGGTGCATGGACCTAACAAGAGAGTTGTGGAGGGAATGGTCTCTGTGGAATGCTGATAGGGATGGGGAGAGAAATATCTTTGGTGTGGGGTCTGACTGTAGGTGGCAGAAATGGGAGAGCTTTTGGAGATTGGTGGGGTGGAAGGTGAGGACCAGGACAGTTCTGTCCTTGTTGCAGCTGGAGGGTGGGGTTCAATGGTGGAGGAAATGCGCTGGAGGGTATTGTTGGCCACTAACGGAGGGGAAATTGCGGTCCTTGAATTAGGAGGCCATCTGGGATGTTCTGGAGAGGAATTGATCCTCCTGGGAGCAGATGTGGCAGAGGCAGAGGCAGAGGAATTGGGAGTAAGGGGTAGAGTTACTTGACTCTCCTGCTCCTCAGATGCTACCTGACTGACTGTGCTTTTCCAGCGCCACATTTTTTTTTTACTCTGATCTCCAGCATCTGCAGTCCTCACTTTGACCTGTCCGGTATGTCTGTGCATGAGTATTGATTGAGTTGCGGGATTCAGTCTGAGTTGGATGGGGTTTAGGCCTTGTTGATTGTTCTTTCAGAGAAAATGTGTGTATTGGGTTTTAGGGCTGAACAATGGTTCCAAGCAGCTATCTTTGTGTCTTGTCTATTTTCCCAGAGCATTGCCCAGCTGATTGCCTTGTTCTATTATTTTTAAAAGTTATTTGAAAAGTTCAGAGTTTTGGTCAAATATTTTAAGAATATGGAGATTTTTGCTCAATCCTACAAAGCTTTTGTACTAAAGCAGTGTCATTCAGAAAGGAATGCCTGTTATTTGGTTAAACCATTAATTATAAAATACTTATATGACAATCCAGGATGTTCTTTGGTCTATTTTCATTCACAAATTGTAATGAAATTTTAGAAGTATTGCTCTGTATTTTCATGGTCATTTGTTCACAGGTGTTATTTTCTAGAAAAAAGTTTGTTAATATGCATTCCTACACCTCATGTGTTTGCTTGCTTTTCAAGATTATACCTGCCCTGAAGGTTTAATTTATAAGGCGTGTGAAACTTGGGAAAATGATCAGTGTAAGAATAAGTAAGTATTTCTACCTGTCACACACTGAGGGCATGATGTGATGAACAAAGATTAATTGTTATGACACTCAGGCATTGGATACATGTGTCAAGATTGTGTTGCTGGAAAAGCACAGCAGGTCAGGCAGCATCCAAGGAGCAGGAAAATTAATGTTTCAGGCAAAAGCCTTTCATCAGGAATGACGCTGGGAACCTCAGAGGTAGAGAGATAAATGGGAGGGGGCGCATGGTTGTGGGGAAGATATCTGAAAGTGCAATAGGTGGATGGAGGTGAGGATAAAGGTGATAGGTCAGAGGGGATAGTGGAGCAGATAGGTGGGAAGGAAAATGGGTAGGTGGGACAGGTCATGAGAGACAGCAGGTTGGATCTGGGATAAGGTGGGTGGAGGGGAAATGAGGAACCTGGTGAAATCCACATTGATGCCATGGGGTTGGAGGGTTGCAAAGCTGAAGATGAGGCGTTCGTCCTCCAGGCATTGAGTGATTAAGGAGTGACGATGGAGGAGGCCTAGGGCCTCATATCCTTGGTTTCTTCCTCCAGTCGTCGAGTGATTAGGGAGTGATGGAGGAGGCCCAGGACCTGCATGTACTTGGTTTATTCCTCCAGGCATCAGGTGATTAGGGAGTGGCAATGGTTGAGGCTCAGAACCTGCATGTCCTTGAGGTAGGCCCCAAGGACATGCAGGTCCTGGACCTCCTCCATCTCCACTCCCTAACCAACTAATGCCTCGAGGAAGAAACCAAAGACATGCAGGTCCTGACCCTCCAACCCCAGGGTATCAAGGTGGATTTCACTAGTTTCCTCATTTCCCGTCACCCCACCTTATCCCAGTTCCAACCTTCCAGCTTAGCACCGCCCTTATGACCTGTCCTACCTGTCCATCTTCTTTCTCACCTATCTGCTCCAGCCTCTCTCTCCAACCTTTCATCATTACCCCCATTACCCCCACCTCCATCCACCTATCACACCCTCAGCTACCTTCTCCTCAGCCTCAGCCCCACCCCCTCCCATTTATCGCTCCACTCCCAAGGGTCCCAGCCTCAGTCCTGATGATGGGCTTATGCCTGAAACATTGTTTCTCCTGCTCCACAGATGCTGTCTGACTTGCTGTGCTTTTCCAACACCACACTCTTGACTCTAGTCTCCAGCATCTGCAGTCTTCACTTTCACCATTGGATGCATGACCAGAGTTTTCATCGCATTGTTGTGAGCTTTCAGAGCCCCATTCACCTGACAAAGGAGCAGCTCTGAAAGCTTGTGCTTCCAAATAAACCTGTTGGACTATCAGCTGGTGTTGTGTGACTTCTGAACTTTAGGAAGGGAAGTCCAGGACCCAGCAACAATGAAGAAGCAGCAAGATACTTACAAATCAGGATGGTGTGTGCCTTGGAAAGAAACCTGCAAGTGGTAGTGTTGGTGAATTTCCACTCTGCATCTTGTAGATGGCACACACTGTTGCTACTGTGCACAAGCAAGGGCGGGAGGGGGAGGGAGGCGGCGGTGAATACTGAACGTAGTGGACCAGCTAGCAAACATGCAGGCTGCTATGTCCTCAAAGATGTAAAATACCTCCATGTTGTTTGAGCTGCACTCATCCATACAAGGGCAGAATATTCCATCCAATTCCTGATTTTTGACCTGTAGATGGTAGACATTCTTTGGAAAGTCAGGAGGTGAATTGCTCACTGCAGAATTCTCGAGAAGTTATGTCCACAGGGCATTATATCCTTTGCCTCTGATCTGTTCTTGCAGCCAGTTAGTATGTCTCATCAGTGAAGTTTCTGGTCAATGGTAAAATATATCAATGATGGATCTGACTTGCAAATGTGTCTTCCCTAAAATATTTAATGAGAATTAAATTGAACAGACTATATAATTGATACTCTGGCCAAAAAAGCTGCTCCCTTTGACACTTGCAGGCATTTTGACATATGCCCCAAGTGAGGGGAACCCATGTTTTCCCACATGGGCATGGACATTATTACTTACGTGCTTTTGCATACCCAATAACAAATACTTGGGTAACTTGCGCTGCTCACCACGTTTCTCCACAATACTTTCAGTGGTGAACTGACCATCCTTGAATACAGATCACAAACAAATTGCCAGTTACTCACAACATAAGCAACGTTATTGAAGTTATGTGAACAGGATTCTGATATGTTGGCTTCATTGTTAAAAATAAACTTGATTTTCAGCACGCTGATCCCTGGCCAGAAATTATATCCTTTGTCAGAAAGCTGTTTTTGTCCAAAAGGAATGATGTTTTCTGAAAACAAGACCACATGCGTTAGCTCATGTAAGTTGTCTTCGTTTACTTAGCCATGCACCTATTTGATAAATATGAATAGAAATTAAAGCAGCTCAGATTTCATCAGCAATTTATTTAACCTGTTATTTATGGAAAAAATGTACTGATAGTATGTTTAACCTTCATTTTTGTAGGTTGCATTGACAATTCAGGAAAGCTCAGAGAAGTAAGTGTTTATTAACTGATACATTTTTTATCAGGCTTATGTTGTTTGACAAATGATGCCAGGGGCTTAATAAATTTTTGACAATCACATCACAAACAAATCTTATATCTATTTTATTGTATTGAATTTATAATCTGTCATCATCTGTTAAATACCACTATGAGGATATGGTTTATCAAATGGGCTGCAATCAAGTGGCTCATCGGCAGTTTGCACGTTATAATATTTTGGTAAAACTGTCCATTTAATACACCAGGAACTACAACAGCATCTTAAACTTATTCTGTTGATCATCCATTTTTTGTAATTAAATTCCAATTAAGACCAAAGCTTTGGCTCCATTATTCTATAAGCACAAATAGACAAGTGGTAATTAAAACTCCAATGCAAGCTCTTAAACAGAAATCCATTCAACATATCAAGATCAATCTACACCTAGATCATGCTCAATTGTATTATGACACTTTCATGTCTGGCCTTTTATATAAAGCCTCAAATTAGATGTCTAAAAAATACAGGAAAGACTGTTCTAAATTTAACTGAACAAAATCTAACCATAATAAGCTTGCCACATACATCTCACTAATAGGGAGCCTCCTGTGTTTTGTTGGTTAGATTAAAATCAGACAATGCCTCATTTCCTCTTTTTCCAAGCATCCTGCAAACTAGGTTTTCTCAACTTCATCAAAGTATGGTTATAAATTGGTTGAACATGATTTTACTTTCAAACAAAAGAAAATTGACACAGCCTGATTATTTAGGGATAAAGGGATCAAAGGTTATGGGGAAGAAATCAGGAACAACATTTTGAGTTGGATGATAAGTCATGATCATATTGAACAGCAGAGCAGGATCAAAGGGCTGAATACTCTAGTCCAGCTTCTATTTTCGATCTTTCTATATTTCTATGATTCCCTGCAATAACTTCTTTAGTAACAGCTTCCAAAAATTTCCCAACAAAGATGTTAGGTTAATTCACCCGTAGTATTCCACTTCCTGACTCTGCCTCTTTTTGATTAAACAACTTACATTTGCTACCTGATCGAGTGGCACCTTACCTGAATGTCAGACATTTTGGAAAATTAAAACCAATGCACCAATTTTCTCAGCAACCACTTCATTTCCATCAGGACCTATGCACTTATTTACTCATAGCTCCAACAATTTACTCAGTGCTACCTCTTTGATGATTCTGATTTTCCTGAGTTCATTCCTTCCATTTCCAGATTTAATGCTGTTTCTGGGAAGTGACTTATATCCTCAATAATGCAGACTGATAATAGCATACCTGTTTAAGTCATCTGTCATCTCCTTATTTTCCACTACATATGTAGTCTCATTTCTGTCGGACCAATGCTCACTCTGTTAACTTTAAATAATTGAGAGAAACCTTTACTGCCTGCTTTTAAGTTTGTTCAGTATTCTGTTGTACCTTTTTTTTCTCCTTATTAATTTTTAGCCATTCCATTCTGTTTTACTATATTCTATCCAATTTTCTGACCTGCCACCTGCTTTCTTGTACAAATTTCTACTTTTTCTTTACATGAATACAGCCTCTGTCATCAACCACAAATTGTAAAATTCAGCCAAATTTTGATTGCTGCTATCTATGACCACCGTCACTCTGAGATCAAAGTGTGCTGCATTATGTTGATTTGCTGTGCTTTGCACAGTTAAAGCAGGCAATGAGCTGATAGGTTAGGAGCTGAGGAACTGGGGGAATGAGAGCTGAGGAGGATAAGGACATTGGGATGGAGGAAGCTCTCCTGGTCCATGACCATATTCAGCTGCGTCAGGCACGAATGCCACATAGAACCTGATTAACACTCACTTCCAATAGGTGAGGTATGGGGTTCCTCTAGGTGGTCCAGTTTCTTCCCACAATTCAAAAACAAAGATGTGCAGGTTAGGTGAATTGCCCATGCTAAATTGCCCATAGTGTTCAGGGATGTGTAGGTCAGGTACATTAGTTAGGGATAAATGTAAAGTAATAGGGCTAAGGAATTTGGGTGGGTTACTCTTCAGGGAACTTGTCGGTGTGGACTTGTTGAGCCAAAGACCCTATTTCCACACTTTAAGGATTGTACCATTGAGTCAGCTACCCAAAAGAATTCATTCTGGGAAGATTTTTCTGGTTCTCCTTGTTTTTCAAAATAATTGGACAGTCAGGAGGTGAAAGTAGCAACTTGCAAAGAAAGCGACTGCTGTTTCAGAAATTACCTGCATTCCTGTGATCCCTAACAAAAACTAAGATGGTTAATACATTTGTAGATGTCTTGTTGATCACATTATTATTTGTGTGTTTCCTTCCTAGGAAGGAGAAACATGGCCTCATCCAACAAATTCATGCATTGTCTTCACATGCTCTAACTTTCAAGCTGTAATTACAGAGAGACCGTGCTCTTGTGAGGTTGGTATAGCTTTTTGTTTCTATCTACCAGGTGTCTCAATCTTGTGGGACATTGCTAAACACAGAACATTGGTTCAACTAAGATACCTAACATGGATTTATTGTAATGATCATTTTTGGATAAATGCACATGCTATTTTAAAAGAATTTGAAGCAAAGGAAGATATCCTCATATATGGATCATTTATATCATTTTTCATGTTGTTAAAAATATTTTGAAATTCATAAATCTTCATTCCGAATATATTGGATGTAAATCTCACCCAACACAAGTGAAAGGAAAATCAACACTGAGCCAGAAAGGGAAAAATTAGGATGGCTGACCAGAGCTGTTTGAAAGGATGGGTCAAGAACATTTTCAGAAGTTGGAAAGATAGATGGAAAGGCAGAGAGCTGAGAGAAGGACCAGGTGGCTGATAGTTGCAGAGTCAAGGGAAGCAAGCTGATGAATGGAGTTAAAAATGATAAAGATCACAAATGTACAAGGTCAGCTGAGGGGTTGAAGAATTGTAGATCAGTGAGGAGATGGGTGATGGTGCTTACAACAGGATATGTTGGCAACCTTTCACTGTTTAGGGTTTAAAGAATATAAAGGCAGCCAGAGAGGGAAACAAAGGAAGAAATTGAAGTTGAATTGAAGTTGTTTCAGTAGCATAAAGGATAATATATCAGTAAACAAAAACTATCATTCATTATCTCTTGGCATTTAGATTTTGGCCTGTGATTTGATTGGTACAAAATTAGTTTTGCATGATTTATTATCCATTAAATAGGAAACAGGTAAAAGATGTATAATAAATATATGGAATTGCCTGTGTACCTTTTGTTATTATTATTAGAATAAAGAATGGAATTAATTTTTCTGCTCAGTTCATAATCGTGTAAAAGGGGGGGCGGGGGGGGGGGAAGCATGAACACATTTTCCAGGAACTTGAAGCAAAACAGACTCCTATTTCAGTAGAAAATCAGATAACTGCAAATATTATAAACATTTCCAGGGTTTTGCATGATTGCTCTGTCTTTTTCATATTCAGATAACCTTCACAGCAGTAACTATATGACATTAATTTTGTTTGTTTAGAAAGAAAGTATCTGGGAGGAAGATTACTGCTCACATTGGTGTCGCAAAGAAACCCCTGGTAATCACTGACTTCTTTCCAGTAAAGCAAAGAACTGCAGAAACATGAAACACAAATAAAAACAGAAATTGTTGGAGAAAACTGACAGGTCTGGCAACAGCTTTGGAGAAGAAACAGAGAGAATGTTTTGAATCCTTCGAGCAGTTCCGACAAAGGTCACTGGTCTCAAAACATTAACTCTGTTTTTCTATCTCCACAGATGCTGCCAGACCTGTCAGTTTTCTCCAACAATTTCTGTTTTCACTTGTTTCAGAATTTTTTTCTTTTCTTGGTTGCTTATTGAACATTCTTTGCCACTTTGCGTTTAAATCAATGCTCCGATACTGACTTAATAAGAAGGAAATTGGGCTCAGACTTCTGGTATCACTTAGTGATTGACCAGAATGGTACAGACACACAGGGCAAAATTTAATGACTATTTAAGGATGATATCCTATCACCTCTGGGATTCATCCAATGATGGGTAGCAGTGTTGTTACACAGGTAACCCAAAATACAAACCTGAGGATCCCAGCGGGAGGTCGGGAGTGGAGTGTGGGGATGGGGGTGCTGTCCACACTCAGAGGTGCTTGTTGCCTATTCGAGGGATCTGGCGTCAGGAATGGGAGATGGGCACAACCACTCCCTTCCCTTTATGTCCAATTCCTACCTTTCATCCCCACAGACATCTCCCACCCCCAAAATACATAGCCCCCCTTCCCCCACCCCCCACCTCCCCCATCAGTGGCCCCACCCTGCCATTTCCATCCCACCTTCACTCTTCTTTGCTCTGGATCCCTCTTTGATGTTGGGCCTCTTGTTGATGCATTTCCAGCAGATGCCACTGCTCCCAAAGGCATTGATGGCAATGGAGAGCTGCCAGTGTCTGGTTAACCACCAACACTCAGAGTGGGTTCCATTCCCACCTTCAGCTTCTCAATCCCAGCAATTTCTGGGCACTGAGAGGGGATATCTCCAGTGTGAAAGCCAAACTCTGCTATCAGCTAATCCCTTACTGGAGGGTAATGGAGTGCCATCAGTAACCATGTTATAGTAGCCATTCTGCAAGTTAATGGTTACCCTGATCAGATGATTTTTCACAGTAAATCATACAGATTCATCAAAAGGCCTAAAGCATTTGGTCCTGGAAAATGCCCAGGTTACCTTGGAAGGGTAAGGTTTCTTGAAAAGTTTGAGCAACAGGTAAATTCAGCTGTTTAACTTTGCTATTCTGAAGTAGCAACATGAATGGAATTCACCAGTAATAGGCTGCTGCCATCAACTCAAGAAGACATTCTGCCTACCACACTAGTGGGTGACGTGGTATATGAATTTCAGTACTCATGTGATGGCTAGGGATGTAGGCCATATGTTCCAAAGATTGATGGATTGTAACAATGCTGTATCCCTTTGACAGTTTGCAATAAGCAAAGGTACTGACCATACCCTACCTGGCCATGCCTTCAGAACTTGGAATAGTGTCCAACATTAGACGTGAATTTGCAATGGAACAACATTTGCTAAACAACCCTAAGTCTATAAAGGATTATGCTGATAACTAATTTTGGATTGCCAGTCAGCTTGCTGTATGGTGCACCTGCATAGAAGCTGCATACATCAATACTAAGTGGCCTGTTCTTTTCATACAGACAGAATATATAGAGAGACTGAACCTATTGCAACTGCACATAACAGTCAATAGCCATTCTCTGGTTTATTTCTCAGAGCAATGACTTGGCCAATCAGAATCCTGCCTGACTTAAAATGTAAACAAAACTTGGTAGTTTATTGTCAGTCATCTCTAACTGGTACATTCTCCATGTCAATGACCAATCAAAAGTGAATTACTAACAAATCAACCATGTCCTCACATTCAGGATAAATGTCATTTCTACTTTTCTTGTGAATTATCTTGATGAGCACAAGACAAAAAGAATCAGGAAAATCTTTTTTCAGCAAACTCAAGTTCTGTATTACCATATAATAATAAGTAGAGATATGTCTACTCAATGATCTAATCATCTAACTTCTTACTAACTCTCTTTGAAAAAAACCGTTTAGAATTTGCTAAGTTCAATAATTTCATTTATATTCCTCTGAGTTTTAGTTTTAATTTTGCTGTTACCATTCTTTTTTCATAGACTATTGTAAAGTGTCATTTATTTCCAAAAATGTCACATCTGAAAATTCAAGCTGTTCAGCAGAAGTTACGATGACTAAATGTGAAGGAAACTGTCCTGGACGTTTTGAGTAAGTGCTGTCATGTAATATTTTTCATATAATTAAGACCCTTGGAATAGCATGGGTCTAATAAATAATGCAGACTAATACAATAATAATCAAGATTAAGGATTTACCAGGATTCACAAAGCAAAGATTGATGTAAACGAAAAGGACCATTCACCATTTTTTGAATTTGGCTTCTAGTTGTTGCATCTCTCCTATACCCATACATTATAACACTTATAACACACATTTCAGCAACTGTTCCATCCTGATCTAATTATGGCCATTACAGCCATGAATATTTACAATCTTAGTCAGTTATGTCAATGCAGCTTCTTGATCCAACTCCCTCAATTCAATGAAGTATTCCACAGTCCTGCTCAGAACTCTCTTTCTGATGCTGAAGAGCCCAATTATCAAGTTATCCTCTAAATGTTTTCTCTTAAATAACTGGGGTTTCCCTCATCCTGTCTTCAGTCTGCATACCTTCTTCTGCTTTAATAACCAGAACTGCATCAGTCCTCCAGCTTGTATATGACTGACACTCTATATAAACCTTCAGAAATAACATCTCAACATTTGAATACAACTAATGTAGCGATGTAATCCTGTGTAGTGTGCACTTTGTTCACAACACTGTTTTAATGCCATTGCCTGAGCTTCATATTCCATGTCCTTACTATCACAAGATGACTTAATTACACCACCTTATCAATGCTTGTTTCAGTCGCTACCTCAGATCCAACTCCTCACCCACTGCAACAGAAATCTCATCCACTATTTTGTTGCTTCTTGGCACAATTATTCTAGTATTCTCTATATCTTCCATTATCTGTCACCTGTTAATGCTAATCTATATGAAAATAACATTAAAATGTCCTGAGGAAGAAAGTTAACATTATATAATGTGGTTCTGCTCCCTCTTCAATTTTGGTCTACAAGTTCAGTCAGGCAAAGTAAAGCCCTCCAATGCATTGCAGGTTATTAATTTACTAAATTATTGTTATAAAATGTTCACTTTAACTTCATTTCTGATGACAATTGCATTTAGTTTTCCCAGTTATCCCAAGACACTAACTGGATCTTGAGGTACATTCAAATATAGGAATGATATTTACCTGTTTCTGGGTTTCTGGAATCTTCTCTGTGTCCAAAATAAAGGTTGAAATGATATGGGGTTGCAGACAACAGTGCACCTTGAAATTGACCTATACTGTACACAAATTAGAATCCAACACCGAAAAGTGCTATATTTAATGAAAGTGGTTGTCAAAATGTCACACAGATATATGCTGGATTTTGCCATCAATGATAACATGCCTGTCTTACTGAAGACCACTAGGAAAGCTGCCCACAAAGACCTAATATTTTCTGCAGTGCAGATCTCTCCTTTCAGAAGCCAAGTTGAGGGGCTCACTAGATATCCAGCAACAGCAATGTCATCCTGCAGGACAGACAGACAATCACATTAAAATATTCTCTCACCAAACAAAGCAAGAGCAAAAAAGAATTGAAACCTTTCACTTTTAGCATTTTTTATTAGACTGGGACATAGAGATGGGATTATGGAAGTAGATTAGAATATATAAATAAAATAGAGAATTACAGATGCTGGAGATCTGAAACAAAAACAGAAATTGCTGGAGAAATTCAGCAGGGCTGTTAGCATCTATGGGAAGAAAGCAGAGTTAACATTTTGAGTCCAGTGACTCTTCATCAGAACTGTTAGCAGCTATAAAAAAAGTGGCATTTATGCTGAAGCTTAAGTTGGGAGGAGATTGGAAGGAGAGAAGTGAGCGGACAGATGGAGATGGAGCCCTGGGAAAGAGATATATGAAAGGGTAGGTAAACAAGGAGATTATTGATAGTGGGATAGGACAGCAGGAAAGCTGAATAAGGGGTAACAAGAGCAAAGAGTAGGAGAAAAACGGGTGAGCTGTAATGAATGCACTCCATACAATGTCATAACAGACCTAGGAGATTGAGAGAATGGGTAATTGTGCTAAAAGCAACTCAGGTCATACCTGCACCGGGTGTGAAGTGGGTAATAAACATGGAAGGATGGAATGAGGCTCAAAATTTGATGTTGAGTCCTATATGATATAATAAATACATTACATTTTACTGTTTCAAAACATGCATAGTTTCTAATCATAATATATGTTCAATAAACATGAAAATATCTTTCCATAGTCAGTGAAGCTCTTTGGTAGCAATTATGAACATTGCACACTTTTGCAAATCCAGTTACACCTTATTCAACAAGATGTAGGTGTTTCAAATGTTTTTACAGCATGGCAAAGGGCTTAAAAGTGAAACCTCTCCACAGTTCATGAATTCTAATCGATTACATTCAGGGGAAACCTCAACAGTGTAACCTCTGTTTAAGCCTCAAATCATTGAGGGCAACATCTCTCTGTATGCATGTGCACACAGAAGCTGCTGATGGTTGTGAAGGAGAAAAGCGAGCGAATGCTATCAGTTTCGCTGTTATTACTGTTGCAAATTGCAAGATGTGGTTTCATTCACTACTAATCACGTTGTCAAAATGCATTGCTGATATATCACATAATGCATTCAATGTACTCTTCTCTTTGATTCCTATGTTAATTAACATACGCACATGTAGTCCCTGTCGAGTTGAAGCATTTGGACTGACATTTTCTTTTACTGCTGGCTTCTTATTTTCCAGATTTGACACTGTTACAAACACCATGATAAATGAGTGCAGCTGCTGCCAGCCTACAAATATTCAAAATATGACAGTGAACCTTGATTGTGAAGATGGAGACAGCATCCCATATACTTATGCTTATTTTACGGCATGCAAATGCATTGGCAAGACATGTAATAACCCATTCTCTGTCTAATTATTTTTGTTGTTGGGTGCAGCCTTAAGAGTGTAGCTCCATTATTTTCATTTGGATAGACACCAACACCTTTTAATATACATGGCTGGTTTGTGCTTAGGTAGAACAGACACTTGCTGCTTACAGTGCAGTCGCATAGTTCAGATGGAACATTGATTATACCAATGTACCTGCATTTTAAAAATCTATTGCTCTTCAAAGCTTAAATTAAATCAAGCTTTCCGTTCTCATCATTATGATTTTCTCTGTGTACCATTTGTCAGGAAGCAACGACCTGGTAGAAATGTTACAGAACTGCTTTTTATTAAGGTATTGTGGGATTTTGCAATATTTCTATCATATGTTATAAACCAGCCAGCTTTTGAGAAATTAAAGTCAAGAATTGCAAACAATTACTTCATCTATGAAGTCAGTTATTTCAAAATGTGATTCATTTTTAAAAACATATCGGACATAATTTCTCTGAAGCCCACCTTTAGTAGAACGTAGATTGCATTTTCCAACCATAGAAAGCATTACAAGATTAAAAATGCTAATCAAATTTCCATATCACAGCAGATCATTCAGCCCACTGCGAATGCACCAGCCCTTCAAAGAGCATCCCATCCAGACAGATCCCCCTATCCCTATAACCCCACATCCAATTGCCAAACCACCTGCTCTACATACCCCTGGATACTATGGGCATTTTAGCACGGCCTATCCATCTAACCTGCATATCTCAGACGATCGGAGGAAACTGGAGCACCCCAAGGAAACCCATGCAAACACGGGAAAAAGTGCATACACCACACAGTTACTCAAGGGTGGAATCAAATTGTGAGACAGCAATGCTAGCCACTGTGTTGCCCCAGATGGGTGAACTAATTTTTTCAGTGCATACAAATTTAAATTTTGTGATAAACACTTGACTGATAAAACTCTGGTGGCATGATGCAAGTGTAATTCTATTGTCTGTGGTTAATAATGACATCGTGTAGTAGTTCAGGGGAACAAATCAGTGAAAAGAATGGTTCAGTAATGTCGTACTGCCTTTAAGCAAACTTAGAATTTGCATGTTGATCAAACAATATAGGAAAAAGTCTGAATCATTTTCTCAAGTAAGGTAATCACAAATATTAAACTTTTAACTCCATCACAACCATATTATACCTGGGATTTTACAACAATAAAGAAGGTGGCGCTCAAAGCACCCCCAAGTCTAAAAGTTGGCATAAAAATTCTGAAGTATCGTTCTCATTTTTATGCAAGAGATATATGGCTGACAAAGATAATGCACATCTATTATTCCAACAAGTTGCCTGTGATTCTACAATGAACCAGTTGTGACAGGCCATTTTAGATTTAATAATGAGCAATGAGTCAAATTTAATTAATTCCTTAACTGTATGAAAGGCTAGCATTTATATAATACCTTCCATGACTTCAGGCCAAACCAAAGTGTTCTGGCAGATCTTGCAAGCATTTTTGAAGTATAGTCATTGTTATAACAGGAAACATAACAACTACAAGCTTTCTGGATGAAGCAATTAGATAATAATCAAATAATTTGTTTCAAAGTCATGCTAGCTAGAGGACAAATATTTGTCAGGCCATAAGGAGAACTCCCCTGCATTTCTTAGGCAATTGCTATGGGATCTTTACATGCATTTTAGAGGGTAGAGAGGATGGATGCTTGGGTTTAATATCTCATGTGAAAGGCAACAGGCCCCTTGCCTACACCCCAACTCCCTAGACCCATCACACATCACAGAGAGTACTGTCTCATCATCACCTTAAAGGGTCAGCCTAGATTTTATGCTCAAGTCTATGGAGTAGCAAATGTGCTCCACTGAGCTACAGCTGAAACACATAATAGTGTCTTCATAATCCCAATTATTTTAGGATTGTTTCTTTAAATCTTGCTTACACAGCCAAACAATGAGTTCCTCAATTAATACATCTTTTGGAATCAGGTATAGTTGATAATTTTATTCTCTTTGTGGGAATTAATGCCATTAGAGCAAGTGACTTGCACACTTTAACACTGCAATAATAAAAGTTAAAACTTAACTTCTGATAGATACTGATGTTTATCATTTTTAAACATAAACTTTGCATTTTATTTGATTAAACAATGACCATATGAAGTGGTAGATAGAGCATTTTAAGAATTCTATTGTAGCTGATTTCTGAAAGAGTATGGACACTGGGTGAATTAATGAATTTCACACACTTTTTCTTCAATTGCTACAATCATTGCTGTTAGATATGATTTGGAAATGCTGGTGTTGGACTGGGGTGCACAAAGTTAAAAATCACACAACACCAGGTTATAGTGAAAGCACCTGATGAAGGAGCAGCACTCCGACAGCTATTGCTTCCAATTAAACCTGCTGGACTATAACCTAGTGTTGTGAGATTTTTAACTTTGCTGTTAGATAGTAAGAGCTGAAAATGTGTTGCTGAAAAAGCGCAGCAGGTCAGGCAGCATCCAAGGAGCAGGAGAATCGACGTTTCGGGCATGAGCCAGTAAGACAAACACCTTATAAAATTTTGAATACACAGACAAAACTGTACATTGAGCGTTGAGCAGGAAACTTTACTAAAGCAGACAGAGCAAACAATTCACCCAAACAAAAAACCAAAAGAACCGCCAATGCTGGAAATGAGAAACAAAAACACAAATTGCTGCACAAACTCAGCAGATCTAGCAGCATCAGTGAAGAAAAATCGGAGTTTTGGATCCAGTGACTCTTCTTCAGAACAGAACTGCAAACAAGTTCTTGAATGTAGCACATACGAGCTTTGTGTTAGCCTATGCAGGCAGTAATATGATGGACTCCATATGATGTATATGCATCTGCAAAAATCTGAACAGATTAAATACTTGATTGAATTTAATTTGCTCCGCTTACTATAAAGATGTTATGAGGACTTGGTGGGAGAATAAATTAGGACCTCTTGAAGAACAGACTGCAAATGGTGGACCAATTTGTATGGGGAAGCTTGCAGATTTTGTCCCTGTGCCTTAAACTTTCACAACAGATAGTTCAGAAAGGTTGGTGCTTTTATCAAGAAATTTGACATACACAGGGATGGCGTCACCTCCTCTGCCAGCCTCCGGGTCCTCTTTGTGCAGACCACCCCATCCACTAGGACTTCCAAGTTTCGTGTCGAAAATATGTGGAACCATTTTCCCTTTCTGACAGAATGGAGGTAGGCAGTCAAAGTAAATAATCAGAGACCGTATTAAATGATTTTCCTGGCTCTTCAACATTTTGCCTGTGATGATGCATTCTCTATCCCCACTTTCCCTGTTAACTTTGATGGCTGACAGTTTAAACAAACATGGCTATGGATTTAGGAGATTGCCACATTGGCATGAGTGAAGTCATAATTCAGAAAGAAGCTCCTTCAATGAGCAAAACAGCTTGTAAATGCCAGTGCTCATCCCAGCTCTACAGCGGTCTTTTAAATGTGACATGACGGCCAGGTTTGCCAATCTGCTGGAGACTATTGAATGAATAGCCAGTTCTTCCAGGAACATCTGGTCATAGCATGGGGCTAGAATTGCATGAGAGGGACACCATAGGAGTGGGGAAGATATTTAAATGAGGTGAGTCCAGTAAAATATCGGGACAAAATAAAAGTGAGATTCAGCCCCAGGTTTTTAACATCTTTTCATAATTAAATGAACTTTAGCCTCACAACTCTCCCCTACTCGAGTATCTCTTCTGTTTTCAGTGGTGAAACCAAGGTAATCTGACCAGAACACTACACAGTTTCAGCAGAAGATCTTTGGCCATGTATTTAGTCCTGATTTCGCCATATAATTCAACATCATTTGCTTCATTGATTATTGTGCCTGTAGAGCTGAACCCCTGTCACCATTCCAATTGTACAGTTTGCACATTAAGTGTTTAAACAATATAAAACACCGCTGCCTAACTTCGTCTGCGCTGTCCTGCTCACGTCCAGACCACTCATGTCAAAGTAGCAATCTCACAAACATATAGGCGCTTTTTTAACTGTCAGCAAATACAGTTAATAGGGCAAGTGAAGATAGACGCTGCTTCACCACAAGCAAAATCCTGAAGAGTCAGGAAAATCATTTAATAGAGTTTCTGATTATTTAATTTGGTCACCTACCTCCATTCGTCAGTTAGCCTCTCCACATTTGGTGGGGACAACTGTCCCTATCTCCCCGTGGCTCAGTAAATCCCTTCCCTCTCTACAATACTATGTGCCTTATTTTTACCTGCACACCTCTTGTAGAGCATCTTAAGATATCCCACTTTCAAACATTCATAACATGATGCAGAGCGTTCCCTCTATTAATACAAGATCTCCACAGATTTCCACCAACATTGGCCAGCTGTAAATGACCTGTTATAAGTCTTGGTTGATAAAGTCTCTTTCTGTTTTACCAATATCATTCCAGCTTACCAATGTCCACATTTTATTTTGATGCATTAGATAGTAAGGTTTGGGCGTTGTGGCATTCTCAGTGAAAACTTCATTCATATAACGTGTTTAAAATATAAAATATCCTGAGGCATTTTAATTGAAAAGTTGTAAGGAGAATAGAAACACTGGTTGGCATTTAATGGAGACCATAAGGTGTTTCCCCACTGGCTAAAGAGTTGTCTGCCAAATTAAAAGCAGGCACTTAAACTGGGATCAAGAACCCCATGAGCAGAAATCTCAATCAGATGCCAGTATGAGTGGAACAGCAGTGGTGCCAGGCAAGCAGTGCCTGCAGTTTGGTACAACATGGTCATGAACAAGACCATGCAGGCACTGGTAAGAGGTTGGCAGTAAGGGTTGCTCTGACCATCATCTTTGCAATGCCAGGTTTCCCGATTAGGCCTTTGAACAAACCCAACCACCACATTCCCTCTCCCCGGCCACCCACCCCCACCACCCCCGCTGAGGCCTGTAAGGAAGCTGGCACAGGCTTGCCCATCGTGCATTTTGCATGGCAAGACCTGACCAGTTGCCGGGCTACAACCAGCTGCAACAGGATGAGGCCCTGAAGTGAGCATTAGCTGTTGCCATGGGGAGTGGGGGTTTCCTTGATGATGGAGCAAAGAGGCCAACCACCATGAACATAATCAGGGCGGAACAAAACCAGGAGTGGCTGAAAAAGCTCACCAGGTCTGACAGCACCTGTGGTGAGAGATTGGAGTTAACGTTTCATGTCAAGTGACCCTTCCTCAGAACTCATTCGACCCAAAGTGTCAACTCTGATTACTCGTCAAAGATGCTGCAAGAGCACCTCGAGCTTTCCCGGCTATTTTCTGTTTTGCTTTCTGATTTGCAGCAACTGCGTTTTTTTCCCGAGATTTAGTCAAGGAGCAGATAGCTAAGTGGTGGTGCTCACTCCTCAACTCCAACTCCACCAACCTCCTTCTTGTTTCATTGCATCTCCCACCAGCAAACTCAGCAAAGAGCGACCGAAATTCTGAATATCAAAATGCAATCTAAAACAATTTTTTTTTCAAATGAAGGAAAGGATAGATGCGTGTGGGGATTGACAGCAGCTTAGGAGGAGGCAGCAGACACAGGGTGGGGTAAAACCTCTGAAGGTTAGACGAGGATTTAAAGGTTAACAAGCTGGGAGTCAAAATGGGTTGGAGACTGGGAATGCTCAACAGGCAAACCTACATCGTCTTGGTCATGGGAGAAGTTGGGATTTGAAACACATCTCTTGAGTTGAACAGCCTGCCAATACTGCACGCTGTTTTATTGAACCCAAATGAGAGGTCAGGGGGAGGAAGAGCAAACACACTGTTTAGTTATTTACAATCAAATATGCTTGTCAGGAATTATGACCATGGAGGGGAAGCCAACTTTGAAGAAAAACATTTGAACTCAGATTAGTAAAGATGTCTACTATGAGAGATAGGAGAGGAGTTAATATCTAATTTAACTTTCGAGAAATAAACTACCAAAAATCATTGAGGTGTCTAGTCTGAACTAGCAAATGGTATGCAAACTTTAAAATAGATGATAAACATTTATAAGGCAGATGCTAAAAATTGCTAATTGTTAATCTTCTTCACCTGTCTAGACATTATCAATAAAGATGGCAAAGTAAATACACACCAGGAATACGATACACTAGCAAATATATTAAAACTGTTTATAGAGCAGAAGAACAGCAATGTGAGCAAAAGGTTTCTTGAGGACAGGTTTTGTTTGATCAACAAGCTTTTGCAATTATTGCTGGCACTGAAACTGCGTCTGCTGCAGAAATACTAGATTTCACAAACACTGTATTGCTCCCAGAATAAATATTATGCATATCAATCACTAATTTTAACCGATAGTTTTAAATGAGGTCAACTTATTGTCAGCAGCAAGGAAAAAACAGAAAAGAACAAAACGGGACGTTGACTATAATTTCTGTAAATTTAACATATGAGATAATTTGCCAAAAAATTGGTTATTTTAACTTACTCACTCTATTTCCTTCAGTTTTTAAATTAATCGTAAGAGATTACAAATCACAAATCTTTAGCTTGGACTTGGACTTAGAAATACTGGAGAAACTCAGCAAATCTGGAAACTTTGGTGGAGAGACAGTAGAGTTAATGTTTTGGGTCGAGTTATGAAGAAAGGTCACTAGACATAGTCTTGACTCTACTTTCTGCCAGACCTGCTGAACTTCTCCGGCAATTTCTGTTTGTGCTTCATAATGCCAGTATCTGCAGTTCTTTGATTTTGCTTTCAATTATTTACCTTCTCTTTTAGAGTTATGATGGCCATCATCAGAATTAGCATGATAGCAAGAAATTAATTTGGATCCATATGGGTATGGTTAAGAAATAAAAAGGGGAAAAACACACTGCTAGAATTAGTCTTCAGCTCCTTTTATGTCAATATGGTGGGACAGGGAATAAATCAAGACATAATGGCAGCATGCAAAGAAGACACTACATTACTTTAATCTTCATGTAGATTGGAATAGTTAGATTGGCAGAGGAAGAAATGTGACCAGACCTGGCTGGAATGGACTGGGCAAGGAGCGTGCAGCAAATAGGGTGGAGGAATAATGGTTTAAGAAAATAGCTAAAGAGTGAGAAAGAAGGATATCAGAAAGGGAATACTCAAATCATGCTTAACCAGGAAAATTAAGGATAGCATAAAATTGAAAGGAAACATATTATATGGCAAAGATTGGTAATAAGACAGTAGATTGGGAAAATTTTAAAAACCAACAAAGAGTGATTGAAAAATAATAATGGAAATAAAGTCTTTGAATATAAACTTGCAAATAAAAGCAGGATGGACATCAAGAGCTTCTTTCAATATATAAAATGAAGGGAGAAGTCAAAGTAAACTCAGATTTCTGAGAGAATGAAGCTGAGAGAACAATGGGGAACCAGGAAATGACACAGTACTTGAAGAAATATTTTGCATCCAGTTTACAATGGCATTCCAAAATTACTAAATATTCAAGGGGAAAAAGGAGGAGAAGAATTAAATACAATGCCTATCAATATCGAAAAAGTGCTAGGAAAACTAATGGGGCTAAAACCTGAACTTAGTAAAATTCACCTGAGGATATTTAAAGAAGTAAGTATGGAAGTATTTGATGCACCAGATCTTCCAAGACTCTTTAGATGCTGTAAATGTCTTAGAGGTTAGAAGAACTGCAAATGTAACACCTTCATTGGAAAAAAAGAGAAAGGAGACAAGAAGAGATAGCAGTTTTTGAGATTTGTAGCTCAGGCTGATGGTATGTATGTAAGTTAGCTCACTGAGCTGGAAGGTTTGTTTTCAGACATCTCATCACCATGACTCAGTAACATCATCAGTGAGAGTCTCTGGTGAAACGCTGGTGGTATGTCCTGCCTCTCTATTTATAGGTCTTGGTTTCTAGTCATAGAGATGTACAGCATGGAAACAGACCCTTCGGTCCAATCCGTCCATGCCAACCAGATATCCCAACCCAATCTCGTCCCACCTGCTGGCACCCGGCCAATTCCCTCCAAACCCTTCCTATTCATATACCCATCCAAATGCCTCTTACATGTTGCAGTTGTACCAGCCTCCACCACATCCTCTGGCAGCTCATTCCATATACGTACCACCCTCTGCATGAAAAAGTTGCCCCTTAGGTTTCTTTAATATCTTTCCCCTCTCACCCTAGACCTATGCCCTCTAGTTCTGACCTCCCACCTCCTGTACTCAAAACTCTGACCAATAAAGGAAAGCATACCAAATGCCTTCTTCACTATCCTATCTACCTGCGACTCCCCTTTCAACGAGCTATGAACCTGCACTCCAAGATTTGCTTTCCCAAAATGCAGCACCTCACATTTATTTGAATTAAACTCCGTCTGCCACTTCTCAGCCCATTGGCCCATCTAGTCAAGATCCTGTTGTAATCTGAGGTAACCCTCTTCGCTGTCCTCTACACCTCCAATTTTGGTGTCATCTGCAAACTTACTAACTGTACCTGTTATGCTCGCATCCAAATCATTCATGTACATGACAAAACGTAGAGGGCCCAGCACCGATCCTTGTGGCACTCCACTGGTCACAGGCCTCCAGTCGGAAAAACAACCCTCCACCACCACCCTCTGTCTTCTATCTTTGAGCCAGTTCCATATTCAAATGGCTAGTTCTCCCTGTATTCCATGAGATCTAACCTTGCTGATCAGTCTCCCATGGGGAACCTTGTTGAACACCTTACTGAAGTCCATATAAATCACATCTACTGCTCTGCCCTCATCAATCTTCTTTGTTACTTCATCAAAAAACTCAATCAAGTTTGCGAGATGTGATTTCCCATGCACAAAGCCATGTTGACTATCCTGAATCAGTCCTTGCCTTTCCAAATACATGCACATCCTGTCCCTCAGGATTCCCTCCAACAACTTGCCCACCACCAAGGTCAGGCTCACTGGTCTATAGTTCCCTGGCTTGTCCTTACCACCCTTCTTAAACAGTGGCACCACGTTTGCCAAGGTGGGTGATGTCTTGTCAGTCAGCTAGACAGCTGTTATTGACAGAAGGTTAATCTATTACAAAAATATAACAGGAGACCATTTAGAAATACATGACTTCAAGCCTGACAAATTGATTAGAATTCCATGAGGAGCTAACAAGCAGGATATATAAAAGGGAAACAGTGTATTTTGATCTGCAAAAGGCAATTTATAAAGTACCATATAGTAGACATAATAAGAGCACAGGGTGTTGGAGGTAGTATATTAGCATAGATAGAGGATTGGTAAACAAATCAAAGACAGATTTGGGATAAGGGATGTATTTTCAGGATGACAAGCTGTGACTAATGGAGTCTCACAGGGATCACTGCTTGAGCCACTATTAATGACATGGATGAGAAAACTGAATGCATTGTGGCTATGTTTGCAGATGATACAAAAATAAGTGACAAGGCAAGTGCTGTCGATAATAATGATTCTGTACAGGGATATAGACAGGTTAAGCAAATGAGAAAAGTCTTGGTAGATGGAATATATTGTGAGAAAATGTGAATTTATGTACTTTATTAGGAAGAATAGAGGAGCGGAATACCATTTAAGTGAGGAAAAGAGTGCAGAAAGCTACAGCACAGAGATTTGGGAGTCCTTGTATAGAAATCATACAAAGCTAACACACCATTTCAACATGTACTAGGGAAGGCAAATGAAACATTGAGCTTTATTTCAATGGGAATGGAATAGAAAAAACGGTGGCACAGTGGTTAGCACTGCTGCCTCACAGCGCCAGGGACCTGGGTTCAATTCCCGCCTCAGGTGACTGACTGTGTGGAGTTTGCACGTTCTCCCTGTGTCTGCGTGGGTTTCCTCCGGGTGCTCCGGTTTCCTCCCACAGTCCAAAGATGTGCGGGTCAGGTGAATTGGCCATGCTAAATTGCCCATAGTGTTAGGTAAGGGGTATATGTAGGGGTATGGGTGGGTTGCGCTTCGGCGGGTCGGTGTGGACTTGTTGGGCCGAAGGGCCTGTTTCCACACTGTAAGTAATCTAATCTAAAAAAAAAGTAAGGAGGCCTGAGAATAATGGTCACAGGTGTTGAGATGTTAACTCTGCTTTCTGTCCAGAAATGCTGAGAGAAAGTGAGGACGGCAGATGCTGGAGAGTCAGTCAAAAAGTGTGGTGCTGGAAAAGCACAGCAAGTCAGGCAGCATCTGAGGAGCAGGAGAGTTGATGTTTCAGGCATAAGTCCTTCTGGCTTACGCCCAAAATGTCAACTCTCCTGCTTCTTGAATGCTGCCTGACCTGCTGTGCTTTTCCAGGGCCACACTTTGACTCTCCAGAGATGCTGTCAGACCTGCTGAGTTTCTCCAGAAATTTCCATTTTTGTTTGCTTCACATCTCCATCATCTACAATTCACTGCTTTATATTAATATCAGGCGCTAGTCAGGCCACACTTGAGATACTGTGAACAGTTTTAGTCACCTTATTTAAGGAAATATACTTTGGCATTGGGTACGATGGTGGTTTGATTCTGGATATGGAACGATGGTGTCAGGTTGGTAAAACAAATAGAGGCAGGACTTATACAAGTAAGGGAAGGGCCTTGGGTATTATTGTAGAACAGGGGAACTTGAGGGTTCAGGTACATAGTTCTTTGAAGTTTGCATCCAGGTAGTCAGGACGGTGAAAGCTTTTCAATACTCTAAATTTTCCTGAGTAACTATTCACTTTAAATAAATTAAGAAACATCTCAGAATTATCCAATTTTAAGGGACTTCAATGAAAATTGCCAATCAAAATTTTCATTTTCTTGGGAAACTCTCTTAGTCATCTGCATCGTGATGTCAGCAAGCTGCTGTTGTGCACGTCCAATATACCCTGCAGCAACAACTGTGGGTATCGTCAGTCCAAATGTGCATTCATACCCTAAAGAATGACCTGTGGCACTTCTCACATTAAGAAAGAGGATTCACTTGTTTTACACAGACAGAACATTACACAGCTCTTTAGCCAAGTATGTGCTGTTACGTGCCTCCTAAAAGGTTATAAGTTCAACTGCTTTAAGTAAATACCGTAAAAGTTCATACCGAGAAAGTTCATCCCGAAAAAGTCCATACAAAATTGCTGAGACTGTATTCTAGATAAGTGCCAATGTTTGTTATACAAAGTATACAGACCCAACTATTTGTATTAGCCAGTGAAAGATATTTGAACTGTAATGGGTATGTATATCTAATTTTTCATAAACAAAAGGCATTGGTCATTTCCAATAGACTTTAAAAGGGTACATGCTTCTGGAATGGACAAACACAGGGCAGATGAAACGCTGTGCAGCAAAGTGTGAAGTGCTCTGCATTGGTAGGTAAATGAGGCAATGTAAAGTAAATGGCATCATTCTGAAGAGTTTGCAAAAACCAAGAGACTTAGGTAAATGCACACAAATCACAAAAGTTGGCAACACAGATTGAAATGAGGTTCTGATGAATCTTTATGGATCAAGAAGTGCAATGATTGGTTAAGAACTGGAATGGCTCGAAAGGATGTAAACAGATACAATTGGAGTTTAAAAAGGGAATTTGGATAAAAAGTCTAAAAAAAAATTGCAAGTTTATGAGGAAAAGACAGGGACATGGGACTAGCTGATTTGCCCTTGCAGGACAGAAACTTGAAAGTGAAAGTTATTTCAAACTAAACAAAAGCTAAGTACAACTTTATAAAGATAAACAATTAAAGTGCAATTTTAAAATGACCAGACACATATATTCCAATTACGTCAGCATTAGGAAACACCTAGACAACATTCAGGCTTGGATTAATAAATGATGAGCAATATTCACACATTACAAACCCCAGACAATGGTCATTTCCAATAAGCGGCCATTCCCTCTGGGACTTCCTAATCCAATCTTCAATGACCACCAACACCACGCCCCATTCCCAAGCCACCTTCCCATGTAACCGCAGAAATTGCAACACCTGCCCCTTCACCTCCTTCTTGCTCACCATCCAACAGCCTAAACAGTCTATCCAGGTGAAGCAACATTTCACCTGTACCACCTCCAATGTTGTGCATTGTATTCGCTGCACCCAATGTGACCTACTCTACATTGGAGAAACCAAACATAGACTGGGTGACCACTCTGCAGAGCACCTCCAGTCCACACACAAGCATGACCCCGACCCTCCCATAGCCGGTCCTTTTAACCCAGCATCCTGCTAGCATGCCCACGTATCTGTCCTCAGCATGCTGCAGTGTTCGAGTGAATCACAGCACAAACTAGGAACAGCACATTTTCAGACTCAGCACTTTATAGCCTTCTGAAATTAATATTGAGTTCAACACCTTCACATTGTGAACCCATTTCTTTCTTTTAGCTTTATTTGTTAGATTCTCTGTCACCATGTCCTCTTTCCCCTCTCCCCACTCCAGTGAGACTATCTGCTCTTTCCAGTTTGTCAGTTGGACACACCATTGTTCTACCATTCTCACATTCTGATCACTTAATCTGCTCTATCAGCACCCTTTCTCTCCCAGGACTTCAACCCCACACTATTGCATAAATGCTGCCTCATCCACACCTCACATTATCTCTGATGAAGTCATCTAGACTTGTAATATTAACTTGCTCTCTCTCCATGACTGCTGCCTAACCCACTGTGTTCTTCAGCATTTTTTGTTTCAGTCAAGAGAGAATCGAACTACTGCTGAATTTCTCACTCTCAACATCTTAGGGTTTGCTATTGATTTGAATCTGAACTTGATGTGGACAGTGTCTACAGGAGAAAATCAGATGTTATAAATTACCTTCTGTCTTCCAAAACGAGCTGCAAGAGCAACCTTGATGGAATACACTTCACCGGTCTGGATGAGTACAGATCCAGCAACACTCCAAACTTAACACCATCCAGACAAAGGAGAAAGTGAGGACTGCAGATGCTGGAGATCAGAGCTTAAAAATGTGTTGCTGGAAAAGCGCAGCAGGTCAGGCAGCATCAAAGTAGCAGGAGAATCAACGTTTCGGGCATAAGCCCTTCTTTGATGCTGCCTGACTTACTGCGCTTTTCCAGCAACACATTTTTAAGCACCATTCAGACAAAGCAACTTACTTAATTGGCATCCCATCCACTTCCTTAAACATTAACCTTGTCTAATACCAGCACACAGGAGCAGCAATGGCCCTCATCTGTAAAGTATATGCAGAAACTCTGGAAAGCTTCCTTCAACAGTACCTTCCAAAACTGAAACCTCTATCGCCTAGGTGATGAAACAACTAATCAGAAACAAAAACAGAAGTTACTGGAACAATTTGGTGGAACCATTCTGAAGGAGGGTCATTGAACCCCAAACGTCTGTTTTCTCTTCACATATGCTGCCAGACCTACTGAATTTTTCCAGCAATTTGTTTTTGTTTTCCAGCATCTGCATTTGTTTTTTTTAAAATTGAACACCAAACTTGATACTGTCCAATGGGGGTAGTAACATACTACTGATATGGTAGCATGTTTGCCTCCGATGTTTGAGAATTCAAGACCCCTGTAGGACCTGAGCATAAAAGTCAAATTTACAGTTGAAGTGAATTGAATTGAATTGATTGTTATGTGTACCGAGGCACAGTGAAAAGCTTCATCTTCCGCGAACTACAGGCAGATCACAGAGTTAAGTAGCATAGATAAGTAAATAATAGATATGCCATTAAGTTTAAAGGGTGTAGAACAATTGTAGGAAATAGGAAACCGAGATCTGCATGCAGGAGCTTGCAAGAAATCGACCACACCTGGTGCCATCTTGCTTTGCTCTGTTTACCACTAGTTGGCACAATTTGTTGGATGGGATATTAATAAGACTACATGGTATTAGGTGCAGTATATTTGCATGAATTAAGGAGAGGCTGCCTAACGAAAAAACAGAGAGTTAGGATAACTGGGGACATTTTCAGGACGGCAACCTGTAACTAGTGAAGCGCCATAGGAATTAGTGCTGTGACCATGATTATTTGAATATATATTACTGATTTGGTTGAGGAAATTTCATGTACTATAGCCAAGTTAGCAGATGATGAATTTAGGTGAAAAGGCAAGTGGTGATGTTGACCCAAAGAGTCTACAGATGGATGTGGACGGGTTAAGCAAATGGGCAAAAACTTGGCAGATGGAATGCAATGTGGAAAAATGTGATCATACATTTTGGCAGAGAGAATACAGAAAGTGAATAATATTTAAATAGTGAAAACTTTCAGAAAACTATGGAACAATGGGGATTTGGTCTCCTCATCCATGAATCACAAAAAAACTTGCAGAAAAAAAAAGATGGTTGGCCTTTATTGGAAAGGTAACCAGAGTATAAAAGTAGGGAAGTTTGCTAAATACTGTGCTGGAATACGATGACCAGTTTTGGGACCCTTATCTAAGGAAAGATATAGCGACATTGCAAACAACCAAAAGTTGAACCCGAGTGACTGTCTAACAAGAGACTGTATTTTGAGGAGAGATTGTGTATATTGAGTCTATACAGTTGGAATTGAAAGAATGAGAAGCATCATTATTGAAACATACAAATTTCCTAGGAGTCTTGACAGGCTAGTTGTGGAAAAATTGTTTCCCCTTCTGGGAATGCTTAGGACCAGAGGGCATAATTTCAGAATAAGAGCTTATACATTTCAGACGCAGGTGAGGAGGATTTTCTTTTCTTTGAAAAGCTGGAGAATCTGTAGGTATTATTTTATCCCAGAGGGCTGTTGAGTGATTTTTTTAGTATATTCAAGGTTGATATAAACATATTTTTAAGCAGTAAGGGAATCAAACATTATGGGGGAAAGGCAAGATGGTGGATTTGAGGATTATCTGATTGGTCTTGATCTCATTGAAATGCAGAGCAGATTCAATAAGCTGAATGGCCTATTTCTGCTGCTACATCTTATGATCTTAGACCAACTAAAAAACAGCTCGTAATATCAAGAGCTCAACAAGAAAACTGAAAACCCAAAATACAACTATTCAACAATCAGCTCATGCATCTATGTATGGCACAAAGTACATCTCCTTGTTATATGCCTGAAAAGTCGATTTCTCCTGCTCCTCAAATGCTGCCTGATCAGCTGTTTTTCTGACTCTGATCTCCAGCATCTGCAGTCCTCACTTTCTCCTCCTCGTTATATGAACACGTTCAAAAATAGTAAGAAGTTCAATCACCTCCAGAAATAAAAAAAACACTATTACAAAAGGTTGCAATTCAAATGCGTTTATTCTTGGATCAATATGACAGGGTTCTTGTGATTTAGATCCACAGCAAGATACCCTTGACCAACATCATCCTGAAACTGTGTACTGTACATATAGCTCAAAATCATGTATATTCAAGAGATTTTTCACAGTTCATGATTATCTGCAAACTTAACAGCAATTTTTGAGAACCTAAATTTACAGAAATTGCTAAACCAGCCAGAAAGTGCTGTAACAAATCACATCGAGTCTATCACTGACTTGTTGTAAATTATCACAAAGCACCAGTTCACCTTACTGCACCCCCCCCCCCTCCGCCCAAACCAGTATTTAAACTATCAATGTCTCAAAGGTAAATCTTCTGTAACAATTAACAAGTGTGTTCCCAACTTTATTGTATTCTCTAGGCAAGAAATGTATAGCATTTTTAAATTCCAAACATTAAACTGTGGCTTTCTTTTTCCAAAAAAAAAGCCACAGAAACACAAATGGGACATGTATATAATAGTTATTCATACTTAGATTTGGAACCGAATTTCAGACCAATTAGGAGGCATGCAATCTGCATGGGTTCTGCCTTTTACTTAGAAGACAGCTTCGTGTAGCTCTTGACTGTCTGGCAAATACACCATTCGTTGGTTTCAAAGCATCATCTTTATCTGCAGGAAGCAATATTGAATGTACCATCTCTGTTACTGCCAGGAAAGTAGTGAAAAGTGTCAAAAGTGCTCCAAACATGTATAACTTGACAACTTTTGAATTTGGTCTCTGGCCTTCAATAATCGCTTTGATCAAATTTATCCAGATAGGACGGACACCCTTCATCATGTTTATATAATCCAAGATTGATTTGATGATTTAGTTCTTCAGAGGTATATAAAGATCTACAAACATAAATTAATTAATTAATTCATCCAGTGTTGAAACTGCATTAGCAAACAATAACTTCAACATTTGTGCACAGTGTTTTCAGTTTTTTTTAAGATTAGATTCGATTCCCTACAGTGTGGAAACAGGCCCTTCGGCCCGACAAGTTCACACCGACCCTCCGAAGAGCAATCCACCCAGACCCATTCCCCTAAATTTTACCTCTGCACCTAACACTACAGGCAATTTAGTATGGCCAATTCACCTAGCCTGCACATCATTGGACAGTGGGTTAAATGCAAATCTTTGAAATCTGGTGCAGAGGATATATAGACCCCAAGACTTCTTTAAAAAAAATATTTTATTCCACATCCTTTGACCAAATGTTTCACCACGCTCAAATAGCAACTCTGCTCGGTTATCTTAGTAACACTTCTCACTTTGAGCTCAATCATTTAATTTTACAGTACAGATGGAGTATATTCGGCTTTTCCTATTTCTACTGGCAATCACCAAGATTCTTCAGGCAGCAGGGAAACTAGCTGCCAGTGAATATTAGAAAATTATAAGTTTTCACTAGTAAGAGAATTAAAATACGTGATGAGGGCGAGATAAATCTTCATTTCAAACCGGTGTCCTAAATGGGATGTGGAGCCACGGAACTGTAAAAGGCAGCCGCTGTATGAGAATGAGTAATTTAGCCTGAAGTAAGATGGGTTACTCTCCATGCTTTAATTAAAAAAGATTCTCTCAAACCATGAAATACTCACCGAAACCAGGAGACACATAAACGCATTCAGGCAAAGGTTAAGTCAGGGACAACAGTGAACGGTGTCAGTTTGGAAGGAGAAGCTGTTCGTCTCTTGGAGTCATGCCGACCCTTAAAAAGCTGCAGCGCTGCACCGGACTGCGGGCCCAGCGCCCAGCCAGAAGCCAAGCACAGGCAAATAGGACCCGAGCACCTCCGGCAATACACTCCTCATTCGTGCTGACTTCGCCGGGAAGGAGTCACACCGGCAGCTCCTCACCAATCACAGGCCACTATCAGCCTGGTCTCCATCATCTTCTGTCACCAATGCGGATTCCTGGCCAATCAGATCTCTTCTGCATTGTGACGTTCGTAACCACGCCCCCCGAATGTATCCCTTGGCCGTGCATCCCATTCACAGTTTGTGTGGCAACAGGTAGCATTCAGAATAAAATAAATAACAGTAGATGCTGAAAACTTGAAACAAAACAACAAACTGCTGGAGAGGCTGAGCAAGTCTGAAGCAGGGTGACTGAACTCGTAACGTTACCTGCTGAGTTTTTCCAGCAATTGTTAGAGTCTTAGCGCGGAAATAGAATCTTCGGTCCAATTCGTCCATGCCGATCCTATATCCTAAATTAACCTCGTCCCATTTGCCCCATGTCCCTCTAAACCCTTCCTCTTAATATACCCATGAAGATGCCTTTTAAATGTTCTAAGTGTACCAGCCTCCACCACTTCCTCTGGCAGCTCATTCCATACAATCTTGTTTGAGGTATCACTGTGACAGTCAACTCTTATAAATTGGAGATGCCTTGGACTGGGGTGGACAAAGTTAAAAATCACACAACACCAGGTTATAGTCCAGCAGGTTAGTGTGCTTTCAATTAAACCTGTTGGACTATAATCTGGTGTTGTGTGTGTTTTTTAACTCTTACAAAGACTACTTGTGCGTCAGGTGGACCCACTTTATCAATACACTTAGAAGGCTCTTGCAGGAACACATTCAGGTTATTTGACCTAATTTTTTTTTGTTGTACATTGTGCATTGTCAGTCGCCTAATTATACCTTTGAAGATCTGTCCCTTGCTCTGTTCTACGGTGTTCTTTCCACACAATGGCCATGCTGCTACCATCACTGAATTCCCCCACTGTCAACATCCTGGAGATTACCTCTGACCAAAAACTAACTCAATATAAATTCTCAATCAACGGTTACAAGGAAACTGCAGGGAAGTGAGGAGTGGACATGAGGAGTGTTGGATCAGCCATGAGCCTTTTGAATGGCAAAGCAGGTTCAAGAGGCCAAACAGCCAAGAATATACCTCTTTCTGACAGTAAAAAATGATCCAATGCAGCAATAAGATATCTTGTCATTCTCATTGACTTGGGAAGATGCACAGGAAGTCAGTGTTAGAGGAATGAAGAATTATTTGATGGAGGAATAGGTCCAGAGAAGATTATGACAACAGGATAAGTGTGTTAGTTGCAGGTAAGAATTTTCTTACATGTTTTCAAAGGCTCGATCCAGTGTTCAAATTCACATTTGAAATGGAATAATGAGTTTCTTTTCATTGGTGTTGTAGTTGATAAATTGGTAGGGAGCTCTCTGCCACTGGTAACTGTAAACCTACCTTCTGGGGTCAGTGTACATGTTGGCCTTATTGACAACTCCATCAAAAGGCAAGTGGACCAATTTCCAATTCACTGCTGACTTGTGACTTGTCAATGGTGGACAGGGTTTGTGGGGTCAGGAGGTGTCTTAATCACTGCAGCATTCCCTCTGGTTTGCTCTTGCAATTACAGTATTTATATGGCTAGTCCAACAACTCCATGATGTTGATAGTGGGGGAATTCAGTGATGGTAATTCCATTGAATGAAGGGGTGGCACGGTAGCTCAGTGGTTAGCACTGCTGCCTCACAGTGCCAGGGACTTGGGTTTGGTTCCAGCCTCGGGTGACTGTCTCTGTGGAGTTTGCACATTCTCCCCGTGTCTGCGTGGGATTCCTCTGGGTGTTCTGGTTTCCTCCCACAGTCCAAAAATGTGCAGGTTAGGTGAATTGGCCAAGCTAGATTGCCCATAGTGTTCAGTGATGTGTAGGTTAGGTGCATTAGTCAGGGATAAATGTAGGGTAGGGGGAATTAGTCTGGGTGGGTTTCCATTCGGAGGGTCAGTGTAGGGATTCTGTGGAATTCTATGAACGGTTATTTGTTCACTGTGCAAACCTCGTGTTTAAATAGGGCACATTGAAATCTTATTTGCAGGATAGTGATGACCCTAATTTCTCACTCTATATGATGCAAACTCATGGAAGGCCCTAAGGTGGTCACTCTTTATCCTGAAAAGTAGACAGGGCATCTCAGATTAGACTCGAGGTATTTCAAACGTCTGAACAAAGGTTAAGCTAGCTGTTTCACCGTGCTTCACAGTGCTTCTAGGCAGTAGCAGCATGTCTGTTGTTTGCCACTTAAGCCTGACATTGGTAGTAGGTAAGGTGTTAGGATTCTGAAAGATAAGATTTACATTCATTTGGAGAGGCAAGTATTGATTAGGAATAGTCAGCATGGTTATTTGCGAGGGAAATTGTTTCTCACAAACTTGATTGAGTTTTCTGAGGTAGTAATCCAAAAGACTAACGATGACAGAGGGGTAGATATTGTTTATTTGGACTTTAGTAAAGTCTTTGACAATTAATTAGTAAAGTTAGTTCTCATGGGATTCAGGGTGAGCTTACCAGTTGGATACAAAATTGGCTTAATGGTAGGAAACAGAGGGTGATGGTAGAGGGTTGTTGGACAGTCTGGAGACCTGTGACCAGTAGAATCGGTACAGGGTCCACTTTTGTTTGTCATTTATCTGAACAAATAATTTGGATGAGAATACAGAAGGCATGGTTAGTAAGTTTGTAGATGACACCAAAATTGGTTGAATTGTGGACAGTGAAGAAAGTTATCTAAGATTGCAAAGAGATTTTGATCAATTGGATCAATGGGCTGAGGAATGGAAGATGGAATTTAATTTGGATAATTGCAAGGTATTGCATATAAGTAAAACAAACAAGGTCGATACTTATACAAATAATGGTGAAACCTTGGGTAGTACTGTAAAACAGACCCACGTAGGAGTTCAGGTACATAATTCTTTGAAATTTGCATCACAGGTAGACAGGGTGCTTAGGAAGGGGTTTACCACACTTGTCTTCATTGCTCAGATCTCTGTGTATAGGAGTTGTGACGTCATATTGAGGTTATACAGAACATTGGTGAGGGCTGTTCAGCAATACTTTGTGTAGTTCTGGTCACCGTGTTATCGGAAGGATATTATTAAATTTGAGAGTGTTCAGAAAAGATTTACTAGGATATTGCCAGGAATAGAGGGTTTATTTTATAAAAAAAAGGCAGAGTAGGCTGGGACCTTTTTCAATGGAGTGTAGGGATTGAGGGGAACCTGAGAGGTTTATAAAATCATGAGAGTCATAGTGGTGGATTGCAAAGGTCTTTTCCCTAGGATGGGGGAGTTCAAAAGTAGAAGGCATATTTGTAAAGTGAGAGGAGACAATTTTAAAAAGTACTTGAGAGCAGACATTTTACACAGAGAGTGATTTGTGTGTGGAACAAACTGCCAAAAGAAGTAGTGGATATAGGTACAGTTACAACATTTAAAAGACATTACGATAAGTACATAAATAGGAAAGGTCTGGGAGGATATGTGCCAAATGCATGCAAGTGGGACTAGTTTAGTTTGGGAACATGGTCGGTGTAGACTAGATGGACCAAAGGGTCTGTTTCCATGCTGCATGACAGTATGCTGCCATCGAGCCAAATAAACTTTCTGCCCAAAACACAAGTGAGTAATGTGGTAGATAAATTTCAGTGCCATTGTGAAGTCAGGTCTGAATGCCAAGCACTCCAAAGACTGGCAGATCATATCAAACAGCATGTACCCAACAATCAAGATAGTGACTGCATCAAACTGGCCTTAATTGTAAAACTCGCAACACAATATCCATCATTAGATGTGATTCTGTAATTGGATATCATCTGTATTATTCTTGCTTCTTCTGTCGATTACCATATTAGGCTACTTCCTCTTCACTGTGGATTATGAATGACATTCCTTCCACTCATTTTTAGCCAAACTCTACAATAATCACCATCCTAAAATGTCATAGGGCAATAACTTTCATCATTTGTCACTCTCTGTTTCAATGGGCGCACCATGTGTTCATGTAAAGGCCCTTGTAAATTTTGCTGACAATGTGTTGCTGGAAAGGCGCAGCAGGTCAGGCAGCATCCAAGGAGCAGGAGAATCGACTTTTCGGGCATGAGCCCTTCTTCAGGAATGAGGAAAGTGTGCCAAGCAGACTAAAATAAAAGGTAGGGAGGAGGGACTTGGGGGAGGGGTTTTGGAATGTGATAGGTGGAAGGAGGTTAAGGTGAGGGTGATAGGCCAGAGTGGGAGTGGGGCGGAGAGGTCAAGAAGAAGATTACAGGTTAGGAAGGTGGTGCTGAGTTTGTGGGTTGGGACTGAGACAAGGTGGGGGGAGGGGAAATGAGGAAACTGGAGAAATCTGAGTTCATCCCTTGTGGTTGGAGGGTTCCTCAGCGGAAGAAGAGGCGCTCTTCCTCCAGCCGTCATGTTGCTATGGTCTGGCGATGGAGGAATCCAAGGACCTGCATGTCCTTGGTGGAGTGGGAGGGTGAGTTGAAGTGTTGAGCCACGGGGTGGTTGGGTTGGTTGGTCCGGGTGTCCCAGAGGTGTTCTCTGAAACATTTCGCAAGTAGGCGGCCTGTCTCCCCAATATAGAGGAGGCCACAGTGGGTGCAGCGGATGTAGTAAATGATGTGTGTGGAGGTGCAGCTGAATTTGTGGCGGATATGGAAGGATCTCTTGGGGCCTTGGAGGGAAGTGAGGGGGGAGGTGTGGGTGCAAGTTTTGCATTTCTTGCGGTTGCAGTGGAAGGTGCCGGGAGTAGAGGTTGGGTTGGTGGGGGGTGTGGACCTGATCAGGGAGTCACGGAGGGAGTGGTCTTTTCAGAATGCTGATAGGGGAGGGGAGGGAAATATATCCCTGGTGGTGGGGTCCATTTGGAGGTGGCGGAAATGAAGATGGATGATACGATGTATATGGAGGTTGGTGGGGTGGTAGGTGAGGACCACTGGCGTTCTGTCCTGGTGGCGATTGGAGGGGCAGGGCTCAAGAGCGGAGGAGCGGGAAGTGGAGGAGATGCGGTGGAGGGCATCGTCGACCACATCTGGGGGGAAATTGCGGTCTTTGAAGAAGGAGGCCATCTGGGTTGTTCGGTATTGGAACTGGTCCTCCTGGGAACAGATGCGGCAGAGACAAAGGAATTGGGAATATGGGATGGCATTTTTACAGGGGCCAGGGTGGGAGGAGGTGTAGTCTAGGTTGCTGTGGGAGTCGGTTGGTTTATAGTAAATGTCCGTGTTGATTCAGTCGCCCGAGATAGAAGTGGAGAGGTCTAGGAAAGGGAGGGAGGAGTCTGAGACAGTCCATGTAAATTTGAGGTCAGGGTGGAAGGTGTTAGTAAAGTGGATGAACTGTTCAACCTCCTCGTGGGAGCACGAGGCAGCACTGATACAATCATCGATGTAGTGGAGGCAAAGGTGGGGGGTGGTGCCAGTGTAGTTGCGGAAGATGGACTGTTCCACATATCCTACGAAGAGGCAGGCATAGCTGGGGCCCATGTAGGTGCCCATGGCTACTCCTTTGGTTTGGAGGAAGTGGGAGGATTGGAAAGAGAAGTTGTTCAGGGTGAGGACCAGTTCAGTCAGTCGAAGGAGGGTGTAAGTGGAAGGATACTGGTTGGTACGGCAGGAAAGGAAGAAGCAGAGGGCTTTGAGTCCTTCGTGATGGGGGATGGAGGTGTACAGGGTCTGGATGTTCATGGTGAAGATAAGGCATTGGGGTCCGGGGAAGCGAAAATAATGGAGGAGGTGGAGGGCGTGGGTGGTGTCCCAAAAGTAGGTGAGGAGTTCTTGGACTAAGGGGGACAGGACCGTGTCGAGGTATGCAGAGATGAGTTCGATGGGGCAGGAGCAGGCTGAGACAATGGGTCAGCCGGGGCAGTCAGGTTTGTGGATTTTGGGCAGGAGGTAGAAACGGGCGGTGCGGGGTTGTGGGACTATGAGGTTGGAGGTGGTGGATGGGAGATCCCCTGAGGATATGAGGTTATGGATGGTTTGGAAGATGATGGTTTGGTGGTGGGAAGTGGGGTCATGGACAAGGGGACAGTAGGAGGAGGTGTCCGCGAGCTGGCGTTTAGCCTCAGCGGTGTAAAGATCGGTGCGCCAAACTACCACCGCCTCCCTTGTCTGCCGGTTTGATAGTGAGGTTGGGTTTGGAACGGAGGGAATGGAGGGCTGCATGTTCCAAGGGTGAGAGGTTGGAGTGGGTGAGAGGGGTGGAGAGGTTGAGGTGGTTAATGCTGCGGCAGCAGTTGGTTGGCGATGAAGAAACTTTGCATCATGATGCTATGTGCATTCCCTTGCAAAAAAATGGTGGTTGTACACTGAATGGCACCTGCTGTATGTCATTATCTGACATTCATCTTTCACATTTCCTTAGATGCCATTAATGTGTTGATTGATTACAGTCTGAAAATTTATCCAGGGCTATACTTGATAGATCAGAGAGTATTAATTCATCTAATTTCATTCTGGGTTTGATTTGCTTAAACTTAAGTTGTGCTTAGTTTTTGGAGCCATTTTGTGTTAGTTATTAAGGTTGAAGACTATAGTAAAAATTATTAGTTTTTGTGTGTTTTGTATACAATACTCTTATATTTTAATATCTGAGTCCACGATTTTCGGCCTCCCCCACTTCCTCAAAGTATAACCCCTTGCTGGATTGCTCTTCAACAGACTTTGTTCACTCTCTGGTCCTTCACTGAAGTGGCTAATGTTAATAATGTGATAATAGTCTTGACATTGAGCATTGAAGTACAATGTGTTATTCTTATTGCAGCGGTGAGTGCCATGTTGTCTTCACCAACCTCTGACATAAGCATACTTATACTGACCAAAGTGGAGAATGTAAGGATCACACACATCTTTTCACAGATCTTAAAGAATAAAAAGGAGAGGAACATTCTTGCTAAGTCAGAGGGCTCAGACCAACTTCGCACCTGATGCCACAGTGGAAAAATTTGTTTCTCTTTGTAACGTGCAAATTGCCAGAGGAAGTGGTAGATGCAGGTACAGTTACAACATTTAAAAGACATTTGGACAGGTACATGAATAGGAAAGCTTTCGAGGAATATGGGCCAAACACATGCAAATGGGACTAGTTTGGTTTCGGAAACTTGGTTGACATGGATGAGTTGGAAGAAGGATCTGTTTCCATGCTATGTGAGTCAATAACTCTATAAATTAATTAAGCATTGTTGACCTTATAATTGTTAGAACCTGGGGGTTCACTTAGCTGCATGGCTGACCTGTAATGCAGAATGACACCAACAGCACAGGTTCAATTCCAGTTCAGGCAAAGATCACTGTCATGATCCCACCTTCTCAACCTAGGCCCTCACCCAAGGCATGGAAATATAATTAGAATTTGGTTTATTGTCAAATATAGAGATACATGAGTACAGGGAGAAAGTGAGTACTACAGATGCTGGAGATCAGAGTCGAGAGTGTGGTGCGGGAAAAGCACAGCAGGTCAGGCAGCATCCGAGGAGCAGGAAAATTGATGTTTCTGATAAAAGTCCTTCATCAGGAATGAGGACAGCAAAAAGTGTACAAAGTTGCCATTTGGCACTGTCTTAGGTACAAAGGTACCAAAATCTTAGGTATAAATTAGGAAAATAAAGAAATAAAGGTAAAAGTTTAGCATTACAATCCTAAAGTTCCAAAGCGAGGTACTGACTTCATCTTGAGGCCAGGAATCCCTGTTGGGATTACTCGAGGCCAGGAATCCATTATGTCTGTCCATGGAATGGAGGAAAGTAGAGAGAAAAGAAAAAAATATTAAAAAAAGAAAAGAAATAGAGTGGACGAACTGTGGCTTAGAAACTTTCTTCCACCGCAATCTTGAATATCTTTGATAATCCTCAGGTTAAAAACTCACCACTAATCATCTCTGTCTTATAACAATGCAGCCCTAGGTGACTCCGTTATTTGAGCTTGATACCTATAGATATTAGAAATTTGAAATATTTTGTTTTGTAAGTAATTGGAAGGAAAAATTCAGTCAGTCCTCAGCAGATTTTTTTTTATTATCATTTCAAATCACGTAAGTCCCAAATGCCCAAAAAGTACAGGATAGAATTGTAAATATTCCAACACCTCCCACCACAAAACCATACCCTTCATCAAAAACAAAATCCAGCATTTTTAAAAAAATAATTTTTCACGTTATGAAATTCAATTGAAAGAAATCAGTCAAGACAGCATGAGAATAAAATCAAAATCAGATTTGGAAAATTAAGTTGTTAAAATCATGCTATTTAGTTCAGTTGATCTACTTGTTTTGAAACTAGGCTTTTGAGACTAAGATAACGGCTTCTGGTATTTGTTTTATGATGTTTTGGTTTTTCGTTTTGCCTTTTTGTACTTGGGCTACGGCTTCGGTTCTTGATACTTGGGCTTCGGCTCTTGGGGCTTGGACTTCGGATTTTTGGGCTTGGACTTCGGATTTTTGGGCTTGGACTTCGGATTTTTGGGCTTGGACTTCGGATTTTTGGGCTTGGACTTCGGATTTTGGGGCTTGGGCTTCGACTTTTTGGGCTTGGGCTTCGACTTTTTGGGCTTGGGCTTCAACTTTTTGGGCTTGGGCTTCGGATTTTGGTCTTTCTTTATCATATTTTGGAACGTATTTCCACAATCTTTGCATTTGCACGACTTGATACTGGTATACTCGACTGTCTTAGTCTTTCCATTTTTACATTGCAGATCCACTAACATGCTTTCAGTCTTGTCTTCATGGCAGCACTGGCAATCAGAGTCCATTTGATGCCTTTTGGGGTCATATCTAGAAACATAATTATACAAGACACATGATAAATGTGTTGACATATCAGTGCAATGTGTAGTCACTAAGCTGCCTTTGACAGCACCTTCCAAGCCTGTGATCTACATAAACGTAAAAGGGCTAGGGCAGCAAATGCATAGGACCAACAGCATTTGAAACGTCCACTCTAAGCCACACAACATCCTCCTTTGGAATTCCTTCCTTTGGTCATTGGTCAAAATCCTGGAATTCCCTTCTTGTCAGCAATGGAGCGTATCTACACCAGATCAACTATAGTTAAGAATGCTGGTCACGATCATTTTCTCAGTCATAATTAGGAATGAGCAATGAATACTACCTAGCTCGTGACACGTACCATGAAAGAATTAAAGAAGAATATTACTGCCAGTGCCTTGACACCCATTATCTGCTGACCCATATTATCTCCTAATCTGCTAGCCTTGTGTTCAGCTCTCTCTATGACCTTACCTTTTTGTGTCTTCCTTTTAAACTCTTCCAACCCTACAATCCTCAGAGGTCTCTGTTCTTTTTCAAACCAGGCTTCTTGTGAATCCGAGATCTCCAGAATGTTATCATTCAGCTGAGTCAGCAGAAAGTTCTGGGATTCACTCCATATGCCTCTTTGGTGTTTGCTTCCCTGTCCTCCTCAAAGCCTATGTCTTTGATCAAGAGTTTGGCCAACTGTCTTAGTATCGCTATGCAACTTGGTGTCAAGCGTTTTTTGGGAATGCTCCTACATCCAGCATGGGATATTGTTACTGACAAAAGGACCAGTACCAATGTATGTGGCTGTAGAATATTGTTATTCCCACAACTATTATTGTTCCATTTTCTGTACTAATAAAATAGAAACTATTTCCACCTGTGTGGGCATTTACCCAACTGGGCTATGGTTGTACAGCTGTACAATTGCAACTTGGCATAACGAAGCATCCCACAGCTGGCTGACCCAACAGGGTTTGGTTGCAATTAGGGGAGAGAGGAACTTAGAGGCGGTGACCTACATTATTTTCGTGGAACCCAGATGTGCTCTCCTGAATCTACTTTTCCCTTACAAACCATTTCAACACATCACTTCCCTATTGCACCACCACATTTTCCAATGCAAACTGTTTACAGCATCCATTCCAACCACTAGGCACTAAATATGTCTTTGGGTCCCCCTTTTGTCACCAATGAAGCTTTCACCTGAGACTCAGACATACAATGTAGAACCCGAAAGATATTCCTGGACGAAACAGCAGTGGAGTGATCACAGCTCAGAAATTGAACCACTTTCATGTTAATTAGATTAGATTACATTACTTACAGTGTGGAAACAGGCCCGCGGGCCCTACAAGGCCACACTGACCCGCTGAAGCGCAACCCACCCATACTCCTACATTTACCCCTTACCTAACACTACAGACAATTTAGCATGGCCAATTCACCTGACCCGCACATCTTTGGACTGAGGGAAGAAACCGGAGCACCCGGAGGAAACCCACGCAGACACGGAGAGAACCTGCAAACTCCACACAGTCACCTGAGGCGGGAATTGAACCCAGGTCTCTGGCGCTGAGGCAGCAGTGCTAACTACTGTGCCACCGTGCCGCCCAAATTCTGTCACCTCCCTGAGTTTCCCAAATGTGTAATCAACACACAAAACATTTGAGAAATCACCTCAAGAAAAACAATCTCTTCCTGTGCTATTTCATTGCCGTTGTTTACAGCTGAAGAAAATAAAAGTTTTACCAAATAACAAAGCATTTTATTGCTCATTGTGCATTTCTGACATATTTCCATACGAGGAGACTAACAATGAATCCTTGGAAGATAATGTGTCACATTGAGTGGTCAGGAGTTGGAAAAGGAAGAAATAGAAATGATTACTTTCCCCCAACATGTTATTTGTGTCAGAAACAATCACAACAGTTCTGAAAGGCACACGTTAAACTGAAGGATTTAGACAATTAACTAAAGATGTAACTTTAGATACAGAAGCCAATGGTGAGCATTTTAACCTACAATAGGAGGTCAGTGGGAAGCTCTGGAAAATCGGGTGAACTATAGACTCCCGACCAGTTGCCAGGCACCAGGCAAATGGGGTGACTGTAACTGGAAGGTGAGGGAGGGGCACATTGCTAGGTTGGGTAGGAGGCTGATGGGGCTCTGTGGATTTGCAGGATACCTCAAGGAGGCTGTACACCCACATATATGCAAGTCAGACAGGAACGTGTCTTATCATACACACGAAAAATGGAATTTCCAAATTACCTGGAGTTACCACATTGTTCCCGAGCCCTGTTTGTGATTGGTGACGCAGATACTGAGGGCATCTTGCTCTTTATCACAGTTTCAAGGTGCCAGGGAACTGATTTGAATACACAAATCATCAAATGTACACATTGGCTTGAAATCAGGAATGGAGTGGCTATTGTCTGTCCGATTTCAACAATCTTCAAGCCACATTTCTGCTGCATGATGGAGATAAATTTCCCCTCAAAGCATTTGCTTATTATAAATTAATTTAAATGACAATGAGATCAGTGAAACAAATTATATTTAACCATAGTCAGATGTAATAATAGATACAGACAGAAAAGTGGGTGATCTTAGAGGGAATAGAGACTATAACGTTAATGTTAACTTCTCATTGAAGGGAAAGGGGTTTAGTTTCACCCCCTCAGTTAGATGTGAACCCAGAATTCAGAAGTAAAGTGCAGCTTTTGAATGCATTGCAGTAATTATAGCCTTGTGTGTTTTAACATATCAAAACCCTGCTTACCGTGTGGCTGATGAACAATGCCCGAGACATTCTGTTGCTTCAAAAGTTGCTTCACACTGTCCACTTATGATTGTTTCATTGAATTTATTAATTTTGCATTCACCTAAGATAGGGAAAATAAATTACTGTGGGAGTTAGAATTAAGGAAGATTATTTAATCTACCTCAGCATAAGGCACTCTCCTAAACTACAGTTAGTATAGGTACAGGATACGTAACTGCTCTAATAAGATAATCCCGCCATGCTAAAGATCAGCCAAGTGAACTTCTTTCGGATGGTTTCGAATGCAAATATATCTTTCCTTAGATAAGAAGCCCAGGACTGTTCACATTATTTCATATGCGGTCTGACCAGTGTCTTGTAGAGGTTTCCTTATTATTATCTCAGTTCCCTTTGAAATATAAGTCAGTATTTCATTTGCCTTCCCTACCAGCTGCTGAAGTTGTCTGTCAGCTCTTTGAGATGAGGGCTACCAAATCCTTCTCTCCTACAGCTTTCTACAGTCTTTCTCCATTTTAGTAATATTCAGCTTTTCTATTCTTCCTGCCAAAGTGCATAGTCTCACATTTTCTAACATTATATTCTATCTGCCAAGTTTATGCTCACTATATCCCTCTGTGAACCCCTTGTGTCATCCTCAGCACAAGCAATCCCACCAAGTTTTGTGTCCTCTGCAAACTTGGCTGTAGTGCATTCACTTGCCTATTCACTTGTCATCGATATATATTGTGAATAATTGTGGCTCCATCACCACAGCAAACCACTAATTACAGGCTGTCATCCTGAAGTTGTTCCACTTATCCTAACTCCAACTCTTTTGTTTATTAAAAACCCAACATAGAAAAATGAAGCAGATTCGATGGGCCAGATGACTTACCTCTGCTTGTGCATCTTTAGGATTAAGTAGTCTGACAAACCCAAAAGTAACAGGAACACTTTTCTGATTACAAGTTCTTAATGTGACTCCCAACAAAAATATATTGAGCATCTTTAATTAGTGTCTGAGATGCATCCATTGTCGAACACAGAAACTGGCAGCTGCGCAAAACACATAGCATAGTTGCTGACTCCTGTTCTGGCCTGTGACTGACTGGAAATCACCTGCAGATGCAACTAACAATCTATTAAAGTACATGATGTAGATTCACAATATGAAAGTCAAAATGTATGATGCTGGAAAAGTGCAGCAGGTCAGCAGGCATCCGAGGAGCAGAAAAGTTGACGTTTCGGGCATATGCCCTTCATCAGAAATGTGGGGCAGGAGGAGCAGGAAGGGGGCTGAGAAAGAACTAGGAGGGGAAGTGGGGACTGGGTGAGGGCAGTTGGGAAGGCGATAGGTAGATGTATGTAGGATTGTGATTGTGATAGGTCAGAGCGGAGAAAGGTTGATTTCATCAGTACTACTTCTTCTACCTTGGGACCTTCCAAACAGATGGCATCAATGTCGATTTCACCAGTTTCCACATCTCCCTTCCCCCCATCTCATCAGAGATCCAACCATATAATTCAACTCTGGCCTATTTAATCCTACCTGTCCATCTTCCTTTCCAACAATCTGCTCTGACCTGTCAAAAATCACCCCCCACTACATCCACCTATCGATTTCCTGGCTACCTCTCCAAGTCTCACCTCCCCCGTCTATTTATCTCTCAGCCCCCTTCCACCTCCACAAACATGATGAAAGGCTTATGCCTAAAACATCGATTCTCCTGCTCCTCGGATGCTGCCCGACCTGCTGTACTTTTCCAGAACCACACTTTTCAACTCTGATCTCCAGCATCTGCAATCCTCACTTTTTCCTAGTCACAATATGAAAGACTACCAATGCGATAAACAGCGTAACAGTGTGAATAGACCCATTTCCATTCTAGGATATAACATTTCAGCAGTGAAAGGGAGTTGGAAATCTTCAATGTCATGCTTGAGTATATATTGGAAATGGAGATTAATTTGCAGCAGATTGAAAGAATGCTGCCATTCCTTTTACAAAAAATACTCAAAACACACAGCAGGAAATATTCGTATGTTCCCCTGATCAGAAGCCATCATTTCCATAGGGGTTTCTACCAAAGTTACGGTGGCTGATCAGGAAGAAATCTCTGGCAATATTATTTACAAACAGAAATTTGACTCTTGTTCAAGTTGGTACCACAGTTTTCAGCTATTCTAATTTTGCACTCAAGTCTTAAAACTAGATTTCAATAAGTATTGTGACAAAGAACAATTAAAATTTATATAAGCATGTTAAATCGGTACCTTTTGTTAATTGGCATGCAAAACAACAACGATCGAGGTAAACTCTGTCAGACTAAAAATAAATCAAGAAAATATTGAATCATTAGTATAGGTTTTATTTCTAAAATATAAACAGCATATGATGAAAACAAATTCCTCTTTGAAATATTGTCATGTTTATTCATATAACCATGCCATTTGCATTGTTATCCATTTTTCTTTTAATGGGATAAATTAAATGTAAGAACATATCTTAATACAACAACATATAGTTAGACAGAATACATCTTATCTTAGACCTGATAGGCCCACAATATATTTATTTGACTTGCAATGAGAGTGATGGAAAACAGTACAGTCAGTGTAATGCAGAATAGGAAACTTTATTGAAGGAATCAAAATAACACCAAATTGCTTTTTTTTAAATCAAAATATTAAACTTAATCCAACTAGGTAAAATTAGTTAAAAATCACACAACACCAGGTTATAGTCCAACAGAATTATTTAGAATTACCAGTTTCCAAATAATTCTGTTGGACTATAACCTGGTGTTGTGTGATTTTTAGAGTAAAAAGTGAGGTCTGCAGATGCTGGAGATCAGAGCTGAAAATGTGTTGCTGGTTAAAGCGCAGCAGGTCAGGCAGCATCCAAGAACAGGAAATTCGACGTTTCGGGCAAAAGCCCTTCATCAGGAAATTCCTGATGAAGGGCTTTTGCCCGAAACGTCAAATTTCCTGTTCCTTGGATGCTGCTTGACCTGCTGCGCTTTAACCAGCAACATATTTTCAGTTGTGTGATTTTTAACCTAGTCCAACACTGGCATCTCCACTTCATAGGTAAAATTCGTCTAAGTCAATAAATTTATCAAATTTATCAGCAGCTGATTTTTCACACTGCCTATTTTCCATTGATGTGGAAAATATGAAGATGATTTTAAATTTGAAACTAAATAAAAATGAAAGAGAGGCTCAAATGAGTCACTGTTACCAATTTGCTACCTGCCTGTCTGGTGGTGTTGGCACAGATCCATTTAAAATATTTCTCATGCCTGCAGGTGTTTGATGGGATTCTGAGGGTGTTAAGTGAACTGGTAAGTTTGCTGAATAAATTAATTAAATTCAAAATATAAAATGTTCATACTCTTTATAAATACGGAGCCAGGGGTGTATTTAGAAGAGTTTCCTCAATTAAATGAACATTGTAATGGAATTATAATAATTAGAGTAATAGAAAAATACACAAAGGGAATGAGACACATGATAGTAATAATATACATGATCACCACGTACCTCAGGGCAGCTTTCATCCTGATTGCAGGACATATTTCTGGTTAGAATTCCAAACTCAGTACATTTATATGAAATGCATGGATTATTGGCATCCTCCCATACATCACCCTCCTGTGAATGAAAGCACACAAATACAATGACAATATTGACATTTCATTTCCAGGCCCAACTGATACTTTGTCCATTGATTTAAGCTTTTTTGCTATTAATAGTGCAGAAAGGTTTTTTTTCAAACTATTATCCTGAAAAATGATAATGCAGCATTTTGCCCATACATATGCAACAGCATAAATTTATTATGTGTCTGGCAAAACAAAGAAATAATATGGCATTGATATTTTGCCCCATCTCTGGCCTTGGCAAAACAGAGTTGGGGCACTTTTGAACTACATTCACCAGGCTAACACATTGCACAACTTTAGGAAGTTGTGCAATCAGGTGTATCCCTAATGCTGGTCTTTCCTATCATCTTTTTGTTCAATAAACTGGGGACAGAATGAGGCATGCAGCCAAAAGTTCAAAGGACATTGCTTTCTCAGGAAGCAGATCTCAGGGAAGGAAGTAGCAGACAGATAAGCCATTCGTAAAAATACGGGGCAGACCATTTAGGACAGAGATGAGGAGAAACTTCTTCACCCAGAGAGTGGTGGCTGTGTGGAATGCTCTGTCCCAGAGGGCAGTGGAGGCCCAGTCTCTGGATTCATTTAAGAAAGAGTTGGATAGAGCTCTCAAAGATAGTGGAATCAAGGGTTATGGAGATAAGGCAGGGAGCAGATATGGATTAGGAATGATCAGCCATGATCATATTGAATGGCGGTGCAGGCTCGAAGGGCTGAATGGCCTACTCCTGCACCTATTGTCTATTGTCTTCAGCTTAATGTAAACTGCAGGTTTCACTCTGTCTAAATACTTCCTTGTTTATCTTTAATTTCACTTCATGTTTGTGAAGACCTGATGCAAGTGGAATGAAGAATCCCTGCATCATGATCTTTGGGGCTTCTGTTTCAAATTTCATGTTACATTACAATTTTTGAATTCCATAATCCAGTGTAACACCTGGTACTTCCACAAACTGAAATTGTTTTTTAAAAGGTAATCAAAAGCATTAAGTTAAAACGGCCACATTATTTCTTTTCATTGGCTACTAAAGTCAGAAGTGGAACATATACAGTCGCGCCTCGACATACGAACGACCCCGTTCACGAACAAATCAGTTTACGAACAGGATTGCATGTAAAATTTTGCTTCAATGTACGTACGAAATTCAAGGTACGACCCAAGGTACAAACACAAAAAGCCTGTGTGCGACCACGTAGTATCATTGTTCTGCTTTGCTCCGCGCTTGTTGAACGCAAAAGCTCTTGGGCCCCGCGTGATCTCATTCAGTTTGTCTTTGGCGCGTGCGCTGTGAACAGCGTTCGTTGCTATGTCCAAGCATTCTTACGCTATCCAAACAATGGGAAACATTCGCGAACTGGGTCCCGGAACAGATTAAGTTTGTAAGTCGAGGCGCTACTGTATTGGAAGTTTGTATGACTTGCAGCTTATTTTACCCTTAATGATCCTGGCTCATTGGAACTTCATTTGCTTAATAGGAATGGACATCAGATTACAGATATTAATAAATAACTTGGTCATTTGACACTCAAATGTTTTCCTTTTTGCCATTAACAGTATTAATGTATCTTTTAATTAAATTGTGTATGAATATTCAGATTTTTTAAAAAACTGTACTAATCATAGATCAGTGTTATTAACATGGTTCAAAATTGGAATGCATATTTTTAAGGTGAGAGCAGAATGATTTAAGATGGGATCCGAGGGGCAACCTTTTCCACAGAGTGTGGTTTATACGTAGAATAAACTGCCAGAGGAAGTGGTAGATACAGGTATAGTTACAACATTTATAAGACATTTGGACAGGTACTTGAATAGAAAAGGTTTGGAGGGAATTGGGCTGAATGCAGGCAAGTGGGGCTAGTTTAATTTCAGAAACTCAGTCAACATAGATGAGTTGGAAGGAAGATCTGTTTCCATGTTGAATGATTCTATGACTCTATGGAAGGTTTAGCTAAAAACTACAGATGCTGGAAACCAGAGTTTAGATTAGAGTGGTGCTGGAAAAGCACAGCAGTTCAGGCAGCATCTGAGGAGCAGTAAAATCGATGTTTTGGGCAAAAGCCCGTCATCATATAAGTGAGAGGAGGGTGGGAGTGGGGAGAAAGTTGCATAGAGTACAATAGGTGAGTGGGGGAGGGGATGAAGGTGATATGTCAGGGAGGAGGGTGGAGTGGATAGGTGGAAAGGAAGGTAGGCAGGTAAGACAAGTCATGGGGACAGTGCTGAGCTGGAAGTTTGGAGCTGGGGTGAGGTGGGGAAGGGGAAATGAGGAAACTGGTGAAGTCCACATTGATGCCCTGGGGTTGTAGTGTTCCGAGGCAGAAGATGAGGCGTTCTTCCTCCAGGCGTCGGGCTCCCCTTCCTGGACCTCTCCATCTCCATTAATGACGACCAACTTGATACCAACATTTTTTACAAATCCACCAACTCCCACAGCTACCTGGATTACACCTCTTCCCACCCTACATCCTGCAAAAATGCCATCCTGTATTCCCAATTCCTCCGCTTCTGCCATAATCTATGGAAAGTTTAATCAAGCTAATAAAAGTTGAGCTCCTTGAAACAAATTTCATATGTTCTATCATATTATGTAAAAGTATACCTCACATTGACTTAATCAGGAAGATGCCTGGATGAGCACTTTTCTATTGCTACTCCCTTATTACAGAAAAGAAAATGACTGACTAGATCACATTTTTGCTTCATTTTTTTTTAAAAAAAGAATCTACTTCTGTAAGATCTGGCTCTCCCTGGCTAAAGATTAATATCTGAAACCGGGACCATTATTCAAAGGGAATATCACTGTGGATGTATAAGCCAGTTCTGATCAAATAATAATTGTCACGCCTTCAAAACTACTGGAAAGCTTCTCCGCACAGGAAACTGTGGTATGCGGTGAATAAGTTTTAACTGGTCATATGGTTTTATGAAGTTGAGCACCGAGCAAGCAGTCTAACAGAGAAAAAATACTTAATGACTTTAATCAGAGCAATAACATTGATCATTTTTAAAAAGAAGTCACAGGAATTTTCAATTAAAATTAAAACTTTCACTATACAGTTGAAAGTTGCCTACATTTCTCCGTCACTTTCTTCCTCCTCTTTTGGAGATATTCATACTTTATTGTGAAGGTTTGAAATTGTCAGATAGTGATATCAGAATGATCACAATTCTTTTTTTAATCATCTACTTCAATGACCCACAAAATAAAAAAAGAACACGAATATAGAAACTTCATGTGTGATTACGGTGCCAATATTACACAGTACGATTTTAACTTTAAAAGTTTTCAATTTACTTGAATCTGCAGTTGTAATACCAAATGTTCTTTATAGATTTCTTCTTTTTATCACTCATTAATCTTAAAAGGCAGTTAATAAGTAGCTGATTTGGTCTACAAGTTTCTTAATCAAACCATTATCGGAGATTAGGAACACTCACCTTTCTTGGTTGTCCAAACTGGTCACGGCAATCTAGAAAAAACAAAAGAAATTGTTTATTAATATTCTTGTTTTCATTGTAATATGCACACAAAACATTTGATTTATTGGTTAATTAGTGAAGTTCCTGTGAACTTGCTCAGTTTCTCAGAAACGAATTGGGTATCTTTTAATTGTGTGTTGTAACAGGCTAATTGTGCCATCTCAGAAGAGAATAAGAACAGTATTTTACACCATAACCTATTGACCTGTAAAATGGTTGTTGCAGCAACTGAAGAATCACCACAATACTGACATGTTTTTTCTTTAACCTGTTTAGCTGCAAAGCCATTATAGTATCACGATTATCTTCATGCTAGGTATGGATGAGAACTGATATTTCTTGGATTTAAGGCACAATAATATTGGATGAATTCCTTTATTAGTGTGTATTTCAACTTGCCCAACTTTCTGATCTCCACCTTGTCCTAGTAATCGGTGCTCCTAAACAAAGGCCGAAAGTCATTCCCAGAAATGTCAAAAATAAATTCATATTTATTTCTAATTTGTACAAAAGGAAAGGAAACTAATATTCCTCCTCCTGTCACCCAAACTCAGTTGCTAAATGTACCCAATTTGATCAGGCCTGAGCCACATCATAGGTTCGAGTTCAAGCCACTTGCGATTTGCAAATGTATGCTGTGTGCAGTCCCTGGGATTGAGGTCATTGGTCATGCCCAATGGGAGGCCTAAATTTATATATTGCTATAAAATTTAAAAGCACCTTAATTCCTTAAGAAATTAGATCAAGTATTATCTGGCAGAAGTGTGTGGAGACATAAGTCCCTCTGTTTTTAATCAGGAGGCACATGAAGTATTTCTGCCAGAAGTCTTCATGAGACAATTATTAAGGCAGCAAGATTATGGGCAGACGAATATAACAGGGAGTGACCGACTGCATTTTTAAATAACTTTGTATAATCTTGAGCATTTTGCATTCCTATTCATTTGAGTTATATATTCTATCGAAGACACAAGTACTAAATCATGACCAAAGCAGTCGTGTATTTTGTGCAGTGGTCCTTTTAACAAATGAAAATTGATAAATAATGTCCATCACAAGAAGAAAAAACAGAATAACCTACTTTGACAAAAAGCAACACATCTGGATTTATCTTCAGATAGGAGCATTCCATCTGGACAAAAGCAACCTTCCTCAGTGGGAGTTAATGCCTCCCCAGCTATCAACGTACTGAAGAATAAAACATTTTATTCAAAGTTACGTTTGTAGCATTATGGGCTTATTAATCATATCACAAATAATGGGTGCATTTAGATAACAGAGTTGAATTTTGTGTTTGAATAGAGAAAACATACTTACGCATTCTTACATTGATCATCTTCCTTGTTTTGACATGGTTTGTACACAAACCCTTGGTTGCAGAGATAATCTTTAGGAGAAAATAATATGTTAGATACAAACATGGGCAAAGTATCTGGCTTTAAAAGTAATCACTTTAAACATGGTATAACCAAGCAAAGCCCTGTAAAGGTCAGCAATTGCCTAGCTTATTTGGTAGAGTATGACTTTTACCAGGAATGGTTTTAGCACTACAACAGATAAACAGACAGAGAAATACATTGTAGATTTATCATAAACAGTTACCAAAAGAGATTTCTTAACAATGTAGACTATGAAGTAGGTAATGTATAGTAGACACAGATTTCCTGAGACCTAGAACCCTGCCATCAGACTCAAATGGGAATCAAAACCTCGTAAACAATGTGGAGCATAGTCCCTCGCCTGTGTTAGCCCCTGAATTGGTCAGTTAGTGATCAGAGGGCAGGTTCATCATCCAATGAAAAGACACTGAATGGATCTTCAAAGCATGACAGTCAAAAAGGAGATTTTCAAGAAGTTGGCCTACAGCTATTGTCATAGTCTGGTCCAGTTTACCTCCTTTAATGGCTCTCAAGAGGACTTTAATAACTCAAATAGTCTACCTTTGGTCAGAGCTCTGATCTACAAGAGAGGTAAGAGTAATGGGGGTGTTGGGGGGGAGGGAGGTGGGAAAGTAAAGTTAATGCCACAAGCTGTTCAGCAATTGGAGGAGACTCAATGAGCCGAATGGTCTACAGTTGCTCCAATTCCTTATGATCTCACATCACACAGATAACACTCCAATCATCATAAAATTGTTCCATTTTGGGGCTTTTATTGTCTGTATAAATTTAACACAAAATTTTCTGACTATATATTTGTACAAAATCAGAATCTCACTGTCACCATTTCAGTTACTAAAAATAGTTTGGTTAGAAGCTATATCTTTTTTATCTTGTTGAACAGCTCCTGTACGTGGAAGAAATCCTTGGCATTTTTAATGGACTTGGCCAATATCCAAAATTCTTATACTTACTGCACATGCCGTTGGTGAAAGGCCTCCAGTCGACACATACGCCAACACTTGCACAGGCCAAAGCAGCAGTTTCCAAGCTGGTACAGTCCATTGTAGAATTTGTTACACAATGGTCAAAGATACAAGTCTTGAGGTACCTATCGAGGTTGATCTTTTCTCTGCATTGTTTAAATGGTCTACATAATGAAAAGTAGATGACTAAAAATTAACTTAAAGTGCAAAATAGCATCTCAATTGCATTTCTGTATAGAGACTAATACATTCATATTGTTTTCTCTTACTTTCTATTGTGATTTAATTCTTGTGAAAAATTTGTGATCCATTAGATCACTTTGAGATGCAGGTCTTAACTTCGCAGCAACCAGATCTTTCTGAAGATAAAACATTTTAGAAACAAGAGGGAAAAACCAGGGGTGTGAAACTAGGTGAGTTGCTCTTGCAGAGAGCAGTCTAGGATACGAAAGGCCAAATGGCCTCCTTCTATACTGTAACTATGTTATTTCACATTTCTGAAGCAGGTAGGACACGAACTGCGCCCAAACTTCAGATTCTATTCACCATAATGTGATACAGAGGCAGTGATTGCTACAAATACTAAAAGAGACCAATGGTAGAACCAGGACGAATTGATCCATCAGCCTTATTTGTTTATTGCCAGTGATTTATTGGCAGCAAGCACGACCCTACAGACAAATTGCTGATTATGGGTTGGGTCTGGTAACATGAAAGATCAATCAATGAAAGAACACCAGCCAATATTAGCAGATAATTCCAAGAGAAGGAGCAAGTTACCAGAGTACAATTAAATACACATCAGAGATCTGAGGTGTTGCATTTTGGTAAGGCAAACGAGGGCAGGATTTGTATAGTTCATGTTAGGGCACTAAGGAGTGTTGCTGAACAAAGATCTGGGAGGGGGGGGTGCAGGCTTTTACTTTCTTGAAAGTGGAGTTGCAGGTAGACAGGGTGCTGAAGGTATTTGACATGCTTGCCTCCAATTGGTCATGTCATGTTGGGATGTCATGTTATGGCTGTACAGGACATTAGTGAGGCCACTTTTGGAATACTGCATTCAATTCTGGTCTCCCTTCTATAGAAAAGATGTTGCTAAACTTGAAAGGGTTCAGAAAAAGACTTTTAGGATGTTGCCAGGATTGGAGGGTTTGAGCTGTAGGGGAAGGCTGGATAGGATGGGGCTGTTTTCCCTGGAACATCAGAGGCGGAGGGGTGACCTTATGGAGGTTTATGAAATTATGAGGGGCGTGGATAGGGTGAATAGCCAAAGTCTTTTTCAAGGTAAGGGAGTCCAAAATTAGAGGGTATAGGTTTAAGGTGAGACAGGAAAGATTTAAAAGGGACCCGATAGGCAACATTTTCACACAGAGGGTGCATGTATTGTTCGAGCTGCCACAGGAAGTGTTGGATGCTGTTACAATTACAACATTTAAAAGTCATCAGGATGGGTACATGAATTTGAATGGTTTAAAGAGAAATGGGCCAAATGCTGGCAAATGGGACTAGACCATATCTGATTAGCATGGATGTGTTGGACCTAAGGATCAGTTTCCATGATATGTAACTCTATATTAGACATTGACAGGCAGGGTAATGCATGCCCTTGCCACTCTCTGAGTAAAGAACCTGCCTCTGACATCTGTCTCAGGACCACCTTCGTAGTTGATGATTAGTTTGTCACAATCCTGGATCTCCCTTCCGAACCGTACTTGTGGATGAACCTGCGCCAGAGTGTTGGTATCACGGCAGCTGGATAGATATTTTTCAAAGAATCTGTTTTGCAGTCTTATTATGTATCTCTGGAATAGATGGGCTTTAACCTAGGCCTCCTATCTCAGAGGTGGGGACACTATCATTATGCAACAAAAGCCCCTGCAGTAGCCTACGAAGGCAGCTCACCACTATCTAACCAAGGGAAGTTAGGAATGGGCAATAAATGCTGGTCTTGCCAAGAACATTAACATCCTGAGAACAAAGTAAAATTGTAGCTCAAGTGAAAATATTGAATATAAGTGGCAATGTAAATCATTTTTCAATTATTACAGCAAAAGAAATGAAATATGAAGAATGAATTCACTTACTGGCTTTGAATAAGATCACAGATTGTTCTTTCAGGTTTGCATGTTGGAGGAGGGGGAATTGGGGTACAAGGCACATTTGTAGGAGCTGATTGACAGTAAGGCTTTTTGGAATCTTGAACTTTCCAATCAAATGCAGTTCTGTGACAGCAGTCATTTGGCTCAGCCTTTCCATTCTTTCTTATGCATTTTGGTGGGGAGTGTGAACAGGATCCTAAAATCAGAAAAACAAAGGAATTGCATTAAGTACCAATCAAAACTTATGACATTTACCAATGACATTTTGTTTTTTTTTGTTCATCGATAATCTCAGAATGTCTTTTGCTAGGCCAAAAGTTATTGTCCATCTCTATATATCTTGAGAAAGTAGTGGGGAGTCATCTGTTTGAATCCACAGCAGAGGCACACCAGCAGTGCTTTAGGAAGGGAGTTCCTGGACATGGACCCAGAGACAGAGAAGACACCACAATATAGTTCCAAGTCAGGATGGTAAGTGGCACTGAGAGGCACTTAAAAGGTGATTGTGTTCCTGGGCAGCAATTACTCTTGACCTTCTACATCTTAGAAACCACTGCTTTGAGATTCTGTTGAAGAAAGCTCTAGGTATTTTTGCAGCTCATCTTGTAGCCAGTACACATTGCTACCTCTTTGTCTCAATGGTGGTTAAAAAGTTGCCATAATCTTACCAAACCATAGAACTACTCTCTCATTAGAGCTTGATGAGTAGTGGTGGTTTAACCTGAGAGTAACTATTCCTCAGGCAGGGAGAGCGGCTGAGGAGATTCCTTCATGGTGGAGGAGGTGAATGTTTGAGGGTGAATGTTTGTGGTGGTAAATGAGTTAACAATCAAATGGGTTGCTTTGTAGTGGATGGTATCAGCTTTTTGAGAGTTGTTAGAACTGCACTCATGCAGCAAGTATTCCGTCACTCTCCCCTCGTGTGCCTTGTAGATGGTGTATAGGGAATCACAGACTCAAGAGGTGAGTTACTGGTGACAAAATTCCAAACAATGTCCACATGGCTGATTGAATTCAGTTACTGCTCAAACCCAAGAACATTGGTTCAATAATGATGCTGCCATTGAATGTCAAGGAGAGGTGGTTAAATGGTCTTTTCTTGGAGATAGTCAATGCCTGGCACTTGTTGAACTAGCTCCAGTGAAAGAAGTTAGTTATCTCCCCTTGATATTCAATGGCATTATTACCCCTGAATCCAATTGTATCGATATATAAAGTTATATAATTGCACATAATCAGAACACATACCACATTGGCCTTGAGTGTTGTCAAGGAAATATTGTTCTGGTACTCTGATCTTAAAGGCATTAGGGTAAGCAATAATAGTTGTTCGAATACCAGGAATAGAAATATATGTGCTGATGCCCAGTTTAGTAATGATAAAGTCATTTGCATTGTAGGGAGGACTCACATCATTTTCGTTGACAGTTAACTGTGAAAAGAAAAACACATCTTTGAAATCTGTCCCAAACCACAAAGCATTTGTATGTTGTAATTAATTTCTAATTTGAAACTTTAAGCTAAAAGGACATTTAAGTTGTTTTTATTTCTCTGCTATTTTGGTGTTTTGTTTGTCTCAGAATTATTTTACATTGTTCAGGTTACAGGAGCTCAGGATGGTCTCATTGATGAATGTACTATCTGCTCCCCAGAACAGCAGGTGAATTTGGTCTCTATTGCTCAAGTCTCTCTCTCTCTCTCTTTTGCTACCCAGAAAAAGTTTCACTCAATAGGCTTGGATAATCTTATAATCTTGAAACTAAGAAACCACTGTCCTCCCAATAAAATATTGATTATAAATTTACAAAGGGATGGAAGTGTTATGGCACTGAAGGAGGAGGTTCAGCCTCTCTTGCCTGCACTAGATCATTAAATGATCATCATTACAAAGTACCAATCTCCTGCTTTCTGCCCCATAACTTTGCATATTATTCTTATCCAAACAATCTTACAATGTCCACTTGAATGCTGCAATTAAACCTGTCTCCTCCCGACAGTACATTATTTAATCTACCTATCGCTGAGTGAAAAAGTTTTTCCTCACTTCACCCTGGCTCTTTCTTTTGCAAATCATCTTAAATCTATGCCATCTTGTTCCTTTTACCATTGGGAACAGTTTCTACCTATTTATTCTGTGTGGCCCACTTGTGATTTTGAGAACCTCTATCAGATCTTCTCTTTGCCTTTTTCCCTTCAGGCATTACAGTCACAACTTCTTCAATCTATCATAACTGAGTTTCCTTTTCCCAGGAACAATTCTAGTGAATCACTTCTGCACTCTCTCCAATGCATTCACATCCTTCCCACATTGTGGTGCCCAGATTTGTTCACAATTTTCCAACTAACATCTAAAAAGTGCATTATGCAAGTTCAATATCACCTCCTTGCTCTTGTACTCTTTGCTTCTCTTAATAAAGCAGAGGATACTGCACGCACTACTTCTCTCTCTACTTGCTCTGCTACTTTCAATGATCGATGCACATACCTGCGCCCTCTACTTCTGCACCTCCTATTTATACAGTTATTCTTCCATATCCACATGGTTCTGTTCCTGAGAAACATCCTGTGAATGATGACATTCACAAGTTTGGAGCTCAAGTTAAAAATAGGTTAAAAATTGCAGATACACTACTTTTGCTCGCAGATATTGATTTTTGTTGTTACTTTTTTTGGGCACAGATAGGTGAATTCAGGATTCATGATTTTGCAAATACGGAGGATTTACTGTATTATCTTTAAATTTTCTTCCTGCCAAAATGTGTCACCTCACTAATATCTGCATTTCACCTGATGAGGGAGCAACACTCCAAAAGCTTATGATTTCTAATATACCTGGTAGACTATAACCTGGTGTTGTGTGACATCTGACTATGTCCAACCCAGTCCAACACCAGCACTTCCACGTCACAACAATAAGTACGCCATCATTTCTACCCAAAAAAGTACACATTGGCTGTTTTTTTTTCTAGTTCATGGTGGGTGAGTTCAGAACTAAGGAGGATTGGTTAAAAACTAGGTGTGGAGAACTTTGAAAAAGTCTGAAGCTTGAGAGATTTTGGAACTCCCTGCCTTATAAGGCTATGGAGACATGATCAGTGTTAAAACAGAGGTAAACAGATTCCTATTAAGCAAGGAATCAAAGGTTATTGAGAGTAGGTGAGAACATGGAATTCAAACTCAAATAGATCAGCCATAACCTTATTAAGTGGTAGAACAGACTCAAATTCTTAATTTTATGTATGTATGTTGTTTGGAGCACAGTCCAAAAGCCTCATTTGTCTTCATAACAGTAATAATATTTCAGAAGGATTTCATTAGCTGTGTAGCATCTTAAGATGATCTGCATACATAAGTAGTGAATAAAATGGAAAATGAAACGGAATACAATCTTATCAAATGACAAAAATGTTCAAAGTAATAACAAAATAAATAACAAAATAGAAGTTTGAAAGGTAAAATTTCAGAAGTATACATTGTAGGTAGGCTGATCATTTGGAAATCCATGATGAAGTCCATTCTGCCAGCCAGGGATTAGGACAGGTGCTTAGCAAGTACTAATAATGTTTATACCAATATTATCTTCCACAAAACTAATGGAAGTAAACAGGTAGGATTTGAAGGGTGAAAGAAATCATAAGAATATGGAAGATGGAATGGTGAACTATGTAGAGCAGAAGGGATGGGGACGGCTACATTTACAGATTGATGTGTCTCCGTAGGATTTTTCACTGACAGTTAGGGCAATGGTTGGTTCACAGGCAATGAGTGTATTAGTTAATGGATGCATCATCCTTACTCAAGCTATACATTGGGTGGTGATACTGGTATAATAAATCATCAATCTAGTTTCACAATAGAATATTAAAGCACTTACCACATATGTTCTTCCAGTTGAAATATGTACAACATTTCCATTGTAAGAAATAATTAGGCCCCTTGGACAAGACTTCTTTACAAATGGGAAGCAAAAATAATTATCCAATAGAACTGAGAAATTGTATTTTGGAACCCGTTCTTCCACCAGGGTGTATGTACAGTTCTCAAAGAAGTCATAGACTGTACCATCAAATGTGCTATAGTGTGGGTCTCCCCATATTTCACATTCACCTAAAATTAAATCAAAAACAGAATTTCAGAGGATTATCAGTGCTTTGGAGTAATTTTACTGCCCATGACCCATTCTGCCTGGTTTTCCTTTCCACTGATATCAATTGAAAGGAAAATTCACCGGAATGTACAATAAGCAATGAAACCAGCCTGTCCATGTTATGGCCCACACAAAGCTGAAAACTGTTGCCATCATTTTAAATAATAATCAAAATGACAGCAATTTGAACAAGTCAGTGATACTCACAGTCACATTCCCATTTCTCACAACATCCATCTGCAGTGCGAACTTTCACAGGCTCAATGTTGTTGATACATTTTGGTTTAATTAATGTAGGACAGGTAATTCCATCCATTTTAAAAACATTTCCTCTGATGCAAGTAATCATTGTGCAGTTATCCTTCCATGTCTCCAAGCACTAAAAAGAAAATTAAAAACAAATTCATCACTCTAACATTGACCTGTTCAATGCAGGTAAACATATAAAGGTGAAAGTAATCAGTATTTAATGCAAACAATTTATCTTTTAAGGAAACAATCTTTATTTCATAACAACTGGAAAAATCGCTTCACTGAATCAGTAAACAGATAAGTTTTAGCTTTCCAGAATTTTGCAGATAAGTATAGTTTAATAATTTATTGTTGCTTTATCAATCAGTCACCAATACAATCTGTCCATGACAATATTGGTAGGAGTGTACAGTCTTTGAGAAGATCAATCCCATGTTACTTCGATGTTATGTGGCATTACCATGCTGGAATGGGATTGACTTCAATCAGATCTAGCATTACAAGGCTGGTATCTATGAGGCAATGTGATCCATCAACAGAAGTTAAATTATATTCAAACACAATCTGCAATCTCATCGTGCATTGTGTCCCCAATTGACCATTACCATCAAGCCAGGAGATCAACCTTAGGTCAATGAAGAGTGCAGTTGAGCATGCCAAACATATGTAAAATTGAGGTGGGAACCTAGTTAAGCTCCAACACTGGATTATTTTGTGCAAACTGCATAATCAGTAAGGAACATGACAGGGCTAAGTGATTACATAACCAATGGATAAGATCTATGCTCTACAATCCCAGCAACATCCAGTCCTGAAGAACTAATAGGAGAAGGAGGAGCAGGAGGAGCCATAAATAATCCCATCCCCAGTGATGGGATTGCCCAGAATATCACTGCAAAAATAATGCTGAAGCATTTGTATTCATCATTATATATGTTAGGAAATGTGGAAATTTGGATTTAATATGAACACATGTATTATTCCACTGAGCATAAAAATAGGATTTATTAAAACAAATATTTTGAGAGGAATTTTATAAGTCATCATGTATTCTTCTGTTGTGCCACAAGTGAATCAGATACATAACCATACTGAACAAAATTCATTCAGTTGGCTTGTGCTAAGTCCATATGCTAAGTCATTGAAACTATCATACCAATACTCGTGGCATAATTTTACAAGTGCCATTCTTGGCAGTGATTATTGATATTCCAATCATGATTTAATTTTATGCAACTATTAAGAGTACACATTCACATTTCCAATGTGTCTTCTCAGTCGATGAGACTTGCTGTTGGAAATGCATACATTTTCAGGATCAATTCAGAATGTGCCATGTTTTGTATATTTTTGGAAATGTAACTAAGTGTCAATTAATGTCCAGATACAGTTACATTTTAGGTTTGACCATAACTTTCGTAGAAGTAGTTACATCTATTTGGTGCCATATTTCTCCTATCTGTTGCTACACATGGCTCTATACTTGGTAGAGTCTAAAGACTAAGAGATGAAGACACTCTGAAGTCTATGAAAGCGGCTGCAATGTTCCATCATTGGGTGATTACAATAAAACATTTAGTTCTGTTGTGTCTTGTCTCATCAGAAATATGAGCTTTGAATTATTGTCATGATTTGCCAGGGGTAAATGCCATTGCCATTGGATTATTTCCTAATCAAAAACTTGTGCCCAATTTGAAACATCCTGTAGATCTCTTAACATGATAAAACCTATTGACTCAAGTGTTCACTCAAGACATTCTTTATATTAGAAAAAATGAATCATACTCACTTACCTTCCTTGGTGGGTTTGAATTGCACTGACAAGATTCTAGAGGTTTCTCTGTGACATGGGTAATTGGAGGTTCATAGACTGTAGAATGTATTATAGGTACAATGGCTGTGGATGTAATTTGTGATGTTAATATTGGCTCACAGCACACCCTAATTCTATAATCCAAACACATGAGGTGATTCTCCGGTGTCTGTTCATTGTAATTACAAATCAGTCCTTTGTTTATATCACAAGAAACATTATCCTTTGTTTCACTTATTGGTCGTTGTGGGAACTTGACAGCTTCACAAGCAATGTCATTTATTCGGTAAGGGGAGAAAGGACACAGTTTATAGCGAATTGTCTCCAATAACTCAGAATCCCCTTTGTTCTGAATAGATGGTGTATTTTTATTAAACCAGGGTGACCATATACCATTGCAATATGGTTCTGTGAAATAAAAGGAGACAAGCTTATTAACATTGTCATACAAAAACATTTAATCAGAAATTCAGAGAGAGGACGCAGTGATATCTAAATCTTGGCTTTGAATCTAGCCCATAGTGAGTTAGAGGAAAACCATATATCTCTTGTAGCTGGAGGATTCCTGTGTAAAAGAGTTCAGATTATATCAACTCAATTCTTTAATGAGTATATCTTCACATGAAATAAGACTATTCAGTATGAACTGGCAATCTCATTTAAACATGCACTGAAAATTATAACCACTGAAAACAAATCAAATTTCAAATCAGTAATGAAGGTAGTCCTACTTGGGGTTTGGTACAATTATACTTTGCTGGAGTAGAATCATACAGACAAAGCACAGAATCAGACTGTTCAATCCAACCATAATCCCAAACTAAACTAGTCCCACCTGCCTATAGCTCACCAAACATTTCTTATTCACGTGCTATCCAAATGTCTTTGAAACATTGTAACTGCACCACATCCATCACCTCCTCTGGATGTTCATTCTACGCAAGACCATTCTCAGTCTAAAGATGTTGCTAATCATGTCTTTTTTTAAAATCTTTCTCCCCTCATCTTAAAAACATGCCACCTTAGTCTTGAAATCCCCCACCCTAGGGAAAAGGCACTTGTTATTCACCTTATCTATACTCCTCATGATTTTATAAACCTCTATGAGGTCACCTCTCAACCTCCCACTCTCCCGTGAAAAGTATTCCAGCCTTGCCAGCCTCTCTTTGTAACTCAAGCCCTCCATTTCTGGAAACATCCTGCTAAGTCTTTTCTGAACCCTCTCCAGCTTAATAATATATTTCCTTTAACAGGGTGAGCATAACTGTCCACAATACTCCAAAACAGGCCTTACCATGTCCTGTACAGCTTCAACAAGACATCCCAACTTCTATACTCCAAAGGTATGGGTGAATAGATGATAGTTGATAGGAAAGTTGAGTGGATGATAATTTGCCATTCAATCTGCCTCTCTCTCGCCTAGATCACCACAAGGTAGATGACTTGAATATCCAAATAGAGGTGAATACGGATGATTTAATTGTCAGTTTAGAGATGTGGTCACAGGATGACAAGCCGAAGAAATGAATATTCAAAGATACGTCATTTTGAATGGATAAGCAAAAAGGAAGAGGAGGTGGACTATCATCTTAATAAAGGGACAAGTTCATTATATTGGGAACAAAGAATCAAGATGGTGAATCAGTTTAGGTGGAGCAAAGAAACGACAAAAGACAACCAATATTATGGAAATAGTTATTAGTTCACCAAAAGAAATGGTAATGATGGATTTGGTATTAATCAAGAAATTAGAATGACACGTTGCCTGAATAGCGCACAAATCATGGGCAACTTCAATTTAGATATAAACTGGTAAACAGAATCAGTAGGGGCCCTGACCCGAAACGTCGAATTTCCTGTTCCTTGGATGCTGCCTAACCTGCTGTGCTTTAACCAGCAACACATTTTCAGCAAACAGAATCAGTACTCTGGTGTGGAGGAGGAATTCCTGGAGTGTGTACAGTTTGGACCTCTAATGAAGAAAGCTGAAGAACCAAGTTGGGATCAGACATTTTTTCAGATTTAACATTATGAATTGAGAAAGGACAAATTAACAAATTTGCTGTAATGAGCCCTAGGGAAACAGTGACCACAATATAATAGAAGTTCACATCAAGTTTGAAAGAGTTATAGTTTATTTTGAAGCTAGAGATTTAAATCAGAATAAAGGAAACTGAAAGAAATTAGTGTTACACGAGAGGTAATACTTGAAAAGTTAACTGGGTTAATACATTCCCTGAACCAGAGTGTTGTAGGAAGTGACTGTGGAGATAGCTACCAATGCATCAACGATCTTTCAAAATTCTACAGATTCTGGAATGTTTCCTGCAGATTAGAAATTAGCAAGTGTAATATACACAGCGGTAGATAGAAAACAGAGAATCATAGACTTGTTAATTTGACGTCAGTATCAGGCAAGTGTTAGAATCTATTACAAGGGATGTGATAAGTAGATGCTCAAATAACAATATATTTGCAAAGAGTCAACATGCATTCATAAGAAGAATATCATGTTTGACAAGGCTATTTGAGTTTTTTAATGGGTATTATTTGGAGCACAGATGAAAGAGAATTAAGGGTGGAGGTGCATTTGGATTTTCAGAATGTTTTTGATAGTGTCCCATATAGAACATTAGTAAACACATTAAAGCACGTGGGATGGAGGGATGCGGTGTTGGAGATACTACACTCATGTGGATTGAAAACTGGTGAACAGTAGGAGTAAATGGGTAATTTGTAAGATGACAATCCGTTACAAGTGCAATATCACAAGGAACAGTACTGGTGCCACAGCTATTAACAAGCTGTATCCATATATATATTTCTAAATTTGCTGATGATACAAAACTAGATGAGATAGTAAGTTGTGAGAAGGATGCAAGGAGGCTTCAAGTGGACTTGGTAAGATTAGGTGAACGAACGAGTGCATAGCAAATGGAACACAATGTGCATAGGTGTAATGTTATCCATTCAGTAGAGGAAAGTAATCCTTTAATTATGAGTATTTGGGAAATGTTGATACCCCTGCAGATGGACCAGTGTGAATCACTAAAAGGTAACGTGCAGGTGTCACAAGCAATTAAGAAGGCAAATGGTATATTGGCTTTCTTCACAAGTGAGTTTGAGCTAGAAGTTAAGATGTCTTGCTGCATTTGTATACAGAGTTAGTATGACAGCACCCGAATTATTACATACACAGTCTTGGTTTCCACATGTGAAGAAGGATATACTTGTCATAGATGAAGTGCAAGGAGGGGGTCACCAGACTACTCCCTGAGATAGCAGGGCTATTTTATGAGGAAAGATGAAGGAAAATGGACCCATAAACTCCAGAGTTTCAAAGAAAAGAAGTGATTGCATTGAAACTTCAAATATTTTATATGGTATGATAAGATGAAGATAGATAGGATGTCTCCTCTAGCTGTTGAGTGTAAAACCAAGGGACATTGTCTCAGAGTAAGGGTAGGCTATTTAAGACCGAAATGAGGAGGAATTTCTTCAAAGCGTCGTAAATCTTTGGGGAGGGCAATGGAAGCTCAATCTTTAAGCAGACAATCTTTAAGAAGACACAAGTCAATGAACACAAATGATATCAAGGGATAATATGGGCAAGTGGCATTGAAGTGAATGATCAGCCATGTCTGCTTGAATGGTGGAGTTGGTTTGTTGGAGTGAATGACCTACTCCTGCTCCTATGTTCATCCATTTAATTGGAAATATTAAATGCCTGATGTTACATCTGAACAGATGGGTTGTGTGATTTATTTTTAAACACACACATGGTTAACATATGTTAACTCCCAAGTTTTACTGATATACTACAGATTCATTTCCTACCTCAGTCAATAAGGAACTAATGCCTCGTTCAAAATGGGCCGATCTGTCTGCCTATCCCATATATTTCTTTGGTCAGTTCATTTTCACAATTATTCATAGTACCTTGTGAAATATTAGGCTTGTGCAGAGTGTAGTGAAAACTTGGGAAGGGCAGTTACAAATCAAAAGCTGGCATTGTCAATTACATTTAAAGACATAATATCATTTGAATTTTTGGCATTGGAGAAGACTTTTCTCAAATATTGAGACCACTTAACTGAGCTCATTTTATCTAATATTTTAAATTTCAGTGAATGGTATGGTCATACACAATGTGTTTGTTGTTACCTGTAGTAGTGGTTCCAATAGTCGAAGTTCTGGTTGTCGGAGATTCTCCTAATTAAAACACAAAGTAATTAAATCAATGATTCCGAGAGGACAACTGTCCTGACCGTAGGTCGTAACTCCAGATTTCCTATTAAAATGTTAAACTTTATTTACAACATAAACCTGAAGGATATGCTGTGAGCGCCTCAGCTCTGAGAACAGCCAGTTGATCATCCCAACAGGGCAAGTAGAAGAAAGGGAAGAGTCAGCCACTGCAAAAAGTGGTAAGACAAGAGTTCAATCAATCTACAAAGCCAAGAATGTTGAAACCAACTGTTGAAATCCCAAAACCAACACTATCAGTAATATCCACTGCAACAGCTGCACCATTTAACTATTCACTTGCTGCAAGCAATTCAAAGACTGATGTGATTTTTTTTATACATTTATAATTTTAAGCTCACCTCTTATTTGGAATTATAGTGTTTGTATATGCATGTCGTGTCACTATTTCTTCTCCTATTTATTAACTTGCTGTTAATTCAAGAAATCCTGATTAAATTGGCTTCTTTTAAACCCATAAGTTAATTTGATCTGGGAGAAAGCTATTGACGAGGGAGGTGATTCTTTTAAAATTAATGCTATTGCAACCAATAGGAGGTTGGCTGAATAACAAGGGGAACCAGTTCACCTCTGTTCACTTGGGACCTTAATAATTTGGGGTATCTTGGCAGGAAATGTAACCAGCTGTGGAAGCTCACCCAAGGACTGTTAGAAGGAATGAAAAAGGAAAATCAAACATTTAAGTATTCTACTCAATCAATCAATGGGACATGATATAACTTGTTAGGATGGGTTCCTATCAAAACAGTCACATGAAGTGAATGAATAAATAAACATTTGATTGCATTTACTTCTGGATTTGAAGCCTTGAAGAAGTCACATTGCATATCCTTGTTTCTGTAGATTATTCACACTGCTGGCTGTACTGATTGAAGGCAGATGTTCGCAGGTAAAGGGACGGCTGGAAAATGGGAAGCCTTCAGAAATGAGATAACAAGAATCCAGAGAAAGTATATTCCTGGTAGGGTGAAAGGGAAAGCTGGTAGGTATTGGGAATGCTGGATGACTAAAGAAATTGTTGGTTTGATTAAGAGAAAGAAGGGAGCATATATCAGTTATAGACAGGATAGATCGAGTGAATCTTTAGAAGAGTATAAAGGAAGTAGGAGTATACTTAAGAGGGAAATCAGGAGGGCAAAAAGGGGACATGAGATAGCATTGGCAAATACAATTAAGGAGAATCCAAAGGGTTTTTACAAATATATTAAGGACAAAAGGGTAAGTAGGGAGAGAATAGGGCCCCTCAAAGATCAGCAAGGTGGCCTTTGTGTGGAGCCACAGAAAATGGGGGAGATACTAAGTGAATATTTTGCATCAGTATTTACTGTGGAAAAGGATATGGAAGATATAGACTGTAGGGAAATAGATGATGACATCTTGCCAAATGTGCAGATTACAGAGGAGGAAGTGCTGGATGTCTTGAAACAGTTAAAGGTGGATAAATCCCCATGACCTGATCAGGTGTACACGAGAACTCTGTGGGAAGCTAGAGAAGTGATCGCTGGGCCTCTTGCTGAGATATTTGCATCATCGATAGTCACAGGTAAGGTGCCAGAAGACTGGAGGTTGGCAAATGTGATGCCACTGTTTAAGAAGGGTGGTAAAGACAAGCCAGGGAACTATAGACCGGTGAGCCTGACAGTGGTGGTGGGCAAGTTGTTGGAGGGAATCCTGAGGGACAGGATGTACATGTATTTGGAAAGGCAAGGACTGATTCGGGTTAGTCAACATGGCTTTGTGCATGAGAAGTCATATCTCACAAACTTGATTGAGTTTTTTGAAGTAGTAACAAAGAAGATTGATGAGGGCAGAGCAGTAGATGTGATCTATATGGACTTCAGTAAGGCGTTAGACAAGGTTCCTCATGGGAGACTGATTAGCAAGGTTAGATCTCATGGAACACAGGGACAACTAGCCATTTGGATACAGAACTGGCTCAAAGGTAGAAGACAGAGGGTGGTAGAAGAGGGTTGTTTTTCAGACTGGAGGCCTGTGACCAGTGGAGTGCCATAAGGATCAGTGCTGGGTCCTCTCCTTTTTGCCATTTACATAAATGATTTGGATGCAAGCATAAGAGATAGTTAGTAAGTTTGCAGATGACACCAAAATTGGAGGTATACTGGACAGCGAAGAGGGTTACCTCAGATTACAACAGGATCTGGACCCGATGGGCCAATGAGCTGAGAAGTGGCAGATGGAGTTTAATTCAGATAAATGCAAGGTACTGCATTTTGGGAAAGCAAATCTTAGCAGGACTTATGCACTTAATGTTAAGGTCCTTCAGAATATTGCTGAACAAAGACATCTTGGAGTGCAGCTTCATAGCTCCTTGAAAGTGGTGTCGCAGGTAGATAGGATAGTGAAGAAGGCATTTGGTATGCTTTCCTTTATTGGCTTTCCTGTATTGAGTACAGGAGTTGGGAGTTGGGAGGTCATGTTGCGGCTGTACAGGACATTGGTTTGGCCACTTTTGGAGTATTGCATGCAATTCTAGTCTCCTTCCTGTCGGAAAGATGGTGTGAAACTTGAAATGGTTCAAAAAGGATTTACAAGGATGTTGCCAGGTTTGGAGGATTTGAAGTATAGTGAGAGGCTGAACAGGCTGGGGCTATTTTCCCTGGAGCGTCGGAGACTGAGGGGTGACCTTAGAGGTTTACAAAATTATGAGTGCATGAATAGGATAAATAGACAAAGTATTTTCCCTGGGATCAGGGAGTCCAGGACTAGAGGACATAGGTTTTGGGTGAGAGGGGAAAGATATAAAAGAGACCTAAGGGGCAACCTTTTCACGCAGAGGGTGGTACACATATGGAATGAGCTGCCAGAGGATGTGGACTGAAGGGTCTGTTTCCATGCTGTACATCTCTATGACACCTGGCACGTCTGTCCTTCCCAGTTAAGGTGTTGCTGCAGTCCTTTCCACTTCAGTCACCCACCTACAAGCAGGCCATCCTTTTTCTGCTGGTTGCTTTCTGACTACACTTTTATTATACGCCCAAGTCCAATGGCACTGCAGTCCCTATCAACTCCAGTGGACGAAAGCTGAAAGTCCTATTCATACCATTAATGCTGCACCAAAAAAAAATCAGCACCTCCATCAGCCACTAAGGAGAAGATCTTTATGAATCCTGTTCCTACATTGACATCGAGGCATTAGGGAACCTAAACTTGACTAAAATGCCAAAAAATTGAATTCATTGAAATCACTTCAACTCGCAAGTTACCAATCTGAAACACGTGGACCGCACAATGCCACACCATTATAACGCTCATTGCTAACTGCACGCAAATTCAGAGGAAATAATTTCAAATAAATATCTGAAACTAAAAGGAAAGTGACACAAGCAATAAGTCATTACCCAGAACAGCTCCAGCAAATAGATTACAATAGCAAGACTATTTCTTTGGAATTTCTTTGCCTTATTTTTTAAAAAGCTAAAATACTTCCATAGTTCAGGCAAACATCCTGCATTGAAAAGATGCATTTTCACTTGTCCAGAAATCTAGGTGGATTAGAATATGTTCAAGAACAAATAAATGCTCCTTAGCTTACTTCACCTCCTGACTTTATTATCAATCCCTCATCTTCTAAAGAAAGAACTTTTTGGAATAAATGTAGCTGCCAAACAATTTATTAAGTAGAAAGTTAACAATAACAGCAACAATGATTGTCATAATTGTGATCTAGTTCCTCATGTTGACGAAAATTATAAATAGCTTGCCGCTACCATGTAAGTTTCAGGGCAATTTTTATGACTTCCTTAGCATCGACATTGAGACAATTACTTCATCATTACAGACAGAACTGTAACACTTCAAAAATAAATTGACAACTAACTTCACAAAAAAAAAGCCTATGATCAGACCATAGCTTTACATTGCTTTTGTATTGAAAAGTGCCAAAATACATGCATTTTGGAAAAACAGCCAATAAATATACTTTGCAATAAAGCCAAAAAAAGTCTACTTAAATTGAATAGTTTGCTCTCCACTTTTGCACGAATGTCTTAGTTCTGTTATCTTTACTCACTGTGTATCACAACAGACCTAACAAAACCAACACCTGACAAAATACCAGACAGAAAATGTTTCATATCTATCAGAATCACTTGTTCCTGAGATAACTATAAAAGCCATTGGTTACCAGGGGTGGTGAAAGGCTCAGTTGTGGATGTTGTCATTGGATTTGTAGAGTAAAGGAAGAGAAATGCTGAGAACACAATAGTAAAGGCACGAAATGAAGAAGTCAGCTGTGAATTTATTTTCATGATTTACAAAGCCTGAGCTCACACAAATCTCAGAACAAACTTAGACCCCGATTTTTCAGTCAGTTGTGAAGGAATGACACTCATTATGTATGGTGATGACAATTGACATTTTGTGGGGATCTGAGCAACAACTGGAGCATACGTTGAATCGAGGGATACCAGACACCCAGACTGGGGAGTTGTTGAAAGCCCCATTTCACCTCCTTTGGGGAAGGCTCTTTGTATTGTGTGTTGAAATAGGCAACTTAAGTGGCCAGCAACAAGCCTTCTCCAAGACACAGTGGCTCAGTGGTTAACACTGCTGTTTCACAGTACTGGCACCCAGATTTGAATCCACACTTGGGCGACTGTCTATGCGGAGTTTGCACATTCTCCCTGTGTCTGTCTGGGTTTCCTCTGGGTGTTCGGTTTCCTCCCACAGTCCAAAGATGTGCAGGGCAGGTGGATTAGCCAGAGGAAATGCCGGGTTACAGGGATGGGGTGGGTCTGGGTGGGATGCTCTTCAGAGATGGGCTTCGATGGACTGAATGGTCTGCTTCTACACTGTAGGGATTCTATGACTCTTTGAAAATCAAGCGCCTGAGAGCTGCTAGCCTCTCAGAGGTAGTTCTTGCAAGCAGCACCAGCCATGTGGTGCCAGCTTCTGGCATCAGAGTTCTAGCAGCAGCAGGTAACGCAGGCTTCAGGTGAGAGAGGGTGGTATGGGGGTCATGACAGAGGGATGCTGTGGGGTTGTTAAGATGGCACACGTCTAAAGTATTTGGATCACTTGGTTCAGGACCAACCAATGGTCGCAGAGCAGATATTGTACACTGTGTCAGCCCAGGAATTCAACACTCAGAGGAGTGAGGGAGCCTGAATGCCAGGCTAAAGACAAGACTCTGGAGCCATTAGTAAGGAAGCACAAAAAGCTAACAGATAGATGAGATAGAGCACACAACTGACAATTAAAGACAATGCAGGCATGCTTGTACCTGCTCCACGAATGCTGCAATCTTAATATTTAGTGCACACATAGCCTCTTGCATTTGGAGACCAGGGACTCTCATGGAGAGTCAACTCCAGCAAGCTCGTCAGGCATTGTCAGAGATCTGTGCTAAACTGCAGATTATCAACCTTTCTTCTGGAATCAAGCATCCAGCATCACAGTGAGGGACCAATGAGACAGCGACACTCTCCACCAGGAGCTCAGTCCTCTCTGGTAGGAACAGATGGTGAACAGATAGAAATGTGTGGTGAGAATGGCTGAGATTTCCTGTTTAGTGAGATGAGCTACTGGATTACCAAATATCGCCCATTCAGTTTCAGTGCTGCGGGTGAAGAACCGTGACACCTGGGAATATCTTAAGATGTAGAAGTCATTATTCTCAGGATATCATGCACAAACGTGCAGAATATTCCCCTTGTGGTCACGTACTAGTTGCATGTTTAATGAGCGAAACTCCTTGCAATGGTTCCTCAGCTACTTTGATAGCCAGCACGTAGGGGAAACCTGTAGAGGAGCAAAGCCTCTGACTCTGTAGGTTTGGCTGTCACTTACCAGGTACAGAGCTGGTGGTAGGCGTAGTTGTAGTTGTCTGTATCGGTGGTATAGTTTCTACAGAGCAAGAAAACATTTCAACCTGTTACTTTACAGACTGAAACTCATGTGTATCTTGTGTAAAAACATGCCTTCCAGTTGCATGTAGACAAACACCATAACTGCAAAAATCAATTTGTTTGTCTCCTACTCATGTTGGAATTATTTCAGTAGAGAGAGAGAATAGAAATAATAGCACGTGTCAGCAGTGCATCAATTCTTCAAGTATTCCTCAAAATGCTACAAATGTCACACTGGTCTTTGCAAGAGGTCATGCAAATCTCGCAAATATTCATTTTTAATGGATAGTGAAAACACCTTCTAATATATTGATCTATTTGACATTGTCTGTCCAAATAAACAGTTTCAATGAAAATATCTAGCAGAAATTATACCAATGTCATAATCAACGTAACCTCTGAATTTAATTGGAGTATCCAGGCTGTGCAGGAATATTCCATGGGGCTGTGGGGCTGAAAAGTTGAGTAAGGTCTTGAAACATCGCTAGCAGGATCCTACATTTTGATTATATCAAAGTATATGGGTCAGTGAGTGTTCAATTATTTATGACAGGAACCTGCACCATCATACTCAGATATGTGCCATGCGCTATTACTAAACACAAGGCATAGAAATTAAATTACCACCCAGGCTGATATACACATCAGCTAATACATCAGTATGATAGGAACTGAAGTGGACCATTCAGCCCTTTGTGACTCCTCTGCCATTCTATAAAATCCTGGCTGATCTCTTTCGAATTCCACATTCTCATCTACCCACAATAATCTTTGATTTCCTTGCCTAACATTAGAAATATTCAATATTCAATGACCCCACTTCTTTCTGAGGTAGAAAATTCCACTGTCACACAACCCTCAGAGAAAAAACATTCTCTTCATCTCTGTAGGTGGCATGGTGGCTCAGTGATAAGCACTGCTATCTCACGGTGGCAGGGACCCAGGTTCAATTCCACCTTTGGGTTACTGTGTGAAGTTTGCATGTGCTTCCCAGGCCTATATGGGTTTCCTCTGGGTGCCCGGTTTCCCCTCTCAGTTCAAAGATGTGCAGGTTAGGTGAATTGGCCATGCTAAATTGTCTGTAGTGTCCAGGGATATGAAGGTTAGGTGGTTTAGCCATGGGGAAATTCAGGGATAGGGTAAGTCTGGGTGGGATGCGTTTCAGAGGTTAGTGCAGACCCGATGGACCAAATGGCCTCTTTCTGAACTGTAAGGATTCTGTCCTAAAGGATGAGCCATAATTATAAACTAGTGCCCTTTAGTTCTGATACGGGGAAACATCTTTTCCATGTCCATATTATGAAGATTATTCAGGGTCTTATAGAGTTCAATCAAATCATCTCTTATCTTTCTAAATTCTAGTGGAATTTATCCTCAAGATTGTTCCCACTCAATTAACTGATCGAAATCCATCTACAAACTCCTCAGAAAAACGAGAGAAATGCAGATGGTGGAAATCAGAAACAAAAACAGAAGTTACTGGAAAAACTCAGCAGGTTTGGCAACATCTGTGGACAGAAGTTCTGAGGGAGGGTCAATGAACCCAAAGCATTAACTCTGATTTCTCTCCACAGAAGCTGTCCAACCTGCTGAGTTTTTTCCAGCAATTTTGGGTTTTTTTTGCTGCAAACTCTTTGGCCCAGATTTTCTAATGGCCTAACAGTTGTTATTCCAGTAGATCTATACATGGGAAGACTGCAGAATCTTCATCATAGCAGACTCCAAAGGAATTGCTCAGGAAATTGGATTCTCCCTGGACAATTTCTCTATATCTGGAACCCTCCAAAAGTCTGCATTAAAATCCGAGACTTCAGAGAGTTACAATGAAATTAAACTTTAAGAAAAGTTAGTCAGGAAAAGTGAGACTATTAAATACATGGCCTAACACCGGAGTAGCTATTGAAAGCTGATCCCATGCTTAACATACACATCCCTAACTGCACCTCAGGGGTATAGGTTATTAAAAACTGACCTAGTTCTCAGTTACAATCTAATGACCAGTGATACAAACATTTTCAAAAGTAAATAGCTAGAAAGGAAAATCCATGTAGAAAATTGAAACCCATATTGTGTAACCTATACAGTACCAGTTCACTATACACAACCCACTTGTGGAGATAAACCTCCTGCAAAGTAAAGAACACCTCCCACTTACCAGGTACAGAGCTGGTGGGAGATGTAGTTGAAGTTGTTGTCGTAATCAGTGGAGTCGTTTCTATGGAGTAGAAAAATATTTCAATCAAATGCACTGCACTCTGAAGTTCAAATGTATCAGGTTAATCAATTTACTTTTCTGCTTTGTCTAACAAAATACATAAAAAACTCTGACAATTGCATCCATTCACTCCTATCTTAGCCGACTCCAGCAGTCAACTTGATGAACTGAGATTACAACTATTTAGTGATCCATATGTTCAGTCCACTGTTTAAAAAATGAGAGTTGCTAGAATTGTCACACATACTTGTAAAACACAAGTTTCAAATCTGAGTTTCCAATAACCAGAGAAAACTCCTCTAAAATGGATAGGTCTGTACTGGTTCCGACCGACCAGATAAACACTGCTTCTGAAAATATTTGAGCATCTATTCTGGAAATTATACCAGGGCCGTCTTCCCAAGAGTTTATTGCACTAATCTATCTGAAATAAATGAAGATACTGGAAAGTCATCTTGTTGAAATACATGTGCTAGGAATCTGCCCTACCTTAATCGGGCACATGCTATATTACTTTTTTAGTAAATGTGAATAAAATTAGTAGATTGCCACTTTAACCAATGTATTTGTTTTGTTTGGGTGTGTACGCCATATTGGTTTAAAATATAAGAAACCTCAATGGCAGCCTGAAATGGGGTAACAGTTATTGCAGGTTTGATGGCATTTTCATGAAGTCTTGTGCGATAATTGATCATCTTCCAGTTTTACACAATTTCACTGTAAACGATGGCAATTCAGCCAAATGTTTCACTACATGATTGCTCTGGAACTATTTCCTTTTTCTTATTCATAATCCACTCATTTTAAAGATCACAAAATAGACTCCCAGTCGTGTATACAATGGAGTAGAGGGAAGTGAAAACTCAGTAGAATTCATTGCCCAACAAACTTGATTTTCTAACAGTTATCAAAAAGTACAGAAGAACCTCTATTATCCAAATATCAATTATCCGAATATCGGATTATCCAGAGGGAATCTCAAGGTCCCGATAGAAACATTACATCAAAGAGCTGTTTCAACCCTGATCGCATCTTTTGTTGACAGGTACAATGATTAAAAATGAACACAACTCACTGAAATGCTGCCGAGAACAGTCCTGGGCAGTCCAGGCACCATATCTCTTGCCCCCTCTCTGTCTCTCCCACACTTTCCTTGGTGTTCTATACAGGCATGTACCCTAAACCCCCCCTTCCCCTGATAATCTCTCCAACATTGTCCTGGACAGGGCAGAGGTGGAACCTGTCAAAACATTGTGTGTGTGTGTGTGTGTGTGTGTGTGTGTGTGTGTGTGTGTGTGTGCGCGCTATTTGAAGACTTACTCCATAAAGGTAGCAGCAGGCTTACTGTTGGTGTACAATCCAGCTGCCCCAAAGGGGGGTCGTGGACAGGGGTTGGATGGTGGGTGGAGATGGACGGGGGAGTGGGATTGGGGCGGGGGGCGGCGCGGGGTGGGAGCGAATGGCATTGGAGGCAGGGTGCGGGTTCTCGTGGGCAGTGTGCTTTTGCCTAGTTTCCTGAACAGGGAGTAGACCTCACAGAAATTCTGAGCCCCAGAGGAAATCAATTAACCGAATAATCATTTATCTGAATGAAATAGTGCCTGTCCATCTCATTCGGATAATCTAGGTTCCTCTGCGATTGGTGAATCCTGAATCTGAAAATCAGAAACTAAAGAATAGATAGGTTTTACTGATCCAATCTACATAATATAAGATGATGGCCTGTAATGATTTCTCTTAACATTTATATCCAAAGAGATTCTGTCAGTACATTAAAGTCAAAAGAGCAACTAGCGAGAGGAGAGGGTCCCTTAAAGACCAACGTGGCCATCTATGTCAGTGGTGGGTAAGTTGTTGGATGGGTTTCTGAGGAACAGAATTTACGTGCATTTGGAAAGACAAGGACTGATTAGGAATAGTTAACATGGCTTTGCATGTGGAAAATCATGGGTTACTAACTTGACTGAGTTTTTGAAGAGGTGTTAAAGAAGATCGATGAAGGCTGAATGGTACACCCAGGGTGCAGCTACACAGTTCCTTGAAAGTGGAGTTGCAGAGGGGCAGGTTGGTGAAGGAAACGTTTGGTATATGGACTTCAGCAAAGCATTTGACAAAGCTCCGCTTGGTAGACTGGTTAATAAGGTGAGACACATGGGATCTAGGAGGAGTTGGCCAATTGGATACAAAATTGACTTGAAAGTAGGAGACAGAAGATAGTGGAGGGATGCTTTTCAGACTGGAGGTCTGTGACCAGAAGCATGCTGCAAGGATCAAACTGCATTTCATCATTATATAAATGATTCAGATGTGAATATAGGAGGTATGTTTCGTAAGTTTGCAGATGACACCAAAATTAGCGGACAGTAAAGCAGATTATCTCAGAGTACAACTGACCTTGATCAGATTGACAAACGGACTGAGGAGTGGCAGATGGAGTTTAATTTAGATAAATGTAAGGTGTTGTATCTTGATAAGGCAGTTTAGGGCAGGACGTACACAATTAATGATAGAGCCCTGGGGAATGTTGCTGCACAAAAAGATAGAGGGGTGCAGCTACACAGTTCCTTTAAAATAGAGTTGCAGATTGGCACAGTGGTGAAGGAGATGTTTGGTGTGCTTGCCTTTATTCATTCGAACATGTAGTATAGGAGTTGGGATGTCACATTGTGGCTATACAGAGCATTGGTTAGGACACTTTTAGAAAATTATGTACAATTCTTATCACTCTTGTATAGGAAAGATATTGCTAAACTTGAGAGGGTACAGAAAAGGTTTACAAGGCTGTTGATGAGTCTAGAGGGTTTGGGCTATAGGGAGACTGAATAGATAGGTAGATGCATAGAGATGTACAGCACAGAAACAGACCCTTCGGTCCAACTCATCCATGCTGACCAGATATCCTAAACTGTTCTAGATTCATTTGCCAACCATTGGCACATATCCCTCCAAACCCTTCCATTCATGTACCCATCCAGATGCCTTTATAAGTGCTGTAATTGTACCAGCCTCGACCACTTCCTCTGGCAGCTCATTCCATACACACATCACCTTCTGAGTGAAAAAGTTGCTCCTTAGGTCCCTTTTATTTCTTATCCCTCTCACCTTAAACCTATGCCCTCTAGTTCTGGACTCCCCCACCCCAGAGAAAAGACCTTGTCTATTTATCATATCCATGCCCCTCATGATTTTATAAACCTCGATAAGGTCATCCCTCAGCATCCGACGCTCCAGGGAAAACAGCCCTAGCTTATCCATCCTCTCCTTATAGCTTAAATCCTCCAACCCTGGCGACATCCTTGAACCAGTTCAAGCTTCACAACATCCTTCCTGTAGGAAGGAGACCAGAATTGCACACAATATTCCAAAGGTTGCCTAAGCAATGTCCTGTACTGCTGCAACATGGCCTCCCAACCCCTAATAGTTTGGGTTTCCTTCCTCTGGACCATCAGAGGCTGAGGGACGACCAAGTAGATGTTTATATAATCATGAGGGGCATAGATAGGGTGAGCAGCCAAGGTCTTTTTCCCAGAGTAGGGGAGTCCAAAATTAGAGGGCATAGGTTTAAGGTGAGACAGGAAAGATTTAAAAGGACCTGAGGGGTAATGTTTTCACGCAGAGGGTGGTGCATGTATGGAATAAGCTGCCAGAGGAAGTGGTGGAAGCTGATACAATTTCAACATTTAAAAGGCATCTGGATGGGTACGTGAATAGGAAGGGCTTGGAGGGATATGGGCCAAGTGCTGGCAAATGGGACTAGATGAGACTGGGATGTCTGGTTGGCATGGATGAGTTGTTTGAATGGTCATTTGACTATGCTTTTCCTTAATGGAACATGTGACAAATAAACTTGTTATCTAAAGATATAACAATATATTATAATAAACCCCTTTTTTTATTGACTTTCAACAGCAGTGATGCACTCAGATCATGAAAGTCAATTGGAGGATTTTACCTCACCCAGTGCCAGATTACTAACTTATATCTTAGTTTGCTGTGTGCTGTGTTTGGAACACAATTTTGTAACAATTGCCCAAAAATCACAATATAGTGAAAAAGTGAGACAAACATTTGCAAAGCAAATACGTGGAAAGCTCTGTGATAGAAAAATGGCAGTATTTCTCTATGGTGCCTTATCGATCCAGGCAAATACGTGTGACAGTTAAACAGCAATTAATCAATCAATCAACTATCATCAACTTCTGATGCAAATCCAGTTCCAATAAAAGATCAATGTCAGGAGCACAATTTCACAACAAGTATTGCCCTATAATTTTCAGCATAATGACCAAACTTCAAGCACTTTTCCAGTAACTAAACAAGAGTATGTGGAATTACAAATGAAAGGCAGGGGATGATACCTAATCAATGACAGACCATACGGAATTACTTGTCGAGAGGATTCGAGGGCAGAGCATCAAACCACTGTTACTTACCAGGTATGTATTTGGTGGTTGATACAGTTGTAGTCTGTATGGGTCGAGTAGTTCCCGTAGAGAATGGGAAAACATTTTAATCAGATACAATTTACACTGATGTTGTTCGAGTTAGGATGAAACTTGATCATTATCTTTCATGCAGCAGCATGTAGCTTTGCACAGAGGTTGAAATTTAGGCACTTCTGAATCTGCTCAATAAATGTAGTTTAAGTAAAGAGTATGAAGTTTTTAATGGTCCTTATACTTGTAGAAATGATATCCAATATATAGTAGTTGAGGAAACTGCAAACATTAGGTTTTAATAAACAGTCAAACAATGAGATACTCCTCCACATTACCAACGGACCAGAAAATACTAGAGAAGCAATCCTGGCAATTACACAGGCGTTGTGCCTCCTAAATCCATCCAGTGTTGTTTGGGCATTTGCTGGGACCCCTCGTCCAGAATAGGAAAGCCTTCAGGCCAGCAAGATGTTCAGTAAACTGGCAAAATTTGCAAGGATAAGTGATGGCAAAACATTGAGTGAACTAGTCATGAAACTGCATAGATGAACAAAGTTCAGCAGTGGCAGTAATAACTCTTTATAGGATTCTATTTATACTGACATTCATGGACACTTCATGTATTCACATTGTAGTTTGAAAACTTCATATTATATTCGTCATTGTGTTTATACGGCAATTTTACAAGTTTGTACATTTACACAACTAGTCCAAAATTGAGATGTGGTAATTACTATCAAAGAAAAATATGGAAAACTATCTAAATAAAACTCTAAATGAGCATCAATTGTGAAAACTGCACATAAAGTCATCTTGTAACGGCTGCAGGAAAACACAATGGCCCCCATTTTTCAATGACTAATCAATTTTGAAATGCAGATGGGAGTTGATGGGAATTCCAATTATGCCTGGGAATTTTCAATGCCACCTGAAACCTTACAAAACTATTTGCTTAAATCCAGATGAGAAGACATAAAGGAAAAATGAAGTTGTAAGAGACGGACAACTCATCTTCTTACCTTGCCAGTTTATTTCAACAATTCAGAACACAGGACCAGGGGAATAAGCAAATTGGCAAATCACACAGAAGGTGTATGGAATGAGCTGCCAGAGGAAGTGGTGGAGGCTGGTACAATTGCAACATTTAGAAGGCATCTGGATGGGTATATGAATAGGAAGGGTTTGGTGGGATATGGGCCGGGTGCTGGCAGGTGGGACTAGATTGGGTTGGGATATCTGGTCGGCATGCATAAATTGGACCAAAAGATCTGTTTCCATGCTGTACATCTCTATGACTCTTTAACTCAAAGATAGAATGTGCTAATGCTGCAGATACAAATCAACAATTAAATAATTGTAGTTTCAAGTTTAGCATCAAACATCAAGGCACCTCTAAAACTTGTTAACCCTGTAACCTTTATTCTATAGTCTATATCAGAAATTCTCTGCTACAGATGTATCACCTGAGTTTGTGCATGTGTTTGATGTCACTAATTCATTATTTCTTTTCAGAGGTAGTAGGTTCTAAGATTTGTTGTTTTTGCAGACGCTATCGAAAGGTTTCCCTAAGTGAGGCTGGTTATAGCTGTTCAAGCACGTGGAGTCAAATAATCTACTGCCATTGATTAATAATTAGCTAACAGAGAGAAAGCAGGGAGTAGGAATATATGGATCACCCTCACGTTGGTGGGATCTGAGTAATGGGTTACTGCAAGGATCACAAACTGAACTCCAGCTGTTCATAACATGCAACAATGATATGCAGGGGGGGACCAAATATAATATTGGCAAGTTAGCAGGTACTGCAAAGCTAAGTGAGAATGTGTGCTGTGGCAAACATGTAATGAACTTTTAGGAGGATTTGGACAGGCTTATTAAATAGGCAAGAACATGGCTAATGGAATATAACGTTGAAACATGAAATTATCTAATTTGTGACGAGAAACAAACGTGCAGTGTATTACTTTCAAGGAGAGGGGTTGGAAAGTGCAGATCCTGATAGGAATGCAGTGTCCTTATTAATAAATCACTGAAGACTAACATGCAGGGACAGCCTGCTGTTATGGAACGTCAGGGTTAATCACAAGAGGATTTGAAACCAAACTGAAGTGAAATCTTGCTTCAGTTGTGTAGGAGCCTGGTTCGACTGCATCTGGAGCAATGTCTGTAGTTTTGATCTCCTCAGAAAAGATATTGTTGCCAGAGAGAGAGTGGAACAAAGGTTCAGGTCAGTGAGGAATAAATACAAAGAGTTTTACTGTCGGGCCTGCATGACAGAGTGAGACTGACTGCCCTCATGACCTTCTCTCATCTCTTGATATTGTGATAGATTACCAGTTTTGGTAATATGTGACAATTATTTATGACAACCAAGTAGGTATTATTTCATAGTACTATTATGATACGCTTTTCTCAAATGGTGATGCACAGATGGAGTTCCATCATGAGGAACATTGTGTGACAGCAACTAGTAAATCAATTTTCACCAACTTCTGACTCACATTTCACTTCCAACAAAAACCTACGTCAGTAGCGCTACTTCAACGCAAATATTACCCCATAAGGTACAGCATAATGACCAAAGCTACAAGCAATATTTCAGTATATCATTAGAAAAGAGTACGTGTGGGTACAAACCTGCTCAATGACAGGTCACATAGAGTTACTAAATAATCTACATGTCAAGACAGTTCAAGGACAGAGTGGCAAACTACTGTTACTTACCGGGTATGTAGATGGTGGTTGATTCAGTTGTAGTCCGTATTGGGAGAGTAGTTTCTATCGAGAATATGGAAACATTTCAATCAGCTAAAATGTACACTGAGGCTCTTGGAGTCAGGATAACATTAACTTTCATGCAGCATGTATTGTTCTTAGTCTGCTCAGTAAAAGTAATTGAAGCAGAGAGCATGTAGTTATTTATGCTCCTTATACTCGTGCAAATCATGTCCTATATGAAACGATTGCTCTCATTGTCATATAGGTGTAACCACATTAATAATGGCATTCCTTTAAATATTCGTTGTAAATTAACAGTAAGATTTCGGAATGTGGTACTCATTCAGGTTGACCTCAACTTTTCCAGATAAGCAATGGATGTGAAACTAAAACTGCACCAATCCCATCCATTCTACAGGAAACATACCTAAAAGTCATCCTTTGCTGATTGGACATTTACTGGGACCCTCACCCAGGACATGGAAAACTTCAGGTCAATTAGGAGTTCAGTAGAGTGACAAAATTTGGAGGGATTAGGGATTGCAAAAATTTGAATAAACTAGTCATGAAACTGCATAAGTGAACAAAACAATTTCAGCAGTAGAAATGAAAAGTCCACATCTCCTCATATAAATTCATTTATACCCACGTTCATGTGCACTCCATGTACTTACATTGAAGTTAAAAAATGTAATCTCATATCCTCATTCTATTTATGTGGCAGTTTTACAAGTTTGTATGTCTACATAACTAGTCCAAAACTGAGAGATGGTAAATAGTATCTAAGAAAATAATGTAAATCTATACATGATGTAAATAATTACTGATTGTGCAAACTGTCATCTTGTAACTGTTGCAGAAAAATGTATTCCTTCATCAAACTCCTGGAATTCACTGTGTCTTACAGTCCTGTGTCTGTACCTACAACTCATGGAGCTGTTCAGAAATATAGCTCAGCAGCACCTTCCTGAGGGCAGTTTGGGATGGGCAATAAATGCTGATCTAGCCAGCAACACCCACACCCAGTTAATGAGAAACAAAAAGAAATACAATGTCTAAAACATTGTCCAAATATTCCATCCAAATGCGTGGAGATACAAAGACGTTTAGAATGAAAAATAAAATATTTGCTTGTAAAAATAAAGGCATGCCTTATTGTCATCCTAATAAACGTTCATAGACTTAGAAAGTTTAACACTTATCGAGAACAGCTTGGTCCTCACTACATAACCATTGTCCCTTACCAGGTATGTAGCTGGTGGTAGATGTCCTTGTAGTCGGTCTCTCTGATGGTGTTGTTGTTTCTATGGATCAGAGAAAACATTTCAACCCGTTACACTGCACCCTGAGGCTCAACAGAATCAAATCTAAAACGTTTCTTTCCTGTTGCCAGTAGCCACGTTAAACGATTGCAAAAGTGAAATAATTCTCTTTGATCTCAGTCTACTCAACAAAATTATTTTTGTCAAGAGAGACCACAATGGGGATCCAAGATGGCGGCGACCCAGCAAGTCTGACTCTTTAGTGCTCTTCCCAAGACTTGGGTAAAGTGCGTCACCCACCCCCACCACACTCACCAAATCATTCATAATAGCTGTTCATTTAAATAGTTGCTTAGTATTAAATTTAAATAGTCTAATATTTAGTGAAAAATGACCAAAGGGAAGGGAGCCCGCAGTTCTCAACAAGCAGGACCCCCTCCCCCACCCTCTCCCTCTCCAGCTGCAGCAGAGGCGTCCACAGCCGCCCCGGGCGACTTACCGACGGTAACAAGCCTTGTGGAGATGATCACCAAGCTGGACGCGAAGATTGATGCCTTTATCGAGGAGTCCCGAAATCGATGGGAATCACTCTCGGTCGCGCTGCAGAAGCACGGCCGAGACATCCAGGTACTCGAGCGCCGAGTCGGAGGGGCGGAGTTAAAGGCCGCGACCTCCGAGACTGCAGCTCAATCAGCCGTGGATCAGGTCCGGACTCTCAAACAGCGAGTCCGGACCTTAGAAAATCATATTGACGATCTCGATAATCAAGGTCGTCGAAAAAATATTCGTTTGCTGGGCCTTCCCGAACGGGAAGAGGAAGGCCAGCTCACAGCATTCCTGGAGCAGTGTCTGCCACAGCTTTTGAATCTGCATGCTGGATCAGGCCAGGTAAGGGTGGAATGGGCCTACCGGGTCGCAATACGTGGGCCCGGCTCAAACCAGCGCCCATGCCCGGTCCTGTTCCAGCTGCAGAGCTATAGGGAGAGACAGATGCTCCTAGAAGCCTCAAGAAATCTTGGAAAAGATCCCCAAGCCATGATCTATAAAGGATCCATGATCATACTATTCCAGGACTTTTCCCCAGCTCTGGTACGAAAGAGGAAGGCATTCGATGAGGTGAAGAAGCGTTTAAGGGACTTAAATATTCAGTACTCCTTACGCTATCCAGCGACGCTACGCTTTAACCACGAAGGATCCATATATAACTTCGGATCACCAGAGAAGGCTAAGGAATTCTTGGACTCTCTTAGATAAACTGTAAGAGATAGTGGATGTTGGTTTGCCTTTCCCCCCACTTTGGTCTATATCCCCCCCTTTTTTTGTCTCTCTTTTTTCTCACCTTATAGTTTAATATTATCACGGGGGGTGGGGAGAGGGATTTGATTTTCTCCCCCCCCCCCCCCGCTTGAGGTTGTTTTCTTTTATTACTTTATGTATATATGTGGGTATGTATGTGTGTGTATATATATATATATATGTTGGGGCGTTTGGTTAATGTTGGTGGGGGGAGGTGGTTAACTTATTCTATTTTACCTCTGTCTTTAGGAGCGGGGTTGTTTCTCCCCTGTTATTTTGTATTATTATATTTAATTATTACTTGTTGAGATTGTAATTTTATAGTTATATATTTATATATGGTATTAACATTCCCAAATATATCCAGGTGTTGGTGTGAGCGGGGGTAGGGTGCTCACTGTTAACTCTAGCTTCATATTATATTTGAATTCTCCTCATTTTATTGAGGAGCACCTGGGTCAAGGGTGGGGCATTGGTTGGGAGAAGATAAGATGGACTTTTGGAGAGGAAGTGACACCCCCTGGGAACAAGGGGGAAAATCTCCACTTAGATACGTTTTATATTTTTTTTATTTAGAAATAGTTTTTTATTATACTGTTGTGAGTGTATTAGAGAGCCTTTATTTTTGTAAATTTTATATGCTCTATGCTCAGGATGTTCCAGATAGGGTTTCCCCTCCCAATGGGTCTCGGATTTGCCCAGATGATTATGGTGGATCAGTCGGTTAAATGGTGCACCTGGAATGTCAAGGGGAGTAATTCGCCAGTCAAAAGGAAGAAAATATTATCAAATCTTAAGAAAGAAAGAGTTGATATAGCTCTCCTACAGGAGACACACCTGTCAGATAAAGAACACTTAAAATTACGACAGGGTGGATTTGATCAGGCCTTTTTTTCTTCTTTTAGCTCAAAAAGCATGGGAGTTGTTATTCTTGTTCGGAAGAATTTCCCTTTCAAAATCCTAAATCAGATAAAAGACGAATCTTGATGATATATTTTGATTAAAGCCCTCATAAATGGAGAGGAATATGGGATTTTAAATTTGTACTGCCCCCCGGCACACCCCTTTAAATTATAACGGAAGCTTTTTCAAAATTGATGGCCTTTGGTGCCTGTTATACAATTATAGGGGGAGATTTTAATTGTATTATGGATCCGGAAATAGATAGGATTCCCAAGAGTGCTGCCGGAGTATCTCCCAGATCTAGACAACTGGCGGATCTGAATAAAGAATTAGGATTGGTAGATGTATGGAGATGTCTTCATCCACAGGGCAGAGATTTTTCTTTCTACTCTAATCCATATAAATGTCATACTAGAATTGATATGTTTTTTGCCCCCTCGATTTTTTAAAATTCCATATCATCCTGTAAAATAGGTACTATAGCAATTTCTGACCACGCTGCTGTACATATGGAAACTAAGGCGAGGAACAATGGGACATCCGCTCGGCATTGGCGTATGGACCCCTTCCTGATAAAAGATAATAAATTTGTAAAGTACTTCTCCCAAGAATTTAAAACTTTCTTAGAAATTAATTCAGGTACGGCTAGCAACCCATCAATGATGTGGGAGACCATCAAAGCTTATGCACGAGGTTTGATCATCTCCTACTCAGCGACCCAGAAAAAATTGAAGGGAGAACAACAGCGCCTGCTCGAAGCTCGCTTAAAAGCAGCTGAAACAGCACACGCTGATAGACCTTCTATTATAAAATTGCAAAGGATTACGGCTCTTAGGACAGCTCTAAACACTACGCTTACTCAAACGGCTAAGAGGGAAATATTATTTGCAAAACAAAGGTTATATGAATATGGCGACAAACCGGGTAGATACTTAGCATTTCTTGCAAAGAAAAAGAAGGCCCCTCAGACTATTACGTCCATCAAGGAAAGTACAGGTACCTTGACTCATGATCATAAAAGGATTAATGCGATCTTTAGAGAATTTTATTCTGAGTTATATAAATCGCAGGATTGTGAAGATAGGACTAGGAGGATGCAGTCATTTTTTAAAAAATTGACCTTTCCGGGCCTAACTCTGGAACAGGTATCAGTCCTAAATGCTCCTCTAACAGTCCAAGAAATACTTGATGCAATTAGGCAACTCCAAAGCGGAAAGGCACCGGGCCCAGATGGTTTTCAAGCTGAATTCTATAAAGAATTTACAGAAATATTGGCTGATCCACTTATGGACGTGTATAACTTTGCATATAGTCAGGGCTGTCTCCCGCTTTCGCTGAAAGAGGCAAATATCTCTCTTATCCTTAAAAAAGGAAAAGATCCTGAAGACTGTACATCATATAAACCAATATCCTTGCTAAATGTAGATTTTAAAATCCTCTCTAAAATGTTAGCACTGAGACTAGAAAGGGTACTGCCACATATTATAAAGGAGGATCAGACGGGATTTATTAAAGGCCATAGATCATCCAATAATATTAGAAGGGTTTTGAACATGATCCAAGCCTGTCATCAGGGAAAGGTACCAGGAGTAGTAGTTTCACTAGACGCGGAAAAGGCATTCGACAGGGTTGAATGGTCATATTTGTTTTACACATTGGAAAGGTTTGGTGTTGGACAGGTGTTCACCAAATGGGTCTCAACATTGTATAGTGATCTCAAAGCAGTTGTGGTTACCAATAGATTAGGTTCGGATAGCTTCAGTGTGGGTAGGGGCTGCCGTCAAGGATGTCCTCTCTCATCATTGTTATTTACGCTAATAATTGAACCACTAGCAGAAGCTATACGGACTGATCCTAATATAACGGCCCCGAGGATTGGGACAGGTAAACATAAAATTACCCTCTATGCAGATGATGTTCTTTTATTCCTCAGTAATCCTCTGATGTCCGTACCTCGTCTAATCCAAGTTATTAATACATTCAGTGCATTCTCAGGCTATAAAATTAATTTTTCAAAATCGGAGGCTATGCCAATGGGTGGCCTGGCTATGACACCCCACTTAGTGGACGGATCCCTTTTTCCCTTTTGTTGGTCCCTGGAGGGTTTCTTATATTTAGGTATTTTTATTACTCCAGTATTTGGTCAGTTGTATAAGGCTAATTTTGTGCAATTACTGGAAAGGATAAGGCAGGACCTCCAGCGATGGGGAGACCTTCCAATTTCCTGGTTGGGTAGAATAGCACTAATTAAAATGAATGTCTGCCCCGTCTCCTATATCCTATGAGAATGCTCCCGGTGATGCTGCCGAGGATGGCTCTACGTAAATTATATGGCTGGCTGGGTTCCTTTATTTGGAATCATAGACGGCCCCTCATTAAGCTGAAGAAGCTACAGCTTCCACAGGCAAGGGAAGGACTGGACTTCCCAGATTTTAGGAAATATCAGTTAAGTTCCCTATTAAGTTACATAGCTGATTGGGTCTTGTCTGATCCACAATCAATCTGGCTGGACATCGAGGCGTCTCAAGTAAAATACCCACTTATTAATCTCTTACTTTCAGACAAGAGGAAAATCATTACAGATCACTGTAAAAACCCCATAATACTAAACACAATTAAGGCTTGGAATATAATGCGGCAAAATGAGGGTAATTTACATAAAACATCCCCCTATGCACCGATAATAGGAGCATGGGGATTCCAACCGGGGTTTACAGATGCCACTTTTAAACTCTGGAGATCCAGGGGTATCCCATGTTTAGGGGACCTATTTAAAGATGGGGTCCTGATGTCTTTTGAACAGCTGCGTCAGAAATTCGGATTATCTAATGGAGACCTCTTTCGATACTTCCAAATTTGAGATTCTATACAGAAGAAGACTTATTAGATAGTCTTTATAAATCAGATAGAGAATGTAATGTCCCAGTGGGGGTATCCTCCGTCAGCACTATTTATCATTTACTACATGATGAAGTATCGGGAGATATGGACAATCTGCTTAAAACATGGGATCAGGATTTGGGACTAGAAATATCTATAGAAATGTGGAATGATATTTGGGAAAATGCTAGAAGAATTACTATCTGTAACAGAACCCAGGCTATCCATCTGAAGATACTTCATAGGGCCCATATAGCACTGGCTCAATTGGCAAAATTTAAGGCAGGAGCATCTCCAATGTGTCCCAAATGCAAAATAGAGGTGGGCACTCTTGTACATTGTGTATGGACTTGTCATAAGATCCGTAGATATTGGACTAAAGTAGCAAGTAACTTGACAGAAATTTTAGGAACGAAAATTAGAGTGGACCCTATATCTCTCCTTTTGGGCTTTTCGAACTTTCCCTCCATGGATATGCACAGGAAGAGACTATTTTCTATTCTCTCTTTTTGTGCAAGGAAAAATATTTTGGTGAACTGGGTGGCTGAGGGCCCCCCTGGACTTTCAAACTGGCACAGATTAATTATGGAATGTATTCCCCTTGACTTCCTTACAAATATGGTGCACAGAAAGACTGAATTATTTGATAAAATATGGCAACCCTTCTTGAATTACATAAATGCAGATATTTCGGCCATCCTAACAAGGGCTTTTATTTAATGGAGATTACAAACCTGACTGCTCCGGGGCCCCTTAGGAGAGGAATCCCGCACGAATATGGGTTTTATTACATTTGATGTTAATACATTCGGAGCATGTAAGAGACTTAAGTATACACTCTGGTTAGTTGTAGGTTAGATTAGTAGAAAGTTGAGTTTTGGGTTTTTTTCTATTTTGGTATTTCTTTTCTTTTTTTTCCTTTGTTAAATTTTGACTATTGTATATTTGATTTAATTGTATATCAATGTTTGTATTTGAGAGTTTTGTCTATTTTTGTAAACTTGTAAAAATGTTAAATTTCTAATAAAAATATCTTTAAAAAAATAAAAATCACCATTCACTACCAAAAAAAAAGAGAGACCATAATATTTAATGACTTATAATACATTATCATTTCTATGATAAAAGTTACAGAGTTTGTGTTTCAAGTCTGATGTGGCTGTTGTACAGATCTGTAGTTGGCAACAGCCTGTGGCTCATTCTCACGTGAGCGAGATGCAAACCGAATTGATAAAGAGTGCTTCTGAAGACAGTTGAGCACTTATACAATGGGAGCACCTTGTATGTACTCCTGTACAGAACCAGAGACAGAGAGTGAGCTGCACATCCTCATATTCAACATATCCAGATACTTGGCAATGCTGCTGTTCCTGTTCATGAGTTGACTAAAGCGATTAGATTACTGGCCATGTCAATATAATCTGCAATCATTTTCATGATATTGGTAGTTCACAGATTGCCTTTAATGCAGGTTTCATGTGTGCAAGACTGGAAGAGGCAAGTGCAAAACAGTTTTTCTATAGTTTGCCGATTCTCTGCAGACTTGAGATTCTTTATCATGTTCTTTTCATATCAAGACAACACAACATGGAATAACAGGAGTCCAAGAAGGACCTGTTGTTTCTCAGTCTCGTTCCACTCACTGGGAGGAATTCAATGTGCTCCCCTGTGGTAGGTTTGATGTTGGGGGGCAATATTTCATTTTGGACTATGGTGAATGATGCCCCACTGCCTTATTGCCTCCACCCCAATTAAGTCCACATCACAAAGGCTCCTGCCCAGTTGTCAATGGAACTCCCTGAGGGTAATTAACATCCACTAACAGACTGTCATTCCCCACCAGTGGTGGTCTCTCAGTGATAGGGATAACAGTTAGGATCTCCAGCATTACCATAAATTATAGCCAACATTTGAAAGATCAAGGCAGTGATCTTCAGCTGCCTACATGAGGGGATGGGGGAATTGAGGGAAATTAAATTTCATACCCACACTGACTGCCAGATAACATTTCTAAAGATCCATGAAATGAGAAAAGCTAACAAGCCCTGTCCCCACACTCTGATTAGTGAGTATTAGTCTGATACAATGTTCCACTGATGTGTCTGATGGAGTGCAATGGGTCAGCTTCATGAACATCTCTCAGCCCTTAGCATTTTCAATCTATAATCTCTGTGTTACCAAAGTGTGCCAAGTATGTTTGATAACTAACATTATGTAGCCTATGAAAGCAAAGAACTGTTTCTGAAGAAGAGGCAAAGAATTTAAAACATTGACTCGCACTCTCGCTCTCTCCACAACTGCTACCAGATCCGTTCTTATTTTCAATCGCCACGGTAGTGATTGGAATGAGGTTAGCCAGGTGGAATTCATAGAATCTGAGTTCTCTGATTGGACCAGATTAACAGCCCTATCAGAGAGCCCTGGCTGACAGATATAAACAGGAGTGACAGAACTTCTGTTCATTCAGAGCTGGCTCTGACGGAGCTGGATCAGTGGCAAGGACTCTCCATGTGTAAATAAAGGCTGACGGGATACTGGCCCGGGTGGAGTTATTTCATTCAATACCAGCAGCATTTTGCTTTTGTCATAAAATGTTTTTTTGCTGGAAGGTAAGAGTTGAGGGGCAATGAGGATTTGAAGGAAATAAGCATCAGTCAGATGCTTTCCTGGAGAAATAAAAGTGGCCCACAACCTGATGTTCCACATCCCAGAGTGTAGAAGGAGGTGTGATAGGGACATTCAATGCATTCAAGACTCATAGGCTTTTGAATGATTCCTGCAGATCTGACAGGAGCAAATGTCACCCCATTATTTTAGAAGCGAGAGAGAGTGACAAACAGAGACATACAGACCTGTGCACCTTACATCAGTAGTAGGGAAAGTTTTAGAATGTATTCTAAAGGTGGGCAGAAATAGAATCCTAGAGATAGATAATGATCCGATTGGGCATTCTAAAGGCGGGCGTAGATAGAGACCTGATTGATATTGATCTGATTGGGCATTCTCAGCATGGATTTGTGAATTGAGAATAGTATTTAACAAACTTAACGGTGTTTTTGAGCAAAGTTGATAAAGGAGAACCGATGGACTTAGCCTTCAAAACATTCACATACGCTATCAAAAGGTTTCCCTTAGTGAGGCTGGTTATCACTATTCAAGCATGTGGAGTCAAATAATCTACAGCCATTGATTAGTAATTAGCCTACAGAGAGAAAGCAGGGAGTAGGAATATATGGATCACCCTCACGTTGGTGGGCTCTGAGTAATGGGTTACTGCAAGGATCAGTAACTGGACCCCAGCTGTTCTTAATATGCAACAATGGTATGCAGGTGGGAACGAAATATAATATTGGAAAATTAGCAGGTACTGCAAAGCTAAGTGAGAATGTGTGTTATGGCAAACATGTAATGTAATGAACTTTAAGGAGGATTTGAATAGGCAAGCTTATTGAATAGGCAAGAACATGGCAAATGGAATATAACGTTGAAACGTGAAATTATCTAATTTGTGACGAGAAACAAACGTGCAGTATATTACTTTCAAGGAGAGAGATTGGAAATTGCACTTCCTGAAAGGAATGCAGTGTCCTTGTCAATACATCACTGAAGACTAACATGCAGGGGCAGCCTGCTGTTCTGAAAGGTCAGTGTTCATCACAAGAGGATTTGAACACAGCTGAAGTGAAATCTTGCTTCAGTTGTGTAGGACCTGGTTCAACTGCATCTGGAGCAGTGTCTGCAGTTTTGATCTCCTCAGAAAAGATATTATTGCAATGAAGAGAGTGGAACAAAGGTTCATGTCAGTGAGGAATAAATACAAAGGGTTTTACTGTCGGGCCTGCATGACAGAGTGAGACTGACTGCCCTCATGACCTTCTCTCATCTCTTGATATTGTGATAGATTACCAGTTTTGGTAATATGTGACAATTATTTATGAAAACCAAGCAGATGTTATTTCATAGTACTATTATGATATGCTTTTCTCAAATGGTGATGCACAGATGGAGTTCCATCATGAGGAACATTGTGTGATAGCAACTAGTAAATCGATTATCACCAGCTTCTGACTCCAACAAAAACCTACGATAGGAGCACTACTTCAAGACAAATATTATACAAAATGTTACAGCATAATGACCAAAGCTACAAGCAATATTTCAGTATATCATTAGAAAAGAGTACGTGTGGGTACAAATTAAAGCCAAGCTTTGGAACCTACTCAATAACAGGCCACAGAGAGTTACTAAACAGCCTACGTGTTGAGACAGTTCAACAACAGAGTGGCAAATCACTGTTACTTACCGGGTATGTAGATGGTGGTTGATTCAGTTGTAGTCCGTACTGGGAGAGTAGTTTCTATTGAGAATATGAAAACATTTCAATCAGCTACAATGTACGCTGAGTCTCTTGGAGTCAGGATAACATTAACTTTCATACAGCATGTATTGTTCTTAGTCTGCTCAGTAAAAGTAATTGAAACAGAGAGCATGTAGTTATTAATGCTCCTTATACTCGTGCAAATGATGTCCTATATGTAACAATTGCTCTTATTATCATATAGGTGTAACCACATTAATAATGGAGTTCCTGTAAATATTAGTTGTAAATTAACAGTAAGATTGCTGAATGAGGTACTCATTCAGGTTGACCTAAACTTTTCCAGATAAGCAATGGATCTGAAACTACCACTGCACCAATCCCATCCATTCTACAGGAACCATACCTAAAAAGCCATCCATTGCGATTGGACATTTACTGGGACCCTCACCCAGGACAAGGAAACCTTCAGATCAACTATGAGTTCAATAGAGTGACAAAATTTGGAGGGATTAGGGATGGGAAAAATTTGAATACACTAGTCATGAAACTGCAAAAGTGAACAAAACAATTTCAGCCGCAGACATGAAAAATCTACATCTCCTCACATAAATTCATTTATACCCACGTTCATGTGCACTCCATGTACTTACATTAAAGTTTAAAAATGTAATCTCATATCCTTATTCTAATTGTGTGGCAGTTTTGCAAGTTTGTACATTTATTTAACGAGTCCAAAACTGAGAGATGGTCAATAGTATCAAAGAAAATAATGTATATCTATACATGATGTAAATGATTACTGATTGTGCAAACTGTACATCAAATCATTGTGTAACTGTTGCAGAAAAATGTATTCCTTTATCAAACTCCTGAAATTCAGTGTCTGTTACAGTCCTGTGTCTGTACCTACAACTCATGGAGCTGTTCAGAAATATAGCTCAGCAGCGCCTTCCTGAGGGCAGTTTGGGATGGGTAAAAAATGCTGATCTAGCCAGCAACACCCACAACCAGTTAATGAGAAACAAAAAGGAATACAATGTCTAAAACATTGTCCAAATATTCCATCCAAATGCGTGGAGATACAAAGACGTTTAGAATGAAAAATAGAATATTTGCCTGTAAAAATTAAGACATGCCTTATTGTCATCCTAATAAACGTTCACAGACTTAGAAAGATAAACACTTATCGAGAACAGCTTGGTCCTCACTACATAACCATTGTCCCTTACCAGGTATGTAGCTGGTGGTAGATGTCCTTGTAGTCGGTCTCTCTGATGGTGTTGTTGTTTCTATGGATCAGAGAAAACATTTCAACCCGTTACACTGCACCCTGAGGCTCAACAGAATCAAATCTAAAACGTTTCTTTCCTGTTGCATGTAGCCACGTTAAACGATTGCAAAAGTGAAATAATTCTCATTGTTCTCAGTCTGCTCAACAAAATTATTTTTGTCGAGAGAGACCACACTATTTAATGACTTATAATACATTATCATTTCTATGATAAAAGTTACAGAGTTTATGTTTCAAGTCTGATGTGGCTGTTGTACAGATCTGTAGTTGGCAACAGCCTGTGGCTCATTCACACGTGAGAGAGATGCAAACCAAATTGATAAAGAGTGCTTCTGAAGGCAGTTGAGCACCAATCTCAGCACTTATACAATGGGAGCACCTTGTATGTACTCCTGTACAGAACCAGAGACAGAGAGTGAGCTGCATATCCTCATATTCAACATATCGAGATACTTGGCAATGCTGCTGTTCCTGTTCATCAGTTAATTTGAAGGGCTTATGCTCGAAACGTCGAATTCTCTATTCCTGAGATGCTGCCTGGCCTGCTGTGCTTTGACCAGCAAGACATTTGCAGCTGATTAGATTACTGGCCATGTTAATATAATCAGCAATCATTTTCATAATATTAGTGGTTCACAGATTGCCTTTAATGCAGGTTTCATGTGTGCAAGACTGGAAGAGGCAAGTGCAAAACAGTTTTTCTATAGTTTGCCGATTCTCTGCAGACTTGAGATCCTTCATCATGTTCTTTTTATATCAAGACAACACAACATGGAATAACACGAGTCCAAGAAGGACCTGCTGTTTCTCAGTCTCGTTCCACTCACTGGGAGGAATTCAATGTGCTCCCCTGTGGTGGGTTCGATGTTGGGGGGCAATATTTCATATTGGACTATGGTGAATGATGCCCCACTGCCTTCTTGCCTCAACCTCAATTAAGTCCACATCACAAAGGCTCTTGCCCGGTTGTCAATGGAGCTCCCTGAGGGTAATTAACATCCACTAACAGACTGTTATGCCCCCACCAGTGGTGGTCTCTCAGTGATAGGGATAACAGTTAGGATCAATTCCTGAAATGGCTGAACTATCTTACACTGAAAGATTGGAGCGACTGGGCTTGTATACCCTTGGGTTTAGAAGGCTGAGAGGGGATCTGATTGAGACGTATAAGATTATTAAAGGATTGGACACTCTGGAGGCCGGAAGTACGTTTCCACTGATGGGTGAGTCCCGAACCAGAGGACACAGTTTAAAAATAAGGGGAAGGCCAGTTAGAACAGTGTTGAGGAGAAACTTCTTCACTCAGAAAATGGTGGGTGTATGGAATGCTCTGCCCAGAAGGCTGTGGAGGCCAAGTCTCTGGATACTTTCAAGAAAGAGTTGGATACAGCTCTTAAGGATAGTGGAATCAATGGTTATGGGGATAAGGCAGGAACAGGATACTGATTGAGGATGATCAGCCATGATCATAGTGAGTGGTGGTGCTGGCTCGAAGGGCAGAATGGCCTACTCCTGCACCTTTTGTCTATTGATCTCCAGCATTACCATAAATTATAGCCAACGTTTGAAAGATGAAGGCAGTGATCTTCAGCTGCCAACATGAGGGGATGGGGGAATTGAGGGAAATTAAATTTCATGCCCACACTGACTACCAGATAACATTTCTAAAGATCCATGAAATTAGAAAACCTAACAAGCCCTGTCCCCAGACTCTGATTAGTGAATATTAGTCTGATACAATGTTTCACTGATGTGTCTGATGGAGTGCAATGGTTCAGCTTCATGAACATCTCTCAGCCCTTAGCATTTTCAATCTATAATCTCTGTGTTACCAAAGTGTGCCGAGTATGTTTGATAATTAACATTATGTAGCCTACGAAAGCAAAGAACTGTTTCTGAAGAAGAGGCAAAGAATTTAAAACATTGACTCGCACTCTCGCTCTCTCCACAACTGCTACCAGATCCGTTCTTATTTTCAATCGCCACGGTAGTGATTGGAATGAGGTTAGCCAGGTGGAATTCATAGAATCTGAGTTCCCTGATTGGACCAGATTAACAGCCCTATCAGAGAGCCCTGGCTGACAGATATAAACAGGAGTGACAGAACTTCTGTTCATTCAGAGCTGGCTTTGACGGAGCTGGATCAGTGGCAAGGACTCTCCATGTGTAAATAAAGGCTGATGGGATACTGGCCCGGGTGGAGTTATTTCATTCAATACCAGCAGCATTTTGCTTTTGACATAAAATGTTTTTTTGCTGGAAGGTAAGAGTTGAGGGACAATGAGGATTTGAAGGAAATAATCATCAGTCAGGTGCTTTACTGGAGAAATAAAAGTGGCTGCAAGTTAATAAATCCCCACAACCTGACATTCCACATCCCAGAGTGTAGAAAGCAGGAATGATCAGCAGTGTTTCACCTGAAGGCCCACTGAAGATGTCACCTAGTAGGGTGACGAAACATCTGTAAATGAACCTTCCAGCTCAGCGAGCGAACCTACATCCAGAACCTCAACCTGAGCTATAAATCTTCTCAAAACTCATTAATGTCACTTAGTCATTACTTCTTTCTCCGGGATAATAGGTACTAGAATTTGACTCTCTTGCGCACAGTAAAACTCTATGATTCTCTTATTTTCCAACAGATTACGTTTAATTGAACATTGTTTGCTGCATTGTAAACAAAAAAAATGTACTTGTCTTAATTTACTACAAAAGCTTCAAAAGACAGGAGCTGATAGCCCTCTTCACTTGTTCTCAAAACCCAAAGTCGAACTTAAGGGTTCTCACTATTTTTGCAGTAAAAATATCTTTTACTTGTCTATAACTGTCATATTTACCTGGAATGATGGTTGTAGAGGTGGTTTCTGGAAGACTTGTTGTTGTCGATTCTGTTGTTACCTGTGGCTCACAGCAAACTCGAATTTGATAGTCATAGCAAGACTTTCTTTCTCCCAAACCACTTTCATTGAATGTACAGACAAGTCCTGTATCTATGTCACAGGTCACATTGTCTATTGATTGACTCACTGGCCACTCGGGGAAATCAACAAATTGGCACTGAATTTTATTAATTGTATCAGACAAGGAAGGACACAGTTCATCGTGTCTTGAATCCAATAATTCCACGTCCTCTGGGTTGATATCAGAAGGTACATTGTCATTAATCCAAGAGGACCATTCACCATTACATTCCTCCTCTGTAAAATGAAAAAGGCAAGATTTAATTAATTTGCCCAGAATCAACTCAGTTAAGAAGTAACCTAAAAAAGAAAATTACAAGAGCATTTCTTTTCGTTGAGTATGATGCTATATCACCGTTTCACCAAATCATTTCACTATGGTTGAGCAATTGTTGTTTGCTCAATACAATATTTGTCTATCAGACTGATCTAGGATCAGATTACAAAGCTCATTACAAAGTAATCCATAAGTTTATGTCAATTTTTCACATACATTGCTTTTCCAATAAATGCTCTACAAAGATATACTGGACATAGAAACATAGCTTGTAGCAATATGATGATCAATTCACCATTGCTGGGTCAAACCCCTGAAAAGCTCTTGCTGTTACAGCCCTGTGAGTACCTACACCACATGGACTACAGCCATTTAAGAAGATAGTCCAGAGCACCTTCTTGAGGGCAATTAGGGATGGGCAATAAAAGCAGGCCTACCCAGCGACACCCACAACCAGTTAATGAGAAACAAAAAGACATTCAATTTCAAAAGATTGCACCTTCACTTATGTTTAGAATGAGAATCGAGGGAGGTAAATTTGGATACAAAGATGCAAAGAAAACATTTCAAACTATTACACGGCATCCTGAGGCTTAACAGAATCAAATCTTAACACTTGCATTCCCTTTGCATGAAACAATTGCAAAATTGAAATTATTCTCTCCTACATCATTAGATTAGATTACTTACAGTGTGGAAACAGGCCCTTCGGCCCAACAAGTCCACACCGACCCACCGAAGCGCAACCCACCCATACATTTACCCCTTACCTAACACTACGGGCAATTTAGAATGGCCAATTCGCCTGACCCGCACATCTTTGGATTGTGGGAGGAAACCGGAGCACCCAGAGGAAACCCACGCAGACACGGGGAGGACGTGCAAACTCCACACAGTCAGTCGCCTGAGTCGGGAATTGAACCCGGGTCCCTGGTGCTGTGAGGCAGCAATGCTAACCACTGTGCCACCGTGCCGCCCATTCTGCTTAGTAAAATTATTTCAGTCTAAAGAGAACACATTATTTAATAACTCATAACTCATTGTAATATTTCTATGATATCAGCATTGCTGAAATGATCTTATGGATTTGATGGAGTTGCTGTCAGTGTTATAAATATTGTAGATGCTGCAGAAACTCAGCAGGTCTGGCAGCATCTGGTGAGATAGAAACACAGTTAATATTTCATGACTGATATGACTGTTATTAAGATCTGTAGTTTGCACTAGCTTGTGGCATATGAGACAGACGCAAACCAAACTAAGAATGGTTCTGAAGATAGTCGAGCAACAATCTCAGCAATTATACAGTGGGACCACCTTGTGTGCAATCCTGCACAGGACCAGAGGACAGAGAGTGAGCAAACATGTAATGAACTTTTAGGAGGATTAGGACATGCTTATTGAATAGGCAAGAACATGGCTAACGGAATATAACGTTGAAACATGAAATTATCTAATTTGTGACGAGAAACAAACGTGCAGTATTTTACCTTCAAGAAGAGGGGTTGGAAAGTGCAGATCCTGATAGGAATGCAGTGTCCTTATTAATAAATCACTGAAGACTAACATGCAGGGACAGCCTGCTGTTATGGAATGTCAGGGTTAACCACAAGAGGATTTGAAACCAAACTGAAGTTAAATCTTGCTTCAGTTGTGTAGGAGCCTGGTTCGACTGCATCTGGAGCAACGTCTGCAGTCTCGATCTCCTCAGAAAAGATATTGTTGCGAAAGAGAGAGTGGAACAAAGGTTCAGGTCAGTGAGGAATAAATACAAAGGGTTTTACTGTCAGGCCTGCATGACAGAGTGAGACTGACTGCCCTCATGACCTTCTCTCATCTCTTGATATTGTGATAGATTACCAGTTTTGGTAATATGTGACAATTATTTATGACAACCAAGTAGATGTTATTTCATAGTACTATTATGATATGCTTTTCTCAAATGGTGATGCACAGATGGAGTTCCGTCATGAGGAACATTATGTGATAGCAACTAGTAAATTGATTATCACCAACTTCTGACTCATATTTCACTTCCAACAAAAAACCTACGTCAGGAGCATTACTTCAAGACAAATATTACCCCATAAGGTACAGCATAATGACCAAAGCTACAAGCAATATTTCAATATATCATTAGAAAAGAGTACGTGTGGGTAAAAATTAAAGCCAAGCTTTGTAACCTACACAATGACAGGCCACAGAGAGTTACTGAACAACATACGTGTTGAGACAATTCAAGGACAGAGTGGCAAATCATTGTTACTTACCGGGTATGTAGATGGTGGTTGATTCAGTTGCAGTCCGTACTGGGAGAGTAGTTTCTATTGAGAATATGAAAACATTTCAATCAGCTACAATGTACACTGAGTCTCTTGGAGTCAGGATAACATTAACTTTCATACAGCATGTATCGTTCTTAGTCTGCTCAGTAAAAGTAATTGAAACAGAGAACATGTAATTAGTAATGCTCCTTATACTCGTGCAAATGATGTCCTATATGAAACAATTGCTCTTATTATCATATAGGTGTAACCACATTAATAATGGAGTTCCTGTAAATATTAGTTGTAAATTAACAGTAAGATTGCTGAATGTGGTATTCATTCAGGTTGACCTAAACTTTTCCAGATAAGCAATGGATCTGAAACTACCACTGCACCAATCCCATCCATTCTACAGGAACCATACCTAAAAAACCATCCATTGCGATTGGACATTTACTGGGACCCTCACCCAGGACAAGGAAACCTTCAGATCAACTATGAGTTCAGTAGAGTGACAAAATTTGGAGGGATTAGGGATGGGAAAAATTTGAATACACTAGTCATGAAACTGCATAAGTGAACAAAACAATTTCAGCCGCAGACATGAAAAATCTACATCTCCTCACATAAATTCATTTATACCCACGTTCATGTGCACTCCATGTACTTACATTAAAGTTTAAAAACTTAATCTCATATCCTTATTCTAATTGTGTGGCAGTTTTGCAAGTTTGTACATTTATTTAACGAGTCCAAAACTGAGAGATGGTCAATAGTATCAAAGAAAATAATGTATATCTATACATGATGTAAATGATTACTGATTGTGCAAACTGTACATCAAATCATTGTGTAACTGTTGCAGAAAAATGTATTCCTTTATCAAACTCCTGAAATTCAGTGTCTGTTACAGTCCTGTGTCTGTACCTACAACTCATGGAGCTGTTCAGAAATATAGGTCAGCAGCGCCTTCCTGAGGGCAGTTTGGGATGAGTAAAAAATGCTGATCTAGCCAGCAACACCCACAACCAGTTAATGAGAAACAAAAAGAAATACAATGTCTAAAACATTGTCCAAATATTCCATCCAAATGCGTGGAGATACAAAGACGTTTAGAATGAAAAATAGAATATTTGCCTGTAAAAATGAAGGCATGCCTTATTGTCATCTTAATAAACGTTCACAGACTTAGAAAGTTAAACACTTATCGAGAACAGCTTGGTCCTCACTACATAACCATTGTCCCTTACCAGGTATGTAGCTGGTGGTAGATGTCCTTGTAGTCGGTCTCTCTGATGGTGTTGTTGTTTCTATGGATCAGAGAAAACATTTCAACCCGTTACACTGCACCCTGAGGCTCAACAGAATCAAATCTAAAACGTTTCTTTCCTGTTGCATGTAGCCACGTTAAACGATTGCAAAAGTGAAATAATTCTCATTGTTCTCAGTCTGCTCAACAAAATTATTTTTGTCGAGAGAGACCACACTTTTTAATGACTTATAATACATTATTATTTCTATGATAAAAGTTACAGAGTTTATGTTTCAAGTCTGATGTGGCTGTTGTACAGATCTGTAGTTGGCAACAGCCTGTGGCTCATTCACACGTGAGAGAGACGCAAACCGAATTGATAAAGAGTGCTTCTGAAGGCAGTTGAGCACCAATCTCAGCACTTATACAATGGGAGCACCTTGTATGTACTCCTGTACAGAACCAGAGACAGAGAGTGAGCTGCACATCCTCATATTCAACATATCCAGATACTTGGCAATGCTGCTGTTCCTGTTCATGAGATGACTAAAGCGATTAGATTACTGACCATGTCAATATAATCTGCAATCATTTTCATGATATTGGTAGTTCACAGATTGCCTTTAATGCAGGTTTCATGTGTGCAAGACTGGAAGAGGCAAGTGCAAAACAGTTTTTCTATAGTTTGCCGATTCTCTGCAGACTTGAGATTCTTTATCATGTTCTTTTTATATCAAGACAACACAACATGGAATAACAGGAGTCCAAGAAGGACCTGTTGTTTCTCAGTCTCGTTCCACTCACTGGGAGGAATTCAATGTGCTCCCCTGTGGTAGGTTTGATGTTGGGGGGCAATATTTCATTTTGGACTATGGTGAATGATGCCCCACTGCCTTATTGCCTCCACCCCAATTAAGTCCACATCACAAAGGCTCCTGCCCAGTTGTCAATGGAACTCCCTGAGGGTAATTAACATCCACTAACAGACTGTCATTCCCCACCAGTGGTGGTCTCTCAGTGATAGGGATAACAGGTAGGATCTCCAGCATTACCATAAATTATAGCCAACATTTGAAAGGTCAAGGCAGTGATCTTCAGCTGCCTACATGAGGGGATGGGGGAATTGAGGGAAATTAAATTTCATACCCACACTGACTGCCAGATAACATTTCTAAAGATCCATGAAATGAGAAAAGCTAACAAGCCCTGTCCCCACACTCTGATTAGTGAATATTAGTCTGATACAATGTTCCACTGATGTGTCTGATGGAGTGCAATGGTTCAGCTTCATGAACATCTCTCAGCCCTTAGCATTTTCAATCTATAATCTCTGTGTTACCAAAGTGTGCCAAGTATGTTTGATAATTAACATTATGTAGCCTACGAAAGCAAAGAACTGTTTCTGAAGAAGAGGCAAAGAATTTAAAACAGTGACTCGCACTCTCGCTCTCTCCACAACTGCTACCAGATCCGTTCTTATTTTCAATCGCCACGGTAGTGATTGGAATGAGGTTAGCCAGGTGGAATTCATAGAATCTGAGTTCCCTGATTGGACCAGATTAACAGCCCTATCAGAGAGCCCTGGCTGACAGATATAAACAGGAGTGACAGAACTTCTGTTCATTCAGAGCTGGCTCTGATGGAGCTGGATCAGTGGCAAGAACTCTCCATGTGTAAATAAAGGCTGACGGGATACTGGCCCGGGTGGAGTTATTTCATTCAATACCAGCAGCATTTTGCTTTTGTCATAAAATGTTTTTTTGCTGGAAGGTAAGAGTTGAGGGGCAATGAGGATTTGAAGGAAATAAGCATCAGTCAGATGCTTTCCTGGAGAAATAAAAGTGGCCCACAACCTGATGTTCCACATCCCAGAGTGTAGAAGGAGGTGTGATAGGGACATTCAATGCATTCAAGACTCATAGGCTTTTGAATGATTCCTGCAGATCTGACAGGAGCAAATGTCACCCCATTATTTTAGAAGCGAGAGAGAGTGACAAACAGAGACATACAGACCTGTGCACCTTACATCAGTAGTAGGGAAAGTTTTAGAATGTATTCTAAAGGTGGGCAGAAATAGAATCCTAGAGATAGATAATGATCCGATTGGGCATTCTAAAGGCGGGCGTAGATAGAGACCTGATTGATATTGATCTGATTGGGCATTCTCAGCATGGATTTGTGAATTGAGAATAGTATTTAACAAACTTAACGGTGTTTTTGAGCAAAGTTGATAAAGGAGAACCGATGGACTTAGCCTTCAAAACATTCACATACGCTATCAAAAGGTTTCCCTTAGTGAGGCTGGTTATCACTATTCAAGCATGTGGAGTCAAATAATCTACAGCCATTGATTAGTAATTAGCCTACAGAGAGAAAGCAGGGAGTAGGAATATATGGATCACCCTCACGTTGGTGGGCTCTGAGTAATGGGTTACTGCAAGGATCAGTAACTGGACCCCAGCTGTTCTTAATATGCAACAATGGTATGCAGGTGGGAACGAAATATAATATTGGAAAATTAGCAGGTACTGCAAAGCTAAGTGAGAATGTGTGTTATGGCAAACATGTAATGTAATGAACTTTTAGGAGGATTTGAATAGGCAAGCTTATTGAATAGGCAAGAACATGGCAAATGGAATATAACGTTGAAACGTGAAATTATCTAATTTGTGACGAGAAACAAACGTGCAGTATATTACTTTCAAGGAGAGAGATTGGAAATTGCAGATCCTGAAAGGAATGCAGTGTCCTTGTCAATACATCACTGAAGACTAACATGCAGGGGCAGCCTGCTGTTCTGAAAGGTCAGTGTTCATCACAAGAGGATTTGAACACAGCTGAAGTGAAATCTTGCTTCAGTTGTGTAGGACCTGGTTCAACTGCATCTGGAGCAGTGCCTGCAGTTTTGATCTCCTCAGAAAAGATATCATTGCCATGAAGAGAGTGGAACAAAGGTTCATGTCAGTGAGGAATAAATACAAAGGGTTTTACTGTCGGGCCTGCATGACAGAGTGAGACTAACTGCCCTCATGACCTTCTCTCATCTCTTGATATTGTGATAGATTACCAGTTTTGGTAATATGTGACAATTATTTACGAAAACCAAGCAGATGTTATTTCATAGTACTATTATGATATGCCTTTCTCAAATGGTGATGCACAGATGGAGTTCCATCATGAGGAACATTGTGTGATAGCAACTAGTAAATCGATTATCACCAGCTTCTGACTCCAACAAAAACCTACGATAGGAGCACTACTTCAAGACAAATATTATACAAAAAGTTACAGCATAATGACCAAAGCTACAAGCAATATTTCAGTATATCATTAGAAAAGAGTACGTGTGGGTACAAATTAAAGCCAAGCTTTGGAACCTACTCAATAACAGGCCACAGAGAGTTACTAAACAGCCTACGTGTTGAGACAGTTCAACAACAGAGTGGCAAATCACTGTTACTTACCGGGTATGTAGATGGTGGTTGATTCAGTTGTAGTCCGTACTGGGAGAGTAGTTTCTATTGAGAATATGAAAACATTTCAATCAGCTACAATGTACACTGAGTCTCTTGGAGTCAGGACAACATTAACTTTCATACAGCATGTATCGTTCTTAGTCTGCTCAGTAAAAGTAATTGAAACAGAGAACATGTAGTTATTAATGCTCCTTATACTCGTGCAAATGATGTCCTATATGTAACAATTGCTCTTATTATCATATAGGTGTAACCACATTAATAATGGAGTTCCTGTAAATATTAGTTGTAAATTAACAGTAAGATTGCTGAATGAGGTACTCATTCAGGTTGACCTAAACTTTTCCAGATAAGCAATGGATCTGAAACTACCACTGCACCAATCCCATCCATTCTACAGGAACCATACCTAAAAAGCCATCCATTGTGATTGGACATTTACTGGGACCCTCACCCAGGACAAGGAAACCTTCAGATCAACTATGAGTTCAGTAGAGTGACAAAATTTGGAGGGATTAGGGATGGGAAAAATTTGAATACACTAGTCATGAAACTGCATAAGTGAACAAAACAATTTCAGCCGCAGACATGAAAAATCTACATCTCCTCACATAAATTCATTTATACCCACGTTCATGTGCACTCCATGTACTTACATTAAAGTTTAAAAACTTAATCTCATATCCTTATTCTAATTGTGTGGCAGTTTTACAAGTTTGTACATTTATTGAACGAGTCCAAAACTGAGAGATGGTCAATAGTATCAAAGAAAATAATGTATATCTATACATGATGTAAATGATTACTGATTGTGCAAACTGTACATCAAATCATTGTGTAACTGTTGCAGAAAACTGTATTCCTTTATCAAACTCCTGAAATTCAGTGTCTGTTACAGTCCTGTGTCTGTACCTACAACTCATGGAGCTGTTCAGAAATATAGCTCAGCAGCGCCTTCCTGAGGGCAGTTTGGGATGGGTAAAAAATGCTGATCTAGCCAGCAACACCCACAACCAGTTAATGAGAAACAAAAAGAAATACAATGTCTAAAACATTGTCCAAATATTCCATCCAAATGCGTGGAGATACAAAGACGTTTAGAATGAAAAATAGAATATTTGCCTGTAAAAATGAAGGCATGCCTTATTATCATCTTAATAAACGTTCACAGACTTAGAAAGTTAAACACTTATCGAGAACAGCTTGGTCCTCACTACGTAACCATTGTCCCTTACCAGGTATGTAGCTGGTGGTAGATGTCCTTGTAGTCGGTCTCTCTGATGGTGTTGTTGTTTCTATGGATCAGAGAAAACATTTCAACCCGTTACACTGCACCCTGAGGCTCAACAGAATCAAATCTAAAACGTTTCTTTCCTGTTGCATGTAGCCACGTTAAACGATTGCAAAAGTGAAATAATTCTCATTGATCTCAGTCTGCTCAACAAAATTATTTTTGTCGAGAGAGACCACACTATTTAATGACTTACAATACATTATCATTTCTATGATAAAAGTTACAGAGTTTATGTTTCAAGTCTGATGTGGCTGTTGTACAGATCTGTAGTTGGCAACAGCCTGTGGCTCATTCACACGTGAGAGAGACGCAAACCGAATTGATAAAGAGTGCTTCTGAAGGCAGTTGAGCACCAATCTCAGCATTTATACAATGGGAGCACCTTGTATGTACTCCTGTACAGAACCAGAGACAGAGAGTGAGCTGCATATCCTCATATTCAACATACCGAGATACTTGGCAATGCTGCTGTTCCTGTTCATGAGTTAATTAAAGTGATTAGATTACTGGCCATGTTAATATAATCAGCAATCATTTTCATAATATTAGTGGTTCACAGATTGCCTTTAATGCAGGTTTCATGTGTGCAAGACTGGAAGAGGCAAGTGCAAAACAGTTTTTCGAGAGTTTGCCGATTCTCTGCAGACTTGAGATCCTTCATCATGTTCTTTTTATATCAAGACAACACAACATGGAATAACACGAGTCCAAGAAGGACCTGCTGTTTCTCAGTCTCGTTCCACTCACTGGGAGGAATTCAATGTGCTCCCCTGTCGTGGGTTCGATGTTAGGGGGCAATATTTCATATTGGACTATGGTGAATGATGCCCCACTGCCATCTTGCCTCAACCTCAATTAAGTCCACATCACAAAGGCTCTTGCCCGGTTGTCAATGGAGCTCCCTGAGGGTAATTAACATCCACTAACAGACTGTTATGCCCCCACCAGTGGTGGTCTCTCAGTGATAGGGATAACAGTTAGGATCAATTCCTGAAATGGCTGAACTATCTTACACTGAAAGATTGGAGCGACTGGGCTTGTATACCCTTGGGTTTAGAAGGCTGAGAGGGGATCTGATTGAGACGTATAAGATTATTAAAGGATTGGACACTCTGGAGGCCGGAAGTATGTTTCCACTGATGGGTGAGTCCCGAACCAGAGGACACAGTTTAAAAATAAGGGGAAGGCCAGTTAGAACAGTGTTGAGGAGAAACTTCTTCACTCAGAAAATGGTGGGTGTATGGAATGCTCTGCCCAGAAGGCTGTGGAGGCCAAGTCTCTGGATACTTTCAAGAAAGAGTTGGATACAGCTCTTAAGGATAGTGGAATCAAGGGTTATGGGGATAAGGCAGGAACAGGATACTGATTGAGGATGATCAGCCATGATCATAAAGAGTGGTGGTGCTGGCTCGAAGGGCAGAATGGCCTACTCCTGCACCTTTTGTCTATTGATCTCCAGCATTACCATAAATTATAGCCAACGTTTGAAAGATGAAGGCAGTGATCTTCAGCTGCCAACATGAGGGGATGGGGGAATTGAGGGAAATTAAATTTCATGCCCACACTGACTACCAGATAACATTTCTAAAGATCCATGAAATTAGAAAACCTAACAAGCCCTGTCCCCACACTCTGATTAGTGAATATTAGTCTGATACAATGTTTCACTGATGTGTCTGATGGAGTGCAATGGTTCAGCTTCATGAACATCTCTCAGCCCTTAGCATTTTCAATCTATAATCTCTGTGTTACCAAAGTGTGCCGAGTATGTTTGATAACTAACATTATGTAGCCTACGAAAGCAAAGAACTGTTTCTGAAGAAGAGGCAAAGAATTTAAAACATTGACTCGCACTCTCGCTCTCTCCACAACTGCTACCAGATCCGTTCTTATCTTCAATCGCCACGGTAGTGATTGGAATGAGGTTAGCCAGGTGGAATTCATAGAATCTGAGTTCCCTGATTGGACCAGATTAACAGCCCTATCAGAGAGCCCTGGCTGACAGATATAAACAGGAGTGACAGAACTTCTGTTCATTCAGAGCTGGCTTTGACGCAGCTGGATCAGTGGCAAGGACTCTCCATGTGTAAATAAAGGCTGATGGGATACTGGCCCAGGTGGAGTTATTTCATTCAATACCAGCAGCATTTTGCTTTTGTCATAAAATGTTTTTTTGCTGGAAGGTAAGAGTTGAGGGGCAATGAGGATTTGAAGGAAATAATCATCAGTCAGGTGCTTTACTGGAGATGTAAAAGTGGCTGCAAGTTAATAAATCCCCACAACCTGACATTCCACATCCCAGAGTGTAGAAAGCAGGAATGATCAGCAGTGTTTCACCTGAAGGCCCACTGAAGATGTCACCTAGTAGGGTGACGAAACATCTGTAAATGAACCTTCCAGCTCAGCGAGCAAACCTACATCCAGAACCTCAACCTGAGCTATAAATCTTCTCAAAACTCATTAATGTCACTTAGTCATTACTTCTTTCTCCGGGATAATAGATACTAGAATTTGACTCTCTTGCGCACAGTAAAACTCTATGATTCTCTTATTTTCCAACAGATTACGTTTAATTGAACATTGTTTGCTGCATTGTAAACAAAAAAAATGTACTTGTTTTAATTTACTACAAAAGCTTCAAAAGACAGGAGCTGATAGCCCTCTTCACTTGTTCTCAAAACCCAAAGTCGAACTTAAGGGTTCTCACTATTTTTGCAGTAAAAATATCTTTTACTTGTCTATAACTGTCATATTTACCTGGAATGATGGTTGTAGAGGTGGTTTCTGGAAGACTTGTTGTTGTCGATTCTGTTGTTACCTGTGGCTCACAGCAAACTCGAATTTGATAGTCATAGCAAGACTTTCTTTCTCCCAAACCACTTTCATTGAATGTACAGACAAGTCCTGTGTCTATGTCACAGGTCACATTGTCTATTGATTGACTCACTGGCCACTCGGGGAAATCAACAAATTGGCACTGAATTTTATTAATTGTATCAGACAAGGAAGGACACAGTTCATCGTGTGTTAAATCCAATAATTCCACGTCCTCTGGGTTGATATCAGAAGGTATATTGTCATTAATCCAAGAGGACCATTCACCATTACATTCCTCCTCTGTAAAATGAAAAAGGCAAGATTTAATTAATTTGCCCAGAATCAACTCAGTTAAGAAGTAACCTAAAAAAGAAAATTACAAGAGCATTTCTTTTCGTTGAGTATGATGCTATATCACAGTTTCACCAAATCATTTCACTATGGTTGAGCAATTGTTGTTTGCTCAATACAATATTTGTCTATCAGACTGATCTAGGATCAGATTACAAAGCTCATTACAAAGTAATCCATAAGTTTATGTCAATTTTTCACATACATTGCTTTTCCAATAAATGCTCTACAAAGATATACTGGACATAGAAACATAGCTTGTAGCAATATGATGATCAATTCACCATTGCTGGGTCAAACTCCTGAAAAGCTCTTGCTGTTACAGCCCTGTGAGTACCTACACCACATGGACTACAGCCATTTAAGAAGATAGTCCAGAGCACCTTCTTGAGGGCAATTAGGGATGGGCAATAAAAGCAGGCCTACCCAGTGACACCCACAACCAGTTAATGAGAAACAAAAAGACATTCAATTTCAAAAGATTGCACCTTCACTTATGTTTAGAATGAGAATCGAGGGAGGTAAATTTGGATACAAAGGTGCAAAGAAAACATTTCAAACTATTACACGGCATCCTGAGGCTTAACAGAATCAAATCTTAACACTTGCATTCCCTTTGCATGAAACAATTGCAAAATTGAAATTATTCTCTCCTACATCATTCTGCTTAGTAAAATTATTTCAGTCTAAAGAGAACACATTATTTAATAACTCATAACTCATTGTAATATTTCTATGATATCAGCATTGCTGAAATGATCATATGGATTTGATGGAGTTGCTGTCAGTGTTATAAATATTGTAGATGCTGCAGAAACTCAGCAGGTCTGGCAGCATCTGGTGAGATAGAAACACAGTTAATATTTCATGACTGATATGACTGTTATTAAGATCTGTAGTTTGCACTAGCTTGTGGCATATGAGACAGACGCAAACCAAACTAAGAATGGTTCTGAAGATAGTCGAGCAACAATCTCAGCAATTATACAGTGGGACCACCTTGTGTGCAATCCTGCACAGGACCAGAGGACAGAGAGTGAGCAAACATGTAATGAACTTTTAGGAGGATTAGGACATGCTTATTGAATAGGCAAGAACATGGCTAACGGAATATAACGTTGAAACATGAAATTATCTAATTTGTGACGAGAAACAAACGTGCAGTATTTTACCTTCAAGAAGAGGGGTTGGAAAGTGCAGATCCTGATAGGAATGCAGTGTCCTTATTAATAAATCACTGAAGACTAACATGCAGGGACAGCCTGCTGTTATGGAATGTCAGGGTTAACCACAAGAGGATTTGAAACCAAACTGAAGTTAAATCTTGCTTCAGTTGTGTAGGAGCCTGGTTCGACTGCATCTGGAGCAACGTCTGCAGTCTCGATCTCCTCAGAAAAGATATTGTTGCGAAAGAGAGAGTGGAACAAAGGTTCAGGTCAGTGAGGAATAAATACAAAGGGTTTTACTGTCAGGCCTGCATGACAGAGTGAGACTGACTGCCCTCATGACCTTCTCTCATCTCTTGATATTGTGATAGATTACCAGTTTTGGTAATATGTGACAATTATTTATGACAACCAAGTAGATGTTATTTCATAGTACTATTATGATATGCTTTTCTCAAATGGTGATGCACAGATGGAGTTCCGTCATGAGGAACATTATGTGATAGCAACTAGTAAATTGATTATCACCAACTTCTGACTCATATTTCACTTCCAACAAAAAACCTACGTCAGGAGCATTACTTCAAGACAAATATTACCCCATAAGGTACAGCATAATGACCAAAGCTACAAGCAATATTTCAATATATCATTAGAAAAGAGTACGTGTGGGTAAAAATTAAAGCCAAGCTTTGTAACCTACACAATGACAGGCCACAGAGAGTTACTGAACAACATACGTGTTGAGACAATTCAAGGACAGAGTGGCAAATCATTGTTACTTACCGGGTATGTAGATGGTGGTTGATTCAGTTGTAGTCCGTACTGGGAGAGTAGTTTCTATTGAGAATATGAAAACATTTCAATCAGCTACAATGTACACTGAGTCTCTTGGAGTCAGGATAACATTAACTTTCATACAGCATGTATCGTTCTTAGTCTGCTCAGTAAAAGTAATTGAAACAGAGAACATGTAATTAGTAATGCTCCTTATACTCGTGCAAATGATGTCCTATATGAAACAATTGCTCTTATTATCATATAGGTGTAACCACATTAATAATGGAGTTCCTGTAAATATTAGTTGTAAATTAACAGTAAGATTGCTGAATGTGGTATTCATTCAGGTTGACCTAAACTTTTCCAGATAAGCAATGGATCTGAAACTACCACTGCACCAATCCCATCCATTCTACAGGAACCATACCTAAAAAGCCATCCATTGCGATTGGACATTTACTGGGACCCTCACCCAGGACAAGGAAACCTTCAGATCAACTATGAGTTCAGTAGAGTGACAAAATTTGGAGGGATTAGGGATGGGAAAAATTTGAATACACTAGTCATGAAACTGCATAAGTGAACAAAACAATTTCAGCCGCAGACATGAAAAATCTACATCTCCTCACATAAATTCATTTATACCCACGTTCATGTGCACTCCATGTACTTACATTAAAGTTTAAAAATGTAATCTCATATCCTTATTCTAATTGTGTGGCAGTTTTGCAAGTTTGTACATTTATTTAACGAGTCCAAAACTGAGAGATGGTCAATAGTATCAAAGAAAATAATGTATATCTATACATGATGTAAATGATTACTGATTGTGCAAACTGTACATCAAATCATTGTGTAACTGTTGCAGAAAAATGTATTCCTTTATCAAACTCCTGAAATTCAGTGTCTGTTACAGTCCTGTGTCTGTACCTACAACTCATGGAGCTGTTCAGAAATATAGGTCAGCAGCGCCTTCCTGAGGGCAGTTTGGGATGAGTAAAAAATGCTGATCTAGCCAGCAACACCCACAACCAGTTAATGAGAAACAAAAAGAAATACAATGTCTAAAACATTGTCCAAATATTCCATCCAAATGCGTGGAGATACAAAGACGTTTAGAATGAAAAATAGAATATTTGCCTGTAAAAATGAAGGCATGCCTTATTGTCATCTTAATAAACGTTCACAGACTTAGAAAGTTAAACACTTATCGAGAACAGCTTGGTCCTCACTACATAACCATTGTCCCTTACCAGGTATGTAGCTGGTGGTAGATGTCCTTGTAGTCGGTCTCTCTGATGGTGTTGTTGTTTCTATGGATCAGAGAAAACATTTCAACCCGTTACACTGCACCCTGAGGCTCAACAGAATCAAATCTAAAACGTTTCTTTCCTGTTGCCAGTAGCCACGTTAAACGATTGCAAAAGTGAAATAATTCTCATTGTTCTCAGTCTGCTCAACAAAATTATTTTTGTCGAGAGAGACCACACTTTTTAATGACTTATAATACATTATTATTTCTATGATAAAAGTTACAGAGTTTATGTTTCAAGTCTGATGTGGCTGTTGTACAGATCTGTAGTTGGCAACAGCCTGTGGCTCATTCACACGTGAGGGAGATGCAAACCGAATTGATAAAGAGTGCTTCTGAAGGCAGTTGAGCACCAATCTCAGCACTTATACAATGGGAGCACCTTGTATGTACTCCTGTACAGAACCAGAGACAGAGAGTGAGCTGCACATCCTCATATTCAACATATCCAGATACTTGGCAATGCTGCTGTTCCTGTTCATGAGTTGACTAAAGCGATTAGATTACTGGCCATGTCAATATAATCTGCAATCATTTTCATGATATTGGTAGTTCACAGATTGCCTTTAATGCAGGTTTCATGTGTGCAAGACTGGAAGAGGCAAGTGCAAAACAGTTTTTCTATAGTTTGCCGATTCTCTGCAGACTTGAGATTCTTTATCATGTTCTTTTTATATCAAGACAACACAACATGGAATAACAGGAGTCCAAGAAGGACCTGTAGTTTCTCAGTCTCGTTCCACTCACTGGGAGGAATTCAATGTGCTCCCCTGTGGTAGGTTTGATGTTGGGGGGCAATATTTCATTTTGGACTATGGTGAATGATGCCGCACTGCCTTATTGCCTCCACCCCAATTAAGTCCACATCACAAAGGCTCCTGCCCAGTTGTCAATGGAACTCCCTGAGGGTAATTAACATCCACTAACAGACTGTCATTCCCCACCAGTGGTGGTCTCTCAGTGATAGGGATAACAGTTAGGATCTCCAGCATTACCATAAATTATAGCCAACATTTGAAAGATCAAGGCAGTGATCTTCAGCTGCCTACATGAGGGGGTGGGGGAATTGAGGGAAATTAAATTTCATACCCACACTGACTGCCAGATAACATTTCTAAAGATCCATGAAATGAGAAAAGCTAACAAGCCCTGTCCCCACACTCTGATTAGTGAATATTAGTCTGATACAATGTTCCACTGATGTGTCTGATGGAGTGCAATGGTTCAGCTTCATGAACATCTCTCAGCCCTTAGCATTTTCAATCTATAATCTCTGTGTTACCAAAGTGTGCCAAGTATGTTTGATAATTAACATTATGTAGCCTATGAAAGCAAAGAACTGTTTCTGAAGAAGAGGCAAAGAATTTAAAACAGTGACTCGCACTATCGCTCTCTCCACAACTGCTACCAGATCCGTTCTTATCTTCAATCGCCACGGTAGTGATTGGAATGAGGTTAGCCAGGTGGAATTCATAGAATCTGAGTTCTCTGATTGGACCAGATTAACAGCCCTATCAGAGAGCCCTGGCTGACAGATATAAACAGGAGTGACAGAACTTCTGTTCATTCAGAGCTGGCTCTGACGGAGCTGGATCAGTGGCAAGGACTCTCCATGTGTAAATAAAGGCTGATGGGATACTGGCCCGGGTGGAGTTATTTCATTCAATACCAGCAGCATTTTGCTTTTGTCATAAAATGTTTTTTTGCTGGAAGGTAAGAGTTGAGGGGCAATGAGGATTTGAAGGAAATAAGCATCAGTCAGATGCTTTCCTGGAGAAATAAAAGTGGCCCACAACCTGATGTTCCACATCCCAGAGTGTAGAAGGAGGTGTGATAGGGACATTCAATGCATTCAAGACTCATAGGCTTTTGAATGATTCCTGCAGATCTGACAGGAGCAAATGTCACCCCATTATTTTAGAAGCGAGAGAGAGTGACAAACAGAGACATACAGACCTGTGCACCTTACATCAGTAGTAGGGAAAGTTTTAGAATGTATTCTAAAGGTGGGCAGAAATAGAATCCTAGAGATAGATAATGATCCGATTGGGCATTCTAAAGGCGGGCGTAGATAGAGACCTGATTGATATTGATCTGATTGGGCATTCTCAGCATGGATTTGTGAATTGAGAATAGTATTTAACAAACTTAACGGTGTTTTTGAGCAAAGTTGATAAAGGAGAACCGATGGACTTAGCCTTCAAAACATTCACATACGCTATCAAAAGGTTTCCCTTAGTGAGGCTGGTTATCACTATTCAAGCATGTGGAGTCAAATAATCTACAGCCATTGATTAGTAATTAGCCTACAGAGAGAAAGCAGGGAGTAGGAATATATGGATCACCCTCACGTTGGTGGGCTCTGAGTAATGGGTTACTGCAAGGATCAGTAACTGGACCCCAGCTGTTCTTAATATGCAACAATGGTATGCAGGTGGGAACGAAATATAATATTGGAAAATTAGCAGGTACTGCAAAGCTAAGTGAGAATGTGTGTTATGGCAAACATGTAATGTAATGAACTTTTAGGAGGATTTGAACAAGCTTATTGAATAGGCAAGAACATGGCAAATGGAATATAACGTTGAAACGTGAAATTATCTAATTTGTGACGAGAAACAATCGTGCAGTATATTACTTTCAAGGAGAGAGATTGGAAATTGCACTTCCTGAAAGGAATGCAGTGTCCTTGTCAATACATCACTGAAGACTAACATGCAGGGGCAGCCTGCTGTTCTGAAAGGTCAGTGTTCATCACAAGAGGATTTGAACACAGCTGAAGTGAAATCTTGCTTCAGTTGTGTAGCACCTGGTTCAACTGCATCTGGAGCAGTGTCTGCAGTTTTGATCTCTTCAGAAAAGATATTATTGCCATGAAGAGAGTGGAACAAAGGTTCATGTCAGTGAGGAATAAATACAAAGGGTTTTACTGTCGGGCCTGCATGACAGAGTGAGACTAACTGCCCTCATGACCTTCTCTCATCTCTTGATATTGTGATAGATTACCAGTTTTGGTAATATGTGACAATTATTTACGAAAACCAAGCAGATGTTATTTCATAGTACTATTATGATATGCCTTTCTCAAATGGTGATGCACAGATGGAGTTCCATCATGAGGAACATTGTGTGATAGCAACTAGTAAATCGATTATCACCAGCTTCTGACTCCAACAAAAACCTACGATAGGAGCACTACTTCAAGACAAATATTATACAAAAAGTTACAGCATAATGACCAAAGCTACAAGCAATATTTCAGTATATCATTAGAAAAGAGTACGTGTGGGTACAAATTAAAGCCAAGCTTTGGAACCTACTCAATAACAGGCCACAGAGAGTTACTAAACAGCCTACGTGTTGAGACAGTTCAACAACAGAGTGGCAAATCACTGTTACTTACCGGGTATGTAGATGGTGGTTGATTCAGTTGTAGTCCGTACTGGGAGAGTAGTTTCTATTGAGAATATGAAAACATTTCAATCAGCTACAATGTACACTGAGTCTCTTGGAGTCAGGATAACATTAACTTTCATACAGCATGTATCGTTCTTAGTCTGCTCAGTAAAAGTAATTGAAACAGAGAACATGTAGTTATTAATGCTCCTTATACTCGTGCAAATGATGTCCTATATGTAACAATTGCTCTTATTATCATATAGGTGTAACCACATTAATAATGGAGTTCCTGTAAATATTAGTTGTAAATTAACAGTAAGATTGCTGAATGAGGTACTCATTCAGGTTGACCTAAACTTTTCCAGATAAGCAATGGATCTGAAACTACCACTGCACCAATCCCATCCATTCTACAGGAACCATACCTAAAAAGCCATCCATTGTGATTGGACATTTACTGGGACCCTCACCCAGGACAAGGAAACCTTCAGATCAACTATGAGTTCAGTAGAGTGACAAAATTTGGAGGGATTAGGGATGGGAAAAATTTGAATACACTAGTCATGAGACTGCATAAGTGAACAAAACAATTTCAGCCGCAGACATGAAAAATCTATATCTCCTCACATAAATTCATTTATACCCACGTTCATGTGCACTCCATGTACTTACATTAAAGTTTAAAAACTTAATCTCATATCCTTATTCTAATTGTGTGGCAGTTTTACAAGTTTGTACATTTATTTAACGAGTCCAAAACTGAGAGATGGTCAATAGTATCAAAGAAAATAATGTATATCTATACATGATGTAAATGATTACTGATTGTGCAAACTGTACATCAAATCATTGTGTAACTGTTGCAGAAAACTGTATTCCTTTATCAAACTCCTGAAATTCAGTGTCTGTTACAGTCCTGTGTCTGTACCTACAACTCATGGAGCTGTTCAGAAATATAGCTCAGCAGCGCCTTCCTGAGGGCAGTTTGGGATGGGTAAAAAATGCTGATCTAGCCAGCAACACCCACAACCAGTTAATGAGAAACAAAAAGAAATACAATGTCTAAAACATTGTCCAAATATTCCATCCAAATGCGTGGGGATACAAAGACGTTTAGAATGAAAAATAGAATATTTGCCTGTAAAAATGAAGGCATGCCTTATTATCATCTTAATAAACGTTCACAGACTTAGAAAGTTAAACACTTATCGAGAACAGCTTGGTCCTCACTACGTAACCATTGTCCCTTACCAGGTATGTAGCTGGTGGTAGATGTCCTTGTAGTCGGTCTCTCTGATGGTGTTGTTGTTTCTATGGATCAGAGAAAACATTTCAACCCGTTACACTGCACCCTGAGGCTCAACAGAATCAAATCTAAAACGTTTCTTTCCTGTTGCATGTAGCCACGTTAAACGATTGCAAAAGTGAAATAATTCTCATTGATCTCAGTCTGCTCAACAAAATTATTTTTGTCGAGAGAGACCACACTATTTAATGACTTACAATACATTATCATTTCTATGATAAAAGTTACAGAGTTTATGTTTCAAGTCTGATGTGGCTGTTGTACAGATCTGTAGTTGGCAACAGCCTGTGGCTCATTCACACGTGAGGGAGATGCAAACCGAATTGATAAAGAGTGCTTCTGAAGGCAGTTGAGCACCAATCTCAGCACTTATACAATGGGAGCACCTTGTATGTACTCCTGTACAGAACCAGAGACAGAGAGTGAGCTGCATATCCTCATATTCAACATATCGAGATACTTGGCAATGCTGCTGTTCCTGTTCATGAGTTAATTAAAGTGATTAGATTACTGGCCATGTTAATATAATCAGCAATCATTTTCATAATATTAGTGGTTCACAGATTGCCTTTAATGCAGGTTTCATGTGTGCAAGACTGGAAGAGGCAAGTGCAAAACAGTTTTTCTATAGTTTGCCGATTCTCTGCAGACTTGAGATCCTTCATCATGTTCTTTTTATATCAAGACAACACAACATGGAATAACACGAGTCCAAGAAGGACCTGCTGTTTCTCAGTCTCGTTCCACTCACTGGGAGGAATTCAATGTGCTCCCCTGTCGTGGGTTCGATGTTGGGGGGCAATATTTCATATTGGACTATGGTGAATGATGCCCCACTGCCATCTTGCCTCAACCTCAATTAAGTCCACATCACAAAGGCTCTTGCCCGGTTGTCAATGGAGCTCCCTGAGGGTAATTAACATCCACTAACAGACTGTTATGCCCCCACCAGTGGTGGTCTCTCAGTGATAGGGATAACAGTTAGGATCAATTCCTGAAATGGCTGAACTATCTTACACTGAAAGATTGGAGCGACTGGGCTTGTATACCCTTGGGTTTAGAAGGCTGAGAGGGGATCTGATTGAGACGTATAAGATTATTAAAGGATTGGACACTCTGGAGGCCGGAAGTATGTTTCCACTGATGGGTGAGTCCCGAACCAGAGGACACAGTTTAAAAATAAGGGGAAGGCCAGTTAGAACAGTGTTGAGGAGAAACTTCTTCACTCAGAAAATGGTGGGTGTATGGAATGCTCTGCCCAGAAGGCTGTGGAGGCCAAGTCTCTGGATACTTTCAAGAAAGAGTTGGATACAGCTCTTAAGGATAGTGGAATCAAGGGTTATGGGGATAAGGCAGGAACAGGATACTGATTGAAGATGATCAGCCATGATCATAGAGAGTGGTGGTGCTGGCTCGAAGGGCAAAATGGCCTACTCCTGCACCTTTTGTCTATTGATCTCCAGCATTACCATAAATTATAGCCAACGTTTGAAAGATGAAGGCAGTGATCTTCAGCTGCCAACATGAGGGGATGGGGGAATTGAGGGAAATTAAATTTCATGCCCACACTGACTACCAGATAACATTTCTAAAGATCCATGAAATTAGAAAACCTAACAAGCCCTGTCCCCACACTCTGATTAGTGAATATTAGTCTGATACAATGTTTCACTGATGTGTCTGATGGAGTGCAATGGTTCAGCTTCATGAACATCTCTCAGCCCTTAGCATTTTCAATCTATAATCTCTGTGTTACCAAAGTGTGCCGAGTATGTTTGATAATTAACATTATGTAGCCTACGAAAGCAAAGAACTGTTTCTGAAGAAGAGGCAAAGAATTTAAAACATTGACTCGCACTCTCGCTCTCTCCACAACTGCTACCAGATCCGTTCTTATCTTCAATCGCCACGGTAGTGATTGGAATGAGGTTAGCCAGGTGGAATTCATAGAATCTGAGTTCCCTGATTGGACCAGATTAACAGCCCTATCAGAGAGCCCTGGCTGACAGATATAAACAGGAGTGACAGAACTTCTGTTCATTCAGAGCTGGCTCTGACGGAGCTGGATCAGTGGCAAGGACTCTCCATGTGTAAATAAAGGCTGATGGGATACTGGCCCGGGTGGAGTTATTTCATTCAATACCAGCAGCATTTTGCTTTTGTCATAAAATGTTTTTTTGCTGGAAGGTAAGAGTTGAGGGACAATGAGGATTTGAAGGAAATAATCATCAGTCAGGTGCTTTACTGGAGAAGTAAAAGTGGCTGCAAGTTAATAAATCCCCACAACCTGACATTCCACATCCCAGAGTGTAGAAAGCAGGAATGATCAGCAGTGTTTCACCTGAAGGCCCACTGAAGATGTCACCTAGTAGGGTGACGAAACATCTGTAAATGAACCTTCCAGCTCAGCGAGCAAACCTACATCCAGAACCTCAACCTGAGCTATAAATCTTCTCAAAACTCATTAATGTCACTTAGTCATTACTTCTTTCTCCGGGATAATAGATACTAGAATTTGACTCTCTTGCGCACAGTAAAACTCTATGATTCTCTTATTTTCCAACAGATTACGTTTAATTGAACATTGTTTGCTGCATTGTAAACAAAAAAAATGTACTTGTTTTAATTTACTACAAAAGCTTCAAAAGACAGGAGCTGATAGCCCTCTTCACTTGTTCTCAAAACCCAAAGTCGAACTTAAGGGTTCTCACTATTTTTGCAGTAAAAATATCTTTTACTTGTCTATAACTGTCATATTTACCTGGAATGATGGTTGTAGAGGTGGTTTCTGGAAGACTTGTTGTTGTCGATTCTGTTGTTACCTGTGGCTCACAGCAAACTCGAATTTGATAGTCATAGCAAGACTTTCTTTCTCCCAAACCACTTTCATTGAATGTACAGACAAGTCCTGTGTCTATGTCACAGGTCACATTGTCTATTGATTGACTCACTGGCCACTCGGGGAAATCAACAAATTGGCACTGAATTTTATTAATTGTATCAGACAAGGAAGGACACAGTTCATCGTGTGTTAAATCCAATAATTCCACGTCCTCTGGGTTGATATCAGAAGGTATATTGTCATTAATCCAAGAGGACCATTCACCATTACATTCCTCCTCTGTAAAATGAAAAAGGCAAGATTTAATTAATTTGCCCAGAATCAACTCAGTTAAGAAGTAACCTAAAAAAGAAAATTACAAGAGCATTTCTTTTCGTTGAGTATGATGCTATATCACAGTTTCACCAAATCATTTCACTATGGTTGAGCAATTGTTGTTTGCTCAATACAATATTTGTCTATCAGACTGATCTAGGATCAGATTACAAAGCTCATTACAAAGTAATCCATAAGTTTATGTCAATTTTTCACATACATTGCTTTTCCAATAAATGCTCTACAAAGATATACTGGACATAGAAACATAGCTTGTAGCAATATGATGATCAATTCACCATTGCTGGGTCAAACTCCTGAAAAGCTCTTGCTGTTACAGCCCTGTGAGTACCTACACCACATGGACTACAGCCATTTAAGAAGATAGTCCAGAGCACCTTCTTGAGGGCAATTAGGGATGGGCAATAAAAGCAGGCCTACCCAGTGACACCCACAACCAGTTAATGAGAAACAAAAAGACATTCAATTTCAAAAGATTGCACCTTCACTTATGTTTAGAATGAGAATCGAGGGAGGTAAATTTGGATACAAAGGTGCAAAGAAAACATTTCAAACTATTACACGGCATCCTGAGGCTTAACAGAATCAAATCTTAACACTTGCATTCCCTTTGCATGAAACAATTGCAAAATTGAAATTATTCTCTCCTACATCATTCTGCTTAGTAAAATTATTTCAGTCTAAAGAGAACACATTATTTAATAACTCATAACTCATTGTAATATTTCTATGATATCAACATTGCTGAAATGATCATATGGATTTGATGGAGTTGCTGTCAGTGTTATAAATATTGTAGATGCTGCAGAAACTCAGCAGGTCTGGCAGCATCTGGTGAGATAGAAACACAGTTAATATTTCATGACTGATATGACTGTTATTCAGATCTGTAGTTTGCACTAGCTTGTGGCATATGAGACAGACGCAAACCAAACTGACTAAGAATGGTTCTGAAGATAGTCGAGCAACAATCTCAGCAATTATACAGTGGGACCACCTTGTGTGCAATCCTGCACAGGACCAGAGGACAGAGAATAAGCAGAAGATCCTCATATTCAACTAATTCAGATACTTGGCAATGCTGCTATTCCTGTTCATGAATTAAAGAAGTTAGATTACTGGCCATGTCAATGCTTCATGACGATTGCAGACGGCAGATTGTTTTATAATCTGAAGGCCCCTATTCAAGTCTGGAATAGGTAAATGCATAATAGATTTTCCATAATGTAACAATTCCATGCAGACTTGAGAATCTTTGTCACATTCTCATTACTCAACCACATGCTGCAAAGAATATCAAGATAGAATATTCAACAATGTGAGTCCAAGAGCAACCTGTTGTTTCTCAGCTTCATTCCACTATTGGGAGGAATTCAATGCCCTCCCCCACAATGGGTTCAGTGGTGGAGGCCAATATTTCATATCTTGTTATTGTGTCTATTACAGGCCACAAATTTAAAGAAATAATACACTTATTGAGCACAACTCAATTCGCAGTATAAAACCATTGTCCCTTACCTGGTATGTAGCTGGTGGTAGATGTCCTTGTAGTTGGTGTCTCTGATGGCGTTGTTGTTTCTATGGATCAGAGAAAACATTTCAACCTGTTACACTGCACCCTCACATTTAGCAGATTCATATTGAAAAATTGTCTTTCCTTTTGCATGTAGCCACGTGATACAATTTCAAAACAGAAATTATTCTCTTGTAACTCAGTCTATCAATAAAATTATTTCAGTCCAGAGAGACTACACTATTTAATAACTCATACTTCATTGTAACATTGCTACAGTATCATGTTACTGGAATGATCATGTGGATTTGATGGAGTTTCTGTAAATGTTATAAATATTGTAGATGCTGCAGAAACTCAGCAGGTCTGGCAGCATCTGGTGAGAAAGAAACACAGTTAATATTTCAAGGCTGATAATGACTGTTATTCAGATCTGTAGTTTGCAATAGCCTGTGGCACATTCTCACATGAGAGAGATGCAAACCGAACTGATAAAGAATGGTACTGAAAACAGTCAAGCAACAATCTCAGCAATTGGGAGCACTTAGATTAGATTAGATCACTTACAGTGTGGAAACAGGCCCTTCGGCCCAACAAGTCCACACCGACCCGCCGAAGCACAACCCACCCATACCCCTACATTTACCCCTTACCTAACACTACGGGCAATTTAGCATGGCCAATTCACCTGACCCGCACATCTTTGGACTGTGGAAGGAAACCGGAGCTCCCGGAGGAAATCCACGGAGACACAGGGAGAATGTGCAAACTCCACACAGTCTGTCGCCTGAGTCGGGAATTGAACCCGGGTCTCAGGCGCTGTGATGCAACAGTGCTAACTGTGCCACCGTGCCGCCCGCGGTGTGTAATCCTGTACAGAACAGAGGACAGAGAGTGAGCTGGAGATCCTCATGTTCAACATATTCAAATACTTGGCGATGCTGCTCAAGAGATATTTAAAGAGATTAGTTTGCTGGCCATGTCAACATAATTGTTTTCACGATGATTGCAGACAGTAGACTGCTTCTTAATAAGAATACCAGTATGGAAGTCTGGAATACGTAAATGCATAATAGCTCCTCATTAGTTTGACAATTCCATACAGACATGAGAATCGTAGTCATGTTCTCATTACTCAATGTCGCTATATGGTGCAATGAGTATCAAGACAGCAGAATGTTAAATACATGAGTCCATGAGTAACCCGTTGGTTCTCAGTCTCATTCCACTCATTGGGAGGAATCCAGCACCCTCCTCTCTCTGATGGATTCAGTGGTGCTGGGGCAATTAATTGTGCTGCACAATAGTGGGTGATGACCTCACTTCTTGCCACCACACCAATTAGGTCCATGTCACAAGGACTCCTGTTCAGTTGTCAATTTGGGCCTCTGAACTGATTAATCCCCAGGACCTGATGTTCTACATACCACGATGGAGAAGTAAATGCTATAGAGATAATCAATGCATTGGTGATTATCTTCCAAAACCCATTGGTTTTTGAATGATTCCTGCAGATCTGAAGATAGCAAATATCACCACACTATTTCAGAAAAGAGTCTAAGACAAAACGTAGAAGTATAACCCTGTTAAGCCTTATATTAGTACTAGGGAAAATGCTGGAAACTGTTGTAAAGAATGGGATAAATAGAAACCTGGTTGATAATAATCCAATTGGGCATTGTCAGAAGAGACTTATGAATTGGAAATTATGTTTAACAAGCCTGTTGGTATTTCTGAACATTTCACAAACAAAATTGATAAAGGACAGCCTGTCGACATCATATATTCAGATCTTTGAAAGATTTTTGATAAAGCCCCCTGAAGGACTTGGTAAATTTATTCAAGTTTGTGGAGTAGAAGGTAATGTATGAGCTTCATTTTAAAATTGGCTAACAAATGAAAAGCAGAGAGTAGGAATATGTAGATCATTCTCACGATGGCAGGCTGTGTGTAGCTGCTTGCTAGAATCTATTCTAAGCATGGGATATATAGAAGCCTGGGTGATAATGATCTGATTGGGCATTTTCAGCACAGATTTGTGAATTGTAAATCATGATTGACAAACTTAAATGCTTCAGTCATAAATAAAAACGAAGAGGTTGTGGAGGTTATTGCTCATTACAAAGTAATTGCTGAATTTATGTCTATTTTTCACATATATTTCTTTCCCATTAAATTATTTACAAAGATGTATGATGAACGGGACACCAAATCATATCTTAACTATATGATCGTCAATTCACTATTGCTGGGTCAAAATCCTGGAATTCTCTCTCAGTTACTTCACTGTATATGTACCTACACCACATGGACTGCAACCATTTAAAATGATAGCTCAGCAGCACTTTCTTGAGGGCACTTGGGGTGGGCAATAAATGCTGATCTAACCAGGGATATACACAGCCAACGAGAAACCAAAAGGAATACAATTTCTAAAGCATTGCCTGAATATTGCATCTTAATGAGATGCAAATATGTTTAGAATATCATATAAGAAAGTTAAATTTGGATCTAAAAATGAAATCGATGTCTTATCATTTAGTTGATACCAGACCACCTCGAGTTAGAAAATAATACTCTTGTTGAGAACAACTTGGTCCTCAGTATAAAATTACTATCCCTTACCAGGTATGTAGCTGGTGGTAGATTTTGTTGTAGTCAGTCTCTCTGATGGTGTTGTTGTTTCTATGGTGCAGAGAAAACATTTCAATCGGTTACACAGCACCCTGGGAGGTTCAACAGCATCAAATCTAAGAAATTTCTTTGTTTCTGTCCAATTGGCATAATATTTGCAAAAGTAAATTGTTTGCTTCTCACTCAGCTCAATAATATTTTCTTTGTTGGTTTTCAATCTCCACAGGCAACTTCTAACATTGGACAGGCTACTTACTCAACTGATTATGGATGCTTCTGAAGGTACTCAGGTAATTACTGCCCAGCTTACCAATGCTGCTGTTATTAAGCCACTGGTGAGCAGGAGCTTTTGATCCAAGAAGAAAGACAATCTACTCCACCAGCAGTACCTAAGGGTTCCCGGTTGGTGTTCATTTGATGGTACACAGCACGTTATGAACCTTCTTGACATCAGGAATGGCTAGGAGCTAATTGAAGGTCAATTCTAACCTTAACTACTGTATTATTTGTCAATGTATTAATCCTAGTGGAGGTAGAATTTTCATTTAAACAGCATTAGTCCTAATTGCATTTGTACTTAAAGATTAATTCCCTGCATGTAACTATCATATTTGCCTGGAATAGTGGTGGTAGAGATGGCAGACTTGTTGCTGTACACTCTGTCATTGTGTGTGGTTCACAGCAAACTCGAATTTGATAGTCGTAGCAAAACCTTCTTCCTCCCAAACCACTTTCATTGAACGTACAGACAAGTCCTGTATCTATGTCACAGGTCACATTGTCTATTGATTGACTCACTGGCCACTCGGGGAAATCAACAAATTGGCACTGAATTTTATTAATTGTATCAGAAGAGTAGGGACACAATTCATTGCATAATGGATCTAATATTTCAAAGTCCCCTGGGCTGATCCCAGAAGGTGTGTTGTCATTAAACCAAGGGGACCAGTTACCATTACATTTCTCCTCTGTAAAATAAGGAGATTAGACTTAATGATTCTATTCCATAATCAATTCACTTAACAAGAAAGACAAAGAAATTTGTTTCTATTTTTTTACAATCCTTGAGATGTTTCCTCACAATTTCTCTAAAATATTGCATTACCTTAGAGCCAAAAATAAAAATTCTGCACAATATTTGACTGCTTGATGGACCTTGATGACCAGTTATATCTGTATGATTCAGTCACAGAGAGTAGCAGCATGCCTTCCACAAGTTGTTTGATATGACTTTACAACCTTGGTGTTACCTATGTGTAATAAATATAACTGATCCCTGAAAGTGCATTACTTAATGAGATTATATTATTTATTAGGTTAAACCATACCCATTTCAATTGAGGCCTAGCTTGTTGTGGTGGTCTATGAGGGATATGGGTGTGGATGGTAATGCTCTCAGCAAAATCATCCATTAATCCATGCCAACTTTCAATTTCCATTCTGTTCCCATTAACGGAAAACTAGGAACACAATTTCCCATATTTGGGAAATTTGTCATAAAGGTTGCAACTTAAAATGAGAAGAGAAGCAAACAAGTTTTAAGCATCAGGGAGTGCGCAAATTGTCTGGGTTTGTTGTACCAAGAGGCATTCATACCCCTTAGGGTGCTGTGTTCTGATTTGCTCAGTGTCCAGGGACAGGTGAGTGTGACAGTAAGTGAGACAGCACATGGGTCCTCGTGGGTCAGATTCTCAGTCTTTGTCCAACAGCTTTGAAATTCTTTCAGCTTGTATCATTGTGAGAAGGGTCTGCAGCGGGATTGACATAACTGACCAGTACAGCATGGTGCAGGAGGTCTTGTGAATGATAATAAGAAAAGAGTACGTAGTGGTAGAATTGAACCATCCAGTCAGAGGGATTGATACCATTCTGTATAGAAAACAGCATGAATTCAGCACTATATTGACTTCCCAATGCCAGGGTTAGAATTCCTGTCAACATGCTCCATGTCTGGAGCAATGATAAAAGCAAGACATAAGGGAAGATTCTGCATAGTCAGTGGGAGGAATGAGGCATCTAATTAAGAAGCAGAATATCAATGGTCATAATCCCAAGATTATTACCTGAGCCACATGAAAATTGGCAAAGGGCAAAAATATAAATGAAAGCGATAAATGCATTGCTCAAAAATTGGCCTTGAAGAAGTGAGTTCCAGTTCGTGGGTCATTGGTATCAGTGCTGGGGAAAGTGGGGACAGTATTTTTTTTAGATTAGATTCTCTACAGTGCGGAAACAGACCCTTCGGCCCAACAAGTCCACACCAACCCTCTGAACAGTAACCCACCCACACCAATTTCCCTCTGACTAATGCGCTTATGGATTATTGTCAATTTAGCATGGTCAATTCACCTGCATATCTTTGGACTGTGGGAGGAAACCGGAGCACCTGGAGGAAACCCATGCAGACACAGGGATAATGTGCAAACTCCACACAGACACAGTTGCCTGAGGCTGGAGTCAAACCTGCGACCCTGGTGCAGTGAGGCAGTAGTGCTAACCACTGAACCACCGTGCCACCCATGGTATTATTGGGTCTGTTTCCACCTGAACCACAGAGAGACCAATATTCTTGAGCTATCTAACTGGGAAGAAGAGAGGATTGTAAACAACATAGTGAGAGTAGGGGATCCAATATGGCAAGGTACAGTAAATCAAAGAGTAGAGACCGTTAGAAGAGAAACATATAAATGCAGGAAATGGTAAATAGACCATGACAAGAAGGGACAGACACTGCGAGCTCAGAGTAAGTCAACAGTTAAGGCTAAAGGTTATAATGAAATTCAAAAGTGAAACTAAGGACTGTGCACATGAATGCACATGCATTTAAAACTAAGCAGATGAACTGAGCGCACAAACAGAAATAAACAAGTTTGACCTGAAACCATAACAGAGACAGAGCTGCAAGATGATTTTGGTTGCTTCCAGAATACTGAAAGCTTCAGGACATTAAGGAAGAAAAGGAAGCTAGGAAATGCTGTAAGAATGACTCTGTTACTAAATAATAGTATTTGCACAATAGAAAGGTATCATCTAAGTTCATAAAAAATGTTGAAATGATTTGGGCACAGATAAGAAAAAAGCAATAAGTCATTTGCGGGAGCGTTGTATAGGAACCTAACACCCACGTTGGGTGCGTTACGTACTAATGAGAAAATGATTAGTCAGACAGAGTCCAGGTAAATGATTTTTTAATCAGAGATTTATTCCGTATGCATACCACAAAACCAAAACACTGATTTCTTGCTCTTCATTGTCACCCCATTATCCCTTAATTAACATATAACCATTACCTGTGCTCTCAATCCATTCTGTCGCATATATACTTGCCAGAACCTACTACTGGAGATAACAATAGGATGTAACATAAAGGGAGATATAATGGCAGCTTGTCTGAAAGATATGGTGTTGATCAAGGGGGATTTTAATCATGATATAGACCAGAAGATCCAGGTCAGCAAAAGTAGCCCAGATGAAGAATTCATAAAATGCTTTCAGAATAGTTTCTTAGAATAGCGTGTTCTGAACACAACCAGATGAGGCTACAGTAGACCTGGTACTGTGCAATGACATTAATTAGTGCTCTCATAAAGAGAGACTGCCCTTATGTAACAGCTATCAAGGTCAGTTGGTGGGCGGCACGGTGGCACAGTGGTTAGCACTGCTGCCTCACAGCGCCTGTAGACCCGGGTTCAATTCCCGACTCAGGCGACTGACTGTGTGGAGTTTGCACGTTCTCCCCGTGTCTGCGTGGGTTTCCTCCGGGTGCTCCGGTTTCCTCCCACAGTCACAAAGATGTGCGGGTCAGGTGAATTGGCCATGCTAAATTGCCCGTAGTGTTAGGTAAGGGGTAAATGTAGGGGTATGGGTGGGTTTCGCTTCGGCGGGTCGGTGTGGACTTGTTGGGCCGAAGGGCCTGTTTCCACACTGTAAGTCTAATCTAGTCAGTCTGAGGAAGAGAAGAATGGGTCCAATGCTAACTTAAAAGCATAAATAAAAGCAAAGTGATTATGAAAGCAGAGTTAGTTGGAGTGAATGAGCAAATTTGGTTGCAGGATAGCTCAGTATAAATGCAATAGCTGACATTTAAGGAGATATTTCATAATTCATAAAATAAGGAGGGATATACAGGCATCAGGGGCAGTCCAGAAAAGGTTCACATTGAGTTCGGATATAGAGGGTTAACTTCGTTACAAGGAGAGGTTGAGTAGGCTATACCTGTACTCTTTGGGAGTACAATGTAGAAAAATGAGAGGCGACCTTATTGAAATATTCAAGATTCTTAAGGGATTTGACACGGAAGAAGTGGAGAGGTTATTTCACTCAGCAGGAGAGTCCCGGACCAGAGCGCATAATCTCAGAATGAGGAGTCACCCATAAAACGGGAGAGATTATGAGAAATTCCTTTAGTCAGAGGGTAGTGAATCTACGGCATTCTTTACCACAGAAGGCTGTATGTAAAGGCTGCGTCATTAAGTCTGAGTTAGACAGATCTTTGATCTGTAAGAGAATCAAGGCATATAGGGAAAAGGACAAAAATGGAGTTTAGGCTTATCAGGTGAGCCAATGATCTTATTAAATAGCAGAGCAGACTTGATGGGCAGAATGGCCTACTTCTTACGGTCTTACACAATCTAACAAGGAAAACTCCAAAAGATAAACCATCTGTGGAGAACTAAAAAGGTCTAACATGGCATCGACCATAAAGAAAATGTATAACGTAGCACAAAGACAAGTGGTAGGTTAGAAGATTGGACAAAACATTAAAAAGTATAGAAAATTAATAAGCAGGCAAAATTTAGAGTATAAAACATACAGAATACAAGTAACATCTCAGAAGTATTGCAAAATCAGGAGACAAAGAGGGACAAATTCAGATGCATTACAATCATTGGAGAAGTGATACTGAGTAAATTGTTGGAGCTGCAGGTTATTAAATGTTTGGGTTCTGGTACACCTCGTACTAGGCTCTTAAAAGAAGTAGCTAGTGAACTAGTTAATTAATTGGTTTTAATTTTTCAAAACACTCTGGATTTAGCAAAATTAAGAAAAAGAGAGGGTAGCTAGGGAAAGTGTAGTTCCACTCAAGGGTAAAGGAGAAATTTATGGTTGTGACAAATAAGTGGGTGAGGTCCTTTGTTAGTAATTTGCAGTATTATTCACCAAGGAGAGAGACATGGATGATGGTAAGATTAGGGAAGGGGTATGTTGATATTCTAGGGCATGTCGATAATAAGGAGGAGGTGGTGTTGGGTATCTTTAAAAATGCTAAGATAGATAAATTCCCAGGTACGTAATGGGATCTATCCCAGGTTACTGAGGGAGGCAAGGAAGGAAATTGCTGGGGCCTGGACAGAGATCTTTATATCTTCTTTAGACGCAGGTGAAGTCCCAGAAGACTAGAGAATAGCCAATATTGTTCCTTTATTTAAAAAGAGCAGATGGGACAAACCAGGAAATTTTAGACATTGAGCCTTACATCAGTGGTAGGAAAATTATTGGAAAAGACTTTTAGAGACAGGATTTACTTGCATTTGAAAAGAATGGAAGTATTAAGGATAATTAGCATGGCATTATGCGGGAAGGTCTTGTCTCACAAATTTGATTGAGTTTATTAAGGAAGTGGCGAAGATAGTTGATGAGTGTGGGATAGTAATGTTGTTTACATGGACTTTACTAAAGCATTTGACAAGGTCCCCCATCAAGGCTTGCTCATCAAAGACAGAGGTAGTTGTGGAGAGGTGTTTCTCTGACTGGAGGTCTGTGGTCAGCAGTGTTCCACAATGATCAGTGCTGAGACCCTTGTTGCTTGTGATACATATAACTGACTTGGATGGAAATGTCGGTGGCCTGATTCGTAAGTTTGCACATGTTGTTGGAGTTGTGGATAGTGAGAAAGGTTGTCAAAGGGATACATCAGAATATAGATTGGTTGGAAAGTAGGGCAGGGAAATGGCAGATGGAATTTAATCTGGACAAGATTAAAGTGATACATTTTGGGGTGTCAAATGCAAGAGGGAAGTATACAGAAAATGACAGGAGCATTGATATATAGATGGATCTCAAGGTGCAAGTCCATGGGTCGCAGAAAGTGTCAATACAAGTGGATAAGGTAGTAAAGAAGGCATCAGGGAGGGCAATGAGTACAAAAGTTGGTAGGTCATGTTGCAACTGTATAAAGCTTTAGTTAGGCTACATTTGGAGTATTGTGTGCAGTTCTGGTTGCCACACTATTGAAAGGATATGAAAGCATTGGAGAAGATATGTAAGAGATTTACCAGGATGTTGTCTGGATTGGAGTGTATTAACTATAAGGAGACGTCAGACAAACTTGGTCAGAAGTTGAGGGCCAACCTATAAGATGTATATAAAACATGAGAGGCAAGGATCAAGTGGATAGTCAGAGTCTTTTTCCCAGGGTAATAATGTTAAATTATAGCGGGCTGAGCTTTAAAGGTGACAAAGGGAAATTTTATAGTTGCTAGACAACGGTTTTACGTAGAGGGTAGTGAGTGGGTGGACTGCACTGCTATAAGATCTGACACAAGCAGATATGATAGCAATGTTCAAGAGGCGGTTAGACAAACAGATGACCCGGCAGGGAATACAGCAATTCGGACCATGTGTAGGCAGGTGGGATTTTAGAAGGTCCTTTTCCTGTGCTTTATTATGTTCTTTTGGAAGATAGCAAATGCAACTCCTTTGTTCAAAAGAGCAGAAGTCAGAAAGCAGGAAACTGCTGGATATTGTTTCAATATCTGTTAACGGGGATATGTTAGGAGCTGTTATTAAACAAAACATTGTAGCAGAACTTTTAGATAAGATCAAAGTAATCAGGCAGAATTAAAATGATGTTTTTAAAAGGGGAAATCACCTTCAACTGATCTATTGAGTTCTGTAGGGGAAATATCTTCAGAAAGAGGAACTGGTGGATGTAATGCACTTAAAACTCCTGAAGGGTTTTGATAAAATGCCACGTCAGAGATTAATGCTGAAAATGAAGATCATAGTTTTGGGAGTAGCATATTGACATCGTTATAAGATTAGAAGAAAGTGAAGATCAGAGATCTGCTGGAGATCAGAGTCAAGAGTGTGGAAAAGCACAGCCTGTCAGGCAGTATCCGAGCAGCAGGAGAATCGATATTTCGAGCATAATCTCTTCATCAGGAATCAGGAATGGTTATAAGATTATCTGGCGAAGAGGAAGCAGAGAATAGACAAGTGCTAGTCTTTATTCAGGTTGACAGAATGTATTGAGTGGTATGTCACAGGAATCAGTGCTGGGACCTCAAAATGACTTGGATGAAGGGACAAAGATGCAGTTGCCAAAATTTCTTGATAAACACAAAGATGGATAGGAAAGTGATTTATGAAGCGGATATAAGGGAGTGACAAAACTATATTAAAACTGAATGGGAAAGATCTAGAAAATGGAGGATCATGTGTGAAAATATGAAATTATACATTTAGCAGAAAGAATAAGCAGCATATTACCTTCATAGTGAGAAATTACAGAGCTCTGAGATGCAAAGGGATCTAGGTTTCATTGTGCATGAATGTAGGGACAGCAAGTAATTCAGACAGCTAATAAAAATGTCATCATTTATTGCATTGAGATTGAATAGAAAAGGAGGGAATAAGCTTTAATATACCAGCAATACCATATTTACAGTTCTGTGTACAGGAGCAATCATCTTATTTAATCAAATATAAATAGATAGGCTGGAATCTTTTGCCATTTTGAAGAATGAGATGCAACTTGATTGAAATGATAAGATCTTGAGGGGTTGTGACAGGGGATGAATCTTTTTGAAGGAGAATTTAAAATTACGGGTCTTGCTTAACAATAAAGGAATTTAAAACAAAGACAAGTTTTTTTTATCTCATACAGGGCTGTGAGTCTTTGAAATTCACTTTTTGAGGAAGTGGTGGAAGCAGAGTTCTTGAATAAGGCAAAGGTAATTCTTAACATACAAATGGGTGAAAAGTTGTCAGGAGTTGAGGGGGGTGGGGAATATGGATTTGAGGTTACAATCAGAACAGCCATCCTATTGTGAAGTAACCGAGCAAGACGAGGGACAGAATAGCCTATTGCTGTTCCTTATTTGTAAGTTCATTTAGCAATGGAGTTCAAAGACAACATCTTTATTCAGAAACTTGATCCTCAGTATAAAAACACTGTTCCTTACCAGGTATGTAGCCGGTGGTAGATGTCATTGTCGTCGGTCTTTCGGATGGTGGTGTTGTTTCTATGCAGCAGAGAAAACATTTCAACCGGTTACACTACACACTGAGGCTAAACAGAGTCAAATCTTAAAAACTTTTTTCCTTTGCATGTAGCCAACCCTAACAATTGTAAATTTGAAATTGTTCTCTTCTGTTGTAGTCTGCTCAATAAAATTATTTTAGCTAACCACAACTAATCAATAACCCTTATTCTCAATATAACATACCATCTGTACGTGAGTTGCTGGAAATGTTAGTCTGCATTAGCCAGTGGCACATCCTCACATTAGACAGGTGTGTACTGGAGTGATAAATAACGGTCCTGAAGATACACATGCAGAGTACAATTATGTGTTACCCCCAGCCCCCACCTTCCCCCCTCCCCAACCCACCCAACACCTACCATATGCTTCAAAGCTGAAAATGTATCATTTAGTAAGAATATATTATAATACACCATTCTCATTTGGAGCTTTATATGCCAGGGGCATATATAAGGTGTAGTGACTCGAATGAGGGCCAGGTGGATCTCATAGAATACAACCTGTTGTTAACCTGGAGCCAATCAGAGAGCCTGGCTGACAGATAAAAACAGGAGTCTCTTTGATTTAATTCCTGCCCTCCCCTTCACTGTTTGATCACACAGCATTGCTCTTTGAGAAGGGCACTACTTGACACTGGGGGGTTTCCTTAAAAGAAAAAAAACAGGAGTCTCAGAGATTCTCCTCATTCTAAGGATTGGCTCTTAGCTAGCTGGTCAGAGTCCATGTACTGGGCACATGTAAAGAAAGGGTGACAGGATGCCAGCCTCTGTGGAGTTATTTCATCAGGAATGTTCTTTTAACCATTCATGGAATGTTTACGTTAATGGCTAAACCAACATTTATTTCCGATCCCTAATTCCCAAAGTGCAATTAAGAGTCATCCACATTGCTGTTAGTCTGGAATCACCAGGTGAGAACAGCAAATGTTCTTCTCTAAAATGTGTTAATGGTCATGGAATTTGATGCATGTTGATAAACAATTTATCAACAGGTATCAGATTCCTGACTTGCATTCTGTTCTGCCAAATGTCATGACAGAAACACAATTTCCATAAGTTAGTAAATAGTAAAGGCATACACATTTTTAAAGTTAAAAATTAGAAAGGAAACTTGACAATAAAAGTGTGGAGTGTTGTCTAATGAATGTTGCCTATTGAATGAGGAACCACATGCTAAATAACAATTCACTTGTGGAAACGGGATAATGGAAAATATAAAAGCCCTATAACTTACCTAGTATGTAGCTGGTGGTAGATTTGGTTGTAGATGGTATCACAGGTAGCTGTGTTGTTTCTATAAAAGAGGAAAATATTCCATGAGAAAGTTCACCTATCTGAAAGATACACTGTGGTTTCAATCCACCTGGTGTTTCCTGAAATGCGAAGCATCACCAGAATTTCCTGTTCTACTGAAGACTTCTCAACACATGCAGCCCACTCAAAAAAGATTTGCAAATCTGAAATCTATTCACTTTTATCATTGACTTTCACTAAACTATGCTCGATGTCTCTTACATTCAGGTAATTAACTCCTGAAAAAGACTTCCTGGAATTGTCAGGTAGATTGGGGTGTCAGTTCTGTAATATTACTTCCAAGTGTCTAGTGGAATCAATAGTCAGAGCCACATTGACCTGATTTGCCCAGATAATTTGTGTTTTGAAATTGCTCAGGCAAACACATTGGAAAGAAATGTGATGATCATGGATGTAAGATCCATGCGCTTTTCTCTTTGTGTTCCAGCCTCCAAATAGACATCATCTATCTGCATGGCCAAGGTAGTGGAGACTGTCAGTGTACCAACTCTCTATGCCAACGCTGTCCTCTCCTCTGGCCTTGTAAGTGTCAAGTGAAGCTTTCCCCATTAATAATGCTATTTTTGAACTTCCAGCAGAAGCCATTTCATGGCTTGATTTATGAACCTTTTGCTACTCTCAGAGTTGAGAGCAGTGTACCATTTGAGTGATTTTTGATCCCCTGGATTTGCTTTAACCAAGGAACATAGAATGAGTTACTATGAATCTCTGATTACTATTAATTTCTGAAAAAAAAAGTATTTTTATTAAATTTGGCATGAAATGTTGGAATTGCTGGTCAGCGTCTATTGCCCACTACTATTGCCCCTTGTTTTGAGTGGCACGGGAGGGCCATTTCAGAGGGCAGTTAAGAATTAATCGCAACTGAGAGTCTGGAGTCACATGTCAGCCAGCCGAGGGTAGGACAGCAGATGTCCTCTCCACTACTGAGCCAGAAGGGGATTTTACAACAATTAACAATGGGTACCTGCTCATCACTAGACTAGCCTTTTTTTTTGGAAATCACATTTCAGAACCTGTTCTGGTGGGAATCAAACTCATTTCCCTCGAACATTAAGCAGGAGTTGTGCATTACCATTCTCACTCTACTCCCACCCCCACCTTGTGCTTTAAAATACATCAAAAAATACTATTGACTTTTGACAAAAGTCAGCTGGGTGACATGAGATGTAAAATATAGTGATAAATTATGAATAGCAGCCTCAGAGGTCTGAATCTTGTCATATTTCAGCCACATGACAATTTCATAAAGTTTCATGGAGGGTTTCTGTCTAATTGCCCCACTGATATTTCCAGCCATATTGTCTCAAACACATCTCAGTAACTACCTTCCTAGTCCCTATTGGCAGCTAAGGAAAACGCTGTCCTTTAGCTTTTACTCATTTGTGTGTGTGTCACTGGCTGGATGAGCATTTACTGTTCATCTCAATAGCCAAAAGCACAGTTTAGAGTCAACCTGGAGTCACATATAAGTCAGATCATGAGGGAAGATTTCCTTCCCTCAACAACATTAGTGAACCAGGTAGGTTTTTCCTGACAATCAGCAATGGTTTTGTGGTCATCGCTGAACTTTTATTTCCAGATTATTATTAATTCAAATTACACCATCTGCCAGGGTAGGATTTGAACACAGGCCCCCAGAACATTAGCCGGGTCTCTGGATTAATAACCCAGTAATAATACCACTAGGCCATTTGTTACCCATTCCATCTTGATGACAGTAGAGGCCAGCCACTCCCAGCCTGCCCTTGGGTCATTATGGTATCAACTATCCAGAGGAATGCCCAGCAATGGGGTAAGATGATCAATGAGCTTCTCCACTCCACCAAGGAAAGAGCTACCACCTTCTAAATGCTTCTTCTCCATCACTCTCTCTCTACTATTGCGCACACTTCCCTCCAACATTTATGCTTTTTCACTATCAATATAGCATGTGGCATCATTCATTCCTCAATCACAATCACACACCCCTAGACCAGACACCACCAAATGTGCATGCTCTCTACATCCCTACACATTTCCTCGAACTAACAGCAGTGTTACACACTTTCATTTCACTCAATCCCTACCTTTCTGTCATTCCCAGGAGAAAACAGCCCAAAAATAGGACAGTAAGAGTCAAGACATGTGGTGTGTTGCCCAACATTTTGCTCCTCAGCCCTGTGGAAAGACGACCTTGACTGCGCTAAGTGGCAGACTGACCATGTTCAAGCCTCTGGACCAATAGCAACAGTAAGACATGACATTGTTTCCCTTCCCTTGATGTGACAGAGGAGTGCTGACAGCAATGGACAAGCTTTCCAGCTCTTTTTCCTGAGCTTAATGACAAGGCAAGATAAAAGCAATATGAGCCTGGTAACTCTGGTTAAGGAGGCAAAGTGTGAAAAGGCAAGGGAAAGGTGAGGCGAAGCAGGATGTTGTCAACATCCAGGTGGGAGCCAAGATGAGTGAGCAGCAAGAGAGCAAGTTAACTCGCCGGAGGTGCAGCTTGGTCCAGTCTGTGAGCTGGGTGCCTGTCCCAGTGTGCAAAGTATTCTTGAACTGGCACTTCAATATTAGTTACTGATGCCCCTTAGTGCAGCTCCAAAGTACAGAAACGTCCTCTAGCTAGATTAGAAAAGAGGTGGAAAGACAAGTACTGAGTTTAACACGCGAGTTGTCCAGAGGGATATAAAGAGATTGAGTGGATGGGTAAAACAAATGGAATATAATGTATGTGGAAATGCAAGGCCATTCACTTTTCAGGAAGAATAGAGGAGCTGAATATAATTTAGTAGAGAAAAACTACAGAAAGCTGCTGTTTGGAGACATTTGGGATCGTCATGTATGAATCACAGAAAACTAGCATTGAAGTTCACAGAGAATAGAGAAGACCAATGAACCATTGGCCTTCATTTCAAAGAGAATGAGGTACAAAAAGAGAAAAGTCTTGCTAAAACTATGCAAGGCACTTGTCAGACCACACCCAGAATATTATGACAAGTTTTGGTCATTAGGTAAGCAAAGATAGACTGGCATTGAAGGCAGTCCAGAGAAGGTTCATTTGGGTGGATTCCAGGTATGGAGAGACTATCTTATAAGGAGATTTTGCATATGCGGTCTGTACACATTGAAGCTTAGAATAATGAGAGGTGACCTTATTGAAACAAACAAATTCTTTGAAGGCTTAACAGTGTAGATGCAGAGAGGGTGTTTCCTGTTGTGGGAGACACTAGGAGTACAAGACATAATCTCAGAATAAAGGGTCACACATTGAAGACAGAGATGAGAAGGAATTCCTTCTTTCACAAGATAGTGAACCTGTGGAATTCTTTACCACCGTAAATTTTCAAGATTGCATTGTTAAAGAGTATTCAAGGCTCAGATTGACAGATTTTTAAGTCAGCAAGGGTTCAAATGTTCCAGGGATTAGGCAACAAAGTGGAGTTATTAGATTAGCTATGACCTCACTGAATGGTGGAGCAGACTTGATGGACTGAATGGCCTACATCTGTTCCTATGGTTTATGGTATGATGGAAAAGGGCCATGAGGGGATTGGGAGGCTGTCAACAGTCAGATACCAGCATCCATAAATGTGGATACATGCAGCTGGATTCCTGAAATGTGTCCTCAGAAGTTGTTACTGGATATCCGAAATGGCAGCCCAAAGGAGCAAACAGTGAGCTGAAGTTACCATGTACCTGCTTTGACTTTCAGGTCAGGAACTCTCAGATTCCAGTTTCCTCAAGATGTGGTAGGAAAGGACAGGAAGTTGTATATTAATGAGATGAGATTTGCAGTTAATGAGGTTGACAACAAACAATAATCTGTTAATGGGCAACTCACTGCTCCCTAGTGAGAAACATGATTCAACACCCAGAACAACAACATCATCACCAGGTTGGAAAAGGCCTTGCTGGTTTTCTCACTCATGTTTCCCAGATTTCTCAGTATGATCCAGGTCATTCAGGCCCCTATAGTATTCCTCCCAGATTAAAAATTCAAATTTGAGAAACAATATTGTTCTGAGCACAATGATCCTCAATATATTTAGCTGATGGATCCTGATATGGTCACATTATTGTTAACATATTCATTAATGGTAGGAGTGCTTTAACCTGGTAGTATATTTGATTAAGAAAAATCTTTCTTATCTATCCAATTTATAGGTGACGGCACTACGATGTCACTTTTGTAAAAGATGATGATGTATTTCCTTTTGCTATATTTTTTCTCTCAGTTAAGCATATTTTTCTCCAATGTGATAAAAGCATATTCATTTCAAAAGTTTCAACTACTTATCAGTATTATTGATTGCCACATATAGCTTAATCTCTTTAATATAACCTTGGTAAGCATGTTCTCCTCAAGATAAATAGCTGGCAATTTGTAATTACCGGAGGTTGTAGGCAGGCCAGTCGTGAGGGATGCTGTAGAAGGCTCGCAGCAAGCACGAATTCTGATGTAAGAACATTGGTTGGCATCCAGTAAATCATCATCATTGTCGGAAGGAATAGGTCCCACATCATCTTCATAGGTTTTATTGACTTCTGATTCACTGAGTGGCTCAGGATTTACGATGCATTGACACTCAATATTACCAATCTTATAAAATGTGGAAGGACACAGTTCATTGCGTACATAGTCAATTGATGCAGAATCATTTGGGTCTATATTTATTATTATGTAGTCATCCGACCAAGAAGACCAAATGCCATTGCAAGGCAATTCTGCAGCAGAAAGAATTTACTTTTTAATCCAGTTTTAAGTTTGATATTTATCAGGAAGTACACACAAGGATACAGCACTTCAAGGCTTGTGCTTCTAGACAAATTGCAAACGAATGTATTTTGTTTGTATAGTAGCCAGCTCGCAGCACAGTAGTCCCCCCATATCCATGAGGGATACATTCCAAGACCTACCACAGAAGCCCAAAACCGCGGATAGGTGCGAACCCATTTATTTCATTGGGAAACGTACCTCCCCAGCAGCCTCCTGGTCCCTGGTTTTGGAACGTTTCCTATAATATGTTCGGATTGTGGTAAACCGCGGGTAATTAAAACCGCGGAAACCGGACCCGTGGATACGGAGGTCACCCTGTACTCTCCCATTAGTCATACACAGAATAACAATTGTCACAGCATGAGATTACATCAAAGATTTTGTAAGGTAATAATACTTTTCTGCTCATATGCAAGCAACAAGATTGTCCAATCTTCGTCAGAGAAAAAAAAAGAACAAGAAAGATAAGACTTGCATTTACAACAGCACATTTAGGACCACAAGGCATCCCAAAGTGCTTTACAGACAATTAAGTACATTTTTTTCAAAATGTAGTCACAATCATAATCCAGAAAATATAATCATCAATTTACAAACAGCAGGGTCCACAAACCACAATGTAATAACAAGCAGATGACATGACAGGCCTACACAAAGGGAAAGAGGATCCTGATGGGGAAAAAGCTTTTTGACAAACAACGGAACAAATGTGACAACCGCTCAAATCTGACAGTCATACATAAAGTCATTATGAAGAGGGATGGAGATGGCCCCTTCAACACTCCATCAGACCATCCCCCTAATTGTACTATTGCTTAAAGAATGTGCACTTTTGCTTCATGTCACAGCCTACTCTTACTATTTCTGAACATGACAGATCTGTCTTTCATGGTTGGATCAAATGCCCTTGTAGCAGGTTACAGTGTTCTCCATTTGCTCACAGATTACCTAAGAAGGCAGCTCCTTGTTTTTAATGCCAAACTGATGGACCGTGGCCTACAAAACTGTTGGCATCATTTAGGGTGCGCTGACCGATAATTTTAGTTTGGATTTAATTTATAACTGTCAGGGGCTAAGAGAAGATTGCCCAAACCAATTGTTATATTGACTCATGCAGAACCAGTCATGGAAGTAAGAAATAAATCTAGTACAGGCTGTAAGCCAATGTTGTAAAAAGAACAATTCTGCCAAATTGTTTTTCAAGTATTTTGAAAGTCAGTATACACACTGAGTAGCAATAATCTGGAATCTAGTACTTGAAAATATCATGAAAGCATATTTGATTGAAGTTTCCAAAGGAAATTAGATAAATTCTTGAAGTAAAATGAACAGTGGAGATATGGAAATACAGCAGGTCACTGGGAATAACTGATCAGCTCATTCAGAAAGCTAACACAAATATGATTCTCTAGATTTTCAGGATTGAATGGGAGCTAAATGTTATCCATCCTGCCTCACAGTTCTTCAGCCCATCACAACCTCCAGGCCATTTTTATGATATAAGATTGGAAGCCAAAAAGTCTACCCAGCTGCATACACTGTATAGCCGATATGCAAAATGAGATTTTTTTTTAATCTTTGAGGAAATGTAGGTCTTGCAGGCCAGTGTTTATTACCCATCTCCAATTCCCTTGAACTAAACGGCTTACCAGTCCAGGTCAGAGGGCACTTTAGAATCAATCACACTGCTGGAGATCTGAAGTCACATGCAAGTCTGCAAATCTCTTGCCCTGAAAGGAAACTAATACACTCTGATGGGTTTTGAATGACTTTGAATTGATATAAACTAGATTGGCAGGAGGGTGTGAACGGTGCAATGGATCAGATGGTGGAGAAGGTAGTGAACAGCTAGATATAGCATGCAAAGAGTCTGTGAGGAGGGTTAGGCACGTGATAGAGCAAAGGTGCATCACAATGATGGTTTGAAGTGTATCTATTTTAATGCAAGAAGTATCAGGAATAAGGGTGATGAACTTAGAGCATGGATCAGCACTTGGAAATATGATGTTATGGCCATTAGAGAGGGGCAGGAATGGCTGTTGGATATTCCAGGCTTTAGATGTTTCAGATGGAATGGAGTGAGGGTAAAAGAGGTGGAGGAGTGGCGTTCTTAATCAGGGATAGCATCACACCTGCAGAAAGGGATGTCATCAAGGAGGATTTGTCTACAGAGGAGTCAGTGTAGGTGGAAGGCAGAAACAGGAAAAGAGCAATCATTTTATTGAGACTTTTCTACAGAGTCCTCCCATTAGCAACAGACATGGAGAAGCAGATTGGGCAGCAGATTTTGGAAAGGTGCAGAACAGGATATTGTCATGGGTGACTTTTACATCCTTAATATCGATTGGGACCTCCTTAGTTCAAATAGTTTGAATAGAGCAGATTTTGTCAGGTATGTCCAGGAAGGGCTCCTGACTCAATATGTAGATAGGCCAACTAGAAGGGAGGCCATATTGGATACGGTGTTTGGAAAGGAACCATGCCAGGTGTCAGATCTCCCAGTGGGACACCACTTCGGCGATAGTGATCACAACTTCCTGACCTTTACTATAGTCATGGACAGGGATTGGAGCATTCTTTATGGGAAAGCATTTTATTGTGGGAGGGGGAATTACAATGCTATTAAACAGGAACTGGGGTGCTTTAATTGGGAACAGATGTTCTCAGGGAAATACATATCGGAAATGTGGAGGTTAATAAAGAAACAGTTGCTGCAAGTACTGGACAGGTTTGTCCCACTGAGGCAAGGAAGAGATGGTCAGGTGAAGGAACCTTGTGTGATAAGGGATGTGGAACATCTAGTCAAGAGGAAGAAGGAAGCTTACTTAAGGTTGAGAAGCCAAGGATCAGACAGGGGTCTAGAGGGTTACAAGGTAGCAAGGAAGGAACTGAAGAATAGGCATAGAAAAGCAAGAAGGAGGCATGAGAAAGCTTTAGTGGACAGTATTAAGTAAAATTCTGAAGCATTCTACATTCTTCTGTGGAACAAATGGATGGCCAAAGTGAGGGTTGGGCTGATCAGGGATAATGGAGGGAACTTGCAACTAGAATGAAAGGAGGTGGGGGAAGGTCCTTAATGAATACTTTACACTAGTATATGCTACTGAAAGGGACTTTGACGTTTCTGAAGACAGCATGAAACAGACTGATATCTGTTGATGTTAAGAAAGAGGATATGCTGAAAACTTTGAAAAACATAGGGATAGATAAATCCCCTGGGCCAGATGGGATATACCAATGGTAACTACAGGAAGTGAGGGAAGAGGTTACTGCACATTTTGCGATAATCTTTATGCCCTCACTGTCCACTGGAGTAGTGCCAGATGATTAGAGGGTGGCAAATGTTATTCCCTTGTTGAAGAAAGGGAATGGGGATAATCCTGGGAATTACAGAGCAGTCAGTCTTAATTCTGTCGTGGGCAAATTATTAGAGAGGATTCTGAGAGACAGGACGTATGATTACTTGGAAAACCATAGTTTGATTAGAGATAGTCAGCATCACTTTGCGAGGGACAGATCATGTCTTACAAACCATATTGAATGCTTGAGGATGTGACAAAACACACTAATGAAGGTAGAGCAGTGCGTGTGGTGTATATGTATTTTAGTGAGACATTTGATAAGGTTCCCCATGGTAGGCTCATTCAGAAATTGGGTTACAGGAAATTTTAGCTATCTGGATACAGAATTGGATGACTCATAGAAGACAGAAGGTGGTAGTAAATGGAAAGTATTCAGCCTGGAGCTTAATGACCAGTGGTGTTCCACAGAGATTGGATCTGGGAACACTGCTCTTTGTGATTTTTGTAAGTGATTTGGATGAGGAAGTAGAAGGGCAGATTGGTAAGTTTGCCGATGACATGAAGTTAGGTGGAGTTATGGATAGTGTGGAGGGCTGTTGTAGGTTGCAACAGGTCATTGACAAGAAGCAGACTGAGCTGATAAGTGGCAGATGGAATTCAAGCCGGAAAAGTGTAAAGTGATTCACTTTGAAAGGTTGAACTTGAATGCAGATTATAGGATTAAAGACAGGATTCTTGGTAGTGTGGAGAAACAGAGAGATCTTGAAGCCCACATCCATAGAGTCCTCGAAGTTGCCTTCTAATTTGATAGGGTTGTTAAGAAGGTGTATCGTGTATTTGCTTTCATTAGCAGGGAGAATGAGTTTAAGAGTTGTGAGGTTATGCTGCAGCTCTACAAATCCCTGGTTAGACCACACTTTGAGTATTGTGTTCAGTTCTGGCACCTCATTATAGGAAGGATGCAGAAGCTTTAGAGGGGGTGCAGAGGAGATTTACCAAGATGCTGCCTGGACTGTGAAGAAAGATTGAGGGCGCTAGGGCTTTTCTCATTGGAGCGAAGAAGGATTCGAGATGACTTCATAGAGTTGTACAAGATGATAAGAGGCATAGACACAGTGGATAGCCAGAGACTTTTCCCCAGAGCGGAAACGGCCATCATGACGAGATATAATTTTAAGGTGATTGGAGGAAGGTTCAGGGGAGACATCAGAGTTTGATTCTTTACATAGAGTGTGGTGGGTGTGTAGAATGCTCTGCCAGCAGTGATGGTGGAGTCAGATACATTAGGGACATTTAAGTGGCTCATGGATAGACACATGCATGATCGTACAATGAAGGATAAAAGGTCAGCACAACAACGAGTACCAAAGGGCCTGTTCTGTGCTGTACTGTTCTATGTTTTATAATGGTAGTTTCATAACATTAGCTATCAAATTCCAAATTTTATTCATTGAATTTAAATTCAATTACAGTAGCTAGTGTGGTAACTGAGTCCATATCCTTAAAATTAGTTAGCTCCCTATATTATCAGTCCAGTAATATTACCATGATACTACTATCACCCCAGTTGAGATCAGCAGCCATACAGGCTGAGAGATCAATATTCCAAACAACCCTAAACACCCTCTTTTTTTTTGGGTGCAGGACCAAATCATAATTTTCTCTGGAAAAGGGTCTCCCTTTTCTCTCCAAATAGGAGCCTGACCACAACTTAACAATTTTAAAAATTCAAAAGCAGGATTTTGATATGTCCCTCTCCCTAACTACAATTAGAGCCTGATGTTCCTCTGAATCTGGAACAGCTCTGATTGGTCTTCCAACAAACAACCCAATCACAATCCTTAACTGGACACTGAAACTGCCCTCGAGCTTATTAATTGACCATCTCAGGCAATTCAAAGATGAATGACTGCTTCCTCCCGTGGATAGGCCCAAGCCTCAGAAACATTCCTGACCTCCACTTCCAATCCAGAGAGAAAATCCAACCCGATGAATTATAAGTCTCCTAGGTGCGCTGGAAGTCCAAGATTCCATAAAGAAAGACATCACTTACCTGTTGAAGTTGTTTCCCGTATTATTCTTGTAGTTGTCTCTTCTGAAGAAAGAAAAATGAATTCATAACCATTAAGTCCAACTTGAAATGCATACACTAAGAGGGTCTCACCTGTACACACAACTGATTAGGGTAGTATTCATAACTGCTACCAACTAGATTTCTTTATTTCTTCCAAACGTATAACCTAGAAACACTGAAAGGTTTCAGAACATTTGTCAAACATTATAATAAATGTTATGTATAAACTGTTATAATTTCTGTCTCCACCACCTGATGTGCTGAATACTTACAGAATTTTCTAGTAATATTTCAGATTTATAGCATCTCCAATTTTATTGTCTCCAAACAATTTCTTTACTTTTCTAATGTGTTTCTCCACAGAATTTGTTCTTAAGAATCTATTCTGAGGTGCTTTTGTACCTAAAATGGCGCTGTAATGTGGCAACTTGTAAATTCTTCACTGCCCTTATTTGAGCACGTGACAATAAAGCTAATTCAATTCAATTCAATATTTTCTCAAATATGAACTTCTAGCTTCCACTCTGTGGAAGAAATGCCAAAAACGAACATTCATCTCAAGCTTCAATGCATGAGGGTTTCAAGAGTGTTCTGATGTATAACAGCATGTGTCACTGTTACCCCATTATGAATACAGGTATAGGTTAACCACCTGATTATTCAAATGACTCAATTTCTGCAATTCGGGCCATGGTCCCATCGAGATTTAAAATCGCAGAAAGTAAGATCATTAGATGAGTGCAGCCCTAACAGCACTTAAGCAGCTTGATACCATCCAGAACAAAGGAGCCCACTGGATTGGCATTATATCCACAGCATCCACTCCCTCCACCATCAATAGTCAGTTGCAACAGGGTGTAGTATCTACACGATGCACTGCAGAAATTCAACAAAGATCCTTAGATAACACCATCCAAACCATGACCAGTTCCATCCAAAAGGACAAGGGCAGCAGATGTATGGAAACACCATTACCTTCAAGTTCTCCTCCAAGCCACTCACCATTCTGACTTGGAACTACACCATTCCTTAACTGTCACTGGGTGGAAATCCTGCAATTTCTTCCCTCATGTGGTCAATCCACAGCAGATGGACTGCAGCGGTTCAAGAAGCAGCTCACCACCACCTTCTCAAGGGCAATTAGTGATGGACAATAAATGCTGACCGGTAAGCGATGATCTCACCCCACAAATGAATACATTTTTTAAAAACAAAACGTCTTTGCAAATCTGATCTGGTGAAGAATCTGCAGAATTTCTGGTCTAGAACATCCAAGATAGGCTAATAGCCCGTAACTGTTATCATGGAGCACTGACAAACTGTTTTCAAATAGTCACACTTATTAGTGCAACAGTGTGATCAATACAACAGAGAAAATAACAGCTTTAATACATTCTCATTGTTAGAATGAATGTATCCATAAGGGATGGATACCCACTACCAGCCTTCATCTGACTTCCGGTGAGAATACTTAAAGGAACAGATTGTTTGCATAAATCTACAGAAATGAACTCTAATTCCATCAATAAAATGAAAATATTAACTTCAAAATAAGAAGTGTAATATTTGAAATGTAGCAATCATACAAAAGTTATTGATACTATGGGGTATAGTTATTGATACTACAGGGTATAGTTTCAAGGTAAATATGTTGTCTTCAACTCAAAATAGAGAACTTAATCATTATTTACCAAATCTGTTGGTTGTAGTTAATGGAAGTGTTGGCTTCACTGTTGTTGTAGATGATGCTAAACAGCAACAGAAAAGAAAAATGATTAAAACATTAGTTACATTTTTATAGCAAGTCGTAACAGCTTTGAAGTGAAAGTCTGATTGCAGGCCCACAATAGTAATCTACCCTGAGCCACACAAGTGGCCTGGGATAGCAAAATGGTGGGCATCTTTCCAGTCACTGGAGCAACATGCCTTAACTTCTCTATTTATTAATACGTTTTATAGTTCTGATTTCTTACTTTCTGCAAGAACCTTCTCAAGGGTGATAAACAATTTCAATATATGAAGCCCTTTAAAAGAACCTGGTCTAATACTTCATGTATGAACTCCAAGAATGAGTAGTGCACAATATTTAATAATTGGAGTTATCTTTGGAGAGCTTAATCCTATCCTTGGCAATGTTCACCTGCATGTCCTTCCAACAGGAGCATTCAGATTATGATCTGGAGCAACAATGCTGATCAGTTTTATCTTCCCAAACACAGTGGATCTGAAGTGTCTCTTTTATTCACCTAACTGTAGGTGGTTAACTCAATGTTGACACACACAACTTTCCAGGGGCAAGAAAACAATATTTCAAATATGTAAGTTTAACAAATAAAGTAGATATTTTTCTCTTACCTTTGTTGTAGTTTACACGAATGAAAATGATCCATTTCACAGACTATTTCATTTGTTACAATAAAATACTGTCATTTTATGCAGTTAATTTCTGAATGTCCCAAGGGCTTCCATAATACTTGATTATACTAAAAGCATTTGCACTATAAATTCATTAACAGGTAAGAATTAATAATTCACCAAATGTTAAATACAATAAAGATACAAATAATGTGTCTTTACATGGATCCAATTTGATTGTTCAAGTATTGCATAGTTATAAAGGACTTTAGTGTGCATCTTTCCTATACTGTATTGTTCAGCTAATACATGATACTGATGCTGGGGACTGAGTGCCGAGGAAGTCTTCGTTGTTTTGAATCCAAAAATGTCATTCCAAAATATTACCTCTTTAAAACTTAAATAAATCATAGTTAACATCTTCAAGAAAGAAGGTATGCAAAATAATACTACAGAAAATTAAACTTCCTTAATTGTTTTTAAATGACAAGAAAAGCTATTACTCCACTACCTGGAGTAGTAGGAGTAAATGTTGTCACAAATGATGATGCATCTGAAAATGTTGTTCTTTCTGTCATTGTAATTACTATTATAAAATATGCAACAATTTTATGTATTCCACAATTTCAAATCTTAAATGTGGGCTGTCACTGATCCACAACAGTGCAGTAGAACGGGATGAGTATAATTCCTTCTCTCAGTTCCACATGAAAAGAAATTGTGAAAGATTGAAATCCTTTTTTTTGTTTGAAGCCTTGACAGACCCTTTTCTGTATCACTGGTTAGATGGCCCAACAATTCAGAATGTTTAAGTGCTCTTAGGGATAGTACATTGCAGCCCCAACCCGCTTCCTTTACCACAGATCCCCCTCGCCACCCTGTTTAATCAATGGATGTCACATGTACCAAGTTCTCCTCCTTGAACCCCAAGCCTGGCAAGGTAAGCCTGAAAGGGTTTATTTTACTGACTCTGCCAACTTCAGCAACATCAGAGGTCATTAGCCCATGGGCTATTCATTTTATTACACATTAAATATTTTAAGATTTACCAACCTCGGCAAGTGACTTTCCCATTCTTGCATTCACTAGAAAAAGATTGCAAAGTAGATTAAGTAGACTGATACAAACTGGATAAGGTTCTTATTTGTTTCACCTGATAATTACCATTAGAATTATTTATTTAGCAGATGTCTTATTATTTTACATGTTCATGGTTGTTGTCTCAAAAAAATCTTAAATCTGTTACATCAAGTGGACATTTCATACACTCAAAGAGATGTACAGCAAAACAAACAGATTCTTTGGATCAACTTGTCCATACCGACCAGATATCCTAAAATAATCTAGTCCCATTTGCCAGCACTTGGCCCATATCCCTCTAAACCCTTCCTTATCGCGGACCCATCCAGATGCCTTTTAAATGTTGTAATTGTACCAACCTCCACCACTTCCTCAGACAGCTCATTCCATACACACACCAAGCTTTGTGTGAAAGAGTTGCTCCTTCAGTCCCTTTTAAATCTTTCCCTGTTCACCTTCAACCTATGCCTTCTAGTTCTGGACTCGCACACCCCAGGGGAAACAGCTTGTCTATTTACCCTATCCATGTGCCTCATGATTTTATAAACCGCTAGAAGGTCATCCCTCAGCCTCCAACACTCCAGGAAAAATAGCCCTAGCCTATTTAGCTTCTCTCTATAGCTCAAATCCTCCAACCATGGCAACATCCTTGTAAATCCTTTCAAGTTTCACAGCATCCTTCTGATAGGAGGGAGACCAGAATTGCACAAAGTAGTTCAAAGGTGATCTAACCAATGTCCTGTATAGCCATAGCATGACATCCCAACTCCTATACTCAGTGCTCTGACCAATAAAAGGAAAGCATACCAAATGCCTTCCTCACTACCTATGACTCCACTTTCAAAGAACTATGAACCCACACTCCAAGGCTTCTTTGTTCAGCAACACTCCCCAGGACCTTACCATTAAGTGTATAAGTCCTGCCCTGATTTGCATTTCTAAAATGCAGCATCTCACACTTATCTCACTTAAACCCCATGTGCTACTTATCGGCCCATTGGCCCATCTTATAAAGATCCCATTGTAATATGAGGTAACTTTCTTTGGGTCCACTCCACCTCCAATTTTGGTGTCATCTGCAAATTCACTAATTATACCTCCTACTCCTTGATGTTATAAACTTGCCATTTTACAATTAAACTTTTCTCAAATTCTTGATGCTTGCAGCTTTTCCCAGAAAAGTGTTATTTCCATTTTGCCAATGGAATGCTTGATCTCCAACCTCTACAGCCTCGTAAGGAATCAGAGCTGTATTGAATTTCTGATATCTGGTACTAGTTTAATAACTAGTAATGTTATCTAATTGAATACTTAAACAATCGTTCTCTTGTGACATTTTTTTACAGATTTTTGTTTTAATGGAAGAAAAACAAAACATCACGTTCATTCGAAAAAACATTCTTTCATTCAGTGCCAGTGTAAGCTAAAAGTTGAATGTATTTAATACATACCATTCTTCACAGTCATTGCTTGTTGTTTCATCTGGATGCAGTATTATCCCATTGTAATAACAAGTGCATTCAGTTAAATTTACACATTTCATTTTGTTTTCATCCAGATAAGGAGCATTCTCTGGACATTTTGCATAGCAACCTATTGTTAATTTTAAAAAGTGATAATATGAATATTTTAAAATTTGTTAGAAGGCTTCAGAAAAACATTTCAAACTCATTACATTTTTTCAATGGTAGTAAAAACAACAACCTCTTAAACCTCACCAGTTAATAATTTTTTAAATCAATACTTTGTTACATAGACTGTAAAAACATTTCATAATTAGAAAATGGTGTAAACTCAAATTGGCATTTGCAAATCAAACTTTATATGCAAAGTTAAAAAAAATCACGCATCAAGTTGTAGTCCAACCAGTTTATTTGGAAGCACTAGCTTTCAGAGCGCTGCTCCTTTATCAGGTGGTTGTGAAGCAGGACCATAAGACACCTGATGAAGGAGTAGTGCTCCGAAAGCTGGTGCTTCCAAATAAACCTGTTGGACTGTAACTTGGTGTTGGGTGACTTTTAACGTTTTCAACCCCAGTCCAACACCGGCACCTCCAATTCATGTACAATCAATGATTAGGGAAAAAGTAATAATGAAGCAGAACCTTCAAGTATTGCAGAGAACTTCTTTCCAATGTGATGGTCTGAGCAGGTTTTCGTTGTTAAGGTACCACATGGTTGATAATGCCAGCTGCATTCTCTAGGACTGTTATAATAGTCACAATATACAGCTACAAGATACAATAAAGATTGTTATCTATAACCATCAGTGATTTCCTTCAACTTTATCGATCCATTACTTTGTTGTACACGATTATTTTATTTTTCACGGTGCTGTTCGTGACAAGTCAGAAGCCAAACTGGCTCTGGCTTTGTGGTAAGAACAATGTTGTGACCATTGGTGGTACCATTTATTGAGATATAAATTAGACAGCAGCTTCCAGCATTCATTCAGACATAATTAAATATAGGAATAATGACTTGTCCTAGTGCTTCAGAAACTTAGTTCAAAGAATGTCTTGTATGAGAGGCATGACACTGAAATACATGAAGGATGTGAATTTGCATTACTAGATGCCCACTTTTTTCTCTAAAAATGATTAAAACTTAGCCATTTCAATGCAAGTGAATTTTTAATTACTGCCAGGCAGCATCTTTAACATCAAAATTAACTTTACGTATGTGGAGTCTCACTCAGAGTTTACTTATTGTTGAAGTTTTTTTAAAATCTTAACACTTTTGTTCTGACCCTTTTCTCTCACTTTCTTAATACCATATCTTGTTCCTCTCTTTATTTCTGTACATGACTTAACTTTCAATTAAGTATTTTAAATCGCGCTTTCTGATTTTGACTCTATGATTAAGTAAGAATTTATCAATGCATTTAGGTAAGAGAAACATGCAGTTAGTTGTGCACAATGTCACTGATGCTCTGTAAAGGATACCAAGCTGAAATGGCTTCCCTATTACTGCAATTTGTAGTAAAAACATCCACAAAAAATCTGTCCTCAGTCTTCAATGAGCACTAAATTTACTACCATTCGTTCTTCAATGAGCACATAATTTGGACCAATGCTTTAGACTATCCGATGTACAATGTACTCTCAGGATCATGACTTAAATATGGCTGAATAACTGAATTTTGTTTCGATTTGGCAGTAGTAGAAATATGTTCAATTTATTGTGACATGTCATTACATCATCATATTCATATTTTACATTACCTTGATTATTATTAAATGCTTGTTTAGTTCTACACTAAACTTTAGTTTTTTTTAATTTGGAAGGTCTGCAGGAATATGGGAAAGGAGGATAAGGCGGATTGGTAGGTTTGGAATAAAAGATGTGTGACTCTGTAAATTTCATGAAAATAAAGGGTTCCAGGTTGTGCTGGAATGTGGAAATGGTAATGGGTGGACTTGGGATATTGGTGATGCCATTTGGAAGAGATGGGGGTGTAGTGGCAGTGTCTCTAGATTGTAAATTTAGTGGTTAAGACTAGTGTTCAGGGAACATGGTCTTGAAGCCAGTCACAACAGTGAGTAGAATGTAAATGTAATTAAGAAGTCTGGAGTGGAAAAGTTAACCTCAATAATGATGACCATGAAAACTGCCAAATGTGTAAACCCACATGATTCATTTGTCGCCCTTAAGGAGGACATCTGCAGTCTTTACCTGATCTTGCTCACATCTAATGCAAGGTTATATCAAAGGAGCTTGACATCTTTGAGATGAGTATTGGATGGGTTCATCATTGGACAATGTGTTTGAAGTTGCAGATAGGTACTGAGAAAGAGAGTTTAACGGTTTAACTTCTTTTCTTAGTTAAAGAAACTAAAGTCATTTCTTGTGCTCCTGTCAGGACTTAGAGTACGAAAGTTTTTTTTTGGTCATGGGCAGGCTATGAATGAAGATCAGGAGGAAAAACAATGAGCAGCTCAGATGAGGCATTGGGATTATCAGGAGATGAGAAAATGAGGCAATATGGTAGACACTTCTGTACCAACCATTCTACTTCTGAGTTGTTAGTCTTTACTTATGTAATAAGGGCTACGTTGTTACAACCCTGTGTGCTAATGTTGTATTTCTGTACCAAATAGTAAAGTTCAATTCCAAATCCAAAACCCAAGAGAACACCCAGAGCAGATCTAATATTTGATACAAGACCTTCATAAACAAGATGGAATATAAACAAAAGTTATGTCAAATAAAGTACAAAAGAAAACACATTTCTTTTGAAACTGTACATTTTATTGTAAATTTTCAGGAAGGTTTTGGACCATAATTTGTGATGAGCATAGAATCATAGAAACAGGCCATTTGGCCCAACAGGTCCACACCGACCCTCCAAAGAGTAACCACACAGACCCATTTCCCCACCTTATAACTCTACATATGCCCCTGACTAACGCACCTAGCCTACACATCCCAGAACACCACAGGCAATCTAGCATGGCCAATTCACCTAACCTGCACATCTCAGGAGGAAACCGGAGCACCCGGAGGCAACCCATGCAGAAACAGGGAAAATGTACAAACTCCACACAGACCTTTGCTTAGTTACTGATATCCATTCATTTTCTTCCATTATTTTAATAATTATTATAATTACGTATCAGGTGTCAAAATAACACTTACGGCATAAATCTGGGGTTCTCCAGTAAACACAAACACCAGCTTTATTACAAGCTTCTGCATACACTGCTACAGCGGTACAGAAACCCAGATATTTCCCTTCCAAGTCACAGGCACAAGCCTCCTGGACACAAGCGTCATAGAATGGTGTAGGATCAACCTAGTAAAAGACACACCACAAGATCAGAAAATGGGCTTTACAAACAGCTTTAAAATTATTTTATTGGTTTCGACAAGAAACACTTACTCACCTTTTTGTGGCATTTTTGAAAGGCAGCATCCTTGATAATGCTGCATTTTCTCTGGGCCCATGCTAAGCAATAGGGGTTTCTGTCACAAGGGAATGTTTGATTCATTGCATCCGAACAAGAAAGCGATGATTTCCAGCTGCTTCCAAACCTTACAGCATCAGTCACCAAAGAGTTCCCCTTAGTTGTTAGATCGTCTGCAACGTCATCATTGAAATTCCCGCATAGACCACATACTTTGTTCTGTAATAGAAAATGCGTCGATATATTATTTTTAAAAAGCCATCTCCTGAAAAGTTCAAAGGGGAGTTCTGCTCTTTTGTTGTAACTTTGTTCAGAGACTGTGAAATCCTCCAAGGAGAACAACGGAGATTGGATTTTCTTCCATTTCTTCGGGAGCTCCACCACAGGAATTAGAGCAGAAGGCCAGAAAGATTTCTACGGAATTTTAGTGTCCTGTTTCCAGTCAACGAAACGCTAATTATTGATGTCACAATTTCCTGTTATAAATTCTTCTATCTTTCCCTGAATCCTTGTTTTGTATTCAAATGAATAACCTGTTTATCTGTTTTGCACATACCAGCTTCTCAGCCTTAACCTTTGAGAATTTCCTCTGCTTGAACTAGTCTGACTGCTCTCTTGCTAACATCAATACCTTTGGCTATCTGGCCAGAAATCAAATGAAACTCTTGAATTATTTGGAGATACAGCTGTGGTTCATTACTATCAGCACAACAGACTATGGCTAACTCAGCACAAATAAAAGCATTACAATTTTACACTCTGCAATCTCAGCCATTGCATCTGCAGCTAGGGCTGGAATCTGGAGTCAGGAGCAGATCTGTCACTACAGCCTATATGTGTCTTGAGGTGATGGTTTCAATCCATTCCATTTCAGAATTTGTTCAGTCCTGGATTTTGTATTATTCACTAACTTCTCAGATTATTCATTCTATTTAACTGACTTAGAAGTTCAAACAATCACTTGCTGTGAGAGCCAAGTGGATTCTTTCAGCTATTTTCAATGTTTTACACCAAAGGCCTATTTAAGATGAAAATAAATTATTTCAGTATATTAACTGCAAAATATGATGTTGATTACATTTATTCAACAATACCAAAAATATTCACACATACACACAATAAATGTTCCTGAGCTATCCATCTGGAAGTTTAACACATTTAAAATAAAACAATTTAGTCTATTAGTTTAGCAAACACATTACACATTTATAATATGGAATACAACTTATTAGAAATAACTCCACAAAGACCAGAGTCCATCACCCTTTATTTACACATGGAGAGTTCTTGTCACTGATCTAGCTCCCTCAGAGCCAATTCTCAGAGTGAACAGGATGTCTAACATGTTTGTTCTTATCTATTAGCCAGGGCTCCCTGATTGAACCAGATTAACAGTCTTGATCAGGAATCTCATATTCTATGAGGTCCACTGGCTGACCTCGTTACAAACACTACAATATTAATTTCTCCAAGTTATTACATCATTAATTATAAGTTGGTTAATTCATGCTCACTAATGACCACATTAGTAAATTATATAAATAGAAACATCTGACGTTCAGATTGTGCTTACCTTCCATCTTGGATCCAATGTGATTGAAAGTTTGGTGCGTTTGTCCCAAATCACAGTGATCCCGTTGGAAAATTTAAGGATTAAATAGAGTCCAACAGTGTGAAGTGAGTAGGAACTATCAATGCACTTGGTCTCCCGAGATTTGTCAGATTGAATTATTCTACCATCTGTTAGAATGAATTCTTTGCCCTAAAATTAAAAGTTACAATTTGTTTTGAAACAGGTATATTGAAGATATAATATTAGTTAATATGCTTATTGATACAAAAGCAAAAACTGTCCCCCAGTGCTTTTGTTCTTTACAATCCAAAGTATCAAGTACATTCCATAAACTTTGAATATTTTCAATCATGTCACTTCCTACCTTCATTTTGTCTGCCTCATTGTTATCTTTCAGTCCATTTTGCTACTATGTTTTTTAAATACTTATTTAAATTTGAAACTCATTTTGACATACTTGCAACATTTTTTTAATCGATTTTTGGCACGATAGCATCATGTAGGTGTAGAGAATGTGGAGCAGGTGGAGGGATCTGACATCGAACCTGTCTGACTTGAACGGGTGAGACAGGAAGTCAAAGGTATAAGTTGGCAGAAAGCAGAAGCTGGTGCCTGGAGTCTGGGAGCATGTTCCGGATTCACTAGCCAGTGTGTTTTTAGGAAACTTCTCTCCTCCACACAGGTGGGTGGGGGGGAGAACAAAATTCATTTTCAAAAGTAACATGTAGGAACTCTCCAATGTAAAAATACTTGATTGTGACAAAGTCAAATAGGCAACTGGAATAAACTTCAGTGCTATGATTGGGGACTGTTTGAAAAAATGAGCTTGTTACTGTGTCTTTGTGTTACAGATTCTTCTTTGTGTCAGCTGAAGAAGATATTTCACAGCAGCGATAGGGAGTTAATGTGGGTCAGATGAACACATCATGTGACCTTGAGCTTCTGCAAAGTTTAAGCCAAAAAAAAACTTTACACCACATGGGCCGACAGATATGTAATTCTCCACACACTATGGATTAAACAGGTTGGGATGCTGTGACAATGGTTCAAAATCAATGTGTTAAAAATACTGACCACAAGTAAGATTTTGATATTTCTTGAGCATGTCACTCCATTTTCACAACACGGAACACTTTCTGTTAATATTTGGAATGTTCCACTTCCTTGATTGCAATAATCCTGCAAAGAAACATAAGAGTAAAGGCATAAGGAAGTTTGGCATGATAATATGCCTTCAGCCCTTCCTATCTTGCACCAGTATAAGTGAAGATTCAGGTTTTGATGTTGACAGTCACGTTTTCCACTGGCACGTCACCTTGTTCATTCTTCACATGTTGGAGGTTGTCAAAACCGATGAATGCAGAATGGGAGCTGACAGACGCAATGACCTCTCACACTTCAAGTTCCCCAAAGATTAAGCTAGGAGAGCTTCAAGTTGATAGTTTCTGAGGATTACAGTTATGGGTGAATAGCAGGTCCAGTGAGGCCTATAAGGTGTAGGCTCCCGCACCATACTATTGCCAACACGGAGGACTGGATTTCTCAAGCTGTATTTAATGAAGCACCGTTTTCCTTTCAATTACACCCACTCAAGAAAAGGGGCTTTGAAACCTACCTTTGAGAAAGCTAGCTGTCCCACAGCCACTTTATTCTTGGAGGGATGCTCAGAATAAAAGAAAGACTTTCCAGAAGGGGAAAAGAAACAGTAAAATAACATGTAATGTATGAGGAGAAACGTAGTGATTGTACTGGAACTCCATATTGAGGTATCCAAAACAGGTCAGATCCCTAGGATAGGTCACCTGCGCGTTTTACTGGATTTTCCCCAATTTGTAAAGGGAGTCACACCTTCAAAAGATGCCAATTGTTCAGATTGGCCAGCAGCTCGGTAGCCATGGCAGCACTATTACCAGCCAATGGATACCACTGGCTATACACGCAGTCCCCAAAGAAGAGGAGAATGTGAAAGCCATACTGGGCCAATGAGTTTGAGGGACTGAGTGTAGGGCAAATTGAGGAGCGTGATCGTGAAGAAGGATCCCTCCATTGGCAGAAGGTATTTCCAAGAGTGGTTCATCTTCCCACCCCCAACTTGCCCAATACAGGCTTACCCAGTAAAACCTGCCAAGGCACCCACTCTAACAAGCACCAGGACGTAGCTTGGCTGCTGATAAGAAGGGCACACCCAGTCAGACCATTCATGCATACTGAGGCTGTCCGTGTCACTGCACACTGCCCTCACAATGACAGCAGTGGTGAAGAGCCCATCCCACATCTCCTTCTAGAAAGTGCCTTTGCAAAGGAAATCTGGAGAGAGATGCAGTGTTTTTTTGTTGTTGTCCAGGTTCATCCTGAGCTGCTCAGTGACACAAGATTGTGCTGTACAGGAGTTCCCTAGGATACACACCAAGACAAACACCAACTGTGACTGGACGCTGATTTACTCCGGGAATGATTCTCTTTGGTCCACCTGGAATTTGTCAATCTTCTAGTGCAAGGAGTTGTCCTTGACAGAGTATGGCAGACTGACAAAGTCCAAGGTCCAGGACTGTGCTGAGGAACACATTAAAACGGATGCAGCCGCTGCAAAGGACCATTGGGGAAAGGTCACCATCAAAGGTTTATCTGCCATAATGTACTGAGGATCTGTTAACATACAGAATCCCTCGGCATGTGTGCTTGTTTTGAACATCTGTAGTTCTTGTCATGTTTAGTAAATGTTGCAATTTTGCAACTGGATTGAGGCACCAAAGAGTGAGAAATGTAATATATTTTCTACAAAATCCAATTTGAATTGCTTTGTAATCTACCAATAGATATTTTATGAATAATGAATATTTTTGCTAACCAGAAGCCAGATGAGCAACTTCCTTCATATGGATCTCCCACAGCCATGAGCATGATTACATCAATTCGCCATATAAAGGACACCTGAACCTTGCAATGTCTCCAGGTAAAATGGGGACAAGACAGGGATGGGTAGGCAGGCAGCAGGTATGCTGGACACTGCATTTTCCTAGAATGCCCAGTAGAGGGCTGGATCTAATACATGGAAATAGGATCGGGTCAACTATCTAAAGAGGTAGCCATAGAGGTCTCAGGAAAAGGAATGAGAATTGCCCAGTTCATTAACTACCAGGATAGATACAAACAGAATAAATTAGATGAGAGAACGTGTGTATAGCAATTCAAGGCAAGATGACTGGAGGGAAGAGGATGCAACACAATAAAAAGAGGGGAGCAGACACGCCCCACTCCACCAAGGACATACAGGTCCTGGGCATCCTCCATCACCAAACCCTAACCACCCAAAATCCTGGAGGAGGAACGCCTCATCTTCCACCTTGGGACACTGCAACCATACTAGATTAATGCGGATTTCACCAGTTTCCCATTTCCCCTCCAACTTCATCCCAGTCCCAACCTTCCAACTCAGCATCGCCCTCTTGACCTAATCATCATCCTTCCAATCTGTCTGCTCCACCCTCCTCTCCTACCTGTCACCTTCACCCCCATCTTCATCTACCTATTGCACTCTCAGCCACATTCGCCCCTCCAGTCCCACCTCCCTTCCATTTATCTCTCAGCCCCCCAGCCCACAAGCCTCATTCCTGATGAAGGGCTTATGCCCAAAACATCAATTCTCCTACTCCTCAGATGCTGCCTGTCCTGCTGTTCCAGCACCACATTCTCAACACTGGTGGTGGGGAGGATAAGACAAAGTGGATGGCAGTGATAAACAATAGCAGTAAAGGAAAATAAAAAGTACAAAGTAAATGAGAAATGGAAAGAGAAACCAATAGCAATGGAAGTGCAATTTACTGGATGCTGATGTTATGAAGGCAAAATAAGTGGTAATAAAGGGAAAAGGGAAAGGCAGATAATTGGATTAATGTTTTGAGAAAGAAGAGAAGCAACCAAACACACAGAAAGATCTCTTTACTCACAATCCAAACTCATTGTATTCCATGCTACACCACTGCTTTGATGAGCTGGCAAAGTCTTGACATAAATGGCTTAATGTTTAATGTTTAAATTTTCTTCTATATCCTGAACTCAAAAAGGGAAAGGAGGGAATTGTTCCACATGAATTAAATGATGAGAGAAAACAAATAATAAATTATATAACCTGAAGAAGTAAAAGGTAATAAAATCTCCACCAGGATTTGAAGCACAGGGATATCTATGTATGCCTACTATATATGTATTACCACTTCATAAGACAAAAATCCCACGTGAAACCTATATCCATGTGGTTTAGAAGAAATACAGAAATCCCACCTAATTGAATATAGTAAACTACAAAGACAGGGGCAGCATTTGCTTTTTCCGGTTACCTCAACAAAAATGTATTCACAGTTGCCATCAAACCTATATCTCTTTCCATCAAAGGTTAGATATTGACCATCTCCATGAACGTGGCAGGTCTTTGGACAAGAATTGGTGGTGCAATCCCATACTCCAGCTCGACAAGTGCTGTAATATAAAACACAAGTAATATTGTTTTGTAATACAGTTCAGATGTTTATGCAAAAGGAGTACAATTCAGATGTCTTTACGAAACGTATGACAAATTAATCTCTCATTGTAAAACATGTTGTGCTGTTAAATGTTTTATATTAATGGGAGTTGTGCTTGAGGGAAAGTCAAATTACTCATGAGCAATTCAACCTTTGAATGCTTACAAGTTAAATTACTTTCCTATTGAATAGCTCCCTAGTAAGGATGTCACTTAAGCTGGAGAACTGACTTAAACAGACTGCAAGAAAAATACTTTGTTAAAAACATTACTGTTACAGTCTTGGCCATTGTAACCAGAGAACCTCTCTACAAGCAGATGAAAGCTCTACTTCTGATGACTGCTCCAACTCAAATTTCTAGATTTATTTCATTATTTGGAAGTTATGAATCATCACATCACACAATATGGTTTCACCCAAACGTACAGTATGCTTTTATGTTTTGTTAATCTTTCCAGGACTGTATTGCTGAATAGTGACAAAATTAGTGACTAAACAGAACGATTGCTCCGTTTTCATTCTAAAGATAAATGGTTAAGAATTTAACTCGAGTAAAAAGTGAGGTCTGCAGATGCTGGAGATCAGAGCTGAAAATGTGTTGCTGGTTAAAGCACAGCAGGTCAGGCAGCATCCGAGGAACAGGAAATTCGACGTTTCGGGCAAAAGCTCTTCATCAGGAATTCCTGATGAAGGGCTTTTGCCCGAAACATCGAATTTCCTGTTCCTTGGATGCTGCCTGACCTGCTGCGCTTTAACCAGCAACACATTTTCAACTAAGGATTTAACTCACAAAGGGTATCTTTTTCTGCCAGGCAATATTAATATTAACATAAGCAGTTATAAATTTGCATGAAAATCCTTAAGCATGCTATTTTCAAAAGGGTATTATACTATTAAAATAAATAAATTAATGTACTATTTTAACCAATGTGAATCTCAAGAAACAAAAAGCCAATCCTGAGCAACGCTCCAAATAATTTCTAAGACTTGAAAGGCACAGAGCTAAAAGTAGACATTATGGTCAAAGTATGCCATTCTGAAAAGAGTTACTACACTGTCGCGGGCAGCATGCATGACCAACTCTAATTAAATTAGAATCACCACTCAGAGTTAAAATATAGAGTATGACATTGATCTTGCAGAGATGATCTGTAAATCCCATGCATTGTGAGGGAATACACAGAGAACAGGTATCTCCACATATTTTTAAATTATACAATACCTGACAGTAAAATACAAAAATGTCTTCAGTAATCTAGGGAATCTTTATCTGATCATGAGTGCTTACGAGAAATGCTTCAGAATTTATTGACCCAAAGTAACTAGGGCAAGGTGCATGGGGATTTTTAAATGGGAACAATGTTGCTTTGTGATTTTTTTAGCTACGTACTTCAATTGCTTAAATCACACACTTTTGTTTATCCATTCACAGGATTTGGATGTCAATACCCAGTTATTGCAGCATTTATTGCAGATCCTTAGTTGTCCTTAAGGTGGTAGTGAATAGTCCTTTTGAATTGCTGCAGTCATGTGGTGTTAGGAAGGGAGTATCAGATCTGAAATTGCATTGTTACAACTGGTTGTGCCTGTATAGTCTGGTGTTTAAAGGAACAAGATAAATTCAAAAAGAGGAAGTAGTTCACCAACCCTCCAAATACAAATGCAATGAAGTTTTCTTACATTTCTCATAGTGCCAGTATGTCACCTCAACACTAAATGTTGTAACAAGAAGTTATTTTGGTTATTGTCAACTATTGGTTTCAGACATCCCTGTGTACCAGGTTCATAAGCCAGTTACACAATCGCCTGTTTGCTGTTTTTCAGGGACATATTATGGCACCCAATCAATCCTGTAAAGAAAAGAACCCCCCCCCCTCTCCTTTTACCATTGATAATTTTCTCTCTGGTATAATGTAGTTTTGCATTTTATACCCTGGATTAAATCATATTTCTTCTATCCCTATGGTATCAGCTTTTCTTTTTATTCTTTCAAGAGATCTGAGCAGTGTTGGCAAAGGCAATTTTGATTCCCCATCTCCACTGCCATTGAGAAAGGCTTGAGATGCCCATTTTGGTACTTTGTCACATTTCTAACGATCAAGTCTAGAAATGTGATTGGGCTGTTCAAGTCAGTCTTAGGTATTGTGATTTCCTTAAATGTACACCAAAATATGTAGCCTATTTTGGTTTATTTTCTCTAAATTCTTTACCCATATTTACATTTCATCTTCCTGGCCTTTTGAAAGTATTTTAAACGTTCATTACAATGAATGAACTGTCACCAGAGGCCAGCTAAATTGGCCAGCAACAAGCGCGCCATTTTAAAATTGTTGACAGTGGTATTCCTTCAAACTAAATGGAATATAGAAATGTAGGCATAGACTCAATCCAGGCCATTAGAAAATTGAAACATTCATAGTGGTCCAAAATCCTACAAGAGGATTTTCTTTTAATATTGACAATTACGTAATCTCACCATTTATTGCAGTCCCTCTTGATTGTTGTACCAGCTTTGTGACTTTCTCCTCCAAATAAACAAGGACACTGTTCAGGATCAATACATCTTCCAGAGTCATCTTCCACAAGATTACCAGGACAGACACAGCCAGGGACACACAAACTATTTGACTTTCATCAAAGGGAACAATTTTTTTTTAGTTTGGTTTGTTAAATTCATTGGGAAATAAACAATATAGATTTGCAAGTACGTGCAATTACTAATTTTACACAATTATTATCCCTAAGCTAAATATTATATTGTTTCAGGAATATGAAAATTAAAATATATAATCTATACCTGAATTGAAAAGTTAGGTTTGTTAGCGTATGTTTGAAGTTGTGTAACAAGGCAACAAAGAATATTTACATATTAAAATGAATTCATAAAAACATTTACAAGCATGTTACAGAGACTAGAAGGTTTGAGTTATAAGGAGAGGCCAGATAGGCTAAGACTTTTATTGCCTGGTGCCTAAACGCGACTTTATAGAGGTTAATAAAATCATAAGGAATATGGTTAGGATGAATAGCCAAGGTCTTTTCCCTGGGATATAGGAGTCCAAAATGAGAGGGTATAGGTTTAAGATGAGAGGGGAAAGATTTAAAAGTGACCCGAGGGCAACTTTCTCACTCAGAGGGTGATGCATACGATCTGCCAGAGGAACTGGTAGAAGCAGACACAATTACAACATCTAAGAGACATTTGACAGGTACATGGATAAGAAAGGTTTAGAGCAATGCTATGGGTCAAATGCAGGAAAATGGGACTAGTTTGGTTTAAGTTAGCTGGTCGGCATGGACAAGTTCAGCCAAGGGGCTTGTTTCCATGCCGTATGACTCTATGACTCTACTTATGGTGCTATTTTACAGCTACTGTACGATGTAATGAATGACCATTAGAGAGACAGATTGCAGTTTGTTCTAATACACACAGAAGCTGCACCTCCTGATAGAATCAGAGAGTCACAGATTTAAACAGCATGGAAAAGGCCCTTCAGCCCATCATGTGTGCACCAGTCAGCAAGCACTTTTCTACTCTAGTCCCATTTTCCAGCACTTGGCCCATAGCATTGCATGCTACCCAAAATGAGGATATGGCTTTAAACCACCACACAGGAAAAATTGACATTTGAGTCTGGAACAAAATGCTAACTTGATGGTGACTATGCATCTACGTTAATGTAGTGCATTTAATGCACTAAAGTTGCTGGGTGAAAATCCTGGAATTCCCTCCCTAATGGCATTGTGGGTCAACCCACAGCAGGTGGACTGCTGCAGTTCAAGAAGACAGCTCACCACCACTTTCCAAAGGGCAACTAGGAATGGGGAATAAATGCTGACCAGCCAGTGACACCACAGTCCACAAATGAATTTTAAAAATGCCCTACAGGGCAAGCACATCTCCCATCCTTATCTGTGCTGGCCTATACCTACTCCAGAAACAAAGAAATGTAACTGAGTCTTAGCTGTCTTCTGGGTAATTAGCAATTAGCCACTGGTTTTGCACCAGTTACAAAACTCTAATGTGAGACTATACCTGAGATGCTCTCAGATTGCTAAGCTTCAGTCAGTTGAAATCAAAGCGTTGATCACAGTTCCTCGTCACATTTCTAATTTCATTCTGATGTGCCATCCAAAATCAGTTCTCATTGGGACAACAGTTGTGTAAAATTAAAGCCCACAAAACAAGACATTGATGAATGCTCAATTGCCACTTACCGGTGGGATATTTCGACTTCTGCATGTCTTTGCATTGCTCTTTCCAGGGACAATGATTTTGGTGCAATCATTATACACCTTCCCATTCAGACATCCTAAGAAAGAAAATCCCATTATCATCAGTTTTGATTGAAGTTTTAATCTCAGTTCCTCCTGATAACATTGTAAGAAATGGAAGCAACAGCTCACCTGGCTGGGTGGTGGTAGGAATGAGAGGACAGGAAACTTTCCCATTTTCACATGTGCTGAATAGAAATAAAACAGGATCATGCTTTTATATATCTTTAATTGATAGCTTACTCAAAGTTTGCAGAATATGATCTAATATACTTACCAGATTCTACCATTCAGAGTCATGCTTTGTCCTTTTTTGATAACTATTTCACCCATGTAACAGGAGCAGTCTGCTTTATCAATACATTCTCCAGAATTATCCATGTACTTCCCCTCAGGACAGCCACAGCCATAAACTGGTGTATCTTTAACATCACAGGTATAATCGTAATGGGATAATGATCGACAGGTACGGTTACAGGCCCTCATGTCATTCTCAAACACCTGAGTGTTGGGACATGGCTTATCTAAATGAAAAATAACACTTTTATTCGTGAAAAGGAAAAGGTTAGTGACAGTGAATCTGAACATTTCCAAGTCAGAGACGTAGGACACTATAATGAGGAATAAGAAAATGGTGGAGGTGTTATGCAATTTGTTTTTTGTTCATCTTCACAGCTGAGGGTGCAAAGTTCCTATGAACTGTGGGAAATTGAGTTTCTTACGTGAGAGAAAAATTAATAGCAATAAAGAAAAAGTACTGGAAGAGGTAATGGCTGATATCTTCCCTGGATGGATGGTCCACATCTGGGGGTGGATAATAGAGATGGATGCAGTGGCATCCTTCAGATTTCTTGAAGTACTAGAATCTATAATCCAGTTGTTCATGAAAAGGAGCCCAGAGAAAACAGGGAACAACAGGTCAGTTATGCTGACATCAGCAGGTGGGAAATTGCTAAGAAAATGTGGGGAGATTATATGAAATAGGTCTATATTCTCTGGAGTTTAGAAGAGATGTGGCCTCATCAAAACATATGAAACTTTTAGAGAGTGTGATAGTGTCCCAGCAATTGTTCATTAAATACTCTGCACAGTAGTCAGTTCCATTGAGTATAGGCCTAATGCAGTTACTTTAATCAACCTGTTCAGTTTTGTTATGGCATACCCTAGGGCAGGTGAGACTTGACACAGGCCTTTCAGCCCACAAACAGAGGTACTACTGCTGGACCACAAAACCTTGCAGCTCTATGTAACAGATAACGAAAGCAATTTTTTTGAGAATCCACCAAGATCAAGTTGCCCCTGTATTTTTAATTTCCTTATTTCATTTTACTAAACATAAGCAAAATCATAGCATACCACAGATGTCTTTTCTCCAATTTCTGATGATGAGACCATGAACTGCACACTCGTGAACATACGCTCCCAATCCTGCACACAGGCAGTCATTGATGTTCTCACAGGCACAGGTAGCAGCTACACACATCTGAGTAAATAAAGCTAATTGTTAAAACAATTATACTTTATTTGAAATATTTGTGTAATACAATTCTATTTTTAATTTACATTTGCAATGTATGGTACACATGATCATAATTCAGTTTTGTAGATTTTGATGTGTTGTTTCTGTGTGAGTTATTCTGTAATAAACTTCTGTTCATTATAGAATTGTAAAAGGCCTACAGGTGGTAACAGGCCATTTGGTCCATCAAGTCCTCACCAACCCTCCAAAGAGCATCCCATCCAGATTCATCCTTTCCCTGTAACCCAGCATTTTCCAAGGCTATTCTACCTGTCTGCACATCACCGGACCCTGCAGGCACTTTAGATTGCCCAACCCTCCTCACGTGTAGATCTTGAGACTGCAGAAGGAAACTGGAGCACCCAGAGGAAACTCACACAGACACGGAGAGAATGTGCAAAGTCCACAGAGACAGTTACCCGAGGGTGGAATCAAACCTGGGTCCCTGGTGCTGTGAGGCAGCAGTGCTAAACACTGAGCCACCATGCTGTCTTATTCTTTATTAATACTCAACAGACAGTACATGAGATGTACTGCATTATAGTTTATTCCGGAGCATTACTTTGACAGCACCTTCTAAACCTGCAACCTCTGTCACCTCGGAGGACAATGGTAGCAGGTGAAATGAAATCACCATCTCCTGCATGTTCCTCTCCAAGCCCCACACCATGGTGATTTGGAACCATATCACCAGGCCACAATTCATTTACCTTCTTCCCAACATTACTGGGAGCGGAATGACCCCACATCATGGAATGCAGCGGTTCACAAAAGCAACTTTTCACCACCTTCTCAAGGACAATTAGGGATGGGCTTTAAATGCTGGCCTGGCCTATCACATACACATCCCTTGATCAAATTAATAAAACTTCAGCTGATTGACTTTCCATCAATTATCACAATTATCAAGACTTTATGCATAATTTCTAACTAGAAAGAAAGCAATCATACTTGCATTTATAAAGCACTTCTTTAATTTGGGATGTTTAAAAGCATTTTATTACAGTGTTGCTGTAATTTTGTTAAGAGCGCCAAGTACTTTCCACACAGTAAGATTTCACAAATGTTACCATAAATTATCAGACTAAATGCATTAGTGATGCTGTTTGAGGGCTAACTGCTGACAAGCACCATTAGGAAATTCATGGGCTGAATTTTCACCTTCAAGCTGGTTACTAGGAGTCAGGGTATTTCCTGGCTTGATGCACCCACCTCGGGAGAAACCATCTGCCAAGAGGGCATTTCCATTCTGGGGAAGAATGGGTTGGCCTTGTGTCCCCAGAATGAGTTTATAAGCAGCACATGGGCTGTTGGATACAGAAGCAGGTTGATTAAAAGGCCCATATCAGTGTGAAAGAAATTCCTCCCACCTATAATAGTAGGATCCTTTAGCCCTCCCCATACACACATTCCCTATCCCTGTTATCTAATGAGCCCAACCTCCATAACCCGCATGCAGCAAATCTCATGTCCTCTCATTACTGCTATGCCATGCTATGCCCCTCTACCCACTCCACTGGCACTTCATATCTTCCATTCTAAGTTATGCTTCTCTACATTCTGCCATTCCTATCATTAACATGCCTACCCTGCAATGGAGCCGGCCAATTAGGGAAACAAGATATCAGCTCACACCCTTCACCTGCTCTGAAGCCAACTGAGACAGCAGGAAATAGGAATCCCACAATGGGTCCTGGCTACCATTTTCACACCTCAATGAGTCTTCCTGCCTCTATGAGGATCCATTCCCATTTGAAATGTTCACCTGTGAAGGTTAATGATGCCTGATAATACAGCACACCCTCTGTACTGCAATGAAGTAGCAACCTAAATTATATGGTGAGGTCTCTGGAGTGTGACTTGCATCTATGACCAAGTGATAACAATTGACAGAATTTATAAGGTTGAACTCTTACTCGATAGTATTTCATGTAATCCACTGTCGAATGGCAAACAGAGAATACACCTGCTGGATCTTTTAAATGGGAGCAATGCAGCTTGGCGTAGAGTTCTGTAATCAAGTTTCAAAGTGTCATTATTTTTTAATAGTTGTATCCAAACATTAACATGTATAATGGAGTCTTCTTATTTATTCTCAGACTAAAAGATACTTTCATATCTCTTGTTCATGAAGAGTTGTTCCATAGTTGTTGTGCAACCCCACGTTATAGAAAAATCATGCTTTAGCGATAGCGTTTAAAGTGTTGGTGATTTAATTGCTTTAGAGACAACACACATTTTAAAAGATTGCGCTTTAGAAATAATATCCCCAATTTGTCATTCATGTTATATTGAATTTGCATTGATGGAACACAGATTACAGCAGAACCACCTGTATGCCAGCTTAGAGTTCTACTTTCTGAGGAGAAATGTTTGTCAGTTGGTAAATAAAAATCAAAGCAAGCAATTGTATCACTGATTCTATATTGAGTCCAAGAAATATATTTTTTAAACAATTCTGTGGATTTGATTCTTAGGTAGATAAGGAAATAATTTTATTATTGTCTTTTGAATTCCCCAAATGCAGAATTTACAAATTCCTTAGTAAAGGTGAGTTTTGACACCTGTAGTATCGAATCACATTTTATTATCTAGATTTAAAAAAACCTATATCAGTGAAAAGAAAGAGGCTAGTGACAGTGAATCTGAACATTTCTACGTCAGAGACACAGAACATTATAATGAGGAATAAGAAAATGGTGGATGTGTTATGCAATGTGTTTTTTTGTTCATCTTCATAGCTGAGGGCACAAAGAATATCCTATGAACTGTGGGAAATTGAGTTTCTTATGAGGGAGAGAAATTAATAGCAATAAAGAAAAAGTACTGGAAGAGGTAATGGCTGATATTTTCCCTGGATGGATGGCCCACATCTGGGGGTGTACAATAGAATTGGATGCAGTGGCATCCTTCAGACTTCCTGAGGTACTCGAATCTATAATCCAGTTGTTAAAACGAATGTCTTAATACTGTCCCTATCAAATTAGCTTTGCAAATCTGAATGTGTTGTGATCGTTGAAACTCCATTTTTATGTAACAAAGTAAGATCATGGCAGTACAACAAAGATCAGGAATGTTTCATTCTTACCTTCTTCCAATATAATCCCAGACCATCAATTTTCAATCCTGCCAATTCCCACAACTGAGTACCTCCCACTCTTTGATTTCCTCAAAATCAGCCTAACTCCAGTCTCTATTCTCAATGATTTTATGCCCCCACTTTAATTCCTCACACCCTTTCCTGAAACCAGTTTCTGACCAAGTGAATCTATTTCTCACATGCCTTTAGTGCACTGTGGTCCCTAATCTTCCATTGCTTTCGCCAGCTGGCTCTGCATACTTCTGGCTTGTTGGAATGCAGGGTTGAGCACTGAAATAAAAAGGGCTCTACCATTCAGTTACAAGGACTGAGCAAGGAGTAAGTTTGCCTGCATTTCTGTCTCAAAGAGGACTTGAGCAGGACACACAAAGGTGACTAATATAGATAATGTTTTAGATATGAAAAAGCTACAATAGAACTGTTATATCATGGATTAAGAATTAAGACATTTGTTAGGTCTATGTGGTTCAAATCTAGAGGTGTCAAAACTCACCTCAACTAAGAAATTTATAAATTATGTATATGAGTTATTCAAGAGACAATTTGATAAAATTATTACCTTATCTACTTAAGAATCAATTCCATTGAGTTGTTTAAAAAGCATATTTATTATAGAAACATTACCAATGCCAGTTGATAAACATTGATACATTGGGAGACTCTTTTCCTTTTCTGATTATTTTTTGATTCAGCTATGTATCCAAATTTCTCTTAATTGCTTGGATTGCCTCTTCTCCAATATCATTTATGTTAAGGTCTCCTGAGTATAAATCAATTTGACACAAAATGTTACTACAGATTTCCCACAATATGCTTCTAGTGACCACCTTGAGTTTATACTTTCATATTATCAATTCATTAAACAGTGGAAACATTAGTTTGCCTCAACAATGTGCCTGCATGTCAACCCTACACAGGCCAAATTTGAATGGTTCCATATCCAGAATCAATCATCTTCTTTTAATGATACTGCTGGTCATTGCGAAATGAATAAAGGATTGTGAGCAACTTTATGCTGTGGGTTTGTTTCTTGAAGACAATGCTTTAGTAACCTAAAATTAATGCAACATTGTTGAAAAAAACCCCTTATAGTCAACAGAGAAAAGACCTTGCCATTTGGTTGCACCAGGTTGAAATTCCGACAGTAGTTGAAAGGGCACTTTCCTGAATCACCTCATTATCAAACTTGAATTTACTTTGATGTCTTAATTTTTTTTTAATTCCAAAGTGAACTGACTATTACATTAGTCAGAAGGAACACTGTATTGGATCATTACCATTTTCTGAACTGACGCAAGGAGAAGGTATTGTTGCTTCAGGACAACTGTCTTCAGTCTCCCAGGAGTTAGCAAAAGTAATGGGTGTACTCTCCACAATGCCCTGTGCAGAAAAGAAGTCGTCATCGGCATCATCATTGAAAGTGCCACATAAACCTGGGAAACAAACAGTACAGATCATCTCAAGAGAGCAGTTACATCACATCCATTCTGACTGCTTTCAAGGTTCTACAATATTTAATTGGGAGATAAGGAAACTTAATCAGACTCATATAGCTTTATGAAGCAAAATTGAGTTTGAATTTCAGAAATATCAATATATTATGTCAGTTTACATCTATGTCTGTGTTCAACATGGCTGTGTTAGGACATTTGCTAGGATTAATCTGCACTTGCATTTTCAGGCCAAATGTTGTTGCCACTTGAATGAACTTTGAGGATTGCCAAACCTCATTTGCAAAATCATTTATTGTAATCATATTATATAGAGCAATCCCTTTGAAACTTTCCAATTCTTTGCCCATAAACGTGGTGGAAAACCAGGACATAGAGTAAAGCAGTTGGAATGGTCGCAAAATGGGCTGTACACAAAGTAACCATTGGAAGCAGAGCAACTGAATGGAGAATGGGCCATGGCCAATAGAGGCTGAGTAGGATCACCAATGAGAGACTGCCATATCTGGGGAAGAGAGCAGAATACAGCAGCAAGCTGCAATTTTGCTAATCTATTCATAGTAAAGAGGAAAGAAGGGGAAGGCAGAAGAAGCTCAGAAGGTTTGGAATGCAACTGTTACAACTTATAACATGAAGAAAAGAGGTGAAAGGTGCAAACTATACCTTATTTTGTATCTAAAGCTTATATAATTGTTTAATTTACTATTATTTATGGTTAAATCTTATATTCTGGATGGAGTAAGCATGGAAAACATTGGCCCCTTCTTTTAATCACCATGGATCTCATGAGGTTGCAACTGGAAATGGGGACCTTGCCGTATTAATGTGCGCTTTGCTCTCAGCCTATTAATTATGCCAGGGAAAGGTTTCTCTTCACTCAAGGTATTAGCAGAGGAGCTTTGTGTAAATGTCATCATGCTGTTCATGTGTGGAGCCAATTCAACTCTGAGTTTTTCCCTTTGAATGCAGAGTTGTAAACTGAGTCTTTATTCAATGAGAACCTCTTTCTGAGCCAAACCTTTGGTGCTTCCTTTCACATCGTCAGACAATGAGATGTAAAGCTGCATAACTGGATCAATCTGCACTTGCATTTTCAGGCCAAATGTTGTTGCCACTTGAATGAACTTTGAGGACTGCCAAAATATTATTATTTCTCCTGTTGAATAGAAAAAGTACATTTTTTAATTCACTTTAATCATTTAGTTATTTATCTCATAAAATGGAGCAAAGTTTTTTTTTTAACCTGTTTTCAGAGGACTTGCAACTTTATTTCCATCTAAGTACATACTGCCATCATTGTTGATGACAATGTTGGTCTATAAAAAAGAAAGACATGTTAATGCGCCAGTTTAGCGATAATACTGATGGAAATGAAGAATAAAAAGAAATGTCTGGACAAATTCTCACCTGATTCTTCGTTAGGGTAACACGCTGCAAGCATGCCTGCTTAAATGCTGCTTGACACTGATGGATCGTTACCTTGACATTCCAGTCATTTGTCTGTTTTTTTATTGGGAAGGGAAAATGGTTAAAATAAAACTAGTTGATTTAACATTGTAAACTTAATTTTCAACAGCTAATATGCCACACGTACTAAAACTGCGTAGTACGAACAATCTCCGAACAAATTGTAGAAGGTGTTATCGAATGTTGTAAAATATGTTGCTTCTTCAATGGTACATCTCCCAGGACAGTGGCGGTAAGAGCATGTCCATTTTCCACTTTCACAAACGCTGTGATTGAAAAGAAGAAGCAACAACAAAATAATTGTAGTTTCACAGCAATATAGGCACATTTAGGGCAATAGATAATAAATGGACTGAAAATCATACCATGACTGGCATGAAGTGTTTCTGATCTCTCCAACTTGATAAATCTGTCCACTGTATTCACAAGGACATACACTCTCTGTAATGCACCTGTTAGTGCCTCTTACATTATCCAGAACTTTCCCTTAAAGAAGTAAAAATTAATATATAAGAACATTAATTCACAAGGCAATGTACACACTTTTTATTTAAGGAGGCAAAAATGTTGCAATATTCTTATTATGGTACCGTTTCAACAGTACTGCAGGAATTTTAATGTCAGCGAAAATATAAATAAAAACCAAAAGAACTGCGAATGGTGTAAATCAGAAACAAAAATAGAAATTGCTGGAAAAGCTCAGCAGGTCTAGCAGGAATAAAGAGCACTGGGCTAATGGTAAGATTCTTGGAAGTTTAGATGAGCAGAAAATTCTCAAGGTCCATGTACACAGCTCCCTGACAGATGCCAAGTCAGGTTGATAGGATTGTTAAGAAGCCATACGACGTGTTAGCTTTTATTGGTAGAGCAATTGAGTTTTGGAGCCATGAGGTCAAGAAGCAGCTGTACAAAACTCTAGTGCAGCCACACTTGGGAATATTAAGTACAGTTCTGGTCACTGCATTAAAGGAAGGATGAGGAAGCTTTGGAAAGGGTTCAGAGGTGTTTTATTAGGATGTTACCTGGTATGGAAGGAAGGTCTGACGAGAAAGGCTGAGGGACTTGAGACTTTTTCATTAGAAAGAAGAAGGTTGAGAGGTGACTTAATTGAGACATATAAGATAATCAAAGGGTTATACATGGTGGACAATGAGAGCCTTTTTCATTGGGTGGTGATGGCTAGCATCGGGGATATAGCTTTAAATTGAGGGGTGTTAGATATAGGACAGATATCAGAGGTAATTTCTTACTTAGAGAGTAGTAGCGGCATGAAACGCTTTGCCTGTAACAGTAGTAGACTTGCCAATGTTTAGGGCATTTAAATGGTCATTGGATAAGCATATGGGTGAAAGTGGAATAGTGTCGGATAGATGGGCTTCAAAGTGGTTCCACAGTTCAGTGCAACATCGAGGGCCTGTACTGTGCTGTAATGTTCTATGTTCTAACTGTGAAGTGAAATCAGAGTTAAATTTCAGGTCCAGTGACCCTTTCTCAGAATTCAGGTGTTAGGATGAAGGGTCACGCAAAACACAGTGAAATTGTACATACATGTCGATGCTTACTCTTTAAAAATTCATTCATAAGATATGGATGTTTTGACAAGGCTAGCATTTACTGCCCACCTCTGATTGAGAAAGTGCTGATGACCTGCCATTTTGAACGACTACAGTCTGTAATGAGGAGGCTATACCAAGGGAATTTCAGAGCTTTGATCTAGCAGTTATGAAGCAGCATGATATATTTCCCCAGCAGAATCATGCATAACTTAGAGGAGTATCTGCAGATTCACATATTTCCATCTCTATTTCGCTAAAATTTTCCCATTTTGGATTATCTCTGCATCTAATTTTCCCTTCTTCGGTGCAAGTAAGCAAGTAGGAGAAAGTGAGGACTGCAAATGCTGGAGATCAGAGCTGAAAATGTGTTGCTGGAAATGCCCTGAAGAAGGGTTCATGCCCGAAACGTCGACTCTCCTGCTCCTTGGATGCTGCCTGACCTGCTGTGCTTTTCCAGCAACACATTTTCAGCTCTGCAAGTAAGCAAGTGTCAGCATTGATCAAGAAGGGTTTTGAAACATTAGCACAGGATTTTCACTGAAAATGGTCTCAATAGTTTCACCCACTGACTTTCCATTCATTGCATTGATGAGGTTTCCATTTCCCATTTGCATCTCCTTCAAAGTTCTGGGAAGACCTGAGCAAGATAATGAGAATACAGTGCAAACTGTACTGTGTCACAATAAACTTATTAGATCACTGCATTAACTTTGTTGTTTGGAGTTTCCTTTTTTGTTCTGGTCAAAATAAGGTAGGAAACATGCATTAAAAAGAAAATTCCACTTCTAACCCACCCCACCTCCACCCTTTGTGATGTTGGCAGTATTTGATGCAACAGTGGGGGAACATTTAGGCAATGCTGACCACAAGACAGTATGGTTCAAATTTGTTCTGGACATACAAAAGATGGCCTGTAAATGATGGCTTTGGATTGGGGGATTTGTTAAAATAGAGCAGGATATGGTTACAGTAGACTGGGAACAGGTCCTTATAGATTAGTCAATCTACTTGAAAAGGCATGGGTTAGTTATGCATAGTCAGCATGGCTTTGTGAGACAGAGGTCATACCTAAATTTGTTAGAATTTTTCAAAAATGTGATCAAGTGGGTGGATGACGGAAGTTCAGTTGATGTAGTTTTTAGCAAGGCTTTTGACAAAGTTCCAAATGGGAGACTGATTAAAACACTTCAAATAGATGGAAACTTGACAAGATAGATTAGGAACTGGCTTAGTAACAGGACACAAAGGGTAGTGTGAAAAGCCGTTTGAGTGACTGGAGGCCAGTGTCCAGCAATGTACCACAAAGATATGTACTGGAACCTTATTGTTTGTTACATACATAAAAGATATGGATGAAAATGTGGGGGAATGTTAAGCAAACTTACCAAAGACACCAAAATTGATAGAGTGGTTAAATGCAAGGAAGATGGTTGCAAGCTGCAGGAAGACATAGATGGGTTGGTCAGATGTGCAAACCAGATGGTATTTAACTCTGATAATGTGAGGTGATGCACTTCAGAAGAAAAAACAAGATGAGGGAGTATATAGTGAATGATAGGACACAGGCTGGCTTAGAGGAACATAGGGATCTTGGGGTAGTTATTTCCTGAAGTCATTGGAGTATGTGAATAGGATAGTTAAGAAAATATGTGGGACACTCATATTCTATGCTATGATGAAAGCAAGAGCAAAGTAGGTAATGCTGGAGCATTGGTCAGGCCACAGCTGGAGTACTGTGTGCAGTTCTGGTCACCTCATTACAGAAAGGATGTGGTAGCCTTACAGAGGGTCTAGACGTGGTTCATGCGGATGTTGCCTGGGGTGTAGAAGTTAAGCCATTGAGAGACTAAACAGACTTGGACTGTTTTCTCTAGGGCAAAGAAGACGAGAAAGGGACGTGACAGAAGTGTATAAAATTACAAGGGGTATGGACAGGGTGAGTACAGAGCAGCTGTTCCACTTGTTTCAGGGGTCAATCGTGAGAGGGCATGGTTTTAGAGTAAGGGGCAGGAAATTCAGAGGGATTTGAGAAAATTCCTTTTCACTTAACAGAATTTAGAACGCACTTCCAGGGAAGGTAGTGGAGGCTGGAAACTCTCCAACCTTTAAAGAATATTTGGATGAATACTTCAAATATCATAATATTAAAAGGATATGGGACAAACACAGGAAATTGGGATTTGCGTACTTTTACTGGTCGTGATGTCAGTGCAGACTCAACGAGTCAAAGGACCTTTTCTGCACTCTATGACTATGAATCCATGTTTTCATTGTCTTTGTTTGCCTCCCATTCTGAAAGTGTTACAGGACTTGAGGTCCAGGGGTCGGGCAGGTTTCCTTGGTGTCTGCCTGTGTTACTGCTAGCTCCCAGTGATCCCAATGATAGTGACCCTGAGGTCTGAAATGGAAGGAGAGAGCTTTGTAGCAGTTAAGCTCACTTTCCATTGCACAAAAAGAAACCATGAGGGTTGGGCTCGGAAAACAGTTTGCAAATTACTTTAATAACCAAAGATAGCTAGAAGAAATCAGTAGTTAGTAATGCAGAAAGATAACCAGAACTATGAAGTCCAATCAAAGTATAAACTATCCATCATTTCCCGACTGCATTGGCTGATCTGTCAGACAGGCAAAAGTGAGGAATACAGATGCTGGAGATTAGAGTAAAGAGCGTGGTGCTAGCAAAGCACAGCAGGTCAGGCAGCATCCATGGAACAGGAAAATCAACATTTGGACAAAAGCTCTTCATCTGGAATCTGCCAGACAGCTTTTCTCATTTTCAGGCAGCCCAGAGAGGCCTGTTTCCAACATAGCAGAGAGTATTGTGTAAAGTGACTTCCTTGATGAATTAGAGTCACCTCTCTTACATGAAGTGAAGGTATGAGGAGTGTTCTCTGAAAATACATGGCGGATATGACCCTCTGTGCAATCCAATCTCCACCTCGTTTCTCAGTAACATAGCTGACCAATAAACACTGGAACATCCACCCCATATGTAATGACTTTGTGTCTCCCAGTTACCAAATCCCTTGACCACCCTGATGGATGCAACAGTTCACTATTAGACAGGAAAACAGTAGTACTTCCAGAAACTTCAAAACAGGAGATGTAAAGTCAAAAACACTTCCTCTAAAAGTTGAGTTGTCACCTTTTAAAACAACGTTAGAGAAAGATGCCTTTTAATTCGCACCAGGAGTTGACCAGGATAGAGGAGGTCCATCCAGGTCCAGTAACCAAGGTCTGGGAGCACTAGGAGGTCTGCTATAAGAGTTGGTTGGGGGTCAGGGACATCACATGGGCTGGGGACAAAAGCAACATTGAGACTCGTGATCTCCATCCCTGCCCCAGGTTCGCACAAATGTTCTCTGAACCTACAACATTGAGTTATGAACATTTGTGTCAAATCAGACATAATGTTACTATTGGACATGTCTTCAGTACAAAAAAAAGTACAATTGAGACTATCTGCCTTCCCAGGAGGAAGAGGAGACTTGCCAGAGATTTTCAATAGCAACATTTGTATTATTCTCTACGTTTGGTGCTGTATAACTTAATTTTGGTGACATTTAAATGTCAAGCATGCTGTCTTCCCATTGTAACCATGGGTTTGCACTTTATAGCCTGGTTTTGCACAAAAATCTTTCTCTATCTCCATCATCAGTTGCTTCTGCTATTGTTTTGCCCTTTCGCATTTCTTTTTCAATCAGAATAAATTCAGATTTCTTCAGTTAATACACAATGTCACAAGAATTGAGCAGTAGTTAAATAATTGAATAATACAGGCAAATCAACAGGACCATCAATATCTTTAGCATGTAGTTACCTTCTGGACAGATACAAGTATTCACACACACATTGGACCGTTGTTGGGGATTCGGATCAGTACATGTTGGACTAGAGGAAGGGCCACACTCCTTGTATATTTGATCCCCTGGACAGGTGGGGAATGCTGAAGATAAAATGTTTAAATTTTATTAATTTGACTATTGAAATGCAATTATCGCAACACTAACTCATTAGATCAGGTTTGATTTGAGAGTAAAACTTGATCAATCTTTTATTTACATTGGACAGAAACTACTTACTACACGGCGTCTCTGTTCTCCACTTTTCCCAATACGTAAGGGTTGCTTTATCACAATGCCGTGCAATTTCCGCAAAAGTTGCGCATTGACACCCTGGTCCTTTACAGCTGCAAACATCTGCCCGACAAAGCTTCCAGTATTGCCCAATGATATCAGTGTTAAAGCACGATAAGAATAGTTTTGAAATTGCCCCACACTGTTGAAAATAAACATTCATAACAAGAGAAATTAGTTGCCACATATTTCCAAAGAAGATGTGCACATATTTCTTCAGGGTTTGGGTGGGGTTGAGTACCATGGAGGTTCAGGTGATGGTGTAGATGTCAGGTGTAGATTAAGATAATGGCATGAAGATGCTTCATTATTCATTTTTTTCAGGACCTCTGTCAAAATAATTGGTTCATTTAGAGAGTTCTCAGAAGACACCGTGCCTGGGTATTTTTTTGACAGTCATGAAAAGGACAATGGGACATCTTTTTTCATAGAGATCACAGAGTTTAAGCTAACTACGCAGCCAAGCCTCAAATCAGATTTACTGGACCTCAGCCTCATGCTTATGTCTTGGCTCAGATAACATTCGGAGTTCATTTCAGTGTAGCCTGCTGAGGGGCAGAAAGCTTTTAGAGAAAGAGTCCTTTTCGAGGGTTTGGTGCTGTAACTAAAACGCTGATCCAGCTGTACTTCTGAAAATCTGCTGAAATGAGTCATTCCCCAGCCATGTTCACAACAACAACCAGAAAGCAAATCAACCCATGAATCATCTATTAAGGACCAAAATGCTGACATAGCTTTACACAATTGATTCTAAAAAATCCAGCATTACTTGTCTAGGAAGTTGGCAACGAGAAATACTCCTTGACAGTTTTGGATTACTATGACCCAAATGAATCTGAATTCTCAAATATTGCAAGTGGGCAGTGGGCTTTAAAGAGCAATTATCATAGTTTATACATTCTTTACTTTTCCTATAAAATTAATTCACGGTCACAGGCAAGTTCACGATAAGGTCCCTTTGTTTCCTTTTTAGATATTGACCCATTTAATGTTAATGTTGTATGCACAAAAATGCATAGAAGCTCAATTTTGTCTTCCAAGAGAAAATAGGTTTGGAAGCAGATTGCGAGAAGCAAGTGAAAAGGGTTAAAATGTCAAAATTGAAGGCACATTTTGGGCCGCCTTGTAGTGGAGTGGTAGTGAATCTACCTCTGGACTGAAAGACCCCAGTTCAAGGCGTACCTGCTCTTGAGGTATATAACAACATCTCTGAATAGGTTGATTCGAAAAGTAGGTCAAATAATTTTTTTTCACATTTTGGGCACACCTGTGGTTGTGTCCCTACCCTTGGACCGAGACACCCAGGTTCAAGTCCCACCTGTCCCAGAGGTGTGTAATAACATTTCCTAATAGGTCGATTAGAAAAATGATTTAATAAAAATTAAAAGCACCTTTTAGGAGGTCTCATGTTACAGTGACAGTGTCCCTAGGTTCAAGTCCCACCTGTATCAGAGACATGTAATGATATTCCTGAACAGGTTGAATGGAGAAGGACATTACATTAACTTTAATTTGGGATGCAGCACATTCAGATCTGAGAGAGAAATTATCTTGAGAGAGACAGGTTTCCATCTTTGATTGACTTCTCTGAAGCGCAATGATGTAATTGACTGCACTCAAGGTGCAATCAAATCACCCGCAGATCACCCAGGAACATTTGTCAGGGATTCTTTTCCACCTGGTCTGCAAACACAATTATGTATCTGTGTGCAAAATTACGAGGGAGTTTCCATGATAAAATTATGTTCCAGCCCACCCTCACTGAGCATCTCACACCTTGAAATAAATAGATCAGCTAGCTATAAGCATCGCTGCTTCAAATATGGCTAATGATATCTATGAAGGGACCAAACAATGAAATTTAAAATAACTAGATTCCCAGCCATATAACAATGAGATGTTTCATTCAACCAGCAGTTAGCATACTGGAGATGCCAATATCTGAGCTTTAGACAGGTCTGGAGGTCCAATATGCACCAGCCATTGACTCCAGAATGATAGTAATGTCCAGCACCCTGCACAACTCCGTATAGCAAGGAGGACTAAACCATGAGAATGAATGGATTCAAAGCCTTTTTGAAGCAGGAAGGTGAGGATTAAGAATTTCATGCAAACAGAGCTCCAACAGAAATGCACAATCCCATCCATGATACCCTCATAATGGTGGGTTTCACCTTCATTTCATTAGAGGGCCATGGTTGGCCACCAGTCCCACAATCAACAAAGTAGTCCTTCCCTGATAACCATGGCTCATCTTTAAATCTGTGCCTAATTAACATAGTGAAATTACCAGTTGCCAAACACAGGCAAAAAGTGGGCAAGCTGGGACAGTGATACATGTCATAACAGGCAATAATCTGTGAACATATCAAACTTTATTTCCAACATGAGTTTTTGTTTTAAAAAGTACAGATACAGCCAAACTCGCTGCGGGTTAACTTCATTAACTGTCTGGAGAGAAAGAGCCTGCAGCATCAAACCTGATGAAATGTCAAGGAAGCTTCAAAGGGATTGAGATAAAAGGGGCATATACCTTGCAAACTGAACTGTAATCTGATGTGTGTTTGTAAGACTTTGTTGGAATGTGAGGGTTAAATATTGATCTCTACGTTCACCTTTAGCAAACTTTCCAGGTAAAGACTTCCTTGGGCACCATAAGCTCCAGTGTCAGCAGAATTCTGCAGAGAGGCTTTGAGAGTCATTAAGTATTAGGAGACAAAGGGAATGAATAAGTTAAGAGCCAGATACCAGGGTAAAGCCAAACTATGGTGAAATTAGCAGTCTCTATCTGTGTCACAAAGATATTAACTTGGGTTTGCTTCTTATGCATTTGTACATGACAAATTTGGACTTGATGAATTTAATGAGATGCCTACATGAATGAAACAATATAAAGGACAATGAACTCTTTTTGTATTCTGCAGAATTCTTTTGAACTAGTTTAGAGAATACTGTCCCTGCACTCACTTGAAAAGTTGATCATAAACCCGTACCCAGACACCCATAAACAATTAGAACCAAAATAGGGAACGCGGTTTAAAGAAAAGACAATAGTTTGGCCAAAAGACTTGTTCCTATGTTCCTCTTTAAAGAATTCACAGGAAAAGGCGTTAAACACCAGTTCAATCCTACTCTGTTTGTTAATGACCTAACGTTTGAAACCGTGGACTGATGCACTGTAAAGATCAGAGTTTTGAAACCATCCATTATAACGTCAGTTTACTGCAAGTTAAAGAAAGGAACAGGCTCCCTCTCACTGTAAGTGTCTGTCAGCCAGGTACATATTGAAAGAAACCAGGACACAAGAATTTCAAATAACCTGCAAAGCAAAGAATTCCAAAATCTATTATCAAACTACCAATCTCAATGCTACCAATGACATCCACTTAAACGGCCACAATGTTCAACAATCTACTCCTTGTGAATGACCTACAAAGACTGATTTGTCCAAATTCAAACTTTTATGTTTTGCTAGGACTCACCCCTCATCTGTAGTCTGTGTGTATGTGTATAACGTTATTACTTTGCCCCACCTTTAATAAGGAATAAACATGTATCTGTGGTTAACCGACATGATGGTTTAATCTCTACAGCTAAAGATGCGACCATCAGATTAAACATTTAGCATCATTACTTCTAAAAGATATATCTGATTGTAAACTTACAGAATTGTCTTCACATGATTGGCTTGAATGGGGGTTGCTATAACACGTGTGGCCCAAAACATCTAGTTTGTTTGCATTTAAAAAACTTAAATCTGTAAAAAAAAATATAAAAATTGAACTCATTGCATGATATTGACCAGGAATGAGAATCCACATGTCAGCAATTTTCTGATAACAATACCGAGCAACTAAAACAATCAGAACCTAACAAGGAAAACAACCTTGTATTTGTTTTACCATAATTGCTGCTCCTGTTTTTGTCAAAGTTCCCACAAAGGCCACACAATTGTCCTTGATATTTATCATCGATAGTTAACTACGATAAAGAGTAATTGCAAAGTATTAGGCATGTATTTGAAAAATCATTGCTTGACAGTTTCAACTTATACAAAAAATATGCAAGACATTATGGGTTTCTATCTCTTTCATACATACATCTATTAAACCAACAATCCCCAGAGACGATCATGTAGTGGCAATGTTACAGAATAATTAATCCAGAGGCCAGTACTAAGACTCAAATGGCATAAGTTCAATTTCCAGTACAGCAGCTGCGAGCATTTAAATTCAATTAGTTAAACATTCTGTCATAAAATCCTAATTTCATTAGTGATCATCATGAATTGGCATTACTGAATTGTCAGAGAATCACATGTGGTACACCAAACTTGTTCAGGAGAGGAAATCTTAGGTCTGGCCTGAATGGGACTTCAGACCCATAGAATTGTGTTTGCCCCCTGAAATGGCCTGGCAAGGGCAATTGGGAATTAAACAATGCTGCCATCTGAGAATGAATCTAACGGAAAATGTTATCAAGTGACTGACAATTGAAAACATCATGCTGACAGAGCACTGAAATTCCAGTTGAGCAGCAGGAAATTTAGACTCAGTTTCTTTGTGTTTTGGAAGACTTGATACTGATCTTCAGCACACACAATTAAAGGGTTTCCTGCTCTCCAGATCCAAGGAATTGCTCAAGCTAAGGAACATTTCTACAAAAAAAAATCATCTGATCGAATATCATTGTTTTGAAACGTGATGCTTCTGCCTACTCCAGACGATTTATACCCTTTATAAATCCACAACAAGCTACCAGAGTGTAACCAGGCAGCAAAAGTTTGAATGACAGTGGAACAGAGTTAAACTTTGCTCTTGTCATTAGACCATCATCCAAATCATTTATCAATTCACAGATGTATTAATCCCTACATGAATATATATGAGGAAGACTATTTAAATCTAATCTACTGCTGACTTATGTAGACTATTGTTGGCAATTTTAGAAATTTTCCTTTGCCTGACTTCTAAATATTCATTCAAGGTCATTGTTATTTCAGGGAACAATTATCGATCAATAACAAAGAAATCACTGAGAAACAGACATACATGAACATATTCATAGATTTAAATGTTTTTCCAAAGAATACAAATTATTCTCCTCAGAAGAATATCAGACTTACAAATGTATCTGGATCAAAAATAAAAGTAAAAATGAATGAAACTATTAGATAAAGCTGACTTACCCAAAATGCATCTTGATTATTCCAGTTCACAGATATAGTGTGCTTTCGGTCTGAAAGTTGTGTGTAAATTCCAGTTTTATAGATGCCAATTACTTTGTCATGATATGGTAGACGTACCCTGTAAATTGAAGTTACTTATGAATGAAGCTGTTATTCCAAACTAACCTGAGAAGTCATTAAACTCTCAACTCATACAAGGAATGAACACCTCAAGATTCAACTTTAGAAGACTAAGATCAATTTCAACTTAGCTTGTATATACGTAACTTGGAGCAAGATGTTGGCTCATTACATACAATCAAAGCACTACCAATCCTTTGCATGAACAACACATTAATCTGCTCTCGATCAGCAAAGTGATGGAAAGCATAGTCGGCAGGACTATGAAGAGAAATGTATACAGGAACAACCCGCTCACTGATACTTAGTTTAGGTTTTTCCTGATCTCATTTCAGCGTTGGTCTAAACATGGGATAAAGGGGCAGAGTGTCTAGAGCTGAGGGAGCAATGACTGCTCTCAACATCAAGGCAGTATTTGATCAAATGTCAAGGAGTCCATAAAAAATGAATTAAGCACAATTCAGGGGAATACTCTCCACTAGTTAGAGTCATGCCAACAGAAAGATGGTAGTGGTTTTGAAGGCTAATTATCCTGTCCTCAGAAGATAACTGCAGGAGTTCCTCAGAGTGGTGTCCAAAATATAACCATCTTCAGCTGCTTCATCAATGACCTTCCCTTCAACATAACATCAAAAGTGGAGACGTTGTTGATGAATGCACAATGTTCAGCACCATTTATGAATCGCTGCAGATGTGTTCCTGGAAAAGCTCTGATTCAGCTCTTTTCAGCTCTGATCTCCAGCATTTGCAGTCTTCACTTTCTCCTAGACCATTTATGAATCCTCAGGTACTGATCCAGTACATGTCAATTTACAGCAAGACCTGAACTATATCCAGGATTAGGCTGGTACATGGACATGTAATATTTGCATCACACAACTGAAAAGCCAAAGAGAAATGAGTGGAGTAGATTTTTTTGTTTGCACCCATGCAAACCTCTTTCACATTAGTCAGAAGCAGAAGTTCTGTTTGCAGTGGCAGTTTGTTATAAAGAAGCTGTATTACAAGTAATAATTACACCAAGATACTCTTTAATACTTCAAAATCCAGTGACTTGTGACATAGGGAATATTCCACAAGATGCAGTATTTTGTGCATAACAGTTGGTCTTGTTTATCGAGTGAAATAATGTGCGCCATGACACTAAGAAGAGCACTTCATATAAATTATCATTAAAATAGGTGCAGAACTTGTAGCAACAATTGTGCAATATTTCTGTTATATTCAGTGATTTATTTTAGTTTGCAAGCTATTTCAGTGAGGAATGCACAATGCTGCCCATGTCCAGTAAAATATTTCAATTTATTTGTTGGTTTTTCTGGGCAAGAAAATTTTCAAAAGGAATTTAACTCAGACTTTAATATTAATTCCTCTGGTAACCCATGAATCACATAAAGTTGTTGCAATTAAAACTGTGATTTTGATGAATGGAACTACGACGTTAAATGAGAACTGCCTGCACAATGGCTGTAAAAATTCAGAGGCTGAGAATTCTGTAATAAGTGCACACCAATAACTTATCAATGCTCCTTTGGCAGCGACTTCAAAAGCCACACCTTATAGCCCCTTGAAGGATAAGGTGGATAAATGCAGAACACCCTGCAAGCACCGTACACTCCTGATGTTGAACTTTATTCATCTTCCTTCACTGTCGCTGAAACAAAATCCTGCAATTTCTTCTCTAACAGCTCTGTGAATGCACCTTCAACAGCTAGACTGCAGTAGTTCAATAAGATGACTTATTCTCAAGTCAAGCTAGGGATAATGGTAAAAAATCAGGAGAACATAAAAAGACTGGTAAAAATAAGTATACACACAGCAGCTGAAATTTAACATACAAAAATGCTTCTGATATATTTTTACAGGAAGAGGGAGAAAGAGGAGCTGAAAGATACTGAGTAGTACAAGTGTGCTGGAACAATAAGATCTTGGGGTACATGTGCACAAATCTTTAATGGCGGCAGGGTATATTGAGCAGGCAATTTCAAAAAAAAGCACATTAGATCCTTAACTATACTGGTATGAGAAAACCTTCGTAAAATACTAAATATGCTTTGACTGCAGAATTGTGTTAAATTCTGGGCATAACATTTTAGGGAAAATGCCAAGGTTATGACAGCTTTAGACAAAGAAACTCTGTTCCTATGGCCAATAGTACAAGGGAACAAAAATTTATGATTTTGAGCACAAGATATACAATATGATTTGTTTACATTAAGTAAGTTAAGGGCAGATACAGAAAAAAAACTTACACTGCATCTTGAACTGAAATTGACCCATTCACCAAAAGAATTTTGACCCCTTCTATCTTGATGAATACGTGTTCCAGTTTACCATCTGACCCTCGACGGATCTGGATGTTGAAATCCTCTGCACCATTTGCGCAGTGGCGACTCAGAATGTAGTTGCAGGTTGATGTAAAATGATAAAACTGGTCATCAAACGTCCTGAATGCGCCATTTCCCCATGTGCTGCAAAAGCCTGGAAAAACAGTTGAGATCCCATCAGATAATGATGGAAGAAAGTGGCCTGACAGTGGGTAACAGTAACCTAATCATGGTGCACTCAAATTCAGATATTATTCTTGATCTGTTATTTTCTCATTGAGGAATCCCAGTATCCCAACTCTTCACAATAGGAATGAGTTGATCGGTAAGAAAAGCCTATTATATTGGCTGGTTAACAGTCACAACACAGATTAGGAAACACCTCCAAACATTTGTCCATAACCTCCATGGTTCAATAGCCAAATTTAATAATCAATGGGTAATAGACACTGGGAAAACAGAAAGGGAGAAATTTATTTCAGGTAGTGATGCAAAACAGGCTGCATTGTTTCAGATTGTAAAGAAACTCAAATGTTAGACATAAAGTATAACAAGTATCTGACCCCATACTGTCCATTGTCCCATCATCTGAGATAAATGTGTCTCCCAGACAATTGGCCAAAATGAATGGCTGATATATATTGGGATGAGATAGTATATTTTGTAGTGTCACACAAAAGTGCAGATGAACAGGGAAACCTAGGATTTAAGTAGGAATCAATGATCAGTTTGATGCATTTAAGACAATGGAAGGACTCAATTGAGAAGTACTAAAGGAGACTCATTTTGTCTAATTAAATAATCCAGAATACGGAGGAGCAGTCTTAAAAATTGGAGCTAGTCCATTCAGGAGTGAAATTAGGAAGCTGGACAAACTTGAGGGGTGACTATTCTGTTTGTTTTTTAATGGCGTCTCTTTCATGCTCAATAAAAGTGAGAGTAAGAAAGTCTTAAAAAAAAAGACCAGTGGCATTTTGGATTAATAGATGCTGAACAAACCAACCAGTCTCCTTTCAATACTTCTAAATATAGCTTGAAAGAAAATTTAAAGTTTTTGGTGCACTAGGAGACTTTCCCTGACATTTCAGTAATTTGACCATAATTGATGCTACTCTAATAAATTTAGATATGTTTGATACCTGACATACCAGAGTAGAAAACTTATTATTGTTCTCAACATCAGCATCATCTTCCCGGTACATGCTTTGTAAATAATAGTTTTAAAATTTTGTATTTCTCTATAAGAACGTAAATGCATACTTACCACGGTTTCGGGCTAGTATTGTTTCCTCCAAAGATACAGGGACATGTTTCGCAGATAAGCTATCCAAACCTGGTTCAGAAGAAAATATTTCTATTACATTTGATTTAGATGTACAAGTAACATGGGTACTTTCCATTGTGTTTCATCACTTCCCGTTGTTACTTCAGGAGAGGAGCCATGGAAACACAAGATGAGCAACATATTAGGCTTTAGACACTCTGTTAGTCTATTCCATCCCTAAATACAATCTAATCTTGTCTGAAACGAAGGACAAAACTGAGTCCAGATTCCCTGTATTCCAGTCATCTTGAAATTCACACCAGCGTTAGCACTGACCTTGCCAGTGGGAAATCACACCTGGGTTTCAAGCAGAGGACATTTGCCCAGGCTAAAACAAAAAAAAACAACATGAAGCAATGGCAAATACAACACCACCCAATCAGGGAATAGAATGAATATAAATGTGAGTTATTATCACGGGATAGTATTCTCAGACTCTTGCTGCCCTCTTCCATTATTATCCAGAACCATGGTTTGAAAATTGTGAGGTAATGCCATTTCTATAAGTTTATCCTTTGGAACAATTTTGTGATGCATTTTGTAAAATATACTACAGGTCTCATTATGGAAGTTAGCAAAAGAATTAGCATTGTTGACAAAACCAATTGCTCAACAGTCCCAGCAGTCCAGTGAGACACCTTAACGGCAATAGCCTGAAGCAATCTAAATATATATGTATGTGTGTGTGTGTATATATATATATATATATATTTATTAACAACCCAACGTGATTTTTAGCTGATTACTGAACAAGTCTGAAAATGGTTTGGCGTGTCCTTTCCAGTGTAACAATGTAAAAATTCTCAGAATAAAAATGCTCCTTCTCCAGAGATGGTGACAAAGGGAAATAATTGAGCATGTTAGCCCTGGAGAAACATTTGCCCCTTTATAGCTACCTCACTAATTAAGTTCCAGGTGATAAAGTCCACGCTCAACTTTCTCAATCTGACACCAAATAAATGGCCATTTAAAGATCTCAACGCATCGATTAATGCCATGCCTTCCCAGTGCGTGAGAAAAATGGTAAACTGGAATTGAGAGCAACCTGCCTTTGAAGGTGGGGCAGATTGTGGGCCTGCCCAGTCTGGAGGCAATCAAAAGGTACAGATGAAGTGCAAGACGGTGGACTCTAAAAGTCACCCTTTGCTATTGCCTCCGACACAGTCCCCACCTCCTGCAACACCCAAATATCACTGCTGGATTGCCCAAGGAGCAGGCTTCAATTTGTGGTATTTATGGCACAGAACCTGCTGACCTCTGATTGGCTTGCAGCTTCTAGCAACCTAGGCCGCCATTTTTGAGGCCTGATGGGAGTGCCATCAAGTGAGTTCTCTCTATAGTGGGAGTTGGCATGTGTGTGGCCAATAAACAGGCTGACCCCCACCCATAGTATCAAATAAGAGAAAATGCCATCTTTAATTCATGGCAAACAACCCTTCTGCAATCAAACATTAATTTTTACAAGTATGCTTCAGCTTTTGATTTTCATTGGAAAATTAGCATTTTTAAACTTTTCTTCTTGTTTGCTTTTATATCTGTGTTAGTCTCATTTTTCTTTCCCATTCTTTCTGTCATACTCCGAACATGATTTAACATTTGATTTCTATCTGGCACTTGCCAAATTCCAATCCGTGTGTTCATTAAAGATCATTCAATCTAACTCTGTTCATACAAGTTCCAGATTCCGAGTAGAAGACCCTGTGCTGTGAAAGTTCACTAAATGCAGTTCCACTTTAACCCCATAGAAAGTTTGTGGCCAAGTCTATATGTACTGAATAGAAACTGTCATTCATTGACCAAAAAGAATAAAACTGAGTCCAATGTTTCAGTTTGCTAATCTTTTATCTGTTACACAGTTAGTAGTAGGGCTCTGGGGAGTGCTACCTAACAAAAAGGTCTGAGGTTCAGGAGCATAGTTCCTTGTAATTGGAGTTGTAGGGTAGTGCAGAAGGCATTTTGCATACTTGCCTTCATTGGTCAGTGCATTGGATATACAAGTTAGGACATCATGTTGCGGTTGTACATTGTTTAAGCCACTATTGGAATAATACATTCTATTCTGGTCTCCCTGTTAGAGGGAAGATGTTGCTAAACTTGAACAGGCTCAGGAAAGATTTACAAGGATGTCGCCATGATTGGAGGCTTTGACCTATCGGTAGAAGTTGAATAGGCCGGGACTTTGTTTTGCCCCTGGCGTGTTGGAGACTGAGGGGTCACTTTATAGAAGTTTATAGAATCAGGAGAGGCATGGATTGGGTGAATAGCCAAGGCCTTTATCCCAGGATAGAGGTGTCCAAAACTAGACAGCATAGCTTTAAGGCAATATTTAAAAGGACTTGAGGGGTAACTCTTTCACACAGAACCTGGTGCCTGTATGGAACAAGCTGCCTGGGGAGGTGGAGGAGATTGGCACAATCACATTTAAAAGGCATCTGGATGGGTGAATAGGAAGGACTTTGAGGGATATGGGCCAAATGTTGGCAAATGGAACTGGAACAGTTTAGGATATCCGGTCAGCATAGACAAGTTGAACTGAAGCATCTGGTTCCATGCTGTATAACTTTATGACTCTACAACTCAGTTCTGACAAAAGACCTTCAGACTGAAATGTCACACAAGTTCCTCTCTGTGGTCTTCTGAAACTCACTACTACCTTCAAATAGGCATTAGAGGCCGGCAGACGTGGGAAGCAGTCATCCAGTCTGAGCCTTCCTGGCTCAACCAATCAGTACTCTTCCAGCTTGAAATTGGGAGCAGGATGCCAGTGCAGATAGGTGAAAGGGTGCTTCAAAATCAAGGCAGCCCTTTGCTGAGTTTTTTTTAAAAGTTCCTATTTAGAAAACATTTTTGCACCCAGGTGCCACTAATGGGGAGAGAAAGGGGGGTGTGGGGTGGCATTGATGAAAGCCCTCTCAATGCCAATTTGCAGCTGCAGCTCCATCTAGACAGGCAGAGGAAAAAAAGCCAGATTTCGCTAAATATCCTGGTACCTAAAATTCCTCATTGCTGGGGTCATTCTAGTAAATCTGCTTGAACTCTCTCCAGGGCTTTAACATCCTTCCTTGAACAAGGTACCAGAACTGAGCATAACACTCCATATGTGTCTGATCAATAATTTGTAGAAATGCAGCATCACTTCCTTGCTTTTTATTCCGTGCATCTATTTATAAACTCAAGGATCCTGTCAGCCTTCTTACTAACTGTTTCAACTTGCCTGGCAATTTTCAGGGAATTATGTATTCAATCCCAAAGGTTCTAGTGCTCCTGGATATTCCAGTTGCACAGTTTGGGAATCTGCAAAGCCAATAGTTAAATGTGAACCTCACTAAGTAACATTGAGGTATTATCCCTTTCTACATTATAACATAAATTCATTGGAACAATTTTTGGAAACAATCCTTGGGTTACCAGTCTTCATTAATCATATTAATCTTAAAACTTTAAATTATGCTCCTGTGGTGAGTTTGGAACATAAGTAGGAAGGGAGTTGGGAATAAGGAGTGAATAAATATTTTGCAGCTTGCTCGACTAATTCATATAAATCTGTCCCTCAGCAAAGTAAATAATAACATCCCACACTAGAGTAAATTACACAATCTTGATCCTTGCTCCTTTTTGTTTTGTGTTACAGTGATTAATGATCACATGATTATTCATGTTGTTTAATCTGGTCCAAAAAATGATTTCAAAATATGGTTCTAATATATCCAGGTTTCAAAATTGAATAATTTATGTTTATTGGAAACATGGAGTAAATAATTCTTATGTTATGATAACTTTACAAAGCTAGATGATCTTGTGTTCAGAATTACATAAGTGATCATCACTGTCTCAGCACCTTTATGTATTACCAATAGCAGCAATTTCTTTGGAGCACAATCGTTTTCATCTCATTGTCTGTGAAAATATTGTAAACTTGAGATGCTCCACAAATTTTCAGAGAACTGTTCTTATGTAACTTATATCAAGAACAATAATTTACATTTATATAGAGTCTTTAAAATAGTAACACATCCCAAAAGCATTTCAGAGGACAGTATTAAAGAGAATTCGGCTTTGAGCATTTGAGCAGTCTGGAGAGCTTGCAAATGTTCCTGAGAGAGTTACTGACAGGTTAATAAACACTTTCTACAGTATGTGTACTTTTTTTTAGAAAAAAGGGTTTCTTCAATAAACAATTGGAGAGATTGTCAGTGTTCTATCTCTGAACTGTGTCCTCTGGCCTCTTGCTCATCCCTGTTTTCATTCATTCGTCAGTGATGGTTGTGCCTTCACATCCCTCCATCCTCAGATTCTAAACTGCTCCCTGGACCCTCCCCATTTCTTTCTCCTCCTTTGGGTCACTCCTTAAAGTTTACCTTGTTTGCCAAATTTTTGACCACTTATCTTAGTTCCTCCTTCCATGGCCCAGTGTCAAATTCTGATTGTTAACATTCATGTGAAATGCTTTTGCCCTCTTTTACTGCACGAAAGACACTCCATAAATGCAAACAACTGTTGAAACCAGTCAGTTCAGAAGGTGTTTCTGAAAAGCTCTTGGACCATTTCAATGTCACAACATTTTTGGAGAAGATGAGAAAATTGAAAGCAAATGTATTCTAAAGGGATTGTTATTCTTAGTATTGCATAAACGTATTTAGGCAATGATCAGATATTTATTTATAAATGCAAGACTTGCATAGCTTTATTCAATTATCAGTCCACAAAAGTATGTGTGAATGGAGATAAAAGGACCAATTGCCTCAGGTCTTAGGCCGTTAGGAGAAAGGCAGTAATTTGAAATAGGTTATCAATCAGGCTCAACGAGATGTTCCTGGCTGCCTTATACACAAACTTTTATTCTCAAGGAATTAGGACTGACAGTCATTTTGAAAGGTAATTGTTGCTGCAAATGAATTCTCCTGCATACTAGTGTAAAAAATGATTGGTATTACAGCAAAAATTTGTTAAGTCGAAATTTCAGTCCAACATTGGGGTGGCTTTTCTAAAATGCTGGACTTGTATCAGTATATCTAATGAACTGTAGAAATGAATCATAGAATCCTTATGGTGTGGAAGCGGGCCATTCAGCCCATTGAGTCCTCAGTGATCTTCTGAACAGCGTTCCACCCAGACCCACCCTTTCCCTGTAACATTGCATTTCCCATGGCTAATCCACTAGCGTGCACATCTTTGGACTGTGGGAGGAAATTGGAGCACCTGGAAGAAACTCCACACATACAGTCATCAGAGGCTAGATTTGAACCTAGGTCCCTGGTGCTGTGAGGTAGCAGTCCTAACTATTGAGTCACCATGTTGTATCTTCAGAGAAGATGTAACTTTATCAAAGGAAGCCAACAGTGGACAGTGACAAATCTATTTTTATCTTCCAGTAACAGCACCAAAAATATGAGCCCGTCAGATTGAGCTAATAATCTGATTGATACAATGCAAGAGCCATATTTTTGTATAGAAACTACATATAAACTTAAAAAATGGGAAGCAATTTTTAGTCTAATGCCAGTAAGAAAACTTGACTAAATGCTTCCAGCCACTCTTTAATAAAAATAAAAACGTCATCTTTGAACAAATTCATCTGAAATAGTTAACAGGCAAGCTTTAATTTTCAAACCCTATTTTTTGATACAGTCACTTAGATCATAGAGAATGGGGAGAGAGATTAGAAGAAATTTCAGTAAATCTGGAATGTTTCATCAGAGGGAGTGGTTGAAGCAAATACCATTCCATACTTTAAACAAAAACTATTTTAACAAGAAAGCTACAAGAGAGTCAGAAGAACATCAAGCAATAAAATTAGTCCTGGGATTGTGTAATAAAATATCAGCACAGTCACAATAGATGAATGGTCTCTGGCTGCATTGTCAATGTCTATGGATGATGGTACTGACATACTGAGGTGAGAATTCAATTCTGCAGATTTTAATTTCTCATTCAACTTTATCTCAGATATGAAATATGTTATATTGAAGGATTTTTTTTAGCCAGGGAGACAGTAAATACAATTTAAGAGTACTTAAAATTGAACAGGTATTGATATTACAGGGAGATGGTGGCATAATGATAATATCACTGGACTAGTAATCGAGGCGCCCCCAAGCTAATGAACATGCTTTCAAATTACATGGCTGCAGCTAGTGGGATATGAATTCAATTTATAACCCTAGAATTACAAAAGTCAACTCAGTTATGGTAATCATGCAGCCTATTATTGATTGGTCTTAAATAAAATCCATCCAGTTCATGACTATCATTCAGGGAGGGAGATCTGCTCTCCTCACTCAGTCTGGCTTACGTATCCCAGACCCCTAAATGCCACCTGAAGGAGCATAACTATTCAGTTCAGTTGAAGGGAAAGTGGGAATGGGCAACAGAGGCTGCCCTTGAAATGCCCACTGCCCACAAAATGAAGAATTTTTAAATGATCTTTATAGATTAACTGTATATTACTGCTGCAAACAACAGGTTCTCTCATGTAGTCAAAGAACTTGTCATTTTCTTTCGACAGATGGAATCGGTATTGCTTTCAGTCCCATCTGCCAGCAGTGACAGCCATGTGAGATTTTACATGTTCAAAGAACCATTCATATTAAATTTCGTAGAATTCAAATAAGTGATTGTGTAAGGCCCCATTACAAAGACTCACCTTGAAGAAAACCAATTTATGATAATACGATTTTATTACATATAACAGGTTGCATAAATCTAAAAAGACATCAGCTATTCTATTTCAAAATCAAATATAGTACAAAATAATATGTGATGTTACTTACCTTTGCACAGGGACAGACCCCAGAGGACGACTAATACAAGCTTTTCCATTGTATTAGGTTTGAGTGTGTGTAGGCACTACACTCATCCTAGTGAACTACACTCACTAGTGCAGACCATTTCTTCAGTCTATTTATATAGCTCTGCTCTCTTAGCTCATTTGAATAGAACAAGGAAGTTGAAAGCATTTATTTGATAAGTATTTTCCTTTTGATGGTGAATTTAACCCTTTAGATTTTAAAACGTTGTTATAGCCTCTTAATTCATCGATGTCTTTTTTTAAAACACTAAAGTAAGATAAATAAAATGTCTTGCAAAGTTATTTTAAAAGTATTTCTGCATATCGGCCAGAACCAGTTCTAAGCCTCACTCTTCTTCATAGTAATCCCGGCATTTATTCATGAGGGTTTTCTGAATTAATCCTTTTCAAAATGATTCCAAATCTCAGCGTTATTATGTAGCATACTGATGTTAAAGAGTGGATTGTTGGATTCGGGATAGGTGGCCATGGAATTTCCCACCGCTGGCTCCCTTGGCATTTTGCCAGCACTGTCCCTGTGAACGGAGCTGTGTTGAAGCAAGCGTGGTGGGTGGTGACTACCAACCTGCAAGTTGCTGGTAACCAGTTAATCTAGTTCAGGGATTAAAATGATCACTTGGTGAAGAGATTAATTTTCTAGTCAACAAACAGATTCTACACTTTAACCAAAGCGTAACCAGCTTATCAAAGCAGCCTCATTATGGGATAGTGAAAGTGTTAGGTGGGCTGGCACAGCTGTTGGACCACAGCTGCAGCCACTTGCTGTCCATTGATCCTCAACCATCATCGTCAACCTTTTGGTGGCTTCCCTCAATTTAAATTTTATTGTTATGTTGGTGCCTCCATTGAGGTGCCCTCTACATGCAAAAATAAACAACTCCCATCTTAGGGATGCAGCTATGCAGCTTTAGAGGAGAATCTTCAACGTTAGGAGACATACACCATGCTCAGCTAGGTAGCAAGTGCATTCTCTGGCTGATAGCTGGTCAATCCTTTAAAATTGTTCAGAGGTGACAATTAACGATGCATCACATGGTCAGCACTTGCATTTGATCAGAACGGCAGCATCCTGGCCCCAAAAGAAAAGTCCAGCTTTAAATATCAGTGACTGGAATCAGTGAAGGATACTATAACATTAAATAACATTGTGGAAGAAGATCATTCAGTCCACCTAGCCCATACTGAACCTCTGAAGAGCATTCCACCCAGACCCACTTCCCCAACCCCATAACTCAACATTTCCCCTGGTTAAACCACCAAACCTGAATATCCCTGCACACTACAGGCAATTTAGCATGCCCATCCACTTCTCCTGCACATCTTTAGACTGTGGAAGGAAACCCACACAGACACAGGAAGGATGTGCAAACTCCACACAGACAGTCACCAGAAGGTGGGATTGAACCTAGGTCCCTGGTGCCATAAGGCAACTGTGCTAACCATAGAACTACCATGCCACCCTAGAAATCAAAATTAATTTCATACTTTCTGTGCTTGTTATCTTTTGTGATTGCGGCAAAGGGAAACAAATACCCCTCATCTTTCTTGATCTGCTTACATACAACCTTTGATACATATGTCTACACATTCCTCCTCCAATACCTCTCCAGTCATCCACTTTGGACTTACAAACACCTGTTTCCATTTTCATTCTTAGCCAAAGAATCAATGGCAATAGCTTCCCTTCCCATTCCTCTGTTACCTCTGTAATGTTCACTGGTTTGGTCTTTGACTGTGTGCTTCTGTTGCATGTTGCATTGTTGGACAAACCTATGGGTGATGTTACAGAACAAGAGAGACTAAAGGTAAGCTGACAGTTTATCTCAGTGAACATTTCAAAAAAGTATTGTAAGTACATACATTAAAAACATTGTGTATCATCCCTGCATATCTTTGAGACACAGCAGACAATACTTTCCTTTGACTTTTCATCTACATGATGCCTCTCAGTGACTTTGTCAAAATGGTGTCATTTTTAACATGTACGCTAATAACACCCAGCACGAACTCAATCCCAACTCTTTCAACCCTTTCACAGTATTGAAATTATCAGGCTGCTTATTCAACTATCAGGACTGGATGAACAGGAAGTTCCCGTCTTAGGAAGATAAATGCATTTACTAAATAGCTAAACAGAACTGAGTATCAACTTATACATCCTTCTAGCAGATGCAAATGCTGGGCAGTGAACACTGGAGAGATTCCTGATCAGTCATGTAATGGAAAGAATAGTGGAGTTTCCACTACCCAGTTTATCACACAGATAGAGAAAAGAATGTTGCCACAACAATTTGGAGTCCTTGGAGGGCTGTTGGCTGGACAGCTAGACAGTATGGTTCAGATTGGCGCCTATGACATGGAGCTTGATCCTTGTTCTGACTGAGGTGCATTCAGGAGCTGCCTCCTTATGATGGAGATCATGGTGCTGTGGTTGGGATCTGACTTTGGGCTTGGAACTGAAGAGGACAAATCCATATAATGTTCCTGTTGTTAGGAATTTACTGCTTTTTGCTTAAGATACAATTGTTATAGCTCCCCAAAATTAGACAATTATACACAATTAGAAACATTATGAGCTGTAAAAGATGAGCAAAAATGCATTTACTTTTATCTACTTTTATTTGAAATCAGGCCATTAGATTAGATACCCCATAGTATGGAAACAGGGCCTTCAGCCCAACAAGTTCACACCAACACTCCAAAGAGTAACCCACCCAGACCCATTCCCCTACCCCTGATTAATCCATCTAACCTGATGGGCAACTTCGCATGGGTAATTCGCCTGGCCTGCAAATCTTTGGATTGTGGGAGGAAACTGGAGCATCCAGGGGAAACCCATGCAGACATGGGGAGAAGGTACAAACTTCACACAGACAGTCCCCAGAGGCAGGAATCAAATGTGGGTCCCTGACGCTGTGAGGCAGCAGTGCTAACCACTGAGCCACTATGCAGTTCATTCATTATTGTTCAACAAATTCCTAGAACTTCTAGTCTAATAGCATTGGGTAAGATGGACTGCAGTGGTTCAAAGTGGTGATTCAACACCAACCTTTTTGGGCAACTCAACCTTGTTAACAAAAGCTGAGGGCAATGCCCAGCTGCCACCATGTACATAACCTGAGGGGCTGGCAGAAATGCATTAATTCAATAAAGTGACAGAGATCTACAGTGCAAAACAAATTCCTTCACCCCATCAAGTCTGCCCCAAACAAAAGCAACCACCTAACTATTCTAATCCCATTTGCAAGCACTTGGTCCATAGCCTTATATGGAGATAGTGAGGACTGCAGATGGTGAATTTAATTGAATTAAATTTATTGTCTCATGTACCGAGGTTCAGCAAAAAGCTTTGATTTCTGAGCAATACAGGCATCACAGAATTAAATAGCATAGATTAGTAAATAATAGGTGAACAGCAGACACACAAAAACGCAGGTATAGGTGAATGTTCAGAGTTTGAGAGTCCATTCAGTATTTAACAACAGTAGGGTAGGAACTGTTTCGAAACTGGCTGGTGCATGTGTTCAGGCTTCTGTATCTTCTCACTGATGGTACAGATTGTACAAAAACATTGCCAAGGTGGGACAGATCTTTGAGAATACTGGCAGCCTTTCCTTGACAGCGGGCTTGGTCGATGGATTCTATCGATGGGAAGTTGGCCTTTGTGATTGTCTGGGCCGAGTTTGCCACTCTCTGCAATCGTCTCAGACTTTGAATGGCACAGTTGCCATACCAGGTAGTGATACATCCAGACAGAATGCTCTCAATAGCGCACAATAAAATTTGGTAAGGGTATTCGCCGTCATGCCAAATTTCCTCAGCTGCCTGAGGAAGAAGAGACGTTGTTGGGCCTTTGTAACCAGTGCACCCACATTAATAGTCCAAGAAAACTTGTTGTGGATGACCACACCCAGGAGCTTGATACCCTCCACTCGTTCCACCTCTGTGCTGTTAATGTGTAGGGGGGCATGAGTAACATCCCCTGAAAGTCAATAACGAATTCCTTGGTTTTGAGAGCTAGGTTGTTCTCAGTGCACCATTTTTCCAGGTCTTCCACCTCCCATCTGTAGTCTGTTTTGTCGCCATCTGAGATTTGACCGACTATGGTGGTGTCATCAGCGAACTTGTAAATGGCATTAGCCTGGTATTTGGCAATATAGTAATGGGTATACAATGAGTACAGTGGATAATCAGAAGGATCAACATTTCAGGCAGAACCCTTCATCAGGGTATTCTAATGCTGCTTGACCTGCCATGCTTTCTCTCGCTCCACATTTTATTGACCCATAGCCTTATATGCCTTGGCATTACAAGTGCACATCTAAGTACTTTTTAAGTGTAATGAGGGTCTCTGCCTCTATCACATCTACATGAAGTGAATTTAAGATTCCCACCATCCTTTGGATGAGAAAAGAAAATTCTTCATCCCTGTAAACCTTCTTCTGCCCCTACCATAAAATCTACACCTCCTGGTCATGAGGCCTCCACCAAAGGGAAATGTTTCTTCCTGCCTACCCCGTCTACTCCTTATCACATACTCCTCTACTCTCAGGAAATAACCCTGGTCTTTCAAACTGCAAATCTTTTCATTCATCAATGTCAATCCATCACAGAGACTTACCCCGCAACCAGTTCGCATCATCAGCACAGTATAGCCAATCACCGTGAAGGTCACTCGAACTGTCTTTTTTTGCTACAAATATTTCAAGCATGGCACTAATTATTGGGAGCGGTGGAAGGATGCATCTATCTCATGACGCGTGATGTCCATTTTTCCACATGTGAAAGAGATTGATTAATGTTACCCTACAACAAAATAGCAATTTTTCAATTTTTCCACCATTGCCACCTCTATAATCTCGCTAAATCAGAATAATTTTACCATCAAAATGTGGAAAATTTGGATAAAATTATATTGGACGCTGTTTAAGAACTTATGACTGGAGGGGAAACAAATCTACACAATCTATAGTCTCAAGCCGCCCATGACAAGAAAGTAAGGCTTCAACAAACTAGGCCATTTGGCCCATTAACTCAGCTTAACTTTAGCTAGTTCACATATCTTTAAGAGCTGATCAGGAAGTTGAAATTTTTCCAATACTTGCACTATTTTAACCAGAATAACCTGGCTTGCTACAGGTGAATTTACCCTGTTCTTCCAGTTCTGTTTCACTGTTGTTTTAGACAGTTCATTGATTATAAAGTATTATAGTAACAGATGAAAACAGCAACATTAACACAATAGATGATACGTTTATGAGGAAGTAGTTTTCCAACACTTTAAAAAAATCAATGAAGATATCTTAGAGTTTAGCAGTTTCTTTCTGCTTACTCATTGATAAGTCAGCCTTGGTTCAGATGTAACTCTGACAGTTTGCATTCCAAGGGTTCCTTCAGGGAATTGAGTGTATAATCTTGTAAAACACTTGTTCCCGGATGAGGGCTGGTCTGTCTGAAGGTTGCACCCTTCAAATAAGACATCAAGCCAAGACTGCCTACTCCTAGAGGTGATCAAATTTTAAAAATGACACTTGGGGGTCAAGCGACCATGGGCCCAAAATTGCACATTTGAATTTGTCCCACAGTCAGAGAAATCAGGCCTGACAGAAAATTAGCTAAACTAAATTACACAGCAGCCAGCAGCTATTGGCTACACAGAATAGTGGAAACCAAGATGAAGGAGGTCATAAAGTTTCAGGAGGAACCACTTACAACCGGCCCAAAGGTTTTGTATTAGAGAAGTATCGATCTGACGTAGTGCATCTTGACTGCCTGAGAATGTTACACCTCCGTGCACGGCAACAGTGAAAGGTGTTGGCGTGACTCCAATGGATGATGTGAACCCAGCTCATGAGCCCATTGGTCAAAGGCCATGGAACATTCTGGAAGTCAGGGGAAAGGGTAATTAAGAACACGTAGGTGAACGACACCCCCTCAATGAAGGCTCAGTGAAGACTCACAGGGAAAGTTTGGCCCTGACCTGCAAGGTCAACTTTTGTAGAAGAGAGCCAGTCCTAATCAGAGAGAAAGGAGTTTCCAATTGCCTGGTTCAAATATTTGAATAATTGCAGGTAATATCTTTCTCAAACAGATAGAGCTAGATAAAGAGTAAATATTGTGGGAATTTCTGAAAAGCCTACATGGTCTTTCAATAAGTAATATTTTGTTCATAAAATTGATTCATAGAGTCATGGAGTCATGGAGTCATACAGCACGGAAGACATAAGCTCGAACTAAACTAGTCCCTCCGGCCTGCACTTGGCCCATACCCCTCCAAACGTTTCTTATTCATGTACTTAACCAAATGTCTTTTAAATGTTGTAACCTACCCACATCCACCACTTCCTCTGGAGGTGTATCATACACATGATCCACTCCCTGTGAAAATAAGATCCCCTCATGTCTTCTTTCAAATCTTTCTCCGCTCACCTTGAAAATATGGCCTCTTAGTCTTGAAATCCCCCATTACACGGAAAAGACAGCTGCCACTGACTTTATAAACCTCGACAAGGTCACCCCTCAACCTTCTATGCTTCAGCTAAAAAAATTCCAACCTATCCAGACTCCCTTAAAGCTCAAACCCTCCATTTATGGCAACATCCTGGTACATATCTTTTAACCCCTCTCCAGCTTAAGAATATCCTTCCTATAACAGGGTAACCAGAACTGTACACAGTACTCCAGAAGTGACCTCACCAATGTCCTGCATAACCTGAACATGATGTCCCAACTGCTGTACTCAAAAGACTGAGCAATGAAGGCAAGTGTGCTACATGCCTTAACCACCTTGTCTCCATGTGATGCAAACTTCAAAGAATTATGCACATGAGCCCACTATGTTTCTCTGTTTGCAGCATGACACAAGGCCCTACTTTTAATTGTAAAACCCCTGCCCTTGTTTATTTTACCAAAATGCATTACCTTGCATTCATCCAAATTAAATTCCATCTGCCACTCTTCAGTCCATTGACACAATTGATCACAATCTTAGATAAACTTCTTCACTTGTCTACTATACCATCAATTTTGATGTCCTCTGCAAACTTACTAACCAAACTTAAAGCCTTCTATATTCGTAACTAAATGATTTACATAGATGACAAACAAGAGTGGACCCAACACTGATCCCTGTGGAACCCCATTGGTAAAAGTCCTTCAGTGCGAAAAACAACCCTTCACCACCACTCTGTCTCCTGCCATTAGCCAATTTTGTATTCATTGTCAAGCTCACCTGAATCCTATGAGATCGAAGTTGACTAATCAGTCTACCATGTGGAGAGTACTTTACTAAAGTCCAGTAAACAACAACCACTGCTCTGCCCTCATCGATTTTCTCAGTTACTTCCTCAAAATTCTCAATCAAGTGTGAGAGAGACAATTTTCCTCAAACAAAACCATGTTGACTATCTCTAATCATTCCTTACCTCTCCAAATACTATTAAACCCTATTTTTCAAAATACTGTCACCAAAGTCAGACTCTCAGGCCTATAAGTCCCAGGCTTCTCCTTGGATCCCTTCTTAAGCAATGGCACAATGTTAGGCACTGATCCACAAACCAAATTTTTAGTCTGCCTCAACAACATAGAGTCATAGAGTCAGAGAGATGTACAGCACAGAAACAGATCCTTCAGTCCAGTTTGTCCGTGCCAGCCAAATATCCTAAATAAATCTAGCATTTGGGCCATATCCCTCCAAACCCTTCCTATTCATATACACATCCAGATGCCTTTTAATTGTAATTGTACCAGCCTCCAATACTTCCTCTGGCAGCTCATTCCGTACATTCACCACCAACTATGTGAAAGAATTGCCCCTTAGTTCCCATTTAAACCTTTCCCCTCTCATCTTAAATCTCTGCTCTCCAATTCTGGACTCCCCCATGCCCAAGAAAAGACCTTATCTATTTACCATAGCCATACATGCCCCTCATGATTTTATAAACCTCTGAAGGTCATCACTCAGCCTCTGACACTTCAGGGAAAACAGCCCCAGTCTGTTCAGCCTCTTCCTATACCTCAAACCGGGCAACCCTGGCAACACTCTTGTAAATCTTTCTGAACCCTTTCAAGTTTCAAAACATCCTTCCCAAAGGAGAGAGACCAGAACTGCACACAATTTTCCAAACATAGCCTAACCAATGTCCTGTACAGGCATGACATGACCTCTCAACTCCTATACTCAATGCTCTGTCCAATAAAAGAAAGCATACCAAATGCCTTCTTCACTATCCTATCTATCTGCAACTGCACTTTCAAGGAACTCTGAACCTGCTCCTATTGGGTTGACCTTCCTTGCTGTCTTATTGTATTGCCTTGCCCGTTCTTGCCTAGTCACTTTGTGGTATTGTACAGCTCTTCGTAAGATGTGAGACATACTCTATTTTTGCCGTCAACCGTCATTTGTCAGTTTCATCCAGGAGAGTTTATACATGGGTGACAATAAAGCTATGGCCTCTTCTTTTCTCTCTCCATTAAAGCCTTCTTCATTTCACTGCTTCTTTCAGAACTTCGAATTAGACTGACACAGTTTCTTAAGCACAAATTAAGCACTTATAACTGTAGGGTAAACAAACCTATCCGATCTGTACGACTGCATTTAAGCTCAAGACCCCATGACGAGAGTTATGCTCAACAAGAATATGCAATAAGAATAGGCCATTTGACCTATCAACTCATCTTCTCTTTAGCCCATTCTCATATCATTAAAAGCTGATCAGTGAGTTGAAATGAAATCTTTCCCATATTTGCTCTGTTGTAACCCAGATCATCTGTTCTGTTACAGATGTATCTGCTCTGTTCTTCTCGTTCTGCTTCACTGCACAAGTCCTTAATTGCCACTTAATTAAATTTGAAAGTCAACTCAGTAACTTACGTACCTGTTAGTTCTCCACTCTGGAGCTACACTGTTCAGCTGCAAGTAACCATCTACAAGCTGCACTCTGATTTTCAAGTGTCTATTCCACACTACTCCCATTTTTATGTGCTGCAGAACTGAAAACGAATGTTTAAATAAGCGTGATCATGGGGATTAACAAATGAAGATCCTCATGTTGTGGTATACAGCTGATTAATTAAGCCTGCTGCATTTTGAGGCTTGTGTTCTGAACAACACGTTATTCAGAATTTAAAGCATCCAACAATGGTTCCTGTACAAGATCCAGGACAAAACTGCAGGGAGAGCTGAATGGGAAATATTTGCAGGGATGGAGAGATCTAATTACACCAATCTGTTGTTAAACACATTGGGAAGAGAGAGAGCCTCTTTTGCTTTAATTATTAAAGTCTATAAAAAGACTAATTGGAGAAGTAAGAAATTTGCACTTATCCATTCCTTGTCATGATCTCAGGACTTCAGCTTTGCCAGTCAATGAAACCCACTTGGAGGATACTCACGGGTGCAAAGTCCTGAAAAGTGACAGTCAACCTCTGCCTAGCAAGGTCCCACAGAGAAGGATGAAAGAATCAATATTACATTTTGAGGAATAGATATTGACCAAGATTCTGGGTGAAATCCTTTGGTCTTTGAAAAGTGTGTTGCCTGTGCCTCAGACAAATACACCAGTTCATGTATTAAAAACACTTTACCCATTTATAGTTACAGATGAGGTGACAGAAGGTTGGGTAACGTGGTGCCACAATTTAAAAAGAATGTAAGAAAAAGCCAGGCAACTATGGACCAGTGAACCTGATATTGGTGGTGGGAAGTTTGTTGGAGGAAACCCTGATGGACAGGATTTACATGTATTTGGAAAGGCAAGGACTGATTAGGGATAGTCAATATGGCTATGTGCATGGGAAATCATGTCTCACAAACTTGATTGAGTCCTTTGAAGAAGTAACAAAGAGGATTGATGAGGGCAGAATAGTGGATGTGATCTACATGAACTTCAGTAACCTTGTTCAACAAGGTTTCCTATGGGAGACTGGTTAGCAAGGTTAGATCACATGGAACACAGGGAGACCTAGCTATTTGGATACAGAACTGGCTTGAAGGTAGGAGACAGAAGGTGGTGGTGGGCAGTGCTTTTCAGACTGGAGGCCTGTGACCAGTGGAGTGCCACACAAGGATTGGTGCTGGGTCCCTTTTCTCATCATGAATATAAACAATTTAGATGAGATCATAAGAGGTATAGTTAGTAAGTTTGCAGATGACACCAAAATTGGAGGTGTAGTGGATACCAAAGAAGGTTACCTCGGAGTACAATGGGATCTTGACCAGATGGGCCAATGGGCTGAGGAGTAGCAGCTGGAGTTTAATTTAGATAAATGCGAGGTGCTGCATTTTGGGAAAGCAACTCTTAGCAGGACTTATACACTTAATGGTAAGGTTCTGGGAAGTGTTGCTGAACAAACAGACCTTGGAATGCAGGTTCATAGCCCCTTGAAAGTGGAGTTGCAGGTAGATAGGATAGTGAAGAAGGCATTTGGTATGCATCCAAGGAGCAGGAAAATTGACATTTCGGGCCAAAGCTCTCGATTCTCCTGCTCCTTGGATGCTGCCTGACCTGCTATGCTTCTCCAGCAACACATTCTCGATTCTGACCTCCAGCATCTGCAGACCTCACTTTCTCCTAATAACTCACTACAGCACTGAGGCATGTGCCTGGGGTCTGGCTCCAATCTCCAGAGCGGGACTTGAAGTTGTTTCACTGAATACTTGTTCAGTTGGCTTTCTGAGCAAGCGTCGTTGGATCTGAAACACGGACTCTGATTTCACTCCACAAATGTTGCCAGACCTGCTGAGTTTATCCAGCAATTTCTGGTTTTTGTTTCTGATTTCCATCATCCGCAGTTGTTTGGTTTATTTACTTATTCTGCTCACCTGCTTAATCTCAAATGTCCTAATGGAAAATTTCACCTTCAAAGTGAATCACTTGGGTCGGGCCATATTTTCTTTGTTCAGTGTATTGAGCCATATAGTAGGTATGTATCTGACCAGTTCTTCCAGTTCAATATAACTATTGGCATTTACATTCTGCCAAGTAAATAGTCTGTTAGCATTTCTTACCTATTCATGAGACATTAACGTATCTTATGAAAGGCATACTTTAATAGAGAATCCTGCAATCTTGGCCGAGTGACAAAATATTTTTAGACCGAGCTACTTCCGTCAGAATTTTCTTTACCTTACTCATGTCTCAAGTAAATTGTCAGTCATAAATACTTTGTATACACTTCTAAAAACTCAATCTTTCAATAAAATCTAATGTTGCCTTAGTTTATCTTAAACAGTAGCCTCGCTCAGAGCCCAACAACTCCTTGACAACCAGCGTGCTGTAGTTTATTGAGGTTAACATTGTTGCACCAAAGCTCTAAGCAACTGGAGCCACTTGTTCCTTTTAGAAAAGTAAAACAAAGAAGACCTCAAAATCTGGCCCCATCATCCCCATATTTTCATACTATCAGAGCCACTTTACCTCCAAAATGGAATCTACTGCTTATGCCATTCAATTGGTCGCTACAGAGGTATATTGGTCAGGGTATTAGCACGTGAACAGGGGTGCGGAGCGTTCAGATCAAGTGGTAATTATTTGATGCTACACTGTCACTTTCAAACCCAAACTGAACCATTGAGAAAAGTGTTCCACAAAAGGGAGGAACAGCTCTGGTGGAGTTATTTAAAGGAACCATTACTTACTTTTCAGTTAGCAACTAATTAATTTCTATTGGTGCTTGTTGTGATGATAGAGGTGCTTTGTGGAGTCCACATTCCTGAAGAATACAGCTAGTGGTATGGTAGCTTCAATGATTCTGCATAAATCACCTGTTTTCAGGCAATAGTGCACAAGGACACATTCCCTTTGAATTCGGAATGACAGGGACAATGAGCAGGCCAGAGGTTATATCACAGCAACACAAGCTTCTGGAAGACGGAAGACAGAGGAGACAGACTCTCAACAGCAAGCCATAGCCACCCAATATGTTGAAGGAAACCCTCTGGCTGAACCTATATGAGGAAAAATGTGTCAGATAATTACACTTCACTGAAATCTACCATCTGCTGCAACCTCAATTGCGGCAACAGAACCGAGTGAGAATTTCATTCCCAGTGGAAGTGAAGGGGATTGTTGCTGTAAGTCTTTATGCTTCAGTCATTCCAGGCCGGAGCAGTCAATATTTGCCTACATCAGCACAGGAAGGTCACCGACATCCTGTATCCCAGTACAGTGTCGACATGGCATGCTCTCCTGCTGGAGAAGGGCAGGTGAAGTGTGCACACAGTTCCACAAGGTTTACACAACACAGAAGTTGACCATTGAACACACATATGTCATACTACAGCTGACACATAGCATCTCCGAGATGTATCTAATTAAAATGGATTCCAGGGTCTCAGCGTTCATGTGGAGTGTGACCAAATGCAAGGAATGATGCAGGTCAGTGGAAGCAGTCACAACACCCTTATCGACAACGATCCATTGTACCATCTGTGTTTGAACCATCACCATAAACAGAACAGTGCTCATGGATGACAATGGCTACCTCCTAATAACAAACTCCACATATAACCAATTAAAATGTCAGTGTATTGAGAGCCGTACTTCTACACAAAAAAAAATGAATCAGCAGATCATTGATGTAATAATACAATACTTTGGCTGCCTGGACTTCCCTACAGTTCTCAATAGAGAAAATATCAAGATTCATTGGAGTTGTACAGAGGGAAATTTCAGCCTCCTGAGGGAAGACCCCTTTCCCACTAGCTATACAATAAGAGGCTGAGGAGCAACAGAAAGAGGAGGAAAAGCAATAGAGGATGTAACCAACTCGGACCCTTTCTGGGCAGCTGTCTGTGCCATATCCAACTGCACTACCGGCAACCGCAACGCTAATTCTCCATTCATCAGCCATCCCTTCTCTCGGTTTTGACTATTACAGCCTCCAGTTAATATCTGTGTTAAACCAAAAGTAAAACAAAATTCCAGATCAATATTACACATCAAAAGTAAAGCAATCATGCCCATGTGTTCCTTTAACGTCAGTCACCTATGTGTCCTTCCCTGACCTAGTGCTATGGCACGGTGCATCCCAAGAGGCTGCAACACAGTTGGTGGAAACCTAGTGACGTTTAGTGAAGGATGATGGCCTTACATGATGACTTTGAGCAGCCTTGATCCTAGAAGGAATGATCCAGTCATGGTCAAGCAGCAGTTTGGGTTGGTTAGCTGTATAACTGCTGGATTTGCCAAGACAGGAGTCTGAATGCATTCACCTTTTGGAAGATAATGCCTTGCACTATCTCCTGTACTGGGGTAAGAGTATCCTCAGGACCAGTTAGCAAAGGACCACTTTTCTCCATAAGAAAAAGGGGAATGTGTCAATTGGCATGAGATGCAGCTAAGCACTAGGGATGTCGGTGTGTTCCATGAAGATGAAATGAAGCAATGAATGTTGAGTATGAGCCAAAACTGTTTGAGATGATGGATAGCTGCGTTATGGGGTGCGGTCTTTCTACTGTCATATTCTCCTATCATCTACTCCTGTGTCAACAATGATTCAAATGCCTGGTTTGAAAGGTTTTCTAGATTGTTATGCAGACAATCCAAAGTATTCAATTCTCAGGTGAGAACTCTGCTTCTTTTAAATGGTGCCTGCCAAATTCTGCTCAATTTGAAAATAAATTTTGCATTGCCTTTTCCAAAAATTTAGATTTCTAACTGTGAGTTTCTGCAGTGCATCTTATAAATGGGTGCACACTACTGCTGCTCAGCATGGGTGGTGGAGAGAGTGAATGATTATGAATGTGGTGCCTATCAAAGGGGCTGCATTTTGGAGCCAGACTCATCCAGGCAATTGGGGAGCATTCCATCAAGACTTGTGCCTTGTAGCTAGTGGACAGTCTTTGCGGAGTTTGGAGATAAGTTACTCACTATAATTTCACTGTCTTACAATAGTGGACATCATGTTCATTCAATACCGCTCACCCACTTCATTCTCCTAAAGTAGTAAGCTTTGCTGCTCTTCCTTTCCCACTCACTCACCTCACTACCAACATTCCCTCTAATTTGTGTAGGTGCACCCTTCATAATCCCTACGCTACTCCGTGACAATTAACCCAACCGCTAAAGTCCCCTCATACGCCCTCGCCAATGGAATGTTTATTTCCACTTGCCACCCTTACTCACTTCATCTACCTTGCCAACCCACTCAGCATGCACCAGGTCTTGGCATCTCTCAACAGTTCTTGAAAAGTTGGATAGTTTCAAGGGGTGTACTTATCTTTTACACACATTCCTCTCCACAATTAACAACCATAACTGGCACCTTGCATCCCCTGAGATGATCCCTGATCCTCCCACTTGAGCAATTACTATCCTTTCTCCTAAGGTATCCTAGGCCCATATCTATAGGGAACCACATCTCTCCAAAAGGGAAGGCCAGACCAACCTAAAGATATGTACTGCAAATAGATCGGTGTTTCTTGATCTAAACTCCACACTTCCTGTTCCATTCACCAGAGAGGATCGTAATAGAGGCAGGTCATTATTTAAATAGTCATATGCTTCCACAAAGCTTGTGTGCATGGACCACAGACAGCCCCCAATCCTGCCCCTGAGAAAATGAGAAATGCCAAATTCAGGGGCAGGCTTTAGGATTCCTGACACGTTGTGCCATATTCACATGGTGGAGAGGCTCTCAGTCACTGTAAGAACCTGCGTCTGAATGCTTTCAGTGTGGGTACAGACTTGGAACTGTTAGGGAGCAAAGAGTTTCAGATGTACAGACACACAGGTCATTAAAAACCAGATCGTGGACCCAAAACATTGTTTTTTTTAAAAGAATTCAGTAAAGTTATTATTTAAGGACTAGAATACACAAAGGGAGAGCTTTAATCAGACTCTGTTGCTTTGACGACTTCATCTCAAAAAGGATCTATTAATCTTACAGTGAGAACAGTACAGATTCACCAGAAAGAAAGCAAGTCAAAGTGTTGAATCAAGAGTATATCTTGCCTAAATTTGGCTTGTAATCTCAAGTTTGGAAGGTTAAGAGATGATCTAATTGAGTCTTTTAGTATGATCCAATCAAGTATATACAGAGACGCTGTTGCCTGAAGTGGAAGAATCCAGTATAGGGGTCTACAGTCTTAAAACTAAAGCTAAACCATTCAGGGTAGGCCAAGCATTACTTTTTTCACATTGAGGATAGCAGAACCAAAGAATTCTCTCTCCCAGAAAGCTGAATCAATTGATAGCTGTGAGACTGAGATTGATTTTTTTTTCATCAAGGCCAGATTCCAAAGTACTGGGGAGGCAAAGGGGCCCAGTGGCTAGCTTTGCTGCCTCACAGCACCAGGGATCCAGATTGAAGTCCGCCCTCGGGTGACTGTCTGCTGTGGAGTCTGCGCATTCACTCTGTGTCTATGTGGGTTTCCTCCAGGTGCTCTGGTATCTGCCACAGTCCATCAAAATTTACATTTAGGTGGATTGACTATGCTATTTAGCCCATGGTGCCCAAGGGATGTGTAGGTTAGGCAGGTTAGCCATGGTAAACATAGGATTATGGGAGAGGACGGTGGTGAGTCTGAGTGATTGATGTGGACTCAATACACCAAAGGTCCTGCTTCCACATTGCAGCAGTTCTATGATTTGACTAAAGGCATGTAAGAGGATTTGAGGTACAAATCAGCCATGATCTACTTGAAAACAATCTGAATAGGTTAAATAACGTCACAACTGAATTAGGGAGATCACACGCAAATAGTTTGTGGAATAATAAGGCTCAACTATGACGAATATGTATGAATCTAGTTGGAGCACAAAAGTCAATGCACCTGGCCAAATGACTGCAATTTGGAACCCAAACCCTATATACTGTCTCAAGGTTTGCATGAACAGAAAAAAAAATTAAAACTTTAACAAAAATATCAAAATGGATTATTAATGACAATTATCAACTTAAATTTTGCCCCTCTTACTACAAATACATAGTTATTCATAAAAAACATATAAAAATGACAGTTTGACACATATTATGGGCTGTATAAAAATATATAGATAAGAAAAACAAACACAGTTTTCTATCCCAAGACCTGACTATATGTGAGCTTTTTCACACTGTTATTGATTCTTATTGATGATGGCACAATGTTGTCTGCAAAACAATTGACAATTTATAATTTACCAATTGATCAATAGATCCTGGGGTTTTTTTTGTGTAGAATCCCTACAGTGTGGAAACAGGCCCTTCAGCCCAACAAATGCACACTGACCTTCCAAAGAGCAATCCATCCAGACGCATTGCCCTACCCAACATTTACCCCTGACTAATGTGCCTAACCTACACATCCCTGAACTATGGATAATTTAGCTTGACCTAACCTGCACATCTTTGGGTTGTGGGAGGGAACCGGAGCACCAGGAGGAAACCCACACAGACATGGGGCGAATGTGCAAACTCCACACAGACAGTCGCCAGAGACTGGGATTGAACCCGGGTCCTTGGTGCTGTGAGGCAGCAATGCTAACCACTGAGCCACCATGCTGCCCCCAAGGGGGAAAAGGGGTCATCCTTTTTCCATTATGTTTTGGAGCTCTTTCCTTCAGTGTCTCTGGATATAGCTTTTCCTGCTCTTTTGACACAGAGTGGGAAAGAGAGATGTTTTCTCTGTAGGCTTTTAGAGGTTTTCTCCTGGCAACCTCACACATCTGTGAAGATTGTCAATAGAAATAATGTCTCTGGGCAGAGTTCCTGTGAGCAGACAATAAGTAATACCATTTTGTCTGGACACAATGTCAACTCACTTTTGCAAGAAAGTAACATAGCACTTTGTTTAAAAGCAGTGTCCTTTTTTCTTCATTTTCAATTTACAGTAAAAAGTGAAAAGAAATGGCCTTTAAATAAGTCTCCATTTATTCAAATGTTTTGATGAAGTAAATGGAGAAAAGCTATTTGCATCACTTAGTGAATCAATAACAAATGGGCCCAAATTGAAGGACTTAATCGAATTAATGGAGGTGCAAGGAATAATCATTTTATGTGAGAGTCATTTTGACAAATAAGCCTTATCAGAAAATATAATGCAAACTCTACAATGTGGAAGCAGACAATTCACCCATCAAGCCCACATCGTTCCTCCAAACAACATCCTACCCAGAGCTATCCCTCTACCCTATCCTTGTAACCCTGCATTTCCCATGGCTAATTCACCTAACCAGCACAGCCCTGGTCACTACAGGCAATTTAGCATGGCCGATCCATCTAATCCACACATCTTTGGATTGTGCGAGAAAACCAGATCACCCAGAGGAAACCCATGCAGACACAGGGAGAATGTGTAAACTCCACACAGGTAGTCACCCAAGGGTGGGGTCAACCAAGGTCCCTGGTGCTGTGAGGTAGTGCTAGCCACTGAGCCACCATGCTGCCCTGAGATCTTACAACACACAAAAGTATCTCTTCTTTATACTTGCATTTTGTCTAAATTCTTTTTTATGCCTTTTACACAATTTGTGGTAATGAAGGTCACAACAGTGCAACATTCTTTACAGAGAAAGTGGACCTGGGAGAATGGAGTAAGCAACAAAATACCTCTTTAATCAATCAGACTGAAAATCCTTATTGAAGTACAGAGTTGAAAGTAGCTAAGATACCTAATTAAACAGCAAATAACATACAAAAAAAAGCTTTAAGACAAAATTCAAAAGACAATGCAGAAGAAAACATGATATTTTTAAAAATCTTCAATAATATTTAAAATTTGATGAAATGAATTCAAATGTAAATCTTCAACTTTTTGACTGCAGTTATGATTTATCACTCCATTAAAACTCACTTACACTTGACTGGACAAGGCCCAACATTATCTGGTAAATGCAAAGAGTTTCTAGTTTGTAAGTTGTTGTGTTGCCTTGTCGTACCAGACCATAGAGGCTGCTCTCTTATTACAGAGAGAAGCGAATGGTGGCGATTTAACCGCAAACTGGTAATGGGAATTAAACCCACGCTGTTGGCATCACACTGCTCTGCAAACTAACAATCCAGCCAACTGAGCTAATCCAATTCACAGTCTGTAAGTGATCCAGACTCCTGGTATTCCTTGTCTGTGATTGGTGATATAGTGCAGCATGTTTATCATTTAGTAGGGTTTGGTAGGGATAATAGAGTGAGAACTAGGTATAGATAGCAAAAAAGTAGTCAATATTTTAGAGATTTGTGACTCATAAGTTGAAATAAAATTCTGAGTAGAAAAGTATATACCCGCACTCTGTCTAACTAACCTTTAGCGTTTAACAGTGCAGCGCAACTCTCACGCTCAGCCACTCAAGAACAGTATGCAGTGATTGGCTCATTTTTACTTCAAATGCAAAATCTAGGCCAGTATGCGTTAAAACACATAACTGATTAAATGTTAACTTGGTTGTTCATTTTCATATCCTTTTAATATTTTGAGTGAGGGTTTGATACCAGGTTTGTTTGCATAAGAAATATTAGAAGAAATTTTTCTGAAGAAGGGTTACTGGACCCATTAACTCTGATGCAAAACCTGCTGAGCGTTTCCAGCAATTTCTGTTTCCATTTCTGACTTTCAGCATCTGCAGTTCTTTCAGTTTTTAATTAGAAAAACTTTGTTCTGGAGAAGGTGCACTTGGCTCGAAACATTAATGTTGCTTTCTTTCCACAGATGCTGCCAGGCCTGCTGAGTTTCTCCACGATTTCTGATTTTGTTTCATCACAAGAGATTTGTTGTGTTAAAATATCAAAACATATGATAATAAGATACAACATAAATACAAATTCTCTTTTTCCTTTACCCTCAATGTACCTTTCTTTCAAGTCAACTCTTCAGAATATTGTTGCATTTCCCACAGTGGCTGCTTTTCTATTGTCAATGAACTATGTTGCAGGGAGTGTCCTGACTGGTCTTTCCAGCTCCATAGCATTCCTTTCAATTTCACTAAAAAAATGTTTTCCAGCTGACCAACAAAATACAGTCAATCAGTGACAGGCTTTTTGTAAAAAATGCATTGTAAAGAAATTTGTTTTCATATATTTATATATTGTGGAACATAGTTGCCTTTCAAGATGTTAATTCAGGAAAAAATGCAAACATCTCTTTTAAATGATTACATCATTTGCAAGCATTGTCTTACCATTTCTATTTGATTGTCCAATTTTGGGAACTTTGTTTACTTTATCTTATGTTTCAAGTGTACCTCAATATAAATCCAAATTTGATTTTACTCCTTTATTCAAAATCAGACTATAGAATTAGTGTAGAATGGGTGGAAGCTTCTCTTCTGAACTGTCATCATTCAGTATCATTACCTTTAGGAAAGTGGTCATAACTTCTGGCTTTTAAATGAAGATACAAATCTTGAAGTTGATGTCTGTCATTCAGTGCGGCTCGAAAGGATTCCACAACTGCCATTTCAAGTTGGCAAATCGACAACATCAATTCATCCAGTTTCTGTTTTGATATCATTTTTAGAAACCCCATCAAAAATTAACTCCTGTTCAATCAGATGTAATTGAGTTTTTAATTACAATCTGAACAAATGCTGCTGAACAACTGATCTAGTGAAGAGAAAGCAATTTTGTTAAAGGAATAGTATTCATTATCTCCATTATGATTAATTACTATTTCATAAATCCAGTTTTTTAAAAGATAATTGGATTTTTTAAAAAGTTCATTCACAATATTTCAATTCTACCTTCACTTCATACATATGACCCATCCTCAATATCGCTCTGTTTTTAAAGTTTTTAAAAAGTGATTTGTTTTTTGTTATTTTTATTTCCTGCTTAGCTGTCTGTGAGAATTATGTTTGGACAGCTTGATGTAACAGCTCACCACTAACTGTCACAATTTAACTACATTGCAATCAATTGCACAATGATACAAGGAAAATTCTTGTCACAGAGATCACTGGATCTTTTAGCACAGCTTTCTTGTGGATCAATGCCAAGTGCTGTAGCTGAGCTACTGGCTGCAAAATCCCAGGAATTATATTCACTTGAATGGAGAATGAAGAGCTTACAACAGAATTCTTATATAAGTAATCAAGAAACCAAATAATAATCAGTTGTTGGCATGCAAATGTTGTTCTGGAAAGAAGTTTATTACTACAAGTTGCTTTCCTGTATTCCTGATGAAGGGCTTTTGCCCGAAACGTCGATTTTACTGCTCCTCGGACGCTGCCTGAACTGCTGTGCTTTCCCAGCACCACTCTAATCTAGACTTTAAAAAGATAAGCACAAGCCCAACCTACTCAACCTCTCCTCATAAGCCAATCCCTTAATAGCTGGTCTTAGCCTGGTCAACCTTTCCTGGACTTCTTCCAAAGTCTGTATATCTGTCCTCTCTTAGGGGGCCCACTATTCCAGCTGTAGTCTAATGAATGCCTTGTAAAAGTTTAGCAAAAGCTCCCAACTTTTATATTCCATTCCACCTGCCTTCTCTATCACTTACTGAACCTAGATGAGGACTTCAAAATCCCTTTGTTCCATAGACTTCTGCATCTTTCCCCATTCAAATAATGGCTTATGCCCGAAACGTCGAATCTCCTGTTCCTTGGATGCTGCCTGACCTGCTGTGCTTTTCCAGCAACACATTTTCAGCTCCATTCAAATAACATTCAACTCCTGTATTCTGTTGGATAAAATGCATAACTTCACATTTTACCACCCATTTATTGGTTTACAAAGCAGTGTGATGCCAACAGTATTGGTTCAATTCCTCACTGACTAAGATTACTGTAAAGGACTCTCCTTCACAATCTTTCTTCTCACCTGAAGTATGGTGACCCTCAGGTTAAAGCACCACCAGTAATCTCTCTCTAACGAAAGAGCAGCCCAATGGTCTGGTAAGACTATAGCAACTTGACTTGATATAGCCAGGTTGGAGTGTTAGTGGTGTCTTCTACAATGAAGTTTGATGCAAAGAGTTTATTCAACTCTCCAGTCATTTCCTGGTTCCACAGTATTATTTCCCCAGCATAATTTTCTAAGCAGGGAGAAAGTGAGGACTGCCGATGCTGGAGATCAGAGTCGAAAGTGTGATGGTGGAAAAGCACAGCAGATCAGGCAGCATCTGACAAACAGGGGAATTTTCATTTTACGCATAAGTCCTTCATCAGGAAAATAAAGGGCTTATGCCTGAAATGTTGATTCTCCTGCTCCTCAGACGCTGCCTGACCTGCTGTGCTTTTCCAGCACCACACTCTCATCTCATTTTCTAAGCAGCCTCTGTTTAAATTGGCTTCTCTCCCACTTTATATATTTAAAGAAGCTCTTTGATGCTATCATGTTATTACTTGCAAGTTTACCCTCAAAGTTTATTTTCTCCCTTATTTTTTAGTGGTGTTTTTCTTTAAAAAAAGCTTTCCAAATCCTCTGGCTCACAACTAATCTTTGCCACATTGTACCTCTGTTCTCTTTCAATTTTGTTGCTGTCCTTAATTTCCCTCGGTTAACCATGATTGGCTTATTCTTTTCCAACAATCCCTCTTTCTCACTGGGATAAATTGTTGTTGTGAACCATGAACCTTTTTTTTATAATGTCTGCTAATTCTCCTCAAGTGAAGTGAGCACTTTTTGCACGTTACGCAGGCTATGTGAACTTTAAAAGGTGATTGCTACTACAGTGTCTAAGGTGATATTTCCAGTCTGCAATACACTGCTTATGAGATGAATTCTTGTTGCTGTGTGTTGTGGTTAAGTGCTTGGGGCTATGTTTTGAAACCCACACGGTGAGTTCATGTCTAAGGTTCAGTTAGTGCTCCTGGGTGTCTTTCACCTGCAGAGTGTGGACATCTCTTTAATGCTGTCACCCTAACCTGACATGTAGAGCTCCTTCATCTGCAGATTGAAACACTGACCCCTCCCATTCTGGGTGTGGAGACAGATTTGTCATGTCCACTGTAATTTATTATTTACATCGCAACGAGAGGAAACAGTGGTCACACTAGCTGAGACTAGGTGATCCCACACGTTTTCATATTACCTTCTTAACTGGCTTTCTGCCAACCCCACTGACTTTGATTGTCCCAGCTTTTCCACCCAATTCTATTATTTAAATTGTTCATCACACCGTTTATCCCCTGACCCCCATCATACAAAACATAATTGTCCACTAACCCCCACCACTCTGCTGGTGCTGACTGTCAATGACCCTCTGTTTCCCTCATTATCTCTTCCATTCCAATAGTTTATTGTCTTTCCCCTCCTTAAATATTTGAGTTGTCTCCCCAATCCCTCCCAACCCCACAATCATTATATCCTTTGTCTGTCAACCAGATGTCTCTAATTCCAACAAATCACTTGCCCAGGTTCTCTCCTGCAACAGTGGCCTGATAACTCCTACGTCCCCACTCCTCTAATTTTAGTGAATTGACAGCCAGGATGGACTGTGGCTCATGGCTTTGACCAGTAACTAGATCCCCAGCTGAAGTGTGTATGGCTCCTCAACTTACTTCCTGCCAATCCCTGACCGTGGCCCGTTCCCCAATATGGACCTCCTGACCCTGACCAACTCCAGATTTCCCATGACACACTGTGCCAGAAGCCCTTTACCGAGCCTTTTCATAAGAGAAGACTACTTTGTTAGACTTTGAGACATAGTCATTTGTTGTGTGATTGTCACGTACAATTATGACACATGGTGTGGGTTTGAGATGGACATAGCAAGGTGCCATACAGCAATATGGCCATCCTCTCACTGGAAGAATGCTGAGAACTAACAGAAGGTGCCAGGCTTTGTGCCTGTACTAAAAGGCAAGTCAAAACACAAATTCTATGTGCCTGTAAGCTCTGATTGAGGGGGGGGGCTCAGAAAGGCAAGGCAATGTCAGGTCGCTGAGTATCTTGAAGCATGCACAAAGTAAGCATGCAAGCATTGAGAGAGCAAACGTGAATCTCTGAGCCGCATCCTGGTCCAATCCATGACAGAAGCGTCCTACCCTGCATGCAAAGCAGGCTGGCTGCATTATTTCAATGAAAGGGGCAAGTTTATTGTAAAGTGAAGGCATTGAAGTGCTGGATGGCACTGCAAATGGACTGGAGATGGATGTGGAGAGCCTGCTACTATTAGATGTAAGCATCCGTAGATAGGGGGGGTGCATGGAGCATGCTCTTTGATCTTGGTCACTGGTGTCAAAACCAGAGGTGAAAATGTGTTGCTGGTTAAAGCGCAGCATCCAAGGAGCAGGAAGTTCGATGTTTCGGGCATAAGCCCTTCATCAGGAATGAGGAAAGTGTGTCCATCTGCAGACCTCACTTTTTAGTCAAAACCAGAGGCCCAGCAAAGCAATCTGCAGCTGCCAGGGGACCGCTCTGGCTTTCATGTTGGAAATTGTCACTGTCTGATTTCTATCCAGTGAAAGAGTGTGAAACCGTACATCAATGAAGTAAGATAGATGAAGATGCTGACAAGTAGGAAAAATAACAGTATTGTATGCTGAAATTAAATCATTTAACCTGCAAACCAGACTGACCAAATAGTTTGAGAGGAAAAGTAAATCACCTTAACACACACTGTAATACCTGCCGATACTAGGAAGAATCATAACCTTGTGAAGGGCAAATGGCAGTTAACAGATCAACTAAACTCTTCTGTGACACAAAAGAGAAAGGGACCATGGTGGTCTTATAAAGCCCTAACGAGCATTCAGCCTGGAAATGAGATCATTGCCATGCACAGATGAGGTGCAAAATTGTTTCAAAACTCAAAAAGCAGCCATCATGTCAACTGTATGCTGTTCAGAAGCTGATTAGTAGGGCAAAGAGCCTTGTGGTTGGGAAATGCACACTGGGACAGGGTTGATTAACTTTATAATGTGTAGAACAATGACCAGTCTAGATTCACGCAGTAATATGAAACACTAATTACTACACTCAATTTGTAACCTAAGGAACACTTTTGATCACAAGATGTATAAATATGACTCCAGTTATAATTGGCAAAGCAATCTCTCAGAGTGTTGTTTCCCCATATACACACAATGAATACACTGGTTGTCTTGTATGAACCAGCAATCACCTCCACTTGCAATCACATTTCAGAATACAACAACTAACATGACAAATTCCTGACCTGGGGGCCGAGCAGATATAGCAAGATCAAGTTTGCTACCAATAGCATTAACAACAAGTTAATTAAACAGAATTTTATACAAGGGATGATAAGTGAGGATATCTCTGGCATACTACAGACTTGGATCTCATCCTACTTCTCCACTTCCTAGCAAATTCTATCAGGAATTTATAAATATATTGTCAGCCCAATGCTCAATATCTTCAATGACTCATACAGCCATGGTTATGTTTTGCCATCTCTGAGAGAGACTAATACTTCACTTATTCTGAAAAAAGGGAAGGTCCTGGCGGACTGTGCTTTGTACAGGCCAATTTCACTCTGAAATGTGGAATTTAAAATCCTCTTTAAGACTCTCGCGTTAAGGCTGGATACTGTGTTACTCACTATTGTTAAAGAGGATCAGACGGGCTTCATAAATGGGCCACAGATCCTAAAATAATGTTAGGAGGCTGCTTAATGTAATTCGAGTGTGTCAACAACAGTCAATGCAGGGATTGGTGATTTCTCCAGATGCAGAGAAGACATTTGACTGAGTTGAGTGGCTGTACCTTTTCTATATTCTGGAGTGGTTTGGTTTGGGCAAAGTCTTTATAAGATGGGCAAAGGTTCTCTACAGTGACCCTGTCGCTGCGGTCATCACCAATGGGTACGATCAAGCAATTTTAATATTTTTAGGGCAGCCAGCAGGCTGTCCCCTTTCGCCATTGCTTTTTAAACTGGTAACTGAACAGAGGCCATTCATAGGGATCCAGAAGTGGGGTCAAAGTTACATAAGATTTTGTTGTGTGTGGACAATGTCCTAATTTCTTTTGTCAAATCCAGCAGTTTCAGTGCCTCACCTGATACAATGCATCTGCGCACTTTGCAGCTTTTCGGGGTACAAAATGAATTTTGCAAAATCAGAGGCTATGTCTATGGGTGGTCTTGTGAAAGGACTTCAGGATGAATATTGATTCCCATTTAAGTGGTCACGGGGGGGGGGGGGGTTTGTATATTTGGGCATATTCATTACTCCAGTTCTGGATCAGCTGTTCAAAGCCAATTTTGTTCAATTATTTGATAAAAATCAAACAAGACCTACAAAGATGGGAGGCGCTTCAAGTCTAGTGGTTGGGTCAGATAGCACTTATTAAGATGAATATTCTCCCCCGTTTGCTATACCCTATCCGGATGCACTTCCTGATTTTCAATAAGCAAATATTCAGGAGATCGAATGGCTGGTTCAGCTCCTTTGTTTGGCATCATAAGCGGCCCCTCAATAAATTAGCTCAAATGCAAATACCTCACTGATTGGGGGGGAGTGGATCTCCCAGACATTATAAGCTACTACTTAACTTCACTTTTATCCCATGTGAGTGATATGGCTTGTGGGGATCCTCTTTCAATATGGTTAGATATCGAAGCCTCCCAGGCAAAGTGCCCCCAACTAGCTTGGTGTTTTTAAACAAAATGCGGACAGTTAAAGAATACTGCCCTAACCCAATAGTTATCAGTACTGATAAAGCATGGAGGGCAATTTGGCAGAGGAAAGACATTATTGACAAACATCGTTTCTGATACCTATGGTGGGTATGCAGGGTTTTCAACCGGGGATGATAGATGCAAGATTCAAATATTGGCAGCCAGGGTTGTGTCTTGCATGGGTGATTTATTGGAGGGAGACACAATGATGTCTTTTGATCAGTTAGTGCAGAAATACAAGCTATCTAGCAGGGACCTCTTTCAGTTTTTTCTCAAGTTAGGGATTTTATTCAAAAAAAAACTACACTTTTGACTGATCCCTATAGATCCAACATTGAGAGGAGGGTTCTCAGTGCTAAGAGTACTTTTTTTTAGCACTTAATATCATCAATTGGGGGTGCCCCCTCAGATGAGTTCAATCGACTGCAGGGTATGGGAGAGAGAGCTAGGTGTTGAAGTCTCCGCAGAGGCATGGGAAGGTATCCCATGACATCCATTTGCAATAGGACCCATGCTTTACAGTTAAAGATTCTTCACAGGGTCCACTTGGCTCTGGACTATTTGTCAAAATTTAAACTAGGGGCATCTTCAACATGTCCCAAATGCAAAGTCTGTACGGGCACACTTAGCCATTGTCTCTGGTCTAATGGTAGGTTTCAAATATACTGGAGTGCTGTGGCAGATGCAATGGAGAGGATTTCGGGTGTAAGGGTGGAGAAGGACTTGATTTTCCTTCTTCTGGGCCTGTCCAGTGTGTTCCCTACAGATGCTCAAAAGAAAAAGCTTTTCAATCTCCTCACTTTTTGTGCGAGAAAGAATATCTTGCTAGGTTGGGTATCTGAAAACCACCCGGGCCTGTCGGATTGGCAGAAGGTAGTTATGGAGCATATTCCTTTGGATTTTCTCACAATTATGGTACACCACAAAACTGAGAATTTTTATAAGACATGGCAGCCCTTTTTAGAATATCTGGACACAGATTTATCTGCCACACTAGCAAGGGCTTTTATATAGCCATAGCGATTGTGTTTTGCAAGGTCAATATCCAGGAAAAAGGAACTGTGAACATATGAGTGTCTTGTTTGGCTGTGTTGAGTTATTACTATTTATTAGTTTGTTGGTGATTAATATTTATAGTTTAATACTTAGTTGGGTTTTCTATTGTATATTTTTCTATATATATTTGTACATTTGTACATGAGGGTGTTTTTTTTACTTTTTTCTTGTCTTTTTTGTACTGTTTTGAATTGTATTTGTTGTAACATTAAAAAAATCTTTTTTTTCAATAAAAATATATTTTAAAAGAAAGGTACAAATCTCAAACTGAGATTCAAAGAATTCCTTACTCAGAGCTATACAGGCTAGGCTACAAAGTATTTAAAAAGAGGAGGCAGACAGATTTTTGAAACATAGAGAAGTTGCAAAGTATGAGGAACTGGCACAAAGAAGATGCGAAGCCTGGGAGAGATCATCATGATCTAATAGAATGGCAGGACAGTACGAGGAGCTTAATAGCCTAATCCTGTTTCTACTTGCTTTGTTCCAAGGAATTTCTGACCAATAACTTGAACAATACAAAACTGTAAACCCCAATGCTTGAAAAAGTAGGAAATAAAGCTAGCAGATTGCTGATGCTGGGGTTTTGTGACACAAGGCAACAATGGGATATGATTCAGACATTTTGAAAGGGACAAAAAGGAAAATTTGGATGGCATTTAGCTTGACCTTCCCTCCACCTCTACCAGGTTCAAACAACAATTAATATTCGAAATCCCTGTCCCAGGACCTGGTGGATGTAGTAAGCTCAGGCAAGTAAACATTAAAAGGCATTACTGAACACAGCTGTCTATAAAAGGGATGATCAAGGGATAGACTTCACAGGTCTTTAGTTTCCAAAATTCTGCTTTCACCTTTTCTTCAGCAAAGGCACGACATTCGCCATCTCCTGTCATCCAGCACCTCACCCATAGTTATAAATGATACACAAAATGTTCTGCAAGGGTCTCACAATTTCCTCCCTAACTTCTCACAACACAAGATCAGGTCCTGGAGATGTACCCACTGTTACATTTTCTAAGACCTCAGCACTTTCTATTCAGTAATGTGAACTGTTTTCAAACCATCAATATTTATTTCTGAGTTCTCTAGAGTCCATCTCTTTCTCCACGGTAAAAACTGACATGAACTATTCATTTCATATCTCACCCATCACCTGGGGTTAACACAAAGATGGCCGCTTTGACCTTTAAAGGAGTGCTGCTCTCTAGTTGTTCTCTTGCTCTTACCTTGCAGAGTCTCTTTGGGTTATCCTTAACCTTATTTGCCAATGCTACAGCATAGCCTTTTTCTGTCTTCCTCATCTCCCTCCTAAGAATGCCCCTACCCTCTTTATACTATTAAAGATGCATTTAAACACACACATTTCTTTATCGAATAGAAGATTCTTTTTTATTCTTGACTAGAACCTCAATATCCTTAGTTACCCATCGTTCTCTATTCCTACCAACTTTATCTTTCACTAACAGGAACATGAGCAATCTGAATGCTCTAACACATTTTTGAAAGCTTTCCATTTATCAGATGCCCTTTTACCTGCTTCAATCGTCAACTTTCAAAAGTTCTCGTTTCATTCGATTAAAGTTTGCCTTACTCTAATTTAATTTTTAATGAAAGACTTTATCATAGACACCCCATAGTGTGTAAGCAAGCCATTCAGCCCACTGAGTTCACACTGACCTCTGTGAGGACCATCCCACACTGACCTACCCTGCTGCCCTATCTCTGTAAACCTGTATTTCCCATGGCTAATGCACCCAGGCTGCACAGTCCTGAACATTATGGGCAATTTAGCGTGGCCAATCCTGCACTTCTTTGGACTGTGGGAGGAAACCAGAGCACCTTGCTGAAAACCATGAATACATGGGTAGACTGTGCAAATGCCACATAGACAGTTGCCCAATGGTGGAATTGAACTGATGAAGGGCTTGTGCCCGAAACGTCGAATTTCCTGTTCCTTGGATGCTGCCTGACCTGCTGCACTTTTCCAGCAACACATTTTCAGCTCTGATCTCCAGCATCTGCAGACCTCACTTTCTCCCCAGTGGTGGAATTGAACCCAGGTTTGTGGTATGGGGAGGCTGCAGTGCTAATCATTAGACACTGTGCCGCCCAAACTTTTCCATAACTATTTTTAAAATAAATAGAATTATAAATCACTAGACTCAAAGTGATCCCCTAATGTTTCTTCGAGTAAAAAATGAGGTCTGCAGATGCTGGAGATCACAGCTGCAAATGTGTTGCTGGTCAAAGCACAGCAGGTTAGGCAGCATCTCAGAAATAGAGAATTCGACATTTCGAGCATAAGCCCTTCGTCAGGAATAAGAGAGAGAGCCAAGCAGGCTAAGATAAAAGGTAGGGAGGAGGGACTAGGGGGAGGGGCGATGGAGGTGGGATAGGTGGAAGGAGGTCAAGGTGAGGGTGATAGGCCGGAGTGGGGTGGGGGCGGAGAGGTCAGGAAGAGGATTGCAGGTTAGGAGGGCGGTGCTGAGTTGAGGGAACCGACTGAGACAAGGTGGGGGGAGGGGAAATGAGGAAACTGGAGAAATCTGAATTCATACCTTGTGGTTGGAGGGTTCCCAGGCGGAAGATGAGGCGCTCCTCCTCCAGCCGTCGTGTAGTTGTGTTCTGCCGGTGGAGGAGTCCAAGGACCTGCATGTCCTCGGTGGAGTGGGAGGGAGAGTTAAAGTGTTGAGCCACGGGGTGATTGGGTTGGTTGGTTCGGGCGGCCCGGAGGTGTTCTCTGAAGCGTTCCGCAAGTAAGCGGCCTGTCTCACCAATATAGAGGAGGCCACATCGGGTGCAGCGGATGCAACAGATGATGTGTGTGGAGGTACAGGTGAACTTGTGGCGGATATGGAAGGATCCCTTGGGGCCTTGGAGGGAAGTGAGTGTGGAGGTGTGGGCGCAAGTTTTACATTTCCTGCGGTTGCAGGGGAAGGTGCCGGGGGTGGAGGTTGGGTTGGTGGGGGGTGTGGATCTGATGAGGGAGTCACGAAGGGAGTGGTCCTTGCGGAACGCTGATAGGGGAGGGGAGGGAAATATATCCTTGGTGGTGGGGTCCGTTTGGAGGTGGCGGAAATGGCGGCGGATGATACGTTGTATGCGGAGGTTGGTGGGGTGGTAGGTGAGAACCAGTGGGGTTCTGTCTTGGTGGCGGTTGGAGGAGCGGGGCTCAAGGGCGGAGGAGCGGGAAGTGGAGGAGATGCGGTGGAGGGCATCATCGATCACGTCTGGGGGGAATCTGCGGTCCTTGAAGAAGGAGGCCATCTGGGCTGTGCGGTGTTGGAATTGGTCCTCCTGGGAGCAGATGCGGCGGAGACGAAGGAATTGGGAATATGGGATGGCGTTTTGACAGGGGGCAGGGTGGGAGGAGGTGTAGTCCAGGTAGCTGTGGGAGTCAGTCGGTTTATAATAGATGTCTGTGTTGAGTCGGTCGCCCGAGATAGAAATGGAAAGGTCTAGGGTTTCTTCAGTCGCTTCCCCTGTATCATGGCCGAAGGTGGTCACGTTTTGCTCCTTCTCTACTCAGAATATTTGCATATTGAACATAAATACATACATATAATTATAAAATGACTCATTCAGTAACAAAGCACGATACTTATAAACACACCTGTACGGCATGTCAAAGAATTCCATCAGTTTAGTTAGAATTGTCTTTCATTGAATTGAAGTCTGCTTCAGAGTCTAAGTTATTTCAGAGATTAAAAGAACTGAATGTAATCCCTTTTACAACAACCTGGATTATATAAATTACTCGAGTTTTGACATCAATGATTTAATTTGAAGAAAACATTGGATCCAATGTTATAAAATAGGGTTGATCAGTGAAATATAAATTCACATTTTTAGTTACTGTTTGCCTTCCCTTTTTGAACACACCAGTCGGAATTCAGTGATTATATTTCATCAACTGAGTCACATTGTAACTGCATTGAAGTTGTTATTCAACAATATAAGAAAAAGATAGTGTCGAGTCACAAGAATCAAACTACATCTCAGAGTCATTTCATATCCAAATGGTTTCAGATTATAATCCTTAGGAATTCCTACATTTAGCTACAACCTTTTAGGATATAGACAAGGTGGATCAACACAGAATCCCTACAGTGGAAACAGGCCATTCGGCATAATGGGTCCACACTCACCCTCTGAATAGCCTCCCAGCCAGATCCATGCCCCCTGCCTGATTCTACATTTCCCATGGCTATACCCCTGAACACCATGGGGCAATTTAGCGTGGCTAATCCACCTAACTTGCACATCTTTCGACTATGGGTGGAAACCAGAGCATCCACTGGAAACACACACAGACACAGGGAGAACATGCAAACTCCACGCAACAGCCCGGGAATGGAATTGATCTCAGGTGCCTGGCACTGTGAGGCAGCAGAGCTAACCACTGAACCACCGGGCCAATATTTGAGATTCAAAATAAAATTTGGTTTTATTCCCCCTCAATTTGTGAGGTTTGCAGTTTCCCTTGGCAATTCAACATTTGGTATCATCCCAAAATGTGCATCTTTATGCATCAGAGAATCTTACAGGAGAAATATACTTTTGACTGAAATTAGTTGAACATATTTACATGATTTTATTATTGCACAGAGACAAAAGCAATTCAGCAATTCAACACTTGACTCACAAAATAGTTCAAACTGTCCTAGAACGTCATCAAAGTTGTAACTGAGACTCTGGCCATTGTAGTGTAGGTGCAGCATTGCCCCATGAATTTCCCACTGACCACCACAACATGGCAATCTCTGATTAAAAGGAAGTCCGTTCAGCACTCTAACCACAAACCACAGCTTTCTCTGTACACATTTCACATATTGTTTCACATCCACTACACAAAATGTAATCCTTCTTTACAGTAAATGAACCAAACAGAACTTCATCTTAAATTCACAAAATACAACAACCTCTGAAATAATACAAGAATAAAAAAGGACATTTTACAATTGGTGCATGTGCCAGCAATTTTTCTGTTTTGCCATGACAATTTTTCCCTTGTCTATTGCAGTATAGTAAGCAATTAGGGATAGTCTTTGGCAAGTCATATGCTGTTGTTTAATGTATCGTACACTTTAACATCACAATCTACGCATTGGCATAATTCAATTCTTTGCAAAGGAACAAACAAAGTAGCCGCTGGTCAACTTGGTGACAGAGTTTGGACGGGTTATATTGGCATGCTTTTGAAACTTCACCAAAACAGATTTTGTTATCTCAGTCCTAATCAGCTAACACTTTAAAATTAACGAGTGCTTCTCTAATGGCTTAAAACTTCATAATGCATGTTGCCATTGTTAAACTTGTATCATTGTACATAAATCATTTATTGCATTCAGAAAATTATAATCGATACATGTTTATTATTAAATATCTTTAGCAATGAGAATGCTTCATTGTGATCATGTTGTCATAGGATCCCATTGAATCAAATGACAAACCCAGAGTACAATAACCTTTCATCAAATCAAAGCTAAGAATCTCAGCCAGTCAGATCCAAAATATCAATTCTCATTATCATTTAAATTCAAATCTAGAATCTGAAACAGATCAGGTCCACAAATGTGCCAATTCTGAAAGGCCCATTACCTTCCATTCAAAAGGAATCTTGAGGTGCATAGATAACAAAACGGTTTTCACCCATCCATGGTCTACACAACATGTAATTCGGGAGAAGATTCTGAAAAAGAGTCGTACTGGACTCGAAACTTTCTCTCTGGTTTTGACCCCACAGAGACCTCCAGACCTGGTGGGTTTCTCCAGCACTCTGTGCATGTAACAGAACTGGGGAGATCATCCTTTCATTTGGAGCACAAATCGAATGATTAATCAGACGAAGTGATGTTCTGTGACAGGAATATTAGTTGTTTCTGATATTTCCTGCAAAATTAGCTTCTGGTGTGTTCTTACCATAAATCGGCCAAGCAGTCCAGACACTGCTCATTTAGATTTATCATAAATGAGAACCGTTTGTACTTCAGCTGTAAGTTCCTTGTGTTTTATAGATATATTCACAGTGCACTCAGAGTAAGTTGGACGGCATGGTGGTTCAATGATTAGCACTGCTGCCTCACAGCACCCGGGTTCAAATCCCACCTCAGGCAACTGTCTGTGTGGTGTTTGACATTCTCTTCATGTCTGTGCGGGTTCCCTCTGGGTGTTCCAGTTTCCTCCCACAGTCCAAAGATGTGCAGGTCAGGTGAATTGGCCATGCTAAATTGCCCATCGTGTTAGGTGGATTAGTCAGGGGTAAATGTAGGGGAATCGGTCTGGGTGGGTTGTTCTTCAGAGGGTCAGCGTGGACTTGTTGAGCCGAAGGGCATGTTTCCACACTGCAGGTAATTTGATCTAGAAATGATGAGGCTCTTTTGCGTTTGAAACAGGCAAAAATTGAGTTTTTAAAAGGCAGAAAAAGGTTGCTTCATTGGCAATGTGTGTCTTTTATAGGCCTTTTGTCTACATCGGTCTTTCCCGGTTTCCTTTAATGTATACCACTGGCAAATTCTCACCTCCCACCCACACACCATATCTTTCCACAGTTGAAGTTCTAATATTACATTTCATATTCAGATCCAGCTATCACCATCCCCAATGATCAATGGGATCTCTTCAAGGTGTTGAAATTATAGCACCCTCTTTAATTGCACCTTATGCCAATACGCTTGCAAGGTTCCAGGAAAAGACTGATGAAATGAATAAATAGGTTCTAGCTGAGAGGCAAGCATTACTCCTCACTCACGTGTTCAGCACCCTGCCAACAATCTTGCTGATTCCTGTATCTACCAGAACTGCTTTGTTAAAGAATGCAGTATAATCACCTTGAACTAAAAAGTATGTGCCAATCTCTATTCAAAATTACAAACAAAAGGTGTGTGGAATGGAATAATATTCAATGTTCCTAATTCTCCAAACCACTGACGCATGCAGATCTTATTCCACTTGTATAAAACAAATATATCCAACTTATGAATTCAGCTTACAAAACACAGCACTCACGTTTACTTCAAACTGCGATCATTCTAAGTTCTAGGTCAGGCACTTGCAAGACAAGATGCAATAAATAAAAAACTACCCGAAATTGATCATAGTGTCATAATTGATCATTGAGAAGCAACTGAAGTAAATGATCTTTTTTTGGATTACAGTTTTGACATGCAACACTTGTCCCCTTACAGAAGGGGAGGAATACTGGCAATGGAAGAAACCCAGCCAAGGGTCACTCAATTGATTTTGGGTATGGAAGGACTTTCTTATGAGGAGAAGTTGAATAGGTTGGTCTTGTGCTCATTGGACTTTAAGAGAGTGAGGGGACACCTTAAAAAACAGAAGATTCTTAGGGAGCTTGCCAGGGTAGCTGCAGAAGGTGGTCTCTCCTTGTAGTGTCTACAGCACGGAAAGAGACCCTTCGATCCAACTAGTCCATGCCAACTATAATCCCAAACTAAAGTACTTTTACCTGCCTACACTTGGCTAATATCCCTGTAAAAGGTTTCTTATTCATGTATTTATCTAAGTGTCTTTTAAACATTGTAACTGTACCTGTGGAAGGTCATTCCACATGTTGTGGTAGAGTCTAGAACCAAAGGACATAATCTCAAAGATAGAAGTCACCTATTTAAGGAGGTATTTCTTCTCTCAAAGAGTAGTGAATCTGTGGAAATCATTAAGAATATAAAAGGCTGAGGATGGACAGATTTTTCATCAGGTTTCAAAGGTTACAGGGAGAAATGGCAGGCAAGTGAAGATGATAATTATCAGGTCAGCCATGACCTCATTGAATGACAGAGCAGGCTCAATGGGCCTCATGGCTTGGTTCTGCTCCTGTGTCTTGTAGACTCATGAGTGTAGCATCTGGTGAAGCATGGAGAAACTGTGTGCCTTAATGAGCCTACCAGAGCAGAATAACAGGTGTGGATTTTGGGAAATGATCAACAGTTGCACAGAGAGCATGTACTGTGGATTAGTGGGAAATCATCACTGATCCCTACGATTGTGATGCAGTCTACGACTCATTGGTATTACCCAGAACTGTTATTCTCAATTGCTGTGAGGCGGATTCTTCGCAATCACCTGCAATAGACATTGCTGGTGTCAGCCAGACTTTGAGTTGATTACTGTCCTTTCATTTCACACAGCAACCGAAAAAGGACAAGTCACCATGAAGGAGTTCGATTGTGAAGGACATGAAAAACTAGAGCTACTCATGCAACTGTGCACAAATTAACTTTAACTGATTCATTTCCAGGCTGCTGTCTGGCTCTTTAGTAGGTTATAAATGCAACCTTGACTTTATAATCACAACTGACGTGTGTATGTAATTTCAGCTCAGTGTAGACATACAGAAGTAGATGGACATATCAAGACAGTTGTAATCAGATGCATTGGAGTTTCTATGGATTGTGCCCTTTAAGTGAGAGGTCACCAAAAATAGAATATTTTCATCAGGCTCTGCAGTGTCTTAAAGGATCACTTGGAGAGATAACACATGAATGTGCAAATTAGGAGCAGGGGTAGGCCATTCATTCAGGTCCTTGATGTCAACAGCATGGGTTCAATTTCCATCACCAGTTTGAGCTAAACAGGAAGGACTGTCCTTCTCAACCTCTTCCCTCACCTGGGGGCTGGTGGCCTTCAGGTTATGTCACCTGAATTACTCTCTTTGGTAAGACTATGGCAACACAACAACAATGGAGCCAGCTCTATCATTTAGTAAGATCACAGTCAAAAATCAAAAGGACACCAGATTATAGGCCTAAAGGTTTATTTGAATACATGGTAAGATCATGGCTAATCTGATTGTGACCAAAGCTATCCATTTCAATCTACCCTGGTAACCTTTAACTCCTTTATCAGTCAAGAGGCTATGAACCTCTGCCTTAAAGATATTCAATTGACCTTGTCTGCACTGTTGCCTGGGCACAAAAGTTCCAAAGGGTCAAGACCCTCTGAGAGAAATGTAGTCTCCTCATAAATGGGCAACTCCTTATTTTTAAACTACATTCTCTAAGTCTAGCCTCTCTCCCATTGGAAATATCTTTTGAAGTCCCAAAAGGACATCAGGAATTTAGTTTCAAATAATCACAATTGTCATTTATCGTCAGGCAGGTTCCTAATGCAGGATTGATCACCATCAGTATATCACCTGTTACTTAAACTATGCTAAAGAACGAATTTCAATCACTCTTTCAGCAGCTGGTTTTTAAAAGATTTCATCTTCAAAGCAGTATTTCTGCCCAAGAACACACTAAGTGAATTTGATCACATTTAATTGGGGGAGATTTCAAATGTCTCATGGTCCCCACAGTAGGCAGGTTGCCCAAAAGCCCCTCAATATCCTCTGCACAAACTAAGCAACTAGTCGATCTGTGTGTGGAGTTAGGGTTGGTGGACATCTGGAGGCGTCTCCACCCTACAGGCAGAGGTCTTACGTTTTTTTCCAATCCATACTGATGTCACACCAGGATTGACTTTTTTTTTCCAAACCCTGTGGCAACCCTGGACTTGGTGGCATCTTGTACGATTAGTAATATTACCATCTCCGATCACGCTCCCGGGTACTTGTTGGTTAAGATTAAGGTTGTTACAGTGGGTTCGAGGTACTGGCGAATGGATCCCTCTATCCTAAAGGATAATACATTTGTGGAGTATTTCTCTAGAGAATTTCGGACATTGCTAAACATTAACTCAGGCTTTGTTGGCAATCCATCTATCCTGTGGGAAACTGCCAAAGCCTATGCCGGGGGTTACTTATTTCGTACTCTGTCAGGAGGAAGTGGCAGAAGGGTGAGCAGCAATGTCGCCTTGAAGCACGGTTGAAGGCAGCCAGGAAGGCTTACTTTGACAGGCCCTTATTGGTCAAGCTACAGAGGATTATGGCGCTGCGATTGCTTTGAATTCTGTCCTCACATAGACGGCAAAGAAGGAATTTACCTTTGCAAAGCAAAGGTTATATGAGCATGGTGACAGGCCAGGCAAATACTTAGCATATCTCGCCAGGAAAAGGAGCGCCCCTCAAGCCATTACAGCAATTAGGAAAGGGTCTGGGAACTTAACATGTGACTCCAAAAAGATTAATGTGATATTGTAAAGATTTTACTCTAAATTATACTAAGGTGAGGGCTGTGAGGAGGGGCGGGCCAAAGTGGAATTTTTTTTTAAGGATCTGAAGCTCCTGGGTGTGACCCCCGAACAAGAGTCCTTTCTCAATGTCCCCATATCAGAGCAAAAGATGCAGGAAGCTGTGAGGCAGCTTCACAGTGGAAAGGCACACATCCCTGATGGACCGCACAGCAAATTCTATAAGAAATATATGAACATATTGTCAGGCCCAATGCTTAATATGTTCAATGACTCATACAGCCATGATTGTTTCATGCCATCTCTGAGAGAGACCAATATTTTACTTATTCTGAACAAAGGGAAGGTCCTGGAGGACTGCGCTTTGTACAGGGCCATTTCACTCTTAAATGTGGACTTTAAAATCCTCTCTAAGACTCTTGTGTTAAGGCTGGAGACTGTGTTACCCACTATTGTTAAAGAGGATTAGACAGGCTTCATAAAGTGTCACAGATCCTCCAATAATGTTAGGAGCTGCATAAATGTAATTCAAGCCCTGTCAATGCAGGGATTGGTGATTTGTATAGATACAGAAAAGGCATTGGACCGAGTTGAGTAGCTGTACCTTTTCTATATTCTGGAGCGGTTTGGTTTGGGCGAAGTCTTTATAAGATGGTAAAGGTTCTCTACAGTGACCCTCTTGTTACGGTCATCACCAATGGGTACGATCAAGCAATTTTAATATTTTTAGGACAGCCATTAGGCTGTCCCCTTTCACCACTGCTTTTTACATTGGTGAATGAACCATTGGCAGAAGCCATTGGTGGGGATCCCTATATACCAGCTCCAGAAGTGGGGTCAAAATTATGGATGCTCCTCCTGACTTTCAATTAGCAAATATTCAGGAGACTGAATGGCTGGTTCAGCTCCTTTATTTGGAACCTAAGTGGCCCCTCATTAAATTAGCTCAACTGCAACTGCCTCACAGATTGGGAGATCCGCATACCCCAGACATTAAAAGCTACCAATTAAGTTTGCTTTTATCCTATGTGAGTGATTGGGCCTGTGGGGACCCACTTTCAATATGGTTAGATATCGAAGCCTCCCAGGCAAAGTGTCCCTGACTAGCTTGGTGTTTTTGGACAAAATGAGGATAGTCAAGGAATATTGCCATCACCCAATAGTTATCAATACTGTTACAGCATGGCGGGCAATTTGGTAGAGGGAAGACAATATTGGCAAAACATTTCCTTTTACACCTTTAGTGGGTATGCCGGGATTTCAACTGGGGATGATAGATTCAGGATTCAAACGTTGGGCAGCTAGGGGTGTGTCTTGCATGGGCAATTTATTTGAGTGACACAATGATGTTGTTCAATCAGTTAGCGTGGAAATACTAGCTATCTAACAGGGATCTCTTTCATTTTTTTCCCCAAGTTGGGGATTTTATTTAGAAAAAGACTACACTTTTGACTGATCCCTACAAATCCGACATAGAGAGGAGGGTTCTCATTGCTAATAGTATATTTTTTTAGCACTTTATATCATCAATTGGGGTGCCCCTCAGATGAGTTCAATCGACTGCAGGGTATGGGAGAGAGAGCTAGGTGTTGAAGTCTCCTCAGAGGCATGGGAATGTATTTGGGGAAAAGGCAAGAAAGATATCCATTTACAATAGGACCCATGCTTTGCAGTTAAAAGATTTTCCACGGGGTCCACTTGCTCTGGACTATTTGTCAAAATTTAAACCGGGGCATCTTCAACATGTCCCAAGTACAAAGTCTATACGGGCACACTTAGCCATTGTCTCTGGTCTTATGGTAGGTTTCAAACATGCTGGAGTGCTGTAGCAGGTGCAATGGAGTGGGGTTTGGGTGTAAGGGTGGAGAAGGACCCAAATTCTCTTCTTCTGGGCCTGCCCAGATGCGCATAAGAAAAAACTTTTCAATATCTTCAATTTTTTGCAGCAAAGAATATCTTGCTAGGTTGGGTATCTGAAAACCACACGAGCCTGTTGGATTGGCAGAAGGTAGTTATGGAGCATATTCCTTTGGATTTTCTCACAATTATGGTACACCACAAAACTGAGAATTTTTAAAAGACATGAAAGCCCTTTTTAGAATATCTGGACACAGATTTACCTGTCACACCAGCAAGAGCTTTTATATAGCCATAGCGATTGTGTCTTGCGAGTTCAATATCCAGGAAAGAGGAACAGTGAACATATGAGTGTCTTGTTTGGCTGAGTTGAGTTATGACTATGTTAGTTTGTTGTTGTTATTATTTATTTAGTTTAATAGTTCGTTGAGTTTTTTATTCTATATTTTTCTATATATATTTATGTATTTGTACATGAGGGTGGGTTAGATTAACCTCACCCATAGTTATAAATGATACACAAAATGTTCTGCAAGGGTCTCACAATTTCCTCCCTAGCTTCTCACAACATCCTCACAACACAAGATCAGGTCCTGGAGATGTACCCACTGTTACATTTTCTAAGACCTCAGCATTTTCTATTCAGTAATGTGAACTGTTTTCAAACCATCAATATTTATTTCTGAGTTCTCTAGAGTCCATCTCTTTCTCCACGGTAAAAACTGACGTGAACTATTCATTTCATATCTCCCCCATCACCTGCGGTTAACACAAAGATGGCCCCTTTGACCTTCAAAGGAGTGCTGCTCTCTAGTTGTTCTCTTGCTCTTACCTTGCAGAGTCTCTTTGGGTTATCCTTAACCTTATTTGCCAATGCTACAGCATAGCCTTTCTCTGTCTTCCTCATCTCCCTCCTAAGAATGCCCCTACACTCTTTATACTATTACAGATGCATTTAAACACACACATTTCTTTATCGAATATAGGACTTTTTTTTATTCTTAATAAAACCTCAATATCTTTAGTTACCTATCATTCTCTAATCCTACCAAATTTATCTTTCACTAACAGGAAAATGAGCAACCTGAATTCTCGAACACATTTTTGAAAGCTTTCCATTTATCAGATGCCCTTTGACCCGCTTCAATCGTCAACTTTCAAAAGTTCTTGTTTCATACGATTAAAATTTACCTTACACCAATTAAAAGATTTAATTTTTAATGAAAGACTTTATCATAGACACCCCATAGTGTGTAAGCAGGCCATTCAGCCCACTGAGTTCACACTGACCTCTGTGAGGACCATCCCACACTGACCTACCCTGCTGCTCTATCCCTGTAACCCTGTATTTCCCACGGCTAATGCACCCAGGCTGCACAGCCCTGAACATTATGGGCAATTTAGCATGGCCAATCCTGCACTTCTTTGGACTGTGGGAGGAAACCAGAGCACCTTGCTGAAAACCATGAATACATGGGTGGACTGTGCAAATGCCACATACACAGTTGCCCAATGGTGGAATTGAACTGAAAATGTGTTGCTGGAAAAGCGCAGCAGGTCAGGCAGCATCCAAGGAACAGGAAATTCGACGTTTCGGGCACAAGCCCTCCTGATGGAGAGCTTGTGCCTGAAACGTCGAATTTCCTGTTCCTTGGATGCTACCTGACCTGCTGCGCTTTTCCAGCAACACATTTTCAGCTCTGGTCTCCAGCATCTGCAGACCTCACTTTCTCCCCAATGGTGGAATTGAACCCAGGTTTGTGGTATGGGGAGGCTGCAGTGCTAATCATTAGACACTGTGCCGCCCAAGGTTTTCCATAACTATTTTTAAAATAAATAGAATTATAAATCACTAGACTCAAAGTGTTCCCCTAATGTTTCTTCAGTCGCTTGCCCTATATCATGGCCAAAGGTGGTCAGGTTTTGCTCCTTCTCTACTCAGAACATTTGCATATTGAACATAAATACATACAAATAATTATAAAATGACTCATTCAGTAACAAAGCACGATACTTATGAACACACCTGCACGGCATGTCAAAGAATTCCATCAGTTTAGTTAGAATTGTCTTTCATTGAATTGAAGTCTGCTTCAGAGTCTAAGTTATTTCAGAGATTAAAAGAACTGAATGTAATCCCTTTTACAACAACCTGGATTATATAAATTACTCGAGTTTTGACATCAATGATTTAATTTGAAGAAAACATTGGATCCAATGTTATAAAATAGGGTTGATCAGTAAAATATAAATTCATGTTTTTAGTTATTGTTTGCCTTCCCTTTTTGAACACACCAGTCGGAATTCAGTGATTATATTTCATCAACTGAGTCACATTGTAACTGCATTGAAGTTGTTATTCAACAATATAAGAAAAAGATAGTGTCGAGTCACAAGAATCAAACTGGATCTCAGAGTTTTTCATATTCAAATGGTTTCAGATTATACTCCTTAGGAATTCCTACATTTAGCTACAACCTTTTAGGATATAGACAAGGTGGATCAACACAGAATCCCTACAGTGGAAACAGGCCATTCGGCATAATGGGTCCACACTGACCCTCCGAATAGCCTCCCAGCCAGATCCATGCCCCCTGCCTGATTCTACATTTCCCATGGCTATACCCCTGAACACCATGGGGCAATTTAGCGTGGCTAATCCACCTAACTTGCACATCTTTCGACTATGGGTGGAAACCAGAGCATCCACTGGAAACACACAGACACAGGGAGAACATGCAAACTCCACGCAACAGCCCGGGAATGGAATTGATCTCAGGTGCCTGGCACTGTGAGGCAGCAGAGCTAACCACTGAACCATCGGGCCAATATTTGAGATTCAAAATAAAATTTGGATTTATTCCCCCTCAATTTGTGAAGTTTGCAGTTTCCCTTGGCAATTCAACATTTGGTGTCATCCCAAAATGTGCATCTTTATGGAGAATCTTATAGGAGAAATACACTTTTGACTGAAATTAGTTGAACATATTTACATGATTTTATTATTGCACAGAGGCAAAAGCAATTCAGCAATTCAACACTTGACTCACAAAATAGTTCAAACTGTCCTAGAACGTCATCAAAGTTGTAACTGAGACTCTGGCCATTGTAGTGTAGGTGCAGCATTGCCCCATGAATTTCCCGCTGACCACCACAACATGGCAATCTCTGATTAAAAGGAAGTCCGTTCAGCACCCTAACCACAAACCACAGCTTTCTCTGTACACGTTTCACATATTGTTTCACATCCACTACACAAAATATAATCCTTCTTTACAGTAAATGAACCAAACAGAACTTCATCTTAAATTCACAAAATACAACAACCTCTGAAATAATACAAGAATAAAAAAAGGACATTTTACAATTGGTGCATGTGCCAGCAATTTTTCTGTTTTGCCATGACAAATTTTCCCTTGTCTATTGCAGTATAGTAAGCAATTAGGGATACTCCTTCGCAAGTCGTATGCTGTTGTTTTATATATTGTGTGATCTTAAGAGTTTAACATCACAATCTACGCATTGGCATAATTCAATTCTTTGCAAAAGAACAAACATAGTAGCCGCTGGTCAACTTGGTGACAGAGTTTGGACGGGTTATATTGGCATGCTTTTGAAACTTCACCAAAACAGATTTTGTTATCTCAGTCCGATTTAGGTGGCACCTTAAAATTAACTAGTGCTTCTCTAATGGCTTAAAACTTCATAATGCATGTTGCCATTGTTAAACTTGTATCATTGTACATAAATCATTTATTGCATTCAGAAAATTATGATCGATACATGTTTATTACTGAACATCTTTAGCTATGAGAATGCTTCATTGTGATCAGGTTGTCATAGGATCCCATTGAATCAAATGACAAACCCAGAGTACAATAACCTTTCATCAAATCAAAGCTCAGAATTCAGCCAGTCAGATCCAAAATATCAATTCTCATTATCATTTAAATTCAAATCCTAGAATCTGAAACAGATCAGGTCCATAATTGTGCCAATTCTGAAAGGCCCATTACCTTCCATTCAAAAGGAATCTTAAGGTGCATAGATAACAGAACGGTTTTCACCCATCCATGGTCTACACTACATGGAACTCGGGAGAAGATTCTGAAGAAGAGTCGTACTAGACTCGAAACATTCTCTCTTGTTTTGGCCCCACAGAGACCTCCAGACCTGGTGGGTTTCTCCAGCACTCTGTGCATGTAACAGAACTGGGGAGATCATCCTTTCATTTGGAGCACAAATCGAATGATTAATCAGACGAAGTGATGTTCAGTGACAGGAATATTAGTTGTTTCTGATATTTCCTGCAAAATTAGCTTCTGGTGTGTTCTTGCCACAAATCAGCCAAGCAGTCCAGACACTGCTCATTTAGATTTATCAGAAATGAGAACCAGAGTAGGTTGGACGGCATAGTGGCTCAATGGTTAGCACTGCTGCCTCACAGCACCTGGGTTCAAATCCCATCTCAGGCAACTGTCTGTGTGGTGTTTGCACGTTCTCCTCGTGTCTGTGCGGGTTCCCTCTGGGTGTTCCAGTTTCCTCCCACAGTCCAAAGATGTGCAGGTCAGGTGAATTGGCCATGCTAAATTGCCCATCGTGTTAGGTGGATTAGTCAGGGGTAAATGTAGGGGAATCGGTCTGGGTGGGTTGTTCTTCAGAGGGTCAGTGTGGACTTGTTGGGCCGAACGGCCTGTTTCCAGACTGTAGGTAATTTAATCCAGAAATGATGAGGCTCTTTTGCAGACGAAATGGGCAAAAATTGAGTATTTAATAGGTAGAAAAAGGTTGTTGCTTCATTGGTAATGTGTGTCTTTTATAGGCCTTTTGTCTACATAGGTCCTTTAATGTATACCACTGGCAAATTCTCACCTCCCACCCACACACCATATCTTTCCACAATTGAAGTTCTGATATTACCTTTCATATTCAGATCCAGCTATCACCATCCCCAATGATCAATGGGATCTCTTCAAGGTGTTGAAATTATAGCACCCTCTTTAATTGCACCTTATGCCAATACGCTTGCAAGGTTCCAGGAAAAGACTGATGAAATGAATAAATAGATTCGAGCTGAGAGGCAAGCATTATCCTCACTCACGTGTTCAGCACCCTGCCAACAAACTTGCTGATGCCCGGTTCTACCAGAACTGCTTTGTTAAAGAATGCAGTATAATCACCTTGAACTCAAAAGATTACACTATTACATTGAGTATGTGCCAATCTCTATTCAAAATTACGCACAAAAGGTGTGTGGAATGGAATAATACTCCATGTTCCTAATTCTCCAAAACACTGACGCATGCAGTTCTTATTCCACTTGTATAAAACAAATACATCCAACTTATGAATTCAGCTTACAAAACACAGCACTCACGTTTACTTCAAACTGCGATCGTTGTAAGTTCTAGGTCAGGCACGTGCAAGACAAGATGCAATCAATGAAAAACTACCCAAAATTGATCATAGTATCATAATTGATCATTGGGAAGCAACTGAAGAAAATGATCTTTTTTGGATTACACTTTTGGCATGCAAAACTTGTCCCCTTACAGAAGGGGAGGAATATTGACAATGGAAGAAACCCAGCCAAGGGTCACTCAATTGATTTTGGGTATGGAAGGACTTTCTTTTGAGGAGAAGTTGAATAGGTTGGTCTTGTGCTCATTGGACTTTAAAAGAGTGAGGGGACACCTTATAAAAAACAGAAGATTCTTAGGCAGTTTGCCAGGGTAGCTGCAGACAGGTGGTCTCTCTTTGTAGTGTCTACAGCACGGAAAGACACCCTTCGATCCAACGAGTCCATGCTGACTATAATCCCAAACTAAAGTACCTTTACCTGCCTACACTTGGCTAATATTCCTGTAAAAGGTTTCTTATTCATGTACTTACCTAAGTGTCTTTTAAACATTGTAACTGTACCTGTGGAAGGTCATTCCACACGTTGTGGTAGAGTCTAGAACCAAAGGACATAATCTCAAAGGTAGAAGTCACCCATTGAAGGAGGTATTTCTTCTCTCAGAGAGTAGTGAATCTGTAGAATTCATTAAGAACATTAAAGGCTGAGGATGGACAGATTTTTCATCAGGTTTTCGAAGGTTACAAGGAGAAATGGCAGGCAAGTGAAGTTGAGAATTATCAGGTCAGCCATGACCTCATTGAATGACAGAGCAGGCTCAATGGACCTCATGTCTTGTAGCCTCATGAGTGTAGCACCTGGTGATGCATGGAGAAACTGTGTGCCTTAATGAGCCTACCAGAGCAGAATAACAGACGTGGATTTTGGGAAATGATCAACACTTGCACAGAAAGCATGTACTGTGGATCAGTGGGGACTTATCACTGATTCCTACGATGGTGATGCAGTCTACGACTCATTGGTATTACCCAGGCTGCTGTCTGGCTCTTTAGTAGGTTATAAATGCAACCTTGACTTTATAATCACAACTGACGTGTGTATGTAATTTCAGCTCAGTGTAGACATACAGAAGCAGATGGACATATCAAGACAGTTGTAATCAGATGCATTGGAGTTTCTATGGATTGTGCCCTTTAAGTGAGAGGTCACCAAAAATAGAACTATTTTCATCAGGCTCTGCAGTGTCTTAAAGGATCACTTGGAGAGATAACACATGAATGTGCAAATTAGGAGCAGGGGTAGGCCATTCATTCAGGTCCTTGATGTCAACAGCATGGGTTCAATTCCCATCACCGGTTTGAGCTAAACAGGAAGGACTGTCCTTCTCAACCTCTTCCCTCACCTGGGGGCTGGTGGCCTTCAGATTATGTCACCTGAATTACTCTCTTTGGTAAGACTATGGCAACACAACAACAATGGAGCCAGCTCTATCATTTAGTAAGATCACAGTCAAAAATCAAAATGACACCAGATTATAGGCCTAAAGGTTTATTTGAATACATGGTAAGATCATGGCTAATCTGATTGTGACCAAAGCTATCCATTTCAATCTACCCTGGTAACCTTTAACGCCTTTATCAGTCAAGAGGCTATGAACCTCTGCCTTAAAGATATTCAATTGACCTTGTCTGCACTGTTGCCTGGGCACAAAAGTTCCAAAGACCCTCCGAGAGAAATGTAGTCTCCTCATAAATGGGCAACTCCTTATTTTTAAACTACGTTCTCTAAGTCTAGCCTCTCTCCCATTGGAAATATCTTTTGAAGTCCCAAAAGGACATCAAGAATTTAGTTTCAAATAATCACAATTGTCATTTATCGAGAGGCAGGTTCCTAATGCAGGATTGATCACCATCAGTATATCACCTGTTACTTAAACTATGCTAAAGAATGAACTTCAATCACTCTTTCAGCAGCTGGTTTTTAAAAGATTTCATCTTCAAAGCAGTATTTCTGCCCAAGAACACACTAAGTGAATTTGATCACATTTAACTGGGGGAGATTTCAAATGTCTCATGGTTCCCACAATAGGCAGGTTGCCCAAAGGCCCCTCAATATCCTCTGCACAAACTAAGCAACTAGTCGATCTGTGTGTGGAGTTAGGGTTGGTGGACATCTGGAGGCGTCTCCACCCTACAGGCAGAGGTCTTACGTTTTTTTCCAATCCATACTGATGTCACACCAGGATTGACTTTTTTTTGCAAACCCTGTGGCAACCCTGGACTTGGTGGCATCTTGTACGATTAGTAATATTACCATCTCCAGTGTACTTGTTGGTTAAGATTAAGGTCGTAACAGTGGGTTCGAGGTACTGGCGAATGGATCCCTCTATCCTAAAGGATAATACATTTGTGGAGTATTTCTCTAGAGAATTTCGGACATTGCTAAACATTAACTCAGGCTTGGTTGGCAATCCATCTATCCTGTGGGAAACTGCCAAAGCCTATGCCGGGGGTTAATTATTTCGTACTCTGCCAGGAGGAAGTGGCAGAAGGGTGAGCAGCAATGTCACCTTGAAGCACGGTTGAAGGCAGCCAGGAAGGCTTACTTTGACAGGCCCTTATTGGTCAAGCTACAGAGGATTATGGCGCTGCGATCTGCATTGAATTCTGTCCTCACATAGACGGCAAAGAAGGAGTTTACTTTGCAAAGCAAAGGTTATATGAGCATGGTAACAGGCCAGGCAAATACTTAGCATATCTCGCCAGGAAAAGGAGCGCCCCTCAAGCCATTACAGCAATTAGGGAAGGGTCTGGGAACTTAACATGTGACTCCAAAAAGATTAATGTGACATTGTAAAGATTTTACTCTAAATTATACCAAGGTGAGGGCTGTGAGGAGGGGCGGGCCAATATGGAATTTTTTTTGAAGGATCTGAAGCTCCTGGGCGTGAACCCCGAACAAGAGTCCTTTCTCAATGTCCCCATATCAGAGCAAAAGATGCAGGAAGCTGTGAAGCAGCTTCACAGTGGAAAGGCACACATTCCTGATGGACCGCACAGCAAATTCTATAAGAAATTTATGAACATATTGTCAGGCCCAATGCTCAATATGTTCAATGACTCATACAGCCATGATTGTTTCATGCCATCTCTGAAAGTGACCAATATTTTACTTATTCTGGACAAAGGGAAGGTCCTGGAGGACTGCGCTTTGTACAGGGCCATTTCACTCTTAAAAGTGGACTTTAAAATCCTCTCTAAGACTCTTGTGTTAAGGCTGGAGACTGTGTTACCCACTATTGTTAAAGAGGATTAGACAGGCTTCATAAAGTGTCACAGATCCTCCAATAATGTTAGGAGCTGCATAAATGTAATTCAAGCCCTGTCAATGCAGGGATTGGTGATTTGTATAGATACAGAGAAGGCATTGGACCGAGTTGAGTGGCTGTACCTTTTCTATATTCTGGAGCGGTTTGGTTTGGGCGAAGTCTTCATAAGATGGGTAAAGGTTCTCTACAGTGACCCTCTTGTTGCTGTCATCACCAATAGGTACAATCAAGCAATTTTAATATGTTTAGGACAGCCATCAGGCTGTCCCCTTTCACCACTGCTTTTTACATTGGTGAATGAACTATTGGCAGAAGCCGTTGGTGGGGATCCCTATATACCAGCTCCAGAAGTGGGATCAAAATTATGGATGCTCCTCCTGACTTTCAATTAGCAAATATTCAGGAAACTGAATGGCTGGTTCAGCTCCTTTATTTGGCAACCTAAGTGGCCCCTCATTAAATTAGCTCAACTGCAACTGCCTCACAGATTGGGAGATCCACATCCCCCAGACATTAAAAGCTACCAATTAAGTTCGCTTTTATCCAATGTGAGTGATTGGGCCTGTGGGGACCCACTTTCAATATGGTTAGATATCGAAGCCTCCCAGGCAAAGTGTCCCTGACTAGCTTGGTGTTTTTGGACAAAATGAGGATAGTCAAGGAATATTGCCATCACCCAATAGTTATCAATACTGTTACAGCATGGCGGGCAATTTGGTAGAGGGAAGACAATATTGGCAAAACATTTCCTTTTACACCTTTAGTGGGTATGCCGGGATTTCAACTGGGGATGATAGATTCAGGATTCAAATGTTGGGCAGGTAGGGGTGTGTCTTGCATGGGCAATTTATTTGAGGGACACAATGATGTTGTTCAATCAGTTAGCGTGGAAATACTAGCTATCTAACAGGGATCACTTTCATTTTTTTCCCCAAGTTGGGGATTTTATTCAAAAAAAAAGACTACACTTTTGACTGATCCCTACAAATCCGACATAGAAAGGAGGGTTTTCAGTGCTAAGAGTGCATTTTTTAGCACTCTATATTATCAATTGGGGTGCCCCTTCAGATGAGTTCGATCGACTACAGGGTATGGGAGAGAGAGCTAGGTGTTGAAGTCTCCTCAGAGGCATGGGAATGTATTTGGGGAAAAGGCAAGAAAGATATCCATTTGCAAGAGGACCCATGCTTTGCAGTTAAAAGATTCTCCATAGGGTTCACGTGGCTCTGGACTATTTGTCAAAATTTAAACCGGGGCATCTTCAACATGTCCCAAGTACAAAGTCTATACGGGCACACTTAGCCATTGTCTCTGGTCTTATGGTAGGCTTCAAACATGCTGGAGTGCTGTAGCAGGTGCAATGGAGAGGGTTTTGGGTGTAAGGGTGGAGAAGGACCCAAATTCTCTTCTTCTGGGCCTGCCCAGATGCGCATAAGAAAAAACGTTTCAATATCCTCATTTTTTTGCACCAAAGAATATCTTGCTAGGTTGGGTATCCGAAAACCACCCGGGCCTGTCAGATTGGCAGAAGGTAGTTATGGAGCATATTCCTTTGGATTTTCTCACAATTATGGTACACCACAAAACTGAGAATTCTTATACGACATGGCAGCCCTTTTTAGAATATCTGGACACAGATTTATCTGCCACACTAGCAAGGGCTTTTATATAGCCATAGCGATTGTGTTTTGCGAGTTCAATATCCAGGAAAGAGGAACTGTGAACATATGAGTGTCTTGTTTGGCTGAGTTGAGTTATTACTATGTTAGTTTGTTGTTGTTATTATTTATTTAGTTTAATAGTTCGTTGAGTTTTTTATTCTATATTTTTCTATATATATTTATGTATTTGTACATGAGGGTGGGTTAGATTTTAAAATTTTTTTAACTGTTTTGAATTGCTTTGCATTTCTTGTTATATTAAAAAATCTATTTTATCAACAAAAATATATTTTAAAAGAAAGGTACAATCTCAAACTGAGATTCAAAGAATTCCTTACTCAGAGCTATACAGGCTAGGCTACAAAGTATTTAAAAAGAGGAGGCAGACAGATTTTTGAAACATAGAGAAGTTGCAAAGTATGAGGAACTGGCACAAAGAAGATGCGAAGCCTGGGAGAGATCATCATGATCTTATAGGATGGCAGGACAGTAGGAGGAGCTTAATAGCCTAATCCTGTTTCTACTTGCTTTGTTCCAAGGAATTTCTGACCAATAACTTGAACAATACAAAACTGTAAACCCCAAAGCTTGAAAAAGTAGGAAATAAAGCTAGCAGATGGCTGATGCAGGGGTTTTGTGATACAAGGCAACAATGGGATAAGATTCAGATGTTTTGAAAGGGACGAAAAGAAATTTTGGATGACAATTAGCTTGACTTTCCCTCCACCTCTACCAGGTTCAAACAACAACTAGTATTCCAAATTCATGTGCCAGGACCTGGTGGGTGTAGTAAGATCAGGTCTGTGCTCAGGCAAGTAAACATTAAAAGGCATGACTGAACGCAGCTGTCTATAAAAGGGATGATCAAGGGATAGACTTCACAGGTCTTTAGTTTCCAAAATTCTGCTTTCATCTTTACTTCAGCAAAGGCACATTAGCCATCTCCAGTCATCCAGCACCTCACCCATTGTTATAAATGATACACAAAAAGTTCTGCAAGGGTCTCACAATTTCCTCCCTAACTTCTCACAACACAAGATCAGGTCCTGGAGATGTACCCCTGTTACATTTTCTAAGACCTCAGCACTTTCTATTCAGTAATGTGAACTGTTTTCAAACCATCAATATTTATTTCTGAGTTCTCTAGAGTCCATCTCTTTCTCCACGGTAAAAACTGATGTGAACTACTCATTTCATATCTCACCCATCACCTGGGGTTAACACAAAGATGGCCGCTTTGACCTTTAAAGGAGTGCTGCTCTCTAGTTGTTCTCTTGCTCTTACCTTGTAGAGTCTCTTTGGGTTATCCTTAACCTTATTTGCCAATGCTACAGCATAGCCTTTCTCTGTCTTCCTCATCTCCCTCCTAAGAATGCCCCTACATTCTTGATACTATTAAAGATGCATTTAAACACACACATTTCTTTATCAAATATAGGAGGTTTTTTTTCTTGAATAAAACCTCAATATCTTTAGTTACCTATCATTCTCTAATCCTACCAACTTTATCTTTCATTAACAGGAACATGAGCAATCTGAATGCTCTAACACATTTTTGAAAGCTTTCCATTTATCAGATGCCCTTTGACCCGCTTCAATCGTCAACTTTCAAAAGTTCTTGTTTCATACGATTAAAATTTGCCTTACACCAATTAAAAGATTTAATTTTTAGTGAAAGACTTTATCATAGAGACCACACAGTGTGTAAGCAGGCCATTCAGCCCACTGAGTTCACACTGACCTCTGAGGACCATCCCACACTGACCTACCCTGCTGCCCTATCACTGTCACCCTGTATTTCCCATGGCTAATGCACCCAGGCTGCACAGCCCTGAACATTATGAGCAATTTAGCGTGGCCAATCCTGCACTTCTTTGGACTGTGGGAGGAAACCAGAGCACCTTGCTGAAAACCATGAATACATGGGTAGAATGTGCAAATGCCACATAGATAGTTGCCCAATGGTGGAATTGAACTGATCAAGGGCTTGTGCCCGAAACGTCGAATTTCCTGTTCCTTGGATGCTGCCTGACCTGCTGCGCTTTTCCAGCAACACATTTTCAGCTCTGATCTCCAGCATCTGCAGACCTCACTTTCTCCCCAATGGTGGAATTGAACCCAGGTTTGTGGTATGGGGAGGCTACAGTGCTAATCATTAGACACTGTGCCTCCCAATCTTTTCCATAACTATTTTTAAAATAAATAGAATTATAAATCACTAGACTTAAAGTGTTCCCCTAATGTTTCTTCAGTCGCTTCCCCTGTATCATGGCCGAAGGTAGTCACGTTTTGCTCCTTCTCTACTCAGAATATTTGCATATTGAACATAAATACATATAAATAATTATAAAAAGACTCATTCAGTAACAAAGCACGATACGTATGAACACACCTGCACGGCATGTCAAAGAATTCCATCAGTTTGGTTACAATTGTCTTTCATTGAATTGAAGTCTGCCTCAGAGTCTAATTTATTTCAGAGATTAAAAGAACTGAATGTAATCCCTTTTACAACAACCTGGATTATATAATTTACTCGAGTTTTGACATCAATGATTTAATTTGAAGAAAACATTGGATCCAATGTTATAAAATAGGGTTGATCAGTGAAATATAAATTCATGTTTTTAGTTACTGTTTGCCTTCCCTTTTTGAACACACCAGTCGGAATTCAGTGATTATATTTCATCAACTGAGTCACATTGTAACTGCCTTGAAGTTGTTATTCAACAATATAAGAAAAATATAGTGTCGAGTCACAAGAATCAAACTATATCTCAGAGTCATTTCATATCCAATTAGTTTCAGATTATAATCCTTAGGAATTCCTACATTTAGCTACAACCTTTTAGGATATAGACAAGGTGGATCAACACAGAATCCCTACAGTGGAAACAGGCCATTCGGCATAATGGGTCCACACTGACCCTCCGAATAGCCTCCCAGCCAGATCCATGCCCCCAGCCTGATTCCTCATTTCCCATGGCTATACCCCTGAACACCATGGGGCAATTTAGCGTGGCTAATCCACCTAACTTGCACATCTTTCGACTATGGGTGGAAACCAGAGCATCCACTGGAAACACACACAGACACAGGGAGAACATGCAAACTCCACGCAACAGCCAGGGAATGGAATTGATCTCAGGTCCCTGGCACTGTGAGGCAGCAGAGCTAACCACTGAACCACTGAGCCGATATTTGCGATTCAAAATAAAATTTGGATTTATTCCCCCTCAATTTGTGAAGTTTGCAGTTTCCCTTGGCAATTCAACATTTGGTGTTATCCCAAAATGTGCATCTTTATGCATCAGAGAATCTTACAGGAGAAATATACTTTTGACTGAAATTAGTTGAACATATTTACATGATTTTATTATTGCACAGAGGCAAAAGCAATTCAGCAATTCAACACTTGACTCACAAAATAGTTCAAACTGTCCTAGAATCACAAAATGCAACAATCTCTGAAATAATAGAAAAAAAAACCAGAATGTTTTACAATTGGTGCATATGCCAGCAAACTTTCTGTTTTGCCATGACAATTTTTCCCTTGTCTATTGCATACTATACTTCAATTAGGGATAGTCCGAGGCAAGTCGTATGCTGTTGTTTTATATATTGTGTGGTCTTAGACTTTAACATCACAATCTACGCTTTGGCATAATTCCTTTCTTGGCACAGGAACAAACATAGTAGCCACTGGTCAACTTGGTGACAGAATTTGGACGGGTTATATTGGCACGCTTTTGAAACTTCACCAAAACAGATTTTGTTGTCTCAGTCCTAATCAGCTAGCACCTTAAAATTAACTAGTGCTTCTCAAATGGCTTAGATCTTTATGCATATGTAAAATACATTACAATCATTGTATTTAAATCATTTACACAACTGATTACATAATCAATTACATAACTCATTATTAAACATCTGTAGCTATGAGAATGCTTCATTGTGATCAAGATGTCATAGGATCCCATTGAATCAAACGACAAACCCAGAGTACAATAACCTTTCATCAAATCAAAGCTAAGAATTTCAGCCAGTCAGATCCAAAATACCAATTCTCATTATCATTTAAATTCAAATCCTAGAATCTGAAACAGGTCCACAATTGTGCCAATTCTGAAAGGCCCATTACCTTCCATTCAAAAGGAATCTTGAGATGCATAGATAACAGAACAGTTTTCACCCATCCATGGTCTACACTACATGGAACTCGGGAGAAGATTCTGAAGAAGAGTCGTACGGGAGTCAAAACATTCTCCCTGGTTTTGGCCCCACAGAGACCTCCAGACCTGGTGGGTTTCTCCAGCATTCTGTGCATATAACAGAACTGGGGAGATCATCCTTTCATTTGGAGCACAAATCTAATGATTAATCAGACCAAGTGATGTTCTGTGACAGGAATATTAGTTGTTTGTGGTATTTCCTGCAAAATTAGCTTCTGGTGTGTTCTTGCCATAAATCGGCCAAGCAGTCCAGACACTGCTCATTTAGATTTATCATAAATGAGAACCATTGGTACTTCAGCTGTAAGTTCCTTATTTTTTGTACATATATATATTCACAGTGCACTCAGAGTAAGTTGGACGGCATGGTGGCTCAATGGTTAGCACTGCTGCCTCACAGCACCCGGGTTCGAATCCCACCTCAGGCAACTGTCTGTGGTGTTTACACATTCCCCTTGTATCTGTGTGGGTTCCCTCTGGGTGTTCCAGTTTCCTCCCACAGTCCAAAGATGTGCACGTCAGGTGAATTGGCCATGCTAAATTACCCATCGTGTTAGGTGGATTAGTCAGGGGTAAATGTAGGGGAATGGGTCTGGGTGGATTGCTCTTCAGAGGGTCAGTGTGGACTTGTTGGGCTGAAGGGCCTGTTTCCACACTGTAGATAATTTAATCTAGAAATGGTGAGGCTCTTTTGTGGAAGAAACAAGTAAAAATTGAGTTTTTAAAAGGCAGAAAAAGGTTGTTGCTTCATTGGCAATGTGTGTCTTTTATAGGCCTTTTGTCTACATCGGTCTTTCCCGGTTTCCTTTAATGTATACCACTGGCAAATTCTCACCTCCCACCCACACGCCATATCTTTCCACAATTGAAGTTCTGATATTACTTTTCATATTCAGATCCAGCAATCACCATCCCCAATGATCAATGGGATCTCTTCAAGGTGTTGAAATTATAGCACCCTCTTTAATTGCACCTACTGCCAAGACTGATGAAATGAATAAATAGATTCTAGCTGAGAGGCAAGCATTATCCTCACTCACGTGTTCAGCACCCTGCCAACAAACTTGCTGATGCCCGGTTCTACCAGAACTGCTTTGTTAAAGAATGCAGTATAATCACCTTGAACTAAAAAGATTACACTATTACATTGAGTATGTGCCAATCTCTATTCAAAATTACACACAAAAGGTGTGTGGAATGGAATAATACTCCATGTTCCTAATTCTCCAAAACACTGACACATGCAGATCTTATTCCACGTGTATAAAACAAATACATCCAACTTATGAATTCGGCTTACAAAACACAACACATGTTTACTTCAAACTGTGATCGTTGTAAGTTCTAGGCCAGGCACATGCAAGACAAGATGCAATCAATGAAAAACTAACCAAAATTGATCATGGTGTACCTTGGGAAACAATTGAAGAAAATGATCTTTTTTGGATTACACTTTTGGCATGCAACACTTGTCCCCTTACAGAAGGGGAGGAATACTGGCAAGGGAAGAAGCCCAGCCAAGGGTCACTCAATTGATTTTGGGTATGGAGGGACTTTCTTAGGAGGAGAAGTTGAATAGGTTGGTCTTGTGCTCATTGGACTTTAAAAGAGTGAGGGGACACCTTAAAAAAAGCAGAAGATTCTTAGGTAGTTTGCCAGGGTAGCTGCAGACAGGTGGTCTCTCCTTGTAGTGTCTACAGCACGGAAAGACACCCTTCGATCCAACGAGTCCATGCTGACTATAATCCCAAACTAAAGTACCTTTACCTGCCTACACTTGGCTAATATTCCTGTAAAAGGTTTCTTATTCATGTACTTACCTAAGTGTCTTTTAAACATTGTAACTGTACCTGTGGAAGGTCATTCCACACGTTGTGGTAGAGTCTAGAACCAAAGGACATAATCTCAAAGGTAGAAGTCACCCATTGAAGGAGGTATTTCTTCTCTCAGAGAGTAGTGAATCTGTAGAATTCATTAAGAACATAAAAGGCTGAGGATGGACAGATTTTTCATCAGGTTTTTGAAGGTTACAAGGAGAAATGGCAGGCAAGTGAAGTTGAGAATTATCAGGTCAGCCATGACCTCATTGAATGACAGAGCAGGCTCAATGGACCTCATGGCTTGGTTCTGCTCCTCTGTCTTGTAGACTCATGAGTGTAGCACTTAGTGATGCATGGAGAAACTGTGTGCCTTAATGAGCCTACCAGAGCAGAATAACAGACGTGGATTTTGGGAAATGATCAACACTTGCACAGAAAGCATGTACTGTGGGTTAGTGGGGACTCCTCACTGATCCCTACGATGGTGATGCAGTCTACGACTCATTGGTATTACCCAGGACTGTTATTCTCAATTGCTGTGAGGTGGATTCTTCACAATCTCCTGCAATAAACATTGCTGGTGTCAGCCAGACTTTGAGTTGATTACTGTCCTTTCATTACACACAGCAACCCAAAAAGGAAAAGTCACCATGAAGGTCGATTGTGAAGGACATGAAAAACTAGAGCTACTCATGCAACTGTGCACAAATTAACTTTAATTGCTTCATTTCCAGGCTGCTGTCTGGATCTTTAGTAGGTTATAAATGCAACCTTGACTTTATAATCACAACTGACGTGTGTTTGTAATTTCAGCTCAGTGTAGACATACAGAAGTAGATGGACATATCAGGACAGTTGTAATCAGATGCATAGGAGTTTCTATGGATTGTGCCCTTTAAGTGAGAGGTCACCAAAATAGAATATTTTCATCAGGCTCTGCAGTGTCTTAAAGGATCACTTGGAGAGATAACACATGAATGTGCAAATTAGGAGCAGGGGTAGGCCATTCATTCAGGTCCTTAATCTCAACAGAGTGGCTTCAATTCCCATCACCAGTTTGAGGTTAACAGGAAGGACTCTCCTTCTCAACCTCTTCCCTCGCCCCCAGAGGGCTGGTGGCCTTCAGGTTAAGTCACCACCAGTCGCTTCTCTCCAAAGAGAGAGCAGCTCCAATGATCTGGTAAGACTATGGCAACACAACAACAATGGAGCCTGCTCTATCATTTAGTAAGATCACAGTCAAAAATCAAAATGACACCAGATTATAGTCCTAAAGGTTTATTTGAATACATTAGTCATGGCTAATCTGATTGTTATCAAAGCTATCCATTTCAGTCCTTTATCAGTCAAGAGGCTATTAACTTCTGCCTTAAAGGTATTCAATTGACCTTGTCTGCACTGTTCCCTGAGCACTAAAAGTTCCAAAGGGTCAAGACCGTCCAAGAGAAATATAGTCTATTCATAAATGGGCAACTCCTTATTTTTAAACTACGTCCCCTAATTCTAGCCCCTCCTGAAAGTGGAAGTATCCTTTTAAGTCCTAAAAGGATGCCAGGCATTTCGTCTCCAATGACAATTGTCATTCATCATCTGGCAGGTTCCTAATGGAGGATTGATCACCATCAGTATATCACCTGTTACTTAAACTATGCTAAGGAACGGATTTCAATTATTCTTTGAGCAGCTGGTTTTTAAAAGATTTTATCTTCAAAGCAGCATCTCTGCCCAAGAACAGAATAAGTGAATTTTATCACATATTAAGGGGCTTAAATAGAGCTTCACAAAATTGGACTGTCAAGACAGGATGCTAAAACACTGTCTCCCAGTTAAGATTGAGAATTGTGTCAATGTGTTATCTGCTGTAGCCTTTTAAGACAATGAACTCAATGCAGCATTTTGTTCTCAAGATACAGTCCTGGAGATTCAATGTAACAAAGGTAAAATGATCATAGAGCTATTAATCATGAATTGGGTTTGAATACCTGATAAGAAATCGTAATCTTAGGTGAATTGAGTGTCCTGCTAACTGATTTATTATTGTAAAACATCCACTAAAAGTAAACAGAAAACTGACAAGGAAGCAAGACTAGATGCCGATTCTAAAAGTAATTTATGTATTTTTTTCTCATCCATTTCAATTGCAACATATCCCTATATTAATCATTCAAAGGTTTAATCTAACTAGTGCACTGTCAAGATTTAAAGTTAGTCTCACATATTTCTCTTCTGTAGCCCCTTCAATCCCTTTGTTCATTAGTGATACACAACCTCAGGCTGTGTCAATCTTCTATTCTGATGTTAAAAATCACAACACCAGGTTATAGTCCAACAGGTTTAATTGGAAGCACACTAGCTTTCGGAGCGACACTCCTTCATCAGGTGATAGTGATATTCTGATGTTTGATATCATACCAACCAGCTTAAAATTTTCCAAATTAATTATCGCACTATCAGATAATCAAAGCTGTGACTCAGTTATATCATGAAACTTCACTTGCACATACCAGTTAAAGGAGTGGATCTGATGTGAGCCGATCCAATTACAAAGTGTCTTTTCCACATTCTTTTACAGTTGAGAGATTTATCTGTAGCTGTGCAGCAGCTTTTATTCAATTCAATTGCAATTAGAACTTATTGGGAGCAGTCAAACATTTTCTTGTCATGCTCATTTACTGCACTGTCAATACTCACCCAATGTTCAATCTCCACATTGACCGTTTATTAAACTTGCAGTGGAGGTCTTGTGACATGAAACGGAGAATAAGAGAATGTGTGTAGTCCTATTCATCTTTGTTGTTCTCATTAAGTTTCACTCTGTTTCTCCCCTTGCTTCGTTCTCCCTACGCCAGCGACATCCCTACTGCAGAGTTTCCTCAGTCTCACTGGGGAGTCACTATGAAGCCCCACCATGGCTTTAACCCAGGACAGGGCAGAGTTGGAGTAATGTCACCAGAAGGTCTGGTAGTCCCAATACACAAGACAATGCTGCATAGAACAGACTTCCAGATTCGGCATTTTAATGGGCATTGCCATGGGCAAGCAACCAAAGTGATTTGGCATACTACTTTGCTGATGTTGTTTTAGTGACACATTCATCATACTTAAAACATATTCCTGCAAAATATTGTTTAAACAGTTTCCAAACCCAGAATTATAGACACAAACAGGTGGAAATAGAATTGTCTGCTGCTAGGAACAAAATGCAGCAATGAATTAATATTAATTTCCTTCACAAAGAAAGAAACACTGGGATAATGCACCAGTACATCTGTTAGTCATGATGTACTTTGGAAATGTTTTTAACCACATGGACCACTACAGTTTAAGATGGCTCGGGGTGGCACAGTGGCTCAGTGGTTAGCACTGCTGCCTCATAGCACCAGGGTCCCAGGTTCAATTCCAGCCTCTGGCGACTGTCTGTGTGGAGTTTGCACATTCTCTCCGTGTCTATGTGGGTTTCCTGCGGGTACTCCAATTTCCTCCCACAGTCCAAAGATGTGCAGGTTAGGTAAATTGGCCATGCTAAATTGCCCATAGTGTTTGGTGCATTAATCAGAGTGATTAATCTGGGTGGGTTACTCTTCGGTGGGTCGGTGTGGACTGGTTGGGCTGAATGGCCTGTTTCCACACTGTAGGGAATCTAATCTTGAATCCCTCTTGAAAGAGCAATGAGTGACAGGCAATAATTTCTGGCATTTTATATAACCCCATCGCCTATGAATGTAAGACTTTTCTTATCTTGTTAACCATTTTGCTGAGTTCCACCCGACACAAATTCCAATTCCTTTGAAAACTCCATCACCCAAATTCCAACAATTATAGCTGACAATCATTCTGATCTTGACCTTCACCAGCTGGTGCTCTGGATTTAAAACCACATTCTTATCATCAATTGGTGCAGGGTTACACGCAGAGGATAGGAGGGGTGGATCTGGATGTGATGCTGTTCAGAGAGTTGGTGTGCACTCGATAGGCCAAAGGGCCCGCTTCTACACTGTAAGGATTCTATGGTTACAAATCAATCCATGATTCAAACCCTGAAACTCCTCACTTCCTTCGTCTCAATTTGAAATTGTTCCTCCGATTTATAACTTGGGCAATTTCAACCAGTAACCAACCAATGCATAGGGTGAAGTCTTCCTAGCTCCCAAACAATGGCTATATCCTGCAACTGGTGCCCCACGGCAGCACTCAACAATTTGCCTGGCATTTCTGTGTTTGTTTATAGATATGTTTAAACAGACATGCTATGAAATACCTCTGGGGGAGGTGGGACTTGAACCCACCTTCTGGCCCCAAACCAGGGACTATGCCTCTCACCAGACCTCTTGTGTCTGCTTGTATTTTTATATGAAGCTCCCAGTTGCCAACAACATGGGTCTCCTGCCTGGAGCTGAGCGAGTCCCTGCTCTCTGGCAGTTCTCTGAGCACCAACGATCTGGTGTGGTTCTTCCTCAGCCAGCTTTGGGATGTGGCAGTGCAGAGTTCACCAGCAAGTGCTCCTGACCTGAGCTAAGATTAGTCACTGAAGTGTCAGATGGCAGCCTTACCAGTGTGTCCTCTGAGGCACTCATCTTTCTTTCTCTGAAGCAGCAGAGAAACCCTCTTGCCCTGGAGTACATGTGTGTGTTGCTGGTACCTGCAAGACATAAGAGAGCAGATGCATTGCAGCCAACGGTTATCAGTAGGATAAGGGAATACAACACTGACAGCGGAATTAAAACGTGGGAGTTGCGTTGAAAGGCACATTAGATTTTGTTTCATCAACCCCACAGGAGCAGACCCAGTCCTCTCTGGGCAGTACCATGATGGGCTCTTTTTGGATGGTGAGGAAATAGGGGTCAGGCTCCCACCACCCAGTCTGGCTCTGTCTGCCCTATTACAGGTCATCTTCTTCCTCCCCCAACCCACCACCCCTACCCCCACCCCCCCATAATGAGGGAGACAGAAGTGGCTGAAACATCGGTTAGTGCTGGTACACAGACGGGGAAAAGACAGTGAGGTGTCTCAAGTGGGTGAGTAGACAGAGCAGCAGACACATACATTAAGCAGAGTGAGGGGATTGGAATAGGTGACATCAAGTGAAGGAAGTGTTGCATACAACAATGAGAGAGTGATAGAGCATGGGCTTTGGCGGTAGGTGAGTGCAGTGGCTGAGATAGTGCAAGTTTGCAGGGGCAAGGTGGTAGAAAATACCCTGGCAGAGAGAAAAACAGTTGTTATCAGATAGCAGGCAGCAACCTCAGCCCAGGCTGGCAGGATCTGGTGCCATGGTGGGGTGGAGAGAGCAAAGCTCTCAGTTGCACCACACCATCCACTGGGGGGACATCAAGGTATCTATCACAACTCAACAGCATCAACTTCATCTTAGCTGCATGCTCTCTGATCAGCTGCAAAGCCAGATGCCAGGCTATTTCAGGGTATTGGGATCTTCCAGAGTTTGTGGCAAGTGGTAGACTTGTACTGATGTCCAAGAGGCATTGGGGCCAGGGGGGTTTTGTGAACAAGAGCAGGAGAAAATCTGCAAAGAGAGAGAAACTCATGAAAATAACAAATAGTCTCAGAAAGAGAATTGCATTAACTTCATAACATGTAAGATTCCTAATAACCTTGGATTTCCTCAACAGGTAGGAATTTCCAAGTGTGGCAGACAGGATATTTGACTGAATTTAGCCCGTGTTTTTGTTTTTACCCTTCTCACCCTGTAACTGTGAAAGGATTATCCTTGACTCCACTTTTCTTTTGCCACCTCTGACCACCCCACTCCAAACATCTCCTTTTCTGTTCCTTTGGCCCTTTTAAACTCCACTGTGATACACTGGTTCACTCCTTCACTGTGAACACCATCCCACCATAACACCTTCCCCTGAAAAGCCAGAAAGTGCAACTCGTGCCTATCAATGTCCTCTCCAAATACCTTATCCTGGTGAGGCAGCAGCTGACCTCTGGCTTGGTGCCACCCCTGGAGTGTATGGCAGTCATTTTTTGGGGGAATTACCTCCTCTACAGAAGAAGGTGGGCCAGTCACTAATGTGGTGACCAGTGCTGTCTCATGGCCTGGGTTTGTTTATTTTCGGTGCAAAACAGAAAACTGGTTAAAAAGTTCAGATTTTCACAGGGGAGGCCTGAGTAGTGAGCTAGCATGTTAGTTTGAGGAAGTGAGGGTGGGAATAGATGGAGATAGGGTAAGTATGTGACACATCTACACTCGATGCAGCCTTCTTGCTGTCCTTTCCACGAGAAGAATCCAAAACATCCCTTTGACCCTGTTCATCATGAAATAAATACTATCCAGCTTGTGTGAAGGTAGCATTGACCAATCACATGCCACCAATGTTCAATGAGCTTTGGAAGGTGCTAGAAATGGAAGTAGTTTAAGGCCACATTGACTTTGACAGCCACTTGCAGGATAGCACAACTGCTACTGCAAGCCGTGAGATCTTTCACAATTAGAATTATAGATGCAGTAGACGATCTGACCAGTGAGGCAAAGTGTCCTGCAGCATCTCCAAGTGGGTCTGCTTTCAGTGGTGGATCCTGTGTGGAGGTTTGACTTCCATTGTCTTACTGCCCTTCCCTCTCTTGTGCCCTCCTGATGTCAGGGGTTCCTGTCCTTGAACTGGGTATTGTTGACCCTTGATGCCAATGGACCCAAACTCGGACAGCCGGTATCCTCAACTGCAGCTTTTCTTTTATGGAGGTAGCCATGGTGATTGGTGTCTTCAATCCCAGCTCTTCTGCCCTCATTTTCCTAAGCAGTGCCAATCCCACTCAAAGCTTGGGTGTGGAGTGCCAGCTGGGCAGCACCAAGGATACCCACTTACCACATTATAAAAGAGGACTCAGTTCAGGTTTTTTTTTTGGAGTCAAGGTGAAAACGTTGATTGGCTTCCAATTCCGCAGTTACTTTCTTTCAGTTCGATTCAGAAATTGAAGGTTTCTGAAACCTGTTCACTGTTTTAAAAATATTCCAGACGCATTTCAGTTAATGTAGTCGGCCTCGATTAGGAGGAGTATGAGATTCCTCTGCTGACCTCTTCCAGTTCTGGTGGTAATTATTGCCTGAGCCAGGTTCTGCGTCTTGTAATTAATGCATGTATACTTTCAGAACTGCACCCATCTCCACGCACACCTTTAGGAGGAGCCCTGAAAATTCAACCCCTAGTGATGATCAGCATCTCACTTTCAGAGCTTTGTTGAAAAGGTCAAGAACCTGCTATTTTAATCTGGTTCACCCTTGACAGATGCTGACAGACTTGCTGAGTACGAACAATTTTTTTGTTAAAATTTCCCATAACTCATATCCGTGACAGTTTGCTTTTCTATCTATAATTTGTGCTTCTGTCAGATTCCTGAGCCGTTAGACCCTTTTCCCCATTGACAGATTTTCAGCGCTTAATCCACAAACATATTTGGGTAGAGAAATTGCAACATTTACCGACAATCATTTTGGCACGATTGACCATCATACTTTGGGTCATTAACAGTGCTGTCAAGCAGCACTTGCTCACAATAACCCATTCACTTACTCAGGTTGGGTGCTGCCAGTTAGCTTCATTCCTCATTCCAGCTTTGGTTCAAACAGAGACAAATAGAGCTGAATTCCAAAGGGGAAAGGTGGGGATGATTGCATTGGACCATTCGTGACATCAAAGAGCCCTAGCAAAACAATGGAATCAGGAGGAAAATTCTGCGCAGATTGGATTCATGCCTGGCATGAAGGAATACTGTGGTTTTGGGGGTCAATCATCTCAGTTCCAAGAAATTTCTGTAGGAATGCCTCAGGGTAGTGTCTTGGACATTTTCAATCACTCGAGCAATCACCTTCCCTGACTGTAAGGTCAGAAATGGGAAAGTTCACCAAAGGTTGCACAATGTTCAATGTTCACATTGCATAAGACCATAAGACATAGAGGCAGAGTTGGGTGTGTTCCACCGTTCAATCAAGGCAGATTGGTTTCTCAATCCCATTCTCTTGCTGCCTCCCCAGCATCTTTGATTCCCCTACTAATCAAGAATCTTTGTCTTAAGTACACTCAATGACTTGCTCTCTACAGCCTTCTGTGGCAACAAGTTCCACAGAACTCCACCATCCTCTGACTGAAGAAATTCCTCTTCATCTCTGTTCTCAAGGGTCCCCTCTTCACACAGAGGCTGTGCCCTAGGGTTCTACTCTGTCCTATCAGTGAAACATCTTCTCCAAGTCCACTCTATCCAGGCCTCTTATTATTCTGCAAATTTCGATGAGATCTCCCCTCCACCTTATAAATCCCATCAAGTACAGACCCAGAGTTCTCAACTACTCCACATATCTCTGGGATCATTCTTGTAAACCTCCTCTAGATCCCCTCCAAAGCCAGCACACCCTTCCTTAGGCAAAGGGTCCAAAACTGCTCACAATATTTCAAATACCAGAGCCTTATACAGTCTCAGTTGTACATGTCTACTCCTGTATGCTATCACACTTGAAAGTAATGCAGAGTTAAAACAAAGTCTGAATTTGTAATGGATATCTGAGAAAATAAAAGCTTTTAAAAAAAAAGATTAGTACCAGTTCTATCCTTCATTGCCTGGCATAGTGGAGTGAGAATGTCCTCACTAAAGTAACCTCACCAGATATCCCTTGTCCACTCGGATCTAATCATGAAGTCATTAGACTGGTTTGATGGAATAAGACAATTGGGACTGCCTCAGGAAGTAGGAATCATGACAGCATGCTGGAAACCTTGTGTACATTGATCCACTTTTGGTAATCATAGACAACTTGAACATTCACGCAGAAGCCCTCTCCCTGTTTACAGATACACCTGGCTGCTCAGGGGGAGACTCCCAGGCCACATGAGTACAGTCCACGGCTCCTGCATCTGGGGGAAAAAAAATCTAGCCATGACCTCGAAGCCAACTGTTCTCTCAAACAGACTAGCTTGGTTTTGACGCATTGGCCACCATAATGGCACACGGAATCTATACCCTTCTTCATTCAGTGATGGGCCACCAGCTGACAGATGCCACATTGATCTCCAAAAATGAAGCACAGGTGGAATATTAAGTGTGAAGGTTCATTTGAATGCTAATGGTGTTAGCAATGTCTCCCCCTTTTGGCATTCATACATGTTCCAGCTACTGCACAGTTCCCTCACCACCTCCTATGAGGCAGATACTGTTTGCAGACTTTGGTAATGGAACATCTCCACAATGCCATCCCTCTGACTGTTATTCACTCTTAAGCGCATAATATCATAGCAACCATGAGGTATAACTCTTGCCTCCATAAGCTTTGCTCATTCACATCCAACAGCATTTCCAGCCACATGTAGGCTCCTCTGGCCACTGCACAGATACTCCATGTGGCTGTATCCCCATTTCTGCCATTTCCCTCTTTCCCGAAGGAGTCAAGGTCTAAAAGCATTGAACCCAACACTATGCTGAGCCTCCAGAGAGCCTTGCCCTGCCTGAGGGGCTGCTGTGGAAGACAGTTTTCTGCCTTTCACTTTGGCACCATCTCCTCTGTTGCTTGTTCAAGATGCAGTCGGTCATTTGATTTACAATGTCCTTGGTGTTTCCCTCCACAGCTCAGCTACCAAGAAAAACTCGCTTTGTTTGAGTGGGTGAAACTTTGAGCCTCTGTGCATTCTGTTCCGCACTAAAAACTGATGCAAAGGATAACATTGGTTGCATATTGACTTTAAATACCTAAATTAACAGTCAGTCATTGATTTGTCCCAGGGCCCATATCTGGTAAAATTAGTTGGCAGCCAGAAAACTTTAGGGGATTGCCTTGCTGTGAGCCCATACCATTTAACCAGCACCCCCATCTCTATTCCTGCTTCCAGAGGCAGTAATGTTTTGCCCAAAACTTTCACTGCTTGAATCACTAAATTGAACTCAGTAATAGTGGGCAGAGGTGGTATCATCCTGTATTAACCTCACTTTCATACATCAGATAACACCAGGTATACAGCTAGCCCAGGCGAGGAGAAGGAGGAAGGGAGGGAGGATCAGGCAGATTGCCATTTACTGGCTGAGCAGTCTCTTGTTACAGATTTGTTTATGACAACAGTCACCACAAACTGTTCACCAGTATCACACCCATTGACAATCATTTGGCAACAAGACAAAAATAAAAACAAACCAACAGAAAACAAACATTTTAAACCAAAACAATACCTGAACCCATGCCGAAACTGCATTCAAAAGCTATTGTTGTTGTGTCATCCATTATTTCCTGTTGGCTACTTATCATCTGCAGTCCTCACTTTCTCTTGCTACTTATCATTGCCAGTCAGTGGTTCCAGAATGGTTTTCACTGACTGAGACCGCTGCTGGCTGTGGAGGTGCTGTTCTCGGCCCAGAACTGTGGAATGCAGTGCCTCAGCAAAGACAGCAGTGATCAGGCTGGCTGGCTGCCTGAAAACCCAGTAAGGGCACGAGCAGAGGTACTGGTGCCTTGCTGTCTCGTTGGCAGGTGAGGAGGTTGACCAGACAAAAATAAAAGGGCAAGCTTTTGCAAACCAAAGCGAACAATTAAAATACTTTGGTTTAATGCTGTGCCTTATATTTAAGAAACTTACCGAAGTAAAAGCTTGCTATTGTTAGCTTTGTGCAATGTTCTACACACAACCAACTGCATTCCTACACTGACATGTTTATTAACATTATAGAACACTCACCTGGCCATCACTATCTCTATTCATGATGGGAACACCCTAGGTTTGTCAGTTTAGGAAAGATGCCCAGGGCAAAAAGAAATAACAATTGAGGTTTATGAGGTTGTAATTCACCAATTTGCAAAATGTCAAATAATGCAACATGATCATATTGTCTAAATTACAATCCATAGGCATGCTAACTGGCTGCTGCCTGCTTACTTTGATGACTACAGAGTTCAAAGGAGTTGGGGCGGTATATAACCAGACAGAGACAGAGAGCGCACGAGCGGGAGAGAGACAGGGAGAGCGCAAGTGCGCGCGCGACAGAGAGAGTGAGAGAGCGCGCAAGTGAGACCGCGCACAAGCGACAGCGAGAGCAGGAGAGAGCGAGTGAGAGAGAATGCGCGCACACGACAGAGAGAGGGCGAGCACGTGCAAGTGACAGCGATAGAGAGCGCGCGCGAGAGAGAGAGAGAATGAGAGAACGACAGTGAGAGAGAGAGTACACGCGCGAGGGACAGAGAAAGGGCACGTGCCCGAGCGGCAGAGGGGGGGGGAGAGGGCACGCGCCCGAGCGGCAGGGGGAGGAGGGCGCGCGCCCGAGCAACAGCGAGAGAGAGAGGGAGCTCACGCCAGTGAGAGAGAGATAGCGTGCGCGAGTGACAGAGCGAGTGACAGCAAGAGAGATAGAGCGAGCGAGCGAGCGCGCGCGACTGTGGTTGAGAGAGCGCTCGTGAGTGGCAGAGGGAGAGAGAGCGTGCGAGAGCGACACCGAGTGAGAGAGTGCACTTGCGCGAGCGACAGAGGGAGAGAGAGAGGGCGCACACCCGAGCGACAGAGGGAGAGAGGCGCACGCCCCTGCAACAGAGGAAGAGAGGGCGCACACCCGAGGGACAGAGGGAGAGAGGGGCACGTCCTTGCAACAGAGGAAGAGAGGGCGCACGCCCGAGCAATAGAGGGAGAGAGGCGCATGCCCCTGCAACAGAGGAAGAGAGGGTGCACGCCCCTGCAACAGAGGAAGAGAGGGTGCACGCCCGAGGGACAGAGGGAGAGAGGGGCACGTCCTTGCAACAGAGGAAGAGAGGGCGCACGCCCAAGCGACAGAGGGAGAGAGGCGCACGCCCCTGCAACAGAGGAAGAGAGGGTGCACACCCGAGGGAGAGAGGGGCACGTCCTTGCAACAGAGGAAGAGAGGGCGCACGCCCAAGTGATAGAGGGAGAGAGGCGCACGCCCCTGCAACAGAGGAAGAGAGGGCGCACGCCCAAGCGATAGAGGGAGAGAGGCGCACGCCCCTGCAACAGAGGAAGAGAGGGCGCACGCCCGAGCGATAGAGGGAGAGAGGCGCACGCCCCTGTAACAGAGGAAGAGAGGGCGCACACCCGAGGGACAGAGGGAGAGAGGCGCACGCCCCTGTAACAGAGGAAGAGAGGGCGCACGCCCGAGCGATAGAGGGAGAGAGGCGCACGCCCCTGCAACAGAGGAAGAGAGGGCGCATGCCCGAGGGACAGAGGGAGAGAGGCGCACGCCCCTGCAACAGAGGAAGAGAGGGCACACGCCCGAGCGACAGAGGGAGAGAGGGCGCGCGCCCCCGCAACAGAGGAAGAGAGGGTGCAACAGCTACAGAGAAAGAGCGCACATGAGCGACTGCAAGAGAGAGACAGCGAGAGAGAGAGAGACAGCGAGAGAGAGAGAGTGCGCTCGTGAGCGACCGCGAGAGAGAGAGAGAGCTCGTGCGAGCGAGAGAGAGCGAGCATGAGAGACAGCGAGAGAGCGACAGAGGAAGAGAGAGCATGCACGAGCAACAGCGAGAGACCGTGCATGTGAGAGAGGGAGAGCCTGAGCAACAGAGAGAGAGACAAAGAAAGATAGCGCCCATGCGACAGAGAGAGAGAGAGAGAAACAGAGAGAGCGCTCGAGTGACAGAGCCCGCGAAAGAGAGAGCACTGAGCAACAGAGAGAAAGAGAGAGAGCGCCAGAGAGACAGAGAGAGCGAGCGACAGAGAGAGAGAGCAACAGCGAGAGAGAGCACGTGCAAGCAACAGCAAGAGAGAGCGTGCACACGAGAGCAACGGCGAGAGAGAGAGAGAGAAAGAAAGCCCGCCCAAGTGACAGAGAGAGAGAGAGAGAGCGCGCACCCAAGCGACAGAGGGAGACAGAGCACGCACGAACAACAGAGAGAGAGAAAAAAAGAAAGCGTCTGAGCGACAGAGAGAGATAGACAGACCGAGCGACAGAGATAGAGAGAAAGAAGGAGAGAGCGCCCGAGCAACAGAGAGAGAGTACCAGAAAGCGAGAGAGAGCGCGCGCGAGCGACAGCGAGAGAGAGAGGGAAAGAGAGAGCACCCGAGAGACAGAGAGAGCGAGCAACAGCGGGAGAGAGCGCGCATGCAAGAGCGACAGTGTGAGAGAGAGAGAAAAAGAAAGCACGCACGAGCGAGAGAGAGAGAGAGAGCACGCGCCCGAGCGACAGAGGGAAAGAGAGCATGCGTGAGTGACAGCAAGAGAGAGAAAGAGAGCGCGCAAGTGAGCGACAGCGAGGGACACGAGAGAGAGAGCGCCCGCGAGCAACATCAAGAGAGAGAGCACGGGAGAGAGAGAGAGAGCGCGCGTGAGTGACAGCGAGAGAGAGAGAGCAGGCACGTGTGTGACAGTGAGAGAGAGAGCACGCAAGTGAGAGAGAGAGCACGCGAGCAACAGCGAGAGAGAGAGCACGCACCCAAGCAACAACGAGAGGGAGAGAGAGAGAGCGTGCGCGAACGAGAGAGTCAGGGAGCGCACCCCCGAGCTACAGAGGGAGAGAGAACGCGCCCGAGCGAGAGAGAGCGCGTGCGCCCAAGCGACAGAGGGAAAGACAGCGTACGTGAGTGAGCGCAAGAGAGAGAGCGCGCGCACGTGAGCGACAGCGAGGAACAGAGCGAGAGAGAGCGAGCAAGGAACAGAGCGCGCGAGAGAGAGAGCGCCCGCGAGCGACATCAAGAGAGAGAGCGCAAGAGAGAGAGAGAGCGCACGCAAGTGACAGCAAGAGCGAGAGAGAGCAGGCGCGCATGTGACAGTGAGAGAGAGAGCATGCAAGTGAGTGAGAGAGAGAGTGAGAGAGCACGCACCCAAGCAACAGTGAGAGGGAGAGAGAGAGAGAGCGTGTGCGAGCAAGAGTCAGGGAGCGCGCGAGAGAGCGGGAACGCGCGCCCGAGCGACAGAGGGGGAGAGAGAGAGAGAGAGAGCGCGTGCGAGTGAGCAACTCAGAGTCTTTCACAAAAACTTGCTTGAGTTTTTTGAGGAAGTCACCAAGAAGGTTAATGAGGGCAGAGCAGTGGCCGTTGTTTATTTGGACTTTAATAAAGCCTTTGACAAGGTTCCACATTGTGGACTAATTAGTAAAGTTTGGTCACATGAGATTCATGGTAAGCTTGCCAATTAGATACACAATTGGCTCCTGCTGTAAATCCAGAGTGTGGTGAAAGGTTGTTTTTTGGACTAGAGGCCTGTGACCAGCAGTGTTCCCAGGGATCGGTGCTGGTTCCACTTTTGTCGCTCATTTATATTCAGATGAGAATAAAGAAGGCATGGCACCAAACGTGGTGGCATAGTAATAATGAAGAAGGTTATCGAAGATTACAAAGAGATCTTGATCAAATACGTCAATGGGCGGAGGAGCAGCTGAAGGAGTTTACTTTGAATAAATGTGAGGTATTGCATTTGGGTAAAACAAACAAGGACAGGAGTTACACAAATGTAGGGCCTTGGGTAGTGTTACAGCACAGAGACACCAAGGGGTTCAGCTACATCATTCTTTGAAGTTTGCGTCACATAGACAGGGTGGTTAAAGTGATGTGTTGCGCCCTTGCCTTTATTGGTCAGACATTTCAGTCTTGAAGTTGGGATGTTATGTTGTTGGGGTTGTACAGAACATTAGTGAGGCCTCTCCTGGAGTACTGTGTCCAGGTACAATCACCTTATTGTAGGAAGGATACAATTAGGTTGGAGAGGGTTCAGGAAAGATTTACCAGGATTAGATTAGATTACTTGCAGCGTGGAAACAGGCCCTTCGGCCCAACATGTCCACACCGACCCACCAAAGCACAACCCACCCATTCCCCTACATTTACCATTTCACCTAACTCTACGGGCAATTTAGCATGGCCAATTCACCTAACCTGCACATTATTGGACTGTGGGAGGAAACCGGAGCACCCGGAGGAAACCCACGCAGACACAGGGAGAATGTTCAAATTCCACACAGTGGCGGGAATTGAACCCGGGTCTCTGGCGCTGTGAGACAACAGTGCTCACCACTGTGCCACCCGTAAAAAAGGAGTGAGCAACTAAACTTGGCATTATTAATATTATTGTAAACATCTCAGCAAACCATCCTGAATTACAGCATTTTCTTTAACTATTCTGCTTCAAAAGCGCATTGAGGGAAGTAAAAGGGATTGGATTGAAAGCATGCAGAGGGGGAGGAACGACCAGGAACAGCTCATTATTCAAACTTAAAATTGATCAAATGTTGAAGGACACATTTATCTTTGAGGATTGTGTCAAATGAGGGAAGGACCCAATAGGAGTAGGGGACATTCTTTAGCAAGCAAGTAATACAGGCAAGTATTTAACAGATTGCTAGTTCATGGCAATGCACATCATATTATTCACAAGAAAAGTCTTGAGGTTAGGTCATGTAAATGAGGTTTGTTTTATCACTGGAATTCTAATCTTCACTTGTTTACACTACAATTGATTTCTATCTGGCTTCACCTCACCTGACTGAAGGGAAACGGGTGGGGTAGGACGGGAATTGGGAGGGGAGTAAGTGACGAGATGGACAGACAGACAGACAGCTGGGCGAAAGAAAAAAAAAGGGTACAAATAGGGCAAATAGGAAATAGGGTACAACAGCAAAGAAACTGGAAAGTCACAAACACCTTTAGTCAACATAAGGATTCAATGGCCTTCTTGAGATCCACAAAATCTAGGGCTTGGTTGATTGCGTGTGTTCCTTTCCATCATTTAAAGGACTTGGAGGTGCAGGTGTTAGACTGGGGTGGACAAAGTTAAAAATCACATAACACCAGGTCATAGTCCAACAGGTTTACTTGGCAGCACTAGCTTTCGGAGCGACGCTCCTTCATCAGGTGGTTGATAGAATGGCACTTTGAAACCTAGTGCTTCCAAATAAACCTGTTGGACTATAACCTGGTGTTGTGTGATTTTCGTTATTCAAAGGGGAATCAAATAAATCATAAGAGAGGAAAAAAATAGTTAAGGGGAAAAGGGAGCAATATGGAACCAATTACATATTTCAAAGAACCAACATGAATAGGTGCCCAGTAGCTTCCTTTTCAACTACACCATTCTATTTCGTGGAATCAGGACCAGATAAAAAATTGGAAGGGTTTGGGGAAGTTCCTTATTTGTGGAAATTCTGAGTATTTAGTCAACCATCATTATTCTCATTGCTATCAGTTTTCTGTCTTCCTGAGAACTGGGTTTAAAAACAAATCACATAATTGGGGATGTTGCCTGGTGGGTGGTGAGGCATCTGAAGGTGGGCCTCCCGGTCCAGCGAGCAAACTACATCCCCTTACTCTAATCTCCAGTCCTCACTTTCCCCGTGTGGGAGAGTCTAGGAGCAGAGGGCATTATGTCAGAACAATGGATCGTCCATTTATGCAACTGAAAAATTTCTTCCCCGAGTGTAGCGAATCTGTGGAATTCTTTATCACTGAAGACTGTAAAGGCTTAGCATTAAATATATTCAAGGCTGAGATTAAAGTTTTATTCAGGAGGAGGATCAACCATATTGAGAAAAGGCAGGATAGTGGAGTTAAGGATTGTCAGATCCGCCATGATCTCATTGAATAGAGGCACAGACTTGATGGGATAAATGGCCTAGTACAGCTACTGTGTCTTATGAACACTGGGTGATAGTTCAACAGGTTTGTTTGGAAGGGGTAAAAACAAGGACTGCAGAGGGCTTTTGCCTGAAACGTCAATTTTACTGCTCCTCGGATGCTGCCTGAACTGCAGTGCTTTTCCAGCACCACTAATCCAGAATCTGGTTGCCAGCAGATTTTATTGTTTTACCAGATTTATTTGGAAGCACTAGCTTTCGAGCCTGAGAGAAGTTTTCCAAACATAAATGATAGTACAATACCACCTGGTGGTCAAGCGCAGAAGAGCATACAAGTTGAAACTGGGCTGAATCTATCAGGAGTCAACAAAGTAGCATTGGAGATTTTTGTGGAAGTTTTCAATTCACAAGCCCTGAAGTTTACGTTATCTTCTCAAACTTGGTATAATTACCTATACACCACGGCCTCTTTTGCTCCACCCAACTAGTCATACTCACCCACTCACCTTAGGTGGAAGTACGAGGCATCGTCAGAACCTCCTGATATTCCTGCCACCAGTGTCATCCTTAAAGCCAAGCTGTCACCTGGTTGAGCATTGCCAGTCTGTAGATGCCCTGCACAGTTCCTGTCAATTACCCAGAGGGCAACTGGCACTCTGCTTTCCCAATGGGAACCTGGAGGAACTGGTGGACAGGGTATGGGTGCCATTGTGGCCCATGGCCCTGTGATGTTGACGACAGGTGCCAAAGATTGAGGGCTGGAGGAGCAAGCAGTGAGCTGGAGTCACCATGTTCCCAACTCGGACTTCCCGGTCTGAATGGTCTTGTTTTTCTAGTCAGTTTGAGAATGGGAAGCCACACAATGAGGTTGGATAACCTACAGAGGACGCCTACATCGAATCAACCCTTCAACAGATGAACATCAGAAAGAAGCGAACCAATGCCAACCCTGTCAGTACAACATTCTGACTGAGGAATTGGTCATGAATCAGTTTTCACTCTGGCATTTACATTTCTGTAGTCCATGCAAAAATATAATTGTTCCATCTGGCTTAGGAACAAATGCCACTGGTGAACTCCAGCTGCTTTGATTAAGTTCAATCAAACAGTTCTCCAGCAGGTATTGAATTTCTGCTTCTACCTGTAGTTGTTTTCTGTGCTCAACCAATAAGGATGTAGTTTTATTGACACAGAATCCCCTACATCCATATAATACCTAGTTAACAGAAAGCATAGAGGATCAGGGTCCCAGGTTGGATTTCAACCTTGTGTCTGTGTGGAGTTTTCACTTTCTCCAAGTGGCTCTACCTAGTTCTCCAATTTCTTCTCAATCCAATGATGTGCAGGTTAGTTGGATCGGCCATGATACATTATCAATCGCGCCTAGGGATGTGCAGGCTAAAGGGAAAATGTGGAATGCAGGTTTCTGGGAATAGGATGGGTGAGTGGATCTGGATGGGATGTTCTTCAGATGATCAGTGCAGACTCTACCTTTAGAGAGTTAATTATAAGTCCTCAGTAAACCAATTAGCTCTTCCCACTCCCCTCCTCTAAAAAACATAAGTGTCAAACAGCACCAGTATTTCCATATTAACATTGTTGGATATCAGGAGGTTTACTCTGTAAACTGTCTACCCTTTCCTCTACTGCCCTTTTACTTTCACCAGCTGACACACTATCTCCCTCTTATCCTTTTACCGATGTTGGTATTGCTTCAAAAAGGTGTTTATATGGTGTAACCAATTCTTTGACTATACTCAGCAATATCTATCAGATAAGTCACTTTACTAACCCTTCAAAATGTCTTGTATGGATCACTACATTTCATTTCAAAAAGGTCCATCCTGCATAGTAAATAACCTCAATACTTGGTCTCCTGCATGAGACTTTAGTTGCAGCATGTTTGTCCACCCATTCTTTCGAATTTGCTTGTACATTTTTTTTTAAAGTGTTTTGTGCTACCTTACTTGCTACTGTGAGTCTCTCAAAAAACTTGGAGATGTAATCCAACTCAGAGGGTTTGTCTTTCTGCATTATTTAAAAATCACTGCTAATGGACCTCTTATCTCATGCCCACAGGTCAATTTGAAGGGACTTAATCCATTATGAGGAAACTGTCAGAAAGAAATATAACACTTTATCCCACTCCAGTTGGGTATTCATGAACAAAATGCTTTAAGAATGGTTTTGAGGTTCTCTCTCCAAAGCTCCCTGTATTTGGAGAAGATATGAAGTTGATGTCAACTGTTTGCTACCCAAAAACTTCTGATTACACTTTGGAAAACTTTGGGCATAAAAGTTAGAAGCTGGTTAGATTGTATTTCAATTCATAGGCCAAAGCAAGTAAAGAATTACAATAACCTGAGCTGTAATTGTCTTTTTAAAATGAGTTGATTCAGGAATTTGTGTTGCTACATTCATTACTGAAAGAATATACTGATGTTTTGCTTTCATTTTGGCTAATGAACCTCCACAATCTACTCGCAGTGGACTGAATGGTTTCTTAAAACTGATTTAGATATTAAAAAGTGTTAAGGTTTACCTACCACTGATATGACAAGTTTTACAGAACTTCACAGCATCCTAATGAAGCCTTGGCCAGGTAAAATGCCTATTTAAAAATCGATGTTCAAGTTTCTGTATTCCTGCATGTCCTGTCATGCTTCTCACAATACTTCCTTCCAGTATCTGGACCGTAGGATGTTTTGATAAACAACCATCTGATCGACTTTGGGCCTTTGGGCCTTTAAGGATGGCTCCACTTCCTCGTCAGAACTCCATTCTTAATATAACAGCAATCCGGAACTCTGTCCACTTCAGATTCAGCAGGAGCTGCCTGTGCTAACTTGTTTCACTTGAAGTCGTCATTCGTCCAGATTCAGAATGCAGATATGTATAATACAGTAGCGCCTCAATATACAAATGACCCCGTTTACGAACAAATCAGTTTACGAACAGGGTTGTATGTAAAACTTTTCTTCAACGTACGTACGAAATTCAAGGTACAAACCAAGGTACGAACGCAAAAAGCCTGTGTGCGACCACGTAGTATCATTGTTCTGCTTTGCTCCGTGCTTGAACGCAAAAGCTCTCGGGCCCCGCGTGATCTCAGTCAGTTTGTCTTTGGCGCGTGCGCTGTGAACAGCGTTCGTTGCTATGTCCAAGCATTCTTATGCTATCCAAACAATGGGAAAATTGATTCAGTTTGCGAACTTTTCAGTTCACAAACAGGGTCCCGGAACGGATTAAGTTCGTAAGTCGAGGCGCTACTGTACTTCCATTTAATTAACCTTGCTATTAAAGGAGTGCTTTGGCTACTCTGACATCTGCTATGGTATTATTTTGATCTCTAGTGTCCTTTCCCCCTTGGTCCCTGAACTCTCCACATAGGTCCAAGACACCACCCATCCCCGCCATAACTTTCAGTTCCCTAGCCTCAAAACACCTCATCTTCATCATGGACATCCAATCCCTATATAACCTCCATCTCCCATCACAAAGGTCTACAAGCCCTCCATTTCTTCATCTCCCACTGACCCAACCATTACCCCACACTGACACTCATTCGATTGGCGGAATGGATCCTCATCCTCAACAACAACTCATTCAAAATCCTCCCACTTCCTACAGACAAGGTGGCTAACCACGGGCACCCGCATGGGCCCCAGCTATGCCTGCCTCCTCACCAGGTACATGGAACAGTCCCTCTTCCGCAGCTACACCAACACCATTCCCTACCTTTTCCTCCACTACATCGATGACTGTATCAGCCACCTCGTGGTCCCACAAGGAGGTTGAACAGTTCATCAACTTCACCAACACATTCCACCCTGACCTCAGTTCACCTGGACCATCTTGAAGACGAGGTCCAGGAAGGAAAGGGAGGAGTCCATCTCCATCTGCTGTGACCACCTCAACACATGGACATCTATTCCAAACCCATGGCTCCCACAGCTACCTAGACTACACCTCCACCCACCCACCTCCTATAATAACACTATCCCTTACTCCCACTCAGTTCCACTCCCAGACATGCCAGATGTCCTCCTATTTCAAGGCTTGCAACTTCCCCTCCCACATGGTCGATGATGCCCTCCAGCATACCTCCTCCACTTCTCACACCTCCAACCGCAACAAGGATTGAATCCACTTGGTCCTCACTTTCACCCCACTAAACTCCAGATACAGTGCATTATCCCCTGCCATTTTCGCCACCTAGAGTCAGACCCCACCATCAACATTGACTTACTTAGTTTCCAAATCTCCCCTCCCCCTACCTCATCCTAGTTCCAACCCTTGAACTCCACATTGCCCTGTTGACCCACCATACCTGGCCATCTTCCCTTGCACCAAACTTCTTCACCCTCCCCAATGACATATCACAATCACCTCCTACCTGCAATCACAATCCCATCTCAGCCCCCTTCCCCCTCCTGGGCTTATGCCAGAAACGTCAACTCTTGTGCTCCTTGGATGCTGCCTGATCTGCTGTGCTTTTCCAGTGCTACACTTTTCCACTCTGACTCTACAGTATCTGCAGTCCTCACTTTCTCCTTTTAAGTCACTGCTCTGGTCACCGCACAGAATTGCAATCTTTGTGTTTATGGATGAACACAACTCCTCTAACAATCACTGGCCAAGTCAGTATCGAGGAGTAAGTCAACTCAATCCAGGGGTAGTGTTAACTACTCCTATTCCCTGCATCACTACGATAAAAACTGACCAAACACATCAATACCTTTTAGCCACCCCACAACGTTGATAGATTCTGATTACCGATCTCTATCATCTTGAACTTACTCAAAAGATGAGCCTCCATTGTCCTCCGATAGAAAATTCCACAAGTTCACAACAACAGAGTAAAAGAATTCTCCCCATCTTGGACCTAAGTGGTAGCCACCTTATTTTGAAATTGTTGCCCTGATTCTAGATTCCACAACCTGGGAAACATCTTAACTGCATTTACCCAGTCTATAACTTCAAGTATTTTGTAAGTTTCAATACGATCAGTCTCATTCTTCGAAACCATGGAGAAGGGAGGCCCAGTTTGTTCAATCTTTCTACATAGGACAGTCCTCTCATCTCAGGAACAAGTCTGGTGAACCTCCTTTGTACTCAGTCTACGGCAATCGGATTTTTCCTAATACAGGTTGTTTCATCAGCACAGATTGGCTATAATGCAGTTAACAAATTGTGGATGTTGTTTGGATAACATTAACTTTCTACCGAATGAGCATAGCGGTTTTCTATAGCATGCTTTTCTATAGTGCGAGGTTGCAAAGGAACACAACTGTTGTGATAAAGCAGAATGACTGATACAAGGAAATCAAATTGCAGAGAGTACTCCAGGTGCTCATCCTCAGGACACAAATTCCCAATTAGCTTTATTTAGGAAACATGCCCACCTCCAAAATCATTGTTATATATTGTGAACAGCTACAGTCAGAGCCGGAGAATGACACATTTATTCCTACTTCAGTTATCTGATGGAAAACAATTAGTCCATATCAGTACATACCTCTTTTCAAGTCAATATTTTCAAACTAACCTCTTGTGGGGACTTTATCAAAATTCTTCTGAAAATCTAAGTACACTACATCCATTGGCTCTCCTTTAAATCAATTTTGTTGGCAACATCTGCAAAAAACTCTAGCAAGTTAATCAAACATGATTCCCATTTGTAAATCCATGATTCTCGTTCTCTCTCTCTCTCTCTTCAAACTTTAGTCTTTTAAAGTTCTATTCCCTTTTTATTTCCATTACTAAATCTGGTTTCCTTTTATCCTTTCATTACTGATGAACTTTATGCCCAGTCTTTGTTCCAAAATCCCATCCACAAGCATAGAAACTGAGTCAAAAACTCCTCTGGTGTACTGGACTAGAAACGAAACCCTGCTATTCTCAGAGTTATTACAAATGTGAAAATATTTGGTTAAACTATCCAAGTTCCTAATTTACCTGACTGGCAAATTCAGGTTAAAAACAAAAACACCACCAGTTGTTGCACTGGACAAGAAAATAACTGTGTAAACAAATATATTGTCTTTAACCAACAGCATCTAGGAAATATCAATTGCCACCGAAATTCTATCTCTACAACTTAAACTCGATCACTTCTTAAAATTCCCCCCACCCCCTTCAGTGTTTCAAAATGTAGACAAAACATGGATATGAAGGGAAAAAGATATTCAGCAAAACAAGTTATAGCTCATGTCTGTACCACAAAACTCAATGCGTTACTTCCTTTTTTAGTTCTTTGCTGCTGACAGAAGCTGGTTTGCACATAGATGCCTCTTTCATTCTTTGAATGAGAATTTGTCCTTTCCTAGTTTTTAAAAGTCCTTTTTTCTTAAACAGGGCATTTCTAGAGAAAGGGTAAAAAATGAGGTCTGCAGATGCTGGAGATCACAGTTGAAAATGTGTTGCTGGTTAAAGCACAGCAGAGAAAGACAGCCAGCTATTACTGTTTTAGATCTCCACACAACAGGTAGAGACAGATGGAGATTTCTTGATGCTTCTTCTTGGCAGGTTAGGCAATTCTCTGCTGCACTGGCACCGCACAAGCTATGGTCACCTGGTCAGGAGCCAATCAATATGTTACTGTCAAGCCATTACCCTTGTTATTGCAGATCTCATTGGCTCCATAGTGTCCGCTTTTAGCTCTTAATGCTCCAGATGAAAGCAAGATTGTATGTAATTCAGTATATTCCAAAAATTCAGTGTAGTCCAAAAAAACAGAATTTATGAAACTGCAGTCATCCCTTTGCACGATCTTCTTGGTTTAAACATGGTCTTCCTTTTATAGGCCACCATCAGAAAATAAAAAGGAAATTAATAAGATGTGGTCATTGAAGGAGCAAGATGTTGGTTAATGAGGCCTGTTATATAACCGTGAAAGATGAACAATTACATCAAGGATGAAAACTCCATAACTCCCATCTCTGTTGTTTGGAGCACATTCCAAGTATCTCATGGAAGGAAGAACTCAGAAGTTTACAGTCCCCTCAAAGTCAAAGCCACCGAGGAAATTGGCACTCAATCAGACATGTTGTTATTGGTTTGGGCATGTTACCAGGATAATGGACTGTTGCATACCTCAGGATTTTCTGTACGCCAAGGTAACCAAAAATCAGATAACCAGCAGGATGCCCAGAGTCCACTTTAGAGATGCTTAAACATGATATGATGACACTAAACAGTTCTCCCACCAGAGAGACACTAAGGTGAAAGAGACTGGCAGAAACATCACCTACGGTTTGGAATGTGCCATAAATGTTTGAGACATTAACAACAACCCACAATAGTATCTAATAGCTCATAGGTATGTGATAACGTCATCCCCAAACAGATTAAATTTGCTGCATGCCCATCATCTTATAAACAGAAGGAGGCAGTAATGTTGTGGCTTAGTCAAAGGTTTTAATATTTAATACACACTTTCAAATAAGAGTCAGCCCCACAGATTTAAGACAACTGAACTAATTGACATTTAACCTTATCATTTGACCCTCTGGGAATCTTTTAGCAATTTTAATCCACAATTCTCAACAGGTTTTGTGAAAAACAAATCGAAAATTTGCCTTCATCATCATCATCATCATGATAAGCAGTCTTACTACTTCACTAACTTTCTTGGTTTATTCGCTTTCATAGGTTTGTCATGTTTCATGTTCATATGAACTTTTCAATCAAATCTGAAAGATTAAAACCACTCCTTTTCAATCCTTGCTACAATCTATTCCACAATCATGTGTTACGATGAGAGGTCAAACCCCTCTGTTAATTAAAACCAAACACCCAGAAAAGTTTGCCTCGCCTCGTAATCTGTTAAAATGTAATTTAAAGTAATTGGTTAAATTCGAATGGTTGTCAAAACCTTACAATTAAACAGCCTGTTTCCACCTAAGTAGCATAAGCCTCCTCTATCCCTGCCTCGCCACATCTGGAACTGAAGACCTCCCCCCCCCCCCCTCCCCCCACACCCATGTTGTCATCTTGATTGGCCCTGCGTCTTCCATATTACATTAACTTGTGCTGATCCAAAATTCTACTACCCATATTCTAATTCGCACATAATTCTTTTTATCCATCACCACTGCACCCACTGACTTACATTCCATTTAGCCATCTCTAGTCCAGCACCACCATGATCTCTGCACTTGAACAATTCTGGCCTCTGTTACGTTATCTTTTTGCTAAACATCACACTGCTATTGTGACCATACAGTCTGTTGCCAAGGCCTTAATTTCTGGAAGCTTCTAAAACAACCTGCACATTTCTCCATGATAGCACTCCTCAAAAGTCGACCTCTGTACGGAGGTGATCAAAGACCCACTGTTATAAACAAAGGTCAGTTTTCAGGCCATCTGGCACATTAGCACACAGTAGCACATCTGAAACTTGAACATGCACTTCACTTACTTCAGCGAAATCGCCCAGCCACAGTAACCATAAAAACAATAAGGAAAAACACCATCCTGAATTAGAAATGTATCAGCATCTCTTCATTGTGGTTAGGTCAGAATAGTGCGACTGCCTCTCTAATATCACCGAAACCTATAGATTGCTGCAGATTCAGACTGCAATTCACCATCAGCTTCAAAAGCCAATAAATCCTAGTCTAAGCCAGCAATGCCCACAACAAATAAATAAATAATAACCTCTGGTCACCTCTCCTACTTTCTCCTCATGTAGTGTATGACACTTTGATAACCCAATATGCTTCAAACCCAATATTACTGTATTGTTAATGGGATAAAATTATGATAACATTAATTGTGAGTGGGATTAAATGTTTTATTTCATGAATAAACAATTGATGTAATACATACAATAAAATATATTGCTCCTTCACATTGTTAACTACTGCCACAAGAGACAGCATGCAGCCAAATTCTTCACAAGTCAACATTCTGATATCAAATACTTTTCCCTCCACACCCAGGTGCCTGAGGGCAATTTTTTTTGTATTTTATTTGAACATATCTCAGGTTTGCTTTTACTTGTTGAATTTCATCTCCTCTGGTGAAGACATACTTTTTACAAGAATACAGAGAAATCAAAGTAGGTGAACAAAATTATGTTTTTAAGCCTCTAAATAGAATGAATGTTTCTGTTAACTTGAATTGGGCGTTTTGCTTTAGGTTTGCATTTATCTTGCATTAGTTTGGACTGCTTCTCTTCACAATATTTAAATAAGTGGCTCATACAACGTATCGATTCTCGTTGGCCCGAGCTAAACTAATCGCTAACACATTCCTGCTGCTCTTTTCACCATAAGAGAATAATAAATCAACTAATTTTGTAGTATCAAATCGTAAATATCTGTAAAATTCCACATGCATCTGGATGGTCATCATGTTATATTTCACATGACTGACTGACTTGGGGATCTTGAGTCGTATAAAATTAATTTAAAAATAAATGCAATAAATGGCATAAATGCAGTTTATTTAAAGGATTAACTAACTCAAAATAAAGAAGTGATGGTAATATGTGGAAAAGTGTATACTTTTACTGAAAATAGTTTCTGCAGAGCGTGCACTGAAAAATTTTGAAGTAGGTATTCTCAGTTTTTAAAAGCTTGTACCCCTCAATTCCTACAGTTAATAGTGAGATCATAGCAGATTACCACAAATGATGTATAAACTGAAGCTGTAGTCTCCTGGTTTCATAGAACAACACAGCACAGTACAACCCCTTCAGACATTGATGTTGTGCCAATCTTTTACCCAACTCCAGGATCAAACTAACCTACGTAGCCTTTAGTTTACTATCATCTATAATGAAAGACGGATGATTGGAATTTAATAGAAAACATCTGCATTTAAAAACTGATTAGAGGATTCCTAACCATTAAAATGCTTTGAGGAATACTAGCAAATGTATTTAGGTCTGAGATTAACTCTGATCATGCAACAGAAAAATCACAGCAGACTATTTAAGAGGCAGCAACTTATTCCCATCAATTCCATGGACATCTCAGAAGATGATTTTAGCCTCTTTTGCACAAGTGATCTGGACAGTTCATGGAATTTATTGGGATCCTTCTATAAATTTGGAGATTGAAGCTCAATTGCTTTATCAAACCCTGAAGCAATCTTAAATCAAGGACTGAGTGGTGAAACCATCACAGGCACTTTGCCAAGCCATCATGATGCCAAGCAGATTTGAAATCAGATGAGCTCCATAAAGGCAAGATGATGGTATTTCCTCTTGTTTCTTGGAGGGCCAGGAAGACAGGACTACACTTCCAACCATCCCCACACTGCACACCCCCAAAAAAAAAATCTTGGATCATCTTTATTCCAGGTTTCTCTGTCTTCCTCAAACTAAGTCATAGGGTTTGATGAGGTTTGTTAGATTATTGTGAACCTGGCTAGTTACGCAGGTATCAGTTGGAATCTCTACCTCTCTTTCAAATGTTCTTTGCTTTTACAAGCACAACTTGTTCTGATCATAGGTCACAGAATCCCTTCAGTGTGGAAACATGCCATTCAGCCCATCAAGTCCATTCTGACCCTCCAAGGACAAAACTAACCCACTAACTTGTCCTACCCCTGTAACCATGTACGTCCCATGGTTAACCCATCTACAGGGCAATTTAATACAGGCAATCTAACCTGCACATCTTTGGACTATGGAAGGAAACTGGAACACCCAGAGGAAATCCACACAGACAGGGACAGAAGTTTGGCTCCTCAACATCCAAAAGTTAACCTGTTATACTTACAATACTAACCCAGAGTCCTTGTACTAAAGGCAGAACATAAGATCATTTGCATTGCACAGGTTTCTCCGTTACACACAGCCAAGCTGTGTTTATTCAAGTCATGCACAGTAATTACAGTTTAAGTGGCTTTTGGCAATAGCATGAAAAAAAATCACATTGTAGTAGTTGGTGAGTAATATTATCTGTTTTGTGCATTCAATTCAGAACAGATATCACGATTTATGATTGCACAAAAAAAGATGATGCTACAGATTTTCGCAATCCTTGGTGAGTATGGCAAAAATCTCACAATGTTTGGTAATAGTTTTATCCACATTTAGACACCAGATCATCAGTATGTGTTACTGCATGTTTAATCACTGTGTTGAAGTGATGATTGAATTTTTTCCTTTCTCTTCTCCTAAGCCTGAGTAAGGACACTGCCCTTACCTTCACAAATATAATCCAGAAGGTTCTCAGTGTGATTGCCAATGCATGCTGATTTCGCAGTGATTAATTGGGGCAGCAGTTTGGTAACACAAATTGACCTCAATACTTCAGGATAAAGAGCAGTAAAATTAGCCAAAGTTCCCGTACCTGACGACAATTCAAAAAATCTGTTAATGGGTATCATGTGACTGGGAGGTAAGTATGGAATCAGCAGGCAGGACGGGAACAGTAATCCAATTTTCAGTGCATGACCACACCCTCCATCTGCCGAAATAAAATCATGTTCCACCAAAATGATCTTGGCAGGATATCTGGAAATGCTTCAATTCAATTAAATAGACTGCAAAGCAGAGTGAAAGGAAAATATCAAAGAGTAAAACATTTACAGGAGTACAACAACAAGCTTCATGTTGCCATCATGAAATCCTAAACAATGTGAAAGAACTTAAATGGAAATTAGCTCCACAAAGTTTTTTTTAAATGATTATATATAAATAACTACTTATTCTTGGACTATTTCGACATAAATTCATCTGTGAAGACGCTGTGATATATACCTGCTTAATTATATTAACATTTCACCACAGATATATCAACCATGATTTTATTGTTTAATCAGATCAGAGCTCGCTAAGGCTAAAATCAATCATTTCATCCTGAATTACGGATGTGCAATATTTTTCTGACCCAGCAGCACAATAATGTCTCAGAAAGAAAGAATTATCAGTAACAAAAGAAGGTAAGATGGGAATCTACTGCCAATGCTGCAATCTCTTCCACACAAGGATAGGCACGCACTGGTTGGTGGAATAGTATCGCTGGGAAATACGCATGAATATTCCTGTAATAATCTGGTCAGTTCTTAAAGATTTCATTTAGTGTTTCTACATTAGTGAGCTGGATTTTCACACATTGAGGCAGGGAGCAGGGGAGTTGGAAAGTTTCCAGGCTCAATGCACCCACCGGAGAAGAAATTGTTTGCAAAGACAGGATTCTTGTTCTATAGGAGCAGGAGGTAACCAGATATGGGCTCACTTCACCAGAAAGAGATTGGAGTCAGCCACAAGGGAGGTCAATGCCAAGACAAGCTGTTTAAAAGGCCTGTCTCTGTAGTCTGGAACTTCATTCCAGGTGCAATAAGTCAAGTGAGAGATAGAACAGTGGTGTAGCCACATAGTCTACACATTTCCCATACCAACTCATGTCACTGCACCCATTCATAGCCCCTGATACTTTCAATGCCAAACAATGGCACTTCCATGTCCATTCACCCAGTATGCACTCTATAAAGATTCAGTGAAATCTATAGTATTGACAGTATGTGTGAAAGAGCTTTTTGTTTTGAAAAATAAAAGCAATTTATTTAAAGGAATTGCTTTTATTACAATCTACATGCAAGTATCAAAATTATCCAGGTCATTTAAGGTATCAGTATTAGAAACTGTACGTACTTGAAACCTCTCTTCTGCAAATACACATTGCAAAATTGATAGGCCTGCGAGAAAATGCTGTCAATCAAGCAGCATTTTCTCTAAAGTGCAGAAAAAGCGGTACCTCGGGATTCAGTCAAGATTCTTGTACCTGACCACAGCAGCTGTAACCTTTTGTCTCACTGGGACCTCTCCGTGTAGAAAAAAAAACTTGGAGATTTAAAATCTCCGTCAGATGCATGCCTTTGTTTTCAGATGTGAAGCACAGAACACACATTTCAATAGTTAGTAATCTAGGCATCTTAAATTCCACAGTAACCAACCCTGGTAGGTGGTCAGGCAGAACGTATAGCAGATTACATGGGCTCTCCTAATTCCTTTATTTATATTGCTTTAAAGAAATGGTCCAAACCATAATCTTACAACATAGCATTCATAATAATTGGATACCAACAGGTTGGACTGAAAAGTTTTGAAATAACCTGGATGTGACAGAAGTTTGCAAGCTTCCCACTTTGGTTAACTAATGTACAAGACTTCAAGACAGTAGCAACATAAATTTCTGAGCTATAAAATTTGTTTTAACATTAGACTTTATTGGTAGCTAGTTTATAAACACCCAGACATGCAACATAGGCTGCAAGAATAGGTAAATTGAAGATTAATATTGACAACACTCAGAGCCATTCTGTGCTGAGGAAATTGGATTGGACAATCCAAACAAAAAGAGAAATAAATATTCTAGTTTTTATATAAACAATGACCATCTGGTATGGGCAACAGCAGTGACATAGCGCCTTCAAAGTAGTAAAACCTTGTAAGCAGCTTCATAAAAACAAAGCATTACAACACTAAATTTAATACCAAGGCATTAAAGAAAACAGAAGGAAAGATGATCAAACCTGATCAAGAAGAAAGGGTGTAATGACATGACAGAGTTAAAAGAGACAACTGATTCAGAAGGAAATTCAAGAGTTTACAAACTAAGCAACTTATAGGCGTGCCACGAACAATTGAGTGAAGAAGATCAGCAATGTAGCAAAAGTCAGACTAGGCAAAGTGCAGAGATGTCAGTGGTAGTAGGCCTGAGAGAGCTTAGAGAGACAGGGAAGAGCAAAGCGATTGAAATCACTTAGTTATGGGGGTGGTAGTATGAGTTAGGGGTCAAACTTTACATAGAAATAACAACAGCCATCAAAATTTCCATGCAAATCAAACAAATTGTGACATCTGCACACAGTATCTAAATAGAGAAATCTGACAGTGGTTATCCAGCATATAACATTCTTTCATAAGCATCTCAAAAATAACATCTGCCAAAGGATTCACCAGTCAAACACATCAATAAGCTTGAGATTGCTGCACTCACTTTACAAATATTGGGGCTTTTTCATTTCAGTATCAGCCTTTGAATGGTGTAGTGAGTCTCAATTCCTATCAAACAACTTGTGTTGCTGAAAATTAATTTCCACAAATGTAGTATTTCATTTATTCTTCAAAAGCAAAGTTACTTTTTTTTGCCTGAGTCTCATCTCTCTTAATCCTTTTTATTTCCCCTCCATTTGGTTTTCTGTACCTCATTTGATAATGAATTCAGCATCTGAGAGGTTTATGCTGCTTGTTTACAATTCTTCAAATTGATTGGATGGGAGACAATTTGTTTCTTGCCTTGTTTACATGGATCTCAGACATCCAGTAGAAGACACTGTTGTTTTATATATTTGACTGACAGGAACATTTGCAGCACAGAAACGCATTGTAAAAATGAAATTATAACAAACTTCCCAGCTGATAGTAAAATTCAGCTTAATTTTTGAAGAATTAATACATCCTAATCTCAAATAATTTTTTTTTGGTTTTGCTCGGGGGTCAGGCATTTCCTAAGTAGCTGCTTGTCTGTATTTGCTCTATAGAGGTTACAATAATCCTTAAAATGAATTTGCCTTGTGGAGATCATATCTTCTATGGTGCTGATAAAGAAAGTGCAGACTTCTTTTTAAAGTTCATGGTTCTGGTTGATGCATAGCGTCACTAGTTATGCCCGCTCCCATTCTGGGGGAAAAAACAATTAAAACTTACAGTGGTTATCTTACTGCCCCACCCATAATTCCCTGCTCTCAGGCTAAACGAGCAACTGGAACCAGCAGAAAAGTCATCTTAAGATGCCAGCCCACTTAATATGTCTAAACATGATTTAAAAAATCAACATTGAGTGATGTCTGGGGCTCTAGTTTACTGAATGTTCATGAAAATCCTTCCAACTCGTTACAGGAGTCTTGTATTAGTCCTACAATCATAGCATTTGTTTGCTGATGAATTGCAGTGTTCTGAACATGCTGAGCCATGTTGAAGAGAATTGATACCAATGGACTGCTTCCCAAGGCATTCCTTAACTTGGTGAAGCATGCCCATTAGACTTATACGGCCTGTGACTCACAATTCATTTTGTCCTGAAGGTTTCTTTATTTCAATACTTTTTAAGCTTGCTAACACATCAGATGGGGATTTTAACCACCAAAGTGAGGGATTTGAGTTGAATGGGATGTAAAAATCTGAGACCCATTCATTTCAAGTTTTAATCAAGGTGGGCTGGGAAGTTGACAATTAAACTTTGCAGGAGTTGTTGCTGTAATTCAAATAACTATAATAAGGCTGTGTGCTTCAGAAATAACCAGCACTTTAAATCTGACCCTATTTCACACTCCACAGCATTAGTGCTACCATCTTCTCTCTGATAACTCCCACGTCCACTTTCTCTAATACCATAGCCGTCAAACCTCATGCTCTTATACCATAGCCACCAAGCTGCTGTTACAGTTGTTTGCAACATCTTCCCTCACTCACTCTCATGCACCTTAATCTCTAATACCGCTAACCCTGCATGCCCCCTGGCCTGCCTACTCACTCAGCCATGAGACCTGCACTAGAAATATCAACAGTGCCATCCATGTTCATTGTCCATAATATCTGCTTCTTTCTCGTTCCAGGACAAAAATAACCCACATCAGGACTGAAAGAGTCAGGAGGACAGTTTGCTGACTGAGCTGTGATTTCCCCACCCCTTCTGTGGAGAGCATCCTGATTTCTGATTACCCTAAGCCTTTGACAGCCATTTGCAAGACCCTGGACTGGTATCAGAGACTGCCCTTGATTTAATGTGCATGGATGCCCTGAGTAAAGGATATCTCTCTTGACTTGACTAAGGAATGTTGACAACCGTGACAAATTTCCAGGCTTTGTGCCTGTACTAACTGGTTACAGCAATATATCAGTACTGTGAAACGGGTATGTCTGGCTGAGGCAGAGTATTATGAGCATCCAGGCAGGCTCAGCATATGACAGTAAGCAAACAGGCCAGAGACTAAGCCTAGTCCATTCAATGAGCTGAGTGTGTGTGTCACTGAGTGCACAGTGTCCTTGGAGCAGAGTTAACTAATATAGTTATCAGTGCAGCCCAAGGTGCAGTATTGAAGTACAGATGCATTCAGCAAGTGGATCAGAAGTGGGTCATGATAGTTTTTAAGAAGCTGGCACATGTTGGCTGCCAATGTCAGATGTGGGGCATGTATGTCTGGTGCCCATATTGTGCACCTGGCATGTTGGTACTTGGTGCCCAACAAAGAAGCCCTTTGGAGCAAGCAGCAAGTTGATGTTCGGACTTCCAAATTGACACCGAACTTGTTTGGCATGGTTGGTTCAAGAGGACACTCAGTACTAATGAAGCAAATTGTGCCATTAACAAGCTGTGATTCCCTTGATTGGCAACTTGTTGTTGCCTAGCGAAGAATTCACTTTACCTGTTGGCGAATGCATAAAATATGGTCTGGATTTATCAACTTTTAGTCTTTTATGTTTGTCCAATATTTTTTCTCTATTGATATCAATTACATGGAAGTTCCTCACTCTTATTAGTCCCTTAGTTACACTCAATTTCTGAGTCGAAACTTTTACTGTGAAGGTGAGCTGAGTTAGATAAAAGATAGCAAGGCTGTCTATTCTTGTCTATTTTGAACAATGTTAAAGTACGCTACTTTGTATTTCCAAAGATAATCATGCTTCCACATTCCCAAATAACTTTTCTAAAATTTACTATTTCATTTCACTTTTCTCCTCTTTTTAATATCCCCATAACTTCTATACTTTGAATTACAGTTTTACATTTCTGTGAAAGGGCTGAAAAAGGTCAGAAAAACTAATTGCCATTTATAATCCCTGTTACAGCCAGGTAAGGATAGGGTCAAAGTCTGCTCTCTTTTCGCTAAACAAGAAAACCGAAACAACTATGAATGCTGGAAATCAGAAGCAAAAGCGAAAACAGAAATTGCTGGAAAAACTCAGCAGGTCTGGCAACATCCATGGAGAGAAATCAGAACAGACCCTCCATGAAAGGCTCACTGGACCCAAAGTATTAGCTCTGATTTATCTCCACAGATGCTGCCAGACCTGCTGAGTTTTTTCCAGTAATTTCTGTTTTTTCTTTGTTCTTTTCTCTTTTCCTTCTCTTCATTTAACCACAAGAGAGTTTTTGTTTGAAAAAGTTATACTTACTAATTCAGTGAGACTTAGTTGTTTAGAGGGTTTAAGGATCTCATTCTCCATCTTACTCAGGATCATTTGAAGCTTAACACTCTACTAGAAGCATGCTCCTGTAATGTAAATGAATAGTTTACAATTAGCCAAGACTCTCATGTGTCTGAGGAATGTAATGTTTGTACTTAATAGTTCTCTGTAGTAAATGTTCTTTTTTGGATTCCTTAATACCATAACATCAATGTCAAGTTTCTTATGTTATTGGGAGATAACATAAGTATGACCACATTAGGTAAAATTCCCTGCAGAAGATAAATTCACACCATGGTACCCGCAGTGACCATCTGTAATTTTGGTGGTAGATATTAGAAAACTAAACAGGATAACAACTTGGGATGGCAGAGAATTCAGACAAAGAGATAGTTTCTCACTGTTTGCAATATCAGCTTCTATGAGTATAGTCAGTTGGACAGATCTGTGTGCATAAGGAATTAACTACCAAGAAAACAGGACTAATTTATTTTTGATTAGAATGCATGTTCTTTCAAGACAAAAGAAATATTTAATACTGCCTTAATTAAACAAAAACCTAAAAATAGGCTGAAGTGTAAACTTGAGCTGGAATGCAAAAGCAGTCCAGTATAGTACAAAACACTGGAAGGCTCAATGGGACAATGAACAGCAAGGCAGAGACAAGAGCAACGCAGAAACTGAAAGGAAAATTGGAAAAACCTGGAAATTGAATGCAAATGTAGTGCAAGCTTTCTTCAGACATGCAATTGCCAGTGGCACTGCATAGGCAGTAAAGGCTTCCATTTCCGGTTGCACATCAATATGTCAAAGATGCAGACGACCTACTGCAATGTGGGTGCAACTGGTATGCCTACATTTCTCTTGTAACTTAGTGGATTCCCAGAACCAGGAGAATTAGGGTCCTGGTTCTCCCAGTCATTAGTCTTTAATGGTCCTGAATATTCAACTTATTGTTAGAATGGTGTTATTAGTGATGCAGGACATGTGGGCACTTCAAGGAATGGTTGGTTTTGCAGACTTCTTCCTTTGTCCCAATGGGGTTTAATATGGATCTGGTACAGTTAATGTAAATTATGTGGCCATCTTGATTGTGCTGAAGTTATTTTAAATATATGTTTTTTTTAAAACATCTGTATTTCAACAATTAATTTCAAGTTTCCAGCCAGTGGATAAGGATCATTGTTTGATAGAAATAGGTCTTTGTGACATTCATGGCCTAATGTCTCTCAGTCATTTTTGTGCCTATCTTTTTTGACTATAATTGAATTGACTGATGTGCGTCCATTTAAAATTAAAACGTGCATTCTAAAAGAAAACTGGAGTCTCGCTGTCTTATGCAACCACACAGATTCATGATGCTTTTTCTGTGGCATTTGAAAAAGTTACAGATCGGATCATTCATATTGACTGGCTCTTCTGGTCTCCAGACAGTCGGAGATTGGACTTACCCTGAAATGTGTCCCCAGGACCTGACTGTACATTCATTGCCTGAAGAATGTGGAGATCTCTTTGAACAAACTGCCCAATTCTGGGATTTTGAGTAGAGGAATTCAGAGAGTTCTGACTTAGTTGACTTGAATAATTAGCCAGGAAAATTTAGTGGAATTAAAACCTGCTTTAACTCCTGACTAACTAGAGCATTAAACAACTTAGCTGTAATCTGATGATGATTACTGTACTGCTCTCGAGAGTCATGGGCTACTATAGTTTACCTGCTTTTGGCTCTCACCTATGTTTTGTCTCAGTGAGGTTAAGTGGAACACTAACATACTTTTCACTGATTTCAATGTTAAACATTTCCAAATCCGGGAGAGCACAAACCAGATGCAGTTAAAGTTTCTTTCCTCTGTCCTGAACATTATACTTTGATTTTTTTTTGGCTTTCATAATCCTGACTTCTATTCGAAGAATTCCTTTGGTTCAGTAAAACGGCCCAGTGCATTTCAAACAAGGAAAACCTCACACAATTTGACACCAAGCCACATAAAGAAATATAACTGAAGAGGTAGATTTTAAGGGACATTATCAAGGAAGAAACAGAGGTAAAAAGGCAATTCTGGAGTTTAGCACCTTGGAGAGTGGAGGCAAGTAGAATTTCACAGAATGCCTGCAGTGTGGGAACAGGCCATTTGGCCCAACTGGTCCACACTGACCCTCCGAAGAGTAACCCACCCAGACTCATGCCCCTACATTTACCCCTGACTAATGCACCTAACCCACACATCCATGAACATTATGGGCAATTTAGCATGACCCTACCTAACCTGCACATCTTTGGGTTGTGGGAGAAGGCCCACACAGACACAGGGACAATGTGTAAACTCCACACAGACAGTCACCCGAAGCTGGAATTGAACCCAGGTTCCTGGTGCTGTGAGGCAGCAGTGCTAACCACTGAGCCACTGTGCAGATAATTGAAGGATCACCATCAGGGATGAGCAAGTGACCAAAGATAGAGCAGCACAAAGATTTTAGACAATTGTAAGGCTGGACAAAATTACAGAAATTACAAACGTAGAGTAAGGCTAGACTGTAGAGGGAATTGAAAATGGGGATAGAAATCTAAATATTAACCACCAAACACAGATTGGTATGAATTACTGCACCAATCTAATTTTTTTTCCCAGACATCTTGATTAATAACTGTCTTACAATGAGAACTAACAGTATATGTGTTTTATCAAAATTTTTATGATGTATTTACAGTGTTGCTAAAGGTTGTCTCTGGTCAAGGGGATTGCACTGCTGGTTCTTGTTACCCACCTCTTGGAGATCTGCTTGTGGGCCGTAGCAGTCAGCTATCTGCTTCCTCAACCTGTGGTCTGAACAGGCCAGAAAAATATTGTATTCTCAGTCACTTACAGGTTAGTTCATACTTTTAAAAACATTAATTTTAACGTTAATCTGAACATTATCATTCAACTTTCGCCCACAATCATACAGTGAGTAATAAATAAATTAATGAAGTTTGACACAAAGGTGGGTTACCACCAACTTCTTAAGGTTAATTAGGGATGGGCAAGAAATGGGGACTTTGTTATCAATATCTGCATCCCATGAACAAATAATATAAATAGTATGGATCCAGAAAGCTTAGATTTAACCGTGACATATTCCCAGTTTGGCTGAGGATTCTAAAATGGAACTTATTCTGTAAAATATCACAAATAATGTACCTGATTAGGTGCATCCACAGGTAATTTTTAGATTTGAGGATGGATTAATTGCTGAGGAGGATATCCAGAAGCACTATCACGACCATTGCAGATTTGTCTTGGATTTGTCTCAGCAATTCTATTGAGATAAAATATTGACAATCTGTGTGAGTGGCAATTAATCACAGAATCCCTACAATGTGGAAACAGGCCTTTTGGCCCAAGTCCACACCAACCTCCAACCACCAACCCACCCAAATCCATTCTCCCTACTCTATATATATTTCTGACTAATGCTGAAAATGTGTTGCTGGTTAAAGCACAGCAGGTCAGGCAGCATCCAAGGAACAGGAAATTCGACGTTTCGGGCCAGAGCCCTTCATCAGGAATGAGGAGAGTGTGCCAGGCAGGCTAAGATAAAAGGTAGGGAGGAGGGACTTGGGGGAGGGGTGATGGAGATGTGATAGGTGGAAGGAGGTCAAGGTGAGGGTGATAGGCCGGAGTGGGGTGGGGGCGGAGAGGTCAGGAAGAGGATTGCAGGTTAGGAGGGCGGTGCTGAGTTGAGGGAATCGACTGAGACAAGGTGGGGGGAGGGGAAATGAGGAAACTGGAGAAATCTGAGTTCATTCCTTGTGGTTGGAGGGTTCCCAGGCGGAAGATGAGGCGCTCTTCCTCCAACCGTTGTGTTGTTATGTTCTGCCGATGGACGAGTCCAAGGACCTGCATGTCCTCGGTGGAGTGGGAGGGAGAGTTAAAGTGTTGAGCCACGGGGTGGTTGGGTTGGTTGGTCCGGGCGTCCCAGAGGTGTTCCCTAAAGCGTTCCGCAAGTAGGCGGCCCGTCTCCCCAATATAGAGGAGCCCACGTCGGGTGCAGCGGATGCAATAGATGATGTGTGTGGAGGTGCAGGTGAATTTGTGGCGGATATGGAAGGATCCCTTGGGGCCTTGGAGAGAAGTAAGGGAGGAGGTGTGGGCGCAAGTTTTACATTTCCTGCAGTTGCAGGGGAAGGTGCCGGGAGTGGAGGTTGGATTGGTGGGGGTGTGGACCTGACGAGGGAGTCACGAAGGGAGTGGTCTTTGCGGAACGCTGATAGGGGAGGGGACACAACACAACAGTTGGAGGAAGAGCGCCTCATCTTCCGCCTGGGAACCCTCCAACCACAAGGAATGAACTCAGATTTCTCCAGTTTCCTCATTTCCCCTCCCCCCACCTTGTCTCGGTCGGTTCCCTCAACTCAGCACTGCCCTCCTAACCTGCAATCTTCTTCCTGACCTCCCCGCCCCCACCCCACTCCGGCCTATCACCCTCACCTTGACCTCCTTCCACCTATCACATCTCCATCGCCCCTCCCCCAAGTCCCTCCTCCCTACCTTTTATCTTAGCCTGCCTGGCACACTCTCCTCATTCCTGATGAAGGGCTCTGGCCCGAAACGTCGAATTTCCTGTTCCTTGGATGCTGCCTAACCTGCTGTGCTTTAACCCAGCAACACATTTTCAGCTCTGATTTCCAGCATCTGCAGACCTCACTTTTTACTCCTGACTAATGCACCTAACCTACACACCCCTGACCACTATGGGCAATTTAGTATGGCCAATTCACCTAACCTGCACATCTTCAGACTGTGGGAGGAAACTGGAGCGCCTGAAGGAAACCCACGCAGACACAGGGAGAATTTGCAAACTCCACATAGACAGTCACCCAAGACTGGAATCAAACATGAGTCTCTGGTGCTGTGAGGCAGCAGTGCTAACCACTGAGCCACCATGTCACCAGGGGTTGGTTGAACTGATCCAAGGCCCCAAGGGATCCTTCCACATTCCACAGAAATTTACCTGCACCTCTACAAATGTCATCTACTGCATCCATTGCACCTAATGTAGTCTTCTCTACATCATGGAGACAGGATGCCTGCTTGTGGATCATTTCAGAGAACATCTCTGGGACACCCACACCCACCAACCCCACTGCCCCATGGCTGAACACTTCAACTCCCCCTCCCACTCCGTCAAAGACCTGCGGATCCTGGGCCTCCTCCATCTCCAAACCATTACTACCCAATGCCTGGAGGAAAAATGCCTCATTTTCCATTTTCGGACCTGGCAACCACAGGGGATAAATGTGGATTTCAACAGCTTCCTCATTTCCCCTCCCCTCACATTATCCCAGTCACAAGCCTCCAACTCAGCACCACCCTCCTGACCTGTCCATCACTCCTCCCTCAGACCTATCACCTTCTCCCTCACCTTCATCCACCTATCGCTTTCTCATCTACCTTCTTGCCAACCCCACCCTTCCTTCCATTTATCTCCCAGCCCCCGACCCACAAGCCTCATTCCTGATGAAGAGCTTATGCCTGAAATGTTGATTCCCCTGCTCCATGGATGCTGCCTGACCTGCTGTGCTTTTCCTGCATCACTCTCTCATCTATGATCTCCAGCATCTGCTGTCCTCATATTCTCCTAGAGATATAGAATAACATCTCTGAACAGATTCATTAGAAATATATTGTACCAGGTTCCTACAAAGACAGAAATTATTGGAGAAACTCAGTGGGTCTGACAGCATCTGAAATTGAACTTCCAGAGAAAGTGGTAGATACAGGTACAGTTACAACATTTCAAAGACATTTAGATAAATGCATGAATAAGAAATATTCAAAGGGATATGGGCCATCCGCAGGCAGCTGGGACTAGTTTAGTTTGGGATTATGGTTGACATTGCCTAGTTGGACAGAAGGATCTATTTCTGTGCTGTATGAGTCTATGACTCTATGATTCTATGAGACAGGTACTGGCTGATCTTTATCCATTACTTTGTCCAACTGTTCTTCACTCTCTTTGACTCTAGTAAAAAGTGAGGTCTGCAGATGCTGGAGATCAGAGCTGAAAATGTGTTGCTGGAAAAGCACAGCAGGTCAGGCAGCCTCCAAGGAACAGGAAATTCGACGTTTCGGGCCCTTCCTGATGAAGGGCTTTTGCCTGAAACGTCGAATTTCCTGTTCCTTGGATGCTGCCTGACCTGCTGTGCTTTTCCAGCAACACATTTTCAGCTCTTTGACTCTAGCCCCACTTACTGTTTACTGCTAACTCCCTTCCCCTGCCTGCCCCCACTCTATCTTCTGCACAAAACACAACATTTTCCTAGTTACCATCAGTTCCCAAGAAGGTCACTGGACCTACAATGTTAACTCTGATTTCTCACCATTGATGCTACTAGACCTGCTGAGATTTTCCAGTAGTTTCTGGTTATGTATGTGAATTTAAGACTTTTTAAAATTGTAATATCTAATTACTGAAAGAATGCAAAAAAACACAGTGGAACAAGGCCATCATATGTTCTGCTTAAATTGTATAAACGTCTTGGTTTAAACAGCTTCCAAATTTCACTCACTCTGATACACCATCAGATTGTTTCAGAGCCATGAGGTATGGGCAATCAGAGCTGAATTGTAACCCTGCTCTGCATGCAGATAATGGATATAGACAGTCCATTATTTCTCTCAGTATCAGCTTTAAACTCTAGTGTGATGAATTTTTAGAGGTAGCATGGAGTCGGAGCTTTCCTTTGTAGCAAAATCAATCTAATCCTTGGGGATCTGTACCAACCAGAATTCATATCCCAATGCAGTTTTATTTCCTCACTGAGTGGTTGTCACATCACACTGAATGGTTATACAGAGAAAAACTCAGAAGATTATTTATGTGTGGGTAACATAGTTTTTTTTTGACTTTGACCAATATAATTTAATGTTTTTATTCATTCCCGGGATGAGGATGTCACTGGCCTGACCAGTATTTATTGCCCATCCCTAATTGCCCAGAGGGCAGTTAAGAGTCAACCACAAGTAGGCCAGACCAGGTAAGGATTGCAGTCTCCTTCTCTAAAGGACATTAATGAACCAGATGGCTTTTTCCTGACAATTGCCAATGGTTTCACCGTCATCATTAAACTCTTAATTCCAGATTTTTTTTTACTGAATTCAAATTCCACCATCTGCCATGGTGGGATTCAAACCCACATCCCCAGAACATGATCTGGGCCTTCGGATTAACAATCAGCAATAATATCACAAGGCCATCGCCTCCCCTCTTGAAACACATTAAAAAGGTAGTTGGGGTTCACAATGAAGTACTGTGTGTGCCTTTGATAAACTTCCTGTAACCTGATCTACTAAAGCAAACAATTTAAATAAACATGACAAAATGAATTGCTGTCTTTGCCTACAAAATGCAAGAATGGTCTGTCCAGGCAAGTTCACAAAATTGCTCAACATTGAAGTAAAATTAAAGGATGAGGGTGTCTTAGAAAGAATACATGTCTTTCTCTACATGTCAGTGTAAGACATTGTATTAAAACAGCTAGAGAAGTGCTTTATGGAAGTCCTTCAGAAGAGGAGGGATTGCCATAACCTGTCATTAATGGTGCATTGTTCGAAGCTGCATAACAAATTCCTGAATGCATGTTTAATTTAGTGTGAAAGATGTTTGCACTGTGGTGTCAAATGGGTTTTTAATTGTTGTGCACAAGTTAGTTCATGTTTCATTAATCATGCACTAGGGATTCCTGGGTACAACAAGCGCCTGACAAGCCAGGATATGCTACAAACTTGCATGAAAACACATTCGGAGAAAAGTCTGAAGCCTGTATTGTCACAACATCATTATTTCCTGCAAAGCTGAAGAACATTTCATTTCAATTACTATGAGTTAATTGATAGTTTGACTGTGGAGACTGTAAGCAAACAATGGGAAAAAAACAAAAGCAATGTTGCTAGCAAAGCTCGGCAGGTCTGGCAGCATTTGTGCAGAGAAATCAGAACTGAGGAAGGGTCACCGAATCCAAAATGTTAACACTGATTTCTCTTCACAGATGCTGCCAGACCTACTAGGCTTTTCCAGCAACTTCTGTTTTTGTTTCTGATTTACAGCATCTGCCGTTCTTTCTGTTTTTAACAGAAAAAGAAATATTGATCACTTGGTAAGAGTGAATAGGCAGAAAACTTATGGCAATTCATTTGTGAATCCAGAGTGATGTTTATAAATTCTCCTTCAACATTAATATACTGGATTCCCCCAATGCCTGTTATTTCAATGTTTATTTAAATTCATTGCTCTGAGCATGATAAACATCTTTTATACTTTAAAACAGATTGTAAAACTAGGATTAATGACAATGCGCAGTGTCTCTATTTTGCAGTGAATAATTAAGCTGCCTGAAGGCTTGTTTGTCTGCATAATATTCATTCAGATTCAAGTCTCGTTACGTAGGATCATTTTGTTTAATTACTAGTTGGCAAAAGATCAGTAAAGCTTTCCAATCCATTTTCACTTAAATTATGTGTTTTCATTTATAATCAGAATAATTCATACTTTGTAGATAAATAATTTCTTTTCCATTATCAGCTTTAAAATTATCCTTTTTTAACAATTAGATGTATATTTCATCTTTTGGTGGCTTATAAACATCTCAAAGTGGTTAAACCAAATGTATAAGAGTTGTTTAGATGATTGGTGGCCATGATCCTTTGATATAAAGTTACGAGGGCAAAGTTAATGTCCTGAAGTCCAAATTAGATAGATTACTTACAGTGTGGAAACAGGCTCTTCGGCCCAACAAGTCCATACTGACCCTCTGAAGAGCAACCCACCCAGACCTATTCCCCTACATTTACCCTTTCACCTAACACTACGGGAAATTTAGCATGGCCAATTCACCTGATCTGCACATTCATTGGACTGTGGGAGGAAACCGGAACACCCAGAGGAAACCCACGTAGACATGAGGAGAACGTGCCAACTCCACACAGACAGTTGCCTGAGGCAGCAGTGCTAACTGCTGTGCCACCTTGCCGCCCATAAATGTCTTGTGTATAACTGTATGTGGGGTAGGATTGTGACAAAAGCAAGAAGGATAAAAATCAGTCAATTTACTGCTGGTAATTTGCTGATTCTGATTTTCTGAAGAACAACAAACCAAGTTTCTGTACTCTCATTGGAAACCTCATTGATATCACATGCGAAGAGAGGTCAATTCATATTGTCAGGGGATTCGCTGTCATTTCTGTATCAACAAGCATTATCAATGCAACATCCCAACGTTTTTACAGACGGAAAGCATCAGCAGCTTTGATAACAGTAAACAATAGAACAACCTTGCTTATACAAATGATACGGGCGGAGAGCATTTTGTTTGGATAACTGATTGTTCGGATAACAGATAACGTTTTTATGGGACCTTGAGATCCTGTTTGGATAATCCGAAATTCGGATAATAGACATTCAGATAAATTAGTGTTCATATTAATGTATATAAATGAGATATATCATGCTGAAGAATCTTCTGTTTCCATTAAATAGGATGAACAGAAGTGTTTTACTTGTGATTCAAGATTACCTTACAACTATATCAGCTCTACCAACAGCCATCGCATTGAAAATGTGATCACTGCTTTTGAACCAGATCGGAAAAGGAAATGGTGGCAGTCTAAAAACGGTAGGTTAGCGGAAAAGGTTGGTAAATAAGACATAGGAACTGGCGAAGGTCATTTCATCATTTGAGCCTAACTTATTGTTCAACAAGATCATAGCTGATCCTTTATCTCAATTCCACTTTGCTGTACTATATACATATCTCTTAACATAAGTTAGCAAAACTTGACTGATGTCTTAAATTTACACCACAACTCAGTATCCACAGCTCGGGTAGAGGGTTTAATAATTTAAATTCCTTTGACTTAAGGGAATTCTCCTCATCTCATTGGCTAATTCCTTATTCTGAGACTGTGATCCTGTGTTCAGGTCAGAATTGAATTCCAAATCTTTTTTGCAACATATGGGAGATAATGAAACATAGGGTGTTCCATTAAAGATTCACCACTGCACCTTTATCCCAGTGCATTCACTGAAACAAGCATCACCACAATGCTGCTACTATATGTTGCTTCTCATTGATGTTTACTTTCTAAGCCGGACAGTTGACCACATTATACCTTTTTGTAGCCATTACACCTTTTTGTAGCCATTACACCTTTTAAGTACACTTCAGCTCAGCTCCTACCAAGAATATTAATCGTGGAATCTTACAGCATTGAGAGAGGCTAGTTAACCCATTGTACCCACACAGGCTATTTGTAAAAGCTATCTAATAAATCTTATATTCCTGCTCTTTCCTGATATAACCCTGTGCTTTATTTTCCATTTCAAGTGGATGTACAAATTCTCTTTAAATAATCAAGCACATTGGATGCTGCCCAGAATTAAATAATACTCAATAATTTCACATCAATTTACAGACTAATCACAATTTCACTCACAGGACTCATTACTATGTAGTGAGCTTATTTGCACTGGTGCTTTTCTCAGGATAGTATTAGCAAGGCATAGAATATATCCTAATCTTTTCATTCACATTAGAATACAAACAGCCTCATGCATATTAAATCTGAGCCTTTGTCCTATTAGCATATAAGATAATATGTGCATTACTTATTCAAAAGAAATATTAAGTTTATTAAGATAATGACTTTGTACTATAATGTATGACAGGGGGCAGCAGTCTGCACTCTATATTACATATTTACTGACTTTTATTTGCCAGTTATTAATAAAAAGCAAAGATAATAAGATGAAAGAGATTACAATAATGTAGAGTTATGTCACAAGCAAGCAAAAACAATTCAGCATCAACGGAGATTCAAATGCATACTTTTCCAGTTTGTCTGTTTGTGTTAAAACTGGCTTACAACAGTATAGTGTAGTTATGTTATCAGAGACTGGTAATCCATACATTGTGGGTTCAAGCCCTGGTGTGCAAGTTTGAGAATTTCAGTTTAGTTTATTAAAAAAAACTAATATTGATGGCAGATTTTGCCCATAAAACCTCAAATAGATCAAGCTAGGGAAGTGATTGCTGGGCCCCTTTCTGAGATATTTGTATCATCAATAGTCACAGGTGAGGTGCTGGAAGACTGGAGGTTGACTAATGTGATGCTATTGTTTAAGAAGGGTGATAAGGACAAGCCAGGGGACTATAGACCAGTGAGCCTGACCTCGGTGGTGGGCATATTGTTGGAGAGAATCCTGAGGAACAGGATGTACATGTATTTGGAAAGGCAAGGACTGATTAGGGATAGTCATGGCTTTTTGTGTGGGAAATCATGTCTCACAAACCTCACTGAGTTTTTTTAAGAAATAGTACAGAGGATTGATGAGGGCAGAGTGGTAGATGTGATCTATATGGACTTCAGTAAGTTGTTCGACAAGGTTCCCCATGCGAGACTGGTGAGCAAGATTAGATCTCATGGAATACAGAGAGAACTCGCCATTTGGAAACTGACCTGGCTCAAATGTAGAAGACAGAGGGTGGTGGTGGAGGGTTGTTTTTCAGACTGTGACCAGTGGAGTGCCACAAGGATCGTTGCTGGGTCCACTACTTTTCATCATTTATATAAATGATTTGGATGTGGGCATAAGAGATACAGTTAGTAAGTTTGCAGATGACACCAAAATTGGAGATGTAGTGGACAGCGAAGAAGGTTACCTCAGATTACAACGGGATCTTGATCAGATGGGCCAATGGGCTGAAAAGTGGCAGATGGAGTTTAATTTAAATAAATGTGAGGTGCTGCATTTTGGGAAAGCAAATCTTAGCAGGGTACAGGTTCATAGCTCCTTGAAAGTGGAGTTGCAGGTGGATAGGACAGTGAAGAAAGCATTTGGTAAGCTTTCCTTTATTGGTCAGAGTGTTGAGTACAGGAGTTGGGAGGTCATGTTGTGGCTGTACAGGACATTGATTTAGGCCACTGTTGGAATATTGCATGCTATTCTGGTCTCCTTCCTATCAGAAAAATGTTGTGAAACTTGAAAGTGTTCAGAAAAGATTAAAAGGATGTTGCCAATTCTGGAGGATTTGAGTTTGAGGGAGAGGTTGATAAGCTAGGGCTGTTTTCCCTGGAGTGTCAGAGGCTGAGGCATGACCTTATAGAGGTTTATAAAATCGTGAGGGGCATGGATAGGATAAACAGACAAAGTCTTTGTTTTTGGGGGGTGGGGGAGTCCAGAACTAGAGGGCATAGGTTTAGGGTGAGAGGGGGAAGATATAAAAGGGACCTAAGCGGCAAAGTTTTCACTCAGAGTGTACATGTATGGAATGAGCTGCAGAGATTGTGGTGGAGGCTGGTACAATTGCAACATTTAAAAGGCATCTGGATGGGTATATGAATAGGAAAGGTTTGGAGGGATATGGGCCGGGTGCTGGCAGGTGGGACTGGATTGGGTTGGGATATCTGGTTGGCATGGACAGGTTGGACTGAAGGTTATGTTTCCATTCTGTACATCTCTATGGCTCTATGACTCTAAATAATGTGTACGTACCACTCTTATACAGTATGGCTTATACTGATTTCAGATTCACACTAACATTTTTGATGTTTACCTGCCTGATGTAGTGTAGCAAGCCATTCAGTTGAATCAAATTACTTCAAAGATTAGGACTACAGTATTCCAAGGACCACCTCACACAACCATCTCAAACTGGTCAGCGACGCCTACGTGTTGTGTTGCCAACACTCCCAAAATGGCCAGGAGTTAATGGAATTGGCATCGACCTCCTAGTGGCCACTGAAAGCATTATGAGATTTAAAACTCCAACACCGTAGCAAAGGGAGCAGGCACGCAGGCAGAACTCTTCTCTTTCTCCTTTGTTTGTTTAGTCTCCACCATCTTTAGTGCAGGTTGTTGACACTTGAAATGCAGAACCTGTGACAGCCTAATGCAGTAGGATTATCAGACTCTCCTGTCACTACTGCTTCAATGTAGCTGCTTCACATTCAAATGGAAAGTGAAACACTGTAGTGCTGTGGCTCTGATTGATGACAGCTGTTCCTGCCTTTTAATTGATCTGAGGACAGCCAGCTTTGGAGTTGGTAGTTTACAGGGATAGATGGGAGCCTACTTAGCCCAAAACCAGGTTAGATTAGAACTGCAGCTTAGAATAATGTGTACTTCTCATATTAACTTCTTTTGGCAGGGAGCAGCACTCCAGTCCATGACTGAAGAGTTTGAAGCAGCTGTATACAAGTGGAGAGCTTAGAATGAAGTAAATTCCACGTGGTTCAGTTATCACTTGTCTACAATTACTCTCCATACTGCTCTCCACTACTTTTTATCTGAAACTGTGGTCCTCCTACACCCCCGGCTATCCATGACATCACTTCCATAGATTATACTGGAACATGTTCAACCTGAGTTGGCAACCCTACCCTCATCTAAAGACTCAATAGTTAAATCTAGCCCACTCATGTTAGCAGCTTCCAGTCTTGTTTGGAATCAGAACTGATTATAGTGTTTCATGACTGAATTGGAGACCCTTCTATAATGTTGCTAACATCATTCGATTTACAAGCAGCCCCATGTTGTGAGTAAAAAAATTCATGTTTGCATCACATTCTTGCAGATTTGGGAAATCCAGTCCACTGCTTGGACCAGGGTTTCAATCTCCTGGATCAACAACTTCAAATAAGGCTGTAGTGAGATCTTGGGCAAAATGGTGTCAATATGTACTGGGAGGAGAGAAAGAGAGCTGAGAGAAGGGAACCGTCATGAAGTGTGAGGGGAAAATGCAATCAATAAATGTGCTATTATGAAGAAGGTGAAGAGATAAATGTGAGGGTTGCCTCTAGATTAACTGGGTGAACTAGAAAGGAATCAAAGAAAAGTGGCCTGATTAAACCAGAGAGGGGAGGGGAAATACAGAAAAAAATGTCAGAATATAAAGATTAATCTTCTGTTAAAATAACAGACAGAGGAATGCCATGCAAACATGTTAAGCATTTAATCAATATTGTAGCTGACAGTAATTCCCTACTTTACTAATCTTGTTTATACAGATTGGCAATCTGTAACTTGTCATGTTTTCTGAATTACAATGAACTTCTTTGTTGCTGTAGGTGTGCACCATGTCAGCATCCGGCTGGATCTGGAAATCCTTTTTCAATTCAGTCACCTTTTCCTTTCCTTCAAGGTAATATTTTCAAATTATCGTGTCAGCTCCTATTCAAGTAGAAGTCATGACTAACAACAGGCAAACATGTTCAGTGAGTTTTATCTTTATCTCCACCAGTCTTCCTTCAATAGGTTTCTTTTTGCATGAATACTCCCCACCCCCAATATTTATCAAGAGACGAGAACATCAGTTGCAACTTCTTTAACAGCCCTCGAGTGACATAAAGCTGCGCTGTATTCTGTATGTCTGAGCAGAAATCCATCCTATGACATGGTCACAAGACCAAGCTGGTTTGTTCTTGCAACCATGAGGATGCTTGTGACATTTTGTCACCATTCTTGTTGAATTTCTCCACTGTGCAAATGATTCTTCATCGATGCCACACTGTTTCAGGAGTTCATCAACAACAGAGTGAAAACACTGGTGAGGAGGCCATCGCACTCACTGACATATCACAGCTCAAAGACTGTGGCCTCCTCAGTCAGTAATCTAACAGGGCTTAGTATTCACACTGAGTGTAGTTTGTCCCTAACTTAGTGCTAGCTTATGCATAAAATAAACCACCAGAAGGTTTGTGAATTTTTTTTTGTTAAGAGGGAGTGAAGGGTGCTCACATCCAAGTCCTTAAAGGCAATCTATTATTATTGAGGTTAGTATGAGAAACAGGTAGCAAAAGAAACTCAAAGCAGCGTTGTATTATATTGTGCCCTTCAGATGCTAACCTAAAACTGACTCCTATGGTATAAAGAGACAAAGAGTGTTTCGTTGTATCACACTTGAGATGGTAGAACTGGCAGTGAATGTTGTATTGATCATGGAGACTGCTGGATAAAAGGTGAAGGTAAAGAGATCCCCATCATGTTTTAGGGAAGGAAAACAAAGGGGTGAAAACAGGAGTGCGGCAAATAGAAGACATGGATCCTACTAACTGCAGTGAAGGATAACCGTCACTGGAGAAAAAGGGAAGGCATTTGAAAAACGTGGGAGAAGATAGTGACATTGTTGGTCCAGTTGTAAAACAGATGGTGAAACTGGACGAATGGAATAGACCCCTCCCCGGAAACAGATTGTGAGTGAGTGCAGTCAAGATAAATGTTAATGCATTTATAATGAATATCAGTCAATGGGCTAAGGCCAATAAATGGAGGCAGAGAATTTGAAGAAATAACTGAAGTGTTGGAAATGGACCATGCAAAGATGAGGGAAGGGTGGAAACTGGAATAAAAGCTGATGACATTTCTACTCAGCAAGCACAGGAAGTGGTGCAGTCATCAATGTATGTAGCAAGGAGGTTAGGAAGTAAGACAAGAACTCTATATATTGCTTGAAAAGATTGGCAACACCAGGACACTGCTGGTGTGCATCACAACACTTTTTATTTAAGATTAAAGAGGTGAGTGAAATAAGATTTCTTAGAGTGAGAACAGGTTCAGGCAGCAAAGGAAGGCCATGGTGGTTAGGAATTTGGTGGAATTCTATTTAAAGTAACAGAGAAAACAACAGTCGATAAGGATATGTGACAACACCTCCTCCACGATAATCCTCAACCTCAGTGCCTCACAAGGCAGTGTAATCAGCCCCTACTAAACTCCTTATACACTCACAACTGTGTGGCTAAATTCCATACCACTTCCTTTATGCCTTTGCTGAGAACACCACCATTGTAAGTTGGTGGCATTAGGTAAAGACAACAATCTCTTCAAGGTCAGCAAAATGATGGAGTTGGTCATTGACTTCAGGAAGCGGAGTGGAGGACTCCTGTCTGCATCAATAGTGCTGAGGTGGAGGTACTCAAAAGTTCCTGGGAGTGATGACAGCCAACAATCTGTCCTGGTCCACCCACTTTGACACTACGGTCAAGAAAGTACAACTATGCTTCTACTTCATCAGGAGGCTAAGGAAATTTGCCATGCTCATAAACACTCTTACAAATCTTTATAGATGCACTATTGAAGGCATCCTGCCTGGATGCAACCAGCGTGGATGGCAGCTGCTCTTCCCAAGACCACGAGAAAGGTCAGAGATGTGAACACAGCCCAGTCCATCACACAAGCAAGTGTATCCATCCATTGACTTCATCTATTCTTGGGAAGGCAACCAACTTTATCAAAGACTCCTCCCACCTTAGTTACACTCTTTTCCACCCTCTTCCATCAGGCAGAAGATATAAATATTTATACACATGTTAAAACAGGTGCAAGGACAACTTCGTCCCTGCTGTTATCAAACGTTTGTATGGACCTCTCAAATGTTAATGTTGATCTCTCTCTGGACCTTCTCAGCAGCTGTAACACTATATCCTGCACTCTGTTCTGTTACCCTGATGCATTTGTACAGTACGATCTGCCTGTAAGACATAATTTTTCACTGTTCCTTAGTACACGTGACAGCAATAAATCAAATCCAATCAAATCAAAAAACAAGCACAAGCCAAGGAACTAGATCTGTTAAAGTGGCAGAAAGTGTTGAATGATTCATGTAGCAGTTGAGAAGACACCAAACAAGTGAAGATAAAGTCGAGTCCAGTTGATAAAAAGTCATTTCCATGAGGCAAGAATAGACCAAAACAATGACTTCACCTCACATGGACCTTGAGACTGAAGTCAATCAGGCTGTGAGCATTTGCAGGCAGTGGAGGAATGATGTCCAAAAAACAAGAGATCATTGATAGACATTGGAAACAATGGCTTGATGTTTAGAGCTGAGGTTCCGTGGCAAGTAGGAAGGGGTTTCAGAGAAGGAGATTTCAACTTCTGTTAGCAAATTAACAACTGTCAACAACTAGAGTTGAAATCACCAAACAGAACTTCCACTGTTGTAAATCAGTCAAATAAAAGAAGACTCCAAGTTCTGAGGTTCAGAGGTTGCGAAATAAGATGATGTTAGATGCAAGGTAGTAGCATGAATAAAGGATTGCCTAAGTGGCAGACAGCAGAGATAAAACGGGTCTGTTCGAAGATGGCAACCAGTGACTAATGGATTTCCACAGGGGTCTGTGTTGGAACCACAACTATTAACATTCTGTATTAACGATCTTGACGAAGGAACTGAGGACATTGTTACTCGGTTTGCAGATGACACAAAGAGGTAGAGGGACAGGTAGTATTGAGGTGCTGGGGAGGCTGAAGAAGGAGAGTGGGCAAAGAAGGGGCAGATAGAATACAACATGGGAAAATATAAGGTTATTTTTAGATTAGATTACTTACAATGTGGAAACAGGCCCTTCGGCCCAACAAGTCCACACTGACCCACCGAAGCGCAACCCACCCAAACCTATTCCCCTACACTTACCCCTGCTCCTAACACTATGGGCAATTTAGCATGGCCAATTCACCTAACCTGCACATCTTTGGACTGTGGGAGAAAACCGGAGCACCCGGAGGAAACCCACACAGACACGGGGAGAACGTGCAAACTCCACACAGACAGTAGAACTTTGGTAGGAAAAATAGAGGCATAGACTATTTTCTAAATAGGGAAAGGCTTTGGAAATCTGAAAGCCAAAGGGACTGAAGAGTGCAAATTCAGAATTCTCTTAATGTGTGGGTTAAGAGGGCAGTACAATGAGTCAATTTGAACATCCTCTAACACAGAAGATTCTAATCAGCCTACTCTTTCCTCACCTAGACATTCCGCCCAGCTGCAATGTTGGTTGAGAGATCCTCAGATTTTGGTCAAACATGGAGAGTGTTGCGATATTTTGCCTATGATTGTGCATCCACCTTCCCGAATATTCCCCATGGACCTGGACAGAGAGTGGATGATGTAATCTGTGATTCAAAGTATTCTGACCTTGAACCTTCAACAGGTGGAGAGGTATGATGTCGAAATTAATTTCTTTACTACATTTTCAGTATGAATATTAGCATGCATAGGAGTCGATACCATCTTAGCATTGCATTGAGTAGCTGTCAACCTGTCCACCAGCCAGAAAGCTGGGAGCAGCTCCACCTTGGTCAGTTCTGGAAGCTTCATCTCAATTGCCAGGCAGTCACATCATTAACTGCCTGCAGTTGAGGCTGCCGTCACTTTAAGAGCATAGAACCTGTGTTTAAGAGCTGCCAGTCAATCAGAGGGAAGGCAGCTCTTCAATCTCAGTAGCCCAGCTGTGAGTGCTGGCCACTGATGGTACTGCTAACAACCCAGAGCTGTTACAATGCTGTAAGCATGGAAAGCAGGGCATGTGCTATGTCATTAGTGAGAAAAGGGAAGCATTTTGAAGATGTGGTGTAGACTTCCATGGGTCACAGGGTGCTGTATCCGTGGTGTCTCCACCAACTCTCGCAGTCTACTAGCAGACCACCAGCTTTTATTGATCAGCCTGTCCGTGTGACATAGGGTTTTTGGAAAAAGTAACTTCCCAGAAATGGAACGAGGCACTTAAATGGCCATTCAGTGGCTACTTGGTCTCTGGGCCAACTTTCCCTGTTCAGATCGTTAACTGATTAATGGGAGAGTTAGAAAGGCAATAAACATTCCAAATCCCCTCTTCACTCCTCATTCTATAGCCAATCTCAACCATATTTTATTTCTCAAAATCAGATTATCATCTACCCTTTGTCTAAACTAGTGATTTAACAAAGTCTCTTCCATGGATCACAAAGTAATCAGCACCTCTTAATAACCTACAGATTTGTGACACTCAAACAATTGTCTTGAAAGTAATTACCTATACTGATGAATTAGACCTACATGAATGTGGTACAGTCCTTCAGTGCGACACAGCCCTGACCATGAAAATTTGATGCAGATATTTGATTATTGATCTTTTTTAAAATATCTAATGTTACAGTTTAAAGTAATGGAATAGCTTGCTGGTTTATTAAAATTCTATTTAAAATATTTGTGTAGGTTGTTCTAAAAGCATTGGACCCACATTTCCAAATCAATGATCCATACAGCCACGAGATACGAGGTACGTACGTTTATAGTAAGTATGTAAACAGCCAACTGTTGCAGAGGTTGGAGTGTAGGAGTCTGAACCCCTGCAAGTCAAAGTCTTCAAATTCTGACCTCTTTCTGTTGTACTTATTAACTGAGTTCAGGTGCTTTAAGGTGGAGCAGGTTTTGAATCTTGACAGGCACAGGATATTTAGGAATGGCAGGAAACTAGGAAAAGGTAGAGGAATATTACAAAAATACCAGGCAGTATGTCAATTTCAAGGCATCAATCCCAGACCTAACAACAAGGAGCAGAGTGAAAGAAGAGCACAAGAGAAATCCTGGAATTCTGAGTCATTAAGACGTTTAGAAAGTTGCTTAAAGGGTTTGCAATGATATATTTAAAGCATGCAGGTGTTGAATGGGGTTGCCATCTCCCTGATATCACCAGAACAGAACAGAACAGGAGAGTTGAGCATTTTCAGCTGGCACTGGGGATGGGGGTTAGCAAACAGATTGTGCTCCCCCCCCCAGCCCATGATGAGAGTAGCACACTCCACAGCAAGGACATAATTCTGGGATTGGGGAGGGGGGAGCGGTTACAGAGGAGAGGGGAAGGGAAACAACAAAGGTTAAAACTTCAACACAAAATCGACCGGCTAATACAGAACTACCTGGAGATGACTGAGAAACAATGTCCCAGGAGAGTGCGACCCTCCAGTCAGGTGATCACAGATATCTGTGTCCTCACAATGTCTTTACGAAAGAAAAGAACTTTGTAATGAATGAAACCTTTGAAGAGCAGGTGTGCATGCTGGAATGGATAGAGATAGAGGAAGCTGATGTGCTGAAAATTTTGTCAAACATTAAGATTGACAAGTCACCAGGCCCGGGCCAGATTTGTCCTCGGCTGCTTTGGGAAACGAGAAATGCAATTGCTTCGCCAGTTGAGAAGATCTTTGCATCCTCGCTCTCCACTGGAGTCGTCTCTGAGGACTGGAGGGAGGCAAATGTAATTCCGCTCTTCAAGAAAGGAAATAGGGAAATCCCTGGCAATTACAGACCAGTAAGTCTCACGTCTGTCATCTGCAAGGTGTTAGAAAGGATACTGAGGGATAGGATTTATGACCATCTGGAAGAGCATGGCTTGATTAAATGCAGTCAACACGGCTTTGTGAGGGGCAGGTCATGACTCACAAACCTTATTGAGTTCTTTGAGGATGTGACTAGAAAAGTTGATGAGGGTCGAGCTATGGATGTGGTGTATATGGACTTCAGCAAGGCATTTAATAAGATTATTCAAAAGGTCAGGAGGAATGGGATACAGGGGAACTTAGCTGTCTGGATACAGAATTGGCTGGCCAAAAGAAGACAGCGAGTGGTAGTAGAAGGAAAATATTCTGCCTGGAAGTCTGTGGTGAGTGGTGTTCCACAGGGCTCTGTCCTTGGGCCTCTACTGTTTTGTAATTTCTATTAATGACTTGGATGAGGGTTTGAAGGATGGGTCAACAAGTTTGCAGATGACACAAAGGTTGGAGGTATTATTGACAGTATAGAAGGCTGTTGTAGGTTGCAGCGGGACATTGACAGGATGTAGAGAAGGATCTGAGAGGTGGCAGATGGAGTTCAGCCAGGATAAATGTGAGGTGATGCATTTTGGAAGGTCAAATTTGAAAGCTGAGTAAAGGATTAAGGATAGGATTCTTGGCAGTGTGGAGGAACAGAGGGATCTTGGTGTGCTGGTACATAGATCCCTTAAAATGGCCACCCAAGTGGACAGGGTTGTTAAGAAAGATGTTTTGGCTTTCATTAACAGGGAGATTGAGTTTAAGAGTCGTGAGATCTTGTTGCAGCTCTATAGAACTTTGGTTAGACCGCACTTGGAATACTGCTCCATATCTGGTCACCCTAATATAGGAAAGATGTGGATGCTTTGGAGATAGTCCAGAGGAGGTTTACCAGGATGCTGCCTGGATTGGAGGGCTTATCTTATGAAGAGAAGTTGACTTAGCTCAGACTTCTTTCATTGTAGAAAAGGAGGAGGAGAGGAGACCTAATTGAGGTATACAAGATAATGAGAGGCATAGATAGAGTCGATAGCCAGAGACTATTTCCCAGGGCAGAAATGGCTAACACGAGGGGTCATAGTTTTAAGCTGGTTGGAGGAAAATATAAAGGGGATGTCAGAGTCGTGTTCTTTACACAGAGAGTTGTGAGAGCATGGAATGCGTTGCCAGCAGCAGTTGTGGAAGCAAGGTCATTGGGGACATTTAAGAGACTACTGGACATGCGTATGGTAACAGAAATTTGAAGGTGCATACATGAGGATCAGTGGTCGGCACAACATCGTGGGCTGAAGGACCTGTTCTGTGCTGTACTGTTCTAAGAACATAGAACATAGAACAATGTTCTAACAATGAAAGACCTTTCAGCTTGTAGCACGAAACTATCAGAGTCTCTGTGCTATTCAGCTTCTTCATTTCTGGTTCTTTTCAAGGACCTGCTGTGGATCTTAGCAAGATCTCAAAAGTAACTCCACACCACTGCATCCTGCTGGTTACTGATGTCCACTTTGTCAGAGCTGGACAGCACATCCATTTAACATGGAATAGGGCCTTGCAGTGGGCACTGGGTTTTGCTGCCATCAGGTGAAGGTTAGCATGTGTTATACCCCGAAGGTCTTCAAGGCACTGACTGACCTCTCAATGAGGTTCATCAGAAAGAATGCTTACCACACTCTCAATGTCCAAACTGTCTATAACTGAACTACTTTGTGGGCGGCATGGTGGCACAGTGGTTAGCACTGCTGCCTCACAGCGCCAGAGACCCAAGTTCAATTCCCACCTCAGGTGACTGACTGTGTGGAGTTTGCATGTTCTCCCCTTTTCTGCGTGGGTTTCCTCCGAGTGCTCCGGTTTCCTCCCACAGTCCAAAGATCAGGTGAATTGGCCATGCTAAATTGCCCGCAGTGTTAGGTAAGGGGTAAGTGTAGGGGTATGGGTGGGTTGCGCTTCGGCGGGTCGGTGTGGACTTGTTGGGCCGAAGGGCCTGTTTCCACACTGTAAATAATCTAATCTACTTCTATGGCTGTGTTCATTTTCCTAGAGCTTCCACATCTCTTTCATCCTTGACCAATCCACAGAACCTCAGATGTTTACACCAAGCCCCTAACTGTATGCATGAACTTTAGGTGAAAAGTTGAAGAGATGGTGACTCAGTCACTTACAGGTGCCCGAGAGAGAGGCCCAAAGTGATAGAACCACTGCCACCCAGACCAAATGACTACCATTGAGCACACCACTGAGCTCTAAAAATCCATTTGCAGTATCTGGTTGTGCCTTCCATTACCATCCTGCAAGGGCATTGGTCATTGTGCTGTTCCGATACACTTCCCACAGTGTGGCCCTCCGGAGAGTTGTGGACCTTGGGGACAGTGAGGTCTTGGAAGGAGACAGTTCATGAGAGAAGAAGCAGAAGCAAGAATTGAGGATGGAATGATTCCAGGCACAGGGAAATAATGGTGAAAAGAGAGACATCCCAGCTGCATGACAAAGTGGTCTCTTGTAAGGTGAAGAGATGCCCAGCACTGGTACCATGTTGCGTGATGAATCTTCACCAATGTTCACCATGTTGTATAAGTTAGATGGATTCTCGGACATTGTAAGGTAGATTCGTTACACTATCATACTTTTAGGTCTAGTGTGACAGATGAAAACTATTAGGTAATGAGAAAATTCTGTAGCATTAAACAAGATATGGGTTTACTGTATGAAAGCAATCAACAGCAAGTTACATTGGGATCATAAACTGTTACGAATATTATGAGGGAGATGGTTAGTTGATAGATCTGTCTCCATTGTGAGCCTGAGTTGTTCCTGCCATCTAAACCCTTATGGCACCAATAATGGGGTAAAATCTGATGCACTCCTCAAAATTAACCCTTCCAGAACAAAAGACCTTACACAACTGCTTCCTCCTGCGACCCCTCTTAGAAAAAGGACCACCCACCTCTACTTTGTGGCATCCAGCATATGATCTAACTTGGTAAGTGAGGGTGTGTCCTGCCATTGGTGCCAGGCTCCAATTCTGCTGTGGCATCTCACTTTCACCTGGAGGCACAAATTGTAGATCCCTCCCTCAGGACAACCAAGATCCTCAGCATTTTCTACCATGGCATGTCGAAATGAATCTGAAACTTCATCTGGTCCATTCCCATCCTCATTGGCTCGAACTGGACAGGAAATCTTCTCCAAATCAATTCAGGGCTAACCCTGTGAAAATCTGATCATTCGTCAGAGATGGGTCTCTAACCCGAAGCACAAATTTGATTCTCAGTGGTGAAAATTCAGTCCATAAATGAATCAAACAGAAAACCTTCAGGTGTAACTGGTGAATGAAGAAGATAGAAATGTTCGGGTGCACCTCAATATAGCTATGGGAATATTTCAACAGTGAACTTCACTGGTGACCCCGAGATTTTTAAGATTATGAAGAAGTTCCCTAATATATATCTGTTTCTGTGTTCAAAGTTTGTGGAGAAGATTTGTAGCTCAGGTGCTCATTGTTGTGGTTCTGTTCGCCGAGCTGGGAGTTTTTCTTACAAACGTTTTGTCCCCTATCTAGGTGACATCTTCAGTGCTTGGGAGCCTCCTGTGAAGCGCTTCTGTGCTGATTCCTCCGGCATTTATACTGGTTTGAATCTACCGCTTCCGGTTGTCAGTAGCTGTCCGCTGCAGTGGCTGGTATATAGGGTCTATGTCGATGTGTCTGTTGATCGAATTCGTGGATGAGTGCCATGCTTCTAGGCACCATGCTTCTAAAACCAACGTGGTTTACAAAATCCCATGCAAGGACTGCACAAAACACTACATAGGACAAACAGGAAGATAGCTAACAACCTGCATCCATGAACACCAACTAGCCATGAAACGACACGACCAGCTATCCCTAGTAGCCATACACTCAGATGACAAACAACATGAATTCGATTGGGACAACACCACCATTATAGGACAGGCCAAACAGAGAACAGCCAGGGAATTCCTAGAAGCATGGCACTCATCCACGAATTCAATCAACAGACGCATCGACATAGACCCTATATACCGGCCACTGCAGCAGACAGCTACTGACAACCGGAAGCGGTAGATTCAAACCAGTATAAATGCCGGAGGAATCAGCACAGAAGCGCTTCACAGGAGGCTCCCAAACACCGAAGATGCCACCTAGAAAGGGGATGAAACGTTTGCAAGAAAAACTCCCAGCTCGGCGAACAGAACCACAACAACTGTTTCTGTGTTTTGAATACCCTTACATCTAGGGTCTCATCTTGGATCCTACTTTCTTTCACAGGCAATAAAGAGTGTTGTATCAGCAAGATCTGAGGGAGAATTAACAGGGCTCCTCCTTCAGTTCCTTTTGCAAAGGTGTGGGGGTTTAAATCTCATCTATTTAATCAATAGGTAGAATTATTGCCCAAAAACCTTTTGGGAGATCCAGATTGTGATCCTTTCCCTAGATCCCCAGTCAATTTGTCCCCCAACCATTGGTTGCACGTGGTCTTGCCATTGCATGTTTCCAATTATTGAAGTAATCAGAGATGGAGGTACTCCTGTAGTTGAGAGTTCACTGATCTTATTTGCAGCATGTGAGTGAACATTCGGTCCCCTCAGGATCACATGGAGTCTCAAGGGTCCGGCCAGGACTAGTTGTACCCTAATTTGAAATCATTCCACTGTCATGGTTACAAAGGAACACACAAAAAGGGCTGGCAAGTCTCCATTCAAAAATAGGAATATAGGAGCAGGAGGCGGCCATTCAGCCCATTGAGTTCATAATTCTCTGAGTAAATAAAATCTCCTCATCTCCCTTACTTTTAAATTGTCCACCTGTTTCTAAACTTCCCAACCAGGGCATTTTTTTTTACCAGAAACAAAAAACCCAAAAGAACTGCAGATGCAGTAAATCAGAAACAAAAATAGAGATTGCTGGAACAGCTCAGCAGGTCTGACGGCATCTGTGAAGAGAAATCATTGTTCATGCTTCGGGTCCAGTGACCCGTCCTCAGACCCTTCTGAAGTAGGGTCACCAGATCTGAAACATGAACAATGATTTCTCTTCACAGATGCTGCCAGGCCTGCTGAACTTTTTCAGCAACCTCTGTTTTTGTTTCACATTTGCTTATGTGTTTATCCTATATCCCTTCCAGTATTTTGTAACCTCCTCATGTCCTTTTCACAACTCAGTTTCCTACTTATCTTTGTGCCATCAGCAAATTTGGCAACCATCCCTTCCATCCCATCATCTAAGTGATTTATATACATTGTGAACAGTTAAGGTCCCAGCGCTGATCTCTGAAGTGCACCACTGTTTTACACCCATTTTCAGCTTCCTGTTAACCATCCAGTCTCCTATCCATGTCAATGTGTTACATTTTACACCATGAGCTTAATTCACAAACCACAAATGGTTTTTGACTCAAGTTCTGTTTCTTCCTCAAGTTCAATTGTTCTTAATGGTCAAACGATCCACACTATCTCTTCACTGTTAGCAAGATGGCCAATGCTATTCCATCCTATCCATTAGTAAGGAAAAGAGGATACATGGTTGTTGTTAAGAGTTTCAAAGGGCTTTATTGGGGAATCAATTGATTGTGTAATTCATAGATTTTTGTGGTATGTGTAATTAATGCTAAATGATTCACTTACCAATGACAAGCTGCACAGTGAGTGTAAAACTGATTTCAGCACCAAATGGACAATAGTGATTTGTGCACCCATTTTAAAAATCCCCATTGTTTTCATTTCTATTGAAGCCAATGGAAGAACAATTGGAGACTTAGTACAACAAACCATACTTCCAGTTTCAAGCCTTTGTCCTGTATCTTCCACAGAGCTTATAACATTTACCAATCTACGGATAAACTTCACACAGCTTCACACACTTGGAGATACCCGTTTGCGGAGGAGACAGGCCAGAGCTAATGAAAAATATTATTACGCATTGTATGAAATGGTTGTTCGTGGGAGCTGCTTTTGCTATGGGCATGCCAGCCAGTGTATTCCTCTTGAAAATATAAGAGGTGATGTGTTTGACCAGCAAGGAATGGTAAGAATTTCGCCAAAATTCAGTTACCTATGATAAATTTCAAAAGCACACATAATGCAATTATTTTCAGAAAATTAAATACAGACAGTGACCATAAAGATGAAAACGTGCCACTGGGGACATCTATGGTTGACCTTGATGGATTTTTCATGTTATAGGTAGATATTCTTGCCACCAGGGGTACCTGTATTTGGAAGTAACAAAGAATGGAGCACAGCACAGGGTCAGGATAACAGGCTCAAAGGATGAGCTACATGAAAATGGTACAACATAGATAGAGGCCATTATCACCATTGCATTAGTAGTGGCTCTTTGAAATAGCTATACAATGTAAGTCTCAAACCCCTATTGCTTCCTTCTGGCCCTGTAAATCTTCCTTTTTAACTATACATCCACTTTCCTTTTGTCGCTAAATATCCACCCACACCCTTTCAAGCACTATATTCCAGTTGGTAACAATTTGCAATGTAAAAAAAATCTCCTTATTTGCCTGCTGGATATTTCTGTGAAATATCTTAATTATTACCTTGACTACCAGCCCTCCTGCTGGTTTCCTCCCTGTCTGATCTATCAAAAACCCAAAAGAATTCTGATAGCCTCAATGAAATCTTCCCTTCATGATTTTGCTGTAAAGAACAGTCCCAGTTTCTCTCTGCATGGCTAAATCCATCATCCCTCATGCATGTTTCTTCAGTCCACCCTTCAAAATCTTGAAACTCTTTGTAAACTGCGATGCCCAAGCTTGGACACAATCCTTTAGCTTCGGTCTAACCAATGAGTTACAAATAATAAAGTATTACAAATAATCAATAAAATGAATATAACAGAACAAACATGTGCTGGAACACTTGTTAAATATCTTGTATCTTATGACTACATATTGTGTGTCAAAGTGCTAGCATATTCCTTCAATAACACATCATAGTACAAGAAAATCAACTGATAATCACATTGGGACTAAAGCTTAACAAATCTACGACAAAGATTGTGAACAAACTGAAGACCCAAATACATTGGACGAAGTGAAAGCTTGCAGTGCCTTTAATGTAGAAAATGCTGTAAATTGCTTCACAGATAAAAAGAAAGTGGTGGGAAATGCTCAGAAAGGTTAACAAATTCAAGACAGTTGCAAGCTGTCTCGTGTTAGAAGGAGGAATGATGTTGGAGCACAGCATTGAGTGGGGGACTAGAGTAGGCCAATGATACAGAAGAATTGTAAATGCAAATTCTAAATTACATGTGCTGGAGAAGGCATTACTTCATTTCCTCTGGAGATTGATGTTAAAATAGAACTTCAAATTCACAAATAAAAGAGTTATAATTTATCGCTGTATATTAGCGAAAACCATGATTCAAATCAGTTTCAAATATAAATGTTTCCATAGGTTCACGGACGGTGTATCTGTCAGCACAATACAGACGGTGCAAACTGCGAAAGATGTAAGGACTTTTACAATGATTCACCATGGCAACCAGCGATAGGATCAGAGAGAGACGAATGCAGAAGTAAGAACTGTTGCACTTATTAATAATCAGTTTAACTTGCCTCATAAGTCCCTAAAACACAGAATTGAAAACAGATTTGGATTCTGAAAAAGGAAAGCTTACACAGTAACTATTTTCAAATATTCTAGCAGAAAAATATGCAGGACTACAGTTTTCACTTTGGACACAATCAGTGATCAAGTGAAAACTGTGTTAGCTTTAATGAGTAGGTTTGTGGGATCTTTTGTTCATGTTTTCACTTGAAGTGACTTGCCTATCACCAAACATATATCTTCCATGAATCAGTGCAATTCAGCAATGTTTTAGAATGTGATTTTTTTTTTTGAAAATTTTGCATTAAGTATATTGTTTGGTGTATTTAAGATCGGAAATTTCACTAATTTAATTTACAAAAGAGCATTACCCATATTGCTGAAATTGGATCTAGCACAACATATAAGCAGTAGTTAATCAGTACTTAGTATGCCATTTGTAAGCAATTTGGTTTTCACGAACTGAAAAATATTTTAACAACGTTATTTAGAACAATTTAATAGTTTCATTAGATTTTTTTTTAATGAGCAAGTTTTAAAATGTAACTTTAGTATTCTTGAAAGTGAAAATAAGTTTAAGTTTAAAAGAATTTTAAATGACTCAGAGGTGACGAGTTGAATCTTGCAGGTGCATGCTTGAGACCCCAGAGCATTCTACAAAGTATTACAGGGGAATGCATGCTCTGACAAATTTAAACTGCTTTGCTTTGTATTTTGCTTAAGAGTTTTGAATCAAGTATGTGTTTTAACATGGTTACCAAACACTGAAGATCACTTTTCACTGTTCCCATATCAGCTTTCAATTTGTCCTTTCCCTTAGGTCTAACTATATACTTATTCCTTTTCAGGGTGCAACTGCAATGGACATTCTGAGAAATGCCATTTTGACATGGCAGTATATTTGGCCAGCGGAGAAGTCAGTGGTGGGATTTGTGACGAGTGCCAACACAATACAATGGGTCAAAACTGTAACCAATGCAAGCCTTTCTTCTACCAGGATCCTGGGAGAATGATTTCTGATCAATATGCATGTGTCGGTAGGATTTCTTTCTTACTTTCTATCACAGTTTGGGATTAATCCTGACTATAAGTGAAGCATTGTAAAAACTAATGGTCAAAGCCAAAGTGACCACTACACAAATTAATTATGCAAAATGTAAAAACAGCGAGAACAATGTTTTTTAAAAATCTTCTATTTATTGTTGAGATTAAACGTGTTGCTTCAGCAGGTTGTGTAATCTTGGTGCAATCTTCTCTTCAGATTGAGATATTAACTCAGCAAAAGTCTGTAAAAATCATTTTTTAAAATGCAGACATATAAAGTAGTACTGTGGGAAGTTCTCACAGTTCAATCTCTTTGTGCCATGTCAAATCAAATGCCTTTACCTCTGTAAAAGACTTTTAGAAACAATATTGCTATGAATTGAACTCAGCATCTGAAAAACATAAAATCAGGTGCTAAAATACTGTATTTAATACAATAAAAAAGAGGGATTAAAGTAACTATGTTGAGAAATAGTAAGATTTTCTCAGGATACAAATCCCATGTTTCTATCTCTTCCATTGGGAAGAAAACAGAGCAAAAAAGTTAATGCTGGTCTTTTTTAAGCTCTGCTTTCAACACTACTTTCAATTGTGAGAACTTTGACATCAAAGGTTTGTAAATAGATTTTAGCCAAAACAATCCTCAATAATGTAATGAACCTAAAATTAAGCTTTAATAAATTATAAATATTATCCGAGCTCAACAGTTGAAAAGAATATGAATTTACCAGGCAATTTCAGGATAAACATGAATTCAAATATTTTAATAACCTTAAAAGTTACTTGCTTAAAAAACACAACTTAGAGTTCTTCTAATTAATTGAATTGAGAAGTTGCCTAACCCACCATCCTAAAGATCTTATGGAGACTGCCAACATGCTTGTACAATGATTATACATTTGAACCCATGAAGTCCAGTGACATGATTTCCTGAACATCCCTATACTTACACATTTTTAACTAAATATCTAGCAACCTGGACTTTTAAAGAAGATTTAATTGATTAGTATATGAGATAGTCTCTATTTTTAAGTCATGAAAATGTTAGAAAGTAATTCAATATTCATCACATGTACAACACAACATGGCTTTGGAAGATGAAGCGTTGTGGATCACTTCAGTTTCCTTTCCAAAACTTGTGAATATTATTATCTTTTAAAGTTATTAAGTCCTTATTGGCAACATTGTGTTACTTCAGAGATTAGCCTGAAATAATGTCAGAAATAAGTCTTGTTTAAGTACCTAGAAATGCATCGCATATGACCTATTGCCTGTTCTCTGATTCATAGCCTGTAACTGTGATCCAGGAGGATCACTAAACAATGGGATGTGTGAAAGTCACACAGACCCAAGCCTTGGAATGGTCGCTGGACGCTGCATTTGTAAGAGAAATGTTGAAGGGACAAGATGTGACCAGTGCAAACCTGGCTACTTTGGACTAAGTGCTGTTAATCCTGAAGGATGCGAAGGTGTGTCTGAACTAAAAGAACAAGTTTTATCCTTCTATTATTTATTAGGATACTAGCATTTCTTACTTTTAATATTTTCAATTCTTAATAATGTGCAATCCACATGTGATATTTTAACATATTCTGTCAGCCATGACTCAAAAGTAGCACTCTCACCTCTGAATCAGAAAGCTATGGGTTGAGGTCATAGCCAAAGCAGTTAAGCACACAATCTAGGCTTGCTCACCTGGTCAATTCTTAAGGAATCAGAGGTGTCATTTAGGAGATGAGATGTACCATCTACACTGGACAGCATGGTGACTCAGTGGTTAGCACTGCTGCCTCATAGCACCAGGGACCCGGGTTCAATTGTAGGTGATTGTAGGTGAAGAGATTGGACTTTATCCCCATGTTGAAATGGGTTTGCTCCGGTTTCTTCACACAGTTCAAAGATGTGCAGGTTACATGGATTGGCCATGGTAAATTGCCTACAGTGTCCAGGACTGTGGGCTTGGCAGATTTTCCAAGGGAGATGCAGGATGATATAGTTAGGAGGGTGGGTCTGGGTGGGAGGCTCTTCAGCGGGTCAGTGTGGGCTAGCTGGGCTACATGGCCTCCTTCCATACTGTAGGTATTCTATGATGCCCTAGTCAACTCATGGATCTCATGATTTTATATTGAAGAAAAGCATGGGAGTTTCCAATTCCTCAACCAACACCACGAAAACAGACTATCTGGTCATTGTCACATCACTGCCGTGGAAATGTGTTGTGCACAAATTGAATGTTCTGTATCCTACATTACTGCACTAAATGCATTCAGAAGTAGTTAGTGGCCAGTAAAATGCTTTGTGGAAGTCTTGTAGTTATCAAACGTGATATATAAATACAATTCTTTCTTTTTTGTGTTTGCAGTCTGTTTTGCTTCCATTCTCCCATAGCTTTTGTCACTTACTGTCTTTGATCCCCAACTCAAACTCCATTTTCTGGCCACTAACCATATTCCTCTTGCTAGTCACTGTCTGAGATGGAGCCAGACAGTTTGTAATGTCTTAGTCCTAGTTGACCCTGTATGGAGTTTCAATCCTGTATCCTCTCCAACATGAAGACTGATGACTTCTATCTCTGTAAATCTCCCATCTGTGTTGCTGCCTCAGCTCATTGCTTACTGAGGCTCTCAATTTATTACCTCTCAATTTCTTCTGATGCTGCAACTGCAAAATTAACCAAACCATTACAAATTTATTGAAACAGGAATGTTGAGTTCACAAAGTCCCCATGATAGAAATGTGTTTAAACATAAGCTGACAGAATAATCAGGATTTATATACTGAATGGTAAAGTCTATGGGAGTGTTGTTGAACAAAGAGACCTTGGAGTGCAGGTTCATAGCTCCTTGAAGGTGGAGTCACAGGTAGATAGGATAGTGAAGAAGGAGTTTGGTATGCCTTCCTTTATTGGTCAGAGTATTGAGTACAGGAGTTGGGAGGTCATGTTACGGCTGTACAGGACATTGGTTAGGCCACTGTTGGAAGATAGAATTCTGGTCTCCTTCCTATCAGAACAATGTTGTGAAACTTGAAAGGGTTCAGAAAAGATTTACAAGGATGTTGCCAGGGTTGGAGTATCTGAGCTACAAGGAGAGGCTGATCAGGCTAGGGCTGTTTTCCCTGGAGCGTCGGAGGCTGAGGGGTGACCTTATAGAGGTTTAAAAATTATGAGGGGCATGGATAGGATAAATAGACAAAGTACTTTCCCTGGGGTCGGGGAGTCCAGAACTAGAGGGTATAGGTTTAGGGTGAGAGGGGAAAGATATAAAACAGACCTAAGGGGCAACTTTTTCACGCAGAGGGTGGTACGTGTATGGAATGAGATGCCAGAGGATGTGTTGGAGGCTGAAACAATTATAACATTTAAGAGGCATTTGGATGGGTATATGAGTAGGAAAGGTTTGGAGGGATATGGACTGGCTGCTGGCAGGTGGGACTAGATTGGGTTGGGATATCTGGTCAGCATGGACGGGTTGGACCGGAGGGTCTGTTTCCATGCTGTACATCTCTATGACTCTAATGAAAGTGTGTTAAGGAATACTGTACTAGTTGACACCAGAGAAGGGAATTTCAGTTTATGTGAATTAGCTGAGTTTTCCTGGCCCATAATGGCTGGCTTGGAGGAGGGGGCGGAAGCTAAAATTAGGAGAGCTGTGTTAAGGCTGCTTCCAGTGCATTCCCACTGACAGGAGGGCTTTCCAGGAGAAATGGATCCATTTTCAGATACTCACTGGCAGATGGCCAATACATAAATTTAAGGCCTTTAACAAGAAGGGATTTTGCCAGCTGATTGGCATTTTGTGGCCAGGAATAACAGTGATGCCCGCTTCATGGGGAGTCACTGGCTATCTCTTTATCTCGGCTCTGTGTGTGTGTGTGTGTGTGTGTGTGTGTGTGTGTTGGGGGGTGGAGGGAGGCGGTGGTATCAGATTCAGAGGATCCATCACCCAAAGAGAGGGGCACAATGAGGAAGAGCCACACTTGTAGCCCTAACTGAGGGATGACTGACTGATGGCTTTTTTCTCTCTGCTCCTGCCTACTTGACCCTTCTGATGTTTTAGTTGAAGTTTTTGCCTTGGAGAGCACTTCTAGTTTGAGGACATTCATGTTCTGAGAGTGGCCTCTTAGTAGCTCTTAGAGTGATGTTCCAGCCCTGGCATTGGCTAGGTAGTATGCACATTTCTCCAGCCCTTCTTAACAGGACAGTGAGTATGAGAGAAAAATAACTCCATTGGTCAGGCTCCAGGACTGAGAGGCCGACTTAGCCCCATGTCAGTATCCCCACTTTTGCCCAGGGAAAGATCCTGCACTTTAGGTCTGATCTAAATCACTCTCAAAAGCCAACTGGATGAGAGGGGTATGTGGGATTTGTGCTATCAAACAACAATTTTAATAGGGGTGAAATAACAATGTGCTGAAGATGCCCCTTGAAACATTCAATACACAGCACTGAAAATTTGATGGACTGGAAATTAGTTGCTAAATGGATTCTAGAAAGAATCCTTTTGCCTGCACAACAAATTGTTCTGGAGGTCACAAAAAATTAAGAAAGCAAGCTGCCTCTACTCTATGGCAACTCACCTGACTGAAAGAGCAGTGAGTGAACTGAACCTCACATCATTCTCCAGTGATAGGGCAGCACGGTGGCTTGGTGGTTAGCACTGCTGCTTCACAGCACCTGGGACTCGGGTTCAATTCCAGCCTTGGATGACTATTTGTGTGGAGTTTGTATATTCTCCCTGTGTGTGCATGAGGTTTCTGCTAGATGCTCTTATTTCCTCCCACAGATGTCCAGATTTCCTCCCACAGTCCAAAGATGTGCAGGTTAGGGGGATCGGCCATGCTAAATTGCCCAGAGTGCCCAGGGATATGTAGATTAGCCATGGGAAATGCAGGGCTATGGGGATAGTATGGAAGTGATGGGTCTGGGTGAGATACTCTTCAAAGGGTCAGTGTAGACTTTGGGACCAAATGGCCTCCTTCCACACTGTTGGGATGATAGGCAGCAGTTAGTGGAGCTACTTGCAAATGATAAGTATGGCACTTGAGGTTTTCCTCCCTCTACATCAATTCAAAACTAAATTAAACATCCAATTCAGTGCTGGATGCTGGCTAGACCATGTCCACATCCAAAAATCCTCAGTAGAAGCGAGTTTGTCCCTGATTCAGTCAAACCAGACCAATTTCCACTGAAGGATCCCAAAAACAGAGCTCATAAAACATTTCGTTAACATTGTTGTGGTTCTGTTCGCCGAGCCGGGAATTTGTGTTGCAGACGTTTCGTCCCCTTTCTAGGTAACATCCTCAGTACTTGGGAGCCTCCTGTGAAGTGCTTCTGTGATCTTTCCTCCGGCATTTGTAATGGTTTGAATCTGCCGCTTCCGGTTGTCAGTTCCAGCTGTCTGTTGCAGTGGTTGGTATATTGGGTCCATGTCAATGTGCTTATTGATTGAATCTGTGGATGAGTGCCATGCCTCTAGGAATTCCCTGGCTGTTCTTTGTTTGGCTTGTCCTATAATAGTAGTGTTGTCCCAGTCGAATTCATGTTGTTTGTCCCGTTTCCAACTACTGGACGGGGTCAGCTCAAACCCCTTCCCATTTGAGAGATCTGATCCCAGCTGTTTGCAGGAACTGACCTGGTTTCCCACCTGATGTAATTGTAACAAGGTGAATCAGCTGAACCTGACAGAATACAAGTTCCCTGATTGGGGCTGTTAATCTGACCCAATCAAGGAGCCCTGGCTGACAAATATAAAGGGGATTATCAGAGAAGCTGACACTCTGATGCCTGACTCTGAATGAGGCAATATTATAGTCAAGAACTGTTCTTGTGTTAATAAAGGGGCGGCATGGTGGCACAGTGGTTAGCACTGCTGCCTCACAGCACCAGGATCCCAGGTTCAATTCCAGCCTTGGGTGACTGTCTGTGTGGTGTTTGTGGGTTTCCTCCAGGTGCTCCGGTTTCCTCCCACAGTCCAAAGATATGCAGATCAGGTTGAATTGACCATCCTAAATTGTCCATAGTCTCAGTGCATTAGTCAGAGGGAAATGGGTCTGGGTGGGTTGCTCTTCAGAGGGTCACTGTGGACTGGTTGGGCTGAAGGGCCTTTTTACACACAGTAGGGAAACTAAACTAAACTAGTGATGTGATACTGGCCTCTTTGGAGTTATTTCACCACCCACCAGACCTGACCAAAACTGACTCAATCTCCTTACCCCCAGCTGCTGCTGGATCTGAACAACGTGAGGTCTCCCTGCTCCCACACCCCCACCTCAATCTCCCTTAAATACTATATCATTCACTTTTTCACCTTGCCCCTCCCTTACCCATCTGGCACCCTGCCCTCTTACCCACCTGACACTCCACTCTGACATTTCTTTGCTCCTAAATGGAAGGACAGCTTTATATTTTTGAGGAAGATCTGAGTGGAAACTCCTCTCTGAAATGAAGGGTTGAAGGGGCAATCTGTGTAAGATTGCACTCCTCAGAAAACCCGGCCCATAACCTTTGATACAATCATCATTTTACCTACTGCCAAAATATTTTAAATTTCTTATCTGATACAACCTTTAATTAAATGTTACCACTGACATTACAATGTGCAGTAATAGTCAAACGGGCACAAAAAGAAGACTATTCAGTGCAGTGAGTCCATTCTGGCTCTCTGGTGAGCAATCCAGCCAGTCCCATTGGCCCTGCTCTATTCCGAGAGGCCTTGAAGTGACTTACCTCAAGTGCCCTTCCAAACTCCTTTTGTAATAATTGTTCACTTCTGTTTCCAGCACTGTTGCATGCAAAACACTTAAAGTCATAAGTTTACAATCAAGAAAATAAGAGGTCATTTTATTCTTACTTTGAAAGGAGGCAATTAAACATTCAATGTCTCACAAGATTTCCTTTGCTCCTTTTTGGAGTTAACAATGTGTGTAACTTTGTTAACCATTGGTTTGATTAACTGAATGAGATATAAATGTAGGTTTGCTAAATGAACCTTCTACTCAGTGAGTACATCCAGAACCTCAAATCTTTTCAAAACTCGTGAATGAGATATATAAAATCTCTGTCATCCCACCACATAAAAACACCTATTCCACAGAATGAAGATAAGGCAACCTGACAAAGTGTTCAAGAGGAAGAACTGTGAGGTCATTAAAATGAGAGTCCATATTTCTTTTAATTGGAAGATGCTGTGGGTGGACTCTCCCCTTGGTGAGGTTTTTGCCTGTTAGCAGGAGATCCAATGAGAGACCAATGCTGCCTATTCTGAGAAAGGCCCACTGTATCTTTTCCAATAAGCAATTCCACAATTCTGGCAGGACCTCATCTGCAATTAGAGTGCTGCCCAATCTGAAGTAGATAATCCCATGCTGCTCAGCAGCAAGAGAATGCAATTGCATAATCCCAAGACCTATCTTAGTGATGTATTGGGGAGGTATGCAGGGGTTAGGGGATGGGGGTTGGGGGGAGGGGGTGCAGGGGCATTGAAAGCAAGGACAGAGGGTGGCTGTGCCCAATATCCATGACATCTGCATGGGTACATGAATAGGAAGCGTTTACAGGGATATGGGCCAAATGCTGGAAAACAAACTATATTAATTTAGGATATCTAGTCAGCATGAATGAGTTTGACTGAAGGGTCTGTTTCCATTCTGTACATCTTTATGATTCTGGCAATATGTTCCTTTGAGCGAGACCACTCAGCCTACTACCCACACCCTCTCCAAACAGCTGACAAGCAGCCTGCACTCTTTCTTGCTTAGGGAATGCCACATGTTGGCAAGCCCACCTGTTGCTGAGTTGTTTAGCTCAGGTCTTTAAGCATTGCACAATTGGCCTCTTAAGGGCCTCAGCTGGCAGCGGGCAGGAGGGAGGGTACCATTGGCCTTTCTAGCCAGAACCTAATTCCAACAGAGGCGGGAATGCAATAAGGAGGCAGGGTTTGGGTACAACAATACCCTGCCCTTCCTACATCTTCTCCCTCACCATCTCCAGGGCCATAGGATTCCGGCCGAGAGGTGGAAAATCAATAACAGGTGTTCTCTATACACTAAGCAAGAACATGTGGGAAGTAGCAAACTTGACACTCTGGATATGGAATCTCATAATCAAGATTGGATTCGGCTTTATAAGGAGTTCAATGTCAGCCCTAATTTTAACTTCCTTTTTCCAAATAAAGTAAAATTGTTGCACTCAAAAATGGTGTAGGCACAGTTACCAAACTGGCATTTTGGTTGCCATCATGACAGACACCATTTAAGAAAGAAGTTTGGAGTGCCAATCTGCTTCTAGTCTGAGCCCATTTCTAATAATTTTGAGGTACAAGTATGTGAAGTATGTGTTGCACCTTGCTCCACTGATTTGTAACAGGCATTGGACCATCCTCATGGAGATCATTGGAAACTGCTCTACAAATAAACAAAGAAACAATCCTGTTTCTTTCTCATGAGACATGCCATCAGTTTGTCCCAAACTTCCCTCCCAACATCGCCCTCCTTTCCCCAGCCTGTGGATAACTCATTGCAGAAAATACAGATGATTTTTCAATCCCTCAGCTACAGTGAGGAGCCCATTTGATGCCCACAAAATGTAAGTACAATAGGAGCAAATCTGAAGATGCAAAACGGCCCTGGTCTCATGCTGACAATACAACGTACTTCTGTTATGAAAATCAACTCTAGTAAGAGGAAACTTAGCTTTTTGAAAGTTGTTTCAGCGACAGAGGAACAAGACATACATGTGATTAATGGTGAGGGTGAAGTCAAGAACATCAAGGATTAGTTGTAGACCTAATAAATTTCTATGTTGCTCCAACTGGATTTTTGGTGCAAAGTGTATTATTATGTTTGACAAAAATAATCTGATTTTGAATGTATTTTTCAGAGTGTCGATGTGATTCACGTGGCAGTGTGTCAGCACATTCTGTGTGTGATGCTATCAGTGGGGAGTGCCATTGCCATCGATATGTCACTGGGAAAAACTGTGAACAGTGTCTGGTATGTTACATTACAATCTTTCACCTTATTAAATATCTTCAAACCATCATTATTGCATGTGGGCAAGTTTATTAGCCTAAATGAACCTGAACCCACACCAGCCCCAGAGATTGGAAACCATTCTCATAGGGATTGACCCATTTAAGTGATCAACTTGTGACAATGACCAGTGACTTCACCTGATTCAGCAACAAATTACCATGCAGTAGATTGAGCTTTTTTCTTGGCTTTTCACAAACAAGGGCAATGTTTGTTGCCTATTGTTAACTGCCCTGGAAAAAGGTCAGGAAGGACTAAAGAGAAGTATGCCAACCTGTTTGGAAATGCTCCATGTACTTGCTGTCACTTTTGGAAAAGTAGTCATTCAATTGGAATGCTCTGTCTATCAACTCTGTTCATGGCATTTGAATATTTTCCAAGGATCTGAATCGATTTCATTTCAATTCTCTGTCTTTCACTGAGCTCTCACAAAGTCATAATAGGTTAAATTCGAACAGGTAGTTAGGAACTCCCTGAGACACACTGTCTTGTTATGGGAGGGCAAAAAACACATTTCATAGAGCGAGTACGTAGATCAGAGGGTGGGTGGGGCTCCCCACATTAAGTCTTCTCCAGAAGATAAGGTATTTCTTCTCAGTCTTGAATCCCGGGAAAGATAGAACTAAAAAGATCAGTTTGAGTTGACTGAAGTAGTCAGAGGAGAGAAAGTTTGACATACAACTGGAACAAACTCAGTAATCTAACTTCATAGTCCAGGAATGAATGTAGAAAGAAATGTCATGATTTGATCTTTGGCTTTGGCTGAGTGCACTGATTTGAACAAAAATGCTGTATGATAGGACGAGGCAGGTTTGAGGAATCTACAAACAAAAACAGAAATTGCTGAAGAAACCCAGCAGGAGTGGCAGCATCTGTGAAAAGAAAACAGAGTTAAAATTTCGAGTCCAGTGACCCTTGTTAACTCAAAACACAGGCCTGCTGAGTTTCACCAGCAATTTCTGTCTTTGTTTGCATCCACAGTTGTTCATTTTATTTAATGACTCTGTAATTGGTTTGAGCAGGTCTGGACTAATGAGATTAAAAAAAGGAAATGGTGTAAGTTCCAGCTCCTGCTCAGATTGTGGATGTCAGATAAGTGCAGTATCAGGCTTGGTTGTGACATCCTCTGTGATGAAATGACTGTCCCCATACAAATGAAGGCCCAGACTGAAGGTAGTCATTGGATTGTTTTATTTAAATTACCATGTGATATTGCTCCTAACTGTGTTATTTTATCTTGTTATAGCCAAGCTACTGGGGTCTTGGAAACATTAACTACGGGTGCTCCCCTTGTGACTGTGACATTGGAGGGGCTTATGATAATTTGTAAGTATAATTGTTAGTGATGTCACTGGCCTTAAGGGTACAGGCCACCTTAAAAATACAACATTACTTTCACAGCAGAATGCATACTGTAGAGTGTGGTACTCGCATCATTGTAAACCAATTCAGTATTGTGTTTACCATGTGCTATTTCATAGGAAATCTGTCAGTGTGAAAAAGCATTTAACCCTATGAAGGCTGATTATTGATAGTCTCCTGATAATCAGTGAAAATATACATAGAGCAAGACAGGCGAAGTTTAAAAGGAATCTAAAGGACAACTTTTTCATGGAAATGGTGAAGCTGTATGGAATGAGCTGCCAGGGGAAGTGGTGGAGGCTGGTACAATTACAACATTTAAAAGGCATCTGGATGAGTATATGAATAGGATGGATTTAGAGGGATCTTGGCCAAGTGCTGGCAAATGGGATTGGATTAATTTAGTATATCTGGTCAGCATGGATGAGTCAGACCAAAGGGTCTGTTTCTATCCTGTACATCTCTTAGACTCTAAGTGGAAGGTAATAATGCTTCTAACATAATCTGTACCAATTATGTAAATTTTCAAACAATTGTACTTGTCTGCTTTTGACTTCTTTAATCCAAGCTGCTGGATATTAATAATAACCATTAATTGATTGATTCAATTTTGCTTTCTAACTGGAAAATAGAATAGATTTTCTTGAGCAATTACCATTACATTTGCAAAGTCATGTCTCTCCTGTGGGAAACTGGTTGGTGAACTTGAACTGATACAACCAGATCTTCACAGAGGCAGATCACTGACTGAGGAACTAGGGAACTGTGTCACCCCATAGTCACTGTGAGATCGTTTGTTTCCTCTTCATGCCAGTGAGCTCAGAATGTATTTTCCATATTTTGCAGCTGTTCCTTGCATGATGGACAGTGTCGCTGTCTACCCAACATTATCAGGCGCCAGTGTAATGAACCAGCTCCAGGCTACTTCTTTGCTCCATTGGATTACTATTTGTATGAAGCTGAACTTGCAAAACCACTAGGGAATAGCGGTTCTTTGGTTGGTATCGTTAAAACGTTTTCTTTTATTTTAATTTTTCAGTTAAGATTTTTACCAGCGCAAAAATGACATTGAATGCATAACCATGCTTACTCAAATACTTTCACCTAAACCTAAATACATAGGAGTTAAATAATAAAGTCACTGGCTGAACATAATGCATGTTTAATCAGCTTTGAACCAGAGACAAATTAGTTCCTTGGCCTCCATTAAAATGAATAGAACTGCTCTGAACTGCAGGCAATTTTTCTTTATCAAGAACATCATTAACATTTATGACCAACAAGAAATCTGATATATTCTTAATCCTTTTTAAAAATAAATGTGTTGTAAACCAAGAGATGTGAATGCATTTTTCTGGTTTGCATGTGGACACTGAAGCCTACCTGGTGATACATTATTTGATTGCTTCTCATGTAATTCTGTGACCTTAATAATGTAAGCCAATCTGTATTTCATGACTGAAACAAAATATTACTTGTGCCTGTCTCATGCAGCATGACAATCTTAACTTTCGCGTATTACATAACTGTGACATTATTAGTGTAAAAACATCACATTGAGCCTCTCGCCATGCATCAACTCTTCAATTACAGATCAGTGAGATCACAGTCTAGCTAGCTCACCTTCTACCACCCTGACAGACACATGGTATTATGATACTCTCCTTATTGACACATTGTAGCAGTCAGTCTCTATCAATGAGTATGCACCAGTTGCAAACATAACAGAAATAGCACCCAGTGGTGAAGAGTTTCAGGAAACAGAGGTAGAAAAGAGGTTCCTCACAAGAATGGCATGCATTAAATTTGTCATTTATTTTGTTTATTCTTTCATAGATGTGGGCGTTGCTGGCAAGCCCAACAACTGTTGGCCACCTTTAATTGGCCTTGAAGTGAGTAGCTTGCTGAGCCATTTCAGAACGCAGATAAGAGTCAACCACATTGTTGTGGATCTTGGATTCCCACTTGGCGAGACCAAGTAGTGATTGCAGATACCTTCTCTGCAGGACATTAGTGAACTAGATGGTGATTTTTGAATTAAAACAATTAATTGTTTTATATTTACTATCACTGAGATTAGCTGCAAATTCTAGATATTTCAAAAATCAATTTAATTTAAATTCCATTAGATGCCATTGTGGGATTTGAACCGTTGTCCTCAGAACATTAAATTTGGCCTTAGTGTTACTCATCTAATGACAAAGTCAGAAGTCACACGACACCAGGTTATAATCCAACAGGCTTATTTGAAATCACAAGCTTTCAGAATGTTCCTCCTTCATCAAGAGAAGTCTTCTCCTAATGAAGGAGCAGCACTTTGAAAGCTTGTGATTTCAAATAAACTGTTGGACTATAACCTGGCATCATGTGACTTCTGACTGTGTCCAACCCGTTGAACACCTGCACCTTCACATTATCATCTAATGAGATTATCACAATGCTATCATCTAAACAGATCCTGGATGCCAAAAGGTTATCCAATAAAAGGCATCACTGATGTAAACATGCAAATATAATACTTTCTAAATAACTTTATGAAATAGTTATAATTGTCCTGCATCAACCAAACCTCATGTTTTTCTTGTTATCCACACCTACAATTTGCCTTGTAGATGTATAAACATTATGTTGAGAATTCTACTCAAAAGCTAATATTCCTTTGTTTCTTAAATAATTAAATGAGTTTTTCTTTCAGGTAGGACCCACATCGCTGCCACCATGTGATGAGTATTTACGAAGACAAGGCTATAATTTTCGAGTGGAGCATGGTACATTGATACTTCAAAGGATTACTAAACGTCATATGCGACATCAGAGGAAGAGGGTATGCAAAGTTTCTGTCGTGAAATTTTCTCAATGTTGTGAGCTTCGCAACCATCAAACATGAAACAATTTGTGAACTATCCCTTTTTGGTGTTTCAACTGAGAGAAGAGAGAATTGGATTGACTGACCAGTCCTGTATTTGTCAGACAGGTTACATGTACAGTAATTATTTAGTTACAATACAAAACTCAAATAGTTTACCAACATTAAGTTTGAGCTGTTGCCTTAAAGCATATCAGATGTTTATTATTCTTCATAATATGGATTCAGCAGAGGCTTTTTTTTCATTTCATTAGAAGCAAGGTTATGAATATTAATGAGCCTCCTCATGATTAATGCGAGTGACTGTAGGATGAGTTTATATAATGCTGTGTGAGGACCATTTTACAACTTTATGCTTCCAGGAGTCATGAACTTAAATTTTAAAATCAGAAAATTGCACAGTGTGCACATCTGAATTTCTGAAAGTCATAAATGTACACCTGAACATCAATTTCTCTGTCTTTTTATTCCCTTTTTCCAGCAGAAGAGTACTTTCAGAGGTAATGTTGTTAACCTGTTTTCTGATTATTCAGCATACCACAAACAATCTGCTGTTACCAGACATGATCAATCTTTTGATAGTCTTGCAGTTATAGTCTTAAACAGAAATTGCCTCCAATGCTACACCCAGGAATAGTGTGCTCCAATTTATTAGACTTGCCATCACTTTCTTTTTCAAAGATTTCCTCAAATTCCTCTGCTGTGATCGCTACCATCTTGATCCTCTTCCTCCTATCCCATTCTTAGTGATTCTTGTCTCTTTGTTATGAAGATATCAGGCTTAATGTTAATTCTGTGTTAGTGAATGGATTATCCATAGGTTAACACAGAGTCATCCTACATGTGAAGAATGCTATACAGTTGCAAGCTGTATATGGGGCTCAGAGAGCACAGTTTAGGGAACATCAGTACTTATTGAGACAATGTGGATTTCTCCTTTGTACATACTTAAGGTAAAGGCCTTGTGGATAATTGTTATATATGTTATATATAATTGTTATATATAACAATTATAATATTATTATAACAATGATAATTGTTATATATAAGGCCTTGTGGATAATTGTTATATATGTTAGACAGGCATGTTTGGTAAATCTAATCCCATGAGATTCTCGTTTAGGAAACTGTTGCACAAGTAAAATAATGCAAGGCTTATATTGGCATCTTTCTTTTCTTTAGCAAGTCATGAATCCAGAATCCCAGGTACAGATTGTTTCCAGAGAATATGTTCCCGGTGGACCTACAACTTGGACAGGTCTGGGGTTTGCTCGAGTTCCACGTGGAACAGGACTGCGATTCATTGTTGACAACATTCCATACCCAATGGACTTCACAGCAGCCATTCGCTATGAGTCAGAGGTACTCAAAGTGCTGCCTCTTCAGTTTTCATTCTCCAGGCATTTAAATCTAACTATGTACACACTGTACATTCAGTACTTAATATCTCTTGCACTCAAGAAAAGCGATACAAGAAAAGAGTTATCTAAAATGCAATAACTCTCAAATCTCCAAGCTTTCTCTTTCCTCGTCTTCCCTCCCTCTTCCCTCCTTCTCTTTATTATTACAACATTTGATGTTATTTACTTTACTAGAGTCAGTCCTTCTCCCAGTACTTTTAGAGTCCTAGAGCTATTCAGCATGGAAATTTGGGCGGCACGGTGGCACAGTGGTTAGCACTGCTGCCTCACAGCGCCAGGGACCTGGGTTCAATTCCCACCTCAGGCGACTGACTGTGTGGACTTTGCACGTTCTCCCCGTGTCTGCGTGGGTTTCCTCCGGGTGCTCCGGTTTCCTCCCACAGTCCAAAGATGTGTGGGTCAGGTGAATTGGCCATGCTAAATTGCCCGTAGTGTTAGGTAAGGGGTATATGTAGGGGTATGGGTTGGTTGCGCTTCGGCGGGTCGGTGTGGACTTGTTGGGCTGAAGGGCCTGTTTCCACACTGTAAGTAATCTAATCTAGACTATTCGGTTCAACTCGTACATACCCACCAGTTATCCTGAATTAATTGAGTTCCATTTACCAGCATTTGGCCCATATCCCTCTGAATCCTTCCTATTCCTATACCCATCCAGATGCCTATTAAATATTGTAATTGTACCTGCTTCCACCACTTCCTCTGGCAGCTCATTCCATATCCACACCACCCCCTGCATGAAAAAGTTGCCCCTTAGGTCCCTTTTAACTCTTTCCCCCTCACCTTAAACATATGCTCTCTAGTTTTGGACTCTGCCACACTGGGCAAAAAAACTTTGGCTATTCATCCTATCCATGCCCCTCATGATTTTATAAACCTCTATAAAATCATCCCTCAGACTCTGATGCTCCAGGGAAAATAGCCCCAGTCTATTCAATTTCTCCCTATAGTTATAACCCTCCAACCCTGGCAACATCCTTATAAATCTTTTCTGAACCCTTTCAAGTTTCACAACATCCTTCCCATAGGAGAGACTGGAACTGAACTCAATATTCCAAAAGTGGCCTAACCAATTTCTTGTACAACCGCAACATGACCTCCCAACTCCTGTACTCAATGTTTTGACCAATAAAGGCAAGCATACCAAATGCCTTCTTCATGAGCATAGTGGGCGGCACGGTGGCACAGTGGTTAGCACTGCTGCCTTACAGCGCCAGAGATCCGGGTTCAGTTTCCGCCTTAGGCGACTGACTGTGTGGAGTTTGCACGTTCTCCCCGTGTCTGCGTGGGTTTCCTCCGGGTGCCCCGGTTTCCTCCCACAGTCCAAAGATGTGCAGGTTAGGCGAATTGGCCATGCAAAATTGCCCGTAGTGTTAGGTAAGGGGTAAATGTAGGGGTATGGGTGGGTTGCGCTTCAGCGGTCGGTGTGGACTTGTTGGGCCGAAGGGCCTGTTTCCACACTGTAAGTAAACTAAACTAGTCTCCTTCTTTTTCTTTTCCAATTCTGCAAATGCACCATATCATGAGACAAACAGAATCATAGTAGTGTATAAAGCAAAATACCTACTCTTCAAGCTCTTCCTTCATGTTAATAAATTATGTTCAACTCATTACAAAGATCGTTTCATTTTGTGTCTCTTTTCATTGATTGGGATTCTCAATCTGTCACTACCATATACATTCTGACACTCTTCAGTCTTTTCCCCTCTTACAATGACCATGTTTAAAACTTGAACTTGACTTTACCTAATTATGATTTTTTTTCTTCTTTCTTCGATTCAAGGATGTCCCATGGGCATCAGCTCTTCATTGAGGTTTCTCACAGTACAAATAAAATCAAAAGTGCTACTTATTTATAAAATAAATGACTGTATGTTTCCATTCCACGATGCAGTCAGCAGGTGACTGGATGGCCAGTATTCAAGTTTGGCCAACAAATCAACCAAGTAATAGCCAGTGTCGCAATAACCTGCCCTCACGGGAGCCTTATACAGTTACCTTGCCAGCTACCTCCAGGTGAGGTCAAACAGCAAATAACTCAGCCGCTCTTTCAAGGTTACATTGCATATTTTTGTTAAGTATTAATGCCTCTTAGGATGCACCATATAAAAATGGGATTTTCTTATAAGCTATAGTAGAAGCTATTTTAACTTGGAATTCCCTCCTTGAGGCTGACACATGGTGAATTCCAAGATCAGGGGGTGCATGTGCCCCAAGACTTATTGCTGAAAATGTGTTGCTGGAAAAGTGCAGCAGGTCAGGCAGCATCCAAGGAGCAGGGGAGTCGACATTTTGGACATGAGCCATTCTTCAGGAAGGGCTCATGCCCGAAATGTCGACTCTCCTGCTCCTTAGATGCTGCCTGACCTGCTGCGCTTTTCCAGTATCACATTTTCAGCTCTGATCTCCAGGATCTGCAGTCCTCACTTTCCCCAAGATTTAGTGCCTGTTATCCAAGATGGAGGACTGGATGAGTGTCTGGTAAACCACTTGAACTTTGATGTCAGCAATTATCACCTTCTAATTTCCATCTGATGGATTGGAGAGTGGAAAATTGCATAGCAATGAGATGAAATTAACTAATAATGAGATGTTAATACATGTACCTGGGTTTCACTTTTCTAACTAGTGAGAATCTTGTCTCACTTTCGACAGTAAGTTGGTGAGAAAACTTCACACAGGCCAGTGTCCCGTCACCAAGTCACCCTTTATTCGCTAGTGCACAGTACACTGGTTGTGGCAAGCCAACTCAGAGTCACTCCTCAACTGAAATGATTCCAATCTCCTGGTTCTATTTTATTTTATTATTATTATTTCCCCCACACTACCGCCTAACTGCGGTAGTGCTTATTATTTTTATCCCCAGCATCCATGGTGTGTGTGTGCAGGTGTGAGACACAGTGAGAGACAAGGTGTACAAATCTTTATTCAATTTCCACCACCAGGAAAAGTAGGAAAACACCCAAGTGGCCTGTGACAAGCAGTGCCCTTCACATCAAAGAGGGCAATGCTGTGTGATCAAACAGTGAAGGGAAGGGCAGGGACTAACTCAAAATAGCGTTGGAGGGGGAAATGATGCACTCCATCTCCTGGTTCTATCGGTCAGCCATGGATTTCCTGATTGGGTTGTTAACCTGGACCAATCAAGAACCTTATATTTGGAGGTGCCGGTGTTGGACTGGGGTGGACAAAATTAAAAATCACACCATACCAAGTTATAGTCCAACAGGTTTATTTGGAAGCACTAGTTTTCAAAGTGCTGCTTCTTCATCAGGTGTCTTATGGTCCTGCTTCACAATCACCTGAGTTTGAAAGCTAGTGCCTCCAAATAAACCTGTTGGACTATAACCTGGTGTTGTGTGATTTTTAACAAGAACCTTGTAGTCAATGAGGTCCACGTGCTTCCAATCACCACAGTTGGAAAATGGGATTTCTTGCCCTCAATGTTAAGAAGCTCTTCACTGGGCGTATCACACAACTTTCCCTATTTTTTTTGCCAATACCACATCATTCAGGGTCTGGGAAGATTCCACTCATTTAAGTCTGCAGTTTTTGGGATATAATCCGGCCGTGGCTGTGGCTTGCAGTTGTGCAGGGAGTCATCAGCCCCATGTTATCTTTGTAACCACAGTGTGATTAGACTCCAGCCTGTTTTGGCTGGCCGCTTCTCCCTCTTTGAAGGCTGGTGTTTGAAATTCCCTTCACATCTGTATGTGTGATATTCGGTGAGTGTCTCTCTTACATCCGCAACTGTTTTTCACTGTCTTTTCATCAAATCATATTTGGATTTAGCTAAGATAAATGTCCACACTATTTTGGTGATCATGTCAGTGGTTACACTTTGGGCCAGTGCAGAAATGATGATCCAAGCTAGCCCCCAGTATGCAGTAGATTATAGAATGAACTCCAGTGGGATTTAACACAGGTAACTGGCTGACTACTTGTTTTTCATCAAGTGATAAAAATTAAAATTACTAACCCCAATATGATCCCCACCGGATGGCCATTAGCAGTTAAAATCCTGAAGATGGATCTCAGAATGCTAGAATTGTTAAAAAAATAGTTATAAAAGTGTTTTCAAATGATTCTTGCTGAGTTAGTTGTCTGCTTACCTGTTATAGAGGAGAAAGTGAGGTCTGCAGATGCTGGAGATCAGAGCTGAAAATGTGTTGCTGGAAAAGCGCAGCAGGTCAGGCAGCATCCAAGGAACAGGAAATTTGACGTTTCGGGCATAAGCCCTTCTTCAGGAATCCTGAAAAAGGGCTTATGCCTGAAACGTCGAATTTCCTGTTCCTTGGATGCTGCCTTATCTGTTATAGAGGCAGCTGATTTCTTTCACAGGCAGGTTAGTAAACAGGACAGTGGGAGATTGCACAGCATCCTGCTGACACCATGTTGCTGCCAAGTACAGCTTTGAGAGCCACTTCGAAAGGGTCTCTTATTCATTAGCCCAAAATTTCCATTTGCAACCCAAAGCAGCTCTGATGGGTTATCTCGACTTAAAATGTTAGCCTGCTCTCCCTCCATGAAGCTGCCTAACCCGCTGTGATTTCCTACATTTTTTGTTTTCAGTGCAGATCGCAGCATCTGCAGTAATTTACTCCTCCAAAGAAGCACTACTCCTCTTCCATGTTAAAAAGAAACACTCAGCTGTTTGGATATCTTAGAGCCCAAACTCCACTTCCCACTCTCTTCACTTGGTAGGAAAGTCTATATTGCTGCCTTGCAGTTTGCAACCACAACGTTTGAGCTCACAATCCACTGGGCTTTGCTTTGGGGAGCCCTGCCATACAGATTAGTTTGTCATTTCAATTCAATGTATCAATTATGTATTATTCTTCAATTATATCAACTCTTAAAGTCTCCACAGAATAAAGCCTCATGTTATTTCTGCCTCTGGAGTGCTCTCATGCCCAAATATCACCTGAAACTTTGATCTTTGCAGCATTTACAGTTACCTTCTGAATCTCTGGTGATGAAACACTTTCCCCAGAGGAAAGACCCGGTTTGTCTATTGTCATCCAACAACCACGGGAGACAATGTGGACACAAGTCTTCTGCTTCCTCTTTTTTGTTGTATCCCCTCATAAGCATGAAATGAGTGTCCCTATATTTATCAGCTCATATTGAACATTCTTGACTAAGATTCTATTCAATAAGCAGCTTAGTGTTATTATAGACAGAGAAAGCACACAGCATCACGATGTCTCTGGATGGTTTTAACTTGCTGGACTTTATAAAATAAACCATTTCCAATGATTATTGTGATCATTCATTGAATTAAGGTGAGCAGCAGACATTTGCACTCAGTATTATGGAATGACAGAATAGTGTCAGTTGCCATTGGGTACAACATTAACAGGATTATCCATGTATGTTAATTAACATTGTGGACATCTCAAAGAATGGCTGGGATGTGAGTCTTCTAAGTTACTGTGAACCAACACAGTGAGTTGAAAAGTATATTTTTTAAAAAGTGTTCTTACCATGCAACCGAAAGAATAACCCAGTGAAGAATGAGATTGTTTATACTGCATGGCTAGTCATAATAAATACTTAGCAATATTTTTATATGTATTATGCTACAATAATAGCTTTGTGTTTCTTCTTAAACAGGATCACATTTCTTAACACTCCAATTTGCCTGGAGCCCTCAGTACAGTATATTGTGGAGATTTACTTTCATTCATTGCCTACTCCGAACAATCAGTTCAGCGATCACATCTTGATTGATTCTGTAAGCAAAGTTCAATCTTCTTGTTGCAATTTAAGGTATATTCATAAAGTAGCAATATCATAGCACCAGTTATTTTCAATTCTGGTGACACTGAACACATTACCAAGAATCACAGATACCATGGTCTTGTGGTACAGTGCTAGTGTCCCTATCTCCATGCCAAAAGATCAGGGATTGATGCCCTCCTCAGGATGGGATGACCAAAGAGTTGTGTGATAACTCAGGTTAATTTCCTTTTAAAAAGAGGCATCAATAGCAGAAGGGGTGACTAGATGATATACACAGTAAAGTATTTGTTATTTAAGTAATTGAACGTTGTTGTTTGCACAGTATATTAGAACACTGTGAAATTGTTTATAATAAACTCAGTTAGCTCCTAAGCTGAGCTATTAGATTGTTATTACCAGAAATTCAAGTTCATTAAATAAATAAAATAAGGAAAATATTCAGGTGCTTAGCTTGGCAATAAAAGGACATTACTTGCCATGTAATATTAATCAATAGGAAGAGGAAACTTGTGGATTCATGTAAATTGCTTATCAATCCATCTAAAAATTATACACCAAGAAATTGAATATTTTGAAGGTTAATTGAATTTTCCAAGAACCACATTAATTATCTAATCCATTTGTCATGTCTATTGGATTACAATTCACATGTCCACCAGTTTTACATTTCATATTTAGTTTGAGGAGAAGAATGTGGCATTAGAAACACCAGTTCTTAGATTGGTTGTTCAATTTCTATTAGAAAAACATAAGAATATAAGAACTAGGAGCAGGAGTAGGCTGTCTGATTCTTCAAGTCTGCTCCGCCATCCAATAAGATCATGGATGATCTTTTCATGGACTTAGATTCACTAACCCACACTCTCACCATAACCCTTAATTCCTTTCTTGTTCAAAACAAAATCTATCTTAGCTTTAAAAATGCTTACTAAAGTACCACCAAGTACTTCCCTGGGCAAGGAATTCCATAGATAAACAACCCTCTGGGTTAAGAAGTTCCTTCTCAATTCAATCCTAAATCTGTTTGCTCTAATCTTGAGGCTATGCCTTCTTTTCCTAGTTTCACCCACCAGTGGAATCAATCTCCCTGCTTCTATCTTATCTATTCCCTTCATTATTTTCTATCTTTCTCTAAGGTCCCTCATCATTCTTCTGAATTCCAATGAATATAATCCCAGTCTACTCAATCTCTCCACATAAGCCAACCCCCAACTCTGAAATCAACCTAGTGAAACTCCTCTGCACCCCCTTTAGTGCTAGTACATCCTTTCTCTAGTAAGGAGACCAAAATTGCATGCAGTACTCCAGGTGTGGTCTAACCAGCACCTTGTACAGCTGCAACATAACCTCCCTGCTATCAAAGGCAATCTATTTCACAATGAAGGACAAAATTCCATTTGCCTCCCTAATAACCTGTACTTGCAAACCAACCTTCTGTGATTCATGCACAAGGACAGCCAGGTCCCTCTGCAGAGCAGCATGCTGCAACATTTTACCATTCAAGTAATAATTCTTTTTATTATTATTATTCCGACCAAAATGTATGACTTCACATTTATTTACATTGTACTCCATCTGCCAGACCTTTGCCCACTCACTCAATGTATCTATGTTCCTCTGCAAAGTTTCACAGTCATCTGCACACTTTGCTCTGCTACTCAGCTTAGTTTCATCTGTAAACTTTGAAAACGGACATGTGGTCCCCAACTCCAAATCATCTATATAAATTGTGAATAATTGTGGTCCCAACCCCGATCACTGAGGCACACCACTAATCACTGATTGCCAGCCAAATAGCACTCATTTATCCCCACTCTTTGCTTCCTGTTAGTAACCAATGCTAATGCTCTACCCCTAACACCATGCATTCTTATCTTATGCAGCAGCCTCATGTGCAACACCTTGTCAAAGGCATTTTGGAAATCTAGGTATATCACATCCACAAGCAATTTGCTTTTTCAACAAGAGAGAACCCAACTACCTCTCCATGACATTCAATGGTAATGCTATTTTACAATCTCTTATTATCAATATTCAGGGCTATTATTGACCAAAAGCTTAACTAAACAATCATTTAAACGCCATGCAAAGAGTCCTGATGCTGAGCATTCTCTGGCGAGTAACAACTCTGACATGCAAATCCTTGCCACTTTGCTCGTAATGTCTTCATAAAATTCCAAAAGATTAGTTAAGCATGTTCTGCTCTTCATGCTGCGTCTGCCCAATGGGACAATTTCCATTGAGATCCCTTGCTATTTCTTCCTTGTTCATGGACTTAAGCATCTTCCCCACTGTAGTGGTTAAGCTAACTGGTCTATTATTCCCCATCTTTTGTCTACCTTCCTTTTTAAACAGTGGTGTCACATGTGTTGCTTGCAATCTCCTGGGACTGCCCCAGAATCCAGCAAATTTTGGAAAATTACCACAACTGCACACACTATTTCTCCCACCATCTATTTTAGTACCCTGGGATGCATTCCATCAGGGCCAGGAGACTTGTCTATTCTTAGCTCCATTACCTTGCCCAACACTACCTCTTCCTTAACAATGATTGTTTCCAGGTCCTTACCTACCTTTGTCTCTTTGTCAATTGCTGGCATGTTAAAACAAAATTGTCTTTTGTCATTGTCAGGAAAGCTTGTAGGTAGTGGCAAGGATTTGTGTGTCAGGAGTTGTTACTCACCAGAGAATGCTCAGCATCAGGCCTCCTTGCATGGTGTTTAAATGATTGTTTAGTTAAGCTTTTGGTCAATAATGGCCCTGAACATTGATAATAAGAGATTGTAAAATAGCATTACCATTGAATGTCATGGAGAGGCAATTGGGTTCCCTCTTGTTAGAAAGGCAAATTGCCTGACACTTAGATTTGGTTCCAATACAATTGCTGCTTAGGACCTTATGTTTGCATGTTGCCCAGTCTGGCCACACAGAGAGTCTAGAATAATTTATTCTAAATGGGCCAATCATCAACAAACTACTCTGCCTGACTTTATAGAGGGCAGACCATTAATGAATCAACTAATGATAGCTGAACTGATGACGCCACCTTGTGTAACATATCCACCAATGTTTATGGACTGGGATAATTACAACCAGCTTCCTTGGAGATTGGCACAAATTCAGCGACCAAAGCATCCTAGTTAAGGATTACTGAGTATAGTGCCATAAGATTGTTATTGTTAACCAGGATTGGTACACAGAGCTTGCTAACAGTACACTGCACTCCACCATGTTACATGAGGGTATACAGTACGCCCACTCCCCAACAGACATGCTACACAAGTTACTGAGCACATTTGAATAATTAATTAGATTTTTATTTCTTTTGTCTTTAGCTAGGTCTGATTCCAATGATTAACTCTCTGGAGGATTTCAACAGTAAAACAGATTTGGATGAGTACAGACGATATCGATGTGTTGATGCTGCCTATCAAGTAGTACCTCAGGCAGTACCAGAAGTATGTGAGAGACTCATTGCCAGTATGTCTGCTCGGATCCACAATGGAGCTATCCGTGAGTATTAGAGGTCCAGAGAGAGAGAAATTCAAATTATACGAGTTCTAAACACTAAAGAAAAAGGCCATCATACTTTTACTTCTCCCTTGGGATGTGAGTGTCACTGGCCAAGCCTGTAATTATTATCCATTCCTAATTGCCCAGAGAGGATTTAAGAGCCAACCACACGGCTATGGGTTTGGAGTCACATGTAGGCCAGACGAGGTAAGGAAGGCAGATTTTCTTCCCTAAAGGACTTAAGCGACCATTTTTTAAATGACAATTGACAATAAGACCATGGGAAATAGGAGCAGGACTAGACCATCTGGTCCCTTGAGCCTTCTCTGCCTTTTGATAAGATCATGGCTGATCTTTTCATAGACTCAGCTCCGCTTACTCACCTGCTTATCATCACCTTTAATTCCTTTACAGTTCAAAACTCTATCTATCTTTGCCTTAAAAACATTCAATGAGACAGCCTCTACGGCTTCACTGGGCAGGGAATTCCACAGATTCACAGCCCTTTGAGTGAAGAAGTTTCTCCTCAACTCTGTCCTAAATCGGCTCCCTGTTATTTTGTGGCTATGCCCCCTAGTTTTAGACAATTGTTTCATGGTCCTGTTAGACTGGCTGTTTAATCATGGAATTTTTTTCCTACCATTGTAGGATTCAAATCCACATACTCAGAACATTAGCCTAGATTACAAGTCGAGTGACAGTACCACTACACTGTGACCTCCCTATGTATTTAGATCTAAATATGCACTGATCAACTTACTAATCTAGTCAATCTGCTCAGAGATGTTATGACACATCTTTGGAGCAGATAAGACTGGAATCAAAGCCTTCTGACCTACTGGTAGACACACTACCACTGCACCCCAAGATAGTCATTGCTAACTTGAAGATGGCTGTTCTGAGCAAAACTGACTTAATCAGACGCAAAGATGTCCTTGCTAGCGATGAACATTAGCCCCGATAATAATAGAAACCCCAATGGAGTATCTTTGATGTTTTCTTAGTTGACATTAGCATCCCAGTCCTTGCACAGAGAAACACAGTGACAGCTTCATATTTAATAACATTCTCTTTTTAAATTCATTAACAGGATGGGAGTGTCACTGGGCAGGCCAGCATTTATTGCCCTGAGGGCAGTAAAGAGTCAACCACATTGCTGTGGGTATGGAGTCAGATGTAGGCCAGACCAGGCAAGGATGGCAGTTTCCTTTTGTAAAGAATATTAGTGAACCAGATGTTTTTTTTCTGACAATGGATTCATGGTCTTTGTTAGACCGTGAATTCCAGATTTTTTATTGAATTCAAATTCCACCATCTACCATGGCGGGACTTGAATCCCTGTCCCCAGGTTACCTGAGTCTCTGGATTAACAGTTTTAGTGGTAATATCACTAAACCATCACCTTCTCATTTAATTCATGAATTGCAAAATCATTCCGATTTCTCAAAAACCATTGTTTGAGCACTGTGTCAATAGATTTAACTGGCAATGTGGTGAAATGATACTGAACAATTTACAATCCTGAATAACACTGATAAAAATTGTCAACATTGCATTGTGTATTTATGTCAACTTGGCTGCTGAAGCAAGGTTCAAGATACACAGCACAACACGTAGATAAACTTGCATGTCAGGGGTGGCATGGTGGCTCAGTGGTTAGCACTGCTGCCTCACAGCCCCAGGGACCTGGGTTCAATTCCAGCCTCCGGCGACTGCCTAGGTGGAAATTGCACATTCTCCCCATGTCGGTGTGGGTTTCCTCCCACAGTCCAAAGATGTGCAGGCTAGATGAATTGGCCATGGGTAAATTGCTTATCGCATTAGCCAGAGTGAAATGGGTCTGGGTGGGTTACTCTTTGAAGGGTCGGTGTGGACTTGTTGGACCACATGGCCTGTTTCCATACCATAGGGAAATAGCAAGGCTTGCATTTCTAAGTGAATTTTTAAAAAAAAGATAAAATTAAACAGAGCAGTAGATGTGAAGTAGAATCCTGCTGATTTCAGTTGAGAGTGCGTTTCTGGAAGTGCACAGCAGGCAGCATTCAAGGAGCAGGAAAATCAATGTTTTGGGCTGGAACTCTTCATGTGGAATTCCTGATCTGCTGTGCTTTTCCAGCAATACACTCTCAACTCTAATCTCAAGTATCTGCAGACTTCACTGTCTCCTACTGATTTCACCAGAATATCCCTGGTCTGATCAAAGGAAGGGATAAATTAGCAAGCATCCTCAGTCCTGATCTCTGTGCACATATGGGTGCTTAGCAAAGATAGGATTACTCTTGGCTACATTGTCAACCAAGTGCTTACTATGTAATATCACACATGAGGAAAAGTGACAGTGCAGAGCTATCATTGTGCAAGTGAAAGCCCTCTCCCATTTTGTGAGCAAGATATGGTTGACCTGATGGGGGTCATGGGGAGTCGATTTACCTTAACTTACTAAGTGGGAAATCCATAAAATTACACCAACTGTTGTCCTTGCACCTTACCCTTGCATTATTCCCCAATATTGCATTGAGTTAAGTGTGACCTCAGTGCTTCATTATGAAGCGTGAAAATTAGATGGGTGGAATTAATGAAATATGTAACATTGTTAGGTGCTATAATTTGGTCTGAATTTTTGTATATTTATAACATTTATAATTATGTACATTTTCTGCTAACTGATTGGAGTTTCTTATGTACATTCTGCAGCCTGCTGCTGTAATCCTCAGGGATCAATCAGTCGAATATGCAGCAAGTTTGGTGGCCAATGCCAGTGTAAGCCTGGTGTGAATGGACGATGCTGTGATTCCTGTGCACCAGGATTTTATGGATTTGGTGCCAGTAGCTGTTCACGTAAGTCAGTTATTCATGCAGGCTGAATGGGAATGATTAATAAAAGACAAGTTTGATTAATATTTTTAATGGTTATATAGTATATTCAAATGTTCATTATTTAACATTTGTAATTGTATAAGTACAGAATATTCACTTTCAAACCATTTTCTTATTTTAGCCGGTTTCCTTCCATCATACACTAAAATTATTAAATAGTACAGAACTTCATCTAACAATCCATAAACCTTTCAAGCTGCAAGGATTTCCAGTACTTACAAAGATCAGTTCTCAGCAAAATGATGTTTTATTGTTATCCTTGTGTTATGATAAAGATTAACTTTTTCTGTTCCTGCTGGTAGGTTTTCCTGAAGATATCAACTGTTTAGCAGCAGTTTTTGTGTAATTTCAGCAGAATGTAACTGACACAGCTTCCTGTCAAACTAAAATACCTTTATATTCGGCATATTTCTTTAAATACACAGTCCAATTGCTATCATGTACTACACACCTATTATTTGATGCATTCCATTTTCTATTTATTTCCCATAGAATATTATTTCCTGTTTCCATAAAATTATGAGGATGGTGCATATCTATGGTCTGAATTAGAGTCTAAACCTGCAAATCATTTATTTTGAATAAATTAACTTGCAATCAGTCTGTTCATATGAGAACACAGAAAGGAGCAGGAGTATATTGTAAGTTCTGTCTAGCCTGTTCCACCACTTGGTACAATTATTGTTGATCTTATTGTTTGAACTCCACTTTTCCAGCCATTCCACACATTTCTTGAACCCCTGAAAGAACAAAGATTTGTCCATTCCAGCTTTAAACACAGTCATTGACCCAACCATTCTGCCACTGTCAATTCCAATTCTTTATTTATAATGTAACAGCTTTTTGCAAATATGAGTCAACAACTATGATTGCACAAATGCATTTTACCTTGTCTCATTTCACAATTTGTGATGTTTGGTTGGATAGCAGTAGATTGTTTTCGTTATCAGTCTGAGAGATACTGTAATTCATTATTCCAGTGGTACACTGTTTGCCTATTGATCTGGCAACCACTTGCACTCAATTATTTACAAGCATCCCTCTCTTGCACCATTTGTTCTTTGTTCTTTAAAGATAAACCCCTCACTGCGGTCTTTACTGAGATGGTGCTTGCAGTACACCAACAGTTTGCAATCAAATTATTCATTTGTGTAAAATGCACTGAAAAAGGAAATGAACATGATAAACCTGGCTCTTGATACTTCCCCAAACTATACAAAATCTGCTTCATTTTTTAAAGTTCATTCAAAAATGAGTTTAAGTGTGAGAATAAAATGAGAACCTTCATTGCTTTGAGACATTTTTTCATAATGATTCGTTATTGTCCAATTCACTTCACTCCAAGTCTATATATTGTGGCTGCTTGCTGCTACTGTACTGGCGCTGCTGCCCCTGATAATGTTGAAATAAGTTACCTAGAATTTCCAAGATCCAGCTCTTGGATTCCCTTAATGGTGGACTCTTCCATTGGCTAAAGGCAAAGATTTAAAGTCTGGTTGAAGATTTGTAGCTCGGGTGTCCGTTGTTGTAGTTCTGTTCGCCGAGCTGGAAGTTTTTGCTGCAAACGTTTCGTTCCCTGGCTAGGGAACATCATCAGTGCTATTGGAGCCTCCTGTGAAGCGCTGCTTTGATGTTTCTTCCGGTATTTATAGTGGTTTGTTCTTGCCGCTTCCGGGTGTCAGTTTCAGCTGTAGTAGTTTGTATGTGGGGTCCAGGTCGATGTGTCTGTTAATGGACTTTGTGGATGAATGCCATGCCTCTAGGAATTCCCTGGCTGTTCTCTGTCTGGCTTGTCCTATGATGGTAGTGTTTTCCCAGTCAAATTCATGTTCCTGGTTGTCTGAGTGTATGGCTACTAGGGATAGCTGGTCGTGTCGTTTTGTGGCTAGCTGATGTTCATGGATGCGGATTGTTAGCTGTCTTCCTGTTTGTCCTATATAGTGTTTTGTGCAGTCCTTGCATGGTATTTTGTAGACTACGTTAGTTTGGCTCGTGCTGGGTATTGGGTCCTTTGTTCTAGTGAGTTGTTGTCTGAGTGTGGAAGTTGGCTTGTGTGCTCTTATGAGTCCTAAGGGTCGCAGTAGTCTGGCTGTCAGTTCTGAGACGCTCCTGACGTGTGGTAGTGTGGCTAGTCCTTTTGGTTGTGGCATGTCCTCGTTCCGCGGTCTATCTCTTAGGCATCTGGTGATAAAGTTGCGTGGGTATCTGTTTTTGGCGAATACCTTGTATAGGTGTTCCTCTTCCTCTTTTTGCAGTTCTGGTGTACTGCAGTGTGTTGTGGCTCTTTTGAATAGTGTCCTGATGCAGCTTCGTTTGTGTGTGTTGGGGTGGTTACTTTCATAGTTTAGGACTTGGTCTGTGTGTGTTGGTTTCCTGTGTACCCTTGTGGTGAATTCTCCGTTGGGTGTTCTCTCTACTAACACGTCTAGGAATGGGAGTTGGCTATCCTTTTCCTCTTCTCTCATGAATCGTATTCCTGTGAGTGTGGCGTTGATGATTCGGTGTGTTTTTTCTATTTCTGTGTTTTTGATGATTACAAAGGTGTCATCGACATATCTGATCCAGAGTTTGGGTTGGATTTGTGGTAGGTCTGTATGTTCTAACCTTTGCATAACTGCCTCTGCTATGAGTCCCGAGATTGGTGATCCCATGGGTGTTCTGTTGATTTGTTCGTATATCTGATTGTTGAATGTAAAGTGTGTGGTGAGGCACAGGTCTAGTAGTTTAAGTATGCCGTCCTTGTTGATAGGTTCGGCCTCCTGTGTTCTCTTATGTATGTCCAGTAGGTTGGCTATTGTTTCTCTGGCTAGGGTTTTGTCAATTGATGTGAACAGAGCCGTCACGTCGAATGATATCCAACCCAAACTCTGGATCAGATACGTCGATGACACCTTTGTAATCATCAAAAACACAGAAATAGAAAAAACACACCGAATCATCAACGCCACACTCACAGGAATACGATTCACGAGAGAAGAGGAAAAGGATAGCCAACTCCCATTCCTAGACGTGTTAGTAGAGAGAACACCCAACGGAGAATTCACCACAAGGGTACACAGGAAACCAACACACACAGACCAAGTCCTAAACTATGAAAGTAACCACCCCAACACACACAAACGAAGCTGCATCAGGACACTATTCAAAAGAGCCACAACACACTGCAGTACACCAGAACTGCAAAAAGAGGAAGAGGAACACCTATACAAGGTATTCGCCAAAAACAGATACCCACGCAACTTTATCACCAGATGCCTAAGAGATAGACCGCGGAACGAGGACATGCCACAACCAAAAGGACTAGCCACACTACCACACGTCAGGAGCGTCTCAGAACTGACAGCCAGACTACTGCGACCCTTAGGACTCATAAGAGCACACAAGCCAACTTCCACACTCAGACAACAACTCACTAGAACAAAGGACCCAATACCCAGCACGAGCCAAACTAACGTAGTCTACAAAATACCATGCAAGGACTGCACAAAACACTATATAGGACAAACAGGAAGACAGCTAACAATCCGCATCCATGAACATCAGCTAGCCACAAAACGACACGACCAGCTATCCCTAGTAGCCATACACTCAGACAACCAGGAACATGAATTTGACTGGGAAAACACTACCATCATAGGACAAGCCAGACAGAGAACAGCCAGGGAATTCCTAGAGGCATGGCATTCATCCACAAAGTCCATTAACAGACACATAGACCTGGACCCCATATACAAACTACTACAGCTGAAACTGACACCCGGAAACTGCAAGAACAAACCACTATAAATACTGGAAGAAACATCAAAGCAGCGCTTCACAGGAGGCTCCAATAGCACTGATGATGTTCCCTAGCCAGGGAACGAAACGTTTGCAGCAAAAACTTCCAGCTCGGCGAACAGAACTACAACAAAGGCAAAGATCTTCCCCATTTTTCTACAGGTACAGTACAATACAAATGTGTTATATTGGAAGAGGTCAAAATACAATGAGAATGCACTCTTTAGAATGATTGATTTTTCATTCCTGCAGCTTACACCATGCATTTCTATATCATGACCACTCTTTTGAAACTATGGTTAATGTTAAAAATTAGATTTTTGAAGATTTTTTTTCTCTTGCGTGATATTCTTACTACAGAATTTATTCTATCCCTACTAGAGAATTCTTCTTTTAGAAAAAAAATAGAATTGAACCGTGTATTAAAAATCAATGCTGGCAAATCTGAATCTCTTAGCGTAAAGAAAATTGGTTTTCTTTCATCTGAAAAATTACTGTAGGAAAGTAAAGCCTTCCCTCTCGTGTTAATTTGTTCAGTAGTAAGACCTGGTAAGCATTAATGTTTTATGGTTGGCCTTGAGTAGAAAGTGAAATTGTTACATGGGCTTTCACCAAGTGTAACCAGTGGCCTTGTGACTGAGCCAATTTAACAGTGGCTCTAATGCCCTTATGGCTAGAAAGTAAAATGATGTGTTGTCAAATTTAAAAACTTGACAGGTTAATGTTGTAGGGAGAGAGTGCTGAACTGAGGCACGCTTTGACCTGAATTGTGGTCTCTTACAGCTGGGTGCTGCTCTTATTTCCATTGATTGGAATTTGCTTTGAGTTCATGTTGTTAAACTTTCCTCTTCCAGCCTGTTACTGTAACCGCCAAGGGGCCATCGATTCAATTTGTGATCAGCGAACTGGACAATGTCATTGCCATAGAAATACCGTTGGCCGTGCCTGTGACCGCTGCCGACCAGGATATTACGGATTCCCAACCTGTCGTCCATGTCAGTGTAATAGTCATTCGGAATCCTGTGATCCTCAAACAGGAAGCTGTGTGAACTGTAGAGCATTCACCACTGGAAATAACTGTGAGCGGTATGGAGCTGTAACATTATTGCAGATTTAATAATGATAAAGATTAATTATAAATGCAATCCAGGCAGCATTGCCAGTTGTACCTGCTTGTAAGTAGTTTGTTTTGGATGTGATGGAAAACACAGTTACTATATAAATGTCATTGCCAATGATGCCACATAACACAGAAAGCTGTGGTCAGCAAACTGTGCTCGCTATCAATGGCACAGACGGCACAAGACTTTTCCACTCTCAGTATACTAATGGTTTTGTGGTGTATAGTGCAGAGAAAAATGCCATTTATCTTTCTGCGTCTATGCTAGTTTCTTTGTATTACTTCTGCACTCTATCTGAAAGTATTATATGATTTCTGTCAATTGGACAGTTATATTTCTATCTGTGCCAACTTCAATACTAGTATCAAAATGTTTCCATTATTAGCAGTTACCAGGTTAGAATGCTGACCTGGTGTCTGACCACCAGTAGGATATAATGTAAATGCTTCTGTTTCTTCACAAAATGATGGCTGTGGCAGGAAGATGGACCAAAAGGATAAATGTAGTCCATAAATTGCCCTGCTGGGCTGTGTTTTGTTGCTCCTAACATTTCCAGGTCTGTCATCATGTATTGGTTTTCTGCAGACTTGGGTTGATTTGGGACGCTTTTCAAAGTGGCACCGAATTCCCTCATTCTCCACTCCGATCCCAGAGTTCTCAGTTTTTCAGAAAGTCTCTAAACAATGGGGGATAGTTCAGATCATGAGCCCATGCCTGGCACTGCCCTGTGGCTGGCTGCCTTGCAGAGATAGGCCTGGCCTGCACCTCACAATATAAGAGGAGTATGGCTCACAGCACATCAGAATTAGAGTTTGTATGAGAGAACCTTTTGAAAAGATGAGCATGCCCCTTATGGCAAGGTATAGGTCACGTGGTCCTTCATACACCTGCCCTCCTCCCCCTCATTTAAAGATATGACACTTTCATGCTCATTCAAAAACCTTACACTATACAGAAGAAAATAACCCTTAATGGCAGTTGGGCATGTAAGAAAAATGTCAATCACTTTACGTTCTTACTGTTAAAACGCTGAAACCACAAGAAAGATGAAACCACTCAATCCCGTTCAAACAAAGATTGTGAGATTGATAGAGATCACACAGCCCGAGGTGGCAATCAAATAGGGACAGAGTTGTTTCAGTAATTCAATGGTTGGCTGGTTCTCACCGAGGCTAAGAAATTAGTCAGCCAATGGAGAGCTGAAACACTTGAGCAACCCTGAGAATGATTGCTGATGATGTATAACGTTCAACACCACTTGTGATCCTTCAGACACTGAAACAGTATTCTTGCCTCACAAGACCAGCACAATATCCAGGCAGAAACAATACTCATGCCACACATGTGTCAGGCAATAGTCACCTCCAATGCTAGAGAATCAGCGATGCCATTGCTGAATCTCCCATCAACAACATCTTAGGAGTTACCAGTGACCAGAAACTGAACCAGGCCAGCCGTATAAATACTGTGGCTACAAGAGCAGGTGAGAGGCTACGAATTTTGATGTGATTAACTCACCACCTTCCCAAAGCCTAACTATCATGCATAAGGCACAATGCAGTCGTGCAGTGGAATGCTTTCCATTTGTGTGGACATGGGCAGCTCCAACATTCAAAAAGTTTGACACCATCCAAGACAAGATGTCCAGCTTCAATATTTGTTCACTCCATCACCAATGCACAGTAGTTAACAATACCATTTATAAGATGCACAGCAGAAATTCAGCAAGACTCCTAGGGCAGCACCTTCCAAAGCAACAGTGTCCACTACCTAGCACAAGAGTACCAGATGCATGGGAACATAGCACATGAAAGCTGCATATGTTCTTGACTTAGAACCAAATTGTGGTTATTTCTCTATTCCTGGGTTAAAATCCTGGAACTGTTTTCTCAACAGCACCCTCTGAGTGCCTACCCCCAAGGACTGCATTGGTTCATGAAGCCAACTCACCACCAAAGGCAGTTGGGGAGGAGGAGGAATATTCTTCCAGCCAGCCACACCCACATTCCATGAATGAATCAAAACCAAAAAGATCAGTTTGATATTTATTATTATTCCTGTTTCATGGTATGTCGGTGAATATTTTCAAACGTTCCTTTATTTTTGTTTTGGCAGATGTAGTGAAGGTTACTTCGGTAATCCGAGTTTAAATGAACCTTGTCGACCATGTCAGTGTCCTGACATCCCAAACAGTGGACGCTATTTTGCTCATTCATGTTACAAAGACTCGAGAACTCAACAATTGGTTTGTAACTGTCTTGAAGGCCATTCAGGTATGAAGATTATTAAGCGTATTGTAGTTTACAGATGTTGATAATACAACGTAGTTTAACTGGCTTAAAATCATCTTCTTGGAACTTTTAAGCTGCATGTTTTCCCCTCCTGGTTACCCTGACCTGTTTTTAATGTCCACATGTGGTCAACACACCATGAGCAGACGGCATTATCATACTGGTATCGGAAAGCTGTGTGGGCATATTGTGTTGTGTTCCATTACTAGACTGTAATATATTTGAGCCCTGGCACAAACACCATTCCCTGACCACAAACTCCACACCTCTTCCTAACAACTGTCTGACACTAAAACAGAGTCTTTGCAAGCTTGCTGCCGTATTTAATACTGAGAGGAGCTCTGATATCCATAAGAGTGTCTGTTGGCAGCTTCATCACACTGTAATCACTTGGGTCTGCCTCATCTCAGTTCATCTTTTGCTAACTCATCTTTGTGTTTTTACCATTGGACATGGTGATTGCAGTGCACCAATGGCTGGACTTCCATCATCCACTCTCCATAACCCTGAAGTCATCCAAACAATATCATAATTTTAACATTCCCATCCATGTTTTCAAATTCCTCCATAGCCTCAGACCACTCAAGAAACACAGGAACATCTGAACAGCCCCTCAAGCCTGTACCACCATGCAATGAGATCATGGCTGATCTGTGGCTGAACACAATATATCTGCCTTTAGTGTTTATCTCTTAATTCTTTTGCCTGACAAAAACAAATCTGTCTAATTTAAAAGCTGTACTCTCTGTAATCTTCCCAGTCCTGCCCAGATTGCACAGGTTCACTCTTTAATGTAACATGCACTTGAAAAAACAAACTAGAGGCCATGTGGTCTATAGGTATCTGCACTCCTGCAATTCAGGTCTTTTGAGTATAAACAATTTTAATCAATCCACTGTTGCTATCCTTCAGCTGTAAGGGCAGTAAACTTTGGAGTCTCCTCCGTAAACAACATACATTTTCATTTCTCATTCAAAACTTTGTTTAAAACGTAGCTCTCTAAGCAAGCACAAGGTCATTGCCTCTGTTATTTCCTTATGTAGCTCAATGTCAAATTGTGATTGATAAAGCTGCTGTGAAAAGACCTGACATATTTTACAAGTAAAAGGTGCTATACAAATGTAATTTGTTTGGTCTGGTATGTTATTTAAATTTGTTGTGATTGTTCCAACTGAGAAACTAAGATGAATAAATTTACAAAATTTATATTTGATATTTAACACTTATGAAATAAATGAATAGGAGCAAATTTACACTTAACAAGAGTGTAGATCAGACAGTTGGCAGTACAGTTACAATCCCATTTCTAACCTGTATTCCCAGCAGCTATAGAGTTCCTACAGTATGGAAGCAGGTCATTCAACCCATTGACCCTCCAAAGAGTATCCCACCCAAACCCACCCTCCCCCTACAATATCCCTGTAACCCTGCATTTCCCATTGGCCAATCCATCTAACCTGCACATCTTTGGACTGTGGGAGGAAACTGGAGCACCCGAAGGAAACCCACACAGACGCTGGGAGAATTTTCCAACTTCACACAGACAGTTGCCCAAGGCTGGAATTGAACCCGGAGGCTGTGATGCAGCAGTGCTAACCACTGAGCCACCACTCCACCCCATGGATCCCAACTATGGATCCCCCCTGTGATATAAGGATCAGAAAGTTATATGGAGGAAAGAGTTTTGAGTGGAAAATGTGGTCTGATAGCTAACTTATTAATTTTCACAGCTCTGATAAATTTGTTGGCTATCTGTTTGCTGGAGCAATGTATTTAGTCTGTGGTTCACTTGATATCTAGGTTTACCACCTTGGTGACATGTCTCTATATTTGATTGGATTGAAGCCAGTCTATATCTGTGCTGCTATTAAAATTTTTTGTGTCTTTCTGTTCAGGAAGTCACTGTGAGAGATGTTCTCCTGGTTTCTACGGTACCCTGATAGGGATTGGAGATCGCTGTTTGCCTTGCAGCTGCAATGATAACATAGACAGGAGAGACCCAGGAGCTTGCGATCCGCAGACGGGCAAGTGTTTGAAATGCCTGCATAACACCTATGGACCAAACTGTCAGTACTGCAAACCAGGGTATTATGGATCTGCTTTGAACAAGGACTGCAAACGTAAGATTCTCAGGAGGTTAATCATTTCAGTTAGATTTGTTACGACACGGGGTAAACCCTCCTGCTTAATTTAAAACCAGCAACACAGAAAGGATTTATCCCATGCAGCAATCTGTAAAAATCAGGTAGCCGAGAACTACTTCAAGTAAAAATAAGCAACTTTATTTCTTAAAATATAACAGAGAATAATTAACTAACCACTATTTAAAATTTCTTTCTCTAACCTATCTTTTATCTTCCCTTCTATAATGCTAGCTGATAAAATTCCCAATTAAGATTTACAAAACAACGCTTCTTATCTCAAATCCAGGCAGCTTTTGGTTCTTATCTTCGGATCTTAATGTTTTCTTTTCTCCTTGTTAGGAATTTCTGAGTCACGGGTTACTGATCGAAAAGGCACTTTTAAGTGAGAGCTATTTTCAAGCATGCTGGGCCATGGCAGTTCTCCCTTCAACTGTTCAATTTTCCCTGGTCCTATATCCCAAAGCATCGGATTGTGTCATTGGCTTTTAAGGTCATCAATATACTCTATTCAATCTTGATTGGAGTTTGATATGTTTTGGGTATAATTCAAATTGATTGGCCGAATTCAAATTTGTTTTTGTCTCCAAGCAACAAACTAATCGAGTAGTTCGATCCAGTGCTACATTGTTACCATTTCTGAGTACACTTGGTGCTGGTTCTGGTAGTGCTGCTGCTTTTAACTCTCTTAAAGGAATACTTACATCTTCATTATAGATAGTATAGAAGTGCTCAAGTTCTGGCTTAACGTATCCTAAAGCAAGTTTCAGTGTGGAATTTCATAAGCATATTTGCAATGTCAGCTTCAGGATAAATTTTGCGGATTCCTGTGTAACTGACAGCAATTACTGAAACTTACAGACCCACTGAAAATATGAGAATTCTAACATGCAGAACTTCAGTGTTTTTGCATCAGAAGCAGCTTTGAAATGTGTTTTGTCACTGATAACCTGCTAAGGTATCTAGTTATATAACAGGTAATCTGCTGAAAGTCTTGCTTAAATAGCACTTCTATTCATAGAATCATACAGCACAGAAACACACATTTTGATCCAACTTGTCACACTGACCAGACATTCCAATCTGACCCAGTCTCATTTGCCACCACTTGGCCCATATCCCTCTAAACCCTTCCTATTCATATACCCATCCAGGTGCCCTTTAAATATTCTAATTGTGCCTGCCTCCATCACTTCCACTAGCAGTTCATTCCATACACACATTACCCACTGTATGAAAAAGTTACCCCTCAGATCCTTTTTAAATCTTTCCCTTCTCATCTTAATCCTATGTCCTCTAATCTTGGATTTCCCTAACCTGGGAGAAAGGCCTTAGCCATTCGCCCTATCTATGCCCCTCATGATTTTATAAACCTCCATAAGTTCACACCGCAGCCTCTGACGCTCCAGGGAAAAATGCCCCAGCCAATTCATCCTCTCTCTGTAACTCAAATCCTCCAGTCCTAGCAACATGCTTGTAAATCCTTTTAACATCCTCTCCTATTTAACAACATCTTTGCTATAAAAGGGCAACCAGAATTGGATGCAGCATTCTAAAAGTGGCCTCACCAATATCCTGTACAGCTGAGAAATACTTGATGAGGTCCCAGGGAGTTATCTACCTTTATGCGTTTTAAGACATCCAGCACCACCTCCTCTGTAATATGAACTCTCCAAGACATCACTATTTATTCCCTCATTTCCCTACTTTCCTTGTCCTTCTCCACAGTAAATAGTGACGCGAAATACTCATTCAGGATCTCATCCCTCTGTAGTTCCGCACATAGATGGCCATGTTGATCTTTAAAGGGCCCTATTGTTTACCTAGTTACACTTTTATTCTTTTAATGTACTTATAGAATCTCTTTTGATTTTTCTTAACTCTATTTGCCAAGCCATCTCATGTCCCATTTTTGCCCACCTGATTTCCTACTACCATTATACACCTCGTGGGATTCGCTCAATCCTGACTCTCTATGCCTGACATATGCCTCCTTGGTTTTTGACCAGACCCTCAATATCTCCAGTCATTCAGCATTCCCTACACCTACCAGCCTTGAACTTCACACAACCAGGAACACACTGTCTCTGAACTCTCATTGTCTCATTTTCAAAGGCTTCTGACTTCCCAATCATTTTTTTTTACCCACGAATTACCTCCCTCAATCAACATTTGAAAGTTCCTGCCTAATACTGTCAAAATTGTGCTGTTTTTGTCCTATTTCTCAACTAACGGCAGTATTTATCTAGTGAAGTGTGGTCTGACTCAGGAAATTTTGCAGCACCATAACAATCTGTGACAATCTTCAACCAATCACCATAATGAGCTTTATGACAGCCAACTGGATTTTCAATATCTGGAATTTTATTGCCCCATTTTGTCCTTTGGTAGCATTGATGGGCCAGACTGGTTTGGTTTTACCCTTGATTTTTGCAGTTATATGTTATCATGCTAAATGTTGTTGGTTTTAACAAAGCAGCATTTATATAACAGCGTCTATGAAAGGATGAATGCAATCCATTTTCTTTGGTGCTTACAGTAAATGAGATCCAAATTTCATTTTCAGTTGTTCCACTATTGATCATGGTTGCATTAGTAAATTTATTTTAAAAATACATTCTTACATACTTTGATAAACTTCTCAGAATTGTCCTTTTTCATTAATTGTTCATTTGATGTGAGTGTTGATGGAAAAGCCAGCATTTATTGTCCATCCTCAATTATCATGGAGAAGATAGTGATGAGGTTCAGCAGTTAGTAATAGTCAGCTTGTTGCTCAAATGGTTCAGGGACAACACCCTGAATTTTGTCACGAGTCTAGATGTTAGTGAGAAGGACTGTGCAGGATCGATAGGATACGTGTTCATTTAAGTTTCTGCTGCCGAAGTCAATGCTGGATGATTAATCCAGGTGCTTCTGTGTGACATAAACTGAATGGTTTTCTAGGCCTTTTTAGAAGGGAGTTGAGAGTTAACCATATTCCCATGATTTGGAGACACACTAGGTCAGAAAGGATAAGTATTTCCTTCCCTAAAAGAAATGGTATAATCCCAGCCGAGGTGACTACTGGACCAGTCAGATCCCTGGATGAAATCTGGGCTGACAGTTTCTATTTTGTATTTTTAAATTTAACGTGGCCAAAATTAACTGAAACACAAGTGTGCCGGGCTGCAGATTTAGATTTAACAATAAAATAGAAGTTAAGTACGCAAAAGAAATAAAACAAAAATGACATAAAACAAACAAAGCTATTTACATATAACACAGTTTAAGAGATTTCAAAAACACAAGGCAAAATACAATCCCACCTCCTTCGCAACACCATCATATTACAGTTACTCAAAGAATCCAGAGAAATTCCAGTTTTGGAAGCTGTGAGGCATTTTCCCTTGACCACTCGCACAACTCAGAGCTTAGACTTTTTCAGTCTTTAGATTAGATTAGACTTACAGTGTGGAAACAGGCCCTTCGGCCCTACAAGTCCACACCGACCCGCCGAAGCGCAACCCACCCATACCCCTACATTTACCCCTTACCTAACACTACGGGCAATTTAGCATGGCCAATTCACCTGACCCGCACATCTTTGGACTGTGGGAGGAAACCGGAGCACCCGGAGGAAACCCACGCAGACACGGGGAGAACGTGCAAACTCCACACAGTCTGTCGCCTGAGTCGGGAATTGAACCCGGGGCTCAGGCACTGTGAATAACCCGCAGACTTTTACACAAACACTCCGAGATCTGCAAATTTGACAAACTACACGCTTTCACTGAGGTACATTTCCTTAAATGCTCCAAACATTTCCTTTTCCTAAAAGAGCCTCGACATCTGGCTTTAATCAGCTCTCTTTCAAACTGCCCAGAAGCTTTTCAATTAAATTGCATTTTTTTTAAAATTTGCTCTTCCTGGAGTCTAGGAAGCTCATTACTTGATGTTTTCTCACTCCAGTCTTAAACACACGCAGCAAAACAAACCTCCATTCATACTCTAGCAGATGTATAATGCATCAAGATCATGGTTCCAGACGATTGAGCGATTAATGTTTAAATCTCACCACCAAAACCCTTTGTCTTGAAATGTTAGTTCTGTTCTTCTCTGTGCAGATGCTGCCAGACCTTTTGAGTTTCTACAGAACTTTTTCTGTCTTTGTTTCAATGTATCTGGCATCTGCAGTTCTTTATTTTTATGAACCAGGTATATTCTTCTGATAACTGAGTCAGAGAGTCATAGGGATGTACAGCACAGAAACAGACCCTTCAGTCCAACCTGTCCATGCTGACCAGATATCCTAAATTAATCTAATTCCATTTGCCAGCACTTGGCCCATATCCCTCCAAACCCTTCCTATTCATATACCCATCCAAATGCCTTTTAAATGTTATAATTGTACCAGCATCCACCATCTCCTAAACCTATGCCCTCTAGTTCTGGACTCCTCTACCCCAGGGAAAAGACTTTGTCTATTTACCATATACATGCCCCTCATGATTTTATAAACCTCTATAAGGTCACCCCTCAGCCTCCGACGCTGCAGGGAAAACAGCCCCAACCTATTCAGCCTCTCCATAGAGCTCAAATCCTCCAAACCTGGCAACATCCTTGTAAATCTTATCTGAACCCTTTCAAGTTTCACAACATCTTTCCAATAGGAAGGAGACCAGAATTGCATGCAATATTCCAACAGTGGCCTAACCAATGTCATGTACAGCCGCAACATGACCTCCCAACTCCTATACTCAATACTCTGACCAATAAAGGAAAGCTTCACTGTCCTATCTACCTGCGACTCCACTTTCAAGGAGCTATGAACCGGCACTCCAAGGTTTCTGATCCATTTCATGATCATTGCCACTGAGACTACCTTTTAAATTTGAGATTTATTAATTGGATGAAGAGCTTGTCATTTGAGGAACAGTTGAGGCTCTGTATTTTATGGAATTTGTAAGAATGGGGGGAGGGATGTCATTGAAATCCATCAATCTCACACAATACTGAGAAGCCTGGATAGAGTGCATGTGGAGAAGGTGTTTCCCCTCGTAGGAAACATTAGGACCCAAGGACCCAGTCTCAGAGTAAAGGGATCACCTTATAGAAATGAGATGAGGAGGAATTTCTTCAGCCAGAAGATGGGGAATCAATGGAAAGCATTGCTGCAGAGAGATGTGGAGGCCAAGTCATTGAGTGTAGTTAAGACAGAGGTTCTTAATTAGTAAGGGATCAAGGGTTGCGGGGACGATGCAGGAGTATGGGGTTGAGAAACATATCAGCCATGATTGTGTGGCAGAGCAGACACAATAGACCAAAATGTCCTAATTCGGCTCCTGTATCTTATGGTGCTTTGGTGATAAAATCCCCAGATCCATTGTGGGAGTTCCAGGCCTCTAGATAAACCAACTATGTTATCATTACAGTTCCCTTTCTGAACATTATAGTGCATTGCTAAAACTGGACAGTTTGTTGAGGGGAAATTGTCGGTGTCCAGAATCAAGGATGATGTAACTGAACACCTTGACATTTTTTGAATTAATCAGGGAGAGCCAGCGTGGATTCTTGACAGACCAAGCCTGACAAACCTTACTGAATGTTTTTAAAGAGGTGACTTACGTAGTGTACAGGAGAATGTCTGTGGATGTTGTTTAAATGGACTTCCAGAAGACATTTAATAATGATCTATTATTGTCCCATTCACTTCACTGCATGTCTATATTGTGTATGCTGCCATTGTACTGGCACCACTACCACTGATAAGGTTTAAATAAGTTACATAGAATTTCAAAGTTGTTAATTTTAAATCTGAGATAGATAATTTTTTGTGAAGTGAAGATATTAAGAGATAAGGGCCAAAGACAGTTATATGGAGTTTGGCTATGGATCAGCCAGGATCTCACTGAATGATGGAACAGACTCGAGGGGCTGAATGGTCTACTAGTTATCATTCTGTCATCCTATAGAATAGCAATGACTATATGACAAAAATAATTAATGTGATATGAAGCACGAAATATGAATGTCACTATAGTTAAAAACAGTTTAATTTACTCTGACGTTAACTTATGTTTCAGAATGTACTTGCAATGGCATTGGACTCGATAGGGGGCGTTGTGTTCCCAATAGTTTGTGTATGTGTGATCAAACAACTGGTCAGTGTCCATGCTTACCAAATGTGGTTGGGAACAGCTGTGTGAAATGTGCTCCTGGTTTCTGGAATCTGCGCAGTGGAAGAGGATGTAAGCCTTGTTATTGTGACCCTCAGAACTCCGTCAGCTCCCAATGTGATGAGGCAAGGAGGAAATTTGTATATTTAATCAAAGATACAAAATCACTGAAAATATCAAAAAATTCTAATATTGAACAAAACGTGCAGAGCCATTTCTGAAACAATAGATTTGGACATGCCATGTTTGTCCAGTAGAGGGAAGCATTGCCATTTATAAGTGATGGGACAAAGTATTCAATCTAGTGTCATCACACCATAGTGTCATAGAGTCACAGAGACGTACAGCATGGATACAGCCCTTCGGTCCAACTTGTCCATGCCGACCAGGTATCCCAACTCAATCTAGTCCCATTTGCCAGCATTTGGCCTATCTCTCTCTAAATCCTTTCTGTTCATATACCCATCCAGATGCCTTTTACATTCTGCAATTGTACCAGCCTCCACCATTTCCTCTGGCAGCTCATTCCATATATGTACCACCTTCTGCATGAAAAACTTGATCCTTGGGTCCCTTTTATATCTTTCCCCACTCACCCGAAACCAATGCCCTCTAATCCTGGACTCCCCATCCCCAGAGAAAAGACTTTGTCTATTTATCCTGTCTATGCCCCTCATAATTTTAGAAACCTTTATAAGGTCAACCCTCAACTCCGACACTCCATGGAAAACAACCCCAGCCTCTTCAGCCTCTCCCTATAGCTCGAATCCTCCGACCCTGGCAACATCCTTGTAAATGTTTTCTGAACCCTTTCAAGTTTCATGACTGAGGAAATTGCAGGGCCCCTTGCAGAACTATCAGTATAATCAATAACTATGGGTGAGGTGCCTGAGGACTGGAGACGGGCCTGCTTATTAGACTTCATTCTAACCTATCTATTAATTGCGTATTTTAGGTTACTGGACAATGTCAATGCGAAGCTGGCTACAGTGGAAAAACATGTTCTGAATGTCAGGATAATTATTATGGCAACCCAAGAATACAGTGTATCTGTAAGTATCTATTTCCCTAACAGTCTTTTTTCACAGGTAGTTTGAATTGTTGAGTGAAATGTCAAAGATTTAGGGCATTGTTGAACCAAGAAATCAAAAAAGGGAATTGTAATTAATTTTGTTACGAGTTAGTAACCAAGAACCTATGAGATGTATTTCAGCACATGCTACATCAGTGCAGGTTTTATCACTAATTTCCTAAGATTGATTGGTCTGTCAGGTAGCTTTTGAGTAATGGCAGATTGGTGATGAGCTTCAATTAGTAATCCATTCTTATTACGCTCTACAATCTATTATTAAAGTGTGTCAGCTGCATCAGCTCTTTTGAAAACCATCCCAGAGGGAAAAGCCAGTGAAACTTTGAAACAAATATATGAGTAGTAGTGGATCTATTTTGACTATATGAGGACCAATAGGTCTCATTCACCAGTATACTTTTTCTCTTCTGGGATAGTATTCTGAGGACTAACTTCACTTTTATTTTGATTGTATCGGTCTGCATGTGTCTTGCTTTTGGGACTATTCCTCATAAAACAAATGTTAAAAAATGCTTTTAATCGCAGAGAAACTGAATTATTAAGGCCTACCACCTCCACACGGAAAATCAAATGTTTGATGAAACAATTTGAAACAGAAAATTGCCATCTTTAGGAATAACAGTGGACTACTAAAAGAAAATTGTAGCAGTAAGTTGATGAGATCCCACAAATGGCTGATTCAATTCACAATGCACAGCCCACGGAATTTTACAGCATCAGAATCCGGACAGGGTTTCATTAGGGAGGGATGTGATAACATTGGAGAGGGTGCAGAGGAGATTTACCAGGCCATTGCCTTGGCTGCAGGTTTTTAATTATGAAGAAACATCAGACAGACTGGGGTTGTTATCCTTAGAGCAGAGGAGACAGACGGAGTCATGACTGAGATATTTAAAATTATGAGGGGCATAACTAGACTAGACAGGAAGGAACTTTTCAACTTGATGGAGGGATCAATGACCAGGAGGCATACATAGGGGCAAAACATTTGAAGGGGTGGAGAGGAAATTATTTTCATCCAGAGGATGGTGGGAATCTGGAACTCATTACCTGTAAGGGTGGTAGAGGCAGAAAACCTCATAACATTTAAGAAGTATCTAGATACACACTTGTGATGCCAAGGCATACAAGGCTTTGAGCCAAGTGCTGCAAAATGGGATTAGAGTGGTTAGGCGCTAGTTTTTGGCAAGTCAATGGGCCAAAGGGCCATTTTCGGTGCTGTAAATCTCTATGACATAAGCATCTAAGGGATAACTAAATGAAGAAGGGAGACAGTCCTTCACCTCAACTGGGATGAACAATTTGGGGATTTGTGTACACATGTGAATGTTATAACTCGCTAGATTCATGCTGCAAATCAAGCCCTGCTGTTCCAAGGGGCATCACAAAAGTTCCAAAGTTGCTAACAAAAAATACAAAACATCCCTGATTTCCCTGATTTTCAGACCTAGGTTGATAGCAAGCACAGACCTAACAAAGAAGCACTTTTGTTTTGCTGGGTATTAGATGGTAAACCACTAAACTAAATTAATTAAACGTAACAAATTGAACTCTAAACCCTTTCCTCCCCTTACACACTCACATAGACAGACAAGCAACAGGAACACAAACACATGGCTGGAGGAAAAACGTGGAACCATTCCGCGGCATTTGTTCCCAAGTTCTGTTGGGTTTGGTTCTTGCTGATCCAAAGGTTTCTCCTTAACTTTCCTTTTTCCAGTGTTCCTTTTGGTTTGCATGACATTTTCACTTAGAAAAGATCTCTATCTTTATCCAATTCAACATCACAACTTGCAGCATCTACTGAAGAAACAATAACATGGTTTTCTTCAGGTTTCAAGTGGCTTACTGCACAGAAAGTATAGAGAGAGAGAGTGAGTTTGGCTGTTGGAGATCTGCTGGTTTGTTTTCTGATATGAGAAAGTTTCTCTCTGTCTTACTCACAGCCCAAGCTATTCCGCAACTTAACAACCAGGTATTTTGTCATTGACAGACTGAGCATCTTGATCATTAATAATTGGTTCCTAGCCCACAAATCAATCAGCTTCACTTGTAAACAACTACTCAGCTCCAGCTTGTCTGCACATTGCACAAACAGGGTTCACAAAATCCCTAACTTTCAAAACATGTCGCAATCTTTAAAAGTCCTTGGGTTTCAAAACAATTCCTTTCAATTCAGTCCACAGTTTAAGGAAGTACAAAAATTAAAATGAAATTGAATTTACATTACGTATTTTATAAGCAAAGTTGGATAAACCCGTTTAGCTGGGGCACTTGAAATCCATGTATATGCGTCAGTCACTCTGTCTCTGTCTTGTGCATAAGAATAGGATCATAAATAGCCTACTTGGATAAATCTGTTTGGAGAAGCTTCCAGCAAACCAGCAGAGCAACGTGAGTATTTTTTTTTCCCTTGAGAAATAGGCTTTAAAAATTCAGGCTGAGAGACAAAAAGCTGATGGTACATGTTAGTGGGATGATCTTCAAAGATGGTTTCATCAACGCGTTTGACTGGGAGACTGGAACAGTATAGTCTTGACTGGCAGAATTTCCGAGCTTTTGTGGCATGGTTCGAGATATTTCTCTTTGCTAATAATATCCTCAAAGATCCTGATGATTCAACTGTTGATCAGACAGTACGGAAAGGAAGGGAGAAATATTTTCAGATGGAAGTGTACCATGAAGTGGATAAAAAGAAACTGAAGAATTCGCTGAGCTAAAAGAGATGCCACTTTGAGTTAAGTTGTGTCAGCTTGAGCGGTACTATAGTCACAAGTCCATTAAAAATTGCTGAAGGCTGTTAATTTGGAACCAGTTGGCCAATTAGCACATTGGAAAGTTTACTGAGGCTTTGAAAAAGCTGTCCATTCACTGTAATCTTGGAGAATTTCCAGAGAATAGACTTATGTGCAGTTTAAATGTGCCAGTGTTAATTTCCAGCATAGGTTACTAGGTGACATTGTCTTTGGACATGTTGGAATGTGATGGTGGTGAAATCAGATTTGACAACTGCCGGTCATCTGCTGAAGTAAAGTATCTGTAGCTGAGTCTGCTAAAAGCCCCAACAAGGGTGGTTGGTCATAGCAGTGCGACAATAAAGTCCTGTTGCAGTCTATAGGCCAACACTGGGCACCAAATTATCACATTCTGAAGGGACAGCATTACACTTGCAAGAAGAAGGATCTTTTTGTCAAGTCATGTCAAGACAATTTTAAAGACAGAAACAGCTGGCTGGAGGAAATGGCAGTCACTGCGTTTGGTGGTCGCACAGCATCAGGTCAATGAGGAGTCAGTTTAGACCCATATGATTCAAAACACAGAATGTTCTGTGGAAATTCACAGAATGTACTCCAAGTCACATTGGATGAAGCTCTATGTAGCTTAAGGAGGGTGCACTAGGTGTTTAATCAGCAAAGAAATCACACAGAAAATTCTGAAAGTTTGAAGGAAAGAAAATCCTTATAATAGGAGATATGATCATTCTAAGCACATACAAGGAGCCAAATGCTCATAACTGTGTCAATGGTTAGAAAACAGCCGGTGAAGGTTAAAGCATTTAAATTCAACTAGACCAAGTTTTTCACAAAGAAGTGATTGCTAAAAACACTCAGTTATTTAGTGCCAGCAGTAAACAAGTTCAAGGATACAAGAGCATTGTGCAGGGATCATTGGAAAGCAAGACCAGTTTATTTCAGCTCTTGTCCAGTGCCTAATGATCTAAAGGCACAAAGTAGAGCAAGAACTGAAAAGACTTGAGCCAATTTATAACTTGAGTTAAATGATGAATCTAGTCGTATTCAAATAATAGCACCCTCATGGGTCTATTTCAGTTTCATCAGTCACTATTTGGTGTTTCTTTCCTCCCCCTGAAATTTCAAGGAATAATAAACCAAACTTTGCTAGGGAATTCAGGGAGCAGTTAATTATTTGGATGACGTGCTTATTTCAGTCCAAATAGGTAGACCCATAATGACCAAAAAAGGTGCTCCAACGTTTGGAAAAGCATGGTGTTCAGGCACAGTGTGTCAAATGTGAAATGTTTCAAAACTCTGTGGAGCGTTTGTGTCACAGAATACGTCAAGATGGATTATACTGCCCTCCAGACCCGTCCATCACTGTCCCCCCTCTGAACTATCACCTTCTCCCTCACCTTCATCCACCTATCAGTTTCCCAGTTACCCCACCAACCCAGCCCCCTCCCAGTTATCTCTCAGCCCCAACCCACAAGCCTCATTCCTGATGAAAGGCTTATGCCTGAAACTTCGATTCTCCTGCTTCTCGGATGCTGCCTGACCGGCTGTGCTTTTCCAGCACCATACTCTTATCTCAAAGGTGGATTACATGCCACACAGAGTAACATACAGACAATAGGAAATGTGCCACACCCTCCAAGTATCTCTGAGATCATAACATTGTTGGACTAATTGAATTATTATGGTGAAATCGTATGAAATCCAGTCACATTATTGCACCCATTGAATAACTTCGAAGAGCAAAGTTTCATGAAATTGGAAGATGGAATTTGACAAAGGATTCTGGTCCTATGAAACTGAACGGGTACATGGCAAAATGCCTGGACATTACAATGTATCTCAAAAAGATTAATCTAGCCCGCGATGCCTCTCCATATAAATAGGTATTGTGCTTTCCCAAATATTGGAGAATGTTGAGGAAAGACCATATGCCTTTGACTCAGAGCCAATGACAAAATTAAGAAAGAATTTAAAGGCTTGTCTTTAATTTTTGGCAGTTCATAAATACTTATATGGTCATAGTTTACAGTCAAAACTGATCATAACCACAAACAGCTAACTTGAATCCAAAGTCTTCAGAACACACAGTTGTTATAATAGTTGTTGATTTTATCTGCTTATCAGCATGATCTGAAGTACTGGTGATTGAAACACCAGTGTAATCACTGTGAGATGCCCAGATTATCCTCAATACAGGTAGGACCCTTTTCATCTAAGTTGCCAGAACCAGCAGATGATATTAGTAGAACAATATGTTTATTGTTAACACACTTTATTGAAGAAGGTGTATGCGCCTATTCTGCAGATAGTTTTAGAGATTAGGCTACTTTGTGTAAAAGCGAAGAATGAGTTATCAGTTGATAAATATTGCGTTATGTTACGAATCAATTTGTAATTCCTGAAAAGGACAGATCTATGTAATGGAAGTAGGTTTGCTCGCTGAGCTGGAAGGTTTATTTTCAGACATTTTGTCACCATATTAGGTAACATTATCAGTGAGTATCCGGAGGCCGACTGAAGATGTTACCTTGTATGGTGACGAAATGTCTGAAAAGAAACCTTCCAGCTCAGTGAGCAAACCTACATCCAGAACCTCAACTTGAGCTACAAATCTTCTCAAAACTCACTGAGATCTATGTGATGGTCAACATTTAGGGATGTGCTTGAAAAAGAGACCAGCCAGGAGTCACCTTTGGCAGCCAGGGTTACACAAGGACATAAGCTGAGACTAGAAGCTGCCAAAAATAGCTTTGCAACCCAGCAAATGTCCCACCAGGGTGTGATAGAGGCTGACCATTGACTGAGTTAGGGGAATTTGTAGTGATTAGACTAATCATTGTGATAGAAAGCAATGTAAGTTTCCCAATGAATTGAACAACAATTAGCAAAGCTCAAGATATTTTGCACGATTTTCTTGCTACTTGCTTATTGGTTCCCCAGAGAAAGTTATGCAGCACAGCCTGCAGCGCAAATTGTTGAGCACGTCCTGGTTAAACAAATTTGGAGGAATATTATTGAATCACAAAATGATAATTATCTAATTATCGCAACACACCTAACTATGTGATTGGCAGATCACCAGTTGAATTGTTGATTAGATGAGAGGTGTCTACTGCTGAAGCCACAGTTAGCACCATCCGTGGACTAGAAACAATCCAGCCTGAAAGCAATGATAGGGGGAGAGTAAGAGAAATAGGTCTGAGGTTTCACCAAAAGGTCATCATCATAAAATGATTGAAGTGGCTAATCCTGAAGAATCATGAATGCATGTGGTCCTTGCACACATTTATCTCAACCTGTCTAATAGAGGTGAGACTAGATTTGTACATATGAATAATGATTTACCTTCACTGATCCAGGGAAAAGGAGGAGTTTGGAAGAATCAAATTAGTCTGATGATTTAATGGCTGGATATGAGTAAATACCAATATTCCCTCCAACACAAATTGTACCTGAAACCAATTCAGAACAGAGTCAGATGTTTCTGATGAAGTGGAAATTTTAGTTAAAAGTCAGGGCATCATCAGTGTTTGTCAGAGAAAACTCCACAAATTCAAGCCTAGATTACTTAAGTTCCTTTCCTTCAGAAAGTCTGTGAGGAAGAAGAAATGAGTCATTAAATTTGATTTGTAAATCCATGAAAAATGAGAGGGGTATAATAAGTTGTATGGAACTTTACATGTAACCTCCTCTTCATAAAGTAGGTAGGAGTGTAATAGTACCCTCTTGTGGCCATTTGTGTATGTATTGTAAGAGACCTTACCTTTTAGTTTTGGTTGACAGATTGAAAATGAAAACACTGCTTGGAGAAAGATATTAAGTATATGGAGTTATTTGCAGATTTGGGGGAAATGAGGAAATCTAACTGGTGCGTGTGAAACAATGTCACTTTGAGGTTACGTTGGACGTTACTTTGTGGTTAGATCGGGTCCAGCCAAAGTGGCATTATTTGTTATGGGTTCAGGAGAACTCAGCGTAGTTGATTGTTCAAGTGGCAGTTCAGCACAGACTCTGAGGAGGTGAAATCAGAGACAAGCAAGGAGACCTGAAAAAAAGAGCAGGACAACTACATTCAGAGACACTGAAAGAAATCAATCATTCCAGAATGCAAAGATGTGAAGAAAGAACCAGATCCAACCAAGTAACCAGTAAACTACAGACTGATCAGATTGTTGTGCTGGTAACATTGACACCTCATTGAAGAATAAACAATTGTAAAAACTCCACATCTAGTTCTCCAATATTGGAGTAATGATAAAGATCAGTATTCCTCTGACCATTTTCTCCTTTTGCTACATATTTATTCTTTTTTCTTTTGTGTCAGTGTGTGTAAAGAGGGAAGTCTTTAAAAGGGTAAAGTTTTACATAAAATAGAAATCATATTCTTTTCCTGTTCCTGATAAAATTTAAAAAGCGTCCCACTAAAGTTATTTTGCATTGTTACTGAAGGAATCTGGGATGCTTCACTTTTATCTTGGATAGCAGTTAGTCAGATGCAAATTGGGATTTTGGGAACATTCACATTCAGCACAATTTTGGAAACTTGTGGAAGGGGAGGTGCTGGCCTAGTGGTATTAGGGGTGGACTGTCAATCTGGAGACCCTGGTAATGTTCTGGGTACACAGGTTTGACTCCTGCATTGGTAAATGATTGAATTTGAACTCAATAAAAATCTGGAATTAAGAAAGTAATAATGACCATGAATCCATTGTCAATTGTGGGAAAAACCTATTTGGTTCACTCATGTCCTTTAAGGAAGGAAACTGCCTACATGTGACTTCCAACCCAGAGCAATGTGGCTGAGCCTTCTGGGCAAATAGGAATGGGCAATATGTACTGGCCTTGCCCACAATGCCCACATCCCGTGAATGAATGGAACAAAATTAAGGCTTGATTTCCAGTGGACTACGCCTTTGATTTGGGACAGTATGTATATATGCAAACCAGAACAAACTTATACAGTTTGGGTACTTGAAAAACATATGTATGTACTTGTCTCTCCTGCAAAATATCACAATCACTTTTTAGCAGTTTTAGCTGTCCAAGATAAATGTGTATCAGTTCTCATCCCGTTTCCTCTAACTAGAAACGTACAGCAGGGAAACTGACCCTTCAGTCCAACTCGTCCATGCTGACCAGATATTCTAAATTAATCCAGTCCCATTTGCCAGGATATGGTCCAAATCCCTCCACAACCTTCCTATTCATATAACCATCCAGATGCCTTGTAAATGTTGTAATTGTGCCAGTCTCCGCCACTTCTTCTGGCATTCATACATGCACTATCCTTTGTGTGAAAAAGTTGCCCCTTAGGTCCCTTTTAAACCTTTCCCATCTCACTCTAAATCTATACTCTAGTTCTGGACTTCTCCACCCAGGGAAAAGATGTTGTCTATTTATCCTATCCATGATTTTATACATGTCTACAAGGTCAGCCCTCAGCCTCCGACGCTGCAGGGAAAACAATTCAACCTCTTCCTATAGTTCAAAGCCTCAAACTCTGACAGCATCTTTGTAAAGTGGCCTAACCAATGCCCTGTACAGCCGCAACATGACCTCCTAACCCGTACACTCAATGGTCTGACCAGTAAAGGAAAGCATACCAAACACCTTCTTCACTATCCTATCTACCACTTTCAAGGAGCTATGAAGCTGCATTCCAAGGTCTCTTTGTTCAGCAACACTCCCCAGGACCTTACCATTAAGTATATAAGTCCTGCCAGGAGTTGCCTTTCCAAAATGCCTTTCCAGTATGTATATACGCAAACCAGAACAAACTTACACAGTTTGGGTACTTGAAAAACATATGCATGTACTTGTCTCTCCTGCAAAATATCACAATCACTTTTTAGCAGTTTTAGCTGTCCAAGATAAATGTGTATCAGTTCTCATCCCGTTTCCTCTAACTAGAGTCATACCTCACATTTATCTAAATTAAACTCCATCTGCCACTCTTCAGCCCATTGACCCATCTGATCAAGATCTCATTTAATCTTGGTTATCCATTACATGTCAAATTTTGGTGTCATCTGCAAACTTACTAACTATACCTCACATCTAAATAATTTATATAAATAATGAAAAGCAGTGGACCTAGCATCAAACCTTTTGGCACACCATTGGTCACAGGCCTCCATTCTGAAAAACAACCCTCCATCACCACCCTTTATCTTTTATCTTTGAGCCAGTTCTTTGTCCAAATGGTTAGTTCTCTTTGTATTCCATGTGATCTAACCTTGCTAACAAGTCTACCATGAGAAACCTTGTCGAACACCTTGCTGAAGTCCATATAGATCACGTCCACTGCTCTGCCCTCATCAATCCTCTTAGTTACTTCTTCAAAACACTCAATCAAGTTAATGAGAACTGGTGGATTCTGCATTTCGTGGTCAAAGAGTAATGCTATGCTATTTTAAAAAAAATTATTCAGAATCATTTAAGATGTGAATGGATTTAAATAATAAATGTTTTCAATATTCTCTGTGTAGCCTGTAACTGCAGTTTGGAAGGAACAGAAAGGCCTACATGTGACAAGACAACAGGTGCCTGTAAATGCCGTGAAGGTGTAACAGGGCAACATTGCAACAAGTGTGCATGGGGTTACTGCAAGGAGTTTCCAAAATGCACAAAGTGTCATCCTTGCTTTAAGCTGATAGATGAAGAGATGTGTTCCATCATCCAAGACACTGAAAATCTGATCAACAAGACCAACTTCGTGCCTGGACAAACTCCGGGGCCTTCCTATGATGAAAGGCTTAAAAAGTTAGAAAGGAAATTTGCTGCAGCTGCCAACAAGTTAAATGAGTCAGTTGCTTCCCCGGATGCATTTGAAAAGACAAAGGATTACTTTGACAAAATCAGGTAATTTTCTTCAATTTAGTTAACTGTACGGAGAAAGTATTTATTTTAACTTCTGATCACAATAATTGGTACTTGACTATTTTAAATCTACTGCATCACAGACTTCAATCTTAACTTTAACAAGAGGCAATTTAACATATGTGTCTACGCCAGTGACTGAAATGGATAGAAGCCCAGTTTGACATGCTGGTGCATTTGCAGACAAGTTCTAACCTAGTTGTCAGTTTTATTTATCCCGCAATAGTATCTTCCCATTATAACATAGCAGGAAAACCCAAAGTTCTTTTGATTTTTCCATTTGAACTTTGTCTACCATAATGTTGTGATGTGGTAGAAACCTTCGTGGTTAAAAGTCAGCCCTCTAGCAGTTGGTTTGTGGAGTATTTTAATAAATTCAGATTGTAGGCAAAGGTAATTGCATCTTTCTGCAATACTTGCAGGCTGTGAGAAATGTTCTACGGGGTTTCAATATATAAAAAGAAAGGTGAAGTATAAGCTACAGATGACAAACTAACTGCCAATACTTCAGCAGTTAATATGAAATGATTTACATTGAATGTTTTAAGAATATAGTTTTGTTTGACAATAACATTAACTAGAATCAAATATCCATAATCTTCTGATACATAAGGCCAGAGTGCAGTGGAAGCACTACATATTAGGCTGGGACCTGAATACAACTAGTACTGACATGCCCAAGCCTGTGTGAGGGCTGGAGAAATCCTCTGCCCCAAAATAGTGTCTGTGATATGGCCACTGCACAGGATCACCCAGTTTTCCTCAGCTCAAGACCTTGGTGAGCTAGCATATGTAGTCACACCCAGGGTTTTGAAGGCACCTTGGATGGTTGCCTAGCCAATGTAGATTCGTGCTTTTTCACCACCACCCCGTCCCCTGCTGAGACCACAAACTTCGGTGGGGTCAACACTGACTATCATTTACAGGAGGAACATTGTATTTACACTGGAACCAAAGACCCATGAGTTTTCAGGAACAGTCTATTCTTCCACTATTGGGAGTGGAAAATAGTTTTTGAATGGAAACATAATTATAAAAGTGTGAATGGTAAATTCATATTCCATCATTTTTCAATTGGTACAGGTAGATTTTTCCCTGTTTCAAATTGTGGGGGGAGCAAAAACAGCATAAAGAAACATCATTAAAAGTAACACATGTAAAAATCCATTTATTGCCTATACTTCCAAAGTCCGTGAGAAACATCAACCATTCAGCTCTGGTATTGAGGGGAAGCTGGAGAAAATGGTTGAAGATCAGATGAGCTTTAATAATTTTCTCGCTATTAGTTAAATTAAATTCCACTGTAGTTGGGTTCCAATCCCAATCTATGATTTTGGGTAGCAGCCCCAGATGAATGTAAAGAAACTAGTGACAGAATATAGCACATAGTTTGGAATCTGCGTCACATTAGGACTATCATCCATGAAATAAAAACACAGTTGGATAATTATTGAACGACAACTAAACTATAGACGATGTGTTAATCTTTTTGGAACTTGTTATTCAGCGAAATCAAAATGCAGATCAATACACACTTGAATATTTCAAATAACACTGAGCAGCATAACCGAGATATTGATGATTTGAATGAAGAAATTGACAAGCTCAGTCAGAAAGTGTATAGATTCGAAAACGACTCCTGGACAATAGCTATTGCAAGTGGTAAGTGTACCATTGGAAGAGACATTTAAATAACATATCTGTGCTGTGTTCCCATATTAACTGAATGCTGGATTTAGATGATTAAAATGATCATGATTAAAATTAAAGTAGTATATTTAAATAGCCACATGTTTTACAACTGTATGTTGAAATGTCCAAGTAATTAACCTTAAGGGATGTTCATTCTTTAACTGCTTGAAGTAAACCAGGTCTGCTTAGAACAGTGCAAAACGATGGTTGTCACACAAATGTTTTTATTTATTTTACACAATATATGGTCTTGGCTGGCCAGTACAGTACTTTTTGCCCATCTCTCAACATAGAAGAAGCTAGTGGTAAGCCACTTGATTGAAGCACTGCAGTCCATTTCAGTTAGGTATTCTGAAGTCCTATTAGAAAGGGAGTTAGGGGATTTTGACCTGAGAAAGTGATCAACAAGCTTTTTAAATTGGTTTACTTAATCTAATTATCTAAAACACATACAAATTGTGTCTCTACAACATTTGTATGAAGACATTATTATAGAACGCATACCTGTTTTAGTTCATCACTCTCACCAATGAGAAGAATGAGATTAGCTAAAACCTATTCCCAGAAATGTCTGCCTTTTAATTATTAAAGCTCATTTAATCATTTTAATTAAATTGTTAGCTGCACTTACCCCAAATCAGCCTTAAAACAAAATGTGAAACTCCTGACACAAAGAACGGAGCTTAACGTGCCATCTTTTTTTTTAAATGATAACTGAACGGTACTTTCTTCAGTCATGATAATGTTTTTGTTAATGAAAGGCCTAGTGAATTATATGCAAGCAAAATATGACCAAATTTCAAAACTGAGGTTTAGAGATGGACTATTGATATGGAAATTATCATTGACCATTGCAAATAAGATAGTTCTTTCCTCCCTTACTCCTCCTATCCTGCCTCACATTTAGATGAATTCTGGTAGCTGAATTATATTTATAGCATTTTTATAGACCCATTTGTAACAAGACTTTTTTCCCATTCTAGTAGTTGACAACAAACTACCAGCACATTGAGTAGTGTGATGTTGTAAAATATTCACAATTGCTTTACACCTCACTCATGGATGAAACAGCTGTCACAAGCCTCAGGCAGGCTAAACACTTGATTTATTCTGTAGTTAAACCATAACTGTGTTATTTACCAATGTCCTTGAAACTCAGCTGTGCAGAACAGAAGCTAACTTATGAAGTATATCTTATCTCAGAGGTACTCCAGATATATTGCTCATCAGATTTGGACCCATCTTATTTTCTCTGAAATGCTTACTGCGATTTTGATTGTTTGCAGAACTTTGTATTGCTTCAAGGTATTTTCTTTGGTGAAGTCTGCAAGCGACATTTATGCTCTACGGGTGAGGGTAAAAGAAAAAGAAACATGGTCAAATTGCTGATCATTCTTATTAGGTTTGAACCTTTGTCTCTTTACTGTGTTGGTTTTCCAACCACTGGATCTTTCACTGACCTAGTCTGAACATATCCCATCAGTCAGTCGCTAAAGGTGGATTCGTGGCCAATAACCCCACTACCACCAATGCCTCCTCCCCTACCCATGGCCCTCCAAGTCTCCTCCACATATCCACCTAAACACCTTCAATCGCCTGTGCTCAACCTTCCTCCTTCCCACCTCAAACTCCAGAGCCTGTCCTTTCTCACCTCTTTTGCAAAGAACTCTCTACTTCCCACACAAGCCAGACTCAAGCCCTGCTGAAGGATGGACAGATGTACCCCAGGATTTTATTCACCCCAAACCTCTGTCTGACTTCAAAAGGCAGACTCCTACACATGACCAACCAGACCTCTATGTTTGCACCTCCCTGATTGATGGCACATAACAGTGTATTACTTTGTATGGACCTACAGGACAGATTGCTGTCCCAGTTCCCTGGATTGCATTCAGATAGATTCCCTGATCATGAGTGTCCCAGGTAGATAACTGATTGTGGCCAAGCCCCTGGACTGTGCGTGGACTGTGACCATGACGGACAATACTAGGACCACCTGACAGACAATAAAACCACCCAACATTAACTGGTCCAAAATTTAGACCCCACCAGTTTTTGACATGGCTATTTGGTTAATAAAACTAACAGTGAATTTGGCTCTAGCTGTCGTGCCAACAAGCTGACAGAGATGGCAATGCAAGGTACAGATGTTGCAAACATGCGGGTAGATGTTGAGTGAGCAAACACAATGAGAGTAAGTGAACAGCTCCGAGATGCTGCCTGATCCAATTCTTCATTTGGTTGCCTGGCCAAGGGTACAAAGTGTCCTTGCAGCAGCCTTTCACAACTAGTTGCTGATGTGCCCTGTACTGCCGATGTCTGTTTCTGGAGCAGCCTATAAGTGGATTGAAAAGGTGTCATAATGGTCATAAAGGCTTGGCAACAAATTAAACATTCATCCAAGGCGCACCCCTGATATTGCCTCTCTCTCACACACTCCCTTAGTCCCACTATACCAACCCTAATGCCCTTTACATAATCCATGGTCCCCTTATATCCATATGCCAACTTACCTCCCCCGCCAACTTAGAGCCTAGTTCCACCAACTACCATTTCCCCTTCACCTGTCATGCCAACTAATTGAACATACATCCATGTAGGAGAAAAATTCATTCTATTACTTAATTACAGATTGCACTCCATTCAAAAATGTATTTTCATTCATAACCTCACAATTTGACACTCCTTCACAAGTTGGACAGTTCCAAGGGAGTTATGCAGAATCCTTTCCATTGTTAATAGTCCTAAATAGCATATGATGACCCTCCTCCCAACAAAGGGTGCCTAACCCCCACCACGAAGCTGCCCTGAGGCAATACCTAGAGGGTTACTTCAGCTTCATAAAGGAGTGCCATAGTTGGCCAAAAAAAATGCAAAATGAGAACAGACTTGCTCTTACCTGGTCCAATCTCCACACTCCAGGTTCCAGACGGTCACCAAAGTACAATTTCATGGAAGCAGCTGGTCATTTAAATGGCACAATGCCTCTGGGAACTGGTGTTTATGCAAACTACAGCCCACCCCTGATCCTATTCCCATGAAAATGAGTTTGGGTGGATAAATTGAGATCCTCAACTTCTTCCATCATATTCTCCACAACAGAAATGCTCTGTGGTGTGCTCTGGAATTTGTGGAAAATTTGTCCCACAGTTACAGTTATTTCTGGTATCTGTTATTATTTCAGCTGATGATATTTTAAATGACTAATGCAACACAAATTCTAAGAGTTTTGTGATGCTTGGCCATTACCCTTTTAAACAACTACTTCATGCATTTGAATGGAAACAGATAATTTAATAAAAGGGAAAGGAATAGAAAGATATGCAGATGATTTCTGACAGTAGGAGGTTCACATAGAATACAAACACAAGAAAGTACCAGTCTCAATGGGCTGATTTTGCATTGTACTTTCATTATAAGAAGGTTAATTATTGCAGATCTCTGCTATGAAAATTAATATCAACTACACATTTAATTCATTTAAAACATTCTTCATTATCATGGGTAAATTTTAGGTGTTTGTTTTCTTTTGGCCATGACCAATATATGTGTCAATAAATCTTTTTGCCCGTGGAGAGATTGATTCAATTTTAATAGCTTAGTGGGGAGCTTTTTGGATTTAAAAAATAAACTTATTTTCTTTCTCTCACACACTAGAACAAAATGTGATCTCACATGGTCAATGCACCTACATTGCCCCTTGCACAGAAAATTAGGTAATAGTAAAAAAAATACATAAAAATTATAACTCATTCTCTATTTGGGTGCAGGCCTGATGTTTCTTAGTTGAGATGTTCCTTTGGCTGCAGTGAAAACATAAGATTTCTAAGAAACCATGAAAGTTCTTATAGTTGCTTTACACCAGGTATGAATTTCTCAGGTGAACTTGAAGATGAAACAAGATGGAGGAGAGTCCTTCCTTCTCTTTCAAGGCCTTACAGTTAGGTACTTGGCTACTTAGCTGATTGCAGTGGTCTGATGACTTTAATTGCAGGACTCACTCTGGTGAAATCCTCTTGAAAGCTTGTTTGATTTTTGTTCATTTTTCAGTGTACAAAGGTGGCCATCTTATTGTGTGATCCCCATGAAAAGTTGAGTCACTGTCCAAATACAGTGTTGTTTTAATCTAATAAGCAATCTTATTGGAAGTTCTTTTTTTACCCACTGTGGTTTCAACCAGCCAAAATGACCCTCTGTGTTTGAAAAGTAAATCAACGTACCATAATGACGGTGTCAATGAGACTTGTCTACTTTTAGCCTGTCCCACATTGAAGCAGAGAAGATGGTTACTTAATTTACAAAAAAGGTCTGCCAATCTTTTAAAATGCAGCTTATACAGTACAGCTGAGAAGGTTATGTCATCAAGGTTATATCATCAAGGCAATACCTGATGTGACACCACTGTCACACTGTTCAAAAGTCATGCCATTGGAAACCAGGGAATCTATGAAATTATTTTTCTTCCTTATGCTTTGGGAAACTTTGGTCAGGACACATATAACTCCATTGCCTATTTGATGAAATGTAACACATAATAAAAGTTGCTGCAAAATGACCTGCAATCTATGTCTTTCCCTGAATCAAACCAAAGCTCCCAATTTGCGAAATGTCCCCTGTCATTTCTAACAAATGTTCACGTCTCTTGGCTCTGGAAAAGAACCGAAATTTGACCACAAACAGCCAATCACTTAGATACAAGGAACGAAATAAATACATAAAAAAGAGGGCAGGGTAGACTGTATGGCCCCTTGAACCTGTTTCATTAATTAGTGTGATCATGTCTAATCATTTGCAACAACTCTACTTTTTCACCTCTTTCCCATATCCCTTGATTCTCTGAGAAATTAAAAGTCTATTTCAGCCTTCAGTATTTCCCATGATGTGACACAGATGACCCTCTGTGGCAGAAAACTCTAAAGCTTTGACTGAAGAAGTTTGTCCTAATCTCAGACATAAATAATTTACTCTTTACCCTGAAACTGGGCATCTGAGTTCTAAATTACCCAGTAACAGTGTATACCCTGCCAAGTAAAAAGTGAGGTCTGCAGATGCTGGAGATCAGAGCTGAAAATGTGTTGCTGGTTAAAGCAGGAAGGGCTTATGCCTGAAACGTCGAATTTCCTGTTCCTTGGATGCTGACTGACCTGCTGCGCTTTAACCAGCAACACATTTTCAGTTCTATACCCTGCCAAGCCAACTTAAATCTTGTATGTTTCAGTGAGATCATCTGGTCCTGGGAAGTGTTGCTGAACAAAGAGAACTTGGAGTGCAGGTTTATAATTCTTTGAAAGTGGAGTCACGGGTAAACAGAATAGTGAAGAACGTGTTTGATATGCTTGCCTTTATTGGTCAGAGTATTGTGAATAGGGGTTGGGAGGTCATGTTATGGCTGGTACCGAATATTGGTTAGGTCACTTTTGGAATGTTGTATTCAGTTCTGGTCTCCCTGCTACAAGAAGGATGTTGTTAAACCTGAAAGAGTACAGAAAGGATTTACAAGGATGTTGCCAGGGTTGGAGGGTTTGAGCTATAGGGAGAGGCTTAATACACTGAGGCTATTTTCCCTGGAGCATCGGAGGCTGAGGAGTGACCTTGTAGAAGTTTATAAAATCATGAGGGACATAGGTAGTGAAAATAGACAAAGTGTTTTCCCTAGGGTAGTGGAGTCCAAAACTAGAGGGCATAGGTTTAAGGTGAGAGGGGAAAAATTTAAAAGGGACCTGGGGGGAAACTTTTTCACACAGAGGGTGGTATGGAATGAGCTGCCAGAGGAAGTGTTGGAGGCTGGTATAATTACAGCATTTAAAAGGCATCTGGATGGGTGTATGAATAGCAAGGGTTGAGAGGTATATGGGCCAAATGCTGGCAAATGTGATTAGATTAAGTTAGGATATCTGGTCAGTATGGAAGACTTGGACTAAAATGTCTGTTTCCATGCTGTACATCTTTATGACACTATGACTTGACCAAGTGCTGGAGAGTTTAGATCCAAGTTACACAGTATTGTCATTATAGAACGATCCTTTCATTTTAGGAACCAATCTAGTGAATCTTCACAATCCAACTTGTAGTGTAAGCTCATTCTTCCTTTGAAACAGAGACCAAAACAGCACGCCGTATTCCAGATGTGGTTTCACCAGTGCACTGTACAACTGTAGCAGGACTTCCTTATTCACGGATACCAATCTTGTCAGGATGAAGATCAACATGTCATTTGCCTTCCTAATTACTTGCCATATTTGCCTACTTTCTGTATTAATTGATTGTATTTTTAGAACGGAGGCTGGAGAAGTTCATCATTGCTCTAGCTCCACTGCATCATAATAGGAACATAAATTGAAAATGCAGATACCAAAGTGACTGATTAAATAGTTTGCTGATATTAGGTTATAAACAAAAAGATCTATCAATTGAGTTTCTTAATAAACACAATCATGGTTTATTTAAAAACAAAACTTCTTCAATAAAGACACAGTCAGTAACTTAAAAGTATAAATGCTTACTCCTCTAAATACAAAACAGTCACAAACACACACTTAGATAGTCTTCAGGAAAACAGGGAAAAGAAAATAGATTTGTCTGCAGAGACTGAGATTGGAAACAAAACACAATTTGATTGATGGGTTATTCTTGAAGGCAAAAATATAAAACTGATTTCTGACATATGTAGTCAAATTATTAATCATTCAAAGATGTCTCTGAATTCTTGCAGACATTGCTTGCACGGGCAATAGAGATTTGAGATATTCTTTCAATTACTCTTTCAAAAGTTTGCACCCTGAACTGATATAGAGGGTTTACTTTTCAGAAGTAGGAGAGATCAGCTAAACAATGTGGTCATAGGAAGCTTTCCCTCAACCCAACTTGGTCTTAGCTGAATTAGATGAAACAAAACATTTTCGTACCAGTCGCTGTTCAAAAATAACCCCAGCAGGATCTACAGCAAAGCAACAGTTATGATTGGTGTATGATTTCGAGAAAGCCTTGATTTTAAAAAAAAGTATCCTCAATGTCCGCCCTAAACTTTTAATTACCTCTTTTAAGAAACCATTCCAGGCACGTACACAAATCAGAAAAAAAAAATTTTTCCACAACCGTTCAAAACGCAAGTCCTCCAAATAATATTAATTATAAAGCATCTTCCTAAAAGTAGGCACTGAAGTTTCAGGGAACATCAACATTTAGAAGTTAAAATATCTTACACTGTGCTGATCAATTAATATATAGAGTGTGAAGTGAAAAATCTACCTTGATGAGCACAATAGCTTCAGGAAGACCACTGTAATCAAACACCTCATTAAGTTGCAGTGCACAAGAACGTAACTCTGTGAGGAGTACAGAAGCACTTCCTAATTTTTAATAACTTAAAATGATTCAGCTCACTCAGCAAATAGCATATCATTTCCATTGGATTATACACAAGTCTTAAAATGTATGGTCAAAGATTATGTTCAGTATGAGAAATGGAGGTGAATCTTTTCCTTTTGTTCACAGGTAACCTTGAAGACATTGACAACTACTATCAGAATTCCAAAACCTCACAACAGAAAGTGAATGATTCAGAACTGGTGCTGAGCAACTCAAATATGACAAGAGAAAAGGCAGCTGCCTTGTTAAACAAAACAATGTTGATCAATAGCGGTGAAATCCATGCATTAAACAACAAGACTAAATTACTGGAGTTGAGTATCCTAAAGGTGAGTTCTACTTCTGTTAAAAAAAAATTTCCAGGAAAGATGCACTGGTCCATAATTTAAGGGTACAGAAGAGATTTATTAGAATATTGCGAGAGATATATGTGATAAGACTGGAGGAGCTGGGGCTCTACTCCTTAGTACAGAGAAGCTTAGGAGAAGATTTTGCAAAAGTGTTCAAATTCTTGAATAATAGAATAAATATCAAATTGAATAGAAAATCTTATCATGTTGTGATCACACTTTCACAAGACCGAATAGAATAAGATTAGCAGTTGACCCTGTCTCATTAAACAATAATCAATTGTAACACACCCGATCTTTGGTTGATTCCTTGACATGTTGCTCCAGTGTCCCATTTATACATCATGGAATAAATTATACATGATCTGTGAAAAGAAGAAATTAATTTGTACAAATACTTTTGTTCTGTTCTTCTTTAAATGTTGAAATCTAAGATCAATCTTTGACATTATTTAGTCTTCACTAATGGCATTTGCTATTGGCAATGAAATAATGATATAATTGCAATCAAGTATATTCTCCCTGTATCAAGTATATCAATGAGACATGGGACAGTATCTTCCCTTCCAAATCAGGAAGCAAGAGTTTGGTCATTTCCTGATGTTATGGTTTCAAATTCATTCATCTAAAATTTAATCTTCCAGAATTGGAGGTAGATTTGATGCATGGTCACAGCCCACCTATGAGAAGTCTGAGGCAGGAACAGTGACAGCTAGATATCAAGGATAACCGGCTGGAAAACAAATGAGACATCAACGTAGTTCTCCAAACCCATGGCCTTTCCAACCCTCCTCAAATCTCTGATGCCTGCTCCATGCAGCCTCAATAACATCTTATATAATCTATGCTTCTGCCACATTCTTTCCATATGGTCACATATCACCCATTGCCCCTCCATGTCACTCACCTTATACACAGAACTCATGTGTCATATTATAATATTGGGATTTTTTTTTCTTTGAAATGCTTTGAGAAGTAAGAAAAATGCTGTTTAAGCTCCTAATGAAAAATTTGCATCTCCTAGAAGCTCATAAAACTGTCAATCAAACACAATTATTAAATTTTGCTTTGAAAAATTATTTTATGTCAAGTACTCAAAAATTTGTCAAATAAACAGGAAACAACCTGTTTTATCAAATGAATGAATGTAATTACAGTTTTCAAAATAAAACATATCATAAAATATACTGTCGAGCAAAGCACACAATCTGTGAACAACTTCTGTTGACTTGCATCTATTAGTGAGGATTGTCATAGAATATTGAATTAAACAGCAAGTCTCTATGAGTGTCAGGTAATGATCTACCATGTTTGCCACACCAGGGTGTCGGTCAGGAATCAACAGTTAAAATAAAAATTATTGCCTCATGAGTCTTCTTTTTGGACCTCCTGGGTTCATTCAACATCAGAAATGGAAAATTAGGTCCATAGTCTTAAAATATTCATTTTAAAATGTCAAATTGAATGAACGATAATTAACCATAGTCCATGAGGGATAGAAGTGATGAAAGGTGTCGTAAGCAATGCTATCAAGCAGCACTTGCTTAGCCATTTTACACTGACTTTGGATTTCACCAGACTCACTCAACCCCTGACCTCATTACAGCTTTAGTTCAAACTTGGAGAAAAGACCAGAATTCCAGAGGTAAAGTGACAGCCTTGAACATTTACACAGCCTTTGACCAAATGTGCCATCAAGGTGCCCTAACAAAATTGAAATCATAGAGACACAGAAATACAGGGGTTATGCCATTCAGCTCTTCATGCCTGCAGTATCATTCAATATGGTCCTCTAATTCTTTTTGCATGCCAATTTATACCTTCAAAATCTAAAACATTATTTTTCTTTCCTGAATATATACAGTAACATGGCTGCCAGAGCCTCTATGTTCAAGAACTCCACAGGTTCAATACCTTTGTGTTACAAGTTCTTTTCCTTATCTCAGTCTTAATGGTCTATCACGTGTCCTGAGACTATATCCCCTGGTTCTAGACTTGTCAACCAAGGAAAATATCCTTCCTGCATCTAGTGTAGGCATATCTAGATTCAAATTTGTATTTCATCCTGATCCCCTTGCATTCTTCTAAACTCTAGTGAATACAGACTCAATTGAAGCAATCTCTCCTCATCCAACAATCCTGTCATTCCTGGTATCAGTCTAGTGAACTTCTCCTGCATTTCCTCTGTGGCAAGCACATAATTTCTTAGATAGGGAAATTAAAACTGTATGCAATATTCTAGGTGTGGCCTCACCAAGTCCCAAGTTACTGCAGTAAGATAGCCCTACTTCTAAACTGAATTCCTCTCGCAATGAGAGCCAATATACCATGTGCCTTCCTAATTGCTTACTGCACCTGCCTGTCTACTTTCCTGACTGGAATAGAAGGACTGCCAGATCCCTTTGTAGATCCACACTTTCCAGAGCATCACCAAATAAATAATATTCTTCCTTTCTGTTTTTTCACACCAAAGTGTATAACCTCATAGTTAGGAATGGTGTTCTGCATCGGCCACATATTTGTTCAGTTTTCCTAAATTACCATGAAGCTTCTTCACATTCTCTTCACAAATTACAATCTAACTCAATTTTGTGTCATCAGAAAACTTGGAAATGTTGCATTTGATTCTTTTGGGCAGGTCATTTATATATTATTAATAGCATGAGTCCAAATAATGATCTTTGTGGTATCCCAATCGTCATTGCCTGCCACTTGGAAAAGGATCCATTTATTCTCAATCTCTCTTTCCTGTCTGTTAATTAATTCTCGATCCACAGTCGCTAACCTCTAATGAAGGCCCTTATCAAAAGCCTTTGAAAAGTCTAAGTACAACACATCTAATGGTTCTCCCTTATCTATTCCACTGGTTGCATCCTCAAAAAACTCCAATAGATTTGATAAACCTGGTTCGCCTTTCATAAACCCATGATGGCTTTAGTCCAGACCTGCTGATGCTTTCAATGTTATGTCAATGCATCTTTTATAGTAGATTCAAGCATTTTCCCCAGTACTGATGTTAAGCTAATTTTTGTGTAATTTTCTGTTTGTGCTTTCTGTCCCTTTTGAAATAGTAGGGTTACTTTAACTAACCTCCAATCTGTCAAAACCGCTTTAGAGTCTGTAGAATTTTGGAAGATAATCACCAATGTATCCAGTACTTCCAGTGCCATTTACTTTACTACTCTGAGAGGTAGATTATCTGACCCTGGTGATTTGTCAGCCTTTCATTCCATTAATTTCTTCAGTATCATTTCTTTTCCATAATACTAATTTCCTTCAATTCTGCCCTCTCATTAGACTCTTGGTTCCCTAACATTTCTAGGAGATTAAATGTGCATTCAAGCATTCAAGCCTTCTGCTATTCTTTGTCACCTATTATATTTTCCTCTATTTTTGAGTGTAAATGACATATTTATTTTTATTAATCTTTTTCTCTTCACATTTTAGAAGCCTGTATGGTCAGATTCATGTTCCCTGCAATTTTACTCTCATACTTTGTTTCCCCCTCTTGATCAAGCTTTTTGTCCTCTTCAGCTGAATTTCAAAATCCTCCCAATTATCAGGCTTGCTATTTTTTCTTTAAATTTGACATCGTCCACTCTGTGAATCTAATACTACTCTAACTTATTTTGAGTGACCGTGTTTGGTCCACTCTCTATCTTTGTGTGTCTAATGAGAATAATTGATTGTACATGAATAATTCATGCACACATTTTTTTAAAAATATGAAACATTGCTTATCCACAGTAAGGTTCACAACTCTCTGCTTCATAACTCATAGTTCCCTTTATTTAGATTCAGGACCCTTGTCAATGGGAATCAGAGGGAAGATTCTATATTGGTTGGAATCATACTTGACACAAAGGAAGATGGTTGTGGTTGGAGATCAGTCATCTCAGTTCCAGGACATTTCTGCAGGAGTTCCTCAGGGTAATGTCCTTGGCTCAACCATCATCAACTATTCCGTCAATGACTTTCCCTCCATCAGAATCCTCAGATGGGGAAGCAGTCCATGTCCAAATGCACCTTTTCCATTCTAGTCAGAAATCCGTAACATCAGTTCTGCCACAACTCATTTGAATACAGATAATTTTTCTATTCTCCCATCTGGTTTCAAACACTACTTTTAGACTGCACAAAAAAAAGTGTAGACATTTTCTGTAGAAGTGGAGACTGTGATAGTATCGATGACATTTTGAGATTCTACCTTATTGGACATAATCCATATGTTATGACACCTTCTCAGAAATAACAAGAATGAATATTTGTGACACTATTTTTCATGACACCAACTTCATTTTCATTTTCATTTACCATATGATACACCATGTTTTAAATGTTCTCTCATTAATTTTATAGATTTGTGGAGGACAAGGGAATATATCTTGCAATGAAAGTCAATGTGATGGAGCTCTATGCCATGACAGGCTTGAAAATCAAAGATGCAATGCCTCAAACTGTACTGGAATTCTGACCCTGGCAAATTCTGCATACACACAAAATAATGAAACACTAAACCAGATGAATGATCTCTTCGAAAAATTGCAGAATGCAATAAGCATGGTAAATGCTTTAAAATTTCAGGTTTTTATAAAGAACTGCCTCACATTCAAGGGGAGGTGATGGTGTAGTGGTTATGTCACTGCATTAGTAATCCACAACTGTAGGCTAAAATTCTGCAGTTCTGAGTTCAAATCCCATTAAGTTCAGTATAAATCTGGCCAGTCTAATGTTAACCATGGAATGCAATACTTGACTGCTATTAAAAACCCATCTGGTTCACTCACGTTCTTTAGGAAAGCAAATGTACCATCTTGATCTAAGTGCGACTCATAAGATGCAGCAACATAGCTGATTCTCTAGTTATAAATGCTGGCCAAGCCAGCAATGCCAACATCCCATGAATTAGTTTAAAAATAAATAGCTTCCATTTCTGTAAGCATAAAGACCTTAAATGTTTGTACTCATAATGAGCCTTTCGTTTTCTCTAGATTGACTCTCTCAGAAACATGACACAGGAAACTAAGGATAAGGCAAATAAGTTATACGATAAGGTAGCTATGTCTAAAGATGAACTTGAAAAGGAAAAGCAAGAAACCAAAGCCATCATCGATAAAGTGAAAGAGTTTCTCTCAGGTACTTCATCCTTTTCCTTCCTTGTTGTAGTCTTTGCCTTTTCTTGACAATAAAACACTCAATTGTTATCACAAGCAGGGAATACCTGTGGAACTGTACCCAGTAGTCAAGTAGTCAAAGGAGGGAGATAAGAGAAAATGACAGGAGAAAGGATGACAAGGAGAACCAACAAGTTGAAATTGATGAGGAGAAAAGAATAATTGCAGAGATAATCAAATGTTATACAGAAGAATTTGGTTCCAGCTGCAGCATTAGAAATGTCAAACTAAGGAAGGCAAATTTTCTGCAATGAGTAAATGGTACACCTCTTCATTTGGCTGAGGAATGTTTGACTTGCACTGCAGATTAAGTGGAGCAAGTAGGCTCTGTAAAAAATTGAAAGGAAAGGGTTTATGGGCTAATTGGTACTTTATTCATCTATGTTTCAATGTATTCAATGGAGGCTTGGAACATGTTACACCACGCTCTTGAGGATACATTTTGTGAGTTTGCAAAATTGCTTTGTCTAGTAACTGGCAAGTCTGCTCTGTCATAATTGGTATTTCCGTCATTATATCATGGTATATCAGCCCAGCTTCATTCACTGCAGAAAATAAAAGCTTGTGTGAATTACACCAAAGTGGACCCTCTGTCAAAGTAACCATTGACTACAAGTAGTGACAGTGCAGTTTAAAGTCATAATTCTGCTTCAACTTATTTAAGAAATGTGTCCTCCATATTTCTTTTGCAAAGTAACTTGTATTTTTACACTTCCTCTTCCTATTCAAGCTGACGGTGTTTCTCCTGAAGATCTTGAAAAAATTGCAAATCATGTTCTTTCCATCAAGTTACCCATCAGTCATGAAGAACTGGTGAACAAAAGCAAACAAATTCAGAACATTATTTCTGAAATTAAAGACCTTGAGAAAGAATTGGAAAGTCTGAACCAGTGGTCTGAAGAAGCAAAAACACTTTTGATACGTGCAATGAAAACAGTGTATGTAGAGTTTTTTTTAAACTCATTTGTTTAGTTGTTATTCTGCATTCATCAACTGACAGTTTATAGCCACTTCACTTTTTATTTAGAATATTCCTCCGCTCCAAACTGTGTACATATTCCCATAGATGTTGAAACAGTGATATCCCAACCTTAACTAGAGAAGAATGGGGAGGAAAGGAGTTGTATGTTTCCCTTGTTATCTCATTCAGCCCATCGTCTGCTCCACCCTTCAATGTGATCATGGCTGATTTGAACATTCTCAATCCCACTTTCCTGACTTTTCCACATAACTCCTCGTTGTCCTACTGATTAAAATCTATCTCAGCCTTGAAAATACTTATTGACGCAGCCTTGCGAGCCCTTTGCAGTAAAGAATTCTACAGATAAAAATCTTCACCTGTGAATCAGAAAGCGAGAGAAATTACATGAGGGCCTGTCTGGGATTTGAACTCAGCATCTCCCACATACGACATACACCAGAGCAAAAATCATGCTCCGAGACCAACAAGACAACTACCAAATTTGTATGCAAAATTCTTTGTGAATGTGGTGCACAGAAAACAGAAAATATGACTTTTCAAATGGTATTTTGTTTTCCTGTTACTCATTTAGATAGATGAGTCATTCATGGAAAACTGTTATGTCTTCAAAGAGCCAGTATAGCTCAAAGATGTCAACAACAAGTTAAATAATTTGCAATATAGTCATTTTAACATAAACCATCTAAAGTTTTATCGTGCAGAAATGTTGTAACTTACTAGTAGACTAAAAGTTTGGCCAAAATGATGAGGCATTTCACAACAGAGGGAAAAGCACTTATATTAGATAGCTCTAAGGAATAGGCCTTAAGACAATAAGATAAAGGAGTAGAATTAGAGACCTAGAATTCACCTAGAATTAGTCCTTTAAGGCTGTTTATATGTGATTTCAAAGCACCACCTGAGAAATTCCCAACTACAAGCCAAATATGGGACAAGGACTCAGTCACACCATGTAAATTGAGCAAATTCGATGAAAATTGAAATGAGCAGCTCACAAATGTTCAAGTAAGTTGTTATGGAGAAACAGATATCTTTTTAAAAGAGGTTTGAACTTTCACATATTAGCTGAAAGAATAATGTCAAGGTTTTAAGATTTAAAATTTTTGTGTAACAAATGACAAAAGAATTACTATTGACTAAACATTTTCATGCAGTTAGCAACTTACACTTGAAACTACAGAAATAAACAGTTTATTTTAAATTCACATACTTCACACTCCCCAGTTTCTTTAATAAATAATTCCTAGTTGTCCCAGCCTCAATCTGTCAGCTGATTGCTTCTTATTTTCCAAGTTGGGCAACCTACAGTCCTAGAACTGACTTTTGCCATGAAAATTATATTAAAGATTCCTTCCTTTAGCCAAGTAGATGTTCCAGTTTTCTCTAAATCCTCATGAACTTGTCCTTTAATCTGAGCGCAAATGCCGATCCATGCTCTGAATGGTGAACAAGAGTTAGTTATGTCTCTGCCTCAGATGTAGTTCTGGCTGCTTTGATTTTCTGCTCTGTCTGCCTCTCAGAAGTTTCAAACTACGCTTGAAAAAACTGTGACAGTCATGGATTTATAAGGAAGGCTGTAAACTGAACTCAACAATGACTTCCTCTTCCTGCTCCCCATTGCAAAAGAAAAAACAGTGGCTTTGTATTTATGTAAGAATGCAAATTAATTATCATTGCTCCCAAATCCCTTTCATCATAGAAACAAATCGAGAGCTTATAGCACTGCTGTTTATAACTCAATACCTTTAACACTTCTCTGCAACTTTAGGAGGCACACAGTCCATTGTAGACTCCTAAACAGCTGTCATTGTCACAAGGTATAAATCCCTTGCATCTTCCTCTCAGTGAAACAACTGGATCCTTCCTTTGACCTCCTACCATCAAACTACTCAAACTTACTGTCTGACTGACTATAAGACAGGTCACATACCCCTCTGTTCAATCACAAAATGTACTAATCCAGTAAACCAACAGATACAATACAAAAATATAATCATCTTATAAACTTCATAAATATAACAAGAATCCTAAAGGCACACTACCCAATTAATATGGTTTCTTTACATTGATCTCATAATGATTCAATTTAATAAATATATGCAACTGTCTTAGCCTATTGTTCCCTGAACAGTCACTAGCATGCTTCCACCAATAAACAAGATTCTGCACAACATGGTTTTAACATTAGTTATCTGATATGCATCTACTTGCATATTAAAGGGTCATCATTCATCAGCTTTCAATCATACACCAATATTGTGGTCAATTTGATACGTGAATTAGAGTCATAGAGTCATAGAGATGTACAGCATGGAAACAGACCCTTCGGTCCAACTTGTCCATATCAACCAGATATCCCAACCCAATCTAGTCCCACCTGCCAGCACCTGGCCCATATCCCTCCAAACCCTTCCTTTTCATATACTCAACCAGATGCCTTTTAAATGTTGCAATTGTACCAGCCTCCACCACTTCCTCTGGCAGTTCATTCCATACACGTACCACCCTCTGCGTGAAAAGTTGCCCCTTAGGTCTCTGTTATGTAAAGACTCTAAACCTATGCCCTCAAGTTCTGCACTCCCCCACCCCAAGAAAAAGACCTTGTCTATTTACCCTATCCACGCTCTCATGATTTTATAAACCTCTATAAGGTCACCCCCTTCTGCCTCCACTCCAGGGAAAACAGCCCTAGCCTATTCAATCTCTCCCTATAGCTGAAATCCTCCAACCCTGGAAACATCCTTGTAAATCTTCAGAAAAGATTTGCATCTTTTCGATAGGAAGGAGAGCATAAATGCATGCAATATTCCAACAGTGGCTTAAACCAATGTCCTGCACAGCCACAACATGACCTCCCAACTCCTGTACTCAATACTCTGACCAATAAAGGAAAGCATACCAAATGCCTTCTTCACTATCCTATCTACTGCAAAACCACTTTCAAGGAGCTATGAACTTGCACTCCAAGGTCTGTTTGTTCAGCAACACTCCCTAGGACCTTACCATTAAGTGTATAAGTCCTGCTAAGATTTGCCTTCCCAAAATGCAGACCTCATATTTATCTAAATTAAACTCCATCCAACACTTCTCAGCCCATTGGCCCATCTGATCAAGATCCCGTTGTAATCTGTGGTAGCCTTCTTCGCTGTCCACTACACCTCCGATTTTCGTGTCATCTGCAAACTTACTAACTGTACCTCTTATGCTCACATCCGCATCATTTATACAAATGATGAAAAGTAATGGATCCAGCACCGATCCTTGTGGCACTCTATTGTTCACAGGCCTCCAGTCTGAAAAACAATCCTCCACCACCATCTTCTGTCTTCTACCTTTGAGCCAGTTCTGTATCCAAATGACTAGTTCTCCCTGTATTCCATGACATCTAACCTTGCTAACCAAATTCCCATGGGGGACCTTTTCAAATGTCTGACTCCATATAGATCACATCTACCACTCTGCCCTCATCAACCCTCTTTGTGACTTCTTCAAAAAACTCAATCAAGTTTGTGTTCTTAGGAAAGTGACTGAAGAGATCCCAAATCCAGAGGAACTGCAGGAGGATCTGGACAAAATTAAAGAAGCGCAAAAAAAAGTCACAGATGCAATAATGAGAATCCGTGCTAATCTAAATAATTCCGATACTGCAATTTCACAGGTAAGGAGGATGGACTTCAATTCAATTAATAAATAACAAAAGTATAGATTTTAAAGTGATGTTTGATTTCTTTATCATCATATGTTATTGGACTAGTATTCCAAAGGCACAGGCTAATGTCTCAGTGCTAATACAAAGGTTCATGGCAGATGATAGAATTTAAGTTCAGTTAATAATATCTGACCACAGAACCATCACTGAATTTGGTTTAGTAATATCCTATCGGGAAAGAAATCTGGTATCCTTACCTGGTCTGCTCTGTATGAGCTCCAGATCAACACACTATGCTCTGTAATGAGAAAATGAATCAAAGGCAATTAGAGAAGGGAAATAAATGTTGAGTTTGTCATGGACACTCATCCCAGAGACAAAACTAAAATTCAGGTAGGCATTAACATGGCTTGACCCCATTACTTAATATTAAACGTTGCAGCAATTTTCAATCAAAATTTATCCTTTGGAAGGATGATGACAGATGTTAGCACATGCCACTTGATTAAGATTCTGATAAAAATCTGTAATCCTCTCAGAAAGGAGCATAAACTGAATCACTTTGTTTATACATTCCTGGTTCTATTAAAATAAAGGGCAGAATTTTCTTTCCCTGATGGCAATGGTTATAGGCAAGCACCTAACTTTGCACTGCACATCAGTGTATTGGTACCATCCTGCCTTCAAGCCAGCCTGGAGAGACCGGGTGCGGGGACAGAACAGCTACTCACTCACAAGCACCAATTGACAGAGGATGAATGGAACTTTCTAGTCAGCTTGTGGGCCCTCAGTAGCAGTTGGAGCATGAAAGCTGTCTGGAGGTAGTTTTTTGGGAGCAGATCAGGGCACAGAAAAATCAACGGTCAGCAGGAGAGGATGCCCTGAGGACCTGATGCCTTCCTGGTTGTAAAGATGGTCTGGCAATTGTGACCATATGCTTTTGCTTCAGTTCTGCCGAATTTGCTAAGCGAATGGGTGAGCTTTCTTTTTGTCCCCTACCTGTAAGAGCAGGCTTCTGTCCATCAGCCTTGGACTTGATTTCTCAGCTTTGAGAAGCAGCCTGCAACGCTTAGTTTGTACTGGTGTGTGCTAATTGGACAATTTAGGCAAAAATCATTATGGGGTCCCTACTCTTGATATATCACAGGGTTAAATTCCCAGTTTGGTCTTGACGTCAGTTCCTGGTCCAAAACTAAAAGTCCTGCCCATACAGTCTTGTTTCTAATTTGGTTTCCCTTTTTGAAAGACTTGTTTTACATTAGCTTTACACAATGCTGTCATAACAACAATATATTAGATTCATTTTCTCTGGTGGCAGATAACTGCTTGCTTAGTAACTGCTAAGGAAATGGAAAAGGTTGTCAAGGGAGAACTTTGGCCAGTAAAGAAGTTAAACAGTGTTCTGTAGTTAATAATTTTTCATGATTCTGAAAGAACTGAGTGGATTAACGTAGACCTTTGAGGGATTATTTCTCAAGTCACTGAGTGCAATAATATTATAACACATTATTTTTCAATGCATTTATAATGTGGTTACATATAATTATTCCAATGGCCGCTCAACAATTCAGTTTTTGATTTTGATTTTTGTTTATAACTATCATTGCTTAGGCTTTAGACTTTTTGAGCATATAGGTTACATTGGTAATGAAGTAAGGAAAATATGCAGTTATATAATGTCCTTCAAAACCACCACACATCTCAATGCACCTTACAGTCAACAAAACACTTGCAAACTGCAGGCACTGTTGTAATGTAGGAATTGTGACAGCCAAATTGAACACACATGCCTATAAACAGCAAAGTGATAATGATCATTAACCTGTTTTTGTGATGTGAACTGCAGGTAAAGATCGGTGTATTAATTCCTGTAGAGATTTATAATTAAGAAAATATAACATTTCCCATTGAGCAAAACAAAGGAATCACACATCATTATCTCATATTTTGAAGATTTTTATATGAACAAAGTTAAATTGATATTGACAAAACACTGTTAGTGACTATAGAAAAACTATTTACTAAGTTGTTAACACAACCAAAAACCCTCATGTCATAGTTATACACATTATCAGCAGATATGTAGCTTTGAATTTAAAGTTTGTTACAATCCCAGCTGACGCTTTTACTGTACAAGTCAGATCTCAGACTGAAATCCAGCTTGATACATCTGATTTTGTTTTTCTTTTCGAATTTATCAAAGTGGTCTCTCACTGAATGATAAGCAAGCAATCTTGCATATTTGGTTTTAACAATAAAATAGAAGAAAACATAAAATCAAATAGAATAAACCAAGCTATTTACATATAACACAGTTTAAAAAAAATTCAAAACACACAGTAAAATACAATAATTCATCTGTCCCAATAACATCCCTTTACAATATTCAAACACCAGAGAATTCTCTTCTCCATGAGATCTATTGGTTTGACTTAACTGTTGCTTTCAATCCTTAGACTTAAGTGTTTGATAACCTTTCCCTTTAATAATCACATAACTGAACTTAATCTTCAAATAACCCCTTTAGAACTCTAAACATACACTTAGGGTCTGGAACTTCAAACTTTAAAAAACATTTTAGGTGGGGCCCATTTCTAACTTATCTGAACTAACTTCTTGCTCCAGGAGAACTGTGTCATACATCCACATCCAGTCAGGATGTGTATAAATTGAAGCCAATATGTTTCCAAGCTGTGGGTATTTCCCCTAGGCAAAAAAAAATCCTGACTTCTTCACCTGAAAGCAGCCTAATGTTCTTCAATATTTACTCTATTCATTCATAAAATTTTCCCAATGCAAAACAATTCTCATTAACACTCCACGTATTATCTCTAGCATACTAGTTTTTGTTTAAGAGTCTCCAGAAATACTGACAAGATTGTTATTAAATCCCTTCACACACAAAATGTAAAACCCACACCCCACAAAACCCAAACTCTAAAAATCAATTGTGCTAAAATATATGTAAATCACACAAAACTACATCACAAGTCCCAAATGTCTACCAGCAATTTAACAGTGGGTCAGTGTGGACTATATGGCCTGAATGGCCTGCTTCCACAATGTAAGGAATCTCTGTATCTAGCTTCCGTTCTCGGTGCCATGCCAGTGTGGCTCTGTCTGTGCCCTTCTAAACAAAGTCATCTTCTTTCAATCTTCTGAGCAAGTCTGAATGAGTTTTCAGCAGCATAGCACCTACTGGTGATTTGTTCATCTCAAACTCACCACAAAAAAAGCTGTATTCCTACGAGCCGAGTTCTGGCCTCACTAGCATTCCACTTCATGATTTGGAAGCAATCATTCCTTCTGTCTGGGACAGTTGCACCTACTTTCAGACATACAGCCTTGAAGAATCTCTAAGTCTGCATACTGCAAGAATGGCTGCCTTCTCCTTTCTGTTTTGCTGTGAAAGCTCACAACTGATTTTCAGTTGGGCTTGACATAGATCCAAGGAACAGGAGATTCGACGTTTCGGGCATAAGCTCTTCTTCAGGAAGAAGAAGGGCTTATGCCTGAAACGTCGAATTTCCTGTTCCTTGGATGCTGCCTGACCTGCTTCGCTTTTCCAGCAACACATTTTCAGCTCTGATCTCCAGCATCTGCAGACCTCACTTTTTCCTCGACATAGATCCCCAGCCACACAGCTGTGTCATTGAGCAGAGTTTGGTATAACTTCAGGTTAAATAGATCTAAGCTAAGTGGCAAAGTCTGGATCAAGTCACAATCCCTATCTCTTGGTAGGTTTATTCAGTGGAGGCAACTTACAGATCTCTGCCTCCTAACTAAATATCTCAATGTTCCATATGAGCCTTTTTACATTCTTTTTGAGACCAATTGAAATAAATTAGTCCAAACTAAATCTAATGAAGTGAATTAAAACATAGCAGCCCTTCAAAGGGACATAATAACAAAAAAATCAAATGGTTTCAAGAAACTTAACAAATTTAGATTAAAACTTGGATTCTGGCAACATGATGCATTCCAGAGTCAATAGGTGTGAAGCTGGGAGGGCACAGCAGGACGGACAGCATCCAAGGAGCAGGAAAGTCAATGTTTCAGACCATGAGTTTCAGCCTAAACATTGATTTGCCTGCTCCTCAGATACTGTCTGACATGTTGTGCTTTTCCAGCTTCACATCTCTTGACTCCGGCATCCAGCATCTGCAGGCCTCACTGTCTCCATGATACACTCCAGTCCTCACTGTTCCCTATTTTGTACATTTGTGATAACAGCCCATAATCAAACACTGCCCATCAATCATAATCTTTACCAATATAGTCAACAAACCACAAAAAAATTCACACCATCTTTCATCCAAGAATGTCCTGTATCAATTCAGTTAAGACAATGGTCAAAGTCTAGGGATCATAATTTTGTCTTAAGATTGTTTACATTCATCTGGAAGAACATATGGGGTCTTAGTTTCACTTCCAAATAAAGCTCCTCTAATAGTCCAACCTTCTTTCAATACTGCATTGGATTCTCATTCTTGTTTTTTGCAATCAACCCTTAGAACGAGATCCAACTCTACAAACTACTCACTCAGACGCAAGAGAGCTACCAACTGATCAATTACTGCTTCTCTCTTTAATTTCTTCCAGAACTCCATGATATATACTAACCAGCCCAATGTTCTTTCCAACGTGAATCCCACCATAATATCCCCTGTCTATAGTCAACTTACTTAAGAGTGCATCTTTTTCTCTTACACCCTTATTTCCACACTTATTTAATAGTCTTCTTTGAAAATTGAAGCAAAATGCTCATTTAGTATATGTCCTTGTTTCATTCTGCAAATGATTTACTTTTCCATATATAAGCTGTATAAGGTGGGCAGCACAGTAGCACAGTGGTTAGCACTGCTGCCTCACAGTACCAGAGACACGGGTTCAATTCCTGCCTCAAGTGACTGACTGTGTGGAGTTTGCATGTTCTCCCCATGTCTGCGTGGGTTTCCTCTGGGTGCTCCGGTTTCCTCCCACAGTCCAAAGATGTGCAGGTCAGGTGAATTGGCCATGCTAAATTGCCTGTTGTTTTAGGTTAGGGGTGTGGGTGGTGGGTCGGTGTGGACTTGTTGGGCCAAAGGGCCTGTTTCCACACTGTAAGTAATCTAATCTAATAATCTGTTTCACCCTATTTTAAAGCATTCTATTGCTTTTTTACGTTTAGAAATCTTTCTCATTTAACTTTTATTTTCTCATTTAACTTTTATCTTACCTGCCAACATTTTGTTATACACCTTCTGAGCATTTCAAATCACTTTGTTCCTCTTCTCAGTTCTCCATATATTACTTTTTCTTGTGTTACCAGGCTAGTGTTGCAATACACCTTTTTAAATGAGGTTTTAATTTAAAGGTCTTGCAAGATTAAAACTTAGATCAATAAAAAATCACTGATTTGGCAATTTTTGTCTACTTATAATGTTGATATTTTCATATATTAATCACCTCATGACAGATTAATAAGAAAACTGAGTCAATTTCTGAGACTCTAATGCAGTTAATGAACAATGTATCAAAGCTGCAAAATGAAACTGAAGAAGTGAAAAACAAAACGGATAACAACAAGATAATGGCGCGAAAGGCAAAGGAGAAAGCGAACCAAGCAAAAGTTCACGCAGAGGAAGCTGAACAAGTAATTATTTTAATCTTATCTCTGACAAGTTATAATGCAATGAATGAGTCCTAAAGGGAGTGGATGAAGCACCTAGCATTGACACATTTAGCAATAAGCTAGAAAAACATGTAAGGAAAAGTGAATAGTTAGATACATTGATAAGATTAGGTGAAATGGGGCAGAGGATGATATGTACAGCATAAAAAGTGACTTGGATCAATGGCTTACTTTCCACTTAAAGCAAGATTGTACTTCCCATATCTAGCAATCTCTAATGTGATGACCTCTGTAGTTTGTCACCTGTGTTGGTCCAGCATCCACAATATGGCGAGTTTAAGAAGGCCCTCTTTTTCATTCTCAGCAGTACAATTTTGAAATTCTTGTCAGAGGTTCAAAACTTAGTTATCAGCAAAGTTTATTGCTGGAGATAAATCAATTTTACAACTTGATATCTGGTTAGATACCCTCCTTCTTGTCACTCACAGAATTCCACCAGAAGGTGCTGGTATTCTGATGTGCATCTTTGAAGTTGTCTTCCTTCAGCACTGTCACAACGTCCTCTTTGAGAATGTCAGAGCTGAGGCCAAGTTAGCCAGGGGGAGCAGGCACTCAGGCGACATGCTGGATGAGGAGATGGCCTGTGGTAGTGTATTACACTTGGGGCTTTCTGTCATCTGTCAAATCCTCTGCTCCATCAAAAGGCCTGAGGCGTCCAGACAATGGAGCTACGACCTTCAATATGTGATATTAAGTCATATTATGTATAGAAGCTATATTTTTATTTAATGATGTTTATTAACTTGTGTGTTAGGAACATGTCCGACAGTTAGCAAATCTTAATACAAAAAACCCAATAGTACAGCATGCCGGTATGGCAGGCAGTTTGGCTGGATGGTCAAGGATACTAGGTTTAAGTTTGTCTGGAGGTGTGGGTTCGAATCGCACCAGTGTGACATTATTTCAGTGACTCTGTTAGATGAAGAAGTAACAGTTCTGATTTAACATTGTGTTTCAGTATCCTGTGGTTATCTTGTTCATCTGATGCCCACAGGTCCCCTGTTCAAATCTGGGCAAAACAACCTTGAGAACTCTTATTCCCAGGGTCTGGGTTCAGTCCTACTCTGGCAGTGCTGTGTATTAACACGTCTGAAAAGGTTGATTCAAAATAAATGCAGCAAGTCAGCACATTATCTTTTCACAACTGGATAGTGCATTTGGCCAATGCCAGCAATGAGTGATGATAATTATCAGAAAAGAAACCAAAGTTGAACTCATATGGAGGAAAAAGCAATAATGATAAATTATTACAAAGTAATAGTTAGACCAAAGTCAGATAGACCACTTTGGGGGAAAAGCATAAACATTTGAAACAAAGATATGTATAAGAGTATAAATAAAGAACAGAACAATGAAATTAGTTTTAAATTGCTCTCATAATGAGCATATTTAAGCTCAGTGGAGCCTGTTTAAGGTTCTATTGTCTTATTTTTAAACCATTTTTCTCACTTAACTGTCTTTTACTTTTAATCTGCTACTTGTAAATGACCCGGTTTATTTGAGGGCTTGTTTATGCTTTGATTACTGAAGGAATTTCAAAAAATGAACGAGATTTACGCAAAATTAAGCAACATCAATGTTGAAAAGATTCCACCTGATGGAAAACAGAAAGCACAACAACTACAACAAGACGCTGCTGATTTAGCAAAAGACCTGGAAGAAAAACTACAAAGAATTACAGGTATACAATAATAAAATACAGCACAGGAACAGGCCCTTCGGCCCATCAAGCCTGCACTAATTCCTGTTCCTTATTTAGACCCACGACTTATTCTCCAAGTGTGGTTTCTATCCCTCTGTTCACCTCGTGTTCATGTGTCTATCAAGATACACTTTAACCATTGCTAACGTGCTTGTTTCCACCATCTCCAACGTCAGTGCATTCCAGACAGCCACCACTTGCGCATCTCTCATAAACTTTGCCCCTCTCACCTTGAACCTGTACCCTTTTGTAATTGACCTTTCCACCTTGAGAAAAAGCCTCTGACTACCCACCCTATCTATGGCCCTCATAATTTTGTGGACCTCTATCAGGTCGAGCCTCAGCCTCTGTCTTTCCAGTGAAAAGAATCCGAGTCTATGCAACCTCTCCTCACAACCAAAACCCTCCAGACCAGGCTACATCCTAGTAAACCTTCTCTGCATCCTCTGCAAAGCATCCACATCCTTCTGTAGTGTGGTGACCCGAACAACACGCAATATTGCAGATGTGGCCTAACTGAAGTTTTGTACAGCTGTTAACACAACTTGCCAACTTTTATATTTGATGCCACAGCCAATGAAGGCAGGCAGGGATCTGTGGACCTATACGCCCAGATTCCTTTGTATGTCAATACCCTGAAGGGTTCTGCTATTTTGTTGTATAATTCACATCTGAATTTGATCTTCCAAAATGCATCACCTTGTATTTGTCTGGATTAAACTCTATCTGATATTTCTCTGCCTAGATCTGCAATCTGTCTATAACCCACTGTATCTTTTGACAATCCTCCTCACTATCTGAAACTTTGCCAATTTTGCTATCATCTGCAAACTTACTAATCAGACTACCTATATTTTCCTGCAGATCAATTATACATATTATAAATAACATCCCTGCAGAACATTGCTAGTTACTGATCTCCATTCTGATAAGCACCTTACCGCCATTATTCTCTATCTTCTATGACCAAGCCAGTTTTGTATCCATCTAGCCAGCTCACCATGGATTCCATGAGACTGTACCTTCTGTACCAGCCTGCCATGCAGTATCAGATCAAAAGCTTTACTAAAGTCCATGTAGACAACATTCCGTCTCTCATCAATCATTCTTTTCACCTCCTCAACACACTTCATCAAATTGGTCAGACATGACCTTCCTTGCACAAACCCATGCTGCCTATCACTAACAAGTCAATTCATTTCCAAATCTGAATAAATTCTATCTCTCAGTACTTTCTCCCAACAGCTTCCCCACCACTAACACCAGGCTCACCAGCCTGATTATGTCAGTTTCCCTTCCTAATCAAAGAAACCCACTGCAATCCGCAGTGAGTGAGTAGGATTGCAGAGGAAGGCATGGGTGACTAGTTACATGGGCTGAGTGAGTGAGAGGTGTTGAGTACGTATGATGTGTGCAACAGTGAGAGCTGCAGTTCCTGACCCTTGATGAGAGGCAGGTACAGTGGCAGAGTTAGTGACCCTGTGAGAGTATGATAATAGTGAAAAGATTATGGGCTGTTACCATTCTGGAGCATAAAAGATCACTGACTTTCTTCCTGAATGCCATGCATCCCACTTCACCTGAGGCACAGCCCTGAACTGTGTAGAGATTTGGATCCAGGTTGGCATGTTCCAGTGGCGTGCCATTGTCTCCTCCACCTCCACCCATATCATCCATGAAGATCTCCAGCTTGCTTTCTTTGAAGTGGCTATGTCCTCCTTATTGGCTGAGTGTGAGGGTCATTCTTAGCTCTGACATAGTGTGCAACTGGGTTTTAAATAAGACACCAGCAGTGTAAACCGATTATCCAGATAAGATCGCTAAACTGTGTTTTCCAGCATTCAATTATCTGAACAAAGTACTCCCCGCCCAAGGCATTCGGATAATTGAGGTTCCTCTGTAGATACAGCTACTGTCATGGAGTTTTTTTTTATTAACTCATGGGACATGGGTGTTACTGGCTGGGCCAGCATTTATTGCCCATTCCTAGTTGCCCTTGAGAAGGTGGTGGTGAGTTACCTCTTGAACCATTGCAGTCCACAAAGCTGTGGGTTGACCCACAATGCCATTGAGGAGAGATTTTTAGGAATTTGATCTCATGACAGTGAAGGAACAATGATAGATTTCCAAGTCAGGATGGTGAATGGTTTGGAGGGGAACTTGGTGTTCTCACATATCTGCTGCCCTTGTCCTTCCAATTAGAAGTGGATGTGCATTTGGAAATTGCTGGCTAAGGATTTTGGGGAATATCCCAGTCTAAGAATGGAAAAAGACAGAATTTACATGTTTTAAACAGTAAGACAATAAGGCGTAGGCCATTCAGTTCCACCATTCAATGAGATCATCTGATAATCTTAAATGCCATTTTCTTGCCTTTTCCCCATTACCTTCGATTCCTGTATTGATTAAGAATTTGTCTTTTTCAGCCTTGAATATTCTAATGATCCAGTCTCTACAGCTCTCTGCGGTAAAGAAATCCAGATTCACTACCATCTACGAAAATAAATGCATCCTCATTCATGTCTTAAATGAATAACCTGAGATTATGAACTCTAGTCCTAGACCTTCCCACAGTTGGAACTCTCCACATCTACCCTGTCAAGCCCCTTAAAAATCGTATATGTTTTAATAAGGTGTCCTCTCATTTTTCTAAACTTCAGTGAGTACAGGCCCAATCTATTCAACCACTCCACATATGACAATCCCTCCCAATCTAGCAAACCATCTCTGAACCACTTCCATTTCGAGAGTATCTTTCCTTAGATAAGGGCCAAAACTGTTAACAGTATTCTACATATGATCTGATCAGTGCCTTGTATAGTTTTAGCACGACTTCCCTATTTTAATATTCCACTCATTTTGAAATAAAGGCATCATCCCATTTGCCTTCCCTATTACCCACTGAAAGTGGATTCTAGAATTTTGTCAGTCATGAACATGGACTCCTAAATCCATGTGTTGCAGCTTTCCACAGTCTTTCTTCTTTTAAATAATATTTCACTCCTCCATATTCCATTTGCCAAGTTTTTGCCCACTCGCTTAACCTGTCTATATCCCTCTGTAGACTCTTTGTCTCATTCTCACTGTTTGCCTTCACATCTATTTTTAATTTTTAGTTAATACTAAATGTCAGAAAAATTAGACTTATCATTCTTAATGGTTTTTCAAAACAATAGTGTAATGTGTGGAAATGTTTAACTAATCTTTACTGAGAGTTCACATGACAACATAATACAGATCCTTCTGCTATAATGTGACAGTTGTGTTCCTCTGCAGCCTTGTGCTATAGGAATATCGCTGTAGAAGATCGCTAATAGAAAATCGCTAGAAAGTTTGCCTTATCCAAACAACATCTACAATTCATCAATCGTGTTATAACCAATTCACACTGATGAAACACGCATTATAGCAGAATGACCTGGATGTAAAATTAGGATTTTAATCAATCTTCTGCTCATGCACCTAGGGATGGCAATAAACATTGGCATTGCCAGCGCAGCCCACAACCACAAGATTTCTTTCTAAAAAAATCATTCTCTCACCATGTTAAAGACGATCAAACTAGCAATAATGGGCAGCAGTATCCATATACATTTGATTGATCCCAATAATTCACTATGACTAGAAGTTATCTGTCACACATAAAGCTTGGACCAAAACAAACGAACTTTGAAAAGCATACCAAAACTATTTTCTCCCCAGTTTGACTGGGACATTTTGTTTAGAAGCTACAACATGTGTTAAAACAGCTACTTACCTAAGAGCAAGGATTTCTGGGTCACGAATGGGGCTTAAACAGCAGTGGAGAATTAAAGTTGAATGTGAGAGATTGCCTTCGGGATGTATCTTAATGGCTGCAGAGGTGCTCATTTCTGTCAGTCCCGTTTTTCAATCTTCACTGGTGAAAGTTGCAAAAATATTCACTGTTTCTTCACGGTGTGTCCAAGCTGCTGTTTGAAAAGAGGTTGGTAATTTTCAACAGTATAATGCAAATCTATATTGCAGAGATGATTGAAGCTTTACTTAAAAGTTTATTAAACATTATTAATTTTCCAAAATAAGAGGAATAGCAAACAAAATTGAATGCTTGGATTTCCAAAGACTTGGGATAGCCTCATATAATGCTACAGGCACCATATGAATATTTCTGAAGATTGAACCATCTCCAGTCAGGGTGTGACACAGGAAATGCATCACTAATGTCAGCAGCAATTGGGGCCAAATAAAAACTGTTGACTGATAATCTAATTGCGAGAACAATACATTGTAACTAGTGATCTACCTTGCAATACTAAATGATCTAGTTCTCTGCACTTACAGCCTTGGAGAAGAAGTTACAAGATGGATATCAGAAAATAAAAGAGAAAGAAGATTACTTGTCTGACCTTGAACAAAATGTGACCAGCATTAAAGCATTTATTGACAGCAAGGTCTCTCACTATGTTGACTGCTTTCCATAGAAAATTTCAATCTTGTCCCTTAATATTATCACTTATCTTTATAACTTTTAAAATTAAAAGATTTTAAATCTTCCATAATGTAAAGTGTATAATTCCTTTTCAAAATCCTAACGTTGATGTGGAAATGTGATATCTTGTAAATTTTTTGAATGTTCTGCTTTTCACAGTCCAATCACTGGAGCAATATAGCACTAATATTTATACAAACTGAACTTACAGATGTTGTCTCCTGGATTATTCATTCAGCATGTTGATTATTTGGAGGTTGTACAGTTACAGGTTGCAATAAAAACAACAATTTTGAGCACAGTGCAAACAGTTAACATTCTATCTGGTTGCTAATAAACCATTTACAAAGGCACAAGAAGGAACGTATCCTCAATGTATTGGACTCCTAATCAATTGTGATGTCCATGGACTGACATAATTTCCTGACAAAATTACTTTACACTTTGCTATCTTTCCTTAAGATTACTTGTTAACAATCTTTGCAACTTTTAAAATTAATTCGTGGGACATGGGCATCATTGACTGTCCAGCATTAAAATTGCCTATCCATGTTTGCCCTTGAGAAGGTGGCGGTGAGCTGCTTTCTTCAACGGTTGTAATCTATGTATTGTAGGTTGATCCACAATACTAGTAGGAAGGGAATTTCAGGATTTTGACCCAGCAACAATGAAGGAACAGTGATGTATTTCAAAGTCAGGAGGGTGAGTAGCTTGGGGAGCTCAAAGCTAATGGTGTTCCAATAATTCTGCTGTCCTTGTCATTTTGGATGGAAGTGGTCATGGCTTCAGAAGGTGCTGTGCAAGGATCTTTAGTGAATTTCTTCTTAATCTGTTGTATCTATCTATCTTTCTTGTTGCCTTTTCTTTAAAAGTATAAGGCAGCCCACAATGCAAGGGACCAATGTATACAAAGTCACAAATGTAACCTCTTTGCCAGATGTATGAGAGACCATTTGATGCATTTCGCAGTTAGCAGAGTTAATTGTCTGGGTAATCCAAGATGGAGGATGGGGAAAATTTCTGGCTGTATCAGACTGCTCCTTTTTTGAGGTATTTTCAGTGTTGGAGGTGATTTCCTCGAATTCTAGGAGCAGCAATTACAGTTTTATATGCTATTGCATTGTTTTGGAACTTTAAAAAAACAGCAGTTCAAAAGGGAGAGGAGCAGACAAAGGAAGCAGGAGAGAGAGAGGGAGAGAGAGAGAAAGAAAACCCCAAAATGCTAACTGACACAGCAGTGAACCTGCACAATTACTGCCTTTGCTGTTTGAATTCATGTATCACTGGACATCGGAGTGCATCTGGGAAAATTAACAAACAGTGAAATTCACAACTAATCTTGGAGGAACCTGTCTGGGAGAGGTCCCAGCATAGAAACAGATACGTGAATATTTTTAAGTGTTGCCTACCAGTAAGTATGCAGTAGTGAGTAGAGTGGGTTCTTTCTTGATTATATGTTTTTTTTAGTTGTCTCTCTTGATTAAACTTAAAAATATAAGCCATAATTATTAAATTAGCCTGGAGCTGTGTTTTGTAGAGGAATAAGACAGTGCTATTTTTTGGGTTATAGATTGAAAGAAGCAAAAGTGACCTTTAGTGGAGTCATATGCTCTTCTTGTCAGATGTGGGAATTTAAGGAGACTTTACGGGTTACTGAGGATTATATCTGCAATAAATGCCATTGGTTGCGAATCCTATCAGATTGAATGGATCGGTTGGAGAGACAGTCAGAGGCAATGAGGAATTTACAAAAGCAAGTGGATGTAATGGATAAGAAGGGAGAAAAATTACAGATACTGTCACATAGATGGGTTAACTCCAGGAAAGGTAATAGAGGTAGGCAGGTAGTGCAGGAGCCTTCTGTGGCTATCCCCATTTCAAACAAGTATGCTGTTTTAGAAAATGTAGGGGGTAAAGAATTCTCAGGGGAACGTAGCATTCACAGCCAAGTTTCTGGTATTGAGACTAGCTCTAATGCGATGAGGGGTATGTCGGGTTCCAAGACATCAACTGTGTTAGGGCACTCTCAAGTCCAAGGCACAGACAGGCGTTTCTGTGGACAGCAGCGAAAAATCAGAATGATGTATTTTCTCACTTGTGCCAGAATCAAGGGTGTCTCAGAGAGGGTGCAGAATGTTTTCAAGGGGGAGAGGGCCCAGTCATTTTACACTTTGGAACCAATGACAAAGGAAGGGAAAAGGATAAGATTCTGAAGGGAAAATATCAAGAGTTAGGCAGAAATTTAAAAAGGAGATCCTTGAGAGTAGTAATATCTGGATTACTCCCAGCACTACAAGCTAGTGAGGGCAAGAATAGAAGGATAGAACAGATAAATGCATGGCTGAGGAGATGGTGTATGGGAGAAGGATTTACATTTTTGGATCACTGGAATCGCTTCTGGGTATACTGGCTGGGAGATTTCCTAGGGCTGCTTGGGAGGATTTAAACTAGTAAGGTGGTGGGTGAGACTCAGGGAGATAGTGAGGAAAGAGATTAACCTGAGACGGGTACAGTTGAGAACAGAAGTGAGTCAAACAGTCTGGGCAGGCAGGGACAAAGCAGAGAACAAGGTAGGACTGATAAATTAAACTGCATTTATTTCAGTGCAAGTAGCCTAACAGGGAGGGCAGATGAACTCAGGGCATGGTTAGGAGCATGAGACTGGGACATCATAGAAATTACAGAAATGTGCCTCAGGGATGGTCAGGACGGGCAGCTTGATGTTCCAGGATACAAATGCTACAAGAAGGGCAGAAAGGGAGGCAAGAGAGGAGAGGGACTGGCATTTTTGATAAGGGATAGCATTACAGCTGTGCTGTGGGAGGATATTCCTGGAAATACATCCAGGAAGATTATTTGGGTTGAACTGAGAAATAAGAAAAGAATAATCAACTTATTGAGATTGTATTATAGACCCCCTAATAATCAGAGGGAAATTGAGAAACAAACATGTAAGGAGATTTCAACTATCTGTACGAAGAATGGGGCAGTTATGACTGGGACTGCCATGGTGTTAAGGATTTAGATGGAGAGGAATTTGTAAAGTGTGTACAAGAACATTTTCTGAATCATTATGTGGATGTACCTACTAGAGAAGGTAAAAAAAAACTTGACCTACTCTTGGGAAATAAGGTAGGGCAGGTGACTGAGGTGTCAGTGGGGGAGCACTTCAGGGCCAGCGACCATAATTCTATGAGATTTAAAATAGTGATGGAAAAGGACAGACCAGATCTAAAAGTTGAAGTTCCAAATTGGGGAAAGGCCAATTTGGACGGTATTAGGCAAGAACTTTCGAAAGCTGACTGGGGGCAGATGTTCGCAAGTAAAGGGACGGCTGTAAAATGGGAAGCCTTCAGAAATGAGATAACAAGAATCCAGAGAAAGTATATTCCTGTCAGGGTGAAAGGGAAGGCTGGTAGGTATAGGGAATGCTGGATGACTGAAGAAATTGAGGGTTTGGTTAAGAAAAAGAAGGAAGCATATGTCACGTATAGACAAGATAGATCGCATGAATCTTTACAAGAGTATAAGAGCAGTAGGACTATACTTAAAAGGAAATCAGGAGGGGAAAAAGGGGACATAAGATACCTTTGGCAAATACAGTTAAGGAGAATCCAAAAGGTTTTTACAAACACATTAAGGACAGAAGGGTAACTAGGGAGAGAATAGGGCCTATCAAAGATCAGCAAGGTGGTCTTTGTGAGGACCGCTGTAAATGGGGGAGATACTAAACGAGTATTTTGCATCAGTATTTACTATGGAAAAGGACACGGAAGATATAGAATGTACAGAAATAGATAGTGACATCTTGAAAAATGCCCATATTACAGCGGAGGAAGTGCTGGATGTCTTGAAACACATAAAAGTGGTTAAATCCCCAGGACCTGATCAGGTGTACTCAGTGGAAGCGATTGCCCAGTCACAAGTGAGATGTCAGAAGACTGGAGGTTGGCTAACATGGTGTCACTGTTTAAGAAGGGCGGTAAAGACAAGTCAGGGAACTATCGACCAGTGAGCCTGATCTCGGTGGTGAGCAAATTGTGGAGGGAATCCTGAGGACAAGGATGTACATGTATTTGGAAAGGCAAAGACTGATTAGGGACAGTCAACATGGCTTTGTGCATGGGAAATTGTGTCTCACAAACTTTGATTGAGTTTTTTGAAGAAGTAACAAAGAGGATTGATGAGGGCAGAGTGGTAGATGTGATCTATATGGACTTCAGTAAGGCTTTCGACAAGGTTCCCCATGGGAGAATGGTGAGTAAGGTTAGATCTCACGGAATACAAGGAGAACTCACCATTTGGATACAGAACTGGCTCAAAGGTAGAAGACAGAGGGTGGTGGTGGAAGGTTGTTTTTCAGACTGGAGGCCTGTGACCAGTAGAGTACCACAAGGATCAGTGCTGGGTCAACTACTTTTTTTCATTTATATAAATGATTTGGATGTGAGCATAGGAGATATAGTTAGTAAGTTTGCAGATGATACCAAAATTGGAGGTGTAGTGAACAGCGAAGAAGTTTTCCTCAGATTACAACAGGATCTTGATCATATGGGCCAATGCGCTGAGAAGGGGCAGATGGGTTTAATTTAGATAAATGTGAGGTCTGCATTTTGGGAAAGCAAATCTTAGCAGGACTTATACACTTAATGATAAGGTCCTAGGGAGTGTTGCTGAACAAAGAGACCTTGAAGTACAGGTTCATAGTTCCTTGAAAGTGGAGTAGGAGGTAGATAGGACAGTGAAGAAGGCATTTGGTATGCTTTCCTTTATTGAGTACAGGAGATGGGAGGTCATGTTGTGGCTGTACACGACATAGGTTATGCCATTTTTGGAATATTGCGTGCAGTTCTGGTCTCCATCCTATCGGAAGGATGTTGTGAAACTTGAAAGGATTCAGAAAAGATTTACAAGGATGTTGCCAGATTGGAGGATTTGAGCTACAGAGAGAGGTTGAATAGGCTGGGGCTGTTTTCCTTGGAACATTGGAGGCTGAGGGGAGTGACCTTATAGAAGTTTATAAAATCATGAGGGGCATGGATAGGGTAAATAGACCAAGTCTCTTCCCTGGGGTAGGGGAGTCCAGAACTAGAGGGCATAGGTTTAGGGTGTGACGGGAAAGATATAGAAGTGATCTAAGGGGCAACTTTTTCACACAGAGGGTGGTGCGTGTATGGAATGAGATGCCAGAGGAAGTGGTGGAGGCCCATACATTTGCAACATTTAAAAGGCATCTGGATGGGTATATGAATAGGTAGAGTTTAGAGCAGACCTGGGCATTTTACGGCCTGCGGGCCATATCTGGCACTTTGGTCGTTCCTGTCCGGCCTGCATGAGGTCAATCTTGAATTATAATATAAATGAAAAAGTATTTATGCCATGCATACGATACAACTGTGTCGCTTTTGTTTTGGAAAGGATCCTTTTTTTATTTATGTATGGACGCACATGTGCGTGTATGTGCGAGTGTGAACAGCTAAAAGTGATGCTTGCTGGCTAGCCCTCAAAACGTCAGCTCATGCCAAGACAAGTTATGTCATATCCCACAAAATCGCCAGAAACAGTAAACCGTTTTCTGATGGAGAGTATATTAAGGAGTGCTTGTTGGACTCTGTGGAACTAATTTGCCCGGAGAAAAAGGAGTCTTTTGAGAATGTGCCCCTCTACCGATGCACTGTAACGAGAAGGATTGGGGACATGGTGAGAAATCTGGAGCTTCAGCTGCAGCACAGAGCGATCAACTTTGACTTTTTTTCCTTGGCTTTGGATGAGAGCTGTGACATACGTGACACAGGCCAGCTACTCACCTCCGTACGTGGGATAACTACGGACTTTAAAATCACAGAGGAGCTGGCAGCCACGCAGTCAATGAAAGGAACAACAACTGGTAATGATTTGTTCACAGAGGTAAATGCATGTTTGGACATGTTGGGACTAAAATGGGACAAGCTGGCGGGTGTGACAACGGATGGTTGTCCAAATCTAACGGGAAAAAATGTTGAACTCTAAAGGGAATGCAGGATAAAGTGACAGAAATTGACCCTGAACAGAAATTGGTATTTTTGCATTGTATTGTACATCAGGAAGTGTTGTGTAAGTCAGTGTTAAAAATTAGCCATGTGGTTGATGTTGTAACTAAAATAATTAACTTCATCAGGGCAAGAGCTTTGAATCACTGGCAGTTTGTTGCACTTTTGGAGGAAAATGAGACTGAACATCGTGACATAGGCACCACACAGCTGTCAGGCGAGCTCAGCCTGGGCAAAATGCTGAAAGGTGTGTGGGACCTGAGAGAAGAGATTCAATATTTCTGTGTGAAGAAAGGGAATGGCATTCCACAGCTTTCAGATGCAGACTGGATTGCAGACCTTGGTTTTGCTGTTGAAATGACTGCACTTATGAATGAATTAAATGTGAAACTGCAGTGCAAGGGCCTTTTTGTGCATGAAATGTACAACTTGGTGAAGGCTTTTATGAGAAAGTTGCAGCTTCTCTCAAGCCACATGGAGGACAACATCCTCACCCACTTGCCAACACTGAAGGAAGCCACACCTTCAGCCGATCACCTCCACAGGTACTCATCTATGTTAGAACCACTGCCTGGTGAATTTTCAAGGCGATTTCAAGACTTTAAAATGGTTGAGAATGAAATGCACATGATTTTATCCCCATTTACATGCAATGTGGAGAATGCACCTAGTGATGTTCAGCTTGAACTCATTGATCTGCAGTCTGACACACTTCTGGCAGAGTACTTTAGGTCAGTCTCACTGCTTGATTTTTACTCTTCCCTCAAAGAGGAGAACTTTCCACACATGAGGAGGCATGCTCAGAAGAATCTAGTCCTCTTTGGATCTACCTATATGTGCGAGCAGACATTCTCAGTGATGAAGTTCAACAAATCCAAATACCGATCCTCTATCACTGATCACCTCTCAGCTGTCCTTCGCATGTCCACCTCAGACATTCAACCAAATTTCAGTGCACTTGTTCCAGCCCAAAACAGACTGGATTTTTCTCACTCAACAAGTAAAATGAAATGAAAAACATCAAAAGCACTTGTGGGCGGCACGGTGGCACAGTGGTTAGCACTGCTGCCTCACAGCGCCTGAGACCCGGGTTCATTTCCCGACTCAGGCGACCGACTGTGTGGAGTTTGCACATTCTCCCCGTGTCTGCGTGGGTTTCCTCCCACAGTCCAAAGATGTGCAGGTCAGGTGAATTGGCCATGCTAAATTGCTCATAGTGTTAGGTAAGGGGCAAATGTAGGGGTATGGGTGGGTTGCGCTTCGGCGGGTCGGTGTGGACTTGTTGGGCCGAAGGGCTTGTTTCTACACTGTAAGTAATCTAATCTAATCTTATTGCTTTTTGTATAGAATTGTTTGTTGTTTGTAATACTGAACAATAATGAAACAACTTTTCATTATTGGTTTGTGAGATTAACATGTTAAAAATAAAATGAAATACTGAAATTATTGTTTTTACTGTTTATTTCTTCTAGATTTGACCTACTCCATAATTTCATATCTTTATTATAACAGAATATCTTTATTCTTTTGATTATAAGTTTCAGTGCAAAACTGTATAATTTAGTACTTTTTACAATGGGAGAAAATTAATACTGAGCAGAATTATGTTCAACTTATTGTTGGTTTGGCACTCCAACACAACTCAGGTTTCTCATGTGGCCCCTTGGAAGAATTAATTGCCGACCCCTGGTTTGGACGGATATGGGCCGGGTGATGGCAGGTGGGTCTAGATTAGATTGAGATATCGTTTCGGCATGGACGAGTTGGACCAAAGTGCTGTATATCTCTGTGATCCTATGACTCTAATTCCCTGGAGAAGTTTGTTCCAAGTATTGACTATCATATCTTTTAGAGATGCTTTTGATATACTGTCTTAAAATATCGTTTCATTTGTTTGAAGCTACAGTCCTTATTCTCCTGCAATTTTAACTTTTTCCAATCCTTTCACAATCTTTCATAGTTCTGTAAGAACACCTTGCAGCCATTTCATTCTCATGCTGGAAAGTTAAATGCTGGGAATTTCTTAAGACACACAAAAACAGAAATTGCTGGAGAAATTCAGCAGGGCTGGCAGCATCTCTGGAGTGAAAACAGAGTTAATGCTTCAAATCCAATGACCATCCTTCAGAATGTTTTTGCGTGTTTTAGATCTCCACCATGTGAAGTTAAATAGTCATAGAATATGGAAACAGACCCTTCGGTCCAACCAGTCCATGCTGACCATAACCCCAAACTGAATGAAACCCTCCTGCCTGTGCTCGGCCCACATCCCTCTAAACATTTTTTATTCGTCTACTTATCAAGGAGTCCTTTTAAATGTTGTAGCTGTACACGCATCCACCACTTTCTCTGGAAGTTCATTCCAGATAAGAACCACTAAGTAAAAAAATGTTGCCCTCAATTCCGTTTTTAAGTCTTTCTACTCCCATCTTGAAAATATTCTTTGCTTTACTTTAGCCAGGAGTTTCCCATTGGGTCTTCATTTTGGACCACTGAAGCTTCAGAAGATCATTAGAAATCCTGGATGAATATAGTTTAAAGAAAGTTTCTGTGAAAGTAATAGTGACCGAACACCCATGAGGAAATTCTCAATGCAGTTCATGAAAGGACAATGCAGACATTGGTATCCATGTGAATAAGTGATACATAATTCAGGAATGATTTGGAGACATATTGTCTAGCTATTACCATTGTTAACAGCTAACCTGAGAATGCAACTTTTTTAAAAAAAGGTTTTATGATTTACACATGAAAGAAGTGAAACTATCACTGTATTCTAACAGATGAAAGGCTTAACAGGCAATCAATTTTTCAATGTATAATTTCAGTTACATCACATTGTAAATTTTTGCTATAAATTCTGTGTTAGGATTGAGCCCTCCATTATCACCTGATGAAGGAGCGTCGCTCCGAAAGCTAGTGTGCTTCCAGTTAAACCTGTTGGACTATAACCTGGTGTTGTGTGATTTTTAGCATAATTCAGCAAAGTTAACTGGTTCTCCCTTTCCACTAGAGGGCAGAAACACTGAGCAATTTCATACTCATGGGAATGAATTTTCCGAGCCCCTGAACAATGTTGACAATGGTCAAAATATAGCAAAAATTAGATTTTCAATATCAAGACAAATTAGTCCAATTTTCTGTCATGGGGATCAACACATAGATAAGAATCTCACTGGTGAGCAGGAAGTGACCTATTTGCATGTATTAACAGCTGACTATTATTTAATCTTACCCCATTTATATGCAGGTTGCAAATTTCTCTAGTAGCAGAGAGAAACTAGATGATGTTATTACGCACCATGAAAATCAGAGTGGCTGCAGCTCACCAGTGTCTTCTCTGGGAATCCAACATGGTCAGTACTCCCCAACATCTTGGGGTGACACAGAATGGGGTGAGAGGATGAATTGTGAGGCAGATGCAGAGATACTTCAATGTGATTTGGACAAGGTGAGTATGTAGGCAGAATCATGGCAGGTGAAGAATAATGTGGATAAATGTGAGGATATCCACTTTGGTAGCAAAAACAGGAAGGCAGATTATTACCTGAATGATGAGAGATTGGGAAAGAGGGGGGAGGTGCAATGAGACTTGATGTCCATCCACACCGGTCACTGAAAATGAACAGGCGGGTGGTGAAGAAGGCAAATGCTATGTTGACCTTTGTGGTGAGAGGATTTGAATACAGGAACGGGATGGCTTGCTGCAATTTTACAGGCTCTTTGTGAGATCACAGCTGGAACACTGTGTGAAGTCTTGGTCTCCTTATCTGAGGAAAGATGTTCTAGCTATGAAGGAAGTGGAACAAAGTTTACCAGACTGATTCTCAGGATGGCAGGTTGATGTATGAAGAGAGACTGGATCAGTTAGACTATATCCATTACAGTTTAGAAGATTGAAGGGGATTTTCATAGAAACCCTTAGAATTCTAACTGGACTGGACAGATCAAATGCAGAAATGATGTTCCCGATGACCAGTATGTCCAGCAATGTGGGTCCCAGTCTGAGGATATGGGGTAGGCCATTTAGGACAGAGATGAGGTGAAATTTCTTCTCCTAGACAGTGGTGAGCCTGTGGAATCATTTGCTACAGAAAGCAGTTGAGGCCTAACCACTGAATGTTTTCAAGGAGAATTTCAATATAAGGCTTAAGAGATCAAAGTGTATAAGGAGAAAGCAGTGTCTGGATGGTCAGTCAAAATCATACTGAATGGCAAAGCAGGCTCAAAGGGCCAAGTAGCCTTCTCCTGCTACTAGTTTCTATGTTATATATATTGATAAATCCACCATACCCCGAACATGTTCTCACATTCAGGTCTCACATCTGATATTCAAATGCTTTACTGCAATCTTGCACACTCAGAAATACTGTAAACCTTGATTCCAAGCCTCATAGGTTGTACACAATATCTGCTATTCAATCATGACATATTTGACTGAGGATGAGGGCCTCTGGCTGAGCTCAGCTTTGTATATTGAATGAAATCGGACTTGTACTTACATAGTGCTTTTTCATGACAACCGGATATTTAGTGAATATGACAGCCAAAGAAGTACTTTCTAAAGTGTAGTCTGAACTTGCAGTGTTGGAAATGTGGCAGTAAATATGCATAAGAAAATTCTTGAAAACAACAAATCAACCAAATAATGTGTTATATTTTTAAATTGCTTGAGGATGAACTCTTGGTTGGCACACTGTAAATAACTCACTTGATCTTCTTTGAAATGGCACAATGATATGTTTCATGTCTACCTGAGTATGGCTGATGGAATCTCAGTTTAATATTTCTGCCAAGGTGGCATTTCTGACAGAGCGATACGCACACAATAGTACACCCTAGTGCCATATTTTAGACATAATTGGCCCGCATACGTTTCACTTGCAAGCCAAGTGGTGAAATCCAGGAGTCAGCAGCAGCCAACAGGCAGGGGTCACTATGTGACCTTACCTCCAGAGAAGAGGTGGTGGTCATGAGAGTATTCATGGATAAGCAGGAGAGAAGAAAACATCAACATGGCTTTATCCTTACTCTGAGACTCCCAACTGCTAGTAATGCTAATATTTCTTCTGATTTGCAAGCAGGAGAATTGTAATGAAGTCCACTTTGCTCTCCAAGCAAAACCCGGCCAATGTGGTTTTACCCTTTCAGATGCCCAATAACTGCAACCAGTCCAGGCAATGGTGGATATAGTTAGAGGGTGAATTTAGAGGTAGCATACAGCACTATTCAGGCTGTAGATTTGATTTGTTTTATTAATATCACATGTCCCTAAGCACAGTGAAAAGTGTTGACTCACATGCTTCACAGGCAGATGATACAACATGACATTGATCTGCTCTATGATATTTTGTGTGTTTTATCCCATGTGCAGGTGTGTAGAATGTGCTCTAGATTAATGAGCTATGTAAAAGAATCGAGCTGAGCATTGTTCCTTCTAGTGCTGGAGGTTCATTTTGCAACATTAAAGGCAATTTTGAGTCCTGACCATACATTAATGGTTATGGGCTTTACTGCTCAATCAATTGTAAGGTATTTTTTTGCATTGCTCTTGCAAGCATAATTTGTAACCTAGGGTTCTGCTTGTGTTTTATGCAATACCCCATCAACTATTGCAGGTTTCTTTTGCACTAAGCATTGCTGAATGGATGTTCTGCAGCTTTAACATCATACTTAAATCCTCACCCATCTCCCAAAATTTGGCATTTGCAACCTCACCAGCATTATCTGTTAAGAATTTTGTTGGTGGCATAAAGACTGTACCTACCCACTTTTTCATGACTTTGTCCAACATAGTCTACCTGTCCTTTTTACTTATCACCATGGATATACCAAACCTGGTCATCATTTCTACAAAATGTCAGAACAGACATTCTCATCTCCATTTCATGTCTTCAGGTCCCTGAATACTATTTCATTAAATCCACAGGTTAAAGGAATACTCACAAGGAGGTGTGGTGCTGTCTTTCAATATCACACTGTGATGTGTTCTATCAATGATCTCTATTCTTATCCATAACTCTGGTTTCTTTTGCAGCAGCTTTAGTTTTTTAATGGGAAAATTGCACTTTCCAAATAACCCTCTTCTTATTAGCCAGACTCCTATCTGCAGAGGTCATCTGCTTGGACCTCCTGACAGAAACTCCAGGTTTCTTCCAAGGAATAAAATAATGCCTGGATCCTGTGAATTGCAACTTTACCACTTTATAAAATATGAATGCTTTATCATTTTCAATGTCCCAATGCACGTTTTTCACTTTTTTCTCAAAATAACTATATTACACTCTGAATGATAATGGTACTTATGAAATGATGCAGTCCTGCAATCTCACACAGGAGAACCACTCTCTTTGAAGACGATAACAAATTATCATCCTTGAATTGAAAGCAGATGCAAATTCTTTGAACCTACTTTTGTTTACTTTGTCTTTGTTTTCCGAATATCAGTTCAGCGTGATACCACACACAGTTGAGATATAGCCACTATCTAGTACAGCACAATTGAATGAATCAGTAACTGACATACTCCTGGGAGAACTTAAATCTTTGGCTACTTACACAATATTTTCTTGCTATTCATTCTTATCAAATAGTTGACTCCTTATCCTTGGACAATTCCTGACATAGCGCTAGTTAGAGTCACACTGAAAACATCTCCTTATCTATGAACCTTTATCCCTGAGGATTTCTGAGATTTATGCATTATTGGTTCTCACCCAATCTGCATTTTTCTTGTATTCAGAAATTTATTGGAAGCGTGACCCTCTCAAAACATTTTTCCACAATTTCTTCCTTATACAGATGCCTGTGGCTAGGCTGCCTTCAACCTACAAGGGTCACTAATCATAGCAACTCCCTGTAACACTGCAGAATCCTCAACATGTCCTGTAAAGATATCTGGAAATTAAAGTCTCCTTAAAAATATTTTAAGATAGCAGCATTATCGCAGAATTGAACACTGGCCAAATACCAAAGGTCTTTGTGAGATTTGTGTGCAGCCTGACAGCTTAAATGCCAGAACAGACTCTGGAATTTCTAAAACAAAACAAAGACTTGTGGATGCTGAAGAGCTAAAACAGAAACAGAAATTGCTGGAAAAACTCAGCAGGCCTGGGAGCATTTCTAGAGAGAAAGCAGTGTTAAAATTTCGAATCCAGTGACACTTTGTTAATTCTGCTTTCTATCCAAAAATGCTGGCAGACCCGCTGAATTCCCCACCAACTGTCAAGTGTCAGTCCAAAATGTCTACTTTCTAGCCTTTTATATAATCTCTCAAATGCTGTGATATATTCTCCAATGGACTGATGGACAATCTCACTAAATTATTCAATAAGTTATCCTTTTTGGAAACTCTGTTCATTAATCGTATTACAATCTCCAGTCTCCCTTCATTATCCAGGATTATTATATCCTGTTTCAAAAATACTTCAGGTTTAATTTTACTCTTTCCTGGTTGAAACCATACCTTGTTTCTTCTTGATAGGAGAGGGGACCCAAAGCAATATTTCCACCTTATTCTTCTACAGCTTATATGGCTCTAATGCCAAAAACACTGGCAGATAATCATAATTCCTGATCCCGTAATATGACTCTGCCACCTAACTTTAACAGGTCACAAGGAGGTTTGTTTCTGCCACAAACAGGAATTTTCTTCCGCTGTCTTTAATCAAGAAAGAGATCAAGGTTAATCCTCTGCTGCCATCTTCCGCCCACAGCTATCCATATATTGAATCTGGCAGCAGAAGACTCTCAGAGATTTGCAAGGGTTTTATTGTGAATCAAGTTTAGTATGAGCATCAATTTTCACCTTTCCCTTCTGGAAGCCAATTCCACTGGGTAGGAACTCAGCTCTACGTTATTTGAAATAACCATCACCAAATTGACCAGTTGCCCGATCAGCAAATAAGAACTCAATGCCTGAATTCCCCCTCCAACTCTATTTTGATTTAGTCCCTGCCCTCCCCTTCACTGTTTGATCACACAGCATTGCCCTTTGATGTGAAGGTCCCTGCTTGTCACTGGCCACCCGGGTGTTTTCCTATCTTCCTGGTGGTGGAAATTGAATAAAGATTCGTGCACTTTGTGTCTCTCACTGTGTCTCACACCTGTGCGCACACACACACCATGGGTGCTGGGGAAAAAATAAACACTAAGAAAAAAGAAAAGAAAAACAAAAAAAGAAACAAAAAGAACTCAATGCCTGGACTGTAGTTTGTCACAGCTTCCTGAACTTGGTGGAGGAGCTGAGGCTCCCCAAGAAGACCAAGACTTACTCAACTTAATTATATGGTGGACATACTGCAAAGAGCATGAACAGATGGTGCAAGGAGCTCACATGCACTTTGTCTCAATCCTGTGTCACAGAAGCAATGGAAGGAAATGACACTGGAGGACATAGAACTAATATAGGATGGAGGGAGGTGAGTAATGCTGGGGTCCAACGTGGCTCCAAGTAGTGCCCACCTGCCTATGAGGTGGTGAGGCAGTGTTTGCACAAGGAAAAGGCTAGGTGGTAGCAAATTAAGCAGTCCTCTGTCCCAAAACTTGCCGTTCCAGCCTGCACCATGCCTCAATTCCCCGTGCTGGCCTTTGCCTGAGGCTGCCAGGATCCCAGCCTCTGCCTCCTCCTCAACCCCTTGCCTGTGTTCAACTCCCCCACCCACTCTGCCGAGGACATGGAGGTCCTGGGCCTCCTTCACTGCCGCTCCCTCACCACCAGAGGCCTGGAGGAAGAACGCCTCATCTTCTGCCTCGGAACACTTCAACCCTAGGGCATTAATGTTGACTTCAACAGTTTCCTCATTTCCCCTTCCCCCACCTCATCCTAGTTCCAAACTTCCAGCTCAGCACTGTCCCCATGACTTGTCCGACCTGCCTAGCTCCTTTTCCACCTATCCACTCCACCCTCTCCTCCCTGACCTATCACCTTCATCCCCTCCTCCACTCACCCATTGTACTCTATGCTACTTTCTCCCCACCCCCACCCTCCTCTAGCTTATCTCTTCACGCTTCAGGCTCACTGCCTTTATTCCTGATGAAGGGCTTTTGCCCGAAACGTCGATTTCACTGCACTTTGGATGCTGCCTGAACTGCTGTGCTCTTCCAACACCACTGATCCAGAATCTGGTTTCCAGCATCTGCAGTCATTGTTTTTACCTTGTGAAACAGGTGCTGGCGATGATGTCACCACACATGTGTGCACAGATGCATCCTGCAGCATCTGCTGTTACAGACACATCACTGCCCATGTCTGCACATGTGAACCAGCAAATTCTGTTCAGCACTAAAACTCCATTAACAATGTCATTTTCTGATGACTTGCTGCTTTATAAAGACTGGAAAGTTCAAGGCACAACATGCATCATTGTGTAACATTCCATAGACGCTTGTTGCATTTCATTAATTAGTTTTATGGATTCTTAATAACATATTTATATTTTAAAAACGTTTTTTGTTGTAAACATCTATTATACTCAAAGCATATAAAGCTGGTGAACTAGACAGCACAATTGAGACACATAAAAAACATCTGTGAAGACAATATTTCCTTTGTTGCTCTGCCCACACAAAAATCTGAAGAGGTATTCATTAAATATCTCTGAACATAATTTAGGGCAAGCTGTCCTTGTTTAGATTTCTTTTTTCTTCAGTTTTCTTTCTTTTTTTCCCAGTTAAACAATTTGCAAGACTGAATCCAGTGCCTTAACTCCAATCACAGGCTTTTCTCCCTTGCTATTAACTATCTCTCCTCGCTGGCTATAACCCCTAAGGCCACAGTTTACAATGCTCACATTCTGTTAACAACACAAGGTTGACTATCAGTCAGATCCCCCTTCCTCCAACCCAGCAGCATTGCATGCCTCCATACTTAGCTGAGCTGCTGAAACTTTAACACATGCCTTTCTTATCTCCAGAGTCAATGGTCTTCTTAGTGTCCTCCCATCCTCCACCCTCCACACAATCTGATTAATCTAAGCATCTGCTGCCCTAGGTTATTCGGTAATGGGAATTATTTGCTCATTGTCCTGTCAATCTTGTTGACCTAAAGTGGTGTCTGGTTCCATGTTACTTCGCATTTAAAATTCTTCTCCTTCTCTTTGATTCCCTCCAGTGTAAGCTGCTCCTTCTTTTCTGCAGAACCTCTTTACATTCATAAGTCGCTTCCCTCCCTAAGCTCCAGTCTAGAGTATCACCCTCTCTTCCTTCACCACTTTGTAGCTGTACATCCAACAAGTTATCGTCTTGTTGAAAATTACATTCCTGAATAACACTAGGTGGGTTGGCAATGCTAAATTAACCATAGTATTCAGTGATGTGTATGTTAGGTGTGTTAGCTGTGGAAAATGCAGGGTTACAGGGAGAGGGTAGGGGGATGGGTCTAGGTGGGATGCTCTTCGGAGGATGGGTGTGGACTTATTGGGCCATGTGACCTGTCTCCACACTGTGGGGATTCTGTATAAAAAATACATTTCTGCCCTGTCACTTATTCTCCATCTTCAAAACTCACTTCATGCATCATGCCAGAGGCCAGACATTTGAACTATTCCTCCTTCAGCTTTATATTTGCCTTCCTTATGTCTTCGCAAAACTATATTATGTTTTTATGTTAAAGTCACAGTATTTGCAACACATTTTGTTTCCTTTTATAATTCACATCCAATATAGAAGGGGGTAGTGGGAAATAATTACCACTTCAAGCCAGTCACCTGAGATATAGAGTCATAGAGTCATAGAGATGTACAGCATGGAAACAGACCCTTTGGTCCAACCCATTCATGCCGACCAGTTATCCCAACCTAATCTAGTCCCACTTGCCAGCATCCGGCCCAAATCCCTCCAAACCCTTCCTATTCATATGCCCATCCAAATGCCTCTTAAATGTTGCAATTGTACCAGCCTCCACCACTTCCTCTGGCAGCTCATTCCATACACATACCACCCTCTGTGTGAAAACATTGCCCCTAGGGTCTCTTTTATATCTTCCCCCTCTCACCCTAAACCTATGCCCTCTAGTTCTGGACTCCCCAAACCCGCATGCTAGCTCAGTGGCTAGCACTACTACCTCACAGTGTTTGGGACTCATGTTCAGTTCCAGCCTCAGGTGACTGTCTGTGTGGAGTTTGCACATTCTTGCCGTCTCTGCATGGGTTTCCTCCAGGTGCTATGATTTCCTCCCACAATCTAAAGATGGGCAGGTTAGATGGATTAGCCATGCTAAATTGCCCATTGTGTCCAGGAATGTGTAGGTTAGATGGGTTATCCATGGGAAATGCAGAGTTGCATGGTTAGGGCAGGGGATGAGTCTGAATGAGATGCTTTTTGGAGAGTCAGTGTGGGCTTCTTGGACCGAATAGCCTGTTTCTACATTGGAGGGATTCTATATTTTTAAAAAAACCTTTCATCTTCCTTCCTTCCTACTGTGCAACACAGTATCTCCTCTCTATGACCTGCCTAAGATTAATAATTGAATGTTGTGGATTCATTTTATAAACCCACACAATGACATAGTGGACTGTGTTTCTAACTTTTTATGCTTTAATTTAACAACGCACATACCTAGCAGGACAAACTGGGGGTTTAATATTTTGTTTACGTCCAAGTGAACTGGATGCATGATAATTTTCAAGTAAATCATAAATCTGAAGGGGAAGAGCATGTTAAAAACTCTGGAAGACAATTGTTACTGCAGTTCTTGTCATCACTTTTTTCTAACATTCTGCCCATATGTTATATAGAAACAGTTGAATAATCATGGGAAATAGTTTAATTAAATCCCACAATAAAGCAGAACATTTGAAATCCCAGTATGTAAAAGTTACAATTAAGTCATTGCAACACTGGAATATTATAAGGAGCAGAGTGGAGGCAGATGGAGCTTGTCAGACAGGGTGACGTGGGTTTTGCTAAATAACAGGAAACTCCAACAAACATTGCCTAAGTTCCAGACAGAGATAGGAAATCAGAACCTTACCATGGGAACTCAGTTCCGACAGTATGGAATCCACAAATCAGATGGTGTATGCCAACTTCATTATTTCTTCATTCTTTGCAAGAAAGGAGAGACCAGCTTGAAGTGGAGTTGCATTTCCTTATCATGTACATATGTGGTTGAAGGTGAAAAAACAAATCCAAGATAAATTAAAAAGTCTCGTTGCAAATGATTCACAGTTTGGTTCTCTGAACTCAAAGCCAAAATAAAAACTCTATAAATGTCAAATAGAGGTCAACACTGCATATATGTGTCAATAAATAAATAAAATTGTCAGTGCCAGCTACCTTTTCACACAAAATGGAAAAAATAAAATAGGAGTGTACTGTAAATAAATACATATAGCATATACATTAATGATGTCATAATTAACCAAATTGACCAAATACTATACAAGTGACAAGTGGTATGTTCTTGCATAAGGGGAGTGCCTTTATAGTTGCAAATGCAGAGTTACACCCTGTCTCAAATAGAGGGATAAATTCTGACTGCTGGCCCCATGCACATCTCCAAATGACACAAAACTGATGACAAAAGCTGCAATCCGAGAAATGTTTTCATTTAAATTGGACTTGGACCCGAATTAAGTTAGCCTTGTGAAAACAAAGGAGTGGATACATGATTTGTTACACAATGGAAAGGGCAAGTTCTTGAGCTTTATCCATAGACTTTATCAAAATCATCAGCTTTGGTTGTAGCAATTGGAGAACTCTTTTCTGAATCACACAACAAAGAATGGAATCTGCAAGATGTCTTTCAGGCTGGTTAACCCAATGCTCCCATCGTTCCATCCTGAATGGTCCTCCCTGTGGACAATCACATAGATGTTCTTGTGATGAAAGCAGAGCAGGAACTGAGGAGGAGGAAACACAATGCAATACATGTTACAAAGTGAAATCAAGACACACTCAGAGGTACTCTATCATGACACCCCCCTCAATAATGTTCCAGAAAAGAACTTAGAGAAGCAATGATCTGTTAGAGACAGTGACGAAAAGTTGCAACCTGAATCTGAAAATATCTGTGCACTTGCAAACAATCATAAACAGATTTACAGATCTGAGTGACAGTGGTATTGATGGTAAAATGATAATGAATACCGCCCAGTATTATTGGGAATGGACCACTGATCCGGGGCACTTAATGCATCACTATGTGAACTGCTAACAAAAAGGGGGTAGCATGTCTGCACACACATTGTGCATTCGGCTCATTAAGTCCCCAACTAAAATATAAATTCTGCAGTAATGCCACAATGCAACGGAGATACTCATGCACAACCCCAGCTGCATGAAATTTGCTGATGAACCACAGCTGATAACAGAAAAAGGCAACACCATTCTTGTCCTCTGTCATTTCCTCATTCATGTCTGATTAGGTATGACCTCATGCTCAGTCTCTGCCTCCCCCAAACCTCCCACCTGATTAATATTGGACCATTTCCCAGTGCACAATAGAAGCCATTCACAAGTTGCTGTCACCAAACAATACAGTTGTGGCACTTAAGGTATATCATAATTAATACATTTGAATAAACAGGAAATCATGACAGTGAACTCAGTTTTCACTATCTAGCTGCAGTCACTCACTTGCATTCACATGCACATATTACCTGGAAAGCAGCAGTGAAGTGCATTGTCTGCTTCACTATAGAAAAAGGGTCCAAAGTGCAACTGGCTGATTATTTCCAGACCTCAAGTACTGGCAGCATTGGTCAGATAGCTCTTTTTAAATTTCCTTTCTTGTTTGTTGATTCGTCCTTTTGAATTTCTGGATCTGGAACTTCTGGAGAGCAGTGTTAATGCTATCTCCTCATTGGTGAATAAATTCCAAATAAAACATCAAGATCTGCTAGTGAGATATAGGCAAATTAATGGCAACATTGATTTAAACTTTACAGATAGACAACATAACTCAAGCCAGACTCATATCTGTTCCATACAGATAAACATTTTGGATTATTCCAGTACATGTAATTTAGTGCACATAAAGCTAATGATGGGGAGTGAACTTCAAATCTAGAACTGCATCCATATGAATGAATTGTTTTTCCTGTTGTAGCTGTCAGTTTTTGCAATTCTAATTATATGGTTAATCCATGTCATGCATGCCTGATCTGTATCTTGAATTGATTAGTAATGCAGCTAGTTGATGTTTCTTAGGCAGTAAAGCTTTGGTATGTGTGGCGTTTAGTTTCTTTGTGGGACAGAACTGGTCTTATATAAATTGACTTCAATTCAAAAGGATGGGAAAGTTAATTCAATTCTGATGAGTACCATTCCTTGTGCTATTTATATTTGTTTTGTTTCATGTTTCTATATAGCCAGGATACTGCAGAAGTCAACTTTCTTTTGGCATTGCTATGTCAGATGATTTTCTACAAAATGTACCACAGTTAAGACGTTGCAGTACTGTACAAATTAGTTTCTCCATTCCTTCACAGGCGCCCCTCTCCCGAGGCTATTGGAGGCCTCATACAGATGCACTTTTGGACGAATTTGTAAGCATTCTTTGTGTTCTCACGAGAGAATCCAAAAATGCATAAGGAAAGGTCATCATGGAACACTACAATGCAGAACAAAGACATTTAGTTCAATTAATCCATGCTGGCTCCAACAGAAATCCAGTTACCCCCACTCCTTCTTTATGTCCCAGCAATTTTTCCTCCTTCGCATTTTTTATCCAATCTATTATTGGAAGCTACAACTGAATCCGTTTTCCACCACATTATCAGATAGTGCATTCAAAATTCTACCATTTGTTTTGTGGAAGCAAAAATCCTCATGTTTCCCTGGTTTCTTTACCATTCACTTTACAATCACTCTTGTTGTCAACCTTTCAGCCTTCAGAATCATGGGGAGAACATTCATGGCCCCTGAACAACATGGGCAGTGGTGAATCAGTTGGTAAAACATGGCAAAAACAGAAAAATGGGATTCTCAACAGAGAGAAAGAAGTCCGAATTTCCACATCAATTTTTAACGTTGAGATGAGAATCTAGCTAGCAAGTAGCCTATTTGAATGTATTAACATCTCATTATTTTCTAGGATGTCCTCGTTTACATGCAATTTGCTATTTTCCCAGGCAGTGGGGAGGAAATAGATGGCAGCAACTCCTGACATGAAAGCCTGAGCATGTGGCTGAAACTCACTCACCTCTTTGCCAGGCATCTAAGTTAACTAGCATTCCCCAACACCTCCGGTCATATTCCATGGACAGTGACTGCCTTCACTCTCCATCTATGGAACTTGGCACCAACAAAGCACCAGCCCCTCCTCATCATAAAGATACATTTGGAGAGCACTTTTGTCATGATTTGGCATTTAAATACCACACATTGTAGCTCACCAATACCGCACATCGCAATGCTACTGGCAGGCTATTTCTCATGCAGCGATGGGCACCCATCTCATGCATCAAACACGTGTGTACTTCAGGACTGTTAGCTTGCTTTTTTCATGCTCCCTTCACTTTGGATGCTTTCACAGCATCTCTGCCTCCCCATGCCTTGCCTGTAAGCATAGACAGATAGCCAGACAGTTTATTGAAAGCAACGGACAGTCACAAGGGACTATTATCAGTCAGTCCTTTGTTATCAGGAAAGGTGATGGTTTGGCCTAAGTGATTGAGTAGGAAGCACAGAGGACATGAACGGTTGGTAGTTTGGAGAATGAGGTGGATGGAAACATTCAAGGAAAATGCTGTGTGAAATACTGAGAGTGGTAGACCATGAAGTTTCATAGGAGGTGGGTACAATAGTATAGTTAGAGTGTGTAATAGCATTAATTAGGTGGTGGCTCTTAATGCAGACAGTCATTAACCTTCTTGTAGCATTGCTATCAATTCCTCCAGGCTGTGGACCACACACTGACATAGAAACATAGAGAATTGGATCAGCAAACGGCCATTCAGACATTCAAGTCTGTTCCACCATTCAATATGATAATACCTGGTCATCCAAATCAGTCCCCAATCCCATTTTTTGCCCTATATCCTTTGGTTCTTTTAGCCAATGAACTATTCTTAAAATGTCAATGTTTTGGCCTTAACCACTTTTCATGGCATTGAATTACACAGACTCACTACTTTCTAGGTGAAGGAATTTCTAGTTCTGTGAGAATTTTATAGGTTTCTATCAGTTTCACCCCTCATTCTTCTCAACTCCAGTGAATAGTCCAAACTGATCATTCTCTCTTCAAAAATCAGCCCTGGAATTCCCTCCCTAATGGTATTATGAGTCAACCCATAGCACATGGACTGCAGCTGTTCAGGAAGGCAGGTCACCACCACCATCTCAAGGACAACTAGAGATGGGCAAATAAATGCTGGCCAGCAAGTGACACCACAGTCCACAAATAAATTTTTAAAAAGTATTACCATCTCAGGAATCAGTTTGATAAACCTTCATTGCATTCCCTCCATAGCCAGAACATCCTTCCTCAGATAAGGAGACCAAAAACTGCACACAATATTCAGGTGTGGTTTCACAAATACCTTGTACAATTGCAGCAAGACAACCCTGTTCCTGCTTTCAAATCCTTTCGCTATGTATACGTACTTTCAGCTACCAATGCACAGGGATAGTCAGATCTCATAGCATCCCTCCCTTTCCCAAACTATCACTATTCACACAATAATCTGCCTTCTTGTTTTTGCAATGAAAATGGATAACCTCATATTTACCACATTATACTTCATCTGCCATGTATTTGCCCACATACTCAACTTGCCCAGATCACAGTGAAGTATCTCTGCATCCGCCTCATGGTTCAACCTCTCATACAGGTTTGTGTCATCTGCAAACTTAGAGATACTATATTTAGTTCCCTCATCTAAATCATTAACATTGAGTGGCTGCTTTAGACCAGGCTGGCAGTGTTTGACCTACAGGAGGTTTTTAAATTTGATGCCCACTGTGTGACTGCCAGAAAGCAATGGTGAGTGTTTCATCACTTCTGAGTGGTACATATTCAATGACATGAGCTCCAGAGATAATGTGTTCAAGCTAATGCAGAAAAACATTCCATGAAACTCTTGGAACTGACACTTAGTACTTTGGTAAAACTCAACCTTGTCTTTGTCTACTCAATCTAAACCCTTCAAAAATGTAAACACCTCCAGCAAATCTCACCTTTATCTCCTCTGCACTAAAGGAGAGCCAACTAGCTTCTCCAGTCTATCAAAGAAACTGTGATCTCTAATTAGGCGAAAGTGAGGACTACAGATTTTGGAAATCAGAGTCTAGATTAGAGTGGTGCTGGAAAAGCACAGCAGGTCAAGCAGCATCCAAGGAGCAGGAAAACCGCGTTTTGGGCAAAATCCCTTCATCAGGAATGAAGGCAGGGAGCCTCCAGGGTGGAGAGATAAATGGGAGGTGGGGGAGGGGAGAAGGTAGCAAAGAGTACAATAGGTGGATGGAGGTGGGGTTGAAGGTGATAGGTCAGAGAGGAAGGTGGAGTTGATAGGTTGGAAGGAAGATCGGCAGGTAGGACAGGTCATGAGGATGGTGCTAAACTGGGAAATTGGAACTGGGGTAAGGTGGGGGGAGGGGAAATGAGGAAACTGGTGAAGCCCACATTGATGCCCTGGGGTTGAAGTGTTCCGGGGCAGAAGATGAGGCGTTCTTCCTCCAGGATCATCTTCTGCCTCGGAACACTTCAACTCCAGGGCATCAATGCGGACTTCATCAATTTCCTCATTTCTCCTCCCCCCACCTTACCCCAGTTCCAACCTTCCAGCTTAGCACCATCCTCATGACCTGTCCTACCTGCCGATCTTCCTTCCAACCTATCCACTCCACCCTTCTCTCTGACCTATCATCTTCGTCCCCACCCCATCTACTCACTGTACTCTATGCTACCTTCTCCCAACCTCCTCTCTGACCTATCACCCTTCATCCCTACCCCCATCCACCTATTGTACTTTTTGCTACCTTCTTCCCAGCCGCACACCCCTCCCACTCCCAACCCCCCCACCCCCACCCCCACCTCCCATTTATCTCTCCACCCTGGAAGCTCCCTGCCTTCAGTCCTGATGAAGGGCTTTTGCCCAAAACATCAATTTTCCTGCTCCTCAGATGCTGCCTGACCGGCTGTGCTTTTCCAGCACCACTCTAATCTAGTCTGTGATCTCTAATTAGCAAATTGTACTTCTCCACAGCCTTCACTGCCAATTCATAAGACATGGTCTTCATATGGAACATATTATTCCAGCTGAAGTTGAACAAGTTGATTTAACACCACCTCCTGCCTTTGGTATACATTTACAAAATCAAGGATTATGTATGCCTTGTTAATTGTGTTGTTTGACTATCCTGTTACCTTCAAAATTTTGTCCAGTTTATGAAAACTGCAGAAAGCTGAGAAGTGGACAAATTTCAGGGCTGTAATTAAAAGGAAGGAAGGAAAATATTATGCATTTATAAAGCATCTTTGGATTTTCCCTGTTTTTACTTACCAACGCCTTTCAGGCTTTCTCTTCTTTGAAATTTCAAAACATGTTTTAATGGTCTATTGTTCCATCTGCTTTTTTTCTGTCTCACAACTCTTTGGAATTGGAATGTTTATAACTTCAAAGCACAAAGTGATAGTACTCATTTTTTTCCCCTGAAGATAGACAGGTAAGTAAATGATTGACAAAGCATTTGGGACCTGTTGATTTATTAGCTGAGGCTCAAAATAGAGGAGGAGAAAGGCTATGTAGAACCTAAAAGAAACACAAAGTAGGTCACAGCTAGAACATTACATACAGTTCCCGCCACTGTGTTATAGGAAGGAGACAATCTCACTAGAAAAGATGCAGATGATTTCTGAGAATGTTGAAGGAATGGGGAATGGTCAATGGTGGGGGTCTGAAATTCATTGGTGTCGAGATATTGTCACTAGACTAGTAATCCAGGGAACCAGGCAGTATGCTAGAAACCAAATTTAAATCCCACCATAGCAAATAGGGGAAATTGAATTGTAAAAGTAAAGGTCTAATGATATTCGTGAAATAATAAAAAACAATCTGGTTTATAAATGCCCCTTTGGGAAGGAGAAATGCCAGCCTTACTTGGTCTGTCCTGCATGTAACTCTAGACCAACAGCATTGTGGTTGACTCTTAAATGCCCACTGAAATGGCCTAACAAACCATGTAGTTGTATCAACCATTAAAGGTTTCAAAAAGAGTGAAATTGGAAGAGCCACCCAGAACTTACTTAGTTACTAGAAACAACAGCAACAAACTGAGCCCTGTCAACCTTGCAAAGTCCTCCTTACCAAAATTTGGAGGCAAGTGCTAAAATTGTATGGGCTATCAAATAACATAGCCATGACATACTCACATCCACAGAAACATACCTTACACATAACCGCCCAGACAACACAATGCCCATTCCTGGGTATATTCTTTTCCACAAGTAAGACAGTCCTAGCAAAAGTGTTGGCACCATCATATATATTTAGGAGTTGCCCTGACAGTCCTCAACATTGACTTTTGTCCCAGATATGAGGTTACGTATAGGCAATAGGTAATTTTCTACTGACTACCATGTGCGGCCCCTCCTGGGCTAATGAATCAGTATTCGTCCACGTTGAACACCACTTGAAGGAAGCACTGAGGGTGTCAACTGCACAGAATGTACTCTGGATGGGGGATTTCAATGATTGACTGAGCTGGTTGAGTCCTAAAAGACTTTGCTGCGAGACTGGCTCTGTGCCAGGTGGTGAGAAAACCAACAAGGTAGATATTTGACCACATTCACACTAATCTGCCACCATTTTATCAGTAAGAATGACCACAATACCAACCTTTTGGAGAAGATGTCCCATCTTTTCATTGAAGATACACTCCATCATGTTGTGTGGCACTACCACTGTGTTGGATGGGACAGACCTCATATAGATTTAGCAACTTAACATCCTGCAGCAATGATCTACAGTGGACAATCAGCAGCAGCAGAATTATACTCCAAGACAGTCTGCAATATCATATCCTCCACTCTATAATTATGATCAAGGCAAGGGATCAAACCAATTCAATCAAGAACACCACCATGTGGACCTAATAATGAGGTGTTAACTTGGTGAGGTTATGCGGCCAGATAGCCCAGGGCCTGACAGCCAGGTGTAAAACCAGACAACCTTTGAGTAGCCAGACTTAGAGTCATAGAGTCATAGAGATGTACAGCATGGAAACATAACCTTCGGTCCAACCTCTCCATGCCGACCAGATATCCCAACCCAATCTAGTCCCACATGCCAGCACCCAGCCCATATCCCTCCAAACCCTTCCTATTCATATACCTATCCAAATGCCTCTTAAATGTTGCAATTGTATCAGCCTCCACCACATCCACTGGCAGCTTTTTCCATACATGAACCACCCTCTGTGTGAAAAAGTTGCCCCTTAGGTCTCTTTTATATCTTTCCCCTCTCACCCTAAACCTATGCCCTCTAGTTCTGGGCTCCCCGATCCCAGGGAAAATACTTTGTCTATTTACCCTATCCATGCCCCTCATAATTTTGTAAACCCCTATAAGGTCACCCCTCAGCCTCATACGCTCCAGGGAAAACAGTCCCAGCTTGTTCAGCCTCTCCCTATAGCTCAGATCCTCCAACCCTGGCAGCATCCTTGTAAATCTTTTCTGAACCCTTTCAAGTTTCACAACATCTTTCCGATAGGAAGGAGACCAGAATTGGATGCAATATTCCAAAAGTGGCCTAACCAATGTCCTGTACAGCCACAACATGACCTCCCAACTCCTGTACTCAATACTCTAACCAATAAAGGAAAGCATACCAAACACCTTCTTCGCTATCCTATCTTGATGGGATTTTCAGGACAGGTCAAGCACAAAGCATCTGCACAGGACAAAGGCAGGCAAGGACCAGTCCAGACGTGGCCTCGAAAAGAGGATTGGTTTGTGTAATCAAGTATGGTGAGCAGGCTCACTGAAGCAAAGAGTGTGGTGCTAGAAAAGCACAGCTGGTTAGGCAGCATCCGAGGAGCAGGAGAATCGACATTTTTGAACATCAGCCCTGAAGCCCTAGCTTCTGCTATGACCATGTATGGAAAGATGCATCCATGACACACCGTGGCTACCTTGAATGCCGTGGCCTTGACCTGGGAGATCAATTGACTGAGGGACAGACACCATTCTGGAAAGTTGCAGCAGGGATGGATAAGGGATGAATGGTGGCCATTCCCTCAGTGAAGATGCAATCTGACGCAACAGCGGAGCCCTGAACACATGGCAAGAGAAAGGAGGTGACTACATGCAATTCCAACCTTCAGCAAGTTTGTGAGAGCCAACTACACAGCCTGGCCAGGTTTAACTGCATGGCTAAGACCGGGTCCTAGTAGTTTAGATAAGGATTGTGTCAAAGTTTTAACAATGTGATTGGTAGAGTAATTAATGATGAATGGGGAGTTTTATTGCAAATAGCAGGGTGTTAGGTAACATTGAGCTAAATGGTCCCTTTTGTGTCTTTTGTGTATTTTGTGAAAATTGCATTGAATTGCATTTCAACTCTGACCTTTCTGTTTGTCTCAAAAGTGTACTAATCAATCAGAAAGAGTTTCTGTAGAAATAGTGTCCAAAGCAGTTACAAAATAACACTAATTAAGTACTAAACTGCATCAAGTGATAGACAGAGCTAGGTGGTTCCAAAAGCAGCAGATCAGCTTTGATCCTTGCAATTCTGCCACATGCAGTTGTGACTGGTGGCAGCCAATTCAACAACTCACTGGAGGAGGAGGGTCCACAAAATATCCCCATCCTCAACGACAGGGGAGTCCAGCACGACAGACCAGAAGATGAGACTGAAGCAGTCAGTACAATCTTCAACCAGAATTACTATTCACCCCAACATCATAGATACCAGTCTTCAGCCAAATCAATTCACTCCACATGGTATCAATAAACAGTTGGAAGCACTGAACGCTGCAAAGGCTGTGTGTTCTCACATAATTCTGGCAATAGTCAAGAAGATGTGTGTGCCAAACTTTGACATGCACCTAAAGCTTTCCTAGTACAATCACAACACTGACACCTCCCAGACTATGTGGAAAATTTACCCAGGTATGTCCTGTACACAAAAAGTAGGAAATTACTGCTCCATCAGTTTTACTGTTAATAAACAGTAAAGTGATGGAAGGGATTATCAATATAACTATCACACAGCACTTGTTTAGCAACAACCTTCTCACTGACACTCCGTTTGGTTTCTTTTAAGGCCACTCAGCTCTTGACCTTATTACAGTCCTGAGTTCAAATATGGACAAATGGTTGAACTCCAGAGATGAGGTGAGAGTAAATTTCCTTGGCATGAAGGCCATATTTATCTGAGTGTGGTATCATGAAATCTTAGCAAACTTGGGGTGAATGAGTATCATGGAGAAACTGTGGAGTCATACCTGGCAAAAAGGAAGAAGGTTATAGTTGTAGAAGGTCAGTCATTAAGCTGCAGGTGTTCTTCGGTCCATCTATCTTCAGCTGTTTCATCAATGATCTTCCTTCCATCCGAAGGTCAGAAGTGGGGATGTTGATTGCATAATGTCCAGCACAATTCCTCATTGACGAAAGCAGGCCATGTCCAAATGTAACAAAACCTCAACAATATCCAGGCTAGGGATGATAAATGGAAAGTAACATTTGTGTCAGGCAATGGCAATCTTCAACACGAGAATCAGACCACTCCCCATTGACAATCTGTGAAATCCCCAATAACAGCATACTGAGGTGACCATCAACTCAAAGCTGACCTGGACCAGTGATATGTTGTGGCTACAAGAGCACATCAGAGACTAAGAATCCTGCAGTGAAAAATTTACCTCCTGACTAATCAAACCTTGTCCACAAGGCACAAGTTAGGATTGCAATTGAACATTGCAATAGATTAATACAGCTCCAATAATACTCGAGAAATCCATGGCAAAGCAGCCCACTTGACTGGCACCTCATGCACAAATATCCATTCCCTCCACCACAGACACTCAGTAGCTACAGTGCGTATTATCTATGAGATGCACTGCAGAAATTCACCAAGGCTCCTTCAACAGATCCATTCAAACCAATGATCACTACCATCTGCAAGGACAAGATCAGCAGATACATAAGACACTCATCACCTTCAGGCTCCCACGCCCCCAAGCCAACTCATCGTGACTTGGAAATACATCACTGTTCCTTCAGTGTCACTTCTTGGTTCAAAAGCCTAGAACTCCCATTCCAATAGATATTGTGGGTCTACATCAAATGGAGTGGAGTGGTTCAAGAAGGTGGCTCACTACCACAGTCTCAAGGGCAATTAGGGATCAGCATTCCCCCTAATTTTTTTCTCTGTCTGCACGGGTCTCTGAGCTTCATATGGGGCAGTAAATACCCTGTACCGCGATCGCCAGAAGTTGGAGAGGCAGTGTGCATAGCCAAGCAGCTTAGAGAGAACATTGCTAGGGATGGACAATAAATGCTGATTCAGCCACTGAAGCTCAATTCCCGCGAGTAAATGCTTGAAAAAGTGCTGAAATCCACAAGGGTACAGATCAAAATCCGGAAAATTGGATCGCTGTTATACAGTTGGCACGGATACAATGGCCGAACTGCCTCCCTGGTAAACTTTTGATGTTTCTACAGAGGAGGTTTATAATTAAAGACATTATCAAAGCGGACAGCTAGTTGCCTGTAAAACAGAAATCAGAGGAGGGGTGGGGTGGATACAGTGCTCAGACTGGCAAAAAAAATGGAAAATAATGTCCCACGAACATTCGTGTTTTCGGTTTCATTAAACATTTTGGGCTCTCCACTCAGACACACTGCTGCATTGTTAAATTCGAGAACAGCACTGAATGGAGAGATTTAGTCAGTACTTCAACACGCTACAGACTCGGTGAATAACTTACAAAGGTCAGAACTCGCGAACGATTTAAATGTTGCATTTAATATGTTAGACTTTTTGGGGGTGGGGGGAGCTGAATGGTCTCCTGAGCTCTGACCCTTTCCCGTGTTATTCACCAGATCTTCATTAACCTTTTCTGTTCAGTGTTAGCTTTTCTCCTTATTCCAGTCACTCTCTTTGTCTTGACTTTTTTTTAAAAAAACGACTCAGTGAGGTCAACCTTCCAAATATCTTCAGGCACCAAAGAGGTTCCTGTGTGTGTGTAAGAACGGGAAGGTGTGATGACAATCTAGTTGGGGGTGGTGCATGTATTGCGTGTCTCTCTCCCCACTCCTGGAGCTGGAGTTGGAAAGAGTCCGAGTCACTTGGAGTTAGCGAGAGTCCCGCGGCTGGAGCCTCGCCCTATTGGGGGAGAGCGCACGCTGTCTCCAGGCTCTCTTTCTCACACACACAACCCGTTTTTCCTTCGTTAACTCTCTCCTTGTCGTTTATTAGTGAGAGCTTTCTTGCCTGTGAAGAGAGGGCACTTAGAACACCATGTTCCACTTCAGGATTTTAACTGTTTTAGGTGAGTTTGTCTTTTTTTAAGAAAAAAATTAAAATTCTCCCTCAAAACGTTCAAATGGTACATGACAAAGTGGGTTCCTCCAGGAAACATTCCGAGATTGAGCAGAAAATTATTGTATGCGGCTGAGATCAATTAACTTATTTTTTTAAAAAAGCCATCTGTTCGTGCGAAGCGCGAATTTCCTCAAAGAAATGTTTTAAAATGTATTGTCTGCCAAATTCGCAGATTTTATTTGTAGGGAATGTGCCCATCAGTTAACTTAAAGTGATAAATTTCTCGTGTTCTGAGTGCTAATTATTTTTGCAAACTTTCAGACGGTTATTATTGCAAGACATAATGGTTATTCGTTATAAATTCCGCACAATCCCGCTTACTTTGTGCAGAGGTTTGTTCAAATAGAACAAGTACTGAATACATTCAAAGGATTTCCCCTCTATCAGTTGTCTGAATCCAAGATAATTTTAACGATAACCTTTTTCTACCAAGTTACAACTTACTGTGAGACTTCAGTAAGACTTTCATCGAAAACTGCAAATACTGATCGACCTATTCTCCTCTCCCCGCCCCAAGAGGTGTCGGGTAATAAAACTGGCTTTTAAAGTTAAATTTTAATGGTATCTCTATTTGATACTGTTGTCAGCATACCTTTTAACAGATCTCATAGACTTCTGTCTATCCCAGAGCTTTAGAATTTTTAAAGAGCTATTTTAAAGGCAGCCACATTAGCAATCTGTGACTCCCATTGGTCCTAAATGTGAGAGATGAGGGAACCAACAAAACATGCTCCTGTAGGGCAGAAGTTTCTCACATACCAGCACTGAGGAGCAACAAAGCTCCCTCAATTCCTTCAATATTGAAATTTTACCTGAATTTGGAACTTCCAAAAAGAAACACACTTGTGTGAAAGTTTGGTTGACTGGATGGCATTGTGAGAGAGATTCAGATGGAGGTATCAAAATGCACTCATTCTCATGTCTCCATCTGTAACCTGTTTGTTGATCTTTACGCTTTCATGGTCAACTGATTTATCATACTGTGGAATCTTAACGAGAATATAAAATAAATCTTAATGAAACACAGTACATTAGGGAAAATAATCTCATATAGTGTTGTCTCATTTTAGGCTAGTGTATTTGAATGCTTTGAACTGGATATTTAGTTAAAGGTGGGAATTAGAGGGAATGGAAATTGGACATTTTGAGAGCTGGCAGAGGCATAATAGCCTGAATGGCCTCATTCTGAGCACTATGTTTCTATTATAGTGGTATATATCCTAATAGCTAATGTATGCTGTAACCTGCCTTTTTTTGTCTTTCAGTCATACTTTGGCACTGTGCTATTGCACAGGGGCCAGAGTTCAGCTATGGATGTGCTGAGGGAAGCTGTTACCCAGCCACAGGAGACCTGTTGATTGGGCGTGCAGATAGATTATCTGCCACATCCACCTGTGGTTTGCATAAGCCAGAGCCCTTCTGCATTGTCAGCCACCTTCAGGTATGATTGGCTTGAGTGTGGTTGCAAGAGAAAAAAATTAGAGGTCTGTACATAACAGAAATATACTGGTGTACTGGAGCCAGGCCTATAATTTGCTATGTCTGCACATTAAAAGTCCAGTCGTTGTTAATAGCTTGGTCTTTAGCCTGTTCATGTAGCACAGGTGCTAACGTGGTAAGTCTGGGATACAACAAATGTTACTTTGATAGGACCTGCCAGGCTATTTCCATGCACAATCACTTTTAAAGAAAATTGCTTGGTAATGTTTTCTGTATCTGATCATGTGGAAAGCATTGTGATTGTGCTGTGGATCAAATTGCATTGATCAAAAAGACCAATGCATGCGGCTGTAAATGCAGTTTTAAGATGCTTTTACACTGAGATTCGCACTCATGCCATCAGTCTATGGAATTGTGGACCTTGTGCAAAACTGATGCTCTGCAATAATTTATTCAAGTTTATAATAGCTAGCTTATAGAAAACTATGGCTGAAAACTAAATGGGAATGCTAAACCTGAAACTGCCAGATGAAATGGAAATCTCCAGCTTTTGACGGTGATTGATATTTTCTTCACTTGCCTTAAAGGAACTTGTCTCCAGTTGATCTTGTGTTTGATGGCATGATGTGATATTGCTGCTATAGCTGATTGCTTTTGGCAGTAACTCACAGATGTTTTATAGGTATCAAAAGTCAATAACCAATCAGTATAAAATTATATCTGCATTTCTCAAGTGTTAATGTTTGTCAACAATGGAAATACACTTTCATAGATGTGTAATAGTAATTCCTTCACACAGAAATACATCTTTCTGTTCTCTTACTATCGTGCAAGATAGAGGGTGCATTGCATTTTTCAGGTGTCACTTTTTGGACGTAACATTAAGATTAGATTCCCTACAGTGTGGAAATAGGCCCTTCGGCCCAGCAAGTCAACACCGACCCTCCGAAGAGTAAACCACCTAGTCCCATTTTCCTCTCACTAATACACCTAACACTATGGGCACTTTAGTATGGCCAGTTCACCTGACCTGCACATCTTTGGACTGTGGGAGGAAACTAGAGCACCCGGAGGAAACCCGCATAGGCATGGGGAGAATATGCAAACTCCACACCTGAGGCTGGAATCGAACCTGAGACCCTGGTGCTGTGAGGCAGCAGTGCTAACCACTGAGCCGCCGTGCCACCCCATTGCTCAGGTGAATGTGCACAAATTCGTAGAATTATTTATGGTGCAGGTAGATCTCATACAAACCAGGATCTTTAAAAAAAATTATGCGTTGGAGGGAAAATTGGCTCAGGAAGTGATGTGAAACTTAACTACAAGAAAGCATTTGGGCAGACTATTGTAAGCAAAAGGAGAGGTTATGAGGCAGAACTGTATTTGGCAGTAAAGTGTGTGGAAAGGAAGAAAAAAAGCTTTGTGTAGAAGATGATATAGATGCCCCTCCAGTTTGAAGAGGCAGGGGAGCCAAGAAGAACAAGGTACAAGGAGTTGGACCATAAATCTTTGAGTGATCCTGTTACGCTAGAAGTAGAAGTAATTTTGCTTTTGATAACATCTACAAAGAGAGTTCTTCTCCAAATTTAATACATTTCTAAGGCATCCAGCCTTCGTATAGTGACTATTTCGTTTCAGCTTATTACCTAGAATCAATTGAATCATTGCTGCGCAAAAACATTGGTCTTCAAACCTTTTACTAGATAAAAGCCATTGGTTCTTAAAATCCGAGTTCTAGCACCTTCATTACAAGCAGGTCTGGCTATTGTATGGTTGAGCTAAGTATGACAAATAGCTGAGTGAGTGGGAGTTTTTTGGGGGTGGGGAAGAACAGTCCATGTCGACTATTCTCCCTAGACAGAAGCAGTGCAACAATGCCTTCTGTCTCTGCAGACTGCTCTTTTAACATGCAAGGAAATAGAGAAGTGATGTCATCTAAGTGGATGATTTTAACTGAAAAGAAGTTTATCTCCAATGGTTACTGCAGTAACTGAACCAGGACTAATCTTGTTCTCTGTGCTGAAAGTTGTCATCTTTATTCAAAAACGACAACCCAGAGAGACTGTTGAGGACAATGAGTCTGTAGGTGTATTGCTGAAGACAGGGGTCAGGACATGCCCAATTGTCCTGGTGCTAACTCTACATTGGAATTCCATTTGATTCCCAACTAATTAAAACATACAAAACAGTAAAGTCATAGACATGTACAGCATGGACACAGACCCTTCAGACCAACTCATCCATGACGATCCAATTAAATTAATCTAGTCCTATTTGCCAGAATTGACTCATTTCCTCTAAACCCTTCCTGTTCATATACTCATCCAGGTGTCTTTTAAATGTTGTACTAGCCTCCACCACTTCCTCTGGTAGCTCATTCCACACACACGCCAGTCTGCTTGAAAAAGCTGCCCCTTAGGTCCCTCTTAAATCTTTCCTCTCACACCTTAAACCTAGCCCTTAGTATTGAACTTCCCTACCCTGTGGAAAACACTGTGTCTATTCATTCTATCCATGCCCCTATGATTTTATAAAGATCTGTAGGGTCACCCCCTCAGCCTCTGATGCTTCAGATAAAACGGACCCAGCCTCTTCAGCCTTTCCCTGTAGCTCAAATCCTCCAATACTGCCAATCTTTTCTGAACCCTTTCAAGTTTCACAATATCCTTCCTGTAGCAGGGAGACCAGAATTGAACATGATATTTGTAAAATTGGCCTATCCAATGTCTTGTACAGCCACAATATGACCTCCCAACTCCTATGCTCAATGCACTTACCAATATGGGAAAGCATACCAAACACTGCCTTCACAATCCTCTCTGTCTGCAATTTCACGGAGCAATGAACCTGCACTCCAAGGTCTTTTTATTCAGCGACACTCTCCAGGACCTTACCATTAAGTCTAGAAGTCCTGCCCTGATTTGCCTTTCCAAAATGCAGCACTTCACATTTGTCTAAATTAAACTCCATCTGCCATTCCTTGGTCCATCGGCCCAAAGTCCTGTTGTACTCTGACTCCACTACACCTCCAATTTTGGTGTCATCTGCATACTTACTAACCATACCTCCTATGTTATCAAGCAAATAACTTATAAAAATGACAAACAGTGGTCCCAGCACTGTTTTTTTTTGTCACAGGCCTCCAGTCTGAAAAACAGCCCTCCCCCCGCCACCATTCTCTGTCTCCTGCTTTCAAGCCAGTTCTGTATGCGCAAAGGTATAAATGATTATATCTTTTTATTTCAGTCAGCCAGCTTCAGTAAGATGTTGGATATCTAAACTAAAATCAGAAGGCGCTAGAAAATCTCAGTCGATCTGGCAGCATCAATGAAGGGAGGAGCGGAGTTAACATTTCAGTTCAATGAGCTTTCTTCCCAGCTCCACAAAAATGTGGATCTGGAGTTCTTTCATCAGATTAAGGGCATTGTTCTTTGGAGCCAATGTGTCTCTGCAGACTAATGAATCCGGTCTCTTCCAAAGAAAAGTTTTCGCTTTAAAACCCCAGCTCTTTTTCTCTCTTTACAGATAGTTGTGAATATTCTCAACGTTTCTGTTTCCTTTTCAGCATTAAGCGAACCTCGCTGAAGTAAACCTCACCCTCATTATTTGCACCTTTAGCTGGCTGTGGTTTAGTCAATTGCATAATGCTGTTCAAGCTTCAGTTCCAGATTCTTGAAGGAAAACATTAAACTGCTCCAGTTTCTCTTGAGTTTAAACAGTTTGTTTCTTCAATTCAGGTTTAAAGTAGTTAAAGCAGTAACAAGCTTTTAGTAACATGGAATTTACAAGCGGCTCAGTTTAAAATCTTCTCCAGCAACTGCATAGTAAAGCTTTACTTGCAATAGGTCTAATCAATTGGAGTATGGTAGCTGCTTTAATCTGAATCATTGTTTCCAAACACAATCAGCACTCCTGTTTTATTGTCTATTTGTAGGTGGAATCTCATTAAATTTTGACGGTGCCTGTTTTAAACTTTATTCAAGAAGCTATGTAAATATTGATGCCCTGAAGAAATGACTACACTTAATTGTTACTGACAACCGTAACCTGGTCACAATGCTAACCTTTTTTGTAGGTGTTCCATAACTGTCAATGCATTGAGCATCACTTGTAGACTTCTAGTCAACATAAGTTGAAAGTTATTTGAATTCTGTCTGAGTACTATGTGATTTCGCATCAGCACATCTGTTTCAAATTTTAAAGTTGCTGTAACTGGGCCGATCAATCCTTTGTCCCCTTCACCATCAGGCCAGATTACTGAAGGTACTGGGAGGGGAGGGGAGGGGTGCTGAGGCGTGTGCCAAAACTGCGAAGGAGCATATCGCCAAGGTGAGGCAGAAACTGGGAAGATGGGAGCACTGCTCCCTCTCCATTGTGGGTAAAAGCCCAGTCATCAGGTGAGAGGTACTCTTGGTGTTGTGTTTGTGTGTGGCGCAGGTCTGGCCTATTCCCTGAATAGGCACCTCTGTAAACAACTGGATCAGTTTCCATTTCATTTGGAGATTGAAGATGGATCGGTCCAAAGGGATACCATGTATAAAGCACTGGACAAAGTGGGGAAGAACACACGCAATGCCACCCTCATGCTGATGGCCACTTCCCTGTGTTGCTGCATCAAACTGTGCGTAGACCCTCGATATGTAAGTGCCAAGTGTCACTATACGCTGAGGTTCTACCTGTCCCCTATGTTCGAAAGGATGGGACTGGATTCGTTGTTGCGGAACACTCCAAGTAGTCAAATCATCCATATCATCTTTGGAGAAATTCGTGAGAGAAAATGCCTTTGACCATGAGTCAATCAGGCAGTGGTCAGTAGGTAGTGTCCTCAACCCTGAGGGGGAAGAAGAGAGGGTGAATCCTGTCATAGAATTCCGACAGTGTGAAAGCAATCCCTCCAGCCCAACAAGTCCACACCAACCGTCCGAAGAGTAACCCACCCAGATCCATTCCCCTTTCCTATTATCTGATATATACCCTGACTAATGCACCTAACCTACACATTCCTGAACTCTATGGGCAATTTAACATGGCCAATTCACCTAACCTGCACATCTTTGGACTGTGGGAGGTAACAGGAGCACCCAGAGAAAACCCATGTAGATGCAGAATGTGCAAATTCCTCACAGTTGCCCAAGGTTGGAATCGAACCCAGCTCCCTGGAGCTGTGAGGAGGCAGTGCTAATCACTGAACCACCATACAGCCTCTGAACAGACTGACAAAACCATTTGGAAGTAAAAAGTGAGGTCTGCAGATGCTGGAGATCAGAGCTGAAAATGTGTTGCTGGTTAAAGCACAGCAGGTCAGGCAGCATCCAAGGAACAGGAAATTCGACGCTCTGGCCCGAAATGTCGAATTTCCTGTTCCTTGGATGCTGCCTGACCTGCTGTGCTTTAACCAGCAACACATTTTCAGCCAAAACCATTTGGCAGAAAGCCTCATCACCAGAGCTTTCCAACAAGCACTAAGATATCACTTAACTGGTGGGGAGAAGGGCAGACTACCTTTGACAACCTTCATGAATGCCTGGACACTCTGTGTCACCTCACACAGCCTTCAAGCCTGTCACACAGCTGTTGGAATGAGACCATGCAAAGGAAGTCTGGAGAAAGATACAGTAGTTTATGTCAGGGTTTGTCCAGAGCAGCTCCATGATGCAGGACTCTGCTCTACAGTCTGTACCACGAGATGCATACTGAGACAAACACCGTGGGCGGCACGGTGGCACAGTGGTTAGCACTGCTGCCTCACAGCGCCTGTAGACCCGGGTTCAATTCCCGACTCAGGCGACTGACTGTGTGAAGTTTGCACGTTCTCCCCGTGTCTGCGTGGGTTTCCTCCGGGTGCTCTGGTTTCCTCCCACAGTCACAAAGATGTGCGGGTCAGGTGAATTGGCCATGCTAAATTGCCCATAGTGTTAGGTTAAGGGGTAAATGTAGGGGTATGGGTGGGTTGCGCTTCGGCGGGTCGGTGTGGACTTGTTGGGCCGAAGGGCCTGTTTCCACACTGTAAGTCTAATCTAATCTAAGTCTAATCTAATCTAATCAACTGCATCTGGAAGACCACCAACTTAACAGAAAAATTCTTTGGTCTGTTCAAAACGTGTCGGTCTTCCAGTGAAAGTGTTGACCGCAACTGAGTGTTGCAAACTGGCCCATTCCAAGATCCAGCACTATATACTAAGGGACGCACTAAAGCTTGGAGCAGCTGCCACCAAGACGCAGTGGGGAAAGACACCATCTAACGTGTCTCTGCCAAAGTACAACAGGGGTACGTTTAGTTATTGGACACCACTTGGTGTCTCAGGTACATGTCAGTAGTTCCTAGTACCTAGCATAATTAAGAAGTGCCTTTGAATGAGTTGTAACTTTGAAAGAAATCAGAACCTAATGTTTGTTTTCTTCGCTATATGCAAAAACTCTATAGATCTGAACTGCTTCAGTAAATCTATATGTGCATAAAAAAGAAAATTTTTGAGTAAAAGCCAGGAGGCTTGTTATGAGGTGCGGAGCCTAAGGGAGAGCCCGAGGCAGATTGCCAAGCTAGGTCCCAGCCTCCAGGGCCTACAGCTGCTGCTGCGGCCTCTGCCTCACTTTTCTTACTTTGTCAACTGAGTGGTTGACATGAACGGCAGTGGCCACGATTACATTGACCCTATTTGGTGGCTGGAGAATGGTGAAGGGGTGGGGACTGGATGGGGCGGAGGCTGGGGGTGAGGAGGGGATGGGGATGGGGCGGAGGGGTGGGGAGGCTGAAAGGAATGGAGCAGGGGGGCTTGGTGGGGTGGGGAGGCTGAAAGGGGACTTGAGGGAACGTGAGGCTGAAGGGGGTCAGGTGGGGTGGGGAGGCTGAAGGGGGTCTTGGTGGAGTGGGGAGGCTGCAGCAGGACATTGAGGGGAGACAAAGGAGTGGGAGAGTGTGAGAGATTTGAAGAGTGAGATGGAGGGGAGAAATTGTAGGAGATGTAAACCATTGACGTGTTGGAGGGGAGATGGAATTTAGAGTGTGTCCAAGCCATCAAAGATTAGAAACAGTGCTTTAGTTGGGATATGTGAAGAGAGACGAGGTGGCAATGCTGGTAGTGGGGAGGGATTGGGGGAGAATGAAGAGAGGGCAAGAGAAGTGGAAGCGATGGTGGTTGGTTGTGCATTTCGGGAGAATCGATCACTCCAAACCCCTCTGAGTTTGAGAGTTTTGATCAAGGGATCAGTTGGAAGGGTTATGGTGAATTCTGATACACTGAACTGGAGAGCAGCTGTACGATAAAAAGAAGCTTGGAGGGGCCAAACTCTTAACGTTTGCATTAAGAATTCTTGGGAGGTAGTGAGAATTTATAGGAAAACAAAAGTTTGAAAGGCATTATTTCGGTTGATAAGTGCAAATGTAAAGGAAGATCATGGAGCAAATTGCATAAGTCCTTGAATCTGATTGGATACAGATTGTAGCTTAGCAAGACCGCAGAAGCTCTATACAGTGTTTCTAACCTCTTCCGATCTATCAATTATGTGGATCTCGCAATAGTTGATCACTGTCTCCCTTCTTAAGTTAGTGTGCTTGAAGAGGTGAACTTGGGTGATAGACTTTTCCCATTGCTTGCCAAGTACCAGACTGTGGGTAGGGTTTAGTGTGCAGTTCTGGTCACCAATTTACTGAGTGTTGAGACTGAAGAGGGTATAGAGGAGAATAATGAGTTTGTTGTCAGGACTGAAGAATTTGTGAGGAGGAAAGGTCAGAAAAATTTGACTTTTTTTTTGCAATATAGGAAATTGAGAGGCAATTTCAAAAGTGTGCAACATTATGGGGCCTGGATAGAAATGATCTGTTTATATTAGCATAGGAAATGGATGTATGAGGAGGCCATTCAGCCCTTTGAGCCTACTCAGTCAAAACTCTGTCATCCAATACATCACAGCTGATCATCCAACTCAGTCGCCTGTTCCTGCTTATTCCCCATACCTTTTAATCTCCATAGCCCTAAGAATTTTGGAAAAGCAAATCAGAGCATGACCTATACACTTAATGATATGGTCCTAGGAAGTGTTGCTGAGCAAAGAGACCTTGAAGTGCAGGTCCATAACTCCTTGAAAGTAGAGTCGCAGATAGATAGGATAGTGAAGAAGGTATTTGGAATGCTTTCCTTTATTGGTCAGAGTATTGAGTATCGGAATTGGGAGGTCATGTTGCAGCTGTACACGATGTTGGTTCAGCCACTTTTGGAATATTGTGTGCAATGCAGGTCTCGTTCCTATCGGAAGGATGTTGTGAAACTCGAGGGTTCAGAAAAGATTTACAAGGATGTTGCTAGGGTTGGAGGATTTGAGCTATGGGAGAGGCTGAATACACTGAGGCTGTTTTCCCTGAAGCATCAGAAGCTGAGGGGTGACCTCATAGAGATTTATAAAATCATGACGAGTATGGATAGGGTAAAAAGACAAAGCCTTTTCCCTGGGGTGGGGGAGTCCAGAACTAGAGGGCGTAAGTTTAAAATGAGAGGGGAAAGATATTGGCACAGTGGTTAGCACTGCTGCCCTCTCAGTGCCAGAGACCCGGGTTCAATTCCCACCTCAGGCGACTCTCTGTGTGGAATTTGCACATTCTCCCCGTGTCTGTGTGGGTTTGCTCCAGGTGCTCCAGTTTCCTCCCACAATCCAAAAATGTGCAGGTGAATTGGCCATGCTAAATTGCCCGTAGTGTTTGGTGAAGGGGTAAATGTAGGGAAATGGGTCTGAGTGGGTTGCGGGTCGGTGTGGACTTGTTGGGCTGAAGGGCTTGTTTCCACAATTACGGTAATCTAACTTAATCTAATATAAAAGAGACCTAAGGGGAAACATTTTCACCCAGAGTGTGGTGCATGTATGGAATGAGCTGCCAGATGAGGTTATGGAGGCTGGTACAATTACAATATTTAAAAGACATGTGGATGGGTATATGAAAAGGAAGAGTTTAGAGGGAGATAGGCCAAGTGCTGGCAAATGGGACAAAATTAGTTTGGGATATCTGGTCAGCATAGACGAGTTAGACCGAAGGGTCTGTTTCCATGCTGTACATCTCTGACTCCATTACTCTATATTTTTGCAAAACTAAATAAATATATGAAATGCACAAGACAGTACAAAATAATTTGGCATTGTACACATTTTCCTGGTAATTACTAAGTTCCATAGACAACATCAGTTAATTTACTTTCCAGACAGTTGTTTTGATCAAACATCAAAATCCTTAGAGATGTAAGTCAGGTAGGATACATAATAGGCAGCTAATCCACAACCGCCCAATATGAGTCCTGACTAAAATTGAATTTTACCCCCTGGATAGATGTAAACTGCATGGTATGTGATTTGCTGGAAAGGCAGTAATGCATTGCAGATGGATAAATTGGCTTCCATGTTCATGATTTTTTTTAAAATTGTAGTGATTTGAAAGTTATAAAAGGCATGTACCAATTACCTCAGAATAATTTGTGATTTCAAAGTGCTTTCATTTTGTTTTAAAAAGACGTTTGATGTTTTTGTTTTGTTTATAAATGAGATATAAGAGTAATGAAAGCACAACACTATGTTACTTGTATCTGGCATTATCATAAAAGAATGATATACAACTCTCTTTCATGATAAAGCATTCATAAAGAAGTAATCACCAGAAGTTTATTTTCAGATGTATTTCCCATTTAGAATTGTGACAAAGTGCAAGGTTAATGACAGTTATTCTGCAACTCTACACAAAATTTATTCTTGGTGTACAAGCTGCAAAGTGTAGCCTTTTACTATACTTCAGTTGCAGATCCCCTTTCATAACATATTAGAAAGTAGGATAAAGTCATGTTTGGCCAAACTGTTAGTACATTTGAGGGCCAGTGGACCTGAAATGTTAACTGTACTTTCTCTCCACAAATGCTGCTAGACATGCTGAGTTTTTCTAGCAATTTTTGTTTTTGTTTGATTTCCAGCATCCACAGTTTTTTTGACTGTTTATCCCCTTGGTTCTGAAGCTACTCACCTTCAAATTTCACTGCTGCTTCATTTTCGGCGTCTCTTTTTCCCTAACTTTACGCCTGTGCCCTCTCTCTGCCTGTGCCCTCTCTCTGCCTGTGCCCTCTCTCTGCCTGTGCCCTCTCTCTGCCTGTGCCCTCTCTCTGCCTGTGCCCTCTCTCTGCCTGTGCCCTCTCTCTGCCTGTGCCCTCTCTCTGCCTGTGCCCTCTCTCTCAAATTGATCTTCTACCTCACCATTGACTATGACTGAAACATGAAATCTCCTGAACAGTTGAGTCCCAGCAACCTCACTGATCCATCTGTCCACACTGAGAGTTTGTTTTGCAATGAGGCAAGATATATTTGGTACTGAGCATATATTCCACTATAAAATTTGAACAAACAAACATGTATACTAAATGTATCAGATTTTGTTGACTAGATTTCACAATTAGATTGTGATGTATTGAATATGAAGAAACTAGAAAGTGGACTAAATGTTCAATTTCTTTTTCTCAGGAAGAAAAAAAGTGCTTTTCGTGTGATTCGCGCACAGTTTTTGCTGAAAATCCAAAAAGTCATAGAATTGAGAATGTTGTCACAACATTTGCTCACAATCGACTAAATACCTGGTGGCAATCTGAAAACGGTGAGTATGGTTGGTATAAAAATATAAACTTATTTGTGAGTTTTGAGAAGATCAGTAGCTCAAGTTGAGGTTTTGGATATAGGTTTGCTCACTGAGCTGCAAGGTTCATTTCCAGATGTTTCATCACCCTACTAGGTAATATCTTCAATGGGCCTGAGGCAAAACAATGCTGAAAATTCCTGCTTTCTATTCATATTTTTGGGTTTCTTTGGGTTAGTGATGTCATTTCCTGTGGTGAGGTCACTTCTTGTTCCTTTTTTTCAGGGGTGGAAGATGGGGGTTTAACTCGATGTGTTGGTTGATAGAGTTCCGGTTGGAATGACATGCTTCTAGGAATCCTCGTACATGTCTTTGTTTGGCTTTTCCTAGGATGGATGTGTTGTCCCAGTCAAAGTGGTGTCCTTTCTCATCTGTAAGTAAGTATACCAGTGAGAGAGAGTCATGTCTTTTTGTGGCTAGTTGGTGTTCATGTATCCTGGTGGCTAGTTTTCTGCCTGTTTGTGCAATGTAGTGTTTGTTACAGTTCTTGCACGGTATTTTGTAAAGTACATTAGTTTTGCTTGTTGTCTGTATAGGGTCTTTCAAGTTCATTAGCTGCTGTTTTAGTGTATTGGCGGGTTTGTGGGCTACTATGATGTCAAGGGATCTGAATAGTCTGGCAGTCAGTTCCGAGATGTCTTTTGATGTAGGTGAGAGCAGCTAGGGTTTCTGGAGATGTTTTGTTGGGGTTTGTTGCTGAGAAATCGATGGACTGTGTTCATTGGGTGCCCATTCTTTTTGAATACACAGTATAGGTGATTTTCCCATGTTCTGCGTAGTTCCTCTGTGTTGCAGTGTGTGTTGGCTCATTGGAATAATGTTCTGATGCAGCTTCATTTGTGGGTGTGGGGATGATTGCTTCTGTAGTTCAATATTTGGTCAGTATGTGTTGCTTTCCTGTAGACACTGGCTTGAAGTTCCTCATTGGCTGGTCGCTCTACTGCGACATCTAGGATTGACAGTTTGTTGTTGTTTTCCTCAGCTTTAGTGAATTTTATGCCAGGAAGGGTATTATTGATGGTCTTGGCATCATGGTAGCCCATAAATCCACCAACACACTAAAACAACAGCTAATAAACTTGAAAGACCCAATACGGACAATGAGCAAAATAAATGTCATTTACAAAATACCATGCAAGAACTGTAACAAACACTACATTGGACAAATGGGCAGAAAACTAGCCACCAGGACACATGAACACCAATTGTCCACAAAAGGACATGTCCCTCTCTCACTAGTATCCTGACATTTGGATGAGGAAGGACACCATTTCAACTGGGACAACACATCCATCCTAGGACAAGCCAAACAAAGACATGCATGAGAATTTCTAGAAGCATGGCATTCCAACTGGATCACTATCAATAAACACATTAAGTTAGACCTCATCTACCACCCCTTGAGAAAAGGAAAAGGAAGTGACCTCACCACAGGAAATGACATCACCACCCCAAACATATAAATAGAAAGCAGGAATATTCAGCATTGCTTCATCTAAGGCCCACTGAAGATGTTCCCTAGTAGGGTAACAAAACATCTGGAAATGAACCTTGCAGCTCAGCAAGCAAACCTGCATTCATAAATGTATTCATCAAAAGCAAGATGTATGTTTTTAGTGTCTGAATTGATTGCAGACCAGCAAAGACCTGCATTTGTATAATATATTGTGTAATTAGCATTAACCTAGAACTTTCGATGTAACAAGTTTGTGAGGAAATGGCTCCTGGTTTGTTCCTAAGCAAACAGATTTGTTTTTGGATTTAATGCCTATCTTATGATGAGTTATATAAGTTTTCTGCCAAGTGTACAAAGTTTGATCTTAAATGATGTACCTTTTAGTGCTACAGGACTTTAATAGAAATGCTTTACAATGCAACAGTATTTGCGCTTGATTTAGTTATTCCTTCACCACTATGATATTTTCACATTATGTTTTCCTCCCCATCCAATAATGAATCTCTGAAGAAGAGATCTCAAGAGGGTTAGAATATAAAAGCACCGTTGTGCTACTGAGACTTTATAAAGCTCTGGTTAGGCCCCATTTGGAGTACTGTGTCCAGTTTTGGTCCCCACACCTCAGGAAGGACATACTGGCACTGGAATGTGTCCAGCGGAGATTCACACGGATGATCCCTGGAATGGTTGGTCTAACATACGAGGAACGGCTGAGGATCCTGGGATTGTATTCATTGGAGTTTAGAAGATTAAGGGGAGACTTAATAGAAACTTACAAGATAATACATGGCTTGGGAAGGGTGGACACTAGGAAATTTTTTCCGTTAGGCGAGGAGACTAGGACCCGTGGACACAGCCTTAGAATTAGAGGGGGTCAATTCAGAACAGAAATGCGGAGACATTTCTTCAGCCAGAGAGTGGTGGGCCTGTGGAATTCATTCCGCAGAGTGCAGTGGAGGCAGGGAAGCTAAATGTCTTCAAGGCAGAGATTGATAGATTCTTGATGTCACGAGGAAGTAAGGGCTACGGGGAGAATGCAGGTAAGTGGAGTTGAAATGCCCATCAGCCATGATTGAATGGCGGAGTGGACTCGATGGGCCGAATGGCCTTACTTCCACTCCTATGTCTTATGGTAATAGATTAAATCTCAGTTGAATTGTGAACATGATCCCATTCATTCCCTCTTTTTGAACACATGCGCAGAACTAAAACTCTGGTTTGTTGAGGCATTCTTGGCACCTTCAAAGGAATTTCTGTTTCTATAAAACTCTCAATCGGTGCTTATGGAAAAGATATTGGAAAATTACTCGTACAAAATCTGTTCATCTTAAAATTCTATCGTTTTGTCACTTTACTTCTCAGATATTACTTTTTTTAAAATTCAGCTTTGATTTTTATAGTGTGACTGAAGTTATTGCTTCCTGTACTTGTATTACTAGTGTTTTTATTTGGGAGCAGGTTTCTGTGGACCATAAACTCTAGTATAGACAGTTACATTGAAAGGTCTGTTTTCTGTACAGCGGTTTCAATATCATTTGCATCTTGTTTTTGCTATTTAAGTTAGTAGTAACATGTTTAAGTTGCTCTGATGAGCTTTCCCTGATTTTCTTTCTTTTTTTTTATTTAAAATTTGCCTTTCCATAGGTGTGGAAAATGTTTCCCTTCAGCTGGATCTGGAAGCTGAGTTCCATTTTACCCACCTCATCATGACTTTCAAGGTAAACAGTTAGTTCTGCACAAGTGGTCCTAGTGGTGAAAAGCTCGTAAGTTTTATTAACGGAAGGAATACATGGAATGACCTCTCGTCAGTAAAATTGTTTTGGTGTGAATGAGTTACGAATGATTATTGGCTATACGTGAGTTTCCAGACTTTTTAATAGTTGCTTATATGCATTAAACTTGTGGATGTTATTGCTACTTTGAGCAGTAAAACCATTGAAGTTTATTTCAGGAGCTTATTGATCTTACTAACCTTTTTACCAGGCTTTTAGTTTTACTTTTCCTTGAATACACTGCATTCAGCCATTTCATTTCGCTTTTATAAAGCTCCACTTAAGGATATTTGGTTTGTTTATAAATTTGAATGTCTACCTTGTGCTCGATTTTCTACCTGCTTGGTAGAGACTCTCCTATATTTGAGTTGGTCACTCTATAAAGACTGCTGTATAAACAACCACCTGAAAAACATTAAGAATGCTTTTAACAGTTACTTATAGTGTGGAAAATTTGAAATTAGAAAATGAGTGTGATGTTATGCCACTATAATTTGGATGACTACTCCACTTAATGTAAAGCACCTAAAGCAATGGCAATTTAGTTGTTAATCTCAGTTAGTATTTGTATGGCATCGACTTATTAAAAATTCATTTTCAGGATATCACATTGGTAAGTAACTTATTGCTATTTCTTAGTTGTCCTTACAGTAGATCTCTTGTTTGAGTGTTCCTTACCTATAAGCAAGCTTATTGTTCTCTGGGCCTTTTCAAAACTGAGGGGAAGAATTTAAAGGGCAACTTTTTCATGCAGAGGAACTTGTGAAGGCTGGTACAATTACAGTATTTAAAAGGCATCTGGATGGGTATATGAATAGGAAGGGTTTAGAGGGATATTGGATATATGCTGGCAAATGGGACGAGATTAGTTTAGGATATCTGGTCAACATGGACCAGTTGGACTGTGCTGTACGTCTCTGACTATGGGGCAGCTCAGTGGTTAGCAGTGCTCAGCAAAAGTGAGGACTGCAGATGCTGGAAACCAGAGTTTAGATCAGAGCGGTGGTGGAAAAGCACAGCAGGTCAGGTAGCATCCGAGGAGCAGGAAAATTGACATTTCGGGCAAAAGCCCTTCATCAATTTAGCAATGCTGCCTCTCAATGCCAGGGACCAGGGTTCAATTCCACTCTCTGGTGCCTGTCTGTGTGGAGTTTGCACGTTCTCTCTGTGTCTGTGTGGGGTGCTTTGGTTTCCTCCTACAGTCCAAAGATATGCCATGGATTGGCCGTGCTAAATTGCTTATAGTGTTCAGAGATGTGTAGGTTAGGTGCATTAGTCAGGGATAAATGTAGAGTAACATGAAAATAGGTCTGTGTGAGATACTCTTTGTAGGGTCGGTGTGGGCTTGCTGGGCTGAAGGGCCTGTTTCCACACTGTAGGGATTCAATTTTATTCTATTCTCATAAAGATCAGTGTGGATATCCAATGCAGTGCTGTTCATACTGTTGTTGTTACCTCCTGGGGGAAACATTTGCAGCCATGCTACCTTTGGTCATCCTGAGGGTACGTCTTTATGCTGAGAGTTTGATCTCCATGCCTCCCAAAATATACTGGGAAAATGTTAGGTAAAACGTTTTCCCCGTGCATAGGGCAGTTTTTTGAATTGAGGTGTTAGAATGTTTAAAACCTTCTGTAAATTATAACTCCGCAGCAGTGTTCTTTTATTAGCTTCTACTCCCAAGTAGATTTTCAGTACCTTTTGACTTCGGTCACTTTCCAATATTTTGCTCGTGTGGCTGCTGTTGTGTCTGCATAATCAATGAGTGCCTGAAGCCTGTTTGTTTGTGAAGTGGGCTAATTGTGATAGAAGCCCAATACTAGCCTTGGTACTCAGTAATAACGTTGATATGGTAACTCTACCAAATGATAGGAGCTTTCTATACAGCTAGGGATTGAATGAGGGACCTTCTGGTCAATATTATCTAGTTACTTCCCATCTGTATAATTGAGATTGGTGCAATTTAGTAAAATTTGGCAGCCCTTCCTAACTGCCTCTTTGTCAAATTTCTTTTTTAACAGAATACTCTGTATTGCATACACATGTATAAACAAGGAGCAGGACTTATGTAGCCCCTCAAGTCTATCAGCTGTGTTAGTTAATAAGATCTTGGCTAATCTAATTGTATAGGAGAACGTGAGGATTGCAGATGCTGGAGTACCAGAGTTGAAAAATGTGGTGCTGGAAAAACACAGCAGGCCAGACAGCATCCGAGGAGCAGGAGAATCGATGTTTCGGGCATAAGCCCTTCTTCAGGAATGAGGCTGGTGTGCCAAGTGGGCTGAGATAAAAGGTAGTGGGGAGGGATTTTGGGGGAGGGGCGCTGGGAATACGATAGGTGGAAGGAGGTGAGGGTGAAGGTGATGGGGCGGAGAGGTCGGGAAGAAGACCTCCCGACCTCTCCGCCCCACCCCCTCTCCGGCCTATCACCCTCGCCCTCACCTTCCACCTATCGTATTCCCAGCCTCACTCCCCCCCCCACCTTTTATCTCCACCCGCTTGGCACACCAGCCTCATTCCTGAAGAAGGGCTCTAGACTGAAATGTTGATTCTCCTGCTCCTCGGATGCTGCCTGGCCTGCTGTGTTTTTCCAGCACCACATTTTTCGAATCTAATTATATGTCGAACTTGACACATTCACCGGCACTAATGTCCTTTCACCAGCTCGCTCACCAAAAATCTATCCGCCTCTGTCGTAAAAATATTCCAAGACACTCTTCCCGAAAAGGCTATTCAAGTAGAATTCTACAGACTCTCAGTACTCTGAGAGGGAGAAACAAAACATCCATTTTAAATGAATCCTGGTTTTAAGCAGTGGCCTTTTAGTTCCAGATTCTCCTTTTGGGGGTAACAACATCTGCCCTGTCAAGACTCCTCGATCAAGTCACTACCTACTCTTCTAAACATCAGTGAATACAAGCCTAGCTCCATCTGCCCTTCCTCATAAGGCAACACACCAATTTTCAGACATTAGCCTGGTAAACATCGTCTGAATTGCTTCAAGCACCTTTTTGGTTCCTTCTTTAAATTCCACATACTCCAGACATGGTTGTACAACTGAAGCAGAATGTTCATACATTTAGATTCAATTCCTCGATCAATAAAGAATAACATTCTGTAGGCTTTCCAAATTACTTGCTCTGCATTCTCTCACTATTTAAAAAATTATTATTTTTATTTTTCTAGCCAAAATGGACAATTGGGAAACTATCTTTTCTCCGATCCTTGTCCATTCACTTCGACTACCTTTTAATAGGCTCCATTTAATCAGTTCACAACTTATTTTCCTACCTGTTGTTAGCTCAGCAGTAAGTCTGGCACTTCTATCGTCTAAGCCTTCATTCAAATCATTCTTATAAATTGTAAACAGTTGAGGTCCCAGTGGGGTACTTCCCTAGGGTACATCATTTATTAAATCTTGCCAAAATGGTAAAGACACATTTATTCCTAATCACTGCTTCCTGTAAACCAACCAATTACCTGTTCAATCCAAAATGATAATTTTTGTTTTGCAGTAATCTTTGTGGCATCTTATCAGATACCTTCTGGACATCTAAATGCAGTACGCCCACCACACCACCTTTATCCACAGCACATTCTTCTTCAAATAATTCAAAAAATTGGCGAAGCATGATTCCCCATTTGTAAAACTATGTTAATGCTACCTTGAAATTATCCAAATGTCCTGCTAGAGCTTCTTTAGTAATAGCTTCTAACATTTTTCTTATGACAGATGTTAAGCAAACTTGCCTATATTTTCCTGCTTTCGGTTTCCCTCCTGTTTTAATTAAAAGAGTTACATTTGCCATCTGCCAATCTAATGAGACCTTCCTTGAATGGAGGGAATTTTGAAAAATTAATAGCAATGTACCAACTGATTCACTGGCTGATTTTAAAAGTTGAGGTGAAGTTTACCAGCCTGCAGCTCCCAACCTGCAGCTACCACTTCTGCAGTGATTGTAATTCTCATGAACTGATCCCTTCCTTCCATTTCCTGATGTACATCTGCCTGTAAGGCATACACATGTAGGAATCAGTAACAGAAATAGGTCACACAGTCCCTTGAGCCAGTTTGCTATTCAATAAGACCAAGGCTAATCTGAATTTAAGCTCCAATCCACATTCCTACCTCCTGCTGTGATAGCCCTTTAGCACCTCTTTTAACAAGAATCTATCTACCTCTGCCTTAAAAATATTCAAAGACTCTGCTTCAACCACCTTTCCAAAAGTTTGAGAGAAATATTTTCAATGGGCAACCACAGATCTTTAAGCAGTGATGCCTAGTTCCGTTGTGATGCTTTAAATAGAGATGATGGGAATAAGCCTCTCTAATCTCTAGTTATTAAAGAGAATATCTTGTGTTTTGCAATTTTAAAACCAAGATATCAACAATATAAAATGCATTTGGGAAAAAATAAGTTTGGAATACACCTTGACCATAAGTGAGATAATTAGTATTGAATTGTACAAAATGGAAATCTAGCATTTCAAAACCACATACAGTAAATCAGTACAAGTTAATTTCTGAAGCCTCTTTCCTCCCTCGATTATAATCTGCTATTGGAAGAACAACTTGCGGGAGCTATTGATCTGCTTTACTAAATGATGCACATGTAACTCCATAGAGGGTCTAAGTTCCTACTTACAAAATTGTGCATGTTCAGTTTATTTGCAAACTATTTGTTTATTAATCTACCAAGTATTTGTCTAAACATACATTGGCTATGAACAAAGTGAGATTTTCTTTTGTATCTATGGAACTTTTTTAAAGTAGAAGGAAGATAATACAGAATGGCTAGCAGGACTGTATCATTCCTTAAATAACAATGGCTCTTTAGTCAGTGATAGTTTCCATTTCAAAGCTGTTCAAGTTCTTCTCATTGCCTTGCAGTCATCTATGGGTGGTGAGGGTTGAATTCTAAAGAGATTTCGCACATATTTACTTTGTATTTCTTCCTGTTTAGAAGGGTGAGAGGTGGTCTAATAAGAGGATTCTGAGAGGAATTCCATAATATAATTAACCTTAAAATTGGAGCAGGACCTGTCTTTCTTAAAATCACAGTGGTTTTTCGTATAAAGGACAATAAAGTACATGAAATTCTCTCCCAGCTGATGTTGAGTCCATTGCAAATTTCACTATAGATCAGCGAATCATGTTGAGTAAAGGTACCAGGGAAATGGATTAAAGATAACTAAATGGAGTTGAAATTAGACAGGATCTAATTGAATGGCTGAATAGGTTGGAGACCCTGACTCCTGTCCTGAAGTTACGTTTCCCACATGCAAATTATTGAATATGTTTGGCTAATAAGATAAAGCATCTCTCTTTTTCTCTCTAGACTTTCCGCCCAGCTGCTATGATGATCGAGCGATCTTCCGATTTTGGGAAAACCTGGCAGGTCTATCGGTATTATGCTTATGATTGCGAGTCGTCCTTTCCAGGCATTCCAACAGGATCACTAAAGAAAGTGGACGACATTATCTGTGACACTCGGTACTCTGATATTGAGCCTTCTACTGAAGGAGAGGTTTGTAACAAATGCTGAGCAACAAGCGATTGTTGGCCAGTGCTTTCTGCGTAGCTCAGCTTAGTACAGATCTAAGTCTTAAAATGATCATTGAATTCTATTTTCCATTGCCTACATCTAAACATTATCAAGGTCATGATGCGCTCAGTGTCACTTGTGTTATCAGTTCAACTTTTCTGTCTTTAGGTTATCTATCGTGTGTTGGATCCAGCCTTTAAAATTGAAGATCCATATAGCCAGAGAATACAAAGTAAGTGTTACTTCTAGACTTATATTGCTACAGTTTAGTACTTTTAATGGGAACTAAACAATACTGTAATTTTTTGATTGCTGTCAATGATTTACACAGAACAATGATTTATTCATATTCCTGCTAATATTAACATGGATCTCTACATGTTTTTCATTGTAACAACTGTTTTTCTGGTAATGTTTCTTTATTGATGGTAGTAACTGGGTAAATAATTCTGTATTAATCATAGTTTCCTGTCTGCCCCACATGCTTCCTGTTGACTTGAATATAACCTGGTTGCAGTAAAGAAGTGTAGGATGTTCCCCATCAAGATGTTGTTTTTGGCAGAAAACTGGAAATTGTAGATTTTTTAAAATTTGTTAACTTCCAGGCGTCTGTTTGATTTTTGTCTGTTCCTTTTATGATCTCAATGAAACAATAAGCATATTCCGGTCATGATGGAGAGAGAAAATGATTTTTATACTAGCATTGCATGTCTCTTGTATGCGCTCTCTCCTCACCCCACCCCGACACTCACAATTGAATTTGAGGATAACTGAGAGTTGGATGAACAACAGATTCACCCAGGTTTACACTTCAATCCAAACTATTTGTTTCTGATCAATGGAAGCACTCCGGTTTTGAATCTATTAGAAAGCGGCTCCGTTGGCTGTGTCTAAGCTGACGTTTTTGCTTGCACAACAGTTTCCCTCAGCTTGACCTGCTTGCAGGGGTTCTTCAGCTTGAAATTTATTGGCTTTGTGGAATTCAGGAAGAAAGCTACAGTTTTTTTTTGTTCCTTAATTGCACTAGTTTTTTAGAGATTAAATAGATTTTGGAACTGATTGATCAAAAAGGTGGAAGATGTCAGACTTGTTAATTTTGTGTTGTAAATTGTGCAAAGATACCAACTGAAGAACTATTGGGAAAGATATTTATTGCAAAGTATATTTTGCATTAAATTTATAATGCTGCATTCAGTTTGAGCAGAGAATCTACTTTGATTTCTAAACCTACTGATTTGTCATCAGGCATTTTTCAAGATAATAAAAATTGTCAGATTTGAAAACATGCTTCTTTTTAGCTTCTAGTTAGCCTTGCAATACAGTGAAATTGCAGAATTAATGGATGTAGGTTAGTAAAATTAAAGTTTTGACTGTTTTTGAGAAAATTAAGAATTTCATTATTTCTAAGATACTAATTTTAATGAGGGATTTCAGTTTAATTACATATTTTGTCTTGAAGATATGCTGAAGATCACAAATCTAAGGATAAAGTTCACCAAACTCCATACTCTGGGTGACAATTTGCTAGACTCTCGAATCGAAATCAAAGAAAAATATTACTATGCTATCTATGACATGGTAGTTCGAGGAAATTGTTTCTGCTATGGACATGCCAGTGAGTGTGCTCCTGTTCATGATTCTGATGACCAGGACGTGGATGGAAAGGTGAGTACAAAAGTCACTTGCAATGACATTGAACTTACTGATTTAAAGCAAACATTAGTTTTCAACTTTAGTCTTGAACTGTCATTTAAATACTTGATGCTGTTTTGGCTTCCACATTCTACTTTATGGCAATAAAACATGTACTTGCACTTTCAAGCTGGCTGTTATGAAATGTGAGGTGTTGCAAACTTTGTTTCAAGCCTTGAAGTGGAAATGTGACCCACTCCAGAGTGAAGTTTGATGGAACTCCTATCAGAGCTTAATTGAACCCAGATGAAAAGTTTCCTTGACCTGACGCTGCCATTTCCTGTTCTTGCCTTTTAAGACAAAAACTGAGTTTGAGTTCACAAAGTCTTGGTTTTTCAGTTTCCTGTTAGAGGTCAGATTAGAGTCTGGATGTATTCATTTTCTGATAAGACATGTTGCAGTAATTTCACTAATACCTTTCTTAATTCTGTTCTTTTCCTTCTCCTCCCTCCCACCCCCACCCCCAGTTGCATCCCAGCTGCAGAATAAAACTGGCATCAGCCCTGTTTCAGTCCTTCACTAACAGCCTGATCCAGCTGATAGGATGGAGCAAATACTGATCCCTTGGATAGAAACTGCTTCTCGCTTCCCTCTTGGTGCCTCAGATTCCTGTTTGCCCAGCTGTTTAAAGGCAGAGATAATTAATTGCATGGTGTGACTTAAAGCAGAATGCTTGTGTGTTGTTGTTGTTGGACACTGTAGTGCTTTAGCCTGCTGAGCCACTGTGCTGTTCAACCAGTTTTGCTGATGGGAAACTCAGGGTAAAGTGTGCAGCTTTTTGTCATGGTGTTTGGTATTACAGAAATGTTTCATTGAATACACACTCATTCAGTTTTCAGGCAAAATAATTGTTGGTAATGTTTATCATTCCAACTTTGACTAATGAACTGCATTTCCCCTCTTCCACAGTATGATTGCAGGTGAAATAGGAAAATATGTCAATTTCTGAAATGTACAGAAATGCATATTGTTCCTAATACGTTATTCCCCAAAGGTTCAGAAATAATTTTTAATTTTGTTTTTAATTTAAATATTGGGCCTACTAAAAGTGTGTGTGTGTATATATAGAGGTTAGAAGTTTGATTTTGATCCATGCAGAGGGTAAGTAGTTTAATATTTATGGTGCTCTTAAACTGAGAGAGCTGTAAGAGTTTTGAACTTTTGTTGCTCTAACTGTTCCCATGTGAGTCTAAACGACATTTGTTTAGAAACCCAGTGATTATAGTAAGTAAAATAATGGCCCAAATAGTTTCCAGATTGTGGTGTTCCCACACCTCCTTTCTTACCCTTATGTCACCTGTTACAACTAATTTTCAGGCTCGCCAACTTATTTGAGTTCCAGGTGGGGTGCCCACAATTGTCGAGCTCCTGAGTTTGGAAGGCTGAACTGGCTCCCCTTCTTTGTTCACCTGGCTCCTTCGATTGGAGTAAAGGATCCCTCCCCTTGTGGAGGTACCTTCTCTTCCAGTTCAAATGCATTTGTTTTACAAGGGTGCATACACCCAGATATTCTTGTGTTTATGAAAGAGTGAGTTTATTGGTTACATAGGCCAGCACAAGCAAGAACTTCTGCATACTAACAAAAACAGACCAGGGCTGAAACTTGTTTTGTCTCTTGTATTATTCAAGGGGGAAGATGCGAACATGTCTCTGACCCAAATGCTGTCTTTTCTACTATTTTGTGCGCTGTCTGAGGTAGTCAAAATTATATTTTAGCTTGCAGTGCATTTCTCCTTTTTGAAACTTCCTTGGCACCTTCAGGTGTGACATTTCTGAGTTTCTTTCCAGGCAGCTGGTATCACAGTCATCCTTTGGCTGTATCTCCCTTTTTAAAAACTAACGCACTGCAATTAACATTTCAGCATGTCCATAAGGATCAGACATTATGATCTGTAGTTGTCACACCACTCTCTGTATTTCTTGGCCTGAATTCCAGTGTTGGACATTTTGTCAATGTGCAATGTTCCTTCAGTTGGGTTGAACCCTTTTTAGTTTAGCATCTGTGCGGGAGGTCAGCCACATCCCTTTTGTTTTACAGTGCTGTATTCCAGTAAATGAAAAGTTTAAATATCACAAAGTCTCATTAAAAACCTATGGAGAGAAGGAACATATGTAAGGTAGATAGGTGAGGAAGTAGCGTCATAGATAAGTGGATGAAGGGATAGGGTGGCATGTAAATAGTTGGGGTTAGAAGGATGGCAGGTAGGTGGATGATGTGGTTGTATTATGAGCTATCTGAACCACTGATCAGTGTTGTATGGGCTCCTGTGTATTATTGCTTTGCATAAAGTGAATTTGGTGCCACCATCCACCTTCATGACAAGGTCATGTTTAGTTTACTGTGGTTGAGGAAGACTTCTTAATCTCTATCTTAGACTCCTAAAAAGTGAAGTAGTTTATTGCATGTTAACAGCTATAGACATTATACTGATATAATCACCATAGTTAAAAAGACTGAGATAAAGGTAAAGTCATGTTAGTCTCCGAGGACCAGAAGGCTGTGTGACAGAGGGAGACAATTGGTGGCTGCTTAACCATGAAAAGGATTTTGTAGTAACCTCAGCCAGTGTAGAAATTGAACCTACGCTATTGGCATCACTCTGCATCACAAACTAGCCGTCCAGCCAACTGATTCAGTGTATCAGTTGTACTGTTTGAAGATTGCTTCTTGCTTGACATGATATCTCTCACTGGTACTGAGGATTCCTCCTAGGATGCAAAAGAAATTAAGTTTAAAAACCAAAAGAACTGCAGATACGGTAAATTAGAAACCAATGCAAATTGCTGGAGAAGCTCAGCAGGTCTTGCAGCATCTATGGAGAGAAATCAGAATTAACGTTTTGGGTCAAGTGACGCTTCCTCAGAACCACTGAGTTCTGAGGGAGGGTCACCAGACCCAAAACATTAACTCTTGATTTCTCTCCACAGATACTGCCAGACCTACTGACCTTCTCCAGCAGTTTCTGTTTCTGTGAGGGAAACTAAGTTACCTATTCAAACTTGTCTTCTGAATCACTTCAATACTTGACATCAGATTTAAAACTATTTGATCACCAAACTGTGTCACATTCTGAATCTTTAACTGACATAATTCAGTGAGCTCAGCCATGGTATATGATCCAATAGTATAGTGACAATTGCCTCAGGATCAAGTTTAAAATTATTGAGATATTAATTAGCATAAATGTTTCCTTCTGTTGGTTTTTCTGTTGTCTGCTTTATCTGATGAATTTCTTGTGAACATCTATTTGATGAGTTGATGCTCTGGTATGATGTCCTACTTTTTCTGAAAATGACCTGTTGCTTTACAGATAAACTGTTCATATTCTATGATATTATCAGATCATATACTGTGACTGTAGAAACACTGTCTATAGCCAACAGCAGTGTGATATCATGGTCCAAGTGGTATAATACTTGAGGTTAAAAGTATGCTACAAACAACTGTACAATACAAGAGGATCTCAGATAGTAGAGAACTTTTGCATATTTCATGGTAAGAATTCTCACTCTTGGAACAGGTTTGAATCCCTCTGACACTTTACAATACAATAATCTTCCTGGGTATTATTATTATTTTGGAATTATTTGGGTAAGTAAGCAAAATTCTTCTGAAAACTCCAATTCTGCGTTAGAGTTGAGGATGTGATGCTGCACCTTTAATAAGGTTATGGTGTCCTTGACATTTTCTTCAGAGGTTGTAAAACTTACAGCCTCCAAAAAGTCTTAAGTTGAAGGGTTTTAGGGCTAGTTTGATTATAGCTAATATATACTGCCTCAGACAAAAGGCTTTCAGGTTTGGAAAAAAAAGAACTTGTACAATGAAAGGGAGATAGCCATTTCTCTCAGCTCAGTTTTTCTCTGATTTGGTTTCATTAGCAAGTAATAGAGTTTTGAAGCTGCTGGACCCAAAGGAGCAGGTCCAGGCTGGTACTCTCTCTCTGCCGCCTTCCATGTAAGAGCCTGTGTTTGATTTTCCCGGTTGTGCCATGGGTATTTATGGGGATTGTTGCAAGTATTTGGAAGAGCATCATTAAGTGGGGATAGTCTATTGGGTTTTCAGATGGGTTAAGTTATTCGGTATTCTGTTCTCTCTTGTTTGTGTTCTTGGTAATCTTGTAAATAAATTCTGTTTTGTTTAAAACGAAGTGGTTTGACCAGCTGCATCTTTCCTGGAATACCTGCATTACACCAGTTTAAAACAACAAGCAAAGTTAGGGTCTGGGCTGCTTTCTTGAAATGTTTTGAGAGGGTCTGGCCTGGTCCATAACAAGGGTATTTTCAGAGGGTTTTGGACACCAGGTAATTGACTTTTGGAAATTTTGATTTCCTGGACAGAGCCTGTCTAGGTGATGCATTGGGGCATCCAAGAGGTTCCATAGCACATCTTTCAGAGTATGTTGCTGCAACAAGTATTTTTTTCAGTCAGGAAATCTAGTATATTATTGGGTTTGTGGTTACCTTGTGTTTAAGTCAAGTGAATGTGGATGTTTTGGCTGAAAATGTGTTGCTGGAAAAGCGCAGCAGGTCAGGTAGCACCCAAGGAGCAGGAGAATCGACGTTTTGGGCATGAGCCCTTCTTCAGGAATGTTCTTGGCAATGTACACAATGTTTATGTTGCTGAAGTGTCATTTGAAGTAACAGTTCATAAAGCAATCAATTCAATTTTGTTTCCCAGGTGCATGGTCGGTGTGTATGTCGTCACAACACCAAGGGGTTAAACTGTGAGCTATGTCAGGACTTCCACCATAATGCGCCTTGGAAACCTGCTGAAGGACGCAACAGCAATGCATGCCAAAGTGGGTCACACATCAAGTTGGTGAATACTTTCGTTTTGGGACTTCCTTTTTGCATGCAGGATATACTTATAGCCTTCTTTATCATTTAAAAATAAAAAAAGGCAGCATGTCCACATAACTCAGCAACATTAGCCACTGAGTACAGACCAAAAGGCTTGGGGTCAATCTCAGGAGTTCACCCTCAAGTGAAGTGACAGTAGAGTTGGTTGTGATCAACTACCTTGCCTGTAGATTGCTGAAGGAAGACGCAAACATTCTTCCTATTGTGGTTTGATTCTGTGGGACTAACATCCTTTTGTGGTCTAAACCACAGCCCACAATTAAGAAACACTGATCTTTTTTACCATTCTATTTCCCATCTGAGGTTCAATAAATTCCCAATCATTTCTTTAATCGGAATGCACAGAAATACATTGCAGTATAATCACTTTATTGGATTCTTAATGACAACATGAGTAATCAAATTTTGGCTACAAGATTGATTTGAAAAGATAAAGCAGCACAACAATTGCAGTTTAGCTTCCACAAATACCTTGAATAAAGTAGTGTTCGAACTTCATTCTTTTCGTGGACATATTTTAACTTGCGTAAAAACCAAAAGAACTGCACATGTTCCTCTGCCTGGTTGAGTTCGTCCTCCCCCTGAACAGCTCCTCTTTTAACTCCTCTCACTTTCTTCAGGTCAAAGGGATACCATGTGTACCTGCAGTCAGGACTGTCTCTTCGTGGGGTATGTGGGACATTCCTTGTTCCAATTTTGCTCCAGCCCTCCCTCTCAACTCTTTCTCCAGTGAATTGATAATATGATCAGTGCTGCTTCCCTCTTTCATTCAGAACTGGAAAGGTTTATCAATTTTGCTTCTAATTTCCACTCCGTTTTCACGTATGCCTAGTCCATCTCTGTCTCCTCCCTTCCCTTCCTTGACATGTTTCCATTTCTGGGGATAGGATGGCCACCAATATCCACTACCAACCAAGCAACTTCCACAGTTCCCTTGATTATACATCCTCACACCCTGCTTCCTTAAAGGCATCATTCCATTTTCTCAGTTTCTCTGTCTCCATTGTATGTGTTCTGATGCAAACTTCAACAAGAGCGCCTCCAAAATGTCCATTATCATCCCAACCGAGGATTCCACAGGACTGTAGTTCACAGGGCCCTCCGCCGGGTCCAACCCATCTCCCACATTTCTCTCCTCATCCCCTGATTTCCCTCCCAAAAGAGGAATAGGGTCCCCTTTGTCCTCCCCTTCAATCTCCCTCAACATCCATATCCAGGAGATAATTAGTCACCATTTTCACCACCTTCAATAGGACTGCACCACCAGACACCCATTCCCCTCTGCTCCCTCGTCAGCCTTTGACAAGGGATTACTCCAGGAAACCCTGATCCACTCGTCCTTCACTCCCAACTCCCTCAGCCATCCCCACAGCACCTTCCCCTGCAATCACAGAGGATGTAACACCTGCCCATTTACTTCCTCCTCCGTAGCCAGGGCCAAAACATACCTCCCAGCTGAAGCAGCAAATTACCCGCACATCACACAATCCAGTCTACTGCCTTCACTGCTAACAGTGTGGTCTCTACATTGGGGAAATGAAGCATAGACTGGGTGATGGCTTTGTTCTACGTTCTGTCTGCAAAAAAGTAATTGAGTATCCAGCTGCTTGCCACTTCAACACACCATCTTGTTTGCTGACCGACATCTGTCTTGGGCTTGCTACAGTGCTCCAGCAAAGCTTCAGTCCAAGCTGGACGAACAGCACCTCATTTTCCACTTGGATACTGGAACAGCCTTCTGGACTCCATATCAAGTTCCACAATTTTAGAACTCGATGCACCTTCTCTCATAACCTTACCCAAACCTCATGCACCAGGTCTTGCTATCACATGGTCTGCTATTACACACAATCTATTGTTAGCTGCGAACAGTCCCCATTAGAAGCTATTCATTCTCCTCAGCTGTTATCCACTCCTTTGTCCAGTTGTCCTCTCTCTCTCTCTGTGTCTCTCTCTCTCTGTGTCTCTCTCTCTCTCTCTCTCTCTCTCTCTCTCTCTCTCTCTCTCTCTCTCTCTCTCTCTCTCTCTCTCTCTCTCCCTCTCTCTCTCTGTATGGGGTCTACCACTACTTATGGTTTAATCCTTAGCCCCTCACCCTGCCCCCAAACACCACCACCACCACCCTATCACTTGCATTCAAAAACACAACATTTTCCTAGCTAACATCAGTTCTGAAGAAGGATCACTGGACCTGAAATATTAACTCTGATTTCTCTCTGCAGATTCTGCCAGATCTATTGAGTTTTTCCAGCAATTTCTGTTTTTGTTTTTACCTTTTGTAAATATTTTAGCTGACACGTTTTTAATATGTTCACATGAAGGCTGATCCGTCATTACATGGTTATCCATTTGATTTAGCTATCTGAAGTGGACTTACTGGAGCATCCCCAGAGATTCAGAAATAAGTTCACTTTCGATACCCAATCAAATGGATGCTCTCACATAACCATATTTTATTATCGATCAGTTTTAGTTATTGTGTGAATGTTTCGGTTGATGGAATTCAGCTACGTTGGGCATCTTTGACACTTCAAATAAATATATTGCTCACAACATTCAGCTCTTAGACTGAATTCATAAACAATAATCTTATCAAAAACAAACAGTTTCTCATTATTTCCTAGATGTTGGCAATTAGCCAGCCACATTATTCACTCACCTTATTCCCCTTAAAGTACAATTATCTCAAACAGATTTATGTGTTTACTGAAAGAGTCCTATCTGTCTTGAAGCATTAATTTTTTCCCTCTCCACAGTGATGGATACTTCCTGACTTGCTGAGTTTCTCCAGCATTTTCAGTTTTTATTTTGGATTTCCAGCATCTACAGTATTTTGCTTAGATTTACGACCTGTCACACTTTTCTCTCAGAAATAGGCTGTTTCAGAAAACAGCTCATGAGCGTTCTCAAAGTTTCTAATATAATTGTCTATTCAAAATTTCTTGCGAACGATGGAATTTTACAATTTTGAAGTAAACTGGTGCAATGCTTTGATGCATTCAGTCCCTGCACCCAATTGCTGACCAGCAACCATGATTGGGAGTTTGTTTCAAAGTCTGCATTGGACTTTGATCTTTTACTTCCATAACTTGATGGTATCTGCTGTTGAGACTTGCAGAGTAATGAACGTTACATCAGTGGCATACCAGACCATGAAGGTGCCTCTTGCAGTAGATCTAAAACATGCTATGAGCAACAAATGTATTTTGTGGAGCAAGAATGTTTGGCTATTTTTACACTGTTGGTAAATGTTGAAAGTTATTTAAGTGGTTTGATCTCCCTCTTTCACTTAAACCAACCACACCCTCTCCACATGGTTGTATGTGTTGTAAAATATGGCTGTTAATTTCCAGCTAGAGTCATCCATTCTCGGTAAAACCACTTTTACAATGATCTGTGATGGAATAGCATTCAAGCTGCCAAATCCTGGTTGAATATCTCACCCTTTAACAGAACACACTGTTTTAAGATGCTTCAAAGAAGTGTGATCAGACCAAAACATTTCTTTCAACTCATTTGTAAATCTATGTGTCCTTTGTCAGCTGTGTATTTTGTTTAGGGCAACAAACTTCTCAAGCAAGTGTGCTGGCGCTGATTAGCTGCCAGAGGCCCACCATTTATTCTCTAAAGCGTATGAGAATTTGATATATATGTAATGTGAATGATTCTAACTTGAACCATGAACTACTTAGATGAGAAGTCAAGCTTGTGCTTTATATATTTTCAATTTCAGGATGTAGCTGCAACGGGCATGCTGATAAATGTCATTTTGACATGGCTGTGTATATAGCATCTGGTAACGTTAGTGGTGGTGTTTGTGATGGCTGTCGGAATAATACAATGGGACAACGCTGTGAACAATGTAAACCTTTCTACTACCAGCATCCAGAACGAAGTATTCGTGCCAGTGACATCTGTGAACGTAAGTTCTGTTATTTGATATACCAGGATCTATGAAAGGAGTGGTTGACATTGATCTGTTTGATCTTTTCTTTGAGGGAATTTTAAGAGTTTGGAATGGAACGTGCTTCAAGGTGTTTACTTTCTGTGTTCAGCTTTCTTTAAAAAAATTCAGTGTTACTTTTGAACTGAAGAAATTTGAAATTGCCTCCTCAATTCAAAATTATCTCGATACAGAAACAAATTTGCAATGTGATAAGAAGCACATATTTGTTACAATTAGGACTGGATGAGATGCTGATGTCATGTTAATGTCACTAGTCTTCTAAATGTCATTGAGCTGATGTGAGGTGTTAAGATGTGGAGGTGTTGGTGTTGTCCACCTAGTTCAAAGATAGAAAGCACACAACACCCATTATAGTCCAACAGATTTATTTGAAATCACAAGCTTTCAGAATGTAGCTCTTTGTCAGGTGAAGTGAGAGAGAAGTGCAGAGACCCAGAATTTATAGGCCGAGAGATCGAAAGATCATACAAATGGTGCAAGTGGAGTGCTGAATAATACATCTTTGTAGGTGATCAAAAGTGTCGGACGTGTGAGTAAAGTGTCTACAGCTGAATAACAAATGAAGGGATGACCTATAATCTAATTAAATGAGACAGAGATGATTACAAAAAAATTAAAAAATAAGATGGTGCTGGAGTTAAGCCAAATGACTGGAATAACATGAAAGGTATAAGGTTCACGTGCCGTGGGCCTATTCAAAATAACCACAGCAATCCAAACTGTAGAAACTAATTAGAGAAATCATAACCATACCTTCACTTGGTATTCAGCTGTAGACACTTTACTCACACCATCTGACACTTTTGATCACCTGCAGAGGCTTCTTATTTAATACTCCACTCACACCATTTGAATGATCTTTTGATCTCTCTGCCTATAAATACTGTGCTCTGTGTGCTTCTCTCTCGCTTCACCTGACAAAGGGGCTACACTCCAAAAGCTTGTGATTTCTGTCACCTGACTTTGTGAGGGGCTAACCTATTGATTTGGATAGGAGATTAGTTTGCTAACAGGAAAACAAAGGCAGGATTAGTCATTTTCTGATTGGCAAGATGTAACGACTGGTATGTTACAGGAATCAGTGCAAAGTCTCAACATATTACAATTTATATAAATGACTTGGATGCAGGTATGAAAATATGGTTGCTAAATTTGCTGATGCAACAAAGGTAGAAAACTATGTTGTGAGGGGGAGATGAGGCTACAAGATATAGGTACGTTATGAGAATGGGTCAAGACCCGGGAAGTATAATCTGGGAAAATGTGACTGTCCATTTTGGCTGAAAGTGTTTTCACAAAGTTGTCTAAATGGTGAGACATTGCACAGTTAAAGATGCAGAGTGATCTGGGTGTCCTAATACATTGATTGCAATTGTTTAGTGTCCCGTACAACAATTGCAGCGTTTAAAGGTCATCTAGCTGGTTCATTAGTAAGAATGGTTTAGAAGAATATGGGCCAAATGTTGGGAAATGGCACTAGATTAATTTAGGATATTTGGTTGGCCTGGACGAATTGGACTGAAGAGTCTGTCTATGTGCAGGACAACTCTGACTCTAAGTCATTCGGACAGTTAATAGAATGTTGTTGTTTAGAGAGGATATATTTCAGTTATACAAGGTATTGGCAAAACTAGATAGGTTTTTGATAATCCTAGGAATGAAATGTTTTTGGGGATAGCAGGAAATGTGGAGCTGAGGCTGCGATCAGATCATCCATGATTTTACTGAGTAGTGAAGAGGCCTGTCAAGGCTGACTGGCCTTTCTCCAGAGACCCAGCTTTAAAGCTCACCACAGCAGTTAAAATAGAACATAAAGTTATTTCTCCTTAATGGTAACTATGAAACAATCATTGTTGTAAGAACTTATTTAGTTCGCTAATGTCCTGCAGGAAAGGAAATTTACCGTTGCCACCCAGTCTGTCCTACATGTGAGTTCAATAATGCATTTGACCCTTTTAAAATGGCCGAGCAAACCACTCTGCTCAAGGCCTATGAGTAATGGTGAATAAATGCTAGCTTTGCCAGCGGTGTCTGCATCCCAAGAAAGAAAAACAAAAACTATCACTTTGCTGACAATTCATAGCAACTGAATGAAATATGAACTTCTAAATATGAGCCTTTGGCTCAAATTCACTTTTGCAAACAGTGGTCATGGTAAAACAAAAGAACGTTTGAGCTAAAAATATAATTAACTGATGACATTTGTTTAAGTAAATCAAAATGCAATTTTCTGTACTCTTGATGTATAAACTACTTGAATTTATTGCAAATGCAGCTTGTAACTGTGACCCTGCTGGATCATTAAATGGTGGAATCTGTGACAGCTACACGGATTTGACAGCTAATCTCATAGCGGGACAGTGCCGCTGTAAGCTCAACATTGAGGGTGAACGCTGTGATCTCTGCAAAGAGGGTTTCTTTGGCCTAAGTGCAGATGATCCACTGGGTTGCCAGTGTAAGTAGATGACTATTTTTGAAAATTGATATACTTTGTGTGCTTTGTTTTATGTTTTTTATTTATCTTCTCCCATGTATTGTCACTCAAATCTGTTTACAAGTGTGATTGAGAATAAACTATCATACAATTTTAGTGTAGGATTATGTTTATATGAAATTGGATCAGCATACAATGGTTTGTTCATCAGTTTAGAGAAATGAAAAGTTAAGTGCTAAATTGAAAGTTAAATTTGGTGACTTAAATGACTTAATTAAATTTCTACCTGTGAATTTCTATGATAACTCTAGTGGGGAAATTAAATTAAGATGTGGGCCATTTTGTCACAAACTACGCAAATATTTTAAATGTTTTACAAGAGTTATGTAGGTGCTGGGAATCTGGAAAAGGAATTGGAAGTGATCAGGAAGCATATAAGATGTATAATCAGGTAGGAGCGAGCAGTATAATTTTTTGATAGCATATCCTTTGGTAAATTGAATGGCTTACGAGCACAGAATCCAAGTTTCTCCTGTCAGTATAATACATTTGTTCTATTCAAGCAGTAGCTGAAAATCCCGAACCCTTCTGATGATATTGTGCTACACGCCGTACTTCTTGTACTTTGTTCATGACTTCCAAGTTTCAAAAGGTGAATGGGATTATCCATTTGAAGGATAGGTCAGAGGCTACAAATTCTGCATCAAGTAATTTCATCACCCATAACACACGAGTGTGATGGAATACTCCCCAGTGGCCTGGATAGTGCAGCTCCAACAACACTTAAAACAAAACTTGTCACGATCCAAGGCAAGGCACATCCACAAACGTTCACTCCCACCACCACTGTCGCACAGTAACAGCAAAGGGTACCATCTACAAGATGCACGTGGTGTTTCATCAAGGCTTCTTCGCTCCTTCCAAATTTACAACCACCACCATCTGCAAGGGCTGCAAACATGTGGAAATCCCACCAACTGCAAGTTCCTGCCCAAGCCACTCACCATCCTGACTTTGAAATGTGTATTCAGTGTCACCAGATTAAAAGCTGGGAATTCCTTCCCTAACAGTAGAATGTAGCATGTAGAAAAGTATATCACAGAACAGGCCCTTTGGCCCACGATGTTGTGTCGAGGTTTAATCTTAATGTAAAATATAATAGCTTAACCTACACACCCCTCAACTCACTGCTATCCATGTACATGTCCAGCAGTCGCTTAAATGTCCCTAATGACTCTGCTTCCACCACCACAGCTGGCAACGCATTCCATGCATTCACAACTCTGCGTAAAGAACCTACTTCTGACATCTCCTTAATACCTTTCCCCTAATATCTTAAAACTATGTCCTCTCGTACCAGTCAATCCTGCCCTGGAGTAAGATCTCTGGCTATTGACTCTATCTATTCCTCTCATTATCGTGTACACCTAGATCAGGTTGTCTCTCTTCCTCCTTCTCTCCAGAGAGAAAAGTCTGAGCTTTTTCAACCTTTCTTCATAAGGTAAGCTCTTCAGTCCAGACAGCATCCTGGTAAACCTCCTTTGCACTCTCTCCAAAGCCTCTGTATTTTTTCTATAGTAGGGCGATCAGACTGGACACAACATTCCAAGTGTGGTTTCACCAGAGACTTGTAGAGCTGTAGCAAAACCTCACGGCTCTTAAACTCGATGCTCCTGCTAATGAAAGCCAAAGCACCATATGCTTTCTTAACAACCCTATCCACTTGGGTGGCAATTTTGAGGGATCTATGTACTTGCATGCCCAGATCCCTCTGTTCCTCCACACTTTCAAGAATCCTGTCTTTAATCCTGTATTCAGCATTCGAGTTCGACCTTCTGAAATGCATCACTCCATATTTATCCAGGTTGAGCTCCATTTGCCATTTCTCAGCCCAGCTCGGCATCCCGTCTATGTCACGCTGCAGCCTGCAATAGCCCTCGACGCTATCAATGGCACCTCCAACCTTTGTGTCATCTGCATTCACGTCAGTATTGTGCATTCACTTACAGCAGGAGGACTGCAGTGGTGCAAACACACAGCTCACCACGACATTCTCAAGAGTGATGAGGGATGGGTAATAAATGCTGGCTCAGCAGTGCTTACATTGCATGAGTGAATTACATTAAACAAAAAATTTCAGCAGAAGTTAATGGGAAGCCTGTTGAGCCTATGGTATTTGTTTGCAGGTACAATCAGGAAACTCACGTTTCCAGGTTGAGGTTTGATTCAAACATCATGGCAATCATTGGGACCAAACCAGTTTTGCTAATTTAATTAACTTCTGCACAGATGAAACAAGCAGATGTAAACCACTCCTGTCTCCACCTCAAGTTGCAAGTTAGGAAGAATTGGAGATGTTAATTCTGACCCCATGTACATCTTAAACTTAAAAGGCTTGCCTCAGTTTAGGGTGTTTCAATAGCCCTGTAGGGATAGACCACTCAAAACCCAGTGTAACTAGGGAAAGAATATGTTGCATATGCTCTATTCATTAAAATTATAAATCCGAGCCATACAGTCAGTGTAGAAACCTTCATTTTGAATAGCTTTCTGCATGTGTGGGTAGAAGTGTTAGGGATCCATTTAATGACCTGTCCAGTTCAAACATCTCCCGGATTTTCCTCTGGTCACTCATTCCTACGGTGTGGTATGGTCAGACAGCAGTTGAAATTCTATGACTCACAAACCGTACACTCACCTTCAAAATTAATTTTAAATGTTCCTGCATCACTAAAACAGAGCATTGCTGACACATTTCATTTTGGTCACCTTAGCATGTACCTGTAACCATTTGGGAACTCATCCAGGCGGAACTCCGTGCGATGATGTAACGGGAAGTTGCTTCTGTAAGCGTCTAGTGACGGGAAGGAACTGTGATCAGTGTTTGGTAAGAAAACTACAGAACCAGAAATGGACAAAATGCTGAAAATTGTTCAAGGTTTCTGAGTTGAATTTAATTTAAACCTTTCAAAGAACACATGGTTAGTTTTAACATCCTAAATCTTTGAAATGGCATCAAATTTGTCAACCTACAGTGCAGATACTTATTTTCTACTGGCATCAATGATTTCTGTATATGAGCCCTTGTCCCAGTGCACTAACAGAAATTTATTCTTGATATCTGGGTAGGTCAACCAGAGAATTTGTTTCCTTAAATGATAGAATACTAAAGGCCTTGCTTGATTTAACCTACCTATTTTATTCAAAGAATCACAATAAACTGAGCGTACTTTCCTGTAAGTGAACATATCATTTCCCAGCCCTAAATGTATTGTGCCTAGGAGGTGAACACCAATTAAACGGAGACCTAATTTTTCCATGAAGCTTAAGTTATATTGACAGAATGTGGTGGGAAAAACTTACTAAAGTTTGTTCAACAAAGCTGGTGAAAGTATTCAGCCCCTTTTCAAACAAAATTGAGCTAATTCTCTATTTTTGGAATAACAAAGATGGGATTTAAGTTATTTGTCACGGAAAACAGCTTCTCTAGTTTATTTCAGAGTCCACAGATTTGGTTTTTGTGGCAATGTGATTTTTATATTTAAAAAAAAACTTCATTGAAGTTGAAGAATATGAATTGACTATTTAGTTTTACCACATGATTTGAGACCATGCATAATTAAGTTAGTCTCTTAATGGTTTGGCTGTAGTCATGTGATATTTAAAACTATACCGATGTATTGTTTTACAGCCGCAGCACTGGGGATTAAGCAGTGATCTTGATGGCTGTCGCCCCTGTGACTGTGACTTGGGGGGATCCTACAGCAATGAGTAAGACTGGCTTCTTAATCATTTAAGAATGATGTTCAAATGATTACTGATTAACTGGGAACGTTCAAATGCCACAACAGTTTGGATGAAAGGAGGTAGTGATAAATGCAACAGCGAGTTGCTTCTAAAAGTGTCTTTTCGTTCAACTGCCTCGTGGTTGAATAGCAATTGAAAGAATGCTCCCAAATGATATTCTTTCTCCAATAGCTACTTGAATGAAAATGATGATTTATAAAACAAGTTTTCTTTAACAATGTGATCATTTCTCTGCTGCCCTTTCAGTTCCTCTAATTTTCTCCTCATACCTATCTGATTCTGGCGATGAGGACTCTTGATGTTGTACCATTTTGTTTATCAGAAGCCCTGATGTTGTACTTTGTTCAAATGATGATTTTTGTGCATGAGTCCTAATGTAAGTCGCAGCAAAATTATGTCAGTATGTGCTCATTTCTTTGTGTGTTTAATAGTAGCAAAAGTGTGTTAGCTTTTCATGGGGAGGGGAGGGGGGAATTGTCTTTTGTTTTAATGTCTGCTGCTAATGAAGTGCCCAACGGAAAGGCATTATAATTTTAAATGTAACCAGGCTACTACTCCCGTTAGGAGACAGTAGTCCCCGCTGTCTTCTGTGTTCCGCCCCCCCCAAATACTCCCATTAAGCATAGTCCCAATGCACATGGTTCAGGTTGCAATGAAGTAACACTGGTTTTGCTTTTACAGCTGTTCTGCAGAGACAGGCCAGTGTCCATGCAAAAATCATATGGTTGGACGTCGCTGCAATGAAGTTGAATCTGGGTTTTATTTTATTGCCCTGGATCATTACACATATGAGGCAGAGGAGGCTGCCTTGGGTCCTGTAAGTTAGCTTTGATTAGGGACAGTTGTTGTGTAGAGGTCCTTTCTGACTTTTGAAACACTCATGATGACTTTCCTTCATTGCAGGAAGCGACAATAGTACAGCGCCAGTCTCCGCAAACTCATTCTCCAACCTGGACAGGAATTGGATTGGTAAGGGCTCCTGAAGGAGCATATCTAGAATTCCATGTACACAACATCCCATATTCCATGGAGTATGATCTGCTGATACGTTATGAACCTCAGGTTAGTAATCTTAATTCAGTAAGCTGTCTCCGTAATACTTACATAGAACATAGTAATATTGACATGAATGCAATGTGCTCCTTCTGTTCAGCTACCAAAAAATTGGGAAGAAGCAAAAATAACTGTGTTCCGTCCTGGTAAAATTCACAGCAGCAGTCGATGTGGGAATACTACACCTGCTGATGACAACCAAGTCTTTTCTCTGCCATCAGGATCAAGGTTAGAATCAAAGTACTTAATTGTTTTACTTGTTAACTGTTTTAGATTTTGCATATTCTTTGACAAAATTTGGAAGGAAGTAGCATAGTAGACTTGTACTAGGATAAAGCCAACTTAAGATAAATAAAATGTTGTGAATTGTGGTAAGCTACCAGTCTAAAGTATTGGGATAACTATGAATGTTGGTCGTAATGTTCCTCTCTAGGTATGTGGTCCTACCTCGGCCTGTATGCTTTGAGAAAGAACTTAATTACACCATTCGTTTAGAGTTAACAAAGTACTCAACTGATGATGAAATGGAAACTCCTTATACACTCATAGATTCGGTATGTATGTTTATAAATAAATATTATCTAAAATTTACTTCAGTAGATCTAATTGATAAATGTATTGGCATGTCCAGGTACAAATACCCTTTTTTCCATTTTAATACTTACAAGTGTCACAAGTTACGATTGTAGCTTTAAGTTAGTATGGTTGTAATGTTTACGGATGTATGTGAAATTAACTGGTAGGTCTTACAATATGTTTGCCTAGATTACAGCTTTTCACTCTAAATTGAATCAGAAATTCCTGCTGAAGTCAGCATGTTCTATTAGATTCTGCTTTGCAGAGATAAGTAAAATTGCTCTTAAGTCTTAATCTCCAATGACACAAAATGTAAAACTTTTGAACTTCTCTAAAAGAGAATGGATTTTGACAAAGGAACTGATTCTTAATTCGATTTTTCTCCAGCTTGTACTCATGCCCCACTGCAAGTCACTGGATATATTCTCTGTAGGGGAATCGAGTGAGATTGTCACAAACAAAGCCTGGGAAACCTTCCAACGATACCGCTGCTTGGAGAACAGTCAAAGTGTTACTAAAACTCCAATGACAGATGTCTGTAAGGGCATCCTGTCTAGCATTTCTTCCATAATCCACGAAGGAGCTTTACGTACGTTTATCTTCATTCTTTCTACAAAATATTTATCATGGTGGGCTGGTAGTTGAGAAATATGGGGTAACCAGAGCAGTAATTACTTAGATTACTTGAAAACAAGAGAGATTTTAATAAATATGGTATAAACATTCGTTCACAGTTGGAATGCATTTACAGTTTTGAAAGGACATTGAAACATAGACTTTGAAGACTTAATTACATCTTTACTTTGAAGGATTGGAGGAAAAACTAGTGAAAGATTTATTTCTGCTGTTCAGTGCATCAATAACAAGAAGGCATAAACTTAAGACTGGTCATGAAATCTTAAAGAAAAAGATCATGGCTTTGAACATTTCCTTAAAGGATAAGGGATTATGGAATGTGTTACTGCAAATTGCTCTTGATAAGTTAGCACAAACAGTGGAATAGTTAAGCATTTGAATAAGAATATAAAAGGTGCCAAAATTGTACTCTTCCATGTTGAAACACCTGTGGTTTTTCAAAAGTAGTTTTTCACATCCACTTCAGCATGCTGAGTACGTAGTTTTTGGAAGAATTTATTTCTTTGCTGGTACACAGACTTGTGATTTATCTTCTGTTGTGGCTTTGTACTTTTTAAAAATAAATCAGTATTGAAGGGTGTAATAGCTTAATTAGAAAGTTGTGGTCAGGATTGTCATGACATTTACTAGAAGGAGTTGACTATAATGTTACCTGGTGTGGAGGGGAAGGCCCTACACTGAAAGGCTGAGGGACTGGAGGCTGTTTTCGTGAGAGAAGGTGGTTCAAATGTGACTTAATTGAGACATATAAGATAATCAGAGGGTTAGATATTTTGGACAATGAGAGCCTTTTTCCTTGGATGGTGATGGCGAGCATGAGGGGACATTGCTTTAAATTGAGAGGGTGATAGATATAGGACAAATGTCATAGTGAGTTTCTTTACTCAGTAGTAGGGGCATGGAATGCACATCTGGCAACATTAGTTGACTTGCCAACTTTACAAACATATAAGTGGTCATTGGATAGGCATATGGATGAGAATGGAATAGCATAGGTTAGGTGGGCTTCAGATTGTTTTCACAGGTCAACACAACATCAAGGAGCCTGTACTGCACTGTAATGTTCTATGTTCCAGTTGCTTTGGTATGGCAGTTTTAATTTTATAAAACTGATTTATAAGCTGAGCAAGAAGTTATACATGAAGGACAACTAAGGGCAGTAAATTTGACATTTTCAGTGAAAAGCATATTCAGATGTTTTATCAGCATGCTATCAATGCTTGTTTAAAGAGCTTAGTTGAACAGTTTTGGATCATGATCTTTGAGGAATGCTTTGAAGAGCTTTGTAGATTAATGTATCAGTGATTTTATTCGTCTGGGATGGATTTAAATTTTCAAGAAGCATTTCAAATTGTTTGCCAGAGGGTAAGTAAAACTGAATTAAAAGAATGAATACAAAACAGTGACAAATAATTATTAGAACACAAGAACATAATGTGGAGGTGCTGGTGTTTGGACTGGAGTGGGCAAAGTCAAAAATTGCACAGCACCAGGTTATAGTCCAACAGGTTTATTTGGAAGCACTGGGTAGTAATTTTCAGTGTGCTACTCCTTCAGGTAGCTAGTGAGGTACGATCAGAAGACACAGAATTTATAGCAAAAGATCACAGTGACATGCAATTTAAACATATATTGAATAAACCTAGATTGCTGTTAAGTCTTTCATCTTTTAGAATGGGCTGCAGGTTTTGGTTCATTAGTGTAGAAATCCCAGAACTATTTTCAAGTCACGTTCTCAAGATAACTTAAGGTTTTATAATTTTAAAAAAAGTGATTATTTCAGCTCAGACAATGCTTTAAAGGTGAGAGATTAGAGTCTGTATGTATCCCAACCTTGAGTCAGACTGGTTCTGTTTCCAAAGTAGGAATTGATAAAATGTCACATGGACTGACTTGCCCGCAGGTTGTTGCTTTTTGAGCAAAAATAGAATGTATCAGCAAATACAATTCTGCAAATGCAATTCACCCCATAGTCATAGAGTCATAGAAATGTACAGCACGGAAACAGACCCTTTGGTCTAACCTGTCCATGCCGACCACCTATCCCAACCCAATCTAGTCCCACCTGCCAGCACCGGGCACATATCCCTCCAAACCCTTCCTATTCATATACCCACCCAAATGCCTCTTAAATGTTGCAATTGTACTAGCCTCCAACACTTCCTCTGGCAGCTCATTCCATACACGTACCACCCACTGCATGAAAAAATTGCCCTTTAGATCTCTTTTATATCTTTCCCCTCTCACCCTAAACCTATGCTCTATAGTTCTGGACTCCCTGCTCCAGGAAAGCGACTTTGTCTATTTATCATATCCGTGCCCCTCATGATTTTATAAACCTCTATAATGTCAACCCTCAGTCTCCTACGTCCAGGGAAAACAGCCCCAACCTATTCAACCTCTCTCTCTATAGCTCAAATCCTCCAACCCTGGCAACATCCTTGTAAATCTTTTCTGAACCCTTTCAAGCTTCACAACATCTTCCTGATAGGAAGGAGACCAGAATAGCATGCAATATTCCAAAAGTGGCCTAACCAATGTCCTGTACAGCTGCAATATGACGTCCCAACTCCTGTACTCAATACTTTGACCAATAAAGGAAAGCAACCAAAACTCCTCCTTCACTATCCTATCTACCTGCGTCTCTACTTTCAAGGAGCTATGAACCTGCTCTCCAAGGTCTCTTTGTTCAGCAACACTCCCTAGGACCTTGCCATTAAGTGTATAAATCCTGCTAAAATTTGCTTTCCCAAAATGCAGCACCTCGCATTTACTTAAATCAAACTCCATCTGCCACTTCTCAGCCCATTGGCCCAACTGATCAAGATCCCATTGTAATCTGAGGTAACCTTCTTCACTGTCCACTTCAATTTTGGTATCATCTGCAAACTAACTATATCTCTTATGCTCACATCCAAATCATTGATATAAATGATGAAAAATAGTGGACCTAGCACTGATCCTTGTGGCACTCCGCTGGTCACAGGCCTCCAGTCTGAAAAACAACCCTCCACCACCACCCTCTGTCTTCTACCTTTGAGCCAGTTCTGTATCCAAGTGGATAGTTCTCCCTGTATTCCGTGGGATCTAAACTTGCTAACCAGTCTCCCATGGGGAACCTTGTCGAACGCCTTACTGAAGTCCATATAGATACGTCCACCATTCTGCCCTTATCAATCCTCTTTGTTACGTCTTCAGAAAACTCAATCAAGTTTGTGAGACATGATTTCCCATGCACAAAGCCATGTTGATTATCCCTAATCAATCCTTGCCTTTCCAAATACATGTAAATCCTTTCCCTCAGGATTCCCTCCAACAACTTGCCCATCACTAACGTCAGGCTCATTGGTCTACAGTTCCCTGGCTTGTCCTTACCACCTTTCTTGAACATGGCACCATGTTAACCAACCTCTCGTCTTCCGGCACCTCACCTGTGACTATCGATGATATAAATATTTCAGTAAGGGGCCCAGCAATCATTTCCCTAGCTTCCCACTGAGTTCTAGGGTACACCTGATCAGGTCCTGGGCATTTAACCACTTTTATGCGTTTCAAGACATCCAGCACTTCCTTCCCTGTAATATGGGCATTTTTCAAGATGTCATCATCTATTTCCTTACTTTCTATATCCTCCATGTCCACAGTAAATACTGATTCAAAATACTCATTTAATATCTTCCCCCCCCCCCCCCCCCCCCCCCCATCTCCTGCGCCTCCACACAAAGGGCGCCTTGCTGATTTTTGAGGAGCCCTATTCTCTACCTAGTTACCCTTTTTGTTCTTCAGGTATTTGTAAAAACCCTTTGGATTCTCCTTAACTCTATTTGCCAGAACTTCCTCATGTCCCCTTTTTTGTTCTCCTGATTTCCCTCTTATGTATACTCCTATTCTTCTTAGGATTCATTCGATCTATCTTGTCGATACCTGACATATGTTTCCTTTTTTTTCTTAACCAAACCCTCAATTTCTCTCGTCATCCAGCATTCCCTCCACCTACCAGCCTTCCCTTTCACCCTAACAGGAGTATACTGTCTCTGGACTCTCGTTATCTCATTTCTGAAAGCTTCCCATTTTCCAGCTGTATCTTTACCTGTGAACATCTGCCCCCAGTCAGCTTTTGAAAGTTCTTGCCTAATACCATCAAAAGTAGCCTTCCTCCAATTTAGAATTTGCAATTTTTAGACCTTACACAAAATCCTCTGTTACCTTATCAAAGAATCTCAAGCTACTTTGATAAACAGTTTTTCTAATGCTGAATTCATTTGTGTTTGTAAAACTATGAATTTTGGCTCAAAGTACAGTTTCTGAAGGCTTTCACACAAACACTGGGGAGACAATTGCTTAGTGTTATAATCGCTAGACTATTAGTATAGAAATTTGGGTAATGTTCTGGGGGCCAGTGTTCAAATCCCCCTTGGCAGATTTGAGCAAATTCAATCGTCAGTTCTGATATATTGCAATACTCCCATTCTCTCGTGATATAAGAGAACCTCCATTTAAACTAGTGGGGCCAGAGTCATGTTATAGCCAATACGGGTAAGAAACGTTGGCATTCTGCAAATAACTAAATTCTTCAATCGCAGTAAAGCTAATTTGCATTGAAGAAACACACATTAGAGCAGAATTGATTGTATACAAAAAAATGTCTGGAATTAAGAGTCTAGCTATTATTGGAAAAGCCATCTGATTCACTCATTTTTTTTTTAAGGGAAGGAATCTGCTGTCCTCAACTAGTCAGGCTTACATGCGACTCTTAACCATCCTATGCGTAATTAAGGCTGAGCCAATAAGATTAGATTACATAGATTAGATTACTTACAGTGTGGAAACAGGCCCAACAAGTCCACACCGACCTGCCAAAGCGCAACCCACCAGACCCATTCCCCTACATTTACCCCTTCACCTAACACTACCGGCAATTTAGCATGGCCAATTTACCTAACCTCCACATCTTTGGATTGTGGGAGGAAACCCACGCAGACACTGGGAGAATGTGCAAACTCCACACAGAGTCACCTGAGGTGGGAATTAACCCGGGTCTCTGACACTGTGAGGTAGCAGTGCTAACCACTGTGCCACCGTGGCCTGTTCAATGAGAATCACAACCTGGTGAATGAATTTAAAAAAACAGGGTAAACTGCTGGACCTGTTGTTGTGAGTCTTATCCTTGCTCCCTTTCTTTGTTTTGGGTAATACTGTAAAGTTTGCAATTCTCCAGTCTACCAAGGATTTAGAGGAATTTGGTCAGAGTCTCTGCAATTTCTTACCTTTCTGCTGTATGTTTGAATGCAGATTCGATCTAGGTCACTTTTAAAGTAAGTAAAACAACCTGTCTAATGCTTCCTTTTTTTGTCTTGTGCCTCAACCATCCTTTTTCAGTAGAGTTAGGCAGTATCTTGCTAAAGACTGATGCAGAGTTCTCTCTCAACATTTCACCCATACCCCTGCCTCATGATTTGTACTTTAGGTCTCTAATAGGTCCAATTTCCCTTCTTATCACCCTTTTGATTTTGATATAAGGAAGAATACTTATGGATTTTGTTTTGTAGATATAACTTTGGCTACTTGTGACGTTTTCATTTAATTGCATATTCTAATTTAGACTTATTCTCTGTTCTCTAGCATGCGAGTGTGATCCTCAGGGATCGCTCAGTTCTGTTTGTAATCCCAATGGAGGACAGTGCCAATGCCGCTCCAGCGTAGTTGGCCGTAACTGTGACCGATGTGCTCCTGCAACTTATGGTTTTGGTCCTAGTGGCTGCCGGCGTAAGTACAGTTTTATAAAAGGGTATGGTCAGAGCTCTCCTTTCACAGTGTTCCTTTGAAAGTGTTCCAGAGAACTTTGAAAGGAAGCACTTATTTTTGGTTATCTTAGATCTCTGCACTCTTGGTGCCCATCTTATTGGGCTGGTGAAATCAGACCCTTTTTAGACATCCTTTATGAGTAATGTGTTGAAGCATCACTATTGTATTTTAGTCTGGCACAGTGGCGTCAAGAGACCAAGTTGGAGGCAAAGTTTGCAGCGAGCTGTTTATTTTGCAGAACGCAGTTTATTTACAGAGTCTACAGATTTTAAGGATAATCTCTGAATACAACAAATAAAATTTGCCATCATGATAAGAGCAGTATTTTTTTCCAATAAAAAGAGTGCTTCCTCCAGCTGGTAATGTTGAGTGATGGTGTGTATAATCCACCTCAATCATTTACAACATTGCTGTCTTCAGGTGTAATTGGTGAAGGATTTATCCTATTATCCCGATCCTGACCAGAAATCCTGGGGTTATTTTGGAACTGTTCAGTGTGTGGGGCTGAGGAAGCATTCACTAACGCAGTAAGCCAAGTTTGCCATTTGTTTTCAAGGTTCCTGCATAGAGTATACAAAATGCCGTCAAAATAGGAAGAGAGATCGGAATGATGTTGTGGACTTTTAATTTGTACTCCATTGCTTTATTATCATTTGAACCAGCACCATTCAACAGTCACTCCTATCCTTACTAACTTACATTCTACCCAGTTATACAATGCTTCCAATTCTTAACTTAAATTCTTATACATTTGAACTTCCACCTGTCCTTCAAATTCCTTCAAAGTTTTGCATTCTTCTATCCTGACTTCTGTGAATTTCTTGCTTCTGCTGATCTTGCTTGAGTGGCCATTTTCCCGACATCCCTTTCTCTTCCTGTCTTTGTAGTCTTTCATATAACCTAGCCTTTGGTCATGACTACTATTTATTTATTTAGCTTGGCATCAGTTTTCTTTGGTCACTTTGCCCCTGAACCATTTTTAGCTATTCTGTATAAGTTGCTGATTTTTCTCCATTGATTATTTCCATTTAAGTACCAATGTTTCTGGCTGCGAAAGTCTAACTTAACAGTCATGAGATTGAACCTGGACCATTCAACTCCATTCTTAATTAAGCTTCCCAAAGATACTGCTAGCATTGAGTGTGGATTTTAACAAATGTGCAAAATTGTTGCACGGGAATATACAAAATATTTAATCTCAATTCCCTCCAGACGCCAAAATTGGAGGTGTAGTAGATAGCGAGGATTACCTTAGATTACAATGGGATCTTGATCAGATGGGCCAATGAGCTGAGAAGTGGCAGATGGAGTTTAATTCAGATAAATGCGAGGTGCTACACCTTGGGGAAGCAAATTTTAGCAGGAGTTATGCGCTTAATGGGAGTGTTGCTGAACGAAGAGACCTTGGATGGTGTTAAACTTGAAAGGGTTCAGAAAAAAATTTACAAGGATGTTGCCACGGTTGGAGGATTTGAGCGACAGGGAGAGGTTGAATAGGGTAAGATTTCCCTGGAACATCAAAGGCTGAGGGGTGACCTTATAGAGGTTTATAAAATTGTGAGGGGCATGGATAGGATAAATAGTCTTTTCCCTGCAGTGGGGGAGACCAGAGGGCATAGGTTTACGATGAGAGGGGAAAGATAAAGATATAAAAGAGACCTAAGGGGCAACTTTTTCACGCAGAAGGTGATGTTTACATGGAATGAGCTGCCAGAGGAAATGGTGGAGGCTGGTACAATTGCAACTTTTAAGAGGCATCTGGATGGGTATATGAATAGGAAGGGTTTGGAGGGATAAGGGCAAAGTGCTGGCAGGTGGAACTAGATTGGGTTGAGATGTCTGGTGAGCATGGACGAATTAGACTGAAGGGTGTGTTTCCGTGCTGTACATCTCTGTGACTCTATGACAATGAAGTGATCGGCAGTTTTATATACCATTTCTGACTACATATATTTTAAAATTTGTTCTAGCTTGTGATTGTCATCTGGAAGGTTCAGTCAATGAATTTTGCAACCCTGGTACTGGCCAGTGTCGGTGTAAAGAAGGGGTCTATAGTCGGCAGTGTGATCAGTGTCAGCCTGGTTACTGGGGATTTCCGACCTGTCGCCCGTGCCAGTGCAATGGACATACGGACCTCTGTGACCTAGAAAGTGGCGAATGTTTGGGCTGCAAAGGTCACACTAGTGGACATAATTGTGACAGGTATTGTCTCTCTCTTACTAGTGTTCATTAAAAAAAAGTAATTTTACTTGAAATTAAAATAAGAAAACTGCTATTGTTAAAGCTTCCTTGTTTCTCTTGTAGCTGTATGTCAGGTTATTATGGGAACCCCATACTTGGGTCAGGTGATCACTGTCGCCCATGTCCTTGCCCAGATGGTCCAGATTCTGGACGGCAGTTTGCCTCTGGCTGTTACCAGGATCCTAGTTCACAAAATATTGTGTGCCTCTGTCAAGATGGATACACAGGTATGTAAGGATGGTGTAAAGCTATGCTAAATTTACCCAGATTGCAAATAGTTTAATATAGAGAGCAGAAAGTCTTTTCATTGTACAGAAGTATGAGACACTGTGAAATGTCCTTTCAGTTATATTCTTGAAGCAAACCATTTCAACTTCTACCAAACAGCAGGTCAGACCCATGCTGTGCAGTCCTGAATGGTAGCAATTAAACCACCAGGAGGAGACTTCATAGCTATCCATAATAGGGGAGCACCCCTCATCAGTATAAAAGATAAGGTTGGTGCATTTGCAACAATCATCAGCCACGTATGCAAGTGAACTTTCCTTATCTGCCTTCTCCTGAGGTCGCTCACATTGCAGATCCCAGACTTCAGCCAACTTGATTCATTTTTTGTGATACCAAGAAATGACTGGAGGCACTAAAAACTGCAAAGGCTGTGAATCTTGACAACATCTTGGCTATGGTCTTTAGTACTATTGCTAAGTAGTTCCAGTGCTGTTAGAATACTAGCCCCTACCTGACAATGTAACAATTTGCCCTGGTATGTCCTGTGCCCAAAAAAGCAACATGAATCTAACCCAGCCACTTACTGCTCCATCAATCTACTCTGTCATTTCAAAAGTGATGGAAGGTTTTGTTGATAGTGCTGTAAAGCTACACTTGCTATAGATTAACTTGGCCAAGGACCCTCAATTCCTGAGCACATTACAGCCTTGGTTCAAACACTGACAAAAGAGTTGACCTTCTGAAGGGAAATAAGGGTGACTGCCCTTGACATCAAGGCAGCATTCAACCAAGTGTGGCATGAAGGAACCCAATAAACACTGGAGTTATTGGGAACCTGGGTATGGGAAATGGCCAGACTGCTGGGGCTATGGGTTAGGGGGGGGTTGGCATTTTCTTTTTTCTGGTTGGAGTTGTATTTAGAATAAAGGAGGATAGGTTGTGGTCGTTGAAGGCCAATCAGTTCAGAGACAGGACTGCACTGCAGAAATTCCTCCGGGTCATGTCCTAGGTTGGATCATCTTCAACTGCTTAATCATTGATTAGCCTTTTCTTTCAATCATGTGGTTAGAAGTGATAATATTCACCACTGCTGCTGAATATTACACATTGATGAGTCCGAATCATAAAGTCCCTGCAATGTAGAAACAGGCCATTTGGCCCAACAAGTCGACACCAATCCTGTGAAGAGTATCCCACCCAGACCCATTCCCCCTACTTTACATTTACCCCTGACTAATGCACCTAACCTACACATTCCTGAACACTATGGGCAATTTAACCTGGCCAATTCACCTAAACTGCACAGCTTTGGACTGTGGGAAGAAACTGGAGTACCTGGAGGAAACTCGTGGACACTGGGAGAATATGCAAACACCACACATTTGTTCGAGGCTGGGTTTGAACCCGGGTCCCTGGCACTGTAAGGCAGCAGTGCTAACCACTGAACCATCCTCGATACTAAAGTAGTTTGAGTCCATATGCAATAAGTGATGGGTAATAGTTGTGCCACACAGATGCCATTCAGGATAAAGTAACCTGCTTGATTGGTGCATCATCTGACAACTTCAATGTTCATTCCATCCACCACACATGTAGGTGGCATACACAGCAGTGCTGTATATGCCACCTACAAGATACATTGTAATAACTCACCGAGGCTCCTTTTGACAGCACCTTCGAAACCTATGATCTCTACTGCCCCAAAAGAGTTGGGCATCCTACCATCTGCAAATTTGCCAACACGTCCCACACATCCCTCACTGGTACTATGTCAGTGTCCCTTCATTGTCACTGTCAACATACTGGAATTCCCTGCCTAATGGCACTGTAGGTGTACCCAGGTCACGCAGGCTGAAATAGTTCAGAAGGACAGCTCCCCACCTTCTCATGGGCAATAAATGCTGGCCAAGCTAGTGATGTCCACACCCTGTGAAGTTTTAAAAAAAAATTAACAGCAATACCAACTGTTTTATTTCCATGCTGCAATTTATGTTTAACTGCATTAAATATCATTGCCCAAAACTTTTATTTTGTGTAAACTTGTTCTTCACTTCTACCAGGTGCTCGGTGTGATGAATGTGCTTCTGGGTTTTACGGTAATCCGAATGAAACAAGAGGGCATTGTCAGGGGTGCCAGTGCAGCAACAACATTGACATGACTGATGCAGAATCATGTGACAAGCAAACTGGAGCCTGCCTGAAGTGTCTATATCACACGGAGGGTGAACATTGTGAACTCTGCAAGCTTGGTTATTATGGCAAGGCACTGCAACAGGATTGTAAAAGTAAGAAATACTTCATGTTTTCAATGACGCATGAACTTACGGATCATGAAATGCATATTTTGCTTTTGCACTTCTTGGCTGAATTATGTACTTTCTAAAGGATTTTGTTATATCTTGATCCTTCAGTGGTGTGTGCTCATTTCATTCCAGTCCTTTCTAGCCCCTCGTGTTTTTTTTTGTCATCTGTTTATGTAATGGATCAGTCAAGAATGTCCATTGCACTGGTGCTAAATTTTCCTTGTTTATACCTTGGTGAGGGTTTAAGTAACATTGAGCAGCAGCCTGCGTGCAAGATTTGCATGTTTCACATTTTTGTACCACATCGTGTTTGGTCTGTTGGTAAAAGTCTTGGCCAAAATGAATAGATGGTCATCCATATCAAATCCAGCAATTGGAAAATAATATTGCTGTAAATAACAAACTGTGAGCTCTATCTGTTGACATGGAGATACTCAATAGTGGTCACGACATAGAGTATTGCCAGTGATGGTCATGTACTTTGCAGTTGACACAAAGTGCAAAGCAATACTGCACCCAGTTTTAGTGTTTGTGATATAATGTCCTTATTTTACATGATTATTAAACTTGTTTATCATTGGAAACAATCTTCTCAAATAAGCAAATTACTAATCAAGTACACTCAGTTCTGCTATAATGCCTGTTTCTTCAACATGAATTGGCTTTAACGGATTTGAAGAATTTAGATGGTTATTTGGAGAACGTGAATTTTCCTACCTGTATTGGCTTTAATGTGACTCCAGCCCCATTAGAACAGGAAATTGCATGAGAACAGAACTCCATGTTATATCAGAACTGATTATAATTTCTCTTGTCCTGATCAACAGCTGGGGCAATTTGGCAGTTTCTGAAAAAAAACGTAATTAGAGTCATAGTGATGTACAGCATGGAAATAGACTCTTCAGTCCAACTTGTCCATGCCAACCAGATATCCTAAACTAATCTAGTCCCACTTGGCCCACGTCCCTCTTAACCCTTCCTATTCATATACCCATCCAGATGCCTTTAAAATGTTTTAATTGTACCAGCCTCCACCACTTCCTCTGGCAGCTCATTCCATACACGTACCATCCTCTGAGTAGAAAAAGTTACCCTTTTGGCCCCTTTTAAATTCTTTCCCCTTTCACCCTAAACCTATGCCCTCTAGTTCTGGGCTCCCCCACCACAGGGAAATCAACAATGAAGCATGTCTTTGTTAGGTTAAAGATGCATGATCTGAAAATGTTCTGAAAGAGGCATTATTAGTGTCTATAAATGTCTATGATTTTTACATTTTTAATTCACCCATTTTCTTTCTTGATGTCATTAGTGATATCTTGAATATCCTAGGCAAATTGCTTTCCCAATGAATGTGAAGACAGTAGGTACTTCCACAGTCTCGACCATCTCCTCTCCCATCCCCCATTTCCATCTCCATCCCCCAAACCTGAGGTCAAAATTACAAATAGTCATTGCTCTTTATCACCAGGTCAACATGTTTGTTCCCCATGGATTCACAAACCTGGGGAAAATAAAAGCTTTGTTGACATAAACACTCCATGGCAATCTTCACATCAGAACAGAATGGTAAAGTAATTAACAAAGGATCCCTGGCCACTTGAGGTTTGCTTCAGTGGTTTTCGTGTTGACACTTATGCAGCAGACAGCACCCATTAATTTGTTCTCCTCTATGATGATTTAACTAGTGAAATGCAAGAACAAAATGCAGAGGTGGGGTGTGGGTGGGGTTAAGGAGATAAACTTTTCCTGAAACAATGACAATAATTAAATTGAAGGTCAGCTGGAGATGGCATTCTCAAGCAGGCATCTGACCCCTTTTGAGTTTTTTCCCCAAATGCCACCCATTCTTAGTCATTGTCTTTTTCTGGTGGCCTTGTTGCATATCAAGAGCTGAATGACTTGTGTTTTGACCTGAGTTACAGTTCTGATCCCAATCTTCTTTTGTGATTTCCTTCAAGCAGTTGTGTATAAATAGATGCCATGATGTGGAGGAACCAGTGTTGGATTGGGGTGGACACAGTTTAAGAATCGTACGACAGGTTTATTTGGAAGCACTAGAAGAGCTCCAAAAGCTGGTGCTTCCAAATAAAGCCGTTGGGCTATAACCTGGTGTTGTGTGGCTACTAATTGTAGAAATTGAAGTCAGTGCAGGTTCCATAAAATACATGTTTGGAATAACTTGAGTATTTGCTTCAAAACATCATCAACTTGTATTTAATAAATCCCTTAATATATATCAATATCCCAGGCTGTTGCACACACAGGGAAGGTGGCATACAAATACTGGTTAACGGTTAATACAGGTTCCAAATGGATAGTGTGAAGAAGTCAGCTTGAAAATGTCTTTAAAGGCAAGTCATCAGCACCTTTTTGTTAGAGTAATACTGAGGGATTCCTGAAATTATTTACTAATAATTGAATGCTGCAGTACGCTGCAATGTACAAAAATGAAAGACTATAGCAATCTACCTGGCAACCGTAGATATTTCTTAGTAATTCTAGAAGGGTTGACTCATTTGGTTTTCCTGACTGGTATTTCATTTTAATATTTTGAGATGTTAAATACAAAAAAATCCAGACACAGCACGATAAAACTGATCAGCTGTTTAACAAAAGAAGACATTGCATGCTGCCTAAAGCCATCCTGCTGGAGGTTATAAAGAAAGTGAGGTTAGGGCACAGAAGTGTTTGTGAGGTACCTTTTTTTTTTAATCAGCTTAATTAATATGAAATACCAGCAATGTTTCATCAAAACCATTTTAGATTTAATACAGTAGAAGCAAATATTTAAAAATAGCGCAGGTATTAATAGTCATTTTTATTCCTAGAATTTAAAAATCACACAACACCAGGTTATAGTCTAGTAGGTTTATTTGGAAGCTTTCAGAGCACTACTGCTTCATCAGGGAGCTGTGGGGCAGGATCATAAGACACAGAATTTCTAGCAAAAGATTACAGTGTCATGCAACTGATACGATATATTGAACGAACCTAGATTGCTGTTAAGTCTTTCATCTTTTAGAATGGGTTGCAGGTTTCGGTTCAAAGTGGAGAGGATCTCCAAGAAGATCATGGCCATCATTCCCAGAATAGTTCTTGATTTGGCTCCTAACAACCGTAGACCTTTTACATTTATCAACATTAGTTTACAAGAATAGTAGCAAGAAATTTCACATCAAATGCCTTACTGTAAACTAAAGGCACTTTTAATTAAGTTATCATGGGAGTCAGTTTTCACCTAATATTGAACGGCCAGCTAATTTGCTTTTGGTCTTAGTTGAGGGAGGAACGTGGATAGGAGAACACCTTGTAGTTTAACATTTACATGAACAATATTCCCTTTAATGTTCTACAGGAAGGGTGTACCATCCTTAACTACATTTTACTTTTGGCTGACATTGATTCACAAGGTTTGTTTTCAAGGCAAGAATACTCTGAAGTGGATAAAGTAATGTTCTTCATTATACTGTACGTTTTTAAAGTTTTTTAGGTCAAATAATCAATATAATTAGCTCAGATTTTCTAGTGGTAATGATAGTGGAACTGTTAACATTCACTATCATTATTTCTCTGAAACTAATACCAACTTCTGGAGTTCACACAATTTAAACCTGGAAATCCAGATGTTGCTGTCTGTTCTGCTGTTCACCTGCATTGTTGAAGTCCATCCAGAATGCTATCAATAACTGAACTGTTGAAAACCTGTCCAATTACATCATTTAACCATGTTGTCAAAAGCCTTGGAATTACACATTGTTGGATAAGGTGTAACAGGATTTCTGATAGATTTGGGTGTGAACATAAGAGGTATAGTTAATAAGTTTGCAGATGACACCAAAATTGGAGGTGTAGTGTACACGAAGAAGGTTACCTCAGATTACAACAGGATCTTGACCAGATGGGCCAATGGGCTGATAAGTGGCAGGTGGAGTTTAATTCAGATAAATGTGAGGTGCTGCATTCTGGGAAAGCAAATCTTATCAGGACTTATACACTTAATGGTAAGGTCCTAGGGAGTGTTGCTGAACAAACAGACCTTGGAGTGCAGGTTCATAGCTCCTTGAACGTGGAGTCGCAGGTAGATAGGATCGTGAAGAAGGCGTTTGGTATACTCTCCTTTATTGGTCAGAGTATTGAGTACAGGAGTTGGGAGCTATACATTGCTTAGGCCACTTTTAGACTATTACATGTAATTCTGGTCTCCTTCCTATTGGAAGAATGTTGTGAAACTTGAAATGATTCAGAAAAGACTTACAGGGGTTTTGCCAGGATTGGAAGATTTGAGCTATAGAGAGAGGTTGAATAGGCTGGGAACGTTTTCCCTGGAGTGTCGGAGGCTGAGAGGTGACCCTTAAAGTGGTTTATAAAATCATGAGGGGCATGGATAGGATAAATAGATAAAGTATTTTGCCTGGGGTTGGGGGTCCAGAATATAGAGGATATAGGTTTAGGGTGAGAGGGGAAAGATATAAAGGAGACCTAATGGAGAACTTTTTCACGCAGAGGGTGGTACGTGTATGGAATAAGTTGTCAGAGGAAGTGGTGGGAGCTGATACAATTGCAACATTTAAGAGGCAACTGGATAGGTATATGAATAGGAAGGGTTTGGAGGGATATGGGTCGGGTGCTGGCAGGTGGGACTAGATTGCATTAGGATATCTGGTCAGCATGGATGAGTTGGGCTGAAGGATCTGTTTCTATGCTGTACACCTGTATGACTCTTTGATACTGTACTCATTCATAATCACTGTTAACAGTATCACTATCCTTAGAAAACAATTTTTCATTTACAAAATATCAAATTTCTCATTTGTGATCAAATTTTTAAATTCATTACATTTAGAAAATTTTATTGACAAATTTATATATCTTAATCTCATGTGTATCTACAAGTGATTTATGAAGTGATGAGGGGCACAGTGGGTTGGGAATTCGGGCAGCAAGACCAGAAATAAAATGCACTGAGTAATTCACTGGGATGGACCATTTAACCTACTTGTTGACGACGATGTTTCTGATTCCTGGAGATGTGCTCAGCTTGGTGTCAGATTCAAACTAACGCTGGGAATAGGGAAATCCCAAGATTGCATGAATTTGTGGCAGCTTTCTTTGAGATCGGCAGTGAATATTGTCACTGCAAACCTTTGCCAGGTTATAAGTCTTAGTTGTTTGATTATCTATGGTTTGTTTCTCCAGAGCAATTTTGCTTTTCAGAGCAATATACATATACAAGTTGCTTAATAAAAAAAAACTATATCTGTGAACTCCTATTTTTTAGAATGTGTCTGCAACTACTTGGGTACTGTAAAGGAGCAATGCACTTCTGCAGATGAATGCCATTGTAACCAAACCACTGGTCAATGCCCGTGTCTTCCAAATGTGACTGGTCTTATGTGTGATCAGTGTGCACCTAATACTTGGAAACTAGCAAGTGGAACAGGCTGTGAACTCTGCAATTGTAATGAAATTCACTCACGTGCAGCATCTTGTAATGAGGTGAGAAAATTCCTGAAAAATTGCTACTTGCATGGATTTTGTTTTTAAAATGTGGTTGAAAGTTTGAACATTTTTAATGGAGTTTTGTTGTTCTTAGTAGTAAGAATCACCACACAAACTTGTAATTTTTGGCACTCCAGTAATTATAGTGAATAATAACTTTGTATAAGTTAATCCTTGAAGCATTTTGTATTTATAATGAGTATTTATTCTGGAGTAGCATCGTAATCCAGTAGCCTTCAGAGGAAAATGTAGTTGTAAATTTAATTGCACGTTCTAAGCTCAACAGGAACGCACTCAGTGTAAACTGTGTTAAATATCACACAACACCAGGTTATACTCCAACAGGTTTACTTGGAGGTTAGTTACCTAGTTACCTGATGATGGAGCAGTGCTCTGAAAGCCAGTACTTCCAAATAAACCTGTTGGACTGTAACCTGATGTGTGATATTTAATTTTGTCCATCCCATCCCAACACCAGTACCTCCAGAAGTGGAAACTGTGACAAAGCCCTTGTATCTTCACCATTATTTTCCACTCTTTCTAATGTGTTGATCTCAATACCACAATACACACCTGTGGCTTGCAGTGCTACAGAGTAGTGCTTAATTATACAGTTTTTTTAGATTGTTTTTAATTCAACGTGTTCAGACGTGTATTATGCAGGTGAGACTTGAACCTAGGCCTCCTGGTCCTGAGCTAGGGACACTGTTGCTGCATCACAACACCCCTCCTGTAAATGTCTTAGTGAGGAGATTGGTTGATACGGTGCAGTGCCTAATGATGCACATCTATGATATTGTTTACTCATCACTGATGTTTAACTCTTTATGCCGGGGTTGGTCAGCTCAGTTAGCTAGCTGGATGGCTCAAGTGTGATGTAGAAGGGTGCTGTCAGTATGGGTTCATTTGTTAGCCTCCTTACTTTGCCCTTTGCCTGTGGAATAGAACATGTCAAGTTGCATATAATCAATCATCTTTTCTCTCTCATGGATATGGTTAAGATTTCTGAGGGCAGTGAAGGAGTTATCATCCATGAATCTACTGTGATGTCATAATAAACCAAGTGGTTTTCGAATGGACCTTGAGAAAAGGTTACCTTCTATCTCCATGTAATTATTTGCAACTCCAATGTTTGATTAATTTAGGAATGAATGTACAAAATTCAGCTCAGGATTATGTGCTAGAGATATAATGCAACTTCCCTTGAGTGGCTTAGTAATTTTATTCAGCAAGTGTGTCCAGGACTGAGCAGTCCAGGAAGACCAAGAGGTTTTAATCCAGGATTGAAATGAGTTATCTGATCCTGGGTGTAACAATTGTACATGTAGAAACTCTGCTTAGTGGCTCGATTTCTGGATCACTCTCGTCTGAGAAATAGAGTGTGTGTGGGCGTGGAAGCAGGATAAGATAGAAATTTGCTGTGGTTCCTTACTTTTCATTTTTTATTTCTTTCCTCCTTTCCTCCCTGTCTACACACACACAGAGGCTCAATATGAATTGCATCTCCTAGAATCTCACATTGATTACAGCACAAAAGGAGGCTATTTGGTTGGTCATGTTTGTGCAGTCTCTGCAAGAGCAGCTCTGCTGGCCCCATTTCCCCACCTTCTCATAGTTCTGCAAATGATTTCTCGTCAGTGCTTATCCAATTCTCTATTGAAACTTGCCTTTCCCATATTCCAGCACGACTCAGCATGACCATGACATTCTCATTGTGTCACCTCCAGTTCTTTTGCCAACCACTTTTTAAAAAAAATCCTCATGCTTGGCTCCTTAATCCTTCTGCACGTGGGATTGATTTCTTCTTAAGTTCTCTGTCAAGGACTGAGGTATTACAGACAATCTGTGCTTGAATGAGGAGGTTCTGTCTGAAGTGAATTTGAATCTTTAGTAGTGGGGAACACAAGGGTTGAGCATAACTTTGATACTAATTGCTAACAATCTATCAGCAGTGGAAGTATGGAGGTAAAAAAAGTATTTGATCACCTTACTATCAAGACCCATATTTTGCAGTTCACTCGATTTGTATTTTTTTCCTTCAATTTGGTAAAAGTAATAATTATCAATAGGATATGATGTCAGCTGCTGATTTTAATTTTTAAACAGTTCACCGGGCAGTGTCAGTGCATGGCTGGATTTGGAGGGCGCACATGTAGTGACTGTCAAGAATTCTTCTGGGGAGATCCTGATGTGGAGTGTATGAGTAAGTAATTGAGCACAAAGTTTTGGAGTTCATTTCATGTTTGCTTTTCATGAAAAAAAATCTGCAGGTACAGGAAATGCTTGAATTGTCTTTGTACTGTTATGAGAATCAATCTTGTCTCCTGCCTCAAGGGATTAGTGGTCGGATGCACTGGACAACGCTGAACTGTAGACTAAACTTAATTGGCTTCTTCAGCTCAATTTATGAAAGAACCCACAAGATGTTTATGTAATTGAGATGCATGCAGTAATTTTCCCACAGCACAACTGCTTACATTAAACACTCTGCTAAGATGTATGGTTTTGAAATTCTATCTTCAAGAAATCAAAGGGCCTTTTGTTTCTTTGTGCTACACTGTTTTTACTCTGCTTTGGTCTTGTTTCAAGTTTCCACATCTGATAGGATCAAGGAAGAAATGAAGTGATGAGTACCTTTTTGATGTTCCAAAGTAGCTTGAGTTCAAAAGTAGTTTTAATATTATCATCTATACCTAACTTTGATAGTTTATTGTAAAATTAACATTGAGACTGGATTTTTACATGTACACCATTGGTGCCATTGCTAATAACATTTACCTTGATACCTATAGAGTTAGAAGATGCTTCAGAGATGACATCCGCTTGGCTGCTGAATGGAAAATTGTCAAAAATGCTTTTTACTTTAGATTTGCATTTTAAATGGGATGGCACTTCTCAGCCATTTAAATACTTCGATGTGGTTGAGGAAGTTTTACATGGCACTTATCCATTTTGCAGTAGCAAATTGTTAATTACCAGATAATCTCTTTTATAAGGCAGCGTGCCCCTGGCAGCCATACATGCTCCTGATCAATATTCATTTCTCAATTTTCATTAAAAAGAAGGCTGTGACTTGAGCTGCTGTTTGTCAGTCCACCTCTCTTCCACAACTAGCACAGAGAATGCTGGAGAGAAGCAGCAGGTCTGACAGCATATCTGGAGAGAGAGATATCATTTTAGGCAGGCATGACTCTTCAGAGCTCTTTACTCCTCCACCACCCACCCCTTTGTCCTTCCATTATCCTCTCCCTTGTGGTCTGGCTGAGGGGATGGCCCCTACCCAGCTGCTGCTTATTTATGCTGAGCCCAAGTGCTCAAAACTGACGGAGAAGGCAGTTAGTTAAAACAATGACTGCAGATGCTGGAAACCAGATTCTGGATTAGTGGTGCTGGAAGAGCACAGCAGGTTCAGGCAGCATCCGAGGAGCAATAAAATCAATGTTTCGGGCAAAAGCCCTTCATCAGGAATACAGGCAGAGAGACTGAAGGGTGGAGAGATAAGTGAGAGGAGGGTGGGGGTGGGGAGAAAGTAGCAGAGAGTACAGTAGGTGAGTGGGGGAGGGGGTGCAGGTGATAGGTTGGGGGCGTGGGGGGTGGACTGGATAGGTGGAAAAGAAGATAGGCAGGTAGGACAAGTCATGGGGACACTGCGGAGCTGGAAATTTGGAACTGGGGTGAGGTGGGGAAGGGGAAATGAGGAAACTGGTGAAGTCCACATTGATGCCCTGGGGTTGTAGTGTTCCGAGGCAGAAGATGAGGCGTTCTTCCTCCAGGCGTCTGATGGTGCAGGAGCAGCGGTAAAGGAGGCCCAGGACCTCCATGTCCTCAGCAGAGTGGGAGGGAGAGTTGAAATATTGGGCCACAGGGCGGTGTGGTTGATTGGTGCGGATGTCCCAAAGATGTTCCCTAAAGTTCTCTGCTAGGATACATCCAGTCTCCCCAATGTAGAGGGGACTGCATCGGGAGCAACGGATACAATAAACTGTATTGGTGGATGTGCAGGTAAAACTTTGATGGATGTGGAAGGCTCCTTTCGGGCCTTGGATGGAGGCGAGGGAGGGGGTGTGGGCGCAGGTTTTACAGTTCCTGCAGTGGCAGGAGAAGGTGCCAGGATGGGAGGGTGGGTTGAAGGGGGACGTGGACCTGACCAGGTAGTCACGGAGGGAGCAGTCTTTGTGGAAGGCGGAAAGGGGTGGGGAGGGAAATATATCCCTGGTGGTGGGGTCTGTTTGAAGGTGACAGAAATGTCGGTGGATGATTTGGTTTATGCGAAGGTTGGTAGGGTGGAAGGTGAGCACCAGGGCCATTCTGTCCTTGTTACGGTTGGAGGGGTGGGGTCTGAGGGTGGAGGTGCGGGATGTGGACGAGATGCGTTGGAGAGCATCTTTAACCACATGGGAAGGGAAATTGCGATCTCCAAAGAAGGAGGCCATCTGGTGTGTTCTGTGGTGGAACTAGTCCTCCTGGGAGCAGATACTGCAGAGGCGGAGGAATTGGGAATACGGGATGGCATTTTTGCAGGAGATAGGGTGGGAAGAGGTGTAATCCAGGTAGCTGTGGGAGTCGGTGGGTTTGTAAAAAATGTCGGTATCAAGTTGGTCGTCATTAATGGAGATGGAGAGGTCCAGGAAGGGGAGAGACGTGTCAGAGATGGTCCAGGTAAATTTAAGAGGAGAAAGTGAGGACTGCAGATGCTGGAGATCAGAGCTGAAAATGTGTTGCTGGAAAAGCGCAGCAGGTCAGGCAGCATCCAAGGAACAGGAGATTCGACGTTTCGGGCATAAGCCCTTCTTCAGAAATTCCTGAAGAAGGGCTTATGCCCGAAACGTCGAATCTCCTGTTCCTTGGATGCTGCTTGACCTGCTGCGCTTTTCCAGCAACACATTTTCAGCAGGTAAATTTAAGGTCAGGATGGAATGTGTTGGTGAAGTTGACGAATTGCTCAACCTCCTCGCGAGAGCACGAGGTGGTGCCAATGCAGTCATCAATGTAGCGGAGGAAGAGGTGGGGAGTGGTGCCGGTGTAATTACAGACGATCGACTGTTCTATGTGGAGACAGACATAGCTCGGGCCCATGGCTACCCCTTTGGTCTGGAGGAAATGGGACGATTCGAAGGAGAAATTGTTGAGGGTGAGGACCAGTTCGGCCAAACGAATGAGAGTGTCAGTGGAAGGGTACTGTTGGGGACGTCGGGAGAGGAAGAAACCCTCAAGAGGGTAGGAATATAAAAGCACCGTTGTACTACTGAGACTTTATAAAGCTTTGGTTAGGCCCCATTTGGAGTACTGTGTCCAGCTTTGGTCCTCACCTCGGGAAGGACATACTGGCACTGGAGCATGTCCAGCGGAGATTCACACGGATGATCCCTGGAATGGTTGGTCTAACATACGAGGATCGGCTGAGGATCCTGGGATTGTGTTCATTGGAGTTTAGAAGATTAAGGGGGGATTTAATAGAAACTTACAAGATAATACGTGGCTTGGAAAGGGTGGACGCTAGGAAATTGTTTCCATTAGGCGAGGGAGACTAGGACCCGTGGACACAGCCTTCGAATTAGAGGGTGTCAATTCAGAACAGAAATGCAGAGATATTTCTTTAGCCAGAGAGTGGTGGGCCTGTGGAATTCATTGCCGCAGAGTGCAGTGGAGGCTGGGACGCTAAATGTCTTCAAGGCAGATATAGATAAATTCTTGATGTCACAAGGAATTAAGGGCTACGGGGAGAATGCTGGTAAGTGGAGTTGAAATGCCCATCAGTCATGATTGAATGGTGAAGTGGACTCGATGGGCTGAATGTCCTTACTTCCACTCCTATATCTTATCTTATGGCTTGGAGGCCCTGGTCATGGCGGATCAAGGTGTAGAGGGATTGGATATCCATGGTGAAGATGAGCCGTTGGGGGCCGGGGAAACGGAAGTCTTGGAGGAGGTGGAGGGTGTGGGTGGTGTCTCGAACGTATGTGGGGAGTTCCTGGACTAGGGGGGATAGGACAGTGTCAAGGTAGGTAGAAATGAGTTCAGTGGGGCAGGAGCATGCTGAGACAATGGGTCAGCCAGGGTGGTCAGGCTTGTGGATCTTGGGAAGGAGGTAGAACCGGGCAGTGCAGGTTTCCCGGACTACGAGGTTGGAAGCTGTGGGTGGGTGATCTCCTGAGCTGATGAGGTTCTGTATGGTCTGGGAGATGATAGTTTGGAGATGGGGGGGGTGGGGTCATGGTCGAGGAGGCAGTAGGAAGAGGTTTCCTCAAGTTGGCGTTTGGCTTCAGCGGTGTAGAGGTCAGTGCGCCAGACTACCACTGCGTCCCCTTTATCTGCTGGCTCCCGATGTGGTCTCCTCTACATTGGGGACACTGGACGTCTCCTAGCAGAGCGCTTTAGGGAACATCTCCGGGACACCCGCACCAATCAACCACACTGCCCTGTCGCCCAACATTTCAACACACTCTCCCACGCTGCCGAGGACATGGAGGTCCTGGGCCTCCTTTACCACCGCTCCCTCACCACCAGATGCCTGGAGGAAGAACGCCTCATCTTCTGCCTCGGAACACTTCAAACCCAGGGCATCAATGTGGACTTCAACAGTTTCCTCATTTCCCCCTCCCCCACCTCACCCCAGTTCCAAACTTCCAGCTCAGCAGTGTCCCCATGACTTGTCCTGAGTTGTCCTGCCTGCCTATCTTCTTTTCCACCTATCCAATCCACCCGCCCCCGACCTATCACCTTCATCCCCTCCCCCACTCACCTCTTGTACTCTCTGCTACTTTCTTCCCACCCCACCCTCCTCTCACTTATCTCTCCGCCCTTCAGGCTCTCTGCTTGTATTCCTGATGAAGGACTTTTTTGCCCGAAACGTTGATTTTATTGCTCCTCGGATGCTGCCTGAACTGCTGTGCTCTTCCAGCACCACAAATCCAGAGAACGCAGTTAGATTCTCCCCACAACTCCTGACACACTGGGCCCTGCCACTGAAATCAAAATGTCAGCCATCATAATGTCATAGCAAATGTGGTTTCTGGTATTGGCAGCCAGCCCAGTTAACATGTGACGCGTTATAGACACTCTACAAGATTTTCAATCAAAGATACACATGTAAACCTCTCTGCACGGACCACTGAAATGCTCCAAGGTGTCAACAAATGCAGCCTTTTAAATAATAAATTGAGAAATGAATATTGACTAGGACACATGGGAAAGCTCCTGTGCTCTTGAAAAAAAGAGACTTCTTTTGCAGTCCCACCAAAGGAGCAGCCAGGACTTTGGGTTTAAAGTCTCATCCAAAAGATGGCCCCCCACTGACAGTACAGTGCATCCTCAATGCTACGTAGGAGCGTCAATTTGTGTGCTCTGGAAGGGACTTGAACTCAATCTTCTGACATGTAAGTAGTAACAGCTGTGTCAAGTCTGAATCACTAGTGAACCTAAGGACTTTAGGCTGAAACCATGTTCTCATCAGCCGCAACAAATTTGAATGTAGAATTCTCGAGGCCATAAGTTTAGTGTATGCCTGGACAAACAGAAATCTGACCCCTCGCACCCCTGGGATCTCCTTGTAGCTTCTAGTTTGAAACCCTTTGGTTTTGTTATCAAGCAAGTCAGGTCATTTCTGTGCTCAGCACTACAGCATCTTAAGGGTTATTTACATTTTTTGAAAAACTTGTCAAAGTCCAGTAAATATGATAATAGTTGGCATCTGCTGCTTGATTTGCTTGTCTTGTACATATACTTGTATGTCATGTCAACTTGACATGAATCTTAATGTTCTAGCAGCTCTTGTTTGTAACTTTCCCTCCTGGCCTGGTTTCAAAATTCAAATGTGAGATCTGGCAAAATAATAATTTGTTAGACTGAGAGAAATTTGTTGTAGAAGCAGTTTAAGATATTGAAGCTTTAAGATCTAATGATTTACCATCAATTCCCTCTCTTCCCTCTCCTCCCTCTCCTCCGTTTCTTTGTCTGCCTCTCAAAAAACAAACCTTTCCAATTTGTGGTCATGAGACTTGCGCTTGCAAAGTCAGTCTGCGGACTGAGAGCAATCCTTAGCAGTGGTATCACGGGTGATGTAGGTGGAAGGCAATCAGGAGGAAGTCCCTTTTTAACTGCATCGACTTTCATTCTTCTCTCAGCGTTGAGAGCAAAAGTGCAAGTGAACTATTGTCAGGCTGTGTGTTAACAGCTGTTCAGAGACTATGGGAAGATTTTCCCAAATAAACAGTGCCCACCCACTCAATACCATCGAATGTTAGAGCACCAAATGAAAATGCTACACCACTTATGCATTGCTATAACTTCATTACATTGCATGTTGCTCATTTTCCCATAGATAATACTTTCCTTTGCTCTCAAGATGTTGCCTGGAATAAAACTGGAAATAAAATAGAAGGCAGATGATAGAATATTTTGCCTCTCCATGTGATGTTGACAATCCTGCTTCAGATGAGAAGAAATTCTTTCTTTCCGAGAAAGACTGGTAAAGCTAAGCAAATTCCCAAAAACATTTCCCCACACATTGTCTTTGTTTTCTCTACGATCCTGTGGCACTGTTACAGTTCATAAAGTCAGAGTCACTGTAGCAATATGCACTGTATCTGCATGTTGTAGTCTGGAGCTGTGGATAGTGCTGATAAGAGTCTCCAATCTTTCCTTCACTTGCCTAACCAGAATGTGCTCTTATTGCCTGCCATTACAGTGTGTTGGATGGTTTGCAAGTTGTTTCTAAATTTGCTTGGCCACATTATGTGCACACCGTTCTTGGCCATCAAGTTCTGGGGCAGATTCAAAGCCAGAGTTTCCAGTTTAAAAGCAGCAGTTGCACTGAGTGGCCCATCTCTGTTTGTACATGATCGGTCTAATATGGTTTAAAAAGTCACAACACCGGGTTATAATCCAACAAGTTTATTTGGAAATACTAGCTTTCAGCGCTGCTCCTTCAGGTAGCAGGGTCATAAGACACACAATTTATAGCAAAAGATCTGTGTCATGCGTGCATCAGATAAGATGCTTGAACAAACCTAGATTGCTGTTAAGTCTTTACTCTTTTAAAATAGGTTGTGGGTTTCAGATCATTAATATGTAAATCCCAAAACTACTTTCAAGTCACGTTCTCAAGATAACTTAAGGTTTTATATTTTTTAAAAAAGTGTCATCTCTGTTTAGTTGCATTAAATGTGTGAGATTGGAGTCTGTCTGTATCCCAATCCTGAGTCAGACAGGTTCTATTTCCAAAGTAGATATTTACAAATGTTACATGGACTGACTGTGTGCTTTTTGAACAAAATAGAATGTATTTGTAAATGCAAATTTAACCCATAGACTTGTGTGCGAATGCATGTGAGCGTGTGTGTGTGCGCGTGCACGCGAGTGTTTGTATGCTTAGTAGAGTATGTGCATGAATGTGACAAATTACAAGCCTGTTTGGGGGGAGCGGGGCGTGATGTCTGAGAGAATTTGTTTGCAGATACATTCTATTTTGTTCAACTAGCGCACAATCTGTAGGCAGGTCAATTCATGTAACATTTTATAAATTCCTACTTTGGAAGTAGAACCAGTCTGACTCCAGGTTGGGATATATACACAGACTAACCTCTCATCTTTTAACACTTTGTCTGGACTGAGGTGTCACTATTTTTTTTATAAACCCTTTAAGTTATTGTGAGAATGTGATTTGAAAGAAGTTCTGGGATTCACGTATTAATGAACCAAACCCTACAGCACATTCTAAAAGGTGAAATACTTAATAGCAGTCTAGGTTTGTTCAATATAGTGTATCAGTTGCTGACACTGTGATCTTTTGGACTATAACCTGGTGTTGTGATTTTTAACTTTGGTCACCCTAGTTCAACACTGGCCACCTCCACATCAGGTCTAATATGGACATCCAAAGTGTAAAATTGTGTTTTTTTTTCACTCCAAAGTGGCTTTTTTGATCCTCCTTAAGAGTGAACCTTGTCAAATGTTCTGCAGCCAAGTATCACCCAACTGTCCAGTTTACACACACAAGCCATAAATATCTGACCTCAGATTCACTCAGCACCGCCCTCCTAACCTGCAATCCTCTTCCTGACCTCTCCGCCCCCACCCCACTCCGGCCTATCACCCTCACCTTGACCTCCTTCCACCTATCCCACCTCCATCGCCCCTCCCCCTAGTCCCTCCTCCCTACCTTTTATCTTAGCCTGCTTGGCTCTCTCTCTCTTATTCCTGATGAAGGGCTTATGCTCGAAACGTCGAATTCTCTATTCCTGAGATGCTGCCTGGCCTGCTGTGCTTTGACCAGCAACACATTTGCAGCTGTGATCTCCAGCATCTGCAGACCTCATTTTTTACTCTCAGATTGTTAACATGTGTAACTGAGAATAGATAGACAAATCCAATTTGTAAGAGTATAGTGGGGTCTGCTAATGGAACGGATTTGTACCGACGAAAATTTCAAATCCACTGTTAGATAAATGTTCGCCTACTTTTGATTTCTATCCTACTTTCCCTTATTGCAATCAATACCATGTGAAAATCTGTGGTGATGCGTGCCATTCTGAAGAGATGAGTTTCCAGACTTGTCCATAAACCAAGAGCTATCAGTACATATTTATGCCCCAAACAGAGTTGGGCAATTTCAGGAATTGAAGAAGGAATTGGAGATCCAGGTTAACAATATAAATGTAACATGAACATTTTTCTGTTGCAAAATTCACGTTCCTTTTGCTGGTGAATGTTAATCCTGGTATTGTCTCAGGATTTCTTATCTCTTTGCAGCCAATAAATAACCTCTATGTATTCTCTTGTACATTGCAAGATCTTACCATTTCCCCCCTTCTCCTATAGTATTAATGTATATCATTGTAACTTTCTACGTAATACATTTTATTTAATAGTCAATGATGATATTATCCAGTTACGTCATTATACTAGTTCATTTGTGTTTTTAAAGTTAATTAGCTGCAGAACTACAAAAAAAGTGCAAATTTAATCTCTGTAAACCTTTTGATATGACTTTGAAATCAGCCATGTGTTTCAGTCCAGACAGCTGCTTAAGCCAGAATTCTGGAGGATTTCCTGTTGAAATTGCAAAAATAAGATTGAGTGAGAAGTCATAATTACGTGATTTGACTCCTTGTATAATGTCAACTAGGAGAAAGTGAGGACTGCAGACGCTGGGGACCAGAGTTGAAAAATGTGATGCTGGAAAAACACACCAGGAGAAGGAGAATCAACGTTTTGGGCATAAGCCCTTCTTCAGGAATGAGGCCGGTGTGCCAAGCGGGCTGAGATAAAGGGTAGAGGGGGGAGGGGTGCTGGGAATACAATAGGTGGAAGGAGGTGAGGGTGATAGGCCGGAGAGGGGGTGGGGGCAGAGAGATCGGGAAGAAGATTGCAGGTCAAAAGGGCGGTGCTGCGTCTGGGGGTTGGGACTGAGATAAGGTGGGGGATGGGGAAATGAGGAAGCTGGAGAAATCTACATTCATCCCGTGTGGTTGGAGGGTTCCTAGGCGAAAGATGAGGCGCTCTTCCTCCAGGCATCATGTGGCCAGAGTCTGGCGATTAGAGGAGGCCAAGGACCTGCATGTCCTTGGCGGAGTGGGAGGGGGAGTTAGTGTTCAGCCACGGGGCAGTTGGGTTGGTTGGTGCGGGTGTCCCAGAGGTGTTTCCTGAAATGTTCCACAAGTAGGCAGCCTGTCTCCCCAATGTAGAGGAGACCACATCGGGTGCAACGGATACAGTAAATGATGTGTGTGGAGGTGCAGGTAAATTTGCTACGGATATGGAAGGATCCATTGGGGTCTTGGAGGGAAGTGAGGGGGGAAGTGTGGGCGCAGGTTTTGCATTTCCTGCGGTTGCAGGGGAAGGTGCCGGGAGTGGAGGTTGGGTTGGTGGGGGGTGTGGACCTGACGAGGGAGTCGCAGAGGGAGCGGTCTCTCTGCAACGCTGATAAGGGTGGGGAGGGAAATATATCCCTGGTGGTGGGGTCCGTTTGGAGGTGGCGGAAATGATGGAGGATGATACGATGTATCTGGAGGTTGGTGGAGTGGAAGGTGAGGACCAGTGGGGTTCTGTCCTGGTGGTGTTTGGAGGGGCAGGGTTCAAGGGGGGAGGTGCGAGAAGTGGAGGAGATGTGGTGGAGAGCATCGTTGACCACGTCAGTGGGGAAATTGCGGCCTTTGAAGAAGGAGGCCATTTGGGTTGTTTGGTAATGGAATTGGTCCTCCTGGGAGCAGATGCGGAAGTGAAGGAATTGGGAATATGGGATGGCATTTTTACAGGGGACAGGGTGGGAGGAGAGGTGTAATCTAGGTAGCTGTGGGAGTCGGTCAGTTTGTAGTATAATGTACCAACATTAGTATGTGTAGCACAAAGTCAGTGAAGATTTATTTGGATTGTTCTGTATGGTTAACCCTAAGCCCCTCTAAAATGAGTTAGAGAAATGAGTTATGAACTACACCCATTTCTTTGTCTTGTTTAGATTCTATAATTCTCCATTAGCAAAGAAAAATTCTGTGAATGGAGATGAATATACCATCTATTAATCATGGAACAGTAGCCAAAATTTCTAAACCTAGAAACAGAATAAGCAGTAACTTAAAGGAGAATTGCAGTCGCTCAGAGATTGCCATAGGACAGAACTTCCTGTAGTCAGTCCAACATGCAAATTGATTCAAAATTTATTCTTATACTTGAGTCATTACAATGCTGATGAGTGTTTTCTTATCCTCCTGCCATTCACCTGTTTCTTATCCAATCCCATTGCATGTAATCTCTGGCCTCTGTATTAATTCACTTAGTCTTGGCCCAGTCCTCCCTCCCACCTTGACTGTCTCAGCTCCATTGCTCACCTTGTCATGTTTTCCCCTTCTATCTTTCACAGATGATTATATCGTTTATCTCTTCTTGGTTACTTTCTTAGATGTTCTTATACTGCACCATCTTATTTCTTCCTTTTTCTCCCTCATCTGTCTGCCTCTTCAATCTCCATGGGTTGAAAGTTACTTTAATTCTCATGAGGGCATTTGTTAACAAATATAGCATTGTTCCCTATTCATGATAAATGTATAAGCATTTCTGCCTGCTGAGTAGTAAACTTTTCCTTCACTTGTAGAGAATAGAGACACAGGCAGGTAGTAGTGCACTACAGCACCATTTAATGAACAGCTGCAACTCCTGACTATAAAATCAGGTCACATTAATTTATTGAGCCTAGTGACATCTGTACATAAATGTAAACCACTTTGCAGACCAAAAAGGTTTCAGAAACAAAATATTGTTTCATTATTGGGTCACTGGAGAACTGTGTCATTCCAAGTAACGAATAGAGTTAATTTTATTGGTTTTATATTGGTGCTGGATCTTAGAGATCACAGTGGGTCAGACAGTATCCATGGAGAGACAGCACGCTAACATTTCAAATCCATCAAGATGCTGTCTGACCCACTGATCTCCAGCATTTGTTGTCTTCAGTACAGATTCCAGCATCTGCAGTAATTTGCTCTGATTGGAGTTGGAACTTGTTTGTTTTAGTACTGATTTGGAATGGCCATTCACTTCTGAGACTAAGCTGGCTTCCTTCTCTTGCTATAAACAAGGTAGGTTTAGAAGAAAAATAAACAACAGAACTGCAGATGCTGGAAATCAGAAACAAAAACAGAAAATGGAAAATCTCAGGTCTGGCAGCAGCTGTGGATCACAATCAGAATTAACATTTTGGATCCAGTGACTCTCCTTCAGAATTGGAGGTCTGAACTTTTGAGTTTCAGAACTTCAGAAGTTCTGAAGAAGGATCACTGCACCCGAAACATTAACTCTGATTTTGCTGTGTAGCTGCAGCCAGACCCTGAGATTTTCCATTTTCTGTTTCTGTAAAGTTTGTAAGAAATTGACATGATAACTTTGTGCAAAATTATTTAAATGATTCTTTTGGTGGATCTTTATTTAAAGTACACCACAGGTGACTTTCTCTCTCTCTCTCTCTCTCTCTCTCTCACACACACACACACACACACACACACACACACACACACACACACACACACACACACACAACAGTGCTGCCTCAGAATAATTCCATAAAGTAGAAATTCATTTAACAACTCAGCTAAAACTATACTTGAAAATCTTGCAGGGCTTTCATACTAGCTGCTTTTCTTGGGTTAATGTGGAGATTAATTTGCAAATTTGCCTTTTTATACTATTTTCTATATTGAAATGAAAATATCAAAGTGGAAATAGTTCTAAAGTTGTGCACTTCAGGCTTGCCGATTGTGGGTTTGGCACTAGAATTGTCATGTTATGAGTAACAACAACGTAATACTTGAAATGTTTTAACAGTAAATATGTTAGACTGTCCCTAGAGGGATGATTTTAAGCGACAAGAAAATTTTTTGAATTTGATATTTTTGGAAAGTTGTAGCTGTGCAACGATGTTTTAATGGACATGCATATGAAGTTGGACTTGATAAAATGTATGGATATGTGCAATCACATTACCTGGTCTTAGTTTTTTAAACAAAAAAAAGACTTTTAGACGATATATAATTGTTCTGAGTGACTTGATATCCTCCAAACTATCCCCACCCACAACCTAGTGTGTGTTGTATCACTAAATTTGATTACAGATGGTAGAGATTGACCTGTGGTCAAACACACAACATCTGGCTTTCATACTACCCTGAAGTTTGCAGTGAAGGCATGTAAAAGTATTCAAAACAAGCAGTCCTGACTGATTCTGGTGGGGGTTACAAAGCAACATTGACTTTATCTCTTCTGTAAGTCAGTGTGTTAGTTAACTAACAAAAACAATTTCCTTCCAAATTAATCATGAATTGATCATTTTGAAATAGATACATGTTCAGTATACACTTACTTGAATTTAGCTATGCTCCTATCTTTCCCCTCAGCCCCATTTTATAATGTTTGTTGAGGTAATACATATTAGCCGTTATCCAAGTACTTGTACCTGAATCAGTGTGCTTAGAAGTAGTACTATATTTTTGCCTTTCCCAAAGGGCAGGTACTTTGCATACATATGTCGGCTGCTTGAAGCTGAGGAGCTGGCCCTGCATTCCAATTTGTAGCTAACTACGTGATGACCCTGGTCGTCTCCACTGGGGCAGCACATTTACAATAAGCAATTTTCAGCATTATCCCATAGTTAAAGTTCCATGCAGTGAATTTGTGGTAACATATCCAGCTGTCAATGATATTTAATGTCGTGAAAGATTTAGAAATAACATGAACCTTTACGGATGACCCACACTGATGTAGGGATATCTTTTAAGGTTTGTTAAATTTAAAGTATGTTACAATTAGATGTCATTTCCTGCACAAACCTTTGATCTGTTGAACATTTGGTAGAACAGACATTCAAATAAAATGCCACAACATAATAGTAATGATCTACGTAAACTGTGAACTTCTTTCAGACTAACTTACTTCCTTTTGCTCATTTATTGGTTTTCCATTGTTAAATAGCAGTCTTGTGGTCAGTATTTTCCTGCTTGGTAAAATCCCCTCCCAGTCTGGAGACTGACTTCTCCCCCAAGGTCAAACTGGAGTTGTAAAACCCTTTACTGAATTGCAATGCTTCATTCACTGTCAACCCCACCACGTAGCATTTCAGGTATGTGATCAAATTACCAATTTGGTCACAAAACCTATAGTGTTTGGGGAGAGAAGTAATTGAGTTAAAGTTATTTGTGTTTCAGTTATTAGTGAGATATTTAGCACACATACTAGTTGCTTTTCTTAGAAAATTGGTTTAGTTTCCTGTCGGGTTTTTGTCCCTGCAGTCATAGATTAATAAAAAAGGACAAAAAAAGCACAAATAAAATTGGTTACAAATAGAACAAAGTGCACACACATAATATGTGATTAATTCTTATTTTGCATTTTTACGATTTACGATTTCTTTCCATGGGGTGGCACAGTGGCTCAGTGGTAGTTAGCACTGCAGCCTCCAGCACCAGGGACCCGGGTTCGATTCCAGCCTCAGGTGACTGTGCAAACTCCACACAGACATTCTCCCCATGTCTGCGTAGGTTTCCTCCAAGTGTTCCGGTTTCCTCCCACAGTCCAAAGATGTGTAGGTTAGGTGAATTGGCCATACTAAAATTGCCCATAGTATTCGGTGCTTTAGTCAGAGGGAAAATGGGTCTAGGTGGGTTACTCTTCAGAGGGTTGGTATGGACTTGTTGGGCCGAAGGGCCTGTTTCCACACTGTAGGTAATCTAATCTAATTTTGAAGGAAAATCTTTAGTCTTAGCACATCCTATGTAATTTCCAATTCTGTATTGTATAATTGGCTTTTGGCTTGTCACTTAGTTTTGTCCATTGTTTACATACATTTCTTGCTTTTGATTCTTAACTCTGTCCAGTACAAAGAATTTTTGGCAAAATATGTAAATGCCCTAACAATTGTCTCCTTGTTTCACATTCAGCGTACCTGTCATACATGCCTGAACATTGCTTTCTCTTTCACCTCTTCACAATACAGTATGATCTGAAAAAATTTTAAAGCATGCCAGTTGTCAATGGGAACAATTAGTGTGATTGTCAGAGATAATGAGTATACAAGGTCAAGTACAGGGTTGAATTGGCTAAAAGCACTTAGTTTTGCTGAGCACTTAGATGTGTGTCTGGAAGGGTTAAATCAAAAAATCTTCTATTACACTGTAGGATGATAGGCGTAGACATTGCTGGCTTGTTTTAGCAAAGGCAAATGGGATTGATCTTTAATTTGTGGTCATCTAGCATAGATGTTCTCAATTAGAACATTTTCAGAAGTCTGTCGTATTTTCCCGTGAAAGCTAGGTAAATAATTAAACGGGGTTAACTGATTTTCAAGTGCAGCACAAATCTAAACAACATTCACTTTTTAAAATTAAAATAGCGCAGCAAAAACTCTCCCTCCACCTGCACTTCTGTGGTTGCTTTTGCTGTTTATTTTTGGAACTGCCTTGATTCCAGATTAAAACATATGTGGGTTTGGTAGGGCACTGCACCCAGGTCCAAGGTCACAGAGCCATAGAGTTGTACAATATGAAACAGCTCCTTCAGTCTAATGTGCCGTACCTAATCCCAAACTAAACTAGTCCCATCTGCCGGTTCCTAACCCACATGCCTCCAAAATTTCCTGTTCCTGTACTTATCAAAATGTCTTTTAAACATTTGTAATTGTACCCATAACTGAGAAAGATCATTCCACATGCAAACCCCCTGAGTAGAAACTTTGCCCCTTGTGTCTTTTTTAAATCTTCTCCTCTCACCTTAAACATGTGACCCCAGTCTTGAAATCCTCCATCCTAGTGAAAAGTCAACTAACATTAACTCAGTCTATACCCTTCATTATTTTATAGACTTCTAGTAAGTTGCCTCTCAACCTCCTACAATCCAGTGATAAAAGTCCCAGCCTGTGTGGACTCGTTGGGCTGAATGGCCTGTCCCCACAGTGTAGGGATTCTATACAGCCTTTATAATTCAAACCTTTCATTCCAAGTAACATCCTGGTAAATCTCTTCTGAACCCTTTCCTTTCTATAACTGGGCAACCAGAATTGAACACACTATTCCAGAAGAGATCTCACTAATGTCTTGTACAACTTCAACATGACTTCCCAATTCCTATACTCAAAAGACTGAGCAATGAAGGCAAGTGTGCCAAACACCTTAGATTCCAGTTCAGCTTTGGCTTAAGTACTGAAGCATTTACTTCCAGCTTTTATGTAATTTGGAATGAAAATAACTGGTGTTTTATGATGCTTTATTGAAACATATCGAATTTTTCACCCAAAATTAGTTATTTTGAAGTGCGTTTATTATGTGAGTCAATGATGCAACTACTTGTGCAGAAGAAGTCCTAGAAATTTAAATACCAATTAAAAATGCCTGTTGTCCTGGTGTTAGATTAATTGAGGAAGAAATATTGGTGAGGGTCTCAATGTTACTGCCGTTCTTTGCAAAAGAAAGTTAAATCATGCAACATAATAGTGTGGGACGTTTTTGAGAAATGTTAATATTTTGCTAATAGATAAGCTAACATTGTTTGCATAAAAGTGAGTAGAAATTTGGTAGATCATGCTATGCTTTCACATCCGCATGATAAACTCATTTTCAATGCAAATAGACGGAAATTCTTTAGGGTAGATTGAACCCATTTTCAGAAGTAACCATGAGTATTCAACACAAAATAACACCAAAGTAGAATTCTCACGGTGAATTTGTAGCTGGTCTGAAAAAGGTAAAAAAAAAAGCCACTGTGCAATTTAGGGGAGGTCTTATGTGAAGGCTGAGGAAGCTATTAAGTAAGACTCAAGGGAGAGTCGCTATGGAAGGAGCTTCACTACACAGTTAAACAAGCTATATTCGGCCTTGGAATATTCATTGAGATCAGTGTCATGGAAACTATTTTATTCCCTTGGATTAATATTCCTTGCTTTAATTAGCACTCCGTAAAATGAGTTATTGATGTAGATTTTCCTTTTCTTGATAAGTGGCAAAGACTGAGATGTGGATGTTGCAATGTGCCTAAATGAGCTCTGGGGGATTCCATGCTGGTGGTCATGCTAGGAGTACATTTGTAAGTCAGTAAAGCTAGTTAGAAGTAACTTTAACCAGGCAGGAAAGATGAAAGTTACATTGCTGTAATTGCTAATGAAATTGTGTAAATGTTCATAATTCATTTGTTCCACTGGTGTCAGAAACATAGTGCAACACCAGCAAGATTGTGCATAACGGGCATGTCTTCAGCTTGTGTTCTACTATAAGTTTGACCTCGCTGACGGTGTGCTGTTTGTCCCCATCACCATACTGCAACCAGAAAAGATTACAAAGAAAAACTGGTTTAGAAAATGCTGTAAATAGTCACTGTTTCTCTGTCCAATCCTAACTTTAAGGCCTGAGAGAATTGAGCGCTGCAAGTTCAGGGGCAGATAGGTAATGATTAAGAGGAGCAGAGAAATTGAGATTTGCTGTGATCTTTGCGAATTAGGCAAAGTCTAGAAGAGAGGGGTCCAGGTGAAGGGGAAATATTGAAGTGGGTAATTGGATCCTAACCAAAGGAGGATGAGCTCAGTCTCCCACTGAGCTCAATTTATTGTGGCTTTGGATATAATTGGATGATGGTGAAGCTTTTGTAAAGGACAGATCACTTGGAATCAGAAATGGGATCAGGGAAGTGAAGGGGAAGGAGGACATGGCAGAGCATTGGTCTGCATGCTGTTGAAGCTTGTAATCCTTCCCACCTAAAAGCAGCAATAGCGACTGAGTGCTGGTTGACAAGTTTGAAATGAACTAGCTGATGAGAGCATGTCCGAGTTGGCGTTGTTGAAAAGGGCAGTCAAGAAAGTGCAGTGGCATCGTTCGGCATTGGGAGCAAATCTCAGGTTGTCAAAACTATTGAAAGCAGCCTGAACTGTTAACCCTTTCTCTGTCCACAGATGCTACCTGACCTGCAAATTATTCTTAGCATTTTCTATTTCTACTTCAAACTTTCCAGCAAGCAGAAAATTTTGCTTTTGTGTTACTTGACACTAATTCATGAACACATGCAAGAGTTTTAGCCATAATGAATTGCTGTTGTTTTGTGTTGGAACCTCAGTATTATGAAGGGTAAAGATTTGAATTTAGTCAGCAGCAATGAGGCTGTAATTACTAAATTACAGCATTGTAGGTTTAGGACCAGCAGCTTGGGTTTGGTCTCTGATCAAGCAGCGACACATTTACATTATGTTGGTGCAGCGGGTTTAAATTCTGTGGATCTTGCCCAGAGGAGAGTTGATCCAACAGTCAGAAGCTTAACTGGGTGGAATAGGGAGGAAAGAATCTCTTCTTCCCTTTCAAGTTAACATCTGTTAGATTTGAAATAGTTCAGATTTGAGATTAATTTGTTGTCGTTTGGATTTGCCATCATTGTGAAGCAAGACAATAATTTCTGGGAAACCTTTTTTCTGGGCTTCACTCCTGTCAGAGATCCAGCAGTGATTTTGGATTTCCAATATAAATTTGGAGTTAGTTCAAAGCAGTACAAGAGCACCAAAGTTGTGTAACAACCTTCCCATTATCCTCCTTACCTTGTTAGTTCTTGCTATCCTAACATTTAAATCAATAATTATGCTATGTACAATTTGTAGTCCTGTAACAATTGAACTTAATGTTAAGAACCATGAATTAGTGTTCACTGTAATTGTGCACATTCTGTCTTGTTTATATATGATTTTGTTAAGCTTCCTTCTCTGATAGAAAACTACTATATTTGAGCTCTTAGGATTCTTATTATGGCGAAACAAGATGCTAGTTTAGGAGTACTAGTCTTGCAATAGAATTTCATTTTAAGATGCTTTTTATTCCCTTTTATAGTTTGATTGGCCACTTGCTGGTCACCAAAATGACATTATACCCTTCAGAATAATTGTTGCATTAATTATACCTGTGACTACTGTTACCTTTTGCCTGACGAAGGACTTATGCCTGAAACGTCTATTCTCCTGCTCCTCAGATGCTGCCTGACCTGTGCTTTTCCAGCACAATGCTCTCGAGTCTCTTCACAAATATTTTATTTCGTGAGATGATGGTGTTAGTGGTAGTATCATTAGACTACTAATCTAGACACGCAGGTAATATTCTCGGCTTTTGGATTCAAATACTGGCCTGACAGACGGGGGAATTTGAATTTAATAAAGTTTCAGAATTAATCTAGTGGCTATGAAACCATTGGTGATTGTTGGAAAAACTCATCTGGTTCATTCATGTATTTGAGGGAAGGTAATGTGATCTCCTTACCTGGTCTGACCTACATGGGACTCCAGACCCACAACAATCTGGTTGACTCTTGCTGCTCTCTCAGCAGTTAGGGAGAGGGATTACTCGTTTCTACAGAAGTAGATTTCAAGTTGGGTAACCATAGCATACATGGCAAGGAGAGACCAGAAACGTGAGTCACTGGCTTAACTTTTCGCATATTTTTGCATAAGATAAGTAAACATTGCTAGAATTTTGTAATTAGTGTGAATATAAACTGTGTGCAACTGGGAGCTGTTCTGATGCTCACTATACATTGAAATGCGATCATCTTATTGTCACTAACGCACCAAAACAGCGATTAATGGACCTAAAGAATTCATTAGCTACTACCAGCAAAACTAATATCATTTACAAGATACCATGCAAGAACTGTTTTTAAAAAAAACTACATTGGACAAACAAGCAGGAAACTTGCCACCAGGATACATGAACACCAACTAGCCACTAAAAGACACCACCCACTACCATTAGTTTCCATGCATACAAAGGACACCACTTTGACGGAACAACACACATCCTAGGATAGGCTAAACAAAGACACGCATGAAAATTATTAGTGGCCTGGCATTCTAACTGGAACTCCATCAGTAAACGCATTGATTTAGATCCCATCTACCTCCCTTTGAAAAAAGCAATGGAAATGACATCACCCACCTTAAGATGCCAAGACCTAAAAACAGAGAGGCAGGACATACCACAACACTTCGCTGGAAACTCGTACTGATGATGTTACCTAATATGGTGACAAAACGTCTGAAAACAAACCTTCCAGGTTAGTGAGCGAACAAATTTTACAAAGTTCTCATCATCCTGAGCTACAAATCTCAAAAATTGCTAATTGTTCTAACTGTTATATAGGTGCTGTTTGATGTTGAGACTTTTAGGACTGTTTTACTGTTGGACCTCAAACTGCATAGTGTTTAGTTATCAGAACTTAATTGCTTTGGGGAGCCTAGAATTTCTTCTGTGCCACTCCACATGTGGGTCAGGAGTACTTTTTGCAAAATTGGGTGATCTTACTATAATCTCTCCGTGAATCATATTTTGTTTGTGCTAGGAGAAGTGCAGAGAAGATTTTGCTTGCAATTGCAAGTTGGAGACCAAGATGAAGTATGACTTCTTTATATGTGAAATGCGATGGTCATTTTAATCAAGCATTTTCATTTCAATCCAGAATCTGTTTAAAATACCAATGCTTATGAACATCATAAAATGGCTTTACCATCAATGTCGAGTGTGTGGTGCTGGAAAAGCGCAGCAGGTCAGGCAGCATCTGAGGAGCAGGAGAATCGACATTTTGGGCATAAGCCCTTCATCAATCTCCAGCATCTGCAGTCTTCCCTTTCTCCTTTACCATCAATGTGTCTTCCAATTATTTCATAGGCCATTTTTAAAATTGAGTCTGAATTAAATGTCCAGAAGTACAGCACATATAATCTGGTTCCTAATTTAATATACATTACTTACACAAAATATAGCAGGCTTTTTTTTAATGATGGAAATGTGAAATGACCATGTTAATTCTGGTTCTCTAATCCTACTTTACTTTCAGTTAATGCTATTGTTGCAGTTAACCATTTTCTATTTCTCATCTAAAACAATTTCTTCTTTTTGGTAAGTTCATGAGAGTTGATTAATCAAAACAATCTTTCAGAATGCTGCTTTGGAAATTTGACTAGTATTTGAAATGAAATCATAAGATAGTCAGGTTTTACAGATCCAGTTCCATTCCAGAACCCAGCACTTGCTGTTTCATTTCAGATTTCCAACATCTGCAGAATTTTGCTTTTGTTTACAGATCCAGTGTCCTGATAGGCATATTAAGTCTTAGTAATGGTTTCCTATATAGACTGCAGTGAGATTTTGAGTTTACTTCAAGATTACCATGCTTTTTCTTCCCAGTTGTACTATCCTGTGTCTGTCCAATTTTCTTCTTGTAGGTGCATGTGGAGCAGGTTGGATGAGCATAACGACAGTGTAGACTGTGTATTTGATTAAGGAGCTGTTTTTTTTAAGTGTCTCTTTGACTTCATTTTATTAAAACTCTCTTTTTCTCATTGAGTTGATTTGTTTATTTTTATCAGTACTCTTTTTTATATAATTACTATTATGTTTTTTTTCAGGATGTGATTGTAATGAATTTGGTATTGAGACCCAGCAGTGTAACCAAGCCAATGGCCACTGCATCTGTCGGGAAGGGATTGCAGGAGAACGTTGTGATAAATGCGCTCGAGGGTACTCTGGTACATTCCCTCATTGTGAACCATGTCATGCATGCTTCAGACTGTGGGATAAAGAAATTGAAGAGCTGACTAATCAAAGCAAGCAACTTGTAGCTCAGGCTGATGAGATCAAAGCTAGTGGAATAGTTGGGCCTTACCAAGAAACTGTTAGTGCTGTCCAGGACAAAATTAATGACATACGAGCTCTACTTGCTGAAAATCCTGCGACTGAACCACTTGACAGTATTGGGGACCTCTTGGATGAAGCCAAGTAAGTAAGATTAAGGTTGAGTTAATTTCTTCTTGTGCCCTTATGTACACCAATACTTCCTGCTCCATACTGGAACAAAGTGCTGCTGACTGCACTTCATTTACATTTGCCATTTTAATAGAAAACTGCCTGGAGAGCTAGACCAGAGTCTAGCATTACCAAGTATTGGGGATGTTTGACTATCTGAATGCTGCTGTACTCATGTGAATTTGCAATTGATTTACGTAGCCAGATTTGTCCTATGGTCAAAATGACTGATAGCATGAACTCTATGATAAAACATGAATAAATGTCTTCATCTTTGGTTTTGTACCAGATAACAGTGGTGAGGCCACTCTGTGTAATTTTTTTCATCGTTTTTCTCCTAATGATGGCCACATTGCCAAGAATGTATCATGAAGATTCTTTTCTAGTGGAATCATACAGTTGAACATTTGCCTACCGAAGGGTGTTCCCCTGGGTAAAAGACCAAAAAGACTTCTTGGAAACTGAACATATTTATTGAGCCAGACACTTTGACAACAAAATTCTTGTTCATGTTTAGCCATCTGTGCTCTACAGTTAATCTCATTAAATTGGTCTTTATCTAGTTGTGATTAACTGGGAAAGTTTGAGGCTTTTTTGTACTCCTAACAGGTCAGCTGGGAAACGTTGTTTAATAACCATCTGCAAGGCAGCTGTGTGAAGCTGTTTGCATGCTTTAATAAATATTTTTTGGCTTAATTTGACGATTGAAGCTCGCACATTTGGTGCACTACTCCTGCAATTTTGTCTTGTATCAGAGCTACTGATTCTGAGTTTTATGTATTATTTTGAAATATTAAGATTATCTACACTGTTGTCATCTTCATTCCTTCAAGATCCACCAATATTGATTCCACTCACTGGCCTCCATTTCTGTATTTGCTCAATGCAGATGCAGTGATTGTTACTTACCTATTTATATCAGTTTGTATCACACTATCACTGCTAAAAAGAAAAGTAATCCCAATATGACACTGGAAAACTCAGTGGGCATATTCTCAGAGGAATATTGTCATAGTTTTGTCCATTTTGAATGCCTAGTGATCTGTATTTTAAAAAAATATAGTTTAGTTTACACACCATATTACATAGTATTGTGTAGACATAGTTTCATTCTTTTGAGTAGGGCATCCGATACATGCTGCATTCAGTTGGATCAGCCTGTTTGCCCTTTTGAGGGTAAGATTTAGCATGCAAGATATCACAATATTTTTGTACTTGAATGTTGATGTTGCTGCTCATGGGGAAAAGAATTAGTAACATTTGGGATTTGCCATTTTTATAGGATAATGAAAAGTGTCATGATTTGTATTCTAAAAGATTCAACATATTGAGGTTTCACTGAGCCTCCTCTATTGGATACCGGTTTCAATAATTGTATGTAAAGAATGGAATGTGGATTATCTTTGGATAGCTTTGTTAATTTTTCGAAGGGATAGAAACCTTTCTTGTGATTTAGATGTGGGTACTTGGTCATTATCAAGCAGACTTTCTTGATTTAATCAAGTGTAAGATCATTTTAAATGTTGCATGTTGTGATAATGTAACCCTCATCTTAGATACTGTGGTTATCCTAAGTAAGCTAATTAAATTAAGTTTTAAAATCCTTTGATTTCAGGAAGAAAGTACTTGACCTTGCAGAAAAGGTTACTGTAATTGAATCAGATCTTGCAACTACAGCAGACCGAAGTAATGTGACAGACCAAGAAATAAGTGTCCTTCAGACCGATGCTGAAAGTTTGAAAGCTGTTGTAAATGAGCTAGCAGAACAATTGGAATACATTAAGAACTCTGATGTCCATGGTGAGGATTTGATTGTTAATTGAAAATTGAATGCTGATATATTTAATATCTACAAGTTCATTGATACCTCAAATATCAAAACTTAGTTATCTTTTTCCTACCAACTTTATGGTTTTACTGATTTTGAATGGTGAGGAGGGAAATGTTGAAATACAAATGACTTCACAACACCATATAAACAGTTAAGTGCTTCATACTATTTCAAAATAGTGAGAATGTATTTGGCATTTATCTATTTGAGTACTTAAAGCACCTATTGGATGTTAATTACAGTTTCGTAAGTTACTCAGTTGTGTTTCTATCTCTCTCTTTTGTAAATAGAGCTCCAGAAAGTGTTGCATAATGCTTCGGTGTAACTTCAGTAGTTTGTTAATCACTTTCTGTAATGTTCTGTTGAGTACATCAGTATAAAAAGGCCATGTATTTATTATGTATAACTCTAAATAGATGTGATTAAATCTGCCCTCTAAACTGTAATTACTGGACTGAATTTTCTATTGTCTTACAGAATCTTGTAATGTCACCTTTTAAAGTAATGCATGACTTAATGTTTTCTATTCACTACAATACTTGTAGGAGCCTTGGACAGTGTCCAGAAATATTTTAACCAATCTGTTGAGGCTGAAATGACAGTTAATGCTTCAACCACTGATCCTGGTAGTATACTGCTGGAATCCTTGAGCACTCGTGAAAAGGTGGATGACATGATTTCACAGAGTCAGGATCGCTTTGAGCAACAGCAAAAAGAACATTCACAAAGTCTAGAAGAACTAGCTGACAAATTGCAAAGTCTAGACCTCTCACCATTAAGCAAAAAGGTACATGTCAGGTTTGATTTAACATTAGAAGAGCACTGTAGATCCATATTAAGCTGCCATTTTATCTTAAATGGCTATTTTTAGTGGTCCATTTGCAAAATATGTATAATCACATATGTATGGTTAAAAGTAAGTTGAATTTGACAACAAGGTTTCTATTATTTGATTTGATTGCAACACCAATATATTCCATCTAAGCTGCATTTTTTTAAAGAAGTTTTGTTGTGTTAGATGACGACTGTATTTGTTATGTATCCTGGATTTCAAAATATGACTAGAGCACTTCAATTGTCCATAACCAAATAAAACTCCATTTTTCTGAAGTGCATGTTCTGACCTGCGCTGTTCACTCTCTTTGCTCAGATTTGTGGTGGCCCTGCAGGAATGCCATGTGCCGAAGCGGAGTGTGGTGGTCCCAACTGTCGCGCTGATGATGGAACCAGAAAGTGTGGTGGCATTGGCTGTGATGGACTTGTAACTTTGGCCCATAATGCATGGCAGAATTCCATGGATTTTGACACCGAGATTCTAAATGCTTTGGCAGAAGTGGATCAGCTTTCAAAAATGGTATGTTTTTGCATTCGGAAATGTTAGTTGTCAAGTAAACCAACGTGCAGTTTATCAAGCGTTTTGTTGCTTTGCTTGCTTGATTTTTTAGGGAACAAAAGTCTCAAAGTGATTATAACGTGTGAACGACGATGCAAATACTCACTTTAGGAATTGGATTCCAACACTTCATGACAGCACTCGTTGAAATTGTTGCCAGACTGTGCAATATATTTCAGTACTGAACCAGATCTTTGGCATTTCACCATCTCCCAAAAAAAAATGCTGTACTCTGCTTGTAGAGTTTTTCTTTTCGCTGACTGTGCCACTTTAATAGAATCTATATGTGACAGTTGTTAAATATGGTTTCTCACTTTATCATACTAATAAAAGCAACGTACTACCGTTGCTGGAAGTCTGAAATAAAAGCAGGAGATGCTGGAGAAACTCAGCAGGTCTGGGAACATCTCTGCAGAAAGAAATAATTCCCGTTTCAAGTCTGTGATGATGTTTCATCAAAACTAACCTAACATCCATTGGGACAATGCCAGAGGTCATTATTCGGAAGAGATAGCAAAACATTTAGCAAATATTTGTGTAATCAAACAGGTTCAACAATGTTTGACAAATTTACTAGAGTCCTTTGAGTGTATAGCCAGCAGAGTTGATAAAGGGGAAACCAGAGGTGAAGTATCTGGATTTTCAGAGAGCATTTGATCAGGTCTCCCATAACACGTTACTGGAAAAGATTGGAAACACCGTGTTGTGATAGCATGGATTGAGAGTTTATCAACACACGAGAGACCAAGTCAGGATTAATTAATGTGGATGGAGGTTAGTAAAGCATAATTAGTGGAGTGCCAAAAGGATCAGTCCTCAGGCCTTAATTATTTATCATTTATATATATGATTTGGAGAAGGGGGCAGAGTATAATATATCCAGTATACAAAAATAGGTGTTGTGATGAATCTGCCGAGGATATAATTTATTTGAGTACGTGTGCAAAGACTTGGCAAATGGAGTTTAAAGTAGGCAAGTGTGAGATCATGCATTTCAGTAGAAAGAGTCAAAGCCAAACTATTACTTAAATGAAGAGAGACTCTCTAAAAGAAAAACTGCAGTGGAGAGGATTGGGCCGTTCTCATGCAGGAAATGCCGAGTGTTCGCATTTAGCTGCAGCAAGTAATTAATAAGACAAATGGAATTTTGGCCTTTGTCGCTAGAGAGTTGAAGTTTGAAAACAGGAAAGTTTTATTACAACTGAACACGTGTCAATGAGGCTACATGTGAAGTGCAATTTTAGTCTCCACGTTTTAAAAAGGGTATACTGGCATTGGTGGCAGTTCAAAAGAGATTTACTCACCTGATTCGTGGGAGGAAGAGTTGACTTATCAAAGACAGCTAAACAATCAGGCCATTATAATTATAAAACGGTGAGGGGGGGAGAGAAAGATGACTGACCGACTCATCCTATCTCTGATCTGGTCTAATCTTACAGTGCAATTCTATGAATGTATAGATCCTGTCATCATACAAATCAATTTTACTCCGAAACATAAATGCTGTTTTTTAGGGATCTCATTCATTGCAGCAGATAATGATTTGGACACAGTCTCTATACCATCTCGGTCTCACCACAACACTGCCTGTGACTTTATAATTTGGTGGTTATACAGAACAATAAAATTAGTAATTTACCCATTCCCATAGTGAATCAGAAAACACCGCTCCTCACCTGCTAAACCCTTGAGCCATTTCGATTAGATTCAGCTGTTCAATCAGACGTTAATAGAGCAGATGACCAAAGGTTTGATAGCTTGTCTGAATGGAAGGAGGAAAGTGATTGAGTGGTTTCGGGAGGGGAACCCTGGACAGAATTTGAGAACGCCTTGGTAAGTTGCTAAAAACGATCTTGGAGTTGGTACACTGTTGCTACTGTATTGATGGTGAAGGAGTGAATACTGGTGTTGGATGGGGTGCAATCAAGCAGGAGATTTAATCTGGATAAGTTGCTTTAGTGTAGTTGGAGCTGCACTCATCCAGATGAGTGGCAATTATTCCTTCGTACTCTTGACTGTACCTTTGTAGACGACAGTGAGGGCATTAGACTAGATTCCCTACAGGAAGGAAACAGGCCCTTCGGCCCAACAAGTCCACACCCACCCTCTGAAAAGTAATCCACCCAGACCCATTTCCCTCTGACTAATGCACCTAACACTAGGGGCAATTTTTAGAATGGCCAATTCACCTGACCTGCACCTCTTTGGACTGTGGGAGGTAACCGGAGCACCCGAAGGAAACCCATGCAGACACTGGGAGAATGTGCAAACTCCACACAGACAGTTGCCCGAGGCTGGGTCCTTGGTGCTGTGAGGCAGCAGTGCTAACCACTGAGCCATCATGCTGCCCCAAAGTTACAAGGCGAGTTGAAATTGTTGCAAAATTCCTAACCTCTAAGCTGCAATTGTAGCGACAGTATTTTTATGGCTGGTCCTGATCAGTGTATGATTAATAGTATTTCTCTCCAGAATGCTGGTGAGGATTTCAGCAACAACAGTGCTAATGAATGTCAAGGGGAGATTGTTAGATCCTCTCATTGATGGTCATTACTTGGCAATTGTGTGGCACAAGTATTACTTGACAGTTCTGAGGAAGGGTCACTGGACCCAAAACATTAACTCTGATTTCTCTCCATGGATGCTGCCACACCTGAGCTTTTCCAGCAATTTATGTTTTTGTTCCTTGACACATCAGCTCAAGACCTGATGTTGTCTCAGTCCTGCTGCTTCTGCAGCTGAGTTTGTTGCCTCCTGCTTTAGTCAGTTCTGATTTCATTATAGTTTGTGCTGCTGTCTTGGGTGGGTGCAATTAAGTGAAATTTCACTGAGCACACTTATTGATTATATGTGGCATTAATTAGTGCTCATATTGTGTCCCTAAAGGTTGCTGATGCGAAAGTTAAAGCAGATGAAGCTAAACTAAATGCACAAAAGGTCTTGTTAAGAACCAATGCAACAAAAGAAAAAGTGGACAAGAGCAATGAAGACCTCAGAAATCTTATTAAACAAATCAGAGAATTTCTTACACGTAAGAATTGAGGTTAAACTTTTAACTGTTGTCATCTGTGTTTCTGTTATGTAATAGAATTTTGTAATATTACTTATATCAATAGTGAAGTAGAATCCAAATGATAAGCTATTTTGAGTTGCGTGATTTGAAATTTGCTTTTGCTATTTACAACCATATGAATAATTTTTCTGATTTGGAGATGCCAGTTTTGGACTGGGGTGTACAAAGTTAAAAATCGCACAACACCAGGTTATAGTCCAACAGGTTTAATTGGTAGCACACTAGCTTTTGGAGCGATGCTCCTTCATCAGGTGATTATGAAGTATGCAATTGTAAGACAGAATTTATAGCAAAAGTTTACAGTGTGATGTAACTGAAATTAGACATTGAAAAATACCTTGATTGTTTGTTAAGTCTCTCATCTGTTAGGATGACCATGAAGATTTCACTTTTTTTCGTATGTAAATCACAAAATCTTTTTTAAAAGTTACACAGTACATTGCAGACTTACATTGTACTTTGCTCAAAAACTGTATGAATCCATGTAAGACTCTTAACTCACTTTTTAAGATTAGAATCAGCCTAAACATTATGACACAGACCAGGAACACACGGGCTAACACCTTCAACATATTAACATCTTATCTGGAAGACGCCAATTGTTACAGTTAACCTGAGAATGTAACTTTTTAAGAAAGTTTTGTGATTTACACATGAGAGAAGTGAAATTATCATGGTCATTCTAACAGATGAGAGACTCAAAAAAACAATCAAGGTATTTTTCAATGTATAATTTCAGTTACATCACACTGTAAACTTTTGCTATAAATTCTGTGTCTTAGAATTGTGTCCTCCACAACTACCTGATGAAGGAGCGGCGCTCTGAAAGCTAGTGCTTCCAATTAAACCTGTTGGACTATAACCTGTTGTTGTGCGATTTTTAACTAAAATACTTTTTTCTGCGATTGTTGTTTATAGTTGCAAATTTTTCTGTCTTTACACTCTGCCTTTGAGAAAGTGGTATTGAAGCAGGCTTTATGAACTGTTGCAATCCATTTGGGCAGGGACACTGTCATCATTAGGGAGGGATTGCCAAGATTTTGACCCAGTGACACTGAATGAACGGTAATATATTTCCAAGTCAGGGTGGTGTGTGGCTTGGAGGGGATCTTGCAGGTGATAGTGTTCCCAAATATTTGTTACCTTTTGTCCTCCTAGATGGTGGTGGATGTGGGTTTGAAAGGGACTGTTGCTTCTGAGCATTGGTAGCAGAAGGAGTGATTGTTTTGTGATTTGGAGATGCCGGTATTGGACTGGGGTGTACAAAGTTAAAAATCACACAACAGGGATTTAAGATAGCTTTGACAAATAGGGTTAAGGAGAATCCAAAAGATTTTTACAAACACATTAAGGGCAAAAGGGTAACTAGGGAGAGAATAGGGCCCCTCAAAGATCAGTAAGGTGGCCTTTGTGCAGAGCCACAGGAGATGGGGAGATACTAAATGAATATTTTGCATCAAACAAAAGCAAAAAACCAAAAGAGAAAATGCTGGAAAATCTCAGCAGGTCCGGCAGCATCTGTAAGTAATCTAGTCTAGTCTATCTAATCTTAAAAAAAAGAGCTGACATTTCGAGTCTAACTGACCCTTTGGCAAAGCTAATCAAAAGGGAGAAATAGGGAGGTATTTACACAAGGCTGAGAGAAGGTGAGTCATGGCTCCAGAAGCAAAGGTAGCAATAAAGAGATGATAATGACAGTGCATAGAGAGATCATAGGGAGATTAGGAGCTGTGAATGGCCAAGGCTGAAGGTAGTGCTATGTGACAAAATATGTGGGGGATGGGTGAAGCAGAGGCAAAATGGAAAACAGGGTAGAAGGATAGCAAAGGGGGAAGAGGAGTGGAAAAAGGTGATGAGAGAGTGGGGAGCGAGAAAGAAGAGGTGCAGAACAGTGAAAATTTTTTTTAAAAAGAATAAATAAAATAAAATTACAGAGCAGAATGAAAACAGAGGGGTCGAGATGGGATAATCATCTGAAGTTGTTGAATTCGATGTTGAGACCGGCAGGCTGTAACATGCCTAGTTGGACGATGAGATGCTGTTCCTCCAGTTTGCGTTGAGCTTCATTGGAACATTGCAGCAGGCCAAGGACAGACATGTGGGCATGGGAGCAGGATTGTGTGTTGAAGTGGCAAGCCACGGGAAGGTCCGTGATCTGACTCTGTACAGACCAAAGGTGTTCAGCAAAGCGAACACCCAGTCGGCGTTTTGTCTCTCCGATTATAGAGGAGACCACATTGGGAGCAACGAATGCAATAGACCAAACTGAAAGAGGTACAAGTGAAACGCTACTTAATCTGAAATGAGTGTTTTGGGGCCTTGGATGGTGAGCATGGAAGAGGTAAAGGGGCACGGGTTGCACCTTCTGCGATTGCATGGGAAGGTGCCGTGTGTGATGGGAGAGGTGTTAGGTGTGATGGGAAGATGCCGTGTGTTATGATGGGAGAGGTGTTAGGTGTGATGGGAAGATGCCGTGTGTTATGATGGGAGAGGTGTTAGGTGTGATGGGAAGGTGCCATGTGTTATGATGGGAGAGGTGTTGGGTGTGATGGGAAGGTGCCGTGTGTTATGATGGGAGAGGTGTTAGGTGTGATGGGAGAGGTGTTAGGTGTGATGGAGGAGTGGACTAGGTTGTCGCGGAGGGAACGCTTTCTGTGGAATGCAGACGGAGAGAGAGCGAAGGAAAGATGTGTTTAGTGGTGGCGTCGTGTTGGAGTTGGCGAAAATGGCAGAGGATTATTCTTTGCATGTGAAGGCTGGTGGGGTAAAAGGTGAGAACAAGAGGGACCCTATCCTTGTTCTGGGAGGGGAAGGAGGAAGTGAGGGTTGTGGTGCAGGAGATGGACCACACGCTATCGAGAGCCTTGTCAACAACTGTAGGTGGGAAGCCACGGTTAGAGAAGAAGGAGCACTTATTAAGAGCACCACTTTGGAAAGTGGCCTCATCGGAACAAATGCAGCGGAGGCGAAGGAGCTGAGAGAAAGGGATGGAGTCTTTACAGGACATAGAGTGAGAAGAGCTGCAGTCCAGATAGCTGTGGGAGTCAGTGGGCATGTAATGGATATTAGTGGATAGACTATTGACAGAAATGGAGACTGAAAGGTCAAGGAAAGGAAGGCAAGTGTCGGAGATGGACCAGGTGAAGGTGATGGAGGGGTGGAAACTGGAAGCGAAGTTTTATGAATTTTTCCAGGTCAGGACGAGAGCAAGAAGCCAAACCAAAATAGTCATTGATGTACCGCTAAAGCAGTTTTGGTAGGGGACCCGGATAGGCCTGGAACAAGAAATGTTCCACGTACCCCATTAAAAGGCAGGCATAGCTAGGACCCATGCGGGTGCCCGTTGCTACACCTTTGATTTGGAGAAAATGGGATGAGTTGAAGGAGAAATTGTTGAGAGAGAGAACAAGTTCAGCCAGGTGGAGGAGAGTGGTGGTGGATAGAGATTGTTCAGGCTGCTTTTTGAGAAAGAAGCAAAGAGCTTTCAAGCCGTCTTGGTGTGGGATGGAGGTGTAAAGAGATTGCACATCCATGGTGAATATAGAAGGTGGTTAGGGCCTGCGAATTGAAAGCTGTCAATGTGTTGCAGGGCATCAGAGGAATCCCGGATGTAGGTGGGGAGGGAGTGAATCAGGAGTAAGGATGGAGTCAAGGTAGGAGGAAATCAGTTCAGTGGGACAGGAGCATGCTGACACAATGGGCCAGTTGGGACAGTCCTCCTTGTGGATTTTGGGGAGTAGGTAGAAACGGGCTGTCCGGGGTTGGAAGCTATGGGGGGGGGGGGGGCATCTGGAGGAAATGAGGTCAGTCACGGTGTTGGAGACAATGGCTTGATTCTCAGTGGTGTGGTTATGCTCCGGGGAAGGTAGGAGGAGGAATGTGAGAGTTGACACTCAGCCTCTGCGAGGTAGAGGTCAGTATGCCAGACGACAACAGCACCCCCTTTCTCAGCAGGTTAATGACAAGATTGGGGTTGGACCTAAAGGAGCAAAGGGCAGAAAGTTTGGATGGAGAGAGGTTGGAATGGGTAAAAGGGGCAGAGAAATTAAGGCGGCCAATGACCAGTCGACAATTCTCAATGAAAAGATCGAGGGCAGGAAATTGCCCTGGCGAGGGTGTCCAGTTAGAGGTGGAATATTAGAGGGATGTGAAAGGATCTGTGGCGCGGGGGAGGATTCTTGCCCAAAAAAGTGAGCACGAAGGCGATGGAAGAAGAGCTCAGCATCACGTCGAGCCCGGAATTCATTGAGGTAGGAATGTAAGGGTACAAAGCTGAATCCTTTCCTGAGAACAGCACGCTCAGCCTCAGCTAGGGGAAAGTCAGAGGGTATGGTGAACACACGGCAAGGGCTGGGGCTGGAAGAGATGGGGTTCGAGGGATTGGGACTGTTGGAAGGTGGAGGGTGGACACGGGTGTGGATAAGAAGTTGGATATTTTGCATCAGTATTTGCTGCAGAAAAGCACATGGATGATATAGAATATAGGGAAATAGATGGTGACATGTTGAAAAATGTCCATATTACAGAGGAGGAAGTGCTGGATGTCTTGAAGTGCATAAAAGTGGATAAATCCCCAGGATCTGATCAGGTGTACCCGAGAACTCTGTGGGGAGCTAGAGAAGTGATTTCTGGGCCTCTTACTGAGATATTTGTATCATCGATAGTCACAGGTGAGGTGCTGGAAGACTGGAGGTTGGCAAACGTGGTGCCACTGTTTAAGAAGGGTAGTAAGGACAAGCCAGGGAAGTATAGACCAGTGAGCCTGACCTCAGTAGTCGGCAAGTTGTTGGAGGGAATCCTGAGGTTCAGGATGTACATGTATTTGGAAAGGCAAGGACTGATTAGGGATAGTCAACATGGCTTTGTGTGTGGGAAATCATGTCTCACAAACTTGATTGAGTTTTTTGAAGAAGTAACAAAGGATTGATGAGGGCAGAGCGGTAGATATGATCTATATGGATTTCAGTAAGGCGTTCGACAAGGTTCCCCATGGGAGACTGATTAGCTAGGTAAGGTCTCATGGAGTACAGGGAGAACTCGCCATTTGGATACAGAACTGGCTCAAAAGTAGAAGACAGAGGGTGGTGGTGGAGGGTTATTTTTCAGACTGGAGGCCTGTGACCAGCGGAGTGCCACAAGGATCGGTGCTGGGTCCACTACTTTTCATCATTTATATAAATGATTTTGATGTGAGCATAAGAGGTATGGTTAGTAAGTTTGGAGATAATGCCAAAATGTGAGGTGTAGTGGACAGCGAAGCAGGTTACTTCAGATTACAACAGGATCTGGACCAGATGGGCCAATGGGCTGAGAAGTGGCAGATGGAGTTTAATTCAGATAAATGTGAGGTGCTGCATTTTGGGAAAGCAAATCTTAGCAGGACTTATGCACTTAATGGTAAAGTCCTAGGGAGTGCTGCTGAACAAAGAGACCGTGGAGTGCAGGTTCATAGCTCCTTGAAAGTGGAGTTGCAAGTAGATAGGATAGTGAAGAAGGCATTTGGTATGCTTTCCTTTATTGGTCAGAGTATTGAGTACAGGAGTTGGGCGGTCATGTTACGGCTGTACAGGGCATTGGTGAGGCCACTGTTGGAATATTGCGTGCAATTCTGGTCTCCCTCCTATTGGAAAGATATTTCAAACTTGAAAGCGTTCAGAAAAGATTTACAAGGCTGGGTTGGAGGGTTAGAACTACAGGGAGAGGTTGAACAGGCTGGGGCTGTTTTCCCTGGAGCATTGGAGGCTGAGGGGTGACCGTCTAGAGGTTTATAAAATCATGAGGGGTAAGGGTAGGATAAATAGGCAAAGTCTCTTTCCTGGGATGGGGGAGTTCAGAACTAGAGGGCATAGGTTTAGGGTGAGAGGGGAAAGATATAAAAGAGACCTATGGGGCAACGTTTACACGCAGAGGGTGGTAGGTGTATGGAATGAGCTTCCAGAGGAATGGTGGAGCCTGGTACAATTGCAACATTTAAAACTCAACTGGATGGGTATATGAACAGGAAGGGTATGGAGGGATATGGACCGGGTGCTGGTAGGTAGAACTAAATCGGGTTGTCATATCTGGTTGGCATGGACGAGTTGGATGCAAGTGTCTGTTTCCATGCTGTACATCTCTATGACTCTATGACATTTGCTTATTCAAGTTCATTTCTTTGATTTTCCTACAGTTCTACAGTTTAGCTGTTATCTATCTAATTGTTGTTTTTATTCCTCTGCTTTGGCATTCTTGTGCTTTATCGCAAGTGTTGATCATCCCATAATTATTATATTGTTATCACAGCTAGTCAAGAAAAAAGAACAACTGACGTAAGACAGACTTCTCACCAGCCTTGGCATGGTGCCTTTTCAGTCTAGTTTATGTTGTAGCACACTTAGGCTGGACATAGAAGGCAAACTTGTCAGATAATGAGTTATGAGTCAGGTTTGAGTACATTGCTCATTGGTGGTTGTTTTAAGTAAAATGCTTGTTCTGAACAGACATGAGTGAGACAAAACATTTTGTTTCATCATTCACTTTGTGACAACTTCTCCTTATACAGTCTTCACACAGACTTTTGTCACCTATTATTACCAGATGTGCCCAAAGTGTCTGTTCAACTGAACTGAATTCCATTGCATTCAGTAAATGAGATCAGTGATTTCATCGAAACTTTCTACATAACTCTTCTCTGAAAATCTGCATTTGTTGTACAAAATCAATATTGTATGTTCTCATTTCTTGCTTGATGCACATTCTGGAAACATATCAATGAAGATGAACGAAACAATTCCAATGATTTGAGCTGGTGAAAGGTAGCTTGACTGATAGTTTCAACAGTTAAGGAGGAATAATAAATCTTTTCTCCATGTGTTAGTCAAACAAACTTCAGAGTAGAGAACTGTGCTTTGCACATCTCCTGCTTTTAACATTTGGCTTCCAGCTTGAAATAATAGCCTTTATGTGAGCCATTTTAAGCTGAATTTCTCTAGCGACTAATATTTGGGGCTGGATCAGTTTGAACGTTTTTGGACTGGGTTCGTTTCTTGCTGTGCATGTGGAACCAGTGGAGTTCAGCATTACTGTTGTGACCACGGATCTTTGGTTTTCCTCCTGTTTGTAGTTACAGGAGTGAAAAGTGCTGCGCTCTGGACAGTTGCCGAAAAAGTGGCATGTAGCCAAATGTAGTCAGTAATGTAGTGGTCAGAGTTTTTTCCTAGTCTGTGCCAACTCTTGTTACTCTTACCTCTACTGCCCTTTTCCCATTCAAAACCTTTTAATTCCATTTCCTGATGGGAGTTTGCAAATGTTAGATATCCTTTGTGGAAATAGGGCTAACTTCTGTCTTTGTTCTTTTGCTGTTTATCTTCAATATATATCCACTATGGCCTTGTTACCAATCGGGGATGTTTCAAACTGAAAGCAGTGATTTTGAACAAGTTAAAGTCACTACTGTGCCATTGCCAGTAGATGCCCTGTCAAAGGGAAAGGCTTTTTTATTCTGGTGGTACTTTCAAAAATCAGAAAGCCTTTCCATCATTAACCTCATCAAAGCCCCTTACGTAGAGCTTTACAGCATAGTACAGGCCCTTCAGCCCTCGATTTTGAGCTGACCTGTGAAACTAATCTGAAGGCCGTCTAACTGACTTTATTCCATTCCCGTCCATATGCCTATCCAATGGCCATTTAAATACCCTTGAAGTTGACAAGTCTACTACTGTTGCAGGCAATGTGTTCCACGTCCCCACTAATGAGTAAAGAAACTACCTCTGAGCTCTGCTGAAAATGTGTTGCTGGAAAAGCGCAGCAGGTCAGGCAGCATTCAAGAAGCAGGAGAATCGACGTTTCGGGCATGAGCCCTTCTTCAAGAATGAGGAAAGTGTGCCCAGGAAATGATGTGTGTGGAGGTGCAGGTGAATTTGTGGCGGATATGGAAGGATCCCTTGGGGCCTTGGAGGGAAGTGAGGAGGGAGGTGTGGGTGCAAGTTTTGCATTTCTTGCGGTTGCAGGGGAAGGTGCCGGGAGTGGAGATTGGGTTGGTGGGGGGGTGTGGATCTGATGAGGGAGTCACTGAGGGAGTGGTCTTTTTGGAAACCTGATAGGGGAGGGGAGGGAAATATCTCTCTGGTGATGGGGTCCGTTTGGAGGTGGCGGAGACACGTACGAGACACCACCCACGCCCTCCACCTCCTCCATGATTTTCGCTTCCCCGGTCCCCAACGCCTTATCTTCACCATGGACATCCAGTCCCTGTACATCTCCATCTCCCATCACGAAGGACTCAAAGCCCTTTGCTTCTTCCTTTCCCACTGTACCAACCAGTACCCTTCCACTGACACCCTCCTTCGATTGACTGAACTGGTGCTCACCCGAAACAACTTCTCTTTCCAATCCTCCCACTTCCTCCAAACCAAAGGAGTTGCCATGGGCACCTGCATGGGCCCCAGCTATGCCTCCCTCTTCGTAGGATATATGGAACAGTCTATCTTCCGCAGCCACATTGGCACCACCCCCACCTTTTCCTCCCCTACATCAATGACTGTATTGGCGCTGCCTCGTGCTCCCACAAGGAGGTTGAACAGTTCATCTACTTTACCAACACCTTCCACCCCGACCTCAAATTTATCTGGACCATCTCAGACTCCTCCCTCCCCTTCCTAGACCTTTCCATTTCTATCTCGGGTGACCGAATCAACACGGACATTTACTACAAACTGACCGACTCCCACAGCTACCTAGACTACACCTCCTCCCACCCTGCCCCCTGTTAAAACACCATCCCACACTCCGAATTCCTTCATCTCCGCCGCATCTGCTCCCAGGAGGACCAGTTCCAATACCGTACAACCCAAATGGCCTCCTTCTTCAAAGACTGCAATTTCCCCCCTGACGTGATCAACGATGCCCCCGACTGCATCTCCTCCACTTCCCGCTCCTCCGCCCTTGAGCCCCGCCCCTCCAATCGCCACCAGGACAGAACCCCACTGGTCCTCACCTACCACCCCACCAACCTCCACATACATCGTATCATCCGTCGTCATTTCCACCACCTCCAAATGGACCCCACCACCAGAGAGATATTTCCTTCCCCTCCCCTATCAGCTTTCCGAAAAGACCACTCCCTCCGTGACTCCCTGATCAGGTCCACACCCCCCACCAACCCAACCTCCACTACCGGCACCTTCCCCTGCAACTGCAAGAAATGCAAAACTTGCGCCCACACGTCCCCCCTCACTTCCCTCCAAAGCCCCAAGGGATCCTTCCACATCTGCCACAAATTCACCTGCACCTCCACACACGTCATTTACTGCACCCGATATGGCCTCCTCTATATTGGGGAGACAAGCCACCTACTTGCGGAACATTTCAGGGAACACCTCTGGGACACCCGGACCAACCAACCCAACCACCCCGTGGCTCAACACTTCAACTCCCCCTCCCACTCCGCCGAGGACCTGCAGGTCCTTGGACGACTCCATCGCCAGACCATAGCAACATGACGGCTGGAGGAAGAGTGCCTCATCTTCCGCCTAGAAGCCCTCCAAACACAAGGGATGCTCCTAGATTTCTCCAGTTTCCTCATTTCCCCTCTTTCCTCCCCCCCCCCCCCCCCCCACCTTGTCTCAGTCAAATCCCTCGAACTCAGCACCGCCTTCCTAACCTGCAATCTTCTTCCTGCCTCTCCGCACCCACCCCCACTCTGGCCTATCATCCTCACCTTGACCTCCTTCCACCTATCACATTTCCAACGCTCCTCCCTACCTTTTATCTTAGTCTCATTCCTGAAGAAGGGCTCAAGCCCGAAACGTCAATTCTCCAGCTCTTTGGATGCTGCCTGACCTGCTGCGCTTTTCCAGCAACACATTTTCAGCTCTGATCTCCAGCATCTGCAGTCCTCACTTTCACCTCTGACCTCTGTCCTATATCCATCATCCCTCAATTTTAAACAATATTCCCTCGTGCTAACCATCACTATCTGAGGAAAAAGGCTCTCACTGTCCAACCTATCTAACCCTCTGATTATCTTGTATGTCTCAACTGTCACCTCTCAACCTCCTTCTCTCTAATGAAAACAGCCTCCAATCCCTCAGCCTTTCCTCATAGGACCCTCCCTCCATACTAGGCAACATCCTGATAAATCTCCTCTAAACCATTTCCAAAGCTTCCACATCCTTCCTATAGTGCAGTGACCAGAACCATAGGCAATACTCCACAGTGAGGCCGCACCAGAGTTTTGTACAGCTGCAGCATGACTTCCTGGTTCCGAAACTCGATCCCTCTACCAATAAAAGCTAACACGCTGTATACTGCCTTAACAACCCTATCAACCTGGGTGGCTCCCAAGTATCTTACCATGAGCCCAGTACTCTGCATTCTTGTTATTCCTTCCAAAGTGAATCACTTCACACGTTGCCGCATTAAACTCCATTTGCCACCTCTCAGCCTGGCGCTGCAGCTTATCAATGTCCCTATGTAACCTACAGTATCCTTTGCCACTATCCACAACTCTATCAACCTTAGTGTCATCCACAAATTTACTAACCCATCCTTCTACGCCCTCATCCAGGTCATTTATAAAAATGACAAACAATAGTGGACCCAAAACAAATCCTTGCGGTACAGCACTAATAACTGAACTCAAGGATGACTATTTCCCTTCAGCCACCACCCTCTATCTTCTTTCAGCTAGCCAATTTCTGAACCAAACCACTAAATGACCCTCAATCCCATGCCTCCGTATTTTCTGCAATAGCCTACCATGGGGAATTTTATCAAACACCTCACTGAAATCCATATGCACCACATCAACTGCTTTACCCTCATCCCCCTGTTTGGTCACCTTCTCAAAGAACTCAAGGTTTGTGAGGACCAACCTACCCATCACAAAACAGTGTTGACTGTCCCTAATCAACTTATTCCTTTCTAGATGATTTTAAATCCTGTCTCTTATAACCCTTTCTAATACTTTACCCACAACTGAAGGAAGGCTCACAGGTCTATAATTTCCAGGGTTGTCTCCACTCCCCTCCTTAAACAAGGGGGCAACATTTGCTATCCTTCAATCTTCTGGCACTATTCCTATAGACAATGAAGACATAAAGATCAAAGCCAAAGTCTTGGCAGTCTCCTCCCTGGCTTCCCAGAGAATCCGAGGATAAATCCCATCCGGCCCATGGGACTTACATATTTTACATTTTCCAGAATTGTTAACACCACCTCCTTGTGAACTTCAATTCTATCTAGTCTAATAACCTGTATCTCAGTATTCTCCTCTACAGCATTGTCTTTTTCTAGTGTGAATACTGATGAAAAATATTAATTTAGCACTTCCCCTATCTCCACGCACAACTTCCCGCTACTATCCTTGATTGGCCCTAATCTTACACTAGTCATTCTTTTATTCTTGATATACCTATAGAAAGCCTTAGGGTTTTTCTTGATCTTATCCACCAACAGCTTCTCATGTGCCCTTCTAGCTTTTCTTAGCCCTCTCTTTAGGTCTTTACTGGCTAACCTGCAACTCTCAAGCACCCTAGCTGAGCTTTCATGTCTCATTCCTAACACACAAGCCGCTGCCTTCCTCTTGACAAGAGATTCAACTTCTTTAGTAAACCATGGCTCCCTTAATCGACAACTCCCTCCTTGCCTGACTGGTACATACTTATCAAGTACATACTTCCCTTGTATTTTAAGCAAACTCAAGATAGTGATGCTATTCCTGGGCAGGTAGATACTGTTTGGAAATTTGTTCCAGTTGTAGTGTCCTCTCAAATAAGGAGAGAATTGAGGACCAAGTAGGTGATGCAATGAAATAGATCTCATTTGGATATTTTGGGAAGAAAACAAACTCCCTCTTTGATTTTGATTTTTAAATTTTGATTGTCAAGCATATTCGAGTGCAAAAGTTCAGCAGTACAGTGAGATGTGTATGTCACCACACAATGTGGCACATTAGGTGCAAGAATCTTAAGTAGAAAGATAGAACAAAATTAAACATCTCAGTAATTATAGTGTAGCAAAAAACATAAAAATAAGATTAAAAGATAAACTTTGCAGACCTCCTTAGTTTTGTTTATTGTTCTGGGTGCAACAATTTCAATAACATCAGTGCTCATTCTGTGGAGAACTTTTAGTCCAGTTTAACAACCACATTGTACTTGTCAGTGCAAACCCAGTGCTAAGAACCAATCAAATAAGGTACAGTGCTCTTGTCTGTCTTGTTGGTATATCATGGGCAGCCATTAGTTCATAGAATGATCACTTTTCTCTTCAAAAGTGTGTGCGCGCAAGTTAGGTTTCTAAACCTGATTACATTTGAGATTAAAATGTTTTAAATTCACTGGCCTTTCTCTGTTGGTTGCACTTTGAAATCCATTTTACTTTGATCCAAAAAACCCAACCGCCTTGTTTTGCACATGCTGCAGAGGACGGCGCTGATCTGGAGAGCATTGAGGCAGTTGCCAATGAAGTACTGAAGTTAGAAATGCCCACCACTCCTCAGCAGCTTCAGGACCTGACCAATGACATTCGGGACCGAGTGGAAAGTCTGTCAGACGTGGAAGTGATTCTAAACCAGAGTGCTGCAGATATTGAGCGGGCTGAAGCATTGTTGGATGAAGCCAGGAAGGCCAAGTGAGTCATTCTTTTTCTTTAAAATATATCAGCTGGTAGATGCTATTTACTTTAAAATATATCTGCAAATGTGTTGCTGGTCAAAGCACAGCAGGTTAGGCAGCATCTCAGGAATAGAGAATTCGACGTTTCGAGCATAAGCCCTTCATCAGGAATAAGCTTATTCCTGATGAAGGGCTTATGCTCGAAACGTCGAATTCTCTATTCCTGAGATGCTGCCTAACCTGCTGTGCTTTGACCAGCAACACATTTGCAGCTGTGATCTCCAGCATCTGCAGACCTCATTTTTTACTTTAAAATATATACCTCCTTTTGAACTCATTTGAGTTCAACAATTTGTCCTCTCATTTTATTGCTATATATTAGCCATATTCATTCACTGAGTAATGAAATATTTCTTAAATTTGGAAATATTACTAAATCAATCTTTCAATATTGATTTTCTTCACATTTTCATCCGTCAGTATCCTCAAATAATTGCTGTCACCAGTAATTTAAAATGTCAAATGCCACATTTTAATGGAAATTAGATTAGCCAAATCTCCTGTTTTAATTTTCTCCAATTGCATAATGAATTTAAGTTCAGAGGCTGATTATATTAACATGGCTACTCCTGTGGTGCAGAATCCATGCAACAGATGTTAAAGTTGCAGCTGATCGTGTGAAGGAGGCCTTGGATGAAGCAGAAAAGGCACAGAACGCAGCTGTGAAAGCAATTAAACAAGCTAACGAAGACATTGAGGGAACACAGGACCTTCTGACCTCAGTATGTTCTTATATCGATAAGTTGGACTTCATTTGCAAGGAGTTTCTAAATAGAGGTTTTGATGTCCTTACTCTTCCATTGCCCTCTGCATGTAGGGAAGCTGTCATAGTTTTAACTTTGCATGTGCTGCAATCGCTTGTTTATTTTCATTTCTGATGTTAGCTTTAATCTGCTGTAAAATTGACCTTCACCCTTAAACCCCCCACCCAAGAATTTGGTGCTGGACCATTGGGATTGATTTGTGTGTAATATAGACTGTTGTCACTCTCCCTCCTGCACTCTTAGCCCCTGAAAATACTATCGTACTATTTTAGTGCAGGCTTTGGTACTTTGCACTGATGTCCATCCTTCAGATGTGAACTTGGCATCACGAGCTGTTTAAATGGAATAGTTATTACAGCAGTTTCACCCTTCAGTTAATGTTGCAATGTGCACACTTTTTATGGAAAGATTATAAGACAGTGATGTGAAACAGGAAAACCCTCTACACTTGCATTGCAGTGCACTAGCTAAATAAGCTAACTAGACTCAAACCAGGAACTGGAGATTTTCACATTCTGTGCAACCCCAAACAAGATGTTGCATTTACTTGCCATTCGTGGGGGAAAAGAAAATAAAAACTTATCTTTCAACAAACATTTCGCAGTGTTTTGAATATGGCTGTGGGTTCAAAACTATTCCATATGTTTTCTGTTCAGGTTCATCTGTAAGATTGTACTTAGGTTTGAAAAATTCTATTGTAGTTATTAAGCTGCCCTGATGCCTTCGCCTGATAATTGTGAATTTATAGCTAACCCAGAGCAGTAATGCATTAGGTGCTAATGTCATATGCTTTGAACTACTCTGTGCAGGTTTATGTTTCGTGATAAAATGCCAGAATTTCACCCGTTGCCTTCAGCTGTATCGCCACTTAGATCACAAAATAGTCCGTGCACAGTCTAAGTCAGAGTAGCCCCTGTGATTAGATCAAAGAACTGGAGCAAAGTTAACTATTACAGTTTCCTAAGTGCATATTTGTTTGACAGGGAATGCATAGCACAATCTGTTCTCTCTCTCTCTCTCTCACACTCTCTCTCTCTCACATCCTTGGTTTTAGCACGTTTTTGTCTGTTTCAGTAATCCATTCCTGCTCGTAGATGGATGCCTGTTTGTTTAAACTTGTCATCTCAGTGAAACATAAAGCAAATGCGTTTGACAGTAAAGAAGGTAGCAAGCCTTAATTCAACCATTAAAGAATTTGAAATGTCTCTTTTTGTATACATATATTGCAAATCAATTTACTGCTCTCAAGCCATGAAACTTGAGAAATTGCAGTTGGCTAGTATGTTGTATCATTTAGTTTGGTCAAAAAAAAGATTGATTAGCTAATCATGCTAGTTGAGTGCAGACTAGCCTGTAGCCAGACGCCAATCTCAATCATTTCAGTCTTGCTGATGTTTGTGTTAGTGATAAATGTTTCTCATCCTTACGCATTCTAATTTTGTTGCCAAAGTTGTTTCTTACATTCATTATTTTAATCAAGAGAAAACTCAAATTCATAGAGGTGAAATTTCTTCAGCATTCAAGAAGTTTCCAGTTTTGCTGTGGTTCTAATGTGCCAACTAAGGTTTATGACAGGCCTTTAGTGTACATTTACACCATCTATTACACTCTTTCTCATATGGTATGGTCTACCGGGCAAGGAAATTAGACATCTAATTGGAAAACCAGTACAATCTATACTTCAAAACAGGGTATGTGAAGATGTTGGTTTATAGTCTAAATGAAAATGTTTCCCCTGTGTTGAACTTCTCTCTTGTAAGCTATTGGATAATTGCATTTCAAGACTATAAGTTGTTCTTGGTTTACCTCCTGTACTTCAGTATGAAAAAACCTTTACTGTTTTAAATGCTGTTTAGATTGAATCAGAGACAGTAGCATCAGAACAAAGCCTCAACAATGCAACTGAACGCCTGGCACAGATTGAAAAGGACATTGATGAAATAAAACAAAAGACCACTGACAACACACATACTGCAGAAAACATTGGGGATACAGCAGATAAAATAAAGCAGACTGCAGATGAAGCCAAACAGGTAGGCATTTATGATCGTTCAAAGGAAATTTAGAATCCAGTTCATTTTGTCTTGATTTTATTTCAATATTTTCAGCCTAGAACATTTTCATCTTCTGGAAAAGTATTCCCAGGCTCTTCAACCGAGACATGAAGCTCTGGCCTCGACTTCTCTGAGATGGATGTCAAAGAGAAACAATGGGCATAGGGTGGGGAAGAGCAAGTGGCTACAGGTTGTGGACTTGGATGGAGGAAGGTTATAAGGGTGCACAGAGAGAAGGTGTGAGAGAGAGGAAGGCTGCAGAACGGTTTTAAGCACATGAAAGGAAAACTGTGTTAATTGGAGGCTAGGAAAACTTAAAATCATTGAGGTAATAGGTTGCTTACAAATGAATTTGGAATCTGCACCTTAAAACTGTGCACGTTCAGGAGCTACTAAATGAAGAGCAGTGCAGTGAATTATATTGTAATGAACACTGTCAATTGTTAAGTTTAAATCAGAAATGCATAGTTGGCATGTTCCAGCTGTTAGGAATATGTTATGGAAATATATTAGCTTTGATTTCACCAGTAAGTAGTGTTTATGCTGATAGATTTTTGTTTTGTTTAGAATTGTCTCGTCTCCTATTCTGAGGGGAAAATAAAACTTTTGTTTCTAACGTATGCCTGTGATTTTGTCAGTTTAAAAACAAGGGTCTAGGAAATTTTTTGGAGTTTGGTGGGTTTAAATTTTAATTGAGGGTTTATAATTAAGGATACTGATGAACTCTTTGAGCTCTGATTTGCCCTGTACTTCATTATAAATAAGTTCCTGGGAAAGAGCCCCTGGAAATCAAAATGTGATTTTAAGGAAATCTCATGAAAATTCTATATGGGATGGGAAAAAGATTTTGTGCTGTAACATTCAAAGATTCTGGTTGGCATTGTATAAATGAAAGTCCTTTTGCTTTCAAATAAAGCAGATAGCAGGTTCACTTTCCTTTTAATTTCTTGCATCTGGCTCTGTGTCAGGTACTTTTCACTCCATGATCTTAACACTCCCTTAAGATAGGGAATGTTCCACTGGCGGCGGCTTAATGAGTTTGAGATGAGGGTACCTAATTCTGGCAGAGTCCTTTGCTCTCAATTCCTCAGGCTGTAAGTCACTGCCTTATCCAAAATTCTCTCTTTTTGTACTCCTACCCTGTGTAGAAATTCAACATCTGAGTTTAGCTCATATTGCTGTGTGAATACGTTACATTTCATTTCCGGATCGTTCCAGGTAAAGTAAGGAGTGGGAAGTTCATTGAACATAGATATGATCTGCCATTTGAGCTGTTGATCTAGTTATTGTGCTATACATTTAATTATTGATTCCAGTATATGAATACAGTAGACAGAGCCATCCTGCAGAGTACATTGGTAACCGTCCTTTGTGAGATGTTAACCATATATTTAAAGGTGCTGTCTTTAACCTAGGTACTCGACACTGTCCTGAAAGGCAAGTACACCATTGTAGAAGACACTATCATCAAAAAATCTGATGCAGCTTCTGATGCTCGGAAAAAAGCCAAGTTATTGCAGGTCGAAGCTGAATCTTTGTTATCAGATGCAAGTCGGAAACTTGAGTTATTAAAGAGTAAGTATTACATTGAACGTAAAGTGGCGATTACATGATTCAGTGGGCAAACAATATGAAAATGCTCAAGCAAGACACTGAAGCTGCTTCTATAAGTATTTATGGCTTAAACTTCAGTTTCATTGCTAAAAATCCTTTAATGTATTGTAGCAAATCCAGAGTAAGATGGAATTCAGTCCAGCTGTTCAACAGCCTTACATTCTGAAACACAGTACTGTTTACTTCTGTTTTGAGTAGCATAACAATTACTCATTGATGTTGACAGTCATCAAAATGTTTGGACTAAGTGGAAGATAGTATTTCGTGACTATTGATATTGAGGGTTTAAACTTTGTTTGGACTGAATTTGGGGTCAGGTCTGAGTGAGCAGCAAAGAAGTACTAAGGCATTGTGCCAGGAGCATAACAAAAAATTTCTGATTCACATTGTCCACAAAGAGCGAATGAGCAACAGATCTTTTTCTTTGACTATCAGCAACAGTTCATTCTGATTAGATTAGGAGACTTTTTTTTTAAAGAAAGGAACGATATAAATGCATCTAAAACTGTTTTGTGTTCTGCCTTGCATGTATCTTATTTTGATGGCAATAGATTGAAGTCAAATTGATAAATTGCCAGTTATAGCACTCAAAGGGAAGTGCCATCTAGTGGTTCGTTAGTAGTTTCAATTGATAGTGCCTAGATTTAAGAGTTGTAGACTTTACAAGATGTGCTTTATGCTTTATTTCAGCAAAAATCAGTTCATTGCTAGTGAAGTTCACTGGATTTCTTCAGAATTTTCAATGCTTACATCTGCTAACATCTTATTTCTTAGCACAGCCAGGTCTGATGTCCATCTCCTCAGTCTTGTTGATAGTAATTTTGTTGTGGTAATTTCACATTAATTACTCCTATTCTGGCGGTACAATTAAGTAATCAAGTTTTATGTGTATGTTAGTTGCAGTTAGATTTAAAGAGAGTTTTTCCCCATCTGATCAGAGCTCAGTGTTATACCAATCTTGGTACTGGAGTGCAGGATCATAGCTTCTTGAGAGTGGAGTCACAGGTAGATAGGATAGTGAAGAAGGCATTTGGTATGCTTTCCTTTATTGGTTCAGAGTATTGAGTACAGGAGTTGGGAGGTCTGTTGCAGCTGTACAGGACATTGGTTAGGCCACTTTTGGAATATTGCGTGCAATTCTGGTCTCCTTCCTATTGCAAAGATGTTATGAAACTAGAAAGGGTTCAGAAAAGATTTACAAGGATGTTGCCAGGGTTGGAGGATTTGAGCTACAGGAGAGGCTGAACAGGCTGGGGCTGTTTTCCCTGGAGCATCGGAGGCTGAGGAGCAACCTTATAGAGGTTTAAAAAATTTATGAGGGGCATGGATAGGATAAAAGGCAAAGTCTTTTCCCTGGGGGTCGGGCAGTCCAGAACTAGAGGGCATAGGTTTAGGGTGAGAGGGGAAAGATATAAAAGGGTCCTGAGGGGCAACGTTTTCACGCTGAGGGTGGTACATGTATGAAATGAGCTGCCCGAGGATGTGGTGGAGGCTGGTATAATTGCAACATTTAAAAGGCATTTGGATGGGTATATGAATAGGAAGGGTTTGGAGGGATATGGGCTGAGTGCTGGCAGGTGGGACTAGATTGGGTTGGGATATCTGGTCGGCATGGACGGGTTGGACCGAGGGTATGAATACTAGAACCTTCTGGAATAAAGTAAGTCTGAACAAGCTGATCTATCTACAGTCCATGCATTGTGTTATGAATGTGAATTTTCTGTCTCCTAAAGCCCTCCCCAGTTTGGTTAAATGACTTGATCAAGCTGTAGCTTTTGTGACTTTTTCATTTCTATTCTATTGAAAGCAAATCACTTGATATTAGTTGCACTAAGTACTGCAAGCATATTGTCAGCAAGGGTTAAAATTAATCAAGTATTGATCATGCACTTTGATCAGACCACATGTTCATATCACATTTCTTAACAAGTGTCAACTAAAGGGATTCCTATCTGAAGTTGTAGCATTGATTTAACATCCTCCAGCTCTGAATAGCTTTGACAAGGTGATGTTCTTGCACGCACAATTTGGAAATTTTATTTTCAATGTCAATATCTTCCTCTTCATACATTGAAATATTAAATATGAATAAAGATTTTAGCTAATTGAATCGTAAAGCAGATGAGATAAGACTGCTGTCAGAAATTGTGTATTCATATCTAACTGCTCAAGAATTACAAGTTGACATTGTGTTTCCTTACAGAACTGGAAAAAAGTTATGAAGACAACCAAAAAGCTTTGGAGGAAAAAGCCCAAAAGTTAATAAAACTGGAAGAAGATGTGCGCTTGTTGCTGCAAACGATTAGCCAGAAGGTTGCCATCTATAGTACCTGTTTATAATGCGAATCACTTCACTGACACTATATACTTCAAGCTGCCTTCCTGTCAGTCCCTAATATTCTACTTGTTAAGCTGAAGAACAATCCATGCCAAGCCAACATTTTAAAAGGAAAGCTTGCAAATTTATTGAGTCATTGTTTAAAGTGGTACATTATTTGTAAGCACTTTGATTTTTACATGTAGTTCTCCTATAACGCAGTAGTTGTGTTCCCGTGTGACAACTTGTTGTAGAAAATAGCATAATATCAATAACAGGGCTGATGGAAAAAAACAGGGGTCAGGCAAACCGCTAAAAATATCAGTAAAAATTAAACGCACATAATAATTAGCGTAACACAAACAATAGCGCAGTCTAAATACATCTTTAAATCATATATTTTAATTAAATAACAGAGTAAATCTAACATTGTAACACAAAAAACACTGACCACAGCATTGTACCTTTTCATGATGCTCTTCACCAGAAAGTGCGTGAGCTGACTGTCCAAGTGATGCCAACACGGAAGTCCAGTCCTCCCTAAGATTCTCCCACAGTTTGAAATAAAGTTCCTCCTAAATGTAGATTACAATTCCCAGTTTCAAACTAAGTTTCAAGGCTTGCAGAGCTGATTGCATTCCTGTTTTAGCTGTACACACTGAATTTGCATTTTGCAGATGCAGGATCCTGAGGCTGGGTTTTGCTGTTCAACTCCAGCGGGGGATAGAATCCGTGTAACAGTGAACAGGGGTTCACTTTGTTTTTTTCAACAAGTCTGCAATTCACAAATTGCCTTGCAACCATATCGTATTTATAAACGCGCGTTATAGGAGAGCTACCTGTGTTTCAAATGTTTAACAACAAATGTTGCAACCATAAAATGCAATTTGCAGGCACCAGCAGTATTTTTATATTATTGTTCTTTAAACTTAGTGGAAAATGAAGTTAAAGTTCTCCGGAAAAGGTAGCAAACTTTTTTGTAGCCAGTATTGAATACATTTATTGCATTCAAATCATATATAAAATGGACATCATAAACATCCATTGCGCAATAAATGCTTTTTTAAAAAAATTGCTTTGGTCTTTGCAACTTTTTAAACAATCCACAAATGATTTAACCATTGCAGACTGCATGCTGCATGTGGCCTTATAATGCCTTTACAGAAGGAATTTGAGAATTTTGACACAGTGGCAGTGAAAGAACACTGATATAATTCCTAGTCAGGGTGATGAGTGGCATATAGGGGAACTGTCAGGTGGTGTTGGTCCATGTATCTGCTGCCTTTGTTCTTCTAGATGGATGTAGTGATGGATTTATAACATGCTGCCTAAGGATTTTGGGGGAATTTCTGCAATACATCTTGTAGATAGTACACACACTGCTGCTCGTGAGCATTGAAGGAGGGAGTAGATGCTTGTGGATATGATACCAATCAAAAAGTGGGCTGCTTTGTCTTGGTTGATGTCAAGCTTCTAGAGTGTTGACGCTGCACCCAGCCAGGCAAGTGGGGCATATTCCATCATGTTCCTGACATGTGCCTTGTAGATGGTAGATAGACTTTGAGTCAGGAGGTGAGATACCTATAACATTATTCTGAACCTCTGACTTGCTTTTGTAGCCACTGTTTATGTAATGCATCCAATTGAGTTTCTGGTCAATGGTAATGTCCAGGATATTGGTAGTGGGGGTTCAGTACCAGTTAGGTTGTCCCTTACTGGAGACAGGGTTTTCCCTGGAATTTGTGTAGCACACATGTTACTTATCACTTGTCAGCCTAAGCCTGGATATTGTCTGGATCTTGTTGCATTTGAAATTGGACTACTTCAATATCTGAGGAGTTGTGAATGATGCTGAACATTGTGCAATCAACAGCAAATATCTCCACTTCTGACCTTTTGAATGAAGGAAGGTCATTGATGAAGCTGCTGCAAATGGGTGAGCCAGCGACACTATCCTGAGGAATTCCTGCAGAGACTTCCTGCAACTGAGATGACTGACCTTCAACGACCACAACCATCTTTCTATATGTCAGGTATGACTCCAACCAGTGAAGAATTTGCCGTTGAGTCCCGTTGATTGCAATTTTGCTAGGGGTCCTTGATGCTACACTCAGTCAAATGTGGTCTTGATGTCGAGGGCTATCACTAGCAGCCTACCTTTTGGAATTTTTTTTTTCTCTCTGCTTGAACCAAGGCTGTGATGAGGTAAGGAACTGGGTGTGGCTGAACAGATGCTGCTAGATAGCACTGTTGATAATGATCAAGAGTACACTGATGAGACTATAGTTGGTCAAGTTGGATATGTCTTTTTTAATGTACAGGACATACTTGGCCAACTTTTCACATTGTCAGGTATATGCCAGTGTTATACCTATATTGGAACAGCTTGGCTAAGGGAGCAGCAAGTTCTGAAGCACAAGTTTCAGTACTATTGTCAGAATGTCATCAGAGCCTATAGCCTTTACAGTATCCAATGCCTCCACCTTGCTTGATATTGCATGAAGTGAATTGAATTGGCTGGGGTTGGTATTTGTAATGCTGGAGACTGCTGGAGGAGGCTGAGATGAATCATCCACTTGGCACTTGTGGTTGAAGATTACTGTGAATGCTACAGCCTTATGTACTGATGTGCTGGGCTCTTCCATCATTGAGGATGGTGATATTTGTGGAGTCTATGCCTCCAGTGTTATTTAATTGTTCACCATCAGCCACAAGTGGATGTGGGCAGAACTGTAGAGCTCAGATCTGGTCTGTTGGTTGAGGGATTTCTTAGCTCTGTAGCAGTTTCAGGGCAATCACCAGTTTTAAAAGAAAATGACCATTTGTGAAAAACTGGTCAACCTGGCATCTGTGCAGACAGGATTTCCCAGCAGGCCTGCCAGTATTGTGACATGGTGGCTAAGTGGTTAGCACTGCTGTCTCACAGCACTAGAGTCCCAGGTTCAATTCCAGCCTCCTGTGACTATCTGTATGGAGTTTGCACGTTCTCCCTGTGTCTGTGTGGGTTTCCCCCAGGTGCTCCGGTTTCCTTCCACAGTCCAAGGGTGTGCAGGTCAGGCGAATTGGCCGTGCTAAAGTTCACTGGTAATTTTTAACTCGTATTTGAGTCCATCTGTGTTCCTTCTGGGTACACCAATTCTGGCTGAGTTCACAGCTAATCCCAGACTATAATTCTAGTGTCATCCGGGTGATTTGAACTGCCCACTCAAGGCTGATTGCTGGTCAGGATAAGCAGTTGGATCTCTCTTTTTCTCTCTCTTGGGGTTACTGCCCGAATGGGTAGTTACCAGGTGGCTATTGTCCCACCAAGAGAGGGAATCACCCAGGTATTGGGGGCAGTCGCAATTGCTATGTGGAGATAAGTTCCAGGTCGCTGGTTTGGCCATAAACAGTGAGCTCGGTTCAGCACGTGCTCTCTCTCTCTCCAGTGGAGTTCCCCTAGAGCGGCATTCCAGGGCTTCAGAGGCTGCTGGAGAGAGACCACCACAGTAATCGGTGAACCTGGACCCTGGCTTGAGTGTGGAGTAAAGGAAAGAGGCCCTGCCACAGCACTGGCTTTCACTTGCTGCTTATGCTGTTTGGCAGCTTCACCAGATTGGCATTTTACCTTCAGGTACGCCTGGTGCTACTCCAGACATCCCCTCCTACATGCCTCACGGAACCAGGTTGATCCCTTGGCTTGATGGTAATGATTGGGGGATATGCTGGATCATAAGGCTGCAGATTGTGTTGGAATACAATTCTGCTGGTGATAATTGCCCATAGCACCTCATAGCTTAAGTTGCTACAATCTGTTTGAAGTCTGTCCCATTTTAATGTGGTGATAGTGCAACACATGACATTTATTTTCTATGTGAAAGTGGGAACTTGTCTCCATGCAGACTGTGCAGTGGTCACGCTCACTGATATTATCATGACAGATGCATCTACAGATTGGTAAAGATGAAGCCTCTTCCTCCTGTCGGTTCCCTCACCACCTGCCGCAGACCCAGTCTAGCCTAGGGCCCAAACAACTCAATCAGTAGTGTTGCTACAGAGCCAGTCTTGGTGGTGAACACTAAACCCACCCCCCCCCCCCCCAGCGTATATTTTGTACCCGTGCCATTGCTTCTTCCAAGTGTTGTTAAACTTGGAGGAGAACTGATTCATCAGATGAGGGAGTTGGTACGTGGTAATCAGCAGGAGGTTTCCTTGTCCATGTTAAACTTGAGACTTCATGGATCCAGAGTCAATGTTGAGGACTACACTTATCGCTGGGGAAAATGTTTGTTATGTGGCAGAGTTTTCTGAAAAACCCAGAAGCCATAGAATAGACAGTAAAGTCTAATATAACAAAGAATTGACTTGGGCTATATTTATGACTATAGTCATAGTGTGAGCAAAGCTTCAGGATACTGACTAAAACAAATGGTCCTGTGGCTATTTCTGCTTCAAGAAGAGAGTTCAAGTGAAGTTCACTGTGTTGAAGACGGGGGAGACCCGTAATATTGATGGAGAGCTTTGAACCTAATCCTTCATTTCAGTTATATAATGTACAACTGTAGTAAATTAATAATGTTTTTGTGTGCTTAAACCTAAAAAAAATTCTCCTTTTAGCTGATGCAGATACAGGCTTAGTTAAAACACCAAGCAATTTCAAGGTTGGAAGTCGCAATATCTTCCAGTTGAATTTGAGCAGAAAATGAGTCAACAATTACTTTGGAAGATGGCCCACAACTGAACTCTTTTTGTTATCTAAAAGCTAATTGTTCTTCGTTTCTTGACCAGAGACAGAAATTGAATGTAGTTATTCTCTTGTCTGCCATGCAGGTGCTAACATGTTGCAAGCCCTTGTAAACTGATCATTAGAACATTTGACCAGAGTGTGATTTTAAACTTACTAATAATTTTTAAAATGGCTAAAACATCCAAATCTCACTGACTTCGATTGAAGTTGGTGGGGAATGTTTTCGTTAATTCCCCCGCACCCCCTCTTTAATCTTGGGGTTTTTTTTGTCATACTAGCTGTCTTCATAGCAAGTGGAAAGATATGGCAGACTGGAAGACAGTAACAAATCTGAAAGCACAAAAGGCTTTCAATATAGAGAACAATGTGGAGTTACAGACATATTTAAAGCTTCAATTGCAATCATGCAAATAGAAATGACTGAATACAACACTGGCCATATAGAATCTAATGTGAGAACTGTAGCTGGGTTTCAAAAAGATCAAACATAAATCATGATGTGCTTTAGCAATGAAATATTTTACATTGCTAAATTCCTATACTAACAAATGAAATCAATTTAAATCAGTGGCAAAACATTAAGCCTGGGGGATCTTTTGGTGTTCATCCACAGATTCCTGTAGGCAACAGGACAGGTTTATGGGATAGTTAAGGCATACAGGACAGCTTCCTTCACTGTAGTATGTTGTGTCCTTGTTGTACTAACACTACATCCCTCTGCCCCTGTGAATGCAGTTTAACTTTCTCCCCATAATATTAACAAATACAGCTGCAAGAATGCTGGTCCCATCTGATAACTGTTGTAAAAATGAAAACAGGGCAGGAAGTAGAAATATTTGATGAAATTAATGCCTCCTATTGGCAATTATGTCTCTAGCATCTGTACACCAAATTGCAAAAACTTTTAATGCGACGTTGTGTGTTACAATATACCCTGTAAAATGTGTTTTCAAAGTCCCCACGTGCAGTAAATGTCTGGAAATTTATTGACAGCAGCAAATTAACTCTTAACCATGGACAGATCTCAATTTTCATTCAGTCTAAATTTTTGATTGAATCAAGACAATGTAGCAATCAATTTGGATTGCATTTGCATTTACGTGACTAACTTCCCATCAGGATCGGCTCAAGTTGCTCAATGAGTGAATTAACCCTGTCTTGCCAATAATTAACAAGTGTCATGAACTATCAATTACATATTAACCATAAGGAATGTGAAACTTGGAATGTGAGTATTTGTAAAGTGTTAATCAATAAAATGTTAACAGCTATGTTATATCCCCAATATTAACTGCTTGATTTTTTAAAATTGCAGTTCAAGTCTGTATCTAAGATAAACTAATTAATCATTTACTCTCCACCCCATCTTCAACAAACCCACCTTTTCCTCTCTACAATCAGTTCTGAAGAAAGGTTGTTGGATCAGAAATAATAATTGTCTTCTCTCCACAGATGCTGCCAGACCTGTTGAGTTGCTCCAGCAATTTCAGTTTGGTTTTGTTTAACAGTTTTGGACAGTTTATTTTACACATTAAAGTCTATATGTTTGTAGCTTTTTTCCAGAACTTGTATTAACTGTAATAGATGAACAGGGGTTTCCTAAACATCCTCTGAGAGGTTGGTGATTTTGTCTGTTGAACTATTAATTCATTCTAGAGCTATATATTGTTAGACAACTTCACTGATAGCTGTACCTGGGGAGTTTCAAATTATAATCTCAGGGAACCTTGCACATTTAACAAGCACAGTTTTATTTGGTTGACATAGACATCCAAGTAGTTCTTCTATAACGTGATGGTCATACTCTTCTGCAATTCTGCATTATTGAAAAATTGTGCTTTAGAAACACATTACAGCCGATACACATTTTAAAAGTTTAGAAACAGTGTCCCCAATTCATCAATCACATTACAGCGAATTCATGTTAACGATACGTGTTATAGCACAATGACCTGTAATTGACTTTATGCGCTTATTCGATTTATAATTCTTTGTTTCAATTTTGCACACACATTAGAAACAAATTTCTCTCAATAAACTATAACAAAGGCTAAGATAATTGGAATAAAACCAAGACCGGAGACTGAGCTTTTATTAGTTAAGAAAAAAACATCTTGTATATCATTCTTTAAAAAGCATTCTTATTTATCAATCCGAGTAACATATTAAAGTTCAAATCCTTCCAGTCCAAATTGGCTCAATTTTCTATTCAAATACTTGTGACCCCAGCACCCAGACATGTCAGGTCACCTAGTCCCTTGCTGCTGAAATCTTTGCATTAGAAGGGTCAAAATAATTCAGCACATCTTTCTATTCTTCTTGGAGTGTATTTAGCCAAGTAGTTAACTTTTTCTAATTAATGAGGAATGTGTATAAATAATCAGTTTCAGTACTTGTTCCTCCAATTACAGAAAGACTTAACAAAAAACACCCTGCATTTATAGAACACTTCATAGTCACCAAATGCCTTGAAGCACTTTCCACCCAATCAAGTACCATAATCACTATTGTAATCAGGAAACAGCAAGGACGCACTTAGGGTAAATTATTTGTACATTTCTTCTACGTTAAATAACATAACTTCCCAAATAGATGAATTCTGTAAGCACAGTACCTAGTACCATATAGATATGTGAATCACACAGACTAGGAATATTGCCAGAATGTGATGTTTGGTTTGTGTTTTCAGCTAGTGGTGGAAGATGATTCAGTGGTAAACAGACATTATAAATAGATCTGTATGACAACCAATTTTTGGTTTATCTATATTTTGAAAAGAATAGATATCCATGCTCATCAACAACTTGCTATGTAAAAATGATCCGTTTAATAAGTTTCTAGATGCTAATCAGTGAACTGTGTCAGCAAGAATCAAGGTGTGCAGAAGATGGGAGAAAGGTGGAGAACAGGAGGAAGTAAGCTTCCTACTCTGGTATAATTAGAAGTAAGTAAAGAAACAGTTTAGTTATGATGAATATAAGTTGAAATCAAAATCCATCTGATCTGGAAATGAGAGGATAAGCTTATCTCTATAAGGTGCATTTCTGTAAAGGATGTTCCTAAATCATTCCCAAGCTTTTTTCTTTTAAAAAAAAGTGTAAATTCTCGAATAATATCTACAAAATATTCTCACTTTGACTTTTATATTTGGAAGTAACTTATCACAAAATCCAACAACGCTCAAGTTACATAAGCAATAACGAAAAGCTTAACACTTTAGGAACATCTAGACCCAGCAAGATGCTTTAATTACGTAGTTTGAACCTGTTTTCTCCTAACACAAAGCAGGAAAGCATGAAGCATTTTTCTGGAAATTGTCACATACTGCTTGATTTTTCCATTGTATACAATCTGAGTAAGCTTTCCTGATCAAAAAATATGGAGAATGGCCCCAGTAGTTACTTTTCTGGGACAATCGAGACCAACAATCAGAACTCTATCTTGAACATATCACAGATTATTGACTTCAAGTAGAGACAATTTCTAAAATCTGTTGCCAAAAATATTTAGTATTCAGATCATGCAAAACATCCACAAACATGATTAGCAAATAAAAAAAAATGATGGCTATCATAATTCCAAATACCAAATTCCAAATATCATAATTCCAAAGTATGTCTGGGGTTTAGTATATAATGCTGTTTTTAGCAGTTTACCAGATGTAATAAACAAGTAAATGAGGCAAGTTATATTTCAAGTGCTTATTTTCCAACTATGTACACATAATAAAATGATTCAGATCATTACAAAACAGTACTAATTTCAAAATCAAGTTATTGTGCAACATCCTAGCATAACAGCTCTTCCATAATTTAACTATATTCCAATGGAATTCCTTTTTGTGTTCTATTATTTGATTGATAGGTAAAAATCTGTTTGTCTTACACCTTAAAAAAAACAAGTACTTCTGCTGTTCCCAGTGCTAACTGAACACCACATCACTGTATTCATCTCAATAGTAGATCCTGTCTTTGTGTACCTTAAGACAATAAAAATCTATCCAGTCTACTGCTTTTACGTTCACTGAGCTGGCCATGGCCCAATCATTACTCAGTAACTCATATACTTAAATTATGAAATATTCTATGTAATTCACATTATTAGTGGAATACCCAACATCAAAAGGTTTCACCTTTACCCACATCAATCCCATATATTTACATAATTAGCACAGAACACCGAGAAAGTTGACCTTTTTATGGAATAACTCAAAATGAAGCAGTTGCACCTCAAAGATTCTCTCATTTTCTTCTCAGTGGCATTTTTAAATTTCACATATACCAGAGAACATTTAAGGTTGAAAGAAATAGGCACAAGAATAGGCAATTCAGCCCCTTGAACCTGCTCCATTTTTCAATAAGATCATAGTTGGATTATGGCCTTGATTCCACTCCCCATCTTGCTACCACTAAAGATCAACTATCTGTAATTCAGCTGTGAATATATTCAGTGATCAAGTCCCTCTCGCTTGCTGGAAAATAGAATTCCAAAGATAACGATCTTTGAGCATTTTCTCAGCATCCAATCTGTCAAAACCACTGAATCTCATGTTTAAATGAGATCACATCTCTTCCCTAAACTGGATTGAGTAGAGGTTCAACTTGCTCAATCATCCCTCAAGACAATCACTCCAACCCAGGAATCGATTCATTGATGTGCATAGATGTCAATCCTCTTTGGGCTTTCACCCTCTCTTGCTTTTTGGCATCTTGAAAGTATCCTGTTCTATCATTTTTAGGTTCAAGGTGGATGATCTCATGTTTGTTAGTTTTACTTATTCACCCTGACAAATATCTGGATTCCTTCATAAATCTGTTTCTGTTTATACTGCTTAGAGTCCTCTCTATGTGTTTTGCCAAATTTGAATACAAGGACTTCTATTGGTTATTGATAAATATAGTGAAAATTAGACACCACAATACAGATCCTTGTAGCCCTCATTCTACTAAAGAATCCCAGACAATTAACCCTCTCTACCACCATTACTCAGCCAATTTCCTAACCAAGGTCAAGCCTTCAATTCCAAGGCATTTAACTTTATCTAACAAGTTTTTGAAGCACGTTATCAAATATCTTCTGGAAGTCCATATAATCCATCTGCAGTACAGAATTCTCTATTCAATGTTTTAGTCACCTGTACACAAAAAAAATCAAATGAGGTTTTAGGCATGACCTAACATTTACAAATTCACGTTGGTTCACTGCAATCAACTGAAATGTGTAAAGCTTTTCAGTCACCTTTTCCTTAATTATAGACTCGATTGATTTCCTGGCAACAGATGTTAGGCTAACAGGTCTATAATTACCTGGCTGCACTCTCTCACCTTTCTTATGTGGCTGAGTGGTTTGCATAATATTCCAATCTAAACGTAATGTTTCTGAATGAGGAGAACTTTGGAAGAATGTAGTCAGGGCATTCACAATGTTCTGATCAAATTCTTTTTGGTCATTGGACAGAAAAGATCTGATCCTAGGAATGTCACCCTTCAGTGTATTTATTTTCATCAGTCTTTTCTATATATTAGTTTGGTTAGGTCCTCTTTCCAATTCAATATTAGTTTCCTTGCAATGTCTAGCTTACTGACTTCACAAATGTAAATCCTGATTCAGCATTATTATTCAACACATTTACCATTTTATATTTCCATTGACAGTATCACTGTCGTTTTTCAAAAGGTCCATATTATTACTGACTGCATACCTTTCTGAATGTTGTTACATTCTCTGTGAAGATAGAACATTCAACTGGATATTCAAATTTCTTTTTAATAGTTGAAAACGATGACAAGATTTTTTGGTATGAACCTACTGTAATAAATGACTGAAAACCATATTGACCAAGCATTTTTGTAGAAAGGAGCATACCCTGTTTATCATTGTTACATTGTATTCTCCACCAAATTACAAACTTTATAGCAAACAATCCAGTTTCTCTCAGTATCCAGTATTGATCTGTTTTGCTGAGCAATAACGTCAATTGACCACCTCCAGCGAATCCCATAGTTTTTAGCATTTCCTATATTCACTGCCAGCAGGAAAGCCAGGTCTGCGGATTCTCCCCCTCTAAAGCAACTCTTCAATTTCCAAGAATCCTTCGACTGCTGCAGACAGTCGCCCTCTTCCACCTGAATTGTGGTAGTTCACAAAATCTGTCATTTACATACAAATGTTCTCCGATATTCCTTAATTTGTAGGGAGATTTTTGAACTGATCTCAATAATAGTATCTTCTGCACTCTTCCCTATAGCAACGTGAAATACATTAGCCTTACATCACAGAACTGCTGATTAGTTATTCTTGAGCCCAACACTCACTCTCTTCACAATAGTTTACACTATAGCTGTTTTCATTTCTCCGGTGCTTTGGGAGACTCGCGTCTCTACTGTGAACTCCGGCTTCTACCATTGCTTCCAAGTATAAATAAATAAATATGTTGCGCTTCTGTTCGCCGAGCTGGAAGTTGTGTTGCAGACGTTTCATCCCCTCTCTAGGTGACATCCTCAGTGTTTGGGAGCCTCCTGTGAAGCGCTTCTATATTGTTTTCTCCAGCATTTATAATGGTTTGTACACTATGTTGGTTTTGCTCCTGCTAGGTATCAGGTCCTTTGTCCTGGCGAGTTGTTGTCTGTGAGTGGCTGTTGGTTTGTGTGCTGTTATGAGTCCTAATGGTTGTAGTAGTTCGGCTATCAGTTCAGAAATGTTCTTGATGTATGGTAATGTGGCTAGTCCTTTGGGTTGTGGCATGTCCTCATTCCGTTGTCTTTCCCTTAGGCATCTGTTGATGAAATTGCAAGGGTATCCATTTTTGGCAAATATATATATTCTTCCTCTTTTTGCAGTTCTGGTGTGCTGCAGTGTGTTGTGGCCCTTTTGAACAGTGTCTTGATGCAAGTTCTTTTGTGTGTGTTGGGGTGGTTGTTTTCGTAGTTCAGGACTCGGTCTGTGTGTGTGGCTTTCCTGTATATCTTTGTGGTGAATTCTCCTTTCGGTGTTCTCTGTACCATCACATCTAAGAATGGGAGTTGGTTGTCATTTTCTTCCTCTCTAGGGAATCCGATTCCTGTGAGTGTGGCATTGATGATCCAGTAAGTGTTTTCCATTTTGGTGTTTTTAATGATTACAAAGGTGTCACTAAAAGAAAAAATGGCCAAACTAACACATAACAGAGGACACCTCAACACATACCTGGGTTAGAAACCTCTCCCACAGACACGGAAGGAACAATACTGGCCAAGGGACTCGACTATAACCACAGGGACGCCAAGACTGCAGACTTCTTAGCAGCACTAGAATGCACACTCAGAAACAATGGACTGACAGAAGAGACACAACAAACAGTGAAACAAAGTATCGTACCCCTGATAACAAGGAAAAGACAAACACAACCTCAACACCAAGGAGAGGGAAGCACTAAAAACTTAAAACTAAAATTATAAGAACATAATCATACTACCACCAGACAAAGGCAGAATGACAGTCATTCTGAACAATGCAGAGTACATCCAAAAAGCGCAACAACTACTTGCAGATACCAACACCTACCAAAAGAGGGAGTTTGACCCCACCCCACAGCTAACCAATAGGATAAACAACCTACAAACAAGCGGACAGATAACCAGGTCTGACCTACAGAGAATGAAACCCGAAAGCAACACCACCCCCAGATTCTGTGGACTACCTAAAGTGCACAAACCAGACATCCCACTCAGACCCATCGTATCGCTATCAGGGACACCATCACACAAACTGGCTAAAGAGCTACAACAGAAACTGAAACACCTGATCAGCAGATCCAGACACTCTCTACAGTCAACACAGGAATTCTTGGACATAGACAAGGAAGAAACTATGGTCTCATTCGATGTAACGGCACTGTTCACCTCTATCGATAAAACTCTAGCCAGAGAAACAATAGCCAACCTCCTGGACATAGGTTCCCCGTCTTGTTGTCTGTTCTCTATCAACAAAGACAGCATACTCAAACTACTGGACCTGTGCCTAAACACACTTCACGTTCAACAACCAAATATATGAACCAATCAACAGCACACCCATGGGCTCACCCAACTCTGGACTCACAGCAGAAGCTGTAATGCAAAGATTAGAACAAACAGTCTTACCGCAAATTCAACCCAAACTCTGGGTCAGATATGTGAATGACACCTTTGTAATCATTAAAAACATAGAAATAGAGAACACACACCGGATCATCAACGCCACACTCAGAGGAATCAGATTCACTAGTGAGGAAGAAAAGGACAACCAACTCCCATTCCTAGACGTGATGGTACAGAGAACACCGTAAGGAGAATTCACCACAAAGATATACTGGAAAGCCACACACACAGACCAAGTCCTGAACTACGAAAGCAACCACCCCAACACACACAAAAGAAGTTGCATCAAGACACTGTTCAAAAGGGCCACAACACACTGAGCACACCAGAACTGTAAAAAGAAGAACACCTATACAATGTATTCGCCAAAAACGGATACCTCCGCAATTTCATCAACAGATGCCTAAGGGAAAGACAACGGAATGAGGACATACCACAACCCAAAGGACTAGCCACGTTACCATACATCAAGAACATTTCTGAACTGACAACCAGACTACTACGACCACTCAGACTCATAACAGCACACAAATCAACAGCCACTCTCAGACAACAACTCACCAGGACAAAGGACCCGATACCCAGCAGGAGCAAAACCAACATAGTGTACAAAATTCCATGCAAGGACTGCACAAAACACTACACAGGACAAACAGGAAGACAGCTAACAATCCGCATCCATGAACATCAACTAGCCACGAAACGACATGACCAGCTATCCTTAGTATCCACACACAGATGACAAGCAGCATGAGTTTGACTGGGACAACACTACTATTATGGGACAAGCCAAACAGAGAACAGCCAACGCGTTCCTAGAGGCATGGCACTCATCCACAGATTCAATCAACAAACACATCGACCTGGATCAAATATACCGGCCACTGCAGCGGATAGCTGGAACCGACAACCGGAAGTGGCAGATTCAAACCACTACAAATGCCGGAGGAAAGATCACAGAAGTGCTTCACAGGAGGCTCCCAAGCACTGAGGATGTCACCTAGACAGGGGACGAAACATCTGCAACACAAATTTCCAGCTTGGCGAACAGAACCACAACAACGAGCACCCGAACTACGCATCTTCTCACAAACTATAAATAAATATCTTGTACATCCCTTTCCACTAAAACAAAGCCTCCTTCCGCCTTTAATAATCAAACCATTCAAACAGGTCACATGACTGCTTCAATTAATCCAAAATTTATAAATACAGTTCCAAAACAATTTAATATACATTGTAAAAAATACATATCATAATGATGTTCCTTGCGAATCTCTTTGCATATTCTTTTCAGTGGCACTTACAATTTGCTTTCGCACCCCTTGCTTTCTGTGTGTCTTTTCTATTAGCCAGAACTTGTCCTGCTTTTTATATACTACTTTTCTTCATTTGTTGTCTCTTAACACTTCAGTCAAAAATTCAGTAACCATCTGGAATAAAAAGGTAGCTTAATGATGACTACATAGCCACTATTAATTGGCACTAAACTGTGTCTGGTTCATTAATGTCCTTCATGGAGAGAAATCTACCACCCTTACCCAGTCTAATTTAGATATGACTCCAGACTTCAAGTAACGTGGTCAACTTCTAACTACGTTTTGGGACGGGCAATATAGACCTGGCTAGCAATGGCTACATCCCTTGAATTAATTCAAATAAAACACTTTTCTTCTGGACAAGTAGAGCTCTTGTATAAAATGACTCCAGATTTAACAAAAAGAGGGATTGATCTAGTGGTATATGGGTGGCACAGTGGCTCAGTGGGTTGCACTGCTGCCTCACGGCACCAGGGATCTGGACTTGATTCCAGCATCAGACAATTGTCTTTGGAGTTTGCACATTCTCCCCAGATGCTCCGGCTTCCTCCCACAATCCAATGGTGTGCAGGTCAGGTGGATTGGCCATGCTAAATTGCCCATAGTCTTAGGTGCATTAATCAGAGGGAAAGGGGTGGGTTACTCTTTGGAGGGTTCGTGTGGACATTTTAGGCCAAATGGCCTGTTTCCACACGATAGGGAATCTAATCTAATTACATTAAGTATTTACTCTTTCTTTGAATACTTCCCTTTGTTTAAACTATTGCCTTACCTATAAATAACTTTAAATTAACTCTACATAACATAATATCACACCTCATGTCACATTGATATGAATTTCTTACACAAGTAAAAAAATGCTAGTTTGCACTTTAGGAACTTTTAAGAATGGTTAGCTTCTGATTGATCCAAGGGAAGGTACTGTCAAGGAACACAACAAATTACATAGGATTATATTCCTATGGTTATAAATGGATCCTAACAAATCTGAGCAGTTGCACTGGATATTTACAATATGTATCAAATTATTCATAGACATATTAACAGAACAAAATAGGTAATGCAGCATTGCTTTGATTTTGAAGACCGTGTTTATTATATCAAAATAGTACAACAGAAAAAATATGCACATTTTCAAAACCAATGCTATAATACAGTATTTGGACAAACTTCAACAACTCTTTAAATGTCAGATATACAGTTTAAAAAATACTTTTTACGGTATGCAGTGAAATTACAAACATACTTTATATAAGAATGACATTACAATGTTTTTCACTCAAAATACACACAGGAAGTTCCCACTGTCGGCCTCTCTCCACCCTTTGCACCTCTGTTTCAAATAAATGAACTGCATTTGACAAACCATCAGGAATAAGTCCAATGAATGACTCAGTCAGATGAGCACACATCACTGTTAAGGTAATTATTCAGATTCATTATAAAACAGTTTATAATTACAGCATCATTTCATAAGAAACACCTTTTCTCTATTCAAAGTGTCAGTAGTGCAATCTGCAGCATCTTTTTTCAAAAACAACTCAATGTCTCTAATTTACATAGCTTTTACTTTCAGATATCAAATTTCTCTTCACAGATGCAATGCCCACTTTCATCATAATCATCTTTGGTCACAACCAAGTCCATGAAATCTGAACTTTCAGACAGCAGTTTTCCACCTTCCCAAGAATATGTGATAGGGCTGCAAGAAAGAACAACCACTTTGTGTTACTGCTTCATTAAACTTGGAAATGATATCATAGAAATCACATGACTTTCATAAGAGACTCATTTTCAGAGCAAAATTTCTAAGCCTGGCAAAGTACAACTCTATTCAGTAAGAAAGGTATGAAAATTGCATATTTCATTAAGGGAGAATTGCCAGTTCAAGAACTGAACTAATTCTACTGCTAGAAATGCACTGTATTTTGCCCCAAAATGGTACCAAGTATTTTTAAGGGAAAAAGCTTATATGGACTGTAGGAAGCGAGATCACTTACAGGTGCCCTTATTTCCTCATTGGGATTTCCTAATGACCCTTTTCTTTTACTCCAGTACACTCACTTGCTGGAGGGAGGGAGAGTTCTTCAAGGAGTCATGAATAAAACCCTGCATTCTTTTCACTGATAGTGCCTGGACGCAGGTACATATGATAGCCAGCAGTGTCATTAGAGTGAAACAACAAGGAAGCATCATAAAAGAGAAGGGTAGGTAGCATGAAGGGGTATTTGAACACAAAAATCAGGCAAACAACCAAGTGTGCACTGCATTCATTTTGAAAATGTAAAGTTGTCAGCTAATTTCTAAGACGATCATTCATCATCCCAGCAGATATTTCTGCTAATGACCTTTTATACAATGATCCCTATCATTGTTGTATACAAACACTTGCAAATATACTTGTGATAACACAGAATAAATACAGCCTTGAAATCCCCTTCAGGTATTTGTGTTAGCATGTATTATAGAATTTGAATGTGGGTTTTATTGTTTTGTTTTATGTAAGAATCATTCCAATCTCCCTGTAAAACATTATGACTATGAGGTAATAACCCCACTTCTGTGATAATTCACAGTTAATTACCCAAAAATAAAGCATAGGACAATTTAAAATATTCACAGGAGACATTTTACAATGTTGACGAGCTACTAACTGATTGTTTAAAAACTACTTAAAATTAGGAAAAATGTGAAAGTTATAAATGAGCCTAACAGGATCCTATACTGGGGCTATATTCCAGCTTAACAGAGTGGTTTCAGCAGATACTGTGGGAAGACAAAGTCAAGTAGCCCTTCCATAACTGACGCACACAATGCATGGTATAAGGGGAAAACAAATGAGCATAAAATGTTCACAGAAGGCAGTCTACACACTCAAACAATGCTTTTAAAATAAAATACTCATGGTATATCGACGACAAAACTTACTTCTCAGGTAGCAGAACAGATACATCATAATCACACGGAGTAAGAGATCGAACGTCAGCATAAACACGATCTCGGAATCCCGGTAAGAGGGTATTGCCACCAGTCAGAATGATATTCTTATAAAAATGTGGGTGCATTTCTGCTTTGAGAAAAAACAGGTTTGATTTTTCTTAAAAATAAGATATGAACATGATGAAAGGAAATCATAGATACCTAAATACTGAATACAAATTATAATAATGCAGTTGGATGAGCACATCAAAAAAAAATTAAAATCTGTTTGCAAATTTCACCACAGCCTTGTAACTCAGATCCCTACACTCCTTCAATTATGGCCTCCTAAGCATCCTTAATTTTTACCGCTTCACCATTGTGAGATCCTGCGCCCTGGAACGCCCTCCCTAAGCATCTCAGTTTCTCTATTCTCTAAGACGTTCTCAAAATCTACCTCTTTGCCCAAATCCTATCCTAATCGCTTCTTAAGCAGCTCAGTGTCAAATTTTGAATGATAGTACTCCTGTGAAGTGCCTAAGGGCATTAAGCTGTTAAAAGGTATTATCTAAACCCCGGTGGCTTTCACTGCTGCCTGAATGCAGATCAGAACTCAGACAATATATATGCAAAATGTGAGATGAAACATGGTTTTCATTCCTGAAGCTACTCACCTTCAGGTAAACTTTGCACTGAATGAACTATTGCTTCTGGTATTCCCATCTCCTGAATACCAATGTCAGAAGGATGAAAGAGAATTTCAGGAACAGCAAATCTCTCATTAGTTAGACGCAGAATCTGTTCACTTGTCTTGTATTTTCCACTGAAAACCATTTCTTCCAGAGGCTAAATGAGAAAAAAAATTAAGAAACTAATATAATTAAAAATTCATTTTAAAGAAAGCAACAGCAACGTCACCTGTTTGGAAATCCTAAGATTATTACAGGCTATTTGTCAACAGCTAAATAGAAATATGAATAAGTTCAGCAACTGAGCATGAGCACTTTTCTGCAGTTAAAAAGCATGTTATTCAAATAATTTGAATTAAGTAATGCAGCTAACGGAGATTGAAGATAGCAAGTGTTAGAGGAAGCAATGCAAGAAAACAAGCGAGAGAATGGGAAGTAAAGAATCAGTCAAAACAAGAACAGTTAACAGCATGAGCTGGATGTGAAATATGAAGCAGCACAAGAAGTGTCTTCACCATCATGGAGGGAACGGATATGCTTTAGTCTTCTGCATCCTGGATCCATTATCAACATCCTGAGATTTACCACTGACCACTGAACTGAACTAGGAATGCGTGACTGGGGCTTTAAGATCAGACCAGACGCAATGAATCCTGCAACAAGTAACTCATCTCCTGACTCCTCAAAGCCTATCTACAAGTGCGATAGAATGCTTACCCCTGACTTACCTGAATGAGTGCAGCTCCAACATTTAAGAAACCTGACACCATCCAGGACAAAACAGTTCGTTTGGTAAGCATTACATCCATAAACAGTCACTCCCACCACCAGCAATGCTCAGTAGCAGCTGTGTGCACCACCTATAAGATGCACACAGGAATTCCCCAATGCTCCCTGGACAGCACCATTCAAATCCACAACCATCATCTGGGACAAGGGCAGCAGATATATTGATAAATCACCAACTGCAATTTAATGTAACTCCAAGTGGAACTTCACATTTAGAAAGAAAATCTTCCATCAGCATATAAGAATATGTACAGAAAGCACTGCAAGTTGCTGGACCTTCGGTTTCCAGTTGTGGAGTTTGAGGAGGGGCGAGAGTCACTGCAATGCTTTCGGGAATCCAAAAGTTTTTTTAAACATACATCCCATGAGGTGGTTACCACACTACCATAAAAGCTCCAGGAAGAGAGAGAATTGCAAACAGGCAGACAGGGTAGGAGGTTCAGGAATCTAATGCAGGGCAGAGTAAGAACCAAAGCCTTAATACACCAGAAGACAACTGCAAATGAGAGGAAGGAAACGTAAAAGAGTAGAGATGCCACAGTCAAAGGAATTTGATAGTAGCTATGTGTAAAGATGAATAGATATTATTAAAGTAAACCTCAAAGTATTATGTGCATGTACAATACAAGACATATAGTAGCTCTTCACAGAAATGAATTCAATTCTGGCACTAAGTTACTAATTGGGGGGCAATCCTAAAAGATATTGGGAAATTTGGAAATTTACAAATTGCCACACAGTTGTGTTAGACCCAGCTGCATCATTTGGTAGGTTAATGTCAAAGCAAACTAGACACTGGTCTATAAAAAAAGGGGAAAATAAAAATGAAAAAGGAGTCCCTACTTCTGAGTTGCATGCATATTTCCAAGCAGTTAACTCAGAACAGAGGCAAGAGGATGAGTTATGTTTATCAGAAGCTCCAGGTTGCAGTGGTACATGAATTGGAATAGGAACATTGATTAAACTTTGCCTTGAAAAATCAAACATGCTTTATTTATTTTGAATTTTCTAGATCAGAAATCTTGCTTCGCATCTAAAATTTCAAACATTTAACAAACTATATATTAAAGCAACCTTCTCAACTTCAGGCAATAGAAATGCCCATTTGGAGTTGTAAAAGTAATGGTAATCAGAGCAGATGGTCTATCTCTCGACTCAATCCAAAACAGGACTTTGCAGCTGTAGGGAGGATGTGTAAGCAAAGGCTTAAAGGAAACCCAGTACTTAACATAATAATATCCTGATTGATGATGGGCAAATTGCACAGTGGCTTTGTATTTGATTACCAGTCTGCACTGCATCCTGGAGAAGTTGCCCAGAGCATAATCATAAAAGATTATCTTACATCAAACAGTTTAACTTTGCACCCCCAAAAAACTGATTTGCCGGTGAACAATATTCCAGGTCTATTACGTAACCATGGAAGCAATGTGCATTTACAAGCCTCAAAAGATCAAATTGCAATGCTTAGCTCAAGAATTTCCCATATCAAAGAAGGTTTCAAACACATTACACCGTTCTCTTACTAACAGCAAACAGTACTGGCAAATGTTTGATTTTCAGTGTAGATGAAGGTTTCCCACGAGTTACAAATCGATCCACTGCTTTTTTTGATATATTTTATTGACCTGGACAACATACAGCACACAACTTCAAATTTGCAGTTGACATGAAACATTGAAATACTGAGAGCTGTGAGAAGGATAATGATCAATGCCATGAGGCCACAGACCCAGGAATAGGTGGTCATGCGGCATATGTAAAGCGATATATTTTAGTAGGAATAACAAGGAAAAGGAATACAAAATAAATGGCAACAGTTATGGAATAGACGGACTCAAGAGTACGCAGGCAGACATTTGAACGTGACAGGGCAGGATGAGCAACTGGTTCACAAAATGACTATGAACATTTATAAAAGTGTGGTTGAACCCTCAATCCAAACACTATTTTAGGAAGGACATGAACAATTTAGAGAGAGGGTGCAGAATAGTTTACAAAATTATTTCAGAGAATGAGAAGCTTCAGTTATGGGGCAGATTGAACATGTTTGCATTGAACATGTTCAGTTTTTTTGAAGTGTTCAAAATCATGGGGAATTTAGGCAAAGTAGATAGGGAAATGTTCCCAAGAGCTAGAGAATATCAATCTAAACGGAAGTGGAAAAAGAACCATTTGCAACATATGGATCTGGAATGCAATATGAGTGTGTGTGAAGCAGACAGATTAATCACGTGAAAGAGTGCATCTTTCAAGAAGTGGCAAATACCATTGGATTTTCGTGATCAGACAAAGCTCCATATTTCTCTCTGGCACCTCTTCTCCCAGCTCTTTCAGAAATGAGGAATGAACCCAAAATGCAACTTCTCAGTGCAGGATAATTGGGGGAAGTCAAACCACACCCTTTCCCTTTTTTGATGACAATTGAGATTGCTTTCTGTTAATTTTAATGTCCCAAATTCTACTATTATTCACTTTCCAGCGAGTGGCTATACTTTGCTGAATGTGAACTCCTATCCAATCGTCAACCCATGGTACAATGATCATCCCCACTTTGACTCATCACACCAGCCAATCCCCACACCCTGACAGTAATAATTCCACAGTAATCAGTCCCACCTTGAACACCGTCCATAACTATGAAACTTCATAATGCCACCAACAACAATAATCATCACACCTCAACTCCCCAACAGTAACTACTCCAACTCAAACCCCTTTACACACAGCATCCAACCCCTCACCCTACCTGACACTATTCTCCTCCCTCCCTGACTCTATGGTACTGGCTGGGGAGAGGGTGCATACTGCCTGTAGTTTGGGTGGCTTCTGAGCAATTCTGCAAGTTTTAAACTCACACTAATTTACTTAAAGTTACACTGTTCAGCCAGCTTTAGAGCATTGATGAAAATCCCAATTCTGTATGGTTCTCACCAATCATGGGCTAGTCTAGGCAAAGTAAACTGATCAGATATTTAACTTCCATGGTTGTGCACATGTTGGGTTTTCCTTAAGGCTCCAAGTTGCATCCATATTGCAAGTTGAATTGGAAGCCTCTTCCTGAATTGCAAGATCTAGGCAATGGTTTTTAAAAAGGAATTGAATAAAGATTAACAGCAGAAGTACAAGTTTCTCTGAACCATGGACTACGGTGAGAGGAGTAGGGAGAGAAACATTCTTAAATCTTTCCTGAGATGTTGACATCACCAACATGATCAGTATTTGTTGCCTATCGCTAATGGTCCTTCAACTGAGTGGCAGAGGGCAGCCAACTCATAACAATGGGTCTGGACTGACCAAGTCAGACCAAGTAAACATCGCAGAGAGAAATTTAAAACTTAAAAAAAATAAATTTAAGAATCTGAGAAACTTTAAATACTAGATTCCAAGCATCATAGGTGAGGTTTATACTTGATAGAAAACATGATTTTGAACACTTAAAAAAAAAACTGAACATGTTCAATGCAAACATGTTCAATCTACCCCATAACTGAAGCTTCTCATTCTCTGAAACAATATGGATTGCTGATAAAACATTTGGAATTTAACCCTCACTAATTGAGAGGTGAGCCTAAAGTACAAGAACAAGATATTACAAACACTTTCAAGAAGGTTGCACCAATGGCAGACAAACATTATTCAGATGTCAAAAGGGTTTGATTGCTCGAGACCCAACAGTGCTGCAAGTCAGCTATTCATATAAGCTCTGTCAATCTGCAGTGTGACCTGACAAGATTCTGGTTCACCATGTCATTATTCCTGTGTTGTGGTATTTTTGTGTCAATGTGAACAAACCATATAGGACAAAAAGTGACTTTCCAAATAAAGTCTGCAACACAAAACCAAAGTAATCAGAAAAATGATGAAGTTTTTAATGTTTACATTAATAAAAGACTGCTGCGATATAGCAATATCCTTATGTCACTGAGATACATGCAACTGTAAAAATCACAAACATGCACAAAGTTAGACAAAACTGATTTCTCTGAGGCTTTCATTTGAAATTATTCGAATAGGGAACTGTACACACAAAACTTTGCATGTATTTGCACACTTTGAGTACTGCTGTCTCCAGGACTCCAATCTAAACACTGATGTGCTAATTAGTTTATATTTTAAATTTGACAGATTATATTACATTTCCTAGCTTCCCTGCAGTAGCACTGGATGAACAGTGGCAGTTAGTGAATAATTCAGGTGAACAGTGGAACTGTGTTGTGACGGAAATGAGTTGAGATGAAATGTCAAAGTTCCATCTCTGTGCACTGATAGTTAAAGAATGACTTATTCAGATGACTTACCTTACAGAACCCCTTCTTGATTGTGCTGAAGTCTGGAAGCACATAATCTCTCATAACAGTGTTTGCTTTACCTTTTAGCCTAGATAAAATTTTAAAATTCCAATTATTCTTCTAATGCATTTAATAAAATATTTTCATCTGATTCTATGAATGACATAAGGAATGTATTCACTTTTCTAATTAGGGTACCAATATCTCCGTGTTAAGAACTTGCACAGGTTTCTCTGCATGGGAGACTGTCTACAAATCATCAAACTCAAGTAACTAACACTTTTTGCCAACTACAGTTTCACCCAGTTGACCTACTTACAGTAATTTACGAATAATGACCTCTCACTTTCTAAACATACATCACATTCTTCTTCATCAAATAACCACAGCAATCCAAAACTTTGAATAATTAGCATTCCGCCTGTTCCTTTTAATGGTGAAGGCAAACTTTTAAATTGTTTGCCTCTAATGTATTTTCAAAAAGTTTATCTCCACCACTCTACCTCTGTTGTAGATGCGGAGGTACTAGTGTTGGACAGGGATGGACAAAGTCAAACTCATTTCATCTGATGAAGAGGCTATGCTCCAAAAGTTTGAAATATCAAATAAACCTGTTGGACTATAACCTGGTGAGATGTGACTTCTGCTCATATAGATGTTTAATGAAGACACTCCCACTTCTCCACCAGAAGGGGATGACTCTGCATCATAGAACAAGGCTTCAACATCAGTTAGAGGCATTCCTGAAGAATTGATCATATGGCATTTGCAAATGTTAATGCATTTAAGTTGCTTGGTACCCAGCAGCTGAGTATTTTTTTTGCTTGTGGTTTTGTGCCAACAGTTGGTCTGCGCCAATTTCTCATTAGACAGTTCTAATGAGAACCCTGAGGTGAAGTTAAGATCAATTATGAAGATGAAAAGCTGTAGAACTGACTAATATTTTGGCTTAACTCAGATCCAGCGCATTTACTTACTGTGCTATTTCCATGTCTTTGTAGAAGTCTTGGGAAACATAACACACATCCTCCTTCACTTGGTTAATAACATGCGTCTCATCCATCACATGCAACTGTCTAAAGAGACAGATCTCAATCAACACATTTTCGTGTTTGCACAGCTGATTGACCCCATTTGAATTAAATAGAAATAGGCATAGATCATCAAAATAACAATCAAATATTCTTGGGACTGAATACCAATCCAAATTATTAATTTAGCATATTGATAAGTTGTTTGATACAATGTGCTAAATCACTAGAGTATCTGATATCACATATTTGATGATAATTGTTAGATAGTAGAAACAGATGTCCTATTAAAATGTCAAGTTATATTTACCACCTTTTAATGTCATGATCCCCAAATAGACCATCACTTTAAAAAAATGACACTGAAATCCTCAGTTATTGAAGAAACCGCACAAGTTCTCATATTTTACATCTTTTACTGTAAGAAACGAAAAGCAGCATTGAATAAATAGTACTTACTAGGCAATAAATACTCTACAAAAATAACTCCAAATTAACATTTAAAACAAAAAAAAATCTTCCTGCAGTCATATCTTACTTTGTCCCTCAAGGAGACACTCCCTTCCTCATAGATCTGGTCTGAACCTTTTTTCAACTACGGTGGCACAGTGGTTAGCACTGCTGCCTCACAGCGCCAGGGACCTGGGTTCAATTCCCGCCTCAGGCGACTGACTGTGTGGAGTTTGCACATTCTCCCCGTGTCTGCGTGGGTTTCCTCCGGGTGCTCCGGTTTCCTCCCACAGTCCAAAGATGTGCGGGTCAGGTGAATTGGCCATGCTAAATTGCCAGTAGTGTAAGGTAAGGGGTATGGGTGGGTTGCGCTTCGGCGGGTCGGTGTGGACTTGTTGGGCCGAAGGGCCTGTTTCCACACTGTAAGTAATCTAATTTTCCTTTTCTAGCCAGATAATTTCTAATCCTCAAACTGACTTGCATGTTGTGGTTAGCCTGTAGATCCCTTCCTTTAGTCAAAGATATGTGAAGTTTGCAACTTCGATCTCTTCAATAGGAACATTTTTGTGTCAAGAACCAAAGAGACTTGCCACCCCTAGTCCTCTCTGCTCTCTTTTGGACTGAACCTGTCTGTGAATTTCAGTGATACTTGTTAGAAAGCTACCTTGCAACCTGATTCATAATGACCATGGACTCTTCCACTCAAACTCCATCTCTAAGACATAAATCCCTTGGACTTTTATCCAGGTAGAAATGGCTATCATTTAAATTTGCAACAGAATTCTTGAAATTAATTAAGCAGTTAAAAGTATCATTATTTATAAAATTAAACTTTCCTAGCAACTCCCTGGGACTTGGAGATCCATAATCAATTCACAGCAGCATAGCTGTTCCTGGTTCCTGCTTTCCAAGTGTGAATATCTTGCACTTTCTTCAAAGCAAAACAACCTTGGTCTCCAACAACAACCAGCCACACAGGTTCTATTTACTCCATTTTACCCTAAATCCCAAAAATATGGTAATCATAAAAAACCTCAACTTTTTAACAATAATCTTCCTGTTGGCAAAGCTTAATATCCTTCTATCATTTTCTTTCCCCATCAGAATTTTTTAGTCTACATTTATAATTTGTTTTATCTGAACTCTAACTACAGACTCTGATCTAGGTTCCTACAAATTGTTAAATTGATTAAAGTGGTGTTATAGTAATGTCACTAGTATTCAGAGGCGTTTAAGCCATGGGTTCTAACTCCGTCATAGCAACTGGTTTAATTTAAATTAATAAAGCTAGTCCCTGTAACTGTGCTCATGAACCATTGGTTTTCATAAATCCCACTACTCAGTTCTATTACAAATCATTCTGTGGTCTGGTCGACATATGATCCATATCCTCAGCATGTGGCGGACTCTCAATTGCTATCTGTATCTTTCCAGCAAGCCATTCAGTTCAACAGCAATTAGAAATGGACAAAATTACTGCCATTGCCAGTAAAGCCGATATCCCATCAAAAAAAGTCAAACAAATCAGTTCAAAGGAAACTGGGCTGGACGTCAAGTAACCCTCAAAAAATGTTTTCATGCAGCCATAACTGCAACTTCAAGGTTGTTTTTAATTGCATATTTCAAAATAGCATAGTTACATTTGCAATTTGACTGATCTGTCATTGTGTATTTTACTACATTCAGTAAGTTCATGAAGTTCTCAACCACTGCCAAAAGCCTAAGCTTCAGCTTGTCCAGGCTGATGACACTGAACTGAGTTAGAGAGACATAGAGTCATAGAGATGTACAGCACGGAAACAGAACCTTCGGTCCAACCCGTCCATGCCGACCAGATATCCCGACCCAATCCAGTCCCACCTGCCACCACCCGGCCCATATCCCTCCAAACCCTTCCTATTCATATATCCATCCAAATGCCTCTTAAATGTTGCAATTGTACCAGCCTCCACCACATCCTCTGGCAGCTCATTCCATACATGTACGACCCTCAGTGTGAAAACGTCGCCCCTTATGTCTCTTTTATACCTTTCCCCTCTCACCCTAAATCTAGTTCTGGACTGCTCCACCCCAGGAAAAAGACTTTGTCTATTTATCTTATCCATGCCTCTGGATACTAGTGACATTACTATAACACCACTTTAATCAACTTGACAATTTGTACGAACCTAGATCAGATTCTGTAGTTAGAGTTCAGATAAAACAAAGCATCTTTTTGTAAATCATAATTTTGTAAATCTCTATAAGGTCACCCCTCAGCTTTCGACACTCCAGAGAAAATAGCCCCAAACTGTTCAGCCTCTTCTTCTCATTCAAATCCTCCAACCCTGGCAACATCCTTGTACATCTTTTCTGAGCCCTTTAGGAAGGAGACCAGAATTGCACACAATATTCCAACAGTAGCCTAACCAATGTCCTGTACAGCCGCAACATGACATCCCAACTCCTGTACTCAATACTCTGACCAATAAAGGAAAGCATACCAAACGCCTTCTTCACTATCCTATCTACCTGCGACTCCACTTTCAAGCAGCAATGAACCAGCATTCCAAGGTCTTTTTGTTCAGCAACACTCCCTAGGAACTTACCATTAAGTATATAAGCTCTGATCTGATTTGCTTTCCCAAAATGCAGCACCTCGCATCTATCTGAATTAAACTCCACCTGCTACTTCTCAGCCCACTGGCCCATCTGGTCAAACTCCTGTTGTAATTTGAGGTAACCTTATTCGCTGTCCACAACACTTCCAATTTTGGCGTCATCTGCAAACTTACTAACTGTACCTCTTATGCTCGCATCCAAATCATTTATGTAAATGACAAAACGTAGAGGACCTAGCACCAATCCTTGTGGTACTACACTGATCACAGGCCTCCAGTCTGAAAAACAACCCTCCACCGTACCTCTGTTTTCTATCTTTGAGCCAGTTCTGTATCCAAATGGCTAGCTCTCCCTTTATTCCATGAGATCTAATCTTGCTAATCAGTCTCCCATAGGGAACTTTGTCGAATGCCTTACTGAAGTCCATATAGATCACATCTACCGCTATGCCCTCATCAACCCTCTGTTACTTCTTCAAAAAATTCAATCAAGTTTGGGGGTCATGATTTCCCACACTCAAAGCCACGTTGACGATCCCTAATCAGTACTTGCCTTTCCAAATACATGTGCATCCTGTCCCTCAGGATTCCCTCCAACAACTTGCCCACCACTAATGTCAGGCTCACTGGTCTATAGTTCCCTGGCTTGTCCTTATCACCCTTAAACAGTGGCACCACGTTAGCCAACCTCCAATCTTCTGGCACCTCACCTGTGACTATTGATGATAGAAATATCTCAGCAAGAGGCCCAGCAATCACTTCTCTAGCTTCCCACAGAGTTCCAGGTTACACCAGATCATGTCCTGGGGATTTATGCATCTTTATGCATTTCAAGACATCCAGCACTTCCTCCTCTGTAATATGGACATTTTGCAAGATGTCACCATCTATTTTGCTACTTTCTATATCTTCCATATCCTTTTCCACAGTAAATACTGATGCAAAATGCTCATTTAGTATCTCTGCCATTTTCTGCAGCTCCACACAAAGGCCGCGTTGCTGATCTTTGAGAGGCCCTATTCTCTCCCGAGTTACCCTTTTGTCCTTAATGTATTTGTAAAAACCCTTTGGATTCTCTTTAACTCTATTTGCCAAAGCTATCTCATGTACCCTTTTCGCCCTCCTGATTTCTCTCTTAAGTATACTCCTACTGCCTTTATACTCTTCTAAGGATTCACTCGATCTATCCTGTCTGTACCTGACATATGCTTCTTCCTTCTTTTTCTTAACCAAACCCTCAATTTCTTTAGTCACCCAGCATTCCCTATACCTACCAGCCTTTCCTTTCACCCTAATAGGAATATACTTTCTCTGGATTCTTGTTATCTTATTTCTGAAGGCATCCCATTCTCCAGCCGTCTCTTTGCCTGTGAATATCTGCCCCCAATCAGCTTTTGAAAGTTCTTGCCTAATACCGTCAAAATTGGCCTTTCTCCAATTTAGAACTTCAACTTTTAGATCTGGTCTATCCGTTTCCATCACTATTTTAAATCTAATAGAATTATGGTTGCTGGACCCAAAGTGCTCCCCCACGGACAGCTCAGTCACCTACCCGAGTAGGTACATCCACACACTGAATCAGAAAACATTCTTGCATGTACTTAAATTTCTCTCCATCTAAACCCTTAACGTTATGGCAGTCCCAGTCTATGTTTGGATAGTTAGAATCCTCTACCATAACCACTTTATTATTCTTACAGATAATGGAGATCTGCTTACAAATTTGTTTTTCAATTTCCCTCTAACTATTAGGGGGTGTATAATACAATCACAATATGGTGATCATTCCTTTCTTATTTCTCAGTTCCTCCCAAATAACTTCCTGGATGTATTTCCAGGAATGTCCTCCCTCAGTACAGTTGCAATGCTATCCCTTATCAAAAATGCCACTCCCCCTCCTGTCTTTCTATCTTTCAGTTGCATTTGCATCTTGGAACATTAAGCCACCAGTCCTCCCCATCCATGATCGAACTGCCTGAGAATGGTGCTTTAGAAACATGCAACTGGTGGTCAGTTTATTATAAATTAGTCTGGAAATGAAGTTAATGGACAAATTTCAAAATCTTTATTTGGATAAAACCCATCTTACTTTAAAAAAGAGACTCAAAATGATTCTCGGGTTCTTCCTTGTCAGTACCTTAAGAATAAGGGACATCTTATGCTGCCAGAACTCAAGGACCCTCCTTCCAGTTCTGTCAAATATCAAGGATGCCAAAAGGTACAGCCATGCTCAGTGCAAATACCAACATGCCAGCACTTTCGCTCTTCTGCACTGTTAAATACTAGATACCCAACTGTAATTCACACATACCATAAACCATCATTATGTGTTTTAAAAACAGAATGGATAAAAATGAAGTTCATAGAGAAATGTTAACTGAATATGAATACTAGAAAAAAAATTGTCTTCATGCTGTAAATATTTATTATATAACAGAAAATCTTCTGACCAATAAACACCACAGGAGATGTACTACCACAGTTTAAGAATCTTCTCTTTCTGCATTCTTCCTGTTTGGGGTTAGAAAGGTCTATGGTGTGGCTGGAACAAAACCAGATTTATCTCATTGCAGTTACATCCATTTGCCAGTAATAGCACTAAAGGAGCTGGGTTTTGTCATCTGTTCCCTGTCTGTACACAGAAATTCCTTTGCTACAGCTAACGCTACTTCATAAAGAAGCATTGCATTAAATATACAGAATTAATTACTTCATAGAGACTTACTTACATTCAGATGCTTTAAAAATCCACCATCTCTCCAGTCACCAGATCTTCACTCTGCTTATTGTCGTACAGATTAAAAGCTGACTACCAAGGTTCTTTTAAACTCTTTTAGATATGGGCTTGCAGGTTGAGTTGGAACTCAGTGTGCAGGAACCTCAAGAGATAGCAGCTAGGAGGCAGAAGGGACTTCCGAGCTCCAGACATTAAGTGACACCAAGTCTACGGTCAACAGTTCTGCATCAAATATTTTGAGAGGCACAGCCGATAGCTTGATTTAGAGGCAGCACCCCTACCATTTAAGAGTCAGGAGTAAATTTAATTACAAGAGTTGCAACAACATAATAAAGAAAATGACATTTATTTGATCTTCTATTATGCTGCTGCATTGTTTTTAAGGAGAGAAATGTTATATCATTTCATACACAATGTACTATTTCACTGCTATGCCACAATAGTATGTTCTCCAGGACTCTTCAAGGTTGCGTGGTTTACATGGCTTAAACAAATCTACCCTGTGGTCAATTTGTTGGCCTATATATCCAGAGGTCTACTATGAGAAAGCTGGTAGCCTTACACATCTGCTACAGGATATGCGGGAAAGCACTTGACCATGGAGTCGGGGGGGAGCTGTCATTTGTTAAGAATAATTAAGGACATCTGTTCTTAATGTCAATGGATCGGTGTAAATAAGGTGATTACATTTTTTCACTTGTGGAATGTGTGGCAGTACTTCCTTCTCACCTTGGGGACTGGAAGCTGCACATATTTCACAGTTAGATGTTCAATAACTGAATTTTTGGTTTATATTGAAAACTCTTAACAAACACAATCAATAGGAAGTAACAGAACACTCCTGATACATTTTCTTGTGTACCACTGAGTAGATTTAAATTTATGAAGCTCATCTTGCCTGTTCTGGAGTGTGAATGTCTCAGTAACGTTACAAGCTAGGAAAACACAAAGGTTGAAACTGACATAGTAAGAATGTTGGAAAGAGAGAGAGAGAGAGAGAGAGAGAAAACATTCTTCTGCAAATTACATTATTGACGTAATGGTTGAGGGGGAGATACAGGACAAAAGCTGGTAGAAAGGTTAACTCATTGTGGTCTGATTTGAGTGTACACTTGCTTGTCATGGATTGAACGTTTGTGTGCTGTTTTCTGGAGCTCAAGATCTGGGAATGTTATGAATTTAATTTGCATTTTGGGAATCTAAGATGATTTTAAAAGAAAAAGCCATTTGTAGGACAATGATACTGGGTATGTGAGCTGAGCGAGGTTACGTCATGACCTTTACCACATAATTTAGACTAGTCTCTCGATATGATGTACTGTTAAAAGGGAAGCTTATCTAGCTAAAGCCAATTGGCCATTTGGCCTGGCTTGATCAGGGTTCCCACTCTGATGTGCAAGTCACTTAATTAGTCAAGTGTACTCAGACCTGTCAATGGGTTTCTCTTCCTCTGCAAATTTTTGCCATTTTATTGCTGCTTATCTGATTAAGGGCATCTGGTGTTTTTGTAATTTTAATACCAATTTCTGTATAAAGACGGCTTGTTTACAGCAATAAAGGGAGTAGTCGGAGAGAGCTCTTAGGGGTAAAAGCTGGTGCCGTTAACTCTGCTAATGGTTTTAGAACCTTAGCTCAAGCCTGGCTTGTAGGTATCTATGTTATAGTGTAACATTGGTGCCATTAGTAAATAAAAAAGGTAATAACTTAAACTAAACTGTCAGGAATAGCTTTATATTCCAGATTGCCACAGAGTACAATCTCCACGACGAACCAAGAGAGGCTTACAGGTCGAGTCCATTAGGGATTCCCTGAGCCGTCTTGAATAGGTACTTTAACAACTGGAGGCAAATTATTTTGATGTACACTACAAATCACTGGTGCTTCTCCAAAACAAGAAAAACCATTAAAGGTTAACTTTCTCTTACCTGAAATGTAATGCAACTGTTAAAATAAAAATTAACTTGCAAACTATTCTAAGGTCACAAAGTCTAACTGTGAAATAAACACCATCTCTGGTAAATTAGAATGCAATTGGCTTTAGTAAGGATACATTATAGATTGCATTAAGCACATTCAGATTTCAGTTTCAAGTTAACAAAAGAATAGTTTTACCTTCGGAGAATATTTGGGATTTTCAGTTCAAAAGAGCAGTTTGGTGCTGACAGTGGGGCAGTTTATTAGGGTTGCAGAATCTCCAGGTTGTGAGAACTTGTTCAAGTGTCTTGGCTGTCAGAACTGAAAATAAACATTTCTCAGAACTGAAAGAGAGAAAGTGAGGACTGCAGTTGCTGAAGGTCGGAGTCGATAGTGTGCTGGAAAAGTACAGCCAGTCAGGCAGCATCCAAGTAGCAGGACAGTCGACATTTCAAACATTAGCTCTTCATCAGGAATTTCTGAACAGCTTGTGCTCGAAACGTTGACTCTTCTGCTCTTCGGATGCTGCCTGACCGGCTGTGCTTTGCCAGCACCACACTTTTCGAATCAGAATTGAAAGGAGGTTCATGCCATCAGAACTGTAAAGAAGTCTTAAAGCTGCTTCAACAGGCCAAGGAAGAAAACTGGAACGAGTCAGTTACGTAATAAGCTAAGAGTTATGATGGAAGAGATACTTTGCTGCAGTTGAGTATCTACAAAGGACTTTTTTGGGAAACAGGTGAAACAATGTCATGTGAATGTATTCAGGAAGTAACCACTTGCAACAAGAAAACCTTTGATCTATCAAGATAACTTTCCTTCTGGGATACTTGTCCAGAATTTCCATGAGCTGGGAACAAAAACCAGACCTTGGTGAAAAAGCAAATGTAATCACGAGAAGGAATTAAAATTAATGAGGATGCAGCATTGAAAGGATTATCTATCTATACTTAAAAGGTGACAAGGCACAGCCATCAATTAAGAACCAAGGGTACCGAGGAAAGAGAGAACAAAATTGCAAAGGCACTTGCAATAAGTTTTTCTGACTTCCTCAGACTCTGATAGTTTCAGAGTACTGCAGAAAGCCCTTTATTCAAAAAAGACATGTGAATCAACTGAAAAACTAGAGATCAATCCGTTTAAATTCAATGGTTGGAAAACATCGAAAAACAATAATTTGGGACAAAACAAACAGTTTCAAGAGTGCACATCAGTTAATTAATAAATCAGTGTTGGATCACCTCAGGAAGTCCATGCTATCTCCAGTTTAACTAACTTGCTAGAGATTTTTGATAAGATGACTGAAGGTTGATCAGTATATGGTGTGTTTGAATGAGCAGGGTTCCCCAGGGGTTTGCAAGAAATAGCAACGGTGAGATACTTGTTTTGACAGTGGTTGCAGACATGCACACAATATTAGGCAAGAGCTTTCGAAAGCTGATTGGGGGCAGGTGTTTGCAGGTAAAGGGATGGCTAGAAAATGGGATGCCTTCAGAAATGAGACAACAAGAGTCCACAGACCATATATTCCTGTTAGGGTGAAAGGAAAAGCTGAGAGGTACAGGGAATGCTGGACGACTGAAGAAATTGAGGCTTTCGTTCAGAAAAGGAAGGAAGCATATGTCAGGTATAGACAAGGTAGATTGAGTGGATCCTTAGAAGAGTATAAAGGCAGTAGGAATATACTTAAGAGGGAAATCAAGAGGGCAAAAAGGGGACATGAGATAGCTTTGGCAAACAGAGTTAAGGAGAATCCAAAGGGTTTTTACAAATACATTAAGGACAAAAAGGGTAACTCGGGAGAGAATAGGGTCCTTCAAAGATCAGCAAGGCAGCCTGTGTGTGGAGCTGCAGGAGATGGGGGAGATACTAAATGAGTATTTTGTATCAGTGTTTGCTGTAGAAAAGGGCATGGAAGATACAGAACATGGAGAAATAGATGGTGACATCTTGAAAAATGCCCATATTACAGAAGAGGAAGTGCGGGGTGTCTTGAAACGCATAAAAGTGGTTAAATCCCCAGGACCTGATCAGGTGTACCCTAGAACTTTGTGGGAAGCTAGAGAAGTGATTGCTGCACCCCTTGCTGAGATATTTGTATCAATGATGGCCACAGGTGAGGTGCCGGAAGACTGGAGGTTGGCTAATGTGGTGCCACTGTTTGAGAAGTGTGGCAAGGACAAACCAGCGAACTATAGACTGGTAAGCCTGACCTCGGTGGTGGGCAAGTTGTTGGAGGGAATCCTGAAGGACAGGATGTACATGTATTTGGAAAGGCAAGGACTGATTCTGGATAGTCAACATGACTTTGTGCGTGGGAAATCATGTCTCACAAACTTGATTGAGTTTTTTGAAAAAGTAACAAAGAGAATTGATGAGGGCAAAGCAGTAGATGTGATCTATATGGACTTCAGTAAAGCATACGACAAGGTTCCCCATGGGAGACTGGTTAGCAAGATTAGATCACATGGAATACAAGGAGAACTAGCCATTTGGACACAGAACTGGCTCAAAGGTATGAGACAGAGGGTGGTGGTGGAGGGTTGTTTTTCAGACTTGAGGTCTGTGACCAGTGGAGTGCCACAAGGATCGGATGTGAACAAATAGTTAGTAAGTTTGCAGATGTCACCAAAATTGGAGGTATAGTTGACAGCTAAGAAGGTTACCTCAGATTACAACAGGATCTTGATCAGATTGGCCAATGGGCTGAGAAGTGGCAGATAGAGTTTAATTTAGATAAGTGTGAGGTGCTGCATTTTGGGAAAGCAAACCTTAGCAAGACAAATACACTTAACCGTAAGGTCCTAGGGTGTGCTGCTGAACAAAGAGACCTTGGAGTGGAGGTTCATAGCTCCTTGAAAGTGGAGTCGCAGGTAGATAGGATAGTGAAGGTGGCTTTTGGTATGCTTTTGTTTATTGGTCAAAGTATTGAGTACAGGAGTTGGGAGGTCATGTTGCGGCTGTTCAGGACATTGTTTACCCATCGTTGGAATATTGTGTGCAATTCTGGTCTCCTTCCTATCAGAAAGATGTTGTGAAACTTGAAAGGGTTCAGAAAAGAATTACAAGGATATTGACAGGGTTGTAGGATTTGAGCTATAGGGAGAGGTTGAATTGGGTGGGGCTGGTTTCCCTGGAGCGTCGAGGCTGAGGGGTGATCTTATTGAGGTTTATAAAATCATTAGGGGCATGAATAGGATAAATAAACAAATTATCTTCCCTGGGCATGGGAATCCAGAACTAGAGGGCATAAGTTTAGGATGAGAGGGGAAAGATATAAAAAAAAGACCTAAAGGGGCAACTTTCTCATGCAGAGGGTGGTACGTGTATGGAATGAGCTGCCAGAGGATGTGGTAGAGGCTGGTACGATTGCAATGTTTAAAAGGCATCTGGATGGGTATATGAATAGGAAGGGTTTGGAAGTATATGGGCCGGGTGCTGGCAGGTGGGAATAGATTGGGTTGGGATATCTGGTCGGCATGGACGTGTTGGACCGAAGGTTTTGTTTCCATGCTATGATGGCTTGAATGGCCTCCCACCGTGCTGTAACAATGAAAGAGTGATAGAGACATAAAACACAGAAACAGACCCTTCAGTCCAATTTGTTCACACCGGCCAAATATCCCAATGTGACTGAATCCCATTTGCGAGCATTTGGTCCATATTCCTTTAAACCCTTCTTTTCATTTTTATCCAGATGCCTTTTCAATGCTGTAATTGTGCCCACTTCCACCACTTCCTCAGGCAGTTCAGTACACCCTCTGCATGAAAACGTTGCCCCTCAGATCTTTTTTAAAAATCATTCCCCTCTCACCTTAAACCTATGTCCTCTAGTTTAGATTCCATGTGATTCTTCATAGGCTATGCCTCAGACTCAAGGATGAATTGCTTCCACTCTACAGCAATGAGGACTTTTGAGATGTCAAATACATCCAGTGTGAGATCTGCAGACCTGGCCATATATGGGGAAGGTATGGTGTGTCACATGTCAAGGACTCCCATAGCTCATTAGGAAAGTTGGATTGTTTCCAGGTTGCATTGAGAATATCCCTGCAGTGTTTCTGCTGTTTTCCTGGGGGTTTTCTGCTATGATAGAGTTCAAAGCTACTCTCTCATTTCCAACCATATTGACAATGAAGGACACAAAGTCATCTGGGACGATATAACCATCTTAGCACAGTCTAAACAGAGACATGCGAGAGAATTCCTTGAAGCATGACACTCCAACTGGAACTCAATCAGTAAACACATTGAACTGGACCCCATATACAAAGTGCTCAGAATTAGAAGCAGAAATACCAAAAAACAGACACATACAAATACCAGGCCGGACAGGCCACCAATACCATACTGAAGACGCACGGACGATGTCACCTAGTGAGGTGACAAAACGTCTGCAGAAAACCACACCAACTTGGCAAACGAATCTATGACCTCATCTACAACCCAAGCTGCAAATCTTTTCAAAAGCTCTATTTTCCTTCTTTACTAGATATCTCTGCAATACTATGCTCCTGAGGCACAATATTTGGTTTTATTCATAACATGACCATAATATGGCTCCAGTACTTGCTACCAGCCAAAAATTTGATTCTTGAGCCTGATTTTATTGGAAATTTATACAAAAATTACCTTTGTAAATATTTAAACATATTTTAGAACATAGAACATAATTCATTACATTTAGAATATATTACAAAAAAATAGATCCCAATTTGTTGGGATATTTTGATCCATCAAAATATCTTACCCCAGAAATGTGCTAAACACACTGCATGGACCACGTTTTGAAGCAAGTGTTTAAAATTCAATTTGCCAAACATGGAACTTGATATCAAAAACTCAAAGGTTTTTTTTTTAAACAAGCAAATTATTTCATAACTAACTGAAGACTTTTGTGTTTCATCCAAAAATAGTATCCTGGAGTTTTCTTTTCAGTTTTGGTTTGATACATCCAGTTGAAGGGGTGCAGGGCTTACAAAGAACATGACTTGACACATTTCAAGAACATCTAGCATTGCAGTTAATCACAACCCCTTTGGAATACTGCATACCTCTATGCCTTTCTGGATAACCTACACATGCTAAGCTCCCAACTGCAGTCTGATAATGCAACACAAACCATTCACGTTTAAATCTTCTCAAAATGAAAACTCAACCCAAGTCTCTTCTGTGGATCACTTCCCAGTAGCCAGCTTTAGCAAAGCAACTAGTGAAAACCAATAGGTGCAAACTGTCTCTCACACTATTAGCTATTGATGTGGAATGGCACATTGAATCACCCTCTTAATCATCAGCTTTTACCTCAGTTGCAAGTGAGAAAAGACCTAACAAAGACCTCAAAAGAAGATAGAACAAATTTCAATGCGTGGCCAAACTGCACACAGAGGCATTCACGTGAAAGAGCAATTGGGCAATTTATGGGCATGCTAAGTCGGTACACGAGGGAGAAAGGAATAGAATAATATGCCATTAGGATCAATGGAAGATGAATGACAAGTGCCTTCTCTACGGACTAAAGAACTTTAATACTAGTAAAGACATGTTGGACAAAATTGCCTGTTCTGTGCGTCAGATTCTTCAGAACAAAGCACCTTACAAACCAAGCTTTGGTTTAGAAAGAGGACCAGGCATGACTAAACTAAGTAACTGTGCCAAGAATAGGATTAGTGCATCAGGTTTCACATCACCATTATAGGTGAGACTATTTGTAAACTGAAGGTATGCAAAATTTAACTTGCCGCCTTTCTAATACAATGGAAGGCGGGACATTTTAAGTAATTAGTTTAATTTCTTATTGAATCAGATGCTTGACATTTTCAATTACTTATATACTCATTATTATTCCTTTTTAAGATTAGCAAAAATCTTCCAGCACAGCATTACCCATTAAGTCTCTATTCAAACAGCCATAATAAACCTTTCACAACTTAGCTTGGTACGCTATGAATAACTAAAAAGCAAATTTCCATTAAAACATTCCCATTCCCCAGAAAACAAACTAAAGCAGACTTCTATAAATTTGGTTAGCAAATTAGTATAATACTTAAGACTTCACAAAATTAAATTTGAAAAAAAGTGTTTTGGAGATAAGTTTAATATGCTATTAGTTTTGAGGTATTTTGTAAGGAAGCAATCCTTTGCTCACAATTCATCCTGCTCCAATCTTTCTGGTGACTATCAACCGAAACAATTTCTAACACAAAATCAGAGAGAGAACACCCTATTCAGTACACACTTACTCACTATCACCTCTTTTTAAAGCTAATAACTCTGAAAGCCATACCTGTAGGATATTATTTCCTTGAGATGGTTAGAAAGTAGTTTCCCTCCTACATTAATCCTAGGGAGAAAATAATACAATTAAGTTATTTTTTTGTTTTCCATTGGCAGTAATATATCCAACATAACCACATTCAGTCATTTCACTACAAATGCTCAGGAGCAACAGTGTGTACAATCTACAAGACATTGTAGAAATTCACTGAACATTCAGAGGGACAATGTTGGAATTCAACTAACCAAATATTACCAACATTCTGACCTAGCTATTCCCCATCAAATTCAGCAAGTCCTACCGTATAGTGCTAGGGCTTGCTAGGTAGATTAGAAACAAACAAAAAAAAAAGAAATTGCAGCCACAATTGACAAAGGTTAATGGCACCATAAAGCAAGAATATCTCGAAGTAGTAGCCCATGAAAATGCAAATACTCTCTTGCAATACATTTATATGCTTAGTAGAAATAGCACCAGTAATGACAATGCAAAATTTTCCCCTTTCAACATGTCTATTGATCCTCAAGTTCCATCAATAAGCCAAAATGGCAGGTCAATCACAAATATCGCTGATTGACATGCTGGATTATAGTCTGTATAAATGATGGCCTTTGTTTCAATCTCTCAGTAGTCCAAGAAAATAATTTTGAAGTCACCATAATCCCAGTGGACCCACTCACCTCTCTCTTCCCGCTCCTGAGAAGATACACAATAGTTACTTGCTATATTTCTGTGCATTTTTTAAATACCTGAGAAACCAATTAATATGGAAAAAAAATTATGCAACAACCTTCAGCATTGACTTTACTGAAGTGAACACAATTTAAAGTTTTAGCAATGTCATTCAGCAGCACAAATATAAATATAGATTTACTATTCTGATTTACCTGCAAATACCTTCATTCATCTTTTTTCCTTGACAGTAAGGAACAATGTGTGTGAAAGAGTAACCACTATCCACCACAAGGCAGCACAGTTCAGATTTATTTTCTTCAAAATACTTGTAAGCACTGAGTGACCCAGCTGAAAAATACATTCAAAATATCAAAATCATATTACTAGTTTTAAAATTGTATCAAATAATCTATTACTGAGACTAACTGACCCTGTCAGAGAAACAAAAGCAAGTATAAATGGTCACCATTTGTCCTGTAGACTGCTTGAAATTGGTATTCTTCAAATAAAATTTCATTCATTGATTCTTGAATGGAGTTAAAATTGAAATACGGTTCAGTGATGATTATATTGGTTTCAGGAAAGTCCACCTGCAAAGAAATTTTAAAATATTTAAATATGACCTGACAAATCTCTATTAGTTGTTTAAATCATGTGAAGAACAGTCTCTGAAATTAGCTCTGATTTACATGTTTGAAAACCTGTCAAGAATGGGAGAGAGAAAAAACACGATTGTAACACAATGGTTGTTACAGTAAAAATTAATGCAGTCACCTTACTGAGTCAACAGATGTCAAGAGAGCAATAGAAGAACTAGGTATCGGATTAGCTGTAGACTAACACCGGACTAACATGGACACAGCTGTAGAAATCAGTTTTATAAATTTGGTTCTCTATTGTGAAAATAAATGTGTTGTAAGCATACAATTAGAAATTCAAAGATACATACAACTAACTTGAAAAAGAAATCTCCCTAAGATCGCATCCCACTTCCCAGGAGACTTCACTGATATTTAGAAGTTACATTTATGTATCCCCTTCACAACTGCAGGATACCAGTTACATACTTTTGAAGTTTAGTCAATTTCTGATCAAAGTAAAATGTCTGTATTGCTCTTAACGAACAATAATAGTTGGACTGTGCTTCAAGAATATAGAGATGCATGACATGTTAAGGGGTGAATAAAATAAAAGCAAATGGAGTCACAGAGATGTACAGCAGGGAAACAGACCCTTTGGGACCGACAAGCCTGTTTCCATACTGTAGGGATTCTATGATACTCTATGATACTAACCTAATCTAGGATTCTTCAATATTAAATAACGGCAATATTAAAATTACTTTCCTCAATCTTTATCAGTGAAAAATACAGGTGATCAGGGACTTGAGATGAGAAATGAGATCCAGGGGCAGTTTGCATGGAGTGTTCTAAGAGGCAGGGTGGTGACTACAGACTTGAGGAGGAGGAAGATAACACAATATTTGAGAAGAATACAGTGTACAATATCAGTGCATGGCACATCATCCTTCCTCATTGCTATTAGCTTCTCTGCAACATTTTATAATTGTTTTTCATTAATTCAAATCATCCCTTTCCTACTATTCCTATCTTGCTAAGTTTCTCTAGCGATAAAACTCTGCAAGAATTTTATAATTCTCTAACATTGGTCTCTTGTACATCCTTCACCTCACCACTAATTACCATACCATCAGCCATAACTCTCCAGCACTCTATTTAAATCTATGTGCCTTTCCACTTTTACAACTTCCTTTTAACCTACCATTGACCAAGTTTTAAGTCCCTGAATATTAATGTTTCTTTTGGATTGGTGACAAGTTTTGTCTGACTCAGGGTCCTGTGAAACACATTGGGAAATTTTCCTACGTTAAAAGCATTACATTAAGGCAGACTATCGTTGCTGTTGCATATCTTTGAGGATCTGAAGGAATACAAAGATTCTTGTACATGACAGATTAGCAACTCTTTATTAAATAAGACAGCCGAATGTGGTCAAGCAAGCGACTTTTACATTTCAAAGATGGAATCTCAGATGCCACCAGGGCACTCACTGCTATTGACTGTTACTTGGAAATCATAGTGTGGAAGAATCAAAAGTTAGGTTCACAAAGTAAGACTCACCACAATATGCAAATCATGACCGAGCACCTACCTTGTACATTTCTTTGCCAAACAGGTGATCCCATACTTGCCTCTGTACATCCCAATTCACCAAGTAGCCCTTAAAGTGGGAAATCATAAGATAATACAATGTAAACTGTGCATGCAGTGATGAAAAAAAACAGCATTTCTGGACAATGAAGTCAGAAGTTGCCTTTTCATACTCCAAGGTTTTACACAACCCAATATGGACAATAAAATAGTTGAGGCAGTAATTTTATCCAGATCAAAGAGAGAAAAAAGAAAGTGAAGTACGTAAACATTGTGTAATGATTATATATTTTATCAATGACAGCCGAAAGGAAGACCTCCTGGCTTATTAACAACATACCAGCTCTCTGCAGGAACAACTTAGCTCGTTCCATTTTTCTTCTCTTTGCACAAAATCATAGAATCCCTACAATGCTGATAGATGTCATTCAGCGAATGAGTCGGCACAGACCCTCCAAAGAAAATACCACTAAGACTCAGCAAATACCTGCAAACCCACATTTACCTTGGCTAATTTATGTACCTTGAAAAGGAGTTGCTGGTTAAAGCACAGCAGGTTAGGCAGCATCCAAGGAATAGGAAATTCGACGTTTTGGGCATAAGCCCTTCATCAGCCCTTCAATTTATGTAGCTTGCACATCCCTTGACACTAAGGACAATTTGGCATCGTCAATCCACATAACCCACACATGGGAGGAAACCAGAGCACCCAAAAACCCATACAGACATGGGGAGAAGGTGCAAACTCCACACAGACACTCCCAAGAAGGACACGAGGAGGTTTGACAGAGTATGAATTGAATAAGATGAAGGGCCTGTTCTGCATACATTCAACATGATAAATAAGTCATCAACAGCTGGCTTTTGTTGATTCAGGTTTACTCTGTCTGAAAAAAGGGCCTTGGCACATTGACTGACAATGCTTCAATCTGATCAGTGTTTTTGGCAGTTTAAATCAGTGGTGGTTTCTGATTCCCATCCACTCTCAGGACCAGGGGAAGAGGTAAGGTCCCAGGTTTACCTGAGACAGAGTAGAAATTAAACCTACTATGTGTTTAGCAATATCCTGAGCTACACAACTCATTATCTAAATCCCATTTTTGATAGAGCATTAGGCATTTGAAAATTAAAATGTAAAGTTCGGACTGTTGTAAGTGAACCTTGCCTTTCAGAAGACTCAGCTTTAAGGACTTCACATACTGTGTGCATACAATGTTAAAGTTCTGCCTACCAGTTAGTCTGTTGTGTTTGAAAGTTGCACACAAAAAAAATTGGTTTGCTGCAATGTCTGCTTTTTAACCTATGACATTTTTCTTGTTTTAAATATACTAACTCAGAGTTAATCAATCCCTGATGAGAATGTGAAGGTTAGACTGTTATCACTACCTTGAAATAGATTACATTTACATGCTTAAATTCTGATGTTGCATTACCACATTCCCAATAACCAGAGGAATGTTACTCTGCCCAGTTACCAGTACTAAATCTCCACCTGAGTCCAGTAAAGTTTTCCATCTCTGGAAAAGCTAACTCAATCACTGCAATTACCTGTAGCACTCTCCACCCCTTCCCAGGTTCGTCCTCATTCAGGCACACAGGAACACAATGCTGCAGCAAGGCTTACTGCAATCTTACACATTAACAACCCCACCTTAAGCCAGGCACCCACCTTCTGGAAGGGAAGGATGTAATACAGGCCAGAGGGATCCTTGATCTCATCGATCTGGTTGGAGGTGAAGGTTTTGAGACGTGCAGTCCTGGACCGGAACTGGCAGTTGGGCAAAACACTGCAGGAGGAAAAGGGAGGTGTGATCAGAATGTGTTGGGGCCTTTCAGCACAGGAGACTCCTGGACCTGGAGTCCGTGTTCCCTCCCCATCCGCTACCCACTCACCTCCAAAACCCAGCCCTCCAACACTCATCCCATCTGTATCTTCACTGTCATCCTCACCATCATGGCGAAAGTGAGCAGTCAAGATTAGAGTGACGCTGGAAAAGCACAGCAGGTCAGGCAGCATCTGAGGGGCAGGAAAACCCTTCATCAGGAATACTTACCATCATCCCCACTCATACCCCCAAACCCACCCTCAGTCACCCTTAGCTCATCTTCACTCCCATCCCCACTCTTACTCTCACCCACGTGACTCTCACCATCATCCCCAGCATCTTCCAAGTCTCATCCACACCCACCCTCCTCCCTGTCACCCCTACCTCACCCTGACCACTGTCCCCACTCATTCCCATTCTTACTCTCACCCTCACCCATCCTATCCTCTCTCCACCACCGCTCTCACCTCACTCGCTTGTCACTGAAGCCGATCTTCGCTGTACTCGCGCCATTGTCCAGCACCAACGTCTCCATGACCGGCCCCTCTGCTCAACCCAACAACGCAGCCTCGCCGTCCAACCAATCACAGGCCGCCCCTCTGCTCAACCCAACAACGCAGCCTCGCCGTCCAACCAATCACAGGCCGCCCCTCTGCTCAGCCCAACAACGCAGCCTCGCCGTCCAACCAGTCACAGGCCGCCCCTCTCCGCCCAATCACCGTCACCCTTCCGAGTCTAACCAATCACAGCCACCGGGATTCGTCTAATGACAACATGTTTTCCAGTCTAACCAATCACAATCGCAGCAGTCCATCCTGTCATTGTCATGTTTTCCTAGTCCATCCAATCACAGTCGCTTCCCCTTACAGCCAATCAGCGTCCCTCTCGCAGTGCCCATTGTTCCGGGGTCTGGGAGCGGAGGGAATTCAGATTTCGAGTTCAGGCGACAGTGTGAGCAAAGATCATTCGGCCCATCCAATCCATGCTCCCTCCCACACTTGTGTGAATTGAACATGAAAGCCTTTCATTCACTTCCCTCTCCCCTGCTTAGTAGCTTCCCCTTAAATGTATCCACCAGACGCCCTGGTTTTGCTGTGATTGTCCCTTACAGTTCAAATATCCAGCTGTCTGATTAATTCAAGTTGTAATTCGCTGCGATCTTGCACGTTGGACAAAGCCTGCAGATGTTGGTAGGCATTGTGATTGGGGATAGTGATGATTTGACGTTGAAGTAAACCTTGTCCAGGCGATGTTTCTCTTCTTGTGCTTTCTGAATCACCTCATTGCTTTCACTAGTGTCATAGAGATGTACAGCATGGAAACAGACCCTTTGCAGATATGCTAAGTTAATCTGGTCCCACTTGCCACCATTTGGCCCATATCCCTCTAAAACACCCTTCCTATTTAAGAACCACCCTGATGCCTTTTAAACGTTGTAATTATACCCATCCTCCAACACTTCCTCTTGCAGCTCATTCCACACACGTACCACCCTCTGTTTGAAAAATGTGCCCTCTGGTCCCTTTTATATCTTTCTGCTTTCACTTAAACATGTACCTTCTAGTTCTGGAATCCTCTGTAAGGTTGCCCCTCCATCTCTGATGCTTCAGGGAAAACAGCCCCAGCCAATAATCAGGCGACAGTGAGGACTGCAGATGCTGGAGGGTAGAGTCGAGAATGTGGTGCTGGAAAAGCACCTGATGAAGGGCTTTTGCCCGAAATGTCAATTCCCTTGCTCCTTGGTTGCTGCCTGACCTGCTGTGCTTTTCCAGCACCACATTCTCAACAGCAGCTAATAATCAGCCTCTCCCTATAGCTCAACCTCTGCAACCCTGACAAAACCTAATCTTGATGGTTACAAAAGGGAGGCATAAAGGCTTTGACCACAAAACATAAGAGCTGTAGTCTGTTAACTTCATTGAGTCTGCTCTGCCATTCAATGAGATTGTGGCTGATCTGATAATCCTAAACTCCTATTTGGTGCTTTTCCCTCGAAGCCTTGATTCCCTGACTCTGTCTCAGCCTTGAATATAGTTAACAATTCAGCCTCTGCAGTCCTCTACATGAAAGAAGCCCACAGATTCACGATCCTCAGAGAAGAAATTGCTCCTTTTATCATGCTAAAATGTGCAACTCCTTGTTTAGAGTGTATGCATTCTATCCACAAGTGACTCCAAAGTTTCTCTGAGAAAGATTGTTTGGTGGTATAGTGAACAGTCAAGAAGGTTACCTAAGATTACAAAGGGATCTTGATCAATTGGGTCAATGGACTGAGGAGTGGCAGATGGAGTTTAATTTGGATAAATGTGAAGTATTGCATTTTAATAAAACAAACAATTATGCAATTAAAAGTAGGGCCTTGGGTAATGTAGAATGAAGAAACGTAGGGTTCAGGTACATAGTTCTTTGAAGTTTGCATCGCATGGTGGTTATGAAGGTGTTTAGCTTGCTTGCCTTCATTGCTCAAACCTATGAGTATAGCAGTTGAGGTTGTACAGGATGTTGGTGAGGCCTCTTCAGCAGTACGGTATCTAGTTCTGATCACCTATTATACGAAACATGTTATTAAGCTGGAGTGGGTTCATAATTGTTTACCAGGATGTTGCCAGGAATGGAAGATTTGAGGAGAAAGGAGAAGCTGAATAGACTCGAACATTTTTCACTGGAGCAAGGAGGTTGAGGGATGAACTTATAGAGGTTCATAAACTCCTGACAGGTATAGATAAGGTGAATGGTAGGTGTCTTTTCCATAGGATGGGGGATTTCAAAACTAGGGGGCATATAGAGTCATAGATATGTACAGCATGGAAACAGACTCTCCGGTCCAACCCGTCCATGCCGACCAGATATCACAACCCAATTTAGTTCCTCCTGCCAGCAACTGGCCCATATCCCTCTAAACCCTTCCTATTCATATACCCATCCAAATGCCTTTTAAATGTTGCAATTATACCAGCCTCCACCACCTCTTCAGGCAGTTCATTCCATTCACACACCAGCTTCTATGTGAAAAGGTTGCCCCTTAGGTCTCTTTTATATCTTTCCCCTCTCACCCTAAACCTATGCCCTCTAGTTCTGGACTCCCCCATCGCAGGGAAAAGACTTTGTCTATTTATCCTATCCATGCCCCGATAGGAAGGAGACCAGAATTGCATGTGATATTCCGACAGTGGCCTAACCAATGTCCTGTATAGCCGCAATGTGACCTCCCAACTCCTGTACTCAATACTCTGACCTATAAAAGCAAGCATACCAAACGCCTTCTTCACTATCCTATCTACCTGCAACTTGACTTTCAAGGAGCTATGAACCTGCATTCCAAGGTCTCTTTGTTCAGTAACACTCCCTCGGATCTTATCATTAAGTGTATTGTTGAGACGGAAACCGAATGGTCTCGTCTCTACGTGTTCGTTGGAAGGAGAGATCAAACCGGCTAGAGTTTGGAGCAAAAACACCGTTTATTACAGAATCAAGACTGGCAAACTATACAACGAATTCAAAGGCATGCAATTCATTGGAGAAGGCGTTCTGTCTCTCCCTTCGGATCTGGTGCAGTTATACTTCGCGCTTCCTCGAGTTCCCGGTCAGGTTCCCCTTGTTCGGCTCTTTCATTGGTCGGTTCACCTGTCTGTGAAGGGATTAGTGTCTCTATTGGCTGCCCCGAGATACCTGTCCCACTCCTGCTGTGCCGAACAATGGGTAGACATCCTGGGTTCGGCAGTTTCCGATCTTGTAAATTAAAGGTTTATTGTTGGAAGGGTTTCCTCATTGCCATGCGTCTGGCTGTCTGGGCGTTCACAATAGTTCTCCATAGTTGAATATACAGATATTATCATTTAACATAGGACCCGAATGAGTTTGACGTCAGCGGAGGCATTAGCAAGTACTTTATCAATCAAGTGTGGTATCGGTGCGATTTAACACTATCCGATAGTTACCGGTTTCCTTTATTAACAATGAGAGTGTAATAGGATGATCTGAAACTGACGGACATGTTCTAATCCCCCAGGAATGTGGCCCCAGGCAGACAGTCCTGCAGTGGCTGGGTTTACTTTACATGGCTGTGTTTTAGCTGGTATCTGACAGTGTCTGCTTTAATAATGGTGCTCCCCTCCCTAGCCCCAATGTAGGTACCCCGATAGCAGATTCTCCCCAACATTCCCTCCCTTGGCCTCGAAAGAGGCCACACCCCCTTATCCCGTAAGGAACGCAATCCCACGAGGCGACCGGTGTCCGGTGTTGTATCGACCAGATTCACCGGTTCTCAGGAGACAGTCATATGGGGATGAAGGGTGCCCTGAAAAACGCGCCGCTACACAATTAAGCAATAGACAGTCACAGCTGCATGCTAAGCTAAACTAATAGTTGAAGTAATTGAGGCAGTGTCTGCAGGAATAACGAAAAGCACAGGATTAGACAAGCATTGCAATAAGTCATTCAGAGCTGGTGATATGGACGCGAGTGCGTCAGAATGAGTAAGCCATTTAGTAAACGCAAGTCTGTAGTCCAAAGAGCCGGCAAATGTAAATAGGCGTTGTAAGTTTGGAAAGGGAGTAGGAACAGCCTGGTACCAGCAGTTAGGTACCCGCTAGAGATCTGAAACCCAGTGTGAAACTGTACTGTGCCCCGGTGGTCCCGTAGATCAGTATGCTCTAGAGAGCAGCAGTGCTGTTCAACCGTCCGACACGGATGCAAGTAGGCAGAAATCTCATCAAATGGAGACGAACGGAGGCCACGCGTTCCGATGTCAATGCGCGACTGTGCCTGTCTTAGGTTGTCCCTCGCCCGAGGGATCTTACCCGTCATTGGCTAACCAGTCGTGCTGCATTGAGTAATAGATGGTGACATCCATTTCACCACCCCAAGGACAGGCATGGGCAGCTCAGTAGCATGGTCAGTGGCCTCCGAGGGTGGCTGAGGCCAGTCAGGAATACTGGACAGTCCGCAAGGGCCGCCTGTGAGCACAGCAGTGTCTCAATTGCCAAGGCACACAGTACATTTCACCCACCCGCTGTTATGGAAGGATCAATTCACATATCCCCAATTTAAACGGGCAAAATAAATAAGTGGGGGCTCTTTGGACAACAGGCTGCATTTATCGTACATGAAGATGAAAAGTTAGTCATGAGTACAACAGGATCAGACGAATTCGAAAGAAAGTCATTGAGGGAGCTGACACGCACCGATGAGATAGGATTTACCACGGCCGACCCGCGAGCTTATGCAAAGGCGGTACTATAGCAATGAAGAAAAGAATTGGGAGGTCCCCACTCGCCAGCCCTTATCGCAACCAGCCGTAAGCAAGAAACCCGGTGTCATGGCTCACGAGCGGACGTCGCAATACAGCATGTATTGGATGTGTCCCTGTCCGTTTGTAGGAGGTCACACACAGACTGTCGTGTTGTTGGAGTTGGTGGCAGCGGCGTCTCCTGGTGGAGCTCAACGGATGGGGGTCCGGTTGAAAAGTAATAATACCTTATCACCTTTAAATCAGTGAGATGGGGCTGTGGGAATGCAGTAAAAAGGAGTCCCCGCATCACCAGGGTGATATATGGCGGGGTCAGTCAGGAACCATGTGACTACTATGGGAAATAAAGTGTTGTGTTGTAAGGGGTCTTTGGGGTGGCATGTCTGGGAGACCAGAATGGACAGGAGGCAGTCCCCAAAGTCTCCAGTCAGTACTCCTGAACATAAGGTCTGTGCTCATGTGGACTGTCAAATGCAAGCAGGAAGAGTGCACTCAACCATTTGTGTAAGAGGAAAGGGGGCAGATATAAAAAGACAATGGTGAAAATAATGAAGGTAGTTTGAACCCCTTAACCTTTTTTATGAGTTGCGGACCTGTACGTGGCAGTATCCCACAAAAAGGAGTCACATCAGAATAGAGAGAACTCTGTGTGAGGTAGAAGGAGTGGTTTCATGTAAGGGAAAGGGTACAACTTTACACAAAGGTAGTCAGAGGGATTCGTGATCTCAAATCAGAGAAAAAGGCTCCCCAGCACGGGCTGCCACAAAAAGGCAGTCGAGGCAGGGGTAGCCAGATTATACTATAGGTGTTTTAATGTTCGTCGAATTACGAAGAGGCAGAGGAAAAATGTAAAAACGTAATCATGACCCTGGTCCAGTGTCGGTGAGGTAATTGCGGGGAGCAGTCACGCAAACGGTGTCAAGTCGCAATATTCTGACAAAGTTAAAATCAAGTGTGCGCATAGCGTGGAAGACAATTAGTAGGATAATCCGTGTCCATTTGAGCAGCAGCACTACACGGGGTAGATGAAAGTCGGGACACTGATATGAATGCAAGATAGTACGAGTGGCAGTTCTGACTCGGTAGGAATGTATACTAGCAGCTGCAGGAGCGCAGGCGCCTGTATGTTTTAAAACGCAATGTTTGAAGTGTAAAAACATTCGTCCAGGAGTTGTGTCGAAAAAATAGAGTAAGTCCCTCGAGAGGGAAGTGGGATTGGTAATATTGAGAAGGGAACTACAATAGACTGCATAGGGGAAGGCCTACAGTACGCCTTGATACTGCGCGGTAAGGGGCACAAGTAGTTTCGATTAGCAGACCGGGGAACTGCCAGTGCTCGGGGCGCACAACCAATGGGGTTGTCGTAGGACAATCGTTCGATGAGGCGCCCAAGGAGACCGTTTAGTATAAAGGTGGAAATGATGAGGATCCCCATCAACTCTGTGGTAACAGGACAATAGAGCAGGTAAATTTCCACCGTGTGGTTAGGGAAGACACAGCGCAGGAGATCGCCCTAACCTCTCAGGGCGTGCAGCGTAAGCCTCAAGGCAGCTGGGACCCCCCCTTTGCAGGCAGGGCGGATTGTCGCCCCCAGACATTTGGTTAGGATATTGGAGCGGAACGCGACTGTAACTCAGAGTATGGGTAACATCAGAAAAAGGCGCCTACGCAAGGGATAAAGACAAATTTAGACGAAAAGGGAGTTGAATCACCAACTAAAAAGGGCACAATCCTACTTGGACGGCTATTCGCCTGCTCACAGCGGAGTCCATGATTAACAAGGTGGATCTCCCAAGAGAAGGCCCAATGAAGAGTTCAGACAGCAGAATAAAGTACAAGAAGAGCAAAGATATCAGTGAAATGGACCCATGTCGGGCCGTGTCAAGGTGGGGCTGCATGTTCCCATCTCAGTCTGCATCTCCCCGCGAGGTCCTGTCTCATCGAGTGATTTTAGGGATATATTAGGTTGCGCCAACCTGGAGCAATGGGAGAAGTGGTGCGTGTAGTGGCCTATGTGTCTCCAGCCAGCTCAGTATAAGATATGATGATGATGATTATGGAGAGGGGGACAATGTAGAACTCTGGGCAATTAGGAGATTTGCGGTGGGACGAAATTGGACTGTTTGCCTGAGGGGACTTGTCCCCCCAAACGAGATACAAAACGAGAGGTGCAAGTATAATCCTTGTGAATGCAAGCATCTGTGTGTGTGTAGGGCCGTGTGGCATAGACAAAAGAGAATGCGCAGGTGCTGCGGGCATATCGGACTTCATCCCTGTGTAAAGGAGAGGGAGAGGGAGAGTATCATAAAAGGATGGTCAGACAGGTCAGGACAGAAATTGTCTGAGTAGCACTTTCCTCCATTTGACACTTGAGGATTTGATCAGTTTGAGGGAAGTAACAGCCTTTAAAAGATACCCCGGGAAAAGGATCATAAAGGAACCTGGTGACCCTGCCGTTCTCAGTGCGTACCTGTGCGTCGCAAAAGATATGAACAGATGAATTGGCGAGGAGCACTCGCAGCTGAGGAGACTGAAGGATTTGGGCAGGGCATGAGGGTTGGGAAGTCCTGGTAGCAAACCTCAGGGAGCATGAGACTTTGGAAAGAAGATGGGGCGCAGAGCAAGGCAGTAGAAGCATAGTGAGTGAAATGCCGTAATGGAGAGATGAGGCCAGAAGATGAGTTACTGTGTCTTGGTAGAAAACCTCAGGGAGCTTAAAACCTTAAAAAGAGATGGAGCGTAAGGATCCGCGGATCTTCTATTCAGCAAGACCCAGTTGAATTCATGCAAGCTGAATGAAAGACAGAACTAAGACGACCTCAGATCCGGCGGTGAACATAAAGTGTGTGGGTTTGGGAGAAAATGATGAAGGGGCGTGACTATGAGCGTCCATAATGCTTTAGCGAATGAAAAAATCTGTGGACTTGGGAGAAAAGATAAAAATGGGTGCGTGGGAAGGGGCATTAAAATGTGGAGGGCATAGATGGAAGAAGGAGTAGGTGGGCCCCCCCTCGTTCTTGGCACTTTGTGAACACGAGGGGAAAAGGGATGGCCTAAACACCCATGCCGGTGGACAAAAAGATGAGTGAGCGGCCGCGAGGAAGAGAGATGGGCCAAGCACCCTGCTGGGTGCTGAGTAGCACGTCCTAGCTGGAGGCCTGAGGCCTGTGACCAGCGGGGGAAAAAGAGAGAGACAAGATAAGTGGGCTGGGGGATATTCGGGCAGTGGGACAGCCAAACACTGGACATACAACACGTTGTAAATGAAAACGCACAATATGGCGATACGGCAATGCGCATGTTGTCGGTCGGGACGTTAGAGTTAGAAAGGTACAACCTGTCAGAGAAGATGTGGTTAGAGGCATGATTCATATCGACATCCCAGTAACTGAAGAGGACCTGTTCATCGAGTAATCCGATGAAGTAGGGCAATGACGCTTGAGAGACCCATCGATGTAGTGGAGCGCGGTAGTTGAGCTAAAAGGGTGGCGGAACGTCCGCAGGCGAGCAGCTCCTTCTAGACTGTGCGATCCTGCCAGGAGTGAGCATTTGCGCCAAAAGCGAACGGGCGCCGCCCCAACTGAGCGTTCGCGCCAAAAGTCAGCTGGCCCCGCCCAACCTGAGTCTTCGCGCCAAAAGTAAGAAAGCCCGCCAAGAACTAAGGTGACCCGCCCAGAGAAGGGTGACCCGCCAAAACTAGGGTGAGCATGGGACACCCCGGGATTTGCCATCTTAGGATTCCACAACCGTAGTGTTATTAAAGTAAAGGCTCAACCATCCCTTCCTGCGCCCCCTCCCTACATTCAGGTATTCCTTTCCAAGTATAAGAGTAATTAAAAGTGATAGTGGGGGGACCAGCGGCATTTAATCCTAAAAATCAAGACGAGACTATGGAGAAAAATCCCAGACCGTGAAGTTATCAAACCCAAACCGCTAAGTGTAGGGAACAATACTCACGTACCCCGACAGCAGTAAGACTGCTTTCGGCTGCTGGGCGGCTTCCCACGGCCCCTCTCCGTCACTCAGGCTGTCGGTGCCGGTCCAGTGTACACCGAGTCCTGTGATGAAACATTTGTTGCGACACCTCCGTTCGCCACGTGTGTTAAAAATCACTGCACTCACTCACTCACTCCCTCTCACACTGGGCCGGCCCCACACTGGTTTTCATCCACATACATGCCAATCCACGCATACTGTCGGTGTGTCGTACTCTCGTCTCAGCCTGTCGCAGTCCCTTGTCCCCAGTTTTAGTGACATTTGTGTGAAACCGTAGCCGAATACCGGTTTCTATAATCCCGAATAAAGTCGGGCTTACAACAACACGCCACTGCTTGGTGTTCAGTAAGAAGTAAAGATTACAACCTGTTGGGAAGGATGTAATTGGAAGCACGATGTATAATCTCCTGTGTGTTGTTGTTGTGAAAGGACAAAAGATTGATTAAAAGGCTGATTGTGAAGCAGGTTTGTAGTTGTGGGTGGACAGAAGTTACCAATCCTAAAACAAATCAATGTGAGATTGTAGGGAAGTCCCAATCGAACGAGGCACAGACCGTGAGGTGCAAGGAGGAAAACTTACACAGTCGATCCCCAGTAAAACTGCTCTTACTAGTTGTGCAGCTCACCATGCTATCCCCATCTGTCATGGGCCCGTCAAGTAATCCTTGTGGTTCTCCATTCTTAGGCAAGACCCATCCACCCCTTCCTGTCTATTCCGCGTCCTGGTGCCCTTTTCCATAATCCCCTGGTTGTTTCCCTCCGTTGTCGGGGTCTGCCACGTCTAGATTCAGGGTGTCTGTAAGAGGGTGAGCCAGCTGGGAGTGTGGACCCCGCTTGTTGCACCCTTTCCCTGCCGCAGTGGCGGGCTTTATGTCCTGTCCCTTTACAAATCCAGCATGAGTCATCTGTCTCCATATCGCATCTATAAGAATTGTGTCCAATTTCGCGACACTTCCAACAACGCCCGGGTAATGGATCTGTCCTTCCCCCCTTTCGTATCCCAGCGGGCGGCCCGGTCGATCTACTGTGGCCAGGCATGTGGTACTGAGGACTGCCCGCCCTGCTAAGGGAGGGCGAGGGCAATAGCGCCTGGGCGTAGGGCGAAGGGGAACTACACGGCTGTGGAGCCGGAGGCATAAGCCCCTGCGCTGTGCCCTTCGTCTCCAGCAGTAGAAGAACCTTTTCGAGTCGCTCTATAAGTTGCATAGGCAGTTCGGAAGCCTGTCTCTCAGTTTCCGCCTTTTCTGATGCTCGGCACCTGGATAGATAGGGGTGTGTCTGTGTTTTGCCCTGGTCCTCCGGCACTGAGTGTACCCCCACAAGGTCATTCAATTTGCTCTGTACTGGGGCGGGAAGTTCTTCCATTAACCCCCGTTGAAAATGTGCTATTGGCAAGGGGGAGCCATTGGGCCTTTCCCCTGTGCCAGTCTCCCAAAGGTCCGTGGCCCTCACCAGATATTCATATACACCGTCCCCGAACTGTAGCCTGAGGGTGCCCAGCGCATCCAGAGAAGGGGGCGGCGGACTGGGCTTAAGCAGTTCAGCTGGGGCAGGGTGTAGGATAGTGGGCGTGTGAGGGGTAGGAGGAAGGGGGTAAAGTGGGGTCTGGTTGGGAACCCACTCGGGTTCATACTCCGGGAGGGGGTCGCGCTCGCTCTGACTGGGCGTCTCTGCGAGCGGGGCTGGCAAGTGGGTCAGAGACCTTACTAAGAGGTCCCGTAGGGAGACAGAATCGTCAGCTGCCTTAGCAGAAGGCCTTGACAGCGTAAAAAGAACTTCCTTCTTCGCATCTCTTTTCCCATGTAAGTAGGTGTGGAGACTGGTTTGGAAGTTTTCTGAATGTACTGGTGTGAAAAAGGGCTGGTGAGTAGCAGGGAGGCAGCCCGTGCGCCGCCACAAATTGAGGTTGGTGTCGATGTAGCGGAGTGTCCACTGGGCCTCTTTGGTGGTGTTGTTTTCTCTTAGCTGTGCACGAATCCCGTCTAGCACCTTTCGCATAAGGGGTTGAGGTGCCGGGATGTTCGGGAGCGGGGTGTACTCGGTGGTGTGTGCATCAGCTGGAATGGAAACAGCAGCAGTGAGATGGTGCAACTCTAGGGCAGGGGCGTCCGAGATGACTGGGGCCGTGGTGGAGGTACAGTGGCCCCCCTGCCACTGTGGGATGAGTGTGATTAACAGTTTCGTTTTCCACCCTGGGGATTTTCCGGCGGTCGGTGGTGCCCAATCAGTAGGGGGTTCCCCTAGGCCTATCGTTTGCCGCGCTGAATATTGCGGCGCGAGTAGGAGACCGTTTAAAATTTTGGTCATTAGCGCCGTATCTGTGAAGGTCTCTTTTAGTCTCGTCAATATCAGGTCTTTTTGGGCGGGCGCTTGGTTAAACACTTGATCCAGTGCTGTCTTGTGCACTGTTACACTGTCCAGTAATAGTTGGGCATGCCAAGTTACGTCTGTGCCGACCGTGAGGTGCCACCAGGGCACTCCGGGGCGTAATGGTCGAAATTGTGTCATTTTTGGTGGTCCAAAGTTCAAGTCCCCCATGACGGATCTCACCCGGTGGGTACCGCTTTAAAACCAGTGCGTTTTTCAAAAGCCTGACCTTCGCGTGGCAGATTTCTGCTCTTAACAACCGGTCTAAGGCAAACGCCTGTGCAGGTAAACCCTAACCAGGAGATGAGATCCGTCCTCTGTCCCCTTAGGATGCGAGCAGCGAGTGTGTCTATCGATAGTTGTCGGAGTTAAAGTGCTTAATAAAAAGAGAAAGGATCCAATCAGTCAAGTGCGGTCAGCGCTGTCTTAATTAATTTCACTAAGCGTCCAGGCTCCGTAAGCCACGCTTTTACCTTAACTCAGAAAGCTGCGTCCAGGATCCGAAATCCACGCATAAACTTTACTGAAAAACCCGCGTCCAGGATCCGAAATCCACGCGTAAAACTCAAACTCAAAAACATGCGTCCAGGATCCGAAATCCACGCATTAACTTAACTCAAAAACCGCGTCCAGGATCCGAAATCCACGCGTAAAACTCAAACTCAAAAACATGCGTCCAGGATCCGAAATCCACGCATTAACTTAACTCAAAAACCGCGTCCAGGATCCGAAATCCACGCGTAAAACTCAAACTCAAAAACATGCGTCCAGGATCCGAAATCCACGCATTAACTTAACTCAAAAACCGCGTCCAGGATCCGAAATCCACGCGTAAAACTCAAACTCAAAAACATGCGTCCAGGATCCGAAATCCACGCATTAACTTAACTCAAAAACCGCGTCCAGGATCCGAAATCCACGCGTAAAACTCAAACTCAAAAACATGCGTCCAGGATCTGAAATCCACGCATTAACTTAACTCAAAAACCGCGTCCAGGATCCGAAATCCACGCGTAAAACTCAAACTCAAAAACATGCGTCCAGGATCCGAAATCCACGCATTAACTTAACTCAAAAACCGCGTCCAGGATCCGAAATCCACGCGTAAAACTCAAACTCAAAAACATGCGTCCAGGATCCGAAATCCACGCAGTAACTTGACTCAAAAAGCGCGCATTAACTTAAGGCTAGCCATGGATCAATTAGTCACTTCAGTACCGCGATAACAGGCAGGTATTAGTGAAGAAGTGAGAAAATAGCTTACCAGTATGGACTCTGCAACGTTGCTGCCAAACTGATTTAAAAGTACTGTTTGTGTTGGTGAGGATCAGGGAGCAGACAAAGACTGACTAACTAAAAAATTTACCTACTGGAAGTCTTTGCTTTAACAGGCGCTTCCCGACCTTTTAAAAGTTCGGCCGAAAGTTTGTCTGCCCTCCGGTCCGCCAACGTGGCCAACTTGCGGTCGTCTCTTACCCTTCCCGCGTCAGGCTCACCATCTGTTGAGACGGAAACCGAATGGTCTCGTCTCTACGTGTTCGTTGGAAGGAGAGATCAAACTGGCTAGAGTTTGGAGCAAAAACACCGTTTATTACAGAATCAAGACTGGCAAACTATACAATGAATTCAAAGGCATGCAATTCGTTGGAGAAGGCGTTCTGTCTCTCCCTTCGGATCTGGTGCAGTTATACTTCGCGCTTCCTCGAGTTCCCGGTCAGGTTCCCCTTGTTCGGCTCTTTCATTGGTCGGTTCACCTGTCTGTGAAGGGATTAGTGTCTCTATTGGCTGCCCCGAGATACCTGTCCCACTCCTGCTGTGCCGAACAATGGGTAGACATCCTGGGTTCGGCAGTTTCCGATCTTGTAAATTAAAGGTTTATTGTTGGAAGGGTTTCCTCATTGCCATGCGTCTGGCTGTCTGGGCGTTCACAATAGTTCTCCATAGTTGAATATACAGATATTATCATTTAACATAGGACCCGAATGAGTTTGACGTCAGCGGAGGCATTAGCAAGTACTTTATCAATCAAGTGTGGTATCGGTGCGATTTACACTATCCGATAGTTACCGGTTTCCTTTATTAACAATGAGAGTGTAATAGGATGATCTGAAACTGACGGACATGTTCTAATCCCCCAGGAATGTGGCCCCAGGCAGACAGTCCTGCAGTGGCTGGGTTTACTTTACATGGCTGTGTTTTAGCTGGTATCTGACAGTGTCTGCTTTAATAATGGTGCTCCCCTCCCTAGCCCCAATGTAGGTACCCCGATAGCAGATTCTCCCCAACAGTATGCTAAGATTTGCTTTCCCAAAATGTAGCACCTCACATTTATCTGAATTAAACTCCATCTGCCACTTCTCGGCCCATTGGCCAATCTGATCAAGATCCTATTGTAATCTGAGGTAACCTTCTTTGTTGTCCACTACACCTCCAATTTTGGTGTCATCTGTAAATGTAATAACTGTACCTCTTATGCTCGCATCCAAATAATTTATGTAAATGACAAAACGTAGAGGACTCAGCACTGAGCCTTGTGGTACTCCACTAGTTACAGGCCTCCAGTCTGAAATAAACCCTCCACCACCATCCTTTGTCTTCTTCGTTTGAGTCAGTTCTGTATCCAAATGGCTAGTTCTCCCTGTATTCCATGAGATCTAACCTTGCTAACCAGTCTCTCATGGGGAACCTTGTTGAACGCCTTACTGAAGTCCATGTAGATCACATCTACCGCTCTGCCTCATCAATCCTCTTTATTACTTCTTCTAAAAACTCAATCAAGTTTGTGAGACATGATCTCCCACATTCTTTAAGATGAGAAGAAAAAGCTTTTTAAAAAAGGGGCTTTTTTTACATAGACAGTGGTGCATGCAGACACAATTACAACAGTTAAAAGAATAAGTACATGAATAAGAAATGTTTGGAGGGATATGGACCGAACGCAGGCAGGGAGTAATAGATTACTTTGGGATTATGGTCAACATGTGCAAGGTCTGTTTTCATGCTGTATGACTCTATTACTGTCTATTTGAATGTTGAGACCCTTCTGGGCCTTCATACCTGGCAATGTCTAAGGGGATAGATCTTGATGTTTAACTTTGAAATGATAATATCGTGGTCAGTCCAAGGATTAGTGTCACGCATATGGCTTTCATTTCTTGCTCATCCACCACTCCTTCTACCTAGTTATCATATAGTGTGTGATATGCCACTGCATAGAATTGAGGTGTATCCAGGATGATTTGTGACTGGGGAGACTGAAAATTGAGTAGTTGGCTAAGAGCTATTGCTCATTGCTCAACTTCAGCGAGAGCAGATCATTGCTATTGCAATTGTCATCATTTACTTTCCAAAGATCCTGTTCCACATCCAGTGATCTGCACCAAGTCTTACATTAAAATCTCTGGAAATGATTGACTTATCTGACTTCAGGATAATAACAATTCAGGAGTGGAGGTCATCCATTAATTCCATTAGTGTTGGTCATGATGATGGCATACACACTGATGAGAGTTGTGAGCTTGTTGCTGTGCAGGGGTGGGGGTGGAGTTGAAACATCAGATAATTATTACACCTTTAGGAAGGTAATTCAATTTACTGATGAGATGATTCATCAGCCTATGCCAGCTTTGCACTGTTCTTTTTCACAGTGACTACAAGTGAATGTGTTATCATTAGTAATCTGCTCTGAAGTGACCCTTCTCACATTGATGAGCCTCACTGAAGGCCTCCATCTGAACTTTGCACCCCGCCAGCTCTCCACTGACAAGCAGCTCTTCTCTCAGGTCTACTGACTCTCACATTGTCTTTCAAAGTGTGTACGACCGATGTCCCTCTTTTTTTTCATGATTGGCTTATATCAATGTTGATGGGATTCCTGCCAGCTGTGACCTGCTGGCTAAAGATGTGAAATGGAACAGTTTTAGGTCATCTTTGTTCCCCTGTCTTCATTTTTAGGGAGTTGCATTCCTAAAAAAGAGACGTTCAACACTTCTACTTCTTTTAGCAACATTTTGGTCTGATGCACTTCTGTGCAAAGTCTTGCTTGCAGCTCCCAGTGAATCCACATCTGCTGCTAAATTGCACACCCATAGTCACAGGACATGTGACATGTAGATGATGGATGACAACTGATGAACATAACTTGTACAGTAGCACCTCAACTTACGAAATTAATCCGTTCCGGGACCCAGTTTGCGAACCGAAAAGTTCGCGAACTGAATCAATTTTTTCCATTGTTCGGATAGCGGAAGAATGCTTGGACGGCTGTTCACAGCGCATGCGCCAAAAACGAACTGAATGAGATCACGCGGGGCTCGAGAGCTTTTGTGTTCAACAAGCGCGTAGCAAAGCAGAACAATAAAACCACGTGGTCGCACACAGGCTCTTTGCGTTCTTACCTTCGCTCGTACCTTGAATTTCATACGTACATTGAAGCAAAAGTTTACGTACAATCTTGTTCGTAAACTGACTTGTTTGTGAATGGAGTCGTTCGTATGTCGAGGCGTTACTGTATATGAATTAGACTATAATTATGGAGAGTGTTCATATTTGAAAGTTTATTTGCTTTTGAGGAAGGAAGTGTATTGATATAACTTTGTATCTCAAGATTAGTGGAGGGCGTTCCCTGATGGTTCTCCATTACCCAGATGTGCCAATGTGATAGACGTATGCATATGTTATAGAAGGCTGAAATATAAAGAACATGTTTGTAAGCTCTGAACTTTTCTAATTTCAATCTAACCTCAAATACTGCAGAAGTTAACCATTAATTTTAATGAGGGGTGTCTATTGAAGATTTTTTTAAAAATCAACCTTACAGATGGGCTTACACAGTTTAGATTACTTACAGTGTGGAAACAGGTCCTTCTGCCCAACAAGTCCACACCGACCTGCCGAAGCGCAACCCACCCATACATTTACCCCTTCACCTAACACTATGGGCAATTTAGCATGGTCAATTCACCTGACCTGCACATCTTTGGACTGTGGGAGGAAACCGGAGTACCCGGAGGAAACCCACGCAGTCATGGGGAGAATGTGCAAACTCCACACAGTCAGTGTGCCTGAGTCGGGAATTGAACCCGGGTCCCTGGCGCTGTGAGGCAGCATTGCTAACCACTGTGCCACCGTGCCGCACTTTCGGGCCAGCAACCATAATTCTATTAGTTTTAAAATAATGATGGAAAAGGGTAGACCAGATCAAAAAGTTGAAGTTCTAAATTGGAGGAAGGCCAATTTTGATGGTATTAGACAAGTACTTTCAAAAACTGATTAGGAACAGATGTTCGCAGGTAAAGGAATGGCTGGAAAATGGGAAGTCTTCAGAAATGAGATAATGAGTATGCCAAGTATATCGTGTTAGGGTGAAAGGAAAGGCTGGTAGGTATAGGGAATGCTGGATGACTAAAGAAATTGAGAGTTTGGTTGAGAAAAAGAAGGAAGCATATGTCAAGTATAGACAGGAGAGATCGACTGAATTCTTAGAAGAGTATTAAGGCAGTAGGAGTATACTTAAGAAGGAAATCAGGAGGGCAGAAAGGGGACATGAGATAGCTTTGGCAAATAGAGTTAAGGAGAATCCAAAAGGTTTTTACAAATACATTAAGGACAAAAGTGTAACTAGGGAGAGAATAGGGCCCCTCAAAGATCAGCAAGGCGGCCTTTGTGTGGAGCCGCAGGAGAAGAGGGAGATACTAAACGAGTATTTTGTTTCAATATTTACTGTGGAAAAGGACATGGAAGATATAGAATGTAGGGAGATAGATGGTGACAGGTTGACAAATGTCCATATTACAGAGGAGGAAATACTGGATGTCTTGAAACGCATAAAAGTGGATAAATCCCCAGGACCTGATCAGGTGGGAAACTAGGGAAGTGATTGCTGGGCCCCTTGCTGAGATACTTATATCATCGATAGTCACAGGTGAGGTGCCAGAAGACTGGAGCTTGGTTAACATAATGCCACTGTTTTAAGTAGGGTGGTAAGGACAAGCCAGGAAACTATAGACCAGTGAGCCTGACGTCGTTGGTGGGCAAGTTGTTGGAGGAATTCCTGAGGGATAGGATGTACATGTATTGGAAAGGCAAGAACTGATTAGGGATAATCAACATGGCTTTGTGCATGGTAATCATGTCTCACAAACTTGAAGTTTTTTGAAGAAGTAGCAAAGAGGATTGATGAGGGCAGAGAGGTAGATGTGATCTATATGGACTTCAGAAAGGTTCCCCATGGTAGGCCTGTTAGCAAGGTTAGATTTCATGGAATACAGGGAGAACTAGTCATTTGGATACAGAACAGACTTGAAGGTAGAAGACAGAGGGTGGTGGTGGAGGGTTGCTTTTCAGACTGGAGGCCTGTGAACAATGGAGTGCCACAAGGATCGATGCTGGGTCCACTACTTTTCATCATTTACATAAATGATTAGGATGTGAGCATAAGAGGTATGCGTATATGTATAAGTTTGCAGATGACACCAAAATTGGAGGTGTAGTGGACAGCGGAGATGTCTACCTCAGATTACAATAGGAACTTGATCACATGGGCCAATGGACTGAGTACAGGCAGATGGAATTTAATTTAGATAAATGCGAGGTGCTGCATTTTTGAAAAGTAAATCTTAGCAGGACTTATACACGTAATAATAAAGTCTAGGAATTGTTGCTGAACAAAGGGACCTTGGAGTGCAGGTTCATAGCTCCTTGAAAATGGAGTTGAAGAAAGATAGGATAGTGAAGAAGGCATTTGGTATGCTTTCCTTTATTGGTCAGAGTATTGAGTACAGGAATTGAGAGATCATGTTGCAGCTGTACAGGACATTGGTTGGGCCACAGTTGGAATATCGCATGCAATTCTGGTCTCCTTCCTATCGGAAGGATGTTGTGAAACTTGAAAGGGTTCAGAAAAGATTTACAAGAATGTTGCCAGGGTTGGACAATTTGAGCTACAAGAAGAGGTTGAATAGGCTGGGGCTGTTTTCTCTGGAATGTTGGAGGCTGAGGGGGTGACCTCATAGAGGTTTATAAAATCATGAGGGGCGTGGATAGGATAAATAGATAATGTCTCTTCCCTGGGGTGTTCGAGTCTAGAACTAGAGAGTATAGGTTTAGGACGAGAGGAGAAAGATAAGAGAGACCTAAGGGGCGACCTTTTCACACATGGGGTTGTTCATATATGGAATGAGCTGCCAGAGGAAGTGATGGAGGCTAGTTCAATTGCAACATTTAAAAGGCATCTGGATGGTTATATGAATAGGAAGGGTTTGAGGGATATGGGCCAGGTGCTGGCAGGTGGGACTAGATTGGATTGGGATATCAGGTCGCATAGACGGGTTGGACCGAATGGTTTGTTTCCATGCTGTACACATCTATGACTCTATGACTGAGCAATGAAGGCAAGCATACCAAACACCTTTTTAACCACCCTGTCTATATGTCACACAGACTCCTATTTATACAGGCTGTTCAAGAGCTGTAATTTCCTGTTTTGACCTCTGATGCATTTTTATATCTAATGCAAGATGAAAAGAAGTTCATGAATATATTTTGCAGCTAGGGTTCTGCCTAATCTGGAATGCAAGTGAAAGAATTCCATTGATATTGTTGTCTTATTGGTTCGTTGCCTTTCAGATTATTGCATGGCTTCAACTTTGTAGAACTTCATGTTACTTTCTCTCATTCATGGTCAGCATGTGACTGTGTTTATGTAGATGGAAGAAGGAACTGCCTCAGCTTACAACTGAACCTCTTATGGTCATGGTTCACCCAATGCTGACAGTGCTTTGAAAAAAAATAATTCTTCTGTGGGACATGAGGTTTGTTGGCTGACAAGCATTTGTTGCCCATCCCTAATTACCCAAGACTAGGAGATGGCGAGCTGCCTTCTTGCTCCTTTACAGTCCATGTAATGTGTCAGTACTGTGAGGGAGGGAGTGCTGGGATTTTGAGCCAGCAACATTGAATGAAAGGTGATATAGTTCCAATGCAGGATGGTGTGTGGCTCAAAGGGGAAGTTGCGTATCGTGGTGTTCCCGGCTGCCTTTGTCCTTCTAGTTGCTAAAGGTTGCATGTCTGGAAGGTGCTGTCAAAGGATCCTGCTGTGAACTATTGACTAGAATGCATTAATGAATGAACCAGGAATACTAATAGCTCCAGAACTAAAATGTGTAAAGTTTCACATCACAGCAACACATTAGGCAAAACATTAGATTTATTAGTGTCTAAATTATTAATCTAGCAATTCTCCTTTGTGTTTAAGCAGCAGCTGGAGAATGAGAGTATTTTCCCAGTTGAAGGTACAAACTGAGTTGATTAGTGATCAGTAAATATAAGAACCCAGGTTTCTCATTTGGAAATCTTTTTTTTTTCTGAACCTGATCAGAAATAAAAAAAAATATACTTACCTTTATAGAAGTTCTCCATCAGAATTTACAGACCAGGAACCTTCTCAGCTGAAGCAGATTAACATAAACTAGGGACCCATGCAGCAGCATTGAAGTGAATCAGCATCGAAACCACACTGTATTTCCATGACAATTCTTGTTGTCTTCCAGGTTTTAAAGATCCTGAAGCCATAGCTACTGAGATATTTATTTATACAATCATATTTGTACAGCTAGGGGATAACAGTGTAAGCTAATGAAGGTTGGCAAGGTGCTCAGTGGTCAGCGCTGCTTACTCACAGTGCCAGCGACCTAGGTTCTCATTCCAGCCTCGGGCGACTATCTCTGTGGAGTTTGCACATTCTGCTGTGTCTATGTGAGTTTCCTCACACAAACCAAACATGTACAGGTTAGGTGAATTGGCCATGCTAAATTGCCCATAATGTTCAGGAAAGTGTAGGTTAGGTGCATTAGTCAGGGCTAAATGTAGAGTAATAGGGTAAGGGAATGGGCTTGGGTGGGATACTCTTCAGAGGGTCAGTGTGGACTTTGTTCAGCCAAAGGGCCTGTTTCCACACTGTAGGGATTCTATGATTCTAAAGGTAGGGTGAAGCCTGGGGTAAGTGGGTAAGGTTGAATGGGAGTAGGTTTGGGGAATGGGGACAATTGAGAAATGTTGGGATGGGTCTAGATCAGCAGAAGGGAGATGTGGTGGCTGGTTGTGGTGATCAGGAGGGATAGTGGTTGGTTTAGGGGAGCTTAGGTCAGGTTGGTTATTTCATGTGCAAGGAGATGGTTGGTGGAAAATAGGTCATCACTGCTGGTAGATCATATCTGGTAGATTTGCTTCCACCATCCTTTTTCCTGGTAGGGATCTACTGGTCTTGCAGACTGCCTCATTGGCCTTCCTGTTGAGTACAGGAACAAGGATGTCTTGCTGTAATTATATAGGGCATTGGTGACACCACAGCTGGAATATTGTATGCGGTTTAGGTGCTCCTTAATGAACGAAGAATGTTCATGCTCTAGAGGGAGTGCAGCAAAGATTCATCAAATTGATTTCTGGATGGCAGGTATGAAGTATAGGGACAGATTGAGTTGGTTAGGATTGTATTCACTGGGGTTTCAAAGAATGAGGGGGGCTTGCATAGAAACCTATAAAATTATAACTTGATTAGACAGGTTAGATATAGGAAGGGTGCTCCCGATGATAGGGGGAGTTTAGAACTAGAGGTCTTGCAAACTTGAAGTTAATACATTTAGTTCCCTCATCTAAATCATTAATGTTGACGGAGCATTTGGTGAGTTTTTGTAGATGATACAAACTGTTGTCGTTGTGCATTGTTAGTGAAGGTATTCAGTGGAGCGCCAATCAAGTGGGTGATTTTGTCAAGATTCTTGAATGTTGTTGGAACTGTAATCATTCAGGCAAGTGGGGAGTATTCCATTCCTTTCATGACTTGTGCCTTATAGCTGATGGCAGACTTTGGGGAGTCAGGAGGAGAGTTCTCACTGAAGAATTCCAAGACTCGCACCTGCTGTTGCAGCTAGTGTATTTATGAGTTAGTCCTGTTCAGTTTTTGATCATTGGGATCCATCAAGATATTGAGAGCCAGGGGATTCAGAGATGGTATTACCGTTGAATTTCAAGAGAGAGATGGATAGATTCTGTCAGAGATGTTTCTTGCCAGTCAGTTTTGCACTATGAATAATACTTAGCTGTTTGGGTTCTGAAAGAGCCACTCAGCTCCTGACGTCATTACAGCTTTAGTCCAAACATGGATAAGAGAGCTTGACTTCCGAGGTGAGGTAAAAATGACAACCCTTAACACCAAGGTCATAGTTGCCTGAGTGTGTCATCAAGAAGCTCTGGGAAAACTAGAATCATTGGGAATTAGGGAAAAACTATCTGTTGGTTTTCATACATAGTACGAAGGAGAATGGTTATGGTTCTTGGAGGCCAGTCTCAGTCCCAGGGTATCGATGTGAGAGCCCAACTATCTTCAGCTGATTCAAATCGGTGAAGGCTGGTAAGTGTAGGGAATGGTGGGTGACTAGAGAAATTTAGGGTTTAGATTAGAAAAAGAAGGAAGCATATGTCAGGTATAGACAGGAGAGATCGGGTGAATCTTTAGAAGAATATATAGGCAGCAGGAGTATACTTAAGAGGAAAATCTGGAGGGCCAAAAGGGGACATGAGGTAGCTTTGGGAAATAGAATTAAGGAGAATCCAAAGGGTTTTCACAAACACATTAAGGACAAAAGGGTAACTAGGTAGAGAATAGGGCCCCTCAAAGATCAGCAAGGCGGCCTTTGTGTGGAGCTGCATGAGATGGGGAAGATAGTAAATGAGTATTTTGCATCGTGTTGACTGTGGAGAAGGACATGGAAGACATAGAATGTAGGGAAATAGATGGTGATATCTTGAAAAATGTCCATATTACAGAGGAGGAAGTGCTGGATGTCTTGAAATGCATAAAGTTGGAAAAATCCCCAGGACTTGATCAGGTGGGAAGAACTCTGTGAGAAGCTAGAGAAGTGATTGCTCGGCATCCCTTGCTGAGATATTTGTATCATCGATAGTCACAGGTGAGGTGCCAGAGGACTGGAGGTTGACTAACATGGTACCATTATTTAAAAAAGGTAGTAAGGACAAGCCAGGAAACTATAGACTGGTGAGCTTGATGTTGGAGATGATGGGCAAGTTGTTGAAGGGAGTCCTGCGGGACAGGATTTACACATATTTGGAAAGACAAGGACTGATTAGGGATAAAATCAACTAGGTAAAAACAATGACTGCAGATGCTGGAAACCAGATTCTGGATCAGTGGTGCTGGAAGAGCACAGCAGTTCAGGCAGCATCCAGCAGCGAAATCGACGTTTCGGGCAAAAGCCTAGGGATAGTCATGGATTTATGCGTGGGAAATCATGTCTCACAAACTTGATTGAGTTTTTTGAAAAAGTAACAAACAGGACTGATGAGGGCAGAGCATTAGACGTGATCTATATGGACTTCAGTAAGGCATTCGACAAGGTTCTCCATGGGAGACTGGTTAGCAAGGTTATATCTCATGGAATACAGGGAGAATATTTGGATACAGAACTGACTTGAAGGTAGAAGACAGAGGGTGGTGGTGGTAGATGGTTGCTTTTCAGACTGGAGGCCTCTGACCATTGGAATGCCACAAGGATCAGTGCTAGGTCCACTATGTTTTGTCATCTATATAAAATAGGAGGTATAGTTAGTAAATTTGCAGAGTGTTGAATATAGGAGTTGGGAGGTCATATTGCAGCCGTACAGGACATTGGTTATGCCACTTTTGGAATATTGTGTGCAATTCTGGTCTCCTTCATATTGGAAGGATGTTGTGAAACTTGAAAGGATTCAGAAAGGATTTACAAGGATGTTGCCAGGGTTGGAGGATTTGAGCTACAGGGAGAGGCTGAATAGGCTGGGGCTGTTTTCCCTGGAGCATCGGAGGCTGACGAGTGACCTTATAGAGGTTTATAAAATCATGAGAGGCATGGATAGGATAAGTAGACAAGGTCTTTTCCCTGGGGTGGGTGGGTCCAGAACTAGAGGGCATAGGTTTAGGGTGAGATTGGAAAGGTATAAAAGAGACCTAAGGGGAAACTTTTTCACATAGAAGGTGATGTGTGTATGGAATAAGCTGCTAGTGGAAGTGGTGGAGGCTAGTACAATTGCAACATTTAAAAGGCATCTGGGTGACTATATGAATCGGAGTTTGGAGGGATATGGGCTGGGTGCTGGCAGGTGGGACTAGATGGGTTGGGATATCTGGTTGGTATGTACGAGTTGAACTGAAGGGTTTGTTTCCATGCTGTACATCTCTATGACTCCTATGACTATATATACACACACATAACTGAAAGCATGTTAATATGCCAACAGGGGCTATGAGACAAAGCTGGCTCCAGTATTTTTGGAAGAACTATACACGTTACTATTAACTTAGCACCACCAGAGATACGGTGACCTTCCTACAGCTGCGAGCTGAGCAAATAATAAAAATGACCTCTTTTGAGTGAACTATGTGTAAGCTTCTATTATTAGTAATACAGTCCATGTAATGTGTGGCTTTTGAATCTCAATGTCACAAAAGGGTGGGATAAAGTGGACAGTGCTGCCAAATAAACTCATGGATTTATTTCATGTAGATTTGTCAAAATATAACAAGTGTCATCTGGAGGTTTCTGTCCACTGAGTAATGACAAAACCCAGAATGTTACTTTCCTATATGCATGATGCAATTTGTACAGTTGCACTCATAGTTTGTATTTTTATTAGAATTTAATGTGCATTTCTTGAGCAAGTGTGAATAAAAAATATTGGAAGTAGTCAGTATGTCAAACAGCATCATTTGAGAGAAACAGAATTAATGTTTTGAGTTGATGATCTTTATCAGAACTGGAAAGAAATGTGCAAGTTTCAAAGCCAGTAGAAGTGGGAGAGGAGGCTGGAAGAATAAAAACTAGGGTTTGTGATAAGGCGAAGAGTGGGAGATTAACGAACAAAAGATTTTGTGATGCAATATCCAAAAAAATTGATAATGGGTATAGTAAATAGAGAAAGGTTGTGTCAAGATTAGGATCAACTAGGTGAAAGTGAGGACTGCAGATGCTGGAGATCAGAGTCTAGATTAGAGTGGTGCTGGAAAAGCACAACAAGTCAAGCAGCATCCGAGGAGCAGGAAAATTGACGTTTCGCATATAAGCCCTTTATCAGGAATGAGGCAGGGAGCCTCTGAGGTGGAGAGATAAAGGGAAGGGGGGGGGTGTGGATGGGGATGGGGAGAAAGTAGACGGAGGTGGGGATAAAGTTGATAGGTCAGGGAGGAGGGTGGAGGGGATAGGTGGGAAGGAAGATTGGCAGGTAGGACAGGTCATGAGGATGGTGCTGAGCTGTTGGGTTGGAACTAGGGTAAGGCCGGGGGAGGGGAAATGAGGAAACTGGTGAAGTCCACATTGATGCCCTGGGGTTGAAGTGTTCTGAGGTGGAAGATGAGGCGTTCTTCCTCCAGGCGTCGGGTGGTGAAGGAGTGGTGGAGGAGGCCCAGCACCTGGGCAGATTTGGGGAGGAGTTGAAATGTTTGGCCATGGAGCGGTGGGGTTGATTGGTGCGGGTGTCCCAGAGATGTTCCCTAAAGCGCTCTGCGAGTAGGCTTCCAGTCTCCCCACTGAAAAGGAGACTGCATTGGGAGCAACGGATACAGTAAACGACATTGTTGCATGTACAGGTGAAACTTTGATGGATGTGGAAGGTCCCTGGGGCCTTGGATGGAGGTGAGGGGCAGGTGTGGGCGCAGGTTTTGCAATTGCTGCGGTGGCAGGGAAAGGTGCCAGGACGGCAGGGTGGGTTGTTGGGCATGGATCTGACCAGGTAGTCACAGAGGGAACGGTCTTTGCGGAAAGCAGAAATGGGTGGGGAGGGAAATACATCCCTGGTGATGGGGTCAGTTTGGAAGTGGCGGAAATGTCGGCGGATGATGTGGTTTATGCGGAGGTTGGTAGAGTGGAAGGTGAGGACCAGGGGTGTTGCGGTTGGAGGGGTGGGGTTTGAGGGCGGAGGTGTGGGACTGGATGAGATGCGTTGGAGGGCTTATCTCCAACCACGTGGGAAAGGAAATTACGGTCTTTAAAAAGGTCATCTGTGTGTTCTGTGGTGGAACTGGTCCTCCTGGGAGCTGATATGATGGAGGTGGAGGAATTAGGAATACGGGATGGCATTTTTGCAGGAGGTAGGGTGGGAAGAGGTGTGATCCAGGTAGCTGTGGGAGCTGGTTTGTAAAAAATGTCAGTGTTAAGTCGGTCGTCATTGATGGAGATGGAGAGGACCAGGAAGGGGAGGGAGGTGTCAGTGATGGTCCAGGTGAATTTAAGGTGAGGGTGGAATGTGTTGGTAAAGTTGATGAACTGCTCAACCTCCTCGCGGGAGCATGAGATGGCGCCAATGCAGTCATCAACGTAGTGGAGGAAGGGGTGGGGAGTAGTGCCTGTGTAACTACGGAACATGGACTATTCTATGGAGCCAACAAAGAGACAGGCATAGCTGGGGCTTATGCGAGTGCCCATGGTTATCCCTTTCGTCTGGAGGAAGTGGGAGGATTTGAAGGAGAAAATGTTAAGGGTGAGGACCAGTTCAGCCAAACGACTGAGTGTGTCAGTGGAAGTGTACTGTTGGGGACGTCGGGAGAGGAAGAAACGGCGGACTTGGAGCCCCGGGTCATGGCAGATGGAGGTGTAGAGGGATTGGATATCCATGTTGAAGATGAGGAATTGGGGTCCGGGGAAACGGAAGTCTTGGAGGAGGTGGAGGGCATCGGTGGTGATGAAACATATGTGGGGAGTTCCTGGACTTGGGGGGGGTGGGGGGGATGATAGGATAGTATTGATGTAGGCGGAGATGAGTTCGGTGGGGCAGGAGCAGGCTAAGACAATGGGTCAGCTGGGGTGGTCAGGCCAATGGACCTTGGAAAGGAGAAAGAATCGGGCGGTGCAGGGTTTCCGGACTGAGGTTGGAAGGTGTGGGTGGGAGATCTCCTGAGGTGATGAGGTTGTGTATGGTCTGGGAAATGATGGTTTGGTGATGGGGGGTGGGGTCATGTTCGAGGGGCGGTAGGAGGAGGTGTCTTCGAGTTGTCGTCTGGCTTCAGCAGTGTAGAGGTCAGTGCACCAGACTACCACTGCGCCCCATTTATCCGCTGGTTTGATGGTGAGGTTGGGATTGGAACAGAGGGAGTGGAAGGCCGCACTTTGTGAGGGTGAGAGGTTGGAGTTGGGGAGAGGGTAGACAGGTTGAGGTGGTCAATGTCCCGTCGGCAGTTGGAAATGAAGAGATCGAGGGTGGATAATAGGCCAGCACAGGGTGTCCAGGTGGATGGAGTGTGTTGGAGGCAGGTGAAGGGGTCTGCGGACGGTGGGCAGGTGTTCTGATTGAAAATGTAAGCTCGGAGGCGGCGGAAGAAGTGTTCAATGTGATGACACGTATTGAATTCATTGATGCGTAGATGGAGGGGGATGAAGGTAAGGCTTTTGCTGAGGACCGATCGTTCATCCTCAGTGAGGGGGAGGTCTGGGGGGATGGTTTGAATGGTTATATAGTAACCATCTGCATACAGTATATAGGGATAAGTAAAGAAACAAACCAGAATAAAGAATCAAACAGAAAGAACAAGTTGAAAACAGAGGTTGTGATCTCAAGTTATTGAACTTAATATTGAGTCCAGAAGACTGAGGAATGACAGATGAAAGCCGAGATGTTATTCTCTGAGTTTGTATTGAACTTCATTGGAACGTTGTTGTAGGCCAAAAACAGGAAAGTCAGACTTGGAGCAACATGAAGAATTGAATTAACAAATGACAGGAAATTTGGGTCATGTTCACAGATTGAAGAGATGTTCTGCAATGTTCTCACCACATCTACACGGAAGCCTGATGCCAACTCACAGCATCTCCTCCTTCCACCCCCTCAGCCACAACCTGACCTCTCATAATCAAAATATCATCTCCCAAACCATCCACAACCTCATCACCTCCGGTGGTCTCCCATCCACAGCCTTTAACCTCATAGTTTGCCAACCCCACACCGCCCAATTATATCTCTTACCCAAAATCCACGAACCTGACTGTCCCAGTTGACCTATTGTCACTGCCTGCTTCTGCCTCACTGAATTTGGGCGGCACGGTGGCACAGTGGTTAGCACTGCTGCCTCACAGCGCCAGAGACCCGGGTTCAATTCCAGACTCAGGCGACTGACTGTGTGGAGTTTGCACGTTCTCCCCGTGTCTGCGTGGGTTTCCTCCGGGTGCTCCGGTTTCCTCCCACAGTCCAAAGATGTGCGGGTCAGGTGAATTGGCCATGCTAAATTGCCCGTAGTGTTAGGTAAGGGGTAAATGTAGGGGTATGGGTGGGTTACGCTTCGGCGGGTCGGCGTGGACTTGTTGGGCCGAAGGGCCTGTTTCCACACTGTAAGTAATCTAATCTAATCTAAACTCATCTCCTCATATCTCGACACTGTCTGTAACCCTTGGTTCAATAACCCCCCACATACATTCGAGACACTGCCCATACCCTCCACCTCCTCCGTAACTTTCAATTCCCTGGCCCCCAACACCTCATCTTCGCCATGGATATCCAGTCCTAAAATACCTCCAACCCCATGGCAAAGGCCTCCAAGCTCTCCATTTCTTCCTCTTCTGCCAACCCAACCAGTTCCCCTTCACAAACATATTCATTTGGTCCTCACCCTCAACAACTTCTCCTCAATCCTACCGTTTCATTAGACCAGAGGGGTAGTCACGGGCACCTGCATTGTCTGCAGCAATGCCTGCCTCTTTGTAAGATACGTGAAATTGTCCATCTTTCGTAGTTACACCGGCACTGCCCCCCACTATTTCCTCTGCTACATAGATGACTGTATCGGCACTACTTCATGCTCCCACAACGAGGTTGAACAGTTCATTAACTTCACCAACACCTTTCACCCTGACCTCAAAATCACATTTCAGACACCTCCCTCTCCTTTCTGGACCTCTCTGTATCCATCTTTGGTGACCAACTCAACACGGACATCTATTTCAAACCCCCCCCCCCCCGACTCCCAATAGGAGAAAGTGTGGACTGCAGATGCTGGAGATCAGATTCAAGAGTGTAGTGCTGGAAAAGAACAACATGTCAGGCCACATTTGAGGAGCAGGAGAATCAACGTTTTGGGCATTAGCCCTTGCAGTTGATGGGCCTATGACCGAAACCTCGATGCTCCTGCTCTGCCGATGCAGCCTGATCTGCTGTGCTTTTCCAGCACCACACCACCGACTCCCACAGCTACCTTGACAATACCTCCTCCTCCCCCTCCCCGTAAAAACATTATCCTTTACTCCCAGTTTCTCTGCCACTGTTGTATCTGCTCCCAGGAGGAGCTAATCTACTCCAAGACATCCCAGGTGGCCTCCTATCTCAGGGACCGCAGTTTCCCCTCCCACATGGTCAACAATGCCCTCCAGTGCATCTCCTCCACTTCCTGCATCTCCACCCTCGAACCCCATCCCGCCTACTATAACAAGGCTAGAACTATCCTAGTTTCCACCTCCCACCCCGGAAATCTTCGGATACAGTGAATTATCCTCATCCATCATTTCCACCACCTATAGTCAGACCCTGCCACCAGAGACTTATTTCCCACCCCATCACTATCTGCATTCACAGAGACCATTCCCTCCACAACTCCTTTGTTAGGTCCATGCACCCCACCAATCCACCTTCCCCACCCGGCATCTTCCCTTACCGTGAAGAAGGTATACAACATGAGCCCACACCTCAACTCTCACCTCCATCCAAGACCCGAAAGGATTTTTTCACATATAGAGATTTTCCTGCACATCTATCCACCTCATCTACTGCATCGTTACTCTTGATGTGGTGTCCTCTACATTGGGGAGACAGGGCCCCAACTCACAGAGCATTTCAGGAAACATCTCTGGGACACATGCACCAAACAGCTCTACCATCCTGTGGCCGACTACTTCATTTCCTTCTCCGACTCCCCTAAGGACATGCAAGTCCTGGGCCTCCTCCACTGCCAAATCAAAGCTGTCCACCAACTGAAGGAAGAAGACCTCTCTTCCGCCTTGGGACCCTTCAAGCACATGGCATCAACTTCAACTTCACTAGTTTCCAAATCTCCCCGTGAAAAATGTGTTGCTGGAAAAGCGCAGCAGGTCAGGCAGCATCCAAGGAGCAGGAGAATCGACATTTCGGGCATAAGCCCTTCTTCAGGAATCCAAATATCCCCTGCCCACCTCATCCCAGATCCAACCCTCCAACTTGGCACCTCTTGTCCTGTCCTACCTGTCCATCTTCCTTTCCACCTATTTTCTCCACCCTCCCCACTGATCTATCACTATTATCTCTCACCTGCATCCACCTATTGCTTTCCCACCTACCTTCACCCTAGGCCCAGCTCCCCATTTATCTCTCAGTCCCCCTCCACATTCCTGATCAAGGGCTTCTGCCCAAAACATCGATTCTCCTGCTCTTCAGATGCTGCCTGACCTGCTGTCCTTTTCTAACACCACCCTTTTTGATTACGTTCAGTTCCCCTAGTGTAGAGGACAGTGTAGAGTACATCCTGAACTGCAAATCCAATGTGCTACATTAGAAGAAATATAAACAAGCATTGTTTCACTTTTTATTTATTCATGTGGAATGTGGGCATCACTGACTGGGCCAGCATTTATTCCTCATCATAAGTTGCCATGAGAAGGTGGACAGCTGGAGGCAACTTGTAAGGGAGGAGGTGAAAAGATAAGTGTTACATTTTCTGCTGTTACATAGAAAAGTAACAGCCAGGATTTGGGATTTCTACTCTCGACTAGAGGGAAACTTTCACTGGGAGGGGAAGGATGCACTGGTCAAGATCCCCTTAGCCATCAACAATGTAGGTATAACTAGGAAAGAGGTTCTGCCGAGGGAGTGTGAGCAGCAAAGGACTAAATTAAAAGCAGAACCCCAAAGAGGGTCACAGAAAGCAGTAAACTATAGATTTGAGAGCCTTAACGTCAGTTGCAGGGAAGGTGTTAGATCCATTATTAACAAGATTCTAGTGGGATTCTTAGAAAATCACATAGATCAAGCAGAGACAATTTGACTTTGTGAAAGAGGAAATCACATTTTATTAATCTAGTAAAGTGTTTTTCATGAAGTACCTGTATTGTCTATGGTGAATGGAGGGAACCCAGTGTATATTCTCTACTTGGATTTGTAAATTGCATTTGATAAACTGCCACATTAAGGGTAGCTAAACAAAATAAAAGCATGTGGTATTGGTGTAGCGTAATAGCTTTGATTAGCTAACAGGAGCAGAGAGTAGGATTACGTGAGTTTATGTGCTGGCAAACTGTAATGAGAGGAATGTCTCAGGGACGACTGCTGAGTCCTCAATTAAAGATAAAGTTGCTTTAATTCTATGGACCATATAGCTGCTCTCATATTAGAGAGAGAGAGAGAAAGTGAGGGATGACTGCTGGTGGTTGAATCCAAGGGCCACCATGTCTCAAGCGAGTGGAGATGTTGAGAAGGAGAATCCTTTGTGGTAACCATAACTGCTGTGAGAATTGTACCAGCTTTGTTTGCATCACTCTGCATTGTAGGCCAGCCATTCAGGTAACTGAGCCGACGACCCCCCCCCCCCCCTTATAATCTAAATCAATATTTTGAGTGAGGGGATTGAGGGTGTAAGATTTAAATTTGCCGATGTCTCCAAGATATGTGGGAAAGTAAGTTGTCAAGAGAAGGTCTGCAAAGGGATAGGGATAGGTTACCTAGGCACAGAATGTAGCAGATGGATTACAACATGGGAAGGGAGTGCACGGGGGTGGCTGAGGAGGGGACCACAGTGTCACGGGAGGGCAGTGGTCCTCACGAAAGGGCAGATGGTGGAGGATGCAGTCGGTGGCATTGTGTTAGGGCTGGCTGGTTCGGAGAGGGATGTGAGGCTGATGGGCTCAGGCGGCCAGCTCAGCGCGTGGGTGGGGGAGGAGGTGTGTAGCGTTTGTCAGTTCCCATGGAGACGGGGCTGGCGGCCGTCACGTGGCCCCCCTCTCCTAGCAACAATGTAACGTCTTCAGCCGCACGTCACATCCGTCAACAAACAGGGGCTGCCGCGCCTGGGGGGAGGGGGGAGGAGGAGAGGAGTAGCCTGGGGCGGGGATTGGGAAGGGGGTGAGCCCCGCGGGGGGGGGGGCGCAAGGAGCATCATCATCAGCTGCAGCACACACTGTATAGAGAGGGCGTAGGGGGGTGCTGGTGAAAACCTCTCCGCGCCAGGGTAAGAGGGGTTGGGTGGGGGGAATAAAGCTCAACCAGCAGAGGGGAGCCAGGGGTGGGGGGTCAGCCAATGTCTGTTACTCGGGAGGGGGGCAGTCAGGGCAGCAGCAGCCGGAGGGGCCCCCATCCCACAAACCCCCCCTCCCCATTCTGAGTGTCACTCTTTAATCCTGAATCCCCCCCGTTCTGAGTGTTCGGTGTCTTTTTGCCCGCAGTGTCTATTGCCCCCCCCCCCCCATGCCAGTGGACCCTTAAATCCGAGTCCCCCTACCCCCGGCGTTCCCAGTGTACTCGGCTCAGGTTTGCCCGAAGCGGACTCGAAAGCCGGCGCTGCACCGTTCCAGCCGCTCCGTCTGTAACCCCCGAGCTATCGGGTTCCAGACCCTTGCTGGGTGCAGCGATTGAGGAAGGTGAGGTGTCACGGTACACCTCTGGAGCAGGTGGAGATTGAACCTCAGGCCGCCTGGCTCAGAGGGAGGAACACTACCACTGGCGCCGCAAGTGCATTGGGTGGAGGCTGACTGTGCTGCTGATGTGTGTGTGTTTTTCCGGCTTATTATGGTCTCTCTCTCCGATCACATGAGCGTTTGCATGACGTGGAAAGAGGAGCTTTAAAAAACAGTTCCATCCAGCTCTCCATCTACGGCCGTGTTATTGCACTGACTGCAGGAAGAGACAGAGAGAAAGGACATTGTATCCCTTTACTGACCTTTCCCAATCCTCCGGCTACTCGAAGGTTTTCTACAATAATCCCGGTTTGCTTCCTTTCTTCACTCAGCTTTTGCAGCAGTTTGTGTTGGCCCGAGATGCAGCTTTCTAAAGTTAAATTCTTTTGAGTATTCTACACCCCAGAGGTCATGCTTGAGTGGGCAAAAGCAGTTTGCTGTTTTATTTGGCGTTAAGAGCATATATCTTCCAAAAACTGTCACTTTTTAACTTGTAATTTAACGCGGGTTTGGAAGTGATCGTATATGTTGCTGTTAGTCGAATTTCAGTAAAATTTACAGATGGACATGTTCTCTATTGAGTGTATTTTTCAGGTTGAACACAGGGTACTGTCTGGGAGAAAGAGGGTCGGGCGATGGGGATCAGACGACACTAAACAAACATTACTTTGTTCCCATCTTTAAGTCAGTCATAATGTCTTTAGGAATTTATAACAATTACAAACCCATCCTGTTTATTATAAAATGTCTTGCAATAGCATAGTTCTGCCAGTGGCGGTACTCTAGCTTTCACTAGGGGGAAGGTCAAATTATAAAATGACATTTTCTTCCGCAGTTAAATATGTAAATATAGGCATCAATAATGGTGAGAGTTGCGTGCCGATGTAAGATGTGTAATTTGACTGGCCTCGTTTATTTATACTATGTTTATTCTGTACCATTAAATCAACTGGAGCGAATAATACTGTAAACATGCATTCGACAATGTTTTATAATTAAAATGACTAGAGACGAGAGGCACAGTGAAAAGACTGGCGTTCAGAATTTTTGGGGGGATATTGTGTAATGAGTATTCATAGGCATGTTTGTTTTAATGTGCTTTAAGCTTACTCAGGAACATTTGAACACTAGCCTGATATTCCCAAGAATGGAAGAGTAAACTGTTCCCTTTTTAAATGTGTTGATCTTTTATCATCACCTGCATGTAAAATCTGTTATTCAAAATTGTTGACCTTGACGTATGAGATGAATAGTTTCTCAATAACCTCCTAAAATATATGGTAAAAATCAGAAGATCTGAAGGATTTCAAACTGCATCTCTTGATTTCATCATTACTTCCTAAACTCTGTTCATTGGGGCAGCAGTAAAGATCATACCATTCCTTTTTATTCTCACGTTAGCCAGTGAAAGATTGACAGGGTCTTGATTTATGTTTATTCTTGATGTCCTGATTTGGAAATATACTGATCTCCAGTGGACATAGCTACAATGTCTGTATGGTTGCATTTGTGGGCACAATCTGATTTGCTCTTGGAAAATAGTGAGCTGACGCTAAATATCATGCACTGACTTGTATTTGTGAATCGTACTGCAGTATAGTATTTGAAACTGGTGGGTATTTAATGTTTAGAACACCAAACAACATAAAATATACACACACTCTCTTAATTAAGAGCTCGGCTTGATGGAGACAGAGTCTGAAGGGAGATAGCATCTATCTTGTGTTATCGTTTAAACTGTTTTTGTATAAGTCAGAATTTACATAATTTTAAAAATAAAAGCTAGAATTATAAACCATACTTTACAATCTGTTGGTCCCAAAGTAATTGACAGCATTTCAGAAGTACGTAAATTAGCTGTCTTTTCAGAAATGTTACAACCAATTTGCACACAGCAAGCTGCTACAAACACAAATGTGCTATTAACTGGACAATCAATTTTTTAGTATTGTTTGAGGAATAAATATTGGCCAGGACACCAAGAATAATTCCCTGCTGTTCCTTTAAATAATATCTTGGAATCTCTTATGTCCACCTGAGAGGGCAGATGGGGCTTCACTTTTTCATTGTTGCATCTAAAACTCCATCAGTATGCAGTGGAAGGTCTGACCTGTATGTTTATGCATAGGTCCTAGAGTATCACTTGAACACACTAACCTCAGACCCAGAGAAAAGAATTCTACCAGCTGGTGCACAGCTACCACAGTTGAATCTAACCAGATACCCTAACCTAATCTAGTCCCATTTGCCAGCACTTGGCCCATATCCCTTTGAACCCTTCCTGTTCATATACCCATCCACAAGCCTTTTAAATGCTGTAATTGTATCAGCCTCCAACACTTCTACTGGCAGCTCATTCCATACGCACACTATCCTCTGCATGAAGAAGTTGCCCCTTCAGTCCATTTTGAATCTTTCCCCTCTCACCCTAAACCTATGTTGCCTAGTTCTGAACTCCCCTACCCCAAGGAAAAGACGATCCTATCCATGCCCTCCATGATTTTATAAACCTCTATAAGATCACTCAGTCTCTGGCGCTCCAGAAAGAAACAGTCCCAGCCTATGAGGTCTCTCCCTATAGCTCAAATCCTCCAACCCTGGCAACATCCTTGTAAGTCTTTTCTGAACCTTTTCAAGTTTCACGGTGTCCAGAATTGCATGCAGTATTCCAAAAGTGGCCTAATCAATGTTGCGGCTGCACATGACATGACCTCCTAACTCCTAAACTCAATGCCTGATAAATAAATGAAAGCATACCAAACGCCACCTTCACTATCCTATCTACCTGCGACTCCACTTTCAAGGAACTATGAATCTGCACTCCAAGGTCTCTCTGTTCAGCAACACTACCAGGACCTTACCATTATGTTCTGCTAAGATTTGCTTTCCCAAAAGGCAGTGCCTCGCATTTATATAAATTAAACTCTATCTGCCACTCCTCAGTCCATTGGCCCATCTGATCAAGATCCCATTGTACTCTGAGGCAACCTTTTTCGCTGTCCACTATATCTCTAATTTTGATGTCATCTGCAAATTTACTAACTATATCTCCTATGTTCACATCCAAACGATTTCTTTCAATGATGAAAGATTGTGGACCAAATACCGATCCTTGTTGCACTCTTCTGGTCAGAGGCCTCCAGTCTGAAAAGCAACCTTTCACCACACCCTCTGTCTTCTACCTTCGAGCCAGTTCCATATCAAATGGCTAGTTCTTCCTGTACTCCATGAGATCTAACCTTGCTAACCAGTCTCCCATGAGAAACCTTGTCGAACGCTTAACTGAAGCCCATATAGATCATGTCCACCACTCTGCTCATATCAATTCTCTTCGTTGCTTCTTCAAAAAACTCAATCAAGTTCATGAGACACGATTTCCCATGCACAAGGCCAGGCTGCCTATCCCTAATCAGTCCTTGCCTTTCCAAGTACATGTACATCTTGTTCTTCAGGATTCCCTCCAACAACCTGCCTACTACCAATGTCAGGCTCATTGGTTGATATATCCTTGGCGTTTTCTTACCCCTTTTCTTAAATGGTGGCACCATGTTAGCCAGCCTCCAGTCTTCTGAGATAAATTCTTAAATGATAGGGGAGACAAGGATGATTAGAAACAAATAGAAAAATGGATTTGAGGCCAAGATTATATCATCTGTGATTTTATTCATGGTCTGTATGTCCACTAGCAATTCCTGTGTTTTGTGCTCTTGTATTCATATGGTCAAATATGATTTATTTTCATTTTAAAGGCTTAGTATTTTGATTAATTTTATGTTTATTTTTAAGGTGTACTTCAATTCAGGCACTTAACTGATTTGCTATTCTGTTGTAAAGCTGCTAAACTTGAAAGGTAAGCATTATTTTCATTCTGGAACAAACAGGAAAAAGGGACCAGTATTAGCTAAAATAACTTCTTTATTTCTCCATTTGGCATGTAGCATCCTTCATTGAATAGATAAACCACAGAATAGGTAGAGCACAAAAGGAAGCTATTCAGCCTAATGAACTGATGCCAGCTTTTTTGCAATTCTGTTAGCCTCACCTGAGTTCTCTTCCTGCAACCCTGCATTTGTTTTATTTTACGTTCTTATCCAATTTCCTCTTGAAAGTCACGATTAAATTTGTCACTGCGATATACATACAGTGCATTCCAACCTTAACTGCTTAGTGCATTAAAAAATCCTGTCACAATTAGTTCTTTTGGGTACTTTTCAAAAGGGAAAAGTTTAAAATAATTGGTCCAGCCCCAAGGACCTTCCAATGTTGTAATGAAGAATATGGATAGTGACAAATGCATGCTTTCACCTGTTCACCATGTTTAGATCTCTCTTCAGTTCTGACATTTTGCTGGCTGCTTCCTTTGGTCCCATTCGTAATAGTCTAAACTGAGACAAACAACAGCTGTCACAGGCCTATTGTGGAGGGGAAAAATGTAGTGATGCTTGGGTCAAACTGATGATCAACCTTCTTATTCTCATGTTATGTATATAAGAAGCAAGCCTGCAAGTGTTAATAAGTTCTGACTATGCTGTACTATGAAATGGGGGGAATACGCTGAAACTATCAAATGGCAGGAATGAGAATACCTTCACTACTGTCACCCCATTGTCACAGATGAGGTTTTTTCTAATTTATTAGATTATGGCTTTTAAATTAAAATTAGCTAGGACTGCTATTCAAAATGAAGAAAAATTGAAAGTCATGGGATGGGGTGTAGTAGGGGAAGGAATGACAGACAACACATGTATATGCAGTGCTGTAAATGGAAATGAATAGATGGGGAGATAGGAAAAACCCAATTTGTTCTTAGTACATGAGTCACTAGCACCTTAGCCATTTATGACCATCATGAATTGACCTATATACAGTGTTTGATTAGATTCCCTACAGTATGAAAAGGGCCCTTCGGACCTACAAGTCCACACTGACCCTCCAAAGAGTAACCCACCCAGACCCATTTTCCCTCTGATTAATTCATCTACCTCTATGGGCAATTTAGCGCGGCCAATTCACCTGACCTGCACGTCTTTGTGATTGTGGGAAGAAACTGGAGCACACAGACACGGGGAAAATGTGTAACCTACACACACACACACACACACACACTCGCTCGCTCTCTCTCTAACCTGAGGGTGGAATTGAACCCAGGTCCCTGGCGCTGTGAGGCAACAGTGCTAAACACTGAGCTGCCGTGTTGGCTAACTACTGCAATTCATGTAATGTTCCACAAAGAAGTGCTTTGTTTTCTACACTATCTCAGGAAGTCAATTTTTATTTTATCAAGAAAAGTATAATTTTACTTGCCGTCTGACTTGGTATAATTTGGTCAGACTTCTGCAATGCTTCACACTGCTTGTATACTGGTCATGTCTATTCACACATTTAATTTGTTTAGATTTTAGAAGTCTACTAACTCTTCTGCATAAAGTAAGCTAATATTTTACCTGAGGACCAAGTAACACTTTGCATTTTTTTGTCCTACCACTCTATGTTAAACTCCTCTATATTATTTCAAATGCTTATCACTTTTTCCAACTTATTTTTAAAAATCCCTATTAAAAGTGTTAAATATGGATCTAAATTGCCCATGAACAGTTTTAAGTAATGAATTTCAATGTTAGCTCATTTTGTTTTTACAGTGAGAAGATGCCTTTCAGTAATGAGAAACATTCCTTGAATGATGAATCATTGAATAGTGACACTGACTCTTGTGAGCGGTCTGATAGTGTCAACTCTTCCAGTGATTATGAATATGCTCGACAAAGTTTCAGTAGTGATTCTTCCAGCAAACCCAGCTCTCCAGCCTGTACGTCTTTGATCCCAACATTTTAAAAATAATTGCAAAATGTATTCTATGATTACTTGGTTAAATGCAAACTTGTATTAATTTATTGTGCAAGAAGCACCTAATATTTACTTTAAGTAATTAGTAGTTGGTGTCCATTTACCAAGTTTTTTTCAACATACAAGGCTAAACAGGTTGGGACTCAGCTCACTGGAATTTAGAAGAATGCGAAGTAATTTCTTTGAAGCATATAGAATTCTTAAAAGTCCTGACAGGGTAAATGTTGAGAAGATGTTTTCCCTCATGGGAGAGTCTAGGACCAAAGGGCATAGTCTCCAAATTAAGGGGTCTCAATTTAAGACTAGGATAAGGAGGAATTTCCTCTCTGAGGGTGGAGAGTCTTTGAAACTCCTTGCCACAGAGAGCTGTGGAAGCAGAATTCTTCTGTATATTTAAAGCTGAGACAAATTGATTCCCTCTACTAATCAAGTGTCTAGGGTTACTGCTAAAGGCAGGGAAGTGGATGTGAGGAATGTTAGATCAGCAATGATTCTACTGAATGGTGCAGCAGGCTTGAGGTGCTGGCCACCTACTCCTGTTCTTATTTCTTATGGTGTTAGATTAGATTAGATTCCCTACAGTGTGGAAATAGGTCTTTCAGTCCAACAAGTCCACACTGACCATCCGAAGAGTAACCCCCCCAGACCCATTTCCCTCTGACTAATGCACCTAACACTATGGGCAATTTAGCATGTCAATTCACCTGACCTGCACATCTTTGGACTGTGGGAGGAAACCCGCGCAGACACTAGGAGAATGTGCAAATTCCACACAGACAGTCACCCAAGGCTGGAGTTGAACTTGGGGCCCTGGTGCTGTGAGGCAGCAGTGCTAACCACTGAGCCACCGTGCCATATAAGTGCAATAGAAAGCAGTCGGATTGCATGCCTGTACGTTTTAGCCATTGGACTACTCTGTTTGCATCAATTAGTCTATATGTTTCTGAATGGTTTTGAAATCTGAAGAATTTTATCTAATTTCTTCTCTAAAATGCCAACTAGTGTCATAGGATTCATATGGGTTAAGGGAACAGTAATATTGCAAATTGTAATCTTTATCTGTTATCTTCTGCAATTTTCACCACTTAATTATCCCAGTATAGGTAGCTAAAGAAACTGAATGCAAAAGCAAAATACCGCTGCTGCTGAAATCAGAATGACAACAGAAAATGCTGGACACACTCAGCAAATCAAACAGCATCTGTAACAAGGGGAATATATGAACGATAAAAGGTCATTGACCTGAAATGTTAACCCTGTTTTTCCCTGAACAGGTGCTGCCTGACATGTTGAGCTTTTTCTGAATTTTGTTTTATTTCAAGGTCCTAGATGTTTGTCACTGAACAGTATTCAGATTTCAATGACCAACATGGCCGAAGGTCATTGTTATGGAATTCTCATACTGAAGAGAACCCAGTATTTCTTCAAGTCTGTCTAAAGTTATCTAATTCTCTCTTGACTCATAAATGGAGAGGTTTTTTTAAAAAAAACTTATCAATCTTTTACAGATGTTATTACATATCTCCAGAGCAGTGAACCTTGAACCTGGGAACGTAGGGACACTATCACTGCACCATAAGATCCCTGTGATGGTAGTTACCTTAGAGCAGTGCATTTTGAAAGACATGACTACATGTAGTTGATGTTGTCTACCACATCATTGATTCGGATAGTAACTAGGCATATTTTTCAAAAATGCACACACAGATATAAAATAAAATGCAAGGTTGTTTTTATTAGGGCCTAATGTTTATGTTCTCCTGTGGACATCCTCCAGTTACTTAACTATTCTGTACAAGAAGAAATAAAACAGTTTCTGTCTTGGTATAGAATGTTGCAGGGGCCTCATAAATTTGAAGTGCTGCTGTAATTTCTTACTAGATATGAAGAGAATTGCCTGCTCTGTACTGTTAATTTGGGAATATGATCAATTATCAGATTTGAGCCAAATTGGAATTCAAAGAGGATTTTAATTTCAAATTACCTTTTCATTCAATATAATTTGTTTGGGCTTTGGCACTGTTGTCAGAACATTAAATGCCTGAAGTTTTGATCGTGTCCAGTCTTTTGAGTGGATAATTTCTTCTTCTGCTCAATATGAGGAATATCCAAATCTTGCACTTTTTCAGTGTAAGTCAAATTAAAAAAATGAGGTGCCTGTTATCTCAGCTAAGAATGCTTTAATCTTAACTTCGCAGGGATACCCTATACTCTTCTGGGAGAACTATTTCTACTATCAATGAGACCTTTATTTTCCTTTTTTGAATAATATTCCTTTTATGTAATTGAGACTAGTTTTCTGACATGGATAGTTGGCAGTCAGGAACAGAGCTATTTCCTAATATTAATTTAACCTGGGAGCCTTACAGGCTGCAGATCCACCCAATTGTGTGGGATTCAGATACCTGTTACAAAAATGTGATTTTTTTTCTAACTCATTCTACTATCACACCTTATTGTTTTAGATAGGGTAGATGAGTATTTAGTCATAAATCTAAAAATGTCATTGCTGTTTGTGATTTTTGAGATAATTTGTAACTCAGGTTGAGTTTCAGGTTGTAAGTTTGCTCACTGACCTGGTAGGTTTGTTTTCAGATGTTTCGTCACCATGCTAGGTAACATGATTGAGTCTCCGATGAAGCATTGATATCCTGTCCTGCTTTCTATTTCTGTGCCCTGGTCTCTTAAGGTGGGTTATATCAATTTTTTTCTCTGAGTTTGGTAAATGGGGTCCAAATCGATGTGTTTAGTGATGGAGGTCTGGTTTGAATGCACGTCCTCCAGGAATTCCTGTGCATGTCTCTGTTTAGCCTGTCCTAGGATGGATGTGTTGTCCCAGGCGAAGTGGTGTCCTTCTTTGTCTGTATGTAAGGATACTAGTGATAGTAGGTTGTGTCATTTGGTGGCTAGTTGGTGTTCATGTATCCTGGTGGCTAGTTTTCTGTCTGTCCAATGTAGTGCTTGTTATAGTCCTTGCATGGTATTTTGTAAATGACATTTGTTTTGCTGGTTGTTGGTCTACGGTCCTTTAGGTTCATCAGTAGCTGTTTGTGAGCTACCATGATGCCAATGGATTGGAGTAGTCTGGTAGTCATCTCAGAAATGTCTTTGACTTATGGTGGTGTGGCTCGAGTTTCTGAGAGTATTGTATCACAACAATAAGCCCAAATAAGTAGAGAACACACCCAGAAACTCTAACCACACTACCATATGTCAAAGACATCTCGGAGATACTACCAGACCACTCCAACCCCTTGGCATCATGGTAGCCCACAAACCTAACAACACCATGAAACAGCTACTGATGAGCCTAAAGGACCCTATACCAACAACCAAAAAAAAAATGTCATTTACAAAATACCATGCAAAGACTGTAACAAACATTTACATCAGAAAGACAGGCAGAAAACTAGCCACCAGGATATACAAACACCAACTAGCCACCAAAAGACATGACCCACTATCACTAATATTACATACAGATAAAGAAGAACACCACTTCAACTGGGCCAACACATCCAACCTAGGACAAGCTAAACAGAGACACGCACAGAAATTCCTAGAGGCCTGGAAATCCCTCCATAAACACATCGATTTGGACCCCATTTACCAAAAATGATATCACCCACCTTAGGAAACCAAGACATACACATAGAAAGTGGGACAGAACACCAGCGCTTCACTGGAGGCTCACTGATGATTTTACCGAGCATGATGACGAAATGTCTTAAAGCAAACCTGCCCAGTTCAGCGAGCAACTTATAATATGTCATTGCTGTGGTGAGTAGGAATGGAATTTTGAGAAACTGAAGAACATGGGAAGAATGAAAATTGATCTGTGAAGTCTATTCTTGGACATGTTGCACATGGTAGACAAAGATAGCACGAACTTTGGAAGGAGAAAATCAATAAGTCCATATCATGTCTGATATGTGTTCCCACACTTTGTTCCTTACCAAGTTTTAATGGCAAATTTTACATTATGGATGGCAACAGTGGAATAAGATGGGTTTTCCTTCACAAATGGTAAATACAAATAGTTGAAATATGCAACTGAAGATTTTTCTGAGTCTGGATTGTTATAGTTTGTTTTTTTTATCACTGCAGCAAGTCCTCCTAAAACGGGTTCTTTTGATGTCCTAATGGAGACTGCAAAAGGGTTGTCAAATATGTCTCTGGTTCATGAAATAGTTATGAATAGCAACTTTCAGATGAAGCAAATTGATCTTCCTCCTCAAAGGTAAATAAAGTTGCTTATTTTCATAAACTGGGATAATGGGCATGTAAATGTCTTCAGCTATCTGCAATATAATTCAAATGGGACCAGTTAGAGATCTTTCATCTTCTAGATTTGACCTGCTGGCTTTGTCAGTATTGATTTCAGCTTTTCACATGCAGCTAACTTGTGTCTAAATGCTGCTCACAATGTTGCTTAGTGGATGCACTACCTATTTGTTTGCACTAATCTCTTTCAAAAATAAAATCAGACTTCTTATTTTTTAAATTTGAAAGTGCAATAAAACTTAAGTGAATATTTCTCTGATTTTGTTTTCTCCTTTGCAAAGTAAATTAGAACACAGGCGGGGAGTGGTATGAAATCAACTTTTCAGTTGATCCAAGACTGTTTTAAGATGGAAATGCATTTCTATTCATAGAAGAGCTGTTTTTAATGTCCTGTTTCTACTTTGTCATTACCTAGTGATTACATGTAAAATTGTAAATGGTTAATAGATGGAGCATTGCACTCCAAGTCAAAATGGCCAAATTCATATTTTCAGTTTTGAACGTGAATGTTTTCTTCAGAGGGCATGAAATAATACATAATTGAAATGTTAAGCATATCCAATCCTTTAAGAATATGTTACTCACAATCTTGTGATGAGATGATATTTTCAGTCCAAAAATTAGATGATGGAAATGATTTGTGTCTCAATAGTTTGGAGATAATGACTGCAACCAGTTGCCAAATGTGCGGGTGTGGTGCAACTAGTTTCATTCTCAAACGCAGCAATGTGCTGGTGGTTTTGTGTCTAGCAATCAAGTTGAGGGCATCATTTAAATTTTTTGCATTTAGCTTGCAACCAACAACACAAGTTATACCACTGGGAGCCTAGCTCTAGTGCAGTGTAAAATTATCAGGCAGAATTCCTTCCAAAAAAAACCTGGCAAAGTTAAAATGTTACTTGATTTAAAGTTGACTGGTAAATATTTTGGTTTTTAAGTACTGCTCTCTTTCTTTAACCCTAACGGATCCCATTTTGTTTTATTGATGTGGCTTTTTAACAGGATTGAGCACAAGTGTTTAAACCCAACAGCATGTATTAGAATACCATTTTGACTTAAGTTTAGCTTTCTCTATGATGCAATTCAGCTAAAATCAGAATTGAATATACTGTTTGGGTTTATTTCTCTCTCTCTCTCTCTCTCGCCCTCGCTATCTGTGAAAAAGAAATTCAGATTTGCAAAAGGTCAAACATGTAACTATTACAATTTGAGCCAAAAATATCAAAATCAAAATACAGGTTTTGAGTTTAAACCTTTTTTTTTCCTTGAGCATGAAGGCAATTCAGATCAGGCCATCCATATTATTACGGTTTCAAGACAGGATAGAGGGTGGATATTTCTGATTGGCTCATGTGTTAGTCTCCAAAAAAAAACCCTCTTAACAATGTACAAGGTACAAACCAGAAATAGTATAGAATTCTCCTCACTTGCTGAGGTGGAAGATGTCAAAACACCTGTAGCTTAATATAATCCAGGACAAATGTTTGATCGGTTTCTTGATCACTGCACCCAAAAATTACCTTTTCGCCACAAGTATGTGCTATCTACCAAATAGAAGCGATGAGGAATTTGCAACAGCTACAGTATGTAATGGATGGCAGTTATAGAAAGGGGGAAAGTCTCAGATACAGTCACACAGATGGGTTAACTCCAGGAAGGGTAAGGGAGGTAGGCAGCTAGAGCAGAAGTCTTTTGTGGATATGCCCATTTCAAACAGGTATGCTGTTTTGGAAAATGTAGGGGTGATAGATTCTCAGGGGAACGTAGCACAAACAGCCAAGTTTCTGGTATTGAGATTGGCTCTAATGCAACGAGGGGTACATCGGGTTCCAAGAGATCAATTGTGTTAGGGGATTCTGTAGTCCGAGGTACAGACAGATGTTTCTTGTGTCCAGCAGAGAAAAAGCAGAATTGTGTGCCAGGATCAAGGATGTCTCAGAGAGGGAGCAGAATGTTCTCATGGGGGAGAGGGGCCAGCAGAGGGTCATTGTCCACATAGGACCCAACAACATTGGAAGGGAAAAGGTTGAGACTCTGAAGGGAGTTTACGGAGAGTTAGGTAGAATTTTAAAAAGGAGGTCCTCAAGGGTAGTAATATCTGGATTACTCCCAGTGCTACGAGCTAGTGAAGACAGGAATAGGAGGATAGAGCAGATGAATGCATGGCTGAGGAGCTGGTGTATGGGAGAAGGATTCACATTTTTTGGATCATTGGAATCTCTTTTGGGGTAGAAGTGACCTGTACAAGAAGGACGGATTGCACCTAAATTGGAAGGGGACTAATATACTGGCAGGGGAATTTGCTAGAACTGCTTGGAAGGATTTAAACTAGTAAGGTGGGGGGTGGGACTCAGGGAGATAGTGAGGAAAGAGATCGATCTGAGATGGGTACAGCTGAGAACAGAAGTGAGTCAAACAGTCAGGACAGGCAGGAACAAGGTAGGACTAATAAATTAAACTGCATTTATTTCAATGCAAGGGGCCGAACAGGCAAGGCAGATGAACTCAGGACATGGTTAGAAACATGGGACTGGGATATCATAGCGATTACGGAAACATGGCTCAGGGATGGGCAGGACTGGCAGCTGAATGTTCCAGGATACTAATTCTACAGGAAGGATAGAAAGGGAGGCCAAAGAGGAGGGGGAGTGGCATTTTTGATAAGGGATAACATTACAGCTGTGCTAAGGAAGGATATTCCCGGAAATACATCCAGGGAAGTTATTTGGATGGAACTGAGAAATAAGAAAGGGATGATCACCTTATTGGGATTGTATTACAGACCCCCCAATAGTCAGAGAGAAATTGAGAAACAAACTTGTAAGGAGATCTCAGCTATTGTAAGAATAATAGGGTGATTATGGTAGGGGATTTCAACTTTCCAAACATAGACTGGGACTGCCATAGTGTTAAAGGCTTAGATGGAGAGGAATTCCTTAAGTGTGTACAAGACAATTTTATGATTCAGTATGTGGATGTATCTACTGGAGAAGGTGCAAAACTTGACCTACTCTTGGGAAATAAGGCAGGGCAGGTGACTGAGGTGTCAGTGGGAGAGCACTTTGGGGCCAGCGACAATAATTCTATTCGTTTTAAAATAGTGATGGAAAAGGATAGACCGGATCTAAAAGTTGAAGTAAATTGGAGAAAGGCCAATTTTGATGGTATTAGGCAAGAACTTTCAAAAGCTGATTGGAGGCAGATGTTCGCAGGTAAAGGGACAGCTGTAAAATGGGAAGCCTTCAGAAATGAGAGAACCAGAATCCAGAGAAAGTATATTCCTGTCAGGGTGAAAGGGAAGGCTGGTAGTTATAGGGAATGCTGGATGACTAAAGAAATTGAGGGTTTGGTTAAGAAAAAGAAGGAAGCATATGTCAGGTACAGTCAGGATAGATTGAATGAATCCTATAAAGAGTATAAAGGAAGTAGGAGTATACTTAAGGGGGAAATCAGGAGAGCAAAAGATTAGATTACTTACAGTGTGGAAACAGGCCCTTCGGCCCAACAAGTCCACACCGACCCGCCGAAGCGCAACCCACCCATACCCCTGCATTTACCCCTTACCTAACACTATGGGCAATTTAGCATGGCCAATTCACCTGACCCGCACATCTTTGGACTGTGGGAGGAAACCGGAGCACCCGGAGTAAACCCACGCAGACATGGGGAGAACGTGCAAACTCCACACAGTCAGTTGCCTGAGGCGGGAATTGAACCCAGGTCTCTGGCGCTGTGAGGCAGCAGTGCTAACCACTGTGCCACCGTGCTGCGGGTGAAAACGGGGACATGAGATAGCTTTGGCAAATAGAATTAAGGAAAATCCAAAGGGGTTTTACAAATATATTAAGGACAAAAGGGTAACTAGGGAGAGAATAGGGCCCCTCAAGGATGAGCAAGGCGGCCTTTGTGTGGAGTCACTGAAAATGGGGGAGATACTAAATTAATATTTTGCATCAGTATTTACTGTGGAAAAGGATATGAAAGATATAGACTGTAGGGAAACAAATGGTGACATTTTGCAAAATGTCCAGATTACAGAGGAGGAAGTGCTGGATGTCTTGAAACAGTTAAAGGTGGATAAATCCCCAGGACCTGATCAGGTGTACCCGAGAACTCTGTGGGAAGCTAGAGAGGTGATTGCTGGGCCTCTTGCTGAGATATTTGTATCATCGATAGTCACAGGTGAGGTGCCGCAAGACTGGAGGTTGGCAAACGTGGTGCCACTGTTTAAGAAGGGTGGTAAGGACAAGCCAGGGAACTATAGACCAGTGAGCCTGACCTCGGTGGTGGGCAAGTTGTTGGAGGGAATCCTGAAGGACAGGATGTACATCTATTTGGAAAGGCAGGACTGATTCGGGATAGTCAACATGGCTTTGTGCATGGGAAATCATGTCTCACAAACTTGATTGAGTTTTTTGAAGATGTAACAAAGAAGATTGATGAGGGCAGAGCAGTAGATGTGATCTGTATGGACTTCAGTAAGGTGTTCGACAAGGTTCCCCATGGGAGACTGATTAGTAAGGTTAGATTTCATGGAATACAGGGAGAACTAGCCATTTGGATACAGAACTGGCTCAAAGGTAGAAGACAGAGGGTGGTGGTGTTGGAGGGTTGTTTTTCAGACTGGAGGCCTGTGACCAGTGGAGTGCCATAAGGATTGTTGCTGGGCCCTCTACATTTTGTCATTTACATAAATGATTTGGATGTGAGCATAAGAGGTACAGTTAGTAAGTTTGCAGATGATACCAAAATTGGAGGTGTAGTGGACAACGAAAAGGGTTATTTCAGATTACAACAGGATTTGGACCAGATGGGCCAATGGGCTGAGAAGTGGCAGATGGAGTTTAATTCAGATAAATGCGAGGTGCTGCATTTTGGGAAAGCAAAACTTAGCAGGACTTATACAATTAATGGAAAAGTCCTAGGGAGTGTTGCCGAACAGAGACCTTGGAATGCAGGTTCATAGCTCCTTGAAAGTGGAGTCGCAGGTAGATAGAATAGTGAAGAAGGCGTTTGGTATGCTTGCCTTTATTGGTCAGAGTATTGAGTACAGGAGTTGGAAGGTCATGTTGTGGCTGTACAGGACATGGGTTAGGCCACTGTTGGAATATTGCATGCAATTCTGGTCTCCTTCCTATCAGAAAGATACTTGAAAGGGTTCAGAAAAGATTGACAAGGATGTTGCCAGGGTTGGAGGATCTGAACTACAGGGAGAGGCTGAACAGGCTGGGGAGCATCGGAGGCTGAGGGGTGACCTTATAGAGGCTTACAATGTTATGAGGGGCATGGATATAATAAATAGACAAAGTCTTTTCCCTGAGGTTGGGGAGTACAGAAGTAGAGGGTTTAGGGTGAGAGGGGAAAGATATAGAGAGACCTAAGGGGCAACTTTTTCATGCAGAGAGTGGTACATGTATGGAATGAGCTGCCCGAGAAAGTGGTGGAGGCTGGTACAATTGCAACATTTAAAAGGCCTTTGGATGGGTATATGAATAGGAAAGGTTTGGAGGGATATGGGCCAGGTGCTGGCAGGTAGGACTAGATTGAATTGGGATATCTGGTTGGCATGGGTGGGTTGAACCGAAGGGTCTGTTTCCATGCTGTACATCTCTGTGACTCTCTGACTCTATAACTGAATAGGATTGTTTTCAAAGATCCTAACAACTCCACAGTTGGGATCACATATGATAACAATATCATTGGAACATCAGCAGCTACCAACTTGCTTTCTCTAGCTGACAGTTAACATTGAGTATGGATCCAGGAGGCTGGATTGGTATAGAATAGAAGTTACTAGGCACCAGAATCTTTGTGGCCTGCTGTAATTTGGTACTTAAACTTCTTGGGGCCCAGAATATATGTTGGGGGTTCCTACTGATCTTTATAACATTTTACTCACCTTGTTGGATTTATCTTACAACTGGAGTAGAACAACTCTTAGGATCCTGGCATTGACTGTTGACATTGACCTTGTCATAAGGCTGTTGACTTAGTCTGAACTTGCACACCAGTTCTCTGATGTCAATGAACATGTTGTCAGAGTTGTGTATTGATCAGTACTTGGGTTGCTACTAGTGAGATCCATCAACTATTTATCTTTGTCTTCTACAGTAATTGTTTTACCACTGTCATTTGTATATTGTGGAATTGGGTTTGCATTTCTAGCCTAGACCAGGTAAATGTAACAGGTTCCCTTTGCTGAAAATCCTATAGGCCATGTTTATTATTGACAGATTTATTCCGTATACAACTTGTCATTGTACAAATTTGAAGCTGTGAACTCCCTGTTTTTATGCCGTTCAGTACTAAAACCACTGTATGACTCAACTCTCTCCTCCTACAGGAGAACATTAAAAGAAGAATATGGTGTGTTGGACTTCGATGCTTCTATGGTGTCATTCCTTTTTATAGAAGCTCACAGAAGCAATTATTCCTTGGTACTAAGCCAGCAGACACCAAAGATTATATGTCTCCTCTTTCTGATGACCTTTCTGACTGTAGTGGTTAAACATAGTTCTTCATCTATAACATTGTTGATTCGTGGCTGGGTGCCTGTAAGACTGCAATCAACAGAATTAAATGTAATAAAAACAAAACAACTAGAGAAACTCAGCAGGTCTAGCAACATCTGTGGAGAAAGAAAGTAATTTAACATTTTTGAGTTTGATAGTTTTCTTCCTGAACTGAAAGAGGCTGGTGACAAAAAGTGAGAAACAGTGAATGGAATGAATGGTGCGGATGCCCAGAGCAAAAAGACTGTGCTAATGGTTCTGAAGGAGAAATGAAGATATAAAGTAGCTTTTGAAGTTGTTGAACTCTATATTGAGGCCTGAAAGTTGTAAAATGCCTGAGTGGAAAACATGGTTTTGTTCTCCCAGCTTGCATTAAGCTTCATTGGAACACTGCATCAGGCCAAGGTGGACATGTTAACATGGGAGAAAGATGATTTATTGAATTGGCAAGTAGCTGGAATGTTGGGGAATTCTTCTGGACACAATGAAAATGTTCTGCAAAGTAGTCACTCCATCTGCATTTAGGCTGACCAGTGTAGAGGAGTCCATATTGTGAGCAGTGAATACAGTAGAATGGATTGAGGGAAGTACAAGTAAATCACTGCTTCACCTGAAGGTCTTCCTGGGGCTGGAGAATATGAGGAAAAATGTGAAATGGCTTTCTGCAATTACATAGAAAGTTGCCCAGAGGGGATGGTGAAGTGTTTGGCATGGACCAGGGTGTCACAGAGAATAGTCATTGCACAGTGCTGACAATGGAAGTGTTTTTTAAATATTTATTTCTGTCTCTCCTTTTACTATAATTTTCAGTTATTGAGATGTGCATCATGTAAACAAACCCTTTGGTCCAACTCATCCATGCTGACCAGATTTCCTAAATTAATCTAGTCCCATTTGCCAGCATTTAGCCCATTCCTTGTAAACCCTTCCTATTTATATACCCATCCATATGCCTTTTTAAATGTTGGAATTGTACCAGTCTCCACCACTTTCGCTTCCAGCTCATTCCATACATGCACCACCCCTTGTGTGAATAATTAGCCTCTAAGGACCCTTTTAAAATCTTTCCCTGTCGTTTTTGTGCTGGGTGATGGAACCCTGCTGGATGTGGTCAAAATGGCAAAGGATGATCCTTTCTGAATGTAGTGACAGATGGCGTGGAAGCTGAAGATGAGGGGAACCCAATAATTATTCTGGTAGGAGGAAAGGGGATGAGGGAGGAAGTGTAGAAACAAGGTTGGACACAGCTGAAGGCCTCCTCATGTGTAATAAAGGGGGCACATTGAGGGGAAAAAGCGCATGTTGGAGGGATCATTGAAACAAATACAACAGAGACTGAGAAACTGGGAGAATGGAATGGAGTGATTGTTGAAAGTAGGATGTGAAAAACACATACTCAACGTAACTATGGGATTCAGTGGGTTTCTAGTGGAGGTTGGTAGACCACCTAACTCCAGAAATGGAAACAATGTAGTTATGCAGAGAGAAGAGTCAAAGATGGACTGGTTATAGCTTAGGGAGAAATAGAAATTGGGAAGCAAAACTGCTTTTTAATTTTTCCATTCCAGTTAAGAACAGGAAGCAGCATGGACAACATCATCAGTTTTTCAGTGAAAGAATTGAGGGTGGGAGTCTCGGTAGGACTGGAGCAATGAATGTTCCACATACTCCACAAAGGGATGGGCATAACTGGGATCCAGGTGGGTAGCCATAGCAACAATCTTGACTTGGAGGTTAGATGAATTAAAGTAAAAGTGGAAACCACATCTGCAAGTGAAGGATAGTGATGGTGGATGGAGAGTGTTCAGATCTCTTTTTTTCAAAGAAGATTCAGTGAGCCACAAGACCATTCTGATGGGGGATGGACATATAGATGTGAAGAGGAGGTGACTCAAGGTTTGTGCGAAGATTTGTAGCTCGGGTGCTCGTTGTTGTGGTTCTGTTTGCCGAGCTGGAAGTTTTTGTTGCAAACGTTTCGTCCCCTGGCTAGGCGACATCATCAGTACTCTGGAGCCTCCTGCGAAGCGCTTCTTTGATGTTTCTTCCGGTATTTATAGTGGTCTGTCCTTGCCGCTTCCGGGTGTCAGTTTCAGCTGTCCACTGGAGCGTTTGGTATATTGGGTCCAGGTCATTGTGTTTGTTGATGGAGTTTGTGGATGAATGCCATGCCTCTAGGAATTCCCTGGCTGTTCTCTGTCTGGCTTGCCCTATGATAGTAGTGTTTTCCCAGTCGAATTCATGTTGCTTGTTGTCTGCGTGAGTGGCGACTAGGGATAGCTGGTCGTGTCGTTTCGTGGGTAGTTGATGTTCATGTATGCGGATTGTTAGCTGTCTTCCTGTTTGTCCTACATAGTGTTTTGTGCAGTCCTTGCATGGTATTTTGTAAACTACATTAGTTTTGCTCATGTTGGGTATCGGGTCATTTGTTCTAGTGAGTTGTTGTCTGAGCGTGGCTGTTGGTTTGTGTGCCGTTATGAGTCCTAAGGGTCGCAGTAGTCTGGCTGTCAGTTCTGAGACGCTCCTGATGTATGGTAGTGTGGCTAGTCCTTTTGGTTGTGGCATGTCCTCGTTCCGTGGTCTGTCTCTTAGGCATCTGTTGATAAAGTTGCGCGGGTATCTGTTTTTGGCGAATACCTTGTATAGGTGTTCCTCTTCCTCTTTTTGCAGTTCTGGTGTACTGCAGTGTGTTGTGGCTCTTTTGAATAGTGTCCTGATGCAGCTTCGTTTGTGTGTGTTGGGGTGGTTACTTTCCTAGTTTAGGACTTGGTCTGTGTGTGTTGTTTTCCTGTGTACCCTTGTGGTGAATTCTCCGTTCGGTGTTCTCTGTACTATCACGTCTAGGAATGGGAGTTGGCTATCCTTTTCTTCTTCTCTAATGAATCGGATTCCTGTGAGTGTGGCGTTGATGATCCGGTGTGTTTTTTCTATTTCTGTGTTTTTGATGATTACAAACATGTCATCGACATATCTGACCCAGAGTTTGGGTTGAATTTGTGGTAGGGCTGTTTGTTCTGACCTTTGCATAACTGCCTCTGCTATGAGTCCCGAGATTGGTGATCCCATGGGTGTTCCATTGATTTGTTCGTATATCTGATTGTTGAATGTAAAGTGTGTAGTGAGGCACAAGTCCAGTAGTTTAAGTATGCCGTCTTTGTTGATAGGTTCCGCCTCCTGTTTTCTGTTCTGTATGTCCAGTAGGTTGGCTATTGTTTCTCTGGCTAGGGTTTTGTCAATCGAAGTGAACAGTGCCGTCACGTCGAATGAGATCATGGTTTCTTCTTTGTCTATGTGTGTATTCCTGATGATGTCCAAGAATTCCTGTGTTGATTGTATGGAGTGTTTGGATCCGCTGACCAGGTGTTTCAGTTTCTGTTGTAGTTCTTTGGCCAGTTTTATGCTGGTGTCCCTGGTAGTGATACTATGGGTCTGAGTGGGATTTCTGATTTGTGTACTTTGGGTAGTCCATAGAATCTGGGGGTGTTGTTGCTTTCCGGTTTCATTCTATGTAGGTCAGCTTTGGTTATCTGTCCATTTTTTTGTAGATTCCTTAGTGTGTGTGGTGTGGGGTCAGAATCCTTCATTTGGTAGGTGTTGGTATCTGCGAGTAGTTGTTGTGCTTTTTTGATGTAATCTGATTTATCTAGGATGACCGTCATTCTGCCTTTATCTGCTGGTAGTATGATTATGTTCTTATCGTTTCTTAGTGCTTTCAGTGCTTCCCTCTCCTTGGTGTTGAGGTTATGTGTTTGTCTTTTTCTTATCATCATAGGTACGACCGTTTGTCTCACTGTTTGTTGTGTCTCCTCTGTCATAGTTTAAACTATGAAAGTAACCACCCCAACACACACAAACGAAGCTGCATTAGGACACTATTCAAAAGAGCCACAACACACTGCAGTACACCAGAACTGCAAAAAGAGGAAGAGGAACACCTATACAAGGTATTCGCCAAAAACGGATACCCGCGCAACTTTATCAACAGATGCCTAAGAGACAGACCACGGAACGAGGACATGCCACAACCAAAAGGACTAGCCACACTACCATACATCAGGAGCGTTTCAGAACTGACAGCCAGACTACTGCGACCCTTAGGACTCATAACGGCACACAAACCAACAGCCACGCTCAGACAACAACTCACTAGAACAAATGACCCGATACCCAACATGAGCAAAACTAATGTAGTTTACAAAATTCCATGCAAGGACTGCACAAAATACTATATAGGACAAACCGGAAGACAGCTAACAATCCGCATACATGAACATCAACTACCCACGAAACGACACGACCAGCTATCCCTAGTAGCCACACACGCAGACAACAAGCAACATGAATTTGACTGGGAAAACACTACTATCATAGGGCAAGCCAGACAGAGAACAGCCAGGGAATTCCTAGGGGCATGGCATTCATCCACAAACTCCATCAACAAACACAATGACCTGGACCCAATATACCAAACACTACAGCGGACAGCTGAAACTGACACCCGGAAGCGGCAAGGACAGACCACTATAAATACCGTAAGAAACATCAAAGAAGCGCTTCGCAGGAGGCTCCCGAGTACTGATGATGTCGCCTAGCCAGGGGACGAAACGTTTGCAACAAAAACTTCCAGCTCGGCGAACAGAACCACAAGGAGGTGACTAGAAGGGAAACTGAAACATATGGAGCTGACATAAAGTATCTGGAGATCCATGAATATAAATAGGGAAAAGATGGGACAATGGCAGCCAAAGGAAGAAAGAAGTTCAAATGGGTCAGGAATAGGCTGAAACATTGGGCCTGCCTGGGCAGTCCTGTTTGTGGATTTGGGAAGAAGATAGAATCAGGCTGTTTGGGTTTGGAGGAGGGAATTGAACTTTGAAGTGAGAAGCTGTGAAGGGGAGGTCTCCAGAGGAGATGCGGTCAGTAACAGTCCTGGAAACAACAATTTGATGTGTAGCGGTGGAGTCATGATCCAGGGGGAGATGGAAGGAAGTGTCTCGGAGTTGTTGCTCAGCTTCTGCCATGTAAAGATTGGCAAACCAGATGACAACAACAGTCCTTATCGGAGAGTTTAATAACCTTTTGCTTGTTTTTTTTTGAGATAAATGAATAACTAGGTCATTTCTGCCTCCTGAGGAAATACAATTAGTGGCATTTTCCTCCTTGCTGACTTTGCTAAAGAATCTCTTGTTTATATGATGAAATTGAGAGAAGTGCTGCCAGAATTATTGGTTCAAGTCATAAGAGGGTTGAGTTAAATATATTGCTGGTGTAAAACCGTCCATGTCCTTGTGTATATTTAACTGTTGTTCTTCTCCATCTCCTCCTGCAGTAGCTTCTCCTTATGCCCTGCAAAATCATTTCCTAAAGTGTCCCAAGATTGCAGAAGTATAGCACCAAGAAAACAACTACTAATCTACACCTTGATCTATATAATGGAAGTTCACTTTGTTCTCACTTTATACGGTGACGAACTCATTACCATCAGCTACAATCTGCAAACCAGTGCCAACAAATGCTAAGCCTGATCAGCTTTTTGTAAATCTATAAAAAGAAAACCACATGCTGGCTGACCCTCATTGGGCAAATAGACTAAAAGGATGGTAATAAATATACAGTGGGAAACATTTAAGAATATAATTTGTGTTCAATGAAAATGCGTTTCACTGAGAAACAAAAACTACTGAAGAGGGGAAAGACAGACAGTACTGGATTAAAATTAGAGGCTCATAATGTTGCAAATGATAGTAGTAAGTCTGAGGATTTGAGGATGTTTGAGAAACCAACAAAGAGCCACCTCAAAATTGAGAGGGGAGAAATAGAATGAGTAAATTGGCCAGGAATCTTTTTTTAAAGGCTGTACGATTTTAGTACAAGTTTGTTAGAAGGACAAGAGTGGGTAAGTAAATGTTGATTTTTTCTTTAGAAAGAAGACAAATTATCAAGGGGAAATTAGAAAAAGGCAGAGACAACCAATATATATTTTTTGTTTTGACAACACAAGACATAGTTACATATCAGACGTAAATGCATGTGAGTGAGGGAATGAAGGTAATTAATATTGAAAAAGTAAATATAATAGAGCTCTAAAAGAGCTCTGTGTCTACAGCTATGATTTTCCAAAATTCCCTAGATTCTGAAATGATGCCAGCTGATTGAATGTTAGGAAATGTAAGACTGATATTCAAGAAAGGAGGGAGAGAGAAAATATGGAACAATAGGCCAGTTAATCTTGCATTCGTCACTGGAAAAGTGCTGGAATCTGTTGTTAAGGAAGTCTTAGCAATGCAACTAGAAAACACCATAGAATAAATTAACATAGTTTTATAAAAGAACAACCTGTTCAACAAATACAGTAGGGTTGTTGAGGGTATAACTAATAGGGTAGATAAAGTGGAAACAGTATTTGGATTTCCAAAAGGCATTCATTAATGTGTCACACAAAAGGTTGATGTACAAGATGAGAGCTCGTGGAGTTGGGATGATAGATTGAAGATACAGAAATGGTGAATGGACAAATCCTATCCATAAATTATGGAACCCTGGACCTGTGGCCAGTTTATCTACTAGTTTAGTATGGACCTGCGATTGAACCTTTCAAATTCTGAACTAGTTGGTGACAGGAGACTGAATAGAGGAGAACTCCTTGCAAGTCTCAAGACTGAATTTTACTGACAATGAAGTCAACTACATCATTCAAGAAACTTAATGTTGTGCTTGTTTGTCGTCAATGGACACCACTTAAGTGTTCTTTTTAAAAATTGGTTTCAGAGCCTACATAGATACTTGCTGCCTAATTTCTTACCAACGTCATGAGGTTGTTTTCTCCATTTAATGGCTATTGTGAGATTTTTTTGAGACATAACAGCTCTTTTTATTTACTACAATGTAAACGAGCTTGTTGTGTCGTGGTGTGAAAACTTGAACATAGTGTGACTTTGTCATATAGAAAAGATATATGTACATTGTTGAATATTACTTATTTTTAAAAAGAGTTATTACTAACTTTTTTTCTAACTTTCGGTGCAATCTTTCCTAAACAATGCTACAAAATGCAGTCTGTTAGCTGAATTTTATTCTTTAATTTGCCATCTGAAATTATTTCTGAGCTTGCCTTCAATTTTATCACCTAATCACTCTCCAGTGCTTCTCAGTTATTGCAGATGGGAAGAGGAAGAGGAACAGTGCCTGACTCTCTCTCTCCACCCATTTACAATTGGCGTGTTGTCTGGGGAGTGGTTTTTTTTGCTATGATTCTGATGTCAGCCTCATTTTATTCCTTGCAGCATCCGTGGCACCTGGCTTACATTCCAATTTGAATACAATCCAATTTCTAAACTGATATGTCTCTCTTTATTTTGTTTAATTTCTAAGGTGAGAATTTAAGTTTCCCAATATTCTTGTATGACCATAGCTGCCAAACTACTGAATAATTAATGCAAATTTGATTTAACCATCACACCTTAGACCACCAACTTTCTTTTTAAATACAGTTTACAAAGAAAAGTGAAAGAAATAGTTCACAAGGCATTCTGGGACCATCTGGAAGCTCAGTTGAACCAGGATCCACCTGAATACCATCACGCCCTTGTGCTTTTGGGAGAAATTAAAGAGGTAAAGGAATGAATACTTCAATTGTTCTTGTCCATAGCAGTCTGAAAAAAAAAACAGACCTCTAAACATCTCAAGATGATAACCCAGACCCTAACTTTCATTTTACTTCAAGGCAAGTAGAAAATGTTATGTTCCAGATGTGATTCATTGGCCAAATTGGTAGACTTTAAACAAAACACGCATTATTCCAAGCCCACAGTTTAAAATACAAACAAAAGCAAAAGAATTGGCATAACTTTAACTCTATCAAAATAATTAACAAATTAATATTATTTAACTATTACTCACCAACTGTTCCAATATAACAGCATCCTGTAAACACTCCTTTGGCAATGGCAAATCAAGCAAAACAGATTTGCTGACTTGCTATCTCCTGCAGTCCAGGAGACGGAACACCAACAGAATGAATCTTGTAGCAGAGAGACAGAGAACTCTTTGCAGCAGCAAAGAGAAAGCTGTGTATAGCAGCTTCAACTCCAAAACTCCAACTTCAACAGTTGAAAGCGAAAACTATAAAACCTTAAGCCTGACTTCATATACTCATGCTTATTTTGTCTAGAATCATACAACGTGGAAACAAACCCTTTGGCCCGACTCGTCATACTGATCAGATTTTCTAACTCAAACTAGTTTTGGATACCCTGACCTTGGGGAAAAGATCCTGCCTATTCACCTTCTCTATGCCCCTCATGATTTTATAAACCTTCAGCCTCCTTCCCTCCGGGGGGGAAATGTCCCAGTTTATCTCACTTCCTCTCATAACTAATGTTCCAGTCTCAATAACATTCTTGTAAATCTTGTTTGCACCCTTTCCAGTTTAATAACTTCCTTCCTATAGCATGGTGACCAGAATTTTATACACTACTTGAGATGTGGCTTAACAATATCTTTATACAGCCGTACTGTGACATCTCAAACTCCTATATGCCATGCACTGACCAATAAAGGCAAGCATACCAAATACCATAGCCTTCACTAGCTGGTCCACCTGTGATTCCACCTTCAAGGAACTATGAACCTGCACCCCAAGGTCTCATTGTTTGGCAACATACCTAGGACCTTACCATTAGGTGTATAGGTCTGGTCCTCATTTGCTTTTCCAAAGTGCAACATCTTACATTTATCTAAATTAAACTTGATCTGCCACTCCTTGGACCATTTACCCATCAACTCAAGGTCCCATTGTACTCTGAGATAACCTTCTTTACTGTCCACTACACCACCAATTTTGATGTCAACTACAAACTTATAACCATTCCTCTTATATTCACATCCAAATCACTTGTATAAACAACAAAAAGCAGTGGACCCAGCACTGATCTTTGCAGCATATCGTGGGTCACAGGCCTCCAGTCTGAAAGGTAACCCTCCGCCACCACCCTCTCTTCTATCTGCAAGCTAATTTTATATCAAATTGGCTACCTTTCCCTGAATTCATCTGAGCCATCCTTGCTAACCAGTCCACCATGTGGAATTTTGTCAAAAACCATGTTGAACTCCATATAAGCAATGTGTACAGCTCGCATCAATCTTTTTTATAACTTTTTCAACAGAAAATCAAGTTAGTGAGACATGATTTCCCTCGTACAAAGCCATCTTGGCTATGTGTACTTACTCCTTGCCTTTCCAAATATATGTAATTCCTTTCCAAAAACATACCCACCATTGATATCCGGCTCACCAGTCTACAGTTCCCTGGCTTTTCCTTACCACCTTTCTTAAATAATGGCATCGATTAGCCAATCTCCAGTCTACTGGCATCTCACATGTGACTATTGATGATGTAAACATCTCAGCAAGGGGCCCAACAAACACTTCCCTAGCTTCCCACAAAGTTCTGGGATACGCCTGATCAGGTCCCAGTGATTTATCTATCTTGTATGCATTTTAACACAGCCAGCACCACCACCTTTGTAATGTGGACACTTTTCAAGATGTCACTATTTCCCTAAGTTCTTGCTTCCATACTTACAGTCATTGACAGTTACATCTTAACAAATGTGGCAGTTCCAATTTGCAATTGTTCTTATTTATTTGTCGTATCTTCCATATTGATTTTTAAACACTTGGGCCCAAATGTCCAGAACAGCAACAATGAAGACAGATTGCTACTGTAAGTTTGTTTTTTCACCCAGGATCTTCTGATCATGGGTCATGGTGTCCATTAAGAATTCCCTTTGGAATGGAATAGAATTGGAAGGAGACAGGGCACACCCTCTGTTTATGGCACCCAGTAGATGTATGGAAAGATTTAAAGGGCCAGAGCTAGTCCTTGAGTTCAAAGTTTGGGAGAAGATTTGTAGCTCGAGTGCTCGTTGTTATGGTTCTGTTTGCCGAGCTGGGAATTTGTGTTGCAGACGTTTTGTCCCCAGACCTTGAGTGTTAGGAAGAGTAAGGTGAAGTAGTTAGCTTGGGTCAGGAAGATAGTCTGCTCAGGCCAACCGGGGAGAGAGGAGTTGAGTGGTTGGGTGTTAGAGATGTCAATTGTCTGGCTGAAGTCTTCGACTTTAATTCCTAGTTAGAGACATTCAAAGGGTTGTGGGAAACATTGGAATTTCTCATCAGGGAATTTGGGCCTTCTGGGCAATTTCTGTGTAGGTTCACATATCAGGAACTCTGCAGGATTCCAACATGCATTTTTTGTCACGCATCTGGTCTGAAATGATCCGGAAACCAGATGATTTAGTCACGCTTTTTGCATATATTTTGTTTTGTGGATGTAGGAATATATAGAGTGGCATAGTGGCTCAATGATTAGCACTGCTGCCTCACAGTGCCAGGAACCTGGTTCAACTGTGCAAGTGCCACACAGACTTTCTACCCATGTCTGCGTGGGTTTCCCCAGGGTGTTCTGGTTTCCTTCCGCAGTCCAAAGATGTTAGGTGGATTGGCAATGCTAAATTGCCATAGTGTCTAGGGATGTGTAGGCTAGGTGGATTAGCCATGGGAAATGCAACATGACAAGGATGGAGTAGGGCAGTGAGTTTGGATGGGATGCTCTTTGGAAAGTCAGTGTGGATTCAGTGGGCTGAATGGCCTCCTTCCACACTGTAGTGATTCTTTGATTGTATATCTTGGTGATTTTTGAGGTATCTATCCCTTTTTGGTTTTGTCTATTATCACCTTCCTTCCAAATTCATGCCTACTGTTATTAGTCTTTCCACTAGTTTTAAGCTTTGTGTCGTCATTGTCTACAGGAATAGTACCAGAAGACTGGAGGATAACAAATGTTGTTCCCTTGTTCAAGAAAGGAGTAGAGACATCCCTGGCAATTATAGACCAGTGACCCTTACTTCAGTTGTGGGTAAAGTGTTGGAAAACGTTATAAGAGAGAGGATTTATAATCCCCTCGATAGGAATAAATTGATTAGGGATAGTCAACATGGTTTTGTGAAGGGTAGGTCATGCCTCACAAACTTATTCAGTTCTTTGAGAAGGTGACCAAATGGGTGGATGGGGCTAAAGTAGTTGATATGGTGTTTATGGATTTCAGTAAGACGTTTGATAAGGTTCCCCATGGTAGGCTATTGCACGAAATTCGGAAGCATGGGATTGAGGGAGATTTAGCTGTTTGGATCAAAAATTAGCTAACTGGAAAAAGAGAGGGTGGTAGTTGATGGGAAATGTTCATCCTGGAGTTCAGTTACAAGTGGTGTACCGCAAGGATCTGTTTTGGCTCCACTGCTATTGTCATTTTTATAAATGACCTGGATGAGGGCGTAGAGGGTGCGTTAGTAAATTTGCGGATGACGGGAAGGTCGGTACAGTTGTGGATAGTGCTGAAAGATGTTGTAAGTTACAGAGGGACATAGATAAGCTGCAGAACTGGGCTGAGAGATGGCAAATGGAGATTAATGCAGAAAAGTGTGAGGTGATTCACTTTGGAAGGAGTACTGGGCGAATGGTAAGATTCTTAGTGTAGATGAGCAGAGAGATCTCTGTGTCCATGTACATAGATCACTTAAAGTTGCCTGGGAGGTTGACCGGGCTGTAAAGAAGGCATACGGTGTGTTAGCTTTCGTTAGTAGAAGAATCAAGTCTCAGAACCATGAGGTCATGCTACAGCTGTATGTACAAAACTCTTGGTGCGGCTGCACTTGGAGTATTGCCTGCAGTTCTGGCACCGCATTACAGGAAGGATGTGGAAGCTTTGGAAATGGTTCAAAGGAGATTTACTAGAATGTTGCCTGATATGGAGGGAAGATCTTATGAGGAAAGGTTGAGGGACTTGAGGCTGTTTTCATTAGAGAGAAAAAGATTGAGAGGTGACTTAATTGAGACATTTAAGATAATCAGAGGGCTAGACTGGGTGACAATGAGAGCCTTTTTCCTCAGATGGTGATGAATAGCATGAGGGGGCATAGCTTCAAATTGAGGGTGATACATATAGGACAGATGTCAGAGGTAATTTCCTTACTCAGTAGTAGGTATGTGGAACGCACTGCCTACAACAATAGTAGACTCACCAACTTTATGAGCATTTAAATGGTCATTGGATAGACATATGGATGAGAATAGAATAGTATAGGTTAGATGGGCTTCAGATTGGTTTCACAGTTCAGCGCAACATTGAGGGCTGAAGGGTCTGGACTGTGCTGTAATGTTCTATGTAGTTTGAATAATCCTCCTTCTGTGCTTGCAGTATCTTGTACAACAGCACTTCCTTGCTCTTGGTCTCTATGCCCAATTAATAAAGAGGATATTTTATAGCTTTAACTGCTGTCTTTTCCACCTGATCTGCCACCTTCAATAATCTGTCCACACAGACCCAGGTGTCTCTGTCCTTGCACCCCATTTAGAATTGTACTCCCTGTTTTATGTCTTTCAGTGGTCTTCTTACCAAAATGTGTCAACTTACACTTCTCTGCATTAAACGTCATGTTATCTATCACCCCATTTCACCAACTTGTCAAATCCTTTTGGAGTTCCACACTGTTGTGCTGTTAGTAATCAATTCTTTCAAGTTTTGTGTGATCTGCAAACTTTGAAAGTCTCCCCTACACACTAAGATCCAGATCATGAATATATCAAGGATCCCAGTACTGACCCCTGGGGAACTCCACTACAAACCAGCTCCAGTCCTATAAATATCCATTGACCATTACACTGTTTCCTATTGCTCAGCCAATTTTGTATCCATGTTGCTCCTGTCTTTTTTTTCCGATGTCTTGAACTATAACTTTCCTCAAGTCTGTTGCATGGCAGTGTACCAAACACCTCCTGGGAATCCAGGTGTACCAGGTCAACTGTGTAACCCTCTCCTTTCTGTTACTTCTTCAAAAAGGTTCTAAGTTTAAACATGATTTTCCCTACAGAAATCCATGTTGACTCTTACAAATCGGTCCACCTTTTCCCATTTAATGACTAATTCTATGCCAATTAATTGTTTCAGGAAGCTTACCCACCATGATGTTGAACTGACCGATATGTAATTAGTTTCTTGAATGAGGCCATAATGTTTGCAATTCTTCAATCTTCTGGCATGCCGTTTGGATCCACGGAAGACTGAAAGATAATGGCCAGTGCCTCTGCAATTTCTGCTGTCTCTTCAGAATCCTTGCATGCATCTCATCCGCTCCCATTGCCTTGTCACTTTTGGTCCTACATCTTTGGCATTTCTTCCTTCTCCAACAATGCTAGTCCAATTTCCCATAACAATATATAGCTGTTTCCACTTTCCTGTTTGATTTTGGTTTTCAATTCTATAATATCTTTCTTCAGTCTCTCATTTGGAGTTAATTTGTAAGAATATAAACTGCAATGATGGGAATGTCAAAGAGATACCTATTTCCTTCTGAGCATATAATTTTTTATTCCTTTATCTCCAATGATGTCACCTTCCCTTATCCATCATAATTCGCATAACCTTAGGATGTTTAAACTTCTCCAGTTATTTGTTCCATTTCTTACTCCAGCTGTGTTCCTATTCCAAACCTGCACCAAAATGAAGGCAATGGCACACCATCCCTGAAATTAGCCAAGAAGATGGCTCAGGCATAGAAATATAGAAAAAAAATTACCAAATGTATGTTCAGTTGTGGGGCAAGTGTTGAAGCCACCTAACTGAAAGTAAAAAATGAAATTATTCATTGCTGGTGTGACATCTAGTATTGTAAAAGCAAGCCTTCTAATTTATGTAACTCCTGTTTTATTGTTTAGATTCTACTCTCATTTCTGCTACCTGGCCAAAACAGACTTCGTAACCAGATCTCTGAGGTTCTAGATTTGGATCTAATCAAACAGCAGGCTGAGCACAATGCTATTGATATCCATAAACTGGCTGCATATATTGTTACATTAATGGGAAAGTTCTGTGCTCCAGTTCGGGATGATGATGTTAAAAAATTGAAATCAATTACTGGGATAGTTCCATTGTTCAGGTAAATTATTTGTCTGCATGGTGGTGAAATGGGGAAGATAGGGAAAATAGAGTTACATGCTGCTTCTTTTTTGAGGCGTTTTAAGTTTCTTCTGGAAATTGAAAAGTTTCCACTTCACAATAAGCATGTATTGATTTTTAGAAAGAGGACCAATATACTTTCTGACCAAAGTGTTACTTTTTTTTTCTTACATACATTTCCAATAAAACATTTCTTCTTAATTTTGTGACTGAGCTTTGTATTTCTTTACCAGAGAGATATTTCATGTTCTTGATTTGATGGCAATGGATATGGTCAACTTCACCATTCAAAATATCCGACCACACATCCAACAATGTTCAGTTGATTACGAGCGAAGCAAGTTCCAGGATTATCTCAATAAACAGCCCTGTAAGTTTTTAGTAGATTTAATAGTGATTTGTGATAAATGTACAATACTTAACCAAATTAGAAGGCTCACTCCTCTCTGGTTCTTGCTAATATTGTGTAGAATGAATTTTTGTTTGAGATATTTGAGTAAACATTTTATATGTATAAATTTGGGAAGTGGCCGGATTCATCTTAAGGACAAAGCATTTGACATCCTCCAGATAAGGAATGACATCTAACTTTGAACGCAAATAATTTTTACGGTAACATAGAAGGACATTAAAACACAAGTGGGACATTGATTGGTATAAGTACAAAGGGAAGATATTCCACAGAATTTAATAAGTCTAGTGTTGCTAAGTGGCTACAGGATGATAGACCTAAATAAATAATGCAGATGTGGGAAGAATAAATATTCAGAAAATGTTTTGAGGACTACAGGAATATGTATACAGAACTTTCCCTTGAGATTAAATGGGATAGACTTTGTGCTGTGATAACTTTTAAACCGCCTGATATTAATTCCAAAGTAAAAACCAAAAAAGCAGCAGATGCTGTAAATTGAACAAAAGCAGAAATTGCTGGAAAAATTCAGCAAAGCTAACAGCATCTGTGGCGAGAAATCGGAGTTAATGTCTGTGGTCAAGTGACCCTTCCTCAGAATATTAATTCCTATTATATATGCTGGCTTCTACACATTCTGATTTCTGTTTATGGACTGTGTGGGAAATGCAGAAATTGGCAGAAATCCACTGAGGATGATTGTTTTCATTACCCCCTTCTGAACTAAATGGCACTCTTATCTATAAAGCTGGTGGTGATTTTTTTCTTTAAAGATCATTTTAGTTCTATAGGATATTAACATACTTGAGCAATATTTAATTTCCCCACAAACATTTATATTTCTGTTTATAGATGCTCTTGATTATACAACTCAGTGGTTGAAGGAGTCTGTTACTGAAGTATCGGCATCTATGACCACCTCAGACACCTCACCTTCTGATACTGATGGGAGTTCCAGTCTTCCCCTCAGTCCATCATCTGTGCTAAACAATGGTTATTTGAAGTTGTTGCAATGGGACTACGACAATAAGCCCTTACCTGAGGTAAATACTACGATTTCTGTATAAGAGTTTCTGAAACTCCTGTGAATTTGGAACATTTTCCAAAGTTGTAGAAACAGAGTTTGAGCAACCTGTTTGAAATTTTGACCTCTTCAGGATCTTTCGAACTGAGATGGTCCTTTTTAGGTCCAACAATTTAAAGAGGATTTGAGGATGAAAATTTAAGTTTCTTCAGGCCAGATCATTATGGGGAAATCTTTTGACAAGTTGAATGTTCACGATTTTATTAAGAAAAGACTGTGCTGCCTTTAAAGATATCCTGAAGACAGAAAAATTGGAACTCTCTCTTGCGGGAGAATTGCAATAGCATTTTTAATAGCATGGGATCAGAGAGTCTGCCATTAAACAATATTGTTTTGGAACCAAGAATAATGTGCAAGGAGTCAGCTGTCATGAGAAAATACCCTCTCTGACATGTAGTGCCGCAGAAACTTTCTCCTGTGTCTTTGTCACAGCACAACTTCTATAATCATCTTCCCTCCATTGGAATATGGGATGAGGTTGTCAAGTCTTGACTTGATAGAACGCATCCTAACTAAAAACTATTTGTTTATCAGATCGAGCAAATTGGCAATCTCCAGAGAGGAATACTTCATCCCAGGCCAGACTACAATGGAAATTTTAGACTTTCAACCATTCATTTGCAAAGATTGTAATTAAATTAAGTAGGAGTACTTTCCTCTACACAAATAATTTTATCAATTAGAAATTTGTCTCTAAAATGGGAAAAATTGCATCAGGCCCTAATATTCCATTTTGTGCCATGGTCCAAGTCAAATTTCTAGCCTTGTAAACTTGCTGAATATTCTTCTCATATCTTTAGAAGGGAATTCATATTTGGCTGTTTCTGTTGTGCCAGTGTAATTTAAATATCTTCAAACACCTGCATTATAATGGTTATGCTGACACCACTAATGATGGGCTCAACTTTTGATCTACTAGATGCAGATGGATTTTTTTTTTGATTTTGCATTTTTTTTCTCCAATAAAATGTGATCAAGTGATGGTGGTTTGTCCTTTATATAGAGTACATAAAATAGCAAAGCATTCCTTACACTTCTTTGCTCCTTTTTGAGTCTGCCATTTTGTGATTTTGTTTACATGACTGTCATTAAAATATAAATACTTAACTATCATGAAAGAGCAATTAAATTTATTTGGTGGTACAAAGATGGTTATTAGGCATCACTCAGCATTTCTTGCTTTCTTCTCCCCCGCCACCCCGTCCAATCCCACCACCATCACCACCATGAACACCCATTACCAGTCAGTCTTTCTATTAAAACACAACCAGTTCTCTATGATCCTTTGTCATTCATTATAATAAACCAGTCACCTTTTGGAGCAGGTTCACCTTAGTTTCCAGTCTGCCACTGAATTGTATTTCAAATTTTATCATTTAGGATATGTGGGCTTCATTGGATGGACCAGTATTTATTGCTTAATCCTAATTGCCTTTTCAGAAGGTGGTGGTGAGTTGTTGCTTGAACTGCTGCAGATCAGCATACATGTGTTAAGAAAAGTTTAACCGTAACAATTTGGGGGGATAAAAAGCAGCAAGATGAGTTTGGAAACTGAGAATACCTCATGAGAAGAGATGGCTAGGACACTTGTAGTAGCTGAACAAAAAGCTGAAATAGGTAGCAATATGATGGGAAAGGGTGACATGGAGGAACCAACTATCACTCATCGAATTGGGCCAGTACTCTGGCCCTAACAAAATGAAGGTTGAATCATGGAATAATGGATTTGGCATGGGTAGATTAAACCCAGAGCAATTCAATATAAACCAACAGCTCTACAGCTGCATTTTGTTTTTTAAAAAGTCCAATTATCTGGGTGGCTTTTATTATTTTACTATTTTCAAAGAATTAACAAGACCAAATCATGTGTATAGAATATTTAAAAGTAAATATTTTCTTTTTCACTCTTGTGGAGAAATATTACATTTTGTACTTGCTTCTAGGTGCCTGGTAGTACCAATCTCATTTGGAGATTTTGATTGTAAATATCTGATTCATAATTCTTGTCAGGATATAATTAATTTTAAGAAATTTAATTGTAGGCAAATGGGATTCATCTATTTCTCAAATTATTGAGAAACCTAGACATGTGTACAATACAAAGAAGCTTGGAGTTAATTGCATTTAAAAACTAATATGGGTTCATCTTACAAGATCATCGGTTGCAGTACAAAGACAATCAGCGATATGGGTTTGCCATCGTATTATTATCGAGCCAGAACGTCTTCCCTTACCAATTGCATGGGGATCCTTCCATTACTTGATGTCAAACAATAACTGGAAAATGAAAGTAACTTCCAGAGGACTGTGTCATACCTTTCTCTGCTCAATCGGAAAATGTGAATGAAGCTTCAAGGAGTTTTGTAACATAAAAGAACACCTTGACTGGGGTTGTAGGGAATTGAAAAGTAAAACTGAGTTAATAGTTTAAACGCATGCTATGGTGTTAATGCTGCTTGATTTGTTTAATTCCTTTTCATATCTTCAATAAAGGTTGTAATATAGTCTGATCAGTTAATTGCTGGCTGTTGGATTTTTGAAAATATGACTTCTGCAACATAGTCTTAACAATTTGAAGTGTTAGGCACTTTTCTTCAAATCACTATCATGTTGCCTATATAAGAAACTAATTTGGATGGAAAGCGAGTTCAGGTGCTGACTGTCTGGGAGTTACAAATATTGATCCCAATCCCCCCTCATAATGGCATGGTGTTAGACAACAAACCTATTTGTATAATTATTTCAAATTACAATGCAGCGGAATTTATGGAAGGAAGGAACGTATGCTGATCCAAAAGGCATTGATAGAAATTCAGGAGATAGTATGTTAGCTACATTTGGTGAATGGTCTGGAAAAATCATGAAGTGGGAAGGAGAAAATAAATTTGCAAATATTTCACCATGTAATGAGATGGAAGAATATATTTTCTGTAGTACCAAATGATCACAGAAACTACTAGTGACAAGATATTTTGAATGCCATGAACTATGAACTATCTTAAATTTGATCTTAGACTCTGATGACTGATCGATCACGACTCCAAGAACTGCAGCAAAGACTGAACCTGCAAAGGCTTGTGGCCTATATAATGTTGATCATCTACAACATGGTGGGGGCAACCATTTCAGGACTACCTGACTTTGCTGAAAAATTAAAGCGAGTTATTGTAGTTCTGCTTGAGGGCATGCATGACAAGTGAGTTTGATTTTTCTATCCATCTCTTTTATCATTTGGAAAAAATCAATTTCTTTCACTCAGCTCCTAGAATTAAGGTTGTATTCCATGATACTGCATTGACTCATGTCAGGTCAAAGCCAAGGATGAGCTCTTGTTTTTGTACTTTTTGAAGTAAAATTCTTGGAGTGAAACATTACTGTATTCAGTTTTTTCGTATCCTTTTTATTTGTTTTAAAGTCCAGATTTCAAATGTCTTGTATTGGAAATTTACACAGTGTTCAGTGCTTGTGAGGAAAACATAATTCTTGCACAGGGCATTCCTTTATTACCTCCTTTCAACTTGAAAGATGCCTGCTCAGTCAATTTCTCCCCCAAAAGACATTCGCATTCACCCACACGGGTGAGCATCTCAAACTTGGTAGGTAAGTATAACAGCTCAAGTTTCAAACTACAGTATTCTCTGACCCCTTGCTTGACTCAACTATGGTTACATCTTTACTACATAGGATAGGGCAGACAGATTTCATAAGGTGTGTACCCACCTGCTGGAACAAATTGTCCAGCTATCGCTGTGCTCTCCATTGATGTATCACAATGTCCTCAATTCTGCCTTTCAAAATAATGATGCTGAGTTAGGGATCTCGTACTTTTCAACATTTACTACAGCTGTGTTTCCCTTGGATTATTTTTGGGTCCAGAAGTTCCAGCGTACACAGCTAGAAAGTAGTCCATAATTCCCCATTGTGTGTTAGTTACATGTAGTTTTAATTTAGTCACAAAGTTATTTGTTCTTTATTATTTTTTATTTATTATATTTATATCAAATGCTGATTCAACTTACAACTGAAAATTAATGTAAGCACTTACCAGTTGATCAGCTTACATGAAGTCTATGATGTCATTCTTGTTTTCCACTCTTGATTTCCAAATGGAACAGTGCTGCCACCCTGCAACTGAAGTGGTGCATTCCAAATAGGGGAGAAATGAAAAAGTGTCCTTCCCCCACTTCACTGAACTCCCACACGATCAAATACCCAAGTCTTCCACTTTGCCAGCTATGCCCAGTACTGGCTCCACCAGTAAAGGCTGTGTATTTATACCACTTTTGACTTAGATGAGTTGGCTTTGCTCTATTTTTAAGAGCTAGTTTTATGTAGCTCTTTAATTAGCTAGCTATACCTCAGCTACTGTCCGTTTAAAGAGCTTCCTCGTTTGAAGCCTGAAAGTAACTACGTTTTAACGTAAACAGAAAATCTTACTTAAATATTGCATTAGTTGCTTTCAGTATTTTTCGAGTTTACCCTTTTATTAAAAAAAGAGACTAACCATTAAAATTCTCATACTTGACAAACCCCTAAGCCTTCATTCTGTACTAGCTGCACTTGATGCTGATTGGCAAGATGTGACAAGTGGAGTCTTGCTAAGAGTGGTACTCTGGCTTTTTACAATTTATACCACTGACTTAGATGAAGAGGGCAACAAAGGCATAATAGCTAAATTTGTGATGACACAAAAGATAGATAGGAATATAAACTGCGAAGACATCAGGAGGTTTCAGTCAGATTTGGTAAGTTAAATGGGCATAGGTCTGGCAGATGGAGGATAAAGCGGGAAAGGTGTTCACTTTGACAGGAAGACTGAAATCGCAGAGTCTTGCCTCCACACCGAACAATTGTTGAACTCTGAGGTGCAGAGGGATCTAGCTTTTCTATTGCACGAGTCACAAAAAAGTTAATATGTAGGTACAGCAAGTAATGAAGAAGGCTAATGGAATGCTATCCTTTACTATGAGAGGAACTGAATGAAAAAGTAAGGTGTTACACTTTTTAGTTTTGTAATTAATGAGACTATGTCTCTCACTGTTGCAGTTTTGCTCTCCTCTACTTAGAAAAGGTGTATGTTTCTCAGGTGAGTCACTAGATTGATACCTGGAAAGAACAGGTTGTCATATAAGGAAAGCTTGAACAGCCTAAGCTCATTTCCACTAGATTGAAGGGAGATTTAGTTGAACTAAATAGGATCTTGCACAGCATTGACCAGGCGGATGTGGATAGGATGTTTCTTCTTGTGGGTGAGTCCAGAACAAGGGGCCACCTTTTTCAGGGAATACTTGATTAGATGTTTTTCCTGAGGGTTGTGCAACTTTGGACCTAGGTCTTAGAAGATAACGGAGGCAGGGTTATCAAATATTTTTTAAGGTAGTTGTAGATATATGCTTGTTAGGCATGGGAGTCCACGGTTTTTTGGGGTAGATGGAAAAGAAACTAACATCTTTTTGAATGACAACAGGCTCGAGGGACTGAATGGCCTCCCAATGCTCTTAATACATATTTCTATTTATACAAGTGAAGCTGCATGTTTTTATTCTTTTTACCAAGATTTTCTTTTCAGTAATGTTAGTTAAGTTTCCAACCATTTTTATTTTCAACATCTGAATGCAAATAATGAAAATTTGATCAGCTAGAAAAGAATAAATCCCACGATTTGAACATTGCAATGTTATCTTCATAGTGAAAGGCCATTCAGCTTATCACGCCTATGATGTTTAGTTGGTAGAGCTGTCCAAATGGTTCCACACACACTGATCTATACCTTTTAACCCTGTAATCATTTTTCCCTGCAAATTAAACATTCAAGTTGGAAAATTAGAGATGTGATAAAAATCTGCTTTCATGTCTCAATTGATTCTACTTGAGTTTGATGCAGGGAGGTGCATTACAGTGGCTAGTGAATGCCTTGGTTCCCATAAACTGCCTTTGAATGTGGCAGTTGGTATTGGGGTTTGTGGGTTAAATTCTCTTTAGTGACTGAATCTCAACATTTATATTCCAACAAAATGAATCACAACAGTATAAGGAAATTTAATTGTGACAAGGTCAGTCAGTTGGATCTCATAGAATGAGTTCCTGATTGGACTGGATTAACATACTCAATCAGGGAGTCCTGCCTGACAGATATAAACAAGAGTCTCAGACATTCTGTGCACTCTGATAGCTGGATCATAGAGTCATAAAGCATGGAAACAGACCCTTTGGTCCGACCAGTCCATGCCGAACATAATCCCAAACTAAACTAGTCTCACCTGCCTGCTCCTGGCCCATATCCTTCCAAACTTTTCCTATTCATGTATCTATCCTAATGTCTTCTAAGCTTTGTATCCCTATACGCCACTTCAGACCCTTCGGCCCAGCCTGTCCAGATATCCCAACCCAATCTAGTCCCACCTGCCATCATCTGGCCCATATCCCTCCAAATCCTTCCTATTCACATACCCATCCAGATGCCTTTTAAATGTTGCAATTGAACTAGCCTCCACCACTTCCTATGGCAGCTCATTCCATGCACGTACCACCCTCTGCATGAAAAAGTTGTCCCTTAGGTCTCTTTTATATCTTTCCCCACTCACCCTAAAACTATGCCCTCTAGTTCTGGACTCTGCCACCCCAGAGAAAAGACTTTGTCTATTTATCCTATTCACACCCCTTTATAAGGTCACCCCTCAGCCTTTGAAGCTCCAGGGAAAACAGCCCCAACCCGTTTAACCTCTCCCTGTCGCTCAAATCCTCCAACCCTGGCAACATTCTTGTAAATTTTTTCTGAACCCTTTCAAGTTTCACAACATCTTTCCGATAGGAAGGACCCCAGAATTGCACACAATATTCCAACAGTGGCCTAACTAATGTCCTGTACATCCGCAACATGACCTCCAAGTTCCTGTACTCAATACTCTGACCAATAAAGGAAAGCATACCAAACACCACCTTCACTGTCTTATCTACCTGTGACTTTCAAGGAGCTATGAACCCATGCTGCAAGGTCTCTTTGTTCAGTAACACTCCCTAAGACCTTACCATGAAGTGTATAAGTCCTGCTAAGATTCGCTTTCCCAAAATGAAGCACCTCTCATTTATCTAAATTAAACTCCATCTGCCACTTCTCAGCCCATCGGACCATCTGATCAAGATCCTGTTGTAATCTGAGGAAAACCTCTTCGCTGTTCAGTACACCTCCAATTTTGGTGTCATCTGCAAACTTACTAACTATACCTCATATGCTCACATCCAAATCATTTATGTAAACGAAAAAAAGTAGTCGACCGAGCACTGATCCTTGTGGCACTCCACTGGTCACAGGCCTCCAGTCTGAAAAACAACCTTTTACCACCACCCTCTGTCTTCTACCTTTGAGTCAGTTCTGTATCCAAATGGTGAGTTCTCCTTGTATTCCCTGAGCTCTAACCTTGCTAACCAGTCTGACATGGGGATTTTTCTTTTTTAAATGGTATTTCAGATTATAAATCACATTTTTAAGATTATAAATGCAACATTTGAGACATTTGGGGTGGGGGGGGTGGGAACAATCTATTTAAAAACAAAATCTGATTTTGCAATAAGACGCTCCCAAGCTGTTATTTTCAGTACAATTTGATGAATTAAGGGGTTGTTGATACCACAGTAGTGAAGTTGAAATCTCAAGCACATTTTTGACTAAGTCTCCAGAGGAGACCACAATGACTGCATGTAGAATCTGGTTTAAAAGGGTCCCTTGCATGTACTATGGACTTTATTTTTCTTAAAATAAAGTTAACTATAAGCATTTTTAAATGCTGGAATGCATTTTAATTCTACATGCACAAGGTTGTGTGTGCATAGAATTTGTCTAGGCGGGTGTATAAAGGAGGGCAAAAGTGAGGACTGCAGATGCTAGAAACCAGAGCTTAGATCAGAGTGGTACTGGAAAAGCACAGCAGGTCAGGCAGCATCCGAGGAGCAGGAAAATTGACATTTTGGGCAAAAGCCCTTCATCAGGAATAGAGACAGGAAGCCTCCAGGGTGTATAAAAGATTCTATTAGTTGATTTGGTCACAGCAAGCTATCTACAACTTTAAAATTATTACAGTTCTTACACTGTCTAAATATGACTTTTCACTTGTGTATATGTTGTATTCACATTTTATATTGGGAATTGCTTGTATGTATGTCATGCTGTAGTTAAACCTAAATGGCAATGGTTGCTTAGTAGCACTCTGTTTTCACATCACCTTATCCCCTCAGCTATGCTTCAACCTGCTTTTAGATTGGCTTTTCGAACTGCTTGGAAATTTTGTTTTGTTTTTTCATATAAATCCAGGGATTTTCTAAAAGGATCAAATGCATGACATTAAAATGAATTATATTAGTTTGCCCTGTTCCAATTATTTTCTGAGAATTTATTTTGCTATAAGATCATATTTTGGTCTGTATGGAACACCTCAAGAATAAATTAATTCATTTTGATAACCAATGTACAAAATACTAACCCGATCCACTGTGTCTCTCTTTTTCATTCTTGATCGTGCTGTGAAGAAATTTCAATCTGGAAGAAACACTCAAGACTATAAGTGTAAAGATCTGTTCTGAAATAAACCAATCTTTGACAGAAAGGGGTTACTCCGTACTTACAAATGAAAATCAAACAAATCTCACTGGTCAGATCTGCAGCATTGCAGAAGAAAGCAACCCTGTCCGTACCTTGATTAGTAAGTACAAAAATTAATTTTGCTAATGTGTTACATTTTATGTTATCTGGGTGATGATATGAACATTCTAAAAACATTTTTAATTCCCAGCTTAACTGTGCCCTAGAATTTATTGAAAGTATCAAAGTGAATAATGACAACACATTTTGGCAATGAGAAAGTTCAATTTCAAGTCATAATGGTTTAATAAACTTAACCCATTGTTTTATAAGAACAGTTGGCTCTGTTATTTCCATTCAGATCTTGACCCTAGCTCACTCTCTTTATGGTGACTCCACAATAGCAATCAAGAAATACACTCTTTAATATCATAGACTATTACAGCAGAGAAGGCAGTCCTTTAGCTCATATCTATGTTGGCTCTTTAAAACAACTAACTAACTAGTCCCAGTCCCTGCTATTTTCCATAAACCTGCAAAATTTCCCTGTTATGCATTTATTGAATTCCATTTGAAAGCTATTATCAAATAAACTTTCACGATCCCTTTTAAAGTAGTGTACTCCAAATTACAGTCACAGGATTTTGTTTTACACTGGGTTGGGAGAGACAGAATGGAAATTGAGTGGTCAATTCATTCTTACGCTCTCTATGTCAGCTCACTGAATCAAATTTCAAATGATCAGTATTGGATGCCAGTGGGAAGGAGGTCATAAGAGGTGTAAAGAGGAAGGCTCTGTACCCAATTGGAATGGTAAGCTAGGATGGTATGGCAGAAGTGAAATGCCGTGAATAGCAAGTCAGTATGGCTGCAAACACAAAGTGCTAGAGAAACTCAGCAAGTCTGGCAGCATCTGTGAAGAGAGAAGCAAAGTTAACATTTTTGAATCCAGTATGACTCCTCTTCAGCCAAGGGCAGTGAATACCTGACAGCAATGGCACCTGTAAATGGCATAGATTGCAGTGTTTCAAGAAGGGCAGCTCACCACCACCCTCTCAAGGGCAACGAGGGATGGGCCATAAACAATCTCTCACTATCCTGACTTCCAACTACATCACCACTCCTTCAGTACTGGTGGGATCAAAACCTTGGAACTTGATTCCCAACAGGACTGTGTGGGTGTCTCTACAATCCAGGACTGCAGTGGATAATGAAGATAGCTCATCACCACCTTCTGCAAGGCAATTAGGATTTGGCAATACATTCTATAAATGATTGATAGAAATTTCCACTAAATTTCTCAACTTTATCATCTCTCTAAAATGACTTGAATACTCAAAATAATCGAAACAATGCAAAGTTTGATATTCAGCTAGGATTTTACAAAGCTTCTAAATGATTCACATCTGTGATATTCCCTGTAGATATAAACAAAATGCATACTTAGTGTTTAAACCTCCACACACATGCTCAAACATGGGTATATTTTGCATTTGCTGATGATTATGTAATGTTCAACACAACTCCTCAGACACTGAAGCGGTCCATTTTCAAATGCAACAAGATCTGGACATATCCAGGCTTGGCTGACAAGTGGCAAGCAACATTTATGCCACATGAATGCCAGGCAATGATCATCTCCAATAAAAGATGATCTCACCACTGCCCATTGACATTCAATGGTATTACCATCATTGAATCTCTTATTATCAACATTTATGCGGTTACCATTGACCAGAAACCCGATTGGATTTGACATGTAAATGCAGTGTGTACAAGAATGGGTCAGAGGCAAGGAATAACATAGTGAGTAACTCACCTCCTGACTCCCCAAGGCACAAATCAGAAGTGTGATAGAATACTCCCCACTTGTCTGAATGGGTGCAGCTCCACCAAAACTTGAAATTTGACTGCATCCAGGACAAAGCATCCTGCTTGATTGGCTCCACATCTACAAACAGCCACTCCGTCCCCCATCAATGCTCAGTACACAGCGCTGCTACTATCTACAAAATGCACCGCAGCAATTTGCCAAAAATCCTTGGACAGCACCTTCCAAACTCTCAACCTCTTGCATCTAGAAGGGCAAGGGCAGCAGAGACCACCACCACCTGCAAGTTCCCCACCAAGCCATTCATCATCCAAACTTGGAAATATATTGCTGTTCCTTCAAAGACCTTGGGTCAAAATCCTGGAATTGTCTCCCCAATGGCATAGATTGCAGTGTTTCAAGAAGGGCAGCTCACCACCACCCTCTCAAGGGCAATGAGGGATGGGCCATAAATGCTAGCCAGCCAGCAACTCCTACATCCCAAAAAGGAATAGAAAAACCCACACTTTTTTGCACTGCAAAAAGGAATCAACTGTAATACCTCCATGAATTAAAACCTTGCTATCCAGTGTAAGTTTACACTAATCTTTATTGTTATGAAGTTGAAGGTGTGTACTGTACCTTTAAGAGAGTCTGAATGCTGTTCTGAACTGAGAAAGTACAAGCATCTCTGTGTGTGACTAGATGGCAGTCGCAGAGTGTACTGGAAAATTGATAATATGTAACATTTGGCTGTGAAATGGATACCTGAGTTTTGGTTTCTGTTTGGTTAAATTCAAATTGTTGTCAAATCAGTTTAAATTATGCCCCAGGATACCAAAACCTAATAGAGTTTGGTTTGATGTTGGCAAAACAGTAAATTCAATGAGACGATCTGATGTTGAGGGGTATAAAATACAGACGTTAGAAATTTAGTCAGAGAGCAACTGCCATTGCGACAGAAATGCAGGGAGAGCTAACAACATGCTCTCCAGGAAATTAGGAAACATTCTCTCTCTTAAAGGTACTTTCTTCATATGAAACATACTCAGTTTAAAAAAGAAATGACAACCCAGGGAGATCTTCAGCCAGAAGAAGAAAGACACAGAAGATGACAACGGAATTTTGAAATTAAGTTGATGTCATTTTAATAAGTGTCTTATTGGAATAGCATGTTGTTACAGAGTTGGAGGTAGATAGTAAGCAGTTAAGAGAAAGCAGGCCTTATATGTAATATTACTGTACACTGAATAGAAGATGAGGGAGAAATTGTTACTCAGCAAATACACAAGCAAGCATAATTATATCTAATCTAAAACAATCTAAGTTTGCACATTTTGCATCATTGCTAATGGGCTTGATTTCAACATCGTCAGTGGCAAAAGTAAAATTAGCCACCGTCTCAAAGAACTTGGGCATCACTACACTTCAGGCAAGGGGTGAGGTTGACAAGGCAGGTCTTTCACAGTGACTTCAGAGTTGCAGAAATTGAACCTGTGCTGCTAGTATCATTCTGCTTTGCACACCAGCCAACTGAGCTTATATTCAGAGTGTAAATTGTGATCCAAACAACGTCTTTCAATATGGTCTAACTTTGTGTTTCTATCATATTTATGTTAGTTGTTTTATTTAATTTTCAGATAATCGGATTGAACAGTACGTTAGAAATTTGCTCAGTGTGCCAAATCAGCGAAAGACTGTTTCAGTTGTTCCAGGAGGTCTTACACCTATTCAAGTTGAACTCGAGGAGATTGCATCCCAATTTGTCTGTATTATTAATTACAATATACAAGTGTATGGGCCATTTTATTCCGGCATTTTGCGAAAGCTTCTGTTCAATAATCTAGCATCGGCAGGTACTACAGCATCACATGCTCCTTGAGTGCAGAAGGTTAATAAAAGGAGCACAAATGGTTTTGGTTTGTAGTGTTTGTTTTGTTTTTGTACTGCATCTTTGTACGTTGCCTGTGTAGAATAGTTTGCTCATCACTTAAATCTATTTGAATAATTGCACATAAAAAATGTCAAACCACCCAATTATACGAAGTTATTTAATATCACTTGAAGCTAAATTTATATTGCATTTTTACTAAATAATTGCGGCCTTGCTCAGTTTTTTTAAAAATTGACCGTCAGTTTTAATTGTCCTAATTTCAGAAATAAATTTAAGGGAATTATAAAATAGTTTAGTATTTTTCTATGAAATGAGAATCAAAACATTTGAAAAGAAAAATGTGAATACTTTTATATAGGATGCGAACGTAAGAGAGAGTTTGCAAAGACTGAAGCTAAACCATTGAGTTTAATGTCTGCAGGAAAAAAAACAATGAATTCCATTTCAGAATAGGTGAGGAACTTGATATCTTCAGCAACACCTTGCTGTACAAACTGCATGTATTCATTGGCTCTCAACATAATATTTTGCTGTTCACTTTTCTGTATTTGGGTTTAATGGTGCTTCAGGAGCAATTCATGGATTTTACAATCAGTAGAAACATGAAGATAGCTTCAACATTGTTTTAAAATGTAGAACTAATTGTTTGTATTTTTATATGCATTTTATCTATGTTTAGTCTGGTTTTGCTGCATAAATTTTATTTTGTGTGTATATATAGTTTATGTTCCACTTACTTGGAACAGAATTGGTGATTTACAGCAGGTAGATTACTGCTCACCTTTGATGTAGATTATGTATTTTCTTCATTAGAGGAGAGTTGATCCATGCATGTCTTTTTTTGTTTTGCTTAACATTTAGACTTAAGCTTGTTGGAACAGTGTTTCAAAGCTCTATTTGTTAATCTCATTTCTGCTGCAGACTGCTGACTGTCACACTGGTGCTAAATTTACTGTTAATTGATATGACTAGTCTGTTTTTAAAATCAAACAGTTTTTCTTGTTTTACAGTAGTATGTTTGTGGTCAATAACTTGCAAATTATATATACTGAAGTACTGTACTTTTTGTGAGGGACTAAGCAGTAGTAACATTGGCTATTGTTCATCTGCGACTCTCCTTGTGGAATATCCCCCACCAATGCAAAATGTGTCTTAATCATCACCCCATCCCAACACCACTCTCCATATGTTCACTAAACACCCGGAGTTCACTTAATTGTGGTCTTTACATTTTTTCAGAAATGGGTAGAAGATTCATGACTAAAATCATTCACAGTTTTATTTTTCCTTTTTAGAATTTGCAACTCAATTCAGCATCTCCCTATTTAGTATAGGATAGATTTTCATCCTTACTGTTTAGAACTTAAACCTCAGCTTGATGGCATGCAGAGAGAAAACCTGAATGTGCATAATTGCTTGCTTAAACTGGAACAATTTAATTCAATTAGAACAGGTCAAGATGGAATCCATTGTGAGGATACCTTGTAACCACATTTTTTCTTCTACCCTAAACCTATACCATTATTTCTTGGATTGAACAGAATTTAAGAAACGTGACAAGTTTATGTTGTTGTGTGGAATGAACAATAGAAATGGCCCAAATTATATTTTATCGAGCCACATATTCACTTCAGAAGTGGCCAATACCCCATACAGGGTTTATCAGTTACTGTACTGGCATTCATTTGAGGCTGCGGTAGGTGCAAACCCCTAGACAAAGGTATTAATTTAAACTGGTAGGATGGGTACCTAGAAATGTAAATCTTCTTCAGTATCAATGTGAAGGATACTTGCAGAGGAAAAAAAGTTGGTAATGGTCAGGTTGAAAGCATCATTTAAAAAATTTTCCAAAATGGGATGGAAAGTGACAGTGTTGTTCTCCTATTTGCTGTACTTAAAAGTTCACATTAAGTTTTCATTGTTGACGTGTATAAAAATTTATATGAAGTATGAAGTTTTATATTTAATAAAATCTTAAATGAAGTCTGGTCTAAAATGTATTTTATTGCAAAATTTTATATTTAACGATCTTGAAAGCCATTGTTTTGAATTTAGTGATGGCAGAGAACATGTAGTAACTTGTGAATTTGACTTCTGCATCACATCTTTAATTTTTAATGTGCATTAATATCAATTCTGATCTTTGGCTACAAAATAGTTTAGCAATATTGTATGAAGTAGTCGCTGTCATAATGTAGTAAATGTGGCTTCCTATTTACACAGACTAGGGATCTCAAACTACAATGTGTTAGTTACCAGATAATCCAGAGCAATAAATATTCAAAATATTTGTAAACATTTTGTAACACATACTGAGAATCATTTTTACTAATAAAATTAGACCTAAAGGACCCGACTCCACTGTAAGTTACCTAAATTGGTAAAATTCATTGCTCAACTATCTTGTGTCTAGGAAATATTCTTGCTTAATCTTAAAATAAAATGTCAGTGGGATGTGAATTTTGTAGAAGTGGGGGGGGGAACATATTCCCTTCTCTTTCAAACATTAACATAAACCTAACCTCTACCCCGTTGAAAAAGTCAGTAGGCTCAAGACAGACTTAAGTGGCCACACAATACAGATAATATTTTTGCAGACTTAATGAACTGAGGATGGAATTGTTGTTCCACAGGGACAGTATTTCCCACCATTTAGCTGCTTCCAAACTGTTTGGCTCACGGATGAGGCAAACTCCATTTTAGCAGCAGCCAATACCACAAACAGCCCCAATGAGGAGAGGATCTATGGATATAAAATGTACATGTCACTGTAATCTTTGGTCAGGAAGCAATTAAGGAGGGGAGCTTCAGTTGTCTGGGTCTGGAGGGTGTTAGGGGGACGATCATTATGGGGAGGGGGGAGGGTGTGCCCAATGGGCACAAAGTACCTATCCAAAGCAGTTACAGTTATTTGTACTTTTTAACCTGAGATTATGAAAGTCGAGCTGGCCTTCTTCGTTTTGCCTTCCCCAACACTCACTTTTGCAGCAGAGGGAGAAACTGACCTAAGGTTGTGCAAACTGGATGTTGCCTTGTGTGGCCACCGAAGTTTTGGGCTGGACTTAGCTTAAGGTTGGCAGGAAGGCAGCAGGTTGACCACCCATTCTATTTATGTGTCATCCTCCATGCAAACACTGCTTTGGGAAACAGTACAATTCCCCCAAATAACATTGTGAAGTATAGGTAGTTGCATTTGAGTGAAATCTCATTGAATAGAAAATCACTTAATAGAAATAATGGGACTTAAGAGAAAAGTGGCACTGGGGCAGACGAGCAAGAAATATCACTCACGTTCACTCAAAAATCACCCAAAAGCCTAACACAAAGTATAGCACAGCCTGAATGAAGATTTTAAATCCTATTTATTAACAAAAGTAAATTTAACACAGTACATTGAAAAAATATTGTTAATGCAGGGACAGAGAGTCATTGCAAACGTGGATGGCTGTGGTTGATTGTCTTCTGACTGTTTCTTGGGGGTTGGTTTACATTGTGTGACATACAGGGACAAAAACAAATTAGAAAGGCAAAAGATATGTTTGAGAGTAATGCAGTCCAGCAGGGCTTATATAGGAATTATGCAAGAATATTCTTTTTTCAGAGGGAAAACAATGAACATTTATCATTTTAATTTTTGAGATGAAGCTGTTCAATGTACTATACCTCTCTCATGGTCTGACAGCAGCTGACGTTGGCGCATGTGTAAAAACAGGCAGAACGAAACATGAGAAATAATTGCCACTGGAATAGTTGCAAACAGAGGTAAGCATTCTCGAAAATACCTTTACATAAATCTTCAGCAATATTATAGCCAAGTAGGAACCTGGGGAGCTAGCCAATTGGACACAAAATTGGCTTGAATGTAGGAAACAGAAGGTAGTGATGAAGGGTTGTTTTTCAAACTGAAGGTCTGTGATCAGCAGTGTACCACTAGGATTGATGTTTGCTCCACTGCTTTTTGTCATTTATTTCAATGATTTGGATGTGAATATAGGAGGGATGGTTAGTAAATTTGCAGATGACACCAAGATTGGTGGTGTTAGTGGACAGTGAAGAAGGTTTTCTCAGAGTACAATGGGACCTTCCTCAAATGGGCCAATGGACCAGGAATGCCAGATGAAGTTAAATTTAGATAAATATGAGGTGTTACATTTTGTTAAACTAAGTCAAGGTAAGATTTATACACTTAAAGGTGGGCCCCTGGGTGTATTGCTGAACAAAGAGACCTAGGGGTGTAGGTGTATCATTCCTTGCAAGTTGTTATAAAGATGTGGATGTACAGCACCTTTAAGAGAGTTAAAAGCTAGCAGAACTACCTGACTGCACCAAGTGTTCTGAATAAGATACAATGTAATGTGGTCCAGCCGCTCAGGTAGCTGGTTGCCTGGAGACAAAAACAAATTTGAATTAGGCCAATCAGTTTAAATTATATCCCCCCAAAATACCAAATTTCAATCAAGTTTGAATTTAGTACATTGACAATATTAAAAGTTAATGACATAATCCAATGCTTTGGGGGTAAAAGGCTGGGAAAAATTGAATGCTTAGGGGACAATTGTCGAAAGATCAACAGATGTAGGCTGCTAGTCAGAACTCTCTGAGGGATACCTGTGTAGAGAAAGAGTTTGCACAGAGAAAAACATCAACACTGACCTGGAGAACAAATCTATAAAGGAAGATACAACAAGAAGATTCGACTGCTGGCTGGTTTTGAAATTTGAATTTTTGGTAAGTCTTCACCGGGGCTTTTGTTGAACTAGTATTATAGAAGGGAAAGAAAAAGATAGATTAGAGGAAAAGAGTGGTAAATAGTTATTCGTTAATTATTCTCTGTTACACTTTAGGAAATAAAGTTGTTCATTTTTTGGATTTTCATAGATTACTGCACGAGATAACTCTTTTCCGTGTTGTTAGTTTAAATTAAGCAGGAGGGTTTACCCGTGTCTTAAAGGTTTGGGGACTTGTCATCTAGATTTGAACTGGTTTAGACAGATTTGAATAGATTTGGGGTATGAAAAATCCCAGCATATTTGAACACTTGCAGTTAGTGTCCAAGATCTTTAAATAAAACATAGGTGAGGCAATTTGTTTAATTTCAGTGATTGATTAAATTTAAAGTGAGAGAAATGGCTCTTAAAATTGCTAAAGAAGTTCTGGGATTTGAATATGAGTCTCAAATTTGCGAAGGAAGTTTAGAAGAAAAGAAAAAGACCATACTTTTAGAATTAGCAAATAAGTTAGATTTGGGTTTAACCAAGGACAAAAGTAAATCTGAAATTGTAAGGGAATTACTCAAACACTAAGATGTGTCAGAGAAACAGACAAGTGCAGTAGAGGGAACTCCCCACATACGTTCGAGACACCACCCACACCCTCCACCTCCTCCAAGACTTCCGTTTCCCCGGCCCCCAACGCCTCATCTTCACCATGGATGTCCAATCCCTCTACACCTCCATCCGCCATGACCAGAGCCTCCAAGCCCTCCATTTTTTCCTCTCCAGATGTCCCCAACAATACCCTTCCACCGACACTCTCATTCGTTTGGCCGAACTGGTCTTCACCCTTAACAATTTCTCCTTTGAATCCTCCCACTTCCTCCAGACCAAAGGGGTAGCCATGGGCACATGTACGGGCCCCAGCTATGCCTGTCTTTTTGTTGGCTACGTAGAACAGTTGATCTTCCGTAATTACACCGGCACCACTCCCCACCTCTTCCTCCGCTACATTGATGACTGCATTGGTGCCACCTCGTGCTCCCGCGAGGATGTTGAGCAATTCATCAACTTCACCAACACATTCCACCCTGACCTTAAATTTACCTGGACCATCTCTGACACCTCCCTCCCCTTCCTGGACCTCTCCATCTCTATTAATGACGACCGACTTGACACTGACATTTTTTACAAACCCACCGACTCCCACAACTACCTGGATTACACCTCTTCCCACCCTACCTCTTGCAAAAATGCCATCCCGTATTCCCAATTCCTCCGCCTCCGCTGTATCTGCTCCCAGGAGACCAGTTCCACCATAGAACACACCAGATGGCCTCCTTCTTGAGAGACCGCAATTTCCCTTCCCACGTGGTTAAAGATGCCCTCCAACGCATCTCATCCACATCCCGCACCTCCGCCCTCAGACCCCACCCCTCCAACCGTAACAAGGACAGAACGCCCCTGGTGCTCACCTTCCACCCTACCAACCTTCGCATAAACCAAATCACCTGCCGACATTTCCGCCACCTCCAAAAAGACCCCACCACCAGGGATATATTTCCCTCCCCACCCCTTTCCGCCTTCTGCAAAGACCGTTCCCTCCATGACTACCTGGTCAGGTCCACGCCCCCCTACGACCCACCCTCCCATCCTGGCACTTTCCCCTGCCACTGCAGGAACTGTAAAACCTGTGCTCACACCTCCTCCCTCACCTCTATCCAAGGCCCTAAAGGAGCCTTCCACATCCATCAAAGTTTTACCTGCACATCCACTAATATCATTTATTGTATCCATTGCTCCCGGTGCGGTCTCCTCTACATTGGGGAGACTGGGCGCCTACTAGCAGAGCGCTTTAGGGAACATCTCCGAGACACCCGCACCAATCAACCACACTGCCCCGTGGCCCAACATTTCAACTCCCCCTCCCACTCTGCCGAGGACATGGAGGTCCTGGGCCTCCTTCACCGCCGCTCCCTCACCACCAGACGTCTGGAGGAAGAACGTCTCATCTTCCACCTCGGAACACTTCAACCCCAGGGCATCAATGTGGACTTCAACAGTTTCCTCATTTCCCCTTCCCCCACCTCATCCTAGGTTCAAACTTCCAGTTCAGCACTGTCCCCATGACTTGTCCGGACTTGTCCGACGTGCCTAGCTCCTTTTCCACCTATCCACTCCACCCTCTCCTCCCTGACCTATCACCTTCATCTCCTCCCCCACTTACCCATTGTACTCTACGCTACTCTCTCCCCACCCCCACCTTCCTCTAGCTGATCTCTCCACTCTTCAGGCTCTCTGCCTTTATTCCTGATGAAGGGCTTTTGCCCGAAACGTCGATTTCACTGCTCGTTGGATGCTGCCTGAACTGCTGTGCTCTTCCAGCACCACTGATCCAGAATCTGGTTTCCAGCATCTGCAGTCATTGTTTTTACCTCCTGGAAAAATGTAAATTACAATTGAGGAAAATGCAATTAGAAGATGAACAGAGAGATGGGGAGAGAAAGGGGGATAGACAAAGAGAGTGAGAGGGAGGGAGAGGAAAAAGAGAGAAGATTCTTAGCTGAGAAGAGAGGGAGATAGAAAGAGAGAGAGGAAAAAGAAATAAGGTTCTTAGCCGAGCAGAAAGAGAGAATTTCAACATGAGAAGTTGCAACTGAGTCCGCAAAGTCAAGTTAACAGGATGGAGATTAAAAGAGAAGGAAGTGATATATACAAATATATCAAAACTCTGCCACGTTTCGATGAGAAAGATGTTGGAGCCTTCTTAATTTCATTTGAAAAATTGACTGGGCAGATGGAGTAGTCTGAGGATTTATGGGTAATGCTAGTTCACACTAAACTGGTAGGCAGAGCTAGTGAGGTATTTGCCACTATGTCAGATGAGGGGTCACAAGATAATGAAGAGGTTAAACAGGCTATTTTAAGTGCTTATGAATTGGTACCAGAAGCATATAGACAGTGGTTCAGAAACATTATGAAGGAACCAGGTCAGACTTGCGTTGAGTTTGAAAGAATTAAACACAGTCATTTTGATAGATGGGTGCATGCTTTGAAAATAGATAGGACCATTAAGGCTCTGAGAGATTATTCTGCTGGAGGAGTTTAAAAACTCACTTCCAGAGATGGTAAGAATTCAGGAACAGAAAGTTCAGGAAGTGAGAAGGGCAGCAGAATTAGCAGATGAATACATGTTGGTGCATAAGACAAGCTTCTGACCAGAATTTTGTCCTCTGAAGGATAGAAGTTGGGAGAAGGGGACATCCTACGTTATGAAACCAAGAATAGAGAGCACTGATAAGAATTTACCACAGGATAAAAAAGAAGCCCAAAAGGGTGGTAAAAAGGTGAAAGACCTCGGGTATTTCCACTGTGGTAAAGTGGGACATGTAAAATCACAGTGCTGGTCATAAAAGAAAGGCACTGTGGAAAAAGATGTGGTAAAGGAGACCCCAACAAGAGCTGAGGAGCTGCAGGAGAGTGCGCAGCCTAGGCAGGGGCTGAGAATAGAGTCAGTAGCAGATTTCTAGAATGAATTCCCCCCTGTCGGTAAAGTTTACTCGGAAAAAAACAAGGATAGAAGGACAAGAAGTTATAATTTTGAGATATTCAGGATCTAAATTGCTGATAGTAAGGGATGAGCGAATATGCACTCTCTCTGATGCGTTCCCTGAGAGTGTGGTAATTTATGGAATAGATAGATAGAAATTTAGCATTTCCCTATGTAAGATCAAGTTGGAGTGCCAACTCAAGACTGGGGAAGTTACACTGGGAGAGATTGACAGAGTGTCAGTTTGAGGAATTCAGTTAATTTTGGGAATGATTTGGCAGAATCCAAGGTGGGAGTGACATCCCTAGGTGTGGAGAGGAAACTGAGTAGTTAAAACAGAAATATCCTGGTATTTTCCCAGACTGTGTGGTAACCAGATGCCACTATAATAAGTCAGCACGAAGTGAAAAGTAAAGAGAAAGATGAAGGAGTTGAGGTTTAGTTTGTGGACACCCTGTTTGATGTAATGGTGGAGGAAAAGTCTGAACAGGCAGAGGGTCAGACAGAAGTGTTAACTCGTGAAAGGCGAAGAGACTTGCAACAGCAACACAAAATGATAAAAGATATATGTGTGGATGTGTACTCCAAAAAGGAGGCAGAGAATATTCCGGAGGGTTTTGATCAGAAAGATAGAATCCCAAGGCAGAAATGGAGATCACGGCAGGTTAGTGCAGAAGAGAATTGGGCCAAAGTGCACCAGATTGTGTTGCCGGTAGCATGCAGACAGGAGGTGTGACAGGTAGCACATGAACTACCTCACCTCCGATACATAATCTAAGTGTGAGATCTCTGACTTTGGTCTTGTCAATTTTTCTTTAATTTCAAAGGGCCTCTCACTTCATGCCAAAATTTTAACTCGAAGGAAGTGAACGGAGTAGATTCGTTTGGGGAATGTCTAATGGCAAACAACATGAATGGGATACCTTTATCCCAATCATTTGGATAATCCTGACAGTATGCTCTCAACATGGTCTTCAAAGTCTGATGCCACCTTTCTAAAGCTCCCTGGGATTCAGGATGATATGCACTGGATTGAACGAGTTGTATACCCTAAACTATCTGTAATCTCCTTAAATAGCCTAGCAGTAAAATTTGACCCTTGGTCCAACTGAATCTTTCTGGGTAGCCCGTACCATGTGAAGAAAGATACTAACCCTTCTAGTACACTTTTTGCCTTGATACTCCGTAATGGAATTGCCTCTGGAAATTTGATAGACACAGCCGTTATGGTTAACCAGTACCGGTTCACACGTTTAGTTCTCGGGAGGGGACCTACACAATCAGTTATAGCCCATGTGAAAGGTTCTTCAAATGCAGGATTTGGCAACAAAGCTGCTGGTTTTAATTACTGCCTGGGGCTTACCTACCATTTGGCATGTATGACACGTTCGGCAAAAATTAATCACCATCCCTGTGCATTCCAGGCCAATAAAGATGTTTTTGTACCTTAGCTTGAGTCATACCCCAAGGACCCAGCAGCACAGGCAATTCTCACAGAGCGTAACAGTGTGTTCACCAGTTACGAACATGACAATGGTTGTATAGAGGGCAAGAAAGTGATAAATGGACCAAACCCAAAGTCACACTTTCCCCAAAGGGAAGGTGGCCAAGGTCATTAGCAGCTTGTGGCATCTACCAACAATTCATCAATATGGCTGGTTAAGAAACCAGATGGCCCACCATCAATTACAGGAAACTATATAAAATCACCCAAATTGTGGTACCAACAGTAGCAACCAGCTCCAAAACCATGACGAGGCAGGTCTCATGGGCAAAACATTTCACCAGACTGGACGTTAGTAATGGATTTTGGTCTGTCACATCCTCCACCAATGTTGCCAATACAAACTTGCCTTCACATTTCAGGGCCAGCAATACACTTGGACTTGTTTGCCCCAGGGCTTTCACAATTCTCCATCAATGTTTCATCAGAGGCTAACCACAGGGCTAGAGAAGTTTTCCCAATCTTTGGTTTTGTACGTGGATGATTTCCTCCTGCAGACAAGAAACAAGGACTGAACGTTTGATACTTTTAAAGGAACACTTTAACTCTCCCCAACACCCTTGCACTAAAAGTTAACTCCAAGAACAAGTATGAGATCTGGGAACTGTGATAGCTCAGGGGAAATGCAAGTTAGAAGGCAAGCCCATTGAGGCCATCGCCTATTTTCCCCTCCCCAGCGAAAGTGAAGTCATCGCATTTGTTTCTGGGCTTACTGGGAAACTGTCGGAACTATTTTGATAAAGCTGCCTAATTCTCTGGCCTCCTTAAAAAGAAATGCCCCATGAGAATGGACTGAACAGCACATAGACACTATTGCTGAATTACAGCAGTCCCTAGCAGAGGCCCCTGCACTGCAGACACGACCCAGAACTTCCCTTTGCTTTGAAAGTTGCAGCAATGGATGGCAGACTGGCAGCTGTACTTTGCCAAGAACAAACACAATAATCTCAAACTGGTAGCCATGCCTGTTGGAATCTTTCACCGGTACAGCAGGGCTTCTCCATGCGCTAGCTGTGTTTTGGGAGGTACAACATTTTGATTACATAATCAGCTTGAAGTCCCTAACCATCCTGATGAATACCCATTCACCTTATACTGGATGGCAGGGTTAAAGACAGTATGCTCAGGTAAAACTGCAAAGTGCACAGGATCCTTATGTTACAGGGTCACAATATTGTGGTCAAATGTACCAAAGTATCCACCATCCTAGTCAACAATTTGAGCTATGGAGAACGCCATGAGTATCATGGGACCAATGGACCTTTTGCTCTGAAACAAAATGGGAGAAGACCCAAGGGAACCTGGGGAGTAGAACAGTGACATTCTTCCCCCCATCCCCCCAGTAAGAATATGTGTAAATTTATCCTCTGAAGTGAAGGATGGAGACTGAAAGACAGGATGTGGTAAATACATGGAGAACCATAGAGGCAAACCCCTAATAGAGTTGGCATTGAAGATCTGCAACAAATTGAGCTCTCAGGCTGCTGGAGCTTGCAGTTATAGCCTACGTGGTCAGCCACCCTGAAAACATTCCCCCACCAGCAGACATACACTCTAAACAGCAGTTATGTCTGCAATGGTTTAACTGCCTTCCTGTCACTATTTGAAGCTAGAGAATTCATCTTGGCAGGTGTGAAACCATTACTGTATGCCCCCCTGTGCAAATTTATTCTGCAAATTGCCCAAGACCACAAATACGCAATTTTTTAAGGTGACAGCCCACCATTGACCTTCCCGAAGTGGAAACATAAGGGGAGATGAATTAGCTAAGCAGGGTGCACTTGAAGGGGAACCAAGGCAGCCACTACCCATCCATCCATTCCAGAACAAATAGATGCCGCCACTGTGAGTCAAACCAAGGTCTAAGATTGGTACAAGCTCAGAGCAGTGATTTTGAGTTAAAACAAGTACAGGAGGTAATGATGTCCGCATATATAGCAAGTATAGCAAGTGGGAGGACAAGTTCAATATCAAGGACAGACCCTTTTTCAAAAATGGATGGTAAACAGTACCTGTCTAGGACCAAAACAAGGGATTTAACAATGGCACAGTGTTCAGGGATATCAAGGGACAGATGCAATGACTGGCAGAATGAAGGGATTATGTAGGTAGCCAGAAATGGGAAAAGACATAAAATATTATGTGCAGAATAATGTCATCTGTGTCCAGAACAATTGAGAAAGTATGCTAATGAAGAAGGGTTAAGGTGGGAAAGTAACCAGATGGTGAACAGACCTTCAAATAATCTACGCTGGCCCATTATCACCCTATAAATGGAGATCTAAGTATATCCTGGTCATTGGGGGTATTTTTAGCAAATGGGTCAAGGCATTCCCCACTCGAATAAACACCGCAAAAGCAACAGTGGACATTAATTCAACACCGTTTCACTAGAGACCGCTGTGCAGATTTGGACCAGGGAACCTATTTCACAGCCCAGGTAATGCAGGCAGTGATGACTATATTTGGTGTTAGCCAAAGGTTCCACATCACCTACCATTCTCAATCCAGCAGGATTGTAGAGAGGTTGAATTGCACTCGCAGAGATGCTGTGAAAGGTCATCCAGAAAAACAACTCATCCTGGAACATAGTTTTACCCTTAGACCTCACACTCACTTGGATTCACCCCTCACATTCTAATGACCAGACACCCATGAGAGGTGTCAAAACCTTAATAGACTGGTTGCCATGAGAAAACTGTGAAAGTTCTATTAGAAAATATACAGGCTGCACACAAAGCAGCTGCCATCAGAATGACAGAAAATGCCTTGTGTGGTTTCCGGATAAATATCGCTCTAAATTGTACTGTAGAAAGCCAGAGCTTGAATACAGACATCACCAGGCAGCTATAGGGAGAAAGAAGAATACTGCATCAGAGCTTTCCAACAACGCTTCCAGTATGGGACCTTCACATGTAACATCCAAAACATCACCTTTTGTATTAGGCCACATGCACCAGTCAAATTCACAGACATTTATGGGGGGTGGGGGGGGTGGTCTTTGTCTCAGACATACTTTGGGGGTTATTAGGAAAATTACAACACTGGCTTTGAACTCTTACGATAAAAATTACAGCAGGTCCAGACATGATTGGCAAATGCACTGAAAGGTTTTACCACCATTATTAAATGGACAGAGCAAATTTAAAAGGGCATTCGGGAAATCAACTATTTGATGAAATGGGTTTTGGGTCAGGGACTCAAACATGCAGATTTATCTGTCACAACCGGCTGTGTGTTCACTCTGTTTATTTTGATTTACCTCACTGTCCTCTCGGTTAAATTCGTCCACTGGAAGAAGGAACTCATAGAAACGAAATATGGAGCCTATGCTCTTACAGCGGGAGCCAAGAAATAAATGAATCCGAACAACAATGCGAAAGGATTATGCAACTGTAGTACAGTATGAATTTAGGTCTATGGAGTGCTGCTAAAGAGGCTTAGGGCAAACCGGTGTACGTAAATAATGGCTAATTCTCAATTTGTGTATTACATTATTTGCACATAATAATGTTAAGCATATTGAGGTGCACAAGATAGATAGTTGGTGTGTAGGTAATTGTCTCTACACAATGGGGTACCCAGATACTCAATAGAGTTAGGCTATCCATCTGGTACATCGACCTGCGTGGAAAAAAGCCAGCCCAATGTCAGAGAGGGAGGAGATCCCAATGGCCCAACTCAAACCCATGGATTATTGAGGAACCGCCATTGGACATGAGGTCTCCCCCCAAAAACTCCAAACCCCAAATCCTCTTCTGGCCAAGGCACTTGGTGCGCATGCGGGTGGAGGTCCGGGTCCCTCTGTATTGTGCCGCATTAAAACTGGACTTTCGCAAAGTGTGAGTGCGGAGCAGTGGATTGATTGTAAGTGTTACCAGCAAGGACATGTCTCCATGTGTTACCTGTCGGGCAGGCTCTCACCTGAGAGCCTCGCGCTCTGTATACGGCCGTCTCCTGGCAACCGGACGGCTCGCACTGATTGGGATCCTTCCGCCGCATGCCCGGAGAATGGGGCGGCGGAGGGAGACTGATGGAGAAAGCTGAGTGAAAGGTTCCTGCCTCAGTGCAGAGGGAGAAGGAGGAAACATCATCTGTACAGCATGGATTGTCAGCACTGAGAGCCAAGCCTGTGTGCTTCAGACGCACTCAGGTGAGGGGGTAATTTCCTACCTTTACTCTCAGTTATATGTAGCTGTGAGGATGAATGAGGAATACGAAACTCACCAAAGTTATTTTGTAATGATGTCCACATTGCGCAATAAAAACAGTTGGAAGTTTGTGTGGTAAATTGAATTATAGTAAATGATCGTGTTTAATTTGATTGCTAAGCATAAACATTTCGACCCTATTATCTATCATTTACAGTCAATTCTATATTGACTGTACTAAAGTATGTATATTGATTGATACACACGTCAGTGCACTGTTTATATAAATTTATATAGTCAGCATATAAACTGTAAATTGATTCCCATGCTTTTGTGATCCTTGAATTCATGAAGTCATGACCACTTCCTAGATTTTCAGAAACACACCACACATGTTATGCTTTACAAAATTAATAGTGATTTTGAAATGGTGAGAATACCATAGAATACCATCGTAACTAAATTTCAGACACAACATGTTTATTGAATAGCATTCATAATATTTTGGTTTAGTTGTTCATTAATTGATTTTGGAAGCAAAATTGGACAATTAGTTGTCACAACTAAGGTCTGTGCATGTTTTATTATTAAGCCGCAGAGGTTGTGGAAAATTGTTAAAGTGTTTCCTATCCAGCAAGTGCAAAACAAATCCAATACAGGCTGTCAGCCTCATCTCAATCACCATCAAAGTAATGGAAGGTGTTGTTGACAGTGTTATCAAGTGACATTTACACAGGAATAGCCTGCTCACTGATTCACTAAGTGCTGCAAGATCCAGTGATGTCTTGATTGAAAAATAGTTAACTTGCTGAACTCATCAGCTGAGAATGTTAATGTTCTTCACATCAAAGCAGTATTTGACTAAGTATGTAATTAAAGAGTTCTGGCAAAATGCAGAAAATAGGAATCATGAGGGAAAGCTCTACGCTGGAGTGAATTCTATCTGTGACAGAGGAAAATGGTCATAAGTGTTGGAGTCCATGTAAATCAGGTACAAGGCACTGTTGCAGAAATTCTGTGAAGCCATCCATTTTCAGATGGAGATGATTGCTGATGATTGCATAATGTTTCATACTATTCACAAATCCTCAGATGCTCAAGCAGTCCATGCCAATATGCAACAAGACTTGGGCTGACAAATGGCAAACGATAGAGAATCAAACTTGATGTTCAATTGTATTACCATTGCTGAATCCCCCACTATCAAAATCTTGACAAGAATTTGAACTGGAACCTGCTGAAAGAGCAGGTCAAGAGATTAGGAATTCTAAGGTGAGTAACTCACCTCCTGATTTCCCAAAGCCTGTCTGCAATCTAAAAGGCAGAATTCAAAAATGTGATATTCTTGGGCTCCAAAAATATTTAAAAAGCTTAACACCATTCAGGACGAAGCAGCCAACTTGATCAACACCATCCATCAAGTGAAACAGTCATTCAGCTTTCTACCACTGCACATGGTGGCAGCTGGCTATACAATGTTTAAGATTCACTGCAGCAACTCATCATGTTTTTTAGCTGGGTTCTTTTGACAGCACCACTCGTGATCTCTAGCACCAAGAAGGACAATGACAGCATATGCAGCACCATCTGCAAGTTTCCTTTCAAGCAGCTTATCAGCAGCATTCCTTCACAGCCTTGGGATCAAAATTTTGAAATTTGCTACCCAGTAGCACTCATGGTGTACATGCACTATACAGTATGTACTGCACCAACTCAGTAAGACAGCCTTCCATCACTTCTCAATGCAGTTGGGATGAGCAACAAATTCTGTCCTTATCAGCGACACCCATATATCATAAAACATAAAGCTCGATTGGCATTGCAAAAGAAGAGGCGTTGGTGGAATTGCTAGGGAATGCATCTTTACTGATGTATGATTTGTGATTTGAAAAAACAAAGTTGGAAGTGACAAATAAAAAAAATTCTCTTCCTTCCAACACTCGCAACTTGCATTTACTTTTGACGTTGTAGACATCTCAAGGCACTCCTCAGTATTATGAACAGATACTAAACAGCAGTGTAAGATCTGGTGTTGATTGAAGATAAGGTCAATGTAATAGGTTTTGAGAAGAGGGGTGAATGGTAATAAGACTGAAGGGTTTGAGAAGCATGTTTCATAGTTCAGGAAATGTGGTTAAAATAGATTAAGAATCCAGTACTAGAACTGTAGACAAATGTCCTACAAAGAAGGAAACTAGAGTAAGAAGATTGCAGGACATGTTTTGGAAGAAGTTGCAGAGATGGAATGGGGCAAAGTCATGGTGAGGTTTACAAAGAGAGAAATTTTGAAGTTAATACACTGGGACCAAGAAATGGCAAGGATTTGTGATCAGTTAATCTGTTTTGATGGTAGATGTGGAAAAATAGGCATTGGCCAGATCTGTGGTGGCTATCAATAATTTTATAGAATATTTTATATCCATATGAACAATAAGGTGGTTCTCAGCTTAAAGCCTCTCTCAGACAATAGCACTTCAGAAATTGCACCACTCACGCAGTATCAACCTAGATATGTGTTCAAGTCCTGAAACAGATCTTAACGTTGTGCTTCAGTCTTGCCATGTGAGCTGTGTAGTTCAATAGAATTCAGGTATAACAAAGTTTAACAATAGTCAGATATTGCAATTCAAGTTAAGGATGGTGAAAAATAGCCAGAGCTGAGTATTATTGATATACCTGTAGATGGTGTGAACGTGATGCTATATATTTTACTTTTTTATATTGCCAAGTAGTGAAATTTATATGTGAAATACATTCTGGTTATGTTCTCTTGACAGTGATTTCCTACAATGATGATTCAAGGTCTTGGTGTAACTGTTATGAAAAATAAAAACAAGAAACTATCAAATAAAAATGGTTCAAGCACTATGGTGCGAAGTGCAGCTGCAGCTAAGGTACTACACCAACGATATAAAGACATGCTGGAACCTCTAAGTCTCTTCCCAGCTGCTCCTGTTGAAGAACAACCTCCAGGTACCCATACATGATAGTAAGGCTTAATAGATGTTAATTTCTGCAACTGTTTCCTACATCTTTGTGATGGAAATATATTTTGGTAGTATGGCAAAAAGTATCTTCATTCCCTTTTATTTCTGTAAGGCATGCAGAAATACAGATGAAGTTAGGAACAAAGAAAGAATACATTGTATTGGTAAATACCTTTCTCATGACATCAGAATGTCCCAAAGCATTTTACAGGCAATGAAACACTTATGAAACATTGTTACTGATGTTCTTTCTAAACAGCATATACCACAAACACACAGTCCAGAATGTACCATTTGGGGAACAACAGATTATGCACAAGAAACATTTTCTTTAAGATGTGTGGTTTTGTGGAAACTTTAAGGGACAGTGCAGTGCAACAAATGGGTCACCCACAACAAATGAAAAAAATAGAGGAAACATTGATGGTCAGTGTTGTAACATTGGAAATGTGCAGGCAGTTTGTGTATGGTAAGTTTCCCCAACAGTAGTGAGGTAATGGCAAAGTATCAGTTTTAATGAAGCTGGTTGAGGTATGAATATCAGGACATTTAAGAGAATTTCCCACACTCTTCCTCATAAAGCATCCCCATTGCATTTAGTATTTATGTTTGTGCAAAAGCATTTTGCACAATTTGTCCAATGGCTGGAGTAATGCAGATAGGTGAAAAAAGGTAAAAATCATTTGTTGGTTTCCTTGTGTGGCTGCAGAGGAGAACTAACAGGAAGTGTTCTAGGATTGTAACCCACCCATTTACATGAGCTCACTATGCATTTAGCAGGCCATCCTTGAATATATGCATGAAACTGTACCCCTGATATACACAATACTTAATCATGTTGAAAAAGCACAGACCTAGGGTTGTATTTTCAGAGTTCTACAATATTTCTGACAGATCCAGTTTTTTCTAGTACAAGGATTTCTGGGGGTTACCTTTGATCAGAAACTGAACTGGACTCACCATATAAATATTGTTACCGAAAGAGCAGGTCAGAAGCCGAGAATACTGTGGCGAGTAACCCCAATAGTCAGGGGGAAATTGAGAAACAAACTTGTAAGGAGATCTCAGCTATCAGTAAGAATAGTAGGGTAGTTATGATAGGGGATTTTAACTTTCCAAACATCAACTGGGACTGCCATAGTGTTAAGGGTTTAGATGGAGAAGAATTTGTTAAGTGTGTATAAGAACATTTTCTGATTCAGTCTATGGATGTACCTAAAAGAGATGGTGCAAAATTTGACCTACTCTTGGGAAAGGCAGGGCAGGTGACTGAGGTGTCAGTGGGGGAGCCCTTTGGGACCAGCGACCATAATTCTATTCGTTTTAAAGTAGTGATGGAAAAGGATAGACCAGATCTAAAAGTTGAAGTTCTAAATTGGAGAAAGGCCAAATTTGACGGTATTGGGCAAGAACTTTCGAAAGCTGATTAGAGGCAGATGTTCGCAGGTAAAGGGACGACTGGAAAATGGGAAACCTTCAGAAATGAGATAATAAGAATCCAGAGAAAGTATATTCCTGTCAGGGTGAAAGGGAAGGCTGATAGGTATAGGGAATGACTAAAGAAATTGAGGGTTTGGTTAAGAAAAAGAAGAAAGCATATGTCAGGTATAGACAGGATAGATCGAGTGACTCCTTAGAAGAGTATGAAGAAAGTAGGAGTATACTTAAGAGGGAAATCAGGAGGGCAAAACGGGGACTTGAGATAGCTTTGGCAAATAGAATTAAAGAGAATCCAAAGAGTTTTTACAAATATATTAAGGACAAAAGGGTAACTAGGGAGAGAATAGGGCCCCTCAGAGATCAGCAAGGTGGCATTTGTGTGGAGCCACAGAAAATGAGGAAGATACTAAATTAATATTTTGCATCAGTATTTACTGTGGAAAAGGATATGGAAGATATAGACTGTAGGGAAACAGATGGTGACATCTTGCAAAATGTCCAGATTACAAAGGAGGAAGTGCTGGATGTCTTGAAACGGTTAAAAGTGGATAAATCCCCAGGACCTGATCAGTAGTACTCGAGAACTCTGTGGGAAGCTAGTGAAGTGATTGCTGGGCCCTCTTGCTGAGATATTTGTATCATCGATAGTCACAGGTGAGGTGCCGGAAGACTGGAGGTTGGCAAACGTGGTGCTACTGTTTAAGGAGGGAGGTAAAGACAAGCCAGGGAACTATAGACCGGTGAGCCTGACCTCAGTGGTGGGCAAGTTGTTGGAGGGAATCCTGAGGGACAGGATGTACATGTATTTGGAAAGGCAAGGATTGATTAGAGATAATCAACATGGCTTTGTGCGTGAGAAATCATGTCTCACAAACTTGAGCTTTTTGAAGAAGTAACAAAGAAGGTTGATGAGAGCAGAGCAGTAGATGTATATGGACTTCAGTAAGGCGTTCAACAAGGTTCCACATGAGAGACTGATTAGCAAGGTTAGGTCTCATGGAATACACGGAGAACTAGCCATTTGGATACAGAACAGGCTCAAAGGTAGAAGACAGAGGATGGTGGTGGAGGGTTGTTTTTCAGACTGGAGGCCTGTGACCAGTGGAATGCCACAAGGATCGGTGCTGGGCCCACTACTTTTCGTCATTTACATAAATAATTTGGATGCGAGCTTAAGAGATACAGTTAGTAAGTTTGCAGATGACGCCAAAATTGGAGGTGTAGTGGACAGCACAGAGGATTACCTCAGATTACAACAGGATCTGGACCAGATGGGCCAATAGGCTGAGAAGTGGCAGATGGAGTTTAATTCAGATAAATGCGAGGTGCTACATTTTGGGAAAGCAAATCTTAGCTGGACTTATACATTTAATGGTAAGGTCCTAGGGAGTGTTACTGAACAAAGAGACCTTGGAGTGTAGGTTCATAGCTCCTTGAAAGTGGAGTCTCAGGATAGTGAACAAGGCGTTTGGTATGCTTTCCTTTATTGGTCAGAGTATTGAGTACAGGAGTTGGGAGGTCATGTTGCAGCTATACAGGACATTGGTTTGGCCACTGTTAGAATATTGCATGCAATTCTGGTCTCCTTCTTGTCGGAAAGATGTTGTGAAACTTGAAAGGGTTCAGAAAAGATTTAGAAGGATGTTGCCAGGGTTGGAGGATCTGAGCTACAGGGAGAGACTGAACAGGCTGGGGCTGTTTTCCTTGGAGCGTCAGAGGCTGAGGGGTGACCTTATAGAGGTTTACAAAATTGTGAGGGGCATGGATAGGATAAATTGACAAAGTCTTTTCCCTGGGGTCGGGGAGTCCAGAACTAGAGGGCATAGGTTTAGGGTGAGCGAGGAAAGATATGAAAGAGACCTAAGGGGCAACTTTTTCACGCAGAGGGTGGTAGGTGTATGGAATGAGCTGCCAGAGGATGGAGTAGAGGCTGGTACAATTGCAACATTTAAGAGGCATTTGGGTGGGTATATGAATAGGAAGGGTTTGGAGGGATATGGACTGGGCGCTGGAAGGTGGGACTAGATTGGGTTGGGATATCTGGTCGGCATGGAGGGCTTGGACCAAAAGATCTGTTTCCATGCTGTACATCTCTATGACTCTAAGCAGGCAAGTGTGACTCTGACAGTGAGCTGATGATATGATTGTACTGGACAGGGTGCAGAGGAGATTCTGTTGAATGTTGCTGAAGGTGAAGCATTTTAGCTATGAAGAAAAGGGTGGATAAGCTAAGATTTTATTTTCTTTAGCACAGAAAAAATATATGGGGACCTACTTGAGATGTGTAAGAGTATGAGGGCATGAACAGATTGGATAGAAAGCATCTGTTTTCCCTTTTCTTCAATTTAACCATTTTCCTAATCAACTTGTTCAAAGGTATTATTACACAATTCTGGAGCAGGTGGGATTTGAATCCAGTAGGGACGCTACCTCTGCACCATAAGAGGGCCCTAAAATTGTACGATCTGCTATAGCGGAATTCAAATCCAGGATCATTACCTGCATCTCTGGATGAACAGTTCAGTGATAGTACCACTAGGCCATCACCTTCCCTCTGTTTTCCTTTGCTGAATTGCCAATACCAAGGGGTATAATTTCATGTTTAGTAGGGTTTTGAGGAAATGTTTTTTTCATCCGGTGAGTGATGGGAATTGGAATGCTCTATCTGGGAAGTGGGAAAACCCACAACCTTAAACAAAGTACTTGAATGAGCACTTGAAATATCATTCAAGGCAATGGACCAAGTGTAGAATGTGGGACTAGTGTAGATTTAGAGTAGTTTTGGTTGGTGCAGACTTGATGGACCAAAGGGCCTCTTTTTTACTGCATGATTCTGTGATTAAACTTGCCAACTTATGTAAGTTCACACAGACTGTATTTTGACTGTTGCAAAGGCTTCAACCTGAAGTGAGTAAGTCAAGAATTGATGGAACAGTTAGAACACTCTTGAAAGGTGAATAAGGTATACATAACTTCCATGATCTGAAGATTTTTTGATCTAAGCCATTCTTTAAACATTAGAAAAACAGGCTGAAACTGCTAGCGAGAGTTAAAAATAAAACCTATGCTGGACTTCTTAAATTGGCAGGCCGTCTTTTGTAGAGCTATAGAGTCATACGGTATTTAGAGTTCTGATCATATAGACTCATATAGCCTTTGTTTGTTAACCCATCTTTGTAATCAACCTGTTCAGAGATGTTATTACACACCTCTGGAGCAAATGAGACTTGAACCCAGGTACACCAGTCCAGCAATAGGCTCACTACCACTGCACCACAAGAAGGGCCTTCATATAGCATATATAAGTTAGATAAATTAAAACATTTCCATCTGGTCATGAAGTTTCAGTGGAGTTCTTTGACATTTCTCCATTTGAATGCTTGGTTACAATGATCTCTTTAGGGGTTTTATGTTCACATTTTGATACTGTAAAGAGAAAATGAATGGAGTTGTTTTTCTTAATAAAAGATTAATCATTTTAGATTTAAAAGCTTTGAATGGGTTTCTTAATTGGAGGATTTTTTCACTATGAGGTGTGTAGGAATGAATGATTGATTCAGTTGGCAGAAGGAGATGGTAGTGTAGTGATAATGTCAGTAGATTGCAAACCACATCCCCATATTGATGTTCTGGAGTCGAAGATTCAAATCCCACCATGGTAGATAGTGAAATTTGAAATTCAATAAAATCTAGTATGAACAATGTCCCAATGATGAACATATAGACATTGTCATAAAAACCCATTTGCTTAAAAAAATGCCCTTTAGAAAAAGAAGTCTGTCACTCTTGCCTTCTCTGACCTACATGAGACTCCACACCAACAACAATGTACCTGATAGAAAGTACAGGCCCTAGGTTTGTGTACTGGACAAGAATCACTCATCAATAAATCTAATTAGACTCAAGCTACAGGTAAACAGTTAAAAACATAGAGACCCTATAGTGAAGAAAGAGGCCATTTGGTCCATTGAGTCTCAACTAAGTTGACTCTTAGCTGAACCTGATTAACTAATTAGGATTGGGCAATAAATGCTGGCAGAGCCAGCAGCACTCCCATCCAGTAAATAAAAAGGATTTGTTTCATCTTCCCATGCTCCAGGTGAATACTGAATGAATAGTAATTAAAAAAGACCATAAGACATAGGAGCAGAAATTAGGCCATTCAGCCCATCGAATCTGCTCCACCATTCAATCATGGCTGATAAAGTTCTCAACCCCATTCTCCCGCTTTCTGCTTGTAACCCTTGATCCCCTTGTAACTCAAGAACCTATCTATCTCAGACTTAAATATACTCAATAACCTGGTTTCCACAGCTTCTGTGGCAATAAATTTCATAGATTCAGCACTCTGGCTGAAGAAGTTTCTCTTTATCTCTGTTCGAAAAGGTCTTCCCTTTACCTGAGGGCTATGCCCTCTGGTCCTAGTCTCTCCTACCAATGGAAATATCTTCCCAACATCTACTCTGTACAGGCCATTCAATTAGATTCTGCCCCCCCCCCCCCCCGCCCCCGCCATTCTTCTAAACTCCATCGAGTATAAACCCAGAGTCTTCAAATGTTCCTCATATGTGAAGCTTTTCATTCCTGGGACCATTCTCGCCAACCTCCTGTGAACATGCTCCAAGGCCAGTACATCCTTCCTGAGATATGGAGCCCAGAACTGCATACAATACTCCAAATGTGGTCTGGCCAGAGCCTTATGGAGCCTCAGAAGTACATCCCTGATTTCATATTCAAGTCCGCTCAAAATAAATGCCATTACTGCATTTGCCTTTCTAACTACTAGACTCAACTTGCAAGTCTACCTTGCGAGAATCCTGGACTAGACCTCCCAAATCTCTTTGCACTTCAGACTTCTGAATCCTCCCCCCATTTAGAAAATTGTCCTCGCCTCTTCTTCCTACTAAAGTGTATGACCTTACACTTTCCCACGTTGTACTCCATCTGCCACTTCTTTTCCCTGTCTCCTAACCTGTCCAAATATTCTGTAGCTTCCTTACCTCCTCAATGCTATGTCTCTCTGCCTAGCTCTATATCGTCTACAAATGTAGCCTGAATGCCCCTCAGTTCTTTCATCTAGATTGTTAACATATAAAGTGAAAAGTTGTGGTTCCAACACTGAGTCTTGCTGAACACCACTTGTCACTGGCTGCCATCGTGTGAAGGACCCTTTTGTCCCCACGCTCTGCTTTCTGCCAGATAGCCAAGCTTCTATCCATGCTACTTCTATCACTATGGGCCCTTATCTTACTCAGGAGCCTCCTGTGCGGCACCTTGTCAAAGGCCTTCTTGAATGCCAGATAGGTAACAGCCATTGGCTCTCCTTGGTCTAACCTGCTTGTTACTTCCTCAAAGAATTCTAGCAGATTTGTCATGACCTCCACTTGATGAAACCATGCTGACTTTGTCCTATTTTACCATACACTTCAAGTATTCAGAAATCTCATCCTTCACAATGGATTCCAGGATCTTACCCATGATCCAGGTTAGGCTAATAGGTCTGTAATTTTCCATCATTTGCCTTACTCGCTTTTTAAACAGGGATGTCATGTTGCTAATTTTTCAGTCCTCTGGCACCCTCCCTGATTCTAGATCACCACTTTCATAATGCCTTCACTATCTCTTCAGTTATTTCCCTTAAAACTCTGGGGTGAAGTCCATCTGGTCCAGGTTATTTATCCACTTTCAAGCCATTCAGTTTTTCTATCACCTTCTCCATAGTGATGGCCACCATACTCAGCTCTGCACCCTCACTCCCTTGAATTTTTGGGAAATTGCTCATGTCTTCCACTGTGAAGACTGATGCAAAAAAATTATTCAGTTCATTTCCTTTTTTTCCAACTACTATCTTTCAAGCATCATTTTCCAGTGATCCAATGTCTACTTTTCCCTCTCTTTTGCCCTTCATAGATCTAAAGAAACTCTTACAGTCTTCCTTTATATTACTGGCTAACTTACCCTCATATTTAATCTTCTCCCTCCTTATATTTTTTTGCCTTCCTTTGGTCTTTGTAAGCTTTCCAATCCTCTGGTTTCCCACTGCCATTTGCCACATTATATGCTCTTTTGCTTTTATGCTATCCTTGACTTCCCGCGTCAGCCATGGTTACCTCATCCTTTTTGCCCCATGCTTCTTTTTCCTCAGGATGAATTTCTGCTCTGATTCCTGAATTACTCGCAGAAATTCCTGCCATTACTGTTCCACTGTCTTTCCTGCTAGGTGCTTCTCCCAGTCAGTTCTACTCAGCTTCTCCCTCATGGCTCTGTCATTGCCTGTATTCAGCTGTAATACCGTTACCTCTGATTCTATCTTCTCCCTCTCAAATTGCAGAGTAAATTCAATCATATTATGATCACTGCCTCCTAGGTGTTCTTTCACCTTAAGCACCCTTATCAAGTCTGCCTCATTGGACAACACTAAATCCAGTATTGGCTGTTCCCTAGTGGGCTGCACCACAAACTGCTTCAAAAAGCCATCTTGTATACATTCCAAATTCCTTTTCTTGCAGTCTACTACCAACCTGATTTTCCCAGTCCACCCACATATCGAAATCCCCCATGATCACTGTAACTTTGCCGTTCCTGCACGTCTTTTCTACCTCCTGGTGTACTCTGTGCCCCAGCTCTGTACTACTATTTGGAGGCCTGTACATAACTCCAACTATGTTTTTTTTAACCTTTGCAGTTCCTTAATTCTACCCACAAATATTCTACACCATCTGACTGTAGTTCATTTCTTACTATTGATTTAATTTCATTTCTTACAAATAAGGCAACCTCACCCTGTATGCCCACCTGCCTATCTTTTCGATAGGATGTATATCTGTCAATATTCAGCTCCCTATCCTGATCGCCTTGCAAGCAAGTCTCTGTGATTCCCACCATGTCTGGAGGGATATACTGGAGGGTGGTGTGCGATCAGAGCTTAAAATTCTTGAGATGTCATGGAAGTGACACAGGAGTATGGAAGACCTTAAGCTACCTGCGTTGGCAGTAAAAATCTGGCCCCAAAGTGTTTTATAATAGCATACCATATTCTAATGCAATTTTATTTAAAATTAGCCCCTCCAAAACTGTCATGGAAGAAAGTTGTTCATTTTTGAGTGCTCATTATGAAATGGAGACTCATTGTATCATTAGAAAGGTTATTGAATTGTTGGGACAAAATAGCCAAGACTAATTCTGAGCTTATCAAATATTTCAAACAATGCAGGCTTGTTGCATTACAAAAGGTTCCCACTGGGGTAGTGCGCTGGAAATCATGTCCTGCTTTCCTGGAGTTGTTGCAAGAGTTAAAAATTTTAAGAAGTACATAAAGTTTCCCAATTTACCTGACTTTCAAACTAGCCCGATAGAAAATATAAACTAAGTCTCTGTACTGAACGAGAATCACTATTCATTAAATGGAATTAGACTTTGGCAACAGGTAAACTGCATTGTAGAATCTCTATAGTGCAGAAAGCCACCACTCAGTCTATTGAGTCTCCGCCAATCCTCTGAAGAGCATACCACCCAGATCCACCCACCCCTGACCCAATCTCTGTTACACTACATTTAGCATGGCTAATGCACCTAGCCTGCACTTGACAGCCAGTGGAGTGTTTTTGGAGTAACCAGTCAGTAATGAGATGATTATTGAAAACCAGAGTACCGTGAAGAAGGCCATATTGGATCAGCAATATCAAGAGTATTGGAGGCAGAGTAATTAGAGGCAAGATCTCATGTAATGAAACCTCCAACAATATATCCAACTAGGGGAAAGTGAGGACTGCAGATCCTGGAGATGAGAGTCGAGAGTGTGGTGCTGAAAAAGCACAGCAGGTCAGGCAGCATCTGAGGAGCAGGAGAATCGATGTTTCGGGCATAAGCTCTTCATCTGATGAAGAGCTTATGCCTGAAACGTTGATTCTCCTGCTCCTCGGATGCTGCCTGACCTGCTGTGCTTTTCCAGCACCACACTCTCGACAACAATATATCCAAACAAAGTTATCATCCTGTTAAAGGTATATAAACATAAATAGGAATCCTAAAAATTACAGACCAACTATATCATGAATAATTTTTGCATTATAATGAGAGATAAATTGTTTGTTCAAGGTAGTTGATTGAACAGATGATTTTAGATTACCACATGCAATCATTGTGAGTCAGATATTCCATCGAATTCTCGTGTGCTAAACCATGATCTGTGAAAGTATGCGCAGACTTTGCTTGAATGAAGAACACTCAAATGGAGCAGTGTAACATGTTAATGCCTAAAAACACTCACTGAAAGGTACCAATATCAAACAAGTACTCAAGTAGAAATGCAGCATTTAAAGGCCCTCATAAAGGCAGAGCCGCTTTGTAGGACTTAATTCATGTAATTTGTTGTTTGTATCCATTTTTGATTATGTCCTTGAAGTGTTTCAGTTAAAGCGTCCAGTAACTCCTATTGATCAAAATGTTCGGTTGGCCCCGGCCACTCTCAAGGAACTCTGTCAATTGATTCAAAGAAGGATCAGTGCAAAAACAGAAGTTTCATCAGTTTCTTTAGCTACACAACAGGCACTGGTAAGTGCTTCTATTTTTAAGAAATGAAATGTTCATATGTGGAGTGAGCAGATAGGCATCACCAGCCAATGATATCTTTCATCACAATCTTGTTAAAAATGTGAACCTGATATTAATTCCCTGATCTCTCTGCATACACTAATTTTTATGTTTTCTGACTCAGATTTCCAGCTTTTACAGTCTTTGTATTCCAGTCATATTTTTTAATGTTTGACTTTCCATGTTGGATTCATTTTATCATTTGATTTTGGTGACCTTATTACTTCAGTCCCTTTCCATTTTTGACCAAACGTAATAATGCAGTTGATGCATACTGGCAGCCCATCAATAGCAGCCCTGTGTAGTTTTAAATATAAATTTTCACTGTTGGTAGGCTGTTGGGGTTTGAGAACCAACACAGCTGAACCTTCTGTTATCGTTCTATAAAATTGATTTCTCATAAGACTCATGGATGATGATTAGGAATGAAAACAAATAGTGCTGGATGAACTCATACTGGCATAATCTATGGAGAGGGAAATTCAAGTCTAATATAACTGTTCTTCAGAGCTTCTTCAGGAGTGATTGGGTGAGGGAACACTAGGTATTCCCAATGTCAACATTGTGCAACTCTGAAGTCACATAGCCTCCACTATTTTACATCGCTCAAACTTGCAAATACATTACAAACCGATGATCAATTATTGGACTTCTGGTTTGTTTCTCACCATGTCACATTAGAAGTTGCAAATACCAGTTTATTTTTTGGGCAATTTTAATATAGTAAAAGCAAATACAGCAAACTTTGTTTTAACTGGCACCATATGAACCAGCATTTATGATAAACCCGCAAAAATTAAATTTCTCTAATGCCTCAAGTTTACCTAAAATACGGAGGTTTACTGTATTATTGTGATGTCCAAGTTGTCAGTTGAGGGTGCGAATGAGAAGACTCTGTGCCAGTAAGGTTTATTTAAGAGAAATAAATTATTGAAGTGAATAAAACGTAATACCTGAATATTTGATCAACCAGTACATTGGTCCCATGAGTGCCAGTTAATAAAAAGTTTGCTGTACCTCTTTTGAACTAATTATGGAATATTATTTGTAAACATATACTGTGCTTCTGAACAGATTGATTTGAAGTTGGAATTGTTATTGTTAGGGAGGAATGATTTTAGCAGATGTAAAGATGCTTTGGGAGGAGTTTTTGCACCAATCTGCTGACATTACTTTGACAAACGTGGAAAACAAAGAACTCAGCCGACGAATTACAACACATATCATCACAGTCTGTGAACAGTTATTCCTTCACTATCTTCAAATGGTGGATGTGGTAAGACAGCGCTCCATTTTTACTGATGAGGCTAACCTTAGTAGACTGAAGGCTCAGCTCACAGTTGACTGCACTAAGTAGTAAGTTTTTCAACTTAAATAAGCAAAATTTTATTGTTTCAATGCTCCCCTTTATATTCCTTTCTGCTTTGTTACATAAGGTTGTTACATGAAGTCAGGCTATACAAAATAATTTGCGAACACAATGAAACACAAGTTTGCATAACTAGTAAATTCATTGCAAAACATTTTGTTATACTACAATTAACAATTTATGATGGCCAGCAGTTATTTACATTCAATTCCTACAAATCAAAAACAAATAATTAAGTTGATACAATGTTACAGATTGGGGTGAAACAGCTCATTTTTGTCTCATCGTAATTGATCTATTCATTTCATTTATTGTCCTATCTAATTGTTTTTAAAAATGATTTCAAGATTATTAGCTTGATGACCCACTTTGAAACTCAATATTAAATGTTGATTATGCTTTTTTTATGGAGCTAAAAATCACACAACACCAAGTTGTAGTCCAACTTAGAAGCTTTTGGAGTGCTGCTCCTTCACCAAGTAGCTGTGCAGCAGAATCATAAGGCACAGAATTTATAGCAAAAGATCACAATGTCATGCGTGCAACTGATACGATATACTGAAAAATTTAGCCTTTCATCTTTTAGAATGGTTTGCAGGCTTCGGTTCATTAATATGTAAATCACACAACTTCTTCCAAATCAGATTTTCAATATAACTTAAGGTTTTATAAAAGAAAAGGGGACATCTCAGCTCAGGGCAATGCTTTTAAGGTGTGAGGTTAGAGTCTGTCTGTAACTCAATCTTGAGTCAGACTGGTTTTATTTCCAAAGTAGGAATTTATAAAATGTTACATGGATTGACTGCCTGTGGATTGTGTGCTTTTTGACCAAAATAAAATGTGAATGCAATCACAATTCTGTAAGTGCAAATTCGTCCCATAAACTTGTATGTGTGTATGCATGCATGTGAGGGAGGGAGGAAGTGACAGAGAGAGAGAGAGAGAGACAGAGAGAGGGATGTGCATGGCTCTCGGAGGGTGTATGTGTGTGTGTCTGAGAGAGAACATGTGTATGAGAGAGAGTCTGTGCTAGTGTGTGAATATGTAGGAGTGTGCATGTGAGAGTGTATAATGCAGTGGGATCACCTGTAGTGTGACATGAACCCATGGTTCCAGTTGAGGCCATCATCATTGGTACAGAACTTGGCTATCAGCCTCTGCTTGGCTATTCTGCATTGTTGCATATTCTGAAGTCTGCCTTGGAGGACAGTCACCCAAAGATCAGAGGCTGAATATTCCTGATCACTGAGGTATTCCCCAAATGTGAGGGAACATCCCTGACTGGCGATTGTTGCGCGGTGTCCATTTATCTGTTGTCGTCACATCTGCTTGGTCTCGCCAATGTACCATGTCCCAGGGCAACCTTGACTGCAGGTTATGAGGTAGATAACATTGACCAAGTCAAATGAGTATCTGCTGCACACATGGGGGTGGTGTCCCTTCATGTGTTAGAGGTATCTGTGTCGACACTCTGACACATCTTGCAGTGGTTTCCCTGACAGGGTTGTACAGTGTTGTGGTCGATGTTGTCCTGAAGGCTGAGCAGTTTGCTATAAACAATGGTGTGGCAGTTGTTCACAGGTGAGAAGTGGAGGCATGGGGAAGGTCTTGGTGAGGTGCTCATCCTCACCGATAATGTGTTGCAGGCTGTGAATAATATGATGTAATTTCTCCATTCCTGGAAATTACTGGACAATGAAGGGTACCCTATCAGTCACATCCTGTGTCTATCCTGAGAGACATACTCACACAAGTACTCTTGCATGTTCACACACTCATGCAAACCCTCTCTCATATGCACACTCTCTCAGACACACACACATACACTCCCAAGAGACGCACACACGCAAACACACACTCTCACATGCACACACTCATATGCACATACACACTCTCTCTCTCTCTCTCTCTCCCTCACATGCACGCATACACACATATAAGTCAATGGGGTGAATTTGCATTTGCAGAATTGTGATTGCAGACACATTCTATTTTGCTCAAAAAGCAGGCAGTCAATGCAGGCAGTCAATCCATGTAACATTTCATAAATTCCTACTTTGGAAATAGAACCAGTCTGACTCAAGATTGAGTTACAGACAGACTCTAACCTCACACATTAAAAGCATTGTCTGAGCTGAGATGTCCCCTTTCCTTTTATAAAACCTTGTTATCTCGAGAATCTGATTTGAGAGAAGTTGTGGGATTTTCATATTAATGAATTGAAACCTGCAAACCATTCTAAAAGATGAAAGACTTAACAGCAATCTAAGTTTGTTCAATATATCATATCAGTTGCATGCATAATCTTTTGCTATAAACTCTGTGTCTTATGATCCTGCTGCACAGCTACCTGACGAAGGAGCAGCACTCCAAAAGCTTGTACTTCCAAATAAACCTGTTGGACCATAACCTGGTGTTGTGTAATTTTTAACTTTGTCCACTTCAGTCCAACGCCGGCACCTCCACATCATGGCTTTTTCTTATGAAGACCTTCCTGATACCAATGCTAAATTTACAACGTACTATTCTGAACCATTGTCCCCTTTGCCCCATTCATAATCTAAAATTAATTATTTTAAATTTGCTTTTCACATTCCTTTAACTATATTCTATGTTTCTATAAAATCATGCCTCAGGTACTTCCCTCTCTTTCAAGAAAAGAAGCTCAGATTTCTCCAAACTTTCTTCATAACTTAATTTATTGTCAACAAGAATGAGCCCTGTGACTCTTCTCACTACCAACTTCTAGGTGCTTTGATGTCTCCCTTGGTTTTGGTGACTAGAGTATGTGTTTGAATAAATGATCTTAGCTCAGAGCTTGTTTGAAGATAATCTTAGTTATCTGTTTAATATTAATTAGAAACTTTACTATTTATGCTTTTGCCTTTCACAAGTGATGGAAATCATTTATAAGGTAAGTGTGTGCAAAGGTCTGTGCTATATCATTGTTGAGGTGCTAATGTTTCTGAAGCTGAGTATCTCAAATACTCATGCTGTGCATTTTTTTCCTTTCCTTTCCTCCTCCTCTAATTTTATTGATCATATTTGTAAGGCAACTGTGTGGTAACTGTTTGGCCGTTTGCAACATTCACTCAAGATGCTTGAGTTATAATTTTTTAAGGTGTGTGGTAGCTTAAATACATTGGCACTTGATGGAATATAGAGGATTGGATAAACAAATATGGAAGATTGAAGAAGTGCAGGGAGGGAGAAATACTGCTGTAATTCAGAAACTGCATAATGTACTTTAATGAGTAAGAAGAATTTTTCCTTTTCACATCAGAGATGCTTGCATTTATTGTTTAATTCCTATCTGTTCATCTTTTTTGTTCTCCTTCAGCCAGTTCTCTGCTAATAGACCTTCTTCCCCCACTTGTTTATAATCTGAACAATTCAATAGCTTGCAAAATTACTTCTCAGAATGTTAAGTTGTCATTCTGCTAGATACATGAATCACTTGTAATTCAGACTAGTTACTGGCAGCACTACCCGTTGGATGAAAGATTTAATGAACCAGCGTGCGATTTTCTGCCCATCTAGAAACTGGGATGACTTTGCTAGTTACATATATTACTGTATACTGAATTTGATATATGATAAATTGAAAATGTGGGCACAGAACTGCTCAGATCAGAATAATGAGAAAATTATAGCGAGGAGAAGAAGTCTGACATAGATTTTAGTTTGTTTTCAACTGTATTTTTATGATTTTTTTTAAAGTTTGAATTTACCAACTATAAAGCGTTGGATATCTAGAGAAATCAAGGCTTCACGCAAATTAATAGATGATATTGATGAAGATTCTAAAATTGAATATTTCAGAAGATATAAGCATATGGTTAGTAAATCAATGTCTCCTGAAGCCAACTTTTCAATGAAACAGCTTTTCAACCTCAGTCGACCTAAGAAAACACCACCACCGCAAGAGCAAACTATAGAAACAGATCTTCAAGAGGTTAGTCATTTATTAGAATATGAATGTAGATCTTTGTTCAACTAAATATAAGGTGAATTCTCCATTTTCTTCCAACATGGGTATAATTTTTTTTAACAGATCAATGAAAATATGCCAGAGCTGGACAAAGCGCAAGTTTATAATATGTTGCCCCATCAAGTTGAATCATCTGTTGATCATAGGCAAATGGAAAGTAAGCATTTAGCAATGGCTCAGATTTGCTATGATAATAATGAGGAAACCATCAGGATTGGGAATCTTACCTTAGTCCAATGATAATCATTTATTTTACAAAAAATTAAATAAGATGTATATAGATGTATTTAACTCACTGGTTTGCATGTGCAAATACCTCAACATGAATGGTTTCTTAGTTGCTTGCTAAAACCACAGCTGCTGGCTTTTGTTCTAACCCCTGCGTCTTGGCTCAAGATTTCAATTGTTATCAGAAAGGGGAACATCACACTACAAAGATCACTAAAGTTTTGTGGTCAGCTTCCCTTGAGGTCAATTTCAAATCCTTGAGCACAAAAGCTGTGCCATTGCTGTTTTCTAACTGAAATCTTTATCCCAACTCTTCTGAATTTTGATTAGTTTTAAATTCCAAAATGCCTGTTGGATAGTACAGGAGGCAATCTTTTTTTAATCTAATATTTATTTACAGAGTGAAACATTGCAACAATGTTCCCACCAAATCTCCGGTACCTCGACTACCACTGTAGTTTGTGAACATTATATCTACTCAAGTGAAAGCCCGTATGTCCTCCACTGGATATAATTAAATCCAATGAGTATACAATTAGCAATCATTCTGCCTAAGTATTTTTAAAATGACGTTTAAATTCACGTGGTGATATAGTGTGCTTCCATTCTAACAGCTGTGCTATGATCAGCAGTATGAGGATTGCACACACAATATTTTAATACGGCGGTCTCCCGCTTACGAATGGGTTCCATTCCTGTAGATTCATAAATTGTTTTGTCCAGAAGTTGGAAAACAATACAGTGCAATACAAAATAGTCATTTGTAAGTACAAACAAATATTTGCATGTTGGATCCTTAAAACTAGTATTAATATGGGATTTTGTTTGTAAGTTGGATGATCATGAATCGGGGATCACCTGTATTGATCACCCAAAGGGAAACTGCCAAGTAGAGAAGACATAATTTTTGTAGAAATAAATGAAAAGTTAAAGAGTGATTAATTCCTGATGAAGAGCTTTTGCCCGAAATGTTGATTTTTCTGCCCTTTGGATGCTGCCTGACCTGCTAATGCTTTTCCAGCACCACTCTAATCTTGACTCTAATCTCTAGCATCTGTAGTACCCAACTCTGCCTCATGAGGGAGTGTGATGAGAGTCAGAATCGGAGTCACAGACAACAATAGTAAAAGGTTGTTTACCCCACTGAGTCCATGCCGGTTCCCAGTGGAGCAATCCAAACCCTCCCATTTCCCCCTTGATCCCTAGCGATATGCAGTTTTATTTCTTTCAGGAGTCAATTCATTTCCAAACTGTTGACAATGTAAATAATTAACAATATTCTAAGGTTTTGGTTTTGAAATTAGGTCCTATATGCTCACGTCTACACCATTCATTTTTCTTTACTTTTCCTTTTGTTCAAAAACAGAATGGTCTGTTTCCACATTGGTATCCATGCTGCCACTGGCTTCTTTTATTGCTTGGACGTCATTTCCTTGGCAAGCTTATTATATGCCATTTTTAAAAATGTTTTTTGAAATGTACTTACATACATCAACTAAATTACCCTCATAAACTCTCTCCTAGTAGGTTCTCAGGGTGGAATGGTTCCTCTTGATAGCTCTTTCATAGACCATGAATGTGCCTGGCGGGGCCCAGCTGTTTGATGGTGAATTTAAAACCCTGACCCTGATCATGAGGGCCTGCCTCCCTGTCTCTTTACACTGAATATACCTGGTCTTTTAATATGCATCATTATGGAAGTACTATTTTCCTCATCTTGCAGCTGGTAGCTTTGTGAGGCAGGTTGCTGCCCTCATTGGACAATGGTTTCTGGTCACTGCTGGTAAAATGCTGGCCATCACGGAAATTGCACATCCTGCTAATTGGTCCTGGCATAGGAAATCTCAACTGCTAAAAAAATCTCAGCTATTCCTCATTGCCTGACTGATCTAACAGACTGTTGATGAAATATTTTTCATGCACTATCATTTAATTAGTCTTTCGCCCCATACCAAAGTCGAACCGCTGATTTGCACATCAGGACCACTGCGGACCTCCAACAGAGTGTCCTCTGGCTTCACCCTGCCTAGGCATAGTTCATCATGGATGGCATGTTGGTTCAGTGGTTAGCACTGCAGCCTCACAACATCAGGGACCTGGGTTCAAATCCACCCTCAGCTGACTGTACGTGTAGACTTTGCACATTCTCCTTGTATCTCCATGGGTTCCCTCGGGGTGCTTTGGTTTCCTCCCACAGTCCAAAGTTGTGCAGATTAGGTGGATTGGCCATGCTAAATTGTCCACAGTGTCCGTGGATGTGCAAGCCAGGTGGTTAACCATGGGAAATGTTGGGTTACAGGGGTGGGGGCTGGGTCTAGGTGAGATGCACTTTGAAGGATTGGTGTGGACTCAATGGGCCAAATGGCCTGCTTCCACACAGTAGGGATTCAATGCTTTACAAATATCTAACCATGTTTAATATTGTCTCCTGTTGATAGTTGCTGCTGTACGAACCTCTAATCTTTCAAAGGAGCAAAACGAACTACAGCAAGAGCAACATATAAATCTAAAGGTATATTCATTATGGGAAGCTATTTAAATCATATTCACAGCTATTTTTAGTTCTGGAATCATTGAAGTCAGTGTAATATCCAGGGTTTAAAACTGGACCACAATTGGCTTGTTTTGGTGAGAAATACTTGGATAAGAACATGAAAAGAAAAAGTTTGGAGGGATATGGGCCAGGAACAGACAGATGGCACTAGTTTAGTTTGGGATTATGTTCGGCATAGACTGGTTGGACTGAATGCTCTATTTCCATGCAGCATGACTCTATAAGAGTTTTGACCTGTTGTTTCTGGGATTTAGAAATTCTAATGTAGCAGTTTAAATATGTCATATTAATGTCTCATAGTGAGATGCTTATCACTTCTGTTAATTTGACCATATGCAGAAAGAAAATGTAGGTAAATGGGAGCAATTAGAAAAAGGGTAATTCACTACGTACACTCTTTATATTTCAGAGTTTGCAACCAAATCCAAATCTAAGAATAGGAACATCTTTTGCAGAGGATCTTGGTGCCAATGGGTATACGTCAGGTTTGCAGAGCTTCGATAAAGTCCCAAAATCTGAAAGAAATAATCAAAAATATTCATCAATTACTGATGATCTCCAGAAGTAAGCACTACTATGTTGACTAATTTGCCCTAATCAGTGATATTTTAGACTTTTATTCCCATTTTTTGTAGTCCACCACATTTACTATGTACAAAACAGCCTTTATTATCTGAATGAGATGGGCAGGGAGTATTTTGTTTGGATGACTTGATTGTTTGGATAATGGATAATGTTTTTACGAGACTTTGAGGTCTTGCTCAGATAATCTGAAATTCAGATAACTGATGTTCGGATGACTGAGGTTGTTCTGTACATCAGTAAGCCAAAGCAGTTTTAAAAATAACATATACCTAATATTAATGGTTATCTCAGTTGGCTGGCTGACTCATTTGCAATGCAAAGTGATGCCAACAGTTGGGTTCAATTCCTGTTCCAGCCAAGATTATCATAAAGGACTCTCCTCAATCTTTCCCTTTGTCTGGGGTGTGGTAACCCTGATGTTGAACCAATACCACTCCTCTCCTCTCTCTCTGCCTGATGAGAGAGCAGCTGTACAGTATGGTAGGATTATGGGATTTTTAAAACCAAATTTTGTTTATTAAATCAAAGTACACTTTAAAACTGCTGCAAAAGACACAGGGAGGATGTGCGAAGTCCACACAGACAATCACCCAAGGCCGGAATTGAACCCAGGTCCTGGCACTGTGACGCAGCAGTGCTAATCACTGAGCTATTGGAGTAGTAGGGTGGAACCCATGAGAAGGAGACTGAAGCCCAAAGTGATCTCATTTACAATGACTTGTGTGAAGGTCACAAAAAAACATGTGATCAGCCTGCTTTGTCCCAACCTTCACCTAGTGAGATCAGACAACCTCCTGCTGAGCTAGCTAACTTCACAACATCTCCATACAGATCAGCTGTGCACTTTTACACAGTCTAGTCTTCTGCAAATGACCACTGTCAAACATCACAAACATATTATCTTTCACATAGCTAGTTTGATTGGTTGCTTGTTAAGACTTGCTTGTGTCTCCCTGGAAAAAGGCTTATCTCTTGGACCTAGCAATCTTTGATCTTAGGCCAGCTTGTCAGGCTGCTCACTACCTATATACCAGTTAACTGTATGATATTTATATAAGAGCTCATAACACTTATATAAGCACACACACATTCCTTCAGCAAAACACAAAACACTTTAAAAGCACGGACTCTTCTAATCTATAACTCATCAACAGGATTCGTATGTTTTATCCTCAGTTTATTTCAGCTATCAGCAAATTTATGTTATATATACAATACCTGTCTGACCTTTAACTATCAGATAAGTCCTTAAAAATAGCAAGTTGCATTGATGAATCATGTTTTTTCTAATTAATCTTTTAATATTGAACACATTATTTGCTGAAGCTTAACCACAAAATTAACAAGGCTCCAACACACATATTGCTGCTGTTATTTAAGGAGGATCTCTGGGAGAGGTTAGTTGGCCATTTGTTATACGGTCCAACACTGAATATCTTGATACTCATGTTTACTCTTGTGAACATAGAATGGGACTTGGATGAGGATGTTGAAGGGTTCTGCTACTCAAGAAGTTATATGCTGAAGCAGTTCATTTCTTTTAGGGAGGAAAAATTGAACATTTAATCTCATATATAGAAAAAAGATTTGGAAGTGGAATTGGCAGACAGAAAGCCTGCAAAATGCATCAAGTGTCCATCCTCCCCTGTCCCAAAAAACATTTTCACCCTTATCAAAAGTCCTCTTTGGGCTTCAGTCTCCTTCTCATGGGTTCCACTCTACTTCTCCAGTAGCTCAGTGATTAGCACTGCTGAGTCACAGCGCCAGGACCTGGGTTCAATTCCAGCCTTGGGTGACTATCTGTGTGGACTTTGCACATTCTCCCTGTGTCTTGTGGGTTTCCTCTGGGTGCTCTGGTTTCCTCCCACAGTCCTATGCAGGTTGGAGGATTGGCCATTCTAAATTGCCCTATAGGGTCAAGGGTGTGCAGGTTAGGTAGGTGAGCCATGGAAAATGCAGGGTCTGGCGGGATGGAATGGGGGAGGTGATGGTGGGTAGCATATGAGACTGGATCTGGGTGGGATGCTCTTCAAAGGGTTGAGTCAATGGGCTGAATGGCCTGCTTCCACAATGTGGGGATTCCATGATGTAGACCCGCCAACCCCCCCCCCCGCCACCACCACCACCAACAAACACATACCTCCCTTTCCCTTCCCTCTGATTCTTTCCCTTGCCTCTGATTCTTCCCCTTGCCCCTGATTCTTCCCTCACAAGATTTCCTGATCCTCAGGCTTCACTCCTCCCCAGCCCAACTCCACTGAACTCCAGGCCTCAATTATGATTAACTGAATTTGCTTTGCACTGATCTTCATCGAGAGGATGATAGATGATTGCTGGCTGTCAATGATGAGAAACTGCACACCAGCAAGTGGAAACATTGATGGTAGGGCGTGCAATACAGGGAGTCAACATGGACGGTTGTGTGAAGCAGCTCAAGGCCAGATATGGCTGGAGCTATACTATTGTGCCTCTTCCTGGCCCCAATAAGATCAGTTTAAAACATAACTTTGAGTCTCTACTTCTTCCCTAATAGGCTGTGCACTGCTCACTAGGTCACTAAAATCACTTCAGAACCCTATGTATGTTATAAGGTTTTGGTTAGCTTGTGTTATTGAGGCTGCTGCTGGAGCAGCTTATTTAAATTTGCTACAGAGTGGGGTTGGAGTGGTAATTCAAAACAACCTAATTAGAACATCTGTTTCATTTGCTTTAGTTCCTGAATAACATTCACTATTGAAATGTATTTTATAAGTTATCCTTTTTTTGTATTAGTTATGAAACTATAAAATTGTTTTATGAATAATTCTGTGAGGCACAATGAAGTAAAAGCTTTTTATGTGCTTCAGCCTGTTATGACATTCCATCTGTTGAAAAGACCCAAAGGTGAATGATGAGCATTTTAGAATTTAAAATAAAGTTATTTAACTTACCTTGCCAAAATATTATTAAAGTAAAAAGTGAGGTCTGCAGATACTGGAGATCAGAGCTGAAAATGTGTTGCTGGTTAAAGCGCAGCAGGTCAGGCAGCATCCAAGGAACAGGAAATTCGACGTTTCGGGCATAAGCCCTTCATCAGGAATCATCATAAGCCCTTCATCAGAAAATATTATTAAATCCTATAATGTTATTGTAGCCTCAGATATTTGGCAAAAACTATGAAAAATGTGAAAAATATTAATTCTTTGGAGTTTATCAAGGCATGATAAAATTGACCATACCCCCTACAGGGCCTTGATGCAGGCCAGGGCCTGAGAGCTTGGTGCAGACTAAGCTGTAGGATCCCCTGTTAATCTCTACTCATGATCCCTCTTTGTTTCTGTTGTTTTTTTCAAACCTCCCCTAACAAACGTTTGTATTCAGTTTGATTCTCAATTATATTTCTGAAGTGACGCATCGTAAGCAGACTTTTCTTCTTTTTCAATTTCTTATCCAGGGAGATTAGTATTTCTTTACCTGATCTTTCCTTTTTGAGGGAGTATTCCTTGACTTTGCCTGAACTGTTTCTTTGTTTAGGAAGGCAGCCCATTTTTCAGCTACAGCTTTACCCACCAACCTTTGGTTCCAGTTGATCCAGCCTAGCTCCATTCTTGCCCCATTGAAATTAACTCTCCCCAGTTTATTTTCATTATTCTGGATTTGGCACTGACCTTCTCTACCATTGGTCAAGACTTTATAAGTATTGTCTGTTGAGTGCTCCCCCCACTCCTATTTCATGTGCGTAACTAATCAAATTTCCAAGAACTTTGATCCATCAATGCCTGCTTTTCTTATTGAACTGGACATCAACTGCTATAGAGAATTCTCCAGAATACAATCTATGAACACTCCCCCCACTCTTCCTTTTGCACTACGACTATCCCCATTTGTTTTGCAGTAGTTGAAATCCTCTATTATAACTACTCTAAAATATTTCCACTTATGTAATTTTTCTGCACTTTTGTTCCTCTACAACATTCCTAATAGATGGTTGACTGTAGGCTATATTGAGCAACGTAATTGCACACTTTTTATATACTTTAGCCAATTGATTTTGTCCTTGAACCCTCTGGGACATCATTGTCCAGCACTGCAAAGCTCTCCTTAGCCAATACTGCAACTTCCTCCTTTTCTTCCTTTCCAATTTTTTCTGAATACCTTGTTCGCAGAATTTTTTAACATCCAGACTTGACATTCCTTGAGTCAAGTCAATGTTATCATCAGAACATTCTAAGTCCACATGTTAATCTATGCCTGCAGGTAATCAATTATGTTTACTATATTCCATGCATTCACATACCTACAATATTAGCCTAATTTAGATTTCATATTTTTCTCCCTAACTCAGACTTCATCAGTTATGTTACTATTGTCTATTCTACTGCTGCCTGTTTCTCTTAGTATTTTGTGCACCCGGATACTCCTCCCTGATATTATTTCCTGGTCTCAGACCCTACAGAGTTAGCTTAAAGTATCCAGCAGCACTAGCCAAATGCCCAGAAGCATTCACTCCATGCTCTGTTTAGCTGCAATGCATTTGGTTTGTGCAGAAGTCATTTTCTTTACTGCCAGTATCCATTCTAAATCCCTTCCTCCTGCATCAGCTTTCCAACCATGCATTTGTCTGCTTTATTCTCGAATTACTACTTTTGAAGTTTTGCTGCTGCCTGTTTTCAGTAGCTTGCTTCTGAAATTCTGTCTGCAGGCCAACATCACACTTCTTACCTAATACATTGTTACCAAGGTGGACCATCTGGTTATTCCTCATCTCCATAAAGCAAATCTGTGATCTTCGATTCGGATACCAGGGAGGCAACATACTGTACTGGAGTGATGTCTGTAGCTGCAGAAACATCTGATGTTCCCCTAATTAATGAATCACTGACTGTTTTGCTTTTCCTTTCTTCTTCCTTTGCTCCTCTATAGCTGAGCCTCTCGTGGTCCTACAAACTTGTCTCTGGCTGTGCTCCTCTGGGCAAGCCTTCACAAAGTTGGGGGCCAACAGATCTCATTAAACTTCATAAGGGATTGTAATTCTTCATGTTTGCTGATCTGGGCTTGAAACTCCATTTCAAGAGTTTGTCCATCATGATTATCTCACTAACAATTTTTGTTCTGGTTCACTGCTCTACTGGACCCTGAAACCTGACTCCAGTACTTAACCACAGGCATAGCATAGGCACAGCTCCAGCTTTTCACTGACAGCTGTTCAATCTAGGACTTTTCTATGTTTTCCCGGAGATGATAGAATATGAGTTCCTAGATTGGGGCTGTTAATGTAGTCCAATCAGGGAGCCCTGGCTGACGAATAAAAAGGGGCATGAGAGAGACACTGGGAGCTAACTCTGAATCGGGTAGTAAAAAAGTCAAGGACTGTTTATGTATAAGTAAATGGCTATTTGGTGATGGATACCGGCCTCTGTGGATTTACTTCAGAGACTACTCTTTGTCTCCTTAACATAAGTGTGTCTTCTTTGAACTCCTCTTCAGTGATCCCCAAAGAATCCTGAATCATCTATTAGGAACCTTGCAATTAGCCTTGCCCCCTATGGCTGGACAGAATTGAATATTGCCACCTACCCACTCTTGAACTGTGTGATTCATTTGAACACATAGCATTCTAGACACAATTTGATTGGTCAAACTGCTCGACTTTAAGCAAACATACTTTATTTGTACACCATAGCTAAAATACAGATAAATTAAAATCAAAAGATTCAGCTTTACTGTGATTCTATTGAAATGCTTAACAAAATTACGTATTAACAACTACTAATTAACTGTTCCAATTTAGTAGCATCCCAAAAAATTACACTTGACAAGCAAATTCAGTAAAATCGATTGTCTGCCATGCTATTCTAGCAGCCAGAAGTGAACCCCAGCTTTCATAGAACATAGAGCATAGAAAAATACAGCGCAGTACAGGTCCTTCGGCCCTCGATGTTGCGCCGACCGAAGCCTACCTAACCTACACTAGCCCAATAACCTCCATATGCTTATCCAATGCCCGCTTGAATGACCATAAAGAGGAAGGGTCCACCACTGATACTGGCAGGGCATTCCATGAACTCACAACCTGCTGAGTAAAGAATCTACCCCTAACATCTGTCCTATACCAACCCCCCCTTAATTTAAAGCTGTGTCCCCTAGTAACAGCTGACTCCATTAGCGGAAAAAGGTTCTCACTGTCAACCCTATCTAAACCCCTAATCATCTTGTACACCTCTATCAAATCTCCCCTAAACCTTCTTTTCTCCAGTGAGAACAGCCCCAAGTGCCTCAGCCTTTCCTCATATGATCTTCCTACCATGCCAGGCAACGTCCTGGTAAACCTCCTCTGCACCCGTTCCAGTGCCTCCACATCCTTCCTATAGTATGGCGACCAAAACTGCACACAATACTCCAGATAAGCCCGCACCAGAGTCTTATACAACTGCAACATGACCTCAGGACTCCGGAACTCAATTCCTCTACCAATAAAGCCCAGTACGCCATATGCCTTCTTCACAGCACTATTTACCTGGGTGGCAACTTTCAGAGATCTGTGTAAAGGACACCAAGATCCCTCTGCTCATCCACACTTCCAAGTAGCCTACCATTAGCCCAGTAATCCATCTTCTTGTTACTCCTACCAAAGTGAATGACTTCACACTTAGCTACATTGAACTCCATTTGCCACCTTTCTGCCCAGCTCTGCAACTTATCTATATCCCGCTGTAACCTGCCACATCCTTCTTCGCTGTCCACCACTCCACCGACTTTCGTATCATCCGCAAACTTGCTCACCAAGCCTTCAAGCCCCTCCTCCAGGTCATTTATAAAAATGACAAACAGCAATGGTCCCAAAACAGATCCTTGTGGAACACCGCTAGTAACTGCACTCCAAGATGAACCTTTACCATCAACTACTACCCTCTGTCTCCTTCCAGCCAGCCAATTCCTAATCCAAACCTCTAATGCACCCTCAATGCCATACCTCTGTAATTTTTGCAGTAGCCTACCATGGGGTACCTTATCGAACGCCTTGCTAAAATCCATATACACCACATCTACTGCTTTACCCTCGCCCACTTCCTTGGTCACCTTCTCAAAGAACTCAATAAGGTTTGTGAGGCACGACCTGCCCTTCACAAAACCATGCTGACTATCCTTGATCACATTATTCCTATCCAGATGTTCATAAATCCTATCCCTTACAATTCTCTCTAAGACTTTGCCCACAACAGAAGTAAGACTCACTTGCCTATAGTTACTAGGGCTGTCCCTACTCCCCTTCTTGAACAAGGGGACCACATTCGCTATCCTCCAGTCTTCTGCCACTATTCCTGTAGACAACGACAACATAAAAATCAAGGCCAATGGCTCCGCTATCTCCTCCCTAGCTTCCCAGAGGATACTAGGATAAATGCCATCAGGCCCAGGGGACTTATCTATTTTCACCCTTTCCAATATTCCCCGGACCTCTTCCCTACATACCTCAAAGCCATCCATTCTAATCACTTGTGATTCAATATTCACATCAGCAACAATGTCCTGTTCCTGAGTGAATACTGACAAAAAGTATTGATTTAGTATCTCTCCAAGCTCCTCCGCCTCCACGCACAACTTCCCACTACTATCCTTGACTGGACCGATACCTACCCTAGTCATCCTTTTATTCCTGACATACCTATAGAATGGATGTTATAGTTTCATCTATAACTGAAAGAGCAATAAGAGTGTCCACATCTAGCTTCCAGACCCCAACAACTGCGAAAAGATAAAACTAAAAATCCTGGTTCTGCGGGAGCTTGACCCCACCCATTCAAACTGCTTTTAAAAAATGCCCAAGGCCTCACAATCTGTTTACTTAACTAGCTTTGAGCTGATTACTTGTCAATTCTGTCTCATCCTTTCTGCATAAAAAGAAACCAAGACAAAGTACATTTCATAGAGTCAGAAAGCATGGAAACAGACCCTTTGGTCCAACCAATCTATGCTGCACATGATCCCAAACTAAACTAATCCCACCTGCTTGCTTCTGGCCCATACCTCTCCAAGCCAGACGTTGTAATTGAACCTACATTCACCACTTCCTCAGGAAGTTCATTCTACACATGAATTCTCTGTGTAAAAAACTTTGGCTTTCATGTCATTTTTTAAAATCTCTCTCCTCTCAGCTTAAAAATGTGCCCCTCATCATGAAATCCTGATCCTAGGGAAAAGACAACTACCATCTATACCTCTCATTATTCTATAAACTTCTATCACATTGCTTCTCAACCTCTTATGCTCCAATGAAAAAACTCCCAGTCTATTCAGTCTTTCTTCATTACTTAAATCTTCCATACCCAGCAACATCCTGGTAAATCTCTTCTGACCCCTCTGCAGCTTAATAATATTCTTCTATAACTGGGTGACCAGAACACCGTAATCCAGAAAAGGCTCCACCAATGTCCTGTTCAAGTCAACATGATTTCCTAATTCCTCAAAGGACTGAGCAATAAAGGAAAGCACGTCAAACACCCTTTTAACCACCCTGTCTATATTTTTAATGCCATGGTATTGTCACACCTTGTTTGACTGATGTCATTATTAGGTAGATGGGATTTTTGTGAATATGGCATGCCAGGGTACGTTTTCAGTTTGTAAGGTACTTGCATTTGTTATGACTATATGGAAGCAGGTTGGGAAGGGGCAGAGCTAGGCTTTGAATGTAAGTCTTTAGGGGTCATGCCTGAGATGTTGTTGGGGTCTTAGCCTTTATTTCTCCACTGACCAACATTTTTCCCCTCAGCCTGGGATTATGTTCTCTCTTAGCTTTCTACCACTTTCACCTCTGTCTGGATGAAGATTAAATATTCTGTCCTTCTCTAACATTTGATCTGTGCTATATTTTCCCTTCTTGTTGGACCTGGATAAATGTTTTTGTTTGAGAGACACATTACATAGACCAGAGAAAACAATGGAAATTGGTGACCTGACATCACCAAAAACCCATTTTGTATTTGCACTGAGGAAGACATCCTTGCCATATCTATCATAGGATGGTGTAATCGGGTCAACAAAAAATGAGAAGATCCAACATAATGTCTCTAATATCAACATTTTAATTTTTATCGTCAATGAATATAATTTATATCACATATTTACTGTCTTCATACAGGCTGTTAGAAACTTCCACTCCAGATGAAGAAGATAGTGATCCTGAAACAAGTCTTCCTCCCTTGATTCAAGCACTCACATATGATCATACTCAGGAAATTAAAAAACACACGCAAGAGAAAATACTGATGGTACAGTTATGAATAAAACATTTGTAAGATTGTTTTGTTGTTGGAACTGCCTCTTTAATTTAAGGTAAGATGGAAGGATGAAGGAGTCTCTGAATTCTACTCAACAACTAACAGTAGCCTTCTTTCTATGAGCTAGTAGTGCCCTGGGTGACTTCGTGTGAAGAAGGTGCAAGATGTCCACACCTGTAGGCAATGAGAAGAGTAGTTAAGTAAGTTGGAAAATTGTTAGTCTCCAAGACTCATAGGCAAGTGTAAAATTTGTCAGGTTTTATAAACAAGTATGATTTCAACTGTAAGTTTAATTCCAAGAGCGAATGAGTTTGGTGTTAAGAAAATGGCCCATTATTATTTCTACCAGGATATGTGATTCACATTGTCAGGGAGATAGCTTTGAGAGCAGAGAGGTCAACAAAACACAATTACATGATGGATTATGGGTTTCTTACAACATCATTGTAAGAAATCTATAATCATTGAACTTCACAAATACAAGTAAATCTGAGCCGTCTGAGAGACAGAGAACAGGAAGTAAGGCAGCCGGTCCTGCACCCGAAGCAAAGAATATATTGAGTTTGTTGTTTTAACATGCAGATCTTGGCTGGAAGCTCACTTCAGATTGAGGAGACTAGATTAATGAAGATTCAAAGGAGGCTGGTAGCCTTAACTTGAGCTGGAGTGAAGTATTCTCCTGTGTAAACTGGAGTCATTCCTGAGATTAGCAGCTGGCTGGCTAGGGAAGAAAAGAAGCCATCAGGAACTGAGCATAAATATGGACAGGTTCCAGGAAAATAAAGAAGGGACAGCATAACGTATATCCATGGCTTGGGAGTTTTGATTATGTTGAAAGTTAAATGGGGAGTTTCTCTTCTATGGTTTAGACTAAAATTTCCCAGTTGATTGGCGAATGAACAATGTTGCTTTTAGTTTGTTTGTTACAGTAAAAGTCTTCAAACTTGAATTCTTGTGTGATCTTGCAGTCCATCACTGGAAATTTAAATATAATTTCAAAAGTTATCCATCTCTTAAGGAATCATAACAGTACATACGTGCAAATTACCTGGTAGAAACAAATGTTAGATGCATTTAATGAAAAATTAGTGTACCGTTTGCAGGTATATCTTTTAAATGCTTTGATTTGCTGCAATGTTTTAGTCAGAGCACATTTTTTCTGCCTCAGTACTTTAGTTATGAACGCGTGTTTGCAAAAGAGCATTGTGATTCTTGAAATTCTCCTACCTATCATCAGCATCAGATTTGGGATGGCTTGGTGCTCATGGTATGACCACTGCTACAGAGCAATTATTGCTGCTGCAGCCTTGAGGCAAATTGATATTTGTGCCAGACTGGGATCTGTTTTATGTTGGATTTTTGGACTGCCTGGAAACAGATTTGAGAATGCCAAGTGCACATCATATTGGCCCTTTGCAATCATCAGAGAGAATATCACATTCCTATGATCTTAGCTGATTTGAATCAATGTTCCATGTAAAAGATAATTATTTTTTAATTTGTTCAAGGTATGACTGGCTGACCCAGCATTTCTTGCCCACTTTGCAGCACTATTGTCCTTTACCAAGTTAAGTGCAAAAGTTTTGCTTGTCCCTAATGCACATGTACACATCACTAATTCTATTCACTCCTTAACTAATTTAAACCTTGCCAGGTACACTATGCACTTTTAATGATCCTAGCAACTGTGAAGTATTTAATCATCACTAAATCATCTGTATCAATAACTATTCCTGGAATATCCAAGACAAATGTGTAATGCAGTTAAAAAAAAATAATTATTTTAATTGTTTACGCTATATGCATTACTTTATGTGTTGTGTCCAAACAATCAGTATTTTAACAAGATGTATATTTAAAAATGAAGATGTAAACTGAATAAGATAATGCATTATTCTTCTGAATAGACCACTTTTAATAATTTACCCTGCATGAACATTGAAGGAGTAAATTGTACAGGATCTGTTCGTTTGTTCTGATTTGCCCAAGATATATTTGTAATTTACTTCCCAAAACAAAATTAATTGATTCAATTTAATAACCTGCCTACAAGTGAGGGTAAAACAAAGAAATTTAATCTCTAATACAAATTTCATGAATACTTACATTTGTTGAGATGCAAATTAATCTATGGAAGAGTCTTTTTTAGGAGCTTGAGGAGGAAGAGAAAAAACAAAAACTAAAGCGGAGAAGACAACGAAAGGGAACAGAGCATGCACAGCCTGCCACTGTCAACGTCAGGGTGTCCAAAAAGATGGTAGCACGAACAGCAGACGTTCGAATTTCAGACAGAATGTTTATTGACGAAACCTATCTTCAACTATACCCTGCTGTATACAATCACATTGAGGGAGAGGTATTTATACATTGTAAAAATATTATTGTTTTTGATTAAGTAATTAAATTAGATCTTGCTGAGCAAGTAACAATGATGTAATAAAGCATGCATTAATTAATGGACGGATCATGCAGCAAGTTCAGGGTTAAGGAAAAATTATGTATATAGATTTTCAAATTTGCTGGTTGGTCACTTCATTTCTTGCTTTGTGAAAGTGACATTTTATTCATAATTGCCTGTTATTTTGAAGAGCTTGTTTGATTTAAACATTAATTGCCCATTGTACTTATCACAAAGTTAAGATTATTAACAATATGCTAATTCTTAATGTAATGTAAATCCACTGCTCTAACCCAGAAAGGGCATGACTGAAATTGGTACAGTTTCATTCCTACAGGTGATAACTTGTTTTTGAAATGTTTAAAAATGTCAATTTTTCAGTTATATTTTTGTTCTTACTACTTTCTTAATATCTTAACCTAAGTTTTCTTCTTTTTATTAATCTTCTGTACTTGATTTGGCTGTTGTGGTTCTGTTCGCCGAGCTGGGAGTTTTTGTTGCAAACGTTTCGTCCCCTTTCTAGGTGACATCTTCAGTGCTTGGGAGCCTCCTGTGAAGCGCTTCTGTGCTGATTCCTCTGGCATTTATAGTGGTTTGAATCTGCCGCTTCCGGTTGTCAGTTGCAGTCCGCTGCAGTGGTCGGTATATAGGGTCTAGTTCAAAGTGTCTGCTGATAGAATTTGTGGATGAGTGCCATGCCTCTAGGAATTCCCTGGCTGTTCTCTGTTTGGCCTGCCCTATAATAGTGGTGTTGTCCCAATCGAATAGCCACGAAACAACACGACCAGCTATCCCTAGTAGCCATACACTCAGATGACAAACAACACGAATTCGATTGGAACAACACCACTATTATAGGGCAGGCCAAACAGAGAACAGACAGGGAATTCCTAGAGGCATGGCACTCATCCACAAATTCTATCAACAGACACATCGGACTAGACACTATATACCGACCACTGCAGCGGACAACAACTGACAACCGGAAGCGGCAGATTCAAACCAGTATAAATGCCGGAGGAATAGCACAGAAGCGCTTCACAGGAGGCTCCCAAGCACTGAAGATGTCACCTAGAAAGGGGACGAAATGTTTGCAACAAAAACTCCCAGCTCGGCGAACAGCACCACAACAACGAGCACCCGAGCTACAAATCTTCTCACAAACTTTGATTTGGCTGTAATATGTACTTAAGAAGGCAAGTAGTGAGGATGACACAAAAAGTCTACAGAAAGATATTAACAGGTTAACTGTGGGCAAAAGCTTGGCAAATGAAATATAATGTGGGAAAATATGGTGGGAAATTCGGCATGAAGAATGCAAGAGCTGAATATCATTTGAGTGAAGAAAGAGTACAAAAGCTACATACAAACATTTGGGTGTCCTCATGCAAGAATCACTAAATACTCGCATACAGGTTTAATAGGTAATGGAGAAGACAAATAGAATGCTAAGCTTTATTTTTTAAAAAGTATAGAGTATATGGTATAAAATAGAGTAGAAAGATAGGGAAGGCTTGCTAAAACTATGCAAAGCACTAGTCAGAATACTGTGAATAGTTTTGACTTCCTTATTTAATGAAAGATATTTTGGCATTGGAGACAGTTCAAAAAAGTTTAACAAATTGAATCCAAGTAATTTCTTATGAGGAGAGGTTAAATTGTTCTTGTATTCATTGGACAAATTCATTTAGACAAATGAATGGCAACCTCACTGAAACTTTTGATTGACTAGGTGAATTGATAAACTGTGTGACTGGGTAAAATTGCGGCAGATGGAGTTTAATGTAAGCAAATATGAGATTATCCATTTCAGCTGAAAAAAGATTGATCAGGTAACTTTCCAGTTGGAGAACTTTGAACAGATCAGGGCATCACACATTAGGAAGGATATGTTGGCCTTGTAAGGAGTGCAATGTAAGTTTACAAGAATGACACTGGGACTTAAGGAGTTAAGTTATGAGGAGAGGTTTATACAAATTAAGAAACACAACTAGAAATTGTTGGAAAAACTCAGACCATCTGTGGAGAGAAATCAGAGTTAACATTTCTGGTCAAGTGATCCTTCCTCAGAACTGAGGAGTCTGAGGAAGGGTTCTGAAGAAGAGTTATATACCAGAAAAGTTAACTCTGATTTCTCTCCACAGAAGCTGTCAAACGTGCTGCGTTTTTCCAGCAATTTCAGTTTTTGTTTTTTCTTTACATCATGCACAGTTCTTTTATTTTTTATATAAATTAAGCCTGTTTTTTTCCCCTACAATTTAAAAGGTTAAGGGGTAACCTGATCAAAGTCTTAATGATATTAACAGGAAAGAAACAGGCTGAATAGACTATTTCCACTGGTTCGGGATTCTAGAACTAGGTGGCATAATCTGAGAATTAGGCCCAGACCATTCAGGAACGATGTTAGGAACCACTTCTAAACACAAAGGGGTAGATGCTTGGAACTTTCTTCCACAAATCACAGTGATGATGGATCAGATGTTAATTTTAAATATGAGGTAGTCAATTTTTTATTAAGTAAAGGCATTAAAGAGTATTGGCCACATGCTTGAATATGGAGGTAGACCACAGATTAGCCATAATGCCCTTGAATGGTGGGACAGGTTCAAGGGGCTGAATGGCCTACTCCTGTTCCAATGTTCCATTGAAACTGATGGGGGCTTGATGAGGCAGATGCTGAAAGGTTATTTCTCTCTGTGGAAGAGTCTTGGATCGAAGGGCATAATTTCAGAGTCAGTGGTCACCATTTAATAGAGATGTGGAGGAATTTCTTCTCACGGAGAATAGTAAATCTGAGGAATTATTTATTAACAAAGAATTTTGGTTTGGGTCATTAAGCACGTGTAAGACTGAGAATTTTAGTTAGTAAGGTAATAGGAAAAAGAAAGGAAAGAAAAGTTGAGGATCATTAGATGAACTATGATCTCATTGAAGTGTGCTGAAAGGCCTATTTCTGCTTCTACATCTTATGATCTATGAACTCTTTCTCTGTCATTTTTGTTTTTTTTCTTTGAATTCTCAAATCTAGTTAATTAAGGAGAAAGTAATAGTTTTCATATGGCAGTAACAGTACCTGAAATGTGCAAATGCTCTGATTTTTCAATAACCATAACAGGCTGTGCAAAGTTCTTATTGGTATTGATTGAGTTTATTTGTTAAAGTAGTTAGAATTAAGTGCGTAAGTGTATTTCTTGTAATTTTCTTAAAGATTGACTCAGAAATGGTAAAAGAACTGGACAGTGGGTTGTCCCATGGGGAAGAACTCCAAGAGATTTATAAGGAGCTTTTGAATACAATTCCAGAAGACTATCTATTATTTGACCGGGTAGGAAATATTTACTGTCATATATGAATTCAGTGAATTATAACATCCTTTAATGTGGATTCTTAGCATGGAGCTACAGTGATGTATTAAGCTGTCCAGGTAGCTGATCACATTAAAACATTCTTACTGACAACCAACAGAAAATGAGTTTCACTAAAATCAAAAGATTTTTAAAAAATTGTTATGTAGAGGAAAAATAAAGATTAGGACACAGACAAGAGGCAAAGGTAGAAGTAAAATATCCTGAAAATACATTTTTCAAAAAAAAAGTCTAGCAATTAATCATAATGGTAAAATTTAACAGCACTCTACAAGAATAAAATTATTTTGTTCAGAGCTAGAATTTCAACAATAGTTATGATTTATGTTGCCATTAAAAGCTGTTGTGCTTGATTAAATAAGGTATGACTTTTTATAGGGTTTCTAACAGCAACACGAGAATGGAATAAGGTAAAATTACATCACAGGAATTTCTGGAAATGACTGCTATCATTTGGGTGGAGGTCAATGGTAGAAATCCCAGTACATAACAGGGTAGTATACTCGGTAGTAGCTGCATCTTAAGGATTTCCATGTTAATTTGATCCTTTTGCTAAGTCTTGACATTGCAGTTTGTTTTGTAGAGCTAATGGAGGTGAATGTTGATAGTTCACCATCAAACTTGCCAGGCATGCAAAATATTTTGTTTGGAAGACAAATGTTAAATATTCATTATGATCTATTCCAAGTTTTCTGTACACACATTTTTCTTTTCTCTTGAAAGGGCTATGTTTTCCCTTTATCTTTACATATTTATAAAACAACGTTGTGGCATGTTAGTGAAATTCTGATATTGCAGATTTTTAAGAGTAATCTGTTACAAGAGTTTTAAACTCTGTAACCTGTAAAGAAAATCCCTTTAAATTAAGTTTCAAGTGAAACAAAACAGAAATAGCTGGAGAAACTCAACAGGTCTGGCAGCATCTGTGTAGAAAAAGCAAAGTCAAAGTTTTGGATCCAGTAGGGTCCCAAATGTTCACAGGAGCTTAAACATTGAACCTGCTTTCTCTCCACAGATGCTGCCACATTTGCTGTATTTTTGTTTCAGATTTCCAACATCTGCAATTCTTTGTTTTAAGTCTCAAGTCTCCTTTCAAGATGTAGGCACAGCACATAACTGTCGGTTCCATTGAGGGTTCAAAGGCTGTTGAACCATATTATCTCAACACTGATAACAAAGGAAAATATATATAGTTTAATTAATCCATGGCAACACAATATGTTTAAATGTTTACAAATTCAAAACTTCTGTGAGAACAGGGAACTGGGAGATTCCAAACACAAATTTAAAAGGAAGTTCCAACACAATTAACTTTGCCTTGTAGAGCAATGGTTCATTTGTAATTAACACAGCATCCATTTTGCTTTGGTACTGATATGACAAGCTGTGAGTCACCATTTTAGGTGGAATTGCAACAAGAATTCTGAAATACACTGGCTATGAGAGAGGGTTCTCAACAGGGAAGTGGAGGAAGGGAAACCAGCGAAAGCACTATTGTACTGAAGTGGGCTGTCACGCACCGGAACCTACAATGTCATAAAAAGGAGCCTTTGTTCCATTTTAAAACCTGGTATGCTCAATCCACCTGTGGCAGAACCTCCCAAATTATTTGACTACAAAAACTATTCCATGTGCAGAGTTTTGACTTCAAGTCTCCAATCTTTTCACTTCAAAGAAAAATCTTCTACCAAGCCAAGTTTGAAATGACGAGACAGATCTTAGTCTTATCTTTATAAGTATATTTATCTGTCACTACTTTCAATCTTTGCATCTGTCTTTTAGCTAATAACTGTCATTGTTTACTTTTTAACTTAGCAATAGTTGTATATTAAACCAACCTTTATCTTAACCAACCGGGTGCTCCGGTTTCCTCCCACAGTCAAAAAATGAGCAGATTAGGTGAATTGGCCATGCTAAATTGCCCATAGTGTAAGGTGAAGGGGTAAATATAGGGGAATGGGTCTGGGTGGGTTGCGCTTCGGCGGGTTGGTGTGGACTTGTTGGGCCGAAGGGCCTGTTTCCACACTGTAAGTAATCTAATCTAATCTAATCTTTTTTAAAACATTTAGGTGTTAGCTCTTTTTAAATTGGTGCACTCAAAAAAACTGAAAGAGGGCTAAATAAGTATATTCAAAACTTGTAGTTCACAATTTGTTCTGAAGACATGCCTGTGTGGTCGTGAAATTTGGGTTTTCCTTGATTTTTTTGCCAGTGTACTTCCATGTTGGCCATGTTCACGAAAATTGATTCCCTGCAAGATCTGCTAAATTTAAATTTTATGGCAGTAGCCACATGGGAGAATGTTGTGGCTCACTAATACTAGCTGCCATAAAGTTTAAATTTAGCAGATCTTGCAGGGAATCAATTTTCGTGAACATCTGTACTTCTAAATTTGGTTTGCCTTGAAAGAGTTATGCTTTGGAAATTCACTGGTAGTAATCTCAAAGTTAAAGGACTTGAGTGAATCATTATTACAAAATGGATCCAAAATGGATCCAAATGTACGAAGGTACTTATCACAGGACATGTTTTCATTCTGTTCTTTAGGATCCAATGGTAACTTCTCCAGCGGTGGATGTACACCCTTCCAAATGTTTTGCATCCTACATTTTGTCCAAGAACAAAGAGGAGCGTGCCATTAATCCTGAACTGAAATTATTGAAACCTAAATTTGGGACTGAAAGGTAGAGTTTGGGTGTCATTTCAGTTTGCTTTGAAACTCAGTGGTACAGGCTTGAAAAGTCATTATGAATGTGTTAATGTTGCAGTGTTAGGAAACTGCAGGAGAAATTTTTTCAAAGGAAAATAATTTGAATTTGCTATCCATGAATCTGCTTGAAATAGTATAATTTATTATCTCTATATTTCTACACATATGACATATGAATAGGAGCAAATGTAGGTCACTAAGCCCTTGAGCCTGCTCTACCATTCAATAAGAGCATTGCTGATCTAATTTCTCCATATACCCACCTCGCACCGATAACCTTTCATCTCCTCGTTTAACAAGAATATACCTGGAACAAAAACAGAAATTGCTGGAAAATCTTAGTAAGTCTGGTGGCATCTGTGAAGAGAAATCAAAGTTAACACTTCATGTCCAATGGCCCTTCTTCAGAACCCTCACTGGACCTGAAACGTTAACTCTGATTTCTCTCCATAAATGTAGCCAGACCTGCTGAGAATTTCTAACAATTTCTATTTTTTTTATATTTCCAGCATCTACAGTTCTTCTGGGTTTTTTTGTGTCAAGAATATAACTATCTTTGCTTTAAAATTATTCAAAGACTTTTTTCCTCAAAGAACATGGCCTTTTCTCAGAAACATTTCTTCTCATCTCTCTCTGAAATGGATGACATCTTATTTTTGACAGTAACCCTAGAGCTAAATCCTCCCTCAAGAAGAAACATCCGTATCACATCCAACTGGTCAATATCTCTCAGCATAATTCAGTCAAGCCACTTTAATCTCTTCTGAACTCCAGAAAATATAAGTATCCAAGTCTAGCCTCTCCAACATTTCTTTGTTACCTGATTATCTTGAACGTTTTTAAATGTCTTGTTAGAATGTTTTTCAAAGAGCAGAGAACAATACAGTGCAGGACCAGGTCCTTCAGCCCTCCAAGCCTACACTGACACATTTTGCCCTTCCATTCTAAAGCTGTCTTCACTTACAGGCTCCATATCCCTTTAAGCCCTTCCTTTCCATGTATTTGTTCAAGTGCCTCTTGAATGCTGCTATTGTGTCTGCTCCCACTACCTCTTCTGGCAGCACATTCCAGGCATCGCCCTTTATGTGAAAATCTTGCCTCGCACATCTCTTTGGAACAACTGCCCCCCCACGTATCCCCTAGTAATTAAGCCATCCACCCTGGGAAAAAGCTGCATACTTCCCATTCTATCCATCCCATTCATAATCTTGCAAACTTCTATCAGGTTGCCCATCAATCTCCTGTGTTTCAGTGAAAGCAAATCCAGTCTTTTCTCATACCTAAAATCCCACATTCCAGATATCATCCTGGTAAACCTTTCTGTACCTTTTCCAAAGCATCCACATCCTTCTGATAGTGTGGCGACCATAACTATACGCAATACATAGTGTGGAGACCAGAACTATATGCAAGAAAGTGCAGTTTCTTCCAAAGACAAGCCTTCCATTGCAAGTCTACAAAGCATAGTCTAAACAGCTTCCACTGTATACTTTCTTAAATAAGGAGACTAATACTATGCACCGAACCCCAGATGTGGTCTTACTGGTGTTTGTATGACAGAAGCATAACCTCCCTGCTTTTGTTTTCATTTCCTCAAGTAATAAATAAAACATTCCATTAGCTTACCTAACTATTTGCTGTACTAGTGTACAGGTAATTTGCAAACATGCAATTGTATACCCAGATTCATGTTCATGCACTCACTGTTGAGATAAAATGCCCATTTTTTTTCATTCTAATTGCTGAAATTAACAATTTCACATTATCCCAAATTACAGTCCATTGATCAGACCTTTGTAGCTTTCGTATATATCTTCTTCAAAATTTAATTACTTACCTATCTTTCACCAACAAATTTAGTAACCATGAATTTTGTTCCTTTGTCCAACCTATTTCTAAAAATTTGTAAGTGGAAACCCCAGCATTGATTCCTCTGACATGCCACTCACTACATCTTGCCAAATAGAAAATTATCCATTTATGCCTACTTTCTGTTTCTTGTCAACTAGCCAATTTTCTATCCATTCCAATAGGTTACCCATATAGCATGAGCTTTTAATTTCCATAATCACCTTTAAAGTGGCACTTTGCCAAATGCCTTTGGAAATCTAAGTTCACAATATCCACTGCTTCTCCTTTATTTACAGCATGTTACTTGCTCAAAGACATGCAGTTAATTAGTTAGACATGATTTCCCTTACAGAAAATTATGTTGACTCTGCTTGATTACCTTAAACTTCTCTAAGCATTCCTAACATTTTCCCTATGACAAATATTCAGATAACTGTCCTGTAGGTTTCTGCTTTCTGTTTCTCTGGATAGAAGCAAGTTATGCTTCTATCATATAAAACACTGGTAATACTACATCTGGAGTATTGTGCATACTATTGGTGTCCTCATTTAAGAAAAGTATAAATACAGTGGAAACCATTTAAACTATGTTTTGTAGACTAATACTTGCAATATAACTTGAATAAACAAGTTATATTTGCTACTTTCAGCAATTTCAGTTCTAATGCAATCCTTCCCGTACCTAGAAATTTTGGAAAATTTGAAACCAATGCATGTTTTGATCAGACCCTGGGCAAGGTTCTCCAATTCATTACAATTCCAGATAAGATGCCATGAACTGTTAAGTTTTTGGGTGAGGATGAATGTACTGGTGCCTCTATTCACTCACCTCCTCAGTCGGTTGCAACAAGGTTACTTCATCAAGGACACCTGTCTCTCAGGCCCAAATTAACTTATGATTTAAAAGAATCCAGTTGAATTGGCTTTCTTGACTCAATTAGAAAGATCAGTTTATTAATCATTAAATGCATGGAGAATTAATAATGCTACATAGATTCACACATTAGAAAAAGAGGTGAGTTCAAAAGAATAAAAGTTTTTTTAAAAATGAGTCTCTGAAATGTCCACAAGGATCAGACAGTTGGCTATTGGGAACTGTAGCAGTGGAGGTTACTAGCAGTGTTGACATTGGGAGTTGAATAGCTGGTTTCTTGGTTTTGTTGGCTGTCTGACGTTCCTTTGCCCAGATTCCGTTCTTAAATAGTTTGCAGCACTTAGAGTGAGAAAGTCTTCCTTTTGTTGTCCTGCTGGCTAGCTGACCTTTAGCTATACTAAAGGGTCAGGGTCTTTACCTATACTACAGAGCTGACTAGGAGTATGATTCAATTGTGAGTTTCACAGCATGCTAATGCTTGAACATAGACTGGTACGTGTGTGAATTTTCAGGTCCACTAGCACACTTCTGTAGAGTGGGAACTGGCTTCTTAATCCCACTCCTTATGTATTCTTTAAGGCAAAAATCAAAACATAACTCCTGTTTAGGGCATAACCTGCAGGGGGTGACTTGCTATTGAGTACAGGTTCATCAGTCCCTTGTTACCTTTGTGGTCATAAGAGTTCACTGTCCAATCTATTTAAAGTTTTCTTTGAGTTTCTTGAGTTGGTGTTTCCCATATGTCCCACACAGAATTTTCTTTTGCACCTATGATTATCAAGAAGAAGAGAATAAAATGAACTCCACTGCTGTAAAATCTTGCATTATATTCAATGCTTCAAGATGAGGCCAGAGCATTGTGACATTTTATGTATAGTGCACAAAAAAGTGCTTTTCACTGTACTTTTATATACGTTACAATAAATCTAAATCTAATTTGTGTAGTAGTCCTGTTTTTAAAAAAAACACATTTTAGAATTAGGGACTAAAATATCCATCATATTTAGAGATTATGACTTATTATCGACTCACTTTTCGTACCAGAAAAATTAAATGAGATTAATTTCCATTTAATTACAAAGAGTGAAAAAGAGATGAATATATAAAACAATAAACAAACTTTCAAACACACATTCATTCTCTTAACCTTGGTCAATTCCTCTTCAGTTCCAACTGGGTCTCTAGATTCTGGATAAGTTGTCTGCAATCAGATTTGATTTCATTATAATGTTGTTAATTTTCAGGTGACATTGTTGAAGGAAAGAATTAAAAATTAATAAAACAAGATTAACTTGGCCTTCTAGGTCTTGAAATCTTTCCACAAAAGCTATGGTCATTATAGGCTTTGTTCTCTCGCTACCCACTTGGAATGTTATCTTGAAGTGTTTCAGAGCTAGTAATAAGTCTACAGTTTCCTTGTCAACAATGGAATAGTTCCAGAATGGTCTTTCTTTTGAAGATACATCTTCCTGAAGGGGAACATTCATCAATGTTGCAAGCGTCAATGGTTACTTTCAATGCTTGTTTAAAGGTTGGAGCTGCAAGCCAAGGCTCACGTGTGAATGTGGTCTTCAGTTTTGCAAAAGCAGTTTGACATTTCTCAGTCCATACTATCCTTGCTGCTTTTCTATAATAGATTTGTCAGCAGCGCAATGGGGCAAACCTTTGGTAAAACTGACACGCCCCCAAGAAACACACGATTTCCCGTTTTCATAAGGGAATGGGAAACTGTACTGCTTCCAACTTTTGCAGCACTAGACAGTACTCCTCCTTGACTGACTATGTGCCCTTGATATGTTATTTGGGTCAGGTTTTCTTGGTCTATGATAGGGATGTTGCCTTATTGGAGAGACCTCTCCCACACCCACATTGGGTAGAGTTGGGATAGTGCAGTCTGCCCTGTCTCTGTAAAAATTCTTGAGGGCAGTGAACAGCCCTGTTAAACTTCCATTCTACACCTACTTGGGTGAATAAGAAGTCTAAGTTTACTAATGCTTTTATATTTGTGAGACCCTCACTCACATTTCCTTCTAATTTATTCCTGCTGTTACCCTTGTCTTCTAGGTCGATTATCTGCTTGTGTCCTTTTCAGCAAAGGTATTGTTTTAGCTTTTGCTTTTTTTGCTTTTTTCCTCAATTTTGATTTTGGTGAGTTAATTCACTTCCCAAGCTTCTTGGCTACTTTGTATGGGCCACTGAACCTGGTGTTAGTAGGAGCATTAGCCACATGAATTCCTGGTTGAAAGGTTCAGATCCTAGCATGTTTGTCTGTTTTTTGTTTCAATTACTATTTGGAAGTTTTTCGTGTTTTGAGCCATTTCACAGGCTCACAAGAGTCACTTTGAGAACTCCACTACACAGTCTAACATGGAGACTTCCTCCTTCTCTTCTAAAAATCTCTTGTTGAATAGTTTCAGAGACCCTTGTACGTGGGGCCCATTAACTGATTCAGATTGAACAAAACCTGTGGAACTATTGGGATTCCTGATGGTGAGTAGGAGAAAGCCTTTGTCCCAATCATGCGGATATTCATAGCAGTGTGATATGGGAGTCATTGGTTCAAGGCTTTAATATGGGTTGGGGTTTACCTGGCATGTGTGTAAAGTTCTTCAAATTTTTACTTCATCCATATGGAGCTTTGGCCAGTAGAAGTACTGGCAGATGCAAGCTAGGGATTTAGTGATTGGAATTTTGCGTGTTAACTGCCTTATTTCCCTACAGTACGTCAGTGGCACCACTACCTGATGGATCATTGTTTATTCCTCGTTTGCAGGTTTGTGGGGCTTCTGACCTCCCATCCACTTTAGTGTAACTATATTCTTTTTCTTTAAGGTTAAAAGTAGTTTTAACCTTTTAAGTTAACCACACATGATGTGTCCTTGCTTGAAACTTCTTTATCTTTTTGGAATGTCACTATTCCATGTATATTGAGTCAGGTTGTATGTTTGCTTGCTGAGCTGGTGAGTTTGTTCTCAGATCTTTCATCACAATGCTAGGTAACATCATCTGTGAGCCTCCAGTGAAGCATTGGTGTTCTGCTTCACTTGCTATTTATGTGTCTTGGTTTGTTGTGGTAGGTGATATCATTTCTGGTTCTGTTTCCGAGAGGTTGGTAAATGGGTTCCAAATCTATATGTTTGTTAATGGCGTTCTGGTTTGAATGTCTGACCTCTAGGAATTCCTGTGCATATCTTTTATTTAGTCTGTCCTACGATGCGTGTGTTGTCCCAGTCGAACTAGTGTCCCTCTTTATCTGTGTGTATGGATACCAAGTGATAGTTGGTCACGTCTTTTGGTGGCCAGTTGGTACTCATGTATGCTGGTGGCTAGTTTCCAGCCTGTTTGTCCAATGTAACGTTTGTTGCAGTCCTTACAGGGTATTTTGTGTATAACATTCATTCTGCTGTGTTATGGACCAGACCAGATGTTCTCAAAGAAAGTATTTTATACCCTAACTTTGCTATTTGTTTTAAGCAGGTTCAGTGTGGATATTCCAGGAGTGATGCACCTGGCTCAACCACTTAGTTTTAAACAAAACTGAATTTATTTACAAGATTACCAAATGAAACACAAACAAAAGAAAACAGAATACAGAATAGCTTAACCTATCCAAAAACCCAACAGATTATCCCAACTTAATGATGCTGTTCCAAATACTTGCAACAACCCCTGTAAACACCCCTTGGCAAAAAAGGGAAAAGTCCAACACATGGTCTTACAGGAGAGATGTCAGACAGAGAGAGGATCAGCATGGATTGCTTCTTTGGGTCCAGCAGCTTCACAACTGATGGCTTGCTAAAACTAAACCAAACCAGAGAGAAACTGAGCTGGGAGAACTGGCCATTCCCCTTTCGTTGTACAAGTTTTTAAAAAACTTGAAAGCCTTTTCCCTGATGCAGTATTTGTTAGCTAGAATCAAATTGGCCCTAAAATTCTTCAAACCTAGATCCCCTGGAATCTCTATGTTTATGACCTCTCTGATAAAAAAAAACAAGGACAACACAACCTTGTTAAAGGAGAAGCATCATCACAGCTGGCTGTGGGTGTGGGGTCCTTTAAATTCATCAGTAGCTGTTTCAGTGTGATGGTAGGTTTGTGGGCCACCATGATACCTCGGGGCAGGAGTTGTCTGGTTATCATCTCTGAAATGTCTTTGATGTATGGTTGGGTGGCCAGACTCTCTGGATGTGTTGTGTCTTCCTGTTTAGGTCTGTTGTGTAGGAATTGGCAGATTGTGCTTATCAGGTAACCGGTATTATTGAATACGTTGTGTAGATGCTTTTTCTCAGCTTCTCGTAGTTCCTGGGTGCTGCAATATGCTGTGGCTCATTTAAATAATTTTTCCATTTGTGGGTGTTGCAATGGTTGTTCTTTTATTTGGGTATCTGGTCAGTGTGTGTAAATGCTGGTCTGCAGTTCTCCATTGGCTTTTCGTTCTACTGTAACGTTGAGAAAGGGGAATCTGTTATTATTCTCTTCATCTTTGGTGAACTTTATATTCATAAAGAAATAGTTTACATACTTGTGGGTTTCTTCTAATCTGTTGCATTTCTTGACGACAAAGGTGTCATCCGCATAGCAGACCCAAAGCTTGGGCTGAATCGTGGGAAGGCCCGTTCAATCTAACCTTTGCATAGCAACTTCTGCTAGAAGTCCTGATATTAGTAACCAAAAGACATGACCAACTATCACTTGTGTCCTTACACACAGACAAAGAGGAACATCAGTTTGACTGGGACAATACGTCCATCCTGGAACAGACTAAACAAAGACATGCGCGGGAATTTCTAGAAGCCTGGGATTAAAACTGAAACTCCATTAACAAACATATAGATTTGGAATCTGTTTACCAACCTCTCAGAAACAGAACCGGAAATGACATCACCTACCACAACAAACCGAGACGCATAAATAGCAAATGGGACAGTACACCAATGCTCCCTGATGATGTTACCTAGCATGATGACGAATCATCTGACAACAAGCCCAGAAGTTCAGCGAGCAAGCTGACAACCTGAGCTACAAATCTTCTCCAATATCTCATGTATGTTGAAATAACTCTTTAAAATGTCAGCCACTGCATTTCTCCTGACTTGCCCCTATAGCTAATTTGCCAGTTTACTTTAGTTAGCTCTGCTTTAATGCCCTCGTAATTGTCCTTAATGAAGTTAAAATACTAGTCATGGCCCCACTCCTCTCTTCCTCAAACTGAATGTAAAATTTGATCATTTTTTGTATAATTGTAATTGTTACGTATTTGCACAAATCATTTACAGTAATGAGTATAGTATATTTATAGGAATTTTATGTCACTTTATTTTGATAAAACAGGGAAAAATGTAAAGGTCACCATATTCCGGTGCCATTTTAGATACAGAAATTATAAAATGTTAAAACAATGTTTCTGCCACTGCTGAAACAGCCGGCTGCCGATGCCATAAGGATCTCGGACAGGACCCACTATGCCACCACTAACGTAGCCAATGCCACCGCATTGCCGCCAGGAGAATGGAAAAGACCCATCAAGTTTACGACTCTGAAGTCATCTATCAAGACGTTGCTGCTACAGCTCCTGCTATAGCCAGGATACTGTCTCAACCCCTGATTACTGGGTCCCAGTCCCAGGGACTGTTTAAATTTCCAATTAACACGCTGCCTTCACTGATGCTGAAGCCATTGTTCAAGCCACGCCTGCTATAGCTACAGGAAAACAAAGCAGATTCACTGCCACTGAAGCTTCCCACAACCACCCTCCTTATTTCCATAATCCCTCATATCCCAATTCCATCTGATATCAGTGGTTGCTTTTCCAGGGTATTTAACCTGGTTTCTTTGCCAATCTATATTATCGTGATCTGTTTGACCAGGTTGAAGCCGTTCACTGAGGTTGGCTGGCTGTTCATCTGAGCTAGCACTGTAGTCCAGGCCAGTGGAGCTTTTTCCATTTATCTATGGGAAAGTGCTGGTCCTCATATACTGTTTGATGTTGCAGGATTCTAGGTAGAAGAGCAATTCTCACTGTAACATTCTGAAGATGAATCATCATATTCCTGGTTATGCAGAATATTTGGGCTGACTTGACTGGGTCTTAAATGAGAGCTCACACACCGGTCAACTGAAATACAACGATGCTTACTGAACCTTCATCCTAATGCACCACTGGCAGAGCTCTGAACTGTTGGGGTTGGTGGGTGAGGGAGGACAGGGGACAGGAAAGGAATAGTAGGTGGTGGAGGGCTTTGGAAGTCAAATTTTCATGTCATTAAGTACTCCGTAATGAGTGTAATAGACTGAAGATAATCACCACAGGAACAAAGCTGTGGAGATGAGGGTGGCTAGGTTGATAATCGTCATCAGAAGCATAGCACACTTTGAAATTATTTATCCCACCTGACCATTGAAGCAAATGATATATACCATAATTCAAAAGATACCTGATGATGTATTTAAGTAGACAGAATATAACATAGTTGGAAATGGGATTGGGAACATCTACAGTTGAAGAACTAGTAGGGGTACAGGTATAATGTACTATAATTTTCATGATTCTAAAACCCAGATTTTCTGACAGATCAAAACACTGAAATTAGGATATTGTATGAAGAGAATTTGCCTGCTTAGTTTGCTGACACTTATCTGTTTTTCAGAAAAAGATGATTGCACAAACTGTGTGAGTTCCAGGCCTCTTGTGATAGGGAATGTGACAGTTTCTCTGTTGAAAATTGCTGCTGTTACAAGAGGTCTGCAGCATCTTCAAGCATTGGAGATAGGAGCAGGAATAGAGCACTCAACTTTGTGAGCCAGATCTACCATTGATTACAATCATGGTTGAAATCCACTTTCAGTCTCAACTTCACTTGTTCACTGTGTGCCTTGAATTTCCAAAAGATCCAACCTCCATTAATCCTAGTCTTGAATGTACCCAATGATGAACATCTACAATCTACTTTAGTACTGAATTCCAAAGATTCACAACCTCTCTGAATGATTTCTCCCTATCTCAGTCCTGAATAATATTCCCTTATCCTGAGGCTGCATTCCATGTTTCATGCAGATGGTGTTTCTGCTGCCCTTCCATTGAAGCTACTTTAGCAAACTAGGATAGCTCTGCAGAGATTTCTGGCTCAGGTATCTGAGGGTAGGCTTGTGATTGTCACAAGTTGTTTGATAGATTTAAGGCACTATCAGTAAAAATATAGTTGTGGAGGGCATGGAAAGGTGGGACTACTAACACAATGAACAGAAAGTGTGTCAAACAACAGACTGTAGGATGGTTCCTATTAAGATTCCTATTTAATTATTTGGGGCTTCCTACTCCCTGGAACACTATGATAGTGTACCTTTGCTAAGTAAAATTATTCAACATATAGGATCTGGCTATGATCATTAACTCCCATGGATGGAACAACCCTTTTGCACCCATAACTGACACACATGTTCAACATGTGCCATTCAGAACAAATGATGTTCAAATTCTACTTGAAATAACAGAAAAAAACTGTGGTTTTTGGGCCCATTTGAATTAGTACAAGCTGTCTCTCTCGTTACTTCTAAGTCTGAAATTACTATGTGTTGCATTCTAAAGTTTCAGTCAGTGCATCAAGTGCTTGGGATCTTACCTAAAATAAGTATTACTGTGAATGTATCTAAGATGCTGCATGTATTTCCGGACAATTCAATGATCTAAAACTGTAGTATAAGTAACAAAAATGAAGAGTTGCAACCACTTTGAATTAACATTTGAGGAGAGTCAAGCACTTGACATGTTTACTTATATCATCTCTTTGAATGCATTACAGGTATTTAGTAATAAAGCAGGAAGCTGAAAGTGCTGCGTCTAAATTTATGAATGAATCCAGAAATGCTGTTTCAGTGTCAGATTATCTAAATTACATTTCTATACAGGTATGTTATTGAATTATTGACTCTGCTTCATTATGATCTTTTGACAGCTCTAAGTGAATATACTCCTTTTTGTAAGAATCCATTACTACAGAATTAAATAGAAAATAGCCTGATCTTTTATTTGTGATTTATTCATTACATGAAAAGAAAGCAAACAAGGCAGTTCACAATGCTTTGTTTGTGCCAGAAATACAGCTAAGTACGTGAGATAACTGAAAGAGTAGGATTGTTCTCTTTCTGTGACTTCTCTCAGTGTTCTGATGACCCTGATAAATCTCTTTTCTTTAACTATGTCAGTAAACATTAATTAAGGACTAATGGCAGCTCTAACCAATCCCAAGTGTGATGAAATTCAATTTTTGACCAATGTTTTAATATGTATTCTATTTTTACTTCACTGCCACAATACTTTAGAGAATAAACCCTATAGAGCTACATGCTCGATCGAGAGCCTCATTGGATGTAAGCACTAATTGGAAAATATTGGCTGTATTGCTATCTTTCGATCTCTGACTTTGGTCCTTTTGCAATGTGTTTGCTCCTGCATATAACAGACTATTCTTTCATCCAAATTATTTCATTTTCCTCAAACACTTTGGATAAACAAAGATTTATTTCAACCAAGTCAATGCATATATTATAAACAAAGGAAAATAGAAATACTTTTTCCAGATTTAATGTCCAAATTCACTTACTTAACCTTAATATTTTAATATTACCATTTATTAAATTAAAATATGTTTAAATATGGTAAATATTTAATTTCATAGTTTCTAATTTTTAATCCTGATTTTATGTGCAAGCTTGTATTTAGATCTAAGGTCCTTCATTGGAACAATGATGTGGGTTAGGGTAAATCTATTGAGTTTGGAGATGAATTTTCATCTGACATTGGAATGAAGCAAAGTAAGATTCCACTTTTCTTTAAAATCAGTTCAGGCTGAAGCAGCTGAGTTATACCACGTAAGGTCTTTGCCAATTCAAAGCTTTACAGTAATGCTCAACGTTTTTGTGTGAATTAATTTTTCACTATGAAGTGAAGACTATTAAGAAGTAGGTATAAATAGCAAAATATTACGTATTAGTAGAACACTTCTCTTGCCTTTCTGCGATTAAACTCATTTCCATGATGGCTTACATGGATAAGTATCAGCATCTTTTTTATCACCTTTTTCAGGATAATGACTCTATTACCAACTTGTGTATGCCCAACGCTCACTTATAGTAACAGAAGTGCTCTTCATGCTTTGAGGACATCCTTTCTGCATTGTTTCCTGGGAAGTTATATAATTTGCTTGATTTAAGCAATAACTTTTTCTGTTAAATTCATTATGTCTGCTGCATTAATGACATCTAGAGCATTTCAACCTTTTGTTTCTTGCTGAATGTGGAATATTTCATACGCTGTCTTAGCATCCTCAGATGTCTTCATAGGGAGCGCTGTTCTCAACTGCATGTTGAAATGTATATCTACATTCCTTGTTTGTATTTCATATCCAGATTGTATCTCTGCAAACAAAGTAACATTCTTTGCATAAACTTTGCAGCAGATAAAAGTGGAGGAAGGTACTTTGAAGTGTTCAGACTCCACTGTCATTTTGTCTCTCCTAAATAGATATTGATTAAAATGTTCACAATTAAAGACCATAACCAAGCAAGTGGGCGGCACGGTGGCACAGTGGTTAGCACTGCTGCCTCACAGCACCTGAGATCCGGGTTCAATTCCCGACTCAGGCGACTGACTGTGTGGAGTTTGCACGTTCTCCCCGTGTCTGCGTGGGTTTCCTCCGGGTGCTCCGGTTTCCTCCCACAGTCCAAAGATGTGCGGATCAGGTGAATTGGCCATGCTAAATTGCCTGTAGTGTTAGGTAAGGGGTAAATGTAGGGGTATGGGTGGGTTGCGCTTCGGCGGGTCGGTGTGGACTTGTTGGGCTGAAGGGCCTGTTTCCACACTGTAAGTCTAGTCTAATCTAATCTAATCTAATCTAATCTAAACCTGAGTGTGTGTTAATGCCCTGGTTGAAGATACAATTAGTTGTCTTTCCTGTATTAGGGCTTCTCCATATCTGGTCTCTGGTATCACCCAACAACGTGACTTAAACATTGACATGTACCTTAGTTTTGTTGTCACTTCATTGCTTGATTTTAGAGGAAGCTGTTTCTCATTCTGCTCCCCAGCTTTAGCCTTGAACTTGTACAGAAGTTCATGTTCTGATGACAATTTTGAGAAGAACTTGGCAAAATAGTTCATGCACTAATGGTTCATGCATCTCTTGCACTGCTTTCACATATCTGCAAGTAGACTCTCAATAATAGTAAAAAATGATAATATTTATTTATTTACCACAATTAATGCAGGTAGACAATCCTTATCCGAAACCCTCGGGACTATTATTGAGAGTCTACTTGCAGATATGTGTTAACACACTGTGTGGCAGGCACAACACAACTGATACAAAAAGGGCTTCACCCAGTTCTTAACAATCTGAATGCTGTGGCAGATGTGACAACCAAAATATGTGAAAGCAGTGCAAGAGATGCATGAACCATTAGCACATTAACTATTTAGCCAAATTCTTCTCAAAATTGTCATCAGAACAGGAACTTCTGTACAAATTCAAGGCTAAGGCTGGGGAGCAGAATGAGAAACAGCTTCCTGTAGAATTAAGCAATGAAGTGACAACAAAACTAAGATACATGTTAATGTTTAAGTTTTTTGAAGAAGTAACAAAGAGGATTGATGAGGGCAGAGCGGTAGATGTGATCTATATGGACTTCAGTAAGGCATTCGACAAGGTTCCCTATGGGAGACTGATTAATAAGGTTAGATCTCATGGAATACAAGGAGAACTAGCCATTTAGATACAGAACAGGCTCAAAGGTAGAAGACAGGGTGGTGGTGGAGGGTTGTTTTTCAAACTGGAGGCCTGTGACCAGTGGATTGCCACAAGGATCGGTGCTGGGTCCTCTACATTTTGTCATTTACATAAGTGATTTGGATGCGAGCATAAGAGGTACAGTTAGTAAGTTTGCAGATGACACCAAAATTGGAGGTGTAGTGGACAGCGCAGAGGGTTACCTCAGATTACAACAGGATCTGGACCAGATGGGCCAATGGGCTGAGAAGTGACAAATGGAGTTCAATTTGGAAATATGCGAGGTGCTGCATTTTGGGAAAGCAATTCTTAGCAGGACTTATACACTTAATGGTAAGGTCCTAGGGAGTGTTGCTGAACAAAGAGACTTTGGAGTGCAGGTTCATAGCTCCTTGAAAGTGGAGTCGCAGGTAGATAGGTTAGTGAAGAAGGCGTTTGGTATGCTTTCCTTTATTGGTCAGAGTATTGAGTACAGGAGATGGGATGTCATGTTGTGGCTGTACAGGACATTGGTTAAGCCAGAGTTGGAATATTGCGTGCAATTCTGGTCTCCGTCCTATCAGAAAGATGTTGTGAAACTTGAAAGGGTTCAGAAAAGATTGACAAGGATGTTGCCAGGGTTGGAGGATTTGAACTATAGGGAGAGGCTGAACAGGCTGGGGCTGTTTTCCCTGAAGCGTTGGAGGCTGAGGGGTGACCTTATAGAGGTTTACAAAATTATGAGTGGCATGGATAGGGTAAATAGGCAAAGTCTTTTCCCTGGGGTTGGGGAGTCCAGAACGAAAGGGTATAGGTTTAGGGTGAGAGGGGAAAGATACAAAAGAGACCTAAGGGGCAACTTTTTCAAGCAGAGGGTGGTGTGTGTATGGAATGAGCTGCCAGAGGAAGAGGTGGAGGCTGGTACAATTGCAACATTTAAGAGGCATTTGGATGTGTATATGAATAGGAAGGTGGGTGCTGGCAGGTGGGACTAGATAGGGTTGGGATACCTGGTCGGCATGGACGAGTTGGACCGGGGTCTGTTTCCATGCTGCACATCTCTATGACTCTGTGATTTCTGGAGCGGATAGGACTTGAACCTTTTCAAATGCAGAATGCTCTGACTGCAGATGACGTCAACTATGGTGAAAGTGCTTAATTAATGCAATTAACTTTTGAAGGGCTTCATCATTTACAAGAAGTAAATGCTTAGACAGATTTTTCAAAAGACTGACGCCACTGCATGTTATTGTAGCCATTTTCTATGTGTACTGCATATTCACATTTGCATGAATAAGGAAAGCAATGTAGGCTGAACTTGACACAGTGAGTCATGGGTTCATATCAGTAATCACAGACCCCCACGCCAAATCTCCTTTGTTTCTCGTTCGCCCTGTTGAGTCCATCAGTACTGAATCTCTGCTAGTTACCACTTTGACTTAGCTCCAGCTCTGAACATTACCCCCTGAGTTCCAGCCCTACAGTTTAATCAGAGCAACCATAATGCTAATCATCTCTCCCATAGCTCACTCTCATATGTGGAATCCAGTTTAAATCTTCACAATTATTGTCCCATTTGTATCTTGGGATGCTGCTTCCAATCCACAGAATTCAGTTTCCCCACTTCTCTATCTCAGCAGTGGCCCTAATAACTTCCCTTGACTTTTGTTGGACAGACCCCCAGTGCTTGCTCACTTTACTGACTTGCACAGACAGCCTCAAATGATAACTGACAGATCTCTGACTGGCCTGTGCTGAACTCCCCAGACTGTTTAAACCAGATCTGTAGGATTCATTGAGGTGCACTCGCTGGACTGTAGTGATACAGACCCCTGAAGCTGACCGCCACAAGTGGCCAGCTGACTATCCACGCCCATGAACAGATTGTGGATGAAACCCTTGACTTACTGTTTGAAGGACTGTTTATCTTAGATTTTATGATCCAGCCATTTGGTTGATGCACATGCAATACGTTTGCTATGTGCAGTGCTGGCACATGACACCATTATGAGATTGACACAGCACATTGCTGTATATAGCAGCATGTTATTCCCTTTGACTAACCATGATAAGTTGCCTGACTTAAACCGCAAGGCAAGACAGAAATAGTGAATCTTTAAGTTCTGGCTGAGGTGATAAAGCACGAAAAGGCAAGGCAAGTCTGGGATATTGTGCACATTCACAAAGAGCAAAATTATTGAATGCTGAGAGAGTAAGTGAGGAACCCTGACATGCTACCTGGTCCAATCATAGATGGGTTTCTGCCCTTGTGTACAAAGTGTCCTAATGGCATAATAGTTGCCATGCGCTCCAAAATGCAGCATTGAAATGCAGATCCATCTTGCAAATGGATCAGAGATCTGCTTGCCACATTGTGGTAAGGCAAGTACATGTGGATGCCAGAGTCTGTGTAAGGTGCAGCATGGGTTGCATGCCCTGAAGTATTGTTGATTGCAATCCAAGATGGAAATCCAGAAGACCATGCGGTGAGCTGGAGTTGACACTTAATCACTCTGACTTTCATTTCAGGAATTGCTGGCGTCCAGTTTTCCTTTGCCAGGTGGGAAATATCAGAACCTGTAAATCAATATGTTAGTAAGGTTAGGGCTCATGAAATACAGGGAGAACTTGCAAATTGGATACAGAACTAGCTCAAAGGTAGAAGACAGAGGGTGGTGGTAAAAGTTTTCAGACTGAAGGCCTGTGATCAGCGATGTGCCACAAGGCTTGGTGCTGAGTCCACTGCTTTTTGTCATTTATGTAAATGACTTGTATGTGAACATGGGAGGTATGGTTACTAAGTTTTCAGATAATACCAAGATTGGAGGTGTAATGGACAGCCAAGAAGATTACCTCAGAGTATTATGGGACCTTGATCTGATGGGCCAATTTCATCAAGGCTTAGCAGGCGGAGTTTAATTTACATAAATGTGTGTTGCTGCATTTTGGAAAGGCAAATTAAGACAGGACTTATATACTTAATGTCAAGATTGGAGTGGTGATGGAAACTCACAGAAGGTCAGGCAACATCAGGAAGAGCGTCTGCCTGAAATGTCGATTTTCCTGTCTTCGGGTGCTGCCTGACCTGCTGTGCTTTTCCAGCACCACTCTAATCTTGACTCTAATCTCTAGCATCTGTAGTCCTCACTTTTGCTTTATACACTTAATGGTAAGGCCCTGGGGAGATTTGCTGAACAAAGAGACCTTGGAGTGCAGGTTCATAGTTCCTTGAATGTGGAAACCCAAGTAGACAGGATAGTGAAGAAGGCATTTGGTATGCTTGTCTTTATTGGTCAGTGCATTGATTATAGGAGTTGCGAGGTCATGTTGCGGCTGTACAGGACATTGGTTTGGCCAGTTTTGGAATACTGCGTTCAATTCTGGTCTCCCGGCCTTCGGAAGGATGTTGTGATACCCGAAAGTTCAGAAAAGATTTCAAGGGTGTTGCCAAGTTTTGTGTGTTTGAGCTATGGGGACAGGCTGAAAAGGTTGGGGCTATTTTCCCTAGAGCATTGGAGGCTGAAGGTGACCTTATAGAGGTTTTTTAAATCATGAGGGGCATGGATAGGGTGTATAGCTAAGGTGTTTCCCCAGGGTGAGGAATCCAAAACTAGAGAGCATAGATTTAAGGTGAGAGGGGAAAGATTTAAAAGGGACCTAATGGGCAACCTTTTCACACACAGGATGGTGCACCAATGGAATGAGCTGCCAGAAGAAGTAGTGGAGACTGGAACAGTTACAGCATGTAAAAGGCATCTGGATGGGGATATGAATAGGATGGGTTTAGAGGGATTTGAGCCAAAAGCTGGCAAATGGAACTAGATTAATTTAGGATATCTGGTCAGCATAGCTGAGTTGGATCGATGGGCCTGTTTCCGTGCTGTACAACTCCACGACTCTATGACTCTAAAAGAGGCAAGATTAACTAATAATGAGATGTTAGTTCATGTAATTAGGCCTCTTGCGTCTCATGAGCAAGGATCTCATTTTGGTTGGAAAATGTGACTTTCTGCTTTAAATGTCGGGAAATTCCTCACTCTAATCTCTCATGATGCTAATCTCTCACGATTCTAATTTCCCATGATTCTAATTTCTTGGCAAACCTTTTTGTTAGTTCCTACATTATTCAGAGCTGTAAGATTTGTCCCTGGTCAGCAGTACTAATGTATGAATCGAATTTTAAACTGCACCTACTGTGGTGGGATTTGAATTCAAATCCCAAGATCCTCCACCATCTCCCCTGTACCTTGGAATTGTTCCCTCCCCTGTTGCATCTTTGACATATTTCTTGCACAACAGATTTTCTTTGCCAGCCACTCCCAGCACTAGGAGAAAGTGAGAAAGGAGAACCTGGAGATCAGAACCAAAAAGTGTGCCGCTGGAAAAGCAGGGCAGGTCAGGCAGCATCCGAGGAGTAGGAGAATCAATGTTTTGGGCATAAGGCCTTCATCAGGAACATTCGCCTGCTCCTCAAATGTTGCCAGACCTGCTGTGCTTTATCAGTGCTACATTTTCGAGTCCCAGCGCTAGCTCCAATTAAAATATATCTTCTCTTTAGGTCGTGTAGACTGGTTTGAAGTAGTACAGGTTAGATTAAACTTGTGCTAACTGCTCATGATTTTGAGCCCCCTTCTCGGACATGCAGCCACTCTACAGGTTGTTTCATACTGCCTGCTTACTATAATCGTGTGAATAAGCAGACAGTGCAGTTTGCTTTCTACCTGCATCAGAAGCAATGAACACAGCTCAGTTGCACATTATGAGCGCCCCACCCATTTTTGGATCATATTGAATTTTATGGGACATCTTTCTTTCGACATCTTCCACAGTGCAGCACTCACTCAACTTGTGAAAATCCTTTCATGCCATGTAGGTGTCGCTGGTTGAGCCAGCATTTATTGTCCATCTCCAATTGCCCTGTAGAAGCTGGTGATGATTTTCCTTTTTGAATTACTGCAGTCCTTGGGTTTTGAAATATCTACATGACCTTTAGGAAGGGATTTTAACCCCGTGTCAGTTAAGAAACAGCATTTCAGGCTAAAGTCAGGGTGATATGTGGCTTGGAAGGGAACTTGATGTCCTCAGTAATTCTGTACAGTCAGTTCTTCTATAACGTGATGGTTGCGTTCTTATGGAACTCCGCATTATAAAAAAATGGCGCTTTAGAAACAGCACGTAAAGTGTTGGCGATGTAATCGCATTACAGCCAACACATGTTTTAAAAGGTTGTGATTTAGAAACAGCGTCCCCAATTTGTAAATCGTCTTAGAGTGAATTCATGTTAACAAAATGCACGTTATAGCAGAACAACCAGTACTGTACTCCATTGTGCTCCACTCAGTACTGCACAATAGCTGTTATATTCAAAATAAATTTGATTGCCTTTTTATAAGTGTACAACTCATGGCTCATTCTAATGAAAAATTATTTGTGCAATACATGCAATCTTGTTGACATTCATTATAAACCTGATGTGGAGGTGCCAGTGTTGGACTGGGGTAGACAAAGTCAGAAGTCACACAACACCCAGTTAAAGTCTGACAGATTTATTTGTAATTACAAGCTTTTAGAGCACTGCTCCTTCATCACCTGGTGTGACGTCTGATTTCATTATAGATTATCAGTGATGTACTTCTAAAAATCTTTCTACTTCATGTCTAATAACAGTACTGAAAATTTCTAAAGCATAATAAGGGGAGTGATTAGATTTTTATGCAATTTTGACTCTACTTAAATTAATACAGTCAAAATGGATTTATGTCAATTCTACATGTTTACATTCTTGGAGCTGTACAAATTTTCGATAATGACTATTCTCTAGTCTCCATCAGAACCATTTCGTCACCTAAGAAAGGAAACAAAATAATGAAATGTATGTCAACAGTTAGAATATAATAGAATTAATCTTATCTTTTGTTTCTGCAGGGCACAGACTACTTAAGAGTTGCCTTTCATTTATATGACAGTGAGGATGAAGGAGATGAGGCAATAAAATTACTTATTGCTCAAGAAACAGAATTGAAACAGTAAATAGCTTCTGTTTGGAATTTGTTTCATAGATGTAGAATATTTTAAATTAGAATTAACTATCATTGTTTATAAATACTAATCAAACCAGGCTAGATTTTACAGTCAAAAACAAAACAGCGATACACAGCTTTGAACTTGAAGAAACAAACCTAAATATGTAGCAATCTCTTTTGAACAGATTATCCCTTTCCCAACATCACTTTAAACCTGACATGAGTTTGTGTTATTACATAATGTGCAGCAGCTGTAATTTTGAAAATAATGTCACAAAGTGAGGTCATGGCATTGGGGCCATGCCACTGAACTAATAATACAGAGGCTGAGGCAAAACCTGTGAGGCTATGGCAGATGGTGAAATTTGAATTCAATTTATAAATCTGGAATGGTGACTACAAAATCATGCTGATGGCTGCAGGATCCCATCTGCATCACTAATACCATTTAGGGACAGAGGTCTTACATGGTCCATCATCGCTGCTATGGCTACATGTGACTCCAGACCCACAGCAATGTGGATCTCTAAATAAACAATAATTGTATATAACCCATTATGTGTAAGAGAAGAAATGGAACATTTCTCCCCACTGCACTGGAAATGACATGAACAAATCCAGCCATGTTAAACCTGTTAAGTTCTCCTTACTAACATGTAGAGGCTTGTGCCAGTTTGAGAAAACTGTCAAACAGACCAGTGAGGCAACAGCTTGACATAATCAGACACACAGAAGTATATATTATAGAGCATGCTGCAGATACACCATCGCCATTCCTGTGTCATACTGGCAGGATAAATCCTTCAGAGATGGGGGCACAGTGATATATGGACAGAAGGGAATTGCCATTGATACCATACTATCTAATGGCATCAAGTTAAATGTGGACAAAGAAATCTGTTGATTACCATCTACCACCCATTCCTTCACATTCTGTTGACAAATCAATCTCCTTCATGTTGAACACCAATAGAAGCAATGTTGAGGGAGCTGAGGAATGGTGGGGGACTCTGGGTGGGGGACTTCACTGTCAATAGCCTAGAGTGCCTCATCACCATACTGCTGACAAAGCTGGACACGTCACTAAGAACATGGGTTGGTAGACTGGATCTGCGATAGGTGGTGAGGGAAAAGCCTACTTGGCCTTGTCCTCACTAATGTATCTGTTATATTTGCATCTGTCCATGACAATATTAGTAGGATTTACCACTGCACAATTCTTGTGGAGGCAACATGTGGTCTTCACATTAAGGATACTCTCCATTATGAAGTGTGCTTATTTTGAACTCATCAAATTAGGAACGTGATGGACAATTAAACAATTAACACGAAGATGAGGTCCCACAGATTACAATTCTCAATAATTGTAGAGCCCAGCACATCAGTGCAAAAGATGAGGCTGAGGTTTGCAAGCAGCTTTTTGGCCAACTCCTGATGTCAGTCTTTAGCCAGTTCAATTCACTCCATGTGATATCAAGGAACAGTCGATGACACTGGATATTGCAAAAGTGAAGCGCCCTTACAAACTCCAGCAACTGTACTAAAGATTAGTGCTCAAGCCCCTAACAAAGCTGATCAGTACAGCTATAATGTTGATGTCTACCTAATAATAAAGAAGATTGCTCACGAAAGGCCTGTCCACAAAAAAAGAAGTAAATCCAACCAAATTAATTAGTTGTATAGTTGGTTGACTTTTGATTGATGGCAGGTGTCATTGACACTACTATAAAGCAGTATTTGGTCAGGAATACCTTACAAACTAACACTCAGTTTGGGTTCCAGCAGGGTCACTGATATCCTGAACTTACTGCAGCCTTAATCTAAGCACAAACAAAAACACTGAACTCCAGAGTTAAGATAAGATTGACTCTTTGATGCCAAAGCAGCTTTTGATGAAGTAAGGCACAAAGGAACCCTTGGGAAATTGGTGTTAGTGCATATTAGGATGAAACTATTCTAACACAATGGAGCAAGGTTTTGGTTGTTAGAAGTCAATCATCCCAATCTCAAGACATCACAGAAAGTCCTCCGAATAGTATCTTGGGCCCAATCTTCTCAAATGGTTTCATTCATGGACTTCCATTCATAAGAAGTTCAGAAATGGAACTATTCACTATGATTGCATAGCTTTCAGCACTATTTGCTGCTCATTGGATATTGATACTTAAGCAGCCTATATCCATATTTAGCAAGATCTGGTCAGCATCCAGGCTTATACTGATAGTAGCAATTAATATCTGCGTCACACAAATGCCAGGAAATAACCATCTTCAAATTGAGAGAATCTGATGATTTTCCCTTGGCATTACATTACATCATCATTACGAACCCCACTACCAACATTGTGGATGATATCATTGACCAAAAACAACTGGACCAGCCATTTGAATACTGTGACTACAAGAGCCAGGCAGAGGTTGTGAGTAACTCCTTTCCTGATTCCCCAGTGCCTGTCCACCATTGAAAGGATTCGGCCAGGCATGTTTTCGGAATACTCACCACTTGCTTCAATCCCATCCACACTATCAACACTGACTCCAGTCAGCACTGACATGTAATGCACACAACCCCAAGATGCAGTCCAGCAACTCACTTAGATTCCTTAAACAGCATTTCAAACTACTACCTAGAAGGACAAGGGCAGCTGTTATATGGGAACATCACCACCCACAAATTCTCTCAAGCCACACAACATCTTGACTGGAAACTATATTGTCAATATTTCACTGTCGGCAGATCAAAACCTAGATACTTCCTAATTGCACTGTTGGTATACCTAGATCCCAACGACTGTGGTGATTCAAGAAAGCAGCCATTATTACCTTCTTGAGGGTGGACAATAAATGCTGGCTGTGCTAGCAACTCCCATGTCCCCATGAATGAATATAAAAAGGCTGAATATTGAAACATTCTCACAAATAACAAATCAGTAAATAATTTCATATTTTAGTTTAAATTTTCTTGCAACAAAATAAATAATTATAATTGGATTAATTGAATAATTAGATTTAGTTCTGATCTTTATCATAATGGAGAAAGTTGACACTACATAATTATAAAATGTGGACAGTTGAGATTGAATGCGGTTATACTGAACTTGATACACTTAAAATCCCAGATACACTTGAGCTTTGTAAAGGTTTTTACAGCAAGATTAACATCATAAAAAATGCAAGATTTCATGAATTCCCTGATCACTTTCATTTTTTCTCTGGGAGATCATCATTACTACACCCTCCTTAGGAGAATAGAATGACTGACAGTAACTGGTGATTGTATTTTTATTCATGAATGAGATGTGAGCATTACTGGCTGCACTAACATTTATAGTCCATCCCTAGCTGCCCTTGAAAGTGTGGCAGTGAGCTACATTCTTCAACTGCTGCAGGCTATGTGCTGTAGGTTGATCCACAGTGCTGTTAGGGAGTGAATGCTGTTATTCTGTCCATGTGCACAGTGCTGACATTGCTGTCTTTTTCAGAGTTCTCAGGCTAGTGACTGCTGGCGTGTTTGCTGTCAATATCACTCCAAACATCTTGGCTGTAATGGGTTCTATTTTTAATCATTATTGTGGATCTAAGAATCTAATTTATCTTTTTCCTATAACAGGAGACAAGAAATGGAAATTGCAGAAATTCTCCATCAAAAGGAGGAATTTGTTGCTGGATCATGGAATATTAACTCTGTAATGCTTGGTGGCCTCGGAAAGGAACCACAATCACAAGGTAGCATTTTTGTTTCCAGTAAACCTTTTTTTTATTGTAGCCTATCTTATACAAAGAGAGATACCTAAAATAGCTTTATAAGTGACAACCTAGTATGTTTGAGCATGGTTGACAAAGAATGTTGCATATTCCCATTGACAAGAACCATGTGAACATTGGGCTGGGATTGCATTAAGAAAAGCTAGTGGAATAAGATATCTAGCCAGAGGAAGTGATTGTATACTTGATCTAGTCCAGGGGATTCAGGAGCTGACTCCACAGTCTCAAGCCTCCAGAGGAAGGCTAATGAGTATTGACCAGAAAATGTTGGTTTGTTTCGCAATCTGTATCATGGCTCAGAGCCAACAACTGATAGGGCTCGATAGATCATCGAACATGGATCATCGAACGTGCTATTTGGTATTGGTGCTTGTTTTTGTGGTTAAATAAGAATATCGCCCAGATACAGAATCTTCCTAGGCCCTGAGCAAAGTGGGATATTTTGAGAAATTTGGAAGAATTGCATGATAAATTGAGTGAGACCTTTATTGCATAGAGAGCAGCAAATCACGCTTTCCAACTAAATTCCAGATGTTGAGATGAGATTCTTGTAAGCAAACAGTGAGAGATGCATTAACAGAGTTTATCACTCATTATCAGCTTCATTATTAGTTAATCTCACCTCATTAACCTCTATTACCACCTGCTGGATAAAAGCGAGTTGCTAATACTTCCCAACATGAGAGCCAGAATGAGTATCTGTGACTCCAGCTAACCATTTCTCCTCCACTTCTTCATCTTGAACACCCAAGATCAACATCTCATAGTATGCTGGATGGTCAATAGGCATCAGGCACTTGCCAGCCTCATTTCATCATCATGGTATATATCATTTATAGTACACTTATGTAATACTATATTGGCACCTATCATTAGAATGCTACTGCAAGGTCATTTTGCAAACAGGGACAGGCACCCAGCCCATGAATTGGACCAGACTGTATCTCAAACTCCTTGCTTATTGTCTTAGCATTCAGTGGCTACACCATCTCTACCTCACCTTCTAGTACTTTGCTCCCTTGACCACATTTTAAAGGCCCACAGTATTTCAATCTTACCTTACAGTTTAGCGCAGACCCAAGACCAGGCAGCTTGTCAGCAGTCATCAGTCACACGGCTGGACTTATAGCTACATCGTACAATGCAGATAGTCCCATGCCTGCATTATGTGATGGCTGTAATGTAATGACTCGTTGTCAAAGTCAGTAGATTGGTCAAGATCAGGTGTCTGTATCCCTGCAGTCTGGGGTCTGGGCCCCAGTCAGCTATGTGGGACTGGTACAATCAGCAGGAGAGTTCACAGAAGAATCATACAATCACAATAGTTAAGAGAGAGGCCATTTGGCTCATTGAGTCTGCGCTGAACCTCCAAAGAGAATCCCACCCACACCAACTCCCCAAACTATCTCCGTAAGCCCTCATTTACCTAGTCTGGACACTACAAGACAATTTCCCATGGACAATCCACCTAGTTGGCTCATCTTTTGCTGTGGGGGAAATCTAGAGAACCTGCCAAAAACCCACATAAACACTCGGAGAATGTGCAAGCTCCATAGGGACAGTCACCCAAGGCTGGAATTGAACCCTAGCGCTGTGAGGCAACAGTGTTAACCACTGTGCTGACCTTTGTGGGAAGATAGTTAGATGTAAAGTCAGGGGTCTTGCCACTCATCATTCAGGACTGTTTGGCTAAGTCACTCAGTAGGATGGATCATGGTCAGTCCTAGATCCACTCATTAAAAATCAAGAAGGTTTATCAGGGGCTGTTGCTGTGGGAGGGAGGCTAAAGTATTTAATCACTTTGACTTGAATGATATTGCTGGAATACAGAAGGGATTACAATACTGAAGGGGCCAATTCAATATGTAAAGTTGGGGGGGTGTCAGGGGGCAGAAACAATAAGAGCATGGGACGGAAATGGGTTATGCAAGAGGCACAGTCATTGATGGTGAGCAAGACTCCTGGCTTCCACGAGGAGACAGTGCACTACAATACTGGCATGGTTACTTTATATATCTGGAGCTGGGGTGGTGGTATGTGCAGATGAAGACAAGATGGGGAGACATGATAGATGAGTTTTGTCAGGAATTGGGGAAGTGCAAGGTCTATGGGGAGGGCTACCAGGAAGGGAATGTTTAATATGGTAATACAAGACAGAGAGGCAGACCCTGAGACCCACTGTTTGAGGACCAACTTCTGTTGACCTCCATTGGGCTTCAATAACTAGTGTGCAATGAAATGAAGGTGGCTGTGGCCACGTCCAAAGTGGATGGGTTATGTGTTTTATTCTGTAAGAGAGGGACGTTAAGTTCAAGTGATGTGAGGCCTTTGAACGGGCAACAGCATCACACAAACACCCATACACTGAAGATAAAATACACAGTGAGCATTACACACTTTGTAACCCTTTGGCATTAGCCAACTGTGTGCATTGAAAATCTTTGGTCCAAGAAATTCTGACATATCATGCAAAATAACAGGTAAATCATACTTATACATGTCATAGCATCATAAAGTCAGAGTCCTACAGCACAGAGACAGGCCCTTTGGCCCAAACTGGTCCATGCTGATGAAAATGTTCGTCCACAGTAACCCCATTTCCCTGCACTTGGCCCATATCCTTCTAATCCTTTCCTATCCATGTATTTGTCGAAATGCCTTTTTGTTAATAAGACCATAAGACATAGGAGTGGAAGTAAGGCCATTCGGCCCATCGAGTTCATTCCACCATTCAATCATGACTGATGGGCATTTCAACTCCACCTACCCGCATTCTCCCCGTAGCCCTTAATTCCTTGTGACATCAAGAATTTATCAATCTCTGCCTTGAAGACATTTAGCGTCCCGGCCTCCACTGCACTCAATGAATTCCACAGGCCCACCACTCTCTGACTGAAGAAATGTCTCCGCATTTCTGTTCTGAATTTACCCCCTCTAATTCTAAGGCTGTGTTCATGGGTCCTAGTCTCCTCACCTAATGGAAACAATTTCCTAGCGTCCATCCTTTCCAAGCCATGTATTATCTTGTAAGCTTCTATTAGATCTCCCCTTAATCTTCTAAACTCCAATGAATACAATCCCAGGATCCTCAGCCATTCCTCATATGTTAGACCTACCAATCCAGGGATCATCCGTGTGAATCTCCGCTGGACACGCTCTATTGCCAGTATGTCCTTCCTGAGGTGTGGGGACCAAACCTGGACACAGTACTCCAAATGGGGCCTAACCAGAACTTTATAAAGTCTCAGTAGCACAACGGTGCTTTTATATTCCAACCCTCTTGAGATAAATGACAACATTGCATTCGCTTTCTTAATCACGGACTCAACCTGCTTGTTTACCTTTAGAGAATCCTCGACTAGCACTCCCACATCCCTTTGTATTTTGGCTTTATGAATTTTCTCACCGTTTAGAAAGTAGTCCATGCTTGTATTCCTTTTTCCAAAGTGAAAGACCTCGCATTTGCTCACATTGAATTCCATCAGTCATTTCCTGGACCACTCTCCCAAACTGTCTAGATCCTTCTGCAGCCTCCCCACTTCCTCAGTACTATCTGCCTGTCCACCTAACTTCGTACCATCGGCAAACTTCGCTAGAATGCCCCCACTCCCTTCATCCAGATCATTAATGTATAACGTGAACAGCTACAGCCCCAACACTGAACCCTGTGGGACACCGCTTGTCACTGGCTGCCATTCCGAAAAAGAACCTTTTGTCCCAACTCTCTGCCTTCTGTCAGACAGCCAATCCTGAATCCATAATGTACCCACTTCAACCATTTCTGCTGACAGTACATACCATATGTATAATACCCTCTGTGTAAAAAGGCTGCCCTCAGGTTCCCTTTTATTCTTTCCCCTCTAACCTTAAACTGATGCCCTCTAGTCCTCGATTCACCAACCCTAAGGAAAAGACTAAATGTATTCATCCTCTCCATGTCTCTCATGATCTTATACACATCTATAAGGTCCTCCCTCAGTCTCCTACACTCTAAAGAAAAAGTGCTAGCTTGTCCAACCTCTCCTTATAACTCAGATTATTGAGTCCTGGCAACATCCTTGTACATTTCTTCTGCAGTATTTCCTGTTCAATAACATCCTTCCTATAACAAGGTGACAAAAACTGAACACAATACTCCATGTGCGGCTTCATCAATGTCCTGTACAACTTCAACATAACTTCCCAACCCCTATGTTTAGTGCCCTTACTGATGAAGACCAGTGTGCCAAAAGCCTTCTTTACCACCCTGTATGTCTGTGACTCCACTTTCAGAGAACTGTGAACCTGAATTCCAAAATCTCTCTGTTCCATTACACTCCTTAAACCCCTACCATTCGCAATGAAACTCCTACCTTGATTTGACTTTACAAAGTGCAAGACCTCACAATTGTCTATTTGCCATTTCTCGGCCCACTTCCCCAGCTGATCAAGCTCCTGCTGCAATTTCTGATGACCTTCTTCACTATGCACAATTCTGCCCATTTTAATTTCAGTCAGCAAACTTACTTATCATGCTTTGTACATTCTCATTCAAATCATTGATATAGATTACAAACAGCAATGGGCCCAACACCAATCTCTGAGGTACACCACCAGTCTGACAAGCATCCTTCCACTATTACTCTCTGCTTCCTACTATCAAGCCAATTTTGTATCCAATTTGCTAGCTCGCCCTATATTCCATGTGAACTAACCTTCCAGTGCAGCTTACCAAATGGAACCTTATCAAAGGCCTTAATGAAATCCATATAGACTACTTCTATCACCCTGCCCTCATCAGCCTTCCTGGTTACTTCATCAAAGAACTCTAACAAATTTGTGAGGCATGATCTCCCACTCACAAAGCCACGTGGACTACTCCTAATCAAATCCTGTATTTCCAAATACATGTACATCTTATTCCTCAGAATCTTCTCAAGTAACTTACCCACCACAGGTGTTAAGCTTACTGGTCTACAGTTCTTTTCTTTGCAGTACCCCTTGAATAATGGCACAACATTCGCTACCCTCCAATCTCCCGGGACCTCACCCGTGGCAACCATGATGCAAAAATATCAGCCAAATGTGATGCAGTCATAATTCTACCTACTTGGAAAAATGGAGTCTAGGTGCCAAAGTAGCAGCAACTGATGATTTATTCATTGCCTACACGTGGTTGCAGGAGCTGTTCACTTCACACCTTGGATCTTCTGTTCCTCAGAATGTCATCTTCTTTCTTTCCCTCACACTATGTCTCAGTGCAATTCCAGGTTCTGCAGTTGGGATGTAGGGAACCTGTCCTACATTGGAGCTGTTGGCCTTGGAAATTTGGTCGGGCGACCTTGGAGTCCTTTTATATGGACGGCCTAGACATATTGCCTTGAGGGAAGTGCGCCCTCCTCAGCATGACATCTCACAGAGTGGAAGGAAGGGTGGAGATGGATAGCCTGACTACTTCTGGTGTATCCTGAGAGGAAATTTCTGGGGCCATCATCTCCTTATCTCCTTGCATTGGTGCTGAGGATCAACAGGTGGAGTGATGGAGTAAATCCAGCAAACTCTGAGTTCCGGACCCGGCTGCCCATAGCAACTGCCAATCTGACAATAGAGGCAGTCAGATGCTTGCATGCTAGAGTCAGCATGATGCAAATGAGTGGGGCCAAACCTGCAACATTTGTACCAGGTTGTCCAGTGCCTCTGACAAACCTGTCTGCATTTTAATTAAGTTCTTAATCACCAACAACTTGAGCTGAACATGTCTTTGGTTTCTGACAGTCCTCCGAGTTACCTGGTGTGTTTTTTCCTTTACCAGCTGGTGGAGGCATGGCATTGAATTGCTCACAAGGTGTATCCTCTGACGTGTTTGTGCTGTTTCCTTCTAAGCTGGAGGAAGGCATGTTTTGCTGGACAGGCCTCTTGACAATGAACACTAGACACCCCATTGAGGTTTGTCCAAAAGAGATAATGCTGTAACCCAGGGGTAAAAGTTGAGGCATCAGTGCCAGGACATGGAGGTTTCCACATTGAGTGGTCTCAGCATTCTCTGGTCTGCCCTAATATCCTCGCCTCATAGCGAGCGAGGAGGTGAATATACAGCTCTTGACCGTCTGCCCTTTCAAGGCTGTTTTCTCTTGAAAGGAGAGAAAGTGAGGGATTTAGCAAAATAACTTTTGATTGAGGGTCTGAGTGAGATACACTTCTTGTGCTGGTGCAGGTGGGGGAAATGTGGTGCGGCAAATCCAGGTGAATGAATGAGTAGGCAGTGCAGAGTTCATGGCAGGGGAGTGCTGGATATGTGCATGTATGAGATATGTTGATATGGGAAGATTCAAGTGAGGGAGGATAGTAAGCATGGTAGCATGAGTTGGGAGGCAGGTGCAGTAGCAGAAGCTGGTGGTGGAGCAGAGAAATATGAGCTGAAAATGTGTTGCTGGAAAAGCGCAGCAGGTCAGGCAGCATCCAAGGAGCAGGAGAATCAATGTTTCTGAAGAAGGGCTTATACCCGAAACATCGATTCTCCTGCTCCTTGGATGCTGCCTGACCTGCTGAGCTTTTCCAGCAACACATTTTCAGCTCTGATCTCCAGCATCTGCAGTCCTCACTTTCTCCTCGGAGCAGAGAAATATATCAACCTTCTTTCATTATCGCTGGGCATTCCTCTGGACTATAGAGATCGCACTGCGCAGGGTGGCACACTTGAGCCAGGCTGGCAGAGTCTTGTGTCATGGCTTTCTCCATAACACATCATCTACCACTGACCTCCAGATCCCTGCCTATAAGGCAGATCACCAATTTCTCCTTCTTCGTCATGCTTGGGGTGAATGTCTGCAATGATGCATGACAGTCTCCTGGCACCTCTCCTGCCTTATTAGTTTTTATAAACTGTAGAGGTTGGTCACTTGTGATGTTGCATTCAAGGATGCAACATACGCACTTGGGGCTTTAATGCAAAGTGGATGCACTTCTAATAGAAGCATGGATCTCATTGCATATCATGTCATAGAGTCATAGAGAGTACAGCATGGAAACAGACCTTTCGGTCCAACCTGTCCACACTGACCAGATATCCCAACCCAATCTTGTCCCACCTGCCAGCACCCGGTTCATATCCCTCCAAACCCTTCCTTTTGATATACCCATCCAAATGCCTCTTTAATGTTGCAATTGTACTAGCCCCCACCACTTCCTCTGGCATACCTGTCCCACCCTCTGTGTGAAAAATGTTGCCCCTTAGGTGTCTTATATCTTTACCCTCTCACCCTCAACGTATGCCCTCTAGTTCTGAACTCCCCGACCCCAACGAAAAGACTTTGCCTATTTACCTATCCATGCCCCTCATAAGTTTGTTAACCTCTATAAGGTCACCCCTCAGCCTCCGATGCTCCATGGAAAACAGCCCCAGCCTGTTCAGCCTCTCCCTATAGCTCAAATCTTCCAACCCTGGCAACATTCTTGTAAATCTTTTCTGAACCCTTTCAAGTTACACAACATCTTTCCGATAGGAAGAGACCAGAATTGCATGCAATATTCTAACAGTGGTCTAACCAATGTTCCGTACAGCCGCAACATGACCTCCCCACTCCTGTACTCAATACTCTGACCAATAAAAGAAAGCATACCAAATGCCTTCTTCACTATCCTATCTACCTGCGACTCCACTTTCAAGGAGCTATGAACCTGCACTCCAAGGTCTCTTTAATCAGCAACACTCCCCAGGACCTTACCATTAAGTGTATAAGTCCTGCTAAGATTTGCTTTCCCAAAATGCAGCACCTCGCATTTATCCGAATTAAACTCCATCTGCCACTTCTCAGCCCATTGGCCCATCTGGTCCAGATCCTGTTGTAATTTGAGGTAACCCTCTTCACTGTCCACAACACCTCCAATTTTGGTGTAATCTGCAAACTTACTAACTGTACCTCTTATGCTCACATCCAAATCATTTATGTAAATGACAGAAAATAGAGGACCCAGCACCGATCCTTGTGGCAATCGACTGGTCACAGGCCTCCAGTCTGAAAAACAACCCTCCACCCCCACCCTCTGTCTTCTACCTTTGAGCTAGTTCTGTATCCAAATCATTAGTTCTCCTTTTATTCCGTGAGATCTAACCTTGCTAATCAGTCTCCCATGGGGAACCTTATCAAAAGCCTTACTGAAGTCCATATAGAGCACATCTATCGCTCTGCCCTCATAAATCTCCTTTGTTACTTCTTCAAAGAACCCAATCATGTTTGTGAGACATGATTTCCCACGCACAAAGCCAGGTTGACTATCCCTAATCAGTCCTGGCCTTTCCAAATACATGTACATCCTGTCCCTCAGGATTCCCTCCAACAACTTGCCCACTATCGAGGTCAGGTTCACTGGTCTATAGTTCCCTGGCTTGTCCTTACCACACCTCTTAAACAGTGGCACCACATTTGTCCACCTCCAGTCTTCCGTCACCTCACCTATGACTATCAATGATACAAATATCTCAGCAAGAGGCCCAGGAATCACTTCTCTAGCTTCCCACAGAGTTCTCGGTACACCTGATCAGGTCTTGGGGATTTATCCACCTTTATGTGTGTTCAAAACATCCAGCACTTCCTCCTCTGAAATCTGGACATTTTGCAAGATGTCACCATCCATTTCCCTACAGTCTATATCTTCCATATCCTTTTCCACAGTAAATACTGATGCAAAATATTCATTTAGTATCTCCCCCATTTTCTGTCGCTCCACACAAAGGCGGCCTTGCTGATCTTTGAGGTGCCCTATTCTCTCCCTCATTACTCTTTTGTCCCTAATGTATTTGTAAAATCCCTTTGAATTCTCCTTAATTCTATTTGCCAAAGCTATCTCATGTCCCCTTTTTACCCTCCTGATTTCCCTTTTAAATATACTCCTACTTCCTTTATACTCTTCTAAGGATTCACTCGATCTTTCCTGTCTGTGCCTGACAAATGCTTCCTTCTTTTTCTTAACCAATCTCTTAAATTTCTTTAGTCATCCAGCATTCCCTATACCTACCAGCCTTCCCTTTTACCCTGACAGGAATATAATTTCTCTGGATTCTCGTTCTCTTGTTTCTGAAGGCTTCCCATTTTCCAACCGTCCCTTTACCTGCGAACATCTGTCCCCAATCAGCTTTCGAAAGTTCTTGCCTAATGCCATCAAAATTGGCCTTTCTCCAATTTAGAACTTCAACTTTTAGATCTGGTCTATCCTTTTCCATCACTATTTTAAAACAAATAGAATATGGTCGCTAGCCCCAAAGTGCTCCCCACGGACACCTCAGTCACCTGCCCTGCCTTATTTCCCAAGGGTAGGTCAAGTTTTGCACCTTCTCTAGTAGGTACATCCACATACTAAATCAGAAAATTATCTTATACACACTTTAGAAATTCCTCTCCATCTAAGCCTTTAACACTATGGCAGTCCCAGTCTTTGTTTGGAAAGTTAAATAATAACCACCCTATTATTCTTACAGATAGCTGAGACCTCTTGACGAGTTTGTTCTTTATTGTCTGCAGTTATCTGTGATATATAACTTCAAGGCTAAAGGAAATATAGAATTGTTTTATTTTAGTATTGGTTTGGTCATTTTCTTTTCTTTTGTCTTTACAGTTGCCAAGGTAAGGTTGTCCACTGCAGGTGAGAGGCAATGACTTTTGTGTCATATCATTTTACATCCTGTTATAATGCAGATAATCATATACCAGAGGTCTAAGTGCCTTGAGATAACCTAGATTAAAATAAATCCATATATATTTCAACGCACATGTCATAATCATGACAAACAGAGAATATTAATAAACTTACTCATTTCAGGGAATGCTTACTAACATAGCAGCATGCAAGAATTTTAAATTGCTGTAATTGAAGTTATCAATAACGTTCTCTTCACTGCTGAAGCTATTTGCACTCTTTCATTTTTAATAAATTAGAAGTTACAGTTGGATCAATTAATCATCAAGGTGTTTTTATTAGAGTTTTTCTGAGGTGTGAATATGTGTTTCGACAAGTCAATATCCCTAAGAGACTTCAAATTAAACTGCTAAATGATCCGTATGAAGAGGACAAAATTTAGGTAAACCTCATGGGATATGTATATATTTTCTCCATAGGGCTGCACTTTTCTTCACTTAGCTTAGAATACTTGGGTACAGGTTCTTAAAGATCAACTCTCAGAGATGAGAGTTGAAAAGCAGTTGTCCACTTGCAGCAAATGTATTAACATCTCTGAACAGATTAATTAAAAAATATCTATATTCTCAATTAAATACGTAATTGCTCAAAATTATTGTTTGCAGTCAGAGGTAATTGGCAAAGATTGTTACTATGTATGTTACTACATCTTTGCTGATTAAATTGGGACATTGTTGTCTTTGATTTTATTAACACTTAATTTAAGGTAGTTTTGACTATTCAATTTTTGAACAAGGACCTGTAAAGTTGGAAAGGATTTTGGCTATACTTCATAATAGAAGAGCTTACTCAAGAAATAGATTGGTTTGGCACCACACTCCACATTTGATGCACTCTCGGAGTGCTATTTCTCAGAGAATTACAAAGAAATAACATAAAACAGGCCGTGGGATTTAACAAGAAGATTTTGATATTTGTTTGCCATATGAACAATTGTCATTAATCCATAGCCCTGTTCATTTCTCCAAATCATGTTATATGTATATAAAATAGAATCGAACAGTACAGAAGGACCTTTAAAGAAACTGTGTATCTTTAAGGATCTTTAAAGGAAGGCTGCAGTGACTTCCCTATCATCTGTGTCTTCTGGTTACAGACCCTTCTGTCATTGAAAAGTTTCTCCTCATTTATTCAATCAAAATCTTTCACAACTTTGAATATTTCTATTAAATCTTATCTTAGACCTAAGGAGAACAACCTTAACTTCTCCAGTCTTTCCACATAACTGAAATTCCTCATCTTTGTTAGTGTTCGAGTTTATCTCCTCTACACTCTCTCCATAGCCTTGACTTTCTTTCCCACATATGGGGTACATAGTTTGACTCAGTATACCAGCTCGGGCTTCACCTTATAAAGTTTTGACGTAACTCCCTTGCAATATGGATTCCTCTAATAATAAAATCATATATATTTTTAACAGCATTCACTTCTTGCCTTATCACCTCCAAAGATGAGTGAGACTTCTTCTTGTCATGTGTCTTCCCAATGGCTAGTTCAGGTTTTAAGTGCAGTGATCATTGTCTGTAAACCTACATAGATGATTGTTAGCAAGCTACGGCTTTAGATGAACGGAGATAAGTTCTCTGGAACAATTTCATTCAACCTTCCAATGTTTAATATTGGCATCATGTCAATAAACCTGTATTGTTTTGTGCCTCCCTTTAGTTTTCAGAATAATTAACATTGCCTCTTAAAAACTGAATATTGTCTGCAAATATGGAATCCATTGTTTCTGATTGAACTTATAAATCATCATGTAACAATAAAAAATAAAGTTCAAAACCAAACCCTTTTGAATGCTTTCACACTGCTTCCAATAACTCCAATACTCCATAGTACCCTTTTTTCCTCCTTCAATCCAGATTTTCATCTAGTTTTCCATTGTTTCCTAATTATGCATTTGATCTTCATAGCCTCCTGTGTGAAAAATCATGCACATCATATTGATTGCATTTTTTCTACCACCTATATTTATCAAAAGAACACTCATCAGGTTTGTTAGATATGATTTTCCTTTCAGAAATCCTTTTGACTTTTTAACTATTTCTGATTATTTTTTCTTCAACTAGATACACAGTAACTTCATGTTGAGCTGTTGATTTGTGAATTTGTAATCTCAACCATACTGTCACCAGTAGTGCCTCACTGGAAAGAATATCAGAAAATCTTATCCTGTCCCATTCTCTACAACATTGAATGCTGTATACCTCCTAAATGCAAGCAGAAAATACTATCAATTAAACTACAGGACCGAATCGCTCAGAACGGGATAAAATCGATAAATCCAAGCTTTTGAATGAAGGGTGCTGTGGTTTCTTTAATAAAAATGCCTCAAGTGTGTGTGAAAAAAAGGACAAACTCTATCTGCATTTTTAAATTATTCCTCAAACCCCATTTCACCCTCTTCTCATAATAGGAGTATGTAGAGGTTCAGAAGCGGCTTGGGAAGAAACCTTACCTAGAAAATCTAGAGGAGATCCAGAATAGACTGCAACATATTTGGACCAATCTGTACATCCCTGATTCGGAACGTCTTGATATGGCTATTAAATACAGTTCATTTAAACACAAAATTCGTGTTTCAAAGGTATGTGGATAGAATAGGCTTAAGTTGGTTCAGCATCTTTTACCATAAATATTGTGTGCATACATATATTCTTTTTGAAGGAAATCTGTGCGTATCTAGCTTTTAATAGTTTTATGGTGTAACATCACTAAGCATTTCTAAGAAATATCTGCTGAACCTTCCAATGCTCATTTACAAAGCTCTGTATCCCCTGAAAAAATTATAAATCACACAACACCAGGTAATAGTCAAACAGGTTATAGTCCAACTATAACCTGGTGTTGTGTGATTTATAACTTTGTCCACTCCCCACTCCAGTCCAACACTGGCACCTCCACATCATGGCTCCTCTGAAAAAGTCTGACACACAAACTTCCTAGATTTGTGGCTTAATGTGATCAAGGAAAAAGCAAGGTCAAGAACTATCTTCAGACTTATGCTTCTTTGTGCCACTAGTTATTAAATACAAAAACTAATCGCTACGCTAAATGGTATTCAGACATATGCCAGGTTCTAATCTTACTGTTATGTTATTGAAAGATTATTGCATAAATTCTATAACATGTGCTTGTCAGTCTGTTTCACATGCTTCTCTCTACATGTTTCTGCCATTCTCATGGCTGGACTTTAGGCTTCTGCTTAGCTGTCCATGTGTTTTTCTCTCACTCCTCTCTAACTCCACTCATTATATGATTAATGGCCAGTGCGGAGCAACTCTGTGACATCAACACAGGATTACGCCTTTCTCCTAAAATCCTGACAGAACAATGCAAATAATATGTTGTTGCAAATTTTTACCCCTAAGTTTTGGTGCCGCATGGGTTGAAGTCATGTGATTGCAACTGTGACTTCTAGGATTTGATAACAAATCTTTGCACATTTCTAAGCATTTATTAAAAACTGGATCCTATACAATACTTAATTAAATTGCAGTCAGTCTCACTGCATCCAAAACTGTTTGGGCCACCAAGACTTTGTGCAGGGCCTTGACTTTTTTGATATTACGACAGCTATGCATTATCTAATATCTTTAATCTGATAAATCATTTCAAGGTACTTCAGACTAGTATTGTAAAACAAATTATGGCACTAAACTACAGGCCAGATGACTAAGACCTTGGTTATAAGGATAGGTTTTAAGGAAATCTGAAAAGAATAAAGCAAAATAATGAGGTGGAGAAACATAGGAAGGGAATTCCAGAGCGTGGGGACTCACTGACTAAATGTGCAGCCAGCAATAATGGAACAAAAATAAAATCAGGGATGCTCAAGAGGCACAGATATCTTGGAGTGTTTTGGGACTGGAGGGGATCACAGAGATAGGGAAGGACAAGGCCAAGGAGGGACTTGGAAATAAAGATGAGAATTTTAAAATTAGAATATTGTCAATATTGATCATTTAGCAGCAGTGGAAGTGCTTAGAGAAGTAATATTGAGATTAAGCTCGGTTTCATCAACATGTGTGTGAAACTAATACTGTGTTTTCTTGGGAGAAATAGCAGAGTATCAAGGAGTTGACTACAGAAGTGATTGTGTAGGAGCAGAATGATAAATCATTGCAATGGAAACTCTGAATACACTTAGATAGATAAGATTGGAACTTGAGACCAGTCCCATTCAGCTGGATGGCAGTGACAAAGGGTTGGAGGAGGATGGTGTAGTCAATGTGTCAAAGACTGCAGACAGGTCAAAAGGATGAGCAGGGAAAGTTTATCTTTGTCACAGTTGTATTTGAAATTTCTTATGATCTTAGTAAGAGCCATTTTGGTACTGCAGCACAGCTGGAAATCTGATAAAGTGAATTCAGATGGAAAATTTCAGGAAATAAGGGCATAGATTTGGGCGGTGACAGCACATGATTTTGCAGAATCATGGGATGTTTCAGATGGGCCTGTAGTTTGGAAGGACTGTGGAGTTGACGGATTTTTTTGAGGAGAGGTCAACGACAGCATATTTAAAGAAATGGATCTGTGTACAGTTGCTCCAAATATACCAGTTATTAATGCTCTCTGAATTGCCATTTGTTCTCCTCAAAATGTAGGATTTGCTAATGAAATAACTGTAGAGTGCTAATGATCTTATCTATTTTATATTTAAATTGTGTACATGCATTGGATGACATTAATCTTTTCAATACAATATAGAATCACATCATAGAAGAAACTTATCTATCTATAATACCTGTAGGTGACATCTAACTAGTATCTTCACCATTCAATGTGTCACAACTTACCAGCCACATACACGTGTGAAATGCAGTAACTGCCTTTTGGTAGTAATGGTGAGTTTTAATAAACTCTTCCACATGCAGTTGCAAGATTTAGCCACCAAGTGTTGCTGTGGAGGAGTTTAAAATTTCATGGCCTCCAGTATGCCAGTTAGCAGTTAGAACTAAATACTACTTTGAAAATTATCATTCCTAATGTTTTGTAACCGTACCAGTTTCCTGAGGTTGCTATTGGACATCCAAGACCTCCTCTGTCCTGCCAGACTTTGATCATGTGTCTACTCCCTAATGGGACTGCCTCATACAGTACTTCTCCTGAATCCACATGTCCATTCTTAGCACTTTATATTCCTTCATGTGCTGGGCTGCCTCACTACCATCACTAAGTAATTCTATCTTTGTGATCAACAGTTCCACTGTGATCTGACCTGATTTTTCCATTCGCTGCCCTGCCCCACCTCCACCATCACTGATCTCTTTCATTCTGAGTTTATCCATCAGATATTGCCAACTTTTGCAAATTAATCACATTTATGACATAATTTCTTCATCAAATCCATCCTCACTTGTGATCCTGAAAGACACACTGTAAAATCTTGCCATGTTTCTCCTTCTGAGTTTTTCTCAGGGAACTGATTAAAAACCATGTTTAGTCAGCTTATCCCTCAGCAGCTCAACCATGCTTATAAACATAAGATTAGAGAAGATTCAGATCACCTGAGGTGGAAAACCGACCTGATGCATTCTGGCTACCAAAAAATACTTTTTTTTTCTCGAGTTCATTTTGAGATTTTCTTGAAGGCTAATTTTTCATTTTCATTGCACATATTGAAGCCCCTGTAGAAAACCGTGTGGACCCTGCTGGACATACCCATCCATTTACAACACTTGCTCATTACTACTTTGTCTCTTACCACCAACAACTTGCTAATTTGCCTTCAATCCCACAAGCTTCAACTTTAGCAAACAGTATCTGATGAGAAACCTCATCAGATGCCTTCTGAAAGTCTATGTAACTTACATTCATAGACATTTCCCTATTTGCCTCTTTATTTGCTACTTCAAAAAGCATTGAGGTTTCAGTTGAAAAATTCAGGGTGTTCAGTCATTGTGTCCTTTAAATTGTAGACCCTAGTAATGACTTATACTACAATATAAAGAACACAAAATGTTGTATGGAATTTCAGCTGTTTAGAATTTGATTACTCCACACTAGTTCACTTCCCCAATGTTTTGAAAATGGAAGTTATTTTGTCTATTATTCAAACTTCCCAAATGGGCATTCTTCTTCACAATGTAATGTAAAGTACTTTACTGATGAGATCTTAAGCTGCATTGTTATGTAACGATGTTCAATTTTATTGGCACAAAATATTTGTTCTGTTGCATTACTGTTAATTACCTTGGACTTTTAGAACTAAACTTTGCCTCACAATATTGTAACTGATCAATATTTTGTTTCCAAAAAAAAATTTATCCTAAAAAATTTATATCCTAAACTTTAAATTTCTCAACCTCCAGCATCAATTGGCAGAGATGAAATACAGTTGTCCAAGACATGTTGTAATGAACTGGAAAGTGGTTAATTCTCACAACATTGTTCCTTTAATTCTGTAGTTTGCAGAAACTTTCTTCAAAACTAGGCTAGCCTGCACTGTGCCCATTCTTTCCAACTCTACCACAATTCCAAACCACCACCACCTCATATGTGATGTCTCAGCTTCAAGCTAATGTGATCATTACTTGGGGGTGAAAACCCCATGAGTAGCCACAAGATCCCAGCCCCTGGCCAGTCTCCTCCACCATATGGAGAAGGAATCAGTGGTCTCTCTGAAGTCCGTTTCCACTTTGGGGCAGATAGAGAAGACGGCCAAGATGGAGCTGAGGAATTGGAACTGGAGCTGGGTCAGGATGGGAATGTTTCCCTTGGACTTGTACTGGACCTTCCCCACCAGTTGGATTGCTCCATCCTGCCACACTTCACACCCTCTGCTCCAACTTTCCAGCTGAAACTCAGGGCACAGCCTATTAGGCAGTCATCTCGCTCAAGCAGACAGAGCGACAGCTCCGCTTGATTTGCTCTGACCTTGATAACATCCACAATTGCTCCTCCAATCACAGGTTTCTACCTCCTGCCCTGGCTACTCCTCCAGTTACATGCTCCCTTTTAGCTTGCTTCCAGTCAGGAGCATTCTCTGAGGACTGCCAGACAACAGGCACCTGTTCAGCCTCAGGCAGATGAGGACCCCTGATCTTGGCAATTAACAACTTCATTAAAATGCACGAGAAGACACTGGAGTAGGCAGATTTGACAGAGGCATTGGGTAAATATTGGAGGAGTCACCAACACTGTATGCTGTGCTTCCTCCATGGACAAGTTGGTGGCTGTGGAGAGGCAGGTCAAGCACAGTCGGTGACTGCTGGTTATGTGAACAGACGACATTGTATTACAGCACCAACAGTAACGCAACAGCATAACGAGGCATCTTGACCTCACTCCAGATGCTCCTTGCTCATAAAGAGACAGGGTTGTTCCAGTAGGCATTCAGCCAGAAGAGAAATCACATTTAAGTACCTCTTAAAACGGTCCAGATGTTGCTGCACTTTCCACTTCCATCCTGCATGTCACTGTCAGCCTTCCTCAAGCTGAGGAACCTGCCTCTGGGCAGGACACACTCAACACATCTGGTCCAGTAGCCATAAACCCTCCCGATCAAAACACCAAGGTGCTATTTACACTGGCTTAACAACTGTCTGGCCATCTGAAAATCCAGGTGTCTATTTTCCGAGTTTATCCTTAATTACTCATCATGCTATAAAGATTTGATACCTGTGGAATATAGAATCCCTGTTGGATGATCTTCAGGCCATCTGTGTGCTATAATCTCCCTTTACACCATTATTCCTTTTGTGGCTATAACACCTGTCTCGAAGCAAATTCCGACATTTTGCTTCAGCACTGTGCTCTAATGCTCCGATATTCATATTCTCTCAGACTTTTCTGAACCCAGTGTTGCAGTTCTTCCTCTCATTCAGACCACACTTAACCTAAAGATGGTACTAGAACATGGTATGAAATGTCACGAAGATTTTGTTTAGTATTAGTGTGCTTCTAAATCTCATCATCATTGTCTTTCAGTTAGAAGAGCTGTGGAAAATGATCAATGATAACTTCATTTATAGCGATGAACTGTCTGATCCATAATTTTAAATTGTGATTTTATTTTGAGCACAGACAAATTTTATTTTTATTAGTGCATTTGCACATTCGACACTGGAATATAAATGTCTGTTACAAAAGCCTTTTGTGCTAAGTGCCAAAAATAATTAGTATGCCCTCAATGCTTTTAGCATATATCCTATCACTATGGAAATTGCCATAGTGACTATGAATATAATATAATTTAATATCATATAGTCCAGCTCCCAAATTCACTAATTAAAAACTTTATTTTTGCAAAGTTGCATAACCTTATCTAAATTCTGTAAAACAGTGCTACTGTGCTGAGCAAGCACATTTAACCTTGAAATAACCCAATACATTCTTATTAAACCTTGAAAGGCCACAAAGGAGCGCTTTTTAAGTGCCCTCAGTGAGAATAGAGAATGAAATTCAAGGTAGGAAACGGCAAGAGTTGGCCATGTTTTAAGGTAGCTACAGGGATGGTGGTGATCGAAAATACATTCTACAGTGAAAAGGAATGAAGCTAACTATTATCACACTTATTTCCCTCATTCATAGTACTGATCATACATAAATTCAGTATATTTGGTATAATAGTAAGAACTGCATATCTTTCCTTCTTTGTTTTAGGCTCTGGAGGCGTGGGAAGCAGCTGTAAAACTGATTAAAGAGCGAGAGTGCATTTTGAGTAAACTTGAACAATTTGAGAGATTTGCATCAAACCCTAATCGATTTTTTGTAAAAGGTAGGCTTTGGAGAGGTCAAATGATGAAAAGTCTCATAAAATCATTACACTGCAGAAACAGGATTTGTTCTATCTGGTGACAAACAGGTTTCCAGTTGCATTTGAACAGCTTTGTTGAACTATATTATGGTTGTGACACTCTGGATTGAGTTATATTGGGAATCAGTCTTTTGAAACCTCTAAGTGTTTTCCAGTTTTGTGTGGTATTAGGTAAGTGTGGTTTGCCAAGAATTATTTGTTTTTTTTGACCATGTTAGATTTTACTGAGCAGATCCGTCTGCATTGTGGGATTTTGCCAAGGAATTCAGTTATAATTCAATCTTCTGTCTTTCTATCTTTATAAATAATTTCAAAGTAAGTATTAAAGAGAGTGTATGTGAATAACTTAAATTGGTTGAGATTAAGATTGGCATTTTTTCTTAGTGATGTAAATAGGTTGTCATTGATGGTTTTGATTGCTCAACTGAAAGAAGTGTTGTATATTTTGCTTCCACTTAACATAGGGATTGTTGTAATGAAGTGTCTAAACTTATAAATTTTTACTATTGTAGCAAAGAATGGATTGTTATTTTTAAAATCCTTCCAGAAAATGACAACTCTTAAAAGAATATTCAACTTCCTAATGACCAACATAGTGAATTGCATAACAAAATATCACATTTTAAGACTTTTAATGTTACAAACAAATTAAAATCAACATGGACCAAATAATACATAGTAGATAGCTAATAACTAAATTATAGAGAACATATTCCCCATGAACTACTCAACAAAATTGAAAGCTCCATATTATACATTAAGAAACATTACAATGTCAGCAGAATATAGTCTTGTGATTAGAGTCCAACTTCCTTCCACTTCGTTGTGGTTCTGTTCGCCGAGCTGGGAGTTTTTGTTGCAAACGTTTCGTCCCCTTTCTAGGTGACATCTTCAGTGCTTGGGAGGATGTCACCTAGAAAGGGGACGAAACGTTTGCAACAAAAACTCCCAGCTCGGCGAACAGAACCACAACAATGAGCACCCGAGCTACAAATCTTCTCACAAACTTCCTTCCACTTCAACAAGAGCTCTTCTCCACATCCCAACAGGGTGAAATTTTCATTTTCCTTTTAAACACAATCTCTTTCATTCAATCTTATGAATCATGTATCATCAAATGGACATCTAGTAACCAAGTTCCACCACTCTATAAGCATAATGTCTTCAAATCAAGGATCTCACTCACTAGCATTCTACTTGGTAATTAATCCATACAAGTTATTTTTAAGTTTCTCAGGAGTTTTCAGATAGCTAAATATACGAGAATGGTAAGACAAGTTAATCATCATAAACGAACATTATAAAATTTGTTTTAACTAATGTGGAATTTTCTTTATCGTAATGAAGAAATTTGACACTGATAAATATATATTTAGCATTTCTGGGCTAGTTTGGTTGTCTTGCTCTGATTACAAGCTTGACACACTGGTAAACACCTAGTTACATTGCACTCAACAATAAAACTGGAAGTTCTCATATATTCACTGATTCCTTTGGGATTGCACTCTTGGAGGACCCCAACACCACACTCTCCTGGAGGAGCTGAGAATTAGTGATTATACCTGGATATCCACATTATTCTGCAATGTGGATATCCTGGTATAATCGAATCCAGGTGTAATGTGGACTACATACATTGCTAGTATTAGAATCTAATAGGTTCTGTTAATAGACATTAACTACCTAATAGCTGAAACAATTAAGAGAAACTGGTTTTGGGTATTGATTAATTAATTTTATGTATATACTTTTTTATTTATATAAAAATGGCCATCATGGTTTTTGTGGTAGTGTCCCTATTTCTGAGCCAAGCGGTCTGGGTTCAATTCTGGTAAAAAATGAGGTCTGCAGATGCTGGAGATCACAGTTGAAAATGTGTTGCTGGTTAAAGCACAGCAGGTCAGGCAGCATCCAAGGAATAGGAAATTCGACGTTTCGGGCATAAGCCCTTCATCAGGAATGAGGAGAGGGTGCCAGGCAGGCTAAGATAAAAGGTAGGGAGGAGGGACTTGGGGGAGGGGCGATGGAGATGTGATAGGTGGAAGGAGGTCAAGGTGAGGGTGCTATTAACCAACTCAACCTGTCCACCCCTCTTACCCATTCCAACCTCTCACCCTCAGAACGTGCAGCCCTCCACTCCCTCCGCTCCAATCTCAACCTCACCATCAAACCGGCAGACAAGGGAGGCGCGGTAGTAGTTTGGCGCACCGACCTTTATACCGCTGAGGCCAAACGCCAACTCGCGGACACCTCCTCTTATCGCCCCCACAACCACGACCCCACCTCGCACCACCAAACCATCATCTCCCAGGCCATCCATAACCTCATCACCTCAGGGGATCTCCCATCCACCGCCTCCAACCTCATAGTCCCACAACCCCGCACCGCCCGTTTCTACCTCCTGCCCAAAATCCACAAACCTGAATGCCCCGGCCGACCCATTGTCTCAGCCTGCTCCTGCCCCACCGAACTCATCTCCGCATACCTTGACACGGTTCTGTCCCCTTTAGTCCAAGAACTCCCCACCTACGTTCGGGACACCACCCACGCCCTCCACCTCCTCCAGGATTTTCGCTTCCCCGGTCCCCAACACCTTATTTTCACAATGGACATCCAGTCCCTGTACACCTCCATCCCCCATCACGAAGGACTCAAAGCCCTCCGCTTCTTCCTTTCCCGCCGCACCAACCAGTACCCTTCCACTGACACCCTCCTTCGACTGACTGAACTGGTCCTCACCCTGAATAACTTCTCTTTTCAATCCTCCCACTTCCTCCAAACTAAAGGAGTTGCTATGGGCACCCGCATGGGCCCCAGCTATGCCTGTCCCTTCGTAGGATATGTGGAACAGTCCATCTTCCGCAACTACACTGGCACCACCCCCCACCTTTTCCTCCGCTACATCGATGACTGTATCGGCGCTGCCTTGTGCTCCCACGAGGAGGTTGAACAGTTCATCAACTTTACTAACACCTTCCATCCCGACCTCAAATTCACCTGGACTGTCTCAGACTCCTCCCTCCCCTTCCTAGACCTTTCCATTTCTATCTCAGGCGACCGACTCAACACAGACATCTACTATAAACCGACTGACTCCCACAGCTATCTGGACTACACCTCCTCCCACCCTGCCCCCTGTAAAAACTCCATCCCATATTCCCAATTCCTTCGTCTCCGCCGCATCTGCTCCCAGGAGGACCAGTTCCAACACCGCACAGCCCAGATGGCCTCCTTCTTCAAGGACCGCAAATTCCCCCCAAACGTGATCGACGATGCCCTCCACCGCATCTCCTCCACTTCCCGCTCCTCCGCCCTTGAGCCCCGCTCCTCCAACCGCCACCAAGACAGAACCCCACTGGTTCTCACCTACCACCCCACCAACCTCCGTATACAACGTATCATCCGCCGTCATTTCCGCCAACTCCAAACGGACCCCACCACCAGGGATATATTTCCCTCCCCTCCCCTATCAGCGTTCCGCAAAGACCACTCCCTTCGTGACTCCCTTGTCAGGTCCACACCCCCCACCAACCCAACCTCCACTCCCGGCACCTTCCCCAGCAACCGCAGGAAATGTAAAACTTGCGCCCACACCTTCTCCCTCACTTCCTTCCAAGGCCCCAAGGGATCCTTCCATATCCGCCACAAGTTCACCTGTACCTCCACACACATCATCTATTGCATCTGCTGCACCCGATGTGGCCTCCTCTACGTTGGGGAGATGGGCCGCTTACTTGCGGAACGCTTCAGAGAACACCTCAGGGACGCCCGGACCAACCAACCCAACCACCCCGTGGCTCAACACTTTAACTCTCCCACCCACTCCACCGAGGACATGCAGGTCCTTGGACTCCTCCACCGGCAAAACATAACAACACGACGGTTGGAGGAAGAGCGCCTCATCTTCCGCCTGGGAACTATCCAACCACAAGGGATGAACTCAGATTTCTCCAGTTTCCTCATTTCCCCTCCCCCCACCTTGTCTCAGTCAGTTCCCTCAACTCAGCACCGCCCTCCTAACCTGCAATCTTCTTCCTAACCTCTCCGCCCCCACCCCACTCCGGCCTATCACCCTCACCTTGACCTCCTTCCACCTATCACATCTCCATCGCCCCTCCCCCAAGTCCCTCCTCCCTACCTTTTATCTTAGCCTGCCTGGCACCCTCTCCTCATTCCTGATGAAGGGCTTATGCCCGAAACGTCGAATTTCCTATTCCTTGGATGCCTGCCTGACCTGCTGTGCTTTAACCAGCAACACATTTTCAACTGGGTTCAATTCTGACCTGCTCCAGAGGTATATCACAATATGTCTAAACCAGATGATATAAAAATATCCCAGTGTGTTGAATACGTTCGACCCTTCAAGAATAAATTTGGTGGTAATGCTGTGTCTCTTCTATTTTTCTATGTTACAGGTTACTGGGGTACTTCAACCGCAAGATTAAGGGAGTCCAAAGAGAGGGATAAGCTTTACTCTGATATAGCACAAATTGAAAATCAATTGTCAACAATTTTGAAGAAAATCAAAAACAATTTTGAAGATGTAGTTACTTTCAAGGTAGAAACACCAATTTATGATAGCAATAAAATCTTTGCTGTCTATGATGTGATTTTGTCATTGATGGGATGTGGGCATTGTGTGCGAGGCCAACATTTATCGGCTATCCTTGTTGAAACATTGCAGTCGGTTTTGTGTGGGTACAGAATCACCTACAATGTTATTGGGGAGGGAGTTCCGAGATTTTGACTCACTTATTTTGAATCTGATCGTGTGTAATGAACCAGGTTTAATAAATAATGTCAGAGTGAAATATCCCTAGGAAACAGTGACCATAAGATAGCAGAGTATGATAAAGATTGCATCAAATTGAAAGAAAAAAATTTGCAGTGGCAAATGTTATTGGTAAGTCAGAGGATTGGAGCAGTTTTGAAAAGCAACAAAAGATGACCAAAAATAAAACAAAGAGGGACAATATAAAATTTGACAGTAAATTTGCAAGTAATATCACAATGGATAGCAAGGGATTTTTTAAATATATAAAATGGACGACAGAGGCCAAAGTGAATATAAACCCTTTAGAGAATGAGGTTGGAAAAATAATAAAGGGAAATCATGAAGTGGCAGAGGAGTTGAATGAACACTTTCTGTTAGTCTTTATTGTAGAAAACACTAATAGTATTACAAAAACACTAAATCATCAAGAGGTATAAAGGGGAGAGGAAATAAATACAATGACTGCAAAAAAATGTACTTGGGGAAACTAACGGGTCTAAAGACATCTGAGACCCCTACACCTGATGGGATATATCCGAAGATATTAAAGGAAATAGCTACAGAGATAGTGCATAAACTGGTGGTAATCTTTCAAGAATCCATTGATTCTGGAAAAATCCTGGAGAATTGGAAACTTCTAATGTAATCCCTTTATTCCAAAAGGGAAGGAGACAAGTACAAGAGGGACATTTATCTTAAGATATGTTCTTGGAGTCTATTATAAAAGATGTAATGACAGAGATTTTAAAAATACTTAACGTCATCAAGCGGAGTCAGTGTGGTTTCATGAAGGGGAAGTCATACCTCACAAATTTATTAGAATTATTTAAGTTGGATAGATAAAGGGGAAGAAGTGCATTTAATACATCTGGATTTCCAGAAGACGTCTAATAAGGCTGCACATGTTAGGTTATCTAATAAGATAAGAAACCATGGTGTTGGAGATAGATTATTAGCATGAATGGAGGATTGGCTAATTAGCAGAAGAAAGAGAGTTGGGATAAGGGGGACATTTTCAGGATGGCAACCTGTGACTAGTTAAGTGTCATTGATCAGTGCGTGGTCCACAGTTGTCTAAAATATGTATTAATGGCATGGATGAGGGAAGTGAATGTACCATGGCCAAGTTTGTGAATGACACAAAGCTGGATAGGAAGGCATAAACAACGATGACACGGTATACAAAAGGGTATACCGTATATACTCGAGTAATAGTCGATCTCATGTAAAAGTCAACCCCCTATTTTTGGCCAAATAATCTGGGCTTTTCCATATATTTTGTGTAAAAATTGACCCTCGTTCTTCATAGATAACAGATCAACGTTTATGAATCAGTGCGCCGGCCATCACGTTCTGCTTCAGCATTCCAGTCAGCTGGTTGTTCCACTCTGCTCCCAGTCTTCCAGTCCACTAGCTGTTCTGCTCTGGGTTTTCAGAATAACCATAGTTATTTTTTTTGTATTTGTTTCGAGATAATTGGGCTTCTGCTAATGATACGGTATGAAATTTGACACACATGAATTTCAACTCCTCAAAAGCAGTATCCACGTAATAGTCAACTCCATAAATTTAACCTTAAAAAGTAGTCAAAAAAATGTGATTATTACTTTAGTACATACGGTAGACAGTTTAAGTGAGTTGGCAAAAATCTGACAAATTGAATGTAATGTGGAAAAATTAGATTATGCACTTTGTCAGGAAGAATAAAGAAGCAAGATATTAGAGACATAGAGTCATTGAGAAAAACAGCATGGAAACAGACCCTTTGGTCCAACTCCTAAACTAATGTAGTCCCATTTCCCAGCACTTGGCCCATATCCCTCGAAACCCTTCTTATTTATATACTCAAGCAGATGCCTTTTAAATGTTGTAATTGTACCAGCCTCCATAATTTCCTCTGGCAATTCATTCCATACACGCACCACCCTCTGTGTGGAAAAAAGTGCCGCTTAGGTACTTTTGAATCTTTTTCCTCTCACCCTAAACCTATGTCCTCTAGTTCTGGACACCCCCAAATAAGGGAAAAGACCTTGTCTCTTTACCCTATCCATGCCCCTTACGATTTTATAAACATCTATAAGGTTACCCCTCAGTCTCCAATGCTCCAGGGAAAACAGCTCCATTGTATTCAGCTTCTCCCTATAGCTCAAACCCTCTTAAAGGGAGAATGATGATAGAAAGCTATATCGCTGAAAGATTTGGGAGTCCTCATGCATAAATCACTAAAAGCTAGTACACAAGGTCAGCAGGTAAAAGGGAATGCAAATTAATGGTGGCCTTTATTTCAAAGGGAATGGAGTATAAAAATAGGCAGGAGTTGCTATAACTACATAACACACTAGTCAGACCTCGTGCTGGAATACTGTGAACAGTTGTGGACACTTTTTGAAGAAAAGATATACATGCATTGGAGATAGTTCAAAGACAATTGACTAGCTGATCCTGGGTGTGGAGGCACTGTCTTATAATGAGAAGTTGAGTAAGTTGGTAGGTAGGTTGGGCCTGTACTCATTGGAAACTAGAAGATTTAGAGGCCACCATAGTGAAACATACCAGATTCTTAGGGGGCTTGACATTTTAGATGCAGAGATGTTGTTTTCCCTTGTGGGAAAATCTGGGACCAGAGGGAGTAATCTCCAAATTAAGGTTCGCCAATTTCAAACAGAGATGTGGAGGAACTGCTTCTCACAGAGGCTATTGAATCTGTGGAACTCTTTACCCCAGAGAAATGTAGAGGCTGTCTTAAGTATATGCAGTGCTGAGATATTTAGTTTTAGACAGATCTTTAGTTAGTAAGGAAATTAAGGGTTAACAGGGAAAAAGCAGGAAAATTGAGTTGAAGATTATTAGATTTGCAATGATCTCATTGAATGGTGGATCAGACTTGATAGACTGAATGGCCTATTCTGCTTCTTCAAATCTTGTACTTATATGATACATGCTACTGCTACAATGCGTTGATGGTGGAAGGAGTGAACATTTGAGGATGTGGTGCCAATCAAACAGGCTGCATTATCCTGAGTGTTGTCCTGAATGGCTTCTTGAATGTTTTTCAAGATTTAGTCATTCATGTGGTGAGGACTTTACCATCACAATTCTAACTTGTGCCTTGTAGATGATGGAAGAGCTTTGGGGAGTCAGGAGTTACTCATTTCCATTACTAGTTTCTGACCTGATCTTGTAGCCACAGATTTATATGGCTAGTACAGCTCAGTTTCTAGTCATTGGTAATACCAAGATGTTGATAGTGATGGATTCAGTGATGGTAGTGCCATTGAATTTCAACGAGCTATGCATAGATTTTCTTGATGGAGATGGTTATTACCTGCAGCAATATGGCATTCATGTTACTTGTCACTTGGCAGCAAGTAGATGTTGTCAGGGTGTTTGGAAATGGACTGTTTCAGCATATGAGGAGCTGTGGATGATGCTGACCATTGTGGAATAATCTAGAGAACATCCCAACTTCTGACCTAATGATAGAGGGAAGGTCTTTTTTGAATAGCTGAAAATGCTTAGGTCTAAGAAACCACTTTGAGAAACTCCTGCTGAAAGTTTCCATACTTGAGATGACTGATCTCCAACAAACACAACCATCTTTCTTTGTACTAGGTATGACTCCACCCAGTGGCGAGGTAACTACCTATTCCCATTAACTTTAGTTTTGATACTTACATAAGAAATGCAATATTATTGTATATATCTTTATTTCAGCTAAGTATCTTAGTTAAACTATGTATGAGTTTTTTCATAGTAATTTTATTTTTTCAGTCTGTGGAACTTAAACTCAACTAATTTTTCTTTGTAATTCATTCAGGGGTGTGGACTTCACTGGCTGTGCCAGCATTTATTGCCCATCCCTAATTGTATTTGAGAAGGTGGTGATGAGCTTTTTCTTAAACTATTGGAGTAAAAAGTGAGGTCTGCAGATGCTGGAGATGAGAGCTGAAAATGTGTTGCTGGTTAAAGCACAGCAGGTTAGGCAGCATCCTGTTTCTAGGATGCTGCCTAACCTGCTGTGCTTTAACCAGCAACACATTTTCAGCTCTTAAACTATTGGAGCCCATTTAGTGTAGACACAGCCCAATGGTGTAGGGAGTGAGTTCCATGATTTTGAATCAGTGACAGTGAAAGGATGAAGGAATGGTCATGGACCAGGCAGCTGAAAATGTTTAGGCTAAGGATACTACCCTGAGGAATCCCTGTAGCGATGTTCTTAGACTGAGCTGACTGACTTCCAATAATCACAGCCATCTCCCTGGCTTCCTATTTTTACAGTATTCTAGTTTAGCTAAGGGATTCTTGATACAACATGATATATTGCTGCTTTGATGTCAAGGGTAGTCACTCTCAACTCACCTCTGCTGTCAGCTCTTCTGTCCATGTTTGAACCAAAGCCGTATGGCGATAATCAGCTGACTGGCCCCGGCAGAGTGCAAACTTAGCATCAGTAAGCAGCTTTTTGCTAAGCAGGTGTTGCTTCACAGCACACTTGATGATCCCTTCAAACACTTTATTGATGACTGTGAGTAGACTGACTGGCCAATACTTGATCAGATGGTATCTGCTTTTTTTTATGGCAGATCAAATCTGAATACGTTGCTAGGTAGATGCCAGCATTGTTGTTGTAAGCTTGGCTATGTTCACAGGATATATCTTCCAAATTATTGACAGAATTTTGCCAGTGCCCATAGCCTTTACAGTGTCCAATTCCTTAGCCATTTCTTTGAGTGAATCAGAATAGGTGAAGACCTTAGTTTCAGAGGGCCGTAGAACTTCTCTCTAAATGAGAGATGTAACTGGTTCTGAGTTTAATTTGAGGGTCACCAAATCTCAAGCAACAGCAAAGTTGAGAAATCAGGACCTTCATGGTAACTTATACTGCTGTGGGAATCAAACCTGTGCTGTTAGTGTTATGCTGTATAGCAAACCAGCTGTCCAGCCAATTGAGCAATTCAACCCCCAACAACACCTGTGCTGCTGGAACATTCTGAAGCGGCTGAGATAAATCATCTGCTTAACACTTGCAAATGGTTCAGCCTTATCTTTTGAGCTGATCTGTTAGGCTCCACCATTACCCGAGAATGGAGATAATTGTAAAGTTTCCTCCTGCAGTGAGTTGTTTAATTGTCCAACACCATTCACGATAGCATGTAGCCAAATTACATAACTTAGATCTGATCCATCGGTTGTGGAATTTCTTATCTTTGTCTATCATTTGCTGCTTATGTTTTTTGACATGCAACTCATCCTGTGTTATAGGTTCACCAGTTTGGCTCATTTAGTGCTGCTCTGGCATACCCTCCTGCACTTTTCATTTAACCAGAGTTAATTCTTGACTTGATGATAATGGTAAAATTGGGGATATATGAAGCCATGAGGTTGCAGATTGTATTGTTGTTCTGAAGTTCTGAAGAAGCATCACGGGACTTGAAATGTTAACTCAGCTTTCATTCCACAGATGCCGCCGGACCTGCTGAGCTTTTCTAGCAATTTTTATTTGTATTTCTGACTTCCAGCATCTGCAGTTCTTTGGGCTTTTTTGTGTTTGTATAAGTTTTGTTGTTTCTGATGACTTATAATGCCTCACAGATTCAGGTCTGAATTACTAGATGTGTTCAAAATCTAACCCATTTAGCACATTCGTAGTGACACACAAGACAATGGAAAATATCTTTAATGGGACTTCCCCTCCACAAAGTCTTTGTGGTGGTGACATCTATCATTGCTGTCAGGACAGATGCATCTGCGGCAGGCAGATTGTTCCCTCATCATCTGCCATGGACCCAACCAAGCAGCTATGTCCTTCAGGTCTCGATCAGCTCAATCAGTAGTAGTGCAGCTGAACCACTCTTGTTGGTGGATATTGAAGTCCTCCACCCAGAATACATTCTGTGCTATTGCTACCTTCAATATTTCAATTTGGAGGAGTGCTGATTCATCAACTGAGGGATCAAGTGGTACATGGTAATCAACAGAAGTTTCTTTGCCCATGTATCTCCTGATGCCATGAGATTTAATGGGGTCTGGAGGCAATTTTGAGGATTCCCAGATCACCTAGATTATATCACATGTTGCCTGAAGTGTCCAAGACACAGCTCTCCCAATTTCGGCACTAGCTCCCAAATGTCAGTAAGGTGGGCTTTGCAGGGCTGAGTTTGCCATTATTGTTTCCAGTTTCTTGGATGTTGCCAAGTGATCAATCCAATATAATTCCTTTTGAGGCTGTTTAGCAATTGAGACTGAATGATTTGGTAATTCATTTCAGAAAACAGTTGTGAATCAACCACATTACTGTGGGTCTGGAGTCTCATATAGGCTAGACTAGGTGAGGTCACATTTTCTTCATTAAAGGATATTAGTAACCTACAATGATAATCAACAATGGTTTAATGGTCATTGTTAAACTTATAATTACAATCTTTTCTGAATTCAAATTCCATCATCATACCTGGGACCCTGAGCATTTTCAGGGTCTTTGGGTAACCAGTCCAGTTGTATTCAGTAAGGTTAATTCTAAGATAGTCTGATTAATAGTTAGGTTAAACTAATATTTTTAAGGAATTTTTTTAAAAAATGACATTATTTTACTTTAGTTTACCTACAGTTTTGCAGGGTTGTGCTAATTCCTGTGCATGACATGCATTCTGCTACCTACCTCTAAATAATGTTTCCTCAAACTTCTGATTATAGGGCCGGCCATATATAGAGAAGATGCAACGGGACAAAGTGGAGATGCTCTTCTGGCTACAGCAAGAGCGACGGAAAATTATACTTCACAAAATCTCAGCCAATAGACCTTTACCACCTAAATATCCTTCCATTGAGTTCTGCTCTTGTTCCTTAGCAGATTACTGAAGGATTTGTATGCTTTGGAAGAGATCCATCCAACTAACTGCACTTCCCACACCTCAATTCTGCTCTCCTGCAAATATATACAAAGGAAGTTTCAGAAAAAGGATTACTCTAATGTCAAAAACAAGTGTTTTGCCCGAATGTTGTTATATTCCATATTTTACCCTTTTTATGGATTTCTGATTAGTTTTTTTAAGGGCATTTTGTAATGCCAATTATTCTTCAGCCATCTTGCTATTTGACTTCTTTTTTCCTTTGTTTTTGAAAAAATGTTTTTGTAAGGTTCTGTATAATAATGTGATAGATATTTAATTTTTTCTAAAGTTGTTTTACTTTTAGAAATGGTTCTCCTAGTTTACATTGATTTGACCTTTTTCAAGAGTCAGCTTTTTTTTCCAAATTATCCACAATCACAAATCTGTTTCATATCAAACATATTCCTTTTTAGAATCTCTGTTTTTGTATGATGGTGTAACTGGATGCTCCTGTGCTTTGTAATGCTGAGACTATGCATATATTTTCAGAAACGTAGTTATTTCAACTTACACCATCAACTTTGGATCATTTTGTTATCCTGAGTCCTTGCAATTAAACTGCAACAGAGCTGCGTCTTTCTTGTTTCCATGTCTCAGACTGAAGTTCAGAACCTGGAATTTTCAAGAGAGAATTTTATTTTTATTTTGGCAATATTTGAACCCACTACCATTTTTGACAGGCATTTTAGCTGAATAGTTGTATTCCAAAGGTGCCAGTGCTGCCTCATCTTTTATGTATCATCCATTGCAGTTCAAAATGTCCTGCTTTTTCACATATATGCCTTTTGCAGTCACCTGATGATAAATGAAAGAAAATATTCCTCAGTCTGTACAACACAATAGCAACAGGCATGCAGTGAAAAATAAATGTATAAAGTTTGTGACTTCAGACACAGATAAACTTGAATTTACCCTGTTACATGAGTTAAAATGAACTGTTGTAAATATTTCAAAATATCCAAATAAATTTGACAAATTTTTTTATGGCAACTAGGCTTTCATTTAACTGTTAGTGTATTTACAAAACATGTATTACTTATGGATTGCCTCACTTCTGCTTTTTAAGAATGAAAAGGAGTGAACTGTTTTAAAAACAAGATGATTCTTTTGGGAATGTTTTCAGATCAACAATGAGAATTTAACATGGGAATTCAGATGTTAGATACCCAAAGGCAATGAAGCCAATTGACGTTATAAGTCAGACCACTCTGCTTCAAGTTCTCAATATTTACAATATAAGTTCAATTTAATAATACATGGGCAGCCCATGGTAGTCCTGGAAACTTATAGAACATTTTTTTTAAGATGAAGAGGTTGTTTACTGTTCTCTCCATAAATGAATAATGAGTCATTGGTGTAATGGTTCTCTGTCCATGTGTTGCAGTACATAGTTTAATTGTTCCTGCAATGTTTTAGACAAACCTCAAGTTTTCTTTATAGGCAATGAAGATGAAGGGTGTCTGGCTGCTTGTGCGAAGGAAAGTCTGGTTTCCCCAGGCAGAAAACTAGAAGCTGGTAAAGTCTTGAATGGGGTGGTCAGAATCATGTACATTGGTCAGGAAAGACTAGACAAGTGGAGGAAAACAATGTTGAATAGGAAGGAAGAAATTTTGTAGGGCGAGATCAGGCTGAAAGCATGGAACGACCTGAACAATCCTATGTGCAGATCTTCACAAGAAGGGCAGTGGGATGTTGGAATCTAAAGTTGAAAGTTTGTGAGGAAAAATCTCTAGTGTTGACTATGCAATTGAATGTTATCTGGGGAATGAAGGTTTGGTGATCAGTGATGAGAGGGAAATTGGAGAAATAGGATGAGGTATTGATAATGTTAAAACTCTGCAAGGTAAATGTCTTTGCTTAACAATGCAATGCTGTACTTGTCAGCAGATTTAAATACAGTGTCAGGATTGGATCTGAGGGGCGGTAGTGCTGCAAGTCAGAGAAAAAATTGGTTAGAGTGAGAGATGCAAATAAATTGAGACTGCTCCATACCTTTTAGCTACTAGAAATGTCAAAGACCTTCACTTACATTTTCTTATAAATTCTGGACTTTTAAAAAAAATTGTGAAGGTAGCTACGTAAAGAAACATATGAAGTAATTTGATTGCAGCTTCTGCACATAATAGAAACTTATGGTGTATCTTTGGGTTTTGGGTTGGGTTCATAACCGATATGTCTGAGAAACAATTACCCATCATTCATATTCCCCAGATTAAGTAGCCAAAGGGCAGGTGACACTGTCCAAGTAAATCTTCGTCATGAGATGCCAGTAGCATAATGAGAACAGAAATGTTAATGATATGATGAGGTATATAATGTAATACTGACTTCAGTAGTCACGTGCTAATGAAATACTGAGGAAAGCATTTAACAACCCATACTATGGAGCTATATTACAGAAATCAGTACTATACAAGTCTCACAACATTAGTCTGACCTATATTGTGACTTTATTGAAACAGGCCTTAAGATGGCAGCCCCCACCCATGATTGGGGCCACCTGACTGATAAGCAGGGAGGTGAATTGGTACAGATTATATTTTCTATCCCAAACATCCCCTCTTAATACAAAATCATTACATGCATTATCATGCATATGTTGAGTTACCCAATACACACACAACTCTTCTCATGCATTAGAAGTTATCTATTTTTTTCATTCTCTGCATATGCATTGCCCTTGATCTTTAAATTGTATTGGTTTTTTTTTCATTGTATGTGTGCATATTGTCATTGGCTGTTCATCTGCATGGTATAGTGTGTAGTAGGATAAACTTTTTGACTAGTGTATTCCAGCCATATAACTGTAGGCAAAATGATCCAGCTCCATGTAGTGAGAATACTGCTTTTCTTACACTGAACATGCCTTCTTTTCCTTTGTATGAAGCCCTTTGCAGTATTTGCATACATGCACATTTGTATGTACTTGTTCTGCCCTTTAGGCCTGTTATACAATCAGCATACTATGAATGTGGAGAATTCCTTCGTCTCCGCCGCATCTACTCCCAGGAGGACCAGTTCCAATACCGTACAGCCCAGATGGCCTCCTTCTTCAAGGACCGCAGATTCCCCCCAGATGTGATCGACGACGCCCTCCACCGCATCTCCTCCACTTCCCGCTCCTCCGCCCTTGAGCCCTGCCCCTCCAACCGCCACCAGGACAGAACCCCACTGGTTCTCACCTACCACCCCACCACCCTCCATATACAACGTATCATCTGCCGTCATTTCCGCCACCTCCAAACGGACCTCACTACCAAGGATATTTTTCCCTCCTCTCCCCTATCAGCGTTCCGAAAAGACCACTCCCTCCGTGACTCCCTCGTCAGGTCCACACCCCCCACCAACCCAACCTCCACTCCCGGCACCTTCCCCTGCAACCGCAAGAAGTGCAAAACTTGCGTCCACACCTTCTCCCTTACTTCTCTCCAAGGCCCCAAGGGATCCTTCCATATCTGCCACAAATTCACCCGCACCTCCACAAACATCATCTATTGCATCCGCTGCACCCGATGTGGCCTCCTCTATATTGGGGAGATAGGCTGCCTATTTGCGGAACATTTCAGAGAACACCTCTGGGACACCCGGACCAACCAACCCAATCACCCCGTGGCTTAACACTTTAACTCCCCCTCCCACTCCACCAAGGACATGCAGGTCCTTGGACTCCTCCATCACCAGACCATAACAACACGATGGAGGAAGAGCGCCTCATCTTCCACCTGGGAACCCTCGAACCACAAAGGATGAACTCAGATTTCTCCAGTTTCCTAATTTCCCCTCCCTCCACCTTGTCTCAGTCAAATCCCTTGAACTCAGCACCAACTTCCTAACCTGCAATCTTCTTCCTGACCTCTCCGCCCCCACCCCTCTCCGGCCTATCACCCTCACCTTGACCTCCTTCCACCTATCACATCTCCATCGCCCCTCCCCCAAGTCCCTCCTCCCTACCTTTTATCTTAGCCTGCTGGACACACTTTCCTCATTCCTGATGGTTTATGCCTGAAACGTCGAATTTCCTGTTCCTTGGATGCTGCCTGACCTGCTGCACTTTTCCAGCAACACATTTTCAGCATACTATGAATGTGCTCAAGTTGTTGGTTTTCAAGCTCAGTATTTCTGCACATGGTGCTTTGATATAATCTTAGCAGCAAAGTACGCGATTTGTAGTTTGGAAACCATCAGGGTCATACATGTATCACATAAAGTGATAATGTTTCTGATTTGCCAACAGCTGCCTGGATTCATCAAACCAAAGCTGAGCTAGGATCATGAGACTGTAATGTAATTTTTAATTGTTCATCTGTAGACAAGATCCTCAATACCCCCACTTTTCACTGCGATCATTATATCTGTAAGAGGTTTGATGTAACCCCAGCTTAATAATGTTCCAAGGTCAAGGTGACTGGAATACACAGGCAGGAGGCTGGAAGAACACAGCACACAGGCAGCATCAGGACATGGAGAAGTCAACGTTTCGGGTGTAACTGTAATCTCTGGCTGCCTGAGAGGAAGATTAAGACAGCCCTTAATGTTGGGGCCTGGGAAAGGGTGTGCACGATGCTCACTGCCCAGCCCTGGCCGCGCGGGGTCGCGCTAGCTACGCAGCCCTCCCCGCCCGGCGGCGCGCACGCATGCTCCACCCTCATGGCGCGAGGTTGAGGGTGGGCGCGCTCGCAGGCTCGACCCACTTGGCGTGGGGTTGTGGGGGACGCGCTCGCAGGCTCCACCCTCTCGGCGCGGGCGCGCGCGCGCAGGCTCCTGGAAACAACGGCCGGAGCGGGGCTGAGCGCGTGAAGGCGGCTGTCCCCCGGGAGTGTCGGCCCGCTCTCTCGCTTTGAGGGGAGGGTGGGGGAAGCGCAGTCGGGTTTGCGATCCCGGCCGGGGAAGGGTATCGCCGTTAGGGGTGAGTGTGAGAGCAGAGCCGGGCTGAGCCTCAGTCTCAGCCTGTGGTGAGGTGATGGGCCCCGGGGGCCTCAACTGATGCAGCCTGACGTTTGATAGCATCTGGGTGGGTGACAGTGACTTTCTGTGGTGTACCACCGGCACCATCAGAGGAGCTGCTCGGCCTGAGAGCCCGCATTATGGGTTTCAATCCCTGGGTTAGCACCTTTAAGCCTCCCCGTGAATATACTACACACAGTGAGAGGGAAAGTTATGGTTGTAATTGATGTGAACCGGACAGGAGGACCTAACCACTCCAGGGGTAGTGAATGCCAGTCTGTGCTTGATGACATTGTCATCACCAGCTCCATTCCCCTGCATGTTCATTACTCTTATCACCCCCCCCCCCCCCCGCCACTGTGAGTCCTTTCAGTATTCTCACAATAGTATGGTAGAAACTGTTTTGAAATCGGCTGCTTCTGTACTTTCTCCCCGCTGGCAGAGGTTGTTGACAAACGTTGCCAGGTTGGGATGGATCCTTGAGAATGCTGGCAGCCTTTCCTTGACAGCGGGCTTGGTAGATGGCTTCTATAGACGGGAGGTTGGCCTTTGTGATTGTCCGGGCCGAGTTCACCACTCTCTGTAACCGTCTCCAATCTTGAATGGTACAGTTGCCATTCCAGGTAGGGATACATCTAGACAGAATGCTCTCACTGGCGCACCTATAAAAGTTGGTAAGGGTATTCGCTGTCATGCCAAATTTCCTCAGGTGCCTGAGAAAGAAATTTGTTGGGCTTTTGTAACTAGTGCGTCCACATGAAGAGTCCAAGAAAGCTTGTCATGGATGACCACTCCCAGGAACTTGACACTTTCCACTTGTTCCACACCTGTGCTGTTAGTGTGTAGGGGGGCATGAGTAACATCCTACCAAAAGTCAATAATGAGTTCCTTGGTTTTGCTGGCAGTGAGAGCTAAGTTGTTCTCAATCCACCATTTTTTCCAAGTCTGTAGTCAGTTTCATTGGCATCTCAGATTTGACCGACTACGGTGGTGTCATTAGCGAATTTTTGGCGACGCAGTCATGGGTATCTAGTGAGTACAGTAGGAGGCTGTGTACTCACCCCTGTGTACACTCCAGTGTTGAGTGTTAGTGATGATAACATATTGTCCCCAATCTTCACTGATTGTGGCCTGTGGGTCAGAAAACTGAGGAACCAGAGTGGGGCTTATTCCGAGATCACTAAGTTTAGTAATCAGTCTTGAGTGGATAATAATGTTGAAGGCTGAACTGTAGTCAATGAGTAGGATTCTTACATAGCTGTTCTTGGTGTCAAGATATTCTAGGGGGGAGTGAAGGGCAAGTGATATGGCATCAGATGTGGATCTGTTCGATAGGCATATTGGAAGTAGTGGGGAGGCTGGAGTTGATTAATGCCATGATCAGCCTTTCAGAGCACTTCATGATCACCAAAGTTAGGGCCTCTGGGCGGTAGTCATTGAGACATACTGCATGAGCCTTCTTAAGCACAGGAATGATGCTGGCCCTCTTGAAACAGGAAGGGACTGTGGCCTGTTGCAGCGAGGGGTTGAAGATGTCCAAGAAGACAGTTGATCTGTGGATGCTCTGAGTATATGGCCTGGACTCTGTCTGGTCCCATCACTTTCCTTGAATTCACTCAAAGGAAAACTGATCTGACCTCTGATGCAGAGACTGTTGGGACAGGTTCGTCAGGATTTGCCAGAATAGGTGTTACCTCTTTGCCGAAATTCTGCTCGAAGCGAGCACAGAAGGCATTGAGACAATCTGGAAGGGATATGTCATCGCCTGATATCTTGCACTGTCTCTTTTTAGAACCCGTGGTGTCATTCAGTCCTTGCTGTAGTCACCAGGTGTCTGTCTGCTCTCTAGTTTGGATCAGTATTGCTCCTTGGCTGTCTTGATGACTCTGCAAAGGTCATTTATAACTGTAAGTAGCAGCAACACAAAATGCAACTACAGCATTTCCTTTGTGGAAGGCATAGAATCCATGTGGGTAGAGTTAAAGAACCGCAAAGACAAAACACTCATATGGAAGTTATGTGCAGGCCTCCTGAGCAATAGTCAGGATGTGAGACAAAATAAATCAGGAGATTGAAAAGATATGTAAGAAAGACATTGTTACAATAATCATGGGGGACTTCAATGTGCAAGTGAACTGAGAATATCGTTTTGTTAATGGATCCCAAGAAAAGGAATTTGTGGTTTTCAGTGAAATGGTTTTTTAAGGAATAGGTTAAGGTAGAGCCCACTAGGTAACAGGCAGTTCACGATTTGGTGATGTGTAATGAAACAGACTTGAATAGGCAGCCAAGGTGAAGGAACCTGCAGGGATCAGTGATCGTAGTAATAGAATTCACCCTGCAGTTTGTGAAGCAGAAGTTAGAATCAGATGTAGCATTATGACAGGGAGAAAGTGAGGTCTGCAGATGCTGGAGATCAGAGCTGAAAATGCATTGTTGGAAAAGCGCAGCAGGTCAGGCAGCATCCAAGGAACAGGAAATTCGATGTTTCGGGCACAAGCCCTTTATCAGGAATGAGGAAAGTGTGTCCAGCAGGCTAAGATAAAAGGTAGGGAGGAGGGACTTGGGGGAGGGGCGATGGAGATGTGATAGGTGGAAGGAGATGAAGGTGAGGGTGATAAGCCGGAGTGGGGTGGGGGCGGAGAGGTCAGGAAGACGATTGCAGGTTAGGAAGGCGGTGCTGAGTTCGAGGGATTCGACTGAGATAAGGTGGAGGTAGGGGGAATGAGGAAATGAGGCGCTCTTCCTCCAACCGTCATGTTGTTATGGTCTGGTGATGGAGGAGTCCAAGGACCTGCATATCCTTGGTGGAGTGGGAGGGGGAGTTAAAGTGTTGAGCCACGGGGTGGTTGGGTTGGTTGGTCCGGGTGTCCCAGAGGTGTTCTCTGAAATGTTCCGCAAGTAGGCGGCCTGTCTCCCCAATATAGAGGAGGCCACATCGGGTGCAGCGGATGCAATAGATGATGTGTGTGGAGGTGCAGGTGACTTTGTGGCGGATATGGAAGGATCCCTTCGGGCCTTGGAAAGAATAAGGGAGGAGGTGTGGGCGCAAGTTTTGCATTTCTTGCGGTTGCAGGGGAAGGTGCCGGGAGTGGAGGTTGGTGGGGTGTGTGGACCTGACGAGGGAGTCACGGAGGGAGTGGTCTTTTCAGAACGCTGATAGGGGAGGGGAGGAAAATATATCCCTGGTGGTAGGGTCCATTTGGAGGTGACAGAAATGATGGCGGATGATACGCTATATATAGAGGTTGGTGCGATGGTAGGTGAGAACCAGTGGGGTTCTGTCCTGGTGGCGGTTGGAGTGGTGGGGCTTAAGGGCGGAGGAGCGGGAGGTGGAGGAGATGCGGTGGAGGGCATCGTCGATCACGTCTGGGGGGAATCTGTGGTCCTTGAAGAAGGAGGCCATCTGGGCTGTACGGTATTGGAACTGGTCCTCCTGGGAGCAGATACGGCGGAGACGAAGGAATTGGGAATATGGGATGGCGTTTTTACAGGGGGCAGATGGGAGGAAGTGTAGTCTAGGTAGCTGTGGGAGTCAGTCGGTTTATAGTAGATGTCTGTGTTGATTCGGTCGCCCGAGATAGAAATGGAAAGGTCTAGGAAGGGGAGGGAGGAGTCTGAGACGGTCCAGGTGAATTTGAGGTCAGGGTGGAAGGTGTTGGTAAAGTGGATGAACTGTTCAACCTCCTTGTGGGAGCACGGGGCTGCGCCAATACAGTCATCGATGTAGCGGAGGAAAAGGTGGGGGGTGGTGCCAGTGTAGTTGTGGAAGATGGACTGTTCCACATATCCTATGAAGAGGGAGGCATAGCTGGGGCCCATGCGGGTGCCCATGGCAACTCCTTTGGTTTGGAGGAAGTGGGAGGATTGGAAAGAGAAGTTGTTCAGGGTGAGGACCAGTTCAGTCAGTCGAAGGAGGGTGTCAGTGGAAGGGTACTGGTTGGTACGGCGGGAAAGGAAGAAGCAGAGGGCTTTGAGTCCTTGAGGTGATGGGGGATGGAGGTGTCCAGGGACTGGATGTCCATCGTGCAGATAAGGCGTTGGGGACTGGGGAAGCGAAAATCATGGAGGAGGTGGAGGGCGTGGGTGGTGTCCCGAACGTAGGTGGGGAGTTCTTGGACTAAGGGGGACAGGACCATGTCGAGGTATGCGGAGATGAGTTCGGTGGGGCAGGAGCAGGCTGAGATAATGGGTCGGCAGGGGCAGTCAGGTTTGTGCATTTTGGGCAGGAGGTAGAAACGGACGGTGCGGGGTTGTGGGACTATGAGGTTGGAGGCGGTGGATGGGAGATCCCCGTCCCACCACCGAACCATCGTCTCCCAGACCATCCATAACCTCATCACCTCAAGGACTCAAAGCCCTCCGCTTCTTCCTTTCCCGCTGTACCAACCAGTACCCTTCCACTGACACCCTCCTTCGACTGACTGAACTGGTCCTCACCCTGAACAACTTCTCTTTCCAATCGTCCCACTTCCTCCAAACCAAAGGAGTTGTCATGGGCACCCGCATGGGCCCCAGCTATGCCTGCCTCTTCGTAGGATATGTGGAACAGTCTATCTTCTGCAACTACACTAGCACCACCCCCCACCTTTTCCTCCGCTGCATCGATGACTGTATCGGCGCAGCCTCGTGCATCCACGAGGAGGTTGAACAGTTCATCCACTTTACCAACACCTTCCACCCTGACCTCAAATTCACCTGGACCGTCTCAGACTCCTCCCTCCCCTTCCTAGACCTTTCCATTTCTATCTACTATAAACTGACTGACTCCCACTGCTACCTAGACTACACCTCCTCCCATCTGCCCCCTGTAAAAACGCCATCCCATATTCCCAATTCCTTCGTCTCCACCGTATCTGCTCCCAGGAGGACCAGTTCCAGTACCGTAAAGCCCAGATGGCCTCCTTCTTCAAGGACCGCAGATTCCCCCCGACGTGATTGACGATGCCCTCCACCGCATCTCCTCCACTTCCCGCTCTTCCACCCTTGAGCCCCGCCCCTCCAACCGCCACCAGGACAGAACCCCACTGGTTCTCACCTACCACCCCACCAACCTCCATATGCAGCGTATCATCCGCCGTCATTTCCGCCACCTCCAAACGGACCTCAACAACAGGGATATATTTCCCTCCCCTCCCCTATCAGCGTTCTGAAAAGATCACTCCCTCCGTGACTCCCTCGTCAGGTCCACACACCCCACCAATCCAACCTCCACTCCTGGCACCTTCCCCTGCAACCGCAAGAAATGCAAAACTTGCGCCCACACCTCCTCCCTTATTCTTTCCAAGGCCCCAAGGGATCCTTCCATATCCGCCACAAATTCACCTGCACCTCCGCACACATCATCTACTGCATCCTCTGCACCCGATGTGGCCTCCTCTATATTGGGGAGACAGGCCGCCTACTTGCGGAATTTTTCAGAGAACACCTCTGGGACACCCGGACCAACCAACCCAACCACCCCGTGGCTCAACACTTTAACTCCCCCTCCCACTCCACCAAGGATATGCAGGTCCTTGGACTCCTCCATCGCCAGACCATAACAACACGACGGTTGGAGGAAGAGCGCCTCATCTTCCGCCTGGGAACCCTCCAACCACAAGGGATGAACTCAGATTTCTCCAGTTTCCTCATTTCTCCTCCCCCCACCTTGTCTCAGTCGAATCCCTCGAACTCAGCACCGCCTTCCTAACCTGCAATCTTCTTCCTGACCTCTCCGCCCCCACCCCACTCCGGCCTATCACCCTCACCTTCATCTCCTTCCACCTATCACATCTCCATCGCCCCTCCCCCAAGTCCCTCCTCCCTACCTTTATCTTAGCCTGCTGGACACACTTTCCTCATTCCTGCTGAAGGGCTTGTGCCCGAAAAATCGAATTTCCTGTTCCTTGGATGCTGCCTGACCTGCTGCGCTTTTCCAGCAACACATTTTTAGCATTATGACAATTGAGTAAAAATAACTACAAAGTTATGAGGGAGGAGTTGACCAGATTTGATTGGAAGAGGAACAGTTGGAGGAGTTTATGCGCTAAATTTGGAGGCAGAGCAGAAATCCATCCCGAGGAAGAAGAACATACCAAGGGGAGAACAAGGCAACCATGGCTGACAAGGGAAATCATAAAAGTAAAAGAAAAAGCATAGAATGTTTTTAGATTAGACTAGACTTACAGTGTGGAAACAGGCCCTTCGGCCCAACAAGTCCACACCGACCCGCCGAAGCGCAACCCACCCATACCCCTACATTTACCCCTTACCTAACACTACGGGCAATTTAGCTTGGCCAATTCACCTGACCCGCACATCTTTGGACTGTGGGAGGAAACCGGAGCACCCGGAGGAAACCCACGCAGACACGGGGAGAACGTGCAAACTCCACACAGTCAGTCGCCTGAGTCGGGAATTGAACCCGGGTCTACAGGCGCTGTGAGGCAGCAGTGCTAACCACTGTGCCACCGTGCCGCCCACTGTTGTGAAGATTAGTGGGAAGTCAGAGGATTAGGAAACCTTTAAAAAAACAGCAGTAGACAAAGGGGAGGCGAAATGAAATAAGAGGATAACTAGCTAGTAAGAAGATTGCAGGAGATATTCTTAGGTATATAAAAGATGAAAAAGAGGCACAAGTGGACACTGGTTGAGAGGTAATAATGAGCAACATGCTACATCAGTCTTCATGGTGGAAGACACCAGCGGCATACCAGAACATCAAGAGAGTCAGGGGGCAGAGGTGAGTGAAGTGGCTATCACGAAGGAGAAGCTGCTGGGAAAATTAAAAAGTCTGAAGATGAATATTGTAGAGGCATTGATAGTTTCAGGGATCACTGGAGTCAAGGAGGGTCCCAGAGGACAGGAAAATAGCTAATGTTAACACCCCCTTTTAAGAAGGGACAGATACAATAGACAGGAAAATATAGGCCGGTGAGCCTGACCTCAATTGTTGGTAAGATTTTAGAGTCCATTGTTAAGGGATGAGATTGTAGAGTATTTGGATGTACATGGTAAAATGGGACAAGCTTTGTTATGGAGAGATCATTCCTGAGAAATCTGTTAGAGTTCTTTGAGGAGATAACTAGCAAATTACACAAAGAAGAGAAAGTGGATGTGATCTGTTTGGATTTCCTAAAGGCTTTTGAGAAGGTGTCGCACAGGAGACTGCAAAATAAGGTATGAGCACATGGTACTAGGAGCAAGGTATTAGCATGGATAGAAGAGTCGCTGACTGGCAGAGATTGGGAACAAAGGGATCTTTTTCAGGGTGGCTGTCGGTAACTAGTAGCATTCTGCAGGCTCAATGTTCGGATCACAACTATTCGTGTTATACATTAAAGATCTAGACAAAGGAACTGAGCAGATTATTATGAAGTTTGTAGATGAGACAAAGATGGGTGGAAGGATGGGTGATGAGGAAGTGGAGAGGCTGCAGAATAACCTGAACAGGCTAGGACGGTGGGCAAAGAAGTCAAACTTTGGTCAGAAGAATAGAGAGGGAGACTATTTTCTAAATAGGCAAAGGCTTCAGAAATCTAAAATACGAAGGGACTTAGGATTCCTAGTTCAGGATTCTCTTCAGGTTAACTTGCTGGTTCAGTTGGCGGTTAGGAAGGAAAATGCAATGTTAGCATTCATTTCAAGAGGGCTAGTATACAAGAGTAGAGAGGTACTACTGAAGTTGTATAAGGCTCTGGTCAGACCATACTTGGAATATTGTAAGCAGTTCTGAGCTCCATACCTAAGGAAGGATGTGCTGGCCTTTGAGGGAATCCAGCAGATGTTTACAAAAATAATCCTGGGGCTGAAGGGCTTCTCAAATGAGAGGCACTTGAGGACAATATGTCTGTACTCAGAGTTTGGAATGATGAGGGGAGCTGTCATTAACACTTACAGAAGAATGAGAGGCCTGCACAGATTGGACGTAAAGAAGATTATTTCATTAGTAGGTGAAACTAGGACCTGAGGACACAGCTTCAATGTGAAGGGATGACCCTGTAGAACTGAGATGAGGAGGAATTTCTTCAGCTAGAAGATGGTGAATCTCTGGAACTCATTACCACAGAAAACTGTGGACCCAAGTTATGGGATGTAGTTAGGAAAAAAATTTTTACTTAGTAAGGGGATCAAGACTACGGGGAGAAGCAGGAGAATGGGATTGAGAACCATGGCCAAATGGTAGAACAGACTCAATGGGCATAATGGCTTAAATCTGCTCCATTTTTATGGTAGAGCAGACTCTCAATGGATCACTGAATGGTGACTATTTCAGAAGCTATGCACGGGGAGAACGTGCAAACTCCTCACAGTCAGTCGCCTGAGCCGCAAATTGAACCTGGATCTCTGGTGCTGTGAGGCAGTAGTGCTAACCACAGTGCCACCCAATGTGTTGCTGGAAAAGCGCAACCGGTCAGGCAGCAACCAAGGAGCAGGAGAATCGCAGTGGAGGAGATGTGGTGGAGAGCATCCACTTCCCATTCCTCCGCCCTTGAACCCCGCCCCTCCAATCGCCACCAGGACAGAACCCTGTGTGGAATGCTCTGCCCCAGAGGGCAGTGGAGGCCCAGTCTCTGGATTCATTTAAGAAAGAATTGGATAGAGCTCTCAAGGATAGTGGAATCAAGGGTTATGGAGATAAGGCGGGAACAGGATACTGATTAAGGATGATCAGCCATGATCATATTGAATGGTGGTGCAGGCTCGAAGGGCAGAATGGCCTACTCCTGCACCTATTGTCTATAACCCCACTGGTCCTCACCTACCATCCCACCAACCTCCAGATACGTCGTATCATCCTTTGTCATTTCCGCCACCTCCAAATAGACCCCACCAACAAGGATGTATTTTCCTCCCCTCCCCTATCAGCGTTCCAGAAAGACCACTCCTTCCACAACTCCCTCATCAGGTCCACCCCCCACCAACCCAACCTCCACTCCCGGCACCTTCCCCTGCAACCGCAAGAAATGCAAAACTTGCACTCACACCTCCCCCCGCACTTCCCTCCAAGGCCCCAAGGGATCCTTCCATATCTGTCACAAATTTACCTGCACCTCCAAACACATCATTTACTGCATCCGCTGCACCCGATGTGGGGAGACAGGCCTACTTGTGGAACGTTTCTGAGACACCCGCACCAACCAAACCAACCACCCCGTGGCTGAACACTTTAACTCCCCCTCCCACTCTGCCGGCCTCCTCCATTGCCAGTAACACGACGGCTGGAGGAAGAGTGCCTCATCTTCTGCCTAGGAACCCTCCAACCGCAAGGGATGAATGCAGATTTCTCCAGCTTCCTCATTTCCCCTTTCCATACCTTATCTCAGTCCCAACCCTCGTACTCAGCCTTCTTGGACTGTAATCTTCTTCCCGACCTCTCCACCCCCACCCCATCTCCGGCCTATCACCCTCACCTTAACCTCCTTCCATTTATCGCATTCCCAACCCCCCTCCCCAAGTCCCTCCTCCCTACCTTTTATCTTAGCCTGCTTGGCACACCTTCCTCATTCCTGAAGAAGGGCTTATGCCCGAAACGTTGATTCTCCTGCTCCTTGGATGCTGCCTGACCTGCTGTGCTTTTCCAGCAGCACATTTTTCAGCTTCGCTCTAAGACCATTTTATTTCACATCCTTCCTACAGACTTTAGCATAAGTTGGACATTGATGTGGCAATCAACCCTAACTTCAACCCATTTTGTGCTTTCTGTTTCCGATGGCTATTCAATTCCAGAAGTCATTTTTTTTAACTGTGGACAAACATCCAGTCCTTTCTTCATGTCCCACTGCAAGCATGGTCAAAGTTCAAAACTTAGCTTATAAAAGTATTGTGGCAAAAAGACTACAAGCTAGAATTTTGCTATACAGGATAAAAATATTATATTGAATGGTATCACAATATAAATTTTTACCTGTAAAATTACCCAAGATATTGTTTTTAGCCTGTATGGTTTATCTGAAAAACGTGGTCCAAGGAAGAATTGGCTAGTTTTTGGTGAAGATTTGGATTTTGTAATTTTTTAAGGGACCAGAGTTTTCTTTAAAGAGTGTTACAAGCTGGTTTACAGGTCGTTCTGCTACAACGCGACAGCTGTCTTCCTCTGCACCTCATGGCGGCACGGTGGCACAATGGTTAGCACTGCTGCCTCTCAGCGCCAGAGACCTGGATTCAATTCCTACCTCAGGCGACTCTCTGTATGGAGTTTGCACATTCTCCCCATATTTGCCTGGGTTTCCTCCGGGTGCTCTGGTTTCCTCCCACAATCCAAAAATGTGCAGGTTAGGTGAATTGGCCAGGCAAAATTGCCATAGTGTTAGGTGAAGGGGTAAATGTAGGTGAATGGGTCTGGGTGGGTTGCGCTGTGGATTTGTTGGGCCAAAGGGCCTGTTTCCACACTGTAACTAATCTAAAAGAAAATCATACGATGGAAAACGGCTATAGAAAATCACACTGTAAAAGATCGCTAATACAATATCGCTATATCTGTTCAGTCGAAAGTTCAAGTTATTCAAACAATACCCACAATTTATGAATCGTGTTATTACTAATTCTGCGTTATCGGAGAACAACCTGTGCTTCAAATATTTATTTTAGAATGTTCTGGATTGGCTCAGCTATTGAGTGCACTTTGTCCCAGCTGTCAAAATGTGAGCAGTGTTTTCAGCACAGGTTATTGGTTATGGGTTGACTTCAAGTCTTCTCCGTGATATGGAAGGCCTTGATAAAAAGGATATTTTTCAGCTTTGTAGTTAAGTTCCTCAACTAAGGAGAGAAAAGCCTAAGGAAAATCTGTGTAATTGTAATAGCTTTGACTTACCACAATGTGGCAGAGTTATGCACAGTATTCAGTGCCCTCTTCACTAGACTTTTAGTGTTTTAATATCTGCATTTTATTAGTGATAGCACTGTCATTTAAAGAATCAGAATGTTGTAGATTCATGATTTACTCTGGAGATTCAAGCATGTCATTTATGTTTGTAGTTTAGCTTAATACTGCTAGGGTATTCCATTGTCAAAGGAGCTATCTTTCAGATGGGATAAGCGGAGCTTCTCCTAGCCTATTCGGCTAAATACAAAAGATCAAAAGGAATTATTTAAAGATGCAAGTTAGTTCTATTGTAAGGAGGATATGGGCTGGGGTGGGATAAGTGTGATCCTTGTGCACAAATTGTTGCACTTTACAGTCTTAAAAAGTGACTACATTTCAAAAAAAAATTGTTGTTTGGCTGAAAGGTGCTTTAAAATATCCTAAGGGTTTGAAAGACAAATTATTCCCTTCTTAGACTGAAGTATATGACATTAACATTAGCACTGGTGACAAACTGAGTCTCAAATTTGTGGAGAAAGTGACATGTGTCACATTACGCTGCCCTATGTTAAAGTATGAGCTATTTCTGCAATCTTACCATCGAGTGAATTTCTATTAAAGCTGGCCAAGGTAAATTGCAGTGGAGAGTGATGTATGCAAATAAGAGGGCAAGTCATTTCTGTCCTCGTTGTATCTATTATTGGTAAAGGGGCTGAACCTGATCTCAATGAACAGACAACCGATTCCTTTCTCAGCTATAAAATGGTATGTAGTGCACGAAAGGAGGATGTCTTTATTCCTGTCATTGAAGGAAACTGAAATGCCCTCAAAGACGTTTTCAATTTATAACATTTTTAAACTGAGCAATGTCATTGCAGCTGAACTGAATTTCTTTCAGGGATACAGCATGGAAACAGATTTTTCGGTCCACAAATTCATACCAACTATAATTCCAAATTAAACTAATCCTACCTCCTGCTCCATTCTGTTTAACTGCCTTTGGTCAAAGATAGAGAATCTTACAGCAATTAATATTAAAGCATCAAAGTTAATATATCACAGCATAGTTTTAATTAAGTCGGGCAGAGTTGAAAATAGTGAGGAAATGCTAAATTTTATTTTGCTTCCATTATAAATGTAAAAATGAAATGCAGTGATCCAAAGTGATAATAATTGATAACTTTCAAGGAAAACCTTTTAACTTGAAATATAAATATTAATAGCCGATCATAACCAGGCTCGAACTGTTAACAGATCATACATTTGTTACTTGAGGGCATTTATCTATGAAGGCAGTTCGATTTCTTTCAGTGAAGACATCCTTTGTTCCTGTACAACACACCACTTTGCAATGGAAAAAGAAGTTTGCTGCCTCCCATCAAAGATTCAAAATGAATAACATCCTGGAGATTACCATTGATTAATCTCTACTGGACTTGCCATATAAATACAGTGGCTACAAAAAAGTCAGAGGATAGGAATACTACAGGCACATATTCACCTTCTGATTCCACCAAGTCAGTCCACAAGGCACAAGTCAGGACTGTGATGAAATATTCCCCATTTGCCTAAATGACTGAAACTTGAACAATACACAAGAGGCTTAACATCCAGGACAAAACTGCCCACTTAATTGACATCACAACCATCCACTCCATCACCACCGACACTCAGTAACAGCAATGTGTGCTTTCAGCAAGCTGCACTATAGAAATTCATCAAAGATCCATAGAGAGCTCCAGTAAACACATAAATCCATAAACCCACTTCCATCTAGAAGGACAGAGCAGGAAGTACATGGGAACATCACCACCTGAAATTTCCTCTTCAAGTCACCATCCTTCCCTGGAAATATATTGTTGTTCCTTGAGTGTCATTGGCTCAAAATATTGGAATTCCCTCCATAACAGCATTGTGAGTCTACCTACAGCTCATGGACTGCAGCAGTTCAAGAAGCAGCTCACCATCCTTATCAAGGGCCACTAGAGATTGGCATTAAATGCTGGCCTTGCTCTCAGCACGCAAATTGCAGAGTGAATAAAGAAAAGTCCACTTCATATTGATTTTGATCATTTTGAATGTTTTGTATGCTATGCAATATTTCTGCTTTTATGTTTAGGTGTGTAGTAAGGCTCCTTCAGCTAGAAACCTTTGCTATCATGGATGAACGAACGCGCAGTTGTTTATTACAAAATCGCTCTGCACTTGAGCAAGATATCAAGACCTCATATATTATGGATCACCTCATAAGTGAAGAGGTTCTGAGTCTTGAGGATGAACAGAAAGTTAAAGCTCAGGTAACCAACTATAGGAAAGTATTATTAATGATATGGCAAATTTGCTTATTGGCACATCTAGAATTTATTTACACTTTTTTACTAATGCTCATTTGTAATCACTGTCAAATTGGTTTTCTCATTGCTTTCTTCCTTTTTTGACACAAAAACAGACTCCTGTTATCATTAACAAGTCAACATAATAAAGTTGTTTTACCTTCTCGATACTGCTGAATACTAGCACGTCATGTCTTGATAGGAATGATATTTGGCTATGATACAACAGTGTTCTATTGATAATGAACTGTTTGAACTCTGAGATTAGCTTACAAAATGTTCATTATGTTCAGTCCAGAATTAATTTTCATACATTTAATAGAAAGAAAATGCTTAAGATCTCTTGAAGCATTGAATTTACCTACATTTATCAGAGGCTGATAGTACTAATAATTGGCAGCCACCTGTCATTTTGAGCACATGCATCTTTTTCCTTCAGCGTATCATGGTGTAAAGTGTATTATGCATTGTAGCAACTCTCTAAGAACAAAACCTCCCACACCTGTCACCCTGACTTCAATGGCCAAAAAAAAACTGGTGCATGATAAACAAAAACAGAAATTGCTGGAGAAGCTTGGCAGGTCTGGCTGCATCTGTGGTGAATCATTAGAGTTAACATTTGGATCAAGTGACCCTTCCTCAGATTTTTATGGTGCATGATACACACTAACATTTCAAGGACAATTAGCAAACAAATAAAGTGATGGTCAGATTGCACGAATGAATAAACAACGCTCCATAGCACGCACCAACTGGGATATAAATCATTGTTCATTCATTCATAGCTGGTCTACTTCTTGAAACCCCTTACCATACAGCATTGTTGAGAATATCATTGTTCTTAATTTGCATATGCCAATCAGGAATCAGCAATTAATGCCCCTTGTCTTGCTAACAGTGCTGACATCCTAAGATGAGCTTTAAAATATGCTTTCTGTTGAACAAGTATTTTGCTGGGAAATGAATCCTCAGTTATGATATTTTTCTGCCTTTTTTCAGTTTACACAGAAAGAACGAGCTGCTTTACTTATAACCCTAATCCTTCAAAAGGATAATTGTGCTGTCATATCTTTCTACAATGCATTGCTGAATGAAGGGTACAAAGAACTTGCTGCGCTTCTTCAAGATGGCCTTCCAATTATTTCTAATTCTCCAAATAAAACATCTATAGATGGCCCAACTGCTTATGGTGAGTATATCTAATGCAGAATGATATATTGTTCTGGTTGTCTTATTTACTTAAATTGCTTATATTTCCTTTTATTGTGCTTTACATACATCTAACAATTGTGTGTGCTTACGTAAGCTGGTAATTTACCTGTGATCTGTATACCACTCTAAAGTTGTTTTTACTTTTTTGGTGTGATTATGGCATAGATTTCTTGGAGGGCTTGTAATGTTAAATACTGAAGAGGCAACCTCATTGATCTCATATCTATGGGTGTTCTTATTTTGCCAATGGCTTCAACCGTTAAATGGAATTGAAGGCGTTATGGAACAGTTGACATGGAAGCGATATTTCCTTGGATTTACATTTACACTACTGGAGTCACTGTGGGTTGAATTGCACAGAATTTCTTTTTTACTTTCAACTTACATACTCAGTGAAGATAATTCCCTGCTGGGCAGCTAAGTGAGGTACCTTCTGGAGAAGAGAAAAATAGTTTGATACTGCACATAAAGGCTTATTTGGTTAGGTTATCCAAAAATAGCACTGTTGTTGAAAATTTAATTGAGACCTTGGTGTCTCTTATCTATGTTGCAGGCAGGAGCAGGAATATGAGAAATTGTCGTGCTGTGATTTTTGAGTCAGTGGCAAGAGAGGAGAATGAAACAAATAAAAGGGTGGAGAAATTGCTTGTAAAAACAAAGGAGGTAGAAAGGTGAAATCAAACCTGTCTAAATGTCAAAATCATTATCTTTATGTAGAGGCAAATGGTTTGGTCAGGTGACAAGGTATATTGTTCTAAAAGGGGAAAAAGAAACTAGCATTATGGGATAAAACGACTTTAACAGCTTATAACCTGAAAGTACAAAAAAATTTGGCGAATGGTACAAGGTAATTAATTTGACTCATTGAGTTGTGATACCCCAACAGGACAGATTTGAGTGCTTTTACCCTCCAGAACCTTGGTGAGGTGTTTATATAGGAACTGATTCCTTCATGAGAATTGGATTAAATAATAGTGCAGGTCATGAAAGTTGAAAATATAAATGATGAGTTATTTTGAGCTTTTTATGAGCTTATCTTTTGCATGTGAATTTTCTGTTGAATTATCTTGAGAGTCTTGTTTTGATTGCAGTGTCACTGAGTCTCATAATGGTGTAATCTTGACATATGTATAACATGAGAAACAGACAGAAATATTACCAGTAGAAATATGAACACTGAATAAAGGAACTGTCCTCCCTTAACATTTAGAATCAGTTTATAGAAGATAGCCCACAGAGTCTGCACCAGTTCTTTCACAGAGCAAACCCACTCTTTGCTCCTTGCCCGTATCACAGAATATTTTAGTTCTTCAAATATTTAACCAATTTCTATTTTAACTCTACAATTAAACTGTTTCAGATCCTAACAACTCACTTAAAAATGTTTTTCCTTATGCCTTTAATTTCTTTGCCTTTTGCCATAAATCTGTGACCCCTGATTTCAGTCCTTTTGTGTTCTTTATGATTTTAAACACCTTATTAATATTCTCCTCTTACTCTTAAAAACAAATAGAAGTGTTCTTGTGATGCAATAGTACTGAGCTGAGTCTGAACCAGGAGGCCTGAGTTCAAGTCCCACCTGCTCCAGAGGCATAACAACATCTCAGAACAGATTGCTTAGAAAATATTAAGAAAATAAATATGGAAGCAGTGGGCTTAGAACAAATATTTGTTGATAGGCGATCCCCAGGAATGCAGGCAGAAGTCGGAGATGCATTGTGCACTGGTGAGTGGAAATTCAAAGTTCAGGTCAAGAACTGGAGAGAGCACCAATGTAGCCATTGATGTACTGAAAGAAAAAGAAGTCCAGTAGGGGCATTGAGCAGAACTGAAGCAGAGACAGTAACAACCATCACATAAACAACAATAAAATGGCAAAAGTTTGCAGAAGAAGAGACACTCTGAGTATGCTTGACTAATTAAGCTACATACACATCAAAGTGGGAACCTTGATCAAGCCAGGCTAAATGGCCAATTGCCTGTAGCTAGATATGCTTCCCTTTTAATAGGAAATAATAACGAGACTAGTCTAAACTATGTGGAAAAAGTCATGAGGTAAGCTCGCTCAGCTCACATGCCCAGTATCATTGTCCTACAAAATCGATTTTTCTTTTAAAATCCTCTTAGATTCCCAAAATGCAAATTAAATTTGTAACATTCCCAGATCTGGAGCTCCAGGGAACAACACGCAAACATTCAAGCCATGACAAGGAAGTATGCACTCAGATCAGACCACAAAGAGTTAACCTTTTCACCAAGTTCTGTTCTCTCTCTCTCTCTCTCTCTCTCTCACTCTTTCTGTCTTTCTGAATCTGTCTCTCTTACTCACTCACTCCTTTGAACCCTTTGGTTAGTGAATATAATTTACAGAAGAAAGGTCTCGCTCTCGCACACTCGCACACACACGCACGCATGCGTGTACATCTTCCAACTTTCTTACTATGTCAGTTTCAGCCTTTGTGTTTTCCTAGCTTGTAAGGGTAATGGGGCATTCACATTCCAGAACAGTTAAGATGAGGGAACCGAGCTTCATAAATTCAAATCTACTCAGTGTGGCACACATGAAAATGTATCAGGATTGCTCTATTAATTGCATATTTCGCTCAGCTTATTCAATTACAAGTTATTTTGCTATTGATTGAGTTTTGTTAAGACTCTTCAATATAAACCAGAAATATGTGAAATATGTGCAGCTTCCAGCCTTCAGGTGAGAAGGAAGTACTGCCATACATTCCACAAGTGAGCAAATGTTATCACCTTATTTACACCGATCCAGTGACACTAAGAACAGATGTCCTTAATTCTTCTGAACAAACGGCCCCTTCACACACAACCCCCCCCGCCCCGCCCACCCCTGCCCCTCTGTTGTCAAACGCTTCCCTGCATCTGCTGTAGCAGATGTGTGAGGCTACCAGCTTTCTCAATCCCATCAGGTCCAGGGGACATCTGAGCCTTTAGCCTCATTTGTTTCCTTAACACATTTCTCTAGTGATAGTTACTGTACTTATTTCCTCATGTCTTTTTGATTATTTAGCAATTTGGAGCCTATGCCTCAGTGGTTTTGTCTGCAATGTTTAGTATCCCCTTTGTAATGGCTACGTTTTAAGATGCTTCTAAATTTTTATCTCCTTCACAAAGATTTTGCTACCTTTCTGAATATATTTTTCTGTGCCTTAAAATACACATGTTTACTACCTTTATCATGTAAATTTGAGATTTCTGACTCATAGGAAATGTAAGCTAATCTTAGGATTTGAAATTGTTCAGGTGAAGAAATGGCTGTACATTAACTGAAAATTGTAAATCATAAGCTAATAAACAAATGGTTACTTTTATTTGAAAGCAGTTACAGTGAAATTTTTTTTGCAAGTCATCATTGTACTATTCTGGCAGGTCAGGATGACAAATGCTGCGGTGCCTGTGTGCTGTACTTCTGTTTTTTGCATCACTTTAGTATAATTTACCTTTTACATTGATTAACTAAAGGAATAAAAATGCCAGACGGACAAAGGTTCATAATCTAACTGGTGCTAAAGTTATATTCTTTTGCTGTCCTATAGTGGTTATTTTCTGTAAATTTTGCTTCTTTAATAGGATTTTTTTTTTGCCTTCCTTCATCTGTGATGTCTTTGTTGCCATCTAGGATGCAGGCAGTTGTCTATCAGGAAGGGGAAGAAAGAGAGAGACTACGTCGCAGCTTGACTAATTACAGATTAGCATTGTTGGAGATGTAGATGAAATCTAACAAAAGGGAATGAATTGTCTCTTTTTAAAGTTGGAATCTTACCTTAAGATCTGGAATTTATTAGTCTTTATTGTAAAAAGAGCTTAGAACAGTACGCCACAGAAGCTGGCCCTTCAGCCCACCATATCTGTGCTGATCATGATACCATTCTAAACTAATTTGTAAATCTGGATAATTGTGCAGTTGAGTACTTTGGAATTCTCAAAAAGTGGGAAGCGTACTTTGCTGCAGGTTCTGATCTGACACTGAAAATGGCAGAATCGTCGAAGCTCATCACTAATGTTGTATAAGTAGTATTTCAGTGGCATGGCCTCTCCAACATGTTGATCTGAATGACGAATGCTTGAACTGGCTTAGTACAAATGGGTATGATCCCTTTCCACAGCTTCATTCAAAAATGAACACGTAGCCAAACCAATTAATTGCCTACATGTGATGCAGGGCTCTTAAGCCAGTCACGTTGTTGATTTGTGTCCATAAAATTTATCAGATTTTAATAGCCAGATGAAAAAAACCTTTCACCTATTTGGCTTGGCATTCAAGATCAGCAGCACACAACATCACACACTGTGATCCTACAATAGATTTATTTTTGAAGTCGCAATCATTCCTGCAGCTTCTCTTCATGACCCAGAGTTTGTGATGAAAATAATAAGGTGTCTATTATTGCTGACTGTTATAATGAAGGACATTGACAGCAATTTCAGAAGTACTTACCTGCACAGTTAAATGCAGAAATCAGAAATTGTCAGAGCTTGCAATTCCATAGTGTGCATTGTTGCAGTCCTCACATATAGGGACTCAGCATTGAAATGATTGAAAAGACAGGGCTCTGTTGTACTACTACAGAGTGGAATTACTGGAGAAGTTCAGTCTAGTACATTCAGGAGTAACTGAGTTTTAATATGAGTAGCATAATTTATTAATTAACACCTTCTCTGGCTCTGTACAGTTAAATTTTGAATGTAGCATCTCATTCCTTCAGAAGAAAATTCATGTTATAGATTCAGAAGTATTATTTGTTAACCCTGCCTCTCCTATCTCTGTTCCTTAACTCCATCTATACTGTTTACTTATACTGCCTACTTTATATCTGTGGTCTTAGAGTGAATCTGCCTCAGTGAGGATTCCTCAATATTGTTGAAGAGATTCACTTTTTCTTGACAAGTTTTAGAGATGTTGAATCTTCACTGAAACAAGCAGCAGATGAGAGGAAAGTTCAACTGACAAGCCTGTGAAAAGCCTCTGGGTAGCCATCTGTGAGGTGAATGGTGAGCAGTGTTCTTTCACTGCTTGGAGCATAACCCAGCTCTGTAATATTTTGGTGTTAATATTGCACCAAGGCTTTTTCAAAAGTCTTAAACTGTCTCCATATTTTGTTTTTGTTGTTTAGTTGTACATTGAATCTTGTCCTCGGTTTTGCCTTCAGCTGTCCTGCTGGTCCTGAATATATTTATTGAAAAGTAGATTAAAAATCATTTTTAGGTTATTACTTCCAATTGAAACTTAAAATTCATATGCACCTCATGTTCTTCCGTTTAGTAATATTTCATAGAGGAGGAGTGAATACCAGCAAGGAAGCATGAGAGTGAACTCAATCCTGTCATTGGGTGATATTTGCACATGTACTTTCAAGTTGCTGAGTTGGAATCCTTTAGTGCCACTTGCCCATGGAATTGAAGACATTTGCTGTGCTCCACTGTTAACCTAAATGAAATAATTTCATTGTTTTAGATCAGGACTTTAGTCTGAGACCTTACTGTTCTGCATAGCTCCGAACCAATGACGCATTGAGCCATCTAAGCAGTCTAGGATTCTTTAGATTAAAACTTATATTAAAAGAAAAGTGGTTCCATTGTATGCCATTTTAAATATATCCTTTCATTGCTGATTTTTAGCCTCTTTATCTATATTGTTCACCCTTCTGTTTCTACTTCTGGTGCCTGTATTTATCATGATGAATATCTTCAGCACTGTGAAAGGCTATCAAAATGTGGAACTGTTGCACTCTGTCAAATTCCAACATCGAGAAGTACAGGTTAAATCTTTAAGGGTTCTGTCCCAAAGGTCTGCCTTAACTCCAATTATGAGAAGAATGTCTGATGCTGGCATTGCTGGATTATTAAAAGTTGCTCTTCATGCTATGACATTGAGTTGAGTTTCCAATCCTATATCCTTTCAATCACAAAGACATCTACTTCTACATCAGTGATGTTGTGAACTTTCATCTGTATCTCAGATTATCTGCAACTGAAACCTTTAATTACATCTTTTTCATCTTTAGATTTTAATATTCCACAACTGTCCTGGCTGGTCTCCTCCTCTTCATCTTACGAAAACCTCAGCTCATAATGTTCTGCTTTCCACTATCTAGCGTGCACCAAACGTTTCCAATGCAACTCCTTATTGATCTGCACTTGTTTTCCATCAGTCAATGATTCGAATTTCAAATTTTAATCATACTACACAAAGCCTAACTTCTTATCTATCACCTTCACGTCAGCTGAGTGAACATTTGCAACTGTTCCTGGTCGGTCAGCATCAGAAGTTTCATGATCACTTTGACTTTCTTCAGTTCTAGAAGCAGCGCACTCACTCCCACTGCGCTAGACACTTTGAGGCACTTATCTATCAGATGACCTGTAGTATGGAGTCAATTCCATACTACAATAAGGAAAAAGAGAGCTGCAGTAGAAAAAGAAATGAAAATGATAAAACAAGCCCACAACAACATTGAAGGCAAATGTTTCCACATTGTGCTCAGTGCACACCACCAAATCAATGTAGTCATCATCATCATCTTTTGTATGACCTATCTCTGTCCAAGTACAAGTTGGACAGTCCACGTCACTCTGTTGTTAGATTGATTGTCAGAAATCCTGCAGCAAATTTTCAGAAGCCACATTTGTTCAATGTGGTGAACAGTCTGACCCAGTGACCATAGTCACATGCTTCACTGCTCTTTAGTGGAGGAAATGTGATGAACTTGGATGGAGAGTGAGGGTCCTATTGTGAAGGAGATTTTTTTTTGTTGAAGGAGGTCAAACTACAGTCTGTCTACCTACCCAATGTCTATTGGTATCAATCCAAAAGTTGCTACATTCATCCTTTGTCCCTCAAACATGTGTGCAACCCAACTTCTACCTGTATTCATTTTTATTCACTTTGTCTCACTGAATGGCAGTTAACCATGTAACAAATCTGTATCTGCAGGAATTTCAACTCTGTGGATTAGTATGCATTTCTGTGGAAAGTTTAATAAACTTTCTGATGATGGGTTATCAAGATGAAATGTTAACTCTCTTTGTCTCTACAGATGCTAGCAGACCTGAGTTTTTAAGACCTGAGCATTTTTCTGGTTATATAGCAAAATTTCAGTTTGGCACCTTGAATGAAATTCATTTATTATGAAGGAAAAACATAGCTAGCTGATTCCTTAATTAATCAAGCAATTTACTCATTAATCAATTTTTGACCCTAACACCAAATGACCACATAATCATGCCATTAAATTCAGATGCTTGGGCACAAGAAAGGAAAAGAACAGCAGAAGATGAAAATTGAACTGGAAGCCAATATATGTTTTGGAGTTCCATCATGTAATTGGTACTTAATTTTGCTGTACTAGTAACCTGTATAACAAGAATCTCTATTTTCTTGTTTTTTTAATGCCTCCAGTTCAAACTATACTTTGTGAAGGTGGTGTACCGCAACGCCCTGTTGTGTTCGTTGATCGTCCAGAACTTGTGCTAACTATCCGAAATGTACTTTACAAACTGGAAAACGATCCTGGGTGGATTACTATATATGGGATGGCAGGTTGTGGAAAGTCAGTATTAGCAGCTGAATCCCTAAGGAATCACAAAGTTATAACCAGTAAGTTTTCTTGTTGAGAAATTTCACTTTTTATTCTTTTCTTCTATCTTTGTTCAAAATAAAATCTGGAATTTGGAATATTGCATTCAATTCTGGTTTCCCTGAGGTAGGAAAGATATTGGTAAACTTGAAAGGGTGCAGCAAAGATTTACAAAGATATATTGCTAGGATTGGATGGTTTGAACTGTAGGGAAATAGGTTGAGGCTGTCCTCCCTGGAGCTTCAGAGGCTGAGGGGTGACCTTATAGAGGTTTATAAAATCATGAGGGGCATGGATATGTTAAATAGACTGGATCTTTTTTTCAGAGTAGGAGAGTCCAAAACCAGAGGGCATAGGTTTAAGGTGAGAGGGAGAAGATTTAAAAGGACCTAAGAGACAATGTTTTTCACAGAAATGCTTGTGCTTATATGGAATGAACTGCCAAAGAAAGTGGTAGAGGCTAGTACAATTACAACATTTGAAAGGCATCTGGATGGATGTGTGACTAGGAAGGTTTTAGAGCCAAATGCTGGCAAATGGAATTAGATTAATTTAGGATATCTGGTCTGTATGGACAAGTTGGACTGAAGGTTTCCATGCTGTACAACTCTATGACTCTGTAATACTTTTCATGATTGGGGGTATCCCAAAGCACTTCATGGCTGGCGATTTACAGATGCCTCCCATTTAAATTGTGTTTGAGTAACATATTTTCATTTAAGCATGGTTTGTAAATTGGATTACTTAACCCAATTGCATTGCTAGTCTTGACCTCTGTTTTCATTTTAGTTTTGTACCTGTTATCCACTGAGTTATGTCATAACTGCGCCGGCTGTTTGTTTGTCTTTTAAAATGCTCCTACCTCACTTGGTGCCTCTTCTCACTCCTCGCTCCATCCTACTTGCTTCCCTCTCCCGAACATGCCACCGGACTCACCACCTCCATCCCTTCACTAAATCGTCTGAGTCAGTATTCCAGATACAACACGGACGCATAACAAAAGCGTTTTCAGAAACAAGAGAGCTGAACTTGGAAACTTCTGTACTGCCTAACTCAATAGTGCCTGCAAAACGCTGTTCAAAATGAACTGTCATAAAATCCTCATAACTGACATGCATGAAGTGAGTCCAAGCAATTAGCTAAAGTCCTGAGATTTCCAATAAGTACCTTTTAAAATAAAAGTTCCAATATCTTTTTGTTGACTCATTTAAAAAAAACGAGTCCATGTATCTCTGCAACTTAAAATAAATTCATTTCCACTGTCCTTCAAAACTCAAATCCTCCAAAAAATGAAAATATGAAGTCTTCTGAACACCAGATAATCTGTTTTTATGATGTTGATTGAGAATTATATATTCACCAGAACATTGGAAATAATTTCAAAAATTGGATTTTTAAGCCTACCTGAGAGGGTTGACGGCATCTCATTTTAACGCCTCTTCCATCAGTGTGGTATTTTCTCAAGTGAAAAAGTGTTGTAATAGAGTGCCAACTCTAACTTGGAGGCACAAATGCTACTAACTAACCATAGCTAACACCTCGTCCACCCGACTTGAGGTATTTCCTAGATTAAAGTTGTGGGCAATGTGTCTGAATGTGGTTCTGAGCCTCTCCCAACTTTTATGCTTGAACCCATAGGGAATATTAGACCAATGATATCTACCCTACTGGCCAAGTACATTCATTTATTATTGATATATTGAGCATGTGCAAGTATAGTGGCTTGGTATTTACATTGCAGCTTCTTATTAATACTCTGATGAATATACTGGTATTTGTGCATTGGCACCAGAATGCAAATGCATCTCATGTATGTCAGTGCACTTCAAATTGCGTTGTTTAATTCATCCCCCAAATTACATCTACCACAGTAGTGATTCATTTGTAGCCACCAAATGTAAACTCTTAATTTATTTGTCTCAAGTAGGCTAGGTTTCAGCTACATTCTGCAAGAGCAGATTCTGGAATTACACCCTATTGCATAAAGAGTTTACACACCCACCTTTAAACCTCACTGAAATCCTTATGTCAAAACACAATTCAGAGTGGCTGTGCCACAGAATTATATACATACTTCTCATGAAACACTGCAGCATTTTGAATTAATTTGAGTTGATCATTTTGACGTTAAAGATAATTGACAGCACAGTTTTGGACAGCAATTAGAAAACATTCCCTGTAGGACAGCTTAATCAGGAATGCATTGTTGCATAAGGCAAGTGACTACTGGTTTATGTGTTGGGATTGCTCAGTTCATCTCTTTTGATCATGCCAGGAAGATAAGTGAACCACTTCTTATAAAGTTGGAACATTTTTCAAGTGTATTTCATGACATAGAAAGGGAATTACGAACACTAAATGTGAACTCTCGTCATTTAATTAGTCAAAAAGGATTTTATTTACTAACTATTCAATGAATTTGTACTGCAGACAGAACTTTATTCTTGTTAATGCAAGGTATTCAGGGAGCTGCCATGTCTGTCTTATGCTTTGCCTACCTAGTGTGGCAAGTTGCTTTTAAGAATCAAAGGTAAATCATAAGTTTGCAATTTAGTGGCAAAGGTTAGCTAATATTCACTGTCTCCTGATGTCAGTGCAGCAAAAGAGGTTCATAGGGTCTCTTATTTCACGTATGTATTGAATAAGGCATGGAAGAAATTCAAAGTTTGTAAAAAGATTTGTAACTCGGGTGTTCGTTGTTGTGGTTCTGTTCGCCGAGCTGGGAATTTGTGTTGCAGACATTTCGTCCCCTGTCTAGGTGACATCCTCAGTGCTTTGGGAGCCTCCTATGAAGCGCTTCTGTGATCTTTCCTCCGGCAGTTGTAGTGGTTTGAATCTGCCGCTTCCGGTTGTCAGTTCCAGCTATCCGTTGCAGTGGCTGCTATATTGGGTCCAGGTTGATGTGCTTATTGATTGAATCTGTGGATGAGTGCCATGCCTCTAGGAATTCCTTGACTGTTCTCTGTTTGGCTTGTCCTATAATAGTAGTGTTGTCCCAGTCGAATTCATGTTGTTTGTCATCTGCATGTGTGGCTACTAAGGATAGCTGGTCATGTCGTTTCGTGGCTAGTTGGTGTTCATGGATGCAGGACGTTAGCTGTCTTCCTGTTTGTTCTATGTAGTGTTTTGTGCAGTCCTTGCATGGGATTTTGTACACTACATTGGCTTTGCTCATGCTGGGTATCGGGTCCTTAGTCCTGGTGAGCTGTTGTCTGAGAGTGGCTGTTGGTTTGTGTGCAATGAGTCCTAGTGGTCGCAGTAGTCTGGCTGTCAGTTCAGAATTGCTCTTGATGTATGATAGTGTGGCTAGTCCTTTGGATTGTGGCATGTCCTCATTCTGTTGTCTTTCCCTTAGGCATCTGTTGATGAAATTGCGCGGGTATCCGTTTTTGGCGAATACATTGTATTGGTGTTCTTCTTCCTCTTTTTTGCAGTTCTGGTGTACTGCAGTGTGTTGTGGCCCTTTTTGAACAGTGTTTTGATGCAACTTCTTCTGTGTGTGTTGGGGTGGTTGCTTTCGTTGTTCAGAACTTGGTCTGTGTGTCTGGCTTTCCTGTATATCTTTGTGGTGAATTCTCCATTCGGTGTTCTCTGTGGACTAGGTTCTATGGACTACCTAAAGTGCACAAACCAGACATCCCACTCAGACCCATAGTATCACTACCAGGGACACCATCACACAAACTGGCTAAAGAACTACAGCAGAAACTGAAACACCTGATCAGCGGGTCCAGACACTCTATACAATCAACACTGGAATTCTTGGACATCATCAGAAACATACATATAGACAAGGAAGAAACCATGGTCGTATTCGATGTAACGGCACTGTTTACCTCTATGACAAAACCCTAGCCAGAGAAACAATAGCCAACCTACTGGACATACAGACCAGCCAACAGGACATTGAACCTATCAACAAAGACGGCATACTCAAACTACTGGACCTGTGCCTCTCAACACACTTCACATTCAACAACCAAATATATGAACAAATCAATGGCACACCCATGGGCTCACCCATCTCTGGACTCATAGCAGAAGCGGTAATGCAAAGATTAGAACAAACAGTCTTACCGCAAATTCAACCCAAACTCTAGGTCAGATATGTAGATGATACCTTTGTAATCATTAAAACACAGAAATAGAGAACACACACTGGATCAACGCCACACTTACAGGAATCCGATTCACTAGAGAGGAAGAAAAGGACAACCAACTCCCATTCCTAGACGTGATGGTACAGAGAACACCGAATGGAGAATTCACCACAAAGGTATATAAGAAAGCCACACAGACAGACCAAGTCCTGAACTACGAAAACAACCACCCCAACACACACAAAAGAAGTTGCATCAAGACATTGTTCAAAAGGGCCACAACACACTGCAGTACACCAGAACTGCAAAAAGAGGAAGAAGAACACCTATATAATGTATTCGCCAAAAATGGATACCCCAACAATTTCATCAACAGATACCTAAGGGAAAAACAATGGAATGAGGACATGCCGCAACCCAAAGGACTAGCCATACTGCCATACATCAAGAGCATTTCTGAACTGACAGCCAGACTAATGCGACCACTAGGACTCATAACAGCACACAAACCAACAGTCACGCTCAGACAACAACTCACCAGGACGAAGGACCCGATACTCAGCATGAGCAAAACCAATGTAGTATACAAAATCCCATGCAAGGACTGCACAAAACACTACATAGGACAAACAGGAAGACAGCTAACGATCCGCATCCATGAACACCAAGTAGCCACGAAACGACACGACCAGCTATCCTTAGTAGCCACACACGCAGATGACAAGCAACGTGAATTCGACTGGGACAACATCAATATTATAGGACAAGCCAAACCGAGAACAGCCAGGGATTTCCTAGAGGCATGGCACTCATCCACATATTCAATCAATAAGCACATCGACCTGGACCCAATATACCGGCCACTGCAACGGACAGCTGGAACTGACAACCGGAAGCGGCAGATTCAAACCACTACAACTGCCGGAGGAAAGATCACAGAAGCGCCTTATAGGAGGCTCCCAAGCACAGAGGATGTCACCTAGACAGGGGACGAAATGTCTGCAACACAAATTCCCAGCTCAGCAAATAGAACCACAACATGGAAGAAATATTCAGAGTGAGGTGGGATCAGGTAGATTGCTGCAGTACAATCACATACTCTGTTCCAGGGATTTGTATGTGTGTCTCTCTCTCTGTCTCTCTCTGTGTCTCTCTCCCTCTCTCTCTCTCTCTCTCTCTCTCTGTCTGTCTGTCTGTCTGTCTGTCTCTCTTTCTCTTTCTGTGTCTGTCTGTCTCTCTCTCTCTCTGTGTGTGTCTCTCTCTCTCTCTCTCTCTCTGTCTGTCTGTGTCTCTCTCTCTCTCTCTCTCTCTCTCTCTCTGGAAGAAACAAGGCCACAGAACATTCACAATTACAGTTTTCATTTATTGTATTTTCATGTAAATATTACAGGTTAACAGTATACAATTCAAAAGTCCTGGTATGTATCTTTTTAAAAAAAAGTACACTGAGGTTCATTGCTGTGGTTATTCCAAAGACATTTTTATTCGGCCTCATGTGGAACTTAAAAGAAATATGAAAATAGGCCTGAGTCTATTTTGTGGGTAGTTCGTTTTCACAGCAGGGGTTCCAGGGCAGAAGGACTGTTTCTTTTTGATGGACCAGTGAATGGCTGCATCTCTGGTTTTAACACCTCAGCAGCCTGGCTGTCCAGACTTACTTCCACTTGCGCAGACATTTCAGGGAATTAACCAGGAAACTCTCTCCTGGGCTATTTTCACAAGGGAGAATAGGCTTATCATAGCACTGTCCTAATATTTCATTGAAAATTTGACAGGACAAAAGTGACCTTTGTTGTATAAGAGACAAAAAAAATACTGCAGATGCTGGAATTCACAATAAACAGGCCGGAGGCTGGAAAAACACGGGAAGCCAGGCAGCATCAGGAGGTGGAAAAGTTTCAAGTGTAACATAAATATTTTGGAAGTTTGGGAGCTGCAAGGAGGGAGGAAGGAGCAGAGCAGTTGTTGCATTTGTTTTGCTAATGACTCTGAGTGAGGTTGTGATAAGTTTTATTGTATTGCTGACACCACCTTAACTGAAAAATGATGCTTCAGGATAGTAGAGGCCTTTCTAGTTGTATTACAGCAAAACTGCTTGAAGAAAAAAACGAAGATACTTAGTGCAGCTTATGGGCTGTTATTGTCAAATAGAAAAAATTTGCTTGAGCAACGCAGCCATGCATTAAGTAGCATTTATTAAATAGATGAGCGCAGTATTGTTATTGTTAACTTTCAGGTATAAAGTTTCAATTGATATGAATTTCTCCAGCATTGTTAGACTATTTCTTTCAAAATTCAGTAACTTGATTCAATCTTTTGGAACTGTAATTTGGCAGCATGTTTCCCTGGAGGAGTACACTGGGTAGCAGTTGGAAAGCAAGACCGTGCAGGTATCCTTGTTAAACTGCAGAACCTCTGCAGTCGGCTTAACCAGGAGTCCAATACTTACCCAAGTCCACCTCTTAATATTGAGGAAGCTAGAGACCGACTCCGGTTCTTAATGGCACGCAAATACCCCAGGTAGGTGATATAAAAATCGAATGTGAAGATAGAAGTTAAAATCTTCTTTGTAATGTATTATAAATAAGCTTGTCTAGTCACTATCATAAAGTTCAGATAACTAAAAGGAACAGGTTTTCCCAAAGTTGTTTAAAATATTAATACAGCAAATCATTCCCTTTTAATTTGTATTTTTTTATTCAGATTGTCTGAAGATTTGAATTATGAGCATGACATTTGTGTTATTATTTTGGTTCTTTCTATCAAATAACTGGATAATATGGCAAATGCTAAATGCTCCAGCTGAACTTTGAAATGCTTGCATTTCAACTATACATAGCTTTCAAAGAATAAAGGATTGATTTAAATGCGTTGTGTCTGACTTTACCATGTTGGCTAAATGCATTTTTCAGAAAAAATGTGTAATCAGTAGGAAAACAATAAAGGCCAGAGTGTAAGGATCCAGAAAGCTGCATTTGTTAACTTTTTTTTCACTGTAGTTAAGAATTGTCACATCTTCAAGCTGTTAATTAGGTATAAAGCATACTGCACACCCTGAAGTTCTTTTTCAATTTAATGTAGATCTCTTTTGGTTCTGGATGATGTTTGGGACAGCTGGGTGCTAAAGTGTTTTGATGTTCAATGTCGTGTTCTAATCACCAGCAGAGACAAGAGCATTGCTGATGTCGTTACAGGTAACAAGGTTTTATGCCTTAAAATACTTGTTTTTCACATACTCTTCATTTTTGGCTTTTCCAAAGTCTTTTACGTTTTAAGAATTCAAGTTGTTTATGCGTTTGGTTTATGCATTTGCTTAAGCTATTTAAATTGCTCTACTATAAAACCAAAAGATATAGGAGCCAAATTAGGTCATTCAGCCCATTGAATCTGCTCCACCATTTGATCTGAGCTGCTATTTTTCTCAACCCCGTTCTCCTGTCTTCTTTCTGTAACCATTACTAATTAAGAACATATCTGTCTCTGTTTTAAAGATACTCAATGACTTGGCCTCCACAGCCTTCTGTGCAATCAGTTCCATAGATTCACCACCTTCTGGATGAAGAAATTCCTCCTCATCTCAGTGCTAAAAGATTGTCCTTTCAACTCTGAAGCTATGCCTTTAGATCCTAGTCTCTCCTACCAGTAGAAGCACTTCTTCATGTTCATTCTAACCAGGACTGTCAGTATTTTGAATGTCTCAGAGACAAAACCTTCCTTTCCTCCTTTTAAACTCATTTGAGTACAGACCCGGAGTCCTCAATCACGCCTCATATGACAAGTCATTCATCTCCAGGATCATTGTTGTACATCTCCTCTGCATCCCCTCCAAAGCTAACACTACCTACCCTAGATACGGATCCCAAACGTGCTCACACTATTCTAAATGCAGTCTGACTAGAGACTTACTAGAGAATGACTCACCAATATTTCTCCCCTGTTGTGTTCTAGCCCTTTTGAAAGGAATGATTACATTGCATTTTTCTTCCTAACAGCCAACTGAAACTGAATTTAACCTTAATCCTGAACTGACATTCCCAAGCACAGTCCCTTCGGGCTTCATATTTCTAAAGCCTTCTCCCATTTAGAAAATAGTCTACCCTCTACTCTTCCTACTATAACACACAGCTTCCCATATCATTCCATCTGCTCACTGTCCTAGCCTGTCCAGGACATTCTGTAGTCTCCCTGCCTCCTCAACACTATCTGTCCCTCCAACTATTTTTGTGTCATCTGCAAACTTAGCAACAATGCCATTCCTTTGTCTAGAATGTTAATGTATACCGTGAATAATTGTGGTCCCAAAACTGACCCTGCCAAAATCCACTAGTCACTCCATTTGCCTTCCTATAAAATACCCCTTTATTCTCACTCTCTGCTTCTGCCAGGCAGCCATTCCATGCCAGTACCTTGCACCTCACACCATGGGTTCAGGAAATCCAAATAGATCACGTCCATTGGCACTCCTTTGTCTAACTTGCTCATTACCTCCTCAAAGAGTTATAGTAGAAATGGCAGACATGACCTCCCCTTGACCAATCCATGCTGACTCAGTCCTATTTTACCATGCATTTCCAACTACTCCACCCTTAATAATAGTCTCTAAAATCTCACCAATGACTAAGGTCAGGCTAACTAGCCTATAGTTTCCTGTTTTCTGCCTCCCTTCTTGCTATTGACTTAATTTCAATCTGCCCATTCCAATCTGCACTACAAGCTCATTCGTTTTGTTTCATATAATGTGTGTATTTAAGTGCAAGACACTCAGTCCTATGTTGACTGACCTCCTTTTCATAGTTGTCCCTTTATCTGCTATGCCTGAAGTTAGATTCCTGAGCCTTTGCATGATCTCTATCCTGTTACTTATTCTGAAAACTTATTAACCTCTGCTAAGCTCCCTCTTCACCTCTACCTTAACTTTTTCCATAAATATGTGCAATTTCCCACAATTTTATCTAAAGCCCCATCCACAGCCATAATTAAGCGATTCACCAGAACTCTGGACCCAGCATTATTCAAGTGGAACCCATCCCATTGGAAGAGTTTCCTCTTTCCCCAATACTGGTGCTACAATGTCCTATGAATTCCAACCTCTTTCTCCCAAATTAATCTTTAAGCCACATGTTTACCTCTTTACTTGCGATATAGTATCAACATTTAAAGATTGATAGTTCTGAAGAGTATGTGGCCAACAGATGAGTGAGTCCTGTAGGTTAGACCAGTTTCTAATGATCCTACACTGAGAATTGTCTCAATGTCAGGGAGTAAGACATAACCATAATCAGATATGCATGGCAGTGTTGCTGATACTTGTTTCTTCTAGAACGTACTGTCAGAGTGTTGGAAGTGTTATTTCTTGCCATGCTTGTTTTGTTTGCCAGCAGGCAACTCTTTGCATTTTCTATCAAAATCGAAACAAATTTTACTCACAGGCAGTTAAATGGTTGATGATGAGGTGATTAAGCTAGCCGGGCATTTGAGAGTTTGTGTACTCTAGCGTTTGCATGTTCATTTCTTAAATCATGCTTTGGTAGACAAGGCCATTTTCTATGATGTGGAACTTGACAATTTGTTGAAAGATGTGACTGATTCTTGAGGCTGCCTTGTAGCAAATATTTCCATATTGAGGAGATGAATATGAATTAACTGCCAAAGGTCTTGCTTCAGATAGGATTGAGTGTGGATTGCAGTTACACATGGATTCTGGATTCATGCTTGGTCATAGATCCTGTGGGATAGCCATAAACATTGGGAAATATTCCGAGCTACATATCTCTATGATTCTATGACTATGACTATTTGAAGAATTACTTTGAATTATACAAAACCGGGACACTTCTCTAAAAGGCGAAGACTCTAGTTACATTGTTGCCCCACTGTGGTTAACAAATGTGACGGGGGACAGAATCGAGCTAAAGGAGAAGATGTGCACAAATGCAAGGAAATGTAGAAATTCAGCAACCTGTGAGAACTTTATATAAAAACAACAAAAGTCAAATGTGGTACAAAGGGTATTTGGGGAAAAGAAGACTTTCAGATGATGTCAAAGTTAACATTGTTGCGATAGGAGGAGAAAGAAATTAGAAAGTAGAATGTGGATTCATTAAAGTGAGGTGTGGGAAGATCCTAATTGATTAAAAAATAGCAGACCTGTTAAATGCCTACTTTGTCCTCTTACACTATTAAAATGGATACAAAGTTCCATTAGTATGTGAGGAACTAAAAGTAATTCACAGGGTTTAATTTAATGAGTTTAATGTGAGTTTTTAAAATGGTAATGGAGCAAATAATGGCAACTAAGATGGGCAAGAAAATCAGGATTTATTATTTTCACCCTGGGCTATTGAGAGAAATAGGTGAGAAAATTGCAGGTGCATTAGTCGTAATTATCCAAAGCGCTCAAAAATCAGCAATTTTGTTTTTGATTTGGAAGATTGTAAATGTATGTGTATAATTTAAGAGATGAAGGGTGAAAGCAGGTACTATGTCTTTTCTGATTCTTCTGCAAATAAACTGTATCACTGTAATCTGTTATCAGAGACAGAGTGGCTTGGACAATTATCAGTTGATCAAAGTGAGTCAGCATTAATTTGTGAAAGATATATTGTGACTGATTAATTCAGATGAATTTTTTGAAACTATTAGCGTGGTGGAACAAGAAAATTGTCCGATGAACTTTAAAAACGTATTTCCGAGGAGATGATGAACAAAAATGAAATCATATATTTTGCCATTAACTTTTGTCACGTGGTTGGGAGGCAGTGGTTACACCATGGTTCACCGGTAAGATTTTGGGGAATTGTGATCATCCACTTTAGTTATGGGGGATCGGAATTGGAATATTTTCTTAACGATAGGAAATGTGGAAAAATTGATGGATTTTAGTGTCTATGTATACAAATCACGAGACATTAATGTATCCTGACAGAATGTAATCAAAAAGACCAATGGCCCAGAATTTGTGTAGTTGGTCAGTGAACAGTAGCTGTTAGTTAGACTTGCCCTGATTTTTTAATTTTTGACATTTTGCATTATAAATTGCTGGATGTGAGATGGTTAACCTGTGTCATGTGAAGAAGATAGTTTAGCTTTTTCTTATTTTTAAAAGCAAGTGCAAGGCTTTATATTCCAGATTAATTTGATTGGTCAAACTACCAGGCTTGATTTTTTTTTACACTGTAGTTAAAATATAAACAAAAGAAGGAAAACTTAACTATATTAGAAAACCTAACAAAATAGTCAAATAATTAACTAGTAAGCAGCAACTGTTCCAATATGGTAGTATCTCATATACTAGCCTTTGCCAAGGGTGATTTATTGAAGTCTGAGAGATATAGATTTTTAGTCAATAGTGGAATCAAGGGTTATTGGAAAGAAAAATTAAAAAATATGAAAAGGTGCTGTGAACTAATAAAAAAAATTAGAGTTGAAAGTTTCATTAAAGACCTTGTAGATGTCATGTGAGCCAAATGGTCCTCCGTGTTGAGACTATTGTGATTCTACAACGACATCATAGAGTTCTGGTTAATGACCATACGGATACATTAGTGTGTGTCTGAATATTTGTTACCAAATTCAGGGGATGCAATTAAAAAATGTATGGAAAATTATAGCTTTTATAATGCAGGGATTGAATGAGGTTTTCAGTGATTGGAAATGATGAATCACTTTATTAGTTTTTAAGTAATATTGCTTCATTAAATTTATTGGTTTAAGAAGACAAGCCACAGAAAAATGCTCATTTAATCTTTTTAATATTTTGCAGGTAATAACTTTTCTGTTTCTGTGCAAAGTGGTCTGACGAATGACAAGGGACTAGAAGTACTAGCACGTTTTGTGAACTTAGAGGTATCCTCTCTGCCAGAAGAAGCACATAGCATTGTACAGGAATGCAAGGGTAAGTCTCTTAATGGACTGTTGACATTTGTAGAGTATCCCAGATTACTTTACAGATTAAAAGACAAACATCCCAGATTATTTCACAGATAAGAAACAAGCAACAAGCAGAATTTAACATGAGAGTGATTGAAACAATGGTCAAAAAGATAGGTTTTGCCTGACACTTAAGTCAACATGTGTGGATGTGTGAGGACACCCCTCCAGGGCAGGTAGGTCATGAGACAAAAAAAGCTGCAGATGCTGGAATCCAAAGTAGACAAACAGGAGGCTGAAAGAAAACAGCAAGCCAGGCAGCATCAGGGGGTGGAGGGGTGCTACAGATAAAGAGAGACATGGGTCATGAACCTTCTTGCCTAGAGACAGGGATGCGAGCACTGAAACATAAGACTGTTAACGTGGAACTTTTACATCATGTGGCTAAACTGAAACAGTTAATGCAGCTGTGATGGATTCCATTATTTATTCAGCTGCAGTATTTACTCTTGCCACTGAATGGCAGCAGATTAAATCTGAATTTCACCATTGAAATACAGTAAACTATATTAATATAGCTGAAGTTAAGTCTAGCTATTGTACTTGAGATGTGGTAGTATTGCAATATGTTTACTTTCTGCATAGTAGTTATATATCGGAAATTTGGTACAATATATGGGGCAATTTGTAAGCTGTTCTGTGAGTACTTCAAAGATTTTGATGATTTAAATCATTCATGAGGTGATGTGTCTTTGAAATATGTGCTTCCCTATGCAGGTTTTGATGTATGCAAATAACAGTCACAGTTTCTTTATAATCTGAGCTCATGATTTTTCCAGTGCAAGTCTGATAGATTGGCTCTGATATACTTTGAACTGCATCATTAGAACACTAATGTCATTGCATTTTTGGGGATTTTTATTTAAAAGTAAATTATTTCCAAGCATCCCTGCATTTATCATTTGTTGGACCTTAGATGTCACTCTTGTGACGATACTATGGCTTTAAAAGATGGATTTTGTCCTGGTTTCTTCTGTGAAAGGTTGAGGCAGAGGTGGTGAATGGTCTATTCGAAGCCAATAAACAGCTTGTGAGGCCTTGGGTTTTTTTAAAGTTGGAACAATAGAGGCAGCATGAATGGGTAGAGTCAGGGTTTTAGTTTAGCTTTCACTAGTTACTGGGGTTTTGAAGTTTAGTTATGGAAACCTGTTATTCTTTACTCTGGTATGGCTTAAAGCTTGGGTTCGCTTTCAGCTACCAAAGTTACATGTTGGACAATCTACTACAATTTGTTTTGCCTTTACCACGGGTGTGTTTATGGGATGTTACTGTATTCGATCAGTTACTATTTTGTTGCTAAATAATCTAGTATTCTATTAAGGTTTGCAACAGAGTTAGAGTTAAACCAATTCTTCTTTCTTTTGTCTGTATTTTAACTATAGAGTAAGAATAAAGTGTGTTTTGCTTGAAGCTGCATAGTATAACCAATCAGGTTACATCTGGAACACAGCACATTACATTTGCCTTTAAATAAGAATATTTGAAGAGGGTTTGATCTGGTCCATAATATACTCTCTAATACCATTTTATATCCATGCTTGAAAAAAAAATAGCAATAGTCGTTTGCATTATTTAGAAAAATCTCCCCAGAATTGTACATAATGATCAGAAAGTAAGTTGTGATGAGGATACAAAGAGTGCACCAGGACCTTGAGGGGTTAAATGAATGGGCCAGAATTCAGCAATTGGAGTACACTGTGAAAGTGAAAGGGTGCTTAATTTGGGAGGGAGAATAGAAAGGCACGATATTATTTAAATGGAAATACTGCTCAACGCAGTGCTACTGAGCGATTTGGAAACCCTGTACAATCACCGATAGCAGGCATAATGAGAGGAATTTAAAAATAGATCTTGGATGATGAGGAATTTCTTCTTTCAGGGAGCAGGCTGATCATGCAATCTTTTTTAAAAATTGGGAGTCTGACAGATTTTCAATCGACAAGAGAATGGAAAGGTATTGTGAGTAAACGTGAAAGTGGAGTTAAGGCTACAGCCAGATTGTTGGTGCTCTTATTGAATAGCAGAACAAGCTCAATGACTCAAATAATCTCTTCCTGCTGTTATCATGATCTTCTTACCAGAGCCACAAGGCTGTTCATTTACCTTTGAAATTAGGATTCAGCCTGAAAAATTTATTTTTGAATGAGCTCACACTAGGCTTACATAATATTAGTTACATTGATCTTTTTTCTCTGTAAGGTGACAGAAACCTTGGTGATATTTAGATAAAGAATCAAACTAACTCTAAGGCAGCAGCTTCCTAATCGATTTCGTTATGAACTTCAGCGTTATCAACTTTAAAGAGGTGTAATCCTTTGTCAGTGGCTGACTAATAAAACATTGTTACGATCAGTCCTCAGCTGAGGTTACCCGATTCCTTATGATTCAGGTAAGATGCCTCCAAATGGTTAAACTGCTCACTAATGAGGGATTTGTCTCATAGAATCCCTTCAGTGTGGAAACAGGCCATTCGGTCCATCGAATCCACACCGACTCTCCAATGGCCATCTCATCCAGGTTCACCACCTACCCTATCCCTGCAACCTACATACCCCTGGACACTATGGGCAATTTTGCGTGGTCACTCAACCTAACCTGCGCATCTTTGGACTGTGGGAGGAAACTGGAACACCTGGAGGAAACCCCCACAGATACAAGGAGAATATGCAAACTCCAAGCAAACAATTGCCTGGAATTGAACCTAGGTCCTTGGTGCTGTGAGGCAGCAGTGCCAACCGCTGTGCCAGATTAACTTACTCTCCTTTCTACATTGCTTCCTCTCTTAACTCAATCCTTCTCATGGTCAGTCAAAACAAAGTTAGTTTTAAAAAAACTTTATGAATACCATTTATGAATCCAATTTTAGTAATATTTTAAATAGAGCCAAATTAACCAGGTTCCCTTAACTTCAAGAAAAGAGTTCATTTATTAGCTACCAAACATGAGAAAAGGTAATAAGAGACACACGCACATGCACACATTTTAGAAGTTTATATTGGTATCAGTTAAAAACACATATAAATCAGTCTTTGGGATCTGTGAGGGTGGAATATTGTTTTTGCTAAGTTAAATGATATTGATTCATAGTGATTTCAAGATTCCAGCTTCTCTTAACTTACAGGATTTTGACTTGTTCCTTTCTTGATATTGACTTCGCTGGCTGGCCTGGCTTTTACCAATCAGAGTGAGAGAGTATTTCTTTCACGTGCAGAGGTGTCTAATGTCTATCCTCAAACTGAGATCCTTGCAGCACAATAGCCTACTAGCACACACAGACCAAGGATTGCAATTGGTTTTTAACTTCATCTTTTCATAAATTCCTGTGAAGATAAAAGATAAGCTTGTATTTTGTTTGAGATGTACTTTACAGGAGATGGGTAGTCAGTCCCTCGTTGTCTTTTCCTTGCAAGTCTCTCTGAAGTTTCTCTTTTGTTCTACAAATGTGTTTTTAAAAAATATTTACTTCATAGGTTGTAGGCGCCTCTGCTTCGGCCAGCATTTACTGTCTATCCTTAGTTGCCTAGAGAGTGGTAGGAGTCAACCACATTGCTCTAGGCCTGGAGTCACATGTAGGCCAGACCAGGTAAGGATGGCAGATTTTCTTCCCTAAAGGACTTTAGTGAACCAATTTTTCAGACAATTGACAGTGGCTTTGTGGTCATCATGAGACCCTTAATTCCAGATTCTTTATTGAATTCAAATTCGACCATCTGCCATGGTGGAATTCGAACCTGGGTCCCCCAGAACATTAGCTAAGTTTCTGAATGAGTAGTCTAGCAATAAAACTACCAGGTCTTTGCCTCACCTATAATAGGTCCCATGGATTATACAGGGCTTTGCGAGACCAGCACTGAATTTGCTTCCACAATCATCTTTTTTTTTTTAAAAGTGCTGTAATTAAAAATTCACTATGTCTGTAAGTAATCTGGAGTGATGATCCTTTGTAATGACAATATCACAAAATGCTTTTGCACCTGAGACAGCAATTTGTTCCTTCTTACAGAGACTAACACTAATTAAATTTTCTGGTTCTTTGAGGTATAGTTCTCACATTTTGCGCAGTTAAATTTAAGTTTCCATACACTATAATGAAAGGCAGATGAACATTAAACATGCATGCAAGGTTTAGGCAGCAGGCCATGTGGGATTTTCACTGCCCACCGTCATGGTTATGTTTATGTGTGGGAATCCTTGGACAAAGAACATGTATCCACTGGCATGATTCAGACCCTTCACATTTGGTGGGTACTGCAGGGGCTGGAGTGAACCATCATCTTTCACAATGCTATTTGAATTTAACGTGTTAAGTTTCCTTTGAAATTTAGGTTTTCTGTTGCAGTGCCCTTTAAGGACTCCCAATCCCAAATTTCACTATTTGGTTTTCTAAAATAATAGAAAGGAGAATTGGGGGATGTGTTACTATAATGTTAGTGTCACTGGGCTAGTTTTGGGGGAAATTGCATGCTAATATTTGAGTGAGGATATTGTGGCACAATGATAGTGTCCCTGCCTCTTGTGCAGAAGGTCCACATTCAAGTCCTACCTGCTTTGAAAGTATGTCATAGCATGTCTGAATGAGTTATTTTAAAAATAACTTCAGAAAGGAAGAATGGTGACAGCTTTCGACCCCAATCACAAACCAACAGTTGTTGGTCCTGCAAAACGTGTCAGTGCTATGCTGTTACATACCTGTAAATCCGGTCTGAAAAGTCTGAATCCCAGAAGAAGACATGGACTTGCTGTGTGGTAGACTGAGAGGTTTTTTTTATATATGGCTAGAGCGGGCGTGATCTGTCAGGTGTTCTTTTTTTGTAATGCTTATTGAAAATAAGTTTTCTATGATTCAGTTCTACTGAGGGTAAGGCCAGTTGATCCATGGATATATAAAGTGTCTGATGAAATTAATTGTGAGCAAGGTTTTCTTTTAATGTGTCCAATAGTGTGCTTGCTTTTGCTGGCTGACCATCATTTTGGTTCCATCCTTGATTGTCTTTGAGAAGATGATGGCATACTGTCTTTTTGAATCAATATATCCTTTGAAATGTAGAGATATTCTCAGTACTGTTAGGAAGTGAGTTCCAGGACTTTGGCCGAGTGACAGTGAAGGAACAGTGATCTAGAATGATGCACGTCCTGGAGGAGAAATTCTGGTTGGTGCTGTTCCCAATCATCTGTTGCCCTTGTCCTGCTCGGTTGTCAAGGTTAAGAATTTGAAAAATGCAGTGGAAGCAGCCCTGATGAGTTGCTGCCATTGTGTGTCAGTGTGTGAGAGTCGATGTGGAAGTGATAGTTTGACTGCCAAACACGTGGATCTGCTGTATTGTGGATGGTGTTGAGTTCTTTAGCTATTGTTGGATTTGTACTCGTATAGACAAATGAAGAGTATTTCATCAACTCCTGACTTGTGCCTTGTAGATGATGAACAAGCTTTGGTCACAGAATTCTTTATCTCTGTCCTGCTCTTGTAGCCATGCTATTTACATAGCTAGCGCATTTTTAAAAAAATTTCTGGTTTATGGTAACTCCTGGGTCTTGATGGTTGGGGATTAACTAATGCTAATGTTAATGATTACCATGGGCTTTTGGAATTGCAAATTGAACCGCATTTCTTAAATATTATGACCATAAGGTTCTCATGGCCTGCATTGAGAGATGTTTAATTGGTTCGTGTCATGAGGTTGAATATCATTAATATAAGGTTATCCACTTTGGTGGGAAGAATATGATAGCAGAGTATTCTTTTTAAATGGAGAGAGACTACAGATTGCAGCATTGCAGAGTGATTTGTGACTCCTCATATATGAATCATAAATAGTCAGTATAGCAGATCATCAAGAAAGCAAGTGGAATATTAGCCTTTATTGCAAGGGGAATGACATACTGAAGTAGGGTAGTCTTGTCTAATCATGCTATTGTTGAGACCACATGTGAAGTACTGTGTACAGCTTTGATGGTCTTTCTTAAGGAAAGATGTACTTGAATTGGATACAGTCCAGCAAAGACTCATAAGGCTGATTCTTGGGACAATAGGATTGTTTTATGAGGAAACATGAGCAGATTTGATTCGCACTGATTTTGATGAGTACTTGAAATGTTAACTAAGTTTCTTTCTTTGCAAATGCTGCCTGACCCATTGAGTTTTTCCAGCTTTTTAAATAGAATTTTGGATCTATTCTGATTGGAGTTCAGAAGGATATGAACCGTTTTCATTGCAACATTAGTTTCCAAGTGGATTTGATTGGGCAGATGTACACAGGATGTTTTCCATCAAAAAATCCAGAACAAGGAATTTCCAGTTTAAGATAGAATTGTACATGAAGAAGATTTTTTTTTCTTGGAAGGTCATTAGTTTTTGGAATTCTGTCACACAGTGAACAGTGGAAGTTGAGTTATTGAATATATTCAAAGCTTAGGCAGGGAGATTTCTGATTTACATGGAAAACTAAGGTTTCAGGATCAGACAGAAGAGCACAGTTAAGACTACAATCAGATCAGCTGTGATCTTCATGAATGATAGAGCAAGCTCAATTAGCTGAAAGGTTTACTCTTGTTTTTATTTCCTATGACCTTGAGTCATATGTTCACTGTATCCTCTTTTCCATCTGCTCCACTATAATCTGCCAACCCAGAGTCACTACGTCTGTGCTGTTCGGCAACAAGCCCTTCTGTTATTCACTTCTATTACTCACTTCTGTCATAGTTGTGCTTTTTGAAAATTTCACCTTTCGCAAATGGACTTGCCTAAAGTAAGATACTTTTTTGTGAGTCATTCGTTCATCATCTGAATAAATCTTAATTTATTTTGCAGTTTGTTTTAACATTTTCATCACCTTCTCCTGCTTCTACTTACAGGACTCTGAAACACCAGCGTATTAAACTTCAAACAATAAAAGAATTAAAGTAAAAGCGCCCATTTTTCTGTTGGTCAGATAAGTTTAGAGTTTTTTTGGTAGTTCCACTACTAAGAACACTTGAGCAGAAAAGAATTATAATTTTGCTGCTTGTTCATAACTTTGCTTCCTTTAAAAGGGACTCTTGTTCTGCACAAATAATATGTTGTAGAGAAGATGGTGTGAGCTTTATATATTATTCATTTCTAACATTGGATTGTCGTCAGTTTTAGTAAATTCCATACTCCTTGATGCGGCTCATTTCGAAGTTTGGAAAATTCTGGTTCTGAAAATTACTTATGTGACCTAATTAAATGACAGGAGTAGTTTTTGTACTTTGTTTTATTGAAATGCTTAAAAATGAATTAAACCATTTTGCAAGTTTAGAAAATTATCCAGCCATTCTTAAAGAGGGGTATATAGCTGTCTTGCATTTTTTATAAAAATCAAACTAATCCAAAAAAAAAACTGGCTTTATTTTCTTTCCTTTTCCAATTTTCTCTTACCCACTTCCATATTCCTGAAGGCATTGCAATTTTTGGGGGGGGGGGGGAGGGGTTCAGATTCTGGGCTTATCCAGCAGAGAAATTCAAAGTGACACTTGATTATGGTAGCCACCCAGTACAAATATTAGCAATGAGTGCTGATCAGACTGAGAGATAGGGCCAAGCTAAAGTCGTTGGTTACAAATTCATGAAGGTTTTCAGTTAACAAGCAGTTGCATTGATGATGGTAGATGCTTTGTGTGTATTTGAAGTGGGCAACATAGATATATCTTCTTTTTTATACAGTTTCATCTAATGTTATTCTACCCTCGTCCCAAGTGTATACTGCAGAATGCTGATTTTTAAAAAAAAATCCACCTGTAGGATATAGGCATTGCTGGCTGGTCGGCATTTATAGCCCATCCTTAGTTGCCTTTGAGAAGGTAGTGGTGGTGAGCTACCTTCTTGAATTGTACAGTCCAGGTGCTGTTGGTTGACCTACAATGCCCTTATGGAAGGAATTCAAGGATTTTGACCCAGCAACAGTAAAGGAACACGATATATTTCCAAGTTAACACCGTGAGTGCCTTGGAGGGGAACTTACAGGTGATGGTGTTCCCATATATTTACTGCCCTTGTTCTTCGAGATGAAAGTGGTCTTGGATTTGGTAGGTGCTGTCTAAGGATCTTTGAATTTCTTCAGGGCATCTGCTGCTACTGAGTGTCAGTGGCGGAAAGAGTGAATATTTGTAGTTCTGGTGTTAATCAAACAGGCTGCTTTACCTTGAATGGTGTCAAGCTTCTTGAGTGTTGTTGAAGCTGCACCCATCCAGGCAAATGTGGAATATTCCATCATGCTTCTGACTTATATCTTGTAAATGATGGCCAGGCTTTGGGGAGTCAGGAAGTGGATTACTCACTGCAGTATTCCTAGCTTCTAACCTATTGTGTAATCACTGTGTTTGTGTGGTGTGACCAATTGAGGGTTAATAATGAGGATTCAGTGATGGTGACACCATTAAATGTCAATGGGTGGTGGTTAGAATGTCTCTTATTGGAGATATTATTGCCTGGCATTTTTGTGGCACTAATATTACTTGCCACTTGTCTGCCCAAACCTGGATGTTGTCAAGATCTTGTTACATTTTAACATGGACTGCTGACCATTGTGAGATCATTGGTTAACATCCCACTTCTGACCAAATGATGGAAGGAAGGTCATTAATGAAGCAGCTAAGATGGTTCGACCTTGGACACTGCCATGAGGAACTCCTGTACAGATGTCCTGGAGCTAAGATGGCTGACTTCCAACAAACACAACCATTTTGCTACATGCCAGGTATGACTCCAACCAGCATATAATTTGCCCCGATTTCCATTGATTCCTATTTTGCTAGAACTCCTAGATGCCACACTTGGTTGAATGCAGCCTTGATGTCAAGGGCTGTCACTCTCACCTCACCTCTGGAATTTAGTTCTTTTCTCAATGTTTGAATCATGGCTGTAATGACGTCAGGAGCTGAGAAGCTACAACTGTGCGTCACTGAGCAGGTTATTGCTGAGCAGGTACTGCTTGATAGCACTGTTGATGACATCTTCCATCACTTTACTGATAATCGAGAGTAGGTTGATGGGATAGTTATTAGCCGGTTAGATTTCTCCTTTTTGTGTACAGGACATACTTGGGCAATTATCTACGTTGTTGGTTAGATGCCAGTGTTGTAATTGTATAGGAATAGCTTGGCTAGGGGAGTAGCAAGTTCTGTACCACAAGTCATCATACAATTGCTGGAATGTTGTCATGGCCCATAGCAGTTGCAGTGTCTAGTGCCTCAAACTGTTTCTTGATACCACATGGAGTGAATTGAATTGAATTGGCTGAAGACTGGTATCTGTGATGCTGGAACCACTGGATGAAACAGATTATCCCCTCGGCACTTCTGGCTGAAGATTGCTGCAAATGCATCAACGTTATCATTTGCACTGATATGCTGGGCTCTTCCATCATTGAGAATGGGGATATTTGTGGAGTCACCTCCTTCAGTGAGTTGTTAAATTGTCCACCAACATTCACAACTGGATGTGGCAGGATTCTAGAGTTTAGATCTGATTGTTGGTTGTAGGGTTGCTTAGTTCTGTTTATCACTTGTAACTTAGACTGTTTGGCATGCAAATTTGGTATCCTGTTTGGTAGCTTCACTGGGTTCACACCTAATTTTTTAGGTGTCATTCCTGATAAAGAGCTTATGCTCGAAACATTGATTCTCCTGCTCTTCAGGTACTGCCGGACTGCCTATGCTTTTCCAGCGCTACACTTCTTGACTCATCTCCAGCATTTGCGGTCCTCGCTTTTTCTTACCTAATTTTTAGGTATGCCTGGTGCTGCTCCTGCCATGCCCTCTTCCACTCTCCATTGAACCAGGGTTGAACTGCTGGCTTGATGGTAATGGTTGAGTGGGGGATATGTGAGGCCATGAGTTTACAGACTGTGCTAGAGTACATTCTTGAGCTGATGGTGTTTTTGTGAGTTGATGATGCCATTGATTCTTTGGACTTTAGATGAATGTAGCTGAGGAAGGAAGTGGAGGGATCCAAATATCTGAATATAAAGGTGGCCTGTATTCACTCGGGCTAATTAATTCACCCACACTATAAGTCTTAGAAATTTCTTCTAATTGGCCTGTAGGTTCCTCTGATAAGTTCCTCTGATAAAGATCAGACCTCACCTTGCTTAAACAAAAAGTGAAAGAAAGTGTGTATAAAGTTGCTCATAGTTCCTTCAGACATGGTTTTGACAATATTATAACGTATTAATTGCCAATATTAAATAACATTAGGAAAAAAAATCCCTGGCCATGAATTTATGAAGTAAAATGAGCTGGTATTTTGTAATAAATTATCTCAACAAAACAAAATGTATTTTATTTTGCAGGTTCTCCTCTTGTTGTCTCCCTCATTGGTGCACTGTTGCGAGAATTTCCAAAGCGCTGGAAATATTATCTCAGCCAGCTACAAAATAAACAGTTCAAAAGAATTCGCAAATCTTCCTCCTATGATTACGAAGCACTTGATGAGGCCATGGCAGGCAGCATTGAGGTGTTGGACGATTATAAAGAATACTACAAGGATCTCTCTATACTTAGAAAAGATGTGAAAGTCCCATCTAAGGTAACGTTATGGAAACGGGTATCATCAGTTGAATACTACTGATCTGGATTGACTTAAAACCTACTGCCTACTGACTTATGTGTGTGTTTTTATAAATTAATGCAAATGGTTTGATGACTGAGAATTCAGAAACAAAGACAGAAGTTGCTGGAAATTCTCAGCAGGTCTGGCAGCATCTATGGAGAGAAAGCAGAGTTAATGCTTTGGGTCGTGACCCTTCCTCAGAGCGGATGGTAGTGAGAAAATGTTTTTTCATGTGGAAGATAGGGGGTAAAGAGTAAACAGTAGGTGGAGATGGAACCCAAAGAAAGAGAAGGACAGTTGGACAGACAAATGATTGAATCAGAGAATGAAAACCAATAATGGGGACTATTCGTGGCGAACAACAGATAGTGTGTAATAGCAGACCATGAGAAAACAAGGCCGAGTGTGTGAGGGGTTGGAGTAAGGACATGGTAGAAATTGCCTTAAGTCTGAAAATTTGTTGAACATGATATTGAGTGCAGAAGGCTATGGAGTTCCAATGCGGAAAATGAGATGCTATTCTTCAAGCTTTTGTCGAGCTTTGCTGGAGCACTACAGCAAGCCTGAAACAGAGATATTGGCCAGGCACCAGGGTGGTGTGTTGCAGTGTCAGGCAACTGGAAGTTTGGGGTCTTTTTGCTGACAGATTTGCAGCACACCTACGTTCTGTCACCTAGTCCTATACTTCATTTCCCCAATATAGAGGAGACCACATTGTGAGCTGCGAATTCAATAGATTAGATTGGGTGAAGGGCAGGTAAAGTGCTACTTCACCTGGAAGGTGTGTTTGGGCCCTTGGATACTGAGGAGGAGGAAGTAAGTGAGCTGGTATTGCACATTATGCAGTTGCAAGGGAAGGCCATGGAGCTGTTGTGCGATGGGGGGATTGGTGGGAGTGAAGGAGGAGTGGACCAAGATGTCCCTGAGGGAAAGTCTTTGCGGAAGGCTGACAAGGGAGGGGAGGGGAGGGGAAGATGTGTCTGGTGATGGCATCCCGCTGGAGGAGGAAGAAGTGGCACCTAATGATTCTCTGGATGTTGATGCTAGTCGGACAGGAGATAAGGACAAGGGGGACCCTATTGTTGTTGCAAGAGGGAAGAGAGGGAGGTGAGGACTGAAGTGCAGGGAGTGGGTTGGACGTGTGAACAATGGTGCTGGGAAATCCTCGGTTGAGGAAGAAGGTGGATATTGCAGAGGCCCCCCTTGTCAGAGTCGGCATGGTAAAGAGGAGGCGACTCGAATCCATGAACTGGAAGTTCTGAAACTGGCATAAAGTGTCAGAGAAATTGCAGATATAAGCAGGAAGGACTGGACAAAGGGAGAAAAAGCCCGAGTCAAGGTTGGAAGACATGGGTTCTTTGGAGCATGAGCAGGCAGAAACATTGGGTGTACCCAGATAGTCATGTTTGTGAATTTTGGGAAGCAGATAGAAGCAAGCTGGGTAAGCTGTATATCCTCCTGGATCATAAACCCACTATGAACCATCAGACTACCATGTCAACAACAGACACTAGCCTCATTTCAACTAGTGATCTCCCCTCCACTGCCTCTAAGCTCATCAGCTCCCAACCATGCACAGCAGGATTTAATCACTTCCCCTTGACATGCAGTGGCAATAACATCATCAAATCTGGCACAATCAAAATCCTGCAGATTCCCATTCATCAGAAATTTAATTGGACCAACTACGCAAATATCGTGGAGGGCAAAAGCAAGTCAGAGTTTGGAACTTGGGCTACAAGTCACTGACCACCTGACTCCCCAAACCTTTCTACCACCTGGAAGCCGTGCTCGTGTCAATGATGGAATTTTATTCCATTCGCTTGGGTCGGTGTAGTTCCAACAACATTTGAACAACATCCAGCATACAGCAATCTACTTGACTTGCACCCCCTTAAACATGTTCTCATTTGACCAGTAGGCAGCGGCAGCAGTGTGCACTATCTGTAACATGCACTATGACAGCTTGTCAGACAATATTTTAACAGAAGCTCCCGAAACCGTGACCTCTGCTACCCAGAAGGAGTAGGAGAACAGATGCATGGGTAATCTACCTTGTGCAAATCTCCCTCCAGGTCGTTCAACATCCTGAATTAGAAATGCATTGCCATTTCTTTATCATCTGTGGATCAAAACCCTGTAACTGTCTATCCAGCTGCACTGAGAGAATACATTCACCGCCAGCAGTTCATGAAAGCGGCGCACATCCTTATCAGAAGCAATTTAGGATGAGAACTAAATACCAGCCATGCCAACATCCAGTAAAGGGAAAAAAAATACGATTACAGTTCACAAGAGTTTACTTCTGCATATTAAGCTGCTTATTTGTTAGGGATATTTGAAATTAGAATAAAACTATTGATCTCTCTGTGATGCTCATTTACACACAGAAGCATTAGGCTATTGAGCATGCAGCTGTGAGGGGAGATTTCACGCAGTATGTTGTGGGATGAGCAGAAATATCTGTAGAATAGTACCTATTAATATTTATAGAAATATATCACTTTTCTATGCCAAATAATTTGAAATTTTGTCTTAATGAGCAGTGGGACTTTGATTATATCAATGATTTTGACAGTTGTTTGGAAAGTAGTGAATTACAGATGCATCAAAGGAAAGTGTTTTTTAAAAAACATCAATAAATTATTCAATAGAAAGTAAACTGAGCTGAGTTTCCATTTAACCTTGATGTTTTCTATTTTTAAAAAGTCGTCATCCTTTCACATAAAGTGAAATGCTAAACATGCTGGAAATTTGAAGTAAATTCTGAAATAAATTCCAGAAAAATTCTGGAAACTCAACAGAGCTGGCACCATCTGTGAAGAGTTAAGACTTCAGATCAACGAAGCTTATTCAGAACCATTTAATCGAAGGGTTATTGATCTGGAATGTTAATTCTGTTTGACTCTGCAGATGCTGCCAAAGTGGCTGAGTGTTGTTCCAGTATGTTGTCTGGCAGAACAGCTCTTAGTTAACTATCACTATAGATACAGTGGTCAGCTCAGTTGGCTACACAGCTGGATTGTGATGCAGAGTGACCCCAAAAGAGTAAGTTCAATTCCCACACTGGCTGAGGTCACCATGAAATTCTCACCTTGTCAACTTCAGCCCACCCCTCTGACCTGGTGACTTTCCGGTTAAACATCCCCACCATCTGTTCTCGTTCTCTCTCTCTCTCTCTCCTGTTCATTCTTCTCTCCCTCTCGTTTTCTGTCTCTCTCTCTCTCTCTCTCTCTCTCTCTCTCTCTCTCTCTCCCCTTCCCACCCCCACCCACCCCTTCTCTCTATATAGATGAATATATCTCTGATGAGAGAGCAGCCCTACGGTTCTCTTGGCAGCTTTACTTCACAAAGCTTTACATAATTTATTATACTGAATCAATGAAAATGTTATCTACTAAGGCAGAGCTGCACTGGCTAACATAACTACTATCTAGGTATTGCATTTTGTGTAACTAAAGGGGCTGGCAAAGCTAAGTGATATGCCCATGCTTTATAAATCAGCATTATACAACACAAAATATGTATTATTGTCTTTCAAAAATTCAGTTTCCAGTAGAAATGTTTATGTAATGGCAGTATATCAAATGATTCTTCCACTCGAAATGTGAAGATATTGACATCTCCCTATTGTATGTGCAATATCAGCATGGTATATGAACTCATAGTTGCTAAGTAAACTGAAGACTGGGGCCATTTTACGTTTCCTATTAAAGAATAGGAAATATTAAATATAACCTTAAATATCCTTATCTATTTGTGCAAGTTTAATTGAACAAAATAACAATGCTAATCTTGCTTGTAGTAATAGCAACATGTGTTTGTCCCCCTGCCGAAAGGTGGATTGGACATTTTCTTATTATCAATTAAAGATATCAACTTTGCACCAAACGGTTTTTCTAAATTACAAGCCACATAACTAGCCAGTAATCATTCAAATTCAGTAAAAATTATCTTTCACTGTGGTCCTTAAACCATTAAGGATATGGCTTACTTTCTTTCTATGCATCAACCTTAAATTTAATCTTGCAGAACTTTCTTTATTAACTGCCATTCATCATTGCAGTTGTTGGTCTCAAGAACCACCTAAGACTGCTGGTGGTTATCAATCTAGTTTTGTTGTCTCAGAGCACATTCTCCAATGTCATTAAGGGCTTACAGAAAAATTGAAGGCCTTGGTGATTCAGTGTTCATGCCAGCTTTTTAAAAGGTCACAAAAAAGAACAGAACATAAGAAATAAGAGCAGAAATAGGCCATTCAGCCTCTCAGGCCTGCCCACCAGCCTGACATTGTCATTGATTTGACCTAAGCCTCAATTCTGTCAAGTCAGTCTCTCATTGCCTTCAATCCCTCAATATTTAAACTTCTTTTTATCTCCTCCTTAAATAATTTAATGTTCTAGGCTTCACAACTCTCTGATGTAAAAAAATACCAGACATTCACAAGGTCCTGGGAGAAAAAAAGTCATTTACATTTCTTATTTAAATGAGTGTCACCTAATTCTCTAATTATGTCCTTTAGTTTGAGATTCCCCACTAGTGCAAACATCAATCCAGCCAAACCCTTTAAATCTTGTATGTTTCGATAAGATCACCCCCCATTTTTCTAAACTCTAATGTACAAAGGACTAACCTGTTCAGCTGTGATTGATAAGTCAACCCCTTCATCCCAGGAATCAGTCCTGTGAGCCTCTTTTGAACTGTCTCCAACGTCAGTGTGTCCTTTCTTAAATTTAGAAACAAAACCTGGACATAGTTCTGCAGGTACAATTGTATAGGCCAACATTCCATTTGCTTTCTTAATTGCTTGCACCCTTGCATGTTAACTTTTTATGTTTCATGCAAAGAACACCCATATCATCTCTGCTGCATTTTGATGTCTTTCCGCATTTAAGTAACGGTCTGCCTTTTGCTTCTATCAGCAGAATAGATGCTGACTCACTTTCCTACATTAAACTCCACCAGCCAAGTCTTTGCCTATCTCAACCTTTCTATACCCACTTGCAGATTCCGTTGGTCCTCATCACAACATGCCCTCCCACCTATATTTGTATCATCAATAAATCAGGACAAATAACTCTCTGTCCCCTCCTTCACACCATTAACATAGATAATAAATAATTGAGGCCCAGAACCAATTCTTGTGACACTCTGCTAGTTACATATTTTCAATCTGAAAAAGATACATTAATCCTGACTGGCAGTCTCTTGTATCATCATTCAATTCGAATGCATTATCCCCAATATTGCAAGCTCCTATTTTATGCAACACTATTTTGTTCAAATGCGTTCTAGAAATTCAAATACACGAGATCTACTAGTTCCCCTTGATCAACTCTGCTTGTTGGATGCTCAAAGGAATCTGGCAAGTTTGTCAAATGTGATTTCTGAAATGAATTAGACATTATCTATATTCTCCTTTGTCTTTTGATATACTTCAGCTAATGTAAGTTTACAGTACACTTAGAGTCATGGAGGTGTACAGCATGGAAACAGACCCTTCGGTCCAACCCGTCCATGCTGACCAGATATCCCAACCCAATCTAGTCCCACCTGCCAGCACCCGGCCCACATCCCTCCAAACCCTTCCTATTCATATACCCATCCAAATGTCTCTTAAATGGTGCAATTGTACCAACGTCCACCACTTCCTCTGGTAGCTCATTCCATACACATACCACACTCTGTGTGAAAAGGTTGCCCCTTAGGTCTCATTTGTATCTTTCCCCTCTCACCCTAAACCTATGCCCTCTAGTTCTAGACCCCCTGACACCAGGGAAAAGACTTTGCTTATTTACCCTATCCATGCTCCTCATAATTTTGTAACCCTCTATAAAGTCACCCCTCAGCCTCCACTCCAGGGAAAATAGCCCCAGCCTGTTCAGTCTCTCCCTGTAGCTCAAATCCTCCAACCCTGGCAACATCCTTGTAAATCTTTTCTGAACCCTTTCAAGTTTCACAACATCTTTCTGATAGGAAGGAGACCAGAATTGTACACAATATTCCAACAGTGCCCTAACCAATGTCCTGTACAGCTGCAACATGACCTCCAAATTCCTGTACACAATACACTGACCAATAAAAGAAAGCATACCAAACGCCGCCTTCACTATCCTATTTACCTGCAACCCCACTTTCAAGGAGCTATGAACCTGCACTCCAAGGTCTCTTTGTTCAGCAACACTCCCTAGGACCTTACCATTAAGTGTATAGGTCCTGCTAAGATTTGCTTTCCCAAAATGCAGCATCTCGCATTTATCTGAATTAAACTCCATCTGATCAAGATCCTGTTGTAATCTGAGGTAACTCTCTTCGTTCTCCACTACACCTCCAATTTTGGTGTCATCCGCAAACTTCCTAACATAACTTTTATGCTTGCATCCAAATCATTTATGGAAATGACAAAAAGTCAAGGACCCAGCACCAATCCTTGTGGCATTCCACTGGTCACAAGCCTCCAGTCTGAAACACAGCCCTCCACCACCACCTTCTGTCTTCTATATTTGAGCCAGTTCTGTATCCAAATGGCTAGTTCTTTCTGTATTCTGTGAGATCTAACCTTGGTAATCAGTCTCCCATGGGGAAACTTGTCGAATGCCTTACTGAAGTCCATATAGATCACATCTACTGCTCTGCCCTCATCGATCCTCTGTTGCTTCCTCAAAAAGTGACTTTCAACTTTTTGGCTGTATTACAAGGACTGATGCTCGTTTTTGTTGGACTCTCTTGAATTCAGCCTATCTTTTGCTCCACATCTCAATGACTAAACATCCCTGAAGGCTTCCTGAAGCAAACATAGCAGAACTCTAAACTTTATATAATTTGCTGGGGAGGCAATGGTAAAATGGTAATACCATTGTACCAGTATTCCAGATACCCATGTAATGCTATGGGAACCTAGGCTGGAATCCCAGCAACACAGATGTTGAAATTCAAATTTTTTAAATCTGCTATTAAAGTCTAATGAAGACCATTGTCAGTTGTTGTAAAACACGTTTGGTCAGTAGCATCCTTGAGGAAAGAAATTACCATTCTTTCTTGATTTGGCTGCATGTGACCACAAACCCACAGTAACGTGGTTGACTCTTATCTGCTCTCTGAAATGGCATAGCAAGCTATTCTATTGGATCAAACTGTTAAAAAATTCTCAAAAAAAGCAACATGGTAGACTGTTGGCAGAAACCTGTGCACTGAAAAGGGCAATGGCAAATTCAGCCCTGTTGGCTTTAAGGGTGTTCCTTAATAATATCTGATAGCTTAGTGTTATAGATTTGGCTCGAACATGGACCTAAGAGCTAAACTAGTAGATGAAGTGAGTTTCATTATCTTTGACATCTTAGCTGCATTAAACTGAGCCAAGCATTAGGGAGCACTAGCAAAGCATGAGTCATTGATGAATCAATTGGAGTCATACCTATCATAAATGATGGTTGTACTTGTTGCAGGTCAGTTAGGAGACTGCAGATGCTTTAGATCAGAATTGAAGAGTGTAGTGCTGGAAAAGCACAGCTGGTCAGGCAGCATCCGAGGAACAGGAGAATCAACATTTCGAGCATGAGGGGCTCGTTGCTGATGAAGGGCTTATGGTCAAAACATTAACTCTCCTGCTCCTGAGATGCTGTCTGACTGGCTGTACTTTTCCAGCACCACACTCTTCGTCTCTTTTTGGAGATCAGTCATTTTAGTTCCAGAACATCACTGCAAGGTAGTGTTCTAGGTCCAGTCATCTTCAGATGATTCATCAGTGACCATTCCTCCATTCAGAGGTCAGAACGGGCTGAAGTTCGCCGATTGTTACACAATATTCAGCACCATTTATGACTCCTTACATGCACAGGCTGCAAGATCTGGACAGTATTCAGGCTTAGACTGACAAGTGCCAATTAACATTCATGCCACACAAGAGCTTGCAATTACCATCTCCAACCAGGGAGAATCTAACCATCACCCCTTGACATTCGATGGTATTTTCATTGATGAATCCCGCCATGATAAAGAACCTGGGAGTTGGTATTCATCAAATAATGAACTGAACTATCCATCCAAATAGTGTGGCTACAAGAGAAGGTCAGATACTCAATTCTGCAGCAAGTAACTCACCACCAGACCACCAAAAGTCTATATACCATTTATAAGGCACAAGTCAGAAGTGTGAAAGAACACACTTCACTTAGCTGGATTGTTGCAGTTCTAACTTGCAAAAAAAACCTGAGACTATCAAAGCAGCCTGATTAATTAGTACCACATCCACAAACATTCGCCCAATCCACCCCTAACACACAGTGGCAGCAGTGTATACCATTTATTAAATGCACTGTAGAACTTCATCAACGCTCCTTTCACAGCATGTTCCAAGTTAAGAACTACTATCTAAAAGGCAAAGAGCAGTAGATGCATGGTGACTATCATGACTTGGTAATACATCACCTTTCTTTTATCAATGCTGTGTCAAAATTCCCCAAATGCCCTCCCAACAACACTGTGGGCGTACCTACAGCAAATGGACTATAGTTGATCAAGAGGGCAGCTCAGCACCTCCTTCTCAAGGGAAGTTGGAGATGGCTAGAAATACTGTCAGAGCCAGCAAACTGTCATTCCTGAGAATGAGTTTAAAAAAAATTGGAGTAAAGAGCAATTTATCAATATTGAAAGCGGCCATTCTTTGAACCTGAATTAGCTTTGCCATTGCTAATGGATTGATGAACTCTTTAGCACTTTAGATAATCTTGGACCTTGACCATGCTCTCTCATTGATTCTGTAAAACAAAAATCCAAATATCTCCAATCCTTCAAACTCAAGCCCACAAAGATTGTTAAATATGAAGGCAACAAATCCCATTCACCCATCACTTTTGAACTCACCAACCTACATTAGTTTCCAGTTAAGCAACTTCGTGATTTTAAAATTGTCATTTTTTTTCAAATATCTCTCCAGCCTTATCTCTCTATACTTCTGTATTCTACTCCAGCATTCAGGGGTATCTGCTCTCCTCCAATTTAAGAAAGGTTAATCCGAAATGTCAACTTCTGCACCTCCCAGCTTGCTGTGTTCTTCCAGCCTCATGCCGGTCCAGTTTGGATTCCATCATCTGCAGTTTTTGTTGTCGCTCCTCCAATTCTGAGCGCTTAACATTCCTGGTTTTAATACCTTTGTTATCTGCAGCTGTGCCTTCAAATGCCACGGCCCCGTGCTCTTGAATTCCCTTCCTAAACCCCTCTACTTCTCTCTTTTTTAAGGAATTTAGCTTGGTCACCTGCCCCATTATTTTCTTGAGTAGTTTGGTTTTGTACTTTGTTGTTTGATAATTCCGTATGACTTGGCTTACAATGTTTTGCTATGTTAAAGGCAAGTAAAAATACAAGTTTTTATTGTTTCTGTGGTAATTTCATATGCTATATTACAGTGAATATTTTTGTTGGAACAGGTTCTGAGTATTCTGTGGGCATTAGAAACAGAAGAAGTGGAAGACATCCTACAAGTATTTGTCAACAAATCTTTACTATTCTGTGACCGCAATGGGAAATCTTTTCATTATTACCTGCATGATTTGCAGTTGGATTTCCTGACTGAACAGTATCGCAATCAGCTTCCGGTAGATTTGTTTTATTTTCACATGATTCTTCCTCTTGCTCATGTTCTTGCAGCTTCATTTTGTATTTCTGGCATCTTGGTGGAAGTATAGTTTTGGAACTTGGATATTTTCTGGTAAATGTATATTCAGTAATATCAGAGTCACACGAGATAATATAACCTGCTTTGAATATTGTGTATACAATTTTACTTGGTGTTGCGAGTTTCCAATTTCCTTTTTGATCAATTAGGGGCACAATGGGGATGAAATATAATGTCTGGCTGAAATGGGTGGACAGGTTGTGCTTCCCATGAGAACTAACCCAGAGCTTTATTACTTTCAGTCTCACTTTACTGTTGCCTCACTTGCAGCTTATTGATTGCAAGAAGATCCTGGAGACGATCGTGAATGAGTATGGGTGGTGCCATAGAACTGGTTTTATGTTCTCCAGTTCCTGCTCCATCTGGATCCCCAAAATGAAAAAAAAATTCTGGAACCTGTTAAGTAGTGCTGGTTAAATTCTTTCAGTATCTGAAAGAAATGTGTGGTGCATGCTCCATCTACTTCTCCCTTAAAATTGCAATTGTGGCACACAGCTGCTGTAGGACACCTATTTGTAAATTTAATGGAGACTTTTGAAAAATAGGTGGATGTAATGCTGATGTATTTGCAGACTTTATTGCATTTTATTACAATCTTCTGAAATTGTTCATTGAGTTAGCTTCAGTTCATATTTGCTTTTCTCCCAGGACTTGCATGCAAAAATGGTTCAGCAATATCACAAGATATATAGAGGGCAATTTCCATCACCTTCTGATGAAGATTGTATGTATTGGTACAGTTTCCTACCAAACCATATGGCTAAAGCGAATATGGACAAGGTTCGTGCAGACTCAATTACCTTGACTTTTTTAAAATCAGCAACTTTTGTTCCATTTTGAGACTTGTGTAAGTAACAATTTTTAGTCATTAGAAAATTGTGTTACAATCCACCATAATTTGATATGACTGGTATAGGAAACTATCAGTCGACTAGTTGTTCCATGTATTATGGAGTCTTCCTGTGAATTGAATTGATATTCTTAGTGTAAGATGGTTTATGTAATTTAAAAAAAAACATTATTACCTTGTATCCCATTTCGTTTTTCCATACTTGTTCCAATGTTTATCTGTTGTTTCTTCAGAGGTATTCTATATATTACCTCCAAACAACACATTGCAGTTTTGCAGAATCCTTTATGCAGTTGCATATTCCAAGGAATTGTATCAAACAATATTGAGCCTCTTGAGCCTGCTACACCATTCAATAGGATCTTGGCTGTCCCAGCAATCCTCACATCCACTTTCTTGTGTTTTGCCTGGAACTCTTGTTTCCCCTACTGATTAAGAATCTATCTATCTTGACCTTAAATTCAAACAAGAACTCTTCCCCACAGCTCCCTGTGGCAAGGAGTTCTAAAGATTTGCAACTCTCTGAGAAAAGAAATTCCTCCTCATCTCAGTCTTAAATTGATCTGCTTTAATCTGAGACTATGCCCTGTAGGGGAAATATCCACTCAACATTTACCTTGTCAAGCCCTTTAAGAATCCTGTAGTTTCAATGGCACCACCTCTCACTCTTCTAAATTCCAACGATTAGTGTCCCAACTTGTTTACTTTTTGTTCATAAGACAATCCCTCCATAACAGTGATCATTATAGTGAACTTTCTTTGAACAGTCTCCAATAAACATACCTTTTCTCACACAAGGGGACCAAAACTGCTCGCAATTCTCCACACGTGGACTCACCAGCACCTTGTACAGCTGCAGTAAGAGTCCGAGCCTTCCCGGAATACATGCTGTGGAGGTGCCTCAGTTATACTGGGGTGGACAAAGTTAAAAATCACACAACACAAGGTTATAGTCCAACAGGTTTATTTGGAGGTACTGGCTTTCAAAGTGCCACTCCTTCTTCAGGTAACTAGAACCAGTCTGACTCAAGATTGGGGTATAGACAGACTCTGACCTCACCTTTAATACTTTGTCTAATCTGCAATGTCATTTTTAAAATATAAAACCTCTATCTTGAGAATGTGACTTAAAAGAAGTTCTGGGATTTACATCTTAATGAACCGAAACCTGTAACCCATTCTAAAAGATTAAAGACTTAACAGCAGTATAGGTTTGTTCAATATATTGTTTTAATTGCATGACCCTGTGATCTTTTGCAATAAATTCTGTGTCTTATGATCCTGCCCCATTAGTTACCTGATGAAGGAGCAGCACTCTGCAAGCTAGTACTTCCAAATAAACCTGATGGACTATAACCTGGTGTTGTGTGATTTTTAACTTTCTGGAATACTGCATACAGTTTTCATTTCTTTACTCGAGGAAGGATGTAATTACATTGGAGGCAGTTCAAAAAGCTTTACTAAATTAATTCCAGAGATGTAAGGCTTGATATATGAAGAGCGATTGACCATTTTGCACCGATACTTTCTAAAGGTTTACAGTATAGATGAGAGGAGATCTCAATTAAATATATCAAATACTAAAGGGATTGACAAAGTTAACGTGGAGTGGATGTTTTCCTTAATGGGGACATCTTGAATGAGAGGTCATAATTTTGGGATGATAGATTTAAAATTCAGTTGAGGCGAAATTACTTCTCTGAATGTTGTGATCTGTGGAATTCATTATCGCAGAGGACGTTCAATGTTGGGATATTATAGGCATTTAAGGAGGAGATGGGAGATTTTTAATTAGTGATAAGTTAAAGAATTATGGGAAGTGGACAGGAAAGTTGAGGCTGAAATGAGATCAGCCATGATGACGTTAAATGGTGAAGCAGGTTCGACCGGCTGAATTTCCTACACCTGCTCCTAGTTATGTTCTTGTGAAAGAAAAGTTTTTAGCTAATTTGCTTTGTCTTTGTCCATTTACAAGATGACACCCATTTTATTGAAACAGGACGTTGGAATGCTGTTCAAGTACTTTTTAAATTTATGATGTAACTAATTATTAGCAAAATTGTGCATATCTTGGTATGTATCTTTAATTGGAACAAAGATTGTAGGTACTGAAGTGTTGTTATTTGCCTTGAAAACACTTATCGACAGCTGGAATCTAAATCTTTCAATTGTCTTCGGCAGTGACTGCGTTTTCCTTTAGCGAGACAATCAGAATGTAAAGTTTGTAAAGTGATTCTTACATATTCCTAGCAACCCAACTCGGAAAAGAATAAAATACTTTTTTAAAAATTAAGAAGTTACCTTTAAATATAGTAAAGTTCTCTACGTGATTGACGTTTAAGTTCAGTTTCCTAATGGAAAATCTTTCTGTATGCTTCTAATGAAGATGGTAATGAATATCGCATCAAAGGATAAATTTTGCATGAAAGTTTTGTTAGAAATTAAATTGGTTATTTAAGTAAGCTGGTGTATTAAAATGTTCTCATTTTATAGATTAATGAATTTGGTGTTTCAGTGTTAGGACCTCAGTAATATGATTTTTTCAGTAGGAAATGTTTTTAATGTGAACGTTTCAACTTTCCTTATAATTATTCAAATGTAATGAATGCAGGTGAGCACTTCTAATTTCTCCATAAAGCACTGTAGTAATTATAAATAAATCAATTAAAATATCATGCTAATAGTTATTGAAATAGAGCAAGCCGAGTAACTTTATTCAGCAGACATGCTCACAAGTCAATCTAATTAACTAGAATGTTAAAATTATGCATTTTTGTTCGGGTAACTTTATAGTCACTAATTGTGTAAAATGTAATCCACATATTTGATTGAGGCTTTGTCCTTTTGTTCCCTTCCCCAAGTTTCGTTCTTCTGCAAAAATAGTTATCAAACTTCATCCTTCAACTGACGTTTTGTGTGCAGTGGACCTTGTTATATTTTGACAAAAGTCTGTAGTATTCTGAGATTGTCTGACTGCAGGTCATATATATACTAGGTCAACTTGTCAATAAATTGGTACTACCTCCCAAAAGGTGGAATGCAATATGCAAGGTGCGTCGTTTAACTTCCCAGCATCAGTTAAACTCTTGCAGTTTGGTTGAGCAATTTTAAAAACAACCAGCAGTTTAAACACTAGTTACATGGTCTTTTTCATCATTCTGAATGTTTTCACTCGCAACTTGTACTTAAATAGGTTAACTTCTTGGGAACTAAATATGCTTTTGGTTTCTAAAGTCCGAGTTCTATTTTTTACTTTACTATTTTATCAAAGATAAGCATGCTGAATTTTATACATATTTTTCACAGGAACTCTATTCACTCATGTTTTCAGTGGATTGGATAAAGGCCAAAACTGAACTGATGGGCCCAGCCCAGTTGATAAATGACTTTGTGGAATATAGGCATATACTCGATAAAGAGGTATGTTTCACAGTGACTTGAAATGTTAAATGCATATGTAAGCAATTGTTAAATGCTTATCTGCAGAAAAAAACTGTTGGCTCTAGACCTGCCAAAATAAACTGTAGAAACTGGAAGCTCTCCTTATACTGACAAAAGTGCCTGGAGACTGTCACTCAGTTACTACTTGGTGAAACAAGGATACAGAGCCCTTTGGTAGCTAGGAGTATTTGAGGACTATTTGTGAAAGGAGTGTAATTCTGTGGCGGTAGTTGACTAGTGGTTAGTATACAAACGGGAACATACTTTATGGGAATATAGTTTAACTTCATACAGAAAGGAAATAGTGTTTAGCTGATACGTTTTTTAGCTATTGTTTACAGTAAAAGTTTGAAACATGGAATGTTGCATTATTTTTTCAACTTACCAAACGGAAGTTCAGAATTTTAATTTTCAAACTTTTATGCCTCTCACTGCATTTCCAACATTACAGTTGTGACAACATTTCAAAAATCTGATTGTGAACAGCTTTGAAAAGTTTTGAGGGCAGAGACAATAATATACAAATGCAGGTTCTTACTTAATAAAATCACTTTAAAGGTTATAGAGAAAAAAATTAAATTGGATTATACCTGTGGGAAACCTAGCAACAGCACAGGCATCATGGTTCTTTTCGGATCAACGTTACCACGAGAGAGACTCCTTTTAGTATTTTAAGGAATTTCATAGGTACATGAGGTCCATCTGCAAACTTGTAGATAATAAAACATTTTCTAATATTCAAAAGAAAAGAGTGAAAGTAAATGAAGAAAGCTATAACAGTACCTAGTGGACTTTTTAGAGACTTGATTTTGATTTGCAGATGTTTGCACTATTCATATAACTTAAGTAATTTTTATTAGAACAAAAAGTGGTGAGGCAACGTGTGTTGACAAGGGGACAAATTCAAGGAAGACGGCTTAGAATTAAGGCAGATGTGTGGACGAATTGGACTACAAATTTGAGACAGATCAACTTCAATGTGAATATGAACCTAGAACTATGCATATGAGGCATGCAGCAAGTTGTTCATTGCCAGTGATGGAAAATAAGCTTAACATGATAAATGACTCTACTAAAAGACAGCAGTTAATTTACAGCAATGTTATGCACCCTGTAATTCCTAGTTGCTGTCCCATCTATTATTCAATATTTGTTTCAATAGCTTTGATATGCTAAGCCTCATGAACTCAGCTGATGTTACTAATGAACAACATGGGTTCAATTGCTGTGACGGCTGAGGTTCTCATGAAGGTTCATCCTTCGCGACCTCCTCCCCTCACCTAAGGCATGGTGACCCTCGAGTTAAACCACCACCAGTCATGGATGTCTAATGACAGCACAATCCTTTGGGACTCTGGCAACTTAACTATTGAACACATCCGATCCCATACTGAAATCTGGCTTGATAGATCAGATTTTTAAAAAAATCAATATGGCGGCCTTTCACTGAAACATAAACATGTAATGCTGTAAATTTGTTTTTAACAATACATTGAGTTTATTACACAACAGAAATAATGATAAAATTGAACAAACCAAGCGATTTGCATATAGTAAAATTTGAACAATTTCAAAACACATGGCAAAATAAGATCCTATCTATTCCGGGAGTCATCACTTTACAATACTCAAAGCCCTTTCTTTCTCATGTGTAGGTTGAACTGTTATTTCAATTCCCCACTTTGAGAGCTTGATAGCCTTTCCTTCGCTTATTTCTCACAACCAAATTTAACATTTGTTTCAAATAATCAAATGCTAGGTTTATAATCAAACATTTATGTTCTGGAATTTTCAAATTAAAATACTGAAGTAACTCATTTCCTAACTGTTCTGAACTAATCCCCTTATCCAGGAGAAGCTGTTCTGTGAGCTACCCAAATTAATTCCAAATTTGGTTTTGAAATTTTGCTTCAGAAAGGTTAATTGTTAAATTCTTTCATATACACAGAAACCCTACATGCCACCAATTCAAAATTCAGACTCCAAATTATATGAATATATATCGATCGCAGAATTAACATCACGTGAGAAAGGACAGTCAGTTCATTTAAAGTCCCTTTTCTTGAAATATCTATAATTGCATGGCTATGAATTGACTTAGACTGTTGTCAAAAGCCGTTTCAAAATATTGTGTGCTTGATGGTTGGCAGTGTTAATCCAGTAGCAATGAGGAAAACTCTGGAATTGTATTCACAACCATTTGTTACGAAAAAATGGTAGAAAGTTGTTTCAGCATTTATAAAAACTGACAAGTGTGGCTGATATAGTGATGTGCAGTGTACTGTAGAAGATATAGGAAATGTACAAACCAGCATTCATGATAGTCAGTGATGACACAGTAAACAGTCGAGTTCAGCCTGAGGCAATCTTCAGGGAGAAGGATAGGCATTGGTGATCAACAAACAGTTTGTGAAGGAGACTGAAGACAGTGACAGGAGTTGGAGGGTTACTGTGATTATGACTGAACAGTTAAGAATGGAACCTGATGCAGGTAGTGCCATCCAGCTGGATGATAGGGGACATATATTGCTGGACAGTGATGTGATCCACCATGCCAGAGCCTGCAGATAGATCAAAGAAAGATGAGATGCATTGTTTACCATGGTTACAATCAAATTCGCTATTATTTGAGAATTGATGAGGGCTAAATGTTGTAGCTGGGACAAAATTCTGACTGGAGGAATTCAAACATTGAGTTGTTGGGAATTGAGCATTCATTGCGTCCCTAAGTTGTCAGTTGTTTCACATCTTCCCTTTCATCACAGAAAATACAGAAGCAAAGTGTGCAGCAACAGATTCAGTGAAAGCTTTGTAGTTTCAGAACTGTGAACTGGGAACTCATGCCACTCAATTCCAGCCTGATGAAACTAATTAACGAAAGCACACGCAGCCACAGTGAAGCCCATTCCCACAGGCAATGTTCAGTTTTTGTTAGCTTTGGTTCTTCATGTCTCTAGTTGCTGCTGTTTTTTGAGCCTGGAAGAACTATTGTCAGCATTGCTCTTAAATTGACAGACTTGAACAGTCGTACTCAGCTGCATTGCTGTCTTTAGAAAAAAGCACAGCAAGTCCAAATGAGTGTTGTGCTTCCTGTTAGGGTGGCTGCCATTGTTCAATCTGGATTTTCAGTGACCAGAGCACAACGTACTGAGGTTCAAGTTGCATTGAATCTGGCAAGCATACCTCCTTAAAACTTCTACAAGATCGTTATTAACTGATTATTACTCGTACTGATATTTACAGGATCTTTTAACTCCACAAGGTGGATGTTCTATTTGCCTACCTAACTATCCCATTATATGTGAAGCATTTTTAAGTTCTGTATATGAATGTGACTCATTAAGCAGCCATAGCTTTAAATGGAGTCTTCAGTCCCAGGTTTGGTTGCTACATTTATGATAAGTAGAATTTACACATGTTGAATATTTCTCATTTTCTGTCAATGTGAATTCTTGAAAATTGAAGCATTGCATGTGCATTTACATGTGCTTTGTAAAATCATTCCCCGTTTTGATTGCAGGCTGTTGATAGCAAAAATGCATTGATATGTTAGACTCCAGTGTGTTTGCAGAGAGAATAGTAGGCATTAAGTGTTCACCAAGTCAAAATGCCTTGTAAAGTTTCTATTGAATTTGATGAGCATCCTCCTATCATTCTAGTTTTTAAACTGTAACCCCTGGCAGCTATGTTCAAGACAGGAATGGCACAGTAGCTCAGGGGTTAGCACTGTTGTGTGGAGTTTGCACATTCTCCCGTTGGGTTTCTGCAGGGTGCTCTGGTTTCTTTCCATAGGCCATGGTAAATTGCCTCGTAGTGTCCAGGGATATGCAGGCTAGGTGGATTAGCCATGATAAATACATGCCAGGGTGGGCTCTTTGGAGATCGCTGTAGACTTGATTGGCTGAATTGCTTCTTTCTATATAGGAGGGATTCTATCATCTTATCAAGACACTAAATTGATTCTAAACTGGATAACAGAAGAAAAATTCTGTTTGTGTCATGTTTAGCACTTCATTTAAATAATATATTGCCTGGAAACCTGAACCTTTATTCTGTGGTCTTTTTACTTGTGGTTGCTGTCCTTGAGTGTCTTTCTGAGCTACTACAAATTTGCATGAATGATGGCAAAATGAATAAGCATCGTCAGAGCAACCTGTATTGCTTGTCAGTTATTAATACCGTTCATGTGGAGATATGGGGCAGAGGGTTTGTTATGAAGGGACTGCACTCATGATGAGCTGTGTTTCCCTCCTTTGTGGAGAGAGAGGTGAAAGGAAGTAGTTGGACCTGGAAGTAGTGGATCTTTGATAAATGGAGGCCAGTTGTATGTATGGTGGTCAGATGATGCAGATTTGCAGTAGATGGTGAATTGGAAGGTATCTTTCTGTTCTCTCGTTAACCTTTCCTTTTTCAAGAGTGACTCATCTCTTGATACCAGAGCCCTTTCTGGTTTTTTGAAAGAAATGAATACTGAATGGAGCTATATTTGTGCTTGGAGATGAAACAAACCCTACTATTAGGGCATGTACAGGATTCTGCAAGTTATTAGTGAAGATATTGGAAATGATTCTGCTGTTGTGTATGGTGAGAGGTTATGAGCTACGCCCTGGGAATATAAGGACAGGAGCCGTGGATATTTGGAAACATTTGAATAAGAGATTTAAGGGAAAATATGTCAGTCAGTTTTATTGTAAAATGGCTGGTATGACTTTCAGTTTAATAAATGTCTACAATAATTCAAAACTGGTTAGCGACGAAGGGATACTAATTACAACAGTTGCCTGAAGTATCAAATTGTGGTTAACTTTTAAGTTGCTTCAGGATAATACGATGCATTCGAATTTCTATTGTTCACATATGAAGGGTAAGCCTCTGGTCCCAACAGGAATGAAGTTGTATAATATATTGATAACAAATATGGAATTATTGTCATAATCTTCTTTTCTAATTAGATTTGTCAGACTTATCTATGATTTTCCATTTGGTTGACATATTTGTATCAATTGTACAGTAACTAGAGAGAACAGTTGACAAATTTCTTATCAGTGAACCAAACCCCTCAAGGCTATGTTGTAATGAAATGTGCCCTTGTACAGTGATAAAGTTAAATGTATATATATCAAAACATAGTGCAGTAATTATCTGAATATTCAATAAGAAATGAGAAAGCAACGTTAGGCTGCTAAGTATTTCATCTTGTGAATCGTGGTTCTGAATATGTTAAACTGCAATAAGTACAAGTAGGCTTACGATCCACATTCACTCTATCCATCACCACATCGTGGCAGACTTGTGTATCATCTACAAAGTGGAAAGGCAGCAACTCAAGAAAGCTCCTTTAGCAGTCCCTTCCAAGCCCACTAGCTTAAGCAGCTGAAAGGACAGGAAAATAATCAAGGTTTTGAGGTATGAAAATAGGCTGATACACTGACATCTTTTTCACTGGAGTGTAGGAGATTGAGGGGTGACTTTATTAAGGTTTATAAAATCATGAGGGTTTGTCCTGAGGGTGGGGAGTTCAAAACTAGGGGGCATATTTTTAAGGTGAGAGGAGAAAGATTTAAAAAACCATGAGGGGCAACTTTTTTTACACAGTAGTTAATGTGTGGAATGAATTGCCAGAGAAAGTGGTGGAAAAAACATTTGGATAAGTTCATGAATAAGAAAGCATTGTAGGCGTATCACCCAAATGCATACAGCGGTACTAGTTCAATTTGGGAACATAGTTGGCTTGGGCTGGATGGACCGAACAGTCTGTTTCTGTGCTGTATGACTGTGACCTGCAAGTTTCCCCCCATGATCCAGATACACTTCATTCCTTCATTGGCTTAAAACCCCTGGAACTATATGCCTAATAACACTGTGGGTATAAAATACCTTGCTTAGAAATTGAATAGTGTATTTTACAGTGGTGGGATTTAAGTTAATTATTAGTTTGTATTTTCCAAGGTATCTATATTTGTCTTTTGTACATGAGAGCATCCTTATGTTTACAAATTACTTTCACTTGTATAAGAATGTTTGTACATATAGCAGTATGATCTTCCATTGTTTGAGATGATAGTCAGATTAGACAATCAATGTTTTGAGTTACTCGTTAGTTGTCTTGCCAGTGACAAAGTATGAAAAGACATCTGTATTCCATTTGCCTCTATGTAATATGATTGAGTGTAGATACTCTGATTGTCACTCATGATAAAAGGCGAGGTCATATGCTGCAAAGAATCAGGGTTACCAAGGGAGCATCATAGCCTGATCCCAACATTGATTGGATCTCAGACAGAGAAAATAACTAATTATGAAAATAATTCTCTCTATATTTGACTGGTGCTGAGAAATGTGGGTATCTTTGTTCTTAGACTGATCCTCTTTACTTTGGAATAACATCAATAGAATCAGGTAGAAACAATAGCTGTATGATCCTAGCACTATTAGAATTAGAACTGGAATTAGAATTAGATTTTAGTGTCACATGTACTCAAGTACAGGGATATAGGAGTACAGTGAAAAGTGTACAATGTCGCCATTCCTGTGCCATCAGATACCTGTATAAAACGTATTAGGTACAAAATACCTTGGTAAAAAATTCTTGGGTACAAAGTTAAATAGTTAAACATATCACTGCAGGTCTGGCAGTATCACTAAAGCTCCATTTAACCTTAAGATAGGGATGTTACTTTCATTGGAGATGTTTTCCTGTTAATTTTTGAATTATTTTAAAAATCTTAAATTTCTGTCCACATTCTTTACTTGAAACATTATACATTTTAAACACTAACAGTCACCAATTTTTCCAGTTGTAGTAATATCATCAGAAACTGACAGGTTTTCAAACACAGTTTACTTCTTCCTGATCATAGACAATAAAAATGCTAAATTCCTTCACAAAACCAAAATTGTTGCATAATCTCAACAGGTCTGGTGGCATCTGTGGAGAGAAATAAGAGTGAACATTTCAGATCCAGTGATCCTCCTTCAGCATTGAAGAATTTATTAAGTTTTGGGATCCAGTAAATTATTCCGTAGTAAAGATTTGCCCCAAGGGATATTGAGATTTTTATATCAGGAAGTCAATGTTGATCCTTCAGGTAGAATCAAACACACCCAGCTTCATGCATTTCTGTGTAACTTGAGAAGAGAAAAGTAAACATAGAGAAATTTGCAAAAATAGAATGATTGAACAGGGAATAGTCTTTCAATTGCAGGAATCTTCTTCTGTGTTTTTAAAGTTAACTATCAGGCTGTACAAGGCGACAGTATTGGATAGACCATATTCTAGTATACGTACGTGACTGAAGGTATGCAAACCAAGAAGGAGAAAGGGAATAGTGTTTAAAAAACTTGTGATTGAAAATGAGAGACTCCAGCAAACAATTGAGAATGAAAATACAAAATGTGGTGGTGAATGCTGATAGTTTCACGGTTTCAATTGCAAAATTCAAACCAATAAGGTTACCATATTTGATTAATATGTAATTGGTATTTTCTGTTTAATTTGAGATTTAAAGTTTACAATTCAGTACATTTTAACGTCACCTTTTCAGAAATCATTTTTTTAAAATATAAATTTAAGAAAGGTAAAAATTGATATCCTGTTTCTTTTACAGAACAGTACAGTACGGGAAAATTTTCAAGAATTCTTGTCTTTGAAAGGCCATCTTCTTGTGCAGAAACCCTTTCCAGATATTGTGCAATTGGGCCTTTGTCAACCTGATTCCTCTGAAGTGTACCGGCAGGCAAAACTGCAGGCTGTGGAACGAGCCAAAAAAGGGGCTGTATACCTGGATTGGATGTTAGTATCCAAAGGTGGTTTAATGGAAACTGAAGCTTAATTGAGCAAATATAATCACTGATATCCCTAATTTTGTCTTCGTTCCAGCTATACAAATAATTATTTCTGTACCACCAAATATTATTAGTTTATTCCCTATATTCTTACAGAGATTGAAGTTAATTGCATTGAGAACTTAATTTCCATGTTTTGTACTCTTCTTTGATCTATACACTGGAAGCTTCAATTCCGTCCTGACTTATTTATCTAATATTGATATCTATTCATGTTGCGTTATTCTACCTTCCTTATGAGAATAATTGTATATAGTGTTGTAGCGAAAGATATTTGCCTGACTTCTTTTCCACTTTGAACAGAACATCAGATAGTCTTATCTATGTTCATAGCAAAACATGTCAGCATGTAAAGGACATGCAGTTCCCTGACCCATCCCACAGTATCTCCACATAAGAGATGAAGGTCATGTTTTATTCTACAGATTGATGTCCTATTTTACTGCTTCTGTTATTCTTTGTATTCTATTTATTTTAGTTGTTGCAATTATGAGCCTTATGACATTATGTTTTGTGGCTATCTTTAAATTTAGGTAAATCAATTTAATTCAAGTAAATTAATTTATTTTAAGATAATTAAAGTTAAGGTGAGATCTGAATTTTATAAAGCAGAGCTACTTGACCCTTACAACTATTTTTTCTCAACTCTGGAAGGAAACTTTCCACAATAAATTACATCATTTGAACCAAAGTGATGTTGGAATAAGTGGTTTGAAACCACAAGATTTTTGTTTCCTTTGATTGAATGGAAACGATGTGCTCTTCAGAGCATAACAAGTTTTTGCTAGTTGAAACAGGGACCATTTAAGAACAGATTAGATGGGTGATTGAGGATTAGGGTTTGGGAAAAGAATAGGCATATGAAATTTTAATGAATATGTGGAAGTTAAACCCAACACAAATTGGGTGAGGGAAATGGCCTGATTTCTGAGCTGCAATTTTTATGTCTATAAATGTGTGAATGTTTATAACATGATTGTGATTGTTAATCCACAAGTGTGACCATGAACTCCATGGTGCTTGTCACTTTAATTCTGTGCTGTATTCCTATTCTGAAATCCTCAAATTTCTACATGGTTCCACTGAAGTTTTCCCAACTTACGGAACATTATCTTTTTAGCTGAAACCTATGCAGTGTCCTGGAATTGTTACGGATTTTAATAATTTTACTGCAAAGTTACTTTCACTTCCACTGAAGTGTTGAGATTACCTCAGTCTCCTTTTAGTTTCTTCCTGATATCATCCACCAGCCATTATAATTCTTCAGCTTTCTTAAAATCATACTTTAGCTTCACTGTTTTCCTCCTTTCTCTTATTGAATTTTGTTCATGTGATTTCTCTATGCTATTGATTTTAAATCCCATCTGCAAATGCCTAAATTCTAACATTCCTTGTTTCTAAGATCTATGTGCGTACACCCCTCAATGCTAGTTAAGTCCTGTGCTCACCATTTGTGATATTCTTGGAAATCCTTCCATCCTGCCTTTGCCTAACCTGTCTGTCAGGACGACCACTATTTTTTTTTCACTGAATCCTCAAACTGTAGTGTGTCCTAAATCTGATTTTGTGCTCTTCCCAATGCATATTTCTTCTCCATAGTACTTTTCTCCAAATCGATCATGGATTTTCCCTGTCTAATTTCTTTGACTTCTCATCTCAAAGTCTGCTTTTCCAACTTTTCAGCTTTGAGGCAGAATTAGTTAGCTGATTAGAGATGGTATGATTGATTGTGCATAACATCACCAGAAAATCTATTGCAATTAAGTTTGGGGCAGAAAGAGTCAAATGCAGGGATCCTGTCCATCAGCAGCAGCATGTCAGTTTGGCTCATCAGCAAGCCACGTGACACCTTGAATCCTGAGCCCATCACAATTTCATGGTGATGCAGCAGTTAGTTTGGGAGTTGCGCACCTTTCCTGCCCCTCTCTACGGCAGCTCAGCAAGCTCTCAGCAGAATCAGGCCTCCACTTCGGGATTAGCAGGGCCGTGCTGAAAGCTGTCCCACTGCCCTTTCCTTTGAATGTAATTCCTCCCCCTTTACCAAATCCCCATCTTCTGTTTCACATCCTCACTCATCGTTGGTCTGGGGTTCCTCTTGCAACATGGGCTATTGGTGGTTACGCCATCAGCGATTGGCAGCACTCTCAACATTACTGCTGGCACCAAAGAGCTGATGACATTTGACCAGTCAGCTCCCGGTGAGTGAGATTTGCACTCCAGAATTCCAGTCTCAGGAAATACCCAACAGTTGCCAGTATGAGGAGTGGCACTAAATTTCATTACCCCTATAGAAACGTACAAGGTTCTTAACACTTCTTGACCTGGTGTCCAAGAATCCTGTCAAGCAATTTGGCCCTGACCTCCCCACCTTATCACATCCACCTGGTGTCTCTCAACCTTTCTTTTGTGATCAGATCTTTGAAAGGTTTGTCTCCAAAATAAGGTGTTCTGCATTATTTATTTGATATTTATTTTTATTGTTTTGTTTGATGATGAATTTGCTTTCCCCACTTATAACTCCTGTAGACCCATTTTCCGTTTCTTGTTCCATTCCTATCCACTTGTGCCTTTCACCATCACCCCTTGTATCAGTTAATTTCTGTAACAAAGTGGAGAGATTATTTTTTCTTTTTTATTCCTCTTCCTTTTCCTTTGTACTTGCCCAGAATCCTGTTATACACTTTGAGATTCTAAAAAAAACTCGTTTTACCACAGCTGAAGTTCCCAACAGATGTGACACAGGAGATAGTAACCAGCTGTTCAACTTGATTTATAAATATGGTTTAGAGAGCAAAAGGAGTCAGCTGTTGTTTTTGCTACATATGAAAGTAGAAACCTTCGGGTGTTCATCTTGCTGACAAGGGTCGCATTAGGTTGTAAATCTCTTTCAGTTGTTTTAGAGATTATTCTGCTCCTTAAACTGCAGCACCCTAATATTGTACAGCTAAAGAATGTAGTGGTAGGAAATCACTTATTGATCAAATAAGGGTTTTTCTTTTGAGCTTCATGACTCCTGAAACTATGTACATCATAGCTTATCTTAAAGGTTCATCCACATATTCTGAAACTCTGTCTCTACATCTCCTATGTGTTTAGTTTTTAATTTTATTAATGTTGTTTGTTGAAACATTTAAGTAAAAATATTCCCCTTTAACTCAATGTACTTCTATCACCACCTTCTCCCAAAGTTCCTTGTTTACAGATTCAAGCACTTGAGAGATCTCACTGTTTGGCCATTCGAAATAACATAACTGGAACTCTACTTTAGCAGATGAAAGTAGTGACCGCATGGTGGTGCAGTGATTAGCACTGCTACCTTATAGTGCCAGGGACCCTGGTTCAATTCCACCCTCAGGTGATTGTCTGTGTGGTGTTTACACATTCTCCTCATGTCTGGGTGGGTTTCCTCTGGATGCTCTGGTTTCCTCCTACAGTCCAAAGATGTGCAGGCTAGGTCGATTGGCTTTTGGAAATGCAGAGTTACAGGGATAGGTTAGGAGTATAGGTCTGGGTGGGATGCTCTTCAGAGGATCGGTATGGACCCAATGGGCCAAATGGCCTGTTTCCACACCACAGGGACTCTTGATCCTGTGAAAGGAAAACAATAGGATTAATAGCCCAAAGACCACAGTACCAAAAGTATTGGTGGCTAGCAGGATTTTCACATTAGAATAAAGACAGCTGGATGCTCATTCAGAGGGTACCACTTACACATAACTGGCTTTTTCTTTCACGATGCCCCGTATTGAAATGAGAATCTGACAGTGCAAATCTACTATATGGTAAAGTTGCATCATCAAAGAGAAGCTGAAGAATATTACTGTTCCCTACAATAGCAGGACAATGGCAACTTGAGATTCTTCTGCCATGCTTTCAAAATTAGGATGAACAGAGGCATCAGGAAGGCAACAGATTCATTCCTTGAACAACATGCAAAGACCATGAGGGATCAACAAAAAGCTGTTCAGAGATTTCTGGCTGCGCAGGAAGATTTGCGGTCAGGATGTCAAAACTGCATCTGAAGGTACTGCAAATCTGCCGGACCGAAGGATGAGATGACAGAAACTTTAACTGCTGTGACTTTATCCTATGTCTGCGAAGCTGGGAAAAATTAGTTCTCCGACCTCTCACTTTAAAGGGCAACTATTGTTCTTGTGCTTTAGCAATGGTGAAGAATTTTCCTATCTATGCAGAGTTTCATGTTCTTGAGTTGTGAAAAGTTATCTCACCTTAGATGACCACATGCAGTGCTTTCTCAGTAACACTGTTGGGCACATAAATTATGAGTAGGTGTAGTATTCTCCTCACTCACATCTGGATGTGTATCACAAGAATTTTGATGGACCCTGAAGAGTTGAGGTCCACACGACTTACTTTCTGGAAAAGTGAAATGGACCTAACTGTAACATGTTATTAAATTCACCCACTGAATACTGTGTCCCCTAGTCAGCATTTCTGAATGACTAAGAAGTTCATTCTCTTCAAACATAAATGAAGAAGGATCATAAAGCTGATTAAACTCTTGAAAAACTGAGTAAGCTGTTTACAAAATGTCATCTAATCTTCTTGCCATGACACTTAAGCAGGCAGAGACAACTGTGGATGTCTTCACAAGCTGTGTTGTGAAACTTGAAACGATCAGAAAAAGATGTTGCCAGCGTTGGAGGGCTTGTGCTTTAGGGAGAGGCTGAATACGCTGTTTTCCCTGGACCATCGGAGGCTGAAGGATGATCTTTACAGACGTTTATAAAGTGGCATAGTGGCTCAGTGGTCAGCACTGCTACCTCATAGCTCCAGGGACCTGGTTCAATTCCACCCTTGGGTGACTGTGGAGTTTGCAAGTTGTCCCTGTGTCTGTGTGGGTTTTTGCCGGGTACTCCAGTTTCCTCCCACAATCCAAAGATGTGCGGGTTAGGTGGATTTTCCATGCTAAATTGCCCATAGTGTCCAAGGATGTGCAGGTTAGCCATGGGAAAATGGAGGGTTAGAGGGATAGGCTAGAGGGTTGGGTCGGTTCCAACTTGATGGGCCAAATGGCTTGTTTCTACACTGTATGTACTCTGTAATTTTATAAACACATTTTTCACGCAATTCATCACCACTCGCAGAACTCATAAATGAAACTAAGACTATGTCTCCACTTCTGAACGTACTCACCACAGAAATACAAATCAAACCTAAGACAATATTCGGTGCTTTCCACTTTAGATCTTAGGTTTCCAAATAATAATATCATGACTCTTCTTCACAGAGCAGATTAATCTGTCCCAAACAACTGTTGGATATTCTCTTATTAACATAAGTAAGATGAGTACCTTAGGTTTTGTCTATATTCATACTGGCCAAAATAACAGCTGACTCTTTTCCATTTTACACTATGTCTATAAATTATATCTTAATTCATTTTTTGTGGGATTGGGCATCATTGGCTGGTCAGCATTTATTGCCCATCCTTAGAACTTACAGTTCTAATCAAAATGTTTGAAATATTATCTCTCTCTCTCTCTCTCTCTCTCTCTCTCTCTCAATCTCTCAATCTCTCAATTTCTCTCTCTCTCTCTCTCTCTCTCTCAATCTCTCTCTCTCTCTCTCAATCTCTCTCTCTCAATCTCTCTCTTTCTCTCTCTCTCCCTCCCCCTCTGTGGCTCGCTCGCCCTCACTCACTCTCTTTCCTTCCCCAGTGGTGCTGATGACATGCTGAGTATTTCCATCATTCATGGTATTGTGTTTTTATTTTGGAATTCTCCCTCAACTATTGTTCTTTGCCATCCTATCTTCCTTTGGATGCCTTTTCACTATTTTTTCATCTGAGAGTTTGGTAAATCTAACCAAATGAGTCATTCAGAACTTTTTTACTGTTCAAAAATAGTTAGAACAACATGTTTTAAGTCAGTTCTTGCTATACGTTAATTAATGCTGTTAAATAACAGGAACAAGAAGACTTTGCAGAACTTGTCTCGCCTTGTTGTTCGACCTCATAGTGATGCTGTTTTTCATGCCTGTTTTTCTCATGATGGGTTGAAGATAGCATCTTGTGGAGCAGACAAAACGTTGCAGGTAAATAACAATCAACAAAATTGCATTATCTATTTTTGCGTTATTCTTGTACTATCCTGAGAAATGTAAGAAATAGAATACTAATACTCCATTCTTCAATAACTCAACTTTACTAAGCATCATGCTATATGCAGAGGAACCTCAATTATCCAGCATTCAGTTATCTGAATTTCGGATTATCCAGCAAGATCACAACGTCCAAGTGCTTGGCTAAATTGTGTTATTTGGCATTCAGTTATCCAAACAAAATACTCCCCGTCCATGTCATTCGGATAATCGAGGTTCCTCTATATTATTTTGTTCTGAGGAAGCGTCACTGGTCCTCAAACATTAACATTGCTTTCTGTGCCAGACCTGCTGAGTTTTTCCAATATTTTCTGTTTTTGCATATTATTTTGTGTAGTTTTGATCGGTACTACCTCTTGCAAGTTAGTATTGGATGAAACTGCATGTGTGACCTACGCCATGCCTTAACATTCTTTTGAAAGGGTAGTAAAGTTTTGTACTTTTTTTACTTGAAGCCTTTCTTCATTCAAAGTTACAACATTAAGAACAGACTCAGCTGGAAACCTTTTGAATTCCATGTTTCTTTAACATTCAACTGCACTGGTAACACTAGCGACAAGGAGCTCTCCGTAAACGTTGCTATGGAGCAAGGTGGTGTCATGACCTTGAAATGGCCTGAAAGCCAATCTGGATTTGTTAATCCAGGGGAAACAGCTTGACATGTGCACATTCCCATCTAAATCTCCTTAGAAAGGCAATAATTCTCACTCTTTGGATTTTTCCTCCTCCACATCCGGTATGAAGATTAGAAACTAAGCTAAAAAAATTGCCAGCTTTCTTTTTGTGTTAAACAGTTCAACCTGACTTGTCCACTTGAGAGAAAATTGGGAGTCTACTATAATGCTGAGCGAGTTGAATCACATGCAGGCCACGTTCATGACACTAAAGAATTTATGATACAATAGAATAAATCAAGCTATTTACTTATAATACAATTTTAAAAATTTGAAAAATAGAAAAAAACTATCCTATCTATCCTAACACCAGTATGCTACAGAACCCCGACACCAGAGAGATTTTACTTCTCTGTCACTTCCATAGTTTTGACTTCATTGTTTGTTTTAATTTTCAGGTTTAAAGTTCAATGGCCTTTTTTCCATTAGTCATACAACTGAGCTTAAATTTTCTTAGCTTTTAAAAATCTCTTCATGGTTCTACTCAAATACTTCTTGTCAGGATCTTGCAGCTAACTTCCTTGCACTGAGGTAACCTCTTTCCTAACTTGACTGAATTGATCCTTTCTCTTGGATAAACTGTTTAATGCATCCAGCTTTAAGCAGGACCGCTGTAAGCTGATAAAGAGAAACCTTACTGAGCTATGGGTTTTTACCCTAAACAAATGAAAGAAAATGTCCTTATTCTCCTGAACTAAAAACACGCTAATGCTGCTCAATGTTTACTCCGCTGCCATGAAACTCCCTAATACACACAAATTCCAATATCCCACAGAGGCTCCCTCTTTTTCATCCTGGTTTAAAAATAAAATCATGCCTCCTGAAATACTGACAATTAAATCCCCACAGACCAAAACCCAAATGTTACTAGTTAAAAATGCAAACTCTAAAGAAAATGATATTAATTAATATATACATTACATGTCTTACATCACACTTTGACTGCATGATAATGTTCCCTTTCTATAACGCACTGTTAATACCTTGCTCCATGCGGATTTTATATTGTCTGATTAGGTTCAAGGAAAGTGTTGAAGAAAATCCGAGACAATGAAATTTAGAGTAAATAATTCTGCAAAGTGCCCAAAAATTACATCTTGTGTTTCAAAATTCTCTCCTCAAATTATGAAATAGGTTTTTAAAAGTGAAACTGGTGAGAAACTTTTCCAAGTCCTTGGACATGATGATGAAGTTCTTTGTTGTGCATTTTCTCCAGACGACAAGTTTATAGCCACTTGCTCCTCAGATACAAAAGTTAAGGTATGAAACCAGCAGCAGAAGTGAGTAATTTGTTTTCTAAGTCATGTTTTCATGTTTACAAGCAATTTGTAATGTGTTCTGTGGAAGTATCTTACTTAATAATCTTCCATTAATAGGACAGTCTTCTCCACCTAGCTAATGTAAGTTCTTTTGTCTTAGGTTTGGAATTTATTAACTGGGGAATTGTATCATACATACCATGAACATAGTGAACAAATCAACTATTGTTGTTTTTCACATTCACCAAATAGGATTCTTTTGACAACCTGCTCCAATGACACCTATTTGAAAGTGAGTAAGTTGTGCTTTGAGTTTGGTTTGTTTTACCTGAAGGTTTCTATTTGTTATAAATGTTAAATCAGATCTTGTGACTTTGCTTTTAGAAAGTGCAATGATGTACTGTTTTGTAATTATATGTGCTTAAAGTGAATACATAACAGATTGCTGTGTTGCTATAGTGTGGAATGAAGAACCCTTTTGTCTGTAACACTTATTTCCTCTTCATAATGAGGAAATGCTTTCCATAAGCAACAAAGTTTCTTTTTGACATTAAACTTGTGCCTTATTCACTGACATATATCTGATAACTTTTTCCTAATATGCAAGTTTCAAAAGACTCGACTAACCCTAGCCTATTGATAGCAGGGCATGCCTTGATGAATGGTTTTACTGTCACTTATGATAACATGTATTTATTTGATCTACCAATGGATTTGCAGAATATATTGACCTTCCATCGTAGGTCTCTGGTTAGTTTAATCATAACCATTCCATTAAAATTTCAGAATTGTATGTTTAAAATGCATCATTTCTGTTACTGCATTAGTTTCTCATTGAACTAGCATCACCAGATAAATACTGCTTCACTCTTTGTGATCTGATGCATGTCGATGCGTAATGCAGTTGGACATTACAAGTTATTTTTGGTGGTGAGATGGCTGGATTCTTACCATCATACAATTCACTTGTAGTCTTTCTAGAGTCTACAAGAAATGTAGGGCAACTTTACTTTCTAGCAGTATTGCATGCATTTTTTACATTTAAGTTTTAGTTTTTGATGCACGAATTTATTTTACTACTTAATAAGCATGTTCCAGCTGTCTGTAGATTTAGTCTTGTGAATTTTTAGAGCACATTTATTACACTTATATCTTTGTTCGTGGATGTTATTTTAGTGAGAGCAATATATTGTGGAGTAGCTTTCATGAAATTCAGCCTGAGTTTTCTCCATTTCTGCTATTAGGTTTTTCAGAGGAAAAAAAAAGAATAGATAATGAAATTATTTTAATGTGGTACCACAATCCAAAACTATATTTTATTCACTTTTAATCTATTCATGTTACTTCTCTTCTGTATTTCACAGACATGGGACTTGAAAAGGACAAACTGTAGGAACACTTTGTTTGGCCACACAGATTACGTTAACCATTGCAGATTTTCACCTGATGACCAATATCTCGCAAGTTGCTCCAATGATGGGACAGTGAAGGCATGTACCATCTTAGGTGCTTTAACAATTAAAAGCTGAATTTTAGACTGTACATTGGAGAAGTGTTACGTGCTTTCAGTTAAAGCCTTTGAAATAACTGCATGTAGTGTTCCATTTAACATGCAAGTGAACCATTTGAAACCACAAGTGAATGTTTGTGCTTTCATATTTATTCCATAGGTGTTGTGGATACGTTGATTTCTGATTTGAAATATGGTTATGCTTTGCTATGATTACAATGGAAAAAAAATGAACACCATTATTATTAAACAGCATCTTTCCTCGTATTTATAAGGTTGGATTACAAAATTCCAGGGGTTACAGTGGAGATGATAACATACAAATAACAATTGCCAAAGATTGCACCTTTAAAAGCTCTTTGTGCTTCCTTCACCAACTCCTTCATGTCTAAATACAACACCCAGGATTGACTAAACTGTGTGCATTCTAGGCATTAAATTTAATATATAATTCTCCCACCATTCATTGGTGCTGCTGCATTTCAGATCTCGACTTCCAAGGTAGTTTCACTAGGGGGTGCCATAGCAAAGGTTTATTTAAGTATTTTTCCCCTTATATGTGACAGTTTCCTGTTCTTACATTTAAATTCAAAGTTTTATTTTAAAACTGTGTTTTGCACCACCCATTTCTGATACCTTGTGCCCTTTGCTCAACCACATGGCATCTGCTTTCACTTCTTTTTGGTTTTTGTTGCTCCACTTCCCACTTTAGACAGTGCTTTTGCAGCTTACGTGTACATTATTTATTCTGTCAAAGGATATGGATGTTGCTGGCCAGACCAGCATTTGTTGCTTATTCCTAATTGCCCTTGAGCAGGTGGTAGAGAGCAGCCTTCTTTAGCCACTGCATTCCTTCAGTGGTACATACGTCTACAGTGTTCCTACAATTGAAATTCCAGGATTATGACCCAGTGACAGTAAAGGAATACTGATATATTTTCAAGTCAGCATGGTGTGTGATGTGGAGGGGAACTTACAAATAAGAACATAGGAATAGGAGAAAGCCCCTCAAGCCTGTTCCACATGATCATGATTGAGCTGTAGCCTTTTGACCTATATCCCTTAATACCTTTGCTTAACAAAGATTAATCTATCTGCAGTTATTTAAAGTTAACAACTTGATCCTGCATCTGCTGCCATTTCTGGAAACGTGTTCCAAGCATCTACCCCTTTGTATGTAGAAGTGCTTCCTAACATATATCCTGAATGGTCAGGCCCTAATTCTCACATTATGCCACCTAGTTCTAGGATCTCCAACCAGTGGAAATACTTTAAATGCCCTGTCTTTCTATTTTAATAGCTTGAAGACTTCCATCAGTTCGCCCTTCAACCATCTAAATTCTAGAGACAAGCAGGTGTAATCTGTGTAATTTCGCCACATGATTTAACCTTGAAGTTCAGGTATCTGTTGGCCTTGTATTTTCAGGTGAAGCTTAAGGTTTTGAAAGATTCTGTTGAAGAAAGCTTTAGTGAGTTATTGCAGTGCATCTCGTAAGTGGTATCACTACTCTCCCACTATCAGTCTCCCACTTCTAAACATAGAAGGTAGTTGATGTGGTGCCAGTCAAATGGGCTACTTTGTCTTGGATGATGACCAACTTGAGTGTTGTTGGAGCTACACTTGTCCTGGCAAGTGGACCAGACTCATTGCTCATAACATATTAGCTGGCTTATTTGGCAGTTTCTTCAGACTCAGCTGCAAATCCTTCCAACTCCCTGCTTTCCGAGCTTTTCTATGCCAGTTTTCTTTCACTTATACAAGGAAACCAATGATGGAGCATTTCAGAGGAGGGGAGGAAGAAATTATTGGAAGAAACTTTTGGATTGTTGGTGGAAATTTCAGGGGATGAGCAGCCTGCAGATTCTCAGGGAAGTGACTCCACACACAGTTTAGGTGAGGAAAGCAATAGGAACCAGTGAAGCTGAAAAAGAATAATGTGAGCATGATGATATGGAATAAAGCACTGTAAGTGTACAAATCACAGGATAAACGATTGGGATTTTGGGAGGGTACTGAAGACAGGCAAAGAACAGATGGACCAGAAGTGGTTGTGTTCGTAGTATACCACTGGACAATGACTGCAGAGGAAGCAGGTTTTTTTGAGAGAAGAGAAATGGGAGTACATGGAATTTACAAGGAGAAACAGAAATAGGACAGAAGCCAAGGATAGAAATAATTCACTAAAGAAGACCATTAATGCCGATAGTATGTTGGCTATTCCTCGTAGGCAAGGATGATTGTATTGTGTAAATCTGATGATGGCTTATGAAGTTGAATTGGCAACCTCAGACCTAATGACGTGAAGGGCATTTGTTGTCATTTCTAGTTGTGTGTTATAGTTCATGTCCTGGCATGGTCCTATCACTGCTCCTGCTTTTCTTCTTCATTTTGCCAAAATTAGGTTTCAAAATGCTGGGATCCTTCTGATAGACTCTGCCTCTTACTGTTAGCAAGCAAAGTCAGGTTATAGTCCAACCAATATATTTGAAATCACAAGCTTTCAGAGCACTGCTCCTTCATCAGATGAAGTGAAGAAAAGTATACAGATGCAGAATTTTTAGGCAGAGCAATCAATGGGTAGGGATATCAAGATATCATACAAATGGTTTAAGTGGATAATCGAATGAGTCTTTGCAGGTGTGTGAGTAAAGTGTCAACAGCTGTGAAGAGGATGATCTGTAATCAAATTAATTGAGGCAGAGAGTTAATTACAAAAAATTTTAAATTAAGTTGGTGTTGGAGACAAACCAAACAGCTGGAATAACGTACCTAACCAAAGCAACAAAAAATCCAAAACTGTACAAGCTAATTAAGGTAGAGCATTCATAACAGGTTACCAAGGTGATGGTGTTAAAACAGAAACCTAAGGAAGTTTGACAAATACAGAACAGTATAGTGGGGTTACATGTAGCATGGCATGAACCTAAGGTCACAGTTGAGGCCGTCTTCATGGGTACGGATCCTGGTTCAGTTTCTGCTCAGCAATTCTACGTTGTTGTGTACCTCGGAGGCTGCCTTGAAGCACGCTTACCCAAAGATTGGAAGCTGAATGTCCTTGACTGCTGAAGCGTGTCCTTGACTGCTGAAGCGTTCCCCTGATTGGGAGGGAACACTCCTGTCTGGTGATTGTTGCATGGTGTCCATTCATCTGTTGCCATAACATCTGTATGGTCTCACCAACATACCATGCCTGGGGGCATCCTTGCCTGCGGTATATGAGGGAGACAATATTGGTTGAGTCACATGAGTATCTGAGTACATTGGCAAGATTTACTATTCAGATGTTGACACTTTGCTCACACTGTCCGACACTTTCAATCACCTGCGGAGACTTCTTATTCAAGGCTCCACTGACACGATTTGTACGATCTTTTGATCTCTCTGCATGTAAATTCTGTGTCTTCACTTGACTTGACGAAGGGGTAGCGCTCTGAAAGCTTATGATTTCAAATATGCCTGTTGGACTGTTACCTGGTGTCATGTGATTTCTGACTTTCTCTATCCAGTCCAACACTGGCACCTCCATCTCATGGTAACAAGCAGTTTCAGAATCTGAGTATGGCTTCTTCAAATGTAGATTATCCTAGTCTGTCAGTTTCGGTTGTTAAAAAGTCTTTAAAAGTTGGTTTGTTCACAGCTGCTATTGCAACACTGCCTTATGTTTTTGCAGCTATGGGATACCTCCTCTGCTAATCAGTGGAAGAGCTTTGATGTACGTGAGCGGTTCCAGAAACCAGATGCTGCTGACTATGATGATGAAGAGATTGAAATGCTGTTAAAGTGCTGCACATGGTCATCTGATGGCACTCAAATCATGGCAGCTGCAAAAAATGTTATCTTTGTAAGTATTTTCTGAATGTTTTATTTGATAAAATAGTGAGTGATCAGAATTGAAGTGTTTCATGAGTAAATTTGAAGTTGCTGCTTGAATAATCAGTTAAACAGTGAAAAATATTCTTGTAAATTTAAACCAATGGGATGGGTGAATTTACAATGGATATCTCAAAATATTGGCCACAAATTTCAATGGTTTTAAGCCCTTATGGTGGTTAGTGCATTGGTGCTCAATAAATTATGAAGGGAAGTGGAATCCTTTCTCTTCCTCAGTTTTCACTTTAGGCTCCAAGGTATTCCTCTTTTGTTTTTTTTATTTCCCCATTCCCTCTGGTATTATTCTGTTTCATAATTTTTAGTTCATAAGATATAGGGGCAGATGCTCTCTTCTTGAAAATAGCTGTATTTGATTTAATTTGTCATATACTTGCACTTTTAATTTGGTTTTTATGCTGCTCTGCGCTCTTTTTTGCTTCAACTATACGATTCAGAAATGAAAAAGTCAACAGAATTCATCGATTTTGTTTTAATCAACCTGTTCAGACATGACACAACTGTGGAGCAGATGAGATTTGAACCGAAGTAGAACTCAAAGAGATAGGAACGCTGTCACTGCCCCAGAAGAGCCCTTTGTTTGGAATCAGCATTGCACAGATGCTCCTGTGATTTACGCCATGGCGCAATTGTCCAGTTGTACGTGAAGTCAATAAGTGACATTCCTGACACTCCTTGAAACAGGTCAATAAAAATATAGGGCTCTGCTCTATTGTGCCCAACCAAGTCTTGGTTGTGGATACATGGTCCAGTGTAATTTGGCAGGAGAAATCCTCTTTTTTTTTTTGCCCCTTTCCCTAATACATAGGAGAAGAAATGTACCATTCAGCCCATCAAATCAATAAGGTCATGGCTGATCTGATAATCCTCAACTCCACTTGCCTGCTTTTTCTCATAACCATTGATTTCCTTACTGATTAAAAACCTGTCTATCTCAGCCTTGAATACACGTAATGACCCAGCCACAACAGCCCTTTGCAGTAAAGAGTCACTCCCCTCTGGTGCTAGACTGTTCTGCAAAGGGCAAAAACCTTTCTTCTTGAAATTTCATGTCGCCAAAGAACCTTGCATGCTTCAATAAGGTTTCTCCTCATTTTTCTGCACTCCAGTGAACATAGGCCCAACCTACACAACCTCCCCTCAAAAGAAAATCTCTCTGTGTCCTGGATAAACCTGATGTGGAGGTCCTGGTGTTGGACTGGGGTGAACAAAGTCAAAGTCACATGGCATCAGTTGTAATCCAACAAGTGTATTTGAAATCACAAGCTTTTGGGGCACTGCTCCTTTGTCAGGTGAGGTCAGGTAAACCTAGTGAACTTATCCCCTCCATACCACACTGCTGTAATATATAAAAACTTCACCATGATGTGACAAAGTTAGGGTACGAGGCTATTCCTTTAAATCTAGACATGACATATAATATGCCCAATTTGCTTCTATTGAGTCCAAAATAACTTCTGAGAAATGGATGCAATGCAATGGAGAAGTAATACTATTCCTTTGCTTTTTTTTCTTGAATACCACTGCATTCAATCTTCAACTTTAGTTGGGCTTGCACCTGACTGCATCTGAATAGGGTGCAGAACGTAAATGAACGTCAAAGTCAGAATGCCTTTGCACTCAGATTTCCTCCAAAAGTAGCCTTTGAAAATCCTGGCGCCACTTCTTTTGGAGTTTAGGTGACATCAGGCTTGTGTTATCAAGATGACTTTTATTTTTGGATTTCTTGAATAAAAATGACTCTTTCTGCTTCCGGATGTTACACTTGATAATGCTTATCTTCATTACTGCACCACTCTTGCCTCTTTTGCAATTTAGCTTTGGAGACGGCCATGGAATGTAGACATAAATTCCCTTCTCAGCAGCTGACACCATTCACTTAGATCTCCTGAGAGACTATTTCCCTATATCAGAGAACAGTCTTCTAATCAGAATGGAGAGTTACAGAGCACGCTGCACACATTATAAACGCCAGTGCTTTAGAGAAGGATAAGTGTGAATTCTGAGGGGATAATGATCAAGCAACCTGCTGTGTCAAGATGGTTCCAAGCTGCTTGAGTTTTTTTTTGTCCCTGTTGCATCCATTCTAATGAAGGTGGCGAACAAAATACATTCATTGTAAAAGAAAGGCTACTTGATAAACAAAACCTAAAAATGGATTCCTAATGTAGTGGAGCTGCTACATAGGTGTGGCCAGTGATTGCTCTTGGCCAAAACAGGAAAGGGCTGGGTTAGGGGCTGCCGGGAGTGTGGGGTGAAGGTGAGGCTGCCTGTCACAGGGGCCCACACCTTAGGGAAAGACAAGAATAAGACAAGTCCAGTTCGTGCTGATCTTGCTACATGGCCTCTTCTGGAACCAGGAGGCTATGCTGCCAGATACTGCAAAGCTGTGGGTGTGGCAGTGGATCCGAGAAGGGCAACACAATGGCTGGAGAGGGCTGGACAAAAAAGTCTCCACTTTTTTTTTGGAGGAGCAAATCTTCGGACCCACACAGTCTTCTGCTGTTCTCTGACAGCCTTAGCCTCCCTGAGTGCATTCTCACTTCAGGCTAGCCTCAAGCAGTACCGTCATGGACACCACCTTGTTTGTCACTCCACAAATGCACAGTTTGCCTCTTCATGCATGTGCACTTTTGGTGCCATCTGCAAGTAGCATGAACAGCCAACTGAAAAATGAAAAAGACAATGAATTAGGTGAGGGGTAGCAATATAAAAACTAAATGTTTTGCTAAAAAATACAGGTAGTTGAGAAAGAAAAATGAAATATCGAAAGAAGGGAAGTGGGGGGTGAAGCAATTAAGTGAAGCAGTCAAGTTTTGTTATAAAGAGATTATTATGTAAGAATTGTTGGCAAAAATACAAAATCTCACTACAAAATCTCTGAAAAATTGACATAGAAATACTGTTTAAACATAAGACGGCCAAAAAATTTGTGGAGGAGATGCATATGAACGCGAGAATTAAAATCCAGCTTCTTTAAAAGTAATTGTCCCAGTTTTGCAGTCAGTGGCAAAGGAATAACACTCCTCATTAGCCTGCTGACAGCTGCCCACACTTTTCATGAGCTGTTGAACAGCAACTGCGAAGTGTTCGAGATCTGTTTTAACATAGCACCCTCATCCAAAGGGGATCTGTAGTGTTTTCTTTAACCAGTCAAACTGCAGACTCCTTACTGAGGGCCACAAAAAAGGAAGTACAAACTTAAATATTCAATTCTGTGTAAAATGTACACAAATCAAAATAGAAGGGAAAGAAAGATTGGATTAAGACAGATTAATGACAGAAAGGGAAGTTGTAACAAAAAGCTTGCAACAATAATAAAATTCTGAAGGATTCAGTCTCAATATCTGAACAATTATATTTTCAGGGTCAGGGAAATTATTTGGCCATTATAATATTTATCACACCGTGAAGAATGCATTTACAACTGAATGTGCCAGGCATTAACGTTCTCATGATTAATTATAAATTCTGGCCCTTGTATTATAAAGCTTAAGTCTTCATAGAACATAGAACAGTACAGCACAGAACAGGCCCTTCAGCCCACAATGTTGTGCCGATCACCGATCCTCATGTATGCACCCTCAAATTTCTGTGACCATATGCATGTCCAGGAGTCTCTTAAATGTACCCAATGACCCTGCCTCCACAACTGCTGTTTGCAACGCATTCCATGCTCTCACAACTCTGTGTAAAGAACCTGCCTCTGACATCCCCTCTATACTTTCCTCCAACCAGTTTAAAACTATGACCCCTCGTGTTAGTCATTTCTGCCCTGGGAAATAGAGTCGATAGCCAGAGACTATCTATGCCTCTCATTATCTTGTATATCTCAATTAGGTCCCCTCTTCTCCTCCTTTTCTCCAGTGAAAAAAGTTTGAGCTCAATCAACCTCTCCTCAAGATAAGCTTTCCAGTCCAGGCAGTATCTTGGTAAACCTCCTTGTTCAAAAGTTTGTGGAGAAGCAGGAAAATTTGAACAGAACTGTCAATTTCTACATTTCATTGTGCCCTCACAGTATCCTAGGCGTTAATAGGAGAATAAGGTACAAGAGCAGAAAGATTATGATGAACAATATGCAGCACTGATGATGCCTCAGCTGGAATATTGTGTAAAGTTCTTGGAGGTGTGGTGGGGGGGAGGGGTTGGGTGGTGGGCAGGGTGCGTGATGGGGGGAGAGCAGTAGTGGCGGTGCCACACAATACAAAGGATGTGAATGCATTTGTCAGCGTGCAGGAAAGATTTAAAAGAATGGTACCACAGATTAGACTCTTCAGTTATAAAGAAATGTTGGAAAATTTGGGACTGTTTTACCTTGGGAAGGAGAATGCTTAGAGAACTTTTGATAGAAATTTTCAAAATCGTGAGGGGTCTGGTCAGAGTGGATAGGAAGAAACTGTTCCCACTTCTAAACTAATTGAGAACGAGAGGCCTCAATTGTAAAATATTTTACAAAGGAAGCAAATAGGAAGTGAGAAAAATCTTTTTCAGACCCACACAGTGCATTGCTTGGAAATGTTATAAAGGCAGTTTCGACTGAGGCTTTCAAGAAGATGATTATTTAAATAGAAGCAATGTGCAAAGTCACAGGGAAGGGGCAGGATATTGGTACCAAGTTAAAAAGCTCAGACAGCGTGTGCAGACACAATGGACAGAATGGCCACCTGCACCATAACAATTTTGTGATTCTGTGACACTAGCACTTGCTGTTTGATTTGCTCCAGAATAACAATGAGCAATGATATCCCACTGTTCCAACTGCAGGATACAAATCAGTTGTGTCTTTAGTGTATGTTTGTGTTTGAGAGATGATGAGGGAGTGCTGGTGTTGGACTGAGGTGGACAGAGTTAAAAATCACATAACGTCAGGTTGTAGAGGCGGTGCTTCCATTCCTGATGAAGGGCTTTTGCCCGAAACATCGATTTTCCTGCTTCTCAGATGCTGCCTGACCTGCTGTGCTTTTCCAGCACCACTCTGATCTAAACTCTGGTTTCCAGCATCTGCAATCCTCGCTTTTGCCTAGTGCTTCCAAATAAACCTGTTGGACTACAACCTGGTGTTTAAGAGAGAGAGAAATGCAAAGAAGTATCAATGTGCTTACAATAAGAAAACATGAAACCTTTGTCAATGATACATACACTCAAGTGAACAATTTATAGAAATAGGATCTGAGAAGCATACTGGTTTTGAACATTTAAAACTATTTCTAGGGGAAGTAATCACCCAACGTGGCTAGTGATTGGACAGATAAATGTTTGTAATTAGAATATTTGCTTTGTGCTTATTTTTATCTAATGTGTTGTGATAATGTGATAGTCGCTAGTTTGCATCCAGAGAGGGGGCTAGAATTACTAAAATAATAATTTAAAAAAACAGGTCAATGTAAAAATATCCCTTAATTTTATATTTTCCCGTATCGTAATTTTTGACATATTTGTTCCTCTTGCTCTCTTGTATGAGCCACTTCACTTCAAATAGGTTATGAGGGAAGCCATCACTGTAACAGTGCTCTTACTACAGACACAGCAAACTAAATCCAATTTATCCCATTGCTCCATTTCATGAATCACAGGCGTTAGTAATAAATTGCAGGAATAATGCCTAAGGGCTAAACGAGGAGAAAGCGAGGACTGCAGATGTTGGAGATAAAGGGCTAAACTACCCAGTCAAGTTCATCTACACACAGTGGCAATCATTCAATTGGTTATACTGTTATCACTGTTGTAAATAAATACTCTAGAATTAGCTATACAGCCAACTAATTATAGAATATTGAGTCGAGAGTATGGTGCTGGAAAAAACACAGCAGGTCAGGCAGCATCCGAGAAGCAGGAAAATCGACGTTTCGGGCAAAAGCCCGTCCATCAGGAATTCCTGCTGTGCTTTTCCAGCACCATGCTCTCGACTCTAATCTCCAGCATCTGCAGTCCTCACTTTTGCCTAATTATAGAATGTGAGTGTGTGTTGCTGGAAAAACACAGCAGTTCATGCAGCATCCTGCTCCTCTGATACTGCCTGACTTGCTGTACTTTTCTAGCAACACATTCCCAACTCTGATCTCCAGCATCTGCAGACCCCACTGTCTACTAATTGTAGAATGTGCCTACCTCAAAGCTACCAGTATTTAAGTGGAATTTTCAACAAAGTAAACTGCCTATTTTGGCACCTGACTAATACTCTTGGATTGTTGTGTTCATTAAATAGTGATTCCCAATTTTTGAATTGGCCCATTTCTCCAAAAGTATGCTTTGAATAAATTTTATCTATTTTAGTTGTCATCTCCCATAGGAAGTGAATAAATTGAAGTCTTATTGATTAGTAGCATTAACCAATTTTATAAAATTGTGTAGCTAAGTATAGGCAAATAATTACTAAGTCTAGTCACAATTCTATATTTTTAAAAAGTATAGTTAATTTTTGTTTATGAATACCACATTGCACAACAGTTTATTACTTCTCCATTTGTAAGATATATGCAACATTCTGACACTGAATTTTACTTCAACCAGCAGGTGATCAATGACCACTCTTGAATTTGGGACTCCCATTTACAATTTAAATGTGCACTTTTCTAACACGCCAAACTTGTAATGATAACTTAAGACCTAAATTGAATGGCAGAAATGCTTGACCCTTCTGTATTTGTGATTTTTTAAAAAATTGTACTTTATCTTTCTTTCTTATTGGTTCATCTGCTGTGGGGAAAAAAAATTAACAAAACGCTTGCTGGCATGCATCCACAAGTGTTATTTTTAAAATGCTTGCTGTTAATGTATAGCTGAGATTGGTAATGTTATATAATGGGTCATGAATTTAAAACCTCACACAAGAAGCAGTGCTGCTTCATCGAGCCTCCTGCACACATTGCATACGTCTGATTTGAAATTGGTGTTGAATGAGATTTGGTCCAGTACCAAAAATATTTTTTGGAAGTATACTGCTTTGTCACACCACCTTTTTGGCTGCATATACATGTATACATGTGCTGAAATAATTTTGATGCTGAGCTTTTTGTGTGTGGTGTCCTTACAGTTTCTAATTGCTGGTACGTTTTCACAACATCAAAAAAAACTGCTGTTTCCCAACCTGCTCGGTTGTTTTATCTTTCAGGTTTTCGATGTATTGACTGGTGACATTATAACTGAACTAATAACAAGTAGCTCTTACACGATCCAGTCTTGTGATGTTTCTCTTACCAGTCCATTACTGGCAGTGGCCTTGTCACACAACTCTGTCGAGGTAAGAGGGTGGAACCAGTTGTTCTGTGGAATCTGCTTTTTAAATATTGTCTTAATGTGAAGGACCACTCCAACGACCTTAATCTAAAAAAAGGAAATGTTTGTGGAAGGTTTTTGTGAAGTAACTGAAAATTGGTTCAGGATTTAAGGCCATCTCTAAGGATAGACACATACATTGAGCAATGGTGTGGTTTAAAGAAGGGTTTCCTGAGGATAAAGCTAAAGTCTTAGGCACCCCGTAATAAAATCAGGGATTCACTCGAGAATAATTCCATGACTGTCTCGGAACTGAAAATAAGAAAAGCCATTGGGCACACCAGTTGCTTTTTCTAAGAATCATCCTCACCCATTCATCTTCTGTAAGCACCCTGAGCACATTGTCTATGAATTTCTCAAGAAGGGGAGACATCAGGTACTCACATGGTCTGCTTCAGCAGTTTTGGCTGGAAACGTTCACACTTATTACCTTTTGAGTGTATTATAGACCCCCTAATATTCAGAGGGAAATTGAGAAACAAACTTGTAAGGAGATCTCTTACAATATTAGGGTGACTATGGTAGGGGATTTTAACTTTCCAAACATAGACTAGGACTAACATCGTGTTAAGGGTTTAGGTGGAGAGGAATTTATTAAGTGTGTACAAGAAAATTTTCTGATTCGGTATGTGGATGTACCTACTAAAGAAGGTGCAAAACTTGACCCACTCTTGGGAAATAAGGCAGGGCAGGTGACTGAGATGTGAGTGGGGGAGCACTTTGGGACCAGCGACCATAATTCTATTAGATTTAAAATAGTATGGAAAAGGGTAGACCAGATCTAAAAGTTGAAGTTCTAAATTGGAGAAAGGTCAATTTTGACAGTATTAGGCATGAACTTTCGAAAGCTGATTGGGGGCAGATGTTCGCAGGTAAAGGGACGGCTAGAAAATGGGAAGCCTTCAGAAATGAGATAGCAAGAATTCAGAGAAAGTATAGGGTGAAAGGAAAGACTGGTAGGTATAGGGAACACTGGATGACTAAAGAAATTGAGGCTTTTGTTCAGAAAAAAAAGGAAGCATATGTCAGGTATAGACAGGATAGAGCGAGTGAATCCTTAGAAGAGTATAAAGGCAGTAAGAGTATACTTAAGAGGGAAATCAGGAGTGCAAAAAGGGTACATGAGATAGCTTTGGCAAATAGAATTAAGGAGAATCCAAAGAGTGTTTACAAATACATTAAGGACAAAAGGGTAACTAGGGAGAGAATAGGGCCCCTCAAAGATCAGCAAGGCGGCCTTTGTGTGGAGCCGCAGAAAATGGGAGAGATATTAAATAAGTATTTTGCATCAGTATTTACTATGGAAAAGGACATGGAAGATAAAGACTGTTGGGAAATAGATGGTGACATCTTGCAAAATGTCCAGATTACAGAGGAGGAAGTGCTGGGTGTCTTGAAACAGGAAAAGGTGGATAAATCCCCAGGACCTGGTTAGGTGTACCCGAGAACTCTCTGGGAAGGTAGAGAAGTGATTGCTGGGCCCCTTGCTGAGATATTTGTATCATCGATAGTCACAGGTGAGATGCCGGAAGACTGGAGGTTGGCTAACGTGGTGCCGCTGATCAAGAAAGGTGGTAAGGCCAAGCCAGGGAACTATTAGACCAGTGAGCTTGACCTCAGTGGTGGGCAAGTTGTTGGAGGGAATCCTGAGGGACAGGATGTATTTGGAAAGGCAAATTTGATTAGGGATAGTCAACATCGCTTTGTGCGTGGGAAATCATGTCTCACAAACTTGATTAAGTTTTTTGAGGAAGTAACAAAGAGGATTGATGAGGGCAGAGTGGTAGATGTGATCTGTATGGACTTCAGTAAATCGTTCAATAAGGTTCCCATGGGACACTGGTGAGCAAGGTTAGATCTCTCGGAATACAGAGAGAACTAGCCATTTGGATACAGAACTGGCTCAAAGATAGAAGACAAAGATAGATGATGGTGGAGGGCTGTGTTTCAGACTGGAGGCCTGTGACCAGTAGAGTGCCACAACGATCGGTGCTGAGCCCTCTACTTTTTGTCATTTACATAAATGATTTTGATGTGAGCATAAGAGGTACAGTTAGTAAGTTTGCAGATGACACCAAAATTGGAGGTGTAGTGGACAGCGAAGAGTGTTACCTCAGATTACAACAGAATCTTGATCAGATGGGTGAATGGGCAGAGAAGTGGCAGATGGAGTTTACTTAGATAAGTGTGGGGTGCTGCATTTTAGCAGGACTTAAACACTTAATAGTAAAGTCCTAGGGAGTGTTGCTGAACAAAGAGACCTTGGAGTGTAGGTATGCTTTCCTGTATTGGTTAGGGTATTGAGTACAGGAGTTGGGAGGTCATGTTGCAGCTGTACAGGACATTGGTTAGGCCACTGTTGGAATATTGCATGCAATTCTGGTCTTCTTCCTATCAGAAAGATGTTGTGAAACTTGAAAGGGTTCAGAAAAGATTTACAAGGATGTTGCTAGGGTTGGAGGATTTGAGCTATAGGGAGAGGGTAGGGCTGTTTTCCCTGGAGCATCGGAGGCTGAGGGGTGACCTTATAGAGGTTTACAAAATTATGAGTGGCATGGATAGGATAAACAGACAAAGTCTTTTCCCTTGGTTAGGGGAGTCCAGAACTAGAGGGCATAGATTTAGGGTGTGAAGGGAAAGAAATAAAAGAGACCTAAGGGGCAACGTTTTCACGCAGAGGGTGGTACGTGTATGGAATGAGCTGCCAGAGGAAGAGGTGGAGGCTGGTACAATTGCAACATTTAAGAGACATTTGGATGGGTATATGAATAGGAAGGGTTTGGAGGGATATGGGCCGGGTGCTGGCAGGTGGGACTAGATTGGGTTGGGATATCTGGTCAGCATGGACGGATTGGACCGAAAGGTCTGTTTCCGTGCTGTACATCTCTATACTGTATAACTCTGTGAGTTAGAATGTTCTGTCCAATGCTTCTAATTTCTAATTCAGTCATTTTATTTTTAAACTTGCATCCCCTGATATTTGAACATGTTCAATTTCCTTAATGTTTCCTCATAACCTAAATTCCCTGAATTAACTTTTATGTTACCTTGTACTTTGACTCCTTATTCAAACTACTAATTACTAGAACTGTCAAAATGATGTCTTTAAGTCCAAGTATGTAATATTAATGACATTTCACAATTCACAAGCTTTGATATATACAGGGAGATGCGGGGTAGTTTGGAGAAGACCTGGCAAGACTGAAAGTGCAGAGATCCTGCTGAATTTAAAAATAATACCTCATAATTTGGGATAAATCAGGAAGTCCTGGAAAAAACTAACATTTCTCACAGTATTTGTGGATTGAGAAATAGATCATCTTTCAGATTGGTGACCTTTCATCATAACACCTGAAACATTAATTATGTTTTTCTGTCCACATTCATTCTTGCTGTGGCTCATCATTTTCTGTTTCTGTTTCAAAATTCCAAGTTCCATTGTGTTTTACTTTTGTATTAATGCCCTAATAATGCTTTACTTCTGGTTCCCAGCAGTGTGCTAAATTAACTTTGCTTTTAGATTAATTGCAACATGTTAAATGACATTTATAGCACTAAATATGCAAAATAGCACTTTGAAGCCCACCTTTATAATCAGAAACGTTTCCTAATAATTTAGAGAGAAGAATTTAGAGTGGCATGGTGGCTCAGTGGTTAGCACTGCTGCCTCACAGCACCAGGGACTCAGGTTCAATTCCACCCTCAAGCGACTGTGTAGAGTTTGCATGTTCTCCTGTGTCTGTGTGGGTTTCCACCAGTTTCCTCCCATGCACCAAAGATGTACAGGTTAGGTGGATTGGCCATGCTAAATTGCCAATAGTGTCCAGGGATGCGTCAGTTAGGTCAATTAGCCATGGGAAATGCAGAGTTATAGGGATAAGGTAGAGGGGGTGAGTCTGGGTGGGATGCTGTTCTGATGGTCGGTGTGGACTCGATAGGCCGAATAGCCTGCTTCTTCTCTGTAGGGATTCTATGTGTCAAAGTTAACACAAAATCACAGTCAATAATTTGCTCTTTCATCTATTAGTGACTTGGAAATGATGAAGCAGCATTCAGCTGTATTTCTGTTCAATTTTCTCTAGCTATGGGACTTGGATTTGCGTAAGAGAGTAGCTGACTGCAGTGGACATTTGAGCTGGGTTCATTGTGTCCAATTTTCATCAGATGGCTCAACTTTGCTTTCGTCTTCAGATGACCAAACTGTGAGAGTATGTAACATTTTTCTTATTTAATTCAGTAAAGGAATGGGTGCTGTGATAAGCAAGTATGTTTGCAGAGTTGCTGCGAATGGTATTGCTACTTATGCAAGCATTCATTGTACAGTACTGGAAGTGATCCATTTAAATGGTTCCAGAGTTTTAGAAGTGCCAAATGCTACCTTCTCTCCATTCTATCAACCACTTTGCTACCTATCTGGTGCAATTTTATATATCAGCACTGTCTCCAGGCTGTTAGATTAATAAGCATTTCACCATTTATAAATATCAAACGTCCAAATTAAGTACAGGAGTAGACATTTCAACCCTTTGAGTGTACTCTGTTTACCTGTAATAGCATGGCTAATTTGATTGTGGCCTCAATTTTACTTTCCTGCCTACCCCTAATATCTTCTGACTTCCTGGTTAGCCAAAAAATCTATCTTCTGCCTTGCTGGAGAAGAGTTCCTTAGACCTTCCATCTCCATCTTAAATGGGAAACTTCTTTCTTATAAGTTGTGTTGCTTTGCTTTAATCTCTCCTACAAGGAGTAACATCTTTTCAGCATACACCCTGTAAAGTCCCTTCAGGATCTTACATGTTTCAGTAAGATGACCTCTCATTCTTCTAAACTCCAGTGTACAAAAACAACCATCCAACTATTTTTATACGATGAACCTTTTGTCCCACAACTCAGTCAAGTGAACTGTCTCTGAGCTGTCACCAATGCAATGAAATTCATTCTGGAAGAGGAGACTAAAACTGTAAATGGCATTCTAGATATCCTGTCATAAGTTCCTATAGAACTTTTTTGTTATTCACTCATGGAACATGGCCATTCCTGGCTGGCAGCAGTTATTGCCTGTCCCTAGTTACCCCTGAGAAGGTGGTGGTGAGCTGCTTTCTTGAACCGTTGCAGATAGTGCTGTAGAATGACCCACAACGCCCTTACAGAGGAAAGTTCAGGAATTTGACCCAGTGACAGTGAAGGATATATTTCCAAGTCAGGATGGTAATAGCTTGGAGGGGAACTTGCTGGTGTTCCCATATATTTGCTGCCCTTGTCCTTCCAGATGGAAGTGACCATGGGTTTGGAAAATGCTGTCTAAGGATCATTGAAGTTCTGTAGTGCATTTTATGGATAGTACACACTGCTGCTACTGAGAATCGATGGTGGATGGAGTGAATCCTTGAAAATGTGGTGCCAATCAAGTGGGCTGCTTTGTCCTGGTGTCAAGCTATTTGAGTGTCGTTGGAGCTGTACCCATCCATCAAGTGGGGTGTACTCCATCATACTCTTGATTTTCCAGCCTGCCCCTGAGACAGTTGCCTAGCAGAATGAATCCCCATAGGGCTCCCTGCCAGTACAGCTCCTGGGGCAGTAGGATAGGCTGAATAGCTTTGTTCTCTTCATATTGAACAATTCCAATAAACTGCAGGCCATATGTCTTCCACGTTGCACAAACCTCGGTTTGTCTGAAATTGGCGCCCTATCACGTGCAGCATCAGGCCTTGCTTGCCAACTGTCCCTGACTTAGCTGACTGACATAGGCTTATAGCCTCACATTTCTTCAAATATAAGGTTCTTAACTTTACATTTAAACCCTTCCATGGCTACAAATACATTATTTGAAAATTGTGCTCAGTTTCAAAAGGATGATTACAATAGTGAGATGGATATAAATTTATTTTCCATTGCAAATGTTATAGAAAACTAACAACTGGTTTGATCTTAAATTGTATTTAGTTTTGGAAAGTAGTCATATGATGGTAGCAAGCAACGTGCTAGAGGAGAGCTCTTGCCGATGTTGGGAATAACTTTTATTTGTTCATGATTTGGAGATGCCGGTGTTGGACTGGGGTGTACAAAGTTTAAAAATCACACAACACCAGGTTATAGTCCAACAGGTTTAATTGGAAGCACACTTGCTTTCGGAGCGACGCTCCTTCATCAGGTCGTAGTCTATCACCTGATGAAGGAGCGTCGCTCCGAAAGCTAGTGTGCTTCCAATTAAACCTGTTGGACTATAACCTGGTGTTGTGTGATTTTTAAATTTTTATTTGTTCAGTTGCACAAGAGCTCGATGTCCTCATGTTTCCTCATTTTAACCACAACAATGCAACATAATGACAGGAAACTTGTTGGAGGAGTTCTAAAACTATTGTGCTCCTTCCCTTTTTGAAATGGATGCAGTGCAATTGTTTTGTAACAAGGATAAATGCTGCTGTTCTCAAATACTTTTATGCCATGAGGAAACCTAATTTATACCTTCATTTCTTCGAGGCCGAAAATATTAAACAGAGTCTGGAACTTATCTGGGGAATGACTTGTTATAAAAGCTAGACCTGCCTGAACTAAATATAAATGCCTATCCACAAAAGTTATTGTTATATCTGAGTTATTTATTGTGTTCTATTAACATTTCAAGTCTTACCTAGTTGGCAGGTGATCGAAGGAATCTCTTGTAAGAAAATAAACTTTAGCATATAAACTGCCTTGTATCTTTGTAAGTGAATGAGGTATGTTACAGTACACCCATATCTGTCTTCAGTCCCTTTCCATGCTCAGTTCTACACTGGTTGCTGATTAATGGTAGACTCTTCACTAACCTGCCAGACTGATGGTGATTTGTTTTCATATAACATCTGTCACTTGTACTCTGATGCAGATGCTTCACTTTCAGTCTGTTACACATTAGTAATTTCCACCTAATAACAGAAGCCTTTCTATCTGTTTCATTGTGGTACATTATCTCTTGCGTAGTCACAAAAGTTGCAAAGTTGTTTTCTTTTCCTTTCTTCTGACTTTTTGACGAATTTCATAGAAATTATATGCCAGAAAAGGTAGTGCTGAACCTTGCAATATTACTTTAATATCTTTGACACTTTTTCATGAAACCTAATGTCATTTTGTTTTAGCAATTTTCCAGTATTTGGAATGGAGGTTATAGCTGTAAACTATATAAGGAGGACCTTGCTTTGATATTTTTCATTTCATTTTGTTTGACAGCTGTGGAATACCAATAAAGTGCATAGTGCCTCTGCTGTGTCCTTGTTTCGAGATATGGATGCGGTCTTCCACGAGGATGAAGTCTTTGTTTTAGTATCTGATAAGAAAAAATGTTTACAGGTAAGCAACCTTCTTTTTACTAGACTTGATAGTTCTTGCCATTTCTCATTTAACCATGTCTTCTCAGAACAAAACACTAATTTGTCTTTCGAGGTCACGAGCATGTGAGAATGCTTGCCACTGGCCCTAAAACAAAGCTACCTTATTGGTTTCAGGGGAACAGTAGTTTCATTGTCATCAGTACAACAACGTTCTGGAGAATTGGCTTCGTAAATATCTGCTTCCTTACTGACTGTGAGTCAAGCACGTCAAGCCGAAACATTTGCAAGCATCTTCAGTTACAAGTGCTGAGTGCACCCTCCTCCTGAGGTATCCAGTACCAACTGATGCCAATCTTAAGCCAGTTCGATTCACCCTGATAATATCATGGCAGTGGTACTGAAGACTGGTGTTCCAGAACTCATGCATTCAGTCAAGCTGTTTCAATACGGCTACAACACTGACTGTCAGCTGGCAATGTGGAAAATTGCCCAGGTATGGCCTATCCGTAAACAGCAGGCTAAATTTGTTCAAGGTAGTTCCGTCCTCTCAAACTACTTTTGATCAAGAGCAAAGTCAATCTTGTTAGCAGCATTTCTGCAAAATATCCTGCTCACTGAAACCAGTTGGTGTTCTGCCAGGACCATCTGCTCTTTACTATGTTGACACAAATGTGGACAGAAGAACCGAACTCGTGTGGTGAGGATGACTCCCCTTGACATCAAGGAAGTATTCCCCTTTAGTGAAAATAAAGGATCACTGGCTAAGTTAACATCTGTGAGAATCAGGGAAAGCTCTCCACCAGTTGGCGTCAATCCTATCGCAATGGAAGATGATTGTGATTGTTTTAGACCAATCATCTCAGTCTGTGTACGTCTCTGCAGAATTCCTCATGGTGCTGTCCTAGGCCCAACCCCCTTCAGCTGCTTCAAAGATGACCTTTCCCCTCTCAGAATTTCAATAATTGAGGATGTTCACTGCGTGATCAGTGCCATTTGTAAATTCTCAGAAACTGAAGCAGTCCTTGTCCATATGTAGCAAGACCTAGACAAGTTGAGATGACAAGTGACAGACAGACAGACAGACAGCACTTCATGCAATACAAGTACTAGACAATGACCATTTCCAATAAAGGCAATCAAATCATCTCCTTTTGTACTCAATGGTATTATCATTGGTGAGATCTGCGCTATCAGCATTTTAGGGTTATCATCGGCCAGAAACCGAACTGGATCAGTGCTATGAATCCTGTGGCTACAAGAGGAGGTGAGAGGCTAGGAATTCTACAAAGCGTAATTCACCTCCTGTCTTACCTATGCTTGTATACTGTCGATAAGGCAAAAGTCAGAGATTGTGGTAGAATACTATCCATTAACCTGCATGCATGCCACTCCAACAACATTCAACAAGCTTGTCATTATTCAGGGCAGCGCGACTTCCTTGATTGGCGCCACATCAACTACTTAAACATTAACTCCCTCCACACCAGCTCACAGAGGTAGCGATATGTGCCATCTACAACGTGTACTGCAATAACACTCCATGCTCTCCACCTCCTGCAAGATCTTCTGCAAACACACACCATCTTGGCTTGGAATTATATTGCTATTCCACCTGTGTTGCTGGGTCCATCAGGCCACAAGGTATATGAGCAGACTTGGGCTATTCACCCCAACGCATCTGTTCTGCCATTCAATCATAGCTGATGTATTTCTCAACTCCATTCTCTTGCATTTTTCCTGTAAACCTTGGTCTCCTTACTAATCAAGAATCTATCTACTTCTGGCTTAAATACATTCAGTGACTTGGCCTCCACAACCTTCTCTAGCAATGAGTTTCACAGATTCACCACCTTCTTTAGATTAGATTAGATTTCTTTCAGTGTAGAAACAGGCCCTTCGGCCCAACAAGTCTCCACTGACCCGCCGAAGCACAACCCACCCATTCCCCTACATTTACCCCTTACCTAACACTACGGGCAATTTAGCATGGCCAATTCACCTGACCCACACATCTTTGGACTGTGGGAGGAAACCGGAGCACCCGGAGGAAACCCATGCAGACACGGGGAGAACGTGCAAACTCCACACAGTCAGTCGCCTGAGGCGGGAATTGAACCCAGGTCTCTGGCGCTGTGAAGCAGCAGTGCTAACCACCATGCCACCGTGCCGCTGACAGAAGAAATTGCACCTATTCTAAAGGGTCACCCCTTAACTGAGTCTGTGAACTTGGATTCTAGTCTTTCTTACTAATAGAGTCATAGAGATGTACAGCATGGAAACAGACCCTTCGGTCCAACCCGTCAATGCCGACCAGATATCCGAACTCAATCTAGTCCCACCTGCCAGCACCCGGCCCCTATCCCTCCAAACCCCTCCTATTCATATATCCATTCAAATGCCTCTTAAATGTTGCTATTGTACCAGCTTCCTCTGGTAGCTCATTCCATTCACGTACCACCCTCTATGTGAAAAAGTTGCCCCTTAGGCCTCTTTTATATTTTTCTGCTCTCACCCTACACCTATGCCCTCTAGTTCTGGACTCCCTACACCAAGGGTAAGACTTTGTCTATTTACCCTATCTATGCCCCTCATAATTTTGTAAACCTCGATAAGCTCACCCCTCAGCCTCCGATGCTCCAGGGAAAACAGCCCCAGCCTGTTCAGCCTCTCCCTGTCGCTCAAATCCTCCAACCCTGGCATCATCCTTGTAAATCTTTTCTGAACCCTTTCAAGTTTCACAACATCTTTCCGATAGGAAGAGACTAGAATTGCACACAGTATTCCAACGGTTGCCTAACCAATGTCCAGTACAGCTGCAACATGACCTCCCAACCGCTGTACTCAATACTCTAACCAATAAAGGTAAGCATTCCAAACACCTGTCTACCTGTGACTTCACATTCAAGGAGCTATGAACCTGCACTCCGAGGTCTCTTTGTTCAGCAACACTCCCTAGGACCTTACCATTAAATGTATAAGTCCTACTAAGATTTGGTTTCCCAAACTGCAGCACCTCGCATTTATCTGAATTAAACTCCATCTGCCACTTCTCGGCCCATTGGCCCATCTGGTCAAGATCCTGTTGTAATCTGAGATAACACTATCTGTCCAATGCATCTCTTTTTTGCTGTCATTTGCAAACTTACTAACTATACCTCTTATGCTCGCATCCAAATCATTTATGTAAATGACAAAAAGAGGATCCAGCACTGATTCTTTTGGCACTCCACTGGTCACAAGCCTCGAGTCTGAAAAACTACCTTCCACCACCACCCTCTGTCTTCTACCTTTTAGCCAGTTCTGTATCCAAATGGCTAGTTCTCCCTGTATTCCATAAATGCAGCACCTCACATTTATCTGAATTAAACTCCATCTGCCACTTCTCAGCCCATTGGCCCATCTGGTCCAGATCCTGTTGTAATCTGAAGTAACCTGCTTCGCTGTCCACTACACCTCACATTTTGGCATTATCTCCAAACTTACTAACCATACCTCTTATGCTCACATCAAAATCATTTATATAAATGATGAAAAGTAGTGGACCCAGCACCAATCCTTGTGGCACTCCGCTGGTCACAGGCCTCCAGTCTGAAAAATAACCCTCCACCACCACCCTCTGTCTTCTACTTTTGAGCCAGTTCTGTATCCAAATGGCGAGTTCTCCCTGTACTCCATGAGACCTTACCTAGCTAATCAGTCTCCCATGGGGAACCTTGTCGAACGCCTTACTGAAGTCCATATAGATCACAGCTACCACTCTGCCCTCATCAATCCTCTTTGCTACTTCATCAAAAAACTCAATCAAGTTTGTGAGACATGATTTCTCACGCACAAAGCCATGTTGACTATCCCTAATCAGTCCTTGCCTTTCCAAATACATGTGCATCCTGTCCCTCAGGATTCTCTCCAACAATTTGCTCACCACTGAGGTCAGGCTCACTGATCTATAGTTCCCTGCCTTGTCCTTACCACACTTCTTAAACAGTGGCACCATGTTAGCCAACCTCCAATCTTCCGGCACCTCACCTGTGACTGTCGATTATATAAATATCTCAGCAAGAGGCACAGCAATCACTTCTTCAGCTACCCACAGAGTTCTAGGATATACCTGATCAGGTCCTGGGGATGTATCTACTTTTATGCATTTCAAGACATCCAGCACTTCCTCCTCTGTAATTTGGGCATTTTGTTAAGGTATCACCAACTATTTCCCTACAGTCTATATCTTCCATATCCTTTTCCACAGTAAATACTGATGCAAAATACTTGTTTAGAATCTCCCCCATTTTCTGCGGCTCCACACAAAGGCCGCCTTGCTGATCTTTGAGGGGCCCTATTCTCTCCCTAGTTACACTTTTGTCCTTAATGTATTTGTAAAAACTCTTTGGATTCTCTTTAATTCTATTTGTCAATGCTATCTCATGTCCCCTTTTTTCTCTTCTGATTTCCCTCTTAAGTATACACTTACTGCCTTTATACTCTTCTAAGGATTCACTCGATCTATCTCGTCTATACCTTACAAATGCTACCTTCTTTTTCTTAACCAAACCCTCAATTTCTTTAGTCATCCAGCATTCCCTACACCTATCAGCCTTCCCTTTCACCCTGACAGGAATATACTTTCTCTGAATTCTTGGTGTCTCATTTCGGAAGGCTTCCCATTTTCCAGCCGTCCCTTTACCTGCGAACATCTGCCCCCCAGTCAGCTTTCGAAAGTTCTTGCGTAATATCGTCAAAATTGGCCTTTCTCCAATTTAGAACTTCAAGTTTTAGATCTGGACTATCCTTTTCCATCACTATTTTAAATCTAATAGAATTATGGTCGCTGGTCCCAAAATGCTCTCCCACTCCCACCTCAGTCACCTGCCCTGCCTTATTTCCCAAGATTAGGTCAAGTTTTGCACCTTCTCTAGTAGGCATATCCACATACTGAATCAGAAAATTTTCTTGTACACACTTTACAAATTCCTCTCCATCTAAACCTTTAACACTATGGCAGTCCCAGTCTTTGTTTGGAAAGTTAAAATCCCCTTCCGTAATCACCCTATTATTCTTACAGGTAGCTGAGATCTCCTTACAAATTTGTCTCTCAATTTCCCTCAGACTATTAGGAGGTCTGTAACACAATACCAATCAGGTGATCAGCCCTTTCTTATTTCTCAGTTCCATCCAAATAAATTCCCTGGATGTATTACCAGGATATCCTCCCTCAGCACAACTGTAATGCTATCGCTTATCAAAAACGCCACTCCCCCTCATCTCTTGCCTCCCTTTCTATCCTTCCTGTAGCGTTTGTATCCTGGAACATTAAGCTGCTAGTCCTGCCCATTGCTGTGCCATGTTTCTGTAATTGTTATGATATCCCAGTCCCATGTTCCTAACTGTACCCTCAGTTCATCTGCCTTCCCTGTTAGGCCTCCTTGCATTGAAATAAATGCAGTTTAATTTATTAGTCCAACCTAGTCCCTGCCTGCCCTGACTGTTTGACTCACTTCTGTTCTCAACTGTATCAGTCTCAGATTGACCTCTTTCCTCACTATTTCCCTGGGTTTCCCCCCTCCCCCCACCATATTAGTTTAAATCCTTCCGAGCAGCTCCAGCAAGCTTCCCTACCAGTATATTAGTCCCCTTCCAATTTAGGTGCAATCCGTCCTTCTTGTACAGGTCACTTCTACCCCAAAAGAGATTCCAATGATCCAAAAATGTGAATCCTTCTTCCATACACCAGCTCCTCAGCCATGCATTCATCTGCTCTATCCTCCTAATCCTGCCCTCACTAGCTCGTAAGACCAGCAGTATCCCAGATATTACTATGCTCGAGGACGTCCTTTTTAAATTCCTGCCTAACTCTCTGTAATCTCCCTTCAGACTCTCAAACTTATTCCTTCCTATGTCATAGGTTCCAATGTGGACAATGACCTCTTGCTGGCCCGTGAGAACATTCTGCACCCTCTTTGAGACCTCCTTGATCCTGGCACCAGGGAAGCAACACACCATTCTGATTTTTCTCTGCTGGCCACAGAAAAATCTGTCTATACTTCAGACTAGAGAATCCCCTAACATAATTGATCTTTTGGAACCCGACATACCCCTCGTTGCATTAGAGCCAGTCTCAATACCAGAAACTTGGCTGTTTATGCTGCGTTCCCCTGAGAATCCATCCCTCCCCCCCCCCCCCCACCCCCCCACCCCACAGTTTCCAAAACAGCATAGTTGTTTGAAATGGGTATAGCCACAACAGACTCCTGCATTAGCTGCCTACCTCTCTTACCTTTCCTGGAGTTAACCCATCTATGTGACTGTGTCTGAGACTTTCCCCCATTCCTATAACTGCCATTCATCACAGACTGTTGTTGTTGCAAATTCCTCATTGCTTCTAACTGTCTCTCCAACCAATCCATTCAATCTGATAAGATTCACAACCAACAGCATTTATTGCAGATATAATCCGCTGTAATCCTTAAACTCTCTTTAAACTCCCACATCTGACAAGAAGCACATTCCACTATACTAAAAGCACTATTTGTGCTTCTTCACAATCTACAGACCCAGAAAATAGCACCGTCTTATTCCTCTACAAACACTGCCCCAGGTTAAATTAATAGTTAACGCTTATATTTTAAGTTTAATCAAGAGACATATCTCCAAAAATATATAATCAAGAAAGAACCCACTTTCCTCACTACTGCAGACTTTCCGTAGGTCACACTTAAAGCAACAATACACATATCTGCTTCTGTGCTGTGAACTTCACCCAACAGTTCCTCTAAGATCAATTGTGAATTTCACTGTTTGTTAATTTTCTGAGACGCATTCCAATGTTCAGACATCCATGAATTCAAACAGCAAAAACAGTCTCAATTTCTTTCTTTGTCTCTGTGGAAACATCTTTTCCAAATCTACTTTATCCAGGCCTCTCCGTATTCTGTAAGTTTCAATCAGATCCCTCCCTCTTCTTTCTATGCTCTATTGAGAACAGATCCAGAGTGCTCCTCATATGATGAGCCTTTCACCCCAGGGATCATTCTTGTAAACCTTCTCTGGAGTCTCCCCCCACCCCCAATATATATCTCATGTAAATGTTGATCCTAATTCTTCACACATAACAAATCAGCGTTTATGAGTCACACCCCACTCCAGATTTCCAGTCTGCCGGTCGTTCTGTTCCGCTCCCTGTCTTCCAGTCTGCTGGCTGTTGTGTTCCACTCCAGGTTTTCAGAATTACCATAATTCATTTTTTTCTTTATTCGTGCAGTACTCAGGCTTCTGCTAATGATACATTATGATTTTTGGCGTGCATGAATTTCAGCCTGTGAAAAGTAGTATCCATGTAATAGTCGACCCCATAAATTTGACCTTAAAAAGTAGTCAAAAAATCTATTAGTTGAGTATATACAGTAGACAGGTTAAGTGAGTAGGCAAAAATCTGACGAATGTGATGTAATGTGGAAAAATTAGAGTTATGTACTTTGTCAGGAAGAACAAAGAAGCAAAATATTAGAGATATAAAGTCATTCAGATATACAGCAATAAAAAGGGTAATAAAGAGATGATGAATGCAACAAACTTTTAAAAAATCAAGACTGTAAGAGACAAGCCAAGGAACAGACAAAAAAAAAATTGAAGGCATAACGTAGAGGAAATCTGAAAACACAAATAATTGCTGGAAGGAAAGTCTAGCTTCTTCCCAATGATGAAAGCATCTCCTCCCAGCACACTCTGCTGAACAAAGGGAGTCCATTCCCAAACTTCATGCTATTCCTAATCATATCACTCCTTGGAACATACTTCAAATATATTTAATATAAAATTGAGGCTAACGGAAGAGAAACTTTGAATTATAATTGGGCATTGGTGAGAGAATTGGGCATGATGCATATCTTAATTTTTGGACTTATGGAACCAGTTACAATATGATATTGTATGGTAAATTAACCTAGACATAGAATATGATGCACTATGAACTGTTTTCCTACCCTAACGATTTGTCATTTCCTTTCCTTTCTAGCCATGTTACTTCACCATCACCATCTGCTGTTTCTATCTCACAAAAAAAGTGATCTGCACCACCATCTTTTATTTCAGTAGTTTAATTGGCTAGATTTTAATAGGACCAGTAAGCACCTGTCTATGGACTCTGTTTAATATTGCTAAAGTCTGGCTAAGAGTCGGCACTTTGATAACCTCACTGAAGTCTACCTCTTTTAGGGATTGTTCGTCATCTTCATTTTGCTTTTTCAGAGGGAAAACTGATTTCGGTTTTAATTTTTATTTATATTTGCAACAGCTAATAAACGGGAAAACTGGTGATGTAATGTGTCAGAGTGAGGTCCAGAACTCGAGTATTCATTGTTGCTGCCTTAATCATCAGGCTAATTTAGCTGCAGTCGGATGTGGAGATGGAATCTTAAAGGTACTAATGTTTAATTTGATGTTGAAGGCTTTTCCAGGTCTGTTCGAAAATTTGACTTATGTATTTATAACATTGTGTCTGTTTTCTTGCTTACAAATAAAAGTTGACTGACCTTGATGGTCCTGCATGAAGCTATTAAGTCTGAGCCAATGATTGGCTTGGGTGACATTCAACATCACAATAGGAACCTGTTATAAGTTGAGTATCCACTCAAGGTGGGTTCATAGCTCCACAAGGCGTTCAACCTCTATTCCAGATTTCTGTCTGCAGGAACATGCTGTTAATTCATTTCACAATATTGTTACAAGCCCATAATATGTCAATAAGCTATTAACTTCACTTTGTGGTAATGTATTTTTCCTCTTGCTAAGAATACTGCTGCACATTTTGGTATTTTACATTTACTTTGTTTTCTTGACGCACCTCTTACTTCCTCTGTGTCTTCTCCTTCTACATGCTTTTCCCAGTCAACAGGGGAGGCAGACAATCTGCTCCTGTAGTTTTGCCAGCTGCTGGGATGTGTTAAAAAGTAGCCCTGGTTGACTTTGTCCTTCTCTAATGGGAAATGTATTGACCTACCATTCCTCTCCCTCCATGGTGTGCTGTGAATCAAAGAAGCAGGTGTGTAAGCCCATATCCAAATTCTGTGTGTCCAGTTTGTTTGCTTGTGTTTAGTGCCAAACAGTCAATAGCAGTCTTGTATAATTAGTAAGAATCGTATAGCTTGCTTGATCACCTGATGTTTTGTTAGCTCTTGTGTTTGTGGCAGATTCAGTTTTACTTTGTTTAAAATTGATGCAAATCTTCCAGGATATTGTGGTCTTAATATTTCTGCCTGAAGCTGTTTTTTTAAAACATTTATCAGAGTTATGTTTGTAAGGTTCCATGTTGAGTTTCCACAAAAATTTTAATCTAGCTCATTTACTGAGTTTGAAAAAATGTCTTACCAACTTACAAGGATATATTTAGTAAGTTTTTAAAATTATACCAAATTTGGGTTGTCACTGCATCTTGTGAATTGATTTATTTAGCTTACAACAAATTTGGAAGTAAACATATGTCTAATAGTAGTTACCTTAATTTAAATCCTTCATGTCAAATCCAATTTTTGGTCATATTATATCTTGAATCTAAGCTAAATTTAACGTTATGTGGATTGCAGTCCTTTGCATTGTTGGTCATGTGCTCTGTTTCAATCTGTCGGTCCTCACTCATATTTAAGCAGCTTTTGTATTGGATAGAGTGATGTAGATTTGATGATCATTTCTACTTGACTATAATTGGTAATGTGTTGAAAGGCTGCTTACTGCTTTTGTGTTAGAGTTGCAGGGAAACTCCCAAGAATGTTCATTCATAGTTGAGTGCCTGAGCTTTTGCATTAACCAAGTAGAGCCAGTGTGGCTTTGTTAAAACTAAGTCATGTCTGACTGTTACGGACCAGGCCAGACCTCTCAAAACATTTCAAGAAGGTAGCCCAGACCCTAACTTCTGCTCGTGGTTTTAAGCAGGTATAACACAGATATTCCAGGAGAGATTCCACTTAGTTTTAAACATAACAGAATCTATTTACAAAGATTACAAAATGAAGCACAAACAAAAGAGAACAGAATACTGAATAACTTAACCTATCTGAAAATCCAATAGATCATACCAATTTAATGCTGCCGTTCCAAGTACTTGTAACAATCCTCCTAAACACCTCTTCGCACAAAATGTAACATCAAACACAGGGTCTTACAGGAGAGATGTAAGAGAGGGAGTACCAGCCTGGACCTGCTTCTTTGGGTCCAGAATTTTTTTTCACACTGTTAAAAGCCAAACCAAACCAGAGAAAAGCTGAGCTTGGAGAACTGACCACTCCCCTTTCATTCTATAATTTATTTTTAAACTTGAAAGCCTTTTGCCTGAGGCAGTATCTGTTGGCTATAATCAAGCTGACTATAAAACCCTTCAACCCCAGACTTTTCTGAGTCAGTGTCTTTTATGACCACTCTAGAAAAAAAAGAGCCAAGACAGCATAACCTTGTTAAAGGAGCAGCTAGCTTTTAAAAGAAGGCTAGCTTTTTAGAGGGATGGCAGTGCAGGCAGTGCAATGTTCCTCTTGCAACATGTATGAGGTGAGGGAAGCCATTAGCGTCCCTGCTGAGTACACTTGCAAGAAGTGCACCCATCTCCAGCTCCTCCAAGCCCGTGTTAGGGAACTGGAGCTGGATTTGGATGAACTGCGGATCATTCGGGAGGCAGAGAGGGTCATAGATCAGAGCTTTAGGGAAGTAGTTACTCCGAAAGTTCAAGATAGATGGGTGACAGTGAGGGGGAGTGGGAGGAGGAAGCCAGTGCAGGGACCCCCTGCGGTCATTCCCCTCAAGAACAAGTATACCGTTTTGGATACTTGTGGGGGGGATGATTTACCAGGGGCAAGCAACGAGGTTCAGGCCTCTGGCACGGAGCCTGGCCCCGTTGCTCAGAAGGGAAGGGTGGTGAAAGGTAGAGCGATAGTTCTTGGGGACTCGATAGTGAGGGGTACAGACAGACGGTTTTGTGGGGGCGACAGTGACTCACGTTTGGTATGTTGCCTCCCAGGTGCAAGGGTACGTGATGTCGCTGATCGTGTTTTCCGGGTCCTTAAGGGGGAGGGGGAGCAGCCCCAGATCGTGGTCCACGTTGGCACCAACAATATAGGTAGGAAGAGGGGTGAGGATGTCAGACAGGCTTTCAGGGAGCTAGGTTGGAAGCTCAGAGTTAGAACAAACAGAGTTGTAGTCTCTGGTTTGTTACCCGTGCCACGTGATAGAGAGTCGAGGAATAGGGAGAGAGAGCAGTTAAATGCGTGGCTACAGGGATGGTGCAGGAGGGAGGGATTCCGGTTTCTGGACAACTGGGGTTCTTTCTGGGGAAGGTGGGACCTCTATAAAAAGGATGGTCTACACCTGAACCTGAGGGGCACCAGTATCCTTGGGGGGAGGTTTGCTAGTGCACTTTGGGAGGGTTTAAACTAACTCCGCCGGGGCATGGGAACCTGGACTGTAGCTTTACGGTACAGGACCTTGAGTGTAGGGAGGTTATGAATAATGCAGCGATCTCGAAGGAGGGTGCCTGTAAACAGAAGGGTGGATTGAAGTGTGTATACTTCAATGCCAGAAGTATAAGAAATAAGGTAGGTGAACTTGCAGCGTGGGTTGGTACCTGGGACTTCGATGTTGTGGCCATTACAGAGACGTGGGTAGAACAGGGACAAGAATGGCTGTTGCAGGTTCCAGGGTTTAAATGTTTTAGTAGGATCAGACATGGGGGTAAAAAAGGGGGAGGTGTGGCATTACTTGTCAAAGATAGTATTACAGCAGTGGAATGGACGATGGAAGAGGACTTGCCATCTGAGGTAGTTTGGGCTGAGGTTAGAAATAGGAAAGGTGAGGTCACTCTGTTAGGTGTTTTCTACAGGCCTCCTAATAGTCCTAGAGAAGTAGAGGATAATATTGCGAGGATGATTCAGGAAAAGAGTGAAGGTAGCAGGGTGGTTGTTATGGGGGACTTTAACTTCCCAGATATTGACTGGGAGAGCTATAGCTCGAGTTCATTAGATGGGTCGCTGTTTGTCCAATGTGTGCAGGAGGGTTTCCTGACACAATATGTAGACAGGCCAACAAGAGGTGAGGCTATACTGGATTTGGTTCTAGGTAATGAACCAGGCCAGGTGTTAGACTTGGAGGTAGGTGAGCACTTCGGGGACAGTGACCACAACTCGGTGACTTTTACTTTAGTGATGGAGAGGGATAAGTGTGCGCCGCAGGGCAAGAGTTATAGCTGGGGGCAGGGAAATTATGATGCAGTGAGGCATGACTTAGGATGTGTGGATTGGAAAAACAGGCTTCAAGAGAAGAACACTAATGAGATGTGGGGATTGTTCAAGGAGCAGCTACTACGTGTCCTCGATAAGTATGTACCAGTCAGGCATGGTGTAAAGGGCCTTGTGAGGCAGCCGTGGTTTAGTAAGGAATTGGAATCCCTTGTGAAAGGGAAGAAGGCGGCATATGTAAAGATGAGGCGTAAAGGTTCAGTTGGGGCGATAGAGAGTTATAAGGTAGCCAGGAAGGATCTAAAGAGAGAGCTAAGAGAAGCGATAAGGGGACATGAAAAGTCTTTAGCTGGTAGGATTAGGGAAAACCCAAAGGCTTTCTATAGGTATGTCAGGAATAAAAGGATGACTAGGGTAGGTATCGGTCCAGTCAAGGATAATAGTGGGAAGTTGTGTGTGGAGGCGCAGGAGATTGGAGAGACACTAAATCAATACTTTTCATCGGTATTCACTCAGGAACAGGACACTGTTGCTGATGTGAATATGGAGTCACAAATGATTAGAATGGATGGCCTGGAAATATGCAGGGAAGAGGTTCTGGGAATATTGGAAAGGATGAAAATAGATAAGTCTCCTGGGCCTGATGGCATTTACCCTAGGATCCTATGGGAAGCTAGGGAGGAGATAGCAGAGCCATTGGCCTGGATTTTTATGTCGTCATTGTCAACGGGAATAGTACCAGAGGACTGGAGGATAGCGAATGTGGTCCCCTTGTTCAAGAAAGGGAGTAGGGATAGCCCTGGTAACTATAGGCCAGTGAGTCTGACTTCAGTGGTGGGCAAAGTCTTAGAGAGAATGGTAAGGGATAAGATTTATGAACATCTGGATAGGAATAACGTGATCAAGGATAGCCAGCATGGTTTTGTGAAGGGCAGGTCGTGCCTCACAAACCTTATTGAGTTCTTTGAGAAGGTGACTAAGGAAGTGGACGAGGGTAAAGCAGTAGATGTTGTGTATATGGATTTTAGTAAGGCGTTCGATAAGGTTCCCCATGGCAGGCTAATGCTAAAACTACGGAGGTATGGCATTGAGGATACGTTAGAGGTTTAGATTAGGAATTGGCTGGCTGGAAGGAGACAGAGGGTAGTAGTTGATGGACTATGTTCATCTTGGAGTGCAGTTACTAGCGGTGTACCACAAGGATCTGTTTTGGGACCATTGCTTTTTGTTATCTTTATAAATGATCTAGAGGAAGGGCTTGAAAGCTGGGTAAGCAAGTTTGCGGATGACACAAAAGTCGGTGGAGTTGTGGATAGTGAGGAAGGAAGTGGTAGGTTACAGCGGGATATAGATAAGTTGCAGAGCTGGGCAGAAATGTGGCAAATGGAATTCAATGTAGCTAAGTGTGAAGTCATTCACTTTGGTAGGAGTAACAAGAAGATGGATTACTGGGCTAATGGTAGGCTACTTGGTAGTGTGGATGAGCAGAGGGATCTTGGTGTCCATGTACACAGATCTCTGAAAGTTGCCACCCAGGTAAATAGTGCTGTGAGGAAGGCATATGGTGTACTGGGCTTTATTGGTAGAGGAATTGAGTTCCGGAGTCCTGAGGTCATGTTGCAGTTGTATAAGACTCTGGTGCGGCCTCATCTGGAGTATTGTGTGCAGTTTTGGTCGCCATACTATAGGAAGGATGTGGAGGCATTGGAACGAGTGCAGAGGAGGTTTACCAGGATGTTGCCTGGAATGGTAGGAAAATCTTATGAGGAAAGGCTGAGGCACTTGGGGCTGTTCTCATTGGAGAAGAGAAGGTTTAGGGGAGATTTGATAGAGGTGTATAAGATGATTAGGGGTTTAGATAGGGTCGACACTGAGAACCTTTTACCGCTAATGGAGTCAGGTGTTACTAGGGGACACAGCTTTAAATTAAGGGGTGGTAGGTATAGGACAGATGTTAGGGGTAGATTCTTTACACAGCGGGTTGTGAGTTCATGGAATGCCCTGCCAGTAGCAGTGGTGAACTCTCCTTCTTTATGGTCATTTAAGCGGGCATTGGATAGGCATTTGGAAGTTATTGGGCTAGTGTAGGTTAGGTAGGATTCGGTCGGCGCAACATCGAGGGCCGAAGGGCCTGTACTGCGCTGTATCTTTCTATGTTCTATGTTCTAAAGGGAATTTTTTGAGGCTACTAATCATTTGGAAAATGAATATTTATGGCTACTACATGTATGGACTATAAGATGTCCAATTTGATTCCACATAAAATTATTGGTAGTGTATGGTATTATAGGTTGCCTTGACTCGAGTCAGAAATTGTTTGGCAAGTGGGAGACCAAGCATGGGAATGACAAATATATATTTAGATTAGCAGAATGTGGCAAGTGTTATTCCCAGTGATCTGTTCTGGATCTGCAAATTCATATTGTTATTATCAATTATGCTGAAGGGATATTAGGTTGGATATTCAAGATTGCAGATGACATTAACAGTTTGGAGTAAGTCCAGTTCAAAGTAAGAATCTGAAAAGATACAAGCACAACTTAAGTGAAACAATGGCAGATGCAATTAATAAAAGTGAAGAATCCTATTTTGGCCGAAGAAAAGTGTTTTCTAATTGGTGAGAAGCTACAAATTATAGAAGAGCAAAGAGCTTAGGAGTCTACATGTTAAATCTTGTTACATTTGGCAGGGCATTTCACATTTGTGTAACCAAACAAAAGTTGACACTGAAACACACAAGGATAGTAAGGTAGATAAGGTTTTAAGAAGCATCTCAAAGAAAGATAGAGAAGTTCAGAGAGAATTATATAAATTCTAGGCAACCGAAGCATGACCACTTGTAGCGGATCAGCGAAAGGCAAGGGTAGAGATAAGACCAAACTTGGAGCTGTGCAGCCCTCTTTGAGAATTGTACAGTTGATGAGCTTACGGGTTGCTTCCGGATGAAGCTAGGCGAGGATTTAAAAATTAAGGTGTTGCCAGATTGGGTTGACTGAGCTTGTATTTGCTGGAGTTTAAAAAGATAAGAAGGGATTTCATTGGAGCGTATCAAATTCTTATAAGGTTGAACAGATTGGACAGAGCAATAACATTACCCCTGACAGGGTTGCAGAACAAGGGGTTGCAGCCTCCAGATATCCAGTAGGCCATTTCAGCTGAGTAGAAATTTCTTCATTTAAGCTGGTGAACCTGTGGAATTCTCTATTACAAAAGGCATTGGAAGCTAAGTCACTGAAAATATTTAAGAAATAAATAGATACATTTCCATGGGTTAAAGGCGTCAAAGGTTATGGGGAGAGTATTGAAGTTTGACATTGAGATAGAGGATCATCCATGATTATAATGCTGAGTGGGTTCAATGGACCAAATATCCACCTTCTGTTTTGAGTTTGCAGATGCTGGATCACTGATCAGGAGGGCACTGGGAAAGTTGAATCTCAAGGTGACAAAAGTATGGATAAAGCTTTCAGCACAGATAAGTTGAGTCATGATGAAGAGATAGGGAATGTTCTGAAAGTGGAAGCAGTCTTGGTGATTTAATTCATTTAAAATGATTAAGCAGGTTTGAAAATCAATTAAAATGCTCAGTATAATGTTGGCCTTTTATTTAAAGGAGTTAGGTGACAAAGAGAAGGAAGTTATCCTTTAGATGAATCGGGGCACAATTTAATTCATTCGCAATGTCTCCTTTGGGCGTGATTGTTCAAGGGTAAATCCAAGTCTGTCATGTGGAAATATTTTAAATGCCAGTTGATTCGAGTTTAGGATCAATATGTTCCTGTGAAAGTGAAGGTTGAAGATGGCAAGATTCGAGAACCTTAGATGACCAGAGAAATTGTGAGCTTAATCATGAAGTAGAAGGACAGGCAGAAGGCTAGAAGAACAAGCAAGCCAGGGAGCATCAGGAGGTGGAGAAGTTGACATTTTGAGTGTAACCCTTTTTCAGGACTGGGGATGGATGTGGGGGAGCTGCAGATATAGGGGTGGCGGGGGCAGGGTGGTGAAGTTGGGGATAGGTGAAGATAGGTAGATGGTATGACTTGGTTGGTCAATGGGAGGAATGAATTCAGTTGGTGACAAGGAGCAGTGGAAGGGATGGAGAGGGGCTGGGAAAGGTGTAGGGGAATGAGAAAGAAGGTTATTTGAAATTGGAGAACTCAGTGTTGTGTCCTCCAGCCTGTAAGCTGCCTAGGCAGAAGTTGAGTTGTTCCCCCAATTTGCAGTGTGGTTCGTTGTGGCAGTGGAGGAGGCGGGAGGATGATCATGTCGGAAAGGGAGTTTCCATATGGACGTTTACTACAAACCCAGAGACTCCCTGGACTACACCTCCTCCAACCCAGTATCCTGAAACAACTCCATCCCATTCTCCCAATTCCTCCGCCTCTGCCACACTGCTCCCATTGACCAGCCAAGTCACACCCTCTACCTGTCTTCCCTTATCCCCACTCCACCACCCTGCCCTTGCCACCCTCTTTATCTGAAGTCTCTTCCAAACCCACCCCCAAATCTGTAAAACGGTTTCACCCGAAACTTCAACTTCTCCACCTCCTGATGCTGCCTGGCTTGCTGTGTTCTTCTAGCCTCCTGCCTATCTACTTTGGATTTCAGCAACTGCAGTTCTTGTGTCTCTATAAAGTAAAAGGACGCATACATAAGGCTTAGGAAACTGAAGACAGAACCCATGAGGAATTATAAATAAAGCAGGAAAGAACTTAAACTTAGGAGGGCTAAAGGAGGCCATGAAATGTCCTTGGCCAGCAAGATTGGCAAATCCCAAAACTTTTCATAAATATATATTTGGACCAACAAGGCATCTAGGGAAAGGGTAGGTCCACTCAAGGACTAAGGAGGATATTTATGCTTGGAGCTGGAGGACACCCTTAACAAATATTTTGCTTTGGTATTCACAAAGGAGAATGGCATGGGTGCTGGTGAATCTAGACAGGAACATAAGACATAGGAGTGGAAGTAAGGCCATTCGGCCCATCGAGTCCACTCCGCCATTCACTCATGGCTGATGGGCATTTCAACTCCACTTACCAGCGTTCTCCCCGTAGCCCTTAATTCCTCGAGACAACAAGAATCTATCAATCTCTGCCTTGAAGACATTTAGTGTCCCGGCCTCCACTGCACTCCGCGGCAATGAATTCCACAGGCCCAACACCTTCTGGCTGAAGAAATGTCTTCGCATTTCTGTTCTGAATTGACCCCCTCTAATTCGAAGGCTGTGTCCACGGGTCCTAGTCTCCTCGCCTAATGGAAACAATTTCCTAGCGTCCACCCTTTCCAAGCCATGTATTATCTTGTACGTCTCTATTAAGTCTCCCCATAATCTTCTAAACTCCAATGAATACAATCCCAGGATCCTCAGCCGTTCCTCATATGTTAGACCTACCATTCCAGGGATCCTGGTGCATGTTGATTTAAAATATAAGATTGGGTGTTTTGACAAGTATTGAAGTAAACATGTCCCCAGGACTTGATGAGATCTATCCCAGAATACTGAGGGAGGTGAAGGAGGAAATTACTAGGGCCTTGTACAAAATCTTTGTATCCTGTTTCGTCACAGACCAGATCCTGGAGGACTGTAGACTGTTGTTCCTTTGTTTAAGAAGGGCAACAAGAATAATCCAAGAAATTACAGACTGGTGAGTTTTACACCGGGGTATGGAAATTATTTGGGAAGACTCTTAGGAACAGGATCTATTCACATTTGGAAACATATGGACTTGTTAGCAATAGGCAGCATGGCTTTGTGTGGGAGAAATTATTGATTGTAGAAGTGACAAAGGTAATTACTGAGGGCATTGTGGTGGATATTATCTACACAGACTTTAGCAAGGTCTTTGACAAGATCCTTTATGACAGGCTGATACTGAAAGTGAAGGAACATGGGATCTACAGTGAGCTGGTAAGATAGATATAGAACTGGCAGAGTCATAGGTGACAAAGGGTAGCAGAGGAGGGGTGTTTTCTGACTAGAGATCTGTGACCAGTGGTGTTCCCCAGGGATCAGTGCAGGAACCCCTGTTATTCATAATATATATATAAATGATTTAGAGGAAAATGTAAGTGGTCTGATTAGTATGTTTGCAGACAACACAAAGGGGAGCTACAGGTAGTAACAAGGATTGCTAGAGGATACAGAAGGATATAGGTAGGCTGGAGACTTGGGCAGATGAAATTTAATCCAGACAAATGTGAGACGGCACATTTTGGAAGGACTGTCTCAGGTGGGAAGTATCCAGTAAATGGCAGAGCCCTCAGAAGTTTGAACATACAGAAGGATCTAGGTGTACAGGACTACAGTTCCCTGTAAGTGGCAATACGAGTGAATAAGGTGGTCAAGAAGGCATATGGCAAGCTTAGCTGCTTTGGTCCATGCATAGATTTTAAAAATTGACAAGTCCTATTGCAACTGTATTGAACTTTTATTAAGGAATATTGTGTGCAATTCTGGTTGTCACACTACCAGAAGGATGTGGAGGCTTTGGATAGGATTCCGAAAATGTTTACCAGGATGTTGCCTGGTTTGGAAGATATTAAAGAAATTGGATAAACTTGGTTTGTTCTTATTTGAACGTCAGAGGCTGAGGAGCAACCTGATGGAGGTTTACAAAATCATGAGAAGCATGGACAGAATTGATAGTCAGAATTTTTCATGGTATAAATGTCAATCCTAGGGGACATAGGTTGAATGTAAAAGGGAGTAAGTTTAAAGGGGCTTTTTAATCAGAGTGTGGTAAGTGCCTGGGTTGCACTGCCAGAGGAGGTGGTAAAAGCGTATACGGTAGTAACGCTTAAGCAGCATCTTGACAGATATATGAATAAGCAGGGAATAGAGGGAATGGACTGTGAGGAGGCAAACGATTTCTAATTTAGAAAGGTGTCATGTATATGTGCACACTTGGTGATCCAAAAGCCTGATCCTTTGCTCTGCTGTTCTTAGTTCTTTATGAGGTGATGTTGTCCCTAGTATAATTACTCTGGGTAAAAGCAAATTACTGCGGATGGTGGAATCTGAAACCAAAAAAAGAGAAAATGTTGGAAAATCTCAGCAAGTCTGGCAGCATCTGTAAGGAGAGAAAAGAGCTGACGTTTCGAGTCTAACTGACCCTTTGTCAAAGCTGGTCCCTTTGACAAATGGTCAGTTAGACTCGAAATGTCAGCTCTTTTCTCTCCTTACAGATGCTGCCAGACTTGCTGAGATTTTCCTGCATTTTCACTTTTTTTGGTTTGCGATAATTACTCTGGGTTTGTGTTGACGCGTAAGGTATTTGATCTTAGAATTATAAACACTCATCAATACCCTCAATAGTTATCAACCCTCTATTAAACCTCAATCCAGAAGACACAGGAAAGCATTAATTTCCTCGACACCACAATATTTAAATTGGCACAAGGCAATGTGCATAAGTTAGGAACAAAGAATTTTTTTTCTGAAATAGACAGTTTAGCACACAAACAGCCATCACACCAAACACACCTTCAGTTCATGTTTTTCCCTCACATATATACAAAGCTAGAATATTTTAACCAGGCAAGTATGACCCTTTATAGCTGCATTTTCAGACCTTAATCTCAGATTTCAGTTTAATAATTAAAACTTTAGTTGCAATGGCATCAACTCCATTTTTCCTCACACATATCCTGAATGTATACCATTTTAAACTAGAGATTGCTTGAATGATTTCAAGCCTTCCTAGCTCCTTAATTGCTGAGTGATCCTTCATGACAAGTTTGAAATTGCTCTCTCTTCACAGGCGCTCTCCCCTCAGCCCTTTGCTGCACTCCTGCACTACCCACCATCCCCACCCCCCGCACGTGCATCCAGGACCTGACCAACAGGTTGCTGCTTTGACAAAAAGGGTGTTCACACTCCCTAGCTTCTCCTAAACATCAACAAATTGCTGACTATTCCCTGTTTTCAGCCACCTTCTCTGGCCTTGTCTTCCAGACCCTGACCTTCTCTCCCAATGACTTTCTTACTACCAGCACTTACTTACCCTGCTCAATGCTCCCCCAGTCAATTTGTTTCTCTCCCACATTTGTTACTGCTAGGTTTACTACAATAATTCCACAAAGTAAAAAGAATGTTATAAACTAAATCCAATGTAAGTCATGATCTGAATGGACCCCCTCCAACTTCACATTTAATGTTGACCTCACTCCTTGTGCACCTTCTCTGCATCTGTAACATTGTATTCCTCAGTGTGTTCTATTACACTTAATGCACTTTGTATGGTATGATCTACCTGTACTGCAAGCAAATCACTGTACCTAGATACTTGTGACAATAATAAATCAAACCAAATAATAAATCCAATCAAAATGCAACTTTTTCTTTCTATTTGTGAACTCATTGTAGCTTGCATTTTGAGTGCTTTCCTTCATTAAATTTGCAGTTCTCTTTTTTGAGAAACCCCAACACCGTGAATTCTCCATTATCTGTTGAGCAGTGTCAGCATATTTGTCTGAAGTGCGTTCATGGCCTCAAATTCTATATGAAGTTATAATGCTACATTTATAGAGCTCGTTGAAAAATGAAGCTACTATTTTAAAATGTACCATGTTTCCAGTATTGCATTATTTTGTTTCCATCACTTGTTCCTTCACTTGTTTCAAATGAATGATATATTATCCTGAACAGTGCTGAACTATAGAGTTGTTGAGCAAAAATCATTTAAAAACTCTTCATTAATAAATTTAATAACTGTATGAAAAATATTGTTGATTTAATGAAATTTTCATTATTAAATTTTTGTATTGATGGGAAAATGGTGAGTGAGTGTGCATAGATTGGAGTGTGTTCAGGATGTACAACTTGCTACAAAGAGCAGAAACATCTCAGCAAGCAGAAAAGCATCAGAAACATGGCAAAATAAATTACTACCACATTAAAAAAAAGCTTGTTTTTGCTTTTCAAAATTAATGTCTAGTATAAAACTAGTCTGATCAAAATAGCACTGATATTGAGTAAAGATCTGAATGCAACAATTTCCAATAGCTAAGCTGTGTGTATGTTTGTATACACATTTAATGCTTAATATTGAATTTTATGTTAACAGTTTTACTTTTTTATATATTGTAATTGTAGGGAGGCATGAAGTCGGCCAAGTTCATCCTGCAGAGCATTGGGTGGAAGAGACAGCGCTTCCAGCAGAGCCTGTTGGTAGCAGTAGGGCTAGAAAATGGCACACTAAAGGTGCAAGACTAATTTAAGCATATATTACGCCTAGCCTAAAGCTACCCCATCCATACCAAGTTTGAGTGTTGCTGAGAATGACACCTCAATGATTTGGGATAAATACATATTATTTTAAATTCTTGCATCTAAATGAAGCTATTGTGTAGAATTTATACTGTTTACAGGGCTTATTCATAATGTGAATAAGGATGGGTATTTTATAACAAATAATGAATAACAAACTGGTAAATTTGACATACAAATTCCCACCTATATGTTTCTGAAATGCTTGTATAAAATTTGGGTGTTCTCAGGTAATTGAAGTGGAAACATGCAATAATGAAGACTGTTCTGCAGCATTTTGCTTTGGAATGCTGGGAGCTACAAATGAGTGCCAGATGCTTCTCTTTGAAGGAAGTTCTTTTTGAATTTGTAGATCTCTGTTTTTGGGCAAAACGTTTATTTTGTTTAGTTCTTATATAATGCACTAAGATTCAATATGAGTATATGAAAGCATCTGTCATTTGTTCTTGGCTTCAGTTACCAGAACAGGTGATCATCTGTAAAAGATTTACTCCAAAAAAATTAGTGGTAAATAGAATAATGAAAACTGATATGAGTATTTAGGTAGTTAGTAGTATTGAGGTATGGTTTCTAGTAATTAGATGCATGGAGAATAAATCTTATATTAACAATGCAAATTTTGAGCTTTCAGAATTCAAAAACTAGCCATAACATCAGCAAAGCATTTTGTATTGTAACTGGCATTAGTGTTTAATGAATTTATTGGCAAGGAAATCAATTTATTTTGTTATTCATTTGTTTACAATGGATGTTTGTGCTAACACCAACATCTCACAAACGGACAAACATAAAGTGCACTTCATTGCTTCATGTGATTTGATGAGATCCAATTTTCCTTCTAATTAAAGACAGTCCTAGAATGCCTCATTTTCTAAAGGTATCTTTGTTGCTTTGTAACTATATCCTTCTTCACAAGGATTTGATTTTACTTTCTGCCAAACTACCTGAAAATAATTAGTGTAACTTTGCAAATTATGAAGTCAGATGATGACTACTTTGTATTGCATAATGATAAGTTTAAAGACAGGCACTGCATGTCATGTTTGGTCTCATCTTCAATGATCATTTTTTTTTTCTGCATCTTTTCAGATAATTCTGTCAGACAAATGTAAAGATACCTTGTCGTTTTTGACTAGTCTTTGAACTTTGACTGCATGCAATGGTAAAAGAAATGTTACTGGTTAACATTTTCTGTACATGATTCATTTCAGTGCTCTAACAGCATTTTGTTTTAGCTGTAAGCAGGGTTCCAATCAGTTTTCTTATTCTTTTATTACTTTGATATGTGCACATCTTTAACAGCAGCAAGTTCAATTTGCATAAAGTTGTAATGTAGGAAGTCATCTGGTGTAACCTATAGAGGATTAAAGGAACAGGCATCAACCTTTCAGTAGAAGAAATGAGATTAGAATCATACTTCAACTATACAAAGCCCTGGTTATAGCACATCTGAAGTAGTGTATTCTGAGTTCTATAAATTAAGAAGGCAATATTGGCTTGAGCAGAGTGCAGAGTTGCTGTATCAGAATAATACTAGGGTTCCACAAGTTAAATTGTAAGGAACGATAATGGCAGTAATTGACTGGGTTGGATTTCTCCTGCTTACTGTACTGGGCGTAGCTGGGCAATGTATTCACATTGTTGAGTACAGGTACACAATCCTTTATCTGAAAAGCTCCAAAATCCAAAGTTTTTTTTCTCCATAACAAGGTAGTTTGGCAAGCAAACAGTTAACCCAACTCCGCACCCACTCGACCCAGGTCACTCAGATGTGACGTGGGGGCATGGCCCAGCACTGGCAGGCGTCAATTCTGTCTCAGGGCTTGTAGTACTCACACGTGTGTCTGCTGTTCACTAAGGTTTTTTTTAAATTTCACCGTTAAACTATCACTTCTTCCAAAATGCAAAAAATTCCAAATTCTGTTAATCAGCTGGTTTCGAGGGTTTCGGTTATAGGATTGTGTACCTGTAGATACCATTGTTCTAGCTGTACTGGGCAGTTTTGCTACGGGTGCAGAAAGTTCTGGAGCACAATTCTTTGGTACTGTTGCAATGCTGTCAGGGCCTGTAGTTTTTGCTGTATCCAGTGCCTCAAACTGTTTCTTGATATCATTTGGAGTGAACCAAATTGGCTGAAAACTGGCATCTATGATACTGGGGTCCTCCTGGAGGAGGCAGAGATGGATCATCCACTAGACGCTTCTGACTGGAGATTGTTGCAAATGCTTCAACCTTATCTTTTGCGTTGATGTGCTGGGCTCCCCCATCACTGAGGATAGTTATATCTGTGGAGCTGCCTCTTCCAGGGAGTTGTTTAACTGTCCGCCACCAATCGTAACTGGATGTGGCAGGACCGCAGAGCTTAGATCTGATTCATGTGAAGTACCTCTAATGATCTACTGATGTTTATGTTGTAGTTTGATTTTGTAACTTCACCAGATTGACGTCTCATTTTTTGCACGTTTGTTTCTGATTCTGGCAAGCCCTTCTGCACTCTTCATTAAATCAAGATTGTTCCCCTGGCTTGATGGTAATGGTAGAGTAGGGAATATAGGGGTCATGAGGTTATAGCTTGTGTAGAGAGTGCAGTTCTGCTGCTACGGATGGCCTATTGTACTTCGTGGAAGCTCAGTCGAGCTCTGTTTGAAGTTATTCCATTTAACTCGGTGTTAGTACCACACACGCATGGAAGGTATTTCCAAAAGGACTGTCCGGTGTTCGGTCTTACCGATACTGTCATGGATATAGATGTGCAACAGACAGATTGGTGAAGATGAAGTCAAGTATGATTTTCCCCCTTGTTGTTCCCTCACCTGCCCCAAACCCAGTCTAGCAGCAATGTCCATTAAGACTTCACCAGCTCAATCAGTAGTGGTGATACTGAGAACTTCTTGGTGATGGACAGTGAAATCGCCCAGCCCAGAGTACATTCTGTGCCTCAGCCATCTCAACATGGAAGGGTAAGGAGTCATCACCTGAGTAGAAGGCCGGGTGGGGGTGTAATCAACAGCAGCTTTCCTTGCCATGTTTGACTCGATACAATGAGACTTCTTGGGGAATAGAGTCGATGTTGAGGTCTCCCAGGCCAGCTCCCTCCTCACTGTATAAAACTGTGCCACTGATGGGTCTGTACTGCCCTTGGGACAGGACATACCCAGAGTTGAAGATGGTGTTGGCTGAGACATTGTGTGTACATTACTGAGGTCATTTGAGAATCAGTAACATTGCAATGGGTCTGGAGTCACATGTAGGTCAGACGAGATCACAATGGCAGTTTTCCTTCCCTGAAGGATATTAGTGAACTAGATGAGTTCTTACAACAATCATCAATGATTTCATGGTCATCACTGGATTTTTAATTCCATATTTCCTTTTAAATCATATCCTACCATCTGCCATGGAGTAATGAGGGCTTTGATAATTCTAAATAATGAGGACTTTAATTAAGAAATGGCAGGATGATGGACTCAATGTTTGAAAAGAGCCTGATGAAATGAGAAACATGCTGGTGCCACAGACTGGTTAGGCATGGTGAGAGTTTTATTGCTGGACAGGGATGATTCAATGTCTGGAAAGGAATTATTCTCACAAACTAGTTTTCATTGTCCAACTAATTTATCTCTGATATCATAATGACTTTTTAAATAGAATGTTTTGAAACTGTTTATAATAGTAACATGTATAAATTTTTCCTGTTTAAGAAATAACTCTCAAATGAAGTTTGAAGGGATTTGGGCAATACATAGCAATTTAGAACGAGAGAAATTGAGGATTTGGGTTGTAGTAAAAATGAATAAAGATGAGTCCCCAAATGGTAGGAGACAAGAGTTTTGAATTTTGACTTTTTGTTTTGGACATTGAGTTCATAGAACTGCGTTCACATGGTGCTGCGTAGAATGCAAGAATTTTAGCAGCCAAGGAGTAGATTAACTGAAGTTTGTGACAGGAATTGTAACCAGAAAAGATGTGGAAACCAAAGGAAAGGAGAGTTTAGGAGCAAGTTACTGCAGATACTGGAATCTGAACTACAAAATGCTGGAAAGCACAGTGGGTCAGGCGGCATCCATGTAGAGAATGCTACCATTTCAAGTCTAGATGACTCTTCATAAGGCTGATGAAGTCTGCTCGGTGTGGACTTGTTGGGCTAAAGGGCCTGTTTCCACACTGTAAGTAATCTAATCTAATCTAATATCACTGAGATTGATATGACTAATTCCAGGCAAAGTCCCCTTTCCTGAACTGAAAACAAAAAAATGCTGCAAATCACAGCAGGCCAGCTGGCATCCATACAGAGAGAGATTGAGTCTAGATGACTCCTCATAAGGCTGATGAAGTCTGCTCTGATGAAGAGTCATCTAGACTCAATCTCTCTCTCTCTGTATGGATGCCAGCTGGCCCGCTGTGATTTGCAGCATTTTTTTGTTTTCAGTTCAGGAAAGGGGACTTTGCCTGGAATTCATCATATCAATCTCAGTGATATTAGATTAGATTAGATTACTTATTGTGGAAACAGGCCCTTCAGCCCAACAAGTCCACACCGACCCGCCGAAGTACAACCCACCCATACCCTACATTTACCCCTTCACCTAATACTACGGGCAATTTAGCATGGCCAATTCACCTGACCCGCACATCTTTGGACTGTGGGAGGAAACCGGAGCACCCGGAGGAAACCCACCCAGACGCAGGGAGAACATGCAAACTCCACACAGTCAGTCGCCTGAGGCGGGAATTAAACCCGGGTCTCTGGCGCTGTGAGGCAGCAGTGCTAACCACTGTGCCACCATGCCGCCCACTATTGTGGCTACAGGAGATGGCAAGGTATTGTTGACGTTAGCAAGAGAATGATTTGTAAAATTGTACATACTATAGTTACACTAGCTGTAATATTTGCAAGTAAATTGCTATGTCAGCATTTAGAAAGTGAAAATGTGCTCCAAAATGGTATCAACTGAAAACTGTGGATTGATATGTAAATTGCAACCTCCAACGTAAAAGCTAGTAACTATGGAAAAACGTGGAACTTTTTTCATATTAAACTTTGTATTTAAGGAGCTTTGATAAAAACAGTCAGAGCAGACAATTGGAAAATTAAAATAGAAAGCAGTCAGGCTCTCAGCAACGCTTAGCCTTTCTTAATTGGGATAAGCAAAGTTTACTTCTGAATTAATTTTTGATTTGTATAAACATAGCTTTTACCATGCATCATTTAACTAACACTGCTGCAAAACTTCATTGTTAACCACTACTTAAGCACCTTTATTCCATTCCCCTCTACTCGTCTCTCTTTCCTCTGTTGTGATAATTGGTTTTTTTTTCTTCTAAGGTTCTGGAGCTTCCAAGTGGTAAACTTCACAAAACATTAACAGGTCACATGGCATGTGTCCAACAATGTCAGTTTACATCTGAAGGTATGCTGATTTCCTGTTCGGATGACTCCACAATAAGGGTAAGAAATGCTTTATTCTAAAAATTTTAAATATAAATTATTCTGTAAACATAATCCTATTTTGACGCTTCTGTCTCATTTGAACCTTTTGGAATCACTTTAAGTAGAAAACAAAATTATGTTTACCCTTATGGTATAACCACCCTACTTTTACTGTGAAAACCTTAATGTTGTTTTGCTCAACACTTTTGAAAAGTAAGCTGAGATCTGATGTCAGCATGCTCTTCACACATACTCAGAAAAGATTTTTGGGAATTGTAACAGAGTTAAAAACTTGGAAACTTTTCAGCAGACTATTCAACGCTGTGGTGGGGAATTCATAAGATGAGTAAAAAGTGAGGTCTGCAGATGCTGGAGATCAGAGCTGAAAATGTGTTGCTGGTTAAAGCACAGCAGGTCAGGCAGCATCCAAGGAACAGGAAATTCGACGTTTCAGGCCGGAGATGAAGGGCTCTGGCCCGAAACGTCGAATTTCCTGTTCCTTGGATGCTGCCTGACCTGCTGTGCTTTAACCAGCAACACATTTTCAGCAATTCATAAGATGAGTTAGACAAGCTAAATAATCTTCCCCATCTGTACTTTGGGAAAATATTGAACAAGAATTTTGGTTTTAATTAACACAATGCATGCAAAAGTCATCCCAGTTGATTGTGAGGAGCTCTTTACAGCTGTCAATTGACTTGCTTCTTCAAAATCCTCTGAAGGCCTGCTGTCTGAAATCTTTGGAGAACAAGAACTAAACACGTTGTATCAGACAAATGTCTGTATAGATTCCCTGCGTTATGTAGAAAGTTAAGGATGATATAAACTTTGGTTCCATATTTTAAAGTACCGTATAGATATTATCAGTAGATCTTCTGTGCCTTTGCCCACAGGAGCAATTAACATTATTTTCCTGAGTGCTTTAGAGACTAAGTTAGACAGATAACAACCATTGGATTTTAAGTTCCATTGAGAATTAGAAGTGGGGAGATTCAGATATGACATTGTATCACCATGGTGATGTCCAAATAGAGCAAGTGTTATATTTATAGAAAAATTAATATGGATCAAGCACTTGACTGAGAAGGAATGCATTTGTTTCTAGGAACGTAGAAAATTAACAGAGCGAGAGGCGATTATTTGAATTATTGCACCTGTACCAGCCCAAAAATAGCAATCCAACGTAATCCCACTTTCTAGCTTTTGGTCCATAGCCCTTAGGTTATGCCATTTCAATTACATATCCAAGAATTTTTTAAAAATGAGGTGAGAGTTTCTGCCTGTACTGATGTTTCAAGCAGTGTTCCTGGTCTCACTACCTTCTGAGTAGACACATTTCCCCTCAACTCAAAGACTTTTCCACTTAAAGTCTATATTCTGTTATTATTGACATCTCTACTAAAGGTAAAGGTCCTTTCAGTCCAATCTTCCTAGACCTCTCAGAATTTTATACAGATCAGTTAAACCCCACCTAATCTTCCTTGGTTCCACAGGAAACAACCCTGGCCTAACAAGTCATGCCTCCTGGCTAAAGTTCTCCAATTCTGCCAACATCCTCTTATGTCTCCTCTATGTTCTGTCTCTTATTCCAGCTGCTCCATAATGGATATTTTATGCAATTCTATCTTAATGTTCACACTGTTATATTCTCTACCTTAGCTAATAAAGGATGATTTGTTAACGCATTATCTACCTATGTTGCATGTGGTACCCTTCTGTTCCTCTACACTTCTTACTATTATAATACTGTACTTTTCCGGTCCAGAAATCTATTGTTCAAAAGCACTGATTGTTCAGTGTTTTTTTTGAGTAGATCCAAGCAAATGGTTACATTATTTTGATTCTGTACATTTTGAGCAGAAACTTGTAAAGTATGAGATTTGCATCAGTAAACGTTTGTTTGAAAACTCCTTTATATTAATTTATCTATTTTATGCTTCAGTTAACTCTTTATATCTGCAGTATTTTCAGTTTACATAATTGTGATTAAACATTTTAACTTTGTTCAAAATCCAGAAATTAATTGGTCCCAAGCATTCTAATTGGAGAGGTTACAGTGCACTTAATGCAACGATGTGGAAAAATATATTTCACAATCAGGTTGATCCAGTGGTCAAATGTAAACAACGGAGATTTTGCCTCCTGAACGCCAAGTTATGCATTTAAATTTCGGTTATGTGGTTAGTCGCATCAACTTCCCTTAACTGTGTGATGAGTTGACAAATTGAGCATCTGAATACTATGTTGACTTGTCAGTGTGTGTCATTGATCATTGTACGGAAATTTGAAGCTTCAATTGTGTTCTGACTGGAAGGATATGTGATAAGAAAGACAGCAGCCAGATGGAAAGATTGCTTTTAAAATGTAAAAAAAAATCAATACAAAATTGAGTTCATAAAATATAATTCATTGTCTTCTTGAACAGTAGAAAATAGTCCCACATAAGGACTTGATTTAGATCTTTGTTAAGAGCAGGTTTGAAAATTCTACTGTATGTTAGAAGTTCCATTGCCAGAAATATTGGAAGATCACACATCAACTTTCAATTTTTGCAGCATATAAATATTTAATAAGACAGAATTGTTGATGCCAGCTCCATAAAATATCCATATATTCGATCATTGAACCATTTGAGTGCGTAAACATTTCTATTTTAGATTCTTGCAATTCAGGAAATGGGGCATTGAAACAATGAGCATTTCTTTCGTAGTGCTGAGCTCAAGATCTCCAATACTGATCAACTTGGTGAACATAAAAACAGACATTTGGGTTCTTAATGATGCCATTAAGGATTCACCCTTCCTTAAGTTCAGAAAGTGATGCATCTTTAGGAAAAGGTCTGCAAAAGGTCAGCTGCCTCTCCACTTTTGTAAGATACATTATTCATCATATATATGCTTTCTTTTTAACCTATGAAGAAAATATTGATTGTAGCTAGGATGCAATATTTACATGTAATTATCCAGGGAAAGAACAAATTATCAGTGCATGAATTTATCAAACTGATGTAGTTGTGTAGGACATGTAATTCCTAGCTATTCTACAGTGGTTGCAAGTTGGACAAAGGGCCATAGGCAGTAAGCACGTTGGCATTTAGTGTTTTGTTTTATGGCATATCAGAGTATAATGAATAATATAGACAGTCTGTTGGAGACCTAAAAAGATCTTGAATTTTCCAACTCTACTTCGAGAGAGAATCCTAATCAAAGATTTGATGAAAGTCACATATTTCTAAGGGGAATGCGAGGTGTTGCATTTATTTCTCTGTACGAGCACTGTTTTGAAACATTGAATATATACAGGCTTGCTGTAACTCAATAGAATGTTCAGTATTCAATTCAAATTATCTTACACTGTATGTCAGCCCAGACCCTTGAACCATTATATGTCAACTAGATTCAGATCATTGATAACCCACATTTGGGCATTTCTCTTTGTTAAGAGTCATACAGATGTACAGCATGGAAACAGACCCTCCGGCCCAACTCATCCATCCCAACCAAATATCCTAAGTTAATCTAGTCCCATTCGCCAGCACTTGGCCCATTTCTGTCTAAACCCTTCCTATCCATATGCCTTTTAAATGCTGTAATTGGACTCAATTCCACCACTTTCTCTGGCAGTTCATTCCATACACGTACCACCCTCTGCGTGAAAAAGTTGCCCTTTACGTCCCTTTTATACCTTTCCCTTCTTAATTTAAACCTGTGCCCTCTAGTTCTGGACTCCCCTATCCCCTACCCCAGGAAAAAGACTTTGTCCATTTATCCTGTCCATGCCCCTCATGATTTTATAAACATCTATGAGGTCACCCCTCAATTCTGAGAAAACAGCCCCAGCCTGTTCAGTCTCTCCCTGTAGCTCAAATCCTCCAACCCTGGTAACATCCTTGTAAATCTTTTCTGAACCCTTTCAAATTTCACAATATCCTTCTGATAAAAAGGAGACTAGGTGGGCAGCACGGTGGCACAGTGGTTAGCACTGCTGCCTCACAGCGCCAGAGATGGGGGTTCAATTCCCGCCTCAGGCGACTGATTGATTGTGTGGAGTTTGCACATTCTCCCCGTGTCTGCGTGGGTTTCCTCCGGGTGCTCTGGTTTCCTCCCACAGTCACAAAGATGTGCGGGTCAGGTGAATTGGCCATGCTAAATTGTCCGTAGTGTTAGGTAAGGGGTAAATGTAGGAGTATGGGTGGGTTGCGATTCGGTGGGTCGGTGTGGACTTGTTGGGCCGAAGGGCCTGTTTCCACACTGTAAGTAATCTAATCTAATCTAATCTAATCTAATCTTAACAAGAATAGCACATAATATTTCAAAAGTGGCCTAACCAAAGTCCAGTAGAGCCGCAACATAACCTCCCAGCTCCTGTACTCAATGCTCTGATCAATAAAGGAAAGCATATCAAATGCCTTCTTCATTATCCTATCTCCCTGTCACTCTATCTTCAAGGAACTATGAACCTGCACTGCAAGGTCTCTTTATTCAGTAACATTCCCCAGGACTTTACCATTAAGTGTATAAGTCCTGCTCTGATTTGCTTTTCCAAAATGCAGCACCTCACATATACCTAAATTAAACTCCATCTGCCACTCCTCAGCCCATTGGCCTATCTGATCAAGATCCCATTGTATTCAAAGGTAACCTTTGCTGTCCACTACACTTCCAATTTTGGTGTCAACTGCAAAGTTATTAACATTCCCCCCTATGTACACAAATAGTGTGTGCCAGAAGACAATTTTTTGGGTTGGGGAATGTTCCCACAAGCAAAGGTAGGCAATATCTTCATCCCAGGAAGGAAAATTATGCCATCCTCCTCCACTTCAAAAGATAAATTTATCAGTTCAATAATTCAACAGTCGCTCTTAAATTATGCACATCAAGGACTTACAGCTGTGTGTTGTGACTTTATCTCTAACGCTCATTCTTTTAAGTGCAACACCATCTAACATTGTGGGCTTGGTGTAAGCATGCTTGTAAACATATGTGATTTCCTTTCTAAAATTGAATCCCTATTTACAACATAATTACTGGTTGACGAGTTAAAAATTCTATTCTGATTCCATGCCTCATGTTTCAGAACAGCAAATTAAGAATATTACGTAGTGTTTTTCCCAATAAAAATTGTATTCAGAAGTTGCTGCTAATTGTTACTACTTTTTGTATGGTCACAGTTTCTTTCATTTACAAGTTTAATTTAAAACTGTTAAATTACTGTTTTAGTCTGATTTAGTGTTGAATTTTTTTCCCAATGTATATAAAATGATTGATTACTTTCTGGCTATAACTTTGATCTCTTGACTTGTTTGATGTGTTTGAATTATTTGAGATATCCAGCAAACTTTGAGTTCTTGGTTTACAATTCTTCTGTCTAGTCTTTCAAATAAGAGTGCATGAGATCTTTTACCTTGAGAACTTTAACCTGAGACCACAATTGTTTAATTAATGCTTTGTATCCTCGGCATCATTAGTGAATATTACAGATGGCCTCAAGTTCTTGGTAAATGGATGTTCCTCAAATTTGATCTCTCATTGAGTGAAAGCAAGGAGAGAGTCTTCCAATTCTGCTGTTAAAAAACTCTATTTCTACTGCTCTGCCAAAGCATGTTCCTAATATACAGTTTATTTGTGTATTCCTATATCTGGCTTTATTGTTTTTCCAAGCTGGATAAGTTGTTGATGGCTACCTATTATCTCCAATACAGCGTGTCTCACTGGGCCAGTGCTCTGGAAATCGAGTTGTCAGAAAAGTTTCAACTTTTTTTTTAAAAAGTACAAAAGGTTCCCCAAATTACCTGTCATTTAGAACCAGGTTGACAGAAATCACAACTAGGTTTCTGTACTTGTAATAAATGGTCATATTGTTAAGTAATTAGACTCGTGCGACAGGTAAGGAGTGATGTAAAGAATGATAAACCATTATGTTATAATCTATTAATTAAAGCTGTAATCCTCTTAAAAACTACTCCTTATGGACACAGACAGGAAAGAAAATCATGGGTGTTACGAATGGAGGGAAAGGCTGGGAAGGCAGTTAAATGATTCCTGTTCACAAAGTTGCTGAGGTCATTCTTATCATTCTTGTGTTGTGATGTGAGTTGTAATACCCTTTAATAAAGACGTTATTTTTGGCTCATATTTGTTCTTGTATATTGATGGTTATCATAAGGTGGCTGAATCTATGGTCAGCTGATTCCTGTGGCCATCTTAAGTCATTCTTTTTCTCTTTTTGTTTTGAAAGCCATTTTAGTCAATAAAGGTCCCAAGTATTGAATTCAGATGATTGAAGCAGAAAATTGACGGTCCCTATTTTACCAATATCATAGTAATATATGTTGAGTCATAGAGATGTACAGCACGGAAACAGACCCATGCTGACCAGATATCAAAAAATAATCTAGTCCCGTTTTCCAGCATTTAGCCCATATCCAAATGCTTCCTATTCTATTATCCATCCAGCTGTTTTTAAATGTTGTTATTGTACAGCCTCCACCACTATCTCTGGCAGTTCATTCTATATATACATGCACCATCATCTGCATTAAAACATTGCCCCTTAGGTCCCATTTAAATCTTTCCCTTCTCACTTAAATCTGTTCCCTCTAGTTTTGGATCCCCCTACCCTGAAAGACCTTGACTATTTACCATATCCATGCCCGTATGATTTTATAAACCTCTATAGGGTCACCCCTTAGCCTCCAACACTCTAGGGGCAATAACCCCAGCCTATTTAACCTCTCCCTATAATTCAAACCCTCCAATCCTGGCAATATCCTGATAAGTCTTTTTTGAACACTTTCAGGTTTAAAAATAGCCTTCCTATAGCAAGGAGACCAGAATTAATCAGTATTCAAAAAGTGGTCTAACCAATGTCCTCTCCCGCTGTAATATGACCTCCCAACTCCTATACTTAATGCAGTGACCAATAAAGGCAAGTATACCAAACGCCACCTTCATTATCCAATCTACCTGTGACTCCACTTTCAAGGAACTGTGAGCCTGTACTCCAAAGTCTGTTTGTTTGGCAACACTCCCCAGGAACATTACCATTAGGTGTATAAGTCCTACCTTGATTTGTCCTACCAAAATGTAACACCTCACATTTATCTAGATAAAACTCCACTCTTTACCCTATCAGCTTATCTGATCAACGTGCCGTGTAACTCTTGAGGTTACCTTCTTCGCTGCCCACTGCACCACCAATTTTGGTGTCATTTGCAAATTTGCTAACCATACCTGCTATGTTCAAATACGAATCTTGAATGTAGATGACAGAAAGCAGTGGACCCAGCACCAATCCTCGTAGCACACCACTGGTCACAAACCTCCAGTCTGAAAGCTTGTAACTTCCATCACCACCTTCTGTCTCTTACCTTCCAGCTAATTTTGTATCCAAATGGCTAATTCGCCCTGTATTCCATGTGATCAAACCTCATTAAGCAGTCTACCATCTGAAACCAAGAAAACCAGTCCTTCTAGTATCAAATCTTGGAGAATGACGAAATGTCTTTCTCCAGTTCACTAAACAGCTCGGAGACTGTTGCTCAGCCACCTTTGTATACATTTTGGCATCATCTTTTGTTCCATGGGTTTCAATTTATCTGGCATGGTCAATTGTATGTCGCTTTATGAAATATCTTTGGAAATTCATGTGCACAGTAAAAACAATTAGCTTTTAAAGTTAGCTGGGTGAATATTTGGCAGACAGTGAAGCCCAGGGATGCAATATAGATGTATAATATTTAGACGTCAGGAATCAGTGTTACCAAAGAATGTATCCAGTCAGAGTCAATAAGATAGAAAGTTAGATATTCTAGAGTTTTGTTCAATTTTCCGAGCAAGCACTGAGATTTTGAGAGGCCTCTGTTATGGAGTGCATATCCACAGACAGTAAGGAGAAATTCTATCCATCGTTCTCTAGTAACATTACTTCATCTGTCTACTGACATATTCTTCCTGATTTTCTTTTGCCCCCTCAGTGGTATAACTGTTATCAGAAAATCAGTAGACTGTATTATGTTTCCAGATTTTAGTCAGATGTGTTTTGGTACGATCCCCAGAGAGACGCAAACTTTTAAAAAGATTTGGGTCCCCTTGATCAACTTGAATCACACAGAATTTCAGTATTCAAACTGAAACTAACATCCATAATAACAATCTATGAAAAAGGTAACTCTTGATGCAGTCAATAATTCTGCATAGCATATATAATTTATTGCATAATTTCTTGAGAATTGCAGTCTTGTCAGCACAATCTAAAGTCATTCCCAGTTTGCACAATGGGCTTGCTTCTCCCATTTTACTAAGTCATAATGCCCATTAATAGGTGAGTCTGATCCCTTAGTCCCCTGTGAACTCCTGAACTGGCTTTCAGTTATAAGGTCTCTAATGACACTTTCTCTTAAGTTTGCCAGAGCGAGTCTTCCAGCATTGTTAAATGAGTGGCAGAAAGCTCTTTTGTTTTTCATTATCTCCATAAAAAATTGGGACAATTGTCAAAAGCACAAAAATGAAAATATATAAGTTAATGGAAGAAAGTTTAAACCCTCAAACATTCTTCAATGGAGTTTGAAATATTTTGGTATTCCTAAAAAATTATAACGCTGTAGTTAATGGCTTACTACATGAACAAACACTAGAAAAGATACAACACAAAAGATACAGCATTTATTGCCCAACCTGGTTTCCCTTGTGAAGGTGGTGGTGAGCCACCTTCCTGTATCTGTTTGGTATAGGTCCACCCACAATGCTATTAGGGAGGGAGTCCAGGATTTTGACCAGGAACACTAAAGGAATGGAGCTAGATTTCAATATCAGGATAATGAATGGCTCACTTGCAGGTAGTGGTTCTCATGTATCTACTGCTCTTGGCCTGCGAGATGGTAGTGGTACTGGGTTTGGAGGTGATGCTTAAGGAGCCTTGGAAAATTTCTGCAGTGCATCTTATAGTTTGTACACACTGCAGCCATTGACTGTTGGTGGTAGAGGAAGTAGATGTTTGTGTATGTGATGCCAATCAGGTGGGCCATTTTGTCCTGGATCGTCGTAAGTCTCCTGAGTGTTGTTAGAGCTGCACCCAACCAGGCAAATGGGGTATTCCAACAAAGCCCCAGCTTGTGCATGGTGAACAGGCTTTGGGGAGTCAAGAGATGAATTACTCACTGCAGAATTTCTAGCCTCTGACCTGCTGTTGTCGCCACTGTATCTATATAGTGAGTCCAGATCAGTTCCTTGTAAGTGGTAACCCCCAGGATGTTGACTATAGGAGTTTCAGCAGTGGTGTTGCCATTAAATGTGAAACTCCTATGATAGACCCAACCAAGCAAATGGGGTTCCCAAAACTATGCAGTAATCAAAAGGTTTAATGCAGTAGTCTAAGATTTTATACAAAATCAACCCTATTCTAAATTTTATATTTTAGATCTGATTTGTTTAGTTCGGATTCATTCCAGAATCTAGCTGTTGTTTACAGCTAGAAACATTCTGAAGGGCACGTTTGACCTACGCTCCCTTTATAATGGTGTTAATGTGAATTCAGAGTGAATAAAATGGCACTGGACTTTCAATCTGCTTTTGTGCAATCCCATTTCTTTATCGATATGTAACATCAGAAATTCCCACTAGCTTGTACACTATGTCTAATGTAGGCAGCCTCCATGTTTGGAGAAATTAAATGGACATTGACACCCTCAGCAGTTTATTGCGTACATAAATTTGATTGATATGCCTATATACCAAATCTGCATCACTGCAATGTTAAAAGAATACTGATTTTCGAGTAAAGTGCTATATCCCTTTAGGCAGTCTATTTAATTTTTGTTTTAATGCATCCAAATGAGCAATTATGTTTGATTGTAAATTTATGTTAATACTCTGGTTTCACTGTTAAAAAGTTATTGCTTTGATCCTTTTGAATAAAACTGTATTTGATATCAGACATGATTCCATAAGCGTCCACTCATCTACCACTAATGCTCAGTAGCAGTCATGTGTACTATCTGCAAGTTGCACTGCGGAAATTTGCCAAAGATCCTGAGACAACACCTTCCAAATCTATAACCACTTTTATCTAGAAGGACAAGGGCAGTAGATACATGGGCACACCACTACCTGCAATTTCCCATCCAGGTCACTCACCATCCTGACTGCTTTCGTTGTCACTGGGTCAAAATTCCCAAATTCCCCACTGACAGCAGATGCACTTCAGCGGTTTAATAAAGCAGCCCACCCCCTCCTCCTCAAGGGCAACAAGGGACAGGCAATAAATGCTGGTGCAGCTAGCAACAGCCATGTCCCACAAGTGAGAGACTATAAAAAGACCAAGAACAATTTGAAGACATGTCAGAGCACTGAAGAATAAATTATGCAGAGTAGTGCTATATGTCTTAATCATTCAGATTTTTTCTTTATTGTTTGATTAATTGTTTTTGAATGCAAATAATAATTTAAAACAGGAACCTTTATCTTGGATAATTCAGTGTAAGTTCCTAGTCAGCAATGAAAATAACGAGTAAAAAATGAGGTCTGCAGATGCTGGAGATCACAGCTGCAAATGTGTTGCTGGTCAAAGCACAGCAGGCCAGGCAGCATCTCGGGAATAGAGAATTCGACGTTTCGAGCATAAGCCCTTCATCAGGAATAAGAGAGAGAGAGCCAAGCAGGCTAAGATAAAAGGTAGGGAGGAGGGACTAGGGGGAGGGGCGATGGAGGTGGGATAGGTGGAAGGAGGTCAAGGTGAGGGTGATAGGCCGGAGTGGGGTGGGGGCGGAGAGGTCAGGAAGAGGATTGCAGGTTAGGAGGGCGGTGCTGAGTTGAGGGAACCGACTGAGACAAGGTGGGGGGAGGGGAAATGAGGAAACTGGAGAAATCTGAATTCATACCTTGTGGTTGGAGGGTTCCCAGGCGGAAGATGAGGCGCTCCTCCTCCAGCCGTCGTGTAGTTGTGTTCTGCCGGTGGAGGAGTCCAAGGACCTGCATGTCCTCGGTGGTGTGGGAGGGAGAGTTAAAGTGTTGAGCCACGGGGTGATTGGGTTGGTTGGTTCGGGCGGCCCGGAGGTGTTCTCTGAAGCGTTCCGCAAGTAAGCGGCCTGTCTCACCAATATAGAGGAGGCCACATCGGGTGCAGCGGATGCAATAGATGATGTGTGTGGAGGTACAGGTGAACTTGTGGCGGATATGGAAGGATCCCTTGGGGCCTTGGAGGGAAGTGAGTGTGGAGGTGTGGGCGCAAGTTTTACATTTCCTGCGGTTGCTGGGGATGGTGCCGGGGGTGGAGGTTGGGTTGGTGGGGGGTGTGGATCTGACGAGGGAGTCACGAAGGGAGTGGTCCTTGCGGAACGCTGATAGGGGAGGGGAGGGAAATATATCCTTGGTGGTGGGGTCCGTTTGGAGGTGGCGGAAATGGCGGCGGATGATACGTTGTATGCGGAGGTTGGTGGGGTGGTAGGTGAGAACCAGTGGGGTTCTGTCTTGGTGGCGGTTGGAGGAGCGGGGCTCAAGGGCGGAGGAGCGGGAAGTGGAGGAGATGCGGTGGAGGGCATCGTCGATCACGTCTGGGGGGAATCTGCGGTCCTTGAAGAAGGAGGCCATCTGGGCTGTGCGGTGTTGGAATTGGTCCTCCTGGGAGCAGATGCGGCGGAGACGAAGGAATTGGGAATATGGGATGGCGTTTTTACAGGGGGCAGGGTGGGAGGAGGTGTAGTCCAGGTAGCTGTGGGAGTCAGGAGGAGGTGTAAATAACGACCCTTGCTGCTGACCTTGAAAAAAGCTGTTCACAAAGGTCCAACAATCTTTGTGACACCAATGTTTCCTCTCCCCACACCTGTATGGGTCTGACACCAAGCCAAGGATAAATCCATGTTCCCAGCAACAGTAATGTTATCAAACAAAGTAGCCACTTGAATCAGATTGAAATATTCTGTCAAACAGCAAATGTAGACTTTCTTAATTTTAAAACAAAATGCCTTAAAGAAAATTATTGTCTTCCATTGTGGTAGTTTTAACAATAATTGTTGATTTTACCTGCTGTTATGAACACATCTTTTTCAAGGAGCTTTACAATGATTAGCATTCTAATCAAGTTCAGTACATTTCCAGTTGAATTCTGGGTGAATTCAAAGCTCAACCCAGGAGAAATGTAGTTTCCACTTTTGGCAGCATTAATGTAGACTCTGGAATTTCCTTAGTTTTAGTGTAATGACAGTGAGTGCTGATGATTTCACAGTAATTACCATTACAAAATCATGATCATTGCCAATTCAGTAAATGCTGATACTTACGTTGCTACACTTAATAGAAGTGGTTGAAACTATCAAAAGTTTGATTTTACTCATGAGAAAAACAATCTGGATCTACTGAGATACAATTGGAGGAGGAAGAATCAAATTACATTAATATAGCATCTTGTTGTATTCTCATCAAGCTCTAAGAAATCTACCACCTATAGTTAATGCTAAGATCACGGATTATCTGTGTATAGCAGTGTTTGTGCATTGGTGCCCTGAAGTGAGATCGCAGTTTCAAACGGGATTCATAGGTACAGAATTTCCTAACAGTAGATTTTGTTATTATTGGCTGTGGAGTGAAAAGTTAGCAAGACTTATTTTCTACACCGTGAACAACTTCACAGCATTAGATGAGAAGCAGAGAGAATACAATTGGAAAAGATTATCAGGATGCACCCAAAAGTAATGGTGACTAACTTTAGTTACTCAACAACCATTTGAAAGTGGTCATGAATTTAAAAATTAATTTGGGAAAGAGTCCAAATGTAATCAACTATGAAGACTGTATATTTCCCACTTGAGTGGAGAACATTGGAAGCCTTGAAATGAAATTATGCTGAAAAGTTTCATGTCTAATATCTATGTTTTAAATGTAGGTATGGAATTGGCGCACAGAAGAGTGCAAAGTCCTCACAGGACACACTGAACAAGTGAAAAACTTCAAGCTGTTGAAAGAGCCACAACTTCTGTCCTGGTCCTTTGATGGGACTGTGAAGGTAAGGAATAATTAGTAAAAACAAAAGTAATTTTGATTGGACTTCAAATGTATAAAGCTAACATATGTTGTGGTTTTTTTCATAAAACTGTAAAGGTGTAGGGAGAAGTAATTTGGTTTTCTATCTATGCTACTTATTTTGATTTGTTTATGTATAAAATTGACAAAGTCATTCTGGGGAATTTTGTTCTTTCTAGTTTGTCACCAAGTATGAACATTTCATTACAAGGTGCACCTTATCAATGCTCTTTGCACTTGTTGTAACCATGTACTGCTCAGAAGACAATCAGTGTTTGCACCAATGTCATTTTTTTCCACATTTCCATAATTTGCATCTTTGAGGTGTATTTAAGCATATGCCAATTGGACCAGAATATTAAATGTTGTGTGGTTACCCAAATGCACTAACTGCTGCCTATTTCATGTAGCACCAGTAGAGAATGCAAAGTGAGACAGGAAAGACTTTAATCCTCTTATTGTGAGCTCATACCAAAACTCTCAGATTTCAAAGGGTAGGCCACCCTAATCATTTGAATTTGAAACATGGTCGAGAATTAAAAAATCAACTACTTTGAGTAGGAAGGGTTTAGAGGGGTTTTTTTAGATTAGATTAGATTACTTACAGTGTGGAAACAGGTCCTTCGGCCCAACAAGCCCACACCGACCCGCCGAAGCGCAACCCACCCACACCCCCACATCTACCCCTTACCTAACACTATGGGCAATTTAGCATGGCCAATTTACCTGACCCGCACATCTTTGGACTGTGGGAGGAAACCGGAGCACCCGGAGGAAACCCACACAGACACAGGGAGAACGTGCAAACTCCACACAGTCAGTCACCTGAGTCGGGAATTGAACCCGGGTCTCAGGCGCTGTGAGGCAGCAGTGCTAACCACCGTGCCGCCCACAAGTGCTGGCAAATGGGATTAGATTAGGTTAGGATATCTGGTCATCATGGACGGGTTGGACCAAAGGGTCTGTTTTTATGCTGTACATCTTTATGACTCTGTAAGTTCCTCTATAGCGTCCATGCAGCTCAAGTAAAAGAATTGTGAAGTGGAAATGTTTCTCTTGATGAAATTAAGGAAATGCTGTAAAACTGAGTTCTGTTGTTATTTGGGGAGGTCATGAATTGGGAACCATTATTTCATTTCAAATCGAGCAGCCTGGATTTTACAAATCTTAACACTAAATGTTTTGTATGTGACCATGCTTCTGGAGCATATGGAATGCCCTATTGTAGATGGTTAACATTCATTGGTATAGTTTTTAGGTCTGTCTCATAATTTCTTTCATGAGGAATAAAGTTGGTAACCTGCTAGTCCTCGACAGCCATTCTTAAATGTAGCAAACTTATTAATTTCAGTTCCCATTTATTTTGAGTAATGAATGTATATTGTTTGGAGCATTACTCCCAGTTTAAAAACACCTAGCATTGTGTGACCATATCTTTTTCAGCTTACGTGTTATCCAGATCCTCTCAGAAATACCTGCTGGAGCCATTTCCCACTTCTAGTTTCTCATTAAAGTTATTACTTAATTATTCTGTTCCTTTGACACCAACTTGATCATCTTTAGTGGGCCAGTGATTTTTTTTGACAGGTTTTGTTTATGGATATATATTCAAAAGTTATTTTTTAGTTTTCTGCCATTTTTTTCACGTTTTAGTTTGCTTTTATCACTTACTTGATTCTCTTAAATGCCAATGTCTTTGTATGTAATGTACACTGCCTTTTTTTAACCAGTAATATTGCTTTGACACCCCGATGATTTACATTGTTAATCTGGTAAAATGGATTTTGCTTGTCGCCCCAGTAATATTCTTGAATTGCTTCCTGTGTTCATACTGTAGATATCCTAACCATTAACATATTCCAGTTAATAAACATCTATTAATATTTTGGGTCACTCTTTTTCGCATTCCTTCATGAATATTCCATTCTGGTAATATGATCTCTTAATCAAAACTACCCTGCTGTCTTGTGTACCACTGCTATAAATTGGCTGTTCAAACTGAGAAAAGAAGCAGTTTTACTGATTTTGAAACATTGCTCTTCTTTTTGCTCTGCTGCTTTTTTTCTACGTCTGTTTAAGAAATTTAAAAGTACTCAATAATTCATAATGAGTAATATCTTTTCCTCATGGCCTCACTCTTCAGAAAAACACTCCTTGCCTAACCTCTTGCCTAGGCTGTATATAACAGTATCCATTTATTTTTCTCTGTGGAGGTGATATGCACTGTTATCCATATTTTATGTCCTTATCTGTTTTATGGTGCCTGCAGACAGTATTTCACAATTGAGAATCTCGGATTAACCTGAATTTTGTTTTATTAAACCACACTTAGATTTAAGATTCTACTTTGTATACTCCAAGCACTAGTATAAAATCATGGCGATTACTCATTCATGATAATTTTGTGCATGTTTGTTTTGTGCAGTGTATTTCACACAGTTGATTGCATTTAGAAGCAATTTTGTCTGTTGGTAAAGTCCGGTACTGATTGTTGAACAGTTTCTGAAGGCAGTAGAGGTTTCCTTTTATTTATTTCTGCATTATTTCTTCTGATCCCCTTCTGTATCTCTGGTTAAGGAAAAAAGGTAGATCAGTTTGCTGCAGTTCTTCATTATGGTGCTGTGAGGATCTACATGAAAGAAATCAAGCATTTCTTCAATATTTTCCTTTGGTTGAACTCTACTTGTTGTCAGCCTGTAACAACACAACTAAGATTGAGAATTCCACATTTGGCAAACACCGAATGTAACTTACAGAAACAAAATAGGACATTTATAGCAAACTGTCATGACTACTTAAAATTGCTTCATTTTATTCGCAATATCTTTATGTCTGTGTTTCTACATGATTTGAGGCATTGGTTAATGAACTGGAAATTAAATTACCCAGGTTGTTTTGGCCCATCTTGTGGTAGCATTCGAAGCCTGAGTAAAGGTTGTTTAATGTGTAGGCTGTAGGAACAAAAGGAAGAGAGAAATAAAAGTTACTGTACAAAGGTTATAGTTTAATCAGCTTGTGAATTGCTAGTGTTTGTATTAATATAAGGGTCTGCCTCTTTAATCTTTCAAAATTCATTCATGGTGAATGGGCATTGCAGGCTGGGCCAACATGTATTACCCATCCCTGGTTACTCTTCAGAAGGTGATGGTGAGCTAATACCAAAAATATTCTCATTGTTAATTATTGCCTCTGTTTGTTTCATGATAGACAAGGGACTCTATACTAGCTCATACAAAGCATACATAATGAGAAGAACTAACTGACAAAAGTATTCTCATTTTTAATTATTGCCTCTGCTTGTTTCATGATAGAGACAAGGGATTCTATCCTACATCATACAAAGTATAATGAGAAGAACTAACTGACAACACCACTCTAATGTTCTAGACAAGATTTTATTCAGAACCTGCACAGTATGAAACACTGTCTAAAGTAATTAAACCATAATTACGAGCTACTTTGTAAATATGAGATTGAATAGGTTTATGCACTGTTAAAATAAAGTAGCCACTAAGCAAAATGTATTCAGCACCTAATAAAACATTGCTCAAAAAAACATCCAATAATGAAGGTTGTCAGTAAATCTTGAGGCTTTTATAGGCAATTCTTGATATTGTATGAAATAAATACTCTATGTATGCTAAAGTATTCATATGAAAAATGCATTGCTTAATTTCAGTAAATTGACATTTAAAACTTCTGACAAATTCAGAGCTGTTCAGAACTTCAGTTGGGTCATTATGATTTCCATATTTTGGAGTAGGCATGAAATTACATTTGTGAACTGTACTACTTAAAAGCAGTGAATATGATCAAAGAAAGCCAGAGTTAAATGTGAAGATTCATGTATGCCTGTGTTCCTGTGTCCGACATTAGAACCATTGAAAATTTGATTGGCACCCACTAAGTTTAAAGAACATGTCATCTACAGATTAACCTGGATTTTGTGGTCGTTGGCGAATAGATATTCTAGATATTTGTTACACATACAAAATTTCCATGGATTTTGCCACTGCACCTTACTATAAATAGAAAGCCACAAAGACACAACACTATGTTCAGGGAATCTGGAACCATTGTAAACTGTTGATACATCAGATTGAAGAAATATCACTGAGATATGCAGAGTTCAAAGTAGGAGGCACAACGTACAATATTTAATTCAATGTTGAGTCAAGGACAGAAAGTGAAATCAAGAGAGAAGAATTAGATAGATGAAAATGTAACATGTAAACATTTAAAGATAATTTAAATCTGAAGCAATAAGACTAAATTTGTAAATTTTTTGTGTTGAAGAGTTTGACAATAATGAAAATTTAAACCACTTTTTAAAATTCACATACACTTGACTCGATAACCTCTAACTTTCCTGCTAAGTTTATTGGATATCTATTATGTAATTGCTGTAACTTCATTCTCTTCCTTGCATGTGAGCGCTGAATATCTCCAAGCAACATTCTAGTGTAGTATGGCTTGTGGAGGAGCAGGGCAATATGGACAGAAACTTCCTAAGTTCTGCCTTTAATTGAGCATTTGTGCACTCCAGATGTTGCTGATTTGTCCTTCTCTTAAGAATGATGACTCTTGATATGCTATTCATTCCTTATACTGCAAATGCAGGACAGTGCGGATTTTATTTTGGAAAAAATAGAACAAACTGACTTTTCAGGTTTGCTGTTATTTAACTTGTTCCAAAACTTTATTTTGGAATACACTACTCTGGCCAAAGATAAAGGTATACATGCTTGATACAGTGACACTAAGAACTGAATAGATCATATAGTAAAGGTAAAGTCGTCATAACTTTCCCAGACCAGAGGCTGCTCTCTCAGATTGGTGGTGGTTCAATCTGAGAGTCACCATGTTTTAAGAGGGGGGAGAAGTTGATAAGGAGAGTCCTTCATGCCAGTGCAGACATTGAACCCACACTGTTAGCGACAGTGTGTCACAATGCACACATCCAGCCAACTGAACTAACGAACAACCTCCAACCCACAACCATAAAAGTTATATGAAGTTTCAAATTCTGAATAAGATTTATTTATGACCTGTATCATCTAACCTTCTTTACAAAGATGCTTGAAATAAAGTAACTAATCATATGTTGCTTGTGACCTTTTCATAAGTTAACAAAATCACAAAATGTTTGTGTATAGAATTGCAAAAAACTGTTATATTATAAACTATTCATATGGAAATGCTGATTTGGGACATGTGAAACATTATTGTTGAGTCACATTGGGTTAACAAACTGTACAAGTCATTGTTGAGCAGCGCTGAGTCAGACAGAAATCTAGTTTGAGCTATCAAACATAGATGGGGAATGTTTATGATGATTCCTATGCAATTCTAAATGACAGTGCAGATCTGGTACAGAATGCTTTCTAATTTTTATTGCAAGATAAAATCTTATTATAAATCTTACACTTTTTTTCAAAGTTACCGCAATACTAAATTACTTTTAACATTTAGGTATGGGATTACAACTCCGGTAATTTGCTGAAGAACTATAGCTGTCATATGGGAGCAGCAGTTCTGTCATGTGATGCATCACCCAATGGCAGTAGAATTGCTTCAGCTTCTGCTGATAAAAGTGCAAAGGTTAGTGCTTATTCCTATTCTCAAGTCCTAGCTGAAAAGTACCTTTTTAAATGTTATCTAGTTTCTGTATGTGAAATTGCTTGTTTGAGACTGGTGCTCCATTGCAAACCAGAGCACAGAGATGTAACCCTAATAATTTGAGACTAATGCAGACTGCACATGAGACTTAATTCTGTGAGAGATTCCATCTGTGTCATGTACTTGGGTAAAGTTCTTTCTCCACAGATATTAAATCTGATAATTTATTGTGGGGTTTGTGTTGATACTTACAGTAATGTTGTAATACAGTCAGAATCATTGACGACCTTTAAGCGGCAATTGGATAGGTACATGGATGGGTGCTTAATCTAGGATAGATGTTCGGCACAACATCGTGGGCCGAAGGGCCTGTTCTGTGCTGTATTGTTCTATGTTCTATGTTGTGACATGTAGAAAGAGTCAGGCGCTAGCAATGGAAAAATCATACTGTACTGAAGACTGAAGTTTTATTGGGATTAAGATCCACTGTATTTGACTACACCATAACTAAGCTGAGACTGACAGATTCTGACAATTAATTTTAAAATTGAAATGATGCTTATTCCATTGCTTGATAAATGCAGAATATATAGAATTCATGGAATTCTTTATATTTTCATAGAAGCCTACAGTGTAGCAAGAGGCCATTCAGCCCATTGTGTCTGTAACAACCCTCAGAAGAGCATCTCACCTACATCCAACCACCCCGCCCCCGCCCCCCCTTCCACCCCGCCCCCACCCCCCACCAACTAAAGCCAATGTTTTCATAAAGTGCAGGAGCAAAAATAACTGATCAGCAGGTATCACACTAAATCTAACTCTGATCATTGAGTGTAAGAAACCTTTCAGGTCATGCTTCAGAACCAATATTGACAATTTAAAGCCAATTTTTTGTTCACCAAATGTAATCGTTAGAAATATGCCATTACTTCAGACCAGTTGTGTACAAACTACAACCTGTGGCCCATAGATGATTGAGCATTTCATACAGGCTGATCCTGCACATCCTGCATTTCCCAGTCCACTGCTTTAACCTCACCCTGTGCACTCTAAATGCAATAAAGACAGGGTCCCCCTTGTCCTCACCTACCACCCAACTAGTCTGCACATCCAACGCATCATCCTTAAACACTGTCGCCAACTCCAACTAGACCCCACCATCAAGAACATCTTCCCTTCCCCACCCTTCTCTACCTTCTGCAACTGGAAAAGATGCAAAACCAGCCAGTACACCATCCCCCTCACCTCCATCCAGGGCCCCAAACAGTTCTTCCCGATGAGACAGAGGTTCACCTGCCTCTCCTCCAACCTAGCTTACTGCATCAGGTGTTCCCAATGCAGTCGTCTTTACAGTGAGGAGACCAGATGTAAACTAAGGGAATGTTTTGCCAAGCATCTCAGCTGAGCCCACGGGGGCTGACCTGACCTCCCAGTCGCCACCCATTTTAATTCCCATTCACACTCCATTTCGGACATGACCATCTTTGGCCTCCACAATGAATCAAACTGAAAATTGGTGGAACAATACCTCGTCTTCCGCCTGGGCAGCCTACAGCCTGGAGGACTCAACACTGAGTTCTCCAATTTCAAATAACCTCCCTTCGCATCACTCAACTCCCTTTTCAGCCCTTCCCCCTCCCTTCCATTCCTCTCATTGACCCTTCCTCTAGCCACCAACCAGAATCATTACTCCCATCGGCCAACCAGGTCATATTCTCTAACTGTGTAGACCTATCCCCCCACCTCACCACCCTGTCCCCTCCACCCCCTTTATCAGCAGCTCCCTTTACACCCACTCCCAGTCCAGAAGGAGGGTTGCACCCAAAACGTTGACTTCTCCACCTCTGGATGCTGCCTGTCTTGTGTTTTTTCCAGCCTCCTGCTTATCTACCATTTCCTAACATTGATTCCTGATTGGTGGCGCCCAGTCCCACGATTTGCATCATGTCAAATCAGGGGCTAAAGTCAGAACTGCTGCCTGTAGAAGCAGCACGGAGGTGATGTTGGACCCAGAGATGGGGCTGTCCTGTTCCTGGACTGACAAAAGGCTCATTTCCAGTGCCACACTGGTACCACAGGCAGTAATTGGAGGTAATCACAAATGCTGCAGTTGTTGGCTAAACTGTGAATACAAGGTATCATTGCTGGCTCTGCATTGTTCGCGTATGAACATTGACCTAAAATGAAAAGATCCTCAGTGCGTTCCCAGAAAATTGCTTCCATCTCATTTATTGCCTGCCAGGTCTGCTTACTCTTTCTCTGTTCCCCCTTGCTAAAAAAGAACATGCAACAGGTCACAGCACAACTCTGTAAAGATTAGATTAGATTTCTTACAGTGTGGAAACAGGCCCTTCAGCCAAACAAGTCCACACCAACCCGCCGAAGCGGCGGCTCACCCATACCCTTGCATATACCCCTTACCTAACACTATGGGCAATTTAGCATGGCCAATTCACCTGCCCCGCACATCTTTGGACTGTGGGAGGAAACCGGAGCAAACCCACGCAGACACGGGGAGAACGTGCAAACTCCACACAGTCAGTCGCCTGAGGTGAGAATTGAACCCGGGTCCCTGGCGCTGTGAGGCAGCAGTGCTAACCACTGTGCCACCGTGCCGCTCCCACAGCAACTCAGTAAATGTGCACAGCAACTCAGCTAAGATGTTGCAGCCCCTCAACCTGCCAGAGGAGGCCAGATACCAAACAATCCCAAAGCTGCTCCCAATTTTAATAATACATTAAATATAAATAAAAGACTTCAAAAGTGATGACTATCTTTATTGGTTTTACAATTGTATGAAATTTTCCAAAATATGTTGTTGAGCCCATGTAAGGTTGTGCTTTGGCTTATCGGTGCAAAGTGTTTGGGCATCCCTGGTTCAGACCTGCTGAATTGCGAGTTGGTGGAGTATTCGAGACGTTTCCTGCAAGAACTGAAGCATGACATTGTCTTGAGGCTTGTTGATCCAGTTTGGATTTGCCCATGCCATTTGACAGGTTTAAGGTTTTATCGTTGCAATATTAAAGAAGTAAAATTTCCAGGACATCTAGATAGTTGATCTACACACAAAATTTAAAGAATTACATTAATGGACATGGGAATCTTTCTTCGCCTGTACATCTCAAATGACATTCTGCAGTTTAAATTGCTGGGCAGTTTTTAAAATCATAAATCATAAATCGAGGAATTATTTGACCAAATTATGTAGACAGTAAACATATTATCTGTCTTACTTTCAGCAGTCAATCATGTTCCATCACCAGATAACAATCGTCCTGGTTGACAAACAACAAAATTCTGTATTACTTGTTGGTAGTAAAACTAGAATCAGTGGGCATTGGGAGATACCCTCCTACACTGGTTGGAGTCATAACTGGCACATAGAAAGAAAGCTGTGGTGGTTGGAGGTCAGTTATCTCAGCTCTAGAACACCTCTGCAAGAGTTCCTCAGGCTCAACTGGCTTCAGCTGCTTCATCAATTACCTTCCCTCCATTATAAGGTCAGAACTGAGGAAGTTCACTGATGATTGTCCACTGTTCAGCACCATTCACAACAACTCAGATACTGAAGCAGTACATGTTCAAATACAACAAGATCTGGACAAAATAAAAACGAAAAGGTCTGTGGATGCTGTAAATTAGCATCATCTATGCAGAGAAATCGGAATTAACGTTTTGGGTCCAGTGACCTTGCTCAGAACTGTACAATATCCCGGCTTAGCCTGACAAGTGGCAAGTAACGTTCACACTACACAAATGCCAGGCTGTGACTAAGACCAAATAAAGACAATCTAACCACCACCCCTTGTCATTCAGTGGTGTTACTGTCACTGAATCACGAGGACAGCAGATACATGGGAACACCACCATCCTCAAGTTCCCCTCCAAGGCACTCACCATCCTGATTTGGAAACATATCATCATTCCTTCACTGTCATTGAGTCAGAATCCTGGAATTCCCTCCCTAACGCTTTAGCATCTCTTTCTATCCATACTTACATGATTAATTTATCAGAGCACACTTAAGGATTGACATTCTTCAGTTGCTTGAGATTTTCAAGGATGCCCAGTTATTGGCAAGGAAGAGTAATTCATTGGTGTCCATTAACGGTCAGCTCTGGCATTAAGGGTCAAAAGGTTTGGTGCTGGAAAAGCACGGCAGATCAGGTAGCATCTGAGGAGCAGGAGAGTCAACGTTTCAGGCATAAGCTCTTCATCAAAACCCCTCTTGATGAGGGGCTTATGTCAGAAACATCGACTCTCTTGCTTCTTGGATGCTGCCTGACCTGCTGTGCTTTTCCAGCACCACACTTTTTGATTCTGATCTCCAGCATCTGCAGTCCTCATTTTCTTCTAGCTCTGACATTAAGTCAACTGAAGTATACTTGTGTAAGTGTAGTTGACTGTCATTTTTAATCCAGTCACATACCAATAATGTCTTTGGCCATTTTGGGTGGGAAAGTGTTTAGTCTAAGCTTGCTGCCTGCAGAGTGAACACTTGCTTAGTAAAGCTTCTGCTGTTTAACACTTCTGTTCCTGGTACTTCTTGGAACTTAAAAAGGACATGAGGAGCAACTGTTTTTTTTTACACAAAGTGTGGTTCATATGTGGAATGAATTGCCAGAGGAAGTGATGATACAGGTACAGTTACAATATTTAAAAGAAATTTCAATAAATACATGAATAGGAAATATTTGGAAGGATATGGGTCAAACACAGGCAGATGGGACCAATTTGAAATGGTAACATGGCCGACATGGATTAGTTGGACCGAAGTGTCTGACAGAGCCATACAGCATGGAAACAATGTCAAAGCCAATAGCTTCGTTTGGGAACATGGTCAGCAAGGACTAGTTGGCGAAGGGTAGGTTTTCTTGCTATATGACAATAGACAATAGGTACAGGAGTAGGCCATTCGACCCTTCAAGCAAGCACCACCGTTCATTATGATCATGGCTGATCATCCACAATCAGTATCCTGTTCCTGCCTTATCCCCATTACCCTTGATTCCACCATCTTTAAGAGCTCTATCCATCTCTTTCTTGAAAGTATCCAGAGACTTGGCCTCTACTGCCTTCTGGGGCAAAGCATTCCATATATCCAACACTGTCTGGGTGAAGAAGTTTCTCCTCAACTCTGTTTAAAAATAAGGGGTAGGCCATTTAGAACAATGTCCTCTGGTTCGGCACTCACCCATCAGCGGAAACATGCTTCCCGCCTCCAGACTGTTCAATCCTTTAATAATCTTATACGTCTCAATCAGATTCCCTCTCGTCCTTCTAAACTCAAGTGTATACAAGCCCAGTCGCTCCATTCTTTCAACATATGATAGTCCCGCCATTCCGGGAATTGACCTCGTGAACCTACGCTGCACTCCCTCAATAGCCAGAATGTCCTTCCTCAAATTTGGAGACCAAAACTGCACACATTACTCCACGTGCGGTCTCACCAGGGCCCTATGACTCTATGATTCTGTTCACGCTCAAAGCCAATCCCAGGGATTCCAGCCCAGGCTATTAATTCTTCTGCAGTTGTCAGAAAGATCTTATTGCCAGCAATCTTTGAGATGGCTGCAGCTGTTCTTTTTTGACACCGTATCACAGCTGATTACCAAAACCCCAGTTGACTAAATAATTTGTATATACTTCTAGTGGAGCCAGCAAATAATATTCTCTGGCATATGAATAATAATCCATGCTACCAATATGTAGCTTTTTGAAACTATCAATACAGTAAATCCTCTTAGACAAATTCACGACTTGTGACTTTGCGATATCTGCATCAGAAAATACGTAGCAAGCTGCTTTCAAACGATCTCCGCACTCGTCAATGTCGTCATTCACAAAAGTTCTCAACAACAGAACCCTCGTGGATATAGAGGAATAATATGTACCATTTTAACAGACTGTTATTAATTTGGATAGAAAAATATTTATTACATTTGGATTCAAATTTGTTAGTTCTAAAATGGTTACTGCAAGTAAGTTGATGTTTCTCTGTTTCGCAAAATGCCAAAATCTTGTTTGTGCCATTGACAAGCCTGTGGTTGGATCACAGCGGCAAACGTTTGTTCATTATTAGGAACCCTATTTCATAGCAACCTAATGAACTCTGTCAGTGATTTGCATAGCTCAGCATTTCTCTGGAGTGGAGAAAACACATTGCAGAGCCAGGCATTTATATTTTCACCATGAAAAATTTGCGGTTGGAAGCTACAGATATCATTTTTATTTGTGGTGGTGATGAGCCTGCTTGCACGCTACTCCAGTAGACAATTTCCATATGTTGCCTGCCAAGACTTTTGATATTTTTCCTCCGTTATCATTCATGTTAGGAATAAACTGGTAGAGAATTAGGAATAAACTCCTAATGCAGTAAGGAACCTACAGGTTTCATATGTTGTGTAGATGTAAACTATTCAACTGAAATTGTTTCATATTGGAGTAGTCTATAGTCTCAGTTAAATGCTCAAGTCTATTATTCATCTCTACATTATTTCAAAATGACTGGTTACTTAAAGGCAATATTCTTAGACAAAATTAAATCTTAATGACTTCTTTTAAAAAGCTTCCAATTTAATCAATTGTATTAGTAACAGAGAACTTTAACTTTAGTACCTTTCAGTGACAATAAAAGCTATTGTATTATAAAAAGAACACGTGTTCTGTTTTTGACATCTTCCTCGAGGTCTTGTTAACCTTGGAGTGAAGCAGAATCTATTAAATCTAAATTGGGAGTTAGAAAAAATAGGAAAGGGTACTTTTTGTTATTTACATAAATGATTTGGATGCAAGCATAAAAAGTACAGTTAGTAAGTTTTCAGATGACACCAAATTTGGAGGTGTAGTGGACAGTGTTACCTCAGACAACAACAGGATCTTGACCAGATGGGCCAATGGGCTGAGACGTGGCAGATGGAGCTTAATTCAGATAAATGCGAGGTGCTGCATTTTGGGAAAGCAAATCTTAGCAGGACTTATACACTTAATGGCAAGGTCCTAGGGAGTGTTGCTGAACAAAGAGACCTTGGAGTGCAGGTTCATAGATCCTTGAAAGTGGAGTCGCAGGTAAATAGGATAGTGAAATCGGCGTTTGGTATGCTTTCCTTTATTGGTCAGAGCATTGAGTACAGGAGTTGGGAGGTTATTTGTGGCTGTCCAGGACATTAGTCAGGCCACTGTTGGAATATTGTGTGCAATTCTGGTCTCCTTCCTATCGGAAAGATGTTGTGAAACTTGAAAGGGTTCAGAAAAGATTGACAAGGATGTTGCCAAGGTTGGAGGATTTGAGTTATAGGGAGAGGTTGAACAGGCTGGGGCTGTTTTCCCTGGAGTCTCGGAGGCTGAGGGGTGACCTTATAGAGGTTTACAAAATTATGAGGGGCATGGATAGGGTAAATATTCTCTGGGATCGGGGAGTCCAGAACTAGAGGGCATAGGTTTAGGGTGAGAGGGGAAAGATATGAAAGAGATCTACGGGGCAACTTTTTCTCACACAGGGTAGTACGTGTATGGAATGAGCTGCCCGAGGAAGTGATGGAGGCTGGTACGGTAGCAACATTTAAGAGGCATTTGGATGGGTATATGAATAGGAAGGGTTTGGAGGGATATGGGCCGAGTGCTGGCAGGTGGGACTAGATTGGATTGGGATATCTGGTCGGCATGGACGGGTTTGACTGAAGGGTCTGTTTCCAAGCTGTACATCTCTATGACTCTGTTTGATGAAAAGTAATTTATTTGTCATGGCCATCACATAGCAGAAAGATATTTAGGTAACTTCTTCTAAGTCTGAGTTTCTATCACAGGAAGTTCCGGTTCTGTTTTTTTTGTCATTCATGTATTAATGCCTAAGGGCTATAGATTCCATTGTCTGGTGACAAAAACAGATTATTCTCCTCTACACACAGATCCAAGCCTATTTGTTTCAGAAGGCATTTTGCATACCCAATGGATCACGGTGTAAACCGAAATATTGAAAGACTTGGCACACAGATTTTGTTCTGTTAATCCAGAATGGAAAATAGGAAATGTTCAATTATCCAGTCCAACCAATATCTGTGTTTTAGGACAATTTCAGAAAGTGAGTTGAAAGAATGTGAAACTGTCTTTAAAAGTTCATGCAATACCATAATTTGGATCAGTCTGCTGAGGGGCACTTGCTTTTTCTTTCATCAGATTCATATATGTGTCATTGATATGAAATGGGTAGCATCGTCTAAAATCTGTGCAGTTTGATCATAATGTTGTTGCTGTGTGAAAGCTAGGATAATTACAATATCTTTAAGGATCATCTTGATTTGTTAAGTAGAAGCACATACCTATCGCATGCCTTCTCACCCAAATTTATACGACCGTTCCATAAACATAAGTGGAAATATCAGGACAGCATCTGCATTGCCTCATATTTATCTTCAAGAAGAAAAACAAATGAAGAGAAGGCAGCTTGGATCTCTTTGCTTTACAATGATCTTTGTATAAAGAAATCTCCTAATTGTGATCAACATTTGATTCTGTACATTGGTTGCAGTTGTGCCCAGTGGAATATGGAGAAGGTCCTCTTTGCAATTGAAGAGGGGGTTGGATATCCACAGTAGTTAAAAGAATTGTACAAATGTATTGTTTATTTAAAATTATATGACTTTATCTTTTGCTGAAATGGTGCAAATTGCATTTACAAAGCCAAATAAATCTAGACACTACATAAAATTAAATTTGAATTTGTTATTAGAGACTTATAGAAGCAAATTAATTGTGAGCATCTTACATTGTATTAATGACTCATTAGTACTGATGTGCTTTGTCATCTATATAAGGAGCATGCTGTTAAAGAATGAAAGGAAAGGTAGAATGGATGATAAAGCTAAATTAAATAAAAACAGAATTCATGTTATTATTCCTGAGAGAAGTGACATTAATTCTAATGATTATCTGTCATGCACAGGAAGATTTTGATTGACAGTTTTAAATTGTTAAAACTAATGAATTTGTACCCAAAAGTCTAAATTTATATTTTCTCTTCTTTGAGATCCGTCATTTATGACATTAGTTGTAATGGTTATAATTAGGCAAGTGTTTTCTTCATACCTTCTGATTGATGTGTCACAAAATTATCTTGGGAAGAAGTGATGTTGGAAAAACAACAAGGTTTTTTTTTGCAAAATGTCACATCAATAAAGAATATTACAGGTACACATCCTCTGCAACATTACTTGAAAATCTGTGAGTAGTACTGTTACAAGATTCAGCTGTAACAAAGATATATGTTGCAGTTACAAAATTAATGTTCTATGTAGAGTTATTATGTCCCTTCAGAACCTGAATATAGTTCACAAACTTCAAGTATTTATTAGTTCAAAAACACCAGAGCTATCAATGGAATATAATGGGGCTATTTGCATACTTTTGCAGAATTTCTGAAATATTTTAAAACCTATCAGGACTCTTATTAAGATGAAATATGTTGAGTATTGGTTTTGCTTTTATTAACGTAACGTTGTTTAATTCTTTCTAATATTTTATAAATATAGTTTTATTGAAAAATGTATTTTTAAATATTACAGCAAACACAAAACAATACAATTCAAACAATACACAGAGCACCCAAAAAAGTTTTAAAAGCCCATACTGGCCTCATGTACAAAGGTATAAACATATATAAAAATATATTTTAAAGAACTCCAACTAACTATTTAATTAAATAAAAACTAGCAACAAATAAATAATAATAATACACCTCAGCAAAACATTAACTCTCACATATCGAGAGCATTAATTTTCACATATTCTTACGTTTGCAGTTCCCCCTTCTGGATATTGGACTCTTAAAGCACAATCATTACAGTTATATAAAAGCCCTTGTTAGTGTGGCAGACAAATCTGTGTCCAGGTAGTCCAAAAAGGGCCACCATGTCTTATAGAAATACTCAGTTTTGTAGTGTATCATACTTGTGAGAAAATCCAAGGGGATATGCTCCATAACAATCTTCCGCCAACCCACCAAGCACAGGGGATTTTCAGACACCCAACCTAACAAGATATTCTTTCTTGTGCAGAAAGTGAGAATGTTGAAAAGTTTTTTCTTATGCGCATCTACAGGGAATACACTTGGCAGGCCAAGAAGAAATTAAATCGGGTGTTTCTCCACCCTTACACCCAAAATCCCCTGCGTTGCACCCACCACAGTGCTGCAGTATGTTTGAAGCCTACCACAGGACCAGAGACAATGGGTAAGAATACCCGTACCAACTTTACACTTGGGACATGTTGAAGAACCCCTGATTTAAATTTTAGTAAACAATCCAAAGCCAAGTGGACCCTGTGGAAAATCTTCAACTGTAAAGCTTGGGTGTCATTGCAAACTGATGTTTTCCTTGCATTTTCCCAAATATCTTCTCATGCCTCTAAGGAGACTTCACCGCCTACGTCTGTCTCCCACACCCTGCAAAGTCAATCAAGCCTATCTGAGGCCCCCCACCTCCCCCCCCCCCCCCCCCAAATGATGATGTAGCATGCTGACAGAAAGTGTCCTCTTAGCACAGATCACACTTCTCTCTGTGTTGGAATTGTAGGGATCAGTCAAAAATGTAGTCTTTTTTTTAATAAAATCCCTAACTTGAAAAAAAACAAAGAGGTCCTTGCTAGGATAGCTCATACTTATGCGCTAACTGATCAAAAGACATCATTCATTGTGTCTCCCTCAAATAAATCGCCCATGCAATAAACATCCCTAGCTGCTCAATGTTTGAATCCTGAATCTATCATCCCTGGTTGAAAACACTCTATGCCCACTACAGGTGGAAGAAAAGATGTTTTACCAATATTGTCTTCCCTCTGCTGAATTGCCGTCCATGCTTTAACAGTATTGATAACTATTGGGTTATGGCAATATTCCTTAACTGTCCTCATTTTGTTCAAAAACAAGAAACTAGTCAGGGGGGATTTTGCCTGAGAGGTTTCGACATCTAACCATATTGAAAAAGGGTCCTCACAAACCCAGTCACTCATGTAAGGTAAAAGTGAGCCTTTTTGATGGTTTTTAATGTCCAAAAGATTCACTACCCAGTCTGTTAGGCAATTGCAGTTTAGCTGATTTAATGCGATGCCAAATAAAAGAGCTAAACCAGCTGTTCAGTCTCCTGACCGTTTGGTTATGGAAAATCGGGAGTATCCGTATAAGGTACAACAAACAGGGGAGAATATTCATCTTAATAAGAGCTATCTGACCTAACCATGAAACTGGAAGCACCTCCCATTTTTGAATGTCTTGTTTGATTTTGTCGAATAATTGAACAAAATTAGCTTTAAACAACCAATCAAGAACTGGAGTGATGAATATGTCCAAATACATAAAACCCCTCACGACCACTTAATGGGAACCGAGACAGACCCTCAAGATGTAGCGCCTTCATAAGACCACCCATAGGCATAGCCTCTGATTTTGCAAAATTAATTTTTCACCCCGAAAAGGTGCCAAATGAGCTGATGCATTGTATCAGGCGAGGCATTGAAACTACTGGATTTGACAAAAAAAATGAGGACATAGTCCATGTATAACAAAATCTTATGTAATTTTGACCCCACCTTTGGAACCGATGTATTGGGATCCCTACGAATGGCCTCCGCCAGCAGTTCAGTCACCACGATAAAAAAAATGGTGAAAGGGGGCAGCCCTGTCAGCTGCCCCTAAAAATGCAAACACTGCTTGATCGTACCTCCTTGGTGCTGACCGCAGCGAGAGGGTCACTGTAGAGAACCTTTACCTATCTTATCTAGGCTTCACCCAAGCCAAACCTCGCTCAAGTATAAAAAAGGCACGGCCACTCAACTCTGTCAAATGCCTTCTCTGCATATATAGAAATCACCCATCCCTGTATTGACTGTTGTTGACATGCTTGAATTACATTAAGCAGCCTCCTAACATTATTGGGGGATCTGCAGCCCTTTATGAAGCCCGGGACCTCTTTAACAATCGAAGGTTATGCAGTTTCCAGCCTTAATGCAAGAGTCTGAGAAAGAATTTTAAAGTCAACATTAAACAGTGAAATGAGCCTGAAAGAAGCACAGTCCTCCGGGACCTTTCCTTTTTAAAGAATAAATGAGATATTGGCCTCTCTCAGAGATGGCGGGAGACGATCATGACCGTACGAGTCATTAAACATGTTGAGCATCAGGCCTGACAATATGCTTAAATTCCATATAGAATTCTCTGGGAAGTTAATCAAATCTGGGCGACTTACCACACTGAAGCTGCTTCACAGCCTCGTGTACTTCTTGCTCTGATAAGGGGGCATTGAGAAAAGACTGTTGTTCGGGGGTCACACCTGGGAACTCCAACTCCATGATAAAGGACTTCATCTTGGCTCACCCCTCCTCACAACCCTCACATTGGTATAATTCAGAGTAAAATCGCTGGAGAGCCACATTAATCTTTTTAGAATCACACGTTAGTTCCTAGATCCTTTCCTAATCGACATAATGGCTTGAGGGGCACTCTTTTTCCTGGCAAAACCACCCGTGTGTGTCTTTAACACACTCTAATAACTTAAATGGGAGATTCCTCCTAACCATTATAGCCACTCCCCTCTTCTGGTGTTTAAAAAATGAAAAGTAAACCTAAGCAAAGCCATTCTGCCATAGTTTCAAATGTTCCCTATCATCCAAATGTGTTTCCTGTAATAAAGCAATATCCACCTTTTCCTCTGAGTCTCGAGAGTACCTTTTTCCTCTTAATTGGTGAATGACTCTCCTTGATGTTCCAGGTACACCATTTAATCAAGTCATTAGCCATGACTTTCTGCCGGAACATTTTGATTCCAGAGGAGAAACTCAGATGACAAATCACTGAGTCTTAGTGTTGCAAGATCCATCGAACATAAAAACTACATAAACTGAAACCAATCCAGTTAACAAACCTACAAAACTATCAAAGACTATAAACAGCAAAAACCAAAAAACAAACCAACGTATAAAGCGCCAATGGTGCTGAATAGGGAACTCACCCCCTGCCAAAAGGGAGCATCTCCACATCCCAAAACACAACTTCCCATCCTGCTGCCAGTACTGCAGCCAGGGCATTTAAATACCTGAACCGGGCATAAACTGCCCATAAGTAGGCATTTAGCCATCATTTTCTCTCCTCCTAGCTAGAGCTGCACCACAAACACTAGCAGAAAAGAAATAACAATATGAACAAAGAAATTTTGAAAAATAAAATAAGTACCTCACCCAACCTTTAGTATAAATTAGAAATTGAAAGTACACATCCCAACAGCTCCCAAGCATAGTTTGGACCTGATTGTTACCAATAAAAATTAAAGGAAAAGAACAACCTGACTGGACTTCCTTTTTTTAAAGAATAGTAGAGACATACCCAAACAACACTACTTTTTGTACTTACTAAATTGTTCAGATTGAGTTAATGTGAGTTAAATAGGCATTTAAATGTCTATTTAAATCACTGACAACATAGCTAATAAAGAGCAATCCTACTGTATAACAGATGTACATTATTTATGTGATAGTGCACCATTCATAATATTGAGATGTAATGTGACAAAAATAGAACGTTACATATGACGGAATTCTTAAATAAAGTTGACGTAACTCATTCACTAGAAAGCAGCACCTTGATCCAATCAGTATCTGTTCTGCACATATAAACATGCCGGCTGGGGGACAGTAGTTGGAATTCCCTTAAATGTCTGGAATTTCCACCCCAAATCACTTTAGCTCCCTCTGTCCAATAAAGTGTTGCTTAAAACGTAACACTTGGGTCAAATCATTGGGCGTCTGTTCTGACATTTCTTCATTGATTTTTGTCTGATGTTACTCAATTGTTGCTCATTGTTGCTCTAGGTTTCAATACCACTGCTAAATGAACCTCTTGCATTCATATAGCCTCTTTAATGCAATGAAATATCCTAAGGTACTTTATAGTCATTGGAGTACTTTTAACACACTCAGTATTGTAATGATATCTTAAATGAAACGTTCTGGGACAAAGTTATTTCCTGTTTTGTTTGAATAGATTTGTACAGTCAGTTTGGCTGTAACGCAGTAGTTCTGTTTTCGTGCAATCCCGTGTTATAAGAAAATCGTGTAATGGCAGCACCATTTAAACTAATGGAGCTGGAATTGCGTTATAACCAATACACGCTTTAAAACGTCATGCTTGAGAAACAATGTCCTCAATTCATCAGTTGTGTTAAAGTGAATTTACACTAACGAAACGTGCGTTTTGGCAGAATGACCTGTACAGATAACAGTTTTAGTTACTTAAGTGTCAGTAATTTAAATTTCTTTCATCTATAACATAAGTTTGTTTGTGTTCTTAGATTTTGAGCCTGAACAGCACCATTCCTCTTCACAGTCTGACTGGTCATAATGCCTGTGTCCGGAGCTGCAAGTTCACATGGGATAATGATTGTTTGGCTACAGGAGATGACAATGGTGAAATCAGGGTATCTATCATTTGTAATCAAATTTTGAAAAATATAAAAGTTATATTTCATTTTCATGGATTTACTTTGGTAAATTAATCTCCAATGTTCTTGGCCTTCATTGCGAGATGGTACGGAAACTACATGAGAGAAGAGAAAGAAGATACAGTCTGGACACCCCATCCTCCCGGGTCACACGGTCTGGTCACCCCATCCTCCCGGAGACTCCCAGTCTGGTCACTCCACCCTCCCGGGACGCTCGAGGTCTGGTCACCCCGCCCTCCCGAACGCTCCTGGTCTGGACAACCTGCCCTCCCGGAGATGCCTGGTCTGGTCACCCCACTCTCCCAAGATACTCTGCTTACCCTACCCTCCCGAGGTATTCAGTCTTGTTACCCCACCCTCCCAGGTCACTCGCTGTCTGGTCACCCCGCCCCTCCTGGAGACTCCCAGTCTGGTCACCCCGCTTTCCCAGAGATGCCCAATCTGGTCACTCTGCCCTTCTGGAAACTCCCAGTCTGGTCACCCTGCCCTCTTGGAGAGACACCGTCATTGTCCATGGAGCCAACCATTCTGGGCTGAATTTTACCCAACTGTATTATGATAAGACAAAAGAAGCTTCAGATTCAATACAATATAGTTGGAAGTCTATCTTTTTACTTTAACTTCATAAAATATTTGAGACTAATTACCTTTGTGAGCTGTGCTAAATTTCCTCTTTACTTTAACTCCAAAATATAACAGTTACTTACACTGACATATCCATGAATTGATTAGGCTTTTCTCTGAGTTCATTGGCAAGAAAGATATACATATATATAAGCTATGTATTTATACCTTTTTGGTATTCAAATATGCAATGTTAAAATCCATTTATAGCATGCTTACCAATTGCATGTTCACAACCACTAGGGATATTTTCTTGTTAAGGACTGAGGGTTGACCTGGACTGAGCAGCTGAGTAGGCTAGTGTATTGTTTACCTCACCCTGGAACCCAGGTTCCGGTGTAAAACATAGGCAATGAATATCTTTTTGTCTTTCTTTGAATAGATCTGGAGGGTGCATGATGGTGCTTTGCTTCATATTTGTTCAGAAGAATCGGAGATCAAAGATTCCAAACATGGGGGTTGGGTTACAGATCTTCACTTCTCCCCTGACAATAAGACATTGGTCTCAACTGGAGGTTACATAAAGGTAATAGCAAAAAAGGAGCAGCTTTTGAAATATAATACCAAAGTAATATTTTAACAATTTTGCAATGCAGTTTTTGAAGTGTTTTTCTTGTTTACTTATTGTAACTTAAACTGGAAGTTTGAGGGTTTGAACAAGCCTACTCCTGCTCCTTTTCTTTTGTAAGCCAAGTGAACGTTACTTCATTTTCACAAAGGTGCTACTACTGCCTTGAAACAGATATTTTATTGCTATTCCATAGTCAAATTTTAGCAATGACGTGGAGGTGCCAGTGTTGGACTGGGGTGGACAAGGTCAGAAGTCACACAACACCAGGTTATAGTCCAACAGGTTTATTTGAAATTACAAGTGACTTTTACCTGACGAAGGAGCAACGCTCTGAAAATTTGTGATTTCAAATAATCCTGTTGGACTAGAACCAGGTGTCATGTGACTTCTGAAATTTTAGCAAGTGTGGGGTTTTGATATCTGGTATCATAAATATAAAACTGCCTTCAGTTATTTACAATTGTTATTCATGATGCAATGCTGCTCATCAAAATGTTTTGAAACTTTTCTTTATAAAAGAGATGCAGTAAATGATACCTCTGCAGTACAGTGGTAACTTAATGGATGAGTTAATGCCCACCAGCAAACCTAATAATAAAATCCTTGCTCTGCGCTACTCAGTTGTTATCAGCAGAGGTCAAATCATGATCATTTTCTCGCTAATTAAGAGACGTAGAAAAAAGTGAAAGTACGATTAGGCCATATGACACACTGAGTCTGCTCCATTATTCATTGTGACCATGACTGACCATTCGATTCAGTAGCCTATTCTCACATTTCCCTCATATCCTTTGTTCCCTTTAGGCCAAATATCATATTCAACTTCTTGAAATCATAAAATGATATGGCCTCAATTGCTTTCTATAGTAGCAAATTCCATAGGCTCATCTCTCTGGGTGAAGGATTTTCTCCTCATATTAGTCCTAAATGGTTCACCCTGTATCTTTAGACTGTGATCCCTAGTTCTAATTCCCCAGCCAACAGGAACATCTTCCTACATTTACCCTGTCCATTAGTGTTCAAGTTTTATAGTTTTATATAAAACTCTACCCCCTCCCTCCCCAATCCCCTTAATCAAATACAACTCTAACTAGTTCCACCTCTCCTCAGAATCTTTCTGGTGAATTTTCGCTGCACTCCCTCTACGGCAAGACCATCCTTCCTCAGATAATGGCATCCAAACTGTACAAAATATTTTGATATAGTCTCACTGAGGCCTTGTACACTTGCAGCAAAACACCCCTGCTGTGATACCGAATCTAAATTTACCATTTGCCTTCACCTATGGTGATTGGAGTATGAGGACACAGGTCTTGTTGCACATTCCCCTCTCAGTTTATGGCTATTCAACTAATAATCTGCCGTCCTGTTTTTGCTCTCAAAGTGGTTAACCTCACATTTATCCACATTATAATTCATCTACCACGCATTTGCCCACTCACTCAGCTCACCCTCCCACCCAGCTTTGTGTTATCTGCAAATTTAAAGATATATTTAGTTCCAGCATCCAAATCATTGATAAGTATTGAGAAAAGCTAGGGCCCTAGCATTGATCCTTGTGGGACCTGACTAGTTACTGCCTGCCATTTGGAAAAATGCCATTTTATTCCTACTCTTTGCTTCCTGTCTGCTAGCCAGTTCTCTATCTGTGTTAGTATGGTACTCCCAAACCCATGGGCTTTAGTTTTACATGCTAATCTCTTCTGTGGGATTTGGTCGAAAGCCTTCTGAAAGTCCAAATAAACCACGTCAACTGGCCCCCACTCAAAAATCCTCAAAGGATTCCAGTAGATTTGTCAAGCATGATTTCCCTTTCGTAAATCCATGCTAATTCTGAGCCAAATGCTCAGCTGTTAAATCTTTTGTAATGGGCTCTTGCATTTTCTGCACTATAAACATCAAGCTAACTGGTCTATAATTTCTGGTTTTCTCTCTGCGCCCCCCCCCCCCCCCCCCCCACTTAAATAAAGTGGTTGCAATAGCTACTCTCCAATCTGTAGGAACTGTTCCAGAGTCTATAGAATCTTGAAAGATAAGCACTAATGCATCCACTATGTCTAGTGCTATTTCCTTAGGTGCTCTTGGAACTTCATTTCATGATTCCTGGAATTAATGATTTTTTCGTTTCTTCTTGGAAAAGGTCCTGTCTGAAAAGACCAACGTTTAGTTCCCATCCATAATTTTCCTTGAGAATAACTTAGTGATTCACATGAATACAATGTACTGAAAAGCCCTGATGAATCATGTGTACAATCTCACGGTCAGAAGTGAACAGTAACAATTCCAAGTGCTGTCTCTCTAAGAGAGTATCAGAAAAGAAATCAGCTTCTCTTTAGATTTGTTTTTCTTGGTAAGCATATGTAATGTTACAGTAAAAAGTGAGGTCTGCAGATGCTGGAGATCAGAGCTGAAAATGTGTTGCTAGTTAAAGCACAGCAGGTCAGGCAGCATCCAAGGAACAGGAAATTCGACGTTTCGGACCAGAGCCCTTCATCAGGAATGAGGAGAGTGTGCCAGGCAGGCTAAGATAAAAGGTAGGGAGGAGGGACTTGGGGGAGGGGCGATGGAGATGTGATAGGTGGAAGGAGGTCAAGGTGAGGGTGATAGGCCGGAGTGGGGTGGGGGCGGAGAGGTCAGGAAGAGGATTGCAGGTTAGGAGGGCGGTGCTGAGTTCAAGGGAATTGACTGAGACAAGGTGGGGGGAGGAGAAACGAGGAAACTGGAGAAATCTGAGTTCATCCCTTGTGGTTGGAGAGTTCCCAGGCGGAAGATGAGGCGCTCTTCCTCCAACCGTCGTGTTGTTATGTTCTGGCGATGGAGGAGTCCAAGGACCTGCATGTCTTCGGTGGAGTGGGAGGGAGAGTTAAAGTGTTGAGCCACGGGGTGGTTGGGTTGGTTGGTCCGGGCATCCCAGAGGTGTTCCCTGAAGCGTTCTGCAAGTAAGCGGCCCATCTCCCCAATATAGAGGAGGCCACATCGGGTGCAGCGGATGCAATAGATGATGTGTGTGGAGGTGCAGGTAAATTTGTGGCTGATATGGAAGGATCCCCTTGGGGCCTTTGGATGGAAGTAAGGGGGGAGGTGTGGGCGCAAGATTTGCATTTCTTGCAGTTGCAGGGGAAGGTGCCGGGAGTGGAGGTTGAGTTGATGGATGGTGTGGAACTGACGAGGGATCACGGGGGGAGTGATCTTTTCGAAACACTGATAGCGGAGGGGAGGGAAATATATCTCTGGTGGTGGGGTCTGTTTGGAGGTGGCTGAAATGACGACGGATGATATGATGTATATGGAGGTTGGTAGGGTAGTAGGTGAGGACCAGCAAGGTTCTGTCCTGGTGGCGATTGGAGGGGCGGGGCTCAAAGGCGGAGGAGCAGTAAGTGGAGGAGTAGCAGTGAAGGGCATCGTTGATCACGTCTGGGGGGAAATTGTGCTCTTTGAAGAAGGAAGCCATCTGGGTTGTACGGTATTGGAACTGGTCCTCCTGGGAGCAGTTGCGGCGGAGACGAAGGAATTGGGAGTATGGGTTGGCGTTTTTGCAGGGGGCAAGGTGGGAGGAGGTGTAGTCTAGGTAGCTGTGGGAGTCGGTCGGTTTATAGTAAATGTCCGTGTTGATTCGGTCGCCCGAGGTAGAAATGGCAAAGTCTAGGAAGGGGAGGGAGGAGTCTGAGACGGTCCAGGTAAATTTGAGGTCGGGGTGGAAGGTGTTGGTAAAGTGGATGAACAGTTCAACCTCCTCGTGGGAGCGTGAGGCAGTGCCGATACAGTCATCGATGTAGCGGAGGAAAAGGTGGGGGGTGGTGCCAGTATAGCTGCGGAAGATGGACTGTTCCACATATCCTACGAAGAGTCAGGCATAGCTGGGGCCCATGCGGTTGCCCATGGCTACTCCTTTGGCTTGGAGGAAGTGGGAGGATTGGAAAAAAAAGTTGTTCAGGGTGAGGGAGGCAATCTTAAATGGAGGCAATCACATTAATGATACTATTTCTGATCTTTTTTCAGAAATAACATTGCACTGGATTTGATGCCAGTCCCATTCTCAAAACCCTGTCATATAGCTGATTCTAGACTGCCAGGAACTCAACGTAATGGATTTCTTAGTCCCACTCCTGTCCACTGCATCTTTTGGCACTTCTATGATACAAGTAGCTGCTGGCCGATCACATTGGCTGACAACTCCGAGTGGGACTTCTCCAAGTAAGAGGAGGAAATCCCATTTCCAGTCATTGAACTCTTCTTGAAGCATTAAATGGCTAAGAGCAGTGGTGCATTTTCCACCAACTGTTCAGTTAGTGGAAAGTGTACCTGCCATCCTAAACTCTTAGTCCATGTTCGCTGCTGTTCCAGTTGACCTCAGTAACCCATGTACAAGGAGCAACCTGACATTGGTTCTTGTTCCTGACACCTATCATAGAAGGACATGTAATTGGGGGTCAGGCAAGCAACAATAGGATGGAATTTGTCTGTTGCTCCACCTTTGATAGAATTGCCCGATACTACACACTGCTGAGACTCACATCTGATTCATCATGCATCAAAGGATTGCATGCCACAAAAATATGGTGTAGAACATAGGCAAACAAGGATTCATTTGTCTGGTTTAGGACAAAGGTCCATACTAAGAGAATCAATAATTAGTGACTTGCATGAGAATTAAATATGGCTATTTTACATGACAGGAGTTCACTTCTGCTAAATTGGAATGGTTACCTTCCTAGTCCAGCATGATGGCATTGTTCAGCAGAATTTCATTCTCCAGGATGTGTTTATTTGAAAATAGTTGTCAATTTAATTGGTAAAAACAAAATTTCAGCACAGTCTCCTTGGGCAGGGAAACCCAATAAGTCATTTGTTATATTAGCAGAAGCAAAGGTCAATCTTGTATGTATCCTTGCATCCAAGGATTATTCATTAATGTCAGTCTAAGTTAATTTGAAAGCAACGTAATTTTTTTTACCTTATTGAAAGCTCCAAATCCTCATGGAGAGCTTCATAACAATAATTCATCTTTTGTCACTTAGAGAACGGTTTGTGAGAATATGTCAGTTCCACAATGAAAATGCTTTGGGCCATTCTGTTTATAATTACCAAAAGGTACCATTTTGTAACAGAGTGACTGACTTGACTGATTTGTCCCACAATGATTTATAACTTGGATTCAGAAACACTGCACAATATTACGTGCATTATAACTATCAAGGAAAGATGCCTAATTGTTCTTTGTGTAAATGGGGACTATCATATTAATGATACTAAAATTACTGTTGTGCTTTTTCAGAAATATGATTCTTCCAAATCATAAAACTGATGATATTCAACTGAATTTTGAAAGTTTCAAATGTCATTGATCAAATGCTTGTATCTTAATGTCATAGATGATGTTTGTTCTACGTGCGTGAGTGCTCCCAAGAGTTAGTGCAACCTTTAAATTCAGGAGTACTTCACCAAGGTGGCAACTATAAAATTATAATTCATATTCTTACAGCACATGTAAACTGACATTTTAATCCATCGCTTGAATGATCTATCACTCAGCTAGGCAGTGAAAATACCATTCTAGTTACAACTGATTGCTTTACGTTGGCTCAGAACATTGCAGCATGCGAAAAGGAAGCCCTTGTAGACTTGTAGCTGTCTTTCTCATAGCACAAGTGCCTCTAAGATTGTAGTATCATACCTTGAGATCTATAAAAGAGTCACAAACAAAATTGATAAATAATCATAATATAAAGATAAAATGCTGGTAATACTCAGCTGACCAGACAGCATCTGCCGAGAGAGAAACGGAATTAACATTTCAGGTAAATAATCTTTCATCAGAACTTATCTAAAGATTAGAAAACGAAAGTCTACAATGCTTTGAAAAATTGGAGAGACAAAATGACTGGCGGTGCAGGGCTAAATGGAATGATCATGGGACAAGTAAACAAACAAAAGCTGTGTGGAGGGGGCAATGTGAGTGGCAGGCCAGCTGCTAACAGCAAAAGTAAAGGGAAAAAATCATATGCAAGATGGTATTTAGTTTTGTTTCCAAATATTACATTTTATAACAACTTTAACAATGCACAAGATAATGATTGGATGTTGTGTCGGCAAGGATGCAGAGGAGGAAACCATAAAGAAAGGTTTTGCGCACTTAACAAGGCAGAAAGGTTTGGGGAAGGAATTATGACACCTGTAACTATGTCTGCTCAAGTTCAGGCATTTATGGCTAAAGGAGTAAAGTATGAAAATAAGGAATTTTTACAGCAATTGTACAATGCAAAAGTGAGACCACACCTGGTGTAACGTGTACAATTTTGCTCTCCTTGCTTAAGGAGGGAGGTAGTTGCATTGAAGGCAGTTCAGAGGAGCTTAACTAGATTGATTCCAGAGATGAGGCGTTTATCTTATTATGAGAAAGTGCAGTTTAGGTCTATATGCTCTGGAATTTAGAAGAATGAGAGACAATCTAATTGCGTACATAAGATGCTAAAGTGGATTTCCATCGTAGGTAAAGCGAGGATGTTTCCTCATGTGGGGCAATCCAGAATAAGAAGTCATACTTTTAGGGTAAATGTAGCAGATTTAAAACTCTGGAGTGCAGTGAACGCTGGGATATTGAGTAAATTTAAGGATTATGGTAAATTTTTAGTTGGTAATGTGTTGAAGGGTGATGAGGAGTGGGCAGGTAGGAAGGTAGACTTGAAGCTGCGATGGGATCAGCCATGATCAAATTTAATAGTTAAACAAGCTTGAAGGGCTGAAATGCCTACTTTTGCTCCTAGTTTTTATGTTTTTTATATCTGCCACATCAACTTAACTATCCATCCACCAGATGTGGCTCAGTGGTTAGCATTGCTGCCTCACAGCAACAGGGTTCCAGGTTCAATTCCTACCTTGGGCTACTGTCTGTGTATAATTTGCACATTCTATATGTATCTGCATGGGTTTCCTTCAGGTGCTCCGGTTTCCTCCCACAGTCCAAAGATGTGCATGGCCATGAATTGGCCATGCTATAATTCCCCATAGTGTTAGGTGCATTAGTCAGAGGGAAATGGGTCTGGGTGGGTTACTCTTCGGAGGGTCAACGTAGACTTGTTGGGCCGAAGAGCCTGTTTCCACACTGTAGGGAATCTAATCTGTCTGGACAACATCAACTGCATCATGCCTCATTCTTATCTGACAAAGCTACCCATCATTCCAGAATCATCGTGAAGATTCAAAATGTCCCCTGGCTTTCTTTTTTGCACTATCAATAGCTTCTTCTACTTTTGCTTCCAACAACAAATGTAAGAGCTGTTGTACTACTTAGCCATTACAATTGAGGTTATCCTTGCAGTTGCTTCTGCTGCATTCTTCCCTTCCCCTTTCTCATCAAGTCAAACTACATTTAGGGACACCTTGCCTTAGCTCTGTCTAGTTTCCTTCCCATCTCTCGTCTCTAACCCAATACTTATTACCTTGATACCATTTCCACTAGATACCTACTCACCTAAATGACCCCATGTTATCATCACTCTCTCTCCGCACCACCCTCAGAGGTGTCATCAGAAATCCCCATGTCCCTGAAAACCAGTGTGTAATCTCCAGCATTCCTTTCCTCTCAAATTGTCCTCACCTAGATTTGTGGTCTTTCTTTCTTCTCACTTCTGTTTCCTTCAAACTAGCTTTCTGACCTGCAGTTGAACTTAAATAACTATTATAATAACTAAAGTAATCATTTCCCCAAAGTTCTCAATCTCAGAGATGTAAGAAATTCTCCTTCTCAAATACTTACCTTCCTTTATCCAGTGGGGTGGACTTGGTTTTATCTTTCTCATCTGATCCCAACAAAAGCATCAAAAGTACTGGCTTTTCTATCCAATCCCACTCAGTTCTATCTGGAATCCCCAAAGATCTCTCTTTTGACTCCCACCTTTTTTTCACCTGTATGATTTTGCATCACAATTTTATCTGCAAACCTAGAATCAGATTTCACACGTAAGCTCACAACACCCAATTCTCCCCATGCACCACCAGTCTCAACCTTATTGTCTCTGAATTATTGTCAGACTGTTTGTCCAACATTCCATGTTGAATGAGACACAATATCCCCCATTAAAAAGTAGAAAGGTTGAATCCATTGCGTTTGTCTCAGTAAAAATGTTCTCATTTCAAAGATCAAAACAACTGTCAGGAAACCTCTCTCATCCATCTGCTGCTGAAATCCCATCCGTATCTGACATCAAGAACTTGCGTCTTTCTCTAATACTCGAGTAAAAAATGAGGTCTGCAGATGCTGGAGATCACAGCTGCAAATGTGTTGCTGGTCAAAGCACAGCAGGTTAGGCAGCATCTCAGGAATAGAGAATTCGACGTTTCGAGCATAAGCCCTTCATCAGGAATAAGAGAGAGAGAGCCAAGCCGGCTAAGATAAAAGGTAGGGAGGAGGGACTAGGGGGAGGGGCGATGGAGGTGGGATAGGTGGAAGGAGGTCAAGGTGAGGGTGATAGGCCGGAGTGGGGTGGGGGCGGAGAGGTCAGGAAGAGGATTGCAGGTTAGGAGGGCGGTGCTGAGTTGAGGGAACCGACTGAGACAAGGTGGGGGGAGGGGAAATGAGGAAGCTGGAGAAATCTGAATTCATACCTTGTGGTTGGAGGGTTCCCAGGCGGAAGATGAGGCGCTCCTCCTCCAGCCGTCGTGTAGTTGTGTTCTGCCGGTGGAGGAGTCCGAGGACCTGCATGTCCTCGGTGGAGTGGGAGGGGGAGTTAAAGTGTTGAGCCACGGGGTGATTGGGTTGGTTGGTTCGGGCGGCCCAGAGGTGTTCTCTGAAGCGTTCCGCAAGTAAGCGGCCTGTCTCACCAATATAGAGGAGGCCACATCGGGTGCAGCGGATGCAATAGATGATGTGTGTGGAGGTACAGGTGAACTTGTGGCGGATATGGAAGGATCCCTTGGGGCCTTGGAGGGAAGTGAGTGTGGAGGTGTGGGCGCAAGTTTTACATTTCCTGCGGTTGCAGGGGAAGGTGCCGGGGGTGGAGGTTGGGTTGGTGGGGGGTGTGGATCTGACAAGGGAGTCACGAAGGGAGTGGTCCTTGCGGAACGCTGATAGGGGAGGGGAGGGAAATATATCCTTGGTGGTGGGGTCCGTTTGGAGGTGGCGGAAATGGCGGCGGATAATACGTTGTATGCGCAGGTTGGTGGGGTGGTAGGTGAGAACCAGTGGGGTTCTGTCTTGGTGGCGGTTGGAGGAGCGGGGCTCAAGGGCGGAGGAGCGGGAAGTGGAGGAGATGCGGTGGAGGGCATCGTCGATCACGTCTGGGGGGAATCTGCGGTCCTTGAAGAAGGAGGCCATCTGGGTTGTGCGGTGTTGGAATTGGTCCTCCTGGGAGCAGATGCGGCGGAGACGAAGGAATTGGGAATATGGGATGGCGTTTTTACAGGGGGCAGGGTGGGAGGAGGTGTAGTCCAGGTAGCTGTGGGAGTCAGTCGGTTTATAATAGATGTCTGTGTTGAGTCGGTCGCCCGAGATAGAAATGGAAAGGTCTAGGAAGGGGAGGGAGGAGTCTGAGACAGTCCAGGTGAATTTTTATCTTAGCCGGCTTGGCTCTCTCTCTCTTATTCCTGATGAAGGGCTTATGCTCGAAACGTCGAATTCTCTTTCTCTAATACTAACCACTTTGCCACACAGTTCATTGTTCTTTTGCTTTTGGCTTCTTTAATTTATCCTCCCCTTTTGTCTGAATGGTGGCAAACTAATTTTTAATCTTGTATGCCCTACCAGCTGACACTTCTTCCTTACCTTTGCTGCCTCACCGCATCCTTCAAAGCCCTCCTCTTTGACTATACTTCTGGTCACCTTCGCCCATATGTCTGCCTTTAATAACCTCTGTGAGGCACTTCAGGAATTTTTCTTTTTACTGTGTTCAGTGGCACCAAACATTTGTTTTCCTTATGCCTGGAAGAAACTGTAATTCAACTGTACTACATTGTTTGCATCCTTTATTTTCCAGGAAGAATTGAGTTTTATGTCAGTTGAGAAAAAAGCCTGAATCACAACATACTATTGTAAAACATGGCCCTTTAGTATAACTAATTCTGTTTGTAGATGGGATATTGTTAATAGACTATTCTTGTCCATTAATCACCTAATTAGTTTTAGAATAAATGCTTCACATTGAGGCAGCCGTCTTTGTAATGGTCTCGAGCACTCCTGTAGAGTTCATGCTATTTATGCACATTACTTATGTCCTGTTACGATTTTAATTAAGCCTTTGCTGGAGTCATGCCTAAGAATTATCCTAACAGTGTTATCATGCTAATGGTGTGGTCTGGACAAATACTGCGTAGTTACTGTTACTATGGTAACTCTGTGAAAACTCTGATGAACAGAAAATATTTGCATATCGATTTTATCAAGGGAACAGCACACTGCTTGCATCTTGTCGATATTCTGGGTGTAGGCATTGAGATTGAATCCTTAGGTACATATTCACATATTGTTGCAATTATTTTTGGAAAAGAAATGAAACAGTCTGACTTGTTGAACATAGAAACGTGACTGGTGTGAAATCTAACAATCCAAGTGATCGTATTTCATCACTTGTGGGAATCCACTAAAATCTGCTCCCTATGCTCAATCACATTTGAGTACTTGCAGTTTCCAGTCTGTCTTCAATTGCGAGCAGGAATCTAAGCTGATTAGTATCTTAATCAGTCAAGGAGCTTGCTGACCAATTCTGTTCTCCTTGTAGCTATCACAAGCAGGAATTGGCCATTCAGCCCAAGAGCTTGTCCATTATTCAGTTAGATCATCATCTATACCTCATGTCACTACTCTAATTCATGTGACATCCTTACTCAATAAAAGTCTTTTCATTTCAGTGTTAAAAAATGTAATTACTCCACCATCTCAACATCTTGGAGTATAATTCAAATTTTCCTTTTGTATGGGAAAGTCTTCCTGATTTCATTCCTGAATAATTGTGGCCCTCGTTCTGAATATCTCCACTAGGGCGAAGGATCTCTGTGATGACTCCCTTCGATCAATTGACACAACATGTAAGGGATTTGAAAAATGAAAATCTTAAGAATGGATTCTTAATCCTTTCCATTCTTAATCTAGTCAAAGACACAGGGGATTTGCACATTAATTGTTAAGTTTCATAGTCACTGCTTAGAGGCAACAGTTTACAGACAGTGATGGGAGAGAATTACTGACTGTGTTCAAGCTTGAGTTCCTTGGCTGCAGAGAGATATAGAGACAAACCTCGTTACATCAATCTGGAATACCTTCTGCTATATCATTCACAAACACAGCTCATGACCCAATCAAAATTATCAACAACCCGATGACCTTTAGCACACTGGCACTGACAGTCTCTGAAACAGTCCTCGCCTTGGGGAAAGTAAAACTTTATTATATTAAAACTATATTAGCAAAGCAACAGTTAAACTCAGACCAAAAAAAAGTTAATATATTGTCCCGAATGTTGGTCTGTGGCCAAAGTAGCTTTTGGCACTGCAGTGTCTTCCTGAATCAGAATGATTTCAGCTGAATTATTCTTGACTGATGACATCAGTGATAGGTTGTGGGTTCACCTGCCAGAGCCCTTCTACTTTCAGTGAGAAGGTCTTTCAGTGTGGTTTCAACCTTGATTCTGAGAGCGTTTTGGAAAAAAGAAAGAATGGGAGTAAGGGCTGTTGCTGTAGGAAAGTTACCTCTAACTGTGTTGAAAACTGATAACTTTTGTTACACCCATGTGAATTGGATCATGTGACCCCTCAAATATTTTAGATATGACATCTTCATAACAGCATACATATTATATCCCACGATTTGTGCTTCAGTAAACTCAGGAAACAAAAGCATATGATTGTTAAGAGATTCTAACACCAAGGCAATTCTGGTATTATCTTTCTTGTAAAAGTAAGAAAGCACTTTCTGGGAGTGAAGATGTCATTTCTGAAATATTAATTCAAAATATTATTGAGTGGACATAAATCTATATCTTTGATTTGTTGGAAACAGCACTTTGCTGTAGGAAATATGTTGCATTTGTAAAGGAATGACTTGCTCATCTCAAGTCAAGGTCTGTAATATTTCAAGAGGTCACAATTACATGTTTTCATTCTCGGGCATTGCATTTGTTTTGTGAAAGTAACAAATGGTTTTAAATCCTTGAAAGAATAACTTGTAATTTAGAATGACAGTATCCACACATTTTGTTTAATGCAATGACTGTTAATTCTTGTCATTCACAAAGTTTATTCCTGTTCTCAGCAGTAGAATATTTTAACATACCTTTTTTAGATTAAGTCTTAATTTTAAGTTTATATCTTTATAACTTTGTGTTTCAAGTTCTTTCCAGTTGATGGTACACCAGAGAAGGCTCTGGCAGTCATGGACAAGCTACATGCATTTATTGTTCATACTGTGCTCAGCATATGTTATTTGTACGTTTGTTGAATCAAAATGAATATTATTATTTTTCTCAACTTAGAGCTTTATTAAGTTTCCTATAAGGCAGAGACCGTTTTAGATACATCGAGGAGAAAGTGAGGACTGCAGATGCTGGAGATCAGAGCTGAAAATGTGTTGCTGGAAAAGCGCAGCAGGTCAGGCAGCATCCAAAGAGCAAGAGAATCGATGTTTCGGGCATGAGCCCTTCTTCAGGAATGAGGAAAGTGTGTCCAGCAGACTAAGATAAAAGGAGGGACTTGGGGGGAGGGGTGTTGGAAATGCGATAGGTGGAAGGAGGTCAAGGTGAGGGTGATAGGCTGGGGTGGGGGCGGAGAGGTCAGGAAGAAGATTGCAGGTTAGGAATGCGGTGCTGAGTTCGAGGGATTTGACTGAGACAAGGTGGGGGGAGGGGAAATGAGGAAACTGGAGAAATCTAGGTTCATCCCTTGTGATTGGAGGGTTCCTAGGCGGAAGATGAGGCGCTCTTCCTCATTTGAGTTTCCTCATTTCCCCTCCCCCCACCTTGTCTCAGTCAAATCCCTCGAACTCAGCACCGCCTTCCTAACCTGCAATCTTCTTCCTGACCTCTCCACCCCCACCACGGCCTATAACCCTCACCTTGACCTCCTTCCACTTATCGCATTTCCAATGCCCCTCCCCCAAGTCCCTCCTCCCTACCTTTTATCTTAGCCTGCTGGACACACTTTCCTCATTCCTGAAGAAGGGCTCATGCCCGAAACGTCGATTCTCCTGCTCTTTGGATGCTGCCTGACCTGCTGCGCTTTTCCAGCAACACATTTTCAGCACAGATTTAGATACTGCATTGATTTGTGCTTTGAGGTGTTAGAATTTGCATTATCCAAGGTATCCAGATCCTTATGGTTCAAGCTTGCCTCATCAAATATCAGCAGTGCAAAGAAAGCCAGTACCAATACTGCAACATCAGTTATCCTGATGCAACTTCCCACACCCCCAGTCTTTTCAAGAATCATTCATCTTCATAAATAAGGCTTTTTTTGACCTTTTGAGAACTGTCAGGTGCAGATGTGAAAATGACGCCGTGAGAAGAGAAACAGATGCAGTTTTCAGGGACTGAATCAATCCTCAAGACACAGGGCTGGATCAGGAATGATTTCAGTCAATGTAAGCAAATGGTAGTTCAATGAGCAGGTGCATAATAATGAAAGATGGTTTGGCACTGGGGAACTTGACAATGCTGAACGTAAATTATTTGGAAATGGGGCAAAAATAAACAGATTAGGTCATAAAACAGTATAAGACAGTAATCTGAAAGTAGGAGGTCACTAAACACAGAGGGAACTGAGCAGATGCGAGTTAATTTAGCTGACCAATCGCGGATGTAATTTAATATGGACAATGAAATTGAATAGAGGAAATACCAATGGAGACATGAAATGAATGGTATTAGTGTACAGGATTCAGTTTAGGAGAGGGTTCTGCCAGTATCAGTTGTGAACATGTTGAAATCACTAGTGTGCTACAGTTGTATCAAAACTCTGAAAGGCAATGTTATTTCTTTATTAGAGACGGTTAAAGTTTTGAGGAGTGTTTGAGTATTGTGCTTCAAAGCAAAATACATAAACACAGGTTTGGACATAAAAACCTCATCCATGCATTTTAATGAAGGTGTAACTAACCCTTTATCCAAATCTGGAAGCTGAAAATACAGATTAAGTTTTTGTACTTAGAAATAGGTGGAAGATAAGCAATATCTGAAACAAAAACAATCCCACAAGTACTTTCAAAGAGAGAGCTGGAACTGAGCTAAAGATGTAGAATTTGCTTTGACTGTTTTGTCTGTGCTGATTTATTGTCACTCATAAAAGCAGCCTGATGATTTGTTTCATTAAAGTATTTTAGATTGTCTTTCATGACGGACTTATTGTTACATCCTTGCATTCTGCTATCATATTTAATATTGGATCAGATTTGCATGTTCCTGGATATGAACATGGTAATACAGGAGTGACTGTTAATGCTGTACTCAAGAGGATAGTTAAGGCAGATGTAAGCTCATCACAATTGGTCTTAAGCCAGCTTTATTTTCATTCTTTGCCTGGCAGTCCTCTCCAGCAATTCTGGGTTAACTCAATTCGCAAAAGGTGATAAATTTTCCACTTACCAGTACTAATGTTGTACGACTGCATGAATGTAGCATTGGCTTCAGCTTTCCTTTCCAATTGGTATGTCCCTGCCATATGAGATTATATGTTAAGAGTAGAAATTGGCCATGGAAATTCAAAACCTGTTCAAGTCTCTTCCTCTATTCCTAGATGCATGTTAAAAAGGGGTTAATTGCTCTAACCAGCACTTAACCATTCCTGTACTCCAACTCTTGTCAGACCTAGTCGGGATAGAAATGAGTACCTTACATATACACTCTGTAGTTTATTTGTTTTCCTGTTAGTTAAACACAGGTGTTGTAGTGTATAACTAACTATTGCCTGCCAGTCCTAAAATATGCTATAGTCATTTAGGTTAGCAAGTGCAGTTAGGGTGCATGATCAGCTTAAACAGTGATGTAGCTACGTTTTTGAAATTGTAATCTGCTAACTAATTTAATTGCTTTATTTTAGGGAAGCTAATCCAACTGTGACTGCAGGTAGAATTTAAATTCAGTTAATAAATCTGTAAAGTAAAGGCTAAAGATCAGGAAATTACCATTGGTTTTTGTAAGTACCAATCTGGTTCATGAATGAAGGGAGTCTGCCATCCTTACCGATTCAGGCCTACATATGGCTACAGATCGACAGCAATGCACTTGACTCTTAGGATCATTCAAAACAACGTCTAGTAACTGTGCAAGTAGTTTTAATAACTTTTCTGTGAAGTTTAGTGTTTTGACTTTATTGATATTAGCCATATGTCCAATACTAAATTCTCATCTTAGTAGCACAGAAATGCAACTGAAATAATTTTCAAGAAATATGTTACATGCATTCATGACTTCCCCTTCAAACAGAGCAATCCTGTCTCTCTTTTACATATGGTTGTTTTGAAATTGTTAGTATTCAGAAGGAGGCTGCTGTTTTCATTATGTTTTAAACTGAAATGCAGGAAACTGTCAGACTATAGAATGAAAGAGGTTTATAAGGTCCTGAGTACTAACAGAATTGTTTGACCAGAAGTGTTTGGTTAGAACCACAAAGGACTTACTCAAAGCTTAGAAATTCTAAGCTCAATTATGTGAATACTCAAGGAAGAAGATACCAAAACCTCCAGACGAGTGATGCAATTGAAAGCAACAGTTAAGTCAAACATGCAGAAATGGTAGAGAAGGAAATTATTTCTAGTGTTTGAGTACTATAAAGATAAGTTGTCGGGATAGATGGAGGATTGTATTTTTACTGTTTGAAAACTTTTCAGATTGTAATATTTGTGATTAGTTTGGTTTATTCAATTTTATTTTTTTCTTTTGCAAAGTAAATTCCAGTTTTATTGTTAAAACAAGGCCTACAGTATTGTGTACTTGTTTTAACCTTGTTTAATTAAAAGAAAGCAAAATATGATCTGTCAAGGTGGATTTCATTCTGGTGCAGTAATAACATCAGCTGACACCATAACAGAAGTCATAGCTAATTGTGTTTCCATTGCACAAAACTAAAAGATTTTTGCTTCCTTTTTTTTACTGCATTTAATTCTCAATTTCAGGCTTAAATTTAGCATTCGGAGTATTCGTTATAATAGCAGCCCACTACTTTGTTTCCTTGCACAGTAGCTGTTGAAGATATGCAACCTTAAGCTGGAGATTCCACATTTGGTTGCAAGAAATTCATTACCTCAAAGATTTCAAGTTTTCTGGGGGCTCTGAGTTAGCTGAATGTTTCTTATTCTAATTCTGTTTTTAAAAACATTCTCTCTCCTTTTGCAGCTTCCCCCCTCTCTCAGCCTTGAAGCTTTGCTCTGCCCAATTCTCGCAGTCTCCCCCTTCCACTGGCCTTTGCAGCTCCCCCCCAACCTTCTTCTCCCACCCATTGTAACCTCACCTTTCCTTTCAATTCCATGATAAACTCCGACCCAGCGTGTAGTCGGTTTCTTTCCCCTACACCCTAGTAAACAGATCCCACCCCAGGCAAGCAGACAGATGACAAACCTTGCCTTGGCATCCTAGTTAAGTACTTCCCTGACATCTCCCTGTCTTTTATTTCTTTGCTACCATACTTATTACTTTTGCAATCACTGACTTTCTCTCACATGTTTAATCCTGGTAGGGTCATACCGAAGCGCTCAGCAGCAAATGTGAAAGAGACCCAATCTGTTACTAGAGAAGCAGCTGCTCAGGGATTTTGGTTATTCTACCTATAGATGGTATTCCCAAATAACTTCTCCTAGCAGTAGAAGTCATAGATTTGAGGTACTTGTTGGTAAAATGTGCACATGCTGCAGCTGTGCAATAGTTAGACATTTCGCATTGTTGCCACTGTGCACTAGTAATGGTAGTGAATGTTTAAGGCAATGGGCGGGCGGCAATCAAGCAGGCTGCTTTGTCCTGCTTGTTGTTTCTGTTGTTAGCGGTGTTGCACTCATCCAGGCAAGTTAAGTATTCTGTCACACGTCTGACTTCTGTTTTGTAGATAAGAGGCATGTTCTGGGGAGTCAGGAGGAGAATTACCTGATGCAGAATTCCCAGCCGCAACCTTCCGTTGTAATTGCATTGTTTAGATGGCTTGGTCAGTTCCGTTTTTGATCAGTGCTAATGATCCAAAATGTTATTAGTGAGATATTCAGTAATGACAGTCAACTGTAGGTCACTGAATGAGGTTTTAATAATGCAATCAAAGTTATGTGGCCACAAATTGATGTGCCCTTCCTCATCAACTTGCTGTGTTCTTAAACTTAAGCAGAAATTAATTTCCTAATTGTCACAAAGACGCAAATATTTGAGTGTGTACTATGTAAAACAACTTGTGCAGGTAAGAATACATAAAATTTTGCCCTACATACCAGTGTGTTGTTAGTTCAAATTTAATCTAAACATAAGATGAGGAAGGTCACCTTCTGCTGGCAACTGTTCACATTGCCAAGGGAAATAATTAAATGAGATATTCTTTCAAGCTTCATTTGCTTACGAGTGAAATTTGCAAGCTGTCCATTTGAATTATCTCTTTTCCTTCCATGCTCAACAATATAGTGTTTGTATTACCGAATAACTATTACTGTGCAAATGTTTTATGTTTGATTGCAATAGACATTGTGATATGCATCACTTTATGGCTTCAAACAAGTTTAATTGTTGGTAGTGCACAGGATCAGGCAATTGCTTTTCATTTTTTGAACCATAATTCACATTGAGTTTGGGACTTAAGAGTTTGCCAACAGGCCCAATCTGTTGTTTTAAATCTCGTTGCCATTATAGTGATAGTTATAAAGGGATCCAGTATATAACACAGTGTGCAATATTTCGGTGAGATAGGCAGAATGCCAGCAGAGAGAGGTGGTGGCTCTTGTAGTAAAAGATGACTAAAGGCACTCATGAGAAAGAACCTTAAAAGGTCATGAATTAGAATCTGTATGAATGGAAACTCGGAATAGCAAGAGTCAGGAAATGCTGTTAGCAGTAGATAATAGATCCCTAATAGTTATAACATTGGGCAGAGCATGAAACAATAAATTATTGGAACCAGAGTAATGTAATAATTATTGGAGATTTTAATCTTTCAAAGAGACTGGGATTAGTCAATTGGCAAAAAGCTCTATAAATTAATAGATTAGATTAGATTACTTACAGTGTGGAAACAGGCCCTTTGGCCCAACAAGTCCACACCGACCCGCCGAAGCGCAACCCACCCATACCCCTTACCTAACACTACGGGCAATTTAGCAAATTCACCTGACCCAGACATCTTTGGACTGTGGGAGGAAACCGGAGCACCCGGAGGAAACCCATGCAGACACAGGGAGAACGTGCAAACTCCACACAGTCAGTCGCCTGAGTCGGGAATTGAACCCGGGTCCCAGGCGCTGTGAGGCAGCAGTGCTAACCACTGTGCCACCGTGCCGCCCACAAATAGTTTCTTGAAGTAATATGCTGTGGATTAAATTAGAGAATAAACCTATCTCAGTGTAGTATTGTGTAATGAATCAGGATTAATTGGTAATGTCACAGTAAAAGCTCCACTGGGAAATAATGACCATAACAGAATTGAAATTCATGTAAGTTTAAAAGTGACATACTCCAACATAAAAAACCTGGATCTTAAGCTTAATACAATGGTATGAGCAAAGGAGTGATTAACGTTAATTGGGTAAAGAAATATGGATGAGAATTAACCGGAATATTAGGTGCAGAAGTAGACCATTTGTTGCTCCACCATTGAGTAAGATTATTGTTAATTTGTTTGAGTTTTGAATTCAACACTCCCATTTAATCCCAATAACATGCAATTCCATTGCCCTCAAGAATATAGCTACCCTTGCCTTAAATTTCTTCAATGACTGCACTTCATCCACTTTCTTGAAGCAGAGAGTAACAAAGTTGCATCATCTGCACAGAGAAAATATTTCTTTCCATCACAGCTCCAAAAGGCTGACCCTTAAATTTAGCCAGAGTATCCTTGTTGTAGATGTAGGCGAAAGTGAGGACTGCAGATGCTGGAGATTGGAGTCAAGAATGCCCAAAACGTCAATTTTCCTGCTCCTCGGATGCTACCTGACCCGCTGTGCTTTTCCAGCACCATTCTAATCTTGACTCTTATTCATGATGTGCCCACTGAAAAACAAAAACTCAGCTACAAAGGCCCATCTCTGACTCACTCAAAATTAGGGTTAGAATTACATGTAATATCAAAAGAAGAGGTTTTTGATGTTACAAAAAACTGTAAAAAGCCTGAGGTTTTGGAGTATTTTATAAACCAGCAAAGAGCAATCACAAAAGTTGATTAAAAATGGAAAAAGTGGAATGAGAGAAGAATCATTAAATCATACGGTACAGAAGTAGTCCTTTGGAACATTGAGTCTGTTACCACCAAAAATGTACAACTATCTACACTAGTCCCACTTGCCTGCACTAGGCCCATATCCTTGAATGTTATGACCCTTTAAGTGGTCATCCAAGTAATTTTAAAGGTTGTGAAATTTCCTGCCTTAAATGTCCTCCAAGCCGATGCATTCCAGACCCTCACTACCATCTGGATGGAAAAGTATGTCCACAAAAGCCCTCTAAGCCTCCTGCCTTTCACTTTCACACCTTAAATTCTGAATATCAGATGTTACTTTTGATATTTTCTGGGATCAACAATGTGAATGATCTCCATAACTTTAAAAAATTTAATCTCTCATCTCTTTTAATGCTTCACTGCATTGTCAGAGCTGGCCTTTATTGTTAATCTAACCAACACATATTTTAATTATGCGAAGCATGTGACACAGACTGTCACACACACTATCATACTTTTAATCATGCAAGTGTATCCACTAGAATAGCGTACAAGGTGCACAATAAATTGTCACGCCTTGGCATTGTCCAAGTTGTATCATAGAGAATCAAAATAGTACCAGATCAACAACAGTGTCAATAACACAAGCAATTTAAAAGCAGCAAAATAAAACCAGAAAATAATAGAAATGTTTATCAATGTGGTCACATCTATGGAAGGAGCAACATGGGGTGAAATAGTCCCCTCATGTGTGGCAGGGGTAATGGCAAGAAAGTACAGAAAGAATTAGAAATGAGAATCTCGAAATTGAGAAAACATTTTATAATATTCTCCCTCAAGCCATTAATGGTGAATTCAGAATCTCCCCATTTGGAGGCAACTATCTCATTTCCATGTATATACATCTCATTAAAGCCATAAATTCCCTTATTTAAACACGACTTCCAAGAGTCCTGTCATTCCCCGAGAAGAGAGACAATGCAAATTCCTGATGTAAGTCAGAGAGGGTATCTGCAATTTCAGTTCAGCACATACTTGTACCAGTCGTTATCTAACTGCTTCTTTACAACAACATCCCTGTATCCTCCATGGTCACCATCCTTCTTGGACCAACTCTCACACCACCTAAGCCCTTAAATGTTGTACTTTAGAGCTCAGTGATATATGGTTTTGCTGAGTTGCTTTGTCCACAGGAACACATGTTTCTCTTAGTGTTCACTCACTTTGCATTTAATTGGAAATTGCCAACTTTTGTTTACTTTGCATTGCTTTCTTAGCGTGCATTCACTGACTTCAACGATGACTTGTGTCATTTGTGCTCTTACAGCCTCTGTGTAACTTACATTACTTTTTAGCACAGTGATTTTTCACCCAATATTCACCCAAGTTGCAATTTGGGTGCAGATCTGTCCTGGCCTGGAGACATGGTCCCTGTGGCAGCCTGCAGGTAAGAGGACTGCCCTCCTCCACATCACTTCATCCACCATAATATCCAGTTCCCTGTTCAGGAAGCACAGAATGAGCTCTCCTTTCCTCTGGACTATATCCTCCATGGTAATGCTCAAGTATGAGGACCAGTTCCAGTTTGGCAGCATCTAAAGTGGTGTGCAGCGGGGCTTTAGGTACAGAGCCAGTAGTGTGAATGCAGCAAGCTCCCAGCAATGGTAAGCACTTCCATTTCTCCAGACCATGATTCCGCAAAGAAGGCATTCAAAAACTCCAATATGTAATTATGTGAGGTAAATTTGCTGTAAGTATAAAACCAGATTGTAACAGCTTTTATTTGTATATATATTTTTAAAAATTGGTCAAAATAAGCTTTTTCCTTGGAAGTAGAGGCAGGTTAAATTATGGGAAATGTGGTTGACCCACACAGGAAAGCACAGGTTCTCTGACTGAATGCTTGCACATACAAATTTATCAACTTAAACTGTTTTCTTGAACAGAAGTATACTTGGAAGCATAATTCAGGTAAAATTATAGATAAAATTATTCTAATAGCCTGACCTGGATTCATATGACAAAGTCACATTAAAAAGGCCAATAGAATTGTCTTAATAACTACAAAAAAGTAACAGATTTAAAGACTGGTTACAATTGGATGTGGTTCTCTAAAATATTAAAACAATTGCTGTATTATCTATCGAACTGCACAAACAGCAATTGTATTAGTATTCTAGGGAATCATCCAATGTAAGAATGTAAACAAAACACAAAAGATTCATAAACATAATTCTCTACATTATGAAGTTCAATCTATTTGCTTTTTGAACCTAAACTAAAACAAATTCAAATGCTGGAAATTTGAAACAAAAGCAGAAATTCCCGAAGAAACTCAGCAGGTCTGGCAGGATCTGTGGAGAGAAAGCAGAGTTAACATTTTGTGTCCAGACAAACTTCTTCAGAACTGATTGTAGCTAGGAAAAGGTATATATGCTAAAGGTAGGGAGCTTATGGTAGTTGGGGGGTGGGGGGAGGTGAAAAGGTGTAAGCAATAGTTGGAGACAACCCAAGGGAGAGGAAAATGGTTCAATAGACAAAGGGATGGGTAATGGTAAGCCAGGGAGAAAGAAGAGCTGGTAATGGGAACTGTAAGTAGGTGAGAATGGGTTGCTTCTGCTGAAAGCAGTCCACATGATGACAGGACCTGGAATATTGAGGCAGGTAAGGAACATGGAAGAAGGTGATCAGGCCCTAAACTTATTGAACTTAATATTGACCCCTGAAGGGTGCAGAGTCTCCAAATGGAAAATGAGCTGCTGTTTTCCCATTTTGCACCGAGACTTGCAGCAAGCCCAAGACAGAATTGTTGGCTGGAGAGCACAGTGATGTTTTGAAGTGGCAGGCAACCAGGAGTTCAGGGTCATTTTTACAGTCACCTTCACCTACTCATAATCTCCATGTATTGCTTATTCTCTATTTCATCACCACATGTCACCCACACAAACCACCTACACATACCACCCACTCTCGTTCAGTGTATATATGCCATTTTTTTCCTGGCTGCAATCAATTCTGAAGAAGGATTACTGGACTGGAAACATTAAGTCTGTTTTCCACAGACAATGCCAAAACTGCTGTTTCTCTGCCGATTTCAGTTTCTGCTTATTGAACTTAAATTGGCATAGCAAGATGCACCTATACTTCTCATACTATAAGCATCATTTCCTATCACTGGATTCCTGTTTACATACATTGTGTTCAGCATAATCCAGTCCAGAATGTGGACTGGTAATGCCCTAATTTATATAGCCTATGTTGGAATAGATTTCTTCAATTTTTCCTCTAAGTCAATGCAGAGGACCAATACGGAGCATTGAGTGAGGTGCACTGTATGCTGAAAAGAGAGCATTCCATTTTTTTCACTGTCATTCTTCAACTTAATGAGCACTTTTTTAAAAAATTGCTAAAACAAGTGATGTCTAATTAACGATTTATATTTAGTAGTGCACTGGGACACATAGAAACTGGTTCTCAGTTACAAGTGAATATTGAATTTGAAATTTAATTGGGCCTACAGTGATGTTTTAAAGGTACAATGCTTCGGTCTACAAATGTGAATACGTTTTTTGAAAAGAATACTCATCATGCTCCCTTAATTCATTGACACCTTGCTTCTCCGATCTTCAGATATGTCTGTGTTGTACGTTAAAATTGTCTTGATATAGTAAGAATTGAAATGAAGCAAAAATTGCTCTTCACCATTGCATTACCAATGACTGTTTTTAGTACATCAAGCCATTAAATGTTGATCTGAAGGAAAGAGTATATTTTAAGAGAGTTATTTGATAGTACATAACTTGAGTAATGCTGGAAAAGACTGATTTTTTTTAAGCTTTTATCTTGCACTCACCAGGCCAATTTGCAAGAAATACCTATAAAAGAAAGAAACACCATTTATATGTATGAAATGAGAACCTTTATTGCCTGGCAAGTGGTCTCTGATTAGGAGATACATTGCAATGAAGAATGCAGTGATTGACAGTTAACTGCCAGACTTTCATTAGACTCCAATAAAAGGAATTTCAACACTGATTGGTTAGGGTGTTGCCCTGAGAAATGAAGGAGAGGATGGCTGTCACCTATTTTGTTGAGATGAAATAAACACATTGTGGCATGTTATTTCTGTCTGCAAAGATCAGACCCCTATTTCTTAATATATGTAGGTTCCAGTGCATGTAGTGTACGCTTCCAGTATGCCACACTGCAAGGCTGGCTGACAGTTGTAAATTGGTTGTCAGTGTGATTCTCAGGCACACAGGATTATGGGCAAAAGTTATCAAATTACAAAAACACATCTAATGTTGGACACTAAGTTGTGAGTTTTGCAAGTGTGATCTGGTTGGGTTCACGCAGTACCTAGCTTGTTGCAGGCTACCAAAGGAACATTCTGTTTGATATGATCTGTCAATATTTGGCACGTACAGCCAACATATCCAGTGACACACCAGCAGCGAAATTCACATGTCCCTTTAGTCATTTGTGTGATACAACATATTTTTGGCCTGGTGACAGGTATTGTTGAAAACCACTTGTGTTCCTACTATATAGATATAGCAAAAACAGCTTACTTCACCTGTTGCTGAAACGTTTGAATACTTTGCTTTTCCTAGGTAAACTAAGGAAGACTGGGTACTGTTACACAGAATAAATGTTGATTTTCCATTTCGTTGGCATTCTTGTGAATTATCCTGTTGAGTGCAAGACGAAAGTTTTGACGAAATATGTTTGCTGTCAACTATGGGATAAAGATTGTTTTGTTGTGCTCTGTAGTAATCTACATGGATAGCAAAGCTCAACAATACAACTGGAAGCTAATATTCATACAACTGTGTATTATAAAATAGAACCTTGTGCTGCTTTCTGATATCTTGCTTGTGAAGTTCTTCCTTTGTTGCGATCCCAGACCATTGGTGTCAGCTGCAGGTCATTTAACAACTAGGATGCAATTCTGCTGGACCCAAAGTATGTGCTGTATTCCTCAGTAGTTTCTTTAAATATGATGATCATTTCACTGATCGTACTTCCAACTATCTCCTGATTTGTTTCTGAAATGTCAGTTGCATCCTTTTATGAGGGGTTGGCTGTCTTAGCTTACCAACTTTATAGAACATTACCAAGATAACGTAGCATCATGTGCAATTTATGTACTGAACATAAAAAAGAACCGCAGATGCTGGAAATCAGAAACAAAAACAGAAGTTGTTAGGTAAACTCAGCAGGTCTGGCAGCATCTGTCGAGAGAAAGCAGAATTAGTGTTTCAGGTCCAGTGATTTCTTCAGAACAGAATGGCGTTAAGGTAACAGACAAGACCATATATGTGTCAAGTGGAGTAGAACAACAGTGCTTCTCAGTAGTTGCACTAACAATGGTACCTGGCATGGTATTTTTAGGTATCTTTAGACCTCCTGCATGGTACACACCACCATTCGATCTTTCAATTACATCATACTTTGCTGCGTTGAATTTCACTTATCACTTTAAAGTTTGATCAACGACTATTGGCAGACTATTTATTCAGTATGGGACTCTTGTTTATCTTGGTTAGCAGTCATCCTTTAACCAATTCCGACATTGAGAGGGTAATTGACAATTCATTGCATTGCTGTTTGTGTTTTCTTCCCATGTGAAAATAACTTCTATGATTGCTTTCATATACAACTGCATTTCTATATACATTATAGGTAAAGTGTTTTTAGATACTTTTTAAGTCATGATAAACACAATGTGATGAAAGTCTTTGAAACCGTCATTGAAACACACAGAATGCTTTGAGCATACATTTACAGGGTTAATTTCATACCAAGTAGCTGTTTAATATAAAACAGAGAACTGTGGATGCTGGAGATCTGAAATTCACAAAAGTAATTGCTGGTTAAACTCAGCAAGCCTGGAAGCATCTGTGGGGAGAAAGCAGAGTTAATGTCTTGACTCTTAATACACAAGTTCTTTACGGCAGGCCTCAATGGGAATATTGAAACAAATAGTGATTGGAAACAGTGATTTTGCTAACTTTTCTGAGAAGATTCAGATACGCTTTTTAATTTTTTTCATCCTGGTTACCAACTACACTCCCTCATGTTCCTTAAAGTCTTTACATATCACACTGCTCGTCGTATTGCTAGGCTGCACTGAAACAATTGAAAGGCAAGAGGACAATGTTTAAGTTTCATTTTGGAAGTACTGTTTGTACATCCCCCTGATTTAAAAAAGCATGGAAACAGATCATCCTCTGTAGTGCAAAATAGCACTAAGGACTAAAGTGGAGAGGAAAAAAGTAATAAGATCAAAGCAAAGCTTATGAACCACATAGAATAGGTAATAATACAGACTTCTGTTTTACATGTCATAATTGCCAAAATACCTTTTTTGGTATGATTTTATTGCTATAATCAAGTTTAGCAAGATTTCCTGTATTTGTAATGAAGCAAATACATTTATTTTGAAATAAAAGGTGGTGGATAATCAATAAACAAATTTTATAAAACAGAATATATTTATATCATGCCCAGTTACATCATACATGCCAGGATAGTCTTACAAATGTCTTTTGAAATGTGGATTGAATAATTTAATCTCTTCTCATGAGGTGAAAATACCTTAATCCATTTCAGTTTATGCCTGATCTATGGTATCTACTACTTATAAAGCTGGTCCTCAAAAATTGGAATGCTTTCAGATCTTATTTATGTATTCATATTGATTCAGAAGCCTTTTTTGATTAATAAGATCACATTCTTACCAATGTATATACATCAGAACTATTGTAAATGTATGTTTCACATCACAACAAGTAGCATTCCAATGCAAGTTCTTTATTTTGGAAACAGTTTTGTTAGTCAGAAGGTTGTTCTGTTTTTAAAGAAAATCCTAGAAAAGATGGGGCAGGGGAAGATGCACACTCTTTGCAAATATGTGGAAAGCTCATGTGTTTACATGTAATTATATTATTACAGATTTGCTGCATAGTTAATATTTATTTTACATGTAAATTCTCTGACCAAAAAGATTTATTTTTAGTCTTTTTGCTTATTATCATGGAGGAAAGCTATTGTTACCTTTCTGGTTTGACTTGCCTATGCCCAGCACATGTTTGTATAATATTGGATGGAATCAAAATTGCAGTTATTAATTTTTAAAATTTGAAATATTACAGAAGTACAGATTCACCTAATGAAAATTTTATTAGTTATTTAATATGAAAAAGGGTGCTTCCTAATTTTAAAACATCTTATTAGAGATTTCCTCTATTTCAAACAGTGGAATACTCAACTGTCAATTTCACAACACAACAAAGTAAGCTTTACTAAGCCATGACACTATCTAGACAGTCTGCTTAAAAAATAGGTTGAACTGGCATATTTAAGTCCCACCCGCCCAAAACCCCCAGTGATGTCAGCAGCATATCGGCCAATTCTATGATACGATAGTTGTGTAATCTTCCATGCTTTTAGAGAGATGCTTAAATCAATTTTTGGCTTGTACTGTGGTAGCTGTGAAAGTTGTTAAGTTATTGACTTCATCCTTCCTTGGATCTACATTGTCAGGCCTGTCACTTTAAGGGATTGCTGCCTGTGAAATTGTCTGACTTTGCCAACCGCTGTAAACAGCTCCAGAGATGAATGCAGCTGAACATCAAGTTCAAGGATCATCATCATATTATTTTGTGATAGTTTTTAGTCTAATGCATGTTCATATGCCATTGTCAAAAGGAGAAAGCATTTGACTGTTGACCTTGGCCTGTTGATTAAGAAATATTATTTCTGTACACTGCACCCACAGATGATTTTCAGAAATGTAACAACCAGATTGATAGTGGACTATTTGTACTTGGGCAATTTTCACATTACCTGGTAGATACCAGTGTTGTAGCTGTACTGGAGCAGTTTGGCGAGTTGGGGATGGAGGAAAGGGGGCAGCTAATTCTGGAGCACAGGTTTTCAGTACTATTGCCAGGGTGTTACTGGGTGCACAGCCTTTGCAATATTTGATACTTCAGCCATTTCTTCATATCAGGCTGAAGACCCTGGTGTAGACAGTTGGGAATCCTTGAATTTAACCTAAAAAATTACTTGAAAGTCATCGTTTTGAATTAATCGATCAGGATCTGAGTGCAGTCAATCTGTTGGATGTTGACTGTTTGGAAGACATTAAGATGCAGTGTAACATCACTAGCTATACAGCAAAAACAGGCAACAGTGACAAGTATTGAATATTGGTCTAGATCAGGCAGGAGTTTGTGTAAACTGGTATTTCATCCTTTCTTTCACTCTTTCTGTTCTCATTGTCCAAACCTTCACAATTTCACAAACCTCTTTGGGATTGTTTAATGCGATTTTTCTGTCAACTAATCTTTTGTCACCACCTATTGTTCTGAACTTAATCAATGTGTTTAATTGTACCGTTTCAGGGATTAAAGCCTCTTAGTCCTATGCTGATTTACTGAATTTCAAAATACCCTGTTGTGTCTTTGCTTAAACTTTAGATTGACACGAATCTACCTTCCAGTAGCCCCATGAGCTTTAACATGCTTTCTGGCTATATTTGGTTACTCTTACCTCCTAGTTTGAGAGGAATTAAGAGAACCATCTTTCTCAAACTAGTGCTAACCTCCCCATAACATCCCATCTCTGGTACACTAACACCACACGCAGATTTCATTTATTCTATTGTCATTAATTTATGTTTTAGACAGTTAATTAGACCCATTAACAAGCATTGAAAATCAACATTCTGTGCAGCTGTTCTTATTTCTTATCATGATGTTTAAATATGCTAATACACGTCAGAGTCATGACTAGCCTGTTCTGCACACTAATGAGATCTCCAACGATGACTCTTTATTCAAACTAGCTCACCTTATCAAATAATGGTGATTCTCACCCTTGGTTTCTATGACAGCAAAGCTTGTAGTAAAATTGAATTTAAATTGGTAACCTAGACCTAACCTATTTGTAGCTAGTTTCATATGTGTACATATAATAGGTGCATTGCTAATGACTATCATACTGCAATTCAGACAATAAATGCCTACTTGATATTGAAAACAATCCAGAATACGAAGCCAAGCTTGAAAGAAAATAGAGATCTAGATTTCTGTAGATCTTTTCCACAGCAAAAACTATGGATAGCAGAAAATGTTGATGGATAGATGTTCATGGTGGGGAGCTCCTTAGGGAGCTGACTATCCATATGCCATGGAAAAAAAGTAATAAATAAAAAAATTGTAGCAACAAAAGAGACAGGTTGGAATCAATAGGTTAGATTGACAAAAGATATTTCTCAAGGGAGGGAGCAGGGACTGAAATTGACATCATCTGCATTATTATTAACTCATCTGTTTAAAACCAAGGAGAGGCTGGGGCTTTTTTCTCTAGAGCATCGGAGGTTGAGAGATAACCTTATAGAGGTTTATAAAATCATGAGGGACATGGATTGGGTGAATTGCCAAAGTCTTTATCCCAGGGTGGGAGAGTCCAAGACTAGAGGGCATAGGTTTAAGGTGCGAAGGGAAAGATTTTAAAGGGACCGAAAGGACAGTTTTTTTCATGCAGAGGGTGGTGCGAGTATGAAATGAGCTGCCAGAGGAAGTGGTGGAGGCTGGTACAATTACAGCATTTAAAAGACAATTGGAGGGGTACATGAATAGGAAGGGTTTCGAGGGGTGTGGGCCAAATGCTGACAAATGGGACTAGATTAAATTAGGATATCTGTTCAGCATGGATGAGTTGTACTGAAGGGTATGTTTCCATGCTGTATATTTGTGATTCTAATCTAAGTCTTGAAAATAGAAGCTAGATATTATATAACGTACTTGATGCATTTAGTTATTATTTCCAACATTTTGTTTATTTATTATGTGGACAACGCTGACTAGGCCATCATTAATTGCCTGTTTCTTATCTGCTGTTAACAAGTGGATGGCAAGTTGCCTTCTTGAATGGCTGCAGTCCTTGGACTGTAAGTACATCAACAGTGCTTTTAGGAAGTGAGTTCCAGGGCTCTGACCCAGCGACTGTAAAGGAACAGCAACATAATTCCATGTCAGGGTGCTATTTTGCTTGGAAGGGTACTTGCAGTGGTGGTGTTCCCAAATATTGCTGACCTTGTGGTAGATGTTGCAGGTTTAAAAGATGCTGTCAAAGAAAATCTATTCTCTAGTTAAGCAAGATGAAAACTGAGAGTGCAGTATTTTAATAAGGTTCTGATAAAATATTTATAGTCTGACTGAAATATGTAAAGAAAATATGAAGCCTTCTAGGTGACCTGATTGACTTAATAAAGGAAATTGTGACTCCAAGGAGCATGTTGTAAAATTTATTCTTGATATGGGGTAACTACGAGGTATTTATTATTTGTATTTAAAAAAAACACATACATTATATAAGAGCTGAAGATGAAGCTGTTTGGAATGTTAAGGTTTCATTTGTTCCAAAGGAACATTTGGGATAATCAGCATGATTTCCTTAATCAGAGAATTAAATCCACTGATAATGAGAGAACACGATGTATATAGGAATTCAAGTGTGAATGAATCACAATTAATTGTTGCTACTGGTCAGGTCTGTCTTGCATGTTTTTCTGCATTAGACATCAAAAACCAAAATATCAACAAGGTTCAGAAACACAAATGGGGAAGAACTAAAAGGAGGAATTCTTTGTGTGCTAAAGAATGTGAAGAATTAAATATTGTTTGTAAAACAACGTATATCGCAAAATTTCCACAACATAAAATAAATGTAAATACTGAGAAATAAAACATCAACATCAAAGAATTGTTAATTAGATAGCTCTTGTAAAGATCCTGTCTCTTCAGTTACTGTATTTTTCTTATTCATTTTTTTATATGGCACATGGACAGTCTCCCTAAGGAGCTCCTCACCATGAACATCTACCAATGAATGTCTTCATTGCTGGTGAAGATCCTAACGCACAGCTTGTTATAAAAGGATTTGAATGACATAGCAAGAAAGAATAAATATCAGAAATCTCTGGATAAACTCAGCAGATCATGGAGCATCTGTGGAGAGAGAAACAAAGTTATAATTTTCTTGTCTTCAAATCTTTTCCAGAGAGCTGGAAATGTGATTGGATTTATACTGTAGAAGGGAACGAAAGGGAATATCAGAGCCACAAATATAAATTGCAGAAAATGTCACTGAATCTGAAGTGGCAACTCTGGTTTCTCTCCACAGCTGCTGCCAGTCCTGCTGAATTTCTCCAGCAATTTCTGTTGTGTGTTTCTGATTTCCAGCATCTTTGGGTTTTGGGGTTAAAGGGTGAGAGAGGTCAGATATTATCAGTGTCATAGAACAAAGGGCAAAGGGATTGGTAATGACTATAGAGATGAAGCGTTGGCCCAGAACTAATATTAATGGCTGCAAGATAGAAAGAATTGTCAGAGCAATTATAAAAACAGCACTTAATTCCCAAAAGTACGCAAAAAATGCCTGGACATTGGGATGTACGTTTGCTCAATGAGATGGAAGGTTTGTTTTCAGACATTTTGTCACTATACTAGGTAACATTAGTGAGCCTCCAGATAAAGCACTGGTGGCATTGCCCACTTTCTATTTGTGTTTAGGTTTCCTTGGGTTGGTGATGTTATTTTCTGTGGCGACATCATTTCCTGTTCATTTTTGTCAGGGGTGGTAAATGGGATCCAAATCAATGTGTTTGTTGATAGAATTTCAGTTGGAATGCCATGCTTCTAGGAATTCTCAGGCATGTCTCTGTTTGGCTTGTCCTAGGATGGATGTGTTGGCCCAGTTGAAGTGGTGTCCTTCCTCATATATATGTAAGGATACTAGTTAGAGTGGGTCATGTCTCTTTGTGACTAGTTGACATTCATGTGTCCTGGTGGCTAGTTTTCTGCCTGTTTGTCCAATGTAGTGTTTGTTACAGTTCTTTGCAAAGTATTTTGTAAAGGACATTAGTTTTGTTTGTCTGTATCGGATCGATCAAGTTCATTAGCTGCTGTTTTAGAGTGTTGTTGGGTTTGTGGGCTCCCCTGATGCCAAGAGGTCTGAGTAGTCTGGCAGTCATTTCTGAAATGTCTTTGATGTAGGGGAGAGTGGCTAGAGTTTCTGGAAGTGTTTTGTCTGCGTGTTGAGGTTTGTTGCTGAGAAATCAGTGGATTGCGTTCATTGGGTACCCGTTCTTTTTGAATACGCTGTGTAGGTGATTTTCCTCTGCTCTGCATAGTTCCTCTGTTCTGCAGTGTGTGACGCCTTGTTGAAATAATGTTCTAATGCAGTTTCATTTGTGGGTGTTGGGATGATTGCTTCTGTAGTTCAGTATATGGTCAGTATGTGTTGTTTTTCTGTAGACACTGGTTCGAAGTTCGCCATTGGCTGTTCGCTCTACTGTGACATCTATGAATAGCAGTTTGTTGTTGTTTTCCTCCTTTTTAGTGAATCTTATGCCAGTAAGGGTATTAATGATGGTCTTGAAGGTTTCCTCTAATTTGTTTTGTTTAGTGATGACAAAGGTGTCGTCCACAGAGTGGAACCAAAGTTTGGTTTGGATGGTTGGCGAGCTGTTTGTTCAAAATCCTGCATTACTGCCTCTGCTAAGAACCCTGATATTGGCATTCCCAGAGTGTTCCATTAGTTTGTCGGTAGGTTTTGTTGTTGAAGGTGAAGTGGTAAGGCATAGGTCCACTAGCTTGATGACATTGTCCTTGCTGATGAAGTTGGTGATGTTTGTATGTGTCTTTGGTTCTTCTAATAATGCAGTCAGTGTTTCCTTGGCCAGGTTGATGTTGATGGATGTGAACAGGGCTGTTACGTCAAATTTCGCCCTCTTCTATCTTGGTGTCTTCAGGAATTCTTGGGTGGAGCAGATGGAGTGGCGTGAGTTTTCTATTAAGTGTTTTAGTCTTTAGTGTAGCTCCTTGGTCAATCTGTAAGTTGGTGTTTCAGGTAGCGAGACTATGGATCTGAGGGGGCTCCTGGTTTGTGAATTTTCAGTAACCTGTAGAAATGTGTGTTGGATCATCTGATTTCATTTTTTAAAAGTTGGTCTTATTTATTTCTCCAGATTTTTGAAGGTTTTTGAGTAGGGTTGTAATTTGGTTCTCTAGTTGTGGGATCGGGTCTATCGCCACTTGTTGACAAGGAAAACCAGTCATACTGACTATATACTGAACTGCAGAAGCAATCATCCCAACACCCACAAAGGAAGCTGCATTAGAACGTTATTTCAACAAGCCATTACACACTGCAGCACAGAGGAACTACGCAGAGCAGAGGAAAATTACCTATCCAGTGTATTCAAAAAGAATGGGTACCCAATGAACACAGTCCACTGATTTCTCAGCAACAAACCCAAACAAGCAGGCAAAACACTTCCAGAAACCCTAGCCACTTTCCCCTACATCAGAAGGGGAATTCCTCCAAGCATAGCATTCCAACCAGAAGACATCTCAGAAATGACTGCCAGATTACTCGGACCTCTTGACATCATGGTAGCCCACAAACCCATCAACACTCTAAAACAGCAGCTAATGAACCTGAAAGCCCTTTAGGGAGAGACTGAACAGACTGGGACTGTTTTCCCTGGAGCATTGGAGGCTGAGGAGTGACCTTATAGAGGTTTACAAAATTGAGGGGCATGGATAGGGTAAATAGGCAAAGTCTTTTCCCTGGGGTCGGGGAGTCCAGAACTAGAGTGCATAGGTTTAGGGTGAGAGGGGAAAGATATAAAAGAGACCTAAGGGGCAACTTTTTCACACAAAGGGTGGTATGTGTATGGAATAAGCTGCCAGAGGAAGTGGTGGAGGCTGGTACAATTGCAACATTTAAGAGGCATTTGGATGGGTTTATGAATAGGAAGGGTTTGGAGGATATGGACTGGGTGCTGGCAGGTGGGACTAGATTGGGTTGGGATATCTGGTTGGCATGGATGGGTTGGACTGAAGGATCTGTTTCCATGCTGTACATCTCTATGATTCTATAATGTCATTTAGAAAATACCTTGCAAGAACTGTAACAACACTACATTGGACAAACAGGCAGAAAACTAGCCACCAGGATACATGAACATCAACTAGACACAAAATGACATGAACCACTCCCACTAATATCCTCACATACAGATGAGGAAGGACACACCACTTCGACTGGGACAACACATCCATCCACAGACAAGCCAAACAGAGACATGCACGAGAATTCCTCCAAGCATAGCATTCCAACCAGAACTCTATCAACAAACACATTTGACATGGATCCCATTTACCACCCCCTGAGAAAATGGACAGGAAATGATGTCACCACAGCAAATAACATCATCAATCCAAGGAAACCTAAACACATAAATAGAAAGCCAGCCATGCCACCATTACTTCTTCCAGAGGCTCACTGAAGATGTTACCTAGCATGGTGACAAAATATCTGAAAACAAACCTCCTAGCTCAGCAAGCAAACTTACATCAGAACCTCAATCTAAGCTACAAATCTTCTCAAAACTCGCTAATGGCTGGAATTGCCCAATCCAGTCAAGAAATCCTGGAATACAATATAATATAATTTTAAAATTATTTATTTTATTCAGTGTCCATGATTCTGAGCAATAGTAACTCATTTTATAATATGGGCAAAGACTTTAATTTTTTGTTGTCACAATTACCGTATTAGATCAGGTGCCCTGTGCCACCTCACCTGATGAATCAACAAAGATTAAACTGACGCAACATGAAGAATATTGCAGTAAATTGAGATTGAACAGAAGTCCAATAAAAGGACATTTCTTTCAGGGAAGCTACCACACTAATGTACTGAGTTGTATATTAATAAACCATAAAGTCCTGTGAGCAAACTTGGAATGGTCTCTGAATGACTGATCAATAATTTCCTACTATTTACCCAGTGTTTCATTTTTAATGTTCTCTTCATAACTTGGTTATCTTTGCTGATATGATCTTTTATCAATGAAATGAAATCAGATTAGACAGCGAAGTAAACGCTTGGGCATCTTTCACGTAGAAGAAAGTGATTACGTTACAATATTTAATGCATTGGGGGGTGATGGCAGCAATTTCTTAATTACCTGAGCTTAACATTAATTATGAGTAGGATTCAGTAATCCCTAAGGTTTTTCCAGATTTTGGAATCATGCCACAAAGCTGTTTCATTGGGAGAATGAAATATCTTCCAATATTTCTCCTCTTATGTGGTCAGAATAAGTTAACATGCATTGGTATGAGCAAACCTAATGATGGATAACTTGCCAGAGGGTCTGCCATTAGCAAACAAATCTTTAAGATCCACAGCATGTTAGTTCCACACTGCAGGCTGCTTTTTTACCCCACAAACCTCACCCGATTGAATGTGAAATTCCTCTCCATCTATGTGACAGCCTTAATACATCAGTTTAGAGTTCAGTATCTGACAGCCATCATTATGGAAAATTCCATGGCAGAGATATCCCTAGGTGTGATTTTCTAGAAATAACGACTGTTTTTCAGAGGTTGCATGGATTTTATTTGGGTATGAGTTCGACGAACTACTTATGCAGTTCTAACATATTTAGCCAATTCCTTCTAAAAGAATGGCTTTATTGCCTTGAAATGATCTTTAAATTGAAGGAATCTGTCATTATCGAAAGTCAATGTTGATACAAATCAGTAAGGTCTGAGTAACTGACTATGGTATTAGCTCTCTGCATCCTTGTTTCACCAGTGATTGTATATTTTGAAAAATGTTTCATGGAAATGAAATGTATTAAAGCTGTCATACTGCAGTTTGACAGTGTTAGATATGTATAATTAATCAGCTTTGTTATAACAGCAGTGAATGTAATCCAAAGTAGTGTTAGCCATATATATATTGCTGTATTTCTCCTGTGCGTGTTAAACCCATGCAGTTTGTTTGATACTTATTACAGTGAGACTCAGAGCAGCAAAAGTTCTTTAAGCCAAATAATTTAAAATGCAAATATCTGGACAAGGAACTAACTTATTTCTTCCACTTGGACAAATAATACTTCATTCTTCATTGTTACTTTGATCATGTGTTAATTATGGTTAATACAATGAAACAAGCCTTCACATTTATTATTTTGCGAGTATTTATTATAGTTTACAAAATTGTGCATTAGTCCATTTTGCTGACACCTTAAGAAAGAAATTGGTTGTAAAGTTCTTGGTATTTGTAACTTTTGATGGGCAGTTATAGAAGTGTGCAACTTGAATTTTTTTTTATGGACCCAGCTTTTGGATCAATGTAGCACCCAGACTTTGTTTCCCAGACTCCATAGCAAGTATCCCCTGGTGAGGTTTCAAATGACGAGCTGAAAAACTATAGTTCTGATTTGTGTACACCAAAATTATGCCTCCCTGAGGTTCGCCATTTAGAGTCATACAGCATGGACATAGACCCTTTGGTCCAACTGTCCATGTTGACCAAACATCCCAATCTGACCTAGTCCGTTTTCCTAGCAATTGACCCATATCTGTCTAAACCTGTCCTTTTCATATATCCATCCAGATGCCTTTTAAAAGTTGTAATTGTACCAGCCTCCACCACTTCCTCTGGCAGCTCATTCCATATATGCACCACCCTCTGCTTTAAAATGTTACCCCTCAGGGCCCTTTTAAATATATCCCCTGTCACCTTAAACATATGCCCTCTGGTTTTTGACTCTCCTACCCTGAGAAAAAAGACCTTGGATGTTCACCCTTGTCCATGCCCCTCATGATTTTATAAACTTTAATAAGGTCACCCTCATCTCCAATGCTCCAGGGAAAAAGCCCCAGCCTATTCAGCTTCTCCCTGTAGCTCAAACCGTCCATCCCAGCAACATCCTTGTAAATCTTTTTTGAACCTTTTTAACTTTAATAACATATTCCCTATAACAGGGAGACCAGAATTGAACACAGTCTTCAAAAAATGGCCTTATCAATGTCCTGTACAGTTGTAACATGACACTCAACTCCTATATTCAATGCACTGACCAGTGAAAGCAAGTGTATCAAACACGGCCTTCACCACCCTGCGACTCCACTTTTAAGGAACTGTGCACCTACACCCCAGATCCCTTTGTTCGGCAATACTCCCCAGGGCTCTACCTTTAATCGTATAAATCCTGCCCAGCTTTGTCTTACCAAAAGAAACCCATCACATTTTCTAAATTAAACTCCATCAGCCACTCCTCGGCCCATTGGCTCATCTGATCAAGGTTCTGTTGTATGCTGACATAGCCTTTAGTATCAACTGCATTACCAATTTTGGTGTAATCTACAAATTTACTAACCATATCTCATTTATTCACTTCCAAATCATTTATTGCCAACGGTGAAAAGTAGTGGATCCACCACCGATCCTTGCAGCACACTGCTGGTCACAGGCCAAAGTCCAAAAAGCAACCCTCCACCACCAACCTATGTCTCATACCTTCAAGCCGATTTTGTATCAAATTGGCTGGGTCCCCCAGGTCCCATGTAAGCTAGCCTTGCTAACCAGTCTACCATGCAGAACCTTATCAAATGCCTTGCTGAAGTCCACATTGACAACTTTCACTGCTCTGCCTTCGTCAATCTTCATTGTCAGTTCAATAAATTCAATCAAGTCAGTGAGACTCTATTTCTGACGCCATGTTAACTACCCCTAAGCAGTCTTTGCCTTTCCAAGTGCATATAAATCCTGTCCCTCAATATCCCACTCAATAACTTGCCCACCACTGACATCAGCTTACTGATCTATGATCCTCTGGATTTTCCTTCCCACCTTTCTTAAATAAAGACATCACGTTAGCCAATCGCCAGTCTTTCGCACCTCACCTGTGACTATTGATGATACAAATGTCTTAACCAGGGCCCAGCAATCTCTTCCCTAGCTTCCCACAAAGCTTTGAGATACACATGATCTGGTCATAGAGGTTCAACCACCTTTATACCTTAGTAATAACTTTTTTTTAGTATTCGATTTTGGGATGTGAACATTTGCTGGCCGGGCCAGCATTTATTGCTCATCCCTAGTTGCCCTTGAGAAAGTGCTAGTGAGCTGTCAAATTAAATCGCTGCAGTCCACCTGCTGTACGTTGACCCACAATGCGCTTAAGGAAGGAATTCACATGTCTCAAGTTGAGTAATGTTTAGAGACATAAAGCAGTTAGTCTTATATGGAACATTGGGCTGAAACTTACTTCTCATATTGCTCATTCCAGTCTGTGATCTAAAACAAATTCCCATTGTTCAACAGAAGCATGTTTCCTCAAGCTGGCACCCAAACTCCAGAATTACAAAGAATGATTCAAATACAAATGGGTACTGTAAGACAGATGACTGGAATGTGTTGGGATTGTAGCTTAATATCAGACCCTTGCATGAAATTTCACAGTCTGGTAAAGGCATAATGTACAGTAACATCTTAAAAGAAACCAGGCCTGATATGTCACCGCCTGCCATTATGTCCTGCTAACATCTTGATGTCCAGAAATATCAACAAGCCTTTGTTGAAATAGCAGTTGAAATCTGATTTGGCGGAAACATAAATGACACGTAATCAGGAACCAGACAGGCTTATATCAATATCCAGTAGAATTGTATATAGAAAATCAGAGAATAAGTTCATTTTCTTCGATTTCTATTATTGCTTGGTATACTTAATACCTTTTCCTCTGTCTCCACAGACAAGAATGTGATCTAGGCTAACATTTAATTGCAAAGGCTGTTATGTTAAAGGTATACTTTTAGGATAAGATGAACTGCCCTCAGGGGAACCTACAAGAATTCAAGGTACAGTCCTGTCAGTGCCCTCACCAGTATTGATACTATTAAAACAAGCTCAATATTAACACTGTTGTTTGTGAAACCTTGCCACTGGCCTGCTGAGTTTCCTGCAGGGTAAGAATGAGAACACTTCGAAAATGCTTTATTATATTTAAGAGATGTTTTTGGAAATCCCTATAGTGTAGCATTGTACACAAAAAGCACCTGCAATCTAGTAAGTTTCTTATACAAGTTCAACATCATCTTTTTGCTGTTATGCTATGTACTCCTATCAATAAAGCCTTTAATACTGTATACGAAAACAGGAATTGCTGCAAAAGCTCAGCAGGTCTGGCAGCATCTATGAAGAGACATCAAAGTTAATGTTTCTAAGGAAGGGTCACTGGACCGGAAGCATTAACTTTGATTTCTCTTTTCCAGCAACTCCTGTTTTTGTTTCTGATTACAGCATCTGCAGTTCTTTCAGTTTTTATTTAATCCAACCGTTCCACCAACTTTTCTTTTCAAATGTTCTCCTGAGATTCTGATGTTTTCAAATTTCTTATTGTCTGCAAACTTTGAAATTGTCCCCTGCACACTAAGACCTAGGACCTTATGATATATCAGGAAAAGCAAAGATGCCAATGCTAACCGCTGGGAAACTCCAGAAAAAGCTTTCCACCAGCCTGAATTCTTCTTTCCATATAACTTGGATTCCTGAAACCTGGCTTCATCATTGCCAACCCATGTCACATGCTTGCAAGCGCAGTAATATTATTGCTGAAATACTGCAGTCCATTCATTCAAGTGATAGATCAGTATTGGATGTGGGTCAATATTATCTCCTCTGATTTCTATTTTAGTATTTACCCTGGTCAACCAGTATTGCACAAGGCTACCATCTTACTCATTTAAAAAAAATGTTTTTCCAGGACTTGTTACAGCCGACTGGAAAATAAACATGAAAAGAAAATTATATTCTCCTACAAGTGTTAAATGCAATGAAAATGTTGGAGAAAAAATGTATTAGTAAATCAGCTTGGTCATCCTGAGGCTTTTTTGTATCTTTATATTCATAGCCTGTATTTTACTGTAATACGCCAATATTATCCCTTTCTAAACAAAATAATCACCTAAAAAATCTGGCATGTTTCCCAGATATTCTACACATTTGTCCATATGCTGCATTATTCAAAATGGATTATTGCATGTATGAACTGTCATGAGAAATAGAGCCATTATTTAAGTATTTGAGAGTTCTGAGTGAAGGTTTCCAGATTTTAAAATGATTTATCACAAGGACGACTAATATACTGAACATAAATTGTGAAGTTTTACATTTTATTTTGAAATGTGTGTAAATGTTTCACTATAATTACACGTTTGTGCTTGGGAAAGCAGGTAGGTATGCTTACTATGCAAACTCCAGCAAGGTGCAAGGTATTGATGTTATCATTTCGCACAGTCCACTTAAAGAGGCAAACGATTTCAAAATACTTGCATTGTTTTTAATCAAACTAAATTGGGCATGTATGTAATAGTAAAATAGATTATTTTAAATGTTACCATGAGCTAAATTATTTTTAATTACACTGAAAGCATTATTCAGCATTAAGCTGAGATTTGCATGTTATTAAAGGTAAAGACAGCATAATCCTACTAGACCATAGACTGCATGAGCGTTTAAACCGAAGGCCAACACGCCTCGGGCAAGGTTGCAACAGAGAGTCCTTCTAGGTAACCTCAGCCAGTGCAGGAATTGAACCAATGCCATTGGTGTAACTCTGCATCACAAGTCACCCAGCCAATCAATCCCCTTGGTATGTTACTAGAATATTGAGTAAACAGCCAATTCAGCCAAGTGAAACTTGCTATCAATTGAGACCAAGTTTCATCAGCAAAGTGTCATTTGGTGCTCACCACTGGCATTCCAGAGACACTGCACAAAATGGTCGATTGTGATTTCTTCATTCAAAGTTAATTTTCTCCCTATCACCAGTTAGTTTGAAATTTTACTCAAGCATGTGAGTAAATGAGACTATTCTTTGGATCTTGGTCTTTTACCTTAGTTTCTCAATGACGCAATAGAAGCAATAAAATCAAAAAAGAATGGAGATTTTATTCCATGTGCCACCAATTAATGATAACAGTTGTTCACAGAGGTGATCACAACTAAAACAATGCTTTTTTCTTTTACAGTGGTGGGATATGAAAACTGGACAATCTCTGCAGACATTCTACACTAATGGGACAAACCTGAAGTCCATATATGTTTCATCTGACTTCAAGACCTATGTAACTATTGATAGTATTGGAATACTCTACATCTTGAAAATGATAAACTGAAACTCCTTATTCTGGGGGTAAAAAGAAACAAAGCTTTTGTATTGCCACTGGAGGGCTTGTATTTATTGCACTTAAAATGCTGTCTTTGAATTTGAAACGAGAGCCATTGCATTTTCTGATTTTTCATGCACAACATTATGCTACTGAGCCATTGGATGTTTTGAAGAGCTTAGCTTAATGGGAAAGTGCCAAGAGGATACAACAAGCCAGAACAGTGTGTAATGCTTTTTTCTATTATTCACAAACTCTGGGTCCTGTGATTGCACTGCTGATGTTTTATTGCTTTGAAACTGTGTGGCAGTGCAGATTTGAAGATTTGGAGTGCAGTAAGCAGTTTACAAAGGTTTAGACTACATGATCAGTTTGCATTATGTGCTTGGTGCTGTTCAATCAACAATTACCTTCTTCTCTGCGACCTTTCTTCTGTTCTGAAAGGGTGTTGTATTAAATATCTGAAACTTTTCATAAGTCTTCAACAAAAATGTTCAGATCATGTTATAATTCAGACTTGAAAAGAGATCTACACAATGAATTCAGTGTTTAATTTACAGAATGTTGTGCATATTTATAATAGATCTGTTTCAGTTGTTTCTACTGATTTTTATTTTCATACTTGAAACAATTAAAATTTTCACAATTCTTAAATTATGGATTCTGCCTTTGTGTGTGAATTATGTATTAAATAGTCTTTTTTGAATTGTGATGTTTCTTTAGAATAAAGCTACATGCCAGATAGTGGCTTGCCATGCAGCTGCTTTCAGAATCATGGTGACAAGATGTGACTTGCCACTTCTGTTGTTCCCTTAATGTGGATGAAAGAAACAGGTCTGAATTACCAGATTCTGAACCATGTACTTAGTTCAAAAAGCAATCATTTATCCAGTCACATCATAATACATAATAGAGTCATTAGGTCCAACTAGTTCATTTGACCAAGTTTCCCAAACTAAACTAGTCCCATTTGCCTGTGTTTGGCCTATCTCCCTCTAAACCTTTCCAATTCATGTACTTGTGCAAATGTCTTTTAAATATTGTAACCGTAGCTGCAACTAAGATTAATTTTGTTTACTACTCAGCAGAAGAGTATCACAGAAGTATTGCAAGCGACATTGTTTTGATTTTTCAGTTATTCGTGCTAACCTTCGATGGAACACTCATTATTTGCTCACGTATAGTGTGGACGAGGTGATGGTTTTGTGAAAAGTGCAGAGAAGCCAAAAAATAATTGCAATAAAGCACAGTACCCATTTTTAAACTATGGATTATGCCCTTACATTTGTTTATTATTTAAAACCTAAGAAAATATGACAAGCAAAGAAGTACAGTTCATTTTAACAAAGAGGTTTTTCTGCACTATAGGCTGAGAAGCAAAACATGCAAAAACTGAAAGTTTTGCAGCCCTGCCACTTACAAGAGGTTACAATTACAGCTGATAGGTTTCCGAAGAAAATTTCAATACAGACAATGTGAACATGGAATTTATAATGGCCGTGCTTTTGATTAGTGCATTCCAACCAGATTCAATTGATTTGTTGCTGTTTTAGGAATAAATAGTCATAGACATCTGATACACAGAAAAAAGACCCTTTGGCCCATCAGATTCATGCTGACTAGAAACAACCACCTAACTATTCTAATCCCATTTTCTAGTACTTGGCCTATAGTCTTGCGTGCTTTAGTGTTGCAAGTGCAGACTTAATACTACTTCAATGTTATGAGGATGAGAGATTCCTGAGAGAATTAACTTCGGATAAATGTGTGCTTAGTGGGTGATGTAGTCCGTTGACCATACAGGTAGTTGCATTCCTGTGCAACACCGTGTTATAGAAAATCGCACAATGAAAATAATGAGGAAAAACAGGTGGGTTAGGGGTTAACAGCCAAAAAGTTCAGTAAAAATCAAAACAAAAATAATATTTTAATGCAAACAATAGCACAGTCGAAGTAAATATTTATATCATATATTTTAATGATACAGTAAATTTAACATTTTAACACAAAAATAACTGACCAAAGCATTGTCTTTGCAAGATGCTCTTCACCAGAAAGTGCGTGAGCTGACTGCCCATGTGATGCCAACACAGAAGTCCAATCCTCCCCAAGATTCTCCCACAGTTTGAAATAAAGTTCCTCCTAAATGTAGATTACAATTCCCAGTTTCAAACTAAGTTTCAAGGTTTGCAGAGCTGATTGCATTTCTGTTTTAGCTGAACACACAGTGTGCATTTTGCAGACAGAGGATCCTGAGGCTGGGTTTTGCTGTTCAGGTAGTGCCAGGGATGGAATCGCGTAACAGCAAATGGAAATTTGCTTTATAACAACAAAAGTCCACAATTCACTTATCAGCCAAATCACATTTAATAAACATGTATTATAGGGGAGCTACGTGTTTTCATTGTCTTGAAGAAGAACCTTATCCCATGTGATGATTACAAGGTAACCTCGATTATCTGAATGACGTGGGTATTTTATTCGGTACTTAAATATACAGATAGCACTGTTTACCCAAGCACTGGGATCTTGAGATCTTGTCTGAAATTCGGATAATGGATGTTCAGATAACCGAGGTTGTACTGTATTTGACAATTTAGGTTTTATTGTGACATATACACAAGGCGCCATCTTACGTACAAGTACCTAGATACAGAATCTTAAGAACAAGGTAGTGTGAAAGAATAAAGTTAAAGGTTACACATTGCAGACCTTCTTGGTTTTAATTAGAAGTTCAACATTACAGTCTTTCTTCAGTGCTTAGCCACAGATGGTTCAAGAAACCACCTCAAGACTGGAAGTCCACGCTGAGGCTATGCCAGGCCAGAGAGACTGCCACCCCAAGCCAGACTGCCAGGTTAAGTCTGCAGCAGGCAAAAGGGAGAAGAGAATCCATAGCATGGCTACAGTGTGGAAACAGGCCCCTTGGCCTAACAAGTCCATATCTACCCTCCAAAGAGTGTCCCACCTAAACCCATTCTCCATCACTATACATTTAGCCCTGACTAATGTGCCTAATCTACACATCCCTGAACACTATGGGCAATTTAGCATAGCCAATTCACATCTTTGGATTGTGGGAGGAAACCCACGCAGACACAGAGAAAATGTGCAAACTCTACACAGTCGCTAAAGGCTGGAATCGAGACGAGGTCCCTGGTACTGTGAAGCATCAATGCTAGGTACTGAGCTACTGTGCTGCTCCAAAATGGTGGAAGAAAGAAACATAGAAAAAAAGAACAAGCTCCATCTCAACCATCCTAATCTGCTGCCACTCTTATCAATTTTAGTTGCATTTTGGCAAAATCTTTACAGTGCACATAGGGAAGGAGTGGGTAAAGAGAGATGCTACACTGGTAGTTTGATTAATTGTCCAGGAAATAAAGTAACTGTTAGAATAGTCTGAGACAGCGTATTTTTGGCAGTTGTTTGGAAAGTGCCCATTATTTCGCTCCATTTATCATGCAATTTTTGGAGTTTCCAGTTTGAAATGCTGAAGTTGCAGTGTGGATCAACTTTCACATCATTGAAAAATTAACCTCTTAAATTGCATAGTATTGTGAGACAAACTTCCATGTGAAAACACATACTATATAGTGATGTGCAAAAACACGATCCATTTTGGACTAGATTGTCTTTTGCAGAAGAGGCTGTGGAATTTGTTGGACTGATTGAGATCCCTAGAGTTAGATATTCTACTCACAGTTGGGTTTGATGTGGTGCAGTAGAGCACCAGAAATGTCAAACCCGATTTTCCTAAGTCTTAGGAGTTTCTACAAGATCACCTGAGTACTGTTTAAATTTACCAGTGTTGATTTAAATAATTAGCAAATTTAATCTTCAACTCCATTAAGCCAACTTTGAAACCACTTTTAAGTCAATCAAGAGAATTGAAGGCTCCAATTTCTTAAGCTGTGTCACTGCAAAGGAATACCAATAAAATATGCGTTTTTTGTGAGAATTTTATATCGAAATAATCAATCGCATCACTGTTACATTTCAATACATTATGATGATGCTATTTTGTATCTACTTAAGGCTTGCCTTTCCTTCAGTTAAGCTCGCATTTCTTCATTTGTTCATTAAGCTAGAGATCTTGCTTTCATTTTCAGAGCTTATCAATCGAAGTTACTGGAACTTCCTCTTAATATGCAGCATAAACTCAAAACTCATCATTCTATCACTATGAAGAGAAGCTAAAGGTTTGTCTGTAAGCTATTTACAAAAGTTGTTCATTTGTATGAGTCAGTCTTATTGATATTCACAGTCATTAATGTTAACCCACTAAACTGACACTTTAATGCATCAATGTGGATATTGTAGGTAAATACTTAAAGAGATTAAAAAAATGTCCCCTTGTGCTGTCTCCATTTGATCAAACTTAACCACCTTGAAGACTCTGGAGGCCTCTGTGATTAAGTAGCTTTCTTCAGAGTATTGAGTACAGAAGTTGGGAGGTCATATTGTGGCTATACAGGACATTGGTTAGGCCACTGTTGGAATATTGCGTGCTATTCTGGTTTCCTTCCTATCAAAAAGATGTTGTGAAACTTGAAAGGGTTCAGAAAAGATTTACAAGGATGTTGCCAAGGTTGGAGGATTTGAGCTATAGGGAGAGGCTGAACAGGCTGGTGCTGTTTTCCCTGGAGCGTCAGAGGCTGAGGGGTGACCTTATAGAGGTTTACAAAATTATGAGGGGCATGGATAGGATAAATAGGCAAAGTCTTTTCCCTGGGGTCAGGAAGTCCAGAATTAGAGGGCATAGGTTTAGGGTGAGAGGGGAAAGATATAAAAGAGACCACGGGCAACCTTTTCACATAGAGGGTGATGGAAGCTGGTACAATTGCAATATTTAAGAGGCATTTGGTTGAGTATATGAATAGGAAGTATTTGGAGGGATATGGGCCGGGTGCTGGCAGGTGGGACTAGATTAGGTTGGGATATCTGGTCAGCATGGACACGGTCCGAAGGGTCTGAGTCCATGCTGTACATCTCTATGACTCTAACTTTATTTTGTGGGAGTATTTCAAGCAGCAAAAATGATTAAAAATTTCTTTGCTCTCCATACCTTAACATGTGGTGTTAGTAAATATGATTGTACCTTCATCGATGTTTCAGAGAAGCTATTCAGCACATCATTTTTTGTATGACACTTACATTCTAGAAATATCCAAGGAGTCTAAATTTCATACTCTGTTCTCCTAATGCTGCAAAGGTTTCCTTTGTGATGTTATTACACAATATGCTAGTGCAAATTCACAGGATACTATACTGCAGGTTTCTAAAATCAGCAAGTTGATATGCCCGTGTTGTGTACCTATGAAGGAGACAGACATTTTTGCTGTTAACAAAACAGCGTAAGAATTAGGCAATTTACCTTGATTTGAAATTTGAGAGGTTCATTCAGAAATTTAATAACTGCAGGGAAGAAGCTGTTCCTGAACCTGTTGATATGTGTGTTTAAGCTTTTGTATCTTCTGCCTGATGGAAGAGGTCAGAAGAAATTATAACCGCAGTAGGAGGGCTCTTTGATAATATTGGCTGCCTTTTCAAGGCAGAGTGATGTGTAAATGGAGTCAATGGATGGAAGGTTGACTAGGCTGTGTTCACAACTCTTTGTAGTTGCTTACAGTCTTGATGGGGATATAAAACATTCCCATTGGCTTAGCCCATCAAATTATTTTGTATGGATAAGAGAAATACTATTTTAGTTTGTATGTAACATAAACCAGCTTCTGGAAAAAAAGTCATAATTCACAAAAGCAGACCAGAGTAGGCCATTGGGCGTCCTACCTAGAAGAAAGAGTCCTTCCAAGAAAGTGACCTATGGGAAAGAAGTAGAGCCGTTTATTTTGCCTGTAGACTGTACATTCACTATAAGGGCTGTTCCAAAATAAAGTCAGAAACCTCCTACTGCAAAGGAATAAAGCAACTGAATTTCAACCTCCATTATTTTTTGTGAACCAAGAGAGAATCCTTATGCCTGCAATGATTCTGACTGCAATTTTGGGAGCTGATTGTAACACCCCAGGCAGAATCTTACAGGGATCTGAGTAGCAGGCCTATAGAGATTTGTGGCAGAATCAAATGAAGTCCAGCGAGGCCCATCTCGATGTCAGGAGCATTTATTCCATGTTTGAGAAGAAATTTGGGAGTTGCTATTTTTAGGAGAATTATAAACGTTTTGTTAAACACTTTGTTAACAGCCCAACATGCCTCAGTTTCCTACATGCCAAACGAGCTGGACATTGAGAAACTGCAACATGGACGTCAAAGCAGATATTTGGTAAATTTGGCTTGCTGCTTGCTCCAAAGGAATTCTGTTTTACAGGCAACCAAACTGCATCTCAGGGCACAATCCACTGGCTAGAGCCATACATGGCCCTCATCCTTGGGGAAGGGGCACCTGGAGATTGTGCCAGGATTCCCTGTCTATAGTCCTGTTGAGCCAACCCTCAGGGTATTGGACCCGTTTCTCCAAGGTAACTGCTAACCTACCCATGGAGGGTAGTCGCAAGGCAACAAGGGCCACTGTATCAGACAGTCTTGTCTGCTACTCCTGGTTCTCCCTGTGCATATGGATGAAGTCCCGGATTGCTCACACTCCAGGGTGCTACGCTGTCTGGGGCTGAGCAGGTACCTGGGTTCTGACAGTCCTCTAAAGGCCAGTGCCCTCCCACTGTTTCTTCCTGAGCTCAGCCACAGAGCTGCTGCAGTGAGCTACTCAGCAGGTCGTGGTCTGACACTTTCAAAGCTTTCTGTTCCCACAGCAGTGTCAGTATGGGAACTGGTTGGAGTTGCAGCAGGTAGCTTTGTGGATGTTTCCTCTGAGGCCTTAGCATTCTCATCCCAGAGGTCAGGGAGGTGACTTTGGGAGCAGCTGGCCATTTCCCTACATGGGTAATGGACAGGCCAGGGTGGTATCTGAACGACATGAAACAGCGGGTATAGTAGCCAGTGGTTGGAAGCTGTATGCAATGAGTGGCACTGACGACCGTGCAGTGGAATGAAGAGTGTTACGTACTTGGTTGGCAGGTTCATGAATGTTCAGCATTTCCAGGGAGTGGCCCCAATGGCCCTATTATGAGCTGTCTTCTCTTGTAATGACAGGCAGGGAGGAGTTGAGTGAGATAGAAATAGGTGGTACGGTTGGTATTGGTACAAGTGGGCAAAAGTGGGTGAGGTGTACCAAGTGCTCAGGATTGTAGAAGGTAGTGCAGAGTTAGTGCATGAGGGAGGTGGGGTTTGTTGGTGGTGGTAGAGGCCAGAGTGAGTGAATCAACAATGACAATGGCTGAGCATGTGTCTTGATGGGTGCAGCAGCAGAGAGATGGATTAAGTATGAGACTGTGGAGACTATGTCACTTAGCCTTGGATAGTGAGAAAATCATTAATTGTCTTACGGCAATAACTATTTCTCAAGACTGTGAAGACGGCACTGAACTGGATGGTCAACTCGTACCAGGCTGCCAGGATCTGGCAATGTAGCCTCCTCTATCACTCATCTAGGAAGAGGACCCCTTTTTTTTATATCATGAATATTTTTAAAAATGAAAAACATAGCTAATATACAAGCATTTTTAGGCGGTCCATTTTTCAGAGCCCTGTCAGAGTTCTCCATCTCTATCACAGTGCCATCTACCCATTCTCTGACATCTTTTGGAAGTAGGGCAGCTTAGAATGATCTTGCACATCCAAGGGCTCAGGGGCCTTTCAAAGATGGCAGGGCCAGCAAGGGATACTGGTCGCTCCATGGATATCTATTGAGTGGCAAGTTATTCTGCAAAGCACGTTGGGGCCCAAATCAGACTTGACAGATATCAAGTAGTTAATGAGGCAGGTTTGATAAGATACAGTGAGACTTCATGGCAGAATTCCTCCAAAATACTTAACACAACCCAGACTTGACAGAAAACACACAAGATTTAGCGTGTTGACTTTTTAGCCACTTTTGGCAATCTGATTACATGCTGCATCTTTTGTAATATCTTTTCTTGCATTTGTGTGTCTTGTGTTTCAGGTGTTGAGAAAATGAACATTTATTCCTTATTTTTGTTTAAACCGATCAGAAAATCTGTCGTTTCTGGTCATACTAGTCACAGCATTTAAAGGGTTGAAACACTTCTACTTGGAAGCTCATTTTATTGCAGTTAGTAAAGAGGTGGAATAAAGGAGAACCATCCCAGCAACTTTCCCATCTGCTACGGTGGTCAGAAAAATGGACCACTTGAAGATGCTTGTATGTTAGCTTTGTTTTTCATTTTTTGAAAAGTATTCATTATATAAAAAAATTGAAAGATACACATCTGCTAACTTACAATACTTCCACTTTTATTTGTTTTTATCTGTCAAAGTGTTTTTTTTAATACATAGTGGAATTGTGATACAGTGTTTATTAAGTTGAGGCAAATGAAATGTTTATCTATACTTAAACTGGTGTGCAACAAAACTGCACTTCGTTCAGGCCAACCTATTCCTGAAATAGTAATATGTAATTACAAGCTACATTTGTCCAAATCAGTTTCACGGTGATTGGTTTTACTGTGTGGAACTGAAGTGTTTAATGTAGTGAGTGCAGCTGCAGAAACAGTGAGTAATGAGACATTTAGAGGTACTATTTTCAATCATGGTGCCATTTGAACAGGATTCACACCTCTGTCATCAGGTGAAGGGTACAAAACAACCACACAATGCAACCATGAGAGAATCAAATAACCCAGTGACTGAAGAAGCTTTTTTTCCTCAGGAATCCTGAAATCGCTAATTCAAATTGAAAATGGTTCTTGAAATAGGTTGATTCAAGCTCTTGACCTTCCTCAGAAATGTCCGCAAATTGCATCATCATTGCATATATTGGTCCCGTACTTTCCCCATAACACAGAACAATGCAGACCAGGCCTTCTTTTTATCTAAGTATGCTTTAAATCCACAAAAGACCTATTTGGAGAACACTGCAGACGTCCATCAGTTAATATTGAAGGCTGACCATAAGAATTTTCATTATAAATTCTATTACATGCAACCTGGCTCTGAGCAATAGATTAAAATACTGTGTTGGATTTTAAGCAGCTTTCATTAATTCCGTCCTTACATCCTGAAGCAGATTATTTCATAAATGAGTGCGCAGGGAGTGTGAGCATTCCATTCCTCATTCTTAATTCAGCATTAATATGCCTGCATATAACCTTTGTGATTATATATTGTGGAAGTTGATGGCATTTTAATGAAGGCTCAAAAGTGAGTTCCCTCAACAGAGACCTGGTTCTTTCGTGTTGGAAAAAACCTATGACTTTTATGCTGTTTTCAGTACTTGTAGAGTTAATTAAAAACAAATTAGTCTGTATATTTAAGTAATCCCATCTTCCTTTACTTCATTATTACTGCATAATTGCAGCAGCGAATAAGTTACATGTCTCTGTTATACAAGCAGGAATCTCGATTTACTTTCTATTAAGGCCTAGTAGGCGAATGCGTTATTAAGTCACACTGAACAAATATCCCAGTTTAGATTGCAGCTATTTGCCAAATCAGCTTGGAGTCCTCTAATTAGCTTCAGCTCACTGAACTAGAGATAGTCAGGGTATCCAGTGTTACCTGCTGCATACTGTATGGGCAGGGATGTCGCACCAAGACCAAGAATCTGACAACATTCACCAACCTTGGGCGGCACGGTGGCACAGTGGTTAGCACTGCTGCCTCACAGCGCCTGAGACCCGGGTTCAATTCCCGACTCAGGCGACAGACTGTGTGGAGTTTGCACGTTCTCCCCGTGTCTGCGTGGGTTTCCTCCGGGTGCTCCGGTTTCCTCCCACAGTCCAAAGATGTGCGGGTCAGGTGAATTGGCCAAGCTAAATTGCCCGTAGTGTTCGGTAAGGGGTAAATGTAGGGGTACGGGTGGGTGGCGGGTCGGTGTGGACTTGTTGGGCCAAAGGGCCTGTTTCCACACTGTAAGTCTAAGCTAAGCTAAGCTAAACCTCCCTTTTCTTCTCCAAAATCTTTCATGTGTCATTGCTCTGTCCTTGGGCCTCTATTGTTTGTAATTTTTATTAATGACATGGATGAGGAGATTGAAGGATGGGTCAGCAAGTTTGCAGACGACACAAAGGTTAGAGGTGTCGTTGACAGTATAGAGGGCTGTTGTAGGCTGCAGCGGGACATTGACAGGATGCAGAGATGGGCTGAGAGGTGGCAGATGGAGTTCAACCTGGATAAATGTGAGGTGATGCATTTTGGAAGGTTGAATTTGAAAGCTGAGCACAAGATTAAGGATAGGATTCTTGGCAGTGTGGAGGAACAGAGGGATCTTGGTGTGCAGGTACATAGATCCCTTAAAATGGCCACCCAAGTGGACAGGATTGTTAAGAAAGTATATGGTGTTTTGGCTTTCATTAACAGGGGGATTGAGTTTAAGAGTTGTGAGATCTTGTTGCAGCTCTATAAAACTTTGGTTAGACCGCAGTTGGAATACTGCGTCCATTTCTGGTCGCCCTATTATAGGAAAGATGTGGATGCTTTGGATACGGTCCAGAAGAGGTTTACCAGGATGCTGCCTGGACTGGAGGGCTTATCTTATGAAGAGAGGTTGACTGAGCTCGGACTTTTCTCATTGGAGAAAAGGAGGAGGAGAGGGGACCTAATTGAGGTATACAAGATAATGAGAGGCATAGATAGAGTCGATAGCCAGAGACTATTTCCCAGGGCAGAAATGATTAACACGAGGGGTCATAGTTTTAAACTGGTTGGAGGAAAGTATAGAGGGGATGTCAGAGTCGGGTTCTTTACACAGAGAGTTGTGAGAGCATGGAATGCGTTGCCAGCAGCAGTTGTGGAAGCAAGGTCATTGGGGACATTTAAGAGACTCCTGGACATGCATATGGTCATAGAAATTTGAGGGTTGAAGGTCCTGTTCTGTGCTGTACTGTTCTATGTTCTATGTTCCATTACCTGTCAGACCTATGGCCTTGTTGTCCTCAATTCTATGTTCACTTCGCCAGGGCTGTGCACTACGTGGGGCTGTGTTTGCCTAGTTCTACTCTTAGTTATCCAGTTATAGCAAGAGTGTTCATCTGTATTAACCTCTGTTTCCATGTATATGCTGAACAGATCCTCAGCTGCTTCAATTTCTCACTTACACAACAGCAACATGATTGCCAAGTGTACATTCACAGCAGCTCCACCTCACCACCTTCTCTGTTGACCAGCAGTTGTCATTTATTTGTCACACACATGCCTGACATACAAAATGGATAGCCAAAAATTCCATCCACACTGACCCTGGTACAATCTCCATTCCTTAGCTGTCAACTCCATGCTTCTCACTGACAACAAGACATTTCACAAGCTGAAACTGAACTTAGCCCTTCACTTATACTGCCAGCAGCTACCTCCATAATATCACTGGCCTCAGATCATCTGCTTTCCCCATGCTTTATTTACTAACATATATCTTTATTATTGCATGGGATAGGGCATCACTGGTAAGTCCAGCATTTGTTACCCATCCTGAATTGTCCCTGAACTGAATGGTTTGTTAGACTATTTCAGTGCATAATAAAGAGTTAACCGTGTCAGTATGAATCTGAAATCACATAGGCCAGTCCAGGTAAGGATAACAAATTTCCTTCCAGAAGTGCATTAATGGAGCAAAGGAGCTTTTATGAAAATTGGTGCTTTTGTGGTTGCCATTCTTGAAACCGTCTTTTCAATTCCAGATTTATTGATCAGTTTTAAATTCCATGAGCAGACATGGTGAGATTTGAACCTAAGTCCCTATGGCTTTGCCAAGGCCTCTGGGTTAAATGTCTAATGCTATTGCCATTTTCCATATCGAATGTTCCACAATATGAATTTAAATAAACATAAGTTTATCCAAAACCATCCAAACCCGGTAACCTAACTCACACTAGGTCCTAGTCACCCATTGTCCCTTTGCTTGATGACTCACCTTCAATCCAGGTACAGAAACATTTTGATTCTTAAGATTCTGACTGTTTTTACATAGGTTGCAGTTTGCATAATGTTTACAAAACAAATCTTTCATAAGGAAAGAACAGTTTCAAATTACACTGACAGACAGTCATGGAACATTACTTAAAGTTCTACACACTTTTTTTTAGGTGGAATCATGAATAGTAGAAATCTCATTCTGGACTGGGTGTCCCGTGATACCCTTATCGAATTGCAATTGTTGAAACAAAGCATGCAGTTCTATTTTACATCTCAAGTGATAGATGAGACAAAGATAAAAGCTATAAACATTTTGTTTGCCAATGGCAAGAAGAGCACTGCAGAAAAAACATACAGTACTTTCATGGACAATCAAAAAGATTCAAAAATATCTGGTTACTCTCAAAAAGAATGTCAGCGATAGAGTGACAGTGAATCATAGAGAGTGAGTATCAGTGAGGGAGTGACAGTGAATCATAGAGAGTGAATGGATGTCAGTGAGGAAGTGACTGTCAGCAAGGGGGTTATTACTTACTGAAATTAACTTTGGGAATAACATTTATTAGCAACTAATCACCAGTTCATTTAGCTCTTGTTTTCTTCTTCAGATTAAGAATGATTTTTGCATGTTTTTTAAATGTGCGTATAGGTGGTAAACTATTTCTTCTACAAAAATATTTAATTGGTTGTTTTGGCAATTCTTTCAACAAATAATTTGGATACATTTTCTGCAGTTTGCTTTGCACCGGCAAAAATGGATCCTCTACATGTTAATGTGGGTATCATTAACAAGGCTTCGGAATATGCATTACGGAACATCTGGTCCCAATTGAATATGTTCTTCAGAGCTGGACCGCTGTTAGAAAGAAAGCCTTTCTCAGCAATTTGTGTCAATGCAAAATGTCAGTCTATTGTATAGAGACAGGATCACATTTGAATGTCCTTATTATTATTCTTTCTTTCCCGTTAGCTATGATACTTGAGATTTCTCTTGGGCTCATTGTCACATTTCTATTGATACAAAAGTCTGATTGATTTCACTTAATGTATAGCTGTTCTGAAATAAAATCCTTACTTTAGTTCAGACTTGAACATCTGACAGATTGGCCAAATGGTGAATAGACTGTTCCCAAAAAACTGTCAAGTAGAAGTTCTTCTCTGTTCTCGAAATATGTTTTCGCTCTCCATGAGCTGATGCTTTGTGATGTGCTGTTTTCTTTCATTGGATTTGTAAGTATCTGAATGCATCCCAATAGATGTTCAATTGAAAAGTCAATCAGAGCTTGGCAGCAATTGTTATGTTAACCTGCTGAATATTCCATAGCTTTTTCCACAACATTCTGTCCTTTCACTCCATCTGATCTTCATACCATGAAGGTTACTGCTACTAAAAGTGAATATTTACAACAAATATTTTTCATAGTTCGGCTTCTTAACATTCTTGTACATTCCTCACATTTATCCAATATTTTTGACTATACCCTGTCCAATAGTCAAATGTTTCAGCATCTTTCTGGCCAACCTATAACTGTAGTGACACAACGTTTGTCTTCTGTCAGATGACCTAATTTGAATGGGCTCCCTCAGGGAATTCCTGAATACTGTTATATTATATCTCCAGACCTCCCCCTCACTGAGGGCGAATGATCAGTCCTCAGAAAGGACACACCTTTATCCCCTCCGCCCAGACATCAATGAAACAATCAGGACTCCCACCCACCTTCCGATGACCCCTTCACCTACCTCCAACACACTGCATCCACCTGGACACCCTGTGCTGGCCTATTACCTGCTCTCGACCTCTTCATCTCCAACTGCTGCTGGGACATTAACCGCCTCAACCTGTCTACCCCACTCCCCCACTCCAAACTCTCACCCTCACAACGCGCAGCCTTCCAATCCCTCTGCTCCAATCCCAACCTCACCATCAAGCCAGCGGATAAAGGGGGCACAGTGGTAGTCTGGTGCACTGACCTCTACACCGCTGAAGCCAAATGTCAACTCGAGGACACCACTTCCTACCGCCCCCTCGACCATGACCCCACCCCCCATTACCAAACCATCATCTCCCAGACCATACACAACCTCATCACTCAGGAGATCTCCCACCCACAGCTTCCAACCACATAGTCTGGGAACCCTGCACTGCCCGGTTCTATCTCCTTCCCAAGATCCACAAGCCTGACCACCCTGGCCGACCCATTGTCTCAGCATGCTCCTGCCCCACTGAACTCATCTCTACCTACCTTGACACTGTCCTATTCCCCCCTAGTCCAGGAACTCCCCACATACGTTCGAGACACCACCCACACCCTCCACCTCCTCCAAGACTTCCATTTCCCCGGCCCCTAACGCCTCAGCTTCACCATGGATATCCAATCCCTCTATACCTCCATCTGGCATGACCAGGGCCTCCAAGCCCTCTGTTTCTTCCTCTCCCAACATCCCCAACAGTACCCTTCCACTGACACTCTCATTCGTTTGGCCGAACTGGTCCTTACCCTTAACAATTTCTCCTTCGAATCCGGCCACTTCCTCCAGACCAAAGGGGTAGCCATGGGCACATGTATGGACCCCAGCTATGCCTGTCTCTTTGTTGACTACGTAGAACATTCGATCTTCCATAATTACACCGGCACCACTCCCCACCTCTTCCTCCGCTACATTGATGACTGCATTGGCGCCACCTCGTGCTCCCTCGAGGAGGTTGAGCAATTCATCAACTTCACCAACACATTCCACCCTGACCTCAAATTTACCTGGACCATCTCTGACACCTCCCTCCCCTTCCTGGACCTCTCCATCTCCATTAATGACGACTGACTTGACACCAACATTTTTTTACAAACCCACCGACTCCCACAGCTACCTGGATTACACCTCTTCCCACCCTACCTCCTGCAAAAATGCCATCCCGTACTCCCAATTCCTCTGCCTCCGCCCTATCTCCTCCCAAGAGGACCAGTTCCACCACAGAACACACCAGATGGCCTCCCTCTTTAGAGACTGCAATTTCCCTTCCCACATGGTTAAAGATGCCCTCCAATGCATCTCGTCCACATCCCGCACCTCCGCCCTCAGACCCCACCCCTCCAACTATAACAAGGACAGAACGCCCCTGGTGCTCACCTTCCACCCTACCAACCTTCGCATAAACCAAATCATCTGTCGACATTTCCGCCACCTCCAAACAGACCCCCCCATCAGGGATATATTTCCCTCCCCACCCCATTCCGCCTTCCGCAAAGACCGTTCCCTCCGTGACTACCTGGTCAGGTTCACGACCCCCTGCAACCCACCCTCCCATCCTGGCACCTTCCCCTGCCACCGCAGGAATTGCAAAACCTGCGCCCACACCTCCTTCCTCACCTCCATTCAAGGCCCCAATCCATCAATATCATTTATTGTATCCATTTCTCCCGATGGGGTCTCCTTGACATTGGGGAGACTGGACACCTCCTAGCAGAGTGCTTTAGGGAACATCTCTGGGACACCCGCACCAATCAACCACACCGCCCTGTGGCCCAACATTTCAACTCCCCCTCCCACTCTCTCGCAGACATGGAGGTCCTGGGCCTCCTTCACTGCCGTTCCCTCACCACCAGACGCCCGGAGGAAGAATGCCTCATCTTCCGCCTCGGAACACTTCAACCCCAGGGCATCAATGTGGACTTCAACAGTTCCCTCATTTCTCCTTCCCCCACCTCACCCCAGTTCCAAACTTCCAGCTCAGCACTGTCCCCATGACTTGTCCAACCTGCCTATCTTCTTTTCCAACTATCCACTCCCCCCTCCCCCCTGACCTATCACCTTCATCCCTTCCCCCACTCACCTATTGTACTCTATGCTACTTTCTCCCCACCCCCACCCTTCTCTCACTTATCTCTCCACCCTTCAGGCTCTCTGCCTGTATTCCTGATGAAGGGCTTTTGTCTGAAACATCAATTTTCCTGCTCCTTGGATGCTGCCTGAACTGCTGAGCTTTTCCAGCACCACTAATCCAGAATCTGGTTTTTGGCATCTGCAGTCATTGTTTTTACCCTGTTATATTATACAGTAGACCTCAAATGTGCATTTGCACTACTTATTTAAACTGAGCCCCATTGATTTCATTTGATGTTGAAGCAGGATCCATCCATGTATTTCTCACAAGCACAGTGTCTTACACAATGGTTTGATTTTTATGAGCAATACTGATGTTGGACTGCCATCAATACCCCTCTGTGGATTTAGTGTATGAACAGGGTAATGTGGATATCTCCAAGTTACAGCCCATTATTTAGTCAAAGGCTTTGCTTGTGCTCACTCCAAGAGCCATCAACCATTGAAATTCAGTTACTATGGGAATAAATCCTTTGTTTTCACTCACACATCTTTGTTCGAAATCCATAAAAGTGTTGCATTTCACTCCACCACGTGTAGCTGAGTTTTTAATTATGATTTGAGTTTTTTTTATTATTAATTCTTGGGTTGTGGGCATCATTGGCTAAGGCAGCATTTATTGCACATTCATCATCACCCTGGAGAAGATGGTGGTGAGCTGCCTCCTTGAATTGTTGAAGTCTTAGAGGTGTGGGAATAAGTCAGAATGGTGTATGACTTGGAGGGAAATTTACGTGTGATGGTGTTCCATGCACCTGCTGTTATTATCCTTTTGGTGGTAGTGATCGTGGGTTTGGCAGATGCTATCAAAAGAGCTTTGCTGAGTTACTGTGGCCACAATGCAAAAGTGAAAAGAGTAAATTAGATTAGATTCCCTACAATGTGGATGTTTAAGCTTGTGAATGGGATGCCAATCAAGTGGCTGCATTGATCCAGAGGATGTGAAATTTCTCGAGAGTTGATGGAGCTGCACTTATCCAGGTGAGTAGAATATTCCATCACATTCCTGAATTGTGATTGTAGGTGATGGACAGATACAGGGGAAATAAGAGCTGGGTAACTCATTGCAAACTTCCTAGCCACTGACCATGCTATTGCAGCCACAGTATTTAAATGGCTAGTCCAATTTAGTTTCTGGTCAATGGTAACCATCAGGATGTTGACAGTGAGGGGTTCAGTGATGTAAAATGCCCTTGAATATCAAGGGACAATAGTTAAATTCTCTCTTGATGGAAACAATCATTGACTAGTATTTAAGTGGCATGACTGTTATTTGTCGTTTGTTAGACCAATACAGGATGTTAGCCAACTTGTGTTATACAGGGGTATTGATGATGATCTGAGAAATTACTTTTGTTGAACCGATCTGAGCTTGACAAACAATAATCACATTTGACATTACACCTCACTGGGGTAGTGCACTGAGATGATCCGGGGTCATCTCAAAAGTTAAAGATTTTCAAAAAGAACACATAGCTCCCTAATTTACCTAACCTTCAGACCCAGTTGATGAAATGCATGGAGCAGCTTTGTTAATTAACAAGAATTACTATTTATAATAAATAATTAAACTCTATCTACAGGCAAACTATTATGAACCATTGCCATATAACTCTACTAGTTAAAACGTTGACCCCTTTATAAACAGTCCCTCTACATTGACATAGCATTTTAAACATACTGTTTTCATACATGTACAGACAGACACATCAAAGCACAGGTGGTATAGGCATGGGGAAAGACTGGGGAAGCAGTTCAGTGGTCCTTCTCCATGGGGTTTGCTGAGGTGACCCTTTTGCTTATTAGAATGCTATTTCTCGATCTTTCTTCTCCAGATACTTTCCCTTGTTTTTAGAAAGTACAGGGTGACTGGTTCACACTTTAAAGGACTTTGACATATCAATCAAATGTCACCATTTACAGAATGTAGAAAGGATAACATGGCTACCTTCAGGCTTGAGATGATTGTTAGTATAGATCAAAACAGCTCCATCTCTTCCAGAGATCCGATAGTTTCTGCCAAAACATTCAGTCCTCCAAGCTACATGGAACTCAATCACATTATTGTTGTCAATGATAACTGGTCATGAGTCCACAGACCAATCGCTACTCGCTGCCAGCTAAAGCTCATTCAAGCACACCCTTTGGCACCATCTCATCTACAAACTAGTCTTCCATTCTGTTTGAACAAGCAGCTGTGTAAACAGTCATTCCAATGTGTGTCAGGTAACTGGGTTTTAAAAAGTGCAGCTATCACTCAACAATTCTTGGTTTTCTGTTCCTATTTCAAGTCCATAATGAAAATACAGATAAATAAAAGATATATTTTACATTGTGATGCGTTGTTAAAAAATTATTAAATTGTATTACTAGATATTTAAACTAAATTTGTCTTTGTTTTAAAATCATATTTCAGCTTCAAATTTCATCCTAAGTGAATGTCCCAATCTTTGCTTTGCTCTATGTTCAAATTTTAGAAAGCCAATTAATTTTCTTCTTTCATTTCCTGGTTGCCTGTTGGTGGGAATTAGTTAATCTGATTGGACAGCTTAATGACATAACTTCAGCTCGACTCTAGGGATCCTTGTTAAAGAGAACTACATTCCATGATGAGCAGAGGTAGTGTTCTTGCAACTGAACTCTCTGGATCTCTTAGAAGGCTTTCCTCAATTAGTGAGTACTCTTGCTTTGTCCTGATCATAAAACTCAGGATATTAATTGTCAAAAGAATTCTACTTTTTCTTACATCACAGTGTGTGTGTTCATTGCACTGAAAGTTCAATATTCATTGAGCTTCTTGACAAGAAGTTCTGAACTCCAAAATCAAAATTGCTGAAAATTATATTTCAAACTCAATCTTTTTTTCAGTTCTTTATTCACATAGAAATTGGAATCATGCCGCCTGGATATCACAATGCTAATCTTTGGACAATAGTTCGCAGAAATAAAAGACAAAAATCAAAAGTTAATGATAGATTTATAATGAACACAATCTCCCACTTGACCACTATAGAAAATAAAATATCCTGAATAGCAACCAAATTACTTTAGCTATAACAAAATAACAGTCATTGATTTAATAAATATAAATTTGATTAAAGCTGTCAGTATTTTGATTAATTTTATCAAAAATAATTTACACTGAGATTGAGATGGTTCTCACCCCTCAAACCAGTTGTCTTCACATTCAGTAACACAATATTCCTGATACAAGCCCAATTAAAGCAGGAATTCCAGCCCTGGAGCCATTAACCCAGAAACATGCTCGGAAAGGCTGTGATGATGCTGCTCCGTTAACAAGGTTATACTGAATTGGCTTTTTTTTTCAGACAGGTCATAAAAGCAGTGATTTCAAAAGGTCTGGTTTGGATGGATTTTAAGGCCAATTTAATTCTAGCTCACAGATACGATCTCTGGCAAAAGGCTTTCAAGTTTAAAAAAAAACATGTGTACAATGAAAAGGGAGTGGCCTGTTCTCCCAGCTGTTTTTCTTTGGTTTGGTTGAGTTTTGTTTTTTAGCGGTCTGGCTGTTCACTAAAAGCAGGTTAGAGACAAAAAATAACTGCAGATGCTGGAATCCAAAGTAGACAGGCAGGAGGTCTGAAGAACACAGCAAGCCAGGCAGCATCAGGAGGTGGAGACGTCAACATTTCAGGTCTAACCCTTTTTCAGTGGGTGTAAAGGGAGCTGAAGATAAAAGGGGTGGCAGGGCAGGGTGGTGAAGTGGGGATAGGTGAAAACAGGTAGAGGGTACGACCTGGTTAGTCAATGGGAGGAATGAGTCTGGTTGGTGACAGGGAGCAGTGGAAGGGAGGGGGAGGGGGAGGGTCTGGAAAGGGAGTTAGGGGATAGAAAGGGAGATTATTTGAAATTAGAGAATTCAATATTGAGTCCTTTGGGCTGTTGGCTGCCCAGGCAGAAGATAATTTGTTGTTCTTCCAATTTGCGGTTTGGTTCGTTTTGGCAATGGAGGAGATGAACATCTCTACATTGGGGAGGCCAAACGTAAACTTAGGGAACAGTTCATGGAGCACATCGCAGCCGGGCATGTAAGGGGCTGACCTGTCCTCTCAGTCACCACCAATTTTAATGCCCCCTCCCATTCTCTTTCTGACATGACCATCCTTAGCCTCCTCCATTGCCACAACAATCCAAACCGCAAATTGAAGGAACAGCCCCTCATCTAGCACCAGGGCAGCCTACAGCCCAAAGGAGTCAACTCTGAGTTCTCCAATTTCAAAGAACCTCCCTTCCCATCCCTCAAAACCCTTCCCAGTTCCGCCCCCCCACTCCTCCCTGCCACCAATCAAATTCATTCCTCTCATTGACCAACCAAGTCATACCTTCTGCCTGTCTTCATCTATCCCACTTCACCACCCTGCCCCCTGCCACCCCATTTATCTGCAGCTCCCTTCACACCCACCCCTGGTCCTGAAGAAAGGTTACACCCGAATTGTCAACTTCTCCACCCTCTGATGCTGTCTGCCTCACTGTGTTGTTCCTGCCTGTTCATTGAGAGCTAGTAGTCAGTCAGTTTGAGACTGCTGGTCCAAGATACAGCTACATGGAAGCGGGTGTTCCATTCTGCCAACTTTCTCTCTCATGTAAGACCCTGTGTTTGATTTTCCCTTTTGTGCCAATTCGTATTTATGGGGATTGTTTCAGGAATTTGGAACAGCATCATTAAATTGGTATAATCTGTTGGGTTTGCAGATAGGTTAAGTTATTCAGCATTCTGTTCTCTTTTGTGTGTTTAATTCGGTAATCAATTCTGTTTTGTTTCAAACCAAGTGGTTTGACCAGCAGCATCACCCCTGGAATATCCACTCTCCACCTGCTTAAAACAACTAGCAAAGTTAGGGTCTGGGATACACTCTTGAAATGTTTTGAGGGGGTGTGGCCTGGTCCATAATAAGTATCTGTTAAGGATAGAAATGCATCCTGAGAAGATATGGTAGACTGTATCAGGAAAGAGACAGCCAGCTCACTTTCAAATCTTGCTTTTGGTGGGATCTTTCAAGATGTACCTGAGGCCATGTGGTCAAAAGTTGAGAACAGGAGGTGGTGTTTTCCTCATTAACCTGAGATTCGTATGTGTGCTCACTCACAAATTAGATGGGCACATTTATCTTTACCAAGATTCTCCTCATATATCTTGGAAATAATCAGGAAATGTGCCAGACAGCGTCGGAAGCCCATTTCTGTTCACATCTGTCCAGAAACAGATGAGATAGGGATAGAAAGCCAACTGTAACTGCACAAATTATGGTTTAATAGATTAATTCAGGCCTTTCCAAAAGGGGTGTGGGGGTTTGAGGGGGCAACCACAAATGGAATAATGAGCTGAAATTTTGGGGAACAAGCTTTAAAACAGCACTGGCTGCTGTGGAGACCTGACTGTGATAAATTGCTGTACAGCTGCCCGTCTCCTTCAAAAAATGTGCTGAGGGGGCCACAACAACTTTCAAGCCTCAGATTGGAACACACAGGGAAAATTTGGAAATCACTTTATTTTATGCTGTTCTAGCATTTAAGCACCAAGACTCAATATTTACTCAGACATTTAACTAGTTTATAAATTCCCTCAGTGGATAAGCTTGACCTTTATTGAAAATGTTGGTCGACACTATTTGAAAATATTGCCTTTGCTATTCTGAACTGATCAGCAGTTTGATATCTTAAGCAGATATATTCTACATACACTGGAATCATGTTTAAATGCACACGAAGAGAAATGCATCAATCAAGACATTTTATGGAGGGTTATACATCACTGAAGGATATTGCTCTGCAATCACATAATACCATGTTCATTGCAGTTGCTGAAACAATCAAACTGACAATGAAGCCAGAGTCAATAAGCTAGATGTCAAAACATAAATGGAATCTGGTAGTCAAGTATGTGCAGTTACCCGTGTAACAATTGCAAGAAAAGGCTGTAGAAATAATTTCACAGGTTTTTCTTTGCATCTGAGCCAGAGCTAAAATGTAAAGTTTAATTGCTTTTTTTTTCCAAGCATGTAGATTAACTTGCAGTTGTTTTCCCTGTTTTGTTTTCTTCTAAAGTGGTACTGTTCACTTGGTCTGGATATGATGATAAGGCAGCTGCTGTGATCAGCAACTCAACTGTGCTCTATCTCACCAAGTTGGTTCTGTAACATACTGCACTATTGTGTGTGCGGCCATTGTTATTCCATCAAGTTTAAAAATATGTTATCTTAAGTAATGAAAAAAGCCTAGAACTAATTGAAAAGGACTGCCATGAATTTGTCATTCTCCATCTGGTAAATGCCCAATCACTAATTGGAAATAGCACATGTTACTAATGAAAACTATTTAGCAGCCACTAGGCACCTCATGACTATCAAATAATATGGAACCAGGAGCCTGTTTTTTGCATTTCTCTTAATGCAGGTACAATGGCTAGCTTGCCAGTCTTCCCTTGCTGCTCGGCACTCTTTACCTGGTGTTTAGAAGTAACTTTTTAATATGGTGCAGCATAAGACCATTGGGATATGAAAAATGGAACCAGGAGTACGCACTGCGTTTCTTCGAGCCAGCTCCATCACTCAATAGGATCATAACCGAGCCAACATTCCTCACTTCCACTTTCCTGTTCTTTCCATGAAACCCTTGATTCCCTTACTGATCAAGAATCTATCACAGTCTTAAATATACACAAGGTGTGACAAGGTATTCCAAAGACTCAAAACCCTCTGTGAGAAGAAGAAATTCCTCCTCATTTCAGTCTTAAGTTGGCACCGCTTTAATCTGAGACTGCTCTTTGGTCTTTATACTCTCCCATGAGGGGCAACATCCTCTTTGTGAAACATTCTTCCGAGTGAATCTTCTCTGAACTGTCTCCAATGAAAAGATATCTTTTCTTAAATAAAGGAACCAAAACTGCTCACAGTATTCCAAATGTAGTAAAAGTAGCAACTTGTCCAGTTGCGGTAAGACTTCCCAATCCCCTTGAAATAAAGCCCAACATTCCATTAGCCTTCCTGATTACCTGCAGCACCTGTGTGTTGGCTTTCTGTGCTTCATATACCCACACATGCTCTGATCCCTATGGAACCCCATTAGTCACGGGTCACCAACTTGTGAAAGAACCATTTATCATCACTCTGTTTCTTACCTATGAGCCAATCCTCTCTTCATTCCAATATACTACTTCCAACATTAGGGGCTCTTACCTTGTGACCTAACCTTTTGTGAGCATTTTTGTTCAAAGATCCAAAAATAAGTAGCAGTCCATTCAGCAAAAGTAAGATGCTGAGGAAAGATCCACTTTTACATATAGTCAGAAATTACAGCTGGTGGTAGCAGAGATTCTTTCCATCACATATGACTGACCATGTATCGCATTACCTGCCAATGGTGTCTGGTGGATGGATTTGCAGAATGATACTTGGCCTGGTTGGCTGTGTTATGAATGCACCTTCCATGACCAATAATTTCCATAATGTTATTTGTCCCCAGATCTTCTGACCCAGAGACAGAGAAGCTCCTCATGAAACAACAGGACCTCCTGAGGTTCAAGAGATTCAATCCAAATGTTTTGAAATATGCCTGATTAAACAGCAATTTCTAATTCAAATTACCTTTTCAACAATGTATGTATTTTAGTATGTAGTTATCATCCCTTTTAAATTTATTGAGGGTTTTTTAAAATGTCTCACAGATATTGAGTTGAGCAGTGCAGATAATGAAACATCCCTGCCCACTTGGATCATAAGAATGATTGATTCCATCTTGACAGAGAAGCCCATAAATGTACCTTCTTCACTCTCATATAGCAGAAAATTTGGCAGTTCATCCTGCTGACTGGACATTTAAAAAAAAGACAATTTTGTATGCTTGTTAAATTTTAAAAAGAAAAGCATCAGAACATTGCACAACAATGTCAATTCACATACAGTCAGATGCTCAGTTTGATTTGTGCTTGAACAGGAGAGATTCATAACATGTCATGAGCATCAGCATCAGCAAGAGCCTGTTGTTCCTTTTACATATAATGGCACATTATTTTTACCAATCTCTATGCCTAGGTAACAAAATAGTTTGAATTAAGAATACATAGTATTTTGCTTGACTAAACTCTGTTTATTTGTTTACCCTGTCTAAGCCCACATTTAAAACGCCTGAATGGTAATTTGATTTGCAAGTGCGTCATCACACTGAAAGCACCACACATGTCTCTTCTTTAATAGCTACTTATGGGACAGTATTCTGTGTTCTAATAATGCATTACTTGGGGGAATATATAATCTAACTTTCTCGTCAAGGTAAGATCCTTTTTTTACCGTGCATCTGCAATGTAATTATTTATGATCTCAAAACGTTCTGTAATTTTGCCAAATAATGTCTTGTTTTACTCTGTGCAACTTAGCTGGTCAGTTTTGTAAGACTTGCCATTTGGGATACAAAGGAGAACTTGGCAGATGTCCAACTAATTTCAATACATAACACAGTTGGGAATTACTCATTACAAATGAAGAAGCTAATCTGTTGGTTAAGGTGATGGTTCTGAAGGGCCAGTGTTGTAGGTTATATTAGGGGCCACCTAACCAAGTGTTGCTAAACAGTCTTTGATGGAAAATAGGGACTTGTGCTTAAGATCCCAGTCAGGTCTGATATGTCACCCCTGGCTCCTGATAGCCTTACTTATTATATCTAATTACCAAATGTAATTCATAATTATTGCTCTCACACATTAAACAACATCTTGCAGTTAAGACAAGTGCCTCTTCTTGTTAAGATTCACTGGTGGTTAATCCTCCACCACTATTAACCAAGTAAGCCCTCCAACCCAGCAGGGAAGGGCAAATTGATGGAAGGTTTCTACCCAAACCAATAGTAGTTAGTTTTGCAGCACACGCATCATGATAGGAATAGAGGTACTAGTATTGAATCCTAATTTTCATTACAATAGCCACCCTTTTTAATAAACACAACTCAAATATAATACAAGGTTAAACCAAAACAAGAAGATAACAGCAGCCATGCTGCATCAGAGCAATGTTGACTTTGGCACTGAGTGCCGCTATAGAGTCATAGAGTCATAGAGATGTACAGCATGGAAACAGACCCTTAAGTTCATGCTGACCTGATATCCCAACCCAATCTAGTCCCACCTGCCAGCTCCCTCCAAACCCTTCCTATTCAAATACCCATCTCAATGACTTATAAATGTTGCAATTGTACTAGCCTCCAACACTTCCTCTGGCAGCTCATTCCATACATGTACCACCCTCTGCTTGAAAAACGTTTCCCCTTTTGTATCTTTCCCCTCTTACCCTAAACCTATGTCCTCTTGTTCTGTACTTCCCCAACCCAGGGAAAAGACATTTTCTATTTATCCTATCCAAGCCCCTCATAATTTTATAAACCTCTGTAAGGTCACCTCTCAGCCTCCGACGCTCCAGGGAAAACAGCCCCAGCCTGTTCAGCCCGCCCAATAGCTCAAATCCGCCAACCCTGGCAACATCCTTGTAAATCTTTCCTGAACCCTTTCAAGTTTCACAACATCTTTCCGATAGGAAGGAGACCAGAATTGCATGCAATATTCCAACAGTGGTCTAACCAATGCCCTGTACACACACAACATGACCTCCAAGTTCCTGTACTCAATACTCTGAACGATAAAGGAAAAGCGTTCTTCACTATCCTATTTACCTGCAACTCCACTTTCAAGGAGCTATGAACCGGCACTCCAAGGTCTCTTTGCTCAGCAATACTCCCTAGGACCTTACCATTAAGTGCATAAGTTCTACTAAGATTTGCTTTCTCAAAATGCAGTACCTCGCATTTATCTGAATTAAACTGCATCTGCTACTTCTCAGCCCATTGGCCCATCTGGTCCAGATCCTGTTGTAATCTGAGGTAACCTTCTTCACTGTCCACCACACCCCCAATTTTGGTGTCATCTGCAAAATTACGAACTATACCTCTTTTGCTCACATCCAAATCATTTATACAAATGACGACCCAGCACCGATCCTTGTGGCACTCCACTGGTCAGAGGTCTCCAGTCTTAAACATAACCTCCAACATCACTCTCTGTCTTCTACCTTTGAGCCAGTTCTGTATCCAAATGGCTAGTTCTCCCTGTATTCCATGAGATCTAACTTTGCTAACCAGTCTCTCATGGGGAACCTTGTCAAACGCCTTACTGAAGTCCATATAGATCACATCTACTGCTCTGCCCTCATCAATCCTCTTTGCTACTTCTTCAAAAAACTCAATCAAGTTTGTGAGACATGATTTCTCACACACAAAGCCATGTTGACTATCCCTAATCAGTCCTTGCCTTTCCAAATACATGTACATCCTATCCCTCAGGATTCCCCCCAACAACTTGCCCACCACTGAGGTCAGGCTCACTGGTCTATAGTTCCCTGGCTTGTCTTTACTACCCTTTTTAAACAGTGGCACCACATTTGCCAACCTCAGTCTTCCGGCACCTCACCTGTGACTATCGATGATAAAATATCTCAGCAAGAGACCCAGCAATCACTGCTCTAGCCTCCCATAGAGTTCTAGGGTACACCTGATCAGGTCCTGGGGATTTATCCACCCTTACCCGTTTCAAGACATCTAGCACTTCCTGCCCTGTAATTTTGCAAGGTATCACCATCTATTCCCTACATTCAATATCTTTCATGTCCTTTGCCACAATAAATACTGATGCAAAATACTTGTTTAGTAATTCCCCCATTTTCTGCGGCTCCACACAGAGGAGGAAATACTTTGAGGGGCCCTATTCTCTCCCTAGTTACCCTTTTGTCCTTAATGCATTTGTAAAAACCCTTTGGATTCTCCTTAATTCTATTTGCCAAAGCTATCTCATGTCCCCGTTTTGACCTCCTGATTTCCCTCTTAAGTATACTCCTACTGCCTTTATGCTCTTCTAAGGATTCACTCGATCTATCTTGTCTGTACCTGACAAATGCTTCCTTCTTTTTCTTAACCAAACCCTCAATTTCTTTAGTCATCCATCATTCCCTATACCTACCAGCCTTCCCTTTCACCCTGACAGGGATATACTTTCTCTGGATTCTTGATATCTCATTTCTGAAGGTTTCCCATTTTCCAGCCATCCCTTTACCTGCAAACATTTGCCCCAATCAGCTTTTGAAAGTTCTTGCCTATTATCATCAAAATTGGCCTTTCTCCAATTTAGAACTTCAACTTTTAGATCTGGTCTATCCTTTTCCATCACTATTTTAAATTTAATAGAAATATGGTCACTGACCCCAAAGTGCTCCCCACTGACACCTCAGTCACCTGCCCTGCCTTATTTCCCAAGAGTAAGTCAAGTTTTGCACCTTCTCTAGTAGGTACATCCACATACTGAATCAGAAACTTTTTTTGCACACACTTAACAAATTCCTCTCCTTCTAAATCCTTAACACTATGGCAGTCTCAGTCTATGTTTGGAAAGTTAAAATCACCTACCATAACCACCCTATTATTCTTACAGATAGCTGAAATCTTCTTACAAATTTGTTTCTCAATTCTTTGCTGACTTTTAGGGGGTCTATAATACTATCTCAATCAGGTTATCATCCCTTTCTTATTTCTCATGTCCACCGAAATAATTTCCCTTGATATATTCCTAGGAATATCATCCCTAAATACAGCTGTAATGCTGTCCCTTATCAAAAATGCCACTCCCCCTCCTTTGTTGCCTCCCTTTCTATCCTTCTAGTAGCATTTGTATCCTAGAACATTAAGTTGCCAGTCCTGCCCATCCCTGAGCCATGTTTCTGTAATTGCTATGATATCCCAGTCCCATGTTCCTAACCATGCTCTGAGTTCATCTGCCTTCCCTGTTAGGCCCCTTGCATTGAAATAAATGCAGTTTAATTTATTAGTCCTACCTTGTCCCTGCCTGCCCTGAGTGTTTGACTCACTTCTGTTCTCAGCTGTACCAGTCTCAGATTGATCTCTTTCCTCACTATCTCCCTGGGTCCCACCCCCACCCCCACCTTACTAGTCTAAATCCTTCCCAACAGCTATAGCAAATCTCCCTGCCAGTATATTAAACCCCTTCCAATCTTGGTGCAATCCATCCTTCTTGTACAGGTCACTTCTATCCTAAAAGAGAATCCAATGATCCAAATATGTGAATCCTTCTCCCATACACCAGCTCCTCAACCATGCATTCATCTGCTCTATCCTCCTATTCCTGCCCTCACTAGCTGTAGCACCACATGGAATCCAGATATTATTACTCTTGAGGACCTCCTTTTTAAATTCCTGCCTAACTGTGTGTAATCTCCCTTCAGAATCTCAAACTTTTCCTTCCAATGTCGTAGGTTCCAATGTGGACAATGACCTCTTGCTGGCCCCTCTCCCCTGTGAGAACATTTTGCACCCTCTCTGAGACATCCTTGATACTGGCACCAGGGAAGCAACACACCATTCTGCTTTTTCGCTGCTGGCCACAGAAACGTCTGTCTGTACCTCGGACTAGAGACAGTCCCCTAACTCAATTGATCTCTTGGAACCCAATATACCCACTATTGCATTACAGCCAGTCTCAAAACCAGAAACTTGGCTATTCGTGCTACGTTCCCCTGAGAATCCATAACCCCCTACATTTTCCAAAACAGCATAGTTGTTTGAAATGAGGATAGCCACCGAAGATTCCTGCAATAGCTGCCTACCTCTCTTACCTTTTCTGGAGTTAACCAATCCATGTGGCTGTATCCACAACTTTTCCCCCTTCCTATAACTGCCATCCATCACATATAATTGCTGTTGCAAATTCCTCATTGCCTCTAACTGTCTCTCCAACTGATCCATTCGATCTGACAGGATTCACAAATAACAGCATTTATTGCAGATATAATCCTTGGTAACCGGTAAACTCTCCTTAAACTTCCACATCTGACAAGAAACACATATCACTCTACTAAAGGCCATTTTTGCTCCTTCACAATCTACAGACCCAGAAAATAACACTGTCTTATTCCTCTACAAAACACTGCTCCCTCTGAAATTAATAGTTATGGCTTATATTTTAAGTTTAATCAAGAGACATATCTCAAAAAACATATAATCAAGAAAGAACACAATCTATTCACTACTACGGACTTTCTGTCTTATTCCTCTACAAAACACTGCTCCCACTTAAATTAATTGTTATGGCTTATATTTTAAGTTTAACCGAGAGATATATCTAAAAAAAAATATAATCAAGAAAGAACCCAATCTATTCACTACTGCAGACTTTCTGTAGGTCACATTTAAAACTATTCACTTACCTGTTTCTGTGCTGTGATTTCGCCCAAACAGTTCCTCCAAGATCAGTTGTGAATTTCACTGTTTATTAATGAACACTCCAATATCCAGCGATGCATGAATTCAAACATCAAAGACTGTAGCTGGAGTCTGGTAAAACAGGGAGATAGGTGAAAGAGGGAGGAGATGTTCAGTGTATACTTTTCTCTCAGTGATGAGTACTTCTGCTCTTTAATATAAAAATAAAGGGATTTTGGGCATAAAGGGAAAGAGGGATGAGTGGGACAGGGAGGTGTGGGTTGGATACTCAGGGATCAGAAACTGTGGGAAAAAACAGTGGCATCACAGGAAAAGCTGTAAGTTCGTTAGTTGGTAAGTCACTACTAACTTGAATACCGATTATAAGTTTCTTTCAGATTAAAGTTAAGTTAGACAAATATTTTACAAACTAAAAACTAAAGACCAATAGATAGTTTAAAAACAAATTAAAAATGAATTAAATCATTTGGAGCTGCAGGGCCAGGCAATGTGTTATACATGCATGATAGAGCTGGTGGACCTCGCTGTGGTTTCTAGTGACCACATCTATAGCAAGTGCTGGAACTCCAGGAACTCCAGCTCAGAACTGATGAGCTGGAGTCTGAACTTCAAACACAGCAGCACATCAGGGACAGGGAAAATTACCTGAATGCTGTGTTTCAGGAGGCAGTCATATCTTGTAGGTTAAGTATTTCACATTTGATCAATGCCATTTCAAGCCATTTCAAGATTCCCCATACCTTCGCACCAGGCAGATAACACACCATGCATGATTCTCAGTCCTGCAGACAATGGATGCATCTTTGCTGAGTTTCTGCTGAGCGCCTTGTAGATAGTACACACTGCTGCTACTGAACGTCAGTGAGGGAGGAAGTGGATGCTTGCGGATGTGGTGCCAAGCACGAAGACTGCTCTGTCCTGGATAGCGTTGAGCTTCTTGAGTGTTGTTGGGGCTGCACTGATGCAGGTAAGTGGGGCATATTCGATCATATTCCTGACTTGAGTCTTGTAGATGATGGACAGGCTTTGCGGAGTCAGGAGGTGTGCTACTTGCCGCGGTACTCCTAGCCTCTGACTTTCTCTTGTAGCCACTGTGTTCATGTGGTGAGCCCAGGTGAGTTTCTGGTCAATGATAAACCCCAGGGTATTGACATTGGGGGAAATTCAGTGATGGTAATACCATTGAATGGCAAGGGACATTGGTAATATTGTTTCTTATTGGTGATGTTTATAGCCTGGCATTTATGTGATGTGACTGTCACTTGCCATTTCTCCGTCCAAGCCTGGATATTGTCCAGATCTTGTTGCATTTGGATACAGACTGCTTCAGTGTCTGATGAGCAGCAAATTGTGCTGAACATTGTGCAATCATCAGCAAGCATCCTCATTTCTGACCTTATGATGGAGGGAAGGTCATTGATGAAGCAGCTGAAGATGGTTAGGCCTGAGGAACTATTGCAGAGATGTCCTGGAACTGAGATGACTGAACTCCAACAACAATGGCCATCTTCCTATGTGTCAGGTATGACTCTAATCATTGGAGAGTTTGCTCCTAGATTCCCATTAATTCCAGTTTTGCCAGGGCTCCTTGATGCCACACTCAGTCACATGCAGCCTTGATGGCTGTCACTCCCATCTCTTTTGTCTATATTTGAAACAAGGCTGTAATGAGGTCAGGAGCTGAATGGCCCTAGTAGAACTCAAACTGGGCATCACTGAGCAGGAAGGGAGGCAGAAGACAGGAAACTATAGGCCAGTTAGCCTGACCTTGGTCGTTAGTAAGATTTTAGAGTGGATTATTAAGGATGAGATTGCGGAGTACTTGGAAATGCATGGTAATACGGGGCTAAAGCAGCATGGCTTCATCAAGGGAAGGTTATGCCTGACAAATCTGTTAGAATTCTTTGAGGAAGTACTGAGCAGGTTAGACAGAGGAAAGCCAGTAGAAGTGATCTATTTCTATTTCTAGAAGACCATTGACAAGGTGCAGAACAGGAGGCTGCTAAATAAGATAAGAGCCCCAGGTGTTAGGGCAATGCTGACTGGCAGAAGGCTCAGGGTGGGGATAAAGGGTCTTTTTCAGAATGGCAGCCATTGACTAGTGGAGTTCCACAAGGGTCTGTGTTGAGACCACAACTATTCCTGTTATATATTAACATTCTGGACGAAGAAACTGAGAGCATTGTTACTAAGTTTGCAAATGCCATAAAGATAGCTGGAAGGACAGTGCGAAGGAAGCAGCAAGGCTGCAGAATGACATGGGCAAGCTAGGAAAATGGGCAAAGAAGGGGCAGGTAGAAGACCAAACGGGAAAGTGTGAGGTCATGTGCTTGGCTTGGGAAAATAGAGGCATAGCCTATTTTCTAACTGAGGAACAGCTTCAGACACCTGAAGTACAAAGAGACTTGGGGATCCTAGTTCAGGATTCTTTTAAAGTTAATAGGCAGATTCAGTTGGCAGTTAGGAAGGCAAATGCGATGCTTACATTCATTTTGAGAGAGCTAGAATACACAAACAGAGATGTATTGCTGAGGCTGAAGCTGTGTAAGGCTCTAGTGAGAATGAGTTTAGAATATTGAGAGTAGATTTGGGCCCTGTATCTCAGGAAGAAAGGGCTGGCTTTTGGAGGGAGGTCCACAAGAATGATCCCAAGGATGAAGGACTCTAGGTCTATTTGATTGAGTTTAGAAAGATGAGGCTGATCTCATTGAAACTTACAGAATACTGAGGCACCTGGATATAGTGGATGTGGAGAAAATGTTTCCCTGAGTAGGAGAGGCTAGGACCCAAAAGCAAAGCCTCAGAGTGAGGGGAGGAAGCTTTAGAACTGAGATGAGAAAGAATTTCATCAGACAGTGATGATTCTATGGAATACATTGCCATAGAAGGCTGTGGAGGTCAAGTCACTGATGGTCTTTAAGACAGAGTTAGATAGCTTATGGAGACATAAGGGGATCAAAGGTGGGCTGAATGGCCTAATACTACTTATTTATCTTCTGGGCTTTTGGTCTAGCGAGCAGAATTGAGCTCGGATGAGGACGGTATTAAACTGAAGGATGAAATTCACTGAATAATCTAACTTTGAAATTAAATGCTCCATAAGTAGGTGCTGTCTTTGTCCACAGTACTTAACTTGCTGACACTGGGAAGATGCACTTTATCACAAAGCTGTCCATCAGAAAACTTGACATTGCCATCGATTCTCTGCCTGATTGTCGTGTCAGCCTTCAGTAAGTTTCTTAATCTAGCTCACAGAATAAAGATCGACAACACTTTTAGAAACATCTTTTGAACTAGTGGTTGACATATTGATTTGCAATTGCTTTCAAAACGTGATCCCTTCAAAACAGAATTAGCTGAGTGAGAAGAGAATTTATGCAGGTTAATTTATATTGCTTCCAGCCCAAGCACTTCATGATTAAATACAATTAATGGTTGTATGTTTGCCAGTGAACACATGGCAAGATCCCACAAACAACCTCCAACTGAAGGGCACACAAATCTGTTTCTGTAGTTTTCTGCCAGGGAGAGTTGTTGACCTGGACATAGGAAGATTCTCTGCTCTTCTCTAATAGGATCATTTATCCTAATATACATTGAATTCAGGCAAACATGATCCTCGAAATTGAAGGTCTCAACCACAAGTTAACACCTCTGGCAATGTGGCATTCTCTCAATCTTCAATGAAGCATTAACATAGATTATGTAGTTAAATATGTGTTATAGTAACACTTTTCAGCTCAAAGATTTTTTTAAGTCATTATCTTATAAACTAACATTACCCTCTAGCTGGTACTAAGGAAAATAAATCTGCATTCATTGAGAAGCATTTACTAAGAATACAGACTGAGTGAGTCAGGCACTCAGAGAGTAGATGTGTCTGATTTTGATGTGTTCGCAAATTTTACAAGAATGGACATTGTGACAGCACAGCTATCCACATAACAGCAAACTACACTTCAAAAATAATTGTGTGAAGCCCATCAAAATGATTTGGCGATATGCATGATAGAAATTGAAGTATTAGATTACACAACTCCATCATCCCCTCTCATACCATGTTCAGATATGCAATTGTCATTAAGGTTTCATATTAGATTACCACTAAGTCTGGTGGGTCTCTCCTTAACTTGATTTCATGCAAATTACATTTTCTCTCACATTTCCAAAAGAGACTGTTACAAAAGCAAAGACATTGACAAAATCAATGGCTGTGAAAGTTGAAATTTCTTGTCTGCTGCACAATACCTTGATCTATCTGTCCCAAAACAACTGTTAGTTTCTACATGGTTTCACTGTCAATAATTTGAGCATTTTTCTTTGTTGCAACAGACTTAAATCTGAGGATGGTTACTTTCGTCATGCTTTGCTGAAAACACAGATAAAACTATGGCCAAACAGATTTGAGAAACTAAAATAATGCAGCCAAAGAATCATCAACAGAGTTCTCTTCCCAACTTGCCACCATTCCTTCTGGAGTTCTTCACAGATCTATGCTTGACCTTCTCTTATTTCTCATCTACATGTTGCCCTATGGCATCATAATCCAAAAGCACAATGTCAGCTTTTGTTTGAATACTGATTATACTGAGCTCAGCCTCGCCACCAACTGTCTCACTCCAGTCCTGCCCCAGTCTCTGATTTCGCACATTGTTTGTGCAGCTCTGATTAATTTGTTCCACTATTGTTGGCCGTAAATTGCATAAGTTCCATTCCTTCTCGGTTCCTTCTCAATATTAGGGTGAAATGTTGACTCAGTGGTTAGCATTGCTGCCTCACTGCGCCAGGGACCCAGGTTTGATTCCTGCCTCGGGTGACTCTGTGTGGAGTTTGCACATTCTCCCCGTGTCTCCATGGGTTTCCTCTGGGTGCTCCAGTTTCCTCCCACAATCCAAAGATGTGCAGGTCAGGTGAACTGGCCGTGCTAAATTGCCCATAATGTTCAGCCAGAGGGAAATGGGTCTGGGTGGGTTAATCTTTGGAGGGCCGGTGTGGACTTATTGGGCCTAAGGGCCTGTTTCCACACTGTAGGGAATCTAATCCAATTTATTTGTCCCTCTAGCTCATTCCTCTCTCAAAGACGTTCCTTAAACTCAATCTCTTTGTCTGAGCCGTGGCCCATTGTTTTCTCTTGTGGTTTGTTGGTCAACTTTTGCTTGATGCCAAAATTTGCTTGATAACAATCCTGTGAAGCGCTGTGGATTATTTTAGTGCATTAAAGGTACAATAAAAGCACCAGCATTGTTTTTGAAGTATTTACCTCTTGATAAATGGCAACCCAATCAATACTACCAGTGCATCCGACAGTCGGGAAAAGTCCATAACAGAAGTAATGTTTTTCTTGTTTCTTATTTGCTTTCTCTTAGAAATAGATGGCAGTCCTTCCAAAAATGATGTTTGCTAAGTCCAATTTCAACATGACCCACATAAAACCTTTCGGGTTAATACAAATTAGAATTGATTCATGTATTCAAACTTAGGAGAGTGGATGGATACAGTGACACATGCTTACACACACAAGCATACAAGGAAAACAGAAAAGGAAGAAGTTAGAAATTACAAGTCGTTAAAATTAAAGGTGTTGTCATTAATTCATGTGAATAAGAGTCCAGTACGTCAATGCTCAGTGAACAGTCTTTCAGCTGGCTGTGCATAGTTGTCCCTTTGATTGGAACTCAGATGCAGTTGAAGGTGCAGCAATTATAAAGCAACTATAGCAACTGATTCCTTCACAAGCAAACTAAAGGATTCTATCCAGAAATCGATTGAGAGTGGAGGCATCTGTTAGCTAAGCCTGGAGTCGCTTTGCTATTTTCTCTTCTGACTAAGGAGACAAGTCGAGAATTATATAATTAAAGGTGATTCAAACAAACAAACAGCCTCAGTCATGTGACGGGTGTTTTATGGAAGCAACTTAGTTAATGAGACTACTTTGAAGACCCTTTACTAAAACACATTGTGTGCTATGTACGATCACTGAGAAATTGTTAACATCATTTCCAGCATAATGAGTTTCAAAATGTTTCTGTCAAATCATTTCAGCAGGGAGCGATGCATTTCCTCTAGTTGTTTTATGGGCATTGTGGTTGTACAATGCAATCAACATCACCTTCCAAGAAGACAATGTAACCTTTTGTTCCCTGCTTACTGCTAGTTGCAACTTGCCAGAAATTAGGGTCTACAGGCATGGGCCAGTGGTATCCACGTTACCAGTCCAGCCAGTGCCCATTTTTAAACATGTTTTGAGAACACTTCCTTCATGCCTTCTCGGCACCAGATACAAAACATGCAAAAAATATATAAAGTATTTTTCTGAAGAATTTTTACAGCATAAGGAGTTTATTTTCGACAGGGTCATTTCAAGTGTACAGTCAGTGCTGAGCAATGTCCCAGCAATTCTAAACTTTCAAATGAAAACATCAAATCTTTTATCATTTTAATTTGCAACTTGGTTTCCAAAGGGAAAAGTACTGAGTCCAAATTTTGCTTAAAATCTTTTTGAATCCTTGTCAATATTTTCTTCAATGATAATCTCACTTTTACAATAATTTTAATTCCACATGCAAAAGACAATTGACAATGAAATCACTCCACAGAGCTAAGTGCGATTGAATAAATGAGATCTTATTTTTCTTACTGAGAAAGCAGAAATATTGTAAATGATCAATTATGAAGCATATCCCCTTTTCCATCAGGTCATAATTACTTTTCACATAGAAACATTTAACTGTATGACTTTGTTGTCCCATATAAGCCAAGCAATTCAGATGCATGTCCTAAATAGACATTTAGCTTAGAAGAAAGTGTGCTGATGGTATCATCACACTAGGATTTGAAGTTTCATAACACCAGAGAGGGTCTCTGGCTTAGCCAAAATGCTGCCAGAGCCCTGATTCTGGAAATCCTACACCCCTCCACCCAAACATGGCACCCAATATTTTAACTATGGGAGGAAAATGGGTGTAAGTTGTACTTTGTGAATCCATTGTTCAGTATATGCAGCTGCTACAAACTGATTCAATTTTCAATAGTATGATGCCCAGAATACAACTTGTACACTTTCCACCTCTCATGAGATTGCCGAAAGCTGCTGTAATTATCTGGACAAGTGGTGTAAGCTTTTCGATAGGTCAAGGTTTACCGTCGACAGAGATCATCCTCCCTTTGGGAAAGGTCAAGTGCCCTCTGAAATTGTTAAAACCTGGGAATGAAAGTGCATGAAATTCATCAGAACTGTCAATCTGTCAAAGCATTTACATCTCTTGGTTTTCAGACTTTTGAAAGAAAACAAGTCTGCATTTTTAAAAATATAAAAAGTCAGTGCTTTCTGTTTCAACCGGTTAACAGACACTGAGGTTTATCAGATGTACATTGCATGTCTGTGTTATGGACCAGACCAAACCCTCTCAAAAGACATTAAGAAGATGGTCTAGACCCTAATGTTTTCTTATTTTAAAGATAAATGTACAATTCAATTGGTCAAACTGCCAGATGTGAAGCAAAACACACTTTATTCATAAACTACGGTTAAACTACAACAATAAAAAGCAAATAATTGGCTTAGCTGTAATCCTATCAAAATGCTTAACCAAATAATTGCTAATTAACTGTTCCAATACAGTAACATCCCATAATCACCCCCTTGACAAAGGCAAATTCAGCAAAAACAGATTGCCTCACATGCAACTCCAGCAGCAGGAAGCTAACCTCCAGCTTTTTAGCTGTAACCAAGAGAGGTAAAAAAACGCTTCCACATTGTCAAGATCTCAACTGCTACTGAGAAACTTAAAAAGCTAAAATCCTGCTGTGTGAGTTTGACCCACCCATTCAGGCTGCTTCTATTGTTCCAACTTTAAAAAAAAGGCCTCGCAAACTCTTCACTCTAGTGGCTCTGCATAGACTGCTCTGATTTCAAACCTCTCTTAAAAAAAACAGGACAAAATATACCTCTCTCAAAGCCATAGTATCGTCATAACTGATTTCACAACCTATTATCATCACTCAGGGTGCCTGTCAGCTTGCAGTTTGACTGACAGCTCCAATGACTGTAAAGGCTTCGATGAAAGTTTATGAATATAAATGGTGGTTTTCATAAGTGATTAAGTTGCTACAGGAATCGAATGGATATTTGTTTATCAGAGTTGAAAAGTGTGGTGCTGGAAAAGTGCAGCAGGCCAGGCAGCATCTGAGGAGAAGGAGAATCGACGTTTTGGGCATAAGCCCTTCTTCAGGAATGAGGCTGGTGTGCCAAGACTGAACACGGAGAATTGCTCTGGAGGGAAAAGGCAGGGAGGTGACAAACGGCATAATGGAGGCATATAAATACCTCCCTTTGTCACTGGATCCTCGACTTCCTGACTGGGAGACCTCAGTCAGTCCAGATTGGGAACAGCCTCTCCAACACCATCACACTGAGCATGGGTGGGGGGCCAGGTCTGTGTGCACAGTCCTCTGCTGTTCACGCTGCTGACACATGGCTGTGCAGCAATGCATTGCTCAAATCACATCATCAGGTTCACTGATGATACAACTGTAGTGGGTCTCATTAGCAGAAGCGGTGAGTCAACATACAGAGAGGAGGTCCAGCAGCCAACAACCTGCCTCTGAACGTGTACAAGACGAAAGAGATGGTTGTTGACTTCAGGAGGGTGCGGCGCAACCACTCTCTGCTGGAAACCAACGGCTCCCCTGTGGACATCGTGAAGATCACCAAAATTTCTTGCGTCCATCTAGTGGAGAATCTCACCTGGACCCTCAACACCAGCTCAACATGGCCAAGAAAGCCCAGCAGCATCTCTACTTTGTACATAGGTTGAAGGAAGCCCACTTCCCACTCCCCCTCCCTCACCACATTCTACAGAGGATTCATTGAGAATAGCCTGAGCTGCTGCTCACTGCCTGGTTCGGGAACTGCACCATCTTCGAGCGTAAGACCTTACACCGTTGCACCAGATAATGAGGACAGTGTGAAGATCATCTCGTTTTTACTGCATCAATTGTATATGGTAGAAATGACAAATAAAAACTACTCTCTGCTCTACTTTATATATTGGTGTGAAGTGAAATTAAATTGACATGGGGCTATACAAGGTCGTGGTGTTGGATCTAGGGGCAGAGTTTGGCATGATGAGTATTAGGAGCTATGGATGAAGGGTGGAGGAGTGGAGTCCTATGATGGGGCACAGATGGAGCCTGGGGAATGTTCGACTGTGACGCAGTGTGGGCTAGATGGCAACAATTCTTTCTCTGCTTGTTGTTACAACCAGGACCAAGTGTTGGAATGTCAAGGCCAGTGGTTTAAATAACTGGTCTCCATGTCCAGCAACTCCTGTAACTAGCTTCGCACTGATTGCCTCCACACTGGGGTGATATGGTGGTTTAGTGGTTAGCACTGCTGCCTCACAGCACCAGGCACCTGGGTTTGACTCCACCCTGAAGCAGCTGTCTGTGTGGTGTTTGCATATTCTCCCCATATCTGGGTGGGTTTCCTCCGGCTGCTCCAGTTTTATCCCACAGTCCATAAATGTGCGGGTTAGGTGGATTGGCCATGCTAAATTGTCCTTAGTGTGTAGGAATGTGATAATAGGCAATAGACAATAGGTGCAGGAGTAGGCCATTCTGCCCTTCAAGCCAGCACCACCATTCATTATGATCATGGCTGATCATCCTCAATCAGTATACTGTTCCTGCCTTACCCCCATAACCCTTGATTCCACTATCCTTAAGAGCTCTATCCGACTCTTTCTTGGAAGTATCCAGAGACTTGGCCTCCACAGCCTTCTGGGGCAGAGCATTCCACACACTCACCGTTCTCTGGGTGAAGATGCTTCTCCTCATCTCTGTCCTAAATGGCCTACCCCTTATTTTTAAACTGTGTCCTCTGGTTCGGGACTCACCCATCAGCGGAAACATGTTTCCTGCCTCCAGAATGTCCAATCCTTTAATAATCTTATATGTCTCAATCAAATCCCCTCTCAGCCTTCTAAACTCAAGTCAAGTCGGTCCAATCTTTCAGCGTAAGATAGTCCCGTCATTCTGGGAATTGACCTCGTGAACCTACACTGTACCCCCTCAATAGCCAGAATGTCTTTCCTCAAATTTGGAGACCATAACTACACACAATACTCCAGGTATGGTCTCACCAGGGCCCTGTACAGTTCAGAAGAACCTCTTTGCTTCTATACTCAATCCCTCTTGTTATGAAGGCCAGCAGGCTATTAGCTTTCTTCATTGCCTTCTGTACCTGCATGCTTGCTTTCATTGACTGATGTACAAGAACGCCTAGGTCTCGTTGTATTGCCCCTTTACCTAACTTGACTCCATTTAGGTAGTAATCTGCCTTCGTGTTCTTGCCACCAAAGTGGATAACCATACATGTATCCACATTAAACTGCATCTGCCATGCATCGGTCCACTCACCTAGCCTGTCCAGGTTACCCTGTATTCTCTTAACATCTTCCTCACATTGCACCCTGCCACCCAGCTTTGTGTCATCAGCAAATTTGTTAATATTACTTTTAATAACTTCATCTATATCATTAATGTACATTGTAAAAAGCTGCGGTCCCAGTACTGATCCCCGCGGTACCCCACTGGTCACCACCTGCCATTCTGAAAGGGAGCCGTTTATCACTACTCTTTGTTTCCTGTCAGCCAACCAATTTTCAATCCAAGTCAGTATTTTGCACCCAATACCATGCGCCCTAATTTTGCTCACTAACCTCCTATATGGGACTTTATCAAAGGTTTTCTGAAAGTCCAGGTACACTACATCCACTGGATCTCCCTTGTCCATCTTCAGAGTTACATCCTCAAAAAATTCCAGAAGATTAGTCAAGCATGATTTCCCCTTCATAAATCCATGCTGACTCTGACTATCCTGTTACTGCTATCCAGTTGTGTCATAATTTCATCCTTTATAATTGACTCCAGTATCTTTCCCATCACTGAGGTCAGACTAACTGATTTATAATTCCCTGCTTTCTCTCTCCCTCCTTTCTTAAAAAATGGGACAACATTAGCCACCCTCCAATCCACAGGAACTGATCCTGAATCTATAGAACATTGGAAAACATCCACACTTTCTAGAGCCACCTCTTTCAGTACCCTGGGATGTAGACCATCAGGTCCTAGGGACCTATCAGCCTTCAGACCTAACGGTCTCTCCAACACCATTTCCTGGCAAATATAAATTCCCTTCAGTTCTGGTCCTTCAGCCACTGTTACCTCAGGGAGATTGCTTGTGTTTTCCCCAGTGCACACAGATCTGAAGTACCAATTCAACTCTTCTGCCATTTTTTTGTTCCCCATAACATATTCACCCGTTTCTGTCTTCAAGGGCCCAATTTTAGTCTTAACCATTTTTTTTCCTTTCACATACCTAAAAAAGCTTTTACTATCCTCCTTTATATTTTTGGCCAGTTTACCTTCGTACCTCATATTTTTCTCCACGTATTTCCTTCTTAGTAATCCTCTGTTGTTCTTTAAAAGCTTCCCAGTCCTCCGTTTTCCCACTCATCTTTGCTATGATATACTTTTTCTCTTTTGACTTTATATGTTTCTTAACTTCTGTCGTCAGCCATGGCCACCCCTGCCTCCTCATCGGATCTTTCTTCCTTTTTGGAATGAACTGATCCTGCATCTTCTGCATTATACCCAGAAATATCTGCCATTGTTCCTCCACTGTCATCCCTGCTAAGGTATTGCACCATTGAACATTGGCCAGCTCCTCCCTCATGGCTCCATAGTTCCCTTTATTCAACTGAAATATTGTCATTTCCGATTGTACCCTCTCCCTTTCAAATTGTAGATGAAAGCTTATTGTATTATGGTCACTACCTCCTAATGGCTCCTTCACTTCGAGGTCCCTGATCAAATCCGGTTCATTGTACAACACCAGATCCAGAATTGCATTTTCCCTGGTAGGTTCCAACACCAGTTGTTCTAAGAATCCATCTCGGAGGCACTCCACAAACTCCCTTTCTTGGGGTCCAGTACCATCCTGATTCTCCCAGTCTACCTGCATATCGAAATCTTCCATAACAACTGTAGTAGCATCTTTGCAACAAGCCAATTTCAGCTCCTTATTCAACTTACACCCTACATCTAGACTACTGTCTGGGGGCCTGTAGATAACTCCCATGAGGGTCCTTCTACCCTTAGAATTTCTCAGCTCTATCTATACTGACTCTACATCCCCTGATTCTAGGTCCTCCTGCCCAAGGGACTGAATCTCATTCCTTACCAAAAGGGCCACCCCATCCCCATTGCCCGGCTAGGTGCAGGCTAGGTGGATTAGCCAGGCAAAATACAGGGTTATAGGGATAGGGTGAGCTGTAGGTTTGGGTGTGATGCTCCTCAGAGGATGCATAAACAATAAATGGGCCAAATGGCCTTCTTCCCTACTGTAGGGATTCTATGATTCTTGTGGTGGCATACTTACTTCAGAAAACAACCTGAATGTCTGTGGCATTTCCTCTGAGTCTGGAACGTACACAATACTGCAAATCTAATTTAGGTGTTTGTTCTCAAATGAGAAAATTATATTTTCTCCAGAAAAAACAAGAACTGCACTCACTGATTAAGAACATACATAAATGTAAGAAATAGGGGCAGGAGGAAACCCTTTCATCCCTTGAGTCTGCTCTGTCATTCAATGTGATCATCGCTGAGCTGATTTTGCCCTTAACTTTCTGTTTTCCTCCAATACTCTTACAGCCTTGTTAATTAAAAATCTAACTTGCTCTTGAATATATTCAATGACAGCCTCCACTGTTCCCCATGGACGGGAATTCCAAAGGATCTCAGGGAAGAAATCTCTCCTGCACAATTATCAAAAATCCAATTTCATATTATGCCTGCTAATTGTGCAATTTTATCTCTCAAACATTATCATTAAATGCAACATTATCCAAAATGCAAGCTAACGTTCCCTTATGGAGCTATAAATAAACCAGATCGATTACAGTTTGGGTTTTGAGTATGTCTTCCCCAGGCTTGTCTGAAACTGATATGAGGGACTGACCTTGACTGAGTGTGCTGGGACCCACAGACAGAACACTGTCTCCTTTGACTTGCCTGAGGACTGCTGCTGATAGTTATGACAAACATCCTGGCTTTGTCCCTGCGCTAAATGGCAGGGCGAGACAGAAGGAATGTGAGCCTGATAGCTTTGACTAAAAAGACAAAGTGTTAAAGGCCAAGGCAGGGATGTTGTCAACATCCAGGTAGGCTCTAGATGAGTGAGCACTAAGTGAGTGAGTGAGCAGCCCTGTAATGCAGCCTGGCCCAGAGCTGGGTGAGCTGGGTCCCTGGTCCTGACAGCAAACTCACTTTTGCAGCAGCCTTTTAGTTCAATCGAGCAGTCGTTCCTGAAGAAGAGCTTATGCTCGAAACGTCGAATCTCCTGCTCCTCGGATGTTGTCTGATCGGCTGTACTTTTCCAGTACCACACTCTTCAACAGCGGCCTTTCAATGCCAGTCTACCCAAACGTGAAGCTTTAAGATGCAGAAGATGTAAGTGAATCAGAAAGCTGCTGTGAGAGTGGGAGGTGTTGAATGCCAGTATCCATAGATGTGGGGACATGAGGCTGTTGCCATAGAGTGTTGCCATGGAGTGTTGAGACATTGTTGCTGGGATGGTCCCAGAAAAGCAAGCAGTGAGGTGGAGTCCCCAAGTACCTGCTCTGACTTCCATGTCAAGTATTCTTACCATCTCATTTCCTCTCAATGAGGTAGAATAGGGAATTGCAGATTAGTGAGGCGAGGTTTGTAATTAATGGGGCTGACAACTCCATGAAGAGGCATCTCCTGACTCACTAGGGAGAATCTCATCTTGACCTTTGTACTTCAAGGTTTCCTGCCTGTGCTCAAAATAGAAAGAGAAGAGATGCCACATTACAGGGAAAGTGCAGCTATAAAAGCAATTCCTGAACAAAACCCCCAGACATTCTAACAGCAATTCTAACTTCAATGAGAAAAAATAAATTTACATTAAATGATGGCAAGATTAATGACTCCTGAAACAAAACATTTTAATTCGTCATACAATGGAAGCATAATACCTTATCAAGAAATGAAAACATTTTGCAAACTGATTAAAACAACTGAAATGTAGAGCACATCTCTCTGAACCTGCTGATCCCTCTATGAACTTTAACCCCAATGCTGGACAAATATTTCCACCTCCATCTGAAGCTACACGAACAAGACTGCTGTGGTAGACTCATTAGCTTGGCCTGTTCACACCCCAAAGAACTTATCTCTTCCTATTTTTTTTTCTCATACCTTCTCCAGCTCCTTCCAAGCAAGATACATTTCTGACTTAAAACAGTTTCCTGACCTTAACTGTCTTCTTTTCGCAGGGAGAAGAGGCATCCAGTCACTCAACAACCATTATCCTTACTTGGGGATCATCTCAGAACTTACTGTTTCTTTCCTGAAGCAGAATCCCGAACAGACCCCTTCCACTTCCTCCAAGACTCTAGGGCCTGAGAGAGTGGGCTGTATTCGTGAGCAGGATCCCTCCGTCGATCTGAGAGTTCTGAGCCCACAACTGTCATAAGAACAGTCGCTGCCGCCACATCATTTCAGCAATTGTCCATCAGATTTGCTGCTCTATCAAGAGACATTTATAATGAAAGTCTATTAACCCATGCAGTTGTTCGGAATAGCACAGACATTTTTTAATATGTATTTTTATTGAAAATAGGAAAATTTTAAAGATTTTTTACAAAATTACAAACAAATTTAAGCACCAATATAACATTAAATAAATAAGAGATGAAAAATAACAACCAAAAAAAGGGGGATTAAAAAGCCCAACTAACTACTAATCTATCCTATAAACAACCAAAACATAAAATAGGATATCATACAATACTAGTAGTAAACAACAAAATAATTAAATAACCAGATACATGCTCAAAATAGGTTTACATAAAGACATAATAAAACCCGTATTTATATGGGATTCCTCCTCCCGGGGTCCCTGAACCAGCCAGAAACATTGCCACAGCTGAACAAAATCCTTGGACAGTATGGCCGAAATTTCTGTGTCGATATGGTTCAAAAAGGGCTGCCATGTTTTATAAAATAATTCCGTTTTTTGGTGCACCATATTTGTGAGGAAGTCAAGGGAGATATATTCCATAACTATCCTGTGCCAGTTCAAAACTCCTGGGGGCCTTCAACTACCCAACTCACTAAAATATTTTTCCTTGCACCAAAGGAGAGAATGGCAAATAAATTCCTCCCGTATACATCCAGGGGAGGGAAAATCTGAAGAGCCCAACGTAGGGATATTGGATCCAATCTAATTTCCGTACCCAAGATCTCTGATAAGGCATTCGCTATTTTATCCCAATACCTGCGGATATTATGGCGTATGTGTGAGAGTGCCAATTTCTATTTTACATTTAGGACACATTGGGGATACTCCTGCCTTGAATTTTGAGAGTTGTTCAGGTTCTATATGAGTGTTGTAAAGTACAGTAGTGCCTCGGAATCTGACTTTAATTTGTTCCAGGAGGTTGTTTGGATTGCGAAAAGTTCGGATTCCGAAACAATTTTCCCCATAAGAAATAATTGAAAGTGAATTAACCTGTTTCTGGACCCAAACAAAAACATTTTCTAGACACTTTTAACTGCAAGTACACATGGTTAAGTTGAAATAAGATGAGTTAAATGACCTAAATATCAAATAATAATAAAAGCAAGAAATAAATGTACTAAAATGAAAATAACTTCATTTACTTTAGGAATGCTAATGGTGAATGCACTTATTTGGTTCACTGCTCTTCTTGGGTGCCATGGTGAATGCACAAGGATGATAATTAAAATAAAACAGCACAAATCAAGGTGAAAACACGAGGTAAACTAGTGATGGACACACGAGAGATGCTTTCATGACTACCTCCCTGGACGAACTGAACAAACAATGTGCGACCTGAACGGTACGTGGTGTTTGGATTCTGAAAATGTGTTCGGATTTTAGAGCACAATTTTCTCGAAATAATTGTTCGGATTCCAATTTGTTCGAACAATAGGGTGTTTGGATTCCTGGCCACCATTGTATCTTTAATTGAATAGCCTGAGTTCTATTACAGATAAAGATCTTGCTGGCATTTTCCCAGATGTCCTCCCACATTTCTGAAGAGATTTCTAACCCTAATTCTTGATTTCAGGTTTTAAATAATCGTTCCATGTCCTTCGATACCTGATTGTATCGTGAATGATAAAGAGTACTGACCGAGGGTGGCCCCATCAGCCATAGCACTCTCCTTTCCCTATCCAATTTGTAGGGATTAACTACCAATGCAGCCTTCGTTTGTATAAAGTCTCGTATTTGGAAATACCGAAAGAGGTCCCTGTGAGGCAGTCCAATCTTCTGGTGCAACTGCTCAAAGGACATCATAACCTCCCCATCGAACAAGTCTCCCAAGCAGGAGATACCTCTGGACTTCCAAGTTTTAAATGTAGCATCTGTCAGCCCTGGCTGAAATCCCAATGATACCTCTATAGGGGTATAAGGACAGGTTTTTTGCAGATTACCCTCATCTTCTCGCATTATCCTCCAGACTTTAATTGTATTTAATACAATAGGGTTTTTACAATAGTCCACAATAGCTCTCATCTTGTCCATAAATAAAAGTTTGAGGAGGGGACACTTTGCTTGGGAGGTCTCAATATCTAACCAGATTGACTGTGGGTCACAAGAGACCCAATCAGCTACACAGGATAATAAGGAGCTCAATTGATACCTCCTAAAATCTGGAAAGTCCAGCTCTCCCATTGCCTGTGGACGTTGCAGCTTTTCCAATTTGATAAGGGGCCGTCTATGATTCCAAATAAAGGAGCTGAGCCAGCAGTAGAGCTTACATATCGCCTGTCTTGGCAACATCAAGGGGAGCATTCTCATAGGATATAGAAGACAAGGTAGAATATTCATCTTAACTAAGGCTATTCTGCCTAACCAGGATATTGGGAGATTGCCCCAGCATTGAAGGTCCTGCGTTATTTTCTCTAATAAGGGTACGCAATTGGCTTTATACAGCTGACCAAATACTGGAGTGATAAAAATACCTAAGTATACAAAAGCTTCTAGTGCCCATCGCAAGGAAAAGCAAAATCCGTCCGGTAAATTGGATACACTGGCAAGACATCCCAACAGCATGGCCTCTGATTTCATAAAATTGATTTTATAACCTGAGAACATATCAAACAGATTGACCACTTGAATTGGTGGGGCATGGATAGCAAAGGATCACTTAAGAAGAGGGGGACATAATCTGCATAGAGAGTGATTTTGTGCTTGCCCGATCCAACCCTCGGAGCTGTTACGTTAGGGTCAATTCGTATAGCTTCTGCTGGTGGTTCGGTCACTAGTGTGAATAATAATGGTGAAAGAGGACTTCCCTGGCGACAGTCCCTGCCAACACTAAAGCTAAGTGAACCTAAATTATTGGTAATCATCGCTGCTTTGGGATCATTGTATAATACTGAAACCCATTTAGTAAATACTTCTCTGACACCAAACCTTTCCAGTGTATAAAAAAGATATTGCCATTCTATCCAATCAAATGCCTTCTCTGCATCCAAGGAGATAACTAAACCCAGTATTGTTCCCTATTGATAGGCTTGTATCATAGTTAAGACCCTTCTAATATTATGAGTTGACCTGCAACCCTTTATAAATCCCATCTGGTCCTCTTTTATGATGCATGGTAAGGCCCTCTCCAGTCTTAATGCTAACATTTTGGAAAGAATTTTGAAATCCACATTTAACAAGGATATGGGTCTATATGATGAGCAATCTTCTAGGGCCTTTCCCTTTTTAAGAATGAGAGAGATATTTGCTTCTCTCAACGAAGGCAGGAGGCAGCCCTGACTATGTGAATAATTATACATATTTATGAGTGGCGTGGCCAGTTCCTCTATAAATTCTTTATAGAACTCGACCTGGAATCCGTCTGGCCCAGGCGTTTTGCCACTCTGAAGCTGCCTAACTGTGTCCAGTACTTCCTGGGTTGTCAGGGGGGCGTTCAAGATTGACACCTGCTCCAAGGTTAAGCCCGGAAAGGCCAGATTTTTAAAGAAGGATTCCATCTTCCCAATTCTATCCTCACAGTCCTGTGATAATACAGTTCAAAATAGAAATTTCTAAAGGCTGTATTGATCTTTTTACGATCACAAGTCAAGGTACTTTCTCTAATGGACGTAATGGCTTGGGGAGCCTTTTTCTTTCTAGCATTTTATGCTAGATACCTGCCAGGCTTGTTGTCATATTCAAATAATCTCTGCTTTGTGAATAATATAACCCTCTTTGCTGTTTGGGTAAGTGTGGTATTCAAGGCTGCCCTCAGGGCTGTGATCCTTTATAGCTTAGTAATAGAGGGTCTGTCAATGTACACTGTCTCAGCTGCCTTCAAGCGAGCCTTGAGCAAGCACTGTTACTCTCCCTTTTGTCTTTTCCAGGTTGCATAATATGAGATGACCAAACCTTGCGCATATGCCTTAATGGTCTCCCACATCATCAATGGGTTACTGGCCATACCTGAATTAATTTCCCAGAAAGTTTTGAATTCCTGCAAAAAATACTTTACAAATTTGCTATCCTTCAATAAGAAGGGACCCATACACCAATGTCGGGGACCTATCCCATCATGCCTAGTCTTAACTTCTGTATATATTACGGCATGATCAGAAATAGCTACATTACCTATTTTGCAAGACAATATGGAATTCAAAACTGTCGAGGGAGCAAAGAACATATCAATTCTGGTAGGGCACTTGTGTAGGTTAGAGTAGAAAGTAAAGTCTCTACTCTGGGGGTGAAGGCACCTCCACACATCTACTAAACCTAGCTCCTTATCCAGATCTACCAGTTGTCTAGATCTCAGAGATAGACCCACAGTGTTCCTAGGTATCCTATCCATCACTGAGTCCATAATACAGATAAAATCTTCTCATATAACTGTATGGTGGACCCCAAAAGCCATCAACTTAGAGAACGCTTTTGTTATAAATTTAAAAATGTGTGCTGTGGGGCAATAAAAATTTGAAATTCCATATTCTTCTCCATATATTAGTGCTTTGATCAATATATACCTTCCAGACTCATCTTTTATCTGGCTTAACATTTGGAAAGGAAGATTCTTCCGAATAAGAATGGCTACTCCCCTACTTCTTGAACTGAAAGATGAAAAGAAAGCCTGATCAAATCTACCCTGTTGTCGCTTTAAGTGTCCTTTATCAAGCAGATGTGTCTCCTGTAAGAGAGCTACATCAACGCTTTCTGTTTTGAGACTTGACAATATCTTTTTCCTTTTGATTGGTGAATTGCTCCCCTTGACATTCCAGTTGCACCACCTAAGCGAATGGCTAGCCACGATCATCCAGGCAGGTCTGAGACCCCCCCCCCCAGAAGGAAGAACCCCACCCAAAACACCTTGAATAAAGACCATAGAAAATTCACAAATGCAAAAATTCTTTAAAACAATTACACCAACACAATTAAAAACTACTCCTAAATAAGAAAAAACAATGCAAAACATATTAGAAAGGAGACTTTCCCCCTTGCTCCCAGGGGGCATAACTACCTATCAATAAGCCCACCATAACCTCTCCTAACTAGGGCCCCGCCCTCAGCCTAGGCATTATAGAATGGAGTGAACAAATTCAAGTGTTTTATAAAACCAGAATTAAAAGTGAGTGACCCAACTCCCTCCCAACACCAACACCTGGGTGCGTTTAGCAAACCCAACACAAAAAAAAAACATTTGAAGTTACAAAATTACAATCCCAGCAAGTATTAGGCAACTAGGTAAGATGAAGAAAGAGGAAAAAAAAGGCCAAACAGAACAAACCGCCTCCCCACCCCCACAAATCAAGCAAGCTGCACAATCTATAAAAAAAAACAAAAGAAGACTAAAAAACAAGCGCCCCCCCCCTCCTCCCCTCCGCCTAAAACCCCAGGGAAAGATGAAAGGAAGGGATATGACTGTTGTGAGGTGGGAGGTGGGGAGTGGGTTTGCCCTTAGTCATTTTAAAAAACACCAAACTGTCGAAGTTTGATGTAAAGTGACTGAGTACGCTGGGCAAAAACTATCCTAAATGATTTAAAGGGTGAGGTGAAGGTGGGTGCCCTGCTTTGCTCGAGTCTTAGGCAGAGCACTACAGATTCAGATTTACTGGTTCGCCGCCATCTTGAATCCCACAAGCACAGACATTTTTAAAGGGAAACAAGATATATACGTGAAGCAGACAATAAAATAGGATGTGCAGGTCGGGTTTAGATTTAGATTCCCTACAGTATGGAAACAGGCCCTTCGGCCCAACCAGTCCACACCTACCCTTCAAAAAGTAACCCACCCAGACCCATATCCCTCTGAATGATGCACCTACCACAATGGACAATTTAGCATGGCTAATTCACCTGCCCTGCCCATCTTTGGACTGTGGGAGGAAACCAGAGCACCTGGAGGAAACCCACACAGACACGGGGAGAATGTGCAAACTCCACGTAGATAGTCACCCAGGGCTGGAATTGAACATGGTGCTGTGAGGCAGCAGTGCTAACCACTGAGCCACCGTACCATCCACAAATAAAATAGGATTGGAGAAAATTCATGTGAAGTAAGGTGCTTGACCAGTTTTATTATATTACCTCCATTCCATGTTGTAAAATTTTGATGGACTCTCCGACAACCAAAGGATTTTGTTGTAAAAATCTATATATAATTTAGTCACGCAATTAAACTATTATGATTGACCTGCTTAATGTGGAACTTGCTGCTGGTGCTAAGCAACAGTATTGACAAGGCATGGAGATACTTCTGTGTACGTGACATTCAATGTTCAGCTTGATTCAGTGCATTGTTTTCATCAGTGTCATTTCTGAAACCCCAGATTTACCTCAGTGGCTTGTACTAAATGGAACATATACTCCTGATGCTGCAAGTTCCAATGATGCGCTTGCACCATAGCCAACACCATCCTGTTTCATGTGATGTCCAAACATCACATCATGATCACTGACTAACAATCAGGAGTGAGAATCCTGGCCAGTTCTGTTTTTCATTTTCCAAAGATGCCGGAAGCATTTAACTGCCATTCAATAGGTGGGATAGGCTGGGACGTTTTTCACTGGAGTGTGGGAGGTTGGGGGGAGGGGGGTGGGGGTGACCTTATAGAGGTTTGTGTGTGAAATGAACTGCCTGCAGACGTGGCAGATGCAGGTACAGTTAAAACTCTTAAAATACATCTAGATAATTGCATGAATAGGAAACAGTTAAAGGGAAATGGGCCAAGAGCAGGTAAGTGTAGTTTGGGAACATGGTTGATGTGGACTAGTTATACTTAAGGGTCTGTTTCCATGTTATATGATTCCAAGACTCAGAATAGTTAACTAAATGCCGCTGGAATCTAACAGCATCTCTCCCATGCAAGTAACACATTGAGTTTCTGGATTTATTTAGCAATTTATCAATGGAAGCCTGTATTGCTCAAGAAGCAATGTAGTATAGGTATCTGTATTACAGGAACTAATGTCAAATTTCATTGTTGTTATACCTCACAACATATCAGTTTTGGTTTGTCTTACGGAGATTATGCATGTACACTCATCACACATAATCACACATGCACAGACATCTTTCTAGGAAACCAGACTAATTTGAAGGTAAAGTGAAATGAAAATAAGAATTAAAATTGAAACATACTGAAAACTGAAATTAAAATATAAAATGCTGGGATATTCAGCAGGACAGTCAGGATCCATGGAGGGAAACAAAGCTTATCTTTCAGCTCAAGAACCTTTCATCAGAATCCTTTGGATGGATCCCCCATTGTGTCAGGAGTTGTTAGATTGTTTGCAGTTGGAGAATGCTGTCTCAAATTCTCCATGTATATTCTTCAGAATCAATTGTATTCAATGGACATTGTTCATTGTAACCTGCTGATTGCTGATCATCCAGGGACCAGTGATATCGCAAATCCAACGAGAGAAAGAAAGTCCCTTCCAAAAACAGAAGTGGATGGATTTTGGTAAACTTATAAGCAACTGTAAATGTGATATGTGGGGAAGGGCAGTTACAAGATTTTTATTCAAACCTGCAAACAATCGTAACAGCTTTGCTGAGGATATTTCCTGGGACTGCAACTGTTTGGTAAGTAGAAAGTCACTTCTTGCAGTCAGGGGCAGGGACAAAAATGATAGCCCTCAGTGCTGCTGCTGGCATCGCCCCCAGGTCCCCATCTCTGAATGGCCTTCAGACCCAGGCCCTGTCTGGTGTACTCCTCTGTTGGGAGTCCTGCCTCGAGCCATAGACAAAAACAATGAAGTTTCAATTTTGGAATCAATTTTGTGACATGCATATGAGACTTTCCCAGTTTATCCTTGTGATTAGGTTTAATGGTTTCCTTGCAACCTTCTTATGCACTGTGGTGGGGCTGTGGCCCTCATGGTTGACAATTTCTAGTGTGAAGCAAAGTGGAGCATAAATAATTGGGTGGAAAAGACTGTAACTCTGCTGTAAATTGAACTTCTCTGGAATATGATCAATATATCGATATCATGAAGCTGACTTACATCCTGTCACTTGCAGTCTGAAATCTCAAAGAATCATTCAGCGAGGAAATGGTTCTGGTGAGGTGTGGTTTCGATCTTCACAGGATCAGAATAAATGAGAAATATACTAAGTGGTTTTGCAATTATCAATTGACAGAAAATTACCGTGACAAGCTGTGAAGGAAATTCAGGATAGAAAGGGAGAAAAATTCCAAACTGCAGTCAAATTTTAATGAGCAAATCAATGCATCACCATGTGAAAACCACATGTCAGATCATGGAAAAACTCATTTTCAAATGCTACTATTGGAAATTGTGTTCATTAATTTGATTCCTTAGAAGTGTCATTGCTAAAGAAATCCGATAATTCAGCTTCTACCGTATTGAATTTTGATATTGCAGTTCTGACTAAATTCTGGATTTGCGTAAATTGTTTTGACTGAGGGTATCACAAACTTCTGGCAATCAGGTAACATTGCAATGCATGCAGTTTAAGCTTAAGTGGTTATTCCCTGCTGAAAATAAGTCTTCGTGGAAATTCAAATGTTACATTTTGTTATATTTTTTATCTGTTGCCATGTAGACAGTTCACCAGAAACTACTTATCTAAAAGCAAAATATTGTGCATGCTGGAAATCTGATTTATTTTGTATAACCCATTCAACATCTCTTTTTCTGTTTCACCACCAATATCAACTGCTTTGTGTTGTGCACTGGGCCTCCATGTCATCTTCCTTCTTGCTCCTCCTCTGCCTCTGCCAAAACCATGTACTGTGTAAAAAAAAAATTCCAAGCCCTTTTAGTTTCAAAGAAGACTCACACGGGACTCAAAACATTTTCGCCCTCTCACAGATACTGAGTCTCTCCTGCCTGTTTGCACCGAAATCAAATCGCACAAACTCTCCACAAACCTAGAAGAGCTGCAAAAGCTGGAAATCTGAAACAAAAACAGAAATTGCCGGAAAATCTCAGTAGGTCTGACAGCATCGGTGGAGGGAGTCAATATTTCGGGTCAAGCTCTGACTAGGTTCTGAACAAGAGTTCTGAAGATGGGTCACTGGACCCAAAACATTAACTCTGATTTCTCTCTACAGATGCTGTCAGACCTGCTGAACTTTTCCAGCAATTTCTATTAGTTTTAATTAGATTAGATTACTTACAGTGTGGAAACAGGCCCTTCGGCCCAACAAGTCCACACCGACCCGCCAAAGCGCAACCCACCCATGCCCCTACATATACCCCTTACCTAACACTACGGGCAATTTAGCATGGCCAATTCACCTGACCCGCCCATCTTTGGACTGTGGGAGGAAACCGGAGCACCCGGAGGAAACCCACGCAGACACGGGGAGAACGTGCAAACTCCACACAGTCAGTCGCCTGAAGCGGGAATTGAACCCAGGTCCCTGGCGCTGTGAGGCAGCAGTGCTAACCACTGTGCCACCGTGCCGTTCTGTTCTTGTTTTGGATTTTGAGAGTTTATGTTAATTGCCAATTTCCCAAAATTTCCCAATTTCCCAGTTATTTTCACTAGAAGAGATGAGTTAGAAGGTTTGGTGATGTTTTCATTTTTCCCCAATCAAAAAATAATACACATAATCGTTCAATAATATCAAATTATCACAAAAGTTCCTTCAGTTGATTAAATATAATGTTTTTAAAAAAGACTACGCTTTTCAAGATCATTTGATATTTCTGTTTATTCTTCCCTCTGAGTAATTGATTTAGGAAGTGGAATTTTGTTTCTGCAGTTGTAAATTAGAGCCAGAGTTTATTGCATTACATGAGAGTCAAACACACTGTTACATTAAGTGAATCACAGGAATTTTTCTGAGCTTCCTGCTGGAGGAGATAACTGTCACAGCCATGCAATTTGTTTTTAAAAATATGTAAATTTAAATCCTTGTTTCTAAAATTCATATTAAAGGAAGTGCCGATTCATTGTGATTTATGTAACAGATATGATAGTGGGAAATATGTTATATGGTTTTATAGCTTAAAAGAAGCTGAGATATAAAATATGGATTAATCCATTCATGCTAGACTACTATCGTCATATCTTTTGCTTCAATTCACCACCACATGGAATAGCTACACTAATAATTCAATCCGACATCTTCCAGGGTGAGGGATTGAAGTAGAAATGACAGCAACCTGTACCTTTGATGGAGATGAACTAATTACATAACAGCAGTGCCATAAGATCTTCAGCAGACTTTCTATTCTGAACAGAACCCTTTTGATACACAAAGCAAATGGGTTTCTCAGATGAAGTGATTTTACATCTCACTGAACATTTACAATATTTTCCTTTTTAATTTTCATTAGCTCTCAAAAATTACCGAGAGGTAAATTTTCATCCTCACTGCTCACAGTCGGAACAATGTGGAGTGGGAATTCAGGTGTTCACCATGTCTATGATTTTTCATCCATTCATTTACTTTCTCCTTAATTTTTCGAAGTACTTGTGGTACAATGTTCCTAGAACCATAATGTCAGTGATGGCAGGGAGAATGGGACATTTTGAAAGTTAATTGAGAAAGCTGCTTATGGAAGAAAAACAAACGCTATTTCAGCCTTTTACCCAATGCACTACACAGATTTGTGAACTTGATTCAATATCCCTAATATTCTGAGAGAGCTGAGGAATCCAGACAGAGGTGAAAGTGAGTACTGCAGATGCTGGAGATCAGAGTCAAGGTTAGAGTGGTGCTGGAAAAACACAGCAGATCAGGCAGCATCCGAGGTGCAGGAAAATCAATGTTTCAGGTAAAAGCCCTTCATCAGGAATGAAGGGCTGATGAAGGGCTTTTGCCCGAAACATTGATTTTCCTTCTCCTTGGATGAATCCAGACATAACGTATTGTTTTTGTATGAGCTGACCTTGTGAGATTTTCTGCTATGTTTCCTCAGATAGAGGAGTCACTGTAGTCCCAGAGGACCATAGGGCTCCCATTAGACCAAGATGACTAATGGTGAATTTAATCTGAGGGTTGCCACACCTTGGGTGAGGAGTGAAGTCAAGAAGGCAGGACCTTCACAATGACCTCATACAAAAGGGATTTTGAACAGATGCTGGAGGCATCACCCTGCATTACAAACAGCTGTTCAGCCAACCAAGAACCCAAAGTTAAAAAGTTCTAAAAGGATGAAACTCAGGTGTTTTTCCCAACTGCCAAAGATTAATCAGTTAATTACTGATAGGTAATACTTTTTAATTAACAATCTTTATATTGTGGATTATATGTCTAAATCCATTGGTTTTTTATATCCTGATGATCAATAATGATGCAAAATTGTTGGAGTAAGCAAGAAACTCATTTTATATGCAGTATACATTTTTCTTTGAATGTGTGTCAATAAGCCTCTTGGGTTATGCAATGCTCTCGATATCACCTATCAGATATTTGTTTCAGTTTCAAGGATTGATTGGCTCAGTATTAACGGATTATGTTGGGTGTCTTCTCCCTGCCTATTCAACTTTGCAAATAAAAGATTTAAAGGTGAATTCTGTTGGAATATACTCTGTATCTCTTCACTGATAGACAGATTTGATAACTAAAATATATTTTCCACATCACAAAATTGTGTGGGGACTGAGAATTTGGCACTACAGCCAAACAATATTCTTCTTTATCAAGTGTAAATCCAGCTCACTTCAGGAAGTTACTATTTGATCTGTCACCACTTTACAGAGTGCATTACAGACCATTAGAATTCACACTGGTGAACGTATTATTACATAAAGCCCAATGAAGCAGGTCTATAGCCTCGCTGGAAGAGGCGCAACAGAACAATGTGAAACATGTATCAAGATGAACTCTCCCACCGCCACTAATGAGAAACAAGCAGAGCAGAATATGGGCAACTGATTAACTACTGTCTCTCTACTTGAATGGTTTGCAGGAAATGACAAGAGGTCTGAACTGGAAAAGAGAACTAATTAAGCTTGACTAAATTGAGGCAGCCAGAGGAAAGAAAGCACTGCCTTTACCATGCCTCCACTGGGGTGGCACAGTGCCTCAGTGGTTAGCACTATTCCCTCACAGCGCCGGGACCTGGATTTGATTCCAGACTCTGCCCACCATGCACATTCTCCCCATGTCTGCATGGGTTTCCTCTGGGTGCTCCAGTTACCTCCCACAGTCCAAACGATGTGCAGGTTAGGTGAATTGACTATGCTAAATTGCCCATAGTGTTCAGGGATGTGTAGGTTAGGTACAGTAATCTGGGGAAATGTAGAGTATTAGGGTGGGGGAATGTTTCTGGATGGGATACCCACCAACTTTACAGGCATTTAAATCATCATTGGATAGGCATATGGACAAGTATGGACAAGTATAGGTTAGATGGGCTTCAGATTGGTTTCAAAGGGCAGTGTAACATCCGAGGCCTGAAGGGCCTATACTGTGCTGTGATGTTCTATGTCCTATGTTGTGTGTTAAGTTGCCCTTTAAATAAACATGCATTCAGTTCTCAAACAACCTCAAATGGTTCATTTGTTTGTTCGCGTAGGTGACTCAGTTTAGACACACCCACAAACACGCGCACACACATAGTCACACACACACACGTGCACATACACATATTCATGCATACACATACACGCACACACACATACATGCACACATATGCGCACACAGACATGCACACACATAGTCACGCATACACACATGCACGCGTATGTTCATGCACACACATACACACACACACATGCACACACATACATGCACACACACAGACATGCAAACACATATGATCACATGTCCACATACACACACTCACAGCACCCACACACATGCATACACAAACGTACACACACATTCACACGTGCGCACTCAGATATGTGCACACAGACAGCCATGTGCATGCACACATAGGTACATACACGCACATAAGCACAAATACATGTACATACACGTAAACACACATATTCACGCATAAACATGCACATACTCACACAGACATATTCACACCCACATATGATCACATGCCCACATGCACATGTACACATAGATGCACACACAAACTTACACACATGCATAGACATACACACATGTTCATAAGTGCACACTCAGACATGTGCATACATAGACATGCACACAAAGCCACATGCGCGTGCACATGCACACACACAACCATATGCACACACACACGAACACATCAGTACGCGCGCATACTCACACTCACACATGCAGAACAATTCTGTTCAGAATCAACATTTTACAGCCCAAAGCTTCCTGTGTTCTCCATCTCCTGTGTTCTCCATCTTCCTGTGTTCTTCATCTTCCTGTGTTCTCCATCTCCTGTGTTCTCCATCTTCCTGTGTTCTCCATCCTCCTGTGTTCTCCATCCTCCTGTGTTCTTCATCTTCCTGTGTTCTCCATCTTCCTGTGTTCTCCATCCTCCTGTGTTCTTCATCTTCCTGTGCTCTACATCTTCCTGTGTTCTCCATCCTCCTGTGTTCTTCATCTTCCTGTGTTCTCCATCTTCCTGTGTTCTCCATCCTCCTGTGTTCTTCATCTTCCTGTGTTCTCCATCTTCCTGTGTTCTCCATCCTCCTGTGTTCTCCATCCTCCTGTGTTCTTCATCTTCCTGTGCTCTACATCTTCCTGTGTTCTCCATCTTCCTGTGCTCTACATCTTCCTGTGTTCTCCATCTTCCTGTGCTCTACATCTTCCTGTGTTCTCCATCTTCCTGTGCTCTACATCTTCCTGTGATCCACATCTTCTATGTAGATTGGCAAATCTCTTGTACCATTGTCCACTTGGAAACACATTTACATAGCCATCCACTGCCATCCAAACAAGCCTTCCTGCCCCCAGCCTCTCTATATTGGTGTCTAAGTATTTATGCTTCAAAAACCGGAGTTAATTTTATTTTATTCTTTCATGGGATGTATGGGTGCTGCTGGCTGAGCCAGCATTTATTGCCCATCCCTGATTGCCCCCGAGATGGTGATGGTGAGCTCTGTCCTTAAACTGCTCTAATCCATCTGGTGTAAGTGCACTCACATTCCATTTGGAAGAACATTCCATGATGTTGGCCCAGGAAAACTAAAGGAATGGAAATATGTGTCTAAGTCAGAATGGTGAATGGAATGGTTGATCCCATGTATCTGCTGCCTTCTAGATGGTAAAGGCTGTCAAAACAGTTTGGTAAGTTGTTGCAGTGTAGATGATATACACTCTTGCCATTGTGCATTAATACAAACATAGGAACAGGAGTAGGCCATTCAGTCTTTCAATCCTGTTTCACTATTGATGAGATCATGGCTAATCTGTGACCAAACTCCAGATAACAGCCTTTGACCCATATCCCACAATACCTTTGCTTAACAAGAAATTATCTATCTCAAAATTAAAATTAATAACTGAACCAAATTCCAAATCCCAACCATCTCCCCGGAACAGTGTGATCCTAATGGTTACACTATGCTGCCCAGTTCCAGAATCCCCAACCAGTGAAGTAGTTTATTTTTATCTACTCTGTCTTTTCATTTTAATATCATGAAGAATTCAACTAGATCATTCCTTAATCTTTTAAATTCTAGAGAAAACAGGCCTAAATCCTACAATATCTCTTCATGACATAACCCCTGAAGTCCAGGTAATTATTGTTGCAAACCTATATTGTACTCCCTCCAAGGACAATCTATCCTTCCTAAAACATGGTGCCCAGATCTGCTCATAGTATTCCAAGTGGGGTCTCACAAGGGTTTTGTATAATTGCAGCACAACTTCAGTATCTCCATAATTCCAGTTCTCTAGAGGTAACAGGCAGCATTACATTGGTTTCCTTGATTATTATCTGCCCCTGTTCATGACATTTTAAAGATCTATGGAACTGAACCTCTAAATCTCTTTGGATATCCACTGCATTTAACTTCATTTTATTTAAACAGTACACTGATCAACACCTTTTTTGCTCCAAAATTGATAACCTCACACTTGAACTCCATCTACCACAGTTTTGCCCATTCACTTATTCCATCAATGTCCCTTTATAATCTTATGTGATCATCTACACTGTCTGCAATGCTATTGAACTTTGTGTCACCGGCAAAATCGGATATATGACTTTCTATGTCATCATCCAAGTTGTCAATGAGTACTTTGAATAACTGAGGTTCTAGCACAGATTTGTGTATCACACCGCTGGACTTATTCTGCCAATTCTACCCATTAGCCCCATGTTCTTCCACTCAACCAATTTTATGACCATGTCAGTAATTTGCCCTCAATTCTGTGGGCTTCATGCTTAGTCAACAGTCTCCTATGGGGGAACCCATAGACACTCCAATGTCCACTAACATTGTCACCTGTTCAAAACAATTCATTGAGATTGTCAGGCATGACCTACCTGTCATGAATCCATGCTGACTCTCCCCAATTAACTGCAAATTTCCACGATGTGCAGTTCATACATCCTTGATTATAGACTCCAACAATTTGCCCACCACAGATGTTAGGCAAACTGGACTGTAATTCCTTGTTTTTTTCCTCTTTTGTTCTTCTTTCAAAGCAAAGTTATATGCAATTTTCTAATTCAGACAGATGACTCCAGTGCCTGGGCAACTCTGAAAGATTACATGTAGGATGTCTACAATGTGCTCCTCTCCTTCCTTTAATACCCTCAGATGGAAAGCCTCAGATCATGGGGATTTGTCACCTTTTAATTCCATTAGTTTTCTCATTACCAATGTTTTTACTTAATTTTATTAAGTTCCTGCACCAATCCACTATTGATTTCCTCTGGACCTCCAGCAAGCTTTCCTCCTTTTCTACTGTAAATACAGAAGCAAAACAACTATTCAACATGCCTGCCACCTCCCCACTGTCATTGACAATATCCCCACTTACAGTCTTTAGTGGATCAACATTGCTCCTGTCCAACCCATTTCCCCTTTAGGTAACTATAACCTTTCCTCTTATTGATTTTGATGTCCCTGGCAAATTTCCTTTCATAATGACTAACAGGCAGGCCGCTGTGTCCTGGATGGTGCCGGGCTTCTTCAGTGTCATTGGAGCTGTACAGCCACAGTCACATGGAAAGTATTTCACCACACTCCTGACTGGTGCTTTTTAGATGATGGACAGACATTGGGGAGACAGCAGGTGAGTTACGCACTCCAGAATTTGTAGCCTCTGACTTGCTCTTGTACTTATGTGGCTAGAGCTTAAAAATGTGTTGCTGGAAAAGCGCAGCAGGTCAGGCATCATCAAAGGAGCAGGAGAATCGACATTTCGGGCATAAGCCGTTCTTCAGTGGCTAGGCCACTTATGTGACTAGTCCAGTTCAGTTTCTGATCAGTGATAACCCCCAGGGTGGTAATGATGGAGGATACAGCAATAGCAATGTCATTGAATATTGTGGGGTGATGATTGGATTCTTACCTTTCATTTCAGAGATAGCTATTGCCTGACACTTGTGAAGCATCAGTATTACTTACCACTACCAGCCCAAGCTGCGACATTAATGGAATCATACAGTGCAGAAGCGGCCTTATGGTGCCAAAATTGCGACACTACCTGTGCTGGTCCAACTTTCCCACACCGGGCCCATAATCCTAAATATTATGTCACTTCCAGTATTCATCCAAATACATTTTAAAGGTTGTGAAGTTACCCACTTCAACTACCCCCACCACTACCACCACCAAGCAATGCATTCTAAACTCCCACCTCCCGCCAGGTGAAAAGATTTGTCCACAAGCTCCCTCTTAACCTCCCGCCTTTCACTTTAGTGTGCATACTTGTTCTTGACCCTTCAACTAAGGGGAACAGCTGCTTTCTATTCACCCTGTCAATGCTCCCTCATAATCTCTTAGATTTCAATCAGGTCCCCGCCAAACCTTCCCTGGTCAGTTGCGTTATAGTTTGATCTGGTAACTGCTCTGCCCAAGAAATTACAGAGAGTTGTGAATGTAGCCCAGCCCATCACACAAACCAGTCTTCCTTCCCCGGACTCTCCCAATACACCCCACTGCCTCAGGAAAGCAACCAACATAATCAAGGATCCCTCCCACTCTGGTTATGCTCCCATCCACTCCCTCCCATCATGTAGAAGATGTAAAAATTTGAAAGCACATACCAACAGATTCAAGAACAGATTCTTCCCTACCGTTTTCAAACTTTTGAACAGACCTCTCATATATTGGATTGATCTTTCCCTTCACCTTTTCTATAGCTGTAACACTATATTCTACATTATGTTTTATTACCCTGATGTACTTATATAAGGCATGATTTGTCTGGATAGCACACAATACAATATTTCCCAACATATCTCAGGACATGTAACAATAATAAATCAAATTAAATCCAAAGAAAGCAAATCCTCACTTTATAACTGAAATGTTCCATCCAAGGCAACATCCTCGTTAATCTCTTCTTCACCTCCTGCAGTGTAATACATCCCCTTCTAAGAGTGTGGACCAGAACTGCACATGTTACTTCAGCTGTGGTCCAGCCAAAGTTCTCTACAGCGCCAACATAATTTCCCTGTTCGTACAATCATCCCATATACCTTGAAAGCCACCCTGTTAATCTGACTTGCCACCTTCGGCGATCTGTGGGCTAGTAGTCAGGTCTTGCTGGCAAATGATGTTGGACATTGTGTCATCATTGGCGAATATCCCCATTATTGACTTTTGGTGTTGGGATAATCATTGCTGAAGCAGCTAAAGATGGCTGGGGCTCGAACATTACTCTGAGGTTATGTCCTGAGACAGATGATTGAATTCCAACAACCATTATCTTCTTCCTTGGTGCTTAAATATGTCTCCAACCAGTGTTCCCCAATTCCCTTTGACTCCAGTTTTGCTCAGCTTGTTGGATGCCACACAGTCACCTGTGTCGTTGATGTCAACAGCACCCCTCCTCTGGAATTCAGCATGTTTCAAGCAAGGCTATAATGAGGTCAGGAACTGAGTGACCATGGCAGCACCCAAACTGAGCATTAGTGAGCAGGTTATACTTTTGCAAATGCAGCGTGATAGCATTGTCAAAGACACCTTTCATCAATTTGTTGATGATTAAGAGTCGACTGATATGGAAGGAACTGGCTGGCTTGGATTTGCTCTTCTTTAGTGAGATCGGATAAACTGGATAATTTTCCAGCTTGCCAAGTAGCCTTATGGGAACAACTGACTAGGATATGGCTAAGTCTGGAACATTAGGGCTCAGAAATACTCCAGTAGATTTGACACTACTCACAGCCTTTGCAGTATCCAATGTTTCCAATGCTTTCACCTGGTTCTTGATATTGCATATCAAACTGGTTGAAAATTTACATCCATAATTGGGAACCTCATAAGGAGGCCAAGATGGATTATCCACTTGCCACTTTTGGTTGAAGATATGTGCAAAGACTTCAGCTTTGTTTTTTGCACTGATGTGTTGGGGCACCCCTTCATTCAGGGTGAATATTAGTGCAGCTTCCTCCTCGTGTTTAATAATCCACCACCATTCACAAGATTGGGGAATCACTTAGCCCTGTCTCTTGCATGTTGCTTCCATTGTTTGGTATGTAAGTAGTCCTGCATTGTAGCTTCATGGTTACCTATTTTTTTATATACACCTATTGCTGCTCTTGGCATATCATCCTGAAATTTCTATTCACCTGTGATTTATTGCCTGACTTCATATTAATGGTAAAGGATTTGCAAGGCTACGAGTTTTCAATTCTGGATTAGTGGTGCTGGAAGATCACAGCAGTTCAGGCAGCATCCAAGGAGCAGTAAAATCAACGTTTCGGGCAAAAGCCCTTCATCAGGAATAAAGGCAGAGAGCCTGAAGCGTGGAGAGATAAGCTAGAGGAGGGTGGGGGTGGGGAGAAAGTAGCATAGAGCACAATAGGTAAGTGAGGCAGGGGATGAAGGTGATAGGTCGGGGGTTGGGGGAGGGTGGAGTGGATAGGTGGAAAAGAAGATGGGCAGGTAGGACCAGTTATGGGGATAGTGCTGAGTTGGAAGTTTGGAACTAGGGTGAGGTGGGGGAAGGGGAAATGAGGAAATTGTTGAAGTCCACATTGATGCCCTGGGGTTGAAGTGTTCTGAGGCGGAAGATGAGGCGTTCTTCCTCCAGGCGTCTGGTGGTGAGGGAGCAGCGGTGAAGGAGGCCCAGGACCTCCATGTCCTTGGCAGAGTGGGAGGGGGAGTTGAAATGTTGGGCCACAGGGCGGTGTGGTTGATTGGTGCGGGTGTCCCAGAGATGTTCCCTAAAGCACTCTGCTAGGAAGCGTCCAGTCTCCCCAATGTGGACCATCTTTAAACCAGTAGAGTTCGGACCCGAACAGGACAAACAGTACAGACTACAGATTCAAAAACACTAGCAACAGTTCTCCTTCAAGATCCTCCGCTCCACGCTTGCAGAAATGCACTGGCACCTATCCTCTCTACAGTCAGCCCTGCCTCAGCTGAGGGCCACACTCTCTCAGAATTGCAAAGGACCCACTCTATATTACATCCTCAGAAGAATTCATACTCTCAACAAATAGTATTTCAACTCCATCTCAAACATCAAAAACTGTTAAGTACAACAAACTTTTATCTGCCCACCTCTATAACCAGCGCTCCTCAAACATTCCAGAAGATTTCCCTGGCCTCTGGAACAGTTCGGATGCCTTTAGCCATGCGGCTGGTGCAGCTGCCACCCCCACACTGATTGATGATGTCACTTCTGCCTCCATCATGGCCACTCCCACAACCTCCTCCTCCCCTCACAATTCTTCATGCATCACACGTGACATGACTTCTGCCCCTCACATCATCGTTGATGTCACACGCTCAGTGACTTCTGCCACCCCTGCTGCTGTGTCTGCCACCACTTCCGCCACCATCAATGCCACTCACCTGCATTCTGCGGACACCCCCGCCCCATCCCCCACACCACCCACGCCCTCCACCTCCTCCAAGACTTCTGTTTCCCCAGCCCCCAACGCCTCATCTTCATCATGGATATCCAATCCCTCTATACCTCCATCTGCCATGACCAGGGCCTCCAAGCCCTCCATTTTGTCCTCTCCCGATGTCCCCAACAGTACCCTTCCACCGACACTCTCATTCGTTTAGCCGAACTGGTCCTTACCCTTAACAATTTCTCCTTCGAATCCTGCCACTTCCTCCAGACCAAAGGGGTAGCCATGGGCACACGTATGGGCCCCAGCTATGCCTGTCTCTTTGTTGACTACGTAGAACATTCGATCTTCCGTAATTACACCGGCACCACTCCCCACCTCTTCCTCCGTTACATTGATGACCGCATTGGCGCCACCTCGTGCTCCCGCGAGGAGGTTGAGCAATTCATCAACTTCACCAACACATTCCACCCTGACCTTAAATTTACCTGGACCATCTCTGACACCTCCCTCCCCTTCCTAGATCTCTCCATATCCATTAATGACAACCAACTTGACACTGACATTTTTTACAAACCCACCGACTCCCACAACTACCTGGAGTACACCTCTTCCCACCCTACCTCTTGCAAAAATGCCATCCCGTATTCCCAATTCCTCCGCCTCCGCCGTATCTGCTCCCAGGAGGACCAATTCCACCACAGAACACACCAGATGGCCTCCTTCTTTAGAGACCGCAATTTCCATTCCCACGTGATTAAAGATGCCCTCCAACGCATCTTGTCCACATCCCGCACCTCCGCCCTCAGACCCCACCCCTCCAACCGTAACAAGGACAGAACGCCCCTGGTGCTCACCTTCTACCCTACAAACCTTCAAATAAACCAAATCATCCACCGACATTTCCGCCACCTCCAAAAAGACCCCACCACCAGGGATACATTTTCCTCCCCACCCCTTTCCGCCTTCCGCAAAGACCATTCCCTCCATGACTACCTGTTCAGATCCACGCCCCCCTACAACCCACCCTCCCATCCTGGCACTTTCCCCTGCTACCGCAGAAACTGCAAAACCTGCACCCACACCTCCTCCCTCACCTCCATTCAAGGCCCTAAAGGAGCCTTCCACATCCATTAAAGTTTTACCTGCACATCCACTAATATCATTTATTGCATCCATTGCTCCCGATGCGGAGTCCTCTACATTGGGGAGACTGGACGCCTCCTAGCAGAGCGCTTTAGGAAACACCTCCGGGACACTCGCACCAATCAACCTCACCGCCCTGTGACCCAACATTTCAACTCCCCCTCCCAGGACATGGAGGTCCTGGGGCTCCTTCATCGCCGTTCCCTCACCATCAGACGCCTGAAGGAAGAATGCCTCATCTTCCGTCTCAGAACACTTCAACCCTAGGGCATCAATGTGGACTTCAACAGTTTCCTCATTTCCCCTTCCCCCACCTCACCCTAGTTCCAAACTTCCAGCTCAGCACTGTGCCCATGACTTGTCCTACCTGCCTATCTTCTTTTCCACCTATCCACTCCACCCTCCCCTCGCTCCCGACATATCACCTTCATCCCCTCCCCCACTCACCTATTGTACTCTATGCTACTTTCTCCTCACCCCCACCCTCCTCTCGCTTATCTCTCCACGCTTCAGGCTCTCTGCCTTTATTCCTGATGAAGGGCTTTTGCCCGAAACGTCGATTTTACTGCACTTTGGATGCTGCCTAACTGCTGTGCTCTTCCAACACCACTGATCCAGAATCTGGTTTCCAGCATCTGCAGTCATTGTTTTTACCTTTTACGAGGCAATACAATTCTGCTGCTGTTGATACTCCAAAGTATTCCAAATGTTAGTTTACATGAGCCATACAGAGTTAAACTCAATTGTTTAGATCCAACAATTGACCATTCTTAAAATGTTCGCTTCACATTGACTGGATAATCTCAGTGACTGGCCAATAACCATAGTCAATCACCTCAGCCAATTGGTAGTCCTTGATTCACACTTCTTTTTCGCAATGTGCATGACTATATGCATCAAATCAAGCATATTTTTACTGATTATTGCTGCTGGGGGAACAATTACCAGACGTAATTACTTTACTGTTCTGTGAAAATAGATTCTCACTGGTTTACATACCATATTTGCACACATGCACAAAACACATAAACAATAAATGTTATGTATTTTACTTCCCTACCACCTGGAATCTTCTGGTAACTGGAATTTCTGACAGCTCAATTTTTTTAAGACAGTCTCTTGCAGTGTTCAGATAATATATTCTTTAAAAACAGCTAATAATGCTTATAATAGTAGATCATAAATCTCCACAAGTTGTTCTTATGTTTTATATTGAAAATATTAAATTATTGGATCAGTTTTGGTTATTGCATGTGAACAAAGATATAATGTTTGGAGCAATGATTAGGCAAACTGGCAACTCGATTTTTTTGAAACGCTGGTCCTATGGTCATGGCGTTAGTTTTGGTTTCAGCCTGGTCTTCAGTTATGGCAGTCTCACTGCCACGCTCTGCTGAACACAGGTCCTTGACTTTCCAACTTCATCCCGTCTCCCCTCAACCTCCTCAGAGGCACAGCGTTGTGAGGAACCACTGTCTGAAATGGTTAACTGATGATCAGTTGAGAAATCACCCAACCCACTGCTGACAACATATGAACCTTAATGTGCATTGAAACCCAAAGGCAGGACTAGGACTTGGCCATCCAGAGACACGTCAACTGGCATTTTTGATTAAATAGCACTGTCCTTGCCCGAGTAAACCAGAAAAGAAATATTCAGGTTTAGAGCACCATAGGTATTGATGCATAAACACTATTCCTCATTTCACATTGTGTTACTTCAATCTCAGCTATACCATTGTATGAAAAAGGAAAGAGATAGGGAGAGAAATATGAATAATTGAACCAGGTACCACCACTCTCACACATTGTTAAATGCCCAGTGAGCAGGATGAGAAGGCCTGAGAAAAGCTTTTGATTTTGAAAGTAGGTATAAAGGATGAGTTAGATTTGCTGATGATATTCAGCTGCCTAACATTGAATAAGTCCGGTAATGTGTGACTAACATTCCTGTACGTGCTGAAGACGGCACAGTCAACTTGTTTTTCTGTACTTGCAGCTCGATACACTGAATGAGAGAGAGTTTTGTTCCGAATCATTGGGCTTCCCCTTGGACTGGGATCACGGACAGTTCCAGGAACTAACCAAAGCCTCCAGGCCAGCTGTTGCTTGAGGAGTCCCTGACAGGCAGTAGGGTGTCAGGCCTATTGTTTCTTCCCCTTCCTTTTCCATCTTTTAATTTACTTAATAAATTTTCATATTTAAGTAAATTTATGTTGTCATAATTACTTTTAACCCAATCCGAAGAATTGTTTGGATAGACTTTGTATCCAATTCAGTAGGTTAAGGTTAGATATGTGTAATGTGTGATGTCAGCAGCAAGTTGATCAACTGATCATCTTTTCCCCTCTGTTTTGTGCTCCAGACAATGATTCTTTTCTTTAGATTCAAATCTGTTAGAATCCAGCGATAAGTTAGCTCCATGTTTGTCTTAATAAACTCTCAGTCCTCATCTGAGAAGGCATGAGACAGTTGAAAGGCACTAGCTTTCACTGTAGATCAATTAACAGAGAAGCAATTCCTGTCAAAAAGCAGTGATTATCACCCTGCCTGCTTTCACTCTCCATCAAAGAATGGTATCACTTCCTTTGAAAGCAAGGGTCAAACTAAAAGAGATGGAAGCAGTTGAAAAATGCATTAGCAATAAAGATCAAGGCTAAAGTCGGAGTGGTGTAAATTATTTAATTCTTGTATTATCAATTGGTTTTATTAACACTCCACATGCGGCTGTTTTCATTGATCTGCAGGATGTATTCTGTGCCATCTAAGTGCACTGCCTTTGATTAAACATACACATTTAAAATAACCAGTAATGAATGGATCCTCCTCTTGCAGTCCCGCTGAGCAACAATGAAATGAAGTCTGTGAGAGCAGTAGAAAATCAGATCCAGGCAGAAAAGTTTAAAACGTGATTAATCTGCATTTAAAAGAGTAATGAAATTAAAGACTGATGTCCATTTCACAACCAGATGTATTGTTTTCTGAATGACTAACACACTTTAAAATGCTTCACAGGAAAATTAAATAAAACAAGGCGTTCAACCGTGTTGTATGAAGGTCATGTATTAACAGTCAGGCAGCATATGACCAAGCTGGCATGTTATTGCAGTCACAGAGATTGCAGACAAAGGAGCAGCAAAAGAAAGAATACTCTCTTGTGTAACTTTGATGTAGCTGTTCTTCGAACACTTTGACAAGAAGATTATCAAAGACTCACCCACACAATCATTTGCTAGTGTTGACGTAATTTTTAGCCTTTAACCGGAAAATCGTTCCTGCAGCAACAATCCCTTACTAATGCTAGTTATCTGAAACTGAGAGGGATTCAGAAATGGATATGCTGACAGGCTTATATATGGGAAGAATTTGCTGTGAAGCACCAACATGGACCCATTAGGATGAATGACAAATTGTTTTGCCTTCGATGCCAAATCATTCTATGTGTCAGATGAAAAAGCCATAGGCTGCATTTAAAAACTTCAACTTCTCATTTCATTAGAAACATTATCAGCTCCCTTCTCGAACACTGGGGGACATTTGGAACCCAATATCTTTTGGGGGATGGTGGGGTAAGGAGGGAGAGGCTGAAAATGGCTGAATAACCTGCTAGGTTTAGATGTGGAGATCCTGCTGATCATACAACAGGGCTTCTCTCATTGCTCCATCCAGCAGCTTCCTAAATTGACAACCTGCAGTATAAATACAGACAAGAGGGAATCTAATTTCACCTTGTAAGTGAATCAAGGACTTCCGCAATTCTGCAAAGAAATGTTTTTAAAAAGCAGGCGAAGACTAGTTGCTGTAACCATCATGGATTAGCAGAACTGCTTGAACATATTTTGCCAAGCATCAGTCTCTGTTTGCTATCTCAATGAACACGCAGTTCCTGTTATGGCAGCAAATGCTTTCAGCAGGGTTTGCAAATCAAATGGAAAATTCAACTGCTGAGCCCTCTCAGTCAGAAAGCTCAGCTCTAGTCTCCAATTGTCCCTAATAACTGCACATCGAGATTAATTAAAACAATCACATGCCAGGCTTAAGAGCTAAGTACAATTTGATATCTAGTTACTAGAATCAAATGTTTTTTAAAAAATGTACCAGTTAACAAACTGGCTAAATAATTCAGCCAGTTCAGAAGTCAGGTTTTTCCCCCAAAGAAGAAGCAGAAATCAAAAGCAACAGTAACACACTGACTGTAGGACCAGCCAGTGCAGAGGCAGTGCTCTAAACTGAGGAGTTTCTAGATCTGCTGGTTATATTTTTTCTTTTTTTTCTTAAACCCCCACATTACCACAGTTAGGCAGTAGTGCTTATATGTACCCTGGCACCCACGTTGTGTGAGTGCACATGTGAGACACAGTGAAAGACAAGTAAGAATCAAATGTTAAAAGGACTTGCCACAAGTTGGTTCGTTGCGGGTTAATGGGATCTTGATCAGATGGGCCAATGGGCTGAGAAGTGGCAGATGGAGTTTAATTTAGATGAATGTGAGATGCTACATTTTGGAAAAGCAAATCTTAGCAGGACGTATTCACTTAATGGTAAGGTCCTGGGAAGTGTTGCTGAACAAAGCAAACTTGGACTGGGAGGTTCATAGCTCCTTGAAAGTGGAGTCACAGGTAGGTAGGATAGTGAAGAAGGAATTGGTATGCTTTCCTTTTTTGGTCAGAGTGTTGAGTACAGGAGTTGGGAGGTCATGTTGCAGCTATACAGGACATTGGTTAGGCCATTGTTGGACTATTGCGTGCCGTTCTGGTTTCCTTCCTATCAAAAAGATGTTGTGAAACTTGAAAGGGTTCAGAAAAGATTTACAGGGGTGTTGTCAGGGTTGGAAGATTTGAGAGGCTGAACAGGCTCTCTGTTTTCCCTGGAGTGTTGGAGGCTGAGGGAGTGACCTTTAGAGGTTTATAAAATCATGAGGGGTATGGATAGAATAAATAGACAAAGTCTTTTCCCTGGGGTCGGAGTGTTCAGAACTAAAGGGCAGAGGTTTAGAGTGAGAGGGGAAAGATATAAAAGAGATCTAAGGGACAACTTTTTCTCACAGAGGGTGGTACATGTATGGAATGAGCTGCCAAAGGAAGTGGTGGAGGCTAGTATGATTGCAACATTTAAGAGGCATCTGATTGGGTATATGAATAGGAAGGGTTTGGAGGGATATGGGGCGGGTGCTGACAGGTGGGACTAGATTGGGTTGAGGTATCTGGTCGGCATGGACGGGTTGGACTGAAGGGTCTGTTTCTAAGCTGTACATCTCTATGACTCCATAAAATTCTAACAAACTCTAACTATAACTGTAGAAGCCTAACTATAACAATAACTTGGCTAGGCTAAGGGGAGGCTGGTTTTGTTGCACACAGAATCATAGAATCCCACAGTGTGGAAGCAGGCCACTGAGTCCACACCAACCCTCCAGAGAGCATCCCACTCCCCTATCTAACCATGCATTTCCATGGCTAACCCACCTTGGCTGCACATCCTGGACACTATGGGCAATTTGGCATGGCCAATCCACCTGACCTGCATAACTTTGTAGAAGGAAACCAGAGGACCTGGAGGAAACTTAAGCAAAAATGAAGAGAACATGCACAATCCACACAGGCAAGCCCAAGTGTGGGATCAAACCAAGGTCCCTGGTGTTGTGAAGCAGTTGTGCTAAGCACTGAGTCACTATGCAATTATCCTGTCCTTTCAGGGTTTTGCTGGGACTGGGTTGAAATCGAGTGGGAAATCCTTAAAGTATTCAACTGGATCATAGAATATTGTATGAATTAAACATGGGCTGAATTGTTCCATAGTTTGGCAATGTATTTTCTGAGACTCATAGTGAGCAGTCTGTTGTGGCCTAAGTCAACTTCCCTCACACTTCTGCTCTTCAGCTCAATGCTTATACAACCAGCCTCTCCGGCACACGCCTCCCAGTCCCAAAGAAGGGTTACACCCAAAACATCGACTTCTCCACCTCCTGATGCTGCCTGGCTTGCTGTGCTCTTCCAGCCTCCTGCCTGTCTAGATTCCAACATCTGTCTTGTGGAATTATGCAGCAAGTGATGTGCAAGTGGTGGTTACTCCCAGCTCTTTATGATGTTCACGTTGCTAGTCCAATGTGTATGCCTCAGCCCCACAGCATTTCAGACAGTGCAAACCAAGAGCCATTCTTCACACTGTCAGTCTGCAGAGTTGGAATCTAACAACTGGCACAGGAAGGGGGGCAGGTAGCCCATTCTGCTCTCAGGAATCTGTCTGTTCTGGTGGCCAGGTGACCAAGAGAAATTCAGTGTTTTAATTGCCCCCAGATTGTCCATGGATGCCATGTCACCAGGCACAGCCAAAATTAGACAGACATAGAGTCTGTGGGTCAGTGCAATGTCCAGGGTCAAATACAGTGTCAAAAAGTGTGGTGCTGGCAAAGCACAACAGGATAGGCAACATCCGAGGAGCTGGAGGATCAAGGTTTCATGCATAACCTCTTCATCACTTTCCCCAAGGTCAAATAAAGTGCACAGCAATGACCTTCTACATTCCACAAGGGTAGATGCTGCCCATATATTCTCTGTGGCTTCACACTCACAGGGCCCACCACTTACTCAACCTCTGCCACAGCACAAACCTCTCAGCATCTTCAACCTCTCCACCTCTCACCATTGCATACACCAGATGTACCCATGGACTTCTAGCTGCATCACTCCAACTCCTTGCCTCTGTGCTTCTTATTTGTTCATGGGGGACACCTCAGCATCTCTCCTGCTTCAACATTGCAGCACTGTAATATCCAACTGAAGGACCACAATGAGCCAGACTTTCATTATCTTTAAAACAGACTCAAGAAGAGTACATTCCTTCATGGTTTTCTTTGTGCTTTTGAACATTAATTTTAGTATTTAAATTGACCTCTCACCAGGCCGGTTACATACTGCATTCATGAGGCAGGTAAGGCAAAAAGCCATTTCCCAGTTTTAGATGACAACTTGGATCAATCTCATTGACTCGAAAGTGTATTCTGTGACACATTACAAGCACACTCCGGTTATTGTGTTATCTAAATGCAAATCACCAATTCTTTGCTTTTATCAATTAGGAGATTAATTTGCATTTCTGAATTGCCATTGCATTTCTGTGGCATTGGAAGCCATTTCTGACACCAGCAGCCCACTGAATTCCCCTTAAGATCCCAGATTTGTTCTCTCTCTTTATCATTGTGTATCTGTCCTCAGCCACCTTGTGTGTGGCTGTGTAGCTTAGAGACTCATTTACACAAAAATCACTTGAGTGTTCCAATTCAAGTGAGCTTTACCCTTGATGCTGGACAGATCTACAGAGCACACAGAATACACACATCGCATCTGCAAGTCAAAATGTGAGATTGACTTTAACAATCCATACATTTTTAAACCGTATGCAATTACTGCTCACAGGTCTTCATATCCAGAAAAAAGTGTGGTCTGTCAGAAGTGCTTCCTTGGTTTGAATTGATGTCACTTGCTTCTGTAGTGTGATGTGTGTCTTATTTTTAATGGGGTTGAGCTCACACCACTCTTCCACAATATGAAAGAGAGGGATAAAGCATATCTCCTGGAAGCTGGTATGTGAGTATTCATTCAAAAGGGTAAACATGTATATTTTCATATTACAAACTATCTTTCAAACAAACTGTCGACCAATTCTGCATCTGCACGGAATAAGTTTTGCTTTATTCGAAATCAATAATTATGCATTTACTAAAGAAACCTATTGATGAATCTTTATATTCTAAGGTGAAAGTGAGGACTGCAGATGCTGGGGATCAGAGTCAAAATCAGAATGATGATGGAAAAGCACAGCAGCTCAGGCAGCATCCGAGGAGCAGGAAAATCGGCGTTTTGGGCACGAGCCCTTTATCAAGAAATGTGATTTTCCTGTCCCTCGGATGCTGACTGACCTGCTTTGCTTTTCCAGCACCACTCTAATCTTGACTCCGATTCCCAGCATCTGCAGTCCTCACTTTCACCTAGTTGATTTTAACCTTACTGCGAATCCTCTTGCAAGGATGTCTATCTTGAAGAAGTTCTCTTCCTCTCTTTACAAAGATTTCAGTGAGTCTCTCTCTCACTGCAGTCCCCAGGTCATCTCCTCTGCCCTGAAGCTCATTATATTCTAAGTCTAACCTAGGAAAGCATATGATTAACCACATTAGAAACAGTGTGAAATAATTACATTTAGGTTGTAACCTTGGAATAAGGGGACTAGAGATTCTCCCAGCTCAGTTATAATATTGTAACTTGGGGGTCAGAGGAACTTTATGTGAGTAGTGACCAAGTTTGCCTTCACCATTGACATTTTTGATTGTACCTCCTTCCAGGGTAGAATACAGATCTTTTGCAGTAACACTGCTAAAATCACTAAATTAAATCCTCACCCTGTACCCACATTGTGACTGAAATCTTATAATTGTTATTAGTTGTTTATTTTTTCAATCATTACAAAGCTGGTTTAAATTACCATTTTCCAAGGTGAAGATTAAGATGTTTTGATTTGAATGAAAGAGAACTGCCTGAATGCACTTAAAATTTGCATTGAATATTGAAGAATATATTTATAGGTGATCTGTTAGCTGCAGAGCCACACTGAAAAGACCAACTCAGTCATATATAGCCTGACGTTTGCTACTTCAGTACAAAGTATGGTTTGATAATGACATGGACTGAAGATATGTTCCCAAAAGGCAGTCTATGCTTAATTTAAATATTATATCATTTTGAAATTGGGCTTATTACATTCCATTTATCGAGAAACGGATGTTTCAAGACACACCGTGAGACATCAACATGGATCTAAGGTAGGTGTGACAAACAATAGAGCAAATGTAAGAATAGAGATGATCCCAGTGGGATAAAGCATATCCTTGGTACAAAGTGGAACTCCTGGTCACCAAGAAATTCATGACTTCACTTGTAAAGTGCAGGAGTTTTATATGGAAGCAAAGACAAACCTTCTGCACCAGCCCAGGCCAAAAAGCCTCCTCGATACGATATGCACTTCAGAATTACTTCCAGTATTTATTATCACTACCTAGACATTGGGAGTAGTAATTTGGAATGGATTCAGAACATGAATTGGAGGAAACAGGTCCAAACTGGAAGGAGCCATACCTCCCTAACTCCAAATGATCTGGAAGGGATCTTTTTCAGGAAGGTCATCCTACTGCAAATTCCCTACTGTGTATTTAAGCCAATGGCTCCTCAACACATTTTATTGCTCAAAATGAACCCAAATAAGTTGTCATTTGGAGGGAGACCAAATCTTGTCTTGTGCTCCCGGGAAACAATATGGAACAGATGCTCTAAACTGCTGTAATTACTTTTTAAAATTTCAACAGATGGAATTTGGAGCAGCTAAGTATGAGATGATGCGTTGTGGCAGAAGGAATGTTGAAAGGCATGGTGTCTCAGTGGTTAGCATTGCTGCCTCACAGCGCCAGAGACCCGGGTTCAATTCCTGCCTTGGGTGACTGTCTGTGTTGAGTTTGTACATTCTCCCCGTGTCTACATGGATTTCCTCCGGATGCTCTGGTTTCCTCCCACAGTCTAAAAATGTGCAGGTCAGGTGAATTGGCCATGCCAAATTGCTGGTAGTGTTAGGTGAAGGGGTGAATGGATTTGGGTGGGTTGCTCTTTGGAGGGCCAGTGTGGACTTGTTGGGCCAAAGGGCCTGTTTCTACACTGTAAATAATCTAATTAAAGGCAATAATAAAAGTTATCAAGAGTTTTCATGAATAGAGGGACCATGCGCCTCAACCATTGAAGGTGGTAGGATTTATTGAGAAAGCTGTGGACTAAACAGAGGGCTTCATAAATGGAGGTAATGTATTGTGTAAAAATGCAGTGAACATCTGCTGAAGCTTCACAAAGCTCCAGTTAGACTACAAACATTGTTTCCAGTCTGGTCACCACATTTTAAGAAGCATGTTAAAACCATTATGGAGGTGAAGGGCAGATTGATTAAAATGGTTTCAGGGATAAGAGAATTTAGTAATGAGCTTGTTCTCCTTTGAAACTGAGGAAAGATCTGATGCAGGCATACAAGGGCCAGGGGAGCCAAATGTCAGTTTTGTTTTGGCATGAGCTATAGCAGTGATGTGAAGAAAAGCCCTTTTCACTCAGTGAGTGATGAGAACCTTGAACATGCAGCCTAGGAGGGTGTGGAAGTGGAGACATTAAGTGATTTCAAAAGAGTGTTGAATGGGCACTCTAACCAAGAAAACTTGGAAGGTAGTGAGAATAGTGCAGGGGAGGTGGAATGAATGGATTGCCCAGTAAAGAACTGACAGACATTCAGTGGTTTGAATAGCTACCTTATGAGTCCAATGACTCTGTAACTATGACTATATAAAGTTATGGAGAGTCATACAGATGTACAGCACGGAAACAGATCCTTCAGTCAACTCGTCCATGCCGACAAGATATCCCAAACTAATCTAGTCCCACCTGCCAGCACTTGGCCCATAATCCTCTAAACCCATACTCTTATACCCATCCAGATGCCTTTTAAATGCTGTAATCGTACCAGCCTCCACCACTTCCTCTGGCAACTCATTCCATATACATACAACCCTCTGCATGAAAATATTGCCCCTTAGATCCCTTTGAAATCTTTCCCCTCTCAGCTTAACTCTATGCCCTCTCATTCTGGTCTCCCCCCCTTGTCTATTTACCCTATCCATGCCCCTCGTGATTTTATAAACCTTTCTTAGGTCACCCCTCAGCCTCCAACGCTCCAAGGAAAACAACCCCAGCCTATTCAGCCTCTCCCTGTAGCTCAAATTCTCCGACCTTGGCAACATCTTTGTAAATCTTTACTGAACCCTTTCAAGTTTCACAACATCCTTCTGTTAGGGGTGAGACCAGAATTGCATGCAATAGTCCACGATTGGCCTAACCAATGTCCTGTACAGCCACAACATGACATCCCAACTCCTATACTCAATACTCTGACCAATAGCAGAAAGCATACCAAATGCCTTTAAACACAATATTCTTGGCATTTAGAAGTAAATATTTTCTTGAATCATCACAAAATTAATCCGTTAAGGGGCTCCATTTTCCATAAAATAACAATGATATTTTTATGCGGTCCTTTGTAAATTCAAAGCATTTAGTCAGATGATGATCAACTTGTCTGTGCACTCATAGTGATCCTAGTTTCTATCTGAGAACAAACTGTGAATAGACAGTGAATAGAATAGGCATTTTTCATTTTCTTCATTTTGAGAAAGAAGAATAAAAATGTTACTTTTATATGGGTAAAGAAAAATCAAGTTGTGTTCAACTTGCTCTTTCAGATGTAGATTATGCCCACCATGAAGATTTTTGGAACAGAGTTAACATACCAGAGCAAATTTCTCAACTGACACATAAATTTTTCTTGTGTTTTCAAAACCATACATATTTTCTAATTCAGCAGACTCTCAGTGGTTAATCAATATTTCATTGATTTAAATTTACAGCTCATTATTTCTGAAATCATTATTTAATAGCAGTTTAGATATTCACAAATTTGGTGTGTTCAGCAATACATTGTCCTAATCCAGTAAAATCATCTCTGTTCCTTGAATTAAATGAAAATAAGATTGTTTCAGAGTGAGAGATTTGTCAAAATAACAAAACTTAACAATGCAACCTTAAATAGACCAAAATTATTTCTCAACATACTACATTCTAGACTTTTAGTTTCTGCAATATTGTTTATAACACAGAAACTTGTGAAATGTATTTTTCTCTGTGGTTTCCTGGTGTTTCATTTACAAGTGGAATTTTTACACTTCAAGTTCTTTATAGACAATGATAACGTGTCTGTGCTATGTACGCACATGCTTGTTAAAGCAGGTGAAAAGCTGCAAATTACTGTATACAGAAATAAATCTAATAATAATTACAACAAAAATAAATCCGTCATTACGCTCAAACAAGTACCCTTCATGGTTAGTGCAAACAACACTAACTGTCAGAACATCAGGGTAATTTCTTCCTGTGTTGTATGTTTATTATACAGGCTCCCGAAGGAGAATGAAAGGTCAGAACAGTGGTTGAGCAGACTTGCATCAAGTTCATTAGTTAGGCTGCACCATAGTTCATTCCGATTTTAAAATTCCAAGAAATCAGGCATTACATTAACCTCCAAAAATGATCTAAATGGAACAGTTTTCCAAAGTTTACCTAGGGAATGTAGATGTATGAACAAAGAGTGGAATAGCAATTCCTTCTGTGTTTTTATTTTCAATCTAGGGGCTCCACTGGTAGGAAATAGAAGAAAGACATTTCTTTTCGCTGAGTGCAAGTTGCATTAACATTATTGGAGGCCTTGTGAGATATCTCGCTGCACCTTACAAGCTCACCTCATTAACCACCTTCCCCATGGCAGTCCTCACATCTGATTCTAGTCTCACCCTACAATGCCCCATCCCCAGAATAACTGGAGCGGATATTCTCTGACAGACCATTATCCTGCAGGCTGCATTATCTTTAAAAGGCTGCTGTGCCACCCTGTCAGGCACTGGCATTTGAAGCTGCCCTCTTGCTTACAGATTCAGAACATGTTGGAGAAAAAGAAGAGGGCTGCACAATTCTCCAGCAGTGACCTAGAGGTCCTGCTCAAGGGGCAGGTGCATAGGAGAGGCCTCTTCTTGGAGGACTGGCAGAGGCGGTAGTGCCACCAGAGCCTGGCAGAGTTGTCCAAGGATGCTTGGATGCTGCCTGAACTGCTGTGCTTTTCCAGCACCACTCTAATCTAGAATCTGGTTTCCAGCATCTGCAGTCCTTGTTTTTACCCAGACTGGTCCAAGGATGTCACTTGGGTCACTGCAGTCTCCACAATGTGGAGAAACAGCCAACAGTGCAGTAAGAAGGTCAATGAACCTCTCCACTCTGCAAGTGTAAGTGCCACACTCTTCTCTCTGTTACCTCACCTCCACTCAATCTCTGCTGCTGTGCCCAGCTCCCACCAAGGCTCATGCATTGCCACTTTCGCAACACTTTCCCTCATACTATTGTTGGCCCCACTAATCTTGCATGGCCTCTGCACCATCTATTCAGACCCTCTGCACGCTTTTCCTCACTCGCAGCAGCACCAACAGCCATGCCATTGGCCGTTTCAGCACTGTCCTCTCATGACAAAAAAGGGCCCACAACAGAGCTGAAATGGCCTGGACTGATGGGGGGAGACATGGGAGTGCCCGACATTAGACTCCTCAGTTCCCATGAGGAGAGAATCCTGATCCTTTCAGGAGAAGACTAGCTGTGTTCCTGTGGAGATACTGAGACATCCATGATCTGTCAGCTGAGAACGTACCACCCTCCATTTCACTGCAAAGCTCACAGTAATCCCAAGTGATGCCTTTGTCTGAAGACAAGGGGGCATTACAGCTAATATGCATGGATAATGTCAGTGTCATTCATTGCACACCATTCTAACCATTGCTCATGATGCCTTTTCTATCTTTTGTCTTGCAATGTCCCAAAGAATAGGTTGCACTGTTGGTTTCTCTCATCAGCAGCACGCCCCTGTCTCTCTGCCTCGCATCCCTTTCTCCTTAGTTTCCATGCATGGGCCCTACAGAATGAATCTATTCCCTTGAGTGACCTAACCAGACAGTCCCAGAAGAGAAGTGCCCAGTCCCTGACTGATGCCTGAGCCTGGGCTGTGGACCAACTGACTGAGACCATCCTGAATCAAGTGTCTGACCGTGGCTAACCCCATGTATGTGAGACTGCCTTTGAATTACTGTGCTTGGATGCCCTGACTGATGGGTGTCTCCATAAACTTTGGTGAGGACTGCTTCTCTTAAGACTTTGAGACATAGCTGTCTTCTTGCTGCACATGTAGCACACATTTGGATACAAGCACCTTTATTCGAAAATAATGACCTCTCATCCACACATCGGAACTACTCAGGAAATGTTAGAAATCTCCCAGACTAACTCCTGTGGAATAAAGCAGATGAGAATCAAGGACACTTCAATCAAACCAAGAAATGCCAGTAGCAGTGGTGGACTCTCCCTCTTTATGGTCATTTAAGCGGGCATTGGATAAGCATATGGGGGTTATTGGGCTAGTGTAGGTTAGGTAGGCTTTGGTCGGCGCAACATCGAGTGTTCTATATGATGTAAGTATTGGATTGATACAATTACAATGTAACCCCCTTGACTGAGGACTGCTGAGCTACAAGGCAGTGTAGGGCCTGCATATCTGTGAGCATGCAGGCTAAGGTTAGTTAGGCTAATTGAGTACTAAAAGAGCCAGTGAGCACCCCGCGATGCCATGAGCTCGGTATATGTTTCTGCATACAAAGTGTCCTTACAGGACACTTGCTATGCCAGTTACTAGTGCACCAAGTAAGAGCAAGGCAGTGCTTCCTCAGTGAGAGGTGCTGTGATGTTTGTATGGTAATGCCAATGTCTGCGGACAAAGGGGCATTACAGCTAATATGCATGGATAATGCTCTAAGATGTTGGTTGGTGTTTGATGTTGAGGAACATGGAGGCTGGTCACAACCAGCAGCAAGTTTAATTTGTTGGGTACTCACTCTGACATCTGTGTCAAGAATTCTTACTGTCTGACTTCTCCAGCGCAGTTGGTAAGATAGGAAGCTGAATATTAATGAGATGAAGCATGAATAAGTAATTTAGCAAGTAATAATCTCCTTTCATTGGCAACTTACTAGCCAGAAACTCACCTTGCCACTTAACAAATGTGTGAAAAATGCAGTGAGTTGCTCCCAATGTTAAGATAGGTCTCACCAGTTCATTCTTACCCTGTCATAGGCCTTACAGCTTAGCCCCTCTAAGATTCCAACTTGAGTGTTTGAATAATTGTTTTTCTTTAAATATAAGGGGAATTTTTTGGTGTATTGGCCATCCAAAGGCTCAGGCTAAAACATCTGGGTTCAAATCACATTACTGCAGCTGGTGGAATCTATATTTAACTTATCAAATCCAGAACAGAATATGATCTCAATAAGGGAGATATTGAATCCCATTGATTGCCATGAAAATTGCTACTGTGTTTAAGGGAAGGAAATCTGCCATCCTTATTTAATCTGGCCTGTACTTGACTCCAAACCCACAGCAATGTGGGTGACTCTTAGCTGCCCTCTGAGAATTCCAAACGAGCCACATGATTCAAGGGTAAATTACAGATCCTGGGTCCCACATTCCAAGAAAGAAGAAATAAATTTATAAAGTCATTTAGTGCACGTCAGTGCAAAAGATAAGGCCGTGGAAGTTACAAAGCAAAAGTGAGGACTGCAGATGCTGGAAACCAAAGTTTAGATCAGAGTAGTGCTGGAAAAGCACAGCAGGTCAGGCATCATCCGAGGAGCAGGAAAATCAATGTTTCGGGCAAAAGCCCTTCATCAGGAATGGAGGCAGGGAGACTCCAAGGTGGAGAGATAAATAGGGGGTGGAGCTGGTGAGAAGGTAGCAAAGAGTACAATAGGTGGATGGAGGTGGGATTGAAGGTGATAGTTCAGAGAGGAGGGTGGGGGAGGGTAGAAAAGAATACAATGGGTGGATGGGTTGGGGATGAAGGTAATAGATTAGAGAAGAGGGTGGAGTGGATAGGTGGGAAGGAAGATTGGAGCGGGTTTGTTTCAGAACATGGTTGAAGAGCTTCAGGGCAGAGGAGATGACCTGGGGGTTGCAGTGAATTTACAACCAACAGGAGCGTATGTGAATGATCTGGTTCACATCACAGATGCCAGTTTTAAGACAATTTAACATACCATATGTGATATCATTGAAACAGCTGAGCCCTGAATATTTCAGTATGGTATGGGCCATTATAGCATCACTTTTGGAGGAGTGGAGACTTGTGATCCCTGCCTATACTCCTTCCGAACTGTTCTAGTACAGCTTTGATACTGGCACATCCCCAACAATGTGTAAAATTGCCCAGGTATGGCTCTGCTGTCCAATTTACTCTCAATCATCAGTAAAATGATAGAAGATGTCATCGACAGGTCTATCAAGCATAATGGAAGTTCAGCTTGATATATGGCACATGCTGTCAACATAGTATACTGGTGGGGGAGGGAATAAATGTGGAATTGGTTGTCAATGGGTTTTCAATTATGTGGGCTGCTTTGCCCAAGATGTGTCAGGTTTCTTGAGTGTTGTGGCTGAACTAATGTTAGTGGAGAGTACTCCGTCACACTCCTGGCCATACCTTGCAAAAAAGAGTTGGGATTTGGAAGATCAGAAATTAAGAATTACTCACCACAGATCTCCCAAGCTACTGATGTAATTATAAAAAAAGAAAAAATTAGCTCCATTCTTAAGTGCAATAGCTGCTTATTTCATTGGCGGCTGTGCCGTCAATGTTGCCTATAGCTGATACATTGCTTAAGACCCAGCCTAAACAGAGGGAGATGACTAAACATGTGCATTATCAACCTGTGCACATTCTTTAGGACCAGTTCTACCTGGAATGAACCTCTGCTATGTGGAACCCAAGTGTCCAACCTACCCCTTTACCTGACGCCTGAGATCTAAGCCTTCATAGTTTTCAAAGCAAAATGAAGACCACTTTGTGACAGGAATGGGGAGGAGGGATGGGGGGGTGGGGAGCATGATCTTTATCAGTTTATATAAATCAGGGTCTATGACATTAATGGATTTTAACCCACGCTTGAGTGGGAACAATCGCTGTTCCCTTCCCACCAGATCAGCAATTGTCAGAAGTGATAGTGTGTCCGAGGAGGTAAGTCAGCAACCTGCCACCATGAGACTATAAAGAGCTGGAATGCACCTCCAGGCCTCACAGATCAATTTGTGGCATACCCCATCCTTGTCTCCTGAATGGTCTCCTTAATGATTTATTGGGTGATGCATAATTAGCACAATTTTCCAAAGTGAATGTAATTAATACTTGGGATAAACCCTTACTAAAATAGTTGATCTTGTTTTGATTTTTCAAAATAAATTTGATATGTGTGAAGACCATACATGAATGCATTTGTGAGATCAAATGCTTTGTTGAAAGTTAACATTGTTTTCCACAGAAATGGAGATATATGTCACCCGAGTCATATTAGTTAATACCTATTGTACTTGCGAGGTTGTGTTTTCATTTAAACATTTTCCCTGTGATTGGTCAGAATCCTTGGAAGCATGACCCCATTTCAAGTCTGAGGTACTGGAAGTGCTGATATATGAATTGTGAAGTATTAACATGCAGGTGCAGCATATTATTAAAAAGGTTTCCTCATCAATGAGGAATTAATGCCCACACTACCAAATAATAAGGATGCGGAGGATGGGGAAGGAAACTGCAGGAGATGGACACACTTGAAATATGGAGTTTACTGTTGTGGTTCTGTTCGCCGAGCTGGGAACTTGTGTTGCAGACATTTCGTCCCCTGTCTAGGTGACATCCTCAGTGCTTGGGAGCCTCCTGGGAATCGCTTCTGTGATCTTTCCTCCGGCATTTGTAGTGGTTTGAATGCAGTTTCCTTCCCCATCCTCCGCATCCTTATCATTTGGTAGTGTGGGCATTAATTCCTCATTGATGAGGAAACCTTTTTTTTTATATAGATATTTTTATTGGGAATTTAACATTTTGACAAATTTACAAAAATAAGCAGAATTTTCAAGCACAAACATTAATATAAAAATAGATCTTAAATATATAATCATCAAAATTCAACTAATCCACAATCATCCAGAGTGTATAGTTGAGTCGCTTACATCCTTCAAATAAGAGAAAATGTTCTCTAATACACTCATAACAGTATGATTAAAAGGAAGCTATTTCCAAACAATAAGAACAAACAAAAAAAAATTAAACATGTTTGAATGGAGATCTTCCCCCTTGTTCTCAGGGGGCCTTACTACCTTTCCAACGTTCCACCATATCCTCTCCCAAACAGTGTCCCACCCTCGACCCGGGCGCTCCTTAATAGGATTTAGATATAATACCGAGCTAGAGTTAACAGTGAGCGCCGCACCCCCACCCCACCCCACCCATACCTGAGTATATCTAATAGCATCAATGCCACGTACAAACACACATAACTATAAAATTACAACTCCAACAGATTACAGTTAAGTATAATAACATAGCAAGGAAGACAACCCCGCTCCCAGAGGCAAAAGTAAAGTAGAATAAAGTAACCATTTCTCCCCACGGAGTGTGGGAGAGGCAAGCCAACATAAATTGTCTCTTACGATTTATTTAACCGAGTCTAAAAGTTTCTTAGCCTCTTCCGATGATCTAAAATTATACTCGGATCCTTCGTGGGTAAAGCATAACGTCGCTGGGTAGCGTAAGGTGTATTGAATATCTAAGTCCCTTAAACATTTCTTCACCTCATCAAACGCCTTCCTTCTTCGTGCCAAAGCCGGGGAGAAGTCCTGAAATAACATAATCTTGGATCCTTCATGAATCATAGCTTTAGGATCCTTTCCAAGCTTTCTGGAGGCATCCAGGAGTATCTGCCTCTCCCTATAACTCTGCAGCCGGAACAGGACCGGGCGTGGGCGCTGGTTTGGGCCAGATCCGCGTACTGCGACCCGGTAGGCCCACTCCACCCTTACCCGGTCAGTTTCAGCCCCCAGGTTTAAAATCTGCGGCAGCCATCGCTCCAGAAATGCTACTAACTGTCCTTTCCCTTCTTGCTCTTGAAGGCCCAGCAGCCGAATATTCTTTCTCCGATTTCTGTTGTCAATATCATCGATGTAAATTTCAAAGGCCCTGACTCTCTGCTCCAGAGCTCTCACCTGTTCTGCAGCTGTTTGAGCTGCAGCCTCGGAGGTCATGGCCTTTAGTTCCACCCCCTCCACTCGGCCCTGCAGCTCTTCCATGATTTGATTCTGTTTCTGCAGCTTTTCTTCGAATGCATTCCATCGCTGTCGGGATTCTGCGATGAAATTGACGAGTGTCGATTCCAGCCTAGCAATCATCTCTATAAGGCCTGTTTTTACATCAGCTGCAGCCAGAGGAGAGGAGGGTGGGGGAGGGGTCTTTGTTTTCTGAGAGCTGCGGGGTCCCTTTGATTTACTCATTATCCACTCAGTATTAGACTATTTAAATATAATATTCAGCAGGTAATTAAGATTAAAGAAATTTTTTGGGTGGTTTGGCAAGTGTGGTGGGGACAGGAAACCCACTTTACCCAGGTTTTGGGAAGGGCTCTGTAGACTCAGACTTGCTGAGTCGCCGCCATCTTGGATCTCCGAGGAAACCTTTTTAATAATATGCTGCACCTGCATGTTAATACTTCACAATTCATATATCAGCACTTCTAGTACCTCAGACTTGAAATGGGGTCATGCTTTGTCAGTTCCAGCTGTCCGTTGCAGTGGCCAGTATATTGGGTCCAGGTTGATGTGCTTATTGATTTAATCTGTGGATGAGTGTCATGCCTCTAGGAATTCCCTGGCTGTTCTCTGTTTGGCTTGTCCTATAATAGTAGGACCTGATACCCAGCATGAGCAAAACCAATGTAGTGTATAAAATCCCATGCAAGGACTGCACAAAACACTACATAGGACAAACAGGAAGACAGCTAACGATCCGCATCAATGAACACCTACTAGCCATGAAACAACACAACCAGCTATCCTTAGTAGCTACACACGCAGATGACAAACAACATGAATTCGACTGGGACAACACTACTATTTTAGGACAAGCCAAACAGAGAACAGCCAGGGAATTCCTAGAGGCATGGCACTCATCCCATCGCCCCCTTGACCACGACCCCACCTCCCACCACCAAACCATCATCTCCCAGACCATCCAGGACCTCATCACCTCAGGGGATCTCCCATCCACCGCCTCCAACCTCATAGTCCCACAACCCCGCACCGCCCGTTTCTACCTCCTGCCCAAAATCCACAAACCTGCCTGCCCCGGCCGACCCATTGTCTCAGCCTGCTCCTGCCCCACCGAACTCATCTCCCAATACCTCGACACGGTCCTGTCCCCTTTAGTCCAAGAACTCCCCACCTACGTTCGGGACACCACCCACGCCCTCCACCTCCTCCAGGATTTTCGCTTCCCCGGTCCCCAACGCCTTATTTTCACTATGGACATCCAGTCCCTGTACACCTCCATCCCCCATCACGAAGGACTCAAAGCCCTCCGCTTCTTCCTTTCCCGCCGCACCAACCAGTACCCTTCCACTGACACCCTCCTTCGACTGACTGAACTGGTCCTCACCCTGAATAACTTCTCTTTTCAATCCTCCCACTTCCTCCAAACTAAAGGAGTTGCCATGGGCACCCGCATGGGCCCCAGCTATGCCTGCCTCTTCGTAGGATATGTGGAACAGTCCATCTTCCGCAACTACACTGGCACCACCCCCCACCTTTTCCTCCGCTACATTGATGACTGTATCGGCGCTGCCTCGTGCTCCCACGAGGAGGTTGAACAGTTCATCAACTTTACTAACACCTTCCATCCCGACCTTAAATTCACCTGGACTGTCTCAGACTCCTCCCTCCCCTTCCTAGACCTTTCCATCTCTATCTCGGGCGACCGACTCAACACAGACATCTACTATAAACCGTCTGACTCCCACAGCTACCTGGACTACACCTCCTCCCACCCTGCCCCCTGCAAAAACTCCATCCCATATTCCCAATTCCTTCGTCTCCGCCGCATCTGCTCCCAGGAGGACCAGTTCCAACACCGCACAGCCCAGATGGCCTCCTTCTTCAAGGACCGCAGATTCCCCCCAGACATGATCGACAATGCCCTCCACCGCATCTCCTCCACTTCCCGCTCCTCCGCCCTTGAGCCCCGCTCCTCCAACCGCCACCAAGACAGAACCCCACTGGTTCTCACCTACCACCCCACCAACCTCCGCATACAATGTATCATCCGCCGCCATTTCCGCCACCTCCAAACGGACCCCACCACCAAGGATATATTTCCCTCCCCTCCCCTATCAGCGTTCCGCAAGGACCACTCCCTTCGTGACTCCCTCGTCAGATCCACACCCCCCACCAACCCAACCTCCACCCCCGGCACTTTCCCCTGCAACCGCAGGAAATGTAAAACTTGCGCCCACACCTCCACACTCATTTCCCTCCAAGGCCCCAAGGGATCCTTCCATATCCGCCACAAGTTCACCTGCACCTCCACACACATCATCTATTGCATTCGCTGCACCCGATGTGGCCTCCTCTATATTGGGGAGACAGGCCGCTTACTTGCGGAACGCTTCAGAGAACACCTCTGGGCCGCCTGGACCAACCAACCCAACCACCCCATGGCTCAACACTTTAACTCTCCCTCCCACTCCACCGAGGACATGCAGGTCCTTGGACTCCTCCATCGGCAGAACATAACAACACGACGGCTGGAGGAGGAGCGCCTCATCTTCCGCCTGGGAACCCTCCAACCACAAGGTATGAATTCAGATTTCTCCAGTTTCCTCATTTCCCCTCCCCCCACCTTGTCTCAGTCGGTTCCCTCAACTCAGCACCGCCCTCCTAACCTGCAATCTCCTTCCTGACCTCTCCGCCCCCACCCCACTCCGGCCTATCACCCTCACCTTCACCTCCTTCCACCTATCCCACCTCCATCGCCCCTCCCCCAAGTCCCTCCTCCCTACCTTTTATCTTAGCCTGCTTGGCCACTCTCTCTCATTCCTGATGAAGGGCTTGTGCTCGAAACGTCGAATTCCCTATTCCTGAGATGCTGCCTGGCCTGCTGTGCTTTGACCAGCAACACATTTTCAGCTGTGATCTCCAACATCTGCAGACCTCATTTTTTACTCACAGATTCAATCAATAAACACATCGACCTGGACCCAATATACCGGCCACTGCAACGGGCAGCTGGAACTGACAACCGGAAGCGGCAGATTCAAACCACTACAAATGCCAGAGGAAACATGACAGAAGCGCTTCACAGGAGGCTCCCAAGCACTGAGGATGTCACCTAGAAAGGGGACAAAACGTCTGCAACACAAATTCCCAGCACGGCGAACAGAACCACAACAACGAGCACCCGAGCTACAAATCTTCTCACAAACTTTGAATGTGGAGTTTATTCAAGGAACGCTCCTGCGGGTAGTTGTCGAGACAGGGAGATATAATTTACTAAAGCAGTTGAAGCTCTTTAGAAAGAAGGCTTATGTGAGGATGAGGGTGAAGGCTCAGTTAGGGTTGCTTGAGAGTTATAAGTTAGCCAGAAAAGATCTAAAGAAAGGGTTAAGAAGATCAAGGAAAACCCTAAGGACTTCTATAGGTATATCAGGAGTAAACGAATGACTCAAGGAAAATTAGGGCCAATCAAAGACAATACTGGGAAGTTGTGTGTGGAATCTGAGGACATAGGGGAAGCGCTTGATGAATACTTTTCATCAGCATTCACATCGGTAAAGGGCAATGTTAGTGAGAGTACGGAGGTACAGGTTACAAGATTAGATGGGACTGAGGTTGACAAAGAGGAGATTTTAGCAATTTTGGATGATCTGAAAACAGATACGACCCCTGGGCCAAATGGGATTTTTTTCTTGGATTCTCTGGGAAGCCAGGGAGGAGATTGCAGAGCCTTTGGCTTCAATCTTTATGTCATCATTGTCAACAGGAGTGGTGCCAATAGACTGGAGGATAGCAAATGTTGTTCCCTTGTTTAAGAAGGGGAGTCGGGATAACCTGGTAATGATAGGCCAGTGAGCCTTCCTTCGGTTGTGGATATGGTGCTGGGAGAGATTATTAGAGATACTATTTATAATCATCTGGAAAATATTAAGTTGATTAGGGATAGTCGACACGGTTTTGTAAAGGATAGGTCGTACCTCACTAACTTCATTGAGTTCTTTGAGAAGGTGACAAAACAGTTGGCTGAGGGTAAAGCGGTCGTTGTGGTGTATGGACTTCAGCAAGGTATTTGATAAGGTTCTCCAAGGTAGGCTATTGCACAAAATATGGAGTTTCGGGATTAAATGTGGTTTAGAGGTTTGGATCAGAAATTGGCAGCTGAAAGAAGACAGAGGATGGTTGTTGAAGGGAGCTCAGTTACCAGCGGCGTTCCACAAGGAGCTGTTTTGGGGCCACTGCTGTTTGTCATTTTTATAAATGACCTAGATGTGGGCATAGAAGGATGGGTTAGTAATTTTGCGGGTGACACTAAGGTAGGCAGAATTGTGGATAGTGCTGAAGGATGTTGTGGGTTACAGAAGGACATAGATTAGATGCAGAATTGGGCTGAGAAGTGGCAAGTGGAGTTTAATGCGGAAAAGTGTGAGTAGTTCATTTCAGAAGAAGTAACAGGAATGCAGAGTACTGGGCTAAGAGTAAAATTCTTGGCAGTATATTTGAACAGAGAGATCTTGGTGTCCTTTTGCATAAATCCCTGAAAGTTGTCACCCAGGTTGGTAGGGTTGTTAAGAAGGCATATAGCGTGTTGGCGTTTATTGGTAGAGGGATAAAGTTTTGGAACACGAGGTCATGCTTCAGCTGTACAAGACACTGGTAAGGCTGCACCTGGAGTATTGCATACAGTTCTAGTCACCACATTATAGGAATGATGTGGAAGCTTTGGAAAGGGTTCAGAGGAGATTTACTAGGATGTTGCCTGGTATGGAAGGAAGGTCTTACAAGGAGAGGCTGAGGGAACTGAGGCTGTTTTCATTGGAGAGAAGAAGGTTAAGAGGTGACTTAATCGAGATGTATAAGACAATCAGAGGGTTAGATAGGGTGGACAGTGAGAGCCTTTTCCCTCGGATGGTGAAGGATAAAATGAGAGACGTAGCTTTAAATTGTGGGGTGATAGATTTAGTTCAGGTCTTGGGGTAGTTTCTTCACTCAGAGTAGTAGGGGGTGTGGAATGGCTTGCCTGCAACAGTAGTAGACTCACCAACGTTAAGGGCATTTAGATGGACATTGGACATACATATGGATAATAATGGAACAGTGTAGGTTAGATTGGTATCAGATTGTCAGGTCAGCACAACATCAAGGGCCGAAGGGCCTAGACTGCGCTGTAATGGTCTATGTTCTGTGTTCTAGTTAAGTTCGGGATTCCTGGTCGGCATAGACTAGTTGGATCGAAAAGTCTTTTTCTATTCTGTGTGACTCTATGACAACCACTAAATCTTCAGCAGCACATGAAGTGGTCAGGAAGTGGATCAACAACAGATTAGATTACTTACAGTGTGGAAACAGGCCCTTCAGCCCAACAAGTCCACACCGACCCGCCACCCACCCAGACCCATTCCCCTACATTACCCCTTTACCTAACACTACGGGCAATTTAGCATGGCCAATTCACCTGACCTGCACATCTTTGGACTGTGGGAGGAAACTGGAGCACCCGGAGGAAACCCACGCAGACGCGGGGAGAATGTGCAAACTCCACACAGTCAGTCGCTTGAGTTGGGAATTGAACCCGGGTCTCAGGCGCTGTGAGACAGCAGTGCTAACCACTGTGCCACCGTGCCGCTCACAGTTAAAGGAGGCCCGAGTTTAATATGAACAGATGCCTCTTGTTTCCACCGGATGGAGGGAAATTTAACTTTCAGAGGGGTTTCTCATTTGAACCACGTTCTGACTTAAAATGGCCATTTGATTCATATTAATTGGATTGACTTTCATGCCAACTACATTTACAATAAGTATAATTTTGACTGCTTTCCTTGTCATGAGCTCTTACTGATACTAACCTGCTAATCAAGTTAAATTCTATTTGCCCACTTGACATCTACATGAAAGCTCAAGTGTAATATCTTTTGTGAAGCTGCAGATCCTGAATGAGTCCTAAATGAATGTTCCCATCAAGGAGATTCTCTCCAGCTTCAGTCAGATGGGGCAGCAGTGAGGCTGTGGGCAGCTTTCCAACTCAATAATTACTGAGAACTCCATTCTGGCTTTGAAGGTCAAGCAGAAGACCAGCATGGCCTGAATTGGTTAGCTGGTAGTACAGATATACAGAGGGAGTAAAATTCTTACTCAGTCCATTGGTTCAATGTTCCATGAGTGAATGAATGATTAAAAGGCAATGTTAAGGAATTAATCGATGAGAGATTTGGAGAAAGCACCAAGCAGGATCACTAAGGGGGCTACAACAATTAATTGCCATGGATTGGTTAGAACAATAGACTTCATGAGTCCAAAGGAGCTATAAAAATAACGAGAAAATCTGTTGATCACCAGAGTACTAATTCTGGGCCTGAAAGCAGCAGCATTTCAAAGTCTCTGTGGGAAGTCATTCTGCATAATTGTTTTAAATCTTGTGTGACAATAAACAAGCAAACTGCTTGTATTTATGACTAAACAGCAAGAATGATATTCAAACAATGAATTACTGGCCACAGTAATTTAATTTATCCAGCAGTAAAGTCAGTGGAGTCACATTATTTAACAATGTAACAAATGGCAAAAACTCACTGATCATTATTAATAAATATTGCTTTACAGGGAATAAGCTGCAGTAAAGAATAAGAATTACCTATTTTGTTTCAATAATTTTGGAAATGCCATGGATATAGTCTTAACAGTGGATGTGATTTCTATTTCAGTCTATTCACACGTTACTGTAGATATAAAGACTCCAAGTTGAATCATATGTAATGGATCACACTGTGTTTGCGAAAAGTATTTAGGAAATTTCATTGTTTGGTACTGTATTTGAATTATGTTGCAAATTAATGCACATTTAAAAGATTGACAGAAAATTCAGTAACTGAACAAGAAAAAGGATGCTGCTTCCCTCAAGTCTCTATCTATGGCAGGGAAAAATGTTGCTGCACAGTTAGGTTTCAGCTTGTTGAAGCTGAGGGCAGGCTCATTGATGATGTTTATCAGAGTGGGGCTTTCAACTTGGCAGAAGATACATTGAAGAATCTTAAGCAATGCACGCATAAACATCTGATGAACTACCAGACTGCGTGCAAGGTTATGTTGGGTCTTGGAAAATCTTCCCCAGATCTTTCATCAGCACCTTTTGTCGCTCTGTTGTTTCTGTGCTTTTTTTTGAGCTACACAGAAGTGGGAATTCTAATTAAACATTAATTAGCCTTTCCCTTTCCTGTCAGAACTAAGTAACACTTGGTGTGTTCTATCATTCTGTCTCTTTATCTTAAGTTTTAAGTTTGCCTTTCATCTTTTAACCAGTTGAAAATTCATAATTCAGGAACAGAGTGGTACTATCTCATTCAGAGGTCAATGAGATTACTGAACTAATTAAGTAGCGAGATTCTTTTCACATTGAGACAAATAGATTCAGGAGATATTAGATCCTTCTTAGAAGACTGTAGTGACTACATCAAGCATGTCTCAGAATGGTCCCTGAATTTGTATAAGCTTGTCTGTAGTCCTTTTTAGGTTTTGATTATGTCAGCTTACAAATAATGAGCAGCAGAGCTTTATGCTCAAATAAGCAAATGGTTTGTTTGTTTCAAACCTCCTGCAATAGTTATTCAAGTAAAGTCAAGTATAAAGTTTAAAAGGATAAAATATGTCTATAAAGATGAAAGTGGGATCAGTCTTTACAACCGTTGCAGGCCTGTTACTTGCTTGAAGATTTTATTTTGAAAATGAAAAGGTTGTAAACTTTGAATCAGAATTCAGCAGCTGCAAAGGTTGCTCTCAAAGGTGGACTGAGTAGAATAGGTCATCAGTGAATGAAGGCAGCTGTGTTTCTATTTTCTGGCAGTTCAGGCTATGTCATTTGAAAGCCTGATTCAGTACTGTAGACCCGGAATCTTCCCTCCTGCCTTCCTATGTGAAGCACTGACTGTTTCAAGATCTCTTGAATCTTAAAATGGCTGCTAACCTTGAAACTGTTGTGTCTAAAAGTGAGTCTAAGTCTGGGCACAGAGCCATTCAATTGTATTTTGTTGGAGGTAATTAACTTTTAAGTGCACACGATTACTTTGGAGAGCTCTCACCGTGTCAGATTGCTGGCAAGGTAGGAAGAGCTATTCACACCTCCGGGGAATCTCACGTCAAGAGGTTTTTCTTTGTCATTGGTTCAATCAGGCTAGTCATATCTCTTCTGTCAGCCATTTTGTTAGATGCGTTGTGTCTATTTTTAAGACAGGTATACTTTTGTTTCCAAACACATGATATTATAACCGCACATTCATAACAAGACAGAAAGACATATTAACAAGGTGATTAGGTCGGAACCCCATTTGATCAATTTGATGTTTTGCTCAAACTAATGAATCTTCCTGCTTTTAACATTCTGATGAACAAATGCCATAAAGTTATGTCAGAGTTGTTTAGAGACACAGGATTCCACATTAAGCAAAATAGAATGGTTAACCATAAACTATGCTTAAAATATGTAAATGGCAATACTAGAGGTTTTAGAAAGGATCAGGAATTATGATTTAGTATCAAGGAAGAAAAGGCTTCCTAATATTATTGCATCTTCATTGTACTTTATTATGATGAAGTATTGGAATGTTTCAAAATGTTGTCCTAACAATAACATTTTGTATTTGTATGGCATCTTAATTGTAACAAAATATCCCAAGGCCATTGTTATGATTATTTCTTGACTCCCATCATCTGATTTTAATCTTTGATTCCTTTTGAGGTTTCTAAAATGGTTTCTAAAGAGGAAAACACTGATTTAAGATAGTCACGATAGTCACCTGACCAAGTTCAGCCAAGTTCATGAAATCATTATTAAAAAAGAGCCAGTCTGAACTGAAATTAACATGCTATCAAAAACTTGAACCCAGTGTGTTTCAAAGATGGGTCGTATTAGATTTGACATGTCAACTCTGTTTATCTCTCCACAGGTGCTGCCTAACTTGTTGAGTTTTTCCTGCACTTTTTGTTTTAATTCTGATCTGCATCTCCTGGTTACATTGAAACATAGAAACATAGAAAATAAGAGCAGGAGTAGGCCATTCAGCCCTTTGAGCCTGCCCCACCATTTATTATGATCATGGCTGGTCATCCAACTCAGTGACCTGTTCCCATTTTCACCCCATATCCTTTGATACCTTCAGCTTAATTCCTATGCCAACTCCTTGACCACTTCCTAGTGACATGTACTGTGCCTTTAAGCGATGTGTTTCTCTTACAGAAGGGTGTTGTCACAGTGGTGCCAAAATGTCTCCTTCAGGCAGGCAATTGGAAAGCAGCTTCTGTGTTCTCCCTGGGTGTTTTTGTTTAAATGAGACAAAAGAACCATGAGGGGGTGGGATCAGGGCTCACACAGACCCAGGAAGGAGCTTGGCTTTGCTTTCCGTTAGTTGAGAAGGTTTCTGCTGCTGCTAGAGCTGAAAGCTTGAGCTCCCCACTTCCAGAGTGAAGACTTAGACAGGTTGCCTCGTAAAAATTAAAAATTAAAATTGTGTTTTTCTTGTGGACTGGAGAGATGGCATGCGAGAATCATAACTCCTTTGTTGAATTGCATTCTTGCCAAAGGGTGAGTTTATGGCATACTGTCTATATTGGAACAGTTGATGTTTAGTGGTTAAATAATACATTATCTTGTTAAATATTTCAATAAAGTTATGCCAATTATTTTTGCTGTATTCTAACTGTGTTGCAAAAATGAAGTGTGTTTTGATTAAAGCTTAGTGGTGGACCAGTTGAATCATATCTGGAACACTGCGCCTTTTAAAAACAAAAAGTTAAATAGTGGGCTATCTTCATTATATAATTTGGGGTGTCTGGTCTGGTCCCTAACTGTAGTGAATTCAACAGAGTAACCACTTTCTGGATGAAGACATTTCTCCTGTTGATGGCTCACATCGCCTCTGTTCAAAGTCAGTCCATTGAGGACTGTGATAGTGCCACAAAACATAATGAAGTGTATTCTCAATGTGAAACAGGACTTCATCTCCACAGGGACTCTGCCGTGGTCACTGTTACCAATACTATCATGGGCAAATACAACTGTGGCAGGCAAGTTGGTGAGGATGAGGTCCAATGTATTTCCCTCTTGTTGGTTCCCTCTTCTGCCATGGACCCATTCTAGCAACTATGGACTCAGTCAGCTCAGTCAAGAGTGGTACCATCAAGCCAGTCTTGGTGGTAAACATTGAAGTATACTACCCAGGGTACATTCTGTGACCTTGCCATCCTCAGTGCTTCCTCCAAGTTCAACATGGAGGAGTACCAACTCATCAGCTGACAGTACAGTAATCAGCTGGAGATTTCTTTGCCTATCTTTGACCTGATGCTATGTGAGTCGAGAGTGTAGTGCTGGAAAAGCACAGCAAGTCAAGCAGCATCCAAGGAGCAGGAGAATCGATGTTTCAGGCATAAGACCTTCATCAGGAATCTTCAACAGGTCTTATGCCTGAACCATCGATTCTCCTGTTCCTCGGATGCTGCCTGACTTGCTGTGTTTTTCTAGCACTACCCTCTCAACTCTGATCGCCAACATCTGCAGCACTCCCTTTCTCCTCCTGATGCTATGTGGCTTCATGGAGTCCAGAAACAATGTTTCTCTGCCATCTCTGCTGGGACTCTCCTGGGGTTATGTCCATTCATTTCAGTGGATATGCAGGGTAGGTTTGTCAGCATCCATCCTTCTGGCTGGCTGATATCAAATTTGGAAAGATTCTCAAACAATGTTCCAAGCAGAAGATGGATTTGTTCTTGTTTAAACAGTTAAGTTTATTGCATATCACTTGGTAGCTAATGACACCTAAGATGTGTGATTGAATCTTGTGAGACTCAACTTTAAACTAAATGAAACTACTGCCTTAGCTACACATTGTTAACATTAAGACCAATTACTGAAGCATTCTGGAGATTTTCTGCAAATCTTGAAGAATTCCTTAGGATACCAATTCCCAAACTCACATAATTGCTCCAAAATGCAGTGTTAAGTACCTTGGGAAGGGATACCTGGTTTGACCATGGCTAATGTTATTACTGGACAATTCAGAACCCAATGTGAAATCTGGCTTGATAGATCATATTTCCTTTATTTAAAAAGATAGTCTTTCACTGAACCACAAATATGTAATCCTGCAGATTTGGTTTAAATAATCAAACAGGACCATAAAGCAAGCCATTTTCATATATAACAATTTGAAACATTTTGAAACACCGTAAAAATACAATTCTGTTTATCCCAGTCCCTTCACTGTGCCCAAACACCAGAGAGGTCCCTTCTCTATCACATCTACAGGTTTGACATAATTGTTGCATTCAATCCTGGTTTCACGATTGTTGGAGTTACTTCATGATTAATCACATAGCTGAGCATAGACTTTCTCAACTTTGAATAACCCCTTCAGGATTTTAAAGAAACTCTTCTGATCTGGAATTTTCAAACTAAAATCCTTACACTGAGGCAATCTATTTCCCAACAGTTCTAAACTAATCCTTTTTCGAAGAGAAATTGTTTCATACTTCAGCCAAGAATTCCCTGAATGGACAAATGAAGGCATTCAAAACTATGACCATAAGGCTGTAACATACAGGAACAGAATTAGGCCATTAGGCCCATCATGTCTGTTGTGTTATTTATTATGGCTCATATTTTTCTCAACCCCATTCTCCTACTTTCTCCCTTAACCTTTGAAAGCCCTTACTAATTCAGAACCTGTCTATTTCTGTCTTAAATACATTCGATGACTTGGCCTCAACAGCTTTCTGTAGCAATGAGCTTCACAGCCTTTGCTACACTGTGGCTGAAAAATCTCCTCCTCAGCTCAGTTCTAAAGACCCATCCCTCACTGTGAGGCTGTGCCCTCAGATCCTAGTCTCTCCGACCAGTGGAAGCATCTTCTCCAAATCTGCTTCTTTCAGGCTTGTCAGCATTCTGCAATTTTCAATGAGATGTCTCCTCATCCTTTTAGACTCCACCAAGAACAGAGTCCTCAACCACTCCTCATATGACAAGCCCTTCATCCCCAGGAGTTGTTCTTTTAAAATCCTCTGGATCCCCTCCACGGCCAACTGATCCTTCCTTAGATACAGGCCCAGAAATGCTCACAATTTTTGAAATGCTGTCTGACCAGAGCCTTATCATGCCTCACCTTCTGGGGTGATATGGAAACTTGTTTATATTGTGAGTGATTTATGATAGGACATAATAAATCTTAGATTGCACACCAGATGAAGGGAAATTGTATTTGCTGCACAGAAATTTGCCAAGAGAAACTGGTTGAAGAGAAACTGGGCCATCCTGAGTCTGTGCAAGGAGATCTTAATGCGGAGTCAATGGCAACTTCACTGAGACTTGGCTATTTGTGTGGATATTGCTGGGATAAGTGTGGTATTATGAGCTTGAATTCTTTTTTAAAATCTTTCTGACCTTCTTTGTCTAATATAGTATAGTTCTTGTTTTTCTTCTTGATCAATGAATATTCTTTTCATTGTCTATTACATAAAACTCGGAAGAGTTGTTAACTGTGATGAGGACGGTGTAGAACTTCAGAAGGACATTGAAACATTAGTGAAGTGGTTGGATAGGTGGCAGAGAAATTCAATGCAATAAAGTGAGGTGATTGTCCAAAGCATGCAGTAGGTGTTGGTTTGGTACAAAGCACACAGACAGACAATATAAAATGGAAGGTAGTATTCTAAAAGGGTGTGCAGAAGTGGAGAGACCTGGCATAAATCATTAAAGCCAGCAGGAGAGGTATGGAGCAGTGTTAGTAAGGCATCCAGTATTCTAGGTTTCATAAATAGGCCCATGGTGTACAAGAACAGGGAGGATATGATGAACTCATTTAGGACACTGGCTCAATCTCAGTTGGAATTTTGTCTGCGGAATTCCAGATCTGGTCACCACACTATAGGAAGATTGTGAATCCAATGGAGAGGGTGAAGAACAAGTTTATGAGTATGGTTCTGCAATGAGATACTTCAGCCAATAAGAAAGATCTGAGAAGGTAGGTGGCTTTCCTTGAGGAGGAGAAAGCTAAGAGGAAATTTTCAAACCCCAGAGCAGAGTGCATAGAGGAAAACTGCTCCCACTCATAAGTGGACTGAGAACCAGAGGATACAGCTTTTAATTGTTTGACAATGGGAGCAAATGCAAACAGAAACACTTTCTCACACGGTGAGTAGTTAGGGCATAGAATATATGGCCTGGAAGTGTGGTGGAGGCAGGTTCAATGGATGCATTCAAGAGGACATTGGCTGACTATTAAAATAGTTACAGTGTAGGGTTACAGGGAAATGACAGGAGATTTGCAATAATTTAAAATGCTCAGAGAGCCGTAGTACACATGAGAGGCTGAATGGCCTGTCTGCATGGTAACAATTCTGTGATACACTGACAGCTCTGGGGAACGCATTCAGTTACTGATCCCTATGGTTAAAAAGAAAACAAAGTTAGGATTTCATAAACCAAGTTTCAATCTGGGATCTTATTTATCCAGAATTAACATCTGCTGGAAGCATAACATTGTCCACTAATTGACTGAGTCAATGATCAACTTGGTTCAGATTAAACTACATGTAAAGTGTGGAAATTAAATTTGCGTGATCTGTGGTAATTGAGCTGTAATATCATTGCTACAAGGACAGTTTCATCCCCTTACAGCTTGAGGGCTTTATGAAGGAAGTTAAAGTTGATTCAAAGTTTTGAAATGTGCACTGCTGTTCTTATTTAATGAGCACGGTTTGCGTATTTCTCAGGCCCAGGAAAGGTAGAAGCATTCCAGAATGAACAGTGAATAGTCGAGTTGCTAACACCTGCAAGGTTAGGGAGATATTATACATCATGGAGTTGTGACTTGACTACAGTGGTGCAGAGGAGTGTGACAAAGCATTTGATGTGTGACTTCTCATGTGGTGCCTGTAAAGCTGTGCAATACACTCAGGAGTGAGGGCCGGGCTCTGCTGCTTTTCAAGAGAATTTATATTTTGCAGGTTATAATTGGAAACTGTTGCATCTTTGACACTCTCCGTATGAGGGGTGCTGCTAATGCTGGTTCGTGGTGTGGGTTGTGAAAAGTTCAGTGGAAGGTGAGAAGATCATGTAAAATGTTGAAGCACAGGAACAGGAGTAGACCACTCAGCTGTTTAAGCCGGCTCTGCATTAAGATCATGGCAGAAAGTGTTAATCCTATCCGGTACAAAGAATGCCGAAAAATAATTCAGGAGACTCAACGCTGTTGTCGGGTAAACATCTCAGCAATTTATAGCAAACTGATGTTCTCTGCTTCAGGGTCATTTCTGTGTCTGTGGAAGTGCATCTGGCATTGACATTTTTAAAAATAAAACTATCCCCATTTTCTCATTATATCCCTTATTTTGGCTAAGTGTTTTGGATTTGGGTGCAATCAATCATCTGAGTGCAAATTATACACCTTTTGAGAAGTTTCATGGTTTTCCATTCCACTGGATGCACCAGTGGCTATTACTATATCACTATGCACTTAGGGACATGCACCAGCTCATGGTCTGGACAAAGCTGCATTTCCGGGCTCTGTCATTGTGGCTTGCTCATTCTGAGCCTACCTGAAATGTTCACACTATAACTGCCTCTTTTGTGCATTGCCTCCTTAGCCAGAGATACCAGGATCGTATTGCTCTGGTATTGCCGTGCTATTTAGTGCAGACACAAAGCCAGGAAGCTTGCCACAGTTGTCAGCAGGCCTCAGACAAAGGGACATTACCTTCTCTCAGGGGATCCTGGCACAGGAAATAAGGTGCAGCCTCTGAAACAACTGAACAGGCTATTTGCAGGATAGGCAAAAGTGAGGACTGCAGATGCTGGAAACCAGAGTTTAGATCAAAGTGGTGCTGGAAAAGCACAGCAGGTCAGGCAGCATCTGAGATGCAGGAAAATTGACGTTTTGGGCAAAAGCCCTTCATCAGGAAAGGGTTCCTGATGAAGGGCTTTTGCCTGAACATCAATTTTTCTGCTCCTTGGATGCTGCTTGACCTGCTGTGCTTTTCCAGCACCGCTCTTTGCAGGATAGTCAAGATCAGGATCCTTTACTCAAGACAGTTGTCTTGACCTTTTCTGCCCTATTGTGAGGTGTTTTGTTCCTGGAATGAGGTAGAGGTAGGTATAAGGGAAAATGAAAGATGGTAGCACAGCTATTGCTGTTGGTCACCACTGGACCAATATTTAAGATTAGATTTCATTGAACTTTATTGAAATTCCACACTCTGCCAATTTAAACCATTGTCCCTAACCATTAGTTCTGGGCTCTGGATGACTGGCCCAGTGAAAGTACCACCACTATCCCCGTTCTCTCTCTCCCTTTCTGAAATATTCTTTCCCAGAAGTAAAAGTCAAAAGTATTAAATCCTGGTACCTATGGTTTTGTTGTAAAAATGTAGCCAATTAATTTGTCTCTCTGTAGCAAAGGCTCTGAATTTCAATGAGGTTTCAATGAACCTCACCATTGTATAACTATGCAAAATTGTGCTACACTATGATGAATGTTAAAATTTATGCTTTAAAATGTCTTAATTTAGTTTAATTCAAGGTAAAACATGGAAAGGCGGATAAGGTCCCTTACAAAATCCATCTAAAGACAAACCCAAATTTCCTCAACCTAAATCGACCCAAAATCAAATCAATTTAACCTACTTGTTACGGAGACAGAGACTCAAGTCAAATTTACAAATTTTAACCTGGGGTGGAGGATTTGAGTTATAGGGAGAGGCTGAATAGACTGGGGCTATTTTCCCTGGAGCATCGGAAGCTGAGGGTTAATGTTATAGAGGTTTATAAAATCATGAGGGGCATGGATAGGGTAAATAGACAAAGTCCTTTCTCCCAGAGTAGGGGAGTCTAAAACTAAAGGTTTTAGACCTAGGTTTAAGGGGAAAGATTTAAAAGGGAACAAAGGGCTATTTTTTTCACGTGGAGGGTGAAAATATCTGCCAGAGGAAGTGGTGGAGGCTTTAAATTGCCACATTTAAAAGGCATTTCGATTGATATATAAATAGGAAGGGTTTAGAGGGTTATGAGCCAAGTGCTGGCAAATGGGACTAGATTAGGTTAGGAGATCTAGTCGGCATGGGAGAGTTGGACCGAAGAGTCTGTTTCAGCATTGTAAATCTCTATGGCTCCAAGTGGAGACAAAGGAGGTGGAAGGTCATCTTGCTGCGTGCAGCATGCAGACTCTCAGAGTCATTGACGCAGACAGTTTGGGAACAAAGCCTAGAATCAGGTCCTGCTTTGAGAGGAGATAGAAGATAATGTTTTAGGGGTTAACCATCAAGCTGATCCAATGTGAGGATGGATTCCTGTTTGAAGAATCAAGCTGTGGAAAGTTAATGGCCAGGGAATCATCAGTGGGTGTATTGCTATGAGAAGATTAGAATATGCTCAGAAGATTTAATTAAGGGGCCTCTGTATATTAGGACTAAAAAACGTGTTGCTGGAAAAGCGCAGCAGGTCAGGCAGCATCAAAGGAACAGGAGAATCACGTTCCGGGCATAAGCCCTTCTTCACATTTTTAAGCTCTGATCTCCAGCATCTGCAGTCCTCACTTTCTCCTCTGTTTATTAGGACCCTGGAAGATACAGCCAAATGGAACAGGAGGAGGTGATCCTATGGAGGTCAGCAGGAGCTTGGAAATTTAAATACAAAATTACACTTCTGCTAAGAATGCAGTATGATGTGTAAACCATTGTATGGTATTTGCAAAAAAAGCTAAAGTACTGCATATGCTGGAAATCTGAAACAAAAACAGAAACTGCTGGAAAATCTCCGCTGGTCTGGCAGCGTCGGTGGAGTGAATCAGAGTTAGTGTTCTGGGTTCAGTGACCCATCTTCGGAATTTTTTCAGTTTTGTTAAGAAGGCAATAGAAAATGCTTTTTCTGTTGATTGGCTTATTTATTGCCTTTTATATGTATAGAAGACTGGTTGATTAATAGGAAGCAGAGAGTAGGCATAAATGAATCTCTTTCAGCTTGGCAAGATGTCACAAAATGAGGTGCAACAGGACTAATGCTGTTACCTCAACTGTTTAGAATTTATCAAAGTGACTTACATGAAAAGATTCAAGATATGGTTGCCAAATCTGTTGATGGGGCAAAGATAAGAAAGAAAGTGCATTGTGAGAAAGAAATAAGAACACTACAACAACATAAGGATAGTGGTCAAATAACTGGCAAAGGATGTTGAAGGTAGAAAAATATGAAATTGTCCATTTTGGCAGTAAGTATAAGAAGGAAGCATATTCTACAGATGGTGAGAGATTGCAGAGCTCTGAGTTGCAAAGAGATCTGGGTGTCCTAGTGTATGAATCAAAAAATAAGATTAGGATGCAATTACAACACGTAATTAGGGAAGTAACTTACATGTTACCCAATGAGGGAAATTGAATATAGAAGTAAGGTGCCTATGCTTCAATTGTACAAGGCACTGGTGTGTGTACAATTGCAGTTTTGGTTACCTGATTCAAGGAAGGATATATGTGATTTCGAAGTAGAACAGAGAAGGTTAACTAGACTAATACCTAGAATGGGTGGGTTGTTTTAAGGTAAGGATGCAGAGGTTCGGCTTGTATCCACTGGAATTCAGAAGTGGCAACTTGATTGAAACTTGTAAGATCCTTGAAAGGGTAGAATGAAAAAGGATGTTTTTCTCTTAGGGGAGAATCTAGAACTAGGGGTCACAGTCTACATATCAGGGGTCATCAAATTAAACAGAGATGAGGCAATTTTTATCTCCCTGAGAGTCACTGGGGCTTCTTTTCCGGAAAGCAGCTTCCTTGAATATTTTTAAGACAGAGGCAGATAGCTTTTTGTTAAGTATCTGGATGAAAGGTTACTAGGTGTAGGTGGGAAAAAATATCTTAAATGGCAATCAGATCAACTGGATCTTGCTAAACAGCAGAGAAAACTTGAAGGGCCGAATGGCACAATCCTACTGTATATTCATTTGCTCTAAGTAATGTTTCGTTAATGTTAATTTTAGTTTGTTAGCTGCAGCTTAAACTTTAAATGGTTGTTATGCGATTCCTTGCACCAGTCACCAGAAAATCTGTGTGCACCTCTTTTTCCAAGATTTCAGCCTCTGCATGGATTGTAACAATACCCACAGGAAAGATGTCATTTTGCACTTCAGACAGAAGAGCAGTCATTTCAGTTATTAGAATAATTAAGCAGAATTGATGGAACTATGACAGAAAAACAGAGACACTAACACATCTGATTTATAAGTATATTTAAAATATGTAAGTTATTGGGAATCTTGCAAAGAAATGGAAGTGTGATCAAAATAATCAGTATAAATATCTTCCAGCACTGAGACACTTCTATAAGAGGATTAAAGTGTATAAGTAATCTGAAAATGCAGCTCCTTTCATTTTTGCATTTATCACTTTAGCGCCTGTGAGCCACAGTTAACTAAACACTTTATTGCTAATATAAAAGTCATACTTCATGGCTTGCATCAACAAGCTTTTTATAGATTTGCAGTCATTACAAATTTGTCATGACAATTTTCTAACTGTGTGATATAGTGCCAGCTGCTTCAGTTTACTGTCAGTGGAGCAACTGTTGGATTGTAGCAGCATGAGTACATCCTAGTGTTAGGAATGCAATCATTCATTGTAAAAATAGATGGTACAGTCGGAAGGGTAGGATCCAAAAAAGAAATACAGATGTCAAACAAATATGCAGAAAATGAAGAAATTTTGTTTGACATGAATTTGAATAATGAATAAAAATTACGAGGCAACATATAACCAATTAAAAAGAGCTGCAGCCATTCAAGACTGTAATTGACATCTGTAAAAGTGAGATTAATCGTAAGATATTTAAGAGCTGTCCAATAAAAAGATCCTCTAATGTGAACTTATTGAAGCAGTAACTTCCTCATTGTACGGCATTGTTGCTCTTGTATGGAAAAATAATGTCATCAAAAATTGAAGTGTTATATAAGGTATAAGCAAGCCACAGGGTTAGAAAGAGGAGGCCAAGATGGTTTGATTGCTGTGCTAAACATAGTAGAGCCAAGGAAGGGATAAATCCATTGAAAGCTTGGTATGATTGGTTTATTACAGATTTATTGGCAGAAATCTTTACATCAGGTTTCACAGGACAGCACTACGGACAGTCAAAGTAAGCAAAGCTAAATAAAGAACATGCTATGGAGAAACTAAAGGAATAAATATCCTTAACACTTCTGGGTCAAATATGTTGTACTTTAAATAGCAAATTGAGTATTAGCATGTTGTGCAGAAAGATTCAATATAAAACATTGCACCATCCTTGTTCAACACCTTTGTAAGACTAGTAAGTCAATTGCACAAATTATATAAATATTCTGACTACAAGAGAAGGTTAGCAGTTGGGAATTCTGTAGTGAGTAACTCCTGCTTCTTAATGCTCCAGTGCCTGTCCACCATCCATAATGTATAAGTCAGCAGTGTGAGAGAATATTCTCCACTTCCGGGATGAGTGCAGCACCAACAACATTCAAGTAGCTTTACCAAAGCTTCACCATCCAAATGTCCAAGACCAATCAGCATGTCTTACTATATAAGTATACATCATTGGTTTACAGTGACAGGAACAGGTACCATCAACAAACTGGGCCACAGAAACTTACCAAGGCTTCTTCAATCTCTACCACCCAGATGGATGATTACAGTTGACAGATGCAAATATCACCAGCTGCAAGATCCCCTTCAAACCACATGGCATCCAAATCTGGATATATATCACTGCTCCTTAACCATCACTGGGTCAAACCTGGTGCTCACTGCCCAGAAATACTATGGATATATACATATCCTTCCATAGGTAAGGAGATAGAACCTCACACAATACTCCAGTTGACGTCTCACTGTTCTATACGTGAATCAAGACTTCTTTGTTCCTATGTTAAAGTCCTCTCATGTTAAACACTAAAATAAAATTTACCTTCCAAAATGTTTGCTGCTCCTGAATGTTGGAGGGGGTGGTGAACAAATGGGATCACCTCTTCACCCAGGGCCAGCATTGGAGGCCACATGGATTAAAGCAGTCTCAACCATCTGGAGGTGACCCAACATTGTCGGAAGATGGTCAATGATCTTTTTCACCTCATCACCTTAAGTGCTACCATCCTTTCTCTGATAGTCACTTCCCATAAGGCTCATGCTGTACCACTCTCACTATTGCCTGTACCACCTATCCCACCTGCTTTCAGCATCTCAACCCCCAAGAGCACTAACTCTCCATGCCTTCTGCATTGCCTACTCACTCATTCAGGATCACTTCTCCACCTGCACCAAAAATAAGAGCTGTGTCACCCACCTTTACTCCTGTAATACCTGCCTCTCTCTTTTCTCATCTGAGGAGGAAAACAGCCAACAATTGGGCAGGAAGAGGCCCAACATTTGTCTCCTTATCGCTGATGGAAAGAACATCCTACTTCTGACCATCCCGAGCAACTGACCATCCTGAGCAGCTGATCACTGTGCCATAAGAGTTATTTTTACCCACTTTATGGGATGTGAGTGATGCTGGTTGGGCCAGCATTTATTACCTATCTTTAGTTTCCCTTGAGAAGGCAGTTGTAGGCTGCCTTCTTGAACCGCTGCAGTCCACCTGCTGTAGGTTGACTCACAATGCCATTAGGGAGGGAATTTGAGGATTTTGACCCAGTGACAGTGAAGGAACAGCAATATTTTTTCCAAGTCAGGATGGTGAGTGTCTTGTAGGTGGTGATGTTCCCATGTATCTACTGCCTTTCTCCCTCTAGGTGTTCTTCAGGGCTGGCAAATGTTGGAGGCAAATGTCCATTGATGTGAGGTGTGGGTGCAAATGCCCTTAGATGTTAATACCTGGTCCTTCAGAACAAGGAGTGAGTTGAACTCGTCAGGTACTTGCTCCAACTTCCTTGTTGAGTATTACTTTTTTAAATGCCATCTATTGTTTAGCTACTGTCATATCTCTTAATGTACTTTCTACTTGCTTAAGTTTGAACTACATCTCATTTAACTTAGAGGAACAATCAATCATGATATGGTTACTATTTCCTAAGAACTATTAAACAACAAGTATTTTAATTCATCCTTTCTCACTTACATGATACTTTTAATTAAATAAGTGCTCAAACTATAAAGGAAACTAGTAACTCTACCACAGTCTGGCAGAGGGTTTTGATCTTGTAAAAACAGAAGTGTGTCAAGTTAAGTAAGTACGTAGGAAATTCTTCTTTGCACCAAACCTTTGACTGACAAATCAGTTTATTTTACAGATCTGCTCAGTACATCAAAGAGAAGTTACAGTTTAGGAAGTGGTAAATGTATTGTCAGTAATTTACCTAACATGAGTAGTTATAGTAATCACATCAGATTTCAAATACCAATTTATAAGGCGTTTTCCTGCAGATTTAATTAATAAATTCTGAAGTTCCAGTATAGACAGCAATTCTTATTGTGTTGACTCTTCAAGAGTGTACATTATACATTGTAAGTTTTTAATGTTCATCCACATTTCCCATGATTGAATTTACCATGTTTCAACTTAAAGGCTGCTCTACACAATGAGCTCATGCAGACTATCCTATGAAATTGTATGATTGAGCTTTATTTGGTTGAGAGACTTTCACCCGCCATACATTTCCTGGTTCAAATCTCAATGTCTGAGGTGAAAATATGCTGATCTTTACTGCAGTGTCTATTTGAAGGATATAACAATGTTTAAAAGGAAAATTGGATCATAAACCCGTCAGTGTTCAATTCTAATCAGAATATTTCTCTGGAAGAAAAGAAGATGGATGGTGATGGGGAAAAGAGCCACCAAATTAAATCCTTTATCAAAGCCAGAATGAACATTTTTAATTTCTCTCCTGACTTCTTCTTCTGAACATTTCTCGTTCCACTCTTGCTGCTAGCCTGCTGAGTTTCTCCAGCACTTCCTGTTTTTATAAGAGAAACAGGTTAAATGTGAAGAGGAATGAAATGATTCATGATGTCTTGGTCAAGTTGTTAGATTGGGCAGATAGTTGTCACATCTAATTCACTACAGTGAAAAGTGTTTTTCCGGAATGGAAAGGAGTAATCATATACACAGAATAGTTAAGTGTTGGGGGGATAGGTGAATAAAAGACTTAAGTATTTGGCTTATCCACCTAGTAGAAAATCAATGGAATCTAGTTATCTCCGTGTTTGACTGCCAGTTGAAGCTTACTGTACATTAAATAAATCAAAGAATTGAGGATGCTGGAGATCCAAAATGAAGAAAAACAAAATTGGCAGCCTCTGTAAAGAGAGAGAAACAGTGTTAACATTTTGAGTCCAGCAAGTCAGTTGTGAAGCCAGACTATTAGACCTGAAACATTAGTACCATTTCTCTCTTCACAGAGGCTGTCTTACCTGCTAATTTTTCTCCAGCAATTTCTGTTTTTTGTTAATTGCCGTACATTAAATTTATTGAATAGGATGATCAAACGGTTTTAAAGTTGGTAGCCAATTTAGTATTGTGCTTTTTTTGTGTGGCGATGCAAATACAAATAATATAACATGAATTTGGAATTTTGTTTGACTGTACCTAATACCTTTATTGAAATCAACAAAAACATGCCCTACTGAGAGAAGGTGAGATTGGGGTGACAGAACGTTCTAAACGAGCTGAATGATATATTATTGGAACATCAGGATATCTTGAATATTTGGTTCTGTGGTTTTTGCAGGCTTATCTTCAATGAAACTAAAATGCTGCTTTCTTTTGCAGTGTGAGGTGACCAGCTTTACAAGAGCACATCTTTGAAGTGTCTATGAAAATAAAGAGGAAATACTTCAGTTGTAACTTTTATGACACTATCCTCTAAAACTGAAATATGGTAAGTTGTTATCTGCTCAGTACATCAAAAATAACCAACTCACACTGAAGGCTTAGTGTGTTACCTACTGATTTTGTCACCACTTTTTACAGTTTTATGCTATTCCCAATGAATCAAATATTATGACCTTTAGACATTATAGCAATATGTCTGTCAAAATGCTGACACTAGAATACTGGCTTCCAATGTGTACTATACCTTTCACTATCTTTTAAATAAGACCAAATAGCGGCACTGACTTTAATTTCACACAAGTCTTCCTACCGTATTGATATACTGTACCGTTACTGTGTTGTAACAAGTTTTGTTTTATAAATTGGCAGCTGACAAGAAAATACAATGAAATTTCCTATTGATTGCAAAGTCTTAAAGCTTAAGAGAGCAAAGTTGCATCATTAGCTTGACCATCAGTATGGTTGGGAATAATGAAAGACAAAGTGACCCATCTCAATCTCACATATCTCCCATCTCCAGAAACAAAGCAATAGATGAAGAACAAATTTAGAAAATGAGAGGGCAGCATGGGCAAGTTAGGCCGAAGGGCCCCATTTCATGCTGTAGACCTCTATGACTCTAATTCAAATCAGCTTCAGGGCATTTAATTGAAATTGAGAATTTTGGATGAACCTTACCAGCATTAATAGGCATGTCAGAACTGGAACTTGCTATATTTACTGTAACAGAATTCATTGAAAATTTCAAGATTAATTATTGATTTATTTCAGTCATCGGTGCATAAAAGCTATCTCTCAAAGCAAACTGCTTTAAAGGAATATTTTTGCTTGACGTAAGTATTCTTTGATGTAAGAGGGTTGACATTATTTTTAAATGCTAAACACGCTGAGTCTGTACCTGAGCCTGTTCCACTGAAAGTTGATCTGCCTTAGAAGTGGCAGCACAACATATCAAATATTAATATGGCATATTTTAATAGGTCAGCACAACATCCCAGCATATTCTGGTGTTTTAGTTTCACTAGACATATCAGATGTGCTTCTCAAACTGCAAAGTTTTCAGAGGCAACCACCATCCACTTTCAAATCAGAGTCAACATCCTCATGGTCTCATGGAGCACTAATATTTCATAAAGTCCCAGCTCCAACTCCCTACTTTCCACTGTCTCACATTCAGTCCTAGCTCATAGCCTTTTTATTTACTTGGCTTTTACTTTCATGATGACCCCAATTGGTAATGTGATTAGCTGAACACGGTTTAGAAGCGACGGAATCAGATGTCCCAAACCGAACCACTTAGAGATTTCCCATTTAGAGATGTTAAGTGGAATTTTTCTCGATATTTAACTGTACTTTGTCAATGCTACTGCAAGAAATGGAAGGCCAAGTATGAAGAAATGGGAACATATTCAAGAAGGATTGGGTATAATTATGTAGATATGTGAGTGTGTGTACATGTGAATGAGGGTTCCTTGTGAAGGCTTCTTATAAACAGTACAAAGAGGTTGCAGTGTATGCAGACTACCAGAGTATGATTTACAAAGGAAGATGTACCAACGGTAGTAGTGGAAGTAGACATGATTCTTCTCTCACCATCGGGTTGAGATGGAGGTAGACAGGGAACATCTGCCTGACCCTTTGACTGTGCTGTATTTTACTGGGTCAAAGATTGTTTAACATGCAGCGTAGACCAAGGTTTCTAATGCCAAGATGGATTGAAGAAAGACTGCTAGAAATGCGAAAAGGAAGGAAATTCTGAGTGCTACAACAGCAACTTGAAGAGACAAAAGGGACTTAGAAGTGCAGAAAGCCTCCTGGAGAAGTGTTCAGCTGAAGTGCTCTTCACTATTTGGCCAAGACTGAGACATAGGATCTTAAATCTTTGAGGGAAAAGAAGATACTACTAGGACCTGATGGTTTATGCAGCCTTACTGTCCATGAGAGACCTTCGATAAGACATTACTGGAGGTAAAAAAGCAGATGGCATAAAACTCTGCCTGAGCTCTGTCTCTCCAACCGTATCGCATCAGGTAATTCAGGAAGGAGACCCAAGTGGCAATCTCAAATTAATGACATAATGTCACCTCATTTTATGTTGCTCTCCTGCCTAATTCAGGCAGCAGCATGGAAGAAATTCCAACTTAATGCGAGGTAGTATTTCTCTCTGCATACTAAAAATTGTCTTGCCATCTCTATATATAAAGAGTCAGAATTATTTATAGCAAGACGCCTATGAGGTTCCCTATCAGAAATAACTTGTATTATGCCTATGAAAGGCTATGATTTCAAATCCATTCCAAGCTAAATAAAATTTATTTCAAAGTCATAAATAGACCAAATGTGGCTTGGAGCTTTAATAATCTGCAAATATTGGCAATGTTGGGAAGTGACTAAATCCCTTTGTCCCCCATTTAATTATGATTTTCAAAATGATTGCCAGGTTTGCTGTAATTACAGCCTTTCCAACATTTCCTATTGGCACCTTTTCGCAAAAGAAACAAATCTTAAACTTTACACTAACCCATCTGGAATTTTCACTGCCAAAATCTAACTATAATATCATAAGTTGTGAAGAGATATACTCCCTTCAGAAAACTGTATTTTCAGGAACTATTTTAGCTTATTTTGTGATAAGTGCAGTAGGGTTTACTTTCCTCAGTTTTTGTTTTCTCAAAAAAACTTACTTTTAAAATTTGTTCCACTTGCCAACATTTCCATATTCGAGAAGATGTTAACCCCCTGAAAAAAGGTCAGTCAGGAAAGGAGCCAGAAATTTCCAGCAGGCAGTTCTGTCAGGCTGCCAGAGTGCCTTGCCAAATCTCAGGAGGTCCTCAAAGAGCTTTGCAAAACATCTTGAAATATTTTGTTTGGAAAATATGACAGCCAGTACATGCATTGTATATGTTCTCAGACAAAGTAACTAAATAAATGACCAGATCATTGATTTTAGAATACCTAAAATGGATAACTCTTGCCTTGGCTTGTTCAATTATTGCCATGGGATCCTTTACACCTATATGAGAAGGCTGGCAGGACCAAAGCAATGCACCCCCTTGCAATGGGGTGAAAGTGAGCCTCAGTTATACATTTAATTCATGGAGTCAGACGTGAACCTATCACTTTGACAGAGGCTACAAAGCTACCACTGAGCTTGTGCTGAGGATACTCAGGTTGCTTGGAATTATAAACACCAAGCTGGCACCAGCAATTTACCTCAGGTGCCTGCAAGCTGTGCTGAGGTACAGTGGCATAAGGCAGGTTGTAGGCAGCAGAATTAGCAGTCCAGTCATCTCACATGGAACGTTTAGAAACAATGAGGTAATTGTGTATGTTTACCCAACGGGTCACTGGTGGCATTAAAATGCCCATTCCTTAAAGCAGTGAGCATGATACCCTCTCTCAAGCAGGGAGATAATGCCCATCTCAGGGTCATATCATACAAATCTATAGTGAGCTCACTCGCATTGCTCCATGATAATACACCAAGAACTTAGTTCCTCCCCAAACAAGCTGACATCCCAAGATAACCCCCTGCTTCCACACCATCCTTTCTAACTTTGCAGTTTGGCAGGCAGTGGACAGGAGAAGGGGATGGAGTACGATAAAACTCCTATGAGCCTGAACACCAAAAGGGATGCTGCTCAAACTCCTGTCCTGCTGTAGTCAGATGACTGTAGAGATTTTTAAATTCATTCACTCACCGGGTAAAGGCGTCACTGGCTAGGCCCCAATTGCCCAGAGGGCAGTAGAGAGTTGTGGGTCTGGAGTCACGGAGCAGGTAAGGATGGTAGTCTCCTTCCCGAGAGGACATTGCAACATTTAAGAGGCATTTGGATGGGTATATGAAGAGGAAGGGTTTGGAGGGATATGGGCCAGGTGCTGGCAGATGGGACTGGATTAGGTTGGGATACCTAGTCGGCATGGACGGGTTGGACCGAAGGGTCTGTTTCCAAGCTGTACATTTCTATGTCTCTATGACTCTTTAGTAAACCAAATGGGGTTTTCCCTAATAGTTAGCAAAGGTTTCATGGTTAGGCTTTTAATTCCCGGGTGTTTTTTTAATTGAATTCAAATTCCGCCATTTATCATGGCAAGATTTTATTTCCCTTCCCAAGTGGTTAAAGATGCCCTCCAACGCATCTCGTCCACATCCCGCACCTCCACTCTCAGACCCCACCTCTCCAACCGTAACAAGGACAGAACGCCCCGGTGCTCACCTTCCACCCTACAAACCTTCGCATAAACCAAATCATCCGCCGACATTTCCGCCACCTCCAAAAAGACTCCACCACCAGGGATATATTTCCCTCCCCACCCCTTTCCGCCTTTCGCAAAGACCGTTCCCTCCGTGACTACCTGGTCAGGTCCACACCCCCCCTTACAACCCACCCTCCCGTCCTGGCACCTTCCCCTACCACCGCAGGAGCTGCAAAACCTGCACCCACACCTCCTCCCAAGCAGCCTTCCACATCCATCAAAGTTTTACCTGCACATCCACTAATATCATTTATTGTATCCGTTGCTCCCGATGCGGTCTCCTCTACATTGGGGAGACTGGACACCTCCTAGCAGAGCACTTTAGGGAACATCTCCGGGACTCCTGCACCAATCAACCTCACCGCCTTGTGGCCCAACATTTCAACTCCCCCTCCCACTCTGCTGCGGACATGGAGGTCCTGGACCTCCTTCATCGCCGCTTCCTCATCACCAGACGCCTGGAGGAAGAATGCCTCATCTTCCGCCTCAGAACACTTCAACCCCAGGACATCAATGTGGACTTCAACAGTTTCCTCATTTCCCCTTCCCCCACCTCACCCTAGTTCCAAACTTCCAGCTCAGCACTGTGCCCATGACTTGTCCTACATGCCTATCTTCTTTTCCACCTATCCACTCCACCCTCCCCCTGCCCCCAACCTATCGCCTTCATCTCCTCCCCCACTCCCCTATTGTACTCTATGATACTTTCTCCCCACCCCACCCTCCTCTAGCTTATCTCTCCACGCTTCAGGCTCTCTGCCTTTATTCCTGATGAAGGGCTTTTGATCGAAACGTCGATTTTACTGCTCCTCGGATGCTGCCTGAACTGCTGTGCTCTTCCAGCACCACTGATCCAGAATTTGAATTCATAGTGTCCAGGACATTCCATAGATCTCTGGAAAAATAGTTTTGTATTAATAGCACTAGGCCATCACCTTCCCCTGAATGCATTTAATTAATTAGTGTCCAGCCAGTCAGCTCCTTCTTGATGAAGTTCATTCCATAGCTGACTGAAACACTCACTTGTAAAATGTTTTCCCTGCCATAAATCTTTGATCTATGTGCTTATAAGAAAAAAGCTGTTAGCTGCATTAAGTGTTAGGAGGAAATACTTTAAACTCACCCACATAATCCTGTCGGAACCCAACTGCTTCAAGAAGCTAGTTTAATTCATTAAGAGAAGAATGTTCGCACATTAGCACTGAATGTTTAGATTGTATGATCTAATTCTTGGTTCATGAACCTTAAATTGATGTTTTCTCATTCAGTCTGATGTTGGAAAGTTATTCTTTGGGTTGGTTTTAAGCCTGAACGCCCCTAATTTCTACTTCAATTGCACCCTTATGTGCACAATATCTAGAAGTGAAACATTCAGGACTTGCCTCACGATCCAGAACATGGATTTCTGGCCAAAGATAAAGCACACACACACAGGGGAGGAACTCCGCAAAGTTGCACTTCACTCAGGCACAAACAGATACACAAAGAGATTGGGGGAAGTTCATTTATTTGCTGGTCTTCAAAAAGTTCTCCTTATTCTCTGTCAAGAATAGTAAAAGTGGATCCACATGCGAATGTTGTTAAAGGCCTATTGAGGGGACCCCATGCAAGGTTCTCGAGTTTAAGTATTAACTGATGTTGAGAGTTGGGTTTAGTGCCAGTGGACAGCCCTTGCTGGTGGAATGGAGCTGAATATCACTGCCAGTTTATGCCAGGTCAAATTGTTCCCAATTAGTATTGGCTTAATTTGAATAAAGACCTCCCCTCCTTGCTGTGCAAACCATTGCTTCTATATTAGCTGTTTAACATAAATCCCTGCCATTATCAGTGAATATAAGCAAGGCCAACATCACAGCTTCAGTTGCTCAAAGATATACTATTCTCAATCTCAAGCTAATCTGATATGCAAGAAACTTAATTCTGGGATGACTGCTGTCCCATACACTTTACCCCAAACAATTTCCAGTCCAGTTTCTGCATTTCTGGGTATTGAATTTTGTGACAACACCACAATATGAAAGAACGCATAAATTGGTTTGAAATCAGATATGGAAATGTTCACAAAGTAACACTCAGACTTTGCATGGCAAGGATTATTTTCCTCCAGGATTCACTCTGCACAGACCACCAAAGAAAGGGTATGATTCTACTTTAAACTTTTTGTACAATGCATTGTAAAGGCCATGGTACTCTACCACCGCTAATGTCATGGACATTTTGTGAACATCAGGTTAGTGACTGCAAATCTGCAGTCTGTACTGCCACACTGCCATCTTTGTAAAGTGTCAAAATTCTCCAGCCTCTCCATTTCTGTCTATATTCAAAAGGGATAGTACTCATTCAATTTTAGCATCTAGTTGCCTTCTGAAGATCCAGTACAACAATTCATGACACAGAGGAAGATGAAGGTGATGCTGATGATAAAGGGGAAACAACAGGGACCTCACCACTTCCTCAAGGTCAACTAAATCACAGCAACAGTTATGATAAAAGTGACATAATGATGATTTGTAGTTCTTGTTCATTTTCATTCTCCCAACTGTCTACAGCTCATCTCATGCATCACTCACTGGCACCAGCTCAGTGACTTCTACCTGGGGCAATAACATAATGTTAGAATGTGGCACTTGATGGTTTGCAGAGGAAGACGACTGGGAAGTTGGTGAAGGTGTGTTACAATTCCTGAAAAAGTAGACAGGTACTCTGATCTGAACAATGCAAGTTCAAAAATCTTAAGTTTAAAGTTTTAGGTGGAAGTATTCTTGCATCGGTGCTATTTGCCATAAGTAGCTAACATGTGTAAAAACACTGAAATCAGTCAAAGACTGTGAAACATAATTAACTCAGATTACAATGGCAGATTGTTGAGCAACTGAATTATTGTTATAAATAAAATACTGTCGATGCTGGAAATCTGAAATAAAACCAGAAGGGCTGGAAAAAGTCAGCAGGTCTCTCTCCATGGAGAGAGAAACAGTTAGTGTCTCGAGTCCAGTCTGTCTCTTTATGTGGGAGGTTGGAGACATGTTGGGGAGGTGGAAGGGGAAGGAGGGATTTTACTGGTCTCAAAAAAAAGGGAACTGTGTTTCTCTCTCCACAGATGTTTCTTGACCTCCAGTATATTCTCTTGTTAAATTATTAGTTATGTGCATTGTGAAAAGTTAAATTCTGATGAACTTTTCAAACAATTGTATCAAGAAATACTTGATGTATTGTCACATTAACTCACACAATAAAGTTTGTTGTTGATACAAGCATATGGCAGTCTTCTGTATACAATGTCTGAACTCCAGCATATGCTGAGGAAATGTTTGCAGTTGTTGAAATAAAACTCAGTAGAGAAAATGCTGGAGAAACTCAGCATTATGACGATGGAATAAAGAAATCAAGAAGTTTTTGTTGCAAACGTTTCGTCCCCTGGCTAGGCAACATCATCAGTGCTTGGGAGCCTCCTGCGAAGCGCTTCTTTGATGTTTCTTCCGGTATTTATAGTGGTCTGTCCTTGCCGCTTCCGGGTTTGAGTTTCAGCTGTCCGCTGTAGTGGTCGGTATATTGGGTCCAGGTCGATGTGTTTGTTGATGGAGTTTGTGGATGAATGCCATGCCTCTAGGAATTCCCTGGCTGTTCTCTGTCTGGCTTGCCCTATGATAGTAGTGTTTTCCCAGTTGAATTCATGTTGCTTGTTGTCTGCGTGTGTGGCTACTAGGGATAGCTGGTCGTGTCGTTTTGTGGCTAGTTGATGTTCATGTATGCGGATTGTTAGCTGTCTTCCTGTTTGTCCTATATAGTGTTTTGTGCAGTCCTTGCATGGTATTTTGTAAACTACATTAGTTTTGCTCATGTTGGGTATCGGGTCCTTTGTTCTAGCGAGTTGTTGTCTGAGCGTGGCTGTTGGTTTGTGTGCCGTTATGAGTCCTAAGGGTCGCAGTAGTCTGGCTGTCAGTTCTGAAACGCTCCTGATGTATGGTAGTGTGGCTAGTCCTTTTGGTTGTGGCATGTCCTCGTTCCGTGGTCTGTCTCTTAGGCAGACTGCAGTACACTAGAACTGCAAAAAGAGGAACAAGAACACCTATACAAGGTATTTGCCAAAAACGGATACCCGCGCAACTTTATCAACAGATGCCTAGCAGACAACAAGCAACATGAATTCGACTGGGAAAACACTACTATCATAGGGCAAGCCAGACAGAGAACAGCCAGGGAATTCCTAGAGACATGGCATTCATCCACAAACTCCATCAACAAACACATCGACCTGGACCCAATATACCAACCACTACAGCGGACAGCTGAAACTGACACACGGAAGCGGCAAGGACAGACCACTATAAATACCGGAAGAAACATCAAAGCAGTGCTTCGCAGGAGGCTCCAAAGCACTGGTGATGTTGCCTAGCCAGGGGAAGAAACGTTTGCAACAAAAACTTCCAGCTTGGCGAACAGAACCACAACAACGAGCACCCGAGCTACAAATCTTCGCACAAACCTTGAAGAAATCAAGAAGCTTGTATCATTCAAATCTCTGAGTAGAAATATCACTGATTGAGATCACATTATACTGTTCTTCATAGAATCAGAGCAAACATTTGACTCATGAATCAACTACTTCTGAAACAACATTATGTAAAGTCAACAGACTGCAGCCCATTGATGAGTTTGGTGTACAGCTAACATAGAAAAGCTTGAAAATTCAATCACTTCCTTAGCATCAGGAAAGATTGAATTCCAACTGAGGAATTGAAACTGGGTGGACAAATTGTGCTTAAACATCTCCACAATGTCTGGCTTTCCCTGGGGGATGACTTCAAAGCTGCAAACATCAGTCAACTGTATAAGAACAAATGTTCAATATGACAAGTTAGCTTGATATCTGGGAAGATGTTATGAAATACAGTTGATCTGATAATAACTTATTTATTGCACATCTTCTGATATGATTTTAGCCATTGAAACTTCTGGTGTATCCAACATGCTTTCTGATATCATGCCTGCCTTCTTTACAGAGATGAACAAAGAAAATTATCTTGATAACTTTGGCGTGGGCTTTGTTTGTGGGAAATCATGTCTCACAAACTTGATTGAGCTTTTTGAAGAATTAACAGAGGATTGATGAGGTCAAAGAGGTAGACATGATCTTAATGGACTTCAGTAAGGCGTTTGACAAGATTGCTCACGAGAGACTGGTTAACAAGGTTAGGTTTCATGGAATACAGAGAGAACTAGCAATTTAGATATAGAATTGGCTCGAAGATGGAAGACAGAGGGTAGTGGTGGAGGGTTGTTTTTCAGACTGGAGGCCTGTGACCAGTGGTGTAGCACTAGGATCAGTGCTGGATCCACTACTTGTCATAATTTATACAAATGATCTGGATGTGAACATAGGAGGTATAGTTGGTAAGTTTGCAGATGACATTAAAATTGGGTGTGTAGTGGACAGCAAAGAAGGCTACTTTTGATTACAACAGGATCTTGATTAGATGGACCAATGAGCTGAGGAGTAGCAGATGGAGTTTAATTTAGATAAATATGAGCGGCTGCATTTTGAAAAAGCAAATCAGAGCAGAACTTATACACTTAACAGGTTGTTAAATAAAGAGACCTTGGAGTGCAGGTTCATAGTTACTTAAAAGTAGAGTTGCATCTAGATAGGATTGGTATGCTTTCCTTAATTGGTCAGAGCATTGAGTACAGGAGTTGGGAGGTCATGTTGCAGCTGTATACAACATAGGTTAGGCAACTTTTGGAATATTGTGTGCACTTCTGGTCTCCTTCCTATTGGAAGGATGTTGTGAAACTTGAAATAGTTCAGACAAGATCAAAAAGAATGTTGCCAGGGTTGGAGGAATGAAGCTATAGGGAGAGGCTGAATAAGCTGCGGCTGTTTTCACTGGAGCGTTGGAGGCAGAGGGGTGACCTTATAGAGGTTTACAAAATCATGTGGGGCATGGATAGGATGAATGGACAAGATCTTTCCCCTGGGGTGGGTGAGTCCAGAACGAGAGGGCATAGGTTTAGGGTGAAAGGGGGAAAATATAAAAGGGACCTAAGGGGCAACGTTTTCATCCAGAGCGTGGTGCTTGTCTGAAATGAGCTGCCAGATGAAGTGATGGAGGCTGGTACAATTACAACATTTAAGAGGTATTTGGATGGGTATATGAATAGGAAGGGTTTAGAGGGATATGGGCCAAGTGCTGGCAAATGGGATTAGATTGCATTGGAATATCTGGTCAGCATGGATGAGTTGGACCAAAGGGTCTGTTTCTGTGCTATATATCTCTATGATGGTGACTGCTGTAGAATTTCTATCCTTTATGTCAAGATATTTGGATTTGTCAAAGTTGCAAGATATTTGTTCAACAAATTATAATTTTTGCCTGAAAGGATAAGAAGTGTCTGGAATGTGGAATGCCTCTTTAAATGGTTGATAGATATTTTTGACCTCCGTCAGCTGACAGGGTCTATATTAACTGTCAGACAGAGTTAATCCTCCTCAATCTGATTTGGTCTTTTCATAATGACACAAATTAAATATGATAATCAATCTGACTGCTTTGAAATCTGCTATAGAGTTAACCAAAAAAAATGCAGATATTGGAAATCAGAAACAACAGAAATTGCTGAAAAAACTCAACATGTCTGGCAGCACCCGTGGAGAGAAATCAGAGATAACCTTTCCGGTTGAGTGAGGAAGTTCTGAGGAAGGGTCACTCAATCCAAAAGCTTAACTCTGTTTTCCCTCCACAGATGCTACCAGACCTGCTGAGCTTTTCAAGCAATTTCTGGTTTTGTTTGTGTTAGAGTTAACTGGGATGTGTTTTGTCCACAATATTATTGGCACGTTAATCTCACTGCTGTTTTATGTCATGTCCGTTCTCTTTGTAGCAAAGGTTTATCGGTCCGTTAAAGATCAGTTGTCAAGCATGTTTAAATTGTCCACCTCACACAAGGAAGTGCAGTTTGACCAGTTTTTCACGATGATTTTACCAGCCTATAATGAATATTGAGCAAACAAGACTGTCTAGAGATGGCAGGGATTATAGCAGGAGACACCTGAAATTTCAACAACTAAAACCATATTAAATGTGAAAAAGTTATGTTGCACCAATTGTATTTGGTAACTCCCCCTTAGTATCAAAATAAATACTCATATTGAAAAGACAGTGACCTGATATTCACTTGCACACTGGAAGTTAAACATTGTGAAGTTTTACATATATTTTACAATCATTTTATTTTTAAGTTTGAATTAGTGACAATATGGGCTTTTTGGTGTGTCTGAAGAATTTAATGTTGTATGTCTGCAACCATCATGATTTCTCTTAAAGCAATTTGATAGAGATGTAGCTTTTACAACTATGAGGTTTTGGCGTACATTAGGAGAGTTTATGACTGAGCAATGTGCATCAAAGTTTCTAATTTGTAACATCTGGACTTTTTTTTGCAGGTTAGGGGTAACAGCTATTGCTTAAATTAAAGCATTATTTTTTAAAGATTCAGTTTGGGGCAGCTCTATAGAAATCCTTGGATGAAGATTGATGTATAAACCAGCGAAGATAGTCAAATCAGAATACCTTACAGCAAGATGTTTTATCATACTTCAGGACCAGAAGTGCTTGAATAAACTCCTGAGGAAGGTATATGAAGGTGAGATGATTTAAAATCAGGTATATGAAAGCTTAATCAGACTTTGTGAGATTGTGAGTCAAAAGCACAGTTAAATTAAATCTTCTGGAACGTTAGAGAAATGTTTTCTTCCCTGGTGTAAGTACTGTACAAGGGGTGGTTTGGGTAATGTACAGGGGTCTTTGGGCTCTGTGAAGGAGGGCCTTGGGAAGTTAAATGGCTGTTTACAGTCACAGGAATATCTAAGTAATCTTCAGAAAAGGAGGATCAGTAAAGGAACTAGATACTAATTGTAGCAAGTGGTAGAGAAACAAATTTCCTTGGAATGAAATAAGAAAAGAGAAATGACTCAGGATAGTCACAAATATTCTTTTTTGAAAATTGAGAAGGAAAATCAGACCACTGGAGGTTGAGTATTTTATCTTATAGCAGAGGTATTTCCTTATGCTTCAAATCCTTGGATGAAGATTGATGTATAAACCAGTGAAGATAGTCAAATCAGAATACCTTACGGCAAGATGTTTTATAATACTTCCAGACCAGAAGTGCTTGATTAAACTCCTGAGGAAGGTATTTGAAGTTGAGATTATTTAAAATTAGGTATATGAAATCAGGGACAAGCCAATATATATATATAGGGAGAGACACTGAAGCAAGTCAGTCACTGATGATGCTTACTTGTCTTCTAGAGGGGTTAATAAAGGAGAAAATATTAATTAGAAGTATACATTGAGTTTGCAAACCATTCTCATTATACAGCATTAGAGTGTCCAGGTAAACATAAAAGATGGGAGTGAGTGAAGTGAATTCCTATGGAGGGAATTGATTTTATCTTTGGGAATGACTTGGCAATTCATGAATATTAGCTTCACCAAGAGTCTTGGAACAACCAGTGGAGGTGAAATAAACTGAAATGTTGTAAGAGCATCAACCTGGATTGTTTCCTGACTTTTGTAACTTGGAATTAGAGAGTAAGGAAAGGAGTTTGGTAATAGTTCCACACTGTAACTATTTTACTCAAACCCTTGAGATTACTTGAAGCTGAAAACATTTAAATACAGGAGTATGAAATCTCCTGGTTTAGGCTATCAGATTTTCTAGACTGAGAGTTGAAGTCACAGCTCAATGAAATCAATCAAGGTACTACAGAAATGGATTCTTCACTCCTGTGAGTACTGTACAAAGGATGTTTTTGGATACTGTGCATGGGTCTTGGGGATCGGTACAGAAATGATTTGGTATAATACTTCACTGTGTCAAAATCTTTAAACTTGTGTTGGATGTAAATAGTTTGAGCTATTTTCTTTCAATTCTTTTGTGAAATAAACTTGTTTTATTGTTCAAATCAAACTTGCAGCATTGTGTGCTTATGTTTCATGGAGAGACTGCTTTGTTAAAACCAAACCAATCATCTATCATGCCAGATTTCAATCTGGGATCTGACTTGTCCAATACTGACATCAAACTAGGATTATAATATAATGTACTGCATGGTCTTTTAGAAGCCAACAACAATTTCCCATCTGGGGCAAACAAAATGCAGACTGAAGTATGGTCTGGAGATCAGTTTATTAAATATGACCACATTTTGCATGAGGTCTCATTTTAGAAATCTGTCAAGTTAAAATCGATACCCTCCTCATAAATTGTGATATGCAAATAGTCTTTATTTACATTACTGTGTGAATTCAGGGACATCTGCAAATAACATATTGAAGGCCATGAAACCTCGGTAACATTGGCAAACTTGTTCAGGGTAGAAATTCCTCACTATCTGGTTACAGAAGTCTCAGCAGTATTCCTTCAACATCATTTTGATCAATTGCTATGCATACCAACAAATCAATTTTTACAGAAATTTCATGGGTCAACATAGAACATGCCTGTAATGTTATTGAGATTAAAAAATTGCAACTTTAACAAATAAGGTGCACCAGGAGGCACTCCCTCCTTGTGAAGAATTATAAGAATTTTTGAGGAGGCAATGCTGCACTAATGTCAGCATTGATATTAAATTTGGAATATAAATGACATGTCTGCTCCTTCCTTGTTTGGATGGTCTCTATTTAAACCTCATTGATTTCGTATAACTAAATTTAATATTTAATTGGTATTATGCTAATCACATCAGTGTGCTGTTCACCAGGACAGTAAACGTCAAACTTCCACTATTTATTCAGCAAAGTTGTATGAATAAAGCAGTTTGCTGGCACATCAAGTGACTGACGTGTACTTTCAACTGACATCTCACGCCTGCCTGATTCAGCTCGCTGTCCATTCTCTGTCCTTTATACAGCAGTGAAAACATTGAGTGTGTATGTCAAATGATGTAGTTAGACCAAAAAGACAGCTTGGATGAGAGTTAATGACAGAGGTTGAACATATGGCCTATAGGTCTGGAAGGATAAAGCTGTTTTACAAGAATTAGACAAGCTCCTCCCCTGTGTTTTATGCTGTATGAATGGTGTTTATTTCTTTGGTAAAACAATAATAATTTTGACAAATAAGATCAGAATTAAACATCCTCATACAAATTTTTTTATAAACCTTTATTAGATTTATTCAGCCATTTTATTGATACCATGTCTACGTGCCTATAGAACTGCTTGACTGTTTTGAAGTCTCCAGCGATTAATGATGTCTTTTATTAAAGGCTAGGTGGATCCAATTTCCATCCACCTTAGAATATTTCTTGTGTGAGTTGGAGGTTTTTCATCCCTTCCATGGATGATATTGAAAATACAGTAAAATATGAACTTAAGTCACAAATACAGCCATAAATTTGATCAAATGTGAATGACTATTAAATTCAAATTGGGTACAAATAAATACCAGGGATCTCAGAAACAGAAAATTAAGGTTTGTATTTCACACTTCTACTTCATATACAGTTGCCTTTAGGGAATCAATACATAATTATCTAATGAAGAATCGTGACAATGCAGGTTTGTGGTGTGGAATCTGTAGCGATCCAATATGCTTCCATTCCGATTAACTAAAGATCCCATAAGGCTAAATGATAAAGGAAAACTTTGGCATCAAATGGATTTACAACCAGGAATCAATTGAGTTTCAAATTCCAACACCATAATTTATATACATTGTAAATAATTCAAAAGGTATACCTCCTAATTCAAATTAACGCTCTGATAAATACTATAGGAGAAAGGGATTCTGACCAATTCACAATTTGATCAAAATGCAGGCTTTTGGCCTTTAATGAACATGAGATAATAACGTTTGCAAAACAGTGAAACAAATTGTAAAACGTCTATGTTTATACATCCTGTTTATTTAATGTGCTTTTGCAGGATATAAATAATGACAAAATTACAAAATTTGTAACTGGAAGCCCAAGCATATATACAATGATTAGTTGCAGCGAGGCCACAATTTTATCCCCATACATTTTCATTTTGGTACCATGTTTACAGTGTTTTTTTTTAAACTGCCAAATTACTACATACATGTATCAACAGTGAATAGGCAAGATATGTACAAGGAAACCGCATTGTTCAAGTACTATAATACCGTATTAAAAGATTAACACTGAATTGAACTAAAATTCAGTCCAACCGTACAATATACATTTGATTATCAATTACAATCCAAGCTCTAATGGTCATTCCTTAACTTATATTTGGGTGACCTTTATCAGTAAGCCCAGCTTAATTTCTATATCATATAAAAATAATGTAACATTGAAACAACTTAAGACCATTATTACACAAGTTCAATAAGGATTCTAAAATAAACATTAAATTGATTCACAATAGATTTTTGTCTCAAATAGATGATGCCATTCTTTACAGTGCTGCCTATTCACACCACAGTTAAATTCTAGCTCAACGTGGTTTCAATTGGCAATGCAGCATAGCTGTATTATAGGCAGCTGCATTTTTTTTTGCAAACAATTGAGAAACAAGATGATTCTCATATTCAATAAACACTGATCGTTCCAGGTAGTAAATCAGTTGATTGTGGTTTCACAGGTTTAGTTCAAAAAACGTTATGTGCTGCATTGTTTTGAAAGAAATCAGTCACAGATCTTAGTCTTTGCCTCAAACGGAAGATGCATCACACTGCCGAGCAAGTCACTATTCGTGATATTTTGTGTTTTGTACTATTGAACAAAAATATATTCATTGTGCCATGTTTCATTTAAATTTCACAACCACACGTGCAGACAATAGATTTTCTGAATAGCTATTTTTTTTAAATCTGAAAAGGCAACCTCTTCTGCATCCAGCACTGTTACTTGGATTGCTAACATATCCATTGTCAGTGCACTGTATTGAATACGCAGTGTGCCTCCACCTGTAATGCAATGCTGTCAGTTTGCAGAAATTAACACCTTCTTCTACTGCACAAAGGACCTCACCAACATCGCGATAGGCTGCATTGGAATGACAGATGTCTTTCTCCCCACCAAAGTCATAGAGAAAATTGTTTTTAAAAAAATGGGAATTCACTTCCTTTGAGCCTCTCAATTGCCACCGGACAAAATGTTTTAAAATTAGATAACTATGCTGAATACTGCTTTAGAAATAAGACTGAAAATTGGTTTCAAGTGTAAAACTCCTGATTTTTGTTTCTATCTTTTAAAACATTCTTTATTCTTTCACATTTAGGAGCAAAATGTCATAAAATCACTACTGCTTACCTGGAAAAAAAAACAATAAATAAAAAAATCCTCATACTAGCATTTGCCGTACCACGTTATCAAAAAAAAGAAAATCATAAAATTCTTTTCAGTGCAGATCAGGGTTTGAAACAAGGGCAAGAGGAACTCTGAAGGTACTGGTTTGATTGAATGTTGATATGTTGTGAAATTTCCAGTAAAACAATAGTGAACTTCACAACAATTACCTAAAGCATTTGCAAATCACTAAAACAGCAGAAATTTCAAAACAAAAGCAGTTATCGAAATAGCTTAGCCTTTTTTCAAACAATATCCCAAGACTACAATACATAAATTGCAGATATGTTTGTTAAAAAGTGTTAGTCCAAAAGAGATTTTTTTAAAAAAGCTTAGACTTGTTATCAGCTTTTAGCAGCATTCAAGTTATCAGATGGGCAGAAGAGAGCTTGAGAATTAGAGTCCACTGATTTCTTCTAAATCGCGATGACCCCGAAAAAATTTGAAGAGCAAAGTTACATCAAGACCAAGAAAAAACTCTTGAAACTGCATCAGCTTAAATCTTCTGATGGACTGGTTTTAAATAAGTCTAAAGACAGCTGTCGTGTGTCAGTGTCATTCCTGTTGCTACAGTGGGAGGAATGTCAAGGAAAAATAGCAGCTTCATGCAGTGATGACAGTAACTGTGTAAAGGTCACTCAGCGAGTGCAGTTTTCCTCTCCACTGGGTCAGAGGTCACCAGAGGAGACAAAATGTGCTGCTTGCAGTGATTGCTCAAAAGAGTGCGAAGGCACAGACAGAGGAGAATGAGACATAGCGTTTAGAATATCGTGGTCTCATACTTAGTGCTCATCGCCCTTTTTGATTCTTGTACAGGTTCCACAATCCAAGGTACATTAGGATGAGTCTTTTGTTCCAGAAGAGGTTGATCGATCTGCAGGTAAATAGTAAAAAGAAGACCTCCTTAGCAAATGGGGATATCAATTACTGATGAATAATAAAATTAATAAACGCACTAGAGTTTTAATGCCTCCACAAACCATGTTCAAATTCTCTTTGACATGAAGTAAGGCTACATTCCATTTCAGTTCTACTGAAAGAAACAGTAGTTGCATTTTAATAACAGCAAAGTACAGTAGCTCCATCACATGACTTCCTCAGCCATATGAATGTTAAGCCTGGCTTCCGCACCTACTGAACATCTCAGGTATACTGGATGCTGGGATGGTAGGAGGGGTCATTCCAACATGTGAAGAGCGCACATACACACACTCTCACACACACACACACTCACACACATATATGCATCAAAACCCAGTTATCTGAAATAAGTTTGTCAACCAACTAGTTTTGTTTCCAATATAAATGATTCAAATAAAGATGAAAACTAAAGGTATAATCGCACCTTATTGGGAATATAGCTAATTGATTTATTTTACTGAGGTGTTCGATCACAATAATGAAATTGAAATTAATTACAATGCAATAGAAATCTGAAAATTTTACAGGAATATTTTACAATTTGGGGAGACTATTGGCTGACCAGCACACTATATATTACTGGGTATTGCTAAAATAACATGAATTTACAGAAATTGTGTTTTGTGGCTGTTTTAAGGCCTTACATAAACTGCCAAGTCTTTGTCAACTTATGGTTGAAGCTTCACTAGCTAGGTAAATAAATTTACCACTGCAAGTGTTAGAAGTGACAGTTCAAGTGAATCCATTGGAAGGTTGGTACTGAACACTGAGCAACAACAATAATACTAATGAAAGGGTCTCAAAAAACACTTAAGTGATGTGAATCTTTCGCTCTTGAGAGCTAGCCCTAATAGAGCAGACTACTTGCTAGAAGTGATTCTTTAAATGGTCATAGAACCAACAACAACCCTGGAGAATAGGAACACCCACTGGCCACAGAGCAGCACAGTAGGTTCTCTGCCATGGACTGGCTTGGTTGCAGGCTTGAATCTGCAACTTCCTACATAAGGAATTCCAAATCTAGGTTGACACTTAAGGACAAGCACGGAGAGGAGATGAGGCATTCCTACATAAGCCGGGGGGGAGGTGGGTAGGCGACGAGGAGGAAACAGATAAAGTTTCATCCTAGGCCACTTCCACACACCACTACACAACGCCCTGTTTAGACAGGTATCAGACTGCCCTGGCTGTAGGCCAACTGACCATCCACTCGGGGAGAGGAGGCAAATATATTTTTTAAAAAAAGGGTCAAAAGAAAGAAAAACAGACCTGGTGATATTTCCGTTACCCCCCCACCACCACCTCCACCCTTACCCCGCTGCTGCATGATACTTGGAAGTTTAGAAACGTCAATTGTTTTGTGCTCATTTTAAATTACACTATTTAGACGATTACAGCATAGGCCAGCTGCAAAAGACACGTACCTAGTGTTTTACAGAAACTGGTCTTTGATGAAATCATGTAAAAAAAGACCATTCGTTGTTGGTATCCGCCTTATTACCATTCTGCATCTCCTAGAGACGGTGCGATTAAAACTGTTAAAGGGGAAATCTCACCACAGCACAATTCATTGTTATTGTGCGTAAACAATACATCATTCAAAAATACTAATAAACTATAGAGCAACTTGTATGTTAAGGCATATTATCCATAACCTAAGTTAAACAAAATATATTTGAAGCACCTTCCATGAAGTCTGTGTGATACCAAAGTACAGTAATTATAGCAACCAACAAAACTCAGAAGAGTTGGTAAGTTGCTCCACTGTATTACTTTCGACTATTTACTTAACATAGATTATGTTTAAACCCATCATCTGACTCATAATTTCATGGAGGTTTTTAAGATCTGAAAACCTGGAAGGTGCAACTTAGAGATCTTACTGCCAGGTGGGCTAAAAGAAAATCTTTACATTGGTGTGATTAAACACACAGGATTCTAAAATAATACATTAAGCAAATTTCTTGAATGAAAAATCAAATGTACATTTGATGCACTAGATATTAGGATTATAAAGCCATTCTATTTGCACCAAAAGCTGAGGTGCTCAGTTACTGGAAACATATACCACCATTTTATAACAAGCAGCAAAACACAAAGTGGCAGATTTAACAAGCTTAATACTAACAGCACCTGGTGTATATTTGCTTTGCTAACTGCATTGTTTTGCTTACTGCAAATAAGAAAATATTCTTTTTTGAATCTCTAGTGGCATTAATTCAGGCCAATTTGAAAAATACCCAATTAAACTGCTAATTTTCACTGTACTGTTAGTAAGCATCCTGTATGGTCCAAGCCACGAAAGCAATATCTAATCCTAATGCATTCAATTTTTAAAATCATTTTAAAACAAAACCATGATTGAAATGTTGCACATGGTCAGAAAGACTGCATATCCAAAAGGATTACATTTTAGAATAATTTTAAATAGCAAAATTAAATTCCATCATTTAGCTCTAAATAATACAGCAGCTCAAAATTCCATAAGATTCCAGAATGGAATGGGCATTTGTGATCTATACAGAAATACATAATATGACTATATTATCTATAGCATGCCACACATTTTTTTCCAAAAGTAGGTGGTGTCTCATTAGTGATGACTATTGGTTTCAGACCACAGGCTGTTCCTTTTAGATCCTATATAGTATGAGAATGCTGGGCCTTCAGAGGGTAGTCAAGATGCCAAGGAGGTAATACTGCAGTAACATGCAGTTGTTTTACATGCTTCCACACTGCACTCTGTTCAGCAAATTAGTTTTTCTTTAAATGTATAAAAGAATCAGTTTGACATGTCTGCAATGAAGTTAAGGTCTGTAGGTGTTAAGATTGAACAATGAACACAGCGAATGTCGAGGCTAAAATTCAATGTGTGCCCAACAAAACTCCAAATGCCACATTTGTTTTCTATTCTTAATAAAGGTCTTTGAAAAACCTTATTGAAGTTGTGGTGTCACGATGGAGCTGCTGGAATAATACTTCATTCATAAATAATTAAATGCGCATCAGAGAACCTACAAAAAACTATGGTTGCTTTTAATGCAGGCTTATATCTCATTAGCATTTATAATAATACAGAAATTCAAACTAAGCTTGCCTGAAAAAGTTGCAAGTATAGACATGCTAAGCTGCATCAGGACCCCCAGAAGGAAAGATGGGCATCAGCAGATTTATAAACATAGCATTACATTTCAATTCACATCATTATTTTACTCTGATTATTTTACAAATAAAATGCATTCAACTTATTTGTTTGACAGAATCTAGCTTCTGAATGTCCATTTACATTGACCAATAATTCAAAAATCGGTTGTGATTTTGAGACTAAATTCAATCTGCTATTTTGTTTTACTGAAAGGGAACTAAGAGCCATTTTCAAACGTTGCACATTGTTGGTGGGCCAGTTCCTTGGATGCTTTAATAAAATGAGCTGCTTCCTTTTAATCAATTCAAACAAATTGAAAAACATTTTTCTGAAGCGCTATATTGAAGCATCACACCAACTGAATTTTAGCCTTGGACAGTTAATAACATTTGATGCCAACAGAGGAAAAACTCAAGAGGGAAAGACACAGCAATGCACACAAAGGAAAAATAAGACCTGAAACTTGTGCGGCAGAGAATGATGAAACTTGGAAGGAAGAGGAAGAGGAGGAGGAGGAGGATGGGGAGGTCTGTGAGGGGTGTAAATATGATCTAAGGACCATCTGTTATTTGGATGTTTCACCTGAAAGAAAGTGTAAACAACATAGCTATACATATGCGTCATAAAAATGCAGAGGCATTCTTAGCAAAAAAGACACTTTCAAGTGTTGTTATCTCAAATTATACAAGACCAAATGCTCTCCTGGGCTTTCTCATTATCACCAACTCTCCGGCCCATGCCATGCCCCATTATCTATTTAGTGTCATCAGCTGGAAATAGGTGTGATGTAAGGGAGCTGCCAATGATGACTTTCACTCCCTCCTACTGTGGCACCATCTTATTTCTATTCCATAGCTCCCTGAAGCGATTGAAATGGAAACTTGCCACAAGTGGAAGAATGGGGCATAGCTGATTCCTACAATATGACGTTTAATGCATTGGCACAAACAGACTTAGGTTTGGATACAGATCTTTTAAGCATCCTAGAACCCATTTATATTGCTTGGGTAAAATCTACAAGACATTTTTTTTTCCAACTGAAATTACATTTTCACATTTGATTTAACTAATACGGTACAAGTTTAGGGCTACAGGAAACATAAATCCATACTTCATTCTGAAAAAAATTAACAAGCAGATATTTATTCATTTAAAAAGTGCCAATTTTGCAGAAGAGGTTGAACTTGAATTTATACCTGGTCCAAGAAAGACACATTAACACCAAATTCCCTTGCTGCATAAAGCTGCTTCATTTTAATTGCTCTGGAATTTTTACATTCTGTTTTCCTCGACAAACATGTATTCCTCAAAAAAGAACACCTTAGCTTTCTGCACAAATGCTGGTGTCCTTCCAACTGGGATTTGTTGAGGCACAGCAGCCCTGTAAAGTTCTCAGCACCTCAAAGACCCCCATGGTCACTGTACAGTTCCTCATTAGCACCACAAGTAATCCTGTCAGTGCTGTAAGGCATGTAAAAGCCAAACTGCAAATTGTATTGGCATGCAACCGGGCAACTTGAATGTTTTCCATTGCTTTTATGGTGAATACTGAACCAGAAGTTTCCACATCCTTGTTCACTTCAACTTATAACAGAAGCGGCAAGGGAAACCTCTGAAAAATGGTTTGAACAAATATCTCATGTCCAAGGGACAGGTTTCAAAGTGCTAAATACATTTGATAATACAATTTTATCCTAACAACATCACAAAATAATTTACCAATTTGTTAGGCTATCAGCTGCACTAGCTGTTTTGGTATTGGTTAGGGTGAGAAGGGGTGTTAGTTCATATATACTATGACTAAACACAGCCAATGGGAGTCTGCTTTCTGTGCCATCTCACTCCACCCAATGGCGAGACCTCATTGTTTCTGTAATGAAGCTTAAAAATAAGCTTAGACATGGATAAGTGGAAAGCTACTGGAGAGAGACTGCTGCCCAACTTGGGGATGCTTTCATGAAGGAAGGAGGAAGACTGGTGAGCAAAATGAATAAATAATTATGGCCTCAATGTGAAATCTTCACCCCCCACCCCACCCTGCAACTACTGAGAGAGGGTCTGAGGATGCAGTTATAAATTGTACCCTGGCTCATTTAGCTCGCATATGCAGAATAACAGTGAAGATCAGGCTTTCATCTTGGAAAGGCAGCATGCTTCCTAACATGTTTCAGATGAATTAGGTACTCCATTTCATCTGGGAATCTTGTTTGAGAAGGACTGACCCTACACTGATCTGGCAACATGAGGCAGCAGGCACCAATTCTATGATCACAGGTTCCTCTGGACTCTTCCCATGCTCCTCAAGTCTTCAGAATTCCCCTGGCCCTGATCTCCAACTTTCCTCCCACCTCCAAGCTGAAGGCATTTCTGTGCCATATCAATGATGGACAACATCCCCCTTCCCAACCCCGGATGACCAGGGAGTAACCTACACACTGCAGCCTTCTACTGCTAGTGTTTCATCCTGGGGGCTAGCTGCAGTGCCCATTCAGTTGCCCACAAGGCAGAAGGTGCAGATTCTCAATAAAGTGAGGTCCTGCCATCTTCAGTCTTGCCATATTCTGTGGCAAAATTTGGCCTCACCAATGCCTTTGCTATAAACTTGTCTCCAGATGTTTTGGAGATTAGCATACTGGAAAGTATGCACAACTAAACATTTTCTCATAACAAAACTGAGAGTTTGTATTGTGACAATAGCACAACAGCGTTGTCAATGATATTATGCACAGTGTCCCCTATTCCTACCCCCATAACTTAGGTCCAGAGCTGCCCTGGACTTTTCCCCAACTATCACACATGCCCTGGCAGAATAACAATGCCCAGCTGTCAATCTATCAAATAGAACCAAGGAAACAATTCCACGACACCTATTACTGCAATACTGATGGTCAGCACTCTCTCTCAACTCCCCAGAATGGAAAGGTAGACAACCTAAAATTCATCCTATCTTCTCCACTCACCAAAATATTGGGAGCATTGGGGGTTGATTGGAAGAGGACAGGGTTGAAATGAAATCGGGAAAAAAAATGATTCTACTATTTTCCCCAATATCCTCTATTGCAGCACTCAACGTGCATTACCCTATAGCACTTGCCAAATGGCAATCCCCGCTAAGATAAGTGGATTGTCAGATTCAATTTTGAAGAGGAAAAGCAGATAGAGCAGCTTTAATGCTCGCCAGGGAAATTCAATTTGGCACTCAGGTCAGTTTCCACACACCGGAAACCAACGAGGATTGCCGGCCTCCCGGAATAGTCAGGAGTGCAATGGAACCAGCATCAACTGCCTGACAGAAAAATATTCCGGGAGGGATTTTAACACCACACACATCCAATCAAATTCAAACCTCCTTAAATCAAAAAAGAAGTTATTAAGTCTCCGAATGGCTGGGATTTTGTCAGGTTGCAATGGGAATGGTGGCTTATCTGACCAGCTTTTGGGAGGATGGAGGGTGGGGACAAGCGGCCCTAACTTTGGGTCAGATTTAATTGGAGGACTTGTCTAGGATCCTGCTGTCGATTTGGCATGGCTTCGGTGCTCCGTTCTCTGTGACTGACTCCGGGGGGTGATCCCAGGTACCACGAATCACGCACAAGAGAGCAGGGCTAGAGTGCCGTGTTCTTGAAATATTGAAGCATCGGGAAAGGCTGTATTTTATTGCCACTGTCCCGTGAACCAGTTGATCTCCCTGTTCCTGATGTAGCTCCGGACCCGATCTATAGCGGATAGAACAGAACGCGCTATTGTTGGTCTAAGTGCGAGTGAGAATACTTTGAGAGTCGCATCTCTTAATCTTGAAACAAGGCAGTGATTCTAAGCAGCAGCAGTAGTTTACAGTGGTGACATTATACTCGCAGCACCCCTTTTTTAAAGTAAAAGTTGCATTGAGGTGTCTTCAAGTTACATTTGCCAACTAAAAGTTTCCTAATCTTTGTTATAAAACCCTCCAGATTTAAATTATTCTTAAACCAGGCCTGGGGCAGGAAGGGGACAGGTGGCGGACATTTCCTATCTCTAAGGGGATTTCTGATCATGTCAGTGAGGAACCAGGTCCTTGCTTCCCCTCAGAGTCAGCTCACACCATACCACTGGCTTTCCGTGACATTACGTCCACTGCCATCTACCGAAATGTATCCAGCCAGAATTAGCAATGCTCAAACTGATGTGCCGGCCTCTGCTTTTGAGAAGCCTAAGGGATACGTTGCTCTACATTCAGCCTGGATAATGTTCCATCAGAGCACAAGGTAAAAGTGCATGGAAGAAAACAGCACTCCACCATTCACCAATACTCAGCTTCCAACCACCGCACAAAAGCCCATTCATGGTGAAATGAAGATGGTGATTTGGTGCATTTGTGGCTACAGTTGATGGAGTTATTCAATTCAGGATCAGAGCTTTTGGACCATTGCTAGCCACCTTTGACACCAGCTATCACTGCCAAAAGGCTTCCCCTGAAGCTTTTTATCAGTGCCAATAAAATAGGTTGCGTTTTCAAGGGGATAATGCCAAGTTGTCATACTGAAAATTTATGGGAAAGCAGTAACTCTCTGGCTGCAGCATGTGGGTGCTATTAATAGCCAGCAGAGCAGTGAATGAGGCCAGGACAGACAAATCACAAGAAAAATTCAAGAATGATTCTCTCATTAATCATCCATTTCCTGAGCTGCCTGAAAATGACGATTTGGAAAGGGTCCATGAACTCCAAACTATTAAAAGAAATTACTGTTCACACAAGTGACGGAGCAAAGAGTGGGGGACAGCGACACAAGAAGATGGAGCAGACAAAGACAGCAGTGTCAACATTAAAAATACATTCGCTGTTTTGAGAAATATTGCTATAAAGTGTCCCTATGTGAATGAAATCTGTGCTGGTGCTACACTGTATGCTGTAGCAGGTTTCAACGTTTAGAACAATTCAGTATTCCCTCATGCTTTCCTTCTTCAAATACAGGACTATAGTTGGAACAGAGTTCTATCAGAACATGCAGTTTTTGCTTGAATTTGAGAGTTCCTTTTTTCAGATTAACATATAAAGTGTCAAAGTGCAGGGCATTTATTTTGAGTTATTTTGCCAATGTAGGCTTGTTCATTCATAACTACGATACTTTTATCCAGGTGCTTGCTGCAATGTTAGAAAGCTGGAATTTTCTGCAGAATATGTTACATTGATTCACCGATTGTGTGAGGTAATTGTGAATCCTTTCTCTAGAATGTGCAGCAATTAAGTCAGAGTTTATGCCTGCAACAGCTGAGTGAATCGATAGCTGGGGACAGGTGGTGAGTTTCTGATGAATGCAGGCAACAAGACAGTAACTCAGACTGTGGCTAACAGACCAAACTGTTATAATCCATCAGAGTTTGAGGGGCCAGGCTAAGGTTATTCACACTTTCCTTCTGTGGCATAGTGTAGGATAAATGATCATGACAGCTAGGATCCTTTTGTCTTGATGGGTGGACTGAGAGCACAGGATGGTTGAGGAAACAGTTTACCAGTTTTTCTTATGTCATTTGGAATGCAGAGAGAGGGGAACAGCTCAGGGGTTTGTTTCTTTTCACTTAATATTTCAAAATAAGACAGAGAAGAGGAAACTAAAATAGCAAACTAAAAAGAAATTAATTAAAGCTTGCACATCCTATCCTACAGCATTTCTGGTACTTTATGTCAGAGTCATAACTTTATTGAAATTAAAATCTATGCAAATTTAATGGTCACCCCTCCCCCTCACTTTTGTAGTTGAACCTTTCCCACAGGTTTTCACATTAAACTGGAAAGACATTAAATCAAATTTCTGTAGATTTGTGATAGCATCCTCACAAATCTTTTCTTAACCAGTTATCGAATAGCAGATTAGTTTTTAATGGTCATTTCAAGAGTTGTTTCCTGTTAGCTGAAATCACCCATATTGAGAACCAGCAGACTGAATGCATTCAAGTAGAAATGCGTTTGAGCTGATGTATTTTTTCATGCTGCACAGGTTTAGGAATGATCTATTCTATATATACTGCATGATTAGTCTGTTTAGTCATGTTTCAATTCTATCCTGGTTACCATTCCTGGGCGAAGATAATGAGCCAGTAACCTGCTGCCAGGGTTTCTGCACTCTCAACTTTACAACTGGGCATCAGGAGGTATGGAGCATGTCTCCACTTAATCACCCTCCCAAAAATAGCATTGCATACCTAGCAGCAAAATGATAAAGTGGGCTCAATTAATTCATATTTAAGTTAGCGATTAGCAGAATATGTTACAAATATGCTTGTCATCTTTCCTGCTCTTCCACTGATAAACAATAAAGGTTAGAAATCTCACATGATTAATGATTTAACTCATAGTCAGAAACCGTATTTCTTGGATACATTATAACTCCTCTGTTGGTGACAAAAGCAAGCTTTGGCTTGCCGCAGGTCCCTATGGAGAAATTTCAGTCTCGATTTACTGTTTGCAACAGCTCACTAGCAGCACATACAACAATGTGCATGTCAGATAGCAATTCATTTGTATAATTACTATTGAAAGGTCATTGTTAACTTATTTCCTTCTGACTGTTTGTTGCATGTTAAACAATCTCGCATCCAATTTATATCAGCAGACAGCTAGTCCTTAATGCACAAGATCTCCAAGTGCGGCACTGAGATACAATGAATTGCTTACTGCCAATAACAAGCAGAAAAGGATCCATCTTGTTGCTATGCATCTATCTGCTTATTAGACTCTTACCACAGATTTCCGGATACTTGCTCGCGGCTTTGGAATGGGTTTGCCAGCTTTACTTTCAAGGCTATCTTGCATTGTGGGCGGGCCGTGGCCACCTTTCCTGGCTTGTAGGGCCAACTGATAAGCCACTTCGAAAGCTTGTCCAAGTGTTAAAATGATCTCATAGGCTAAATTCTGGAGGAGAAATGAGAGAAACAAGACAATTGTTGGATTTATAAGTATCATTTGAAGGCAACTTAATAAAATTCAACTGGATGAAATTGTGCGCAAATGACTATATTTTCTAACTTCAGTGGATAGGAGATGAGAAACAGAGCACTCTGAACTATGTTTATTATTCTAATCCATATTATTAATATAAGAATGATGGATGTCATGTCTTGTTACATTATCTTTTATTAATTTTAAACCAGCAGCACATTACCTTAAATATGGCATGTTTCATAATTAAAGTCAAGTCCAACTCATCATATCAAACATTACAATAAGTTCGTGCGCTCAAGCTGCTTTAGTAAAATTCTCCCTTAAACTTGTTTTTCTTGATGTTTTGCACCAACTGACGCACTTCTGATTTGATAGGAGTATCAATATATAAATAAATAACTCCAGGGTGTTTGCTTTTGACAGATTATTCATACTACCTAATTATATTTTGCTCTCTGAGGCTACGTAATGTAATTACGATTCAAAGGTTGTATTGTATCAGCAGTTTTAACTGACAGATTGCTAATATCTAATGCGCTTACTGCCAACAACTTTCACTGCAACACTCTGGATCTCCATGGAAACAACAGGATCTATTCCACTGCAGCTGAGTTGCTGATTCTAACTGGAGACGTCTGCAGCACTGGGGTTCATTTTCTAGCCATTTCTGTTTGAACTATTTCCAGTATATTACCATTAGAATGCTTCTACAAATATTCTCTGGATGGCTAATGTTGTGACTTGAACATCTTCCCATAATTGATCCTTAGATCTCACAATGTCGAAATTAAAAGTATGTTTTCTCCCAGTGCTCTAGTAGATTGAACTCCCTGTTTAAGATGATTAAGAAAGGCTAGTGTTGCAGAGATGCCCTTCTCCTTTGAATAAGTGAATTTTGGAGGTTCACCTTTTTTATATATTTGAGTCCACATAATATATAAACCCAAATATCACTTCTGTATTATCATTGGAATACTAATACAAAATTCTCAGGATTGGCTAGTATTCTGACTTGAGCATCTTCCCATAATGTGTCCGTAGCTCTACTGTGTTCTAAAGCATAATCCTTCCCGTTATATAGCAAGGTTGCGCCTTTAATTGAGTTCATTCTAAACATTAATTGATAAATTCTGCAAGTCGACTAAATGAAGCTGCCATTGAACAGTTTTCTTTTAGATTACTTACAGTGTGGAAACAGGCCCTTCGGCCCAACAAGTCCACACCGACCCGCCGAAGCGCAACCCACCCATTCCCCTACATTTACCCCTTTACCTAACACTATGGGCAATTTAGCATGGCCAGTTCACCTGACCTGCACATCTTTGGACTGTGGGAGGAAACCGGAGCACCCGGAGGAAACCCACGCAGACACGGGGAGAATGTGCAAACTCCACACAGTCGCCTGAGTCAGGAATTGAACCCGGGTTTCTGGCGCTGTGAGGTAGCAGTGCTAACCACTGTGCCACCATCCCGTTGCAAAGAAAAACTATCTAATCGCCACTAAGTTTTGCAATGCAAGTTGCAGGTTCCATTAAATATATTAATTTGCATTGTTTTAGAAAGGAGGGATACAGTTTTCAAAAATTTATGCAAGCTTAATTATAAGCTAGAAATATTAAAGGTTCCTATAAATCAGATTATAAAGTTTTGCAGTTTAAGATTAGGCCAATTGCAATAACCCTGTAATCTAAGGTTGTGGTTGGATCATCCTATAATTTTATTAACTATATAGTAACAGAAAGTCATATTCAGGGGGGTAGTAAACATTTCTAAATTTAATGTCATTTATCAGCATTATCCAACAAAATACATGATGCCGTTTGTGTTTTTTCTTTTTATTGATTCATGGGATATAGGTGTCAATGGTGAAGCCAACATTTATTTCCCTGCCTCTAACTACTCAGAGGGCAGTTAAGAATCAAGAGTGTTATGGGTCTTGAGTTAAATATGGGCCTTACCAGGTAAAGATGGCAGTTTCCATCCTAGAGGACATTAGTGAACCAGATTCTCTTTTTCCGACAAACGACAAAGGTTCCAAGGTCATTATTAGACTCCTAATTTCAGATTTGTTTTGAATTCAAATTCCACCTCCAACCATGATTCAAACTCAGGACATTGTGTCTCTGGATTAATAGTCGAGCAACAATACTGCCAGGCCACTGCCTTCACCTGTACCTTACCATATATTTACTGTATATTAGTCCATGATACATACACCAAAGAGTCTGATGAAGTTTATTTACAATTCTAATTATTTACAACACTATAGTGTCACAGACTTAAACACAGAGTCTGGGTTCTATGCTAACTGTACATGATATATACATAACCAAGTGACTATTTGGAGTCCATCTTAAAGAGTGGCTGAAGGGGGGCAAGGTACTTTTACAGAAGTCACATGATGTCATGTGATTACCTTACCAGTACTAGACTCTCTGATCTGATATGTATTACATAATAACGACAGAGCAGAGTCTAACGGTGCACTGATGGTATAGTTCTGGGGCTTGTTCAAAAGTGCTTTCCTGGGAGATTGAATAGTTCTGGTGGCGATAACCAGTTCTATAAGCCTTTCAGCTAAGTTATTTTCTGTGAACTCTCATTCTGTAGCTTTGCATGACACCTATGAATTGATCGATTGCTTCACATAACTGTTGGCGTTATGACAAACAGTCAGCTTGTGTAACCTGAAACTGACTCAACCTTTGAGGTGATCTTTGAAGATCTTAAAAGAAATGGTCAGGATCTTTGCAGTCATCATCAGAAATACTAAAGGACTTTATTCTTCTTGGACGTTTCAGTCCCCAAAATGAGAGGTTTGACTGCTTGTTATTCTGTGTCATTTGCCTGTTGATCCATAAAGATTGATATTTTATTTAAATAACTGAAGTTCTGATAGAATATCCATAGAATGCCAAATCATTGCTATGTGTTTCCTTCTTGCTCTTTAAAATGACATAATAAGAAGTTGTATGACAGTGTAGCTCTTTTCTGTGCTTTTGTATTTTTTTTTATATATTGTGTTATTGCCCCTTCAAAATTGCAGTCTTGTAGTCGTAGGTTTTATCTGTATGTGACATTCACATTAATGTCATCACAAAGACTTTAATAAAAATGTGAGGAGCTAATTTGGAAGTGAAAGTGATGGAATCAGCTGATATTGGATACAGGTGGAAAATCACTTTATGCTGTGATTGTTTTCCCACAATATTTTGTTCCAGGCCCAGCTCCCTTAGATTGGGGTTGTCCAGCAGCACTTTAAGTGCATTTTGTTTTAAAATTTGATTTCCAGCAGCCTCTCATTCATTTTTTGTTAAATAGAAACAGAGAGAGAGAGAGACAGTACATTCACTGCATTTCAGTACAGGTTGGGACCATTAATTTTGGTACTTCAGTCTTGTTTATAGTTGTAACTTCAGCTCTCAGTTGGCGAGTTGGTGAGAAGGATTGATGACGGTTAGGAAAAACATTTCAAACCTGCCATTGTGCTGTGACCTGTTCTGCCCTTAAAATCCATGTAGTGCCCCTAGCTAGTTGTCACAACTGATTTTTAATGCTCACTTGTGCCAACATGATACCTTTCATGGTTTTCTATATGTTAGCCTGTGTAACATGAACCATAGATGTGTTGTGTTCTATTGCATCAGATATCTTGATGTTTATTTACAGCAACTATTGGTAAAGCTATAATATCAAAGAATTACATTGTGTTTTCTGCTTACTAATGTTAGTATACATTGTACACAAAAAAAACAACTGACTGCAGAGATTCCAAGATACAGAATGTGACTGACGTGTAGGTCTTTATACCGAAACAACACATAACTGTTGTGTCATCTTAACTGTCTTTCAAGATACTTGCCTGTCTGGCCTACAATCTATGCCATAACATTACATAAGCAATATATATACCTTAAGAACATTATGGAATGAAGATAGCCTCAGCTTTATTTAACTAGTTTAGCTATACAATGACAGTCTGAGTTAGCCAATTCTGCACAGCCTAAAGCCTTACATAGGCAATAGACTCCTCTATTAATCTTAATGGCAACTCTGCCATATAAAGGACTCAAACACTGGAAATGATTATGCTTTTGAACACAGTAGAGCTAAAGACATATTATGGGAAGATATTCAAGTCACAACACTAGCATTCAATGATAATACAGAAATTATGTTTGGAATCATGTATTATGTGGACTCAAATATATAAGATGAACCTCCAAAATTCACTTATTCAAAGGATATAGACATCTCTGCAATGCTAGCCTTTATTGCTCATCCTCAAAAAGGAAGTTCAACAAAAGGACATTTCAGAAGGCACTTAAGAATCAAACACATTGCTGTAGGCTTGGAGGCGAGATCAGGTAATGACAAAAGCTTTTTTGCGCTATAGGACATGAGTTTAGCAGATGGCTTTTTACGACAACTATGATTGCCATTACCAATAGTAGCTACTTATTCCAAATTAATTTGCTTAATGCAATCCACAGAGAGATCTCAAGTCACATTTTCTCAAAATCACTAATCTACCACAATCCACCTAAATTCACCCAACCTGTATTTTATGAGTGATTGTTAAATATTAAATGTTATTTTAGTTGTTAAATTTATGAAAAAAATCATTCCTTGAAATGTTTCTGGAAAGTGACAATTGTCATAAAATATGCCTTGAAAATATAAAATAGGACAACTGTGAATTTGAGGGTCAACTAGTTACATTGGCATATATTGAATAATGAGCAATAGACTGTCTACTTTGTCAGCTTCATCTAAATCAAATGCCTGCTTGTTGAATACACTTCTAAAGGAATCCACTTGGTCACAAGAGACAGAATGTGATGTACCAGATATTGGTCTTTTATCATATTTGTGTATTTATTTATTCTGAGATAGGATGGTGAAACAGACATTTGGTTTGCTTTCCTTTATTGGTCAGAGTATTGAGTACAGGAGTTCGGAGGTCATGTTGGTTAGGCCACTGTTGGAATATTGCATGCAATTCTGGTCTCCTTCCTATCGGAAAGATATTGTGAAACTTGAAAGGGTTCAGAAACGATTTACATTGATGTTGCCAGGGTTGGAGGATTTGAGCTATAAGGAGAGATTGAATAGGCTAGGGCTGTTTTCCCTGGAGCGTCGGAGGCTGAGGTGTGACCTTATAGAGTTTTACAGAATCATGAGGGGCATGGATAGGATAAATAGACAAAGTCTTTTCCCTGGGATGGGGGGAGTCCAGAACTAGAGGGCATAGGTTTAGGATGAGAGGGGAAAGATGTAAAAGAGATCTAAGGGGCAGCTTTTTCACTCAGAGGGTGGTATGACTATGGAATGAGCTGCCAGAGGAAGTGGTGGAGGCTATTACAATTGCTACATTTAAAAGGCATCTGGATGGGTAAATGAATAGGAAGCATTTGGAGGGATATGGGCCGGATGCTGGAAGATGGGACTAGATTGGTTTGGGATATCTAGTCGGCACAGACGAGTTGGACTGAAGGGCCTATTTCCATGCTGTATGTCTCTACGACTCTGCTTGGGAGATGCACAGGTCACCTGTATTACTCATCCTTGCGAAAATGCCGGTAAGCTGCCTTCTTCAACCACTGCAATCCATTTGGTGCCACCACACCCAGTGTTCCTCTAGGGAGTTATTTTTATTGTTGAACTTTTCATTAGCTGATGTGATGCAACTGAATGGCTTTCAAGATCATGTCAGAGGGCACTGCTGTGGGGTCTGAAGTCATATATAGGCCAGAATGGATAAAGCTGGCATATTCCTCTTCTGAAGAATGCTAGTGAACTAGATGGATTTCTACTACAAAATGATTGTTTCATGATCTTTATTAACAAGACCAACATGTGATTTCTAACTATCAATTAACTGAATTTAAATGCCTCTAGCAGCTGTGATAGGTTTTGAATTCATGTCTCTGAAGCATTTGTCAGAGGCCTGAAGCTCAGTAAAAGTCCTGCTTTTCTACTGTCCCTTTTACTTTTATTTTGTGTTTAAAAGAATCTGAAATGTAATTTAATAAATTGCCAGAATTAAAATCTACATTGCAAGCTATAAAAAAAGTGTTCTATACTACAAAAAGCAAATGTGTCAACTTCAATTTAATTTTACTCTTTTGAAAATAGATGATATAAATGTCTCCAGTGAACAATGCTGGTGGACCTCACCTATCAGAGCTTGAGTTGACTGTGGGTCAACAGAGACACTACAGACTGTTTGTTTGCTCATTTTTGCACATCTCTCAGATAATCACAATCCTTTGCAAATGGTTTCACCTAATTACTCTACAAAAGCTGAAACAGAAAACACTGTTGGTTATTTTTCACCCAGCTCAGTGGCATAGACGAATCCAAGCAAGAAAATGGAACAAAAAAAAACACACCTAAAAATTTTTTGCCAGTTCAGAAAAAAATGAAAAATGCCAAGAGACTGACCACATCAAACGCGCTGAATACATGACAGTAGTGGTAACTCGACTTTAAGTCTTTGGTGATGTAAGCAAAAGTAGAAAGATCCTCAGGGTCTTGAGCAGCGCAAGAAATGTTCCGAATTTCATGTTCTGTGATGATATTCTGTGGATGATTAAAAGAATGAACTAAAATTAGCAGGTTCACAAATAACAGAATAAGACATTTGCAGGGCTGAACTAATACGTAGAAACCTCAGGACACATAATTAGGCAAGGCCCACCACTACACAGGAAGACATGATACTGCTTTGTTTGTAATAAAAGAAAATAACACTGGTGTGCCTGATTTAGGAAGTGTAACTTGTTAGGAGTCCGCACTGACTGCGTTAATTCTGTTTTCGTGCTTCAGAACACTGTTGTTGCCCCTCAGCCCGTATGACTACCCCAGCCGGGATAACATTATCTGGCTGCATCAATTTCAGTTAACAGATGACAAAATGCTCACTCACTAGTACGTTCACACAACAGAACAAGTTTAGAATGCCATGGACAGGTAGCAATGACCATTCAAAAATTCTACTGAGTAACTGAAACCTCTATAAAACCAATCATAAGATGAATGAGGGACTTTTTCCATTTAGTAAAGTTCTTTTAAAAAACCCCTCCAACTTTTCTTTGCATGGTGATATATTTATACAGATTGTTGCCTGAAGGGTCATTGGTAATTAATACATTAATGCACAGACTGCAAATTTTCAACTGGCTCCTGTCAACTTCAAAAAGTTGGGTGGCAAAAGTTTAGCTCAGCTAACTGGAATCATTCACTTTATAGAAAAGCTGAAGGTTCTTGCCAAGTGAATGGAAGTACTAAATGCCTTTAGCTAAACTGTAAAGGCATGTTTAAGAAAGACTCGTGGCAGATGTTCGGTTATAAATAGAGGGAGAAGAGATTTTCTGTAGTGATAACTTACATCTGAATTGCAGCTGCCATAAGGCAATTCTCTTTGGTTTTCAAATGAACCCTGAGGTGATATCTGGCTATTAAGAGTTAAATAGGTTGCATCTATTTTGCAACAGCATTTCAAATCAGTGTAATTTGGTTATCTTTGAAAATTATTTTGATGAAATGACACCATCCCAAAGTTCAAACAGTGGAAGAAAAGTTAATGTGTCAGGTTAACTTCAGCTTGGTCTCCAGCCTGGGAAATGTTGACAACTATACTTGAAGGATCATCGGAGCTTATGCTTTCAGTGTTGAATTTAATACTTTATGCTGCTTAGAGCTCATGTTTTCAAAACCACAACTCCAGTGATTAATAAATTCTGATCAGGTCTCCTACACATTGTATGAATTTTAGTGAGAGAAAACTCTGGTCCAGGAAATTAGACCATTTCAGTTCCCAAGATATGGAGACCAATCTGTTTTTCTTTACACACTCTAAAGCAGCAAATCATTAAATGAAAATATAATTTCTCACCATACGCTTATTTAATAACTGGATTCCCCACACTGCCTTTCCAATTTCTCGTTTAGTGCTCTGCCACTGTTAATGCACTTTACATTAATATCTGTACAGATACATATGTCTTTTCAAATACCTTAAATGCATTGATTCCTGTGACAAGATTAGAGTCACAACAGAGATTGCTGATATGCACAGAGATCTTGATGCAGTGAGTAAAATGGCTAAGGTTTTTTTTAAATTGAAAGCTTAACAACATTGGCAAGGGCAACATTTGCTGTCCATCTCCAAATGCCCTTGGAAAGATGGTGGTGAGCCGCTATTCTTGAACACTGCAGTCCTCCTGATATACCTAAACCGCTATCCTGGAGATAGGATTTTTGACTCAGTAATAACCAAGGACCACTGATATTATATCAAGTCCAAATGATATGTGGCTTGGAGGGGATTTTTCAGTTTTCATGCATCTACTTCCCTTCTGCATTTCTTGGGTTGAAGTTGCAGGTATGCAGAAGGTGCTATTGAAGGAGTCATGATGAATTGTTGCATTGCATCTAACAGATGATGCACTACTCTTCCTACATGCTAGTGCTGACGGGACGAAGTGTGAAGGTAGTGAAATAGACACCAATCAAACAGGTTGCCATGGCTTACATGTTGATGAACTCCTTGAGGTGTTGTTGAACCCATCCACATGATGGGGAGTATTCCATCACAATCCTGAATTGTACCTTGTATATGGTCAGTATTGAAGAGTCAGAAAATGGGTTGCACACTGCAGAGTTCCCAGGCTCTGATCTGCTCTTGTGGTAGCCATCTTATTTATGTGTCTGGTCCAGGTATGTTTCTGAGTAGATTTACCAGTATTTTCATAGTAGGGGAATTCAGAAATGGCCATGTCTCTGAGTGTCAAAGATAGATAGTTGGAATCTCACTTATTACAGATTACCATTCCCTGGCACCTAAGTGAAAATGCTCCACGATACCTATTAGTCAAACTAGTTGTAGATGTGAATGCAAGATTCAGTGCGAATGTGTACAGGATAAATGGATGCTACTCTAAGGTAGGCTAAGTCAAATGGTGAAATTCACCAAAATCCAATCATTAAAGGGTAAAACAACACTCTGACCACATAGAAGTGGGAAAGGAAATAGCATGGAAATATTTGGTTAGCGCATAGCTATTATTAAAACTAAACATTCAGCCTGGAACCAGCTGAAAATAACAAAAAATACTTTTGCTTTTAACTTAACATACTCTATTAATAATGGCATACCTAGGTTAGTAGGGATTCTATTCTTGACTCTGCACTACTGACACAAAGCTCAATAGAAATTCAGAAGCAGAAATACATATACATTGGCTGCTACTTTTCCTAAAATGCTGGCAGAAATGATAATATTGGTTAAAGAGGGCTAACTAAATAAACTGTGAATGAAGAGTAGCAGATGAGAAAATATAATTAACAATATTCAAGGAAGGCATAAGATCGCAAGCAATTACACCCTCCCCCCAGCCCCCCAAACACACCTTCAATCCAGAGCAGCAGGTGTGCACATTACTCTGATCAGGGACAAAGACCGGTGAATGGTGAACAATACAGCATGTAAGGTTGTAGATGGATATTCTCCAGCTGGGTCTTTGTGAGCTCATAGTGAGAATCTTTAAAGAACCTGTCCTTAGAAGATTGAATGAGTAGGGTGACATCCATGATATAGTAGATGGTAACTGGTCTCTGGACAGAACAGTCATGAATAGCTGAGTATTTTTCCCCATGCTTTATGTTTTTACAACTTACATTAAAAAACCCACCCCCTTCTTTGTTGTAGTATGCTTTCCTGTAAAAATATTGCTTTGTGACACCGGATCATCTCCTACAACCTCTTCCATCAGGGAGAAGATACAGAAACTTGAACACATGCACCAGCAGGTTCAATAACAGCTTTTTCCCTGCTGTTGTTGGACTGACTAACTTCAAATTATAGAGTGGTGCTGAAAAAGCACAGCACGTCAAGCAGCATCCAAGAAGCAGGAAAATCAACGTTTTGGGCAAAAGCCCTTCGTTAGGAATACATTCAAATAACTTCAAAAAATGTTTATGTTGTTAATGTTGATCTGGCCTCGTGCATGTCCTGTGCAACCACCTTATGACCTGCATGTCTTTGCTTACTACTATCTCTCTGTACTGCTCACAAACAAAGCTTTTCGCTACACTTAGGTACACATGACAATAAATCAAGTCAATCAATAAACTGTACACATGTTAAAGAAATAAATGAGTTTAGACATATTTTGAATACATTTGCCATATGTTGCAGACAGAAAACTTACCCATTATGTGCCTCAACTCTATTTGGCCACGTCAGTGGGGCACTGCAGCTTCTCCCAAATTTATAATTTCTCTCAATACTGATTTGGTTAGTGAGCAGACAGCTTTCTAATGTGGTCAGTACCCAACAGAAATTGGACGGATCCTAGATTCATTCACACTTTGAAACATTACAGCTGATGGAAGAGCTTCATATTACTGTACCAGCCTCAAGTGTATATGCACTTGGGTTCTCAAATATACCAAGAAAAATTAATCACTTGCCTTATTTGCAGCATCGATGAACTTTACACCTTTATATGAGATTGAAAGTATAATTGTAGGAATTTTCTTCATTTGCTCTGAAGCCTTTAGGGAAACAAGACAGGTGAGTTACTTTCTGCGAAAGTAATGATTTTAGAAATACAAAACAATTTTAAACAGACTGGAAGAGCATTACTGCAGCTCAATCCTGAAAGTATATTTGAAAATGAACAAACAAACAAACAAACAAAAATGGAAATTGCTGGAGAAACTCAGCAGGGCAGGCAGCATCTGTGGAGAGAAAAGAGTTAATGTTTCAAGTCCAATGGCCTATGTTCAGAAAGTATTTGAAACTTGATTCTTTGAACAAAATGACCGTATTCCATTGATGGTTGAACAATTTCGATGTTTGCAAAGTTAATGCTAATTATTTAATTCATCATAGTAAAGAAGCATAATGTTTATAGAATCCCTCCAATGTGGAAACAGGCCATTTGACCCAACAAGTCCACACTGACACTCCAAAGAGTAATCCACCTAAACCCATTCCCCTACTGTATTACCCCAGATTTACCCCTGACTAATGCACCTAACCTACACATCCCTGACACTACAGGTAATTTGGCATGGCCATTTCACCTAATCTGCATATCTTTGGATTGTGGGAGGAAACTCACACAGGCACAGGGAGAATGTGCAAACTCCACACACAGTCAACAGAACCCAGGTCCCTGGTGCTGTGATACAGCCATGCTAACCACTGAGCCATGGTCCCACCCTCTGTTAGTCAGAAAATTTGTAAAAGAGAAAAGATCAGATACAAGAGTGAGATTGTTCCAAATAATGAAGTCCCATGGTTGGATAAGAGGTAGTTCCTAGGTTGAATATGAGGTGAGATTTCTCCTGCACTATTATTAAGAGAATGTAATGAAGAGCTGCCAAGCAGCAGAGATGGCTAATTAAGGTCTGCGGGCAGTCCTTCCGTGCGGACAGTCAAACCTAAGGACCCTCAGTTCTGCACCCCAAGCAGCATCACTGAGAGGGGTGGCCACTGCTAAGGGAATGGGAACAGTCTGAACATGCCTCTAAACAAATGCACCCTAAGAGTGAGCATCAATTCCTTTTCTTTTTCTGTAATTGAAAGGTCGGGAAACCAGGATGCCCTTGGGAAGCTTCTTCCATGTGACCAATTGATGTGGGGCTGCTCTGGGATTGGTATAATCCCTGTGGCCTGGGAAAGTAGTCTTTATTTGGGCATTTGATTATTCAAATCGACACTCCGCCCCATTTCTTGAGGCTGCTGAGCCACAATCCACAGTGAGTTTTGTCACTGAAGAAATACCCTGCTGATAGGATTGAATCCTACTGAGACAGTTTCCTGACACTCCATCTCCTCACCGATTGCCTCAAGGCTGGTAAAATTGACCCCAAGTCACCTAATAAATGGACAACGTCATGTATTCACTGACAGGGTATTATGTCACAAGAGTTTCTGGAAAGAGGGATTCAAAGGACATCCAGATAGCTAGACAAATCAAATCGAAACCATAATCATGATCTTGTCAAAATGGGAGATTAGGCTCATATGGCCTACTCCTGCTTCTAATTTGAATGCTCATATAGAAAGGATGAAGAGTATCAAAGGAGATTTGCAAATTAGGCATACAACAAAATATGTTACATTCTTAGAGATTTTCAGCACAGAAAGGATTTATTCAGCCTTCTCAAAAAGTTAGCAATCACACTGGCTCTTTTCTCTAAACCTTCAAAAGATTCATGCTCAAACAGTCAGCCAATTCCTTTTGAAAAGCTATTTGGGATTATATGTACATGATTGTTTCTGGTTGCGCATTGTGTGTTCTAATTCACCTTAGTTTTCTTCAGTTCTAAGAATACCTTATTCTCATCGGACAGCAAATTATCCTTCCCACTCCTGTGAACATTAAGGATGGTAACATAACTCAGGGCAGCATGGCCGTCCCTTCAAATGTATTCACAGCTTCAATCTTCTTTTGGCCAGGAGCAGCAATCAATTAATTTATATTCTGCATGTTGTTATAATATTCCTGCACATTCTGCCACCAATACCAGGAGGACAGACGCATCTCCCCAATGTACTGCAAAGAAGACACAGTCCTCTATACACATTTTTAAATCACTTCAGAATGTGATTACTCATTCCCACCGTTGGTCCCAAGTATTCCCGAATGTTCTAAAACACATCTCTATTATAAAACCAATTGGAATAGCTGAAGGATTCTAATAGCTGAAGGATAATAAATATCAATAATTCATGCCAATTGCAGTGTCGAGTATGGAGCAAAACATATTGTGCAATGGAAAGGAGCAGTGCTAATGGGATGTCCCAATCCAGAGATGTTCCTGACCTCAGCCTAAATGAACAGGAAGCTTAAGGTTAAGGTGTTTGTGTCACCCAGATTATTACGTTATTATGATCGTTGATAAGTTTCACACCAACTCTTGAACATGAACATCAATGTGCAATGATGCAATATTACAAATATTTCACTTTTTTAATTTCATTTTTTTAAATTAAAAGTTTTTACATTTTTAAAAAACAAAACAATCTTTGTCTAATGTGCACACTGATATGAATATTCAACAGGCAGTGCAGTTCCATTAACATAACGGTGTACTGCACAAATGTCACTGTGAAAACTGCATCAGACAACGTACCCGCATCTTAGAGCAGGCATCCTGTGTTGACTCTGTTCCTCGCAATTCCTTCACCAGCATAGATCCTAAATACTAAACATGAGAAAAGAAAGTTACATTTAATCCATAGTATGTGAAGGAGAATTCTGAAAATACATGATAAATACTTTCAAATATAATGGTCCAAAATAGCTTTCTGCTATCAAAATTAATATTTTGACAATTAATTATCTCAGTATTTACCAGAGAGAGAAAAAAAATCTGAACAAGCAGTCTACAAAATGGATGGAGGGCAAATAATGTGGGATAAAGTTTGAACAAAAAGCTAAGACAAATTAAAGTAGGTGACACAGTTGCTAAGAAAGCATTAGAATACACATGTACAAAGTACTGTGCAGTGTGCTAACCCCAGTTTACTCTCCTCCCATTCCTATTTTCTAAGAAGTACTTACATATGCTTCATAGTCACAGGACTGAAAGATCAGTTTTTCAGGATGATGTTGCCAATACTGTACAGGCGTAGATGACGTGGCTTCATTTGGAGGCCGTAGAGTGATTGAAGGCTCACTCCATTCTGCCTGCTAAATAAAAAAGGAAAATTAAACCAGAGAATTACAGAGTCCCTTACAGCTTTGGTAACAAGACTTATACAAGTCAGAAGTGACTTGTCAATTGATTTATTACTGATATTCATTTTCACTGGAGCTCCTTCCAAGGGAGGCACCTCAAGTCCAAGTGTGATCAGACTACATCCAGCACAAGTGGTGATGAGTTGAACCGATGCATTCAGAAACAATAATAAGGGTACAGAGTTCAATTTGGTAGGCTGACTGTCGTTGTCTTTTTGTCTACTCCACCTTCAACACATTATCCCAATGGTGCAAAAGATAATTAAAAGACTCATTTTATTGTTTTGTTTTCCCACGGCAGTGACACCACTGAAGAATAAAAATATCAAATCCTAAACCTTAAAGTTGCACAGCATTCAACATCAGAACTATTGACATTAGACATCTGGGCATTTTCGTTGAGGAATTTTAGGAATGCAAACTTTAGCTGCTAGGAAGATTAACCAAAGTACATTTATTGGATTAATTGATATTGTTCAGAAACAAATCAGTTGAGGAAATTTGAAAACTTCTTAAAATGTGTGAATAAATATAGCAGACAAATAAGTATCAAAGAAAATTTTCTGTGCTGAAAATGCAGTTACAAAATGGATGATGAGGTCAACTAAAATGGAAGGAATGAAATGAACAAAACTTCTATTAAATCCATGAGGAAAAGAGGCAAATATTCAGAAAAATGACAGTAGATTTGATGGATATCATGTATTGTGGAATGTTGATTACAGTTATGAAAGAAACATTGCGTGTGGGAACCTTTCATAGGAAATAAATGCAGTATTTTTTATTTTAAGAGAAGCAAGGTACCAGTTACTGATAATTCTTTTCACATTGTTCGTTTGTATTTTCAGAATGCCTTCAGCAAGATCTCAAGGAAAACCATGAGCAACAGCCGTGGGAATCCATAGTACGGTGCAGACTGGATTAAAAAGAAGTGTGAATGTGTGTGCTAATGACAAGTGCGGAACAAGAAAGGAAGTTGAACAAGATTAATACCAGCAGCTATCCACTGAAAAATATCCATTGCTTCCTTACTGCATAATATTTGGACATAATGACTAAATGTAAATTTATTAAGTTTGAAGAAACACTATGATAAAGTGGGATAGATGATGCAGGCAACAGTCTACCACAGATTTGGATTGGTTATGCAAGTAGGATGTCAAATGACAAACATTACCTTTTATAGCAACAAAACACTGTTTAATGAACAAAAGACTGTTTAATGAACAAAAGAGGAGTGCCATAGCTATACAATAAGGGTATGAGAACTTTGAAGTGGAGACTTAGAAAGAGGTCTGGAAGTTACAGTAGTTGTGCCATTTTCAATGTCAAGACAAAATATGGAAGCAATTTGAAAGATAAATCAAATTATTACAAAATGCTGAGGTAGACATTCTCAACATAATGTTTGTACCTCCACAGAATATGCCATGGCTATATACTCCATTGAACAGACGAGCAGGCATGGTAATTGAGACACGCATTTTACAGGGCATTCAAAATATAACCTAATAGTATGCTCAGTCAATTGAACGAACATTAGAAATGATTATTTGTTTTAAATTTTCTTTTTTGAATCTAAATGGGGGAATGGTAAGTATGCATTCCATTTATTTTTATATTGGCTAGGAGTATGCCTCTCACATTATAGTTATGCATGTCTTCAACATCCCTCTGTATGGTAAGGCTTAAGTTGTAAACATCTTATTGATGTGGATATGAAAAGGGTCAGTTCTGGATCTCTGCCACACTACAGAATATTATAAATACAAGAGGGAGCAAAAGAAGATTCCACACCAACTCTTTTCTTATTACAAGAGCCCATGGTGAACCTTCACACATAAATTTGACTTGTCAGAGATTATACATTTTCCTAGTAAGATTTGATCTCAAAGAGGTTCCAATGTAATCATATTACATTCATTCATTTTGAATTCTACTTCTTGACACAATATCTGCATTGATTTGGCACTAACTACCAAACATCCTCTAATGATGAGCAGTGGGGGATAGAGAGAAAGGGATAAGAAAGTACAGTGGAACCTGTTTGGCTTGAAGGTTTGACTACAAGGGTTTGGAGCCAAAATCAAACCTGTGTGGAACATTTAGTAGCCTGATAACAAAACACACAGATCTCCAAGACTCCAGGCCACTAGTTTACCTACAAACGTGCTCATTGAAACAGCCTTGAGAAGAAGATCAGTCATTGAGAGTTGAAACAAAACCAAGAATTGCTGGAGGAACTCAGCAGGTCTAGCAGCATCTGCGGGGAGAAAGTAGAGTCAATGCTTAGGCCCAGTGACCAGCCCTGAAAAAGACTCACTGGACCCAAAACATCGACTCTGCTTTCTCTCCACAGGTACTGCCAGACCTGCTAAGTTTTTCCAGCAATTTCTGGTTTTTGTTTCAGACTTTCAGCATCTGCAGTTCTATTTATATTATTAAATGTTGAAATCCCGGCATTAAAACTTTCATTATCTCTGCAAATAAATCCTTAATGATTAGCATGTTCCTTGTGAACAAGCTGCAAGCATTGCTCTGTAATGTACTGTTTTTAAATGCAAGACCTGTGCTTAACATTTTAGTAAGTGGGGTACAGGGAGAGACCTTATATTCATCTGAAATTATATTTACAATTGGTATAATTTCTACAATAGCTTGGCCCCAATACTCTTAAAACAATGCTATGGATGACCATGTGTCTGTCAGATGTCCTGATCAAATAAATACATACAGCACTTTCTAAGATCAAATTGTCAAAGTGTCAAACTATCCACATAATTACAATGTAAAACAGTGAATTTTATGCAGACAAAGACATGTTTTCCATTTTGTTTAGCCTTGGAATCCTAGATAAGGCCAAGCTCTCAATTACATAAATACTTGAAGATCTTACAAACCATACAGCTGAGGACCTCTACGTTTCACCAAAATCAAAAATAAAACTCCTTTGAGAATCTGAGTGAAAATGCTTTGGTATAAATGATGTATTAATTTTTTTTTACCAAGTTATAGAAGAGACAGAATTGATAGATGAGCAGATAGTACTGGTGTACAGTATGACAAACAAACTCACAAAGAAAATAATCAATTATGAGGAAAGTAAGCCAAGCTAGTGCAAAGGGAACCCAAGGTTAACAGCCTATTGCATGTTATTCAATGCAATTTACCTGAGCCATTTGTCTTTCCAGTTTTGACCTAGGCATATCCTCAAAGTAGCTGTCATTGATTCGCCTTCTTGCGTCCCCTTGCATCATTAAATGGGAAGAGGGGATATCAAGAGAGCCACCAGTGTAAGTGCTTTGGCTAAGGGATGGGGAAAGTTGAGGAGGAGTGTTGTTCCCAGGGTCCTGTTCCAGAAGCAAATAGCAACGTATTAATTAATGTTATGATTTATGTTACTGAATCTCTCCCAGCCCTAATGGTTTAGTTTCTCAGTGTCATTCATGAGTGTGAAAGCTAAGCATTTCAAATTGATGAAACATTCAGAAAACATGTTTACAGCCCTCGCACCTAAATAATCTATCACAAATCAATGGATATCTCAGGTAGTTTTAATCTCGGCATAACACCAATAATCTAACAAGAGCTAGTTGATATAGATTTAATATTAAAGCACTGCTTTAGGAAATTTATTTCAGCATTAACACAAAAATGGTATAAAAATCAAATGTATGTGGAACAAGGTTATGTAACATGCTCCTTAATGAGACAGACAAACTGGCCTCTCTTCGCTTCTTCAGGTTAAATATTTAAACTGATACTCATGAATCCTATTAGATAATCCAACTAAGATGATTTTTCTTCTCTCCCAGTCTGCACAAATTATAAATATGCTCTTGCCAACTTGCTTACTGGCTCTAATTACATATTTTAACTAAGAGACATGTGACAATGGTCAAGCATGACCCCCCCTCTCTGACTTCCTGACCCCTTGAAAAGGTAGTGTCTGGCCTCAGCACTATGTCTCCCCACAACAGTACAGTTGAGGTCACAAAGTTAAGTTATTAGGTAGAAGGGACAAAAGTGGAGAGGATCAAACCTTCCTTTCACCTCTACAGCCATGTGTTAATTACTCCCTGACCAACTGTGCCATAAGTGACCATTTCTTTTTACAAGAAGCTATGGCTAAATTATAAACGGGCACTTTTTCAAGATTCTGAGTTGAAAAGGTCAGAAAAAACTGAGGGAGGCAAATATCTGATCTATCATTATTTTTAGTGAAGTATTTTTGGTTTTTCATGGTGATGGAAAGCAACTCTTTATTCAGTGATAGGAATCCCAGAGAAAAGCTGTTGTTACATTTGCTCTGTCCCTCTTCAACATTAACTATAATTGTGCAAAGGTCCAGGAAAGAATCAGCTTCTGATGGCTTTTGTGGAACCTTCCAGTCTTGGGTAATCAGTAAAAGGACATATCAATGCTCTTGACTGAAGTGCAAAGACTTCCCTTTGATATTTATAAATGCAAAATATTGACTTTTACATTATTATGTTGATATCAAAAACACAGCATTCAATAAAGGATAATTAATTTACTCATTGTCAAATGCTTGGAGTATTAGAGGACATGATCAGGGGTTAGATAAATGCGAGCAAACAGCTTACAATTTTATCCCACCTATCATGTGACAAGATGCCCTAACAGTATTAATAGAGGCCTTGAGGAGCCCAAGTATGAAGGAAGAGGGTGCGATAGAATACTTGGGGATGGAGCAAAGAGCACAGTCACAAGTTCTAGTGAGGTTTTTGAAGGTGGGAGAGAGCTAGTAATTTTGGAGATATTGGGCAGGGAAACTGGCAGCTGGAAATTTCAAAAAGTGGGAGCTGCAAATCAAAAAAAAGAGGGAACACTGACTTTGAAATCAATGCAGCTTGGGATCAAGATTGAATGAAGTTCAGTGAACAGATGGATAATTGGAGTATGGAATCGCATATGAGTGAGAGAGCTGGGCTGAATCGTACTTCAATTAGAAAAATACGTTAAGTAACAGGCTTGGATGACGGATTCAGTTGTATTGAGGGGATTTTGGGGGTAAACGAAAGGGGCTATGTTCTCCAAATTGAGACATTTGGAGCGAGTACCTTTCAACTACAGACTTGGAACACTTCCAGCCAGATTCAGAGTTACAGGACACTGAAGTTGTTTGTCATGAAATTGCATCCGAATAAATAGCTGAGAGATGGACTGAATGAGTGCCAGCAGCAGTGGTGGACAAACAGAATGGTTTTATTCTTGTCACTGCTGAGCTTCTGGAAGTTATGGCTTACCCATAACATGATATTTACTGACATACTTGAAGTTGTAGGTAGAAATGGAGAGGGAGGGTTAGACTAATTAGTTGTCCCTACATTTTCCAATAATGCCATGGAAAGACATTAGGATCAGCATTTATTCAACCATTCTAAGAAAATAAGGCTGTTCATTTTGCCAATTCTGCTGGCTACTTGTGCAGAGGTCTCTCGGTGGATGCTGCAGCTACAGTGGATATGAATTACCTGCAGTCCTGCAAGCCAATCCTTACTTAAAACTTTCAAAGACCTTGGCAAATCTTTTTCCAATCAGTGAGAGTTTCACACAGTCCCAACGAGCAAAAGTACCAAAAGCAATATATTTGTGGAAGTAAACCTGTTGCTCCAGTCATCCACTCAATTTCATTGAGAGAGAAAAATGAAACACATGGCATGCTTTTCTTCACAGATGGAGGGTTAATGTCACTGATGGGAGGCCGTAAGAACCAAAGTAAATCATTATCAAAGTACCTGCTTAAAACCTTCTTCCTTACAAATGGAAGCCTTTACATTAAGCATAGCACCAAAGAAATAGTCCATGACAGAAGTTGTGGAACTGGTATCATTTGATTGAAACTGTCAATAAAAACTCTGACTGATTAACTGTTTTCTAGGTCAGATTCAAGAAACAAATCGGCATTGAGTATTTTCTAAAAATCTATTTTTGGGATTTTTGCTTCCTTTTGCACCCTGAGGACATCTAAGATGAATTCAGTGACAGATATTATGCAAAGAAAACTACAAATCTAAAGGCTATGAAATTGTGTCATGTGCTAATTAGGGGATTGGTGAGGAGGGAGACAGGAGCCGTCCTAAATGAAGTGATGGTATCTGTTAAATCTTCATGATTGGGTTATTTCCACAGTCATTTGCATATTGCAAGAGGATGACGATTTAGAAATTTGCTAACTAAGACATGAACTGTTCCCATGAAATAAGTCTTTGGATTAGAAACTTATAGATGTTGCTTCTGTTAAAATTCTGTTGGTTGGTGGTCATTGCACAGCAGAGAAAGGAACAGGTGAAATACATTGCAAAGAAAGACAGATGGCAGTAAAATTGCTTTAAATCATAAATAATGATCCCAGGGATTTAAAAATGATTGCTAAAACAAGTGTTTCCATAATGTTTCCTACAAAATGTACATGAAATGATGATTTTTTTTTCAGGACAACATACAAAAGAGTGACAGTACTTGGACAGCCCATTTTATTGCAAGCTTGGCAGGAACGAAGGACAGACCATCTGCCCTTCACTAGAGTTCTGAGTTAACTGTTGCTTGGGAAAAGTATGGTGTAAAAAATTATTACATCCTGCAGCGGAGGCAGGCATCAGAAATTAAGCAGCTTACTTGCACTCTATTGGGGGGAGAAGGCCTCAAGTCCATGTTGCCCAGCTTATTTCAGAGTGAGGTGACTTACCATCCAAGATACGATATATACATCATCTTGCAAGATGGCATTGCGGGATTCAGGACAACTGACCTATTGATATAAAAAGAGATCCAATCTGAATAGCACCTAAAATGAGTGGTTTTCTTTCTTCCACCACTCGTCAGTTGTTCCCTCCTTCTAAGATGGAGGGTCCCATCATATCATAGTGCTTCACCTAGTGGTCTGCATGAGAATCAACAATATTGGCTCCCAGCAGTGGGAGGGAAGCAGATTCCAAATGTACAAACAGTTCTATTTGAATTGCACGGATCAGTGGGCATGTTTCTGTTGAGTTCCTAAAAATCGGCCTGGAAACACTTTTTGTTTTCCCGCAGATGCTTTATCAAGAATGCTCTTTACAACAATGTAAAAAGGTGCAGTCACATTGTAGTACCTGAGAAAAAGAAAAGATGAACAAACATTTCCAAAGGAAAGCCTTTGGCAAATTGGAAACTGGAAGATAACCATTTTGACCATTCCCCATTTTTCTTTCAGCTTTCCCGATTTAGCATTCCAAACAGCGCAGTTAAATAATTCCAGTTGAAAACTATGCTTTAAAAAGCTTTAAGATTTGATATTTTTGTTCAAGTGCTGAAGATAAATTATTGGAAAAATATACACGGAAATATATATTAAAATTACTTGACTCAAAAAAAAACCTTCTGGCAACTGTTAAATGACAGTACTACTCCAGCGTCATTTTGAATGTGTTGTATGCATTTATGAAACTGACAATTGTATGTCACCTTTCTTAACTGAATACTGAAATATATACAGTTCCTCAAGAGCGTTCCTTTTTTTTCCATGATAGCAGAACCAAGTAACACATTTCCATGAATCCTTCAGTGACATTTTAGGTTGAATGTGATTTTAAAAAAAAACATTTGATAAGCTGAAATGTGAACTTGGCTTTGCACAATTCCAAAAACTGAGATTAAATCGCTGCTTTTATACAGCTATTGAAAACATGATGATGATCCTGGCACAGATCTTAACCTGTCAGATTCCACGAACTACAGCAATTCATTACCATCTGCAAAAATCCTTCCCTGGATTAAAGGGTTTGCTTCCTGTGGGGAAAATTGAACCACTCACTAAATCTTTGAGGTAATTCTGTCCTACATTATCAGGTTAAAAAAAAATGATTTAATAGCATAAGAGTAAAGAACAAGATGAACAACAAATCATTATAAAATTTCTTGTAGATAAATGTTCCAAATAATTTTTTAAAATCCTTTCCTGAAAAGTCTACAAAGAGAAGCCAGTTAATCGATGTGGAACAGATTTGAAATGCTGTAAATCTGTTGAGGAAGGGTTAATGTGGTGCAGCTTAATGCTACGATTGACTCAGTAACTACCTGAATCCCAGCAACAGAGCTGAAGGGTTCTGACATATGTGCTTAACAGAGTTTACTTTTTAATGAGAATAGATATTGATTTTCATTTCTCTGACACCCGCAGAAAGATTTGACAGATATTTTTCAGCCTACATTAGATCAAAAGGTCACAATAATAAAAAACCTGAAATGAATTTTCTCCCATATTTTAATTTCACAATATTGCTTGGAAGATCTTCAGGGAATATTCTCACATACAGAACAAAAATGTTGGTGGTGATCATGGAACAGGAAAGATACTGAGGCAAGCAGCTAATAATGATACATGCTAGTGCTGAAGATCGGCCTGAGATGTGCTAATTAAAATTATACCGTGCTACATTCCATGCGAATAGCTGTAGTAATTCAACACTGTACAAACATGGCTTACCCTCAAAGTAATTGTACGCGGAGGCTTCTGAGGAGGCTCGTCGTGAAGTCTGTCTCCAAGTGATGCTAAGATTCGTTTTCTGTGACCCAGAAGGTTAATTTTCAACACCTGAAAGATTCAGTGATGTAAATAAGACTCCTTACAGATGGCTGAAGAGAAAGGAAAAAAATGGAATACCTTCCAAAATCAGTAAACGACCTTGAAGTGGGAGGTAATCCAGGACGGATGATGTACTGCACCGTGGTTACAGAATTAACTGCCAGAATAATTATGCCCCATCCTAATGTGTCATCGTAACTCGACAAGACACAATGCTGAAACATAATAGTTCTGGGCAGAAAATGCAAACCTCTCCTTTGGACTTAAATGACTATTCTTGCAAACAATATATTCTGAGCCTTCCTCTGACAGTTCACTGCAGTATTTCCAGATAAAACAGAAAACCTCCTGCTAAATGACGTTTTAATTCCTTAGCTTTAGATCCTCACACTACTTCTGTGGCTGTGCAATACTGGTGAAGAAGCTAGGTATCTTTTTACATATGATCACAGAAGGACTGTGTCTGAAGGATGCTGCAAAATGGATTGCAATGTCAGTAGTCATCCATATTTTTAATTATACAGTTGACAACACTCAACTAATTACATAATAAGAGGAAAGCAAGATACTGCTGTGCATATCTATTAAAAAGTAAAACCCAAGACAATGTATCCTTATTCTGACACCACTTAAATGGAGCAATGAGTTTAGCTGTACAAACAACAAATGCACACACAAGAATAATCCACCCAAATCGAATCAGCAGCAACCTGCCTCAAGCTTGTTGTTAAAACACCGTAATCGTCATACTGTTAACCACATCATATTCTCAAATGTTACTGTAATGCATTTTTAGATTGCCATTACTCTTCAGCTTCAACAAAAACACCCTTACCGAACACAAATATGCAGAAAGGATCTTACAGGTTTATCGAGTAAACCTAGAACTGCTTCACTCAGGGTACAAGAAAGGCTGCAGAACTTGCAACTTACTCAGCTCCTTGGAGAACATTTCTTTGCATTTCCCTCAGGATTTTATTTGTGTTCAGTCAAGGATTATCATTGCCTTTGCTATGGTTATGGTAGCCAGTAATCAGATCAGGGTATTTTAGCTCAAATTAGATGGGCCTGACATGGATATACTGGATAACTAATATTGAGTTAAGTGCTTTATCTACTTCGAAAAACACATCCAAATTGTCAACTGAAAGAAGATTCAAAACTCAACCCTGTACTTGCAAGATGAATTTTCATGATATTTACATTTTAGAATATTATTCCAGTTAACACACTACATCTTCAAATTAACTCCAGAATTTCTGTGTGGTGTACAATGTATTTGCATGCTACAAAAAGAGACTATATAAATGGTAAATGAAGTTTAGCCTATTATTTTGTTCAGATTGAAGCTTCACCGACATGCCCTGAGAAATACTGTTATCTATAATGAAAATCTTAAACTTAAAACACTTGCCAGTCACAGCACACTCCATCAATGTATTTAATACAAATTAACTAAACTGAGCACTGCAGGCTTTTACTTGATTCAGGAAGAATTGACAATTACATTCAAGCATCAGTTGAACTCAATTATGTTCTCAACAACACAGCTCTCTCCTGTTATCCATAGGACACAGCTCAGCATCCAACCACTTGTCGTCTTTCTGTTGATCAGCAGAACTTTCCAGATGTTGAAGTATTTCATATCTTAATGAGCATTGAGCATTTAACCTGATGATAGGATAGTTACATAACCTATACAGGTTGAAATCTATATTTTAATCATTCTCAAAACATAAAAGATAATGAATTAATTCTTGAAGAATTGATTCATAATGAAATAGAATAAAACTAAAGGTCAACCAATGTAAATGCTGATGCGCTTCCCATACAAAGATTTCAATTGAGCATGTTTTAATACTCTTATTTTACAAAACAGAGCTGAAGACAATTTTACTCCTCAACGTATGTACACAGGACAGTTATTTATTCTTCCAAGTAAAATGTGTAGAATCCAGCATGATTCAGAAACAGTACAGCCACACAATGCCAAAGTACCAGTAAGATACACTGTTAACTAACTGTTAACTAACAGAGGCAGTCATATTGATAGGCAGGTTCACTGAAAGTGATTCATTATAATTTTTCTGATAATAACTCTGATTCTTGTTTCCTGGTGGAAACGCCTTGATCAACAGGTGAGATGTCACCATACAATCAGATCGTCAAATGAAAAAGCACATGCAATAAAGGAATGGTGCAATCCTTGCTCCTTGCAAGTATAGACAACACAGAAGGAGGGCAATCAGCCCATTATGCCTGTGCTGATCAACAATGAGCAATCCTGACGAAGGGCTTATGCCCGAAACATCGACTTTCCTGCTCCACGGATGCTGCCTGACTGGCTGTGGTTTTCCAGCGCCACACTCTTCGACTCTGATCTCCAGCATCGGCAGTCTTCACTTTTGTCAAGCAATCCAGCCTGAACTCACCTTTTGGTACTAACGCATAGCTCTACAGATCATAGCTCTTCAAGCAAACATCCAACTACACTAAAAATAGTGAGTTCCTGTCTCTGTCACCTATTAAGGCAGTAAGTAACAAATTGCTATCATTCTCTGGCAGTAAAATAATTCTAATTTCCCCTCTAAGCCTTTAACATATACTTTTCGTGGGTGGCACGGTGGCACAGTGGTTAGCACTGCTGCCTCACAGCGCCTGAGACCCGGGTTCAATTCCCGACTCAGGCGACTGACTGTGTGGAGTTTGCACGTTCTCCCCGTGTCTGCGTGGGTTTCCTCCCACAGTCCAAAGATGTGCGGGTCAGGTGAATTGGCCATGCTAAATTGCCCGTAGTGTTAGGCAAGGGGTAAATGTAGGGGTATGGGTGGGTTTCGCTTCGGCGGGTCGGTGTGGACTTGTTGGGCCGAAGGGCCTGTTTCCACACTAAGTCTAATCTAATCTAAATCTATGCTCCCCAGTTTTTAACTCTATCTAGGCCACCCATAAGTTTATACACCTCAATTAAGGCTCCCCTCAGCCTGCTTTGTTCCAAGAACAGCAACCCAGCCCATCCAATCTTCCCAAAAATTGAACTTTTCAGTCTTGGCAAGATTCTCATTGGATCTCCTTTGTCCCCTCTCCAGTGCATCTTTGTTGCAATATGGTGATCCGAACTGTACTCAAGTGTTGTGCACAATTCTGGCAACACCTCTCTCTTCTACTTTATGCCTCAATTCAATTTGCCTTCATAAGTACACTGTTGAGCTTTAAGATTCTTTGGACATATGCTCCAAGTTTATTTAGGTCCTTCCCTAACATGATTGATATTTAAAACTTACGGTACAATTCTGGCTGCCGTATATCGTGAAGGTTGTCAAACTTTACAGGGGATTCAGAAAAGATTAATTCAAAACATTCCAGGCATGAGGGACGTTTTGTGAATAAATTGGTCAAGGTATTGGTCTCCTTAGAGGCTTAGCTAAGAGGAGATCTGAGAGAGGTGTTCGAAGCCAGAGTAGGCCAAACAGAAAGATAAGGAGAAACTGTTGCATTTGATGGAAATGCTGTACCTCAAAAGAACACCAACGTAAGTTAATTATCCAAAGAATCAAGAGTGACACTTGGAAAAACATTTTTACACAATGATCAATTAAAATGCTCTGCCTGAAAGTGTGGAGGAGGCAGATTCTGAGTTTTCAAAAGGGAATTGAAAACATATTTGAAGAGGAAAAAAGCACTGCATGCTGAGGGGAAAGATGCTTTAAACAGTCTCAGCATGGACACAATGATGTGAATGGCCCCCTGTGATGCAATTATTTAATGAGGTCACCTTATATGAACAGTCTTCTTGAATTAAAAAAGAACATCCTATATTCTGTTAACATCTATAATGTTTGGAAAACAAACCAGGAGGAGTCAACCTTTTCTGAAGTGCACTTTTGAAACATTTTGCCAAGGGATTATTACTTCTTCCATCCCCAGACCGACCGTGACACAAAGGTTTGGACTTATTTACTCCCTACTTACTCAATGGCATTTTTATTTTCATTAAATATTTTTGAAATAAAGAGCACTACACACCTTCAAGGGCACATTATTAGAACCAAATGGACGTGCTAGGTCCAAAGTGCATTAAGCTAAAACTAACAAATTCACTTTTCTAAAGCTAAATGTGTCTGTTTCTTCTGTTTCTCCATTGTGTATATATTTGTGTTAGTCACTCCAAAAAATAAATTAACACTGATACCTAATTATCATTATGCATGAAAAATAAATGGGGATATCTACGATGAGCAGAAACAAAGAGGAGGATGTATAGTGGGGTCTCCAAATATGTCCTAATAGATAATTATGCAATGCCCAAATTTCCTTGCTCACTTAAACCAGCCTGTCAATTCCTGTCATTGAGTGCAACTTGGATCATTATAATTGGCCTGCCCCAAGCTAAAGAGCCATCTCAAAATGTTCACACTAAGTCTTAACTTAGTCAATTTGGGCAATTCGGTAGGAAACATCAAATTTTCTATATCACTATTTTTGAGCGTTTTAAAATATTTATCTGAAACCTGCACTGCATCTTGTTTCTCCAAATGCATTTTTATGACATACATCATATTGAAAATCAGTAAATCTTTATGACTGCACATGAAAGCGTGCTTTGCCTAACGTGAATGATAGCTGACAGCTTGAAAATTTAATTATCACATAAAAAAAGAGGAATAGATACTATCGTTGGCCTCCGTTTGTTTGCATTGATTTCCACTTATTTATGTCCATTTTTATATTCTAGTGTATGCTGGAAAAAGTTTGGAAGAAAACTGGCTGGAAGAAGACATTGGGATATGAATAAGGGCAACTTTGGGTGTAGCATTTGGATTGCATTCCGCACAAAAAATTTGACACCTGTCATTATTTAATTTTAAATCAAATAATATAAATTCTAACCATAGACCTTTCAAATGTTCCTTTTAATTTAAATAATATGTTTGTTCTAAAACAAAAAGGAACCATTATCAAAAAGGCCATTCCAATGACCAGTCCCAAGTACCTCTTTGACCTTGCAGGGTCAGATACACCAACACAGCCGATTTAAGAAACTGGATGAAAATGCCCAGTGGAGTGATTGCACAATGGAAACTTAACCTCAAGATGGTTGCTTCTCATGGATTCAGGAACAACTCTGTTCATGTTAGTTTCTTCCATTCTTAACAAAACATAATGAGATTTTGGTGACAGAAAGCACTGCAAAGGGTATGCTAACAGTGCAGTTCTTAGTTCTCTGACATTCTATGATTCTGCTCCTGCACCATTCAGATACACCCCATATTGTAAAAAGGCATTGAGTAGAGATCAGGTGCTTCCCCAAAGAATGAGGAGACAAATTGTTTGTATTTTGTTTATTGTCCCTTTCAAAGTGGTTCTCTGTTATTCTCTCTTGATTTCTTCAGTGCACACCTACAGCAGCAGCTCTGCAGCAGTGAGGTGCAAGAGCGAAGGCACCACATTACAAGCTTAAACCTAGGTATCGTAATCATTTGGAATTTCAGCTTCAGGGTGGAGTGTTGCACTCACAGTGGATTGTCTCAATGGACTACCCCTTATCCTGGTACAGATAACCAAGACCAATTCATTACTTCCAGAGTCAATAGCCTCTAAACAGAACAGAAATTAGTATTTGCTGAAATCACTATTACATTTTAAGGATTTGGTTTGGGATCCAAGTGTATGAATATTCAAAGAGATCACTTGCAGTGCATTCTGCCACTAAAATCTCACTATGTTTTGTTAAGAATAGAAGAAACTAACATGAACAGAGTTGCTCCTGAATCCATGAGAAGCAGCCATCTTGAGATTAAGTTTCTATTGTGTAATCACTCCACCAAGCATTTTCCAACCTTACATGGGATCATCTCAATGCTGCTTTATCACCGTGGTGCCATCTTCATTTTTGTGATTTGGTGGGTGGTTTTACTGCTGGCCGCCTTTCTGTCATTACCTTCCCTATTGAAGGAGTCATCTGCAATATTTGGATTTTATATAGAATTAGAGCTGACTGTGTCTTAAAATAGAATACAGCCTTTAGCAAGAAAGTTCTTTCATTAATGGATCTTAGGACAAAAATGTTTCGCTTTTTTTTTATAATCATAGAACCTGATTATTATACTGTCCTCAGGCAGAGAAATTGCTGGGAGTATGAACAGACAGTGCTTTGTCAGTATTCTTCATTGACAGTACTATCCTGTCAAAGATAAGTACATGACAAAGCAATTGCAGTTATAATTCTAGTTACTCTCTCTAGCAATAACAGACCCCAATCCAAACCTCAGAAAAACACCTCATTCTGCACCGGTGTGATTCTTCCATTTCTTACATTCATCCATTCTATACCAAAATAGCACCAATTAGCATCGACAGGTAAGCAATTTTATTCTGTGCACTCCAAGTATCACTTTGAGACTTAGTATGTGAAATATCTATAAAGCAGTAGAGCAATGGGCTTCCATTTCATCAGTCTCACTAATTTCAAACCCCAGACCCTGACGAAAAGACGATGGAGTGTTAACCCACTGTCACAAACACATTCATTTGTTTGAAATGTTGCTGAAGATGTACAATGACTCAAAGGGCTGGTTTAATGTTGTCACCCTTAAATAGGGTTCACTTATTTCATCTTGTTCTTCAATGTTGAAAGCAATTCTATCTCAAAATATTTTGGGGCTTTAGTTTATTCAAAGTCAAATTAACACAAGTTTAACTAAGAAGATGAAGCTTAAAAACCATGTTCACTCTTAACGTTCAGGAAAGACAATCAGACCAGAAGAAACAATGTCAATCACAGTTTAAATCAAGCCAAAACATGAACTAGTTCAGCATTTTTATTTACAGGTAGAAGTTAATTTAGACGGATACAGGCACATCAGAACAAAGTCCAAATAATTAAACTAAAATCAGAATATGCTGTAAGTACAAATCAAGTGTCTCAGGCTCTAGAAAAGGAAAAAGTACATTGTTTTAGGAAGGCATCTTTCATCAGAACTGCAGATTACCCTTACCAATTTAATTAAAATAAGCATAGATGGGAACTAAATATGAGAGCCTGGTGTGTTAGCTTCATTTTAATAAAAAGCTGTTAATCAACTTAATAGATGGTAAACTGGTTTCTAAACATACTCAGTGAAGGCGAGGGTCAATAAAAGAGGGAAGAAACGTATGCATAGGACAATCCAAATGGAATACACAGTTAGGTCCAAGACTGTCCATATGAATCCAAACTAGAGGGATGTAGAGTTCTCAGGTAGGTGATAATACCATTGGGAATTGGTGGGAAATAAAATCAATGAATGAGTTAAAGATTATGGAACAGGGGGAATATTTTGTTCATGGTGACATTGACATTTGGATATAGTAGACAATAGAAATAATGAAAGAAGATCTTGCAGATGTGGAAAGTACTGCAATCGATGAGAACAAACGGCATAAAGCTATAAGACAAAGGTGTGAGGATCAGAGGAGAGGCACATGATATGGGGGAGATATGACCCAGGTCAATATACTGTATTTGTTACTAATAATGCAGACTAATCTATTTAGCTTAGATGGCATTTGCAGAGTTCACATGACTCCGAATCCAAATATTGAAGGATCATATTTTACTAATGAGATGAAACCAATCATTGGATTTAATGCTAAGCATACAAGAACTGTCCAGAAATTCTGTTCAGGATCGGACACCTCATTTCTGACCCTGATCATAAGAAGAATGTGTTTGGTTTAAGGAGGGGTAATGCAAGTTGGAGGAGGTTTCACACTGATAGGAAAGTGGGTTGACTCCAATGGGATAGAGAAGAAACATAGTTGGGATGCTGAGATATGGATTCCTGAAAAAGGGCTCATGCCCGAAACGTCGACTCTCCTTCTCCTTGGATGCTGCCTGACCTGCTGCGCTTTTCCAGCAACACATTTTCAGTTCATGCTAAGGTATGGGTTCAGTTTAATAGTTACCCAAGAATTAGAGCAGATGTCTAGTCTTCCAACATTTCCAAAGTAACTATAAAGTTTAGTGAGTCAGAACCTTCAAAATTTTCCTTTAAGGGGCTTGTACAGACAAGTCTAGCCACAAGGGAATCTTCCATTGGAATTTTCAATTATCCAGTAGTTCCCTCGGAATCAACTGCACCAGGAATCCCACAAAGTCCCAATGCACAACTACTGTCCTCACTGCTGCAAACACTGTGTGGCCATTGGAGTATCTGGGCCAATGACATCTTGAGTTGCTACAACAATGGATTGAAGATAAGCCAACAGTCAATGAAATAACGCAGATCAAGAAAGGATCAGCCGATTTCCTGTCGGTTGCAACTAAAACTCCCAGTCACAGAATAGGAACATTTGCTTTTGAATATTGTGGATAACAATATCAACTTTTCAACAATGTTAATAAAATTATGGTACAGTTTTTTGCAGCAACAATCCACATTTATGGAGCTTCTTTCACAGTAAAATGATCAGGGTGCTTTGCAAAACATGACACATAGCCACATAAGATTATATTAGAAGAGGTGAGCAAAAGCTAGGGCAAAGCAGTGGGATTTAAAGAGTGCCATGCAGGAAGAGGGAGAAGTAAAGAAATGGAGATACAGCAAAGGAATTCCAGAGCTTAGGATCTAAACTGCTGACAGCACAATCGGCAATGGCACAGTTATTATCAGGGATGTGCACAAAGAGTGCTAAGAATTATACAATATAGATGTTAATGAGATAGAAAGGGGCAAGGATATCTAAGGGTTGAGTCGTAATTGCTTCATTTTAAGTTTCTTGCCAATAAAGCAGGACAAAGTGATGTAAACAAAATTGCACACAAAAATATTATCACATTCTTTTATGAATTTTTAAATCCACCACCATTCCTCATGCAATTGAGAGAGGAAAGATTGAAAAGGGACCTAAGGGGCAAATTTTTCATGCAGAGGGTGGTGCGTGTATGGAGTGAACTGCCAGAGGAAGAGGTAGAGGCTGGTACAATTCTGGCATTTATAAGGCATCTGGGTTGGTATATGCAAGGAAGGGTTTAAGAGAGCTAGAGGCCAAATGCTGGTAAATGGGACTAGGTTAATTTCGGATATCTGGCTGGCATGCCCGAATTGGACTGAACAACCTATTTCTGTGCTGTACAATTCTGCAATTCTAATTGTTAATATTTAATACAGCCATATATGCAAGGGCTTGTAGACATAGTTCAAGCTTTCCTTAAATTGAGGAAGTAAAGCTGATAAAATTAATGTTAATTGACTATACCAGAGTAAATAACCGATACACCTGAGTCTGCGATGGCACAGACTGTAAAGGAAGGCACAAAGTTATACAAACAGTTTTCTTCTTTCACGAAGGTGGTGATTCAAAAAGCAGCGATTGGTATTAAGGCACAGTTTGAGAAATACTAGAAATTGCTGAAAAAGCTCAACAGATCTGGCAGCATCTGTGGTCAAAGATACCATTTTGAGTTGGGTGACCCTTCCACAGGTTGAGAGATACTGGTTGCTCTCCAGCACCCTCCACAAGCAGCTGAATTCTGAACAGAGAGTTAGGTTCATCAAACAGATCAGTCCAACTGTGTCTTATCCTGTTCTCAAACTGTGTCCACATATGTAACTTTCGACTGAAAGCTACTGAACATAGGAGAGAAAATCTCGGCTGTTTCGTTCCTTTTTACTCAACCAGGGACTTGAATCTAATTACTGTGTCTCTTTTAGTGCCACCACAGCCATGAACAACTAATTGAACGCAGAGGTAGAGTTAAATCTGGACTAACCTCATCTATATTGCACAATAATCTAGTTTATAGGCAATTTGCTCATGGAATAACATGGCACATGTGAAGTTAATGTAGGCAAATCATTTGGAAACCAGACTATCATCAGTAAGTTCTAATTAAAGTATACAGTCAATTTTTGTTACAAATCATTTAGCACAATTACATCAAAATACCTTCAAATGCAGAGAATATTACCTCATCTCATTTAACAATCAGTAAAGGGAAATAACCAGCACAAGAAGCAAGAATTAAGATTTGATGTTTAAAAGGCTAATTTCATTTCAGTAATAAGTTAATCTGCTTTTATATCCAAAACATTCTATGTTAAGAATGATGATAGTTCTGCAGAACAAAAGCTGTAGCAGAAACAAGGATTTTTAAAAATCCTATGACTAATATTGCAGCAATTTAGATTATATGTTCCTGGCTGGTCTCATGCTGCTTGAAAGCTTCAGTATTGCTCATTCCAAAGTGATCAATTTATATTTGTATGAACACACATATAATTATTTGTTCTTACACTGTAATACATAACTTTCAATGAATGATAAATTTTCAATTAACAACAAGAACAAATTGAGCTGAAACTTGCTATTAAGTTGCAGCAAGATTACGTTTGATAGGAAAAAGACCTTAACCAATTTCTGGCTCCATACATCCTTATCAATTAATAAGAATCAAAGGTTTCTGATAACACCACATACAAACTGCTGCTTTATATATTTTTTTAAAATGTCACTGAAGTATTGAAGATTTTGTTCTGGCTTCTAAGTACCTATCAAGTTGCCTTTTAGGTTGGTTTCATTTGCTGCTGTCACCCACACAAACAAGAGCTGCCACATCATGCAGGAAGACACTACCAAAGAACTGTCAGACAAGGTTAGACACAGGTTGATTTTTTGATGAGCACTTCACATGCACATTTAATGCCTTATAGATATTACAATTACATTGGGTTGGAATCAAGTAATCACACATCAATACGTACCAGCAATCGATGAGATTAATCATTGTGCCTTTGAGCTGAGCTTCTGTTCTTTGCCTCCCTAGAAGGAAAGCTTACAAATTTATACTCTTTACATTGTTTGATCTTGAACGTCCTCCCTCTCAATGTTTTTTTTTGGTATCGTCAATGGTATCCTGCATGGCCTTTTTCCTCAAGCTGCGAGGACAGTACGTCCCTCTCTCTCTCTCTCTGGTAGCTGTGAATGCTGCTTTTTGATCGGCTGACAGTTGGGAATGCTTTGTCCTCTGGAGACACTGTGCTGTGCATGTGTGCAGTGCTCCCTGGACCAGAACTGGCAAATCTCACCCCGTGAGTGCAAGCAAGCTTAACTGACAGCCCCGGCTGGGATCTGAACTCACCATCCCCCTACAATGGAAATGTTCTCTCCCAAATAATCATTAAGGAGCTTCTTGAATATTATCTGCTTCCCTTCACATTTTGTGCATTTCCTTCAATAAACAGCTGTTAGCCAACAAGAGGGGTCATTCAGGGAATGGTTTTGTAAAGGTAACTTGAGATGCCCTGAGGACTTGAAAGAAAATCTATAAATGCAAGTGCTTTGTTCATAATTTCAAATTGTGAAACAACATTAATTTATGTCAATGCTATAGTCATGTAGTTAATGTGTCTTGACATTTCTTTGACCACTTAAGCAGCTTTGTGTGAACCAGAAATCGTCATTTTTCTATTTCACCAGTTAGTTCAATTTAGTTCCTTTCTCTCTCTCAGAAACTTTACAGCTTAGGGCTGTAAGAATTGCCCAAATAGCGTCACCAAATGGATGGACACAGAGTGTATTTCAATCATTATCTAAGGTCGGAAGTCTACAGTGTACAGAATAAATGTTACTCAAATGGTAGCTATCAGTCCTGAGAAGAAGGTTTTAGATTTCCTGTCAGGGAAATCAATGGCTCAAAGCTACAATGTACTATGTACATTCCACAAAAATAATGAGACTGAAGAGCTAAATCTTCAGATTTTAATACAATTTCTTATGAGCTAGATGCTACTGACTTCAATGACATTCTCAAAGGAGACAAAGACTGAAATTGCATCATTTGTTTGCAGATAAACTGCCTGATACTAGATCAGTCTTAATTTACTCTTAAATGAATTGCAAATTTTGCCAGCTAACAATTTCCATGTACAGCTCACAGCAAAAGAATGATCATTCCTAAAGGCATTAAATAAAACACAAAAATCTGCTAATGGCTTAAATTTTAATTAGGTCATTAAATACGGTGGCTGAGACTAATGTCTTTCCTTATGAGTATAAATAATTTTCTATATTAAAGGTATTAGTGTTCACGAATATTCTAAAGCCAACAATATATCGATGATAAAGTACCTGTTTAAAGAATTCATTTTAACTCAGGCATAATCAAACTTTTGCTTTTAAATGATCTCAACAAAGCTTGATTTAAACGTCTCACTTAATTGGTATCAATGGTAGAATTATCACTTCATAAATACCTTGTCTTTACAGTACTGTAAAGGTTCTTTTATGCTGTGAAACTGCAGGCAGATGAAAAATACATGGTTCTTCCACCTTCAACTGCACTTGGAAATTTAAACTGCCTGATTTACCTTGTACTGATGACAGGCACCCACTGTGAACTACCACCACACTCAATGGCCTCGCTTTTGCTGTGTCTTTTGCAAATCAACATTGTTAGTATGAAAACAATGGAAAACAGCATCTGGATAATTGCATAGTGACGCTCTCCTGAAACTAGCTGCAACAGAAAATCATTTCTAGATACTCTACCATGTCCTAACAGTAGGATTAATGTTTATAAGGAGTATCGTCACTCTACTAGGCACTGGAGGGACAACTGAATATCCACAGATGCAGTAAGCAGTAAGTTTGGAATATTGCACAGCACAAGGATCTACTTTGATCTTTCCACCAATGGTTTTTTTTGTCATAATCCATGTGATAAATGCTTGATCAAAACCTTTTAAAAGCACTGCTTGCAACAGTCTCACATGTAGTCAGATATTTCTGATTACTTGAAGAGTTAATCCTGGAGGGTAGCATCCTTGATGTCCAATCATAACCAGATGAAACAATGCATCACTCCCAGTGCTGATGAAAAGTGAAACTGTAATTTGGAGAATTCAAAAGAATAATGTGTATAAATGGGACTCCTTTCAGTATCATGATTATGATAATTTTGTATGCCCACTGCATCCTGTGAGAACACGGTGTCATAGATCTTAACAGTACAAGCAGCAGTTGGTCCATTTCCTGGGCTGGCTCTTCAATTAGTCTTAGTGCCTTTAATTTTTCTTTTTCAATATTTTTGAGATTCCACCTATAAGCTGTTACAGATCCTACTACCGTTACTATTTCTAATGCCACCTTTCATAGTCTAACCATTCTCTGAAATAAATCATTTATTCTCTCCCTTCATTCTTCATCTTAAATCCATTCATTCTCAGAAACAATGCTTTAAGTGATGAAAATGATTTTGACTAATTATTATATCAATACCTGTCCTAACTTTGGGCAACATATCAGACTGTCTCCAGACTATCACTGTTTACATATTAACAACCCAGATCCATAAATTAAGCTTTTTATCCCTGACACTCATCCTGGTAAAATTCTTTTTGATGTTATGTTGAGATTGCACAAGATGCAGGTGAGACCTCTTCTGGAGTACCATGTCCAGTTCTGGCTGCACTGTTATAGAAAGATATAATTAAACTGGAGATGGTTCAGAAGAGATTCACCAGGAATGGAGGGCCAGAGAGATAAGGACAGGCTGGATAAACTGGGACTTTTTTTCACTGGAGTGTATGAGGCTGAGGGGAGACTTTAGAGCAGCTTATACAATCATAAGGTGCATAGATAAAGTGAACTGCCTTTCCCCGAGGTGGGGAATTTTCAAGAATGGGGGTATATTTATAAGATGAGAAAGATTTAAAAAGGATGAGTGGCAACTTTTTTTTAAAATGGAGAGAGTGGTTTGTGCATGGATATTGATAAAACTAAGGATCTTACAGACTTTCTTTCATAATTTTATCACCTTGACTTTACCCCTGCTCCCAACCTCAACCCCACACATATTTAGAATCATTTTCTGCACAGGTATGTTACTGGAACAACTGAAACTAAAAAGGATGCCAAATGCAAATGGTCAGATTTACAGCTGGATTTGGGATAGCCCTAGAAATGCCCACCTGCTCCCACGAACGGACTACAAAAGAGACAACTGTTAGGAAAGTGAACACTGGATGTCTAACATATAGCTCACTCCTACCCATGAATTAGAGGCTATAATGAATCCAAAGTGATTTTAACAAGAGGATTTAAAAAAGGAATCCTCATGCATGTTGTTGTGGTTCTGTTCGCCGAGCTGGGAATTTGTGTTGCAGACATTTCGTCCCCTGTCTAGGTGACATCCTCAATACTTGGGAGCCTCCTGTGAAGCGCTTCTGTGATCTTTTCTCTGGCATTTGTAGTGGTTTGAATCTGCCGCTTCCGGTTGTCAGTTCCAGCTGTCCGTTGCAGTGGTCAGTATATTGGGTCCAGGTCGATGTGCTTATTGATTGAATCTGTGGATGAGTGCCATGCCTCTAGGAATTCCCTGGCTGTTATCTGTTTGGCTTGTCTATAATAGTAGTGTTGTCCCAGTCAAATTCATGTTGCTTGTCATCTGCGTGTGTGACTACTAAGGATAGCTGGTCGTGTCGTTTCGTGGCTAGTTGGTGTTCATGGATGCAGATTATTAGCTGTCTTCCTGTTTGTCCTATGTAGTGTTTTGTGCAGTCCTTGCATGGGATTTTGTACACTACATTGGTTTTGCTCATGCTGGGTATCGGGTCCTTCGTTCTGGTGAGTTGTTGTCTGAGAGTGTCTGTTTGTTTACATAATTTCAGTTTTATTCATTTTGCGGAGTTGTAGATCCAGATGTTAGAATATTACATGCACTATCCACAAATTGTCTTGTCATCTGTCACGTATAGTACATGTTGGTAAACTATTTTACTGTTGGAGCCATCACAATGATGCTCTCATTATGTCAGCACGTGGCATCCAAGAGTATGCAGCAGGGCAAGTGTAGACTGGTTAGCTATCAGGACATGGAAACCTACTGTATTTTCTTCAGCAATCAAATCAACATCGACTAGGAAGTTAGGATCTTCCTGAGCTGTTTGCCTCAGTGTGACAGCAGACAATCTTTGTTTAAACTGCTGTAGCAGAGCCTGGAAAAGTAGCTTCCAAATTCAGTGATGAGTCAATTGTGAACAATCCTACAGTGAAACCATTTTCTTTTTTAAAAGTTCTGATTTAACCTTAAAAGAACACTGGTGAGTCTCTGTTATACCACGTCATCATCTCTCTCGGCCCACCACTGCTCAGGATTTGTTAACCTTCGAGTCTCATGTTAACAACAGCAATTTGTATTGATATAACACCTTTAGCTTAATAAGATGTCAAAAGGTGCTTTTCAAGAACAAATTATGATTCTAAGTCACATAAAACGATGTTAGCACAGGCCTCAAGTTCAGTCAAAGAGGTCAGCTTTAAGAGAGGCCTGAGGGTGGGAAAAAAAATAGAGGGAAAGAGATTGATGGAATTCCAGAGCTTAGAGCCTTGGAAACTGTAAACCTGGTGGGGCACCATTAGTGGGAGGGGGCAATTATATTTTCAAAGGATCAGAACTGCAGAAGTGCCGATATTTCAGACATCTGGAACTGAAGGAGATCAGAGAACTAGGAATGTGCCAAACCTGATGGGATTTGAAAACAAAGATGAGAATTTTAAAATAGAGACATTGCTTCAGCAGGAGTCAAAGTAAAGCAACCAGTAAAATGGTGATGGGTGTACAGGACCAGGAAAAAGATAATACACAAACATCGAGATTTAAGATTATAAAGGTATAGGAGGAGGCTGGCCACTAGAATAGTCTGATGTAAGGCAGGCATGAGTAAAGGATAACCGAGAGAGTTGGGCAATGTTATTCAGTTCTGAATGCTGATGAGAGCGATGGCTCATCATCAGAGTGCATTCAGAGCCAAATCGTAGCACCATGTGTAGCACAGCTGCACAGGAGGCACAAGGAAAACTTTAAGGGTAATATGGCAAGACATGTGACTGTTCAGGGAGCAGCCAAGCATTTCTGCAGGTGTGATTCCAACAATGTAGTTTGCCTTCCTGCAGCCAGATTGGTGAGATGCAAGTGTAGATAACTATGTGGAAATAGCATCATATGTTGATGACAGAGAGATAGTTCATAAAAGGTCAGGTTTGGTTGTTAAAGATTTCTGGATATAAGGGTGTTTGGGGAAGATAAAAAAGTAAAGGAGAGATAATAGTAGTGACAAAGAAACACAGTGTAATGCTGGAGATACAGAATATCACAAAGGAATCAATGAATCTGTTGGACTACAGTTAAAAATCATAGAAGGTGCAATTACATTGCTTTATAGGCCATCAATTAATGGAAAAGATGCAGAACACTAAATGTTAAGGAAATAGCAGAGAGGTACAATACATCTGGCAATCTATAAGGAGGGACTGGGATAGTCTGGGTTATAGCTGTTTAAAGAAGGGAAGATGGCAAAAATTTCAAGAATAGGTTCAGGAGAATTTTTTTTAGGAGAAAGTGAGGACTGCAGATACTGGAGATCAGAGCTGAAAATGTGTTGCTGGAAAAGCGCAGCAGGTCAGGCAGCATCTAAGCAGCAGGAGAATTGACGTTTCGGGCACGAGCCCTTCTCATGCCAGAAATGTTCGATTCTCCTGCTCCTTGGATGCTGCCTGACCTGCTGCGCTTTTCCAGCAACACATTTTCAGCTCCGGAGAATTTTTGCCAGTAAGAAAACAGGCATTGATAGACTTGGTTGTTGGGAATGAGGTAGGCCATTACAGGAACATTTAGGGAATAAAGAATATTGTCTGATAAGGTTTTCGTTAGCTGTAGAAAACTGCAAGGTAAATCCAGAGTAGGAATAATTATCTGGAGAACTCCAACTTCAATGGGATAAGAATAATTCCAGTTTATCTGGGTCAGATCCAAAGGTGAACAACCAAAACTGTATCTGAGTGATGGGCTGCCTTAAGAGATAGTTCAAGCACATCAAGGTATATTCTCATGAAAAGAAAAAAGCAATCAATTCCAGAGTCCCTGGATGACAGGAAAGATAGAGATCAAGGTGAAGCAGGAAAAGTGTACAATTGCTAGGTATCAGCTAGCTAATACAAATGAGAACCAGGCGGAACACAGAAGGTTCAGATTGGAATGCAGAAAGCAAATTGGAGAATCAAACAGACTGACAGCTAATATGAAGTGAATCGGAGAATCTCCAACCATATGAATTATAAAAGGATCATAGGAGGAGGGGTGGGTTGTACCAAATTACATGCCATCCCCAGGTTGCAAACAGGTTCCATTCTCAGGTCGGTTCACAAATCGATTTATACACAAGTCAAATCGCAATGTAGGACAATATGAAATAGCCTTTTATAAGTACATAACATATTCCTATGTCAGATCTTTCAGATTATACCCCATATATTTGTAAATCAGGGACAACCAGTAGGAATTGATGAGCTAAAACAGGGAGCATGGCTGCAGTACTGTATGAATAAACGGCATCTCTGTTTACCAAGGAAGCAGTTATTGCCCATGGTGGAAGAAGAGCTACTTCAGACACTTGACGGGTACAATAGATAAGGCTAGGCTGCCTGAACTTAAAAAGTTGATAAGACACCAGGACCAGATAAGATGCATCCAAAGATGCTGAAGAAGTGTGAAGTGATGAAATTGCATAAACGATGGCAATAATCTTCCAATTGATTTTTTCAGCTATTGGGAGGAAGGTTGAGTGTTCCACAAAATTGGAGAGTTTAAATGTCACAAACTTACTAAAATAGAATGTAAAGATAACTCAGCAATGACAAAGTAGGTTGTGTGCACTTACCTGTGCGTGTGTTGATTTGTGGATGGGTGTGGGAAGGAGGGCTTGTAGAAGCGATCTGGGATAATATTAATGGCCACTTTGGCAAACAGAGGTAACAAAAGTAATATAGAGTGTTGATGTGGTTCACATAGACTTCCAAAGGCATTTGATTAGCTATTGCACAAAAGACTATACTGAACAACATTACAGCTCAGAAGAATAAAAAGGAACTGTAGCAATACGTATATAAACCTGGCTCTGTGACAGGAAATGCTGTGGTAAATGGTAGCTTTTCAGACTGGAGTACACCTTACAATGGGCTCCCCAGTGCTTAGTATTAGGATCCATGTTCTCCAGAAATAGATGCTCAATGACATAGACTTTCCTGTATAGGACACAATTTCAAAAGTTGTGGAGGATACAAAATCTGGAAGTCTTGTAGCATTGTGAACCATAGGAGATGGTGTAGAATGTCAAAAGGGACAGATTGGTGAAATGTGCAATTTGACAGATGAAATTCAAAGTCATTTCAAATTCAAATAGAAAGTGCAAAGTCATTCATTTTGGTCAGAAAATCACAAAACAAAGAGTCCAAAGGGGATGCAGGAACAGTAGTGTTTTCTAACCAATCTGTCAAGAGGTTGCAGCAGGTCTGACTTGAACACAGGGCTCCTGACAGAGTAAGGGCAATACCACTGTTCCACTGACCTGAGGATTTGGATGTACACATGCATAAATCACTGAATGCAGTAGGCCTGGTTGAGTGACAGTTTAGAGTTCCTCTCTGGTCTTGCCGCTTCCCACCATCCATCCCTCCCAAACCTCTGTCCATCCCCAACCCTCCGTTCCCCAATCTCTGCAGCCTCTACTTCACTGGCTGCTGTACCCCAAGATCTGGAATTCCCTCCTTAAACTTCATTTTCTCTGTATCCCTCTCTGGCCTTTAAGGTGACACAAGAAGCGACATTTTTTGATTCTGCTTTTAGTCACCTGATAAATTTTTTTACGTCTTGGTGTCAAATTTTGAAATAGTTCACTAAAATAGGGTGCGAATTTTCTTCAATGTTGGCATACAGTTTTTATAGATTAGACAGATAATTTCCATAAGTTAATTGACAGCACCATTAGGACTACAATCATACAATGTTAAAGGAATTGCAGGTGTTTCATAATAAAATGTTTTCTTTCAATGATATCAGAATCCTTTTTTCTTCTTTTGACAATATATTTCCTTGCATCATTCCACTTTCTTCACACTTTTGATCTCCCTCAACATTATTGGATCTTGTGACAGCAAATGTATCCAGATAACTAACCTTGGGCTGTTGTCCTGATTACTACTCATCAGGTCTGTATAAAGTACTGAGCTTTAAATCATCACTTATTAAGTAAGGAATACCTTACCAATCTTGAAATTAGCAAAATACCCACTGAAAACATCCAAAGTGAAGATGATTGGAATATTTATAGGAAAAGCTTGGACTTAAATAAAAAAGTCTTTGCCAAACAAACATTGGTTAAATGAGCTCAAAAAATGCAATCTTCCTTTAAAAAAAATCCCTTGTACCCAATTCATATTGACATGAACTTTAATCAATTATAGATTGCCAAGCCAGTGGATGTAACATGTAAAATGTAACATCAACAATTTGAACATTAACTGCTAACTGATTTCCTACATTTATACTTAAATTGATTTGCACTCACTATTCAATATATCATTCACTGGCAGATACAATGTTTAATGTTTACTTTAAATTAAGAATTCTTTAATTATGCACTAATGCCGCTGTGTTCCAATCTTTGGTTGTTTAGACAATACATTCCTCCTCAACTCTTTTTTGCTTTATTGAAAGAGAGATGCAACAAGACAATTATAGTGATAGCTCTCTGAACTAGGCTAAAATCTGAAAATCTATTTATGCCAAAGGTCTCGTCAATATATCATTATTTATCGCGATGATTTTTACAGCAAACGTATTTTACTTATTGTAGGCAAAGGTGGTCAAATTATTTTTTCCAGTGTTATCTGAAGACTGAACTATTTAACTATTCAGGAGATACGCTAAATGATCTTACTATGTATGACAGAAGGTGAAGTTGTGAAAGATGTATATAAACAGCACTCACACTGTGTACCTTCGAGCAGAAAGCGTAATAACAATGATGCGTTATTTACGCACACACTACAGATAAACACAGCTGGGATATTTACATAGCTTCGCTTAAACAGGAAATATACTAAGAAGCAATAATAAAACAAATAAGGAAAGAACGGGAGAAACTAGCTACATGGTCCACATCTCTCATCTACTACCGTCAGCTGAAGCATTTTCCCTGCTCTTACTATTGCAAAGCTGCAAATCTGTCTTTTTACCCCGCCGTTCTAGTTTATCATCATTAACTGCAATTCAGCACCTCTCCGTTCCTGAAATGAACGGTTAATCGGACTCACCGGACCCCCAAAGCACTGGCGGAAAGCTGCAGGATTTCTCAATCCTCTCCCAGACAGCAGAGATCTGCAGTCAGATCCTCGCTTTCTGAGTACCTTACCCCCCTCTAATGCGTCACACCACGCCAAAGGATGAGGAACATCAGATTTGCATTTTCTTTTATTCTGCAAAAAAAAAGTTCATGACATAAATACTGCTGTTCTGACTATGGGTCAACAGTGAGCCAGCTCGGCAATGGTTTTTACTGTTGTAACAAGTCTATCAATTCTCCATCAGTACTGACTTGTCCCACTGCATCACTTGCCTTTATTATGGCTATCTTGCCATGCAGAGAGACAAGCCTCTGATTCACGCAAGTGGAAACCTTTGCTTGCAGCGATTATGAAGAGAGACAATGTATTCATTTGTAGCCTTTATTTTTCTGGTTTCCAGCCACAATTACATTTAGTGCCTTAAAAGGCTTGATCGGTTGAATCGAGCAAGTATGTCACTTGCCCATCCCCAGTTTTCAACAAAATGAAAACCTCTCAGCAACTGAGAGATGTTTTACGAATAGCCAAGAACGAGAACCGTCAATCCAAGACCCAACTTCCCACAAGCACGTCTTAAATGGTGGACAAATCAAATACTTCCACAACCAACGTACAGAGAGGACTTGACAACACCGTCTGCTACACGGTTGCAAATAGCTCCGTCCGACAGCTAATTAAGACTCTTGGAGTAGTTGCATTAGTTTACCAGAGGCATGCACGAAAGGCTGACGATTCCCAATGACCCTTTCATTAGATAACATAGGAGAGGAAGAGGGAGAAGCAGTAGGCCAAAGAACAAAAATGCAGGTTTTTTTTGTTTAAAATAAGGCACAGAGATTGGAACGCTGCTATTTTCATTAAACTCGGATCTGAACCTTTTTATTCTGTGCAGAGAACAATTCTGAAAAAATGCTGTAAATCTGGAAGGAATTTGCTAATGAAAGTCTGTTCTTTGCTGAGCTACAATTACCATAGCAACTTCCAGCTGTCATAGCAACCATTTACAGATTCTCCATTTTAAAATGTCTAGAAAAATGACACCTAATAATTGCTGTCAATGCTTAAGTATATTTGATTTTAACTAGATAATTGGTCTTTTGTAAAAACACGTGATAGTGAACTGCATCTTTTGTTAACTATACACTTATAATGCATCAAATAGAAATATTATGTTGTGTTCTTGATGCCAATCCAACACCACATATAAACATAGGAAATGAGTTAGCTGTGACAGAAATTAAAGGTATTTTTGACAGGATCACTAGATTACAATTCATTTCTGGAAATTGAGAGAAATTGTAATGGCTGTTAATAATTAAAAATAAGGCAGACTTGTAAAATTACAATATTCTCAGCAGTATCATGACAATTCACATTCTGTATTGTTATTTGTATCCAATTTTCCAAAATTAGAAGGTTATTGAAAAATTTCACATGAAAAGATGTATAGGTTAGGTGGATTAACCTTGGGAAATGCAGAGTTGCAGAGATGGAGGGGGTGATGGGGTGGTGGTGGGGTGATGGGGGTGATTGGGGTGATGATGGAGGGGTAATGGGAGAGATGGGGGTTGATGGGGGTTGATGGGGGTTATTGGGGGCGATGGGGGGTGGGGGCGATGGGGGGGTTGGGGGGGTGATGGGGAGGTTGGGGGGGTGATGGGGAGGTTGGGGGGGTGATGGGGGGTGGTGTGGTGATGGGGTGGGTGATGGTGATGGGGTGGGTGATGGGGGTGGTGAGGGTCAGGGGGTGATGGGGTGGGTTGGGGATTGATGGGGGGGTGATGTGGGTGGAGGGATGATGGGGGTTGCTGGGGTGGGTGATGTGGGTGGGGGTTGGTGTTGGGGTGATGGGGTGGGTAGGGGGGTGTGGAGGGTGATGGGGGTGGGTGGGGGAGGCTGTCAGTCTGGGTGGGATGCTCTTTGGAGGCTTGGTGAGGACTTTCTGGGCCAAATAGCCTGCTTCCACACTGTAGGGATTCTATAAAAAGGTGTTCTTGTCTGACAATGTCGTGATGTGGCACCTTACCTGCAGTGGAGTGATTAACTATCAGTAGTAATTTTTAAGATTTAACTACCTTGTAACTTCTCCAGAACCGAAGACAGGTTTGTTACAAGCTGTACTGGGCACCTGAGCAGTGCAAAATTTATTAACAGCAACTTTGAATCCTTCCCGATGCTTTAGGGCTTTCTGGAATAAAAGGGACATTATTTTGATTGTTCCTATTTTTCATTTACCATCCTTTTAATATGTCTATGCCTTTAAAAGGATTAGCGGTTGCAAACATTATACTTCTATTCAGAAAAAAAAGGTGTTTTAAGCCCAGCAACTACAGGCCAGTCAGTTTAACTTTAGTGGTATGGGAATTTCTAGAAACAATAGTTTAGGACAAAATTAACAGTCACATGGGCAAAAACAGGTTAGTCAACAAAACTGAGCATGGATTACTGGAGGGCACTGTCTACTTAGATAACTGGCAAGAACATTTTGAAGAGAAATGGTTGATGAATGCACTGCTGTGATGTGGCACTCTGTGAATTCCTCATTTGGAGAGGCAGTGCAGGGTCAAATGGCCTCCCGTACTATAACAATTGTGATTTTTAAGGTGAAAACTGCAAGGAAGCAAACAACAAATCATAGTACACAGTGAAATATCAATCTAATTCAGCCAACTTAAAAAATCAGAAACATGGGCAGGGCCTTGATTTCCAATCAGGGTCAGGAACCTCTCACTCAACTTAACCCAGGTTTCAAATCTACCCCACCCTTTTCTTGATGATGCAACACACTTTGAAAGTACTGATCCCGTAACTGGGCTGGAGGTTGAGATCAATGACACTGAGCTGTACGAGGAACTGATTGCAGAGTACAACACACAAAGACAAACCACAACCTGGCTGGTCTAACTGATTAGAGCAGGAAGGAGGTCAGCAGCTCATGGTGCAAGCAAGTGACCAAACAGCCAATGAAAAATTACTACACCAACCCAAGTGAGGAACTTTCATTCCAACAAAGACACGCTCATAGTGTCTCCCAACACTAATACACTAACATGCATCAAACAGTTCATTTTCTTCATCTATAATTTGAAAGTTACCTTTGAGCCCTCCCCATCCACTATGCAAATACTGAAAAGGTCATTAATTGCAAGTGAACTGCCCCCTGCTGTCCAGACACTGCCCTCATGTCTACATCACCCAAACCAATTCAACATTTGATTCTCATGTTGCTCAGACAAGAGGTTGTGCCTTAAATTGGATCATTTTGCATACATCTGCTATCCATACACACTTAAGTCCAATCTTACTCCTGTAATCTTTAATGAAATGAGAGACCAATTCTAACAAAGTTACAACCTGATCCTTACTTCATAGGAGTTTCATTAAGCATTTCACATTTAGTGGATTTCTCCTTATATATCTAACTGCAAAGTATTCAGTTTTTTCTTTTTTAAAACTTATTTACATATGAAGCAGGATTTAAATATGCAACATTCCTTGAATTTGTCAATGATTCAACTTCCACCTGCTATAGAGGTGTGTAATAACATCTGAACAGGTGGGTGAGAAAAATCTACAATATAGAGTCCCCTTCAAAATAAATTAAAAGATGTTGATACATAAATCCAGATATTCCTTGCAATTTCCAATTTCTTTAAAAATCATCCCAATACATTTTTAAAATTCTGGCTTTATGTTGTAGAACAAATGTATGATTTTATTATTCACCACCTTTTTGTTCATGCCAATATATATTCAGCACATGCATGAGTATCACATCCATTAAGAAAGCAAAATGGACAAAACACAAAGCCTCTTCCAATGGCCCAAGGCCAATACCAGTTTTTATTTCGAGAAACTAGAACAGCCCATATACTTGACTAATAATTTTGTGTGAGAAAGTGAGGACTGCAGATGCTGGAGGATTCCTGAAGAAGGGCTCATGCCCGAAACGTCGATTCTCCTGCTCTTTCGATGCTGTCTGACCTGCTGCACTTTTCCAGCAAAACATTTTTCAGCTAATAATTTATATGATGACATAAAAACAGCATGTAAGAATGAAATGTGTAAATTCAGCTTAAATTGTCTGGATATAAACTAAATGCAATCTCCAGTGAAAAGTGAGTGTAAAACCTCATCATGATTTCATTTCTTTCCTCCTAGCACTGATCACAAATACCATCCTTTGACAACCAAAATGACTCCATTATTTCACATCACTGAGCCAATCAATTGTACTTACTATTAGTTGCTCAGTTATTTGGGCAACTGCACCACCAAGTGCTCAAATCAGTTAATAGCATGTTAATGCGAGATATTGTTCTTACATAAAATGAATATGCTGCATATTCAGCTGCGCATTTGGTAAACAGCAAAAATTAATTTGTTGTCAAGGAAGTGTAATACTTAAACTATCAAACCATTATTGTAGACAAGATGTTCATATGAGGAAAAACAGCTTAAATAAAAAGTCAAAATAATTTGGAAAAGATTATATTTGTTTTGATGTATAATATTTGGTTGGTTTTGACAGACCACAAAACAGAAGTCTCCTTTGAAGTGCAAGTTGTCCAATATGCCTTGAAAGTGGGAGGGGGGGGGAAAACATTTATTCACTTCAATTGGCACTCTGCAGACTTTGACACCCTGGGGACAAGTAGCAACTCACATAATAGTCTTCAATGGTATCAAAGAAGGATGCTGTGTTGGCCATACAGTTAACAGCTTGCAATGCTACCTACCCACGTGGAATCAACAAATCTCTGAGCAAACACATTTCTTTTCAACATTCTTTAAAGTAATAATATATCTGTAAACAATGAACATCTTTTATATCATGCACACAAGGCATACTATTCCCTGCAACAAAATAACAAAATAACTCATAATGAGGTCAACAGGCAATGTCTTCTGTAATGTATCACCCAAGCATTGAAGATGAAAATTACCCCCTAGGTTGATCAGTTCTACTTTACTTACCACTTACTTTGAGGCAAGCACAATTTGATTTCAAAGAACTCTATTCAATAATGCATAAATTAAATAAATGATGTTGAATAATGGATGTAAGAAGATTGAACACTGCATGAACTAAAATGACAGTGAAGGCATACAGCCAGCGTTTCTAGAACTGAACAGTTTTGCTTCTTATTATTGAGCAATACAAAAAGCACCAAGTCACAAATCTAAATTTTTAATCAAGACATTAGTTGGAAATTTGTGCAAAATGGTCTTAGCTACTGGCTGGAGAGCTGACAAAGTCCCTGAAACGCCTCTTGGGCCAGTCACCTTACAAGTCAGTGATAGGCCTTTACCCAAATCAAGGGTCACAGGGTTGGGAAGACCAGCTTTCTGAGAATTTCCAACAAATCAGACTGATGGTGCCACTGGGAAGATGGTGGCTACTGCTGGTACTACATGCAGTTGGGAACACAATGACATGGCGAACAGTTGTGGAAAGGAAGGGTTGAGGGAGTGGGTGTGAATGATCCTCGGTGTCAAGGTCAAGAATTGGCTTTCAGTCAAAAATCCCTCTTTCCTGAAGTCAGATTCCTGAATCAAGAACTGAGCACCTTTGAACAAGAAATCCACCCCTTCCCCATGGAGTTCGTAAGATAAACAAGTCATAGCCCCAGAATGGCAAGCACCCCACTCTCTACCCACCTGCTTGGTTAATACCCATGGTGATTGGATGAAGTCTTGAAGTGAGTCTCTTATTGTTTGCTTGAGGGCTGCTAATGGGGCAGAATGCTGTCCATGGACTTAATTGTGTGGAGACAGAGGGCTAAAACATGACAACTTGAAAGTGAACATCCCAGAGGAATGGGAGTTCAAAGTTCAGGTATACACAAAGAGTCAGACTGGTTTGTATCATTTCCAAATTTCATTTCCTTTTGCGAAGGTAGTGGCATTCTCACTCATAACCCTCTAGGCCAATAAAACAATCCTGAGCCACCAAATACCCCACAGGAGAGGGCATAAGGTTCTGTCCATTGTGGATTAATCAATAACTTGCTTGTTTTCATTAGATCACAGAGCAAATATAAATCTTTAGTCTAAATTAAATCTTCCATCCAAAGGCAAACCTAGCTTCAACATTCAGTCATCTTCAAATTGCCTCCAAGATGTCCATTTTGCCTGCCTTATCAGAAAATCAGTCCAAGACTGTTAATTAGTGTCTTATGGAGGAGTATCCTAGCATCAGTACCAAAATCTGCCTTTTATCATATAACTTATGTTCCCTTGCCTTATTTCCATGGCACTTCTTGAAGTAGTGCTTGCACTTGCCTTTTCCAGGTCACTTATCTGAATACCTCACCACCTCACTAATGTTCTGTGTCATTTGCCTCCTTTACAGTTTCCTCACCTTTCTCATAACTCAATCCATGTGGGACACCAGAGAAGTGATGAACACAAAAGGTTCCAGGAATCAGTGGTGTGGCTTCATTCTTTTTGTGTCACCTCCAGGGATTGAATGTTTCTCCTGTCTCTCAGTAGATCCTTCTGGATTTATTATCACCACTGTTTAATTATCATGACAAAGCAAAACATCCAGTACATACATACGGAATGCATATTTTAGAATATCAAACATTTACTTCAGATACTATTGCATAGACATTTTGTAGTTGCCTTGATATCACTCAGGATGATATTGACCCACCCTGAGCAGTCTTCATGGTTCCAGGCTGATCTAACCTCAACAATATCTGCTTGATCCTGGAATTGATCCATCATTCAGAGAGAGCTGGTGTGTCAGGCACCACCATTCCCCTGGATCATGATAGCCATTTGACAGGGTGGAGCCCAACTACTTACTCAGTACTCTGTGGCATTTGTGTTTGGAACACATTTTGTTTCATTAATCAGATCACTGTAAACTGCTATGCGGTGTCTGACTAAAATGACTCTGTCTTTGACACCCCTTATTTCAGGAGTAGACCCACAATACCATTATGAGGGAGTACAGGAACTCAGACTATATTGTGTTCTTGCCACGTCAATCCCTCCTCCAAGTGGTGTTCGACATGGAGGAGCATTGATTTGTCAGCCGAGGGAAGTCTGCGTGTGCTAATCAGCAGCAAGTTTCCCTGCCCATGTTTAATCTGAAGCCATGAAACTTCACATAATCCAGAGTCAAAGCTGAGGAGTCCCGGGGCAACTCCCTCCCAACTGTATACCACTGTGCCATCACCTCCGTTGGGTCAGTCCTGCCAGTGGGACAGGACATATCTAGGGATGGTGATGATGGTGACTGGGACATTGTAAGGGATGATTCTGTGAGTACCATACTCGCAAGCTGTTTCTTGACTAGTTTGTAAGTCTTACAATTTTGGCACTAGCTTTAGATATCAGAAAGGAGGAAGTTGCAGGGTCAACAGGGCTGAGTTTGTTGTTGTCATTTCCAGTGCCTAGGCTGATGCCTGGTCCATCCAGTTTCATTCCATTTTGTTTTAAAGACTTTTAAGCAGTTTAAGATAACAGAATAGCTTTCAAAGTCACTTTAGATAAGGAAGGTAGATTTTCTTCTCTATTACTTCAGTGAACCAGATGGTGTTTTGAAGTGATTTGATGAAATTACAAGATTATCATTAGATTTTTAATTGCAGATTTTGTTTTTCAATTCAAAGTTCATCATCTTTCTTGGTGGGATTTGAACCCGGGCGTTCCTGGGTCTAAAGAAAAGCAAGATTTTAAGCCATATCATGGATCCCCTCGTTGTTTGTAGGTTTTGAGGTCCCAATGAATGCATCCCACATTTCGACTGTGTGGGAGGTTGCAGCTCTTATGTGATAACCATAAGGAGCTTCTCCTCAACTTCTGGTGTCACTTCAGTCTCAAACCTCAATATCAATTCTTCCCATCTCTGGTGTAGGAGATTGGGGAAAGGGGACAAGAGTAATTGTAAGGACTTGTTCTTGAGTCTCCTGCTGGGTTTGCCGACATGGCCATCTCAAGGTGCTAATTGTGACCCCTGGCTGCAGTTGGTATCCCTGCATCTCTGTTGCCATCTCTGGCTGCCATAGAAAAGCAGCCCAAATATCCACAAATCTCTCTAAAGCACTCTGAGACAGATTAGCATCTCAGGGTTGAAAATATTAAGGACAGTAGCAATAATATTATTACTTAAATTACAAATTTCCCCTGTTTTATGATTCAGTTGTACAGGCAACTCAGCACCTGGGTTTAAATTTGAAAAGAAGGAATGTGAAACACCGAACACAGAACTGGTTCTAAAGGATTTTCATGTTCTTGTAAAATTATAAATAATAAATGAAGAGGTACTAAACAATGCGAATTAGTGTCGAGATTTGTGGAAGCAATACTGTAGTGAAGGTTTTGATTGTTACAGGGTGATCTCAAAAACAAATAATTCTTTTTATAAAATACACTATACATCATAAATGAAAAGGGAGTAAAATTCCAGTGGCTTAAATGTGATGAAAATAAAAAAAAGCCTCTTTCTTACATTTGCTAACAATATTATGTCCCAACACCTGAACATAAGTCACAGTGATAAGATCCAATTCGTAACATGTCCGTAGAAACCTCAGCCAGTTCCAGAAAATAAACTGTCCTAAATAATATGACAATTTTGGACAATGGATGAAGTCAAATGTGTACTCTAGAAATTGATGAATTCATCTAATTCAAGCCTAAAAGCAACCAAGACTGACACTGCATTGAGTTAAGGTATATTCAAAATAAGAGCTTTATAAAAACTTACTTTGCTATCTCATTTCTCCTTCTTCAGTAAGTCACAGGTTACATTATAGCAGTCATTCAGAATGTAAAGCATTTCAGCACTAACAGTTTATTTTAAACGCATCACATGAATCATGAACTTACATTAATGAGTTCGATTTCCCACAGCTTTTTCACGAGGTCCATTGAGGTATAACCATTTGCCAGGAAGGTCTTGATGTAGTCGTTCAGCTCCAAAGAATCTAACCAGTCAGCGACAGACGTTGGACTGTTCGTATCATAACCAATAACTTTAACCTGCAACAAAGAAGAAATATACACATGTAAGATGCATAAAATTACGTAAGGAGATTTTGTTATTTTATGTAACATCTTCATGATGAGATCCTGTCCCGAGTATCAGTTGTCATATTTGATTTCAAAAAATCAGAAAGCAGCATTTGAAGATTGTAGTTGCTCCATCCTAAATATGGGATTTAAGAAAGCTTGTCATTTTTCACTTAATAACATTTTCTATAGCCAGACATGGCATCTAAAAATGCAGCCATTATAGCATCACTGAACATATCATAATTCCCATAAAACACTGGAAAAGAATTAATTATTATGCACAAATATTTTGAAAGGAATGGAGTTGACAGATTTAAAAATTTGCTGGTGTTCTCCATGCTAGTAGGGATGAGTTTAAAGCACTTTCATCTACAATCTGATGATACTGTTGGGCACAATTCATCCAACATTCACCTGAGGAAATGACTATCATCAGAATTAGAATCTTCAAACTAGTGAGTAAACATGCACAAACCTTAATAAATCATAAGATCAACCAACAGTTCATTCGATTCATTCTCAGGATGAGAGGGCCTATAATCACTGGAGTTTTGAGGAGTTGAAATGTATAAAATTCTCATTGGCTTTGTCAGACAGTGAGAGACCATTTTACAGTGGTTAGAGGGTCTAGAGTTAGAATTCAGCCATTTAGAACAGGGATGTGGAGACAAACTGTGATTCTTCAGTGTGTGTCACACCCAGAAAGGCTACAAGTGTCATTTGAGAAGTCTATTTAAACTTCAGACGAGGGTATTTTGGAGGCTGATAAATTCAAGGGCAGTGGGGATAGGTGGAAAGTTGAGTTCATGTAAAAGTTCAGACATGATCTAATTGAATGGCAGAGCAGGTTTCAGGGTCTGTGTGGCCTACTCTTGCTTATTAGCATTTCTAGCATCCAGGTTATTAAATTTGCCCCAATTGCTAGCCTCCGTTGAAGAGAGCCCTATAATATATAAACTGCAAATGTCAAATAGAACTTTCTAATTCAAATAGAACATTCAAATAAAGAAGAAAGAATATCACAATATTCCAAGTTGAGTTAAAATCATTAAACTCTCTCCAGCAAAAATCCACCTAGTTTTGCCATCACCCAATTTGCCAAACAGTTGGTTAGAAGTCAACTTAACTACTCCTTAAAGAAGGAGTTTAGTAAGTTCTTGAGAAGTAAAAACAGGTGGAAGCCAGTTTTGAAATTAATTGTTTTCTTTAACTTTGAATTGTACAATATGATAACCAGAAAGAAAAATATGTTGTTTGTTTGAACTTGCGAGTTGCTTAAATATACTTTTGGGCATTTGGCCATACAGACCGATATGAAAAGTAAGAACTGGTGCTATATTCACGATATATTCAGAATTAACTGTCAATACTGGTTTATTTAACAATACATCTAATCTAGGTGGGACAGCTTGAGAATCATCTGCTAATTATCCTTTGTACAAATTATAACAAGTGAACCGATTGCCCATGTTGTTTTCATTTTGAGGAAGATATTAACCTTCAAATTGCCAGAGTAATGCTGAAAATTATGAATTACACAGGTCTGCAAATTTCAAACTATTTTTAACTTTATAAATGTGGTAAAATATAAATATACAAACATACAAAATTCTTATAGGACTCAACAGGTCAGATTCATGGAGGAAGTTTCCCCGAGCTGGGGGAGAGCTCCCAAGGGACAACGTCATAGAATAAGGAGTGGATCATAAGGCTTAGGATGAGAAGGAATTTCTTCACTCAGAGTGGAGAACGCTTTAGGTTTCTCTGCCCCAGAGTACAATGGAGCCTCAGTCACTGAGTGGCTCAGGTCATTATATTATATTAAAGGCATCAAGGGATGTGGAGATAGTGTAGGAAAATAGTGTTGGCATTCTAGCTATGGAGGAGCCTCAATGGGCAAGACAGCTACACCTGCTCCTACTAACCATGGCCAGGACTCAAAAACCAACATTATAGATCATATTTATACAAATGTACTTTAATATGAGATTATCAATCTCATCATATTTCGAATAATGAAACAGTGCTGTAGTTTATTCAATTATCTTCAAATTTTGCTTTTTCTTTCTCCCGCTTCTACTAGTAGATATTTGGCTTCATTCTGGCTGCATTTTCCTCTCCTATGTACATTATTACTCTTAAAAACAAAAATACTTCTACAGCATTGACTTTTCCAAATGCTGTCATCTTCGCTTCTGAAGTTGGAACAAGCAGAAAAAAATTGTTTTGGACTGACTGATAATTGACTGTAAAGATTAATTTTAAATCTAATTCAACACTAAATGTAACCAGAAACTGACCATTTCTATTACAGAAATGTGCATTTTTGAGCATGGTCAGACCAGCATTTATTAAATAGGAGTTGACAGTATAATTGAAGCAAACTAAAACTATGAAGAAAGAGAACAGGGTGAGATGGCATGAGTCACTCTCTCTTGCTGAGAGCCAGCACAGACAAGAAAGGTTTAATAGTCTCCTTCAGCACACTAACTATTCTGTAATTCCATGATTGTCTAAAAGGGTTAGCCCTTATACTGTCATCAGGAAGACAGTAGGAGGTGTGGACATATCATTCTTTTGAGTTGGAATAGGAATTATTGGAATATTAAATTGGGAGTCAATCCTAAATTTCTTTTCAAACTTCATTTTCTTGTCATAATGTATTATACTTCACCATTAATCATCAAGTTGAAAACTTATCTCCAGTCAACCTATTTAATTTAACTCATCATAATACAATTGTAATTAGTTTACCTTCCAGTCTCGTATGTAAACTGATCACAGGTTGCTGTCACTTCTAGATTGCTGAAGAACAAATTCTGACTAGTGATGCTCTATAATTATTGCTGCCAGGAACTAGCTTAGGAATGGTAAAGAAGTTCCTACCATTAAATTAGAAATATATACATCTTGACAGAGGATATTAAATGACAGTATGTCCTCATTATACTGCACAAATGCATTTAGGTAGATTGGCATTTCAAATTGAACTGAATCTTTGTAAATATTTATATAAGTTAATATATTTTATAGACAGCTCATTTAGAGTAACAAATTGGCAATTGTACTGAGATGAAACTAAAAAGGCATATAATGCTGAATTAGGCAAAAGTGAGGACTGCAGATGCTGGAAATTAGAGTCTAGATTAGAGTGGTGCTGGAAAAGCACAGCAGGTCAGGCAGCATTCGAGGAGCAGAAAAATCGACATTTCGGGCAAAAGCCCTTCATCAGGACTGAAGGCAGGGAGCCTCCAGGGTGGAGACATAAATGGGACAGGGGTGGGGCTGGGGAGAAGGCAGCAAAGAGTACAATAGGTGGATGGGGGTGGGGATGAAGGTGATAGGTCAGAGAGGAGGGTGGGGGAGGGTAGCAAAGAGTACAATGGATGGTGGGGGTGTGGATGAACATAATAGGTTAGAGAGGAGGGTGGCATGGATAGGTGGGAAGGAAGATTGGAGCAGGTCTGTTTCAGTACATGGTTGAAGAGCTTCAGAGCAGAGGAGATGACCTGGGGGCTGCAATGAGAGAGAGACTCACTGAGATTCTTGTGGAGAGAGGAGGAGAACTTCTTCAAGGTAGATATCCTTGCACGAGGATTCGTAGTAAGGTTAAAATCAACTGGGCAAATTTGAGGACTGCAGATGCTGGAAATTGGAGTCCAGATTAGAGTGCTGCTAGGTATCTAAATGAGTCATGTCTAATTCAAATTCCACAAAATGGACACTGGATAAATTAGCACTGCACTTGATTAATTTCTCCATATGCTTGTACAATGGAATTGGTACAATGAATACTCTAATTTTCCAGGAAGTGAAGTACAGCAAAATCTCTGTTGAACAAATTTTATTGACAACTAATAAGTTTTGCCTGGACAAGATCATATTGATAGAAGCTTTCACACAAGCTGTGTAATAAATACAAGGGCATCAAACTCAACGCCATCCAATACGAATTAGTCCACCACATGATTACATATAACTACAGGAGGTGTTCTTTTTACTGGCATCATATTGCAACTCACCCGAGGAAGGCCACGAACTGCTTGTAAAATTCGCTGTCTGTGTGAAGAATTAAGGATGCCAATCTCCAACAAATCCTGGTCTTCCACAACATTGCTTCCCTTGAAAGGGAGACAAGTAAAAAGAGAAAAATTATGTCACTCCCACAGTCAAAATGTGATTATAATGATCTGATAAACTTCTCCATTGTAAGCCCAGCAGCAGCAATATACAGGAAGCAGCAGGTGAACAGTGACTATCAAATGGTTACCCCGTGCCATGAAATTTCTCTGCGCTTGCTGAAGTTTCTTTGATGTTGACTTGCTTAGACATCAATCGAATTTGGGATATAAAAAAATGCTATTGTAAACAAATAAAGAAAGCAGAAGTAGCAAGCCAGCTTTCCACAGACTGTATTGATTCCACGCACAGGAAAGAAGACACTTTCCTTACCCTGAAAGTCAGCTCCTCCAGGTTTGCAACTGTGGTCAATAGTACCCAGCATGACGCAAGCATCTCAGTAGTTTAGCTGTTGTGCCATTCTGTTTACATATGTTTCTTTTATTAAGATGCACTCTCTGCCCTGAAGGGGTCTTGAACCATATTTTGTTTGCACAAATTAAATGCTAACATTTGCTTAATTGTTGAAAAGAAAGATCATGCTACAGGCACGTCATTTCATTCCACATTGTCATTTCTACAGATAGTCACAGCTTGGATTGCAATAATTTCCATTTTTCACCGAGCATTTACAAAACAGTCCTGAATAACCCAAGGATGCTGACTTTCTGCAACAATATTGAATTTTAAAACCTTCAGAATATTAAGAGAAGAACATCAGGAAGACAAGTGTGATTGGTGCTTTAAAGGTCAAATAAAAAAGACAAATTTGCATTGAAAAAAACAACTTGCACGGTTTCAGGATAAAAGACTTGTGAACTGTGTTCATTGTTGTAATGTAAAATATGTGGCACTCAAGTCTCACTTACCAAAACTCCTACAATCAACAATGGGATAAAGGCTAGAGAATCTGTATTTTTTTAAATGATGTTTATTGAGGCACTGATATGGACCAGGACAGGGATGATGCCCTGATCTTCTTTGAAATAGAACCATGGGAATTTTTGCATCCACATGTGAGACCAGACAGTCATAGAATCTCTACTGCGTGGAAACAGGCCATTTGGCCCAACAAGTCCACACTGACCCTCTGAAGAGTATCCCACCCAGACCCATTCCCGTACCCTATTACTCTACATTGCCCCTGACAAATGCACCGAGCTGACACATCCCTGACCACTACGGGCAATTTAGCATGGCCAATTCACCTAACCTGCACATCTTTGGATTGTGGGAGGAAGCCAGAGCACCCGGAGGAAACCCATACAGACACGGGGAGAATGTGCAAGTTCTTTAATTTAATGTTTCATCTGAACATTGGCAGTTCTGACAATGCATCACTTTCTCAGCAAAGCACTGGAGCATGAGGTTAGGTTTTTGTACTCAAGTCCAGGAATGAAAACTGAACTCAGGAGTGCTACCAATTGAGACACTGCCAAATGGCCCTTCCTTAAAAAAAATCTTGGGATTTGGGCATTTGTTGCCCCTCAACCAATTGGTTTGCTAGGGCATTTTAGAGACATTTAGGAGCCAAGCACATTGCCGAGGGTCTGGAGTTACACGTAGATCAAAATTGAGGAAGTGCTGCAGATGAAGTAAGGGTGCAGATTTCCTTCTCTCAAGGAAGTTAGTCAATTTTACAACAATTGCTGACAGTAATGGTGACGAAGACAACTGAGACTAGCTTTATATTTCAGGTTTATTTATTGAATTTAAATTCCACCGGTTGGTACAATGGGATATGAATCCATGTACTTAGAAGTTCTGGATAACTAATCCACTGGCATTACCAGTGCACTACCATCATCACTCCCTATTCACTTACTGTTAAACATTGGACAAAGTATGGCAATTAAAGCAAAAATAGATTACTGGTTTCAACAATCACATGTGAACATGTGGGTTAGGAGTAAACATTTCAGTCCTTGAGGGTTTGCTGTGCTATTTAATAGGAACATAGCTGATCTGACTGTGTCCTTAGCTCTACTTTCTTGTTTACACCTTCAACTTCCTCATCAATGAAGAATCTGTGTAACTCTGTAGTGAAATATTCAATGGTTGTGTGTCCACTGCACTCTAGGGAAAAGATTTCCACAGGCTACCAACTCTCAGAACATAAGAAATTCTGCTCATCTCCTTACATGGGAGGTCCCTTTACAGTATGTTGTCACTCAATGTTGCCTTGCTAAATACTTTAACTTCATGAATATAACAGCTACATATCACCTACTTCAAAGAGAGTCATATACCATGGGAACAGACCTTACAGTGCAACCAGTCCATGCCAAACGTAAACCCAAACTAAATTAGTCCCACCTGCCTGTTCCTGACCCAGATCCCTCGAAACCTGTCCTATTCATGTATCTATCCAAATGTCTTTTAAATATTATAATTGTACCCACATTGTGGGCGGCACGGTGGCACAGTGGTTAGCACTGCTGCCTCACAGCGCCTGAGACCCGGGTTCAATTCCTGTGTGGAGTTTGCACGTTCTCCCCGTGTCTGCGTGGGTTTCCTCCGGGTGCTCCGGTTTCCTCCCACTGTCCAAAGATGTGCGGGTCAGGTGAATTGGCCAAGCTAAATTGCCCGTAGTGTTAGGCAAGGGGTAAATGTAGGGGGATAGGTGGGTTGCGCTTCGGCGGGTCGGTGTGGACTTGTTGGGCCGAAGGGCCTGTTTCCACACTGTAAGTAATCTAATCCAATAAATTCTGAGGAAATACATTCCACACGCGAACCACTCTCTGTGTAAAAAAATTGCGTCTTATGTCTTTCTTAAGTCTCTCTCCTTTCACTTTAAAAATCTGCCCCCAGTCTTGAAATTCCCCATCTTAGGGAAAAGACAACTGCCATCAACTCTATCTATACCTCTCATTATTTTATAAACTTCTATCAGGTCGCTTCTAAACCTCCTACACTCCCGTTTGCCCTCCTGATTTCCATCTCAAGAATGCCCTTACACACCTTGACCTCAGTTGTCTATACCTAACACATGCCTCATTCTCTTCTTGATCAGAGCCTCAAATGTTTTATTAATCTATTGATCCCTATGCCGACCACCCCTACCTCTCATTCTAACAGAAACTTATTGCCTCTGAACTCTCATTATCTCACTTTTCTTGTCAATGTCAGACGTCCTCTTCTGTGGACTGGATTATAGTATCACCTCTCATGCTCTAGCCCTCATTCCATCTCATACAAACCCATTTCCCAACCCCGACTACTGCCCAGCTCCCAAAGCTACCACTGTCCAACCTTGCCTCTGCCCGAGGCCTCGGCTGTTTTGCTCCCTCACGTTTCTTCTCTCCAGCGCCTTGCTTCACCTATGATGCTTGGCCGCTCCACACTCCCCCCTCCCCCCAAAAAAACCCAATACCACGCCTTTTCCAGCAATTTCTGTTTTTGTTTCTGAATCACAGCATCCACAGTTCTGTCGGTTTTTATTGGTTAGTGCTGGTTGTCCAGAAATTTCTGCGGATACTTGCACCAAACATCATCTGCCACTAGATGGGGCCTGGTTAAGCTAAAGGGACAGTATTGTATGGCATTGTATTTTGTTCGTAATTTCAGCAAAGAATGGAAGTACTGCACATAGATGGTACTGCATTCCAACTTGTACATTGTCTTTGCTGGGTGAGAAATGTCAAACTTTTGACCTGGATTTCATGAGGAAACAATGATTCACTTGAAGTCCTGATTTCCTGGAATTAACCAGATCTTGAAGTATTGATTTATTTTATTTTAAAACTGCATTCCCTTGTTCTAATCTTTCCAAAAGGAAAACATCAAACTTGCCAAAGCCCCTCAGAATCTTATACATTTTGGTAAGACCAGATACAAACTGAATCTGTCCAACCTTTCCTCTGAAGATAAGAGTCATAGAATCATAGCAGTCACAGCACAGACACAGACGCTTCAGTCCAACATGTCCATGCTGACCAGATATTCGATATAAATGTAGTCCCATTTGCCTGCATTTGGCCATATTCCTCGAAACCCTTCCCATTTATATACACATCTAAATACCTTTTAAATGCTGTAATTGTACCAGCTTCTTTCTGATAGCTCATTCCTTACATGCACCCTCTGCGTGAACAAGTTGCCCCTTAGGTCCCTTTGAAATTTTTCCCCTCTCACCCTATCTAGGGAAAAGATCTTGCCTATTTACCCTATCCATGCCCCTCATCACTTTATAAACCTCTATAAGGTCATCCCTCAGCCTCCAACGCTCCAGGGAAAATAGCCCCAGCCTATTTAGCCTCTCCCTATAGGCCATACCCTTCAAGTCTGACAACATCTTCGTAATCCTTTTCTGAACTCTTTCAAGTTTCACAACATCCTTCTTATAGGAGGGAGACCAAAACCCCACACAGTACTCCAAAACTCCTAACCAATGTCCTGTACAGCTGCAACATGACCTCCCAGCTCCTATACTCAATGCACTGACCAATAAAGGCAAGCATATAAAACACCTTCTTCACTATCCTATCTATCTGCCATTCCACTTTCAAAGAATTATGAACCTACACTCCAAGGTCTCTTTGTTCAGCAAAACTCCCCAGGACCTTATCATTAACAGTATAAGTCCTGTCCTGATTTGCCTTTTCCGAAATGCAGAATCTCACATTTATCTAAATTAAACTCCATCTGACACTCCTTGGCCCATTGGCCCTTCTGATCAATGGTATTCCTGATGAAGGGCTTTTGCCCGAAACGTCAGTTTTACTGCTCGTCGGATGCTGCCTGAACTGCTGTGCTTTTCCATCACCACTAATCCAGAATCTGGTTTCCAGCATCTGCAGTCATTGTTTTTACCCATCTGATCAATATCTCATTGTGATCTGAGGTAACCTTCTTCACTGTCCACTACACCTCCAATTTTGGTGTCATCCTTAAACTTACTGATCCAGACCTCCTATGTTCACATCAAATCATTTATCTAGATGATAAAAAGTAGTGGACCCAGCAGCGATCCTTGTGGCACACCACTGGTCACAGGCCTCCAGTCTGAAAATCAACTCTCCACCACCACCCTCTGTCCTTCACCTTCGAGCTAGTTTTGTATTTAAATGGCTAGTTCTCCCTGTCTTCCATGTGATCTAACTTTGCCAACCAGTCTACCATGAGGAATCTTGTCAAATGCCACACAGATCATGTCCACTGCTCTGCCCTCATCAATCCTCTTTGTTACTTCATCAAAAAACTCCATCAAATTCATGAGACATGATTCCCACTCACAAAGCCATGTTGACTATCCCTGATCAGTTCCTGCCTTTCTAAATACACGTAAATCCTGTCCTTTTGGATTCCCTCCAACAACATGCCCACCACCAACATCAGACTCACCAGTCTATACTTCTTTGGATTTTCCTTACCACCTTTCATAAACAGTGACACCATGTTAGCCAACCTCCAGTCTTCCAGCACCTCACTTATGGTTATCGATGGTCCAAATATCTCAGCAAGAGGCCCTGCAATAACTTACCTCACTTCTCACAGTGTTACTGAATATACCTCAGAAAGTCCCAGGGATTTATCCATCTTTATGCATTTTAAGACATCCAGCACCCTCTCCCCTGTAATATGGACATTTTTCAAGATGTCACTATTTATCTCCTCATGTTCTATATCTTTCATGTGCTTCTCCACACTAAACACTGACACAAAATACGTGTTTAATACGCTCCCCATCTCCTGCGGTTTCACATGTACGCTGCCTTGCAGATCTTTAAGGGGCCCTATTTTCTGCTGAGTTGCTCTTTTGTCCTTAATGTATTCGCAAAATCTTGAACCACTTATCCCAGGAATCACCTGAGTGAACTTTTTTTAGAACTGTGTCTAATGTTATTATAGCCTTAAGTAAATAGATGAAAAATTTACACAGTATATAGTTTCACCAACTACTTTTACTTCTGTTGCAAAACATCCCTAATTTCAAACTCCACTCCCCTGTCAATTATCAATAACACTCCACTTGCCTTTACAGTCAACTGCTATACCTGCAAGCTGAACATTTTTATTTATATACCAGGACAACCTGATTCCTCTATACAATCAATGTGAAATCTCTCACAGTTTAAATAACATACATAGCACATAGTTGGAATGGAACTTGATGATGTTTCCACACATCTACTGCCCTTGACCTTCTAAGGTGGTAGAGGTTACATGTATGGAATGCGCAGAGCAAGTAACATCACTCAGCAGTCCCAAATTCACTGAGAAGCATACTGAAACTTTGTTCTGAACTATCTTGCTGTTTTGCTCTGAGATATTAAATTAAACATTTGTGTATTTGTTCAGGTGAGCACACAGGATCCCTGTGGGAGATTTTTTTAGATTAGATTAGACTTACAGTGTAGAAACAGGCCCTTCGGCCCAACAAGTCCACACCGACCCGCCGAAGCGCAACCCACCCATACCCCTACATTTACCCCGACCTAACACTATGGGCAATTTAGCATGGCCAATTCACCTGACCCGCACATCTTTGGACTGTGGGAGGAAACCGGAGCACCCGGAGGAAACCCACGCAGACACGGGGAGAACGTGCAAACTCCACACAGTCAGTCGCCTGAGTCGGGAATTGAACCCGGGTCTCAGGCGCTGTGAGGCAGCAGTGCTAACCACTGTGCCACCGTGCCGCCCAATTTCTTGGTTTGCAGCCAACATTTGTCCTTTAACAAACACTGACTGGCCTTTTAATGTCAACAACAATTTGTGGGATCTGCATGTGCACAAATTGTACATTCCTGTGAAACACTAGTGAGTACCTAACATAATAACTAACTGATCCTGAAATGTACTGGTGAAAGTCACATTACAAATTGAATTTCTTTTTTTCTGTTGTTACCCTCTTGGAAGGTACACATCGACATAGCATGTGATGTGATTGCCGCTTGCTATATCTTTCACTGTTCTATTTCTGTGTTTGATTCCATTATATTTTCATCTCCTTTTGAACTATCAGGTACAATAAGTCAGATATCATTAGGTGCAAACATTATTGAAATCTTTGGAGCAATGCAGCACAGAGATTCAGATTATTATTTTGTTATGCTTCGTGATATTTCAATCTGCGTACAATTTATTTTGGAAATGTTTTGCTCTGCCTAATATCTTTGCTAATAGTTATCTTTTAAAACAGTCAGGTGTTAAGTTGTTACGAGTTGGATTTTTCCAAATCTGGACACGATTGAATAAATCTATTATACTAAGGATTTGATGAAACAACATTTCCACAAGAAAATATTTAAGTATAATAGATGAAATTAGAGTCTACACGCTACAGCTGTGATCAACCAAGCAAAAGCAGACAGATGAGAATGACACATGTTGCATATGATTAAAACTGACAATTGATGGACAGCTATTCAATCACTATCGATTTTGGAAATCAGTTTTACATCCATTTTACTACAATGCCTGATTTGACCTATCCAAACCCATGCTGATATCTACACTTGTTTAATATTAGCACTCCATATTATAATTGCTCCACTATTGGTGGTCATGCCTTCAGTCACCTTGAGCCCATGTTCTGGAATTTGCTGCATTTTCACTTCTGTATATCACTTTAAAACATTCTTAGCTTTTAGTTAGCTGCCCAGTGTCTCCTTATGGGCTTCAGTGTCATACTTCTGTTTGGTAGTGATCCGAGGAAGTGCCTTGGGTCATTTCATTAGGTTAAAGGTGCTATATAAATATATGTCATGGTTGTTTAGACATGTCAGATATATTGTTGATAAATCAGGCCTATTTTGGCATTAACTGACAAAGTATTTTGACGTTCATTACTCTTACAACAGTTCTACGTTTCACCTTCAACTAAAGATGAATTTATTTGTTACAGCCATTAATTACAGCAATGATTCACTCTTTAGTTCACAAGCTCTTCCTGAAAGTGGTTTCCATCAACCATCACTACTGCTCTCGCTCAACTGCAGATGCCAGGGAACTCCTTCACTGCCACGTTGGGTTCACTCTTCCCACACTGGGCTCAACCTCCGACTGTCAATGTTTCAATCCAGGCCCCCAGCTGCTGCTACGCTCTGGACTGCAACAAACTGCAATGCTGCCAACTATCAAAGTACCCGCTGCAGGCCCAATGAAGCTGCCTCCACAACCAAACTTTCTCCAAAAGGTAAGTTCAATCTCCCGTGCGGTAGACACTGCTGTTGATGCCAGGACACATTGCTGTCACATTGGGATCACTCTCCCCATAATGACTCACTCTCCTCCGTGCTGATGTCCTGCGCATTGCATAGACTCGCTCTCCACAGAAGGTAAGTAGATTAAAATAAGAAAACAATGAAAAGAAGAAACAAAAAGTCATGCTGTACTGCTACTCTGCCACCACCTAGAAGTCAAGAAGTTGCAGAGTTTGAGGAGACACAGCCTGCATTCCTTGGAATTTAGAAGAATGAGATATGATCTCATAAACATTGTTAAAGAAATAAATGTAGCAAATATAGAAAGGATGTTTCCCCTGGCTGTGTTATCTAAATCAGGGACAGAGTCTCAGAATAAAACATAACCCATTTGGGACTGAGATAAGAAGCAAATTCTTCAGTCGGAGGGTAATGAGTCTTTGGAATGCTGTAGTCCAGAGGACTCCAGTCAGTATGTAAGTTCAAGACAGAGACTGGTAAGATTTCCAGTATCTAATGACAACATGGATGTGGGGATAGTGTGGGAACATGGCACTAAGGACGTTGACCAGCCATGATGCGGAATAGTACAACAAGCTTGAGGGCTGAAAATGGCCTAAACCTACTGCTATATTCCCATTGATAGCCGAATTGAAACAAAGATGCAAAATAATATGGATTAAAAAATTAGATGGGACAGAAGAAAGGATAGTGCAGACTGTGTTCCAAATGCAAATACGGCTTTTATATTGCAGCAGGTCAAAAGATTCTGGGGTTTTAACGATCAGAACTCAGAAACCATTGATTTTATAATTAAATATGAGCAAATCAAATGTTATATTATATAACACAGGATATATACTATAAGCAAACTGAGCAGATTCTGTAAGAAAAACAGAGGGCCCTAAAGAAACTTTGCAGGTCTGTCAGCATCCGTGGAAATAGAAACAAAGTTAACACACCAAGTCCAATGTGATTCTTCTTTGGAACGGAGTAAATTCTATAATTGCATAGTGGCCATATGAGAGCAATTCTGGAGTACTTTATAGTATTGTTGATGCCCTGTTTTATAACGTTTATTAGGTTATTGTCAAAATGAAGCAAATTAGATTGGTTCCTGAACTGAGATATAGAGCTATCAGAAGAGATTTTTTCCCCCGTAAGGCTGAAGGATGATTTTATGGATACAATGAATATTGAGGGGCTGATACATTCCTGATGAAGGGCTTATGCCCAAAACATTGGTTCTTCTGCTCCTCAGATGCTGCCTGATCTGCTGTGCTTTTCCAGTGCCACATTTTTCGACTTAGAGAAAACAGATTCAGATACTTTTTTCACGTGTTGTAGCCAGAAACATGCGTCACAGTTTTTGAAATAAAGGTGGCAAAAGAAAATAGTAAATTCAAGATTTTATTCCGTTGAATGGTGATACACATGGTGACCAGCTTTATAAGTACGATTCAACATTGTTAGATTTAAATTTATCACAAGAACATTTTTTTGGGAACTTTGTTTAAGCCTGTTGCATTAAATTAAGAAAGTTGTTCTACTCAATTGTGAAAATAGTGGTTAGCACTGCTGCGTCACAGCACCAGAAATCCGGGTTCAATTCCCGCTTCAGGCGACTGACTGTGTGGAGTTTGCACGTTCTCCCCGTGTCTGCGTGGGTTTCCTCCGGGTGCTCCGGTTTCCTCCCACAGTCACAAAGATGTGCGGGTCAGGTGAATTGGCCATGCTAAATTGCCCGTGGTGTTAGGTAAGGGGTAAATGAAGGGGAATGGGTGGGCTGCGCTTCGGCGGGTCGGTGTGGACTTGTTGGACCGAAGGGCCTGTTTCCACACTGTGAGTAATCTAATCTAAAAAAATCTGAAATAACAAATTTTGAGACAGTTCCCAGGATCCGAGGATTGAAATGTGAAACAAATCAAGAATTTGTTAACAGTAAGTTACTCACCAAGTTTGTTCAGAACTCAATAAAATGTTTGTAATGCTCATGCTGTGCTGTACATACAAACTCAAAGTAGTTTGCTCACCCAATGCTGTGATTAAACCTGTAATTGAGTTGACAGTGTCTCTTCCAAGGGGGCTATTTTACAGATGCATGGATGAACATGCTGATGATTCTCTGCAAGCTCAGTTTTTCTTTTTAATCAAAAGGCTGATGTGGCAATAACCATTTGTAGTTTAATGAAGATCTATTAAATGTTTGAAACTTCTATCACAACACTGCTTCGGCATTCAAAAACACACTAAAAGTGCAGACAGATCATTTCCAGTCCAAACCTTTCCTGATAATAAAAATGTCAAAATACATGCATCTTGGTAGATGCATCTGAATTCGCCTCAACCTTAAAAATACGTTTCTCATCACACTATGGATTTTCTTTGCATGCAGCTCAAAGTTGGGTTCCTACATTAGTCCGGGGAGATGAGGAAGGATGGTGTGGTTTGCGGATAGATGGATGGAGCAGCCTCTTTCATTCACTCAGCATGGCAGGGATAAAGAGATTAAATAACCGTTTTATTCACTCAGGTTGAAGGAAAGGAGAGAAAATAGCATGATTCATCCAGGACACAGGAGGAAGGGAGATGGAATAATCTGATTTATTGGGCAAAGCAGATAAGGCAATAATTAACTTATCACTTGAACAGAAATTTCCAGGCAACTATGCCACACTGGCCTCAGCTGGGAAACAATTTTTATATGTGTTAGACTTCCTGGTCATTCCAAACAGAAAACAAAATTAGCATTTTATCTTCTTTAATTCTTCATTTCTGAATTTCTGAAAATGGACAGTGCTGCAAGATGTTATTACTGTTAAGACAGTGGAAGAATTGCAGTCTGAAATATTTGTAGTACCCATTGAATTGGCATGTTCCAAATACAATCTTTAATCCTTCCTGGTGCATTCACCAGATGGTGATGTGTAGTAATTCACCCTTCCCCTTCTGTCATGAGGATACTCCTGTATCAAGTCACAAATTGTTTTTTATTGGGGGGGCAGTTGTTGGAGATGCAATGGGCAAAACAAAATTTTTCTCTAATCCACTGATTATGACAGCCAAAAGCAAATGTCTAATGGATAATTATTGGCACTCTGACAAATTGCTCAACAGATTTCCATTAATTTCCCCATGATTACAGAACACTTCCCTATGTTTGTAATCATGTCAAAATTACAAGTACCACTACAGTTAATGATGTCTTAAAAGATGAACAAATACATTTTTTTGTTTGCATGATTTCTTGGAGAGAACATCCTTGCATTGAAATCTCTATGATTCTTCAAAGCCAGTGCCTCTCTGATGAAACATTCATACTCAACATGATTTAACATCAAGTAACATTGATTTTTAAAACAAAATCAATTTTAGAGTAAGTGCGGTACTGTCAAAGTTAATACTTAATATCCACCTTCGTCACCTTGAAAGGGTGGCGGTGAAATTGATTCTTGCATTGTTCAGTTAGTGTGGTGGGAATATTCCCATAGGTCTAATGTTCGATGCACTGATATTGAAGGAATGACAATATAAAATGGTGTGGGACTCTGAGGTGATGATACTTCAGGCATTTACTACTTGTGTAGCCTCAACAATGTGGGCTTAGAAGATGCTGGTAAAGAAGCATTGTTAGGGCATTCAAAGGATAGTACATATTGTAGCCACAGTGCACTAGAGGTGGAGGGAGTGGATGCCAAAAGTGCTACATGAGCCACCTACACAGTTTTTTGCTCTGTCCTGGATGGTGTTGAGCACCTGTGCTGTTGCAGTTGCATCAATTAAAGGCAAGTAGACCACGTTTTATCACAATTCTTGCAGCTGGTTAAGAGGCAGTGTGGAGTTAAGGAGTGAACCATTCACCCTAGAACACCCAACCTCTGACCTGCTCTTGTAACTGTGGCATTGACATGCCTCATGCAGTTGAGTTTCTGGTCAGTGGTATCTTTAGAATGAAAATGGTTATGCTAATGTCCTGTACACAATGCACCTGCTCTCATTGAAGATACTAACAGCACTATCAGCCCAAGATGGAATGCTGTCCAGGACCTGTTCTCAAGAATGTGCTGCATCATTATTTGAAGATTTGTACATGGAAACTCTGCACAGTTGTTAGTGAAGGGCCCCATTCTTTACTAAGGTAGGTAGAATATCCCAAACGGTGGTTCAGTGGTTAGCACTGTTGCCTCATAGCGCCAGGGACCCGGTTTCAATCCCCGCCTCAGGTGATTGTCGATATGGAGTTTGCACGTTCTCCCCGTGTCTGCACGAGTTTCCTCCAGGTGCTCTGGTTTCCTCCCACAGTCCAAAGATGTGCAGGTTAAGTGAATTGGCTGTGCTAAATTGCCCATCGTGTTCAGAGATGTGTAAGGCCAGGTGCATTAGTCTGGGGTAAATGTAGAGTAGTTACTCTTAGAGGATTGGTGTGCACTTGTTAGGCCGTAGGGCCTGTTTCCAGGCTGTAGGGATTCTATTCTATTCTAGTTGGGTTTAGGGTCTCACTTGAGGAACTCCCCTGATTCTATTCCAGATGTCATGTGCAGAAGAACTGCAGCCTTACCTATACTCTTTTAAAATGGTTTTACTCATAGAAATACACATCAAAAACATACACCACCAAACTTTTAAATATAGGAGTATACTTGAATCAGTTAATGCTTAATACCTAAGTGCAGTTAATATACAATGAACACTGCTGCAACACAACTGGATGGAAAAGAGTGGTCCAATAATCATAACCAGTCACAATTACGCTGGAATTTCTCTTATCATTAATTTCAGTCTTACTGGGAATCATTGGTGTTAAATGATTGAATGCTACTCTGTCCTGACTGGAATTCAGCGCTTTTACTGATATTTGAATCCAAACTCTAACTAGGTCTACAGCTAGTTAGTCCTGCATCATGCAAACTGAGCAAGTTTAAGCGCCAATTAAGATTGTCAATGTCAGTTTCTATCACTTTGATGATTGAAAATAGACTGGATGGTAATTAGTTGAATTGATTATGCTTTATAGCAGGGCACATCTGGGCTATTTTCCACATTGTTGGTTAAAGCCTCATGCTGTAGCAATACTAGAACAGCTTGTCACATGGCACAGCTAGTCTGAGAGAACAAGTCTAACAAAGTGTTGTCAGAAACTGCAGCCTTTCCATTCCCAGTGCATTTGATCATTTCTTAGTGTTACATGGAGCACTGGGATCCAGGGTAGAAACTGAACCAAGAGGCTGAGAAAGATAATATTACTCAGTCTTTCTGGCTGGAGATGGTCATGAACACTTCAGCCTCACTTTTTTAAAAATTTTAGTGCTAAAATGACTCAAATGCTTTCACAATTGCCTGAGGTGCAATGGCTGTGGTTTGAGACAAATGTAATTGTTTGAGCTGTAACGTCGCCTGTCTGTGGAATGTGTGCACAGGACGATGGCTTTTTTGGGTATAATGTTTGTGTCAGCTATTTTTCTTTCAAAATAACTTTCCCTAACTTATGCCTGTTGTCTTGTGGCAACTTAAATACTATGTCTTCTCAGAAATGAATGTTATCCACACAGGTTGTGGCTTGCTTTAGGTTAAATGGGGCAGTCATGATTATTGAGGTTATTGATGAATTCTTTTGATTCTGTTTCTGTGTTAATCCAAACTCCCTGACCATCAGCACAAACATGGAAGATCGCATCACCACCATCACTCGATCACCTGGTAAAGGAGTTGTCGAGAATGGAAAACCAAAAATTGAGCCTCTAGAAATCTAAAAGTAGTCCTGGAAAAAAATCTCAACAAGAGCTTTTGAATAAAAAATTTACATTGGCCCTTCAGCTCCACCTATTTGTTGCTTAAATGTCAATTATCATTCACAGCTGGATGTCACAGGACTTCAGAGCATTGCTTTAATACCTTCATGTGGGATCATTTCACCTTGTTGATAGCATACTGTTTCTACTGTCTAGGATGCATTTATAGTCCTCTGTTGTAGCTTCATCAAGTTGGCATTTCATTTAGGTATGCCTATATTCCTCACTGAGCCAAGTTCTGATATTTGTCTTGATGGTGACAGCAGACTGAAGGGTATGGTCACTGATACAGTTGAAAACTTTTCTGGAATACAATTTTGCCCACCCAGACGACTTTCCTGATGCCAAGCATTGGGCTATTAAATCTGTTCTTAATCTATCTCACTTAGCATGGTTGTCATATCAAACACTGGAAGATATCCTCACTGAAAAGAGGACATAAAACAGAGGACTTTACACACATCCTAGACAGCAGAAACAGTATGTTATTAATAAGGTGAAATGATCCCACATGAAGGTATTAAAGCAATGCAACCAAGTCCCAAGACATCCAGCTGTGAATGATTATGCGTAAAGGTGGAATTTTGTGTGATCTCTCCTCTCAATGCTGTCATGGATAGACTCATCTGTGAAGGGCACATTTGTGCAGAATACATCAAATAGGTTATTCCCTCATGTAGGTTGTGGGTTTTCCATGTAGTGAACTCTCTCACTATTCCATGATATTAAATGAATTTTCAGCAAGAATGTAGAATTAATTAGAATTTCAACCCCATTTCCTGATAAAAAAAAGACTTGCTAACCATCCCCAAATCTATACAGGACAGTAGTTAACAGTAAACAATGAACAAAAACAGAGAGTCAACATAAAATGAGCTATCAATGTTTTCTTTCACTGTGACTCACTTTGTCTTGCCACAAACAGAAAAAAAGGATTTTATGAAAAGCTATTTGTAAATTGCTCACCACCATAATTTCTGACGTAGTGCTTGTGCTATGCACTTTGTAGTAAGAGTTACTTTGTAATGTTACATATACATATTTTTCTTTAGAGGTGATAAAGATTTTATTCTTTTCAACTGGCATAAGAGCTAATCTGGTAAAAACAATGACTGCAGATGCTGGAAACCAGATTCTGGATCAGTGGTGCTGCAGGAGCACAGCAGTTCAGGCAGCATCCAAAGTGCAGCGAAATCGACGTTTCGGGCAAAAGCCCTTCATCAGGAATAAAGGCAGTGAGCCTGAAGGGTGGAGAGATAAGCTAGAGGAGGGTGAGGGTGGGGAGAAAGTAGCATAGAGTACAATGGGTGAGTGGGGGAGGGGATGAAGGTGATAGATCAGGGAGGAGAGAGTGGAGTGAATAGGTGGAAAAGAAGATAGGCAGGTAGGACAAGTCCGGACAAGTCATGGGGACTGTGCTGAGCTGGAAGTTTGGAACTAGGGTGAGGTGGAGGAAGGGGAAATGAGGAAACTGTTGAAGTCCACATTGATGCCCTGGGGTTGAAGTGTTCCGAGGCGGAAGATGAGGCGTTCTTCCTCTAGGCATCCGCTGATTGAGGGAGTCTGCTTTCTCACAAGATAAGATCATCCTGCAGTAATTTTTCTTGAGAGCATTTGAGAACTGTTTTGTATTTCATTTTATTTATTTCAAATTGTGAAGCTTTCAGTACTGAGGTGTTAGCAGCGCAGAAGGGAAAAAAAAACTGAACTAACCTCAGAAAGAATGATTGCTGCGCTATGTTCAAATGGAAGAGACCAAGATGAGAATGGATCTTTTGGCTCCATAAAAGAAAACTTTGAAGATTCATTTAAATTTTCACTAATGCAGACGCTGCACAAATGGTGAGATAGGAAAAACCTATTCACTTGGAAAAGGTCCAAATGACACTGCTTTATGAACGGTTACTCTTAACCATTGAATGTTTACCAAGTTGGACTCCCTAATATTATTCAAATGTTACGTTAACAACTTGACTGCTTAATAGTTGCTTCCTGCAAATGAAACAGAACTTAAAGTTTCCTGTGTCAATGGATCCAACACCACCATATCCTGAGTCAGAGGTCACGCAGAGCTTTCAGAGTAGTGATTGTGATTTCAAATAAACCTGTTGGACTATAAAATGGTGTTTTGTGACATCTGACTTTGTCTACCCCAGTCCAACACAGGCACCTCCTCATCAATTCTATCCCGATATGATGAATTAAATCAACATATTATTTTTAGTAAATGTACTTTTTTTTAGAATACACTGTCATAAAATGGTAGGTTTCCTTCCCTAAAGGATGTAGTGAATCAGATGGTTTAATGATGTCAGTGAGAGTAATGGTGACTTGCTTCACAATCCAGATTTATCAACAGAATTTAAATACCACTAGCTGCCAACATGAGAATTGTAGACTGTCTCTAGAGTGTTAGTCTGAGTCTCTGGATTGTTAGTCCAGTGATATTGGTAGTACACTACCAGCTCCTCTCTTCAGGAAGCATTTTTCAATTCTCTAGGCTGGCCAAGTTTGTATCATGTTTTCTACTTCTGCACGTTTATGACTGCAAAATCTACATATTCACACAATTATATAGTAAAAGTTGAGTTGATAGTTTGTTCTCAGAAAAAGATCCTACAGAATTTGGAATTTCAAATGTCATATGCTTGTGTTTTTTAAGCACTGGGAATTGCATAATTTAAAAGAAAAGCAGCAGCACTCACATTATTGTGGATTGCTGTTCTGTAACTCACAAAATTAGACTTGTTGTAATTTACAATTCCCTTTTATAGCTAACCATCATTGAAATACTTGGAATATAGAAGTATACACCAAAAATTGAAATAACATTAAAAACGATAAAATTACAATGTAATTCCAAAACTATAGCAAAACAAAGATATCAATCAAAAGGAGGAGAAAAATAACAAAATCTAACTGGAACCAACCAGTTTTGTATTTGGAACTGAAATTAGGTGACTTAGTAGTTAAGTGGTTGAGTGGGTGAGAAGAATCTCTGCATTAACACAGCATTGTTGAATACTACTGCACATGTTTGTTCTCATTCTACATGTTGTAATGTCACTACAAGTCCAGCACACTCTTTGAATGGTACATTAATGAAGTGGCTGTCATGGTGGTAACACTCATACCTCTGAATCAACAAGGTACTGAACATAAGTCCCATTGCAAGACCAGTGCACAAAAATTAAGGGTGATACTCCATTGTTGCACTCCACAGTATCATTGGAGCTATCTTCCCTCTAATATTGTGTATCTGTGTGGACTTCAGAGGTACCTCCATGGCAGTGGCTTCTGGAACTGTAAGCTAGTGCATCTACATGGGAGTGCTGCACTTGTCACCAGTACCTCCTGTGATATGAGACGTTAACACAAACATAGAAAATAGGTACAGGGGTAGGCCGTTTGGCCCTTCAAGTCTGCATCACCATTCAATATGATCATGGCTGATCATGCAATTTTAGTATCCCATTTCCAATTTCTCCTCATACCCCTTTATCCCTTTAGCCACACTGGCCATCTCCAACTCCCTCTTGAATATAACTAATTAACTGGCTCCAATAGCTTCCTGTGCTAGAGAATTCCACAACTCTGAGTGAAGGAATTCTTCCTCATCTCAGTCCTGAGTGGCCTACCTCCTATTCTTAGACTGTGATCCCTAAGTTCTGGACTTCCCCAATGTTGGGAACATTCTTCCCAAATCTTGCCTATCCAGTACCAAGAGGATTTTACATGTTTCTATGAGATCCCTTTTCATTCTTCTAAATTCCAGTGAGTACAAGCCCAGTTGATCCAGTCTTTCCTTATACTTCAGTCCTGCCGTCCCGGGAATCAGTCTGGTCAACCTTCACTGGACTCCCTCAGTGGCAAGAACGTCCTTTCTCAAACTAGGAGACCAAAACTGCACACAATACTCAAGGTATGGCCTTACCAAGGCCCTGTATAGTTGCAGCAAGACATCCTTACTCGGATACTCGAATTGTCTCGCTATGAAGGCCAGCGTGCCATTAGCTTTCCTCACTGCCTGCTGCACCTGCTTGCCAACCTTCAGCAACTATTCCTTCATGACACCCAGGTCTCGTTGCACCTCACCATTTCCTAAACTACCATCATTCAGATCACAATCTGCCTTCCCATTTTTGTGACCAAAGTGGATAATGTCACATTCATCTACACAATATTATATTTGTCAAGTATTTGCCCACTTAGCCAGTGTGTCCACATCATTCCGCAGTCTCTTTGCATCCTCCTCACAGCACACACTGCCACCCAGCTTAATGTCATTACATTCAATTCCTTTGTCCAAATCGTTAATGTATATCGTGAACAGCTGAGGTCCCAGCACTGAACCCTGCAGCACCCCACTTGTCACTGCCTGCCATCCTGAAATGGACCCATTTATTCCAACTCTCTGCTTCCTGTCTGCCAACCAGTTCTCTACCTATGTCAATACATTACCTCTGATACCATGAGCTTTAAGTTTCTTCACTAATCTCTTGTGTGGAACCTTGTCAAAAGCCTTCTGAAAGTCCAGATACACAGCATCTATTGATTAACCCTTGTCCATTTTACTGGTCACATCTTCAAACATTTCGGGAGATTTGTCAACAACGATTTCCATTTGTGAATCCATGCTAGCTAGAACCAATTCTGTCACTGCTTTCCAAATCCTCAGTTATTGTTTCCTTAATAATTGACCCCACCACTGATGTCAGGCTAACCAGCTATTGTTCCCCATTTTCTCTCCCCCTTTATTTTAAAGAGAGTAGGGTGACATTAGCTACCCTCCAGGATGTGTCTACTCGTTCAAATTAATAGAGTCCATGGCACTATTACAAAGATTAGCATGGGTATTATTTCTGGTATCTTGGCCAATATTTATCTCTCAGCCAACATCAGAAAAACAGGATATCCAGTCATTATCACAGTGCTGTTTTGAGCAGCAAATTGGTTGATGCATTTCACACATTAAAACAATGACTAAAGTTCAAAAGTACTTTGTTGACTGTGCTGTGGACATGAAAAATCCTAAAGAAATGCATACCCTATCTTTTTCTACTCCTTTCTGATCATTGTCATCAGTGGTCCTTCGCAGGCAAGGATGACTCGCTTCCACTCACAGGGTGAGTCCGTAGGTGGCTGTACAGACTGACATGGCCACCTCAGGCTCTGTTACACCTGGGGTAGCTGGTGGTCATGGGAAGGGATGGGGGTGGCATTGATGTGGCAGCACACTCCTTTCACTGCTTCTCCTGGCTTCCACTTTTCCCTATTGGCAGGTTCTCGAGATGCTCACGCCTTCCCGGATGCTCCTCCTCCACTTTGGATGTTTTACGACCAGTGATTCCCAGGTGTTTGTGGGAATGCCACACTTTGCCAGTGAGGCCTTGTGGGTATCACTGAAGCACTCCCTCTGTCCACCTGGGGCTCACTTGCTGTTTCAAACCTGGGAGTATAGCACCTGCCTGGGGAGATCAGTGTTGGTCATGTGGATGATGGTGCCAGCCCATTGTAGCTGATCAAGGGTGGGTCAGTGCCTTGATGCTGGCCTGCTGGGAATGCTGGTGTTGGTGTGTCTTCCTTCTCAGTGGATCCACAGGATCTTGTGCAGGCAGCATTGATGGTAGTGCTCCAGTGTATTGAAGTGTCTGCTGTAAACAGTCCATGACACAGAGCTGTATAAGAAGGCGGGATCCACCATAGCTCTGTATCCCATTGTCTTGGTGTTGGATCCGATATTGTTGTTCTCCAACACCCTTTATTTTAGGCGGTTGAGGGCTGCACTAGCACACAGGAGGCAATGCTGGATCTCTTCATCAATAGCTGCTTTGGCCAACAGGACACTTCCGAGGTATTGGAAGTGGTCAACATTCTCTAAGGCCTCCCTGTGGACCTTGATGATCAGGGGTTTCCTCCACAATGCCAGGTCATGTTGATAAGGCACCTTCATATTGCGGATATTTAGGGTGAGACCCATGCTCTTGTATGTCTCCAGAAAGGTGCTGATGACGGTCTGGAGTACGTCCTCAGAGTTTGCGCATACACAAGCATCATCTGCATACTGCAACGCGATGACACTGGTTGGGGTGACTTTGGATTTGGTTTGAAGGTGGCGGAGATTGAATAATTTCCCAGAAGTTCTGCAAGTTTTTCTGATAACCTACACATTGTCCTCGCAAAGGAAGTAAAATCTTTATAGAATAATCCTTTTAGGAGACAGTGAAAACTGCAGGTGCTGGAGAGTCCGAGTAGATAAAGTGTGGTGCTGGGAAAAAGCACAGCTGGTCAAGCAGCATCTGAGGAGCAAGAGAGGCTGACATTTTGGCCTTAACCCTTCATCAAGACATAACCCTTTTGCAATGCTGGTGCTTTAATTGTTCCATAATCAAAGTATTTAATGCACAGTCATGATATATACAAAACAGCAAGGAAAAAGCAATAAGATCAGATTTATAGACATCACAGAAAACTTACCTAAATCTGTCATCACCTTTGAAGGCTCCTAATGTTATTATTATTGGGAACCTGGGTTCTAAATTAGACATAAATGGGTTTTTGGTTTTCAGTTTTGTAAACATGACTTTATTCAAAGAAAAAAAGAGACAGACACTCATTTCTTTGAGCTGGGGCTCAACAAGAAATCGTGTGGTGTAAGCTATATGACTAGTCAAGCCATCTTAGTGAGATAATGGCTGAACTACTTTTAAGATTTAAGACCCAGAGACAGACTGCTGGAGAGGGCCACAAGCAGGTCTAGTTCACAGAGAAAAGGAGGACAGTCTCATTTTGGTATTCTGCTCGCTATCAGGCTGGAAAAATCTTCAGCTGTTTCAGCAATGCAAGTATACAGTGCTGGGAAAAGACCTGAGTTGTTTGTTTTTAAGAGATAAGTGAGTTGACTTAAATCTGTGAATGTTAGGGGAGACATAGTAAGGATCTGGTCAATGTGCAGAAATTATCAAAGTCATCAAATTGCGAAAAAAAACTTAAGATTTATCAAGCCAACTTTCAATCTGTGTGAAAGTAGTACCTGTATTGTCCAGTATTACAACTTGAACACCTCCATCAAATCTCCTTTTCTCCAACGAGATAAACCTAGCTTCTTGAACCTAACCTTGCAGCTATAAGATTACTTACAGTGTGGAAACAGGCCCTTCGGCCCAACAAGTCCACACCGACCCGCCGAACACATGGATAAGATCACATGGAACTTGGGACTTGAGTGTGCAGGGTTCCAGAGATGTCCTCACATACTCTCTTCTATACATCGTGTATCTACTTAATAAAGAATGTTGATGTTCACCGTCCAGAGTATCGACTACCTTCTATCAAGAACCCAGACACCAACTTACAGGCAAGTGGAAACCAAAGTTAACATTCTGCATCAGGTTTTGCTTCCATGGATCAATGGGAGTACAGTTTCTTAATCCATATCAACTAAGTTCAGAAAAGCAGGAAATCAAACAATCTTAATGATGAGTTGCCAAGTGTGAGGTATTGGTGTTCGATATGTTGGAAGTGACAATTCCATCATCCAATCAAGTGGCTGACTTGGCTGCAGAACAAAAGAGGCTGCTGTTATGGAAACACCTGAGATCATGAGCTAGTGGATATGAATGCAGTGAAAGGAACAGATTGTTAAATGCACCATGAGATGCAGAGGAGTGGAAGATTATTAATGAGTATTTTCTACATGACTATCATGATTTCAATTAATTCTCCTACAGATTAAAGTACGGTAAAAAAGTAGAATGATTTAAAAAAGAGCTAGATAAGTAGAGCAGCTGGAATTCTGATAGTAGTTGTTGTAGTAGTAGTAATAAGTCTTTGTTGACTGGGTTAACATTTTTAGGGAGGACACTGGAAAGGTAAGGGACAGAAGTGATTAAAATAGTCCCACACTCGTTACAATGGGCAACCTGATGTCACTAAATACAAATAACAGAGAATAGGAATCTTATTTTATTCATAGAGATTAGGTCTGTTGATAATATACAGTAGTCAATGGTTTTATAACTGATATAACAATATTTACAAAGTATTACGAATATGTATGGATAGTTGATAATAGGTGACAAGCCAAACAGTTCAGTCAAGCAGACCTGATGATGATATAAAATGTATCTTGGACAATTTCTGAACATTAGCTAACTCCAAATGATTTATGGAATTTATGCCACATTGACCTCAACCATAGTTATTTATCAAGTGCCAAACAGGTTATGTCAGATGTGGGTATATTTGAATTTTAGACACCACATATTCTTTAAGTATATTTCATTTAATTATTTAATGCATTAAACATTAAATGTCAACATTATTTAGTTCACTATGAGTAATATTACTTAAGGAGCATGAGTGAATGTTAATTTTATGTTGAGATTTAGGAGGCAATAGTCCTTAACACTGTTAATATATTATCTGGAATGAAAGCCCAATTAGCTGGCACACAGTAGAAATAGACTGACCGTAATCATACAATTGTCACTACTCAATACCTAATTGTGGCAGCTTGTAGCAGCCATTTGTTCAATGAATTCCACGTGGCATAAATTTTGACCATACATCCTTTGTGAATGCCAGGAACCTTACGACAACCATTGCATTGCAAGATAATATGAAAGTGGAGTCCATCTGGTCCATCAGGCCTACACTGCCATTTGATAAGATTATAGCTGATCCAAATGTAGCCTCAACTGCACTTTCTTGCCTGTCTCCTACACCTTGACTCCCATTTAGATCAAAAATCAGTCTAATTTTGCCTTGAATACATTAAATGATCCAATTTCCACTGCTGTCTGGTGGGTAGAATTCTGAAGAATAACCACCCACTGAGAAAAGATATTTCTCCTCATCTCAGGCTTAAATATGAAACTCTGAACTTTGAAACAGCGCTCTTTCATTTTAAGCTGCCCCCCCAAAAAGGGAAACATCCTCCCTTAGAATCGTGTGCTTCAATAAAATTAATTCTTACTTTTATAAAATCTATTAAGCATAAGTCCAATCTGCCCAACCTTTCCTCAGAGGACAACCTCTTTATCCCAAGAATCAACATAATGACCCTTTTCTGAATTGTATTCATTGCAAGCACATCCTTCCTTAATGAGACCAAACTGTGCATAGTTCTCCAGGTGTACCCTCACACAGCTTAGCAAGATATTTAGAATTTCACTCTCTTTACAACAAAGGCCAACGTTCAATTTGCCCCCCTAACTATTTGCTGAGACTAAATACCAACTTTTTTGATTCATGTGAACAACACCCAGGTCGCTCTGTTTGTAATATTCTGGAATTTCTCTAAATTTAAATAATATTCTGATTTTCTATTATCCCTGCCAAAGTGGACAACTTCACATTTTCTCACATTATTCCCAGCTGTCAATTTTTCACACTCACTAAACATATCAATCTACCTTTCCAAATTCTCAATGTCTAATGCCCAGCACATTTTCCTCCACATCTTTTTACTATCAGAAAGTTGGATTATAGTGCAGTCAGTCCCTTTATCCAAGTCACTCATACAGAATGTAAACAGTTCAGGCCTTGACATTGACATCTGCAGCATTCCACCAGTTACAGTTTGTCAAGTTGAAAATGACCCACCTATCCTCACTGTGTTTCCTATTCGTCAGCCAATCCTTAACCCATCCTTTAAACCACATTATGAGCTCTTAACTAGTGCTTTATCCTTTTAAATGGTACCTTGGCAAATACCATTTGAAAATCCAGAAACACCACATCTGCTGGTTTTCCTGCATCTACCCTGCTTATTTCATCCTCAGAGAATCCCAACAAACTTGTTAAACACAATTTCCCTTTCAGAAAGCCATATTGAATCTGTCTGATTGTATTGATTTAATAAATGTCTTGCTATTACCTCCTTAATACTGGATTGTAGCATTTTCCCAAATGTCCAGTGTCAGAACAACTGTTCTATAATTTCCTGCTTTCGGTCACACTCTATTCTTGAACACTGGTGTTATATTCTTCACTTTCCAGTATGTTGGGACCATTCTAAAATCCAGGGAACTTTGGAACATTACAATTAATGCATCCACGATCTCTGCCGTCACTTTGTTTAACACCATAGGATGCAGATCATCAAGTCCAGGGGACTTCTCAGTCTCTAGTACTTTTTTGCACTTTCTTTCTTGTGACTATGATAACTTTAAGTGCCTCCCTCCCTTTTGCTATTGTGTTTCTACTATTCTTAGGATGCATCTGCATCTTCTACTATGAAAAGCACTGGTCCAAAGGCTCTACGTGTTCCATTATTCATTCCCTGTCTCGCCTTCTATGGTACCAAATGTTCATTTCAGCTACTCTCTTCCAGAAGCATACACAAAGGAAGCTTTTATTATCTTTCATAATAATTGCTGTTAGTTTTTTTCTTACTCCATCTTTCTTTTTTAGTTTATTCAGCCATCCTTTGTTCATAGAATCCCTGCAGTGTAGAAACAGGCCTTTCAGCCCATCGAGTTCACACCGATCCACTAAAGAGCATCCCATCCTATCTTTGTAACCCTGCATTTCCCACAGCTAATCCACCTAGTGTGCACATCCCTGGATACTATGGGATATTTAGTATGGCCAATCTACCTAATCTGTACATCTTTGAACTGTGTGTGGAAACTGGAGCACCTGATGGAAACCCACGCAGACACAGGGAGAATGTGCAAACTCCACACAGACAGTTGTTTAAAGGTGGAATCAAACCCAGATCCCTGGCGCTGTGAGGCAGCACAGCTAACCTCTGAGCCACTGTGCCATTAATTTCTAAAGTTATCCAACCTTTTGTACTACCCCAACTAATCATTGCAGAATTTATTTTTCTCTTTCAATCTGCTCCCTTTCATAATTTTTTTATTTATCTATGGATGATCCTTCCAGAGTACATTCCTTTCTCAATGGAATATACCCTTGTCAAGAGTTAGGCAATATTTCTTTAGATATCTGCCAGTGCTACTTTACTGTCTTTTTTTAAACTTAGTGTCCTATTCCAATTTTGTCAACTTTATCTCTATTCCCTTGTAATTGCTATTATTTAAGTTCAAGACACTAGTTTCACACCCAAATTTCCTCAACTTCCAAGTGAATGTGAAATTCACATTATTATCATGCTTATCTCAAGCATCCTATTTCTATGAATTAAATTCATCTGAACTCATTACTAGATTAGGAATAGTCTGTTCTAGATATATTGTTGTAAGAAACTGTTCCAAATACAATTTATTAACTCATCCTCAAGGCTACTTCTGACAATGTGATTTGTCCAATCTATAATAAAGATTGACATTACCCACAAATATTGCAAGTCCTTTCTTTCAAGCCCTCATTATTTCTTGATTTATATTCTGTCCTACAATGTAGCTAGTGTCAGAGAGACTATAGATCATTCCTACCTCTGTCTTCTTGTCTTTGTTAATTTTTATCTCCATAAACACTGATTCCATATTTTAATACTCTGAAACAAAATCATTGCTCACTACGGGACTGAGCTCATTGATTATTAACAGAGCTACCTCACTTCCCTTCTCTCTCTCCTGAAATGTCAATATGCTGGAATATTCAGGTCGCAAACTTAGTCATTTTGCACCATGTCTTTGTAATGGCTATCAGGTCATAAACATTTATTTACATTTGTGCTATCAATTCATCCATTTTGTTATGTGTGGCTGTATACATTCTGATTTTAAAAAAACCCTTGAATTCAGTCCTTTAATCATTTGTTTTTCTTTATGCTTGACTGTATTTGGTGCACTGGTCTGCTTGCTAGCTCTGTCCCTCCCTGTCACCCTCCAGCTCAGTTGAGTTATTCTTCTGTGTTACTGCCTTGTTCTTTCTCCTTTACTGTCCAAATCTCCTGTCATGTGAAACAGTAAATTTTATAGAATCACTACAGTGTGGAAGCAGGCCATTTGGCCCATTGCGTTCATACCTACCAGACCCATCCCCTACCTTATCTCTGTAACCCTGCACTTCCGGTGGCTAATCCATCTAGACAGCATGCCCCTAGACACTATTTATAGATACTTGGCAAATACCAAGACAAAAAAAAGATTTTTGGAGACATGACTAAATGTTTGGGGACAGGTGAGTTTTAAAGAAAGATAGGAATTGGTGAGACAGAATATTTATGGAGAGATTTCCACAGGTGTAGGGCTTTGATGGCCAAAGATGCATCCTTCAAGAATGGACAAAGTACTTGGAAAAGCTACAAGATGTGTTTAGTTTCAGAATTGAAAGAACAGGTTGTAAGGTGGAAAGTAGTGATAGAGATAGGGAGGAGTGAGGTCATGAAGGGGTTTGAGGTAATGAATCAACTCTAGGATAGATATCAGATGCTTAGATGGGCAGGAACTTATCCAATCAGTTTACGTTCAATAATGTAAAACATATCAAGGCTGGCATTCTTTAAGTTGCTGGATATTCTTGTTTGTTTGGAATATAAATGACAATGGGCATTTCTTTAGAAATAGCAGTTGCTCATTAAAAATTTAAATGTATTAATTTTGTCCTGTTGGGCACAATGGAATGATTATTGACTGCAGTGTGCTGCATCATTGAAATGCCACATCTAGAGAAAAGGCTTATTAAAACCTGACCCTAATCATTTTATTATTCCTGGTGCAATGCACGTAGAATGAAAAACAAAACTGTAGAGGGCTCTTTCTTCCCTCTGTAATGCCTTTGCAAACAGGAATGGAAAAGTACGGACTGGAAGTCATATCAGAGGAGAGCATACAATGTTTATAAAAGCAGTTTAAAAATTACATCAGTTTGACCATCAATGTTCCACCTCCAATCTTTTGATAGATAGTAACACATACTCTTACTTTTGCAATGCAATGTTTTAATATTACACAAAGACTAATTTTGTTAGTATGTACCGAATCTGTACCATTAACAGTTAGATGCAAAAAAAACTTCACTTTTGCCATGTTAACAGGTTTGCTTTCTGGATCTGCAGGAATTATTAACTTGTCATATGAGCATGCAAGCATCAGTGGTACTGTTAATGACTACAGGGCTATATAAGCCAACAATTTAAAGACAGAATTCCACTACATCATTAATCCTTCTTAGTATTCAACAGATATGGTAAGAAAAATGGTGAACACTTGTGTCAGAATGCATGTCTACTAGTGAGATACCAGTAGTTCATGATCATCTATAATCTATTGAGACAGTTTGCAACCTTAAGTGTAAATATATTTCCTAACATCAGCTTTGCATTTTGAACTGAAGATATTCCTCAGTTGTTCTCCATAGGTGTTTAGTACAACTTGTGTTTTTACAGATTTGGAGATCTGTCTCACTTTTTTTTAAAATCAGGTTGAGGCAAAACAGGTATTTATTCTGATTGAAAATATTTTGAAGTACTGGTGTGGAGAAGAACAGGTGGGAAAACTGCAGGCTAATAACTTACTAACAAGGATGTGCACTGAGATTTCATAGATCTTTCAGTCATTGAAGCAAACTTACAGACATGCTATCAGAAGACAAGGAATTAACGATGATCACAAACATAAAGGATTGCTTACCAAAAAGAGAAGTGGAAATGTTCCAATTGTTTTGAAGAATAAATAAATACAGGCAAAAACCACCTAAAACACGGACTGCATTATTCATCCAAAATATTCCCAATCCTCTTACTTTCCCAGCAAATTAAAATTCTCACCCATGAATTTATGGGAAAAAAATGCAAAAAGAATGTTCTGAATTCAACTCAGAGCACCTTCATTATTGATGATTATTTTCATCTGTTAACATTTCTGATCTTTCTTCAACATTATCAGTGATAACTGGAAGACTTAGCAAAATCTCCTTTCACATACAGACATAAAATCTTCCAGGGGAAAAAAAAACTGAGAATCAATGTTCTATAAAACAAAAGTCTTTTTAAGATCAATATCAACATGAACATTTGCTTAAAAAATTCCAAGCTTTAATTATAACATGAATGAATATCTTCTTCTAATATAGAAAGCACAGGATAAATTATATATCAGATCCTTTTGGAAATTTGATTTAAGCCAATACATTCAGTGCCAAATAGTCTTCCCTTGATATGATTTGTATTGCACAGTGGCTGGAATATTAAATGTCTCTCATATGGCTTAAAAACCTTTAACAGCGATGGGTTAATAAATGCATGAAGGCAACTCCCTAATTTAAAGTGCCAAATAGTCAAAGGGAAACAGAGTAATTGCTAATGGATATAATATTTACAGCAGCAAATGTGAACACAATGATGCAATTGGATAGAAAGTTCTTTGTTAGGGTTATAGAGATGAAGACAATAATTACAAAAGACGGAAATCAGAAATAAAAGCTGAAATGTTAGGAACATACATCTGGTTCAGCTGGGTTGGAAAAGTTCTGTTTCTCTTCTGATTGTAACCCTTCACTGAAAGCTACTTTTGTAACATTGTCTCAAGTGCAAGGATACTGTTCCGTGTCCCAACTTTTAGAATATTCTGTCTCTGAAGATGCTTCTTAATAAGTTGACTTGAAAACATTTTTAAAAAAATATTAAATGTACTTCCTAGGAAACTGGTTCATGTGTTTTTTTTATAACTAAATGGACCATGTAATGGCCAGAAGTAAAGCAGTCTAACTAAACAATGGGTGCAATCTTGTGCCTTTTGGTGACTAATTTGGTGACATGCACTAGTTAAACCCTTTCTGCGCATTGCCAATAGAGAACGTTAAATGGATAATTGATTCACACTTAATGACCTCATCTTCCATCACTTGGTATTTGGAAAACACGACAAGCAAACTTTGGCACATTTGCATGTGGGCTCCCCCAAGATTTTCCTTGTTCAATAGCACTTAAGGCTTGATCAAGGGGACCCAACATCAAGAAAGGGGATGGCTTTACTGCCAACATCCCTCACTTACCCTTCCCAAGATGCACCTCCAGCTATCATGTGCTCATACCTGGGAACCTCCTCAATCCAAGGCCTCCCTTAGGTGTAGTATTAACAGCAGCCACTACCTCCCCAGTGGCGCTGCTAAGCACAGGAGTGTCTTCAGCCTCTAGTTGGCTAGGTGGGGCGGGGACTTCCGACCTCAGAGTCCTGGGGAAAGTCCCATAGCTGGCATGTAAGTGCCTGGCTTGCACAAGTAGTGGCAGGTGTTCCTTAAAAAGGAGACAACGTGGGAATGTTGCCAGCTCTGCAGATGGCGGCCAAGACCCCGCTCGTCTCCACAGGGTTTGCCTCAAAGATCCCACATGCAGGAAAGGGGAAGGGAACTTTAATAAAAACATTGTTAAAATCACTATTTAGGAAATAATCGAATGTTTTATATAGCGGTGTAGTCACTTAATATCACTACTGAGGAACCAATCGAGCATTTATATTTAGTGATGTAGGTTTTAAAGTGTTGAAATATTAATAAACATTTCATAAATACTAAACTGAGGGATTTATTTCCACACTACTTGAATCAGTGATCTTATTTTCAAATTTTCCACATATATTTTCCTCCAGGTCATGGAGGTCTTTTGAAATTATTCTATTTATCCTTGCCCCCAAACATTGATGTTTTCTGTCAGCTAAAAATAAACAAGTTCCCTTGAAGCAAGTGGAAAGAAATTAGGAGATAATGGATCAAGGGTGATTTTGAGGAATAGATCAACTAGGATTTGATTGAGTTGTAAAGGGGTTTGACAGCCTGAATGGGTATATGAAGTATAGAAATGTATTATTACATGAAGTTAATTGAACATTACAAGAAGCATTTCTGAAATATATATTGCTCATGAAAAATATTTTTAATTGCTCCTATTAGAGGTAAACATTACCAAAACTTTAGCTTCTATATTTCTGATGAAGTCATTTTGACAAAAGACAAAGTCATCATGATTGTAAAGGAAAGCTTGAGTGAGCTTCAAGTACTTGACTGTAGGAAACAGAGTTTTCTATGGGTATGTTTACTAAATCAAATCTGATCATTTTCATCAGCTATCCCTAATCTTCAGAAAAGAAATCGCTTTTCAATTTCAAAGTTAAAATATTGGTCTAACATAATGAACACACCACTTTGCAGATTGACACATCTCACCTTGACAGAAAGACTGCATATTACTTTTAATTACACCAGCTATAAAGACTCTGAAAGGAATGGGTGACCTTGCTGAAATGATGTACAAGCTATTGTTTAAAAACTTAACCTTCAGCATTTTTACCAACAAGAGAAAAACTGGAACATTATTGGGTCATCACCTAAATCTACCTAACACAGAATTCTTTAAAGAGCCAGAGTAGAGGCTGTTGTGCAGTGGAAGTTGCTTTTCCTGGTTAGATTTATGGTTTAAAGGAATTGATGAAAGATCAAAAATTAGATTTAACACTCAAAATCATATTAAATGCACTGCAGACTGGAGTAAAACGACTTGAGAACCAGCAACACATTTCCTTCCACTGGTATGACATAATAAACTTTAGATTTATAACTCTACCTTATAAACAAGATAAATATATGAAAACACACAATTCCATATTAATTCAATTCATCTACATCAATTTTTAAAAAGAATGAGTTCAGGTTATAGCTTGGTGTGGGTAGGGAAGATTATAATGTAGGCATTCTGTCAGTGATTGACACTCCCTGTAAGAAACAGCTAATTATAGCTGGTCTCCTAGTAACTACAATAATTGCTTTTCTCTCTCTCGCTGAAGTCACCACATATTTCTATGAGCTGTATACAGTGAAAATGAAATACAAAACTGATTTCTAAAAAAAAACAAGTAGAATAGAAGTTATTGTTTCTCCATAGGTATGAGGTATCTGTCTATATGGCTTAGAGACATCATTTCAGCTCTGTTTTAATCAAAAATCTTAATGATCAGAAATGAATTGTGTCAAAGTCTCGTTTTTACATCAACTTTTATTTTGTCAAAGAATATGGGATAAGCAATTTTAAAATGTTGCCAAGATATTTGGCCATTAAGAATCTCTTATATCTTAGTGTTTTAATTATCCTAAGACTCAAATATCTTTTTATTCACAGATAAGAAAACTTGTGTGCATGTATACTTGCACAGAGTTAAATTTCAACTCTACCCTAATTATAACATTCATGTACGTACATTCACAAAATAATTCCTTTCCAGAAACAAAACTAATCAATTAATGTTCCCTTGCCTGTTGGATGTGCAAGATATAATGATATATAGTTTTACTTAGACACAGAAAGACACACACACACACACAGGGCACAAAGGTACACAGACACACAGCAACAGAGATCAATTAATCCATTGTGGTAATGGTAGATAAACTGATGTCTCCAATGCTAAGTTTAATGGGCCACACAGGTCCACAGTTGCTGGGGCAACAATACAATGGATACAGGTCATGATCTAGGGGGGCAGAGAGAGACAGACAGAGAGAGAGAAAGGGAGGGAGGAAGGTAAGAAGAAGCATGGTCTTGAGAAAACATCAACTGTTCATGCGCAAAATAAAACAGAAGGTAGCTTACCATGAATTGGATGTTGTCAAATCCATTTGCCAGCAGGTGGTTCTCATACTGGGGAAGTCCTATGCTCTCCAGCCACCGTCCCACAGTCTGAAATACAACTCTGGGTCCTGTAAGAGGTTGAAGGGGAAGCCGCTTCAGTAGTGACATACCATCAATCCGGTAATAGGGGCATTCCGAGGTTGAGAGGTGGCATTGCCACATCGTATTCCTCGGAATGTGACTGTCGAAAGAGCCCGCCAGCTTGATAGCTTTTGTGGTGCACAAGTCTATTGACAATATTATTCTCTGTAGCTTGACTAAATGCTGGAAAGCTTCTCACAGCCAGCAGGTATTGCAACAAGATGTGGATCCAGCATGCCAAGGTGTCTATCTCTATATATATAGTAGTCTGTCTAAAGAACACATCAAAGAGAGAATATTAAAAGCAGGCTGGTCCCTGAACGTGTGAATGTCGCAGTTCTCCACGGTAAGCACTGTTCTGCCAGTAGCTAGGATTCTTTTTATCAAGTACTCCCACACTCATCAGTATGCTGTACCATGCTTCATGCTCCCCCCCTTCTCCTGTTCATTGCCCAGCCCAGGCTACACCTCACAGTCTCTATAAAGGCCATCAGAAAACCAGATTTCTTTGTCTGCTAGCTGTAAATCTGTTGCTGATGCAGATGCTGATGCTGTTCCCTCCTACACACACACACACACACACACATACGCCAACCTTGAATGATGAGTTCAGTTAAAACAAATGCAGGAAATACCACTGTACAAAATTCTTCAGTCTGCTTTCTGTAAGTGCTACTGCTTCCTCCAACAGAGCACACTGACAACATCAGTCTTGAAATAATGTGCAAACACTATCACAATTCAATGCACTTTCATCAAAAATACTAAAACTTTTAAAAGCAATAAACATTTTTCAAATGTTTTATAGGTGAAGTGCCAAAACGTACTTGCAGTTGGATGCCTTTTAACTTTCCCTTCAAACAAATATATGTGGTCTCAAAGAAATCTTGTCAGATCAGAGTTGAGAGCATTCACCTTAACATTTGTTCAGACCTCTGTTTTACCTGACAAAGTACATTATACTGCATCGGTACTATGTTTACATATGTCCATAACAGAGGTACAATCTACATATCAAATTGAACCACAAGCATATTAACGTTTAATAGCTTCTCATTTTATTCTTCACCATTAAAGACAGATCACAGCTATTTTGGGAAGTGCAGGTGAATGCAATAGCTGCAACAAACATGATAGGCGACACCATTTCCTCGATACAGTGACAAAAAAAATCATGGTATAATGAAAAGTCAGTTTCTCATTTAATAACAATAACTTGCATTTTATTTAACACACTAAAAATGTCTCCAAGCAACTGATGGAGGCGTTACCAAAAGAAGCATTACTACCTACTCAAAGACAGTAACATTACTGCGAAAGTAGTCAGATGGTTTTAAGGATAATTGTGGCAAGGAGATAGAAGGAAATTACAGAATATTGAGGCAGAGTGGCTTAAAACAAAGCCATCGATGATGGGACAAAAAAACTGGGGGAGAAATGTACATGAAAATGGAGCCAAAGAATGGAATTTAGGGAGGGTCCTGCAAGGTTGGAGGTGGTTACAGAGATAGACAGGGGTGGTGCCTTGAAGGGACTTGAAACACAAAGGAGAATTTACACTTCAACTGTTTGGGAAAAGTTAAAAATCACACAACACCAGTTGATAGTCCAACAGGTTTACTTAGAAATACAAGCTTTTGGAGCACTCCTCCTACGTCAAATAGCCTGTGGAGTAGGATCATAGGACACAGAATTTATTGCAAAAAGCTCAGTGTCATACACTGTTGTGCTATTTTGGACAAACCTTGCTTGCTGTTGAGAAGAGCACAAACTAAAAACATGATGGCAAGTGAGACCTAGTGCCAATTAGGTTGTTGGAAGTAAGCTTTTAATGTGAAGCATAGAATCATACTAGAATTAAAACAAATCCAACCATTTTGTTCGCCTGCTTCTTTTGTAGAACTATCCATTTTGTTGCACTTTCAGATTCTTGCCCCATAGCTCAGTAAATTTGTCCCCTTCATGCATTGAACCAGTTTCCTTTGGAGAGTTACTGCCAAAGCTGCTTCTAACAATTGTCAGGTAGTCTGTCCCAGATTACAATAATTCATACATTTTTCTTTATGTTGCCTCGTTCTTTTACAAATCACTGTAAATACATGCCTTCTGGTTGCTGATCCTTCTGTTACTAGGAACAGTCTCTTCACATTCACTCTATCAAAGCTTTTCATGATTTTTGAACAGTTTTATTAAATCTCTTTTTAACCTTTTTTGTGCAGAGACCAATCCCAGCTTCACCAGTTTCTCTAATTAAACGAAGCCCCCATGTTTTAGGACCATTCTCATAAATTTCTTACTGCGTTGTCTCTAAGATCTTAACATTCTTAAACACAATAATCTGCGGACAAAGAAGTGTTTTTAAAAATATTTGGCATGACTATATTGCTTCTGTATTCTGAGCCTTTTGTTCATAAGATCACAAATTCCATACTTTTTATAAATTCTCATGGCACGTGGGTGTTGCTAGCTGGACCAGCATTTATTGCTCATCCCCAGTCGCCCTTGAGAAAGTGTTGGGAAGCTGCCTTCTTTGACCGCTGCAGTCCATGTAGAGTATGTAGACTCACAATGTCTTGGTGGAGGGAATTCCAGGCATTTGATCCAGTGACACCAAAGGAATAGCAATATGTAGCAAAGTCAGGATGGTGAGTGTTAAAGGGAAATTTGCAAGTGGTGGGTGTTCCCATTTATCTCCCGCCCTTGTCCTTCTAGATGATATTAGCTGTTGATTTGGTCATGGTTTTTTAACAGCCTTCTGAACTTATCCTGTCAGCTTCAAAGATTTGTGTGCACAGAATATTCACAGAAAACTGTTTCTACACCCTCTTTACATTTCTTCATTCTTCAGATGAAATATAGCACCTCAGTGTATTAAACTTCATCTGCTATGTATCTGCTTATTTCACCATCCTGTCTTTGGCATTCCTGAACTGTGTTACTAATCACTTTAGATTTTACATTGTCAGGTTTCATGTCACCTGGATTCTTCAAAATTCTTCCCCATATACCCAAGTTCAGGTCACTAATATATCTCAGATGAAGCAGTGGTATTATAAGCAAGATCTGGGGCACACTTCTATAAACGTCCATCAGGGGTCTGAAAAACAACCATTTACCACTACAAGGCAAAAGTGAGGATGGCAGATGCTGGAGATCAGAGTTGAGAGTGCGATGCTAGAAAAGCACAGCAAGTCAGGCAGCATCCGAAGAGCTGGAGAATCAACATTTCAGTGAAGGGCTTTTGCCCGAAACGTTGATTCTCCTGCTCCTCGGATGCTTTTCCAGCACCACACTCTCGACATTTCCCATGACTCTCTGCTTTCTGTCCCTGCTCCAATTCCTTTTCCATGTTGCCATTGTTCCAATAATCCTGAGATTTTAATAATAGTTCCCAGTGTATTAAGCGACTTGTTGCCAAAAACCTGTGGAAAGTCGATGTATACAACATACACTGCACTGCTCGCATCAACCCACTGCATGGTTTTCATCAGAGAACTTAATCAAGTTAGTTGAACATAATTTGTTTTGAACAAATTTCATTTATTAGCCCATATTTTGTCAAATTATGTATATTCCTAAGGCCAAGGGAGAAAAAGGCTTTCAGAAAAAGATTTTGCAAGACTCAATAAATAACAACACTTGACAACTGTATTGAGGATCCTTATTATTTATCAATGATAAATATTTGTTTTTCACAAATTTAATGGGAACGCAATCATGTGCATTCAGGTTTTGTTCCTTACCTGAAACATCATCATGCTTTCCTTTCAGGCCGGTATTGATTCCAGCTCCTATAGAGCTCATGATTTTATCAATCTGCAAAGACATATTAAGAGCCATTAATCTCTAAACAGCTACTTCACTGGCTCATCCACTTTAGAGCTCTGAACACCTGCAAAAGCAAAGACTGTGTTCTGCTCCGATTAGGTACACCCGTGGGATCCATTACAACTATTTGCTCAGCTTTAGTCTTAGTTACAGTCCTGTCCAAAAAAAATCCTGATAGCAATTACATCTCAAAGCATAAAAAATGTAAGTTACAATTACAAGTGGAAAATAATTAATGATGAACATCCCCATTACTGGATGAATTCTATGATCTATTTACAACATAAAATTCTCCCCTTTTGTCACCGATTAATCCCAGAAGTCCCAATGACTGCATGTAACATTGAGCAAGGCAAATTTATGGTTGCACCGTTCTTTTATCACAGCAACATTTTACAAGGGATAACCATAATTTTGTCTTTCTCAACGTCATTGCTCTCACCATGAAAACCTTTAAATTTTTTAGAATGCATTTGAAGTTCAATGATTTACTCAAATGAGGGATCCTGAAGCCAAGAGGAGATTTAAGAGTTACTAAAACTATGAGAAGATTTGATAAGCTGACTAAGGAAAGTTTATTTCCACTGATAAAACTCAACAATGAGGGTTCATCAATTTAAAATTGTCCCAAAGAGAGAAGAGAGCTTTGAAATAAAAAAAACTACTCACTGCATTAGTGGAGCATGTAATGTTTTCCCACTGGGGTTAATTTAGATAATTGCATCTTTTAAAGGGAAGTGTGAATATATATGTATATTTGAAGTAAAGGAGAATGCAAGGGGAAGTAAAAGGATTAACTTTTGGATTGTTCCATCAAAGACTTGGCACAGGTTTCATGAGTGAATTGATTCTTTTCTGCGCTTTCATCTTTTATGGCTCAGTTGGTGAGATATCCACAATGTTGATTCTCCTAACCTTTGGGATAGATAAGGATGTCTTATTATCAGTAAATCCTGTAAGTATTTTTGGCTGGGTAATGAAAGTACTGAGTTCACCTGTATTGAGTCAACAAAGCCCCATGACAGTAACTACTTTGCACATTTCCAGCAAGCTATCAAAGCATCTGAAACCTTCAGCCTTTTTTCAGAAAATATTGGAAATAAATTAACTTGGATGTAAGTTTGCTCACTGAGCTGGAAGGTTCATTTTCAGATGTTTTGTCACCATACTAGGTAACATTATCAGTGGACCTTCAGTGAAGCACTGCTGTCAGTGACCCGCTTTCTATTTAGGTTTCCTTGGGCTGGTGATGTCATTTCCTGTTCTTTTATACTCACTAATAAATTAACTTAAACTAAGTAATTAGTAAGTGGAATTATTCAGAATACTGTAAATATTTGATATATTACATCATCATCAAAGGTATTTATTTTTATTTTTTGACTTGAATCGAGAGCACCAAGCCTTAACCACACATGGGCTAGTGAACTACCAAATGTTAGATAAAGTCACCTCAGCTTTTGCCCCACAGAAGTGCCCTGTACTCATTCTCAATTGTAACTACTATACCAGTGTGATTCCTGTCACAATCTGGTTGCTCTTCTCAACCAGACTAGCTATTGTTGAAATAGAAGTGTTTTTGCAACCACAAAGTGCTTGATTGATACCATGCAATCTCTAACTGAAATGCACAGCCAGCAGCCAGAAGTCCTTTCAACCTCTCACAGTGGGCTGGAGTAGAATCCAGGTTCTAGGGATGAAGAGGTGATGTGCCAACCCATAGCCCCTCATAACCAATGTTTCTTCAAAAAGAAATACTATTCCCAAAAATCACTTTTAAATTATAATTTTATATGTTCAGAATAGAATTCAACTTTGTGTAAAGTACTGAATTAAGATCTGAATTATTAATTTTAAAAACCTGTGTGTTTATTAGCATATTTACATCAGACTCTTGAAATGTTAAGTCCTTTCAAGACAGTTTATTTGTCGCTATTAACAATCCAAGCAAATATAGTGCCAATGACCACTGAGTTTCAATTTATTGCATAGTTGCATCTCTAGAGTTTAGGCATCATTCACAAGTCTAGAGTCATAGATTCATACAGCAAGAAACAGATCCTTTGGTCCAACTCATCCATACAAAACAGTTTACCTAACTGAACAGGACCCATTGGCCCATATCCCTCTAAACCTTTTCTATTCATGTACATTAGATTACTTACAGTGTGGAAACAGGCCCTTCGGCCCAACAAGTCCACACTGACCCGCCAAAGTGCAACCCACCCATTCCTCTACAGTTACCCCTTTTACCTAACACTCTGGGCAATTTAGCATGGCCAATACACCTGACCCGCACATCTTTGGACTGTGGGAGGAAACCGGAGCACCCGGAGGAAACCCACGCAGACACGGGGAGAATGTGCAAACTCCACACAGTCAGCTGCTTGAGTCCGGAATTGAACCTGGATCTCTGGCGCTCTGAGGCAGCAGTGCTAACCACTGTGCCACCATGCCGCCCCCATGTACATGTCCAAATGTATTTAAATGTTGTAACTGTACCTGCATCTACCACTTTCTCTGGCAGGTTGTTTTACATATGAACCATTCTCTGTGTGTAAAAGTTGCCCCTCAGGTCCTTTTTAAATCTTTCTCCTCTCATCTTAAAAACAAGCCTCTAGTTTTGAACTTCCTTACCCTGAGAAAAAGACCTTTGCTATTCACCTTATTTATGCCCCTCATGATTTTATAAACCTCTATAATGTCATCCCTTAACCTCCTACACTGCAGTGAAAAAAATCCCAGCCTATCTAACCTCTCCTTATAATTCAAACCCTCTAGCCTCAGTAACATCCTTGTAAATTCTTTCTGGAGCTTTTCTCCAGTAGGGCGACCAAAATTGTACACAGTGTTCCAAATGCAGCCTCCTATACAACTGCAACATGGCATCCCAATTCTTATATTCAATGGTCTGAGTATACTCAAGCATGCTAAAGACCTCACCAACTGGTCTACTTTGATGTAACTTTCAAAGTACTATGTATTTGACCCCCTAGGTCTCTCTGTTCAACAACACTACCCAGGGCCCTCCCATCAACTATATAAGTCCTGCCCTTTTTTTGTCTTACCAAAATGTAACACCTTGCATTTATCCAAATTCAAGTCCATCTGCCATTCATTGGCCCAATCAATCAAGATCCCTTTATAATCTTTGATAACCTTCTTCACTGTCCACTATACCACCAATTTTGATGTCATCCCATAAAAACCAGGCCTTCCGAATTCTCATCCAAATTGTTTATAAAAATGACAAACAACAGTGAATCCAACACTGATCCCTGCAGAACACTGCTGGTCATAAGCCTCCAGTCCAAAAAACAACACTCCACCACCATGCTCCGTCTCTTACTGTCAAACCAATTCTGTACACAGCTGACAAGCTCTCCCTGGATCCCATGTGATCTAATTTTACTAACCAGTTGACCTTGTGGAACCTTGTCAAAGGCTTAACTAAAGTCCATTTTGACGATGTCCACTGTTCTGCCCTCATCAATCTTCTTGCTTGCATCCTTTAAAAACTCAAATCAAGTTTGTGAGACACAATTTACACAAAGCCATTGCTGACTATCCTGAATCATTAATACCCTTTAGGAAAAGAAAACTGCCATACTTACCTGGTCTGGTCTACATGTGAGTCCAGGCCACAGCAATGTGGTTGATTCCTAACTGCTCTCTGGGCAGTTAGGGATGGGCAATATATACTGGTCTCGCCAAGATGCCCACATCCCGTGAGTAAATTAAAATTCCTTGCCTCTCCAAATGCATATAAATCCTATCTCTCAGAAACCCTTCCAACAACTTACCCCCCCCCCCCCACTAATGTCAGACACACAGGACAATAGTTCTTAGGCTTTTTCCTACCGCCTTTCTTAAATAAAGGCACAATATTAGCCATCCTCCAGTCCTTCAGCACCTCACCAATGGCTGTAGATGATATAAATATCTCTGCTAAGGGCCCCCAATTTCTTCCCAGGTTCCCACAACATCCTGGAATAGACCTGATCAGGTCCTGGAGATTTATCCATTTTTATGTTTTTTTAAAGATTTCTAGCACTTCCTCTTCTGTAATGTCGACTGTTTACAAGGCATTATTATTCATTTCCACAGCCTCCACAACTTTCTCCACAGTAAATATGACATGAAATATTCATTTATTGTCTGTCCCATCATGTGTGGTTCCACATATCGACTATCTTGTCAACCTTTAAGGGGCCCTATTTATTTCTTATTGCTTTAATAGTTTGACAGTTCCCCCAATACAAATCACACTTTAAATGCAATACAATCTTGGAATGTCCACAATTGACATTTCCCACAGATGGTATTTTTGTAACGACTCTTACCTCTTCCCATTCAGCTGTGAAAGAAGGTGTACGTTCCAGACATTTTCCGCTGCACTGCTTGCTTTCTTTAAAATAGTTTGTTACAGACTCACAGCGACTGCTCCTCGATTCTTCCTCAATAGGGGAACAAGTAATAAGGTTGGAGTCCGACTTTGAAATGTTTCTGGCTAATTGTAACTCAAGAAGAGTCTTTCCTCCTGATCTTACCCTTCCTAAAGTGCATGCCCTATCCTCAAAGCCAAGCTTTTCTCCTGTGCCACTTATCCAACGATCATTACTCCGAAAAGTTCTGGAGTTGACTAATGTATCACTGTCATTCTGGTTCACTTTTGTGTGTAAAATGGTTTTATGAAGAACTTGTGGTTTGCCGTTTCTGTTTAATATTGATGCGTCACTGACAGCTTGCAGCCGCTGTGTCTCATTTGTTTCATCTGTGCATTGTAGTGAATTTGCTTTAATTAAATTTGGCTCCCGGGTTGTCCCTTTGATTCTCAAGGCATTGTCACTGCTGAACTCCTTATTTGCTTTCGTGTACAGATGATAAGGGTTCTCTGGAGACTCACAGGCTGGGGAAGAGCCATGTAGCAAACCTGCAAACTGCTCAGGGATGTGTCCATCATGGAGTTCCTCTTCCGCAGAGGCTTCACGTTGGCAAAGACTCTCCTCTGGCAAAGACAGGATAAGAGGGAAGTACAGTTAGACACAAAAAATGGATAAAGGGCAGGTTGTATTTAATTAACAATTCTGCCCAATTTCTTTTATAACAATAAGAAAAATACCAATTAACCAATCTCTCTTTTATTCAACTGAATGATTTATTTTAAATAGCATGGATCTGATAATGTTTGTGTCCATTGGATTTTCATTTCATCAGGCATAGTGAAGGATTTCTGATTAGCAAGGCCTTACAGTACTGAAAGATTTCACTTCTGCTTTTGAGATCCAGAGCAATTTTGTGCGGCACAGTGGCTCAGTGGTTAGCACTGCTGCCTCACAGCACCAGGGTCCCAGGTTCAATTCCAGCCTTGGGTGACTGTCTGTATGGAGTTTGCACATTCTCCCCATGTCTGCGTGGGTTTCCTCCAGGTGCTTCGGTTTCCTCCCACAGTCCAAAGATGTGCAGGTTAGGTGAATTGGCCATGCTAAATTGCCTGTAGCGTTAGGCGCATTAGTTAGGGTCTGGATAGATTAGAATGGGTCTGGATAGGTTGCTCTTCGGAGGGTCTGTGTGGACTTGTTGGGCCGAAGGGCCTGTTTCCACACTGTAGGGAATCCAATCTAATCATACTGAATTTATATGTTTAAAATGTTCCACTCTTGAATCGGAAGGGGATACATGAAGGAATCTGCTTCAGAACACAATCCTCTCACATTGAGAACAGGTCAAGAAGATTTCCAACAGGTGCCAATATTCAATAAAAACAAGGAAATTATCTGAAGTTTGGGCTGGGATGATTGCATTAATAAACATGCGAGAGAAATCGCTGAACTGAATTGAACCAATACAGCAAATTGTTGCAAACCTTATCCCAACATTGTTTGTTCATGCTCAGCACAAATGAGAGCTCCCTTTGAAAAGCCCATGCACCTCTGAAAAGATCCTGGAAGTTCATATGTTGTGAATGCCTCAGGACTAATAACTTCCCTTTAGCCACTGGGTTGTACTAGATATAGTATAGATAGCCCATTCTACAGTCTGTACTCAGAGACAGAAACGCTAACATTAACAGATAATGACAACAATATACATTTGGGTGGCACGGTGGCACAGTGGTTAGCACTGCTGCCTCACAGCACCTGTAGACCCGGGTTCAATTCCCGACTCAGGTGACTGACTGTGTGGAGTTTGCACGTTCTCCCCGTGTCTGCGTGGGTTTCCTCCGGGTGCTCCGGTTTCCTCCCACAGTCACAAAGATGTGCAGGTCAGGTGAATTGGCCAAGCTAAATTGCCCGTAGTGTTAGGTAAGAGGTAAATGTAGGGGTATGGGTGGGTTGCGCTTCGGCAGGTCGGTGTGGACTTGTTGGGCCGAAGGGCCTGTTTCCACACTGTAAGTCTAATCTAATCTAATTAGTACAATTGCAGTTTTGTTACAATAACTCAGAAGGTGGCCATTCAGCCCATTGTGCCAGCTTTCTGCAAGAACAACTCAGCCAGTCCTCCGCTTTTTCTCTGTAGCTTTGCAAATTTTACCTCTGCAGGTAATTATCCAGGGCCCTTTTGAAAGCCATAGTTGAAGATGTCTCCTCTACAACATACAATGGGTGAAAGATGTAGAGAAATTGAACCGACAAGTGTCATGTGGACAGATCCCAATGAAACGTCCAAGAGAGGCTCGAAGAAGAGGTCCAGGAGTTCTGAAAATGAAAGACATGATCCACTCTGCAGGGGAAGACTCCTGGCCAGAGAAATAACCAGGTAGGCTGAAGTGACAGAAGAGCTCAGCTCAAAATCTATTGCAATAGATACGAAGAGGATAAAACTGTGACTTTTGTTGAGGACTAAGAGAGGGGACAGCCAAAAGAGGATAATAAATATGTTATGAAAGGTAAAGCTGTAAGGAGGGATAGGATCAGAATACAGCTAAGGGAAACAAGGATCTGGGGGTTAGTATCTCAATCTTTCTGAAGTTTACAATCCTTCGCACCAACACCGGGGAAGAGTTTATTAAGGTGTTGGTGGAGGGAAAGGGTGAAATCGTCCAGCGACAAAGAGAGCATTGATGCTGATGAAGTAAACCAAAGACAATATTGAGTTGCAAAAGAAAGATACGCCAATATAAGTGATGTATCTGATGAAACATGGACAAAAAAATATCGAAAGCAATGAAGGTGAACAATATACAAAAGACCAACAGAAATATTATTGAAGACAACAGTGGAATGTACATTGGAGGAACAGTAACATTGAATTTAACACAAGTACAAAAACAAAATACTGTGGGTGCTAGAAATTTGTAAAAAAGACAGAAAATTCTGGAAATACTCAGGGCAAGGTTCATCTCAGTCCAAAACTGCCCATTCAATTTACAGGAAGAGATAGATTCAAATATGGAACAGATTAAATTACTGGATAAAGTAGCAATAGCCTTTACTTTTTTCTGCTATTTTAATATTTTTAGCAGATTAAAATAGCACAGTGTAAATATTTACAATCTTGCTTTGATATTCTTACAATCCTATTCTGTTGGAATACTCTCAAAGGCAAAATAAAGCATGTTGAACATGACACAATCTTAACCACAAGATTTGATATATTCAGGAACTGCTAAGTGATGTAGCCAATATATCATCTGCCCCTTATAATGACTAATTACCAGAACAATCAAAGCAGTTTGCTGTGTCATTGAAAGCTTGTGAGAAAGGATGATGTATAGTTCTATTTTAGCCCTCAATAGTACAAAATCTTTCACAGAGAATGTAGAGCATATGAACAAGCTGTGTGACCCAATGCGCCGATGCTGGCATTTATGCTAAACAACAGCTTCTTTCTATCCTTCATCTAATTATCAAGCACAATCCTCAATTCCCTCATGCTTACTTATACAGCTTTGTCTTAAAGGCATCTATACTATTCACCTCAACTATTCTTTATGATACTGAGTTTGATGGTTCCACCAATTTATCACTGAAAACATGTCTTCTGGACTTCCCACTAGATGATTTGGTGACCTCCCTACATTTATGATGTCCAATTTTGCTCTTCTCTATATGTGGAAATACATGGCTAAATTTTCCAGAGGCATTGGAATTCTGCCTGAGAGATGGGAGATCTGGAAATATGGCATATGACCAGCAAAAGGAACCAGTATTGCAACAAATGACAAAATAAGCTGAGTATGTGAGTCTGCTCCAGCCATTTAAAGAGTACTTATCTTCTCTTTAAGGGTACAATGGTATTGAGGTACTTGTTCATAGAATAGAAACCGTACAATGGGAAAGCAGGCCATTCAGCCCATTGAGTCCACACTGAGCGTCAAAAGAGCAGCCCACCGCCCCTGTAACTATGCATTCCCCATGGCTCATTTATATAGCTCGCACACCCTCAACAGTAGGCATCGGTTGGGGGGAGGGGGGAGGGGAGGGGTGGTGGTGGCGGTAGGTGTGCATGGATTTGTGCATGTGTTGAAGTTGTCTAATCCCCAGCAACTGAACTGTTGATTTTTTTCTAAAATGCAGACCACCTTCTCATTACTATATCAAAACTTTCACACCTTCAAAGATCTGTAGTTGGTCACTATTTGGCCTTCTCTTTGCAACATTACAGAAACTCAGTCAATTCATCCTATCTTGCTAGATATTAATCTCAATGGGATAGTCGTATCTTTGTAAATAAATTTCACACCCTTTCCTCAGCTTCTGTATCCTTTGGTGAAATTGTTATTAAACTGCACATTATTCCAAGTGACCCAACTAAGATTCATTGCAAGTTCAACCTCGCATCTATTTCTGTTCTATCCCTCTAGAAATAATCTCCGGCGCTTGGTTGATTTTCTTTATGGTTTTATCAAACCATCTCACAATCTTTAGGGCTTATTGTAACTGTACTCCCACATCCCTTTCCTCCTCTACTCCATTTAGATTTTTCTTTCTATTTTCTATGACCTTATTTGTTTCGACCCATGTTGAAATCCATTTGCCAATTATATGATGATTCATTAATTTTACTGAATTATGTGCGTCATCCTCAGCTTTTGCAGTCCCTCTCAATTGACCAGAAAAGTTAGAAATGTTGTTTTGTTTCCAAAGGCTAAATCTCTGATATCGACTTTGAACAATAGTAGTCCCAGTACTGACCTTTTTGAGACTCCACTTTCTACATGCTGTCACTCTGAACAATTTCTCTAATCCCTCTGATGTGTCTTTCAGTTAGCCAGCTAGTTATCAATAATCTTGCATATACACACAATGATAAAGATAATAAGATACTACAGCTTGATCTTTTGCAGAAAGGTGGGCTTGGCTTTTTACCCAATTCACCTGTGCACTTGCAATTCAAGATTACAAGTAAGCTTGCTTCCTGGTTTGTACTTGGTTGCCTTCAGCCTCAAGATGACTGGTATGATAGCATCCTGCTGAAAGCAGATATATGTTGCATATTCAACACAAAGTCTTAGAGTTAGGACAACAGTCACTGAAAGGAGGAGCTTGCTGGCTGGGCAAAGAACATGTGCATGGATATCTAGGCCTCAGTGCCTAATAGATTTGAGCTACAGACAGGCACACGGCCACAATTTAAGCTCTGCATACCCACTGGTGGAAGCACTGCTCAATGAGATAAAATACATGTCCAACTTGGTCAGGACTGCATTTACATATTTTGTAGAGAACTATACTGCTCATCATGCTGTCGATACAGTTCAAATGACAATTTCCGGATAAGAAGTTTGGATTTATTTAATATTGGCACTTGTACCTAGTGAAAAGAGGATAATGTCACTGTGTTCCAGCACCATCTTGGAATACTGAATAAATTGTATAAATGGTAAAATACTGAATAAATTAAATTATAATAATATCAATTTGATAAAAGTGAATATCCTCCTTGCTGAATGTAATCCCGTTGGTGGTTAAGATTGCTGTCACTCTCCAATGATGTGACTGCCAATAAAAATTCACTGGAAACAAAATAAGAGAGATGGAAAAACTGGAATTAAAAAGAAAGGGAATGGAATGAGTGAGGGAATAAAAGATTGGGAAATAAGAACAAAGGGGAGGAGGTACAGCATCAGAGAAAAGTACACTAACAATCCAAGGAGATTATAAGAGGTGAGCTGCAGGTTGATCTGTAAAGATGAGACATAGGTGGTTACCTTTATAGAAATAAGCAGGAACTGCCTATTCACAAGATGCATAGAGTTCCTGAGGTTTACTCAGCTCATTACAAGAATACTGGGACCATAGGACATTCCCATGATCTATTTTGCCAGAAGGCAGTACGATTAGAAGAGGCAAAAGGTAACTTTATTTTGTACTAAACACATTTAAACTAAAAGCATTTTGTTTAATCTTCTCAGACTGACCTTGGCTGGTCTGCATAATGAAAGACACAGTAAAACTATTTTTCCTTCCAACAAAATAAAATGTTCATTATGTTTTTGCAAGATCTTCTAATTTCTTAATAAAAGAATAATATTTCTTGAAATATGTATCTATTGTAAAACAGTAGAATATCTCAATTAAGATATTATAGTTTATGAATGAATTATTACGAACATAGACACAGGCCTTTGCAAAAGGACTTATGGAAATTTGAGATTGATTACATTCTTGACCTTGCTGTATGTTCCTAAGCAACCAAATGGAAGTTTAGCAAGAGACAATTCAGTAAATTTCCAATGATGTCAGAAATACAGGCACACAAATTGTAAGCCCAGTAATAACACAAGACTCAAAACATATTCCTATGATGTTTCCTTATATGCTATTTTAATGGAGGTTTTTAATAGATGTCTAATCGGTTTAATTCTAAAAGCCAAAAAAATGGAAAATACAGCACTTGAATTGAAGACCCTCCTGCCACAATTGCTCATTTACCATATTCTCTGAATCCAAATGATTGAGCACTAGACAGTTTTGTGATTAGACTCAACTTTTGTTACTCATGTGCAGGTCCTTTATTCAAGGATCAATGCACTATTCCCAGAGTTAAGTTTCAACAGCCGCACATTTTCTGCTATTCAAAGAAAATTCTAGGTGATAAAGGTATTTTTAGGACTATCATCCCCACCAAGTGAATGGTAGCATAAGAGTGAGAGGGTGGGGGATCAAATTATCGAGAGGAAAATGAAACCACAGTAATAAGATGCTTTTGTTAAATTGGGTCTACAAATTACCAAATCGATCTGTGCCATTCCTGTGTTAGAGCAGTTTCATTAGGAGAGTGTTGGTGATTTGAAACATGACCCATTTATTATTCTGTGTTGCGATCTCCTTTATGACTAAGTGCCCCAATTATAATTACATTATGAATAGATAGCAAGTGAGCTTGAATAATGTTAATTTAGGGTTTCTGGTGTCTCACTGCTTATACATCTTATGTCAGTTTGAACTGACATCTTTATTTTGAAGGTAATAATTGCTACTTTCCAGTTATTGTAGTGGACGTGGCTGGTGCCCCATCAGCTACAGATAGCTTTATTGATATATTTACATGAATCTGTAAAGAATGTATGATCATTTACAAAAGCATTTAATTAAAGGGGAGAAAGAGACGCTTTACCATCTAATGCAGGAAGGCCTATATCTATGTGATGTGTTCACATTGCTCTTACTGTTGCTACAGAGGTGATAGCTGCACTTATCTCTTACAGCATACAGTCCTGTCGAATCACTATAATATCAGAGTGTTTAGAAAAACTGGGATATCACCTTGAACACAACAAGAGATGACAGGAAGATAGAACTATGTGGTCACAGTCTCTTCCAAGGTGTAGTGTGCAATCACTAGCACCCAAAATGATTTGCCAGGGTTTATGGAAAACCCAACAACTTTCTCAATGAAAACATTTGCACATTTATAATGCAGTGCCAAACCAGTCAGCCAATGAGATCTCCAGCATAGTCAGCTGATAGCTAATGTGGCAAGCAAAGTCCAATTCCTCAAATACTTGTTGCTTTTGCTGCTGGCTGCAGTAATCGTTATTCGCCCTTTTCACCTTCATTCTTCAATAAAAATGCAACTGAACTAACCTAAACAAATTCTGGTATTAATACTTTCCAGACATGTTCACTCAGCATTACTCACTTACCTTTGGTTGGAAATTATAGACTTGTAAATTTAGAAAATGTGAAAGTTTGTTTTTAAAGTTTGGAATATTCAAGAAAGTGTGGACAATTTTGGAAAAGATTACAAAAGCAAGATATTTGTGGTTGTGAAGTTTATCACTGCATTGCATTACTAATGTAAGTTATTTCAAGTTGCCGTTGGTGACATCTGGCATGTTAGTCTCTAATCTGTTAGAGCATTAAATAGTTCACAAAAACCTTGCTTGCTTAGGACACAATTCATTGCTTGGTGTAATTTCAGAAGTATAATTATTTCTTTCTTATCTCTAATTCATATTTTCCAGACCATTTATTATTGGTCAAGGACATTTCTCTTCTAGACCAGCAAGTAGCTGGCTTTGTTGAATGTCAGAAGCCTGGGGACTGTCTACTTTTTTGAAACATTGTTGCATTAGATTCCCTCATGATTTAGCATACTTGCCAATTCCCACATATGTAAGCTAACCATATTTTATTTCCCACAAAGTAATGGCCTGATAATAATGCAGATCACAATTATTATCAAGTTAACAAATATGATGATTAATTAGCAAGCCAAATACCATATAAAAATAAGCAAACATCTGCAATTGTGCACCTAACTGCATCTTTTAAAATGATAACTCCAATTCTGACAGTTCAGCAACAATGTGGCACAGCACAGTTTTACTTCGCGAGTAATTTGAAGCCAGGGCCACTTTGGATGATGGGAAAGGCTCTCTTGATTTGGGATCAGTGGGGCTGGAAGAGCACAGCAGTTCAGGCAGCATCCAACGAGCAGCGGAATCGACTTTTCGGGCAAAAGCCCTTCACCAGGAATAAAGGCAGTGAGCTGGAAGCATGGAGAGATAAGCTAGAGGAAGGTGGGGGTGGGGAGAGAGTAGCATAGAGTACAATGGGTGAGTGGGGGAGGAGATGAAGGTGATAGGTCAGGGAGGAGAGGGTGGAGTGGATAGGTGGAAAAGGAGCTAGGCAGGTCGGACAAGTCCGGACAAGTCATGGTGACAGTGCTGAGCTGGAAGTTTGAAATTAGGATGAGGTGGGGGAAGGGGAAATGAGGAAACTGTTGAAGTCCACATTGATGCCCTGGGGTTGAAGTGTTCCGAGGTGGAAGATGAGGCGTTCTTCCTCCAGGCGTCTGGTGGTGAGGGAGCAGCGGTGAAGGAGGCCCAGGACCTCCATGTCCTCAGCAGAGTGGGTGGGGGAGTTGAAATGTTGGGCCACGGGCGCTGTGGTTGATTGGTGTCTCAGAGATGTTCCCTAAAGCGCTCTGCTAGGAGGCGCCCAGTCTCCCCAGTGTAGAGGAGACCGCATCGGGAGCAACGGGTACAATAAATGATATTAGTGGATGTGCTGGTAAAACTTTGATGGATGTGGAAGACTCCTTTAGGGCCTTGGATAGAGGTGAGGGAGGAGGTGTGGGCACAGGTTTTACAGTTCCTGCGGTGGCAGGGGAAAGTGCCAGCATGGGAGGGTGGGTCGTAGGGGGCGTGGACCTGACCAGGTAGTCACGGAGGGAACGGTCTTTGCGGAAGGCGGAAAGGGGTGGGGAGGGAAATATATCCCTGGTGGTGGGGTCTTTTTGGAGGTGGCAGAAATGTCGGCGGATGATTTGGTTTATGCGAAGGTTGGTAGGGTGGAAGGTGAGCACCGGGGCGTTCTGTCCTTGTTACGGTTGGAGGGGTGTGGTCTGAGGGCGGAAATGCGGGATGTGGACGAGATGCGTTGGAGGGCATCTTTAACCACATGGGAAGGAAAATTGCGGTCTCTAAAGAAGGAGGCCGTCTGGTGTGTTCTGTGGTGGAACTGGTCCTCAGAGATCTTAGCACAGAATAAATCAAGATGGCACATCGGAAGACAGAATCCCTTCAAGGCTGCAGCTCACCATTAAACAGGAAATCACAGTGACAGGAACACGATAATTGTTCACCACAGTACAAGGAAGCCATTGATGTTGAACAGTTGGAAGAAATGCTGCAGCGAATGTATCAAAGGAATAAACATCACCCTATTTCTAATACAGCTGCATGGAGACATTGTAGTTACTCATGTCCTTAGTACACGACTGCAAATGGTGTTCTTGATGAGAAGAGGAAATAAAAGAAATGGTTTTTCACTTCTCCTCAAATTTCTTGTGGATCCATCAAGCTAGCTCCCACCAATGTGGATAATTCCCTCACCACTGTGAAAAATGTCATTAAAGCATTATACACAAGGATTGTCTGTTGGGATAATACACTTTCATTGCGCCAATTCTTATATGTGAAGGTAGCAGCTGACAAATGGCAACCAACCTGTACATTCATCAGGCGGTACCTCCACTACCACCTGATGAAGGAGCATCGCTCCGAAAGCTAGTGTGCTTCCAATTAAACCTGTTGGACTATAACCTGGTGTTGTGTGAATTTTAACCTGAACATTGTTCTTCTGTTGAGGTTTTCACAGTGAGATCAGCAGTCATACATATAAAGGTTAGTTCCAGTGTCTCCAGAACCACCCGTGTTTCATCTCCTTCCAAAAATTAGCATCACCATGGGCTTTGGATAAGAGCCACTGACACGAACAATAACGTTTCTGTGGTCAGACCGAGTTGAATTCCTTGTTGATCACATACCCAGCAAACTGACTGAATAAGCTGTAATACTCACATGGTGTAATAACTTCCACAGTGCCTTGCTCTGCTCTGGAACCCAGGCAAACTAATGTTTTCTCTTCTTACACCAAGGGATATGTGAATAAGGTGCAGGAATGGGTCATTCAACCTCTTAAGCCAGCTTCCCCATTTAATAAGATATGCCTGATCTAACAAAAGTGTCCTATCTTCCAAAATTTGTCATGTGCCTGATACCATGTGTATGCTGCAGACAATATGATTTGGTTTCTTCTTGAGCTGGTAACCTTTACTCGTATGGGAAGAATTGTCCCTGTTCTCAAAAAGCCCAGATGAAGGGTTTATGCCCGAAACTTCAACTCTCCTGCGCCTCGGATGTTGCCTGACCGGCTGTGCTATTCCAGCATCACACTCTTCAACTCGGATCTCCAGTATCTGCACTCCTCACTTTCTCTTTCTCAGTATGTCTGCAAGTTATCCTGCAGTAAATGATGCAATCTTGTCAAAGTAGACATGGCACGGAGATCTCTCCTCTGACACGTCCAGTTCTGGAGACATCCACAACATGGGCCGTTAGTGTTGAATAAGTAAAATCACAGCATTTTTGGTTCCCTCTTGAATCTCCATCTCCAATATTAGTTTCATACACTATATTTGGAACTTCCAAATCAATCCCCAACACCAATACATTGTCTGGTATTATTTAAATTGCAGCAACAACACCAAGGAAAGGAAGATTATAGAAAGAAAATAACCCAAAATTACAAATTACTCGACCATTTATAGACCAAAAAAAAATAATGAAAAGAATCTGCAATCCTCCTTGTGAAAACCTACTTTAGCAGACTGGGGGATAATCATGTTAGATAGGCAAGGACAAGTTGTGGGTGTAATCTTATCAGCTGGCATCTTTGGCAGAAATTTCAGTGCAAAATCTGATTTTAATGATTTTCCTGTTTAAGCGAGTATGTCTGGTTAATGGGATACTTTGAACCACCTCCTGCTCAAAAGCTAGGAATCAGGTCAGTGACCTTTTGCTTCCATGATCCACACATGTACAAAGCAAAACCATGCTGACTGTGGAATCCCCACAAAAGCAGCCCCCAGATTTCACTGAAATGAATTGATGACAATACAATTGCGCACTGACATTTGGCTGCCAAGATTACAGGCAACTAATCAGAGGCTAGCACTCAGACCTGGCAGCTAAGTGAGGTTTCCCCACTGTGATGGAGAATTATTCATTGAAATGCAAGAGCTCATCCATCAAGGAAAACTGCAGCAGTATCGGTCACTTCTATTTACCTTTGGGCTGCGGTGTTTAATCAGTCAATTTAGAGTCCAGTTGAGGAAGACAAACTATAGTCTTTGATACACGCAGAAAAAAGTCTTTATCACAGATAACGGCATTTATAAATAAAATGCTTCTGATATGGCTGCACTCAATCCACAAGGAAATCCTCCCCATCACACTTCTTCTCTCATCCCTCCACACTTTCCTCACCACCCACTCCCCTCACCCCACACCCTTCTCCCCCCTACTCACTCCCCTCCCCCACCCACACATCTCCCCCCACACACTTCTCACCCACCACCACCAAACCCTTTTGGCGTGAACAGGGCAATTCAAGTTTATATTGTGTTTCTCTGGGTCAGTAACACGCTCTTCAAGTGGAAGAACATCAATACTGTGGAATGGGAACTTTTCCATTTTTAGTGCTCAACGCCAGCAGCAGACACAGTCAGGGATAAATGTGTCGCTTGCTTCTGCAAAAGAAAGCTGTTGCAGGTCACCGATTCAACAAAATAAGATTGAAGGGAGTAGTGCGGCCAGGACCCCACAGCAGGATTTTGGATGGAGACGCTAATGTCAGGCTCATATTTGTCATTTGAGCCCCTCCCTGTGGGGGCAACAGCGACCTGGCAGTGATTCCAAACCCCCATCCCCACAGGCAAGTTCATCATCCAATTAAAGATGACAGACAGTCTCTCTATGCTGGAAGGTCAATATGGTGCTCTCTAGTTGCAAAGTAGGTGGAGCATGCAGTTCAAGTGGGAGATCTTATATTGACCAGCTTTCTGAGTTTTAAAGGTTTTTAAATTCAAATATGACATCAGAAGCGGGTTATGGAAAGCCTCAAAGGCCCACGATCACCTGCTTCTCCACTTGGGCCCTTGGAGGCTATGTCCAAGTAGCTGGCCTGTCCCTGATATCTCACAGTCTCCAGGCCTGAACAGACACATTACCCTCCTTTAATTGGCTCCTCATCATTTAAGGGATGGTAATTCTGTTGACTGTGATCCTACCTCCAGGAAAATGGCCCAGAGGACAATAAGTAGACAAACTAGCCAACCACACAAAGGTTTAGTCTTACTCATGAGGGCAACCATTTAGCCTTGTACAGGGAGATCTAAAAGTAATAAATGGAGGAGATTAGCAGCATATTTCCATCCATAGATTTTCCATGACTACAAAAGAGAGGGCAACAACTGCTTCCAGAGGCAGTGAACTTGGAAAAGGAAGTGCACTTCAATAGCTAAGATTGTTCGCCCCATGGGTGACCTTACTGCCCTACTGCTAATTGAGGTACTGTCATGGACCACTTTAGCCCATTGGGAGTAAGCCACGCAGTGTTCCATGGGCATGCGATATTTGGGAGAACAAGGCTTTTTCTTTGTCAATCAGCAACAATCAATATCTGTTCAAGGGATTGGACGTTGGGTAGAGAGGTGCTGACTGACAACATTTCTTCCATCTTTTGTCAAACTTCCATGTCCTGCCTCCCTGCAAAACACAATTCAACATTTACTTCTTTCATAGGTTCTCCACTATCCTGCTCAACCATGGCACTGTTGAGTAAAAGAGTTGCTGGCCTATAGTCAACCAGCAGCTCTTGCACGGCTCACAATCTTGATTCCAGGGCAAGACCCACTGGTGGTCTCACCCATGCCTATTTAGCATGAAATTAGACAGGCCATCCTGGAAAGGATGTGACACTCTCAGGCTCTCCAGCTGGCTGGTAATACCTGATCAAGGTTGTGGCGATGGTAAAAATCCAACAAATAGTGCACCTAATTATTGACTCAACCATTTCCAAACTTACTTCACTTTAAGAGGATATGTATAAAGATTATTTAAAATCACTTGTCCCCATCACTGATATCAAATACACTGTCCAAACTATCAAAATACACCTTCACATATTCCATTCAGTAAAAATGCAAATGGCGACCCTAGTTTCTTCCAAGAGTGCATCACCAATGCAAAAGACTCTCAATTGAAGAAATCTTAACACCTTTTAACAAAAACATTCAAGTGGACCTTTCAAATGCAGAATGGCATTATCCAATAATTTCATTTGGAACATTATTTTTGGAAAAGTCGATACAGTTATTTCCCACATATGGAGCTGCTCTTTCTGACCCAAACACAGCAGCTGAAATGTTATCCACCCACATCCTCACCTCTCAAAAAGCAAGAAAAGCCCATGCTTTCAGCAGAGTTGGATAACCACTGGGTAAGGCTTCCCTAATCTACATCTCGTTTTTCTAAAATGCATTGTCAAATACAGTTGTCAAGTGTAACTCTGGCAGCTACTCATTTTCAAAGCAATACTGAAAACTGACCACAGATGAAAATTGATCTGTATGATAAGGAAGGTTTTATTATTGTCTGATTATGTTGGTCCCCACTGACAGTATGAAATTATGACTGATTCTTCAGTATCAGCAGAGTAAGTTACATACTGACATTGTATCATTAAGCAATATTTGCTTGATATCTTCACAACATCTTCAGGCAGTATTGACTACTCCAATCTATTGTTAAAAACCCAGTGTTGCAGCCAATTGAAAAATATGAAGAGACTATGATCATAAACAATAAAATTCCCTGCTTTTCAAACTAGCATTCATGTACATCTTCATCAAACATAGAAAATTATGTTGAGGTCAATGAACAACACTAAAATTTGCTAAAATCTTGGGAAGCTTTTCCATTATAAACCTAGGAAATTATTTTGCATTCTGACATTTTGAAATAATTTCAAATTTTTAAACAGAAAAATGTTTTGTAAACTTTATTTTTGCAAACATAAAGGCATAACAAGATGCAAAATGTGTTGTGATATGTTATTAGCAAATGATACCATTATGAAATGACAAACTTCCCATAGCACTTTGCAAACAGATTTAAAGAAGACACCACCTTTCATAATTTCTTGACTATACTCAGTAAAAGTTGCTGATGGCACAGTTTTTCTCTGTTTAGGAACAAGCAGCTTGTAATCGTGCAGAATATTTTTCTCGTAATTACTGTCATAGACCCAAGGGAGTAATTTAGCGCATTTGTGATTTCAGTTCACATTATGGAAAATCTTTCAGAAAGTGCAATATTAAAAATGAAGCCAATGGATAGCACAGGCATGCAAGATATGGGTTTGATGTGTGTCCCCAGCCAGCACTTGATCTATTGACATCAGGAGAACTAGTGGTTTGCCACAAGACTGCCCCATAGAGTATCAAGCTGTGACAAAATGTTTCCAATTTTGGAAACTGACATTAGTGGCTAGTTCCACCACAAAAAAAGATGCCTCTGGCCAACTGTTTAAGGAGCTGTTTTTATACAGATGTTTGATGCTAAAGCCATTTGTCTGTTGATTAAAATTATTTGGAGTGACGAGCAGTTTTATCATGAGCTATCTCGGAAGGAAAAAAGACTAAAACAGACAATTGAGATATACAAGTAGGTAGTTTGACCAAATAGTAGGACATGTGGAAGCACCCTTGATCCCATATATTCTTGGTCTATGCTGAAATTCCAAATTATAATTTTTTCCCCACATGGTGAAAACTGACCTTGGGGAAACAAACAATGCACAATGTATTGACATATTAATGAAACATAGCCTTAGCATATCTCAAATTACTTTCCATCAGCAAATTATTTTTCATAATGAATACTGATACTTCAATAAATGTAATAGCCAACCCGTCCAAAGCAAAACCACACAAACAGAAAGGGAATGAATGATCTGTTTTTGTGACTTTATTGGAGGATGAATGTTGGTGTGGACATAGGGAGAACTCTTCCCACTTCTCTACACTCTCAATCTGCTCTAACACAGTAATTCATTCCACAAACAAATCTGAAAGTTATCATTAAAATCTCAAGTTATTTCAACGTTTTTATATTGAGCAAACTACCATTCAGAGCACAGTCAATTCTCAGAGTTGCTAGATGACAACATTTAATTCTACCTAGCCATATCAGAGGTTTTTATTGTGTTTCTCAGGACAGTTCAGGATCACTGAATGCGTTTAAAAGATTACTGGATGGAACTGAAAGTATGTAAAGGGAAAAAGAGAGCAGACTCCATGTTATAAGTACTGTACTGACTTTTAGCTGTCGCACAGAGAATGTAAATGAATTAAATGAGCTCTGCATAGGAAACTGGGTGAGAAGAAATTTGGTGCAGTTGATATTTCTGTGTTGCTAGAGTTCAGGCTAAACTCTAGGAGTTACAAACAGCTAGGTGTTGCAATCAGGGTTTAAACTCTTGGAGACTGTGGTAGCTCACAAGAAGCAGGATGCCACTAACAAGTATAGCTGAGAGTGGGAACTGGAAAGCTACAGTTAGTGACTGCTTGATGCAACTGAGCATGATTGGAGGATGGGAGGAAGAAAAGTAATGATCCAGTTCGGTGAAACTCATTGATTACTTACTGGAGTTCAGTGTTTGGAGTCCAGGGGAGTGTAGATCCAGGGATGAAAAGTAATCAAGCAAAACTGAGGCAGCCATTAAGGCAGTCCAGGACAGGAGAGCTCAAGAGCTAATTTCAAAGTCAGATTGGCAAAAACAAAGAATTGTTACCTGAAGTTTCATGAGACTTGCCATCATCTTTTGGGACAGAGTGATTGGATTACTGAGAAATTTGTGGAATTTGTCAATTGTATTTTATATTAGATATGGCTGTGGGACCTTCAATCACAGTATATTACCATGTTCACCAAGTTAAAGCTAGGTGTTTGAAATAACTTGTACATATATTGTAGATTACATTATTGGTCCAACATGCACAGTCAAGCAGTGTTTCCTTTCAAAACCATGGAATGCATTTAACCCTAGTCTCGTATAAAATCCTCTGCATCTCAACCTTTTGTCAATTTTTTTTTTAAAAAGCTAATGGTCTCCTACCAGAATCATAGAATCCCTACAGTGTGGAAACAGATCATTTGACCCCACATTAACCCCTCCGAAGAGTATTCCACCCAGACCCATTCCCCTACTCTATTACTCTACATTTACCCCGGACTAATGCACCTAACCTACATATCCCTGAACACTATGGGCAATTTAGCATGGCCAATTCACCTAATCTGCACATCCTTGGACTGTGGGAGGAAAGCGGAGCACCCGGAGGAAACACATGCAGACATGGGGAGAACATGCAAACTCCACACAGACAGTCGTCCAAGGCTGGAATTGAACCCGGGTCCCTGGTGCTGAGAGGCAGCAGTGCTAGCCACTGAACCACCGTGCTGCCAAGATCGCAACTAAATTGGGCAGTGTTATCTACAATTAATTTGGGAATTCATCCAGGTTCATGCATAATTTGGTGATCTCGTAACAACATTTGAAGTAACTGTTCAGAAATGTCACCAAGAGCAAGTACCTAAGAGTACTAAGGGAAACTAATTAAGGAAAACTAAGAAGATTTTATGTCAGACACCATATTAAACAATTATACATTTGCAAAAAGCTCCATTTTGGCATTGGTGAGTACTGGACCTGACAGTAACCCCTTTGCTACAACTCTTAAAAACAAGAAAACATTGCAATGCAAAGCTTGAGAATATGTTTCATAAGTATTTTGCCTTGAGGTCAGTTATTTCCTATACTTTGTGTAATCTAGATAATTGCTTTTGCTTTGCATAACACCCATAAGATATAATTTATGTTTTAATGAAAAATGTAAAGCAGTAAGGTTAATGGTATTATCCATTGATAGCTATTGACTTTCATTGAAAATTGATATACTGGGAATGCAACATGGGTTAGAAGCTGGGCTTGGAAGAACCACTGCCTGCTTATAGAACACTGGCATATGTTTGACTGGACTTTGCCCTTTCATTATCTAACCAGGTAAAGAAGGCTGGACAGTTAAATGCAGAAATGTACACCGCGGTTTAAAAATACTTTTTGTTTTGCTGATGGCTTTCCATTCAGTGCTCATTTTGAACTAAAACAGCATATGTCACATTATGGAAAAATCATTGTACAATTTTCACAAAGGCTGCCCAGTAATGTTGCACATCAGGTGCACAGTTACTCTCAGTTCCTGAGGCAACAACATCATAAGTCGATCTCTGCAGACACTGTTGTTCTGTATAAGTAACTTACTAAAAGAGGTTTTTGGCAAGCGCCAGTCATTTTCATTAGTTTGTGTAAGATGTAAATAAGCTGAGGTGAAGTCAGCAGGGATCTTAGTTAATTTTATTGCTATTGTTTTGACTTTCTAATTAAGAAAACCATATCATATTGCCTAAACTTTATTATTATTGCAAATAATTTCATAAACTTATACTTGGAAATTTAAGGCTGAGTATAATCTTTAAGTGAGAAGTCATATGATACCAGATTATAGTCTAACAGGTTTATTTGAAATCACAAGCTTTCAGAGGGCTGCTCCTTCATCAAGTGATTTTCTCTGAAAGCTTGTGATTTCAAATGAACCAGTTGGACTATGACCTGGTCTCGTGCGATTTCTGACTTTGTCCACCCTGGCTCAACACCGGCACCTCCATATCGTCTTTAAGTAAAATATGATTAAAGAGCAAAAATGCAGAATTAATTCAGTTCCCCTTTTGAAGTTATACTATTGTCTTAATATTTGCATTTCTGTGATAAATTATTGCACTAATTGCTGCAGGACCTCCGATAGTGAAGGGAGGAATTACATACTACAAAGGTATAATAATAATTATAATAAGTGCAGAAATAGGAATATATAACGGCAAAGGTTGATGGGAGTTTGACAAAAAATTTTTAAAACATAGGAATAGTTATACATTAATTGAAATTAAGTCCTCTGAAATATTGAGCCTCTTGAAGCCCAAGTCTTTAATCCATTGATGGTAAAAAGATACAACAAACTCTTCAACAAGCAAGATTAAGATTTCAGCAGAGGTTTGCTGTATAAACAACAAAGATGGCAGCTGCCAATGCAGATACTCATATGTGCTTCACTTAAATGACACTTTCATCAAATTACAGTAATTTAATCCCATTCTGTCCACAGCTGGGGAAACTGTACCGAAAGAAAATGCACTTTTTGTCTTCATATGACGCACTGCCATCTTTGAGCAACACAGGGCCTTTGTTCATGGTATGCAATTAATGCAAAGGTTACAGTGCAAGTAACAAAACAGTTGCCAATAGAAACATGCTGACCTGAAGCTAAGGTATTGGTAATTGTACTGTTTCATATAAAATCAAAACAGATATTGTAGACAAGTGTAAAATTAACCTGAGGAGTGCCAAAAACAAAACTTCAAAAAATGAAGTCAACTTTTATCCTGAGTATAAAAGCGAACCTTGGAATGAGCTAAGAGCAATTATCATTTTGAAGTGTCATCAGCATCCAATGCAAAATGTGGGCCTATCTTAAAGACATGTGCAGCTTTTCAATACAGTTCATATTGCCCACTAGACCCCTAGTATACATTTATAAGATCTCAAAAAGTAAAACATGCACTTATGAGCTGAAAACCTGTAGTTAACTAATAATGGGAATATAACATATTGTGGCTGAAAATGGACATTGACTATGTACTCTGTGTAAAAATGTGGGTGTAATCGTCTGTTCTGGTGCTAAGTTTAATAACAGACACAGAAGTGAGTGTTCACTGCTTTTGCTTGTGAGTGGGTCAGATTTTCTTGGTGGTTGTCCGTTCATAATACATGCATGATCATGGAGTGAATCCTGTAGCAGGGTGAGCAAGAATTCAACACCACCTCACTGCTATCTCAGGTTTAAATTCACGAAGCTTATTTAAAGGGCACTCAGACAATCATTCATTCTCGTAGGATCTCATCCATGTGTGGATATCTGCAGCTAAACATTGTCATCCTGTCAGTCTGCCTCTCTTTCATGGCCAGACAGACTTGCATCTTTGACCAGCACTCTTCACCTGTTGCCCATCACACTTCAGGCTCGCTCTCTCTCTTTATTATCACCTGTTGCTGGATGTCCATGTTAGCCTGGCATAGATACCCATTTCCCAGATGGATCAAAGCAGTTACTCACTCCAACAACGATAATAACCTGCTGCGCATCTCAAATGCAGAAGATACATAAAAGTTTAAATTGGAAAATAGAACTTAACTCACATGTGGACATTTTATCGAACCTGCATGAATGCTCGAGGACTTTCTGATGCTTGCAGTTAGCAAAAGTCAACTTGTATTTGAAGATGTGAGAACCTCAAACTTTCTCCCCGCCATTGCTACCTGAGTTTTGGCACCTCGCACAATTACGCTCCCCTGCCTGACTTGCTTCCAACTCTCAGAAGCAGCACAAGATTCAGCCCATGATTTTTGGGACTGGAAAAATTGGGTTGTCTTATATGCTGCAATTTATGGTATCTCCACAGTCACAACACCCGTTAGCAACATTTCAAGGGTATTGGATGTCAATTATTAACATTAACAGTTATATAATTATCACTTTTACATCTAATAGGTTCTAAATACAAGCAGATTACAGGTGAAAGTGATAATGACATTTCACAGCTGCTGGAAGATTAAGCCATAATTAATTTTGCCGACATTTTTCTGCTAATTCTTTTATCACCACAAGGACCTGTCCCATGCATATTTTATGGATGTTATGGCTTCTACATAAGGTAATATTACTCATGCTTGTGAAATTATCTCTGCTGTTAACTATTCTTACAAAACAGTCATATTAGGGCTGGTATATGAGCTTTCTGTGAAGTGTCAGATGCTAATGCGTTACGGCCTTGAGGCACTGATTTTCTCGGGACCTGACAGAAAGGGGAGACTGAAGTCTGATATAACTTCACTATTCAACATCCTGCCTAACTATAGTAAACACATTGACTCATGTATCCTTTGTATTTAAATTTGTTTCACTCTCTCGTGTTATAAGTGAAAATTGATCATCAATATCCAATTCTCATTATTTTATTTTTATTCCTGAGATTTTCATGAGCTTAAAATGTTTTTTAAAAAGGTATCACTTACCTAATATGGCTGCTGTGATCTCCTGACAAGCCCAGGCAACCCACATGATAAATGTCAAAACTCAGTGTGGTAGTAAATAAATTTTCATCTCTTGGTTTATGTTTTACATACGTACTCATACTTAACATAATTCCTTCATATATTGGAGATGAGAGATTAGCTGTGGATAGTTCCGTTTGTAAAAGACATTAGAGCCAGAATTAGAATAAAAAGCCATATCTTAGTAAATTGCTTTGTGTAATAAAGAGGAAAACAAAAAGCATGGATTCATAACTCTATGGATTATGTAAGTTCTTCTCCCTCTCACAGACTCTCAAGTTCAGAAGCTAGCCAATGAAAAGTAACTTGGAACAACTCAGTCATTTGCTCAGAACTCCAGAACTTCTCCACCAAAGCTATTATGGAAGAAACAAGACAACAGCTAAAAAGTTGGACTCCGTTTCCACTCTCACAAAACAGGGACTCCTAAACTTAAACTGTAGCTGCTTTCATCTTCCTGTCTGTACTATACACTCCTCACTTCCTTTTCTGTAAGCTTGTGCTCAATGTCACATTTTGTTTTTTTTTCTCTTAGGTTCAAAAGCCTCGGAACTGGCTCTTTATTTTTGACCTGTTTAACTGGGTTCAATTGAAGTACAACAGCATTATACAAAAATAAAGTTGCAAATGATCACAGGGATTTTAAAAACAGGAGAATTGTTCACCACCCCTTGTCTTGTCATTACAATTGACAGCAAAAATATCAATTTTTGCCTGACTTTCTTTAACACCTTTAAATTCTTGATTAGCCCATGCCAATTGTTTGAAATGCATCCTTGCATTGAAATTGTGCAAAAAAGTAGTGGGATTTTCACTTCTTGTGAGAAGGAGGGACAATTAATCAGGTGTATTGTCACCAGGGAGGATATCACACTCTTCCTTCTGCCGCAGAATTTAACTTCTGGATAAAATATCCCTGAGTTTACCTCTTGACCCACCACCAATTAAAGCCCTTAAATAGTCAATGATAAACCACTTAAGGGCATCAGCCCACATGGGCTGCCATTACTTCAGCTGCAGACAAAGAGCTAGCTTCTCCAACTGGTAAGTCAGACTATGTGAGCTGTCAGATTTGTGGGTAAGATGTCTTTTAATCTTCATTCTTTTGTGCAAGACTGATGGACTCTGACAGCTTCTGGAGATGCCAACCACTGATGAGCCAACAGCTCCAGCTGGGTACAACTAAGTCCAGATTCCTGAAAGCCCACCAGCAACCAATCAATTGCCTGACTCATTGAGGTACACAGCTGGTTTCTCTCCATTAAATCTTCTCAGTTCCCTCCATAAGATACAACCATTGAACAGAAATGATTGTGCATCATGAGTTGATAGGGAGCAAGGAACTGAAAAATATTACAGTCAGGAAGATATTGGTACAGAGAAAATTATTAGAACTAAAAACTTATACATTCCCAGATTCTAAGGGACTTACTTCATCCTGGAGTCTTAAAACAAGTGGCTGCTGAAATAGTAGCTGCATTGGTTTTAATTTTCAAACATTTATGAGGTTTGGAAAGACTCCTTCAGACAGGAAAATAGATTCAGAAGACAGTGCTTTCATGGCAACATTGGACCAAAAATGTGGCTGCTAAATTGCTGATAACAAAAGATGGTTAAAAGCATAAGTTGTGAAGTGGACATAATGACTTCGCAAACAATACAAAATATGCACATTACTTAAATTAAGGGAGACTGCAGAGCTCTGAAGTGCAAAAAGGTCAGAGTGTTCTGCTACATGAATCAGCAAATGTTGGTATCCAGGCATAGCAAGTGATATATGAAGTTGTAAGTGGAAGGGAATATCAAAATAGGACATTTTTGCAACAAAAATAGAGGTTGCCGGAAAAGCTCAGCAGGTCTGGCAGAGGAATCAAAGTTAATGTTTCAGGTCTGCCGACCCTTCCTCAGAACTGCTCTAAAGGGTCACCAGACCTGAAACGTTAACTTCAATCTCTCTTCCCAGATGCTGCCAGACCTGCTGAGCTTTTCCATCAACCTCTGTTTCTGTTTCTGATTAAAAACATCCGCAATTCTTTGGGTTTTTATTTAGTTTTTGCAACAGTTCCGCACGGCATTGGTGAGACCGCATCTACAGTTCCATCCACTGTTTCGGTTGCCTTATTTTGTGAAGGGTAAAATTACAGTGGAAGAGGCTCAGAAAAGGTTCTGTTGACCGATCGCTTTCTTTTACGGATCGATTGGGCAGGTTGGGTCTGAATCCATGAGGGATCCATTAGAATAATGACAAATGATCTTATTGGAACATGTTGGATCATGAGGGGACTTGACAGGGTGAATATTGAAAAGATGTTTCTCTTTGTTGGAGAGACTAGAACTAGGGGATATCAGCTGAAATGGGAGACCTCATTTTTAAAATTGAGATGAAGAGAAAACTTTCCTACACATTTGCAGAACTCTCTTCACCAGAGACCAGTGGAGGCTGAGTCATTTAAAATGAACAAAACTCTTGGCTAACAAGAGATTCAAAGGGTAAGCAGGAAAGTGGAATTGAGGTCACAATCAGATCAGCTACTTTCTTATTGAATGGTTACTCCTGTTTCTAGTTTATATGTATGCAAAAATTGATGACTTATAACATTAATTCTTTAACTCTTACTTCAGTATTCTCTCAATTCTCTTCCAAATGGTAAATGTACATTATGTCATGTTGTACATAAAGGTCGCTCCAGACTGACCGAGAGTAACACCATGATTTTTGTAACATTCTTTACAGTTTTTGATAGCACACATATTTTAACTCAACACATGACTGTATAATAACAATATGCCACAAATGTTGAAACTACTTTTAATACAATTATATGAAATGTAATATTCTAGACTGCTGTTTTAAAAATCTTTAGTAACAAAATTACTGTATAACCACATTTGTTTTTGTGAATCAAAACAAATTTCAGTCATAATGAACAAATTGTCAGCTTCTTATGGTAAAAATATGGCACATCTCAACAGCTTAGTCAACAATATCTAAGTGATAATCCAGCTTACTATGGTCGCCAACATAACATTCCTATATAGCCAAAAGTGCACTAAATCACATCTGTAAAAGAAACTAAGCAACTAGAGCACTCAACTCACAAACATGGATATCTCCCTAAGTAATTTACCTTCACAGAAGCTAAAGCATCCAACTTTATATAAAGATACCACAAAACATGATCGAGTGAAATGCATCTTCTTACCACCAGACGATCTTTGATAAACAGTTCAGAAGAAACATATCTCCATATTCCCATTTCTAGCCTAATCTACACCTATGAGGCATTTTGTCATGCATTTGTTAGACCACAACATGAGATGAAAAAAGGCACAGACAAGAAACAGAAGAAAGAGGCATATATTTAGTCATTGCTGAATCCCCAAAACAACACAATACTAATGAAACAGTGTTGAAGTGTTTGACCGTTGCATTTTAGGAAATACAGCAAAAATCTGACACACAGCAAGAGGCCAGAAACATCAATGAAAGGAAAGACCTGATTCTCGATGAAAAAGTCACTGATCTGAAACATTAACTTGGTGTTTCAAGAATTTCTGTTTTTAGTTCAGATTTTCAGCATCTGCAGTAATCTATTTTAAAGCAGTATGATAGAGGGATAAATGTCAAATGGGATATACCTTGTTGCTCCTCTTTGAAAAGCATTCACTTTGCATCCAGGTGAGAGAGAGAAAGAGAAAGAAAAAGAGAGCAAAAAGGTTTAATGCCTCATCTGAAAGACAGCACTTCTACTACTTTGCAGCAGTAGAAGATTCAATTTTGTACTCAAGTCTTTAAATGCAACCTTCTCACTCACAGCAACAGTGATGCTGCTGGACCAGTTCAACAGCTAAAAGCATTAAGTCAGAAGTTAAAATCATAAGTATAATGAAGACAAGCCTTGCTGCATGATGATTGTGGCTTTAAAACTAATTTGGGAAAAATCTATTGTGTTTCCTGCATCTCAAGTAATGTTAATGCACAAGCACCATTCTTCAGATAGAGATACTGTCAAAATACTGACTCTGTTGTGATAACTTGTTGGGTGTCACAGAATTGCTGGGAACTAATTTCTGGCTCGGGATAACACAAGGTAGTTCCTCTTTTGGTATATTGATCTAATCGAGATGTATTTGGCTAAACTTGTTTGAATGCATTTAATAACATATATGTTTGTACCTGTGTGCAATATGTTACAAATATTTTATACACACTATGTGCACACAACAGTTGGTCCTACATTGCATCACAAAGATGAATTAACTATGAAATTATATTTGTCACACTTTAAAAATTCTTACTTTATTACAGATTGTTTAAAGCCTTTTTCCCCTCTCCCTTACAGATAAATGCAAAGTAATTCACACATTGCTTGCACAGTGCTTGTTTCCTTGGAAACAGTACAGCTGGTGTCATAAAATTAATAACACAGAACACAAAAAAATACAATACTGTGGAAAATAGTGCTCTCCAATTGTGCTCACTGCTGCTAGTTTACCATCCTAGCATTCCCAATGAATAGGACATCAGTTCATTAGTTTGCGCTAAGCAGGGCTTTTAAAAAACTGCAGCTGAAGTGGACTTGGTACTCTTAGTAATCAGTACTCTCCATGGAAAGTAAACCCTTTAGGTGTGGCAGTGCCAGACTGAACTGAGCTGCAAACCGTCTCCCAAGTGCGTCAGCTGCAGAAGCAATCTGACTCACACTGTCATATTATTCGTACAGCTTCACTGTAACAGCAGAAAGCTCATAATGGAACTGTTCCAGCATCATTCACCGCCTACTAATATCACACTGAGCCTTTCAACAGAACAAGATGGGCTACAACGGCAGGAATAAATGCCACAGTCTGTGCTCACCTCAAACATGCTCGGCACTTGGATGCTCAATATTTTTAGACTGGATGGTTCAAACAAGGAGAATTATTAAACATTATTAAAATGTATCAAATAACTGTATCTCTATGCTGGTTTTAAAAGTAATTTTTTTCTATGCTCATGAAAATTATTTGTCCTTTGAATCATTCCATACCATCAAAGTATTTTCCTTGCTAAGGATAGAAAGATGTATGCTGTTGAGACGACAGATTTAATAAAGTGATGTTCCCTGTGTAGCACATCATTCAATTGCATTTGGAAAGTTACGAAATTACTCATCTTTAAAAAGAAATCTTGCAAACACCTTTATTTTTAGCTCCAACACAATCTTAATATAATTTCAGAAAATGACAGACAACAAGGAAAAATTAATCTGCACTACTATTTGTTCAAATGTAATCAGGAGATTTATGCGCCCTCCTGCAGACTGCTTGTGTGTTCATTTCCAAATTAAAAATGGCACTTTGATTAATTACATTGAAAATAGTCATTCTAATGACACACCATGGATTTTATAAAAGTGTTAAATCACTGAAAATACCAATTGGGGGAGGGAATCCAATTAATTTAAATGCATTTTTTTTAATGCAGAATTTGCAGGTTCAGCAACAGGTGAAGATTTTTACTTGCTTTCCCAAGTGGATCACAAGAATATCTGGGGCCTTGTAAATATTTGCATGTCAGGACCTGTTCTATTGTCAATTCTCAATCTCTAACCTTCTCTTGTGGCTATAGTATTTATATGGTTGGTCCAGTTAGACTTCTAGTGACACCCAGGATATTGCTGGTGGGAAGTTCAGCAACAGTATAATGCTGCTAAAGTTTCAGACTGATTATTAGATCTTGTCTCATTGGATATAGCCATTTCCTGCCAGTTCTGTGGTGTGAACATTACTTGATAGATATCCACGTAATCCTGAATGTTGACCAGATTTTGTTGCATGTAGATATGAAGTGTCCAAAATGTTGCAAGGGTATTGAACATTATGTACCCATGAATGAACATTGCCATTCCTGAACATATGATGGAGAGAAGGTCACTGATGAAGCAGCTGAAGATGACTGGGCTCAGGACACTACACTGAGGACATCCTGAGGTAATGTCCTGGAGCTGAGATAATTGGTCTCCAGTAAGAAGGACATCTTCCTTTGTGCTCAGTGTGATTCTAACCAGTGAGAAATGTTTCCTTGAGTCTCTTTGGGCTGCTTTAATAATGTCACAATATCAAGCATGGCCCTGATACTGAGGGCTTTCACTTTTACTTTACCTCCTGAATTCAACAGAATCATCCATGTTTTGATAAAAGCTGTAACAAAGTCTGTGGCTCTAATAAAACTCGAACAGAGCATTTATGATAAGGTAGCACTGATAATTGGAGGGAGATAGTGACCGAATGATAATGTCACGAGGCTCCTAATGGTCCATGCTGATGTTCTGTAAACATGGATTCAAATTCTTCCACAACAATTAGTAGAATCTAAATTCAATCAATAAACCTGGGCGAGTCTCATCAAAATGTAACCATCACAACTACCATCAATTATTGTAAAAACCCACCTGGTTTACTAATGTCCTTCAGAGAAGGAAATCTGCTATTGTACTTGGACTTTCAACAAATCAGTTGGTTGGCTGATAGGAAACAAAGAGTAGTGATAAATTGCTCAATTTCGGAATGGCAGGCAGTGACCAGTGGAGTACCGCAGGGATCAGTACTGGGACCGCAGCTTTTTACAATATATGTTAATGATATAGAAGATGAATTCAGCAATAACATTAGCAAATTTGCTGATGATACAAAGCTGGGTGGTAGGGTGAAATGTGATGAAGATGCTAGGAGATTACAAGGTGACTTAGACAAGTTAGGTGAGTGGTCAGATGCATGGCAGATGCAGTTTAATGTGGATAAATGTATGGTTATCCACTTTGGTGGCAAGAACAGGAAGGCAGATTACTACCTAAATGGAATCAATTTAGGTAAAGGGGCAGTACAGAGAGATCTGGGTGTTCTTGTACTCCAGTCAATAAAGGTAAGCATGCAGGTACAGCAGGCAGTGAAGAAGGCTAATAACATGCTGGTCTTCATAACAAGAGGGATTGAGTATAGAAGCAAAGAGGTTCTTCTGCAGCTGTACAGGGCCCTGGTGAGACCACACCTGGAGTACTGTGTGCAGTTCAGGTCTCCAAATTTGAGGAAAGACATTCTGGCTATTGAGGGAGTGCAGCGTAGGTTCACGAGGTCAACTCTTGGAATGGCGGGACTACCTTACACTGAAAGACTGGAGCGACTGAGCTTGTGTACCTTTGAGTTTAGAAGACTGAGAGGGGATATGATTGAGACATATAAGATTATGAAAGGATTGGACACTCTGGAGGCAGGAAACATGTTTCCGCTGATGGGTGAGTGCGAACCAGAGGACACAGCTTAAAAATACGGAGTAGACCATTTAGGACAGAGATGAGGAGAAACGTCTTCACCCAGAGAGTGGTGGCTGGATGGAATGCTCTGCCCCAGAGGCAGTGGAAGCCCAGTCTCTGGATTCATTTAAGAAATAGTCAGATAGAGCTCTCAAGGATAGTGGAATCAAGGGTTTGGAGATAAGGCAGGAACAGGATACTGATTAAGGATGATCAGCCATGATCATATTGAATGGTGGTGCAGGCTCGAAGGGCAGAATGGCCTACTCCAGCACCTATTGTCTATTGTATCTATTCTGGTCTACACTGTGGCTCCAGACCCACGGCAATGTGGTTGACCCTTATTTGCCCTCTGTAAATGTCTCAGCACGTCACTCAGGTGAAAGGCAATTAGAGATGGGGAACAAATGCTGGTCTTGCCAGCCATGCTGTCATCTCAAAAAAGAATAATTGTAAAAAAAAGAGTAGAGTAGTAAGGCAATTATTGGCTGGATTGGATGTTTTATTTGTAAGAACAGGACATAGCTGTAACCATACTGAAACAGCCTGGCTAGGGGCATTGCCAATTCTGGAACACAAGGACTTCAATATTGTCAGAGCCCACAACCTTTGCAATATCCAAGTGTCTCCAACTAGGCTGAATACTGGTATTTGTCAGTAAGTCTGACTAAAGGTGGTTGCAAACATTTTCGCCTTGTCTTTTGTGCTTATTTGCTGGTTTGTATATCATTGAGGATGGAGATATTTGTAGAATCTCTGCCTCTTGTTAGTTTCTCAAATAGCCAATATCTTGCATGACTGGATATGGCAGGATTACAGAGTTGAAACCTGATCCACTGGCTGTGGAATTGCTTAGCTCTATCCATAGAATATGGCTTCACCTTTCTACCATGCAGGTGTTGTTAGCTTCAGTGCGTTGGCATCTCATTTATATGTCCTGCTGTTGGAATGGTTTGCTAAACTCCACACTGAGTTGGTCTCTTGTCTTGATGGTAATGGTAGAGTGGGGAATAAGCTGGACCATAAAGTTATAGGTTGTTGTTAAATACAACACTGCTGCTGATGATGACCCATACATTCTCAAGGATACCCAGTATGAACTGCCAAATCTGTTGTGAGCTTTTTCCATTTAGTACAATGATAGCGTCACACAACATGATTGTGGGTGTCCTCATGATTGTTTGTGGATAGGACGTGGTCTCCATAAGAACTGTGTGCTAGTTATTTCTGTCAAAACTATCTTGGATCAGTAGGTGGAATGACAAGAACAGTGAAGCAGGAGTTCTGTCGGTTCCTCTCACGACTGCTGTGGGTCCAGTCTGGCGTAGTGATGGTATTGAAGCACTCTTGGTTATTGACATTGAAGTTCCCACAAAAATACATTATGCCCCTTTATTATTTTTAGTGCTTCTTCCAAATGGTATTCAACATGGAGGAGGGAAGGATTGGTTATGTCATCCATGAAGGAATGGCTGGGGAGACTTACTTCTGGGGAAAAAAAATCTGCTCGCCATAGATCACTTCCTACATTTGTCAGAAAAGCAGTGTTGTTTTAGATTTTAGATTTCAGCTCATTTGGGAAAACATATTGCAGCTTTATCAGAATGTCTCCCTTGAGTCCTCAATAATTCCAGCTGCTCTGCCTGAGGCTCAAAATGGCCCAGCTGTCAGTATTTGTGTTCTGGCTAAAGGTTCATTGCAAGCAATTGAAAGTGATTGTTATGGCATCAATTAGGATCCCAGGTCCACCTCTATCAGGATATAATGAGCAGGTTGGTCCCAGGTACAATTTGATGTGTTCATTCCTCCCAGAGTACACAAAAAGCTCAAAGTATACGTACAGTATACTGTTGGGGACACAGTCGAATTGTGTATTACTGTTGCTTTTTCCAACTGAATATGCCAATGTGGAGATTTAATCAGCATCAACCAAACAACTTATGTGGGAGGCTCTGTTGATGCAGTGGTATTGTCCCCATCTCTGAGCCAGGAGACTCAGGTTCAGTCACATGTAATAATATCTCTGATTAGAAAGTGTCCATAAGACCTTACATAAATCATAAGAGCTTTCAGTCCCTCATGGACTATATAATATATTAATGTCCAGAAACAAAGATTTTCCTGAATAAACATGAGATTCATCCTAAACAGAAATACTTTCTCATTTATTTTACCTGGATAACCAACTGCCATTCTAGCTTGTGAGTTATTTTCTATGATCCAACTGAAGCACTTCAAAATGACAGCCAAGTGACTGAAAGATTGAGTACAAGTCACCTCCGTCCATCATTTATAATTTAAACATTTCAGCTAATGAAGTTGAAATTTAGGTGACTTTTTTTCAGAAGATGTTGAGTTATGGTGCACTCTACGAAATCCTTGGTATAATGTGAATACGGCAGAAAATGGCATAGATACTTCAGCTATTGATAAGAAGCCAAACAAGGTAAGCAGTAGGAGATATCTTGACTTTGCCATGGGAGATTAGAGGCAAAATAATTCAGAATTTTAACTGAGGAAAACTACCATGTCTATGCTATCTATGTTGTTATTTATCGTTTATTATCTTTCAGAAAATCAACACACTTAGTAAAGGTGGTATCCCTCTATCCTGTCTCTTCTAACTTCAACTCCAACATTATGGTCATCATCTTCTTTGTCACTAAGACTGAAACTAGAAGATTAGATACTACTGCTATTTCCCTCTCGTTCACAACCTCCCCAAGCAAAACTTCCTCAAAAGCACTCTCTGCATTAGCCCTTTGCTTCCCTAGTTTCTTTACTTCCCCAATCCCCTCATGCTATCCCCAAGTTCACCTTGTCACAAGACGCCCACCATCTCCTGTTTCCTCAACCCTATTCCCACTAAACTGCTGACTAGGTAGCATCATTTCCTGTTAATATATTAGCTGAGACAACTGACAATTCTCTCCTTCTCCATTTTACATCTGCTATTATCACACTTACAAAGTTTAGATTGTCCCTCCTCATCCATCTTTGTCCATCTGCAGTATAGGAGAGGGTTAACCGCACCAATCGTCTCCCATGCCTCTCCACTGCAGTTACTTGGGTGGGACTGTGCTTATTGTTCTGTTATTATTTGTCCATTCGTAGCTAGACAATAGCTTCTACTCACTCTGTTACTTATGATGTCCTCTATGGATCTATCCTTGCTTGCCCTCTCCTTACTTCTTATCAATATGATTCCCCTGGTGACATAATCCGAAAACATATTAATTTTACATGTCCAACTCTATCTCACCAACAACCCTCTCAACTCTTCCAGTGTTGCTAAATTATCACCTTCTTTCTCTAAATCCAATAGTGAATGAATGGAAATTTCTCCAATTAAATATTGGGAAGGGCAAAGCCATTATGTTAGATTCTACCCACAAACTCCATTCCCTGGCTAGTGACTTGATCTGTCTCTCTTAGAGCTATAGATTTAATCAGATAAAACCTTAATACCAGAAATGAGTTTTCAATCATATATCCATACCATCACAAAAAAATGCTCATTTAATTTGCCGTAACACTGCTCCTAACTGAGAGCATCTAGAGTGGAAACTCCACCCAGGCTATTGTATCCTCTGGATTTGACTATTACAATGCATTAGTCAGGGACCAATATTCTACCCTCCATAAACTTGAAGTAATTCAAAGCACTAACTTGCACAATGTCCCCTCTATTCATTACCCTAACAGTTGGTGATCTACATTGGCTCCTGGTTAAATTGATGTTTCAGTTTTAAAATTCTCATCTTTACCTTCAAATTAGTCCATGGCCTTGTTCCTTACAATTGCTGTGATCCTCTCTGGCCACATAACTCTCTAACATATACATGCTCATCTAAATGTAACCTCTTGAGAGCATCCCCCAATTTTAATCACTTTACCATCTGTGCCCTTAGTGCCTGGTTCCTGAGCTCTGGAATTCATTCCTTAAACCTCTTCACACTTTTATTCCCTCTTTTTAACCATTGTTTCAAACTGAACTCTTTGAACAAGCTTTTGACTATTTGGTCTACATGCCTCAGTAGTGAACATTATTTATCATTGATGAGAATTGCCTTGGTTCACTCCATTTCATCCAAGCTGCAAATAAAAACAAATCACAAATAACGCTTTTCATGCTATGTATTATCAGCCAAAATTTCTTTTCACAATAAGAGAGATTCTTAAAGGGCAACAATACACAAACCTAACAAAATCAATCACAATTTTACAATTATGCTTCGTATTGCATACCATGGGCTGTTTTATTCCTGTGCACTGAGAATGGCTTCATGATTTTGCTGAAATACCCTGCGATTCCAATCATGAATGCAGAACTAATGCCAAAGGGGATACATTCTTCATTAAGTTGTGGCATGTAGGATGTATTAGATGGAGTCAAATAAAAAGCCTGGATTTTAACTGCTTACAATGCTGAGTTCACTTCCATTGGGTGGTACTGGTCTGTGTCTTATCTCATCTTGCCAGCGCCAGCATGACTAGCTCAGTATGATTGAAAATACATCATACTACACTTGCACTGGGGATTGGACAAGGGAAAAAATCTTGGCTTACCTGTCTTGGAGATTTCTGCCCTTATGCATTAATGAGTAAACATTAATCATTCTGTAATAAGATTTCTTTTGACATGAAATACAAATAAAGTTTCCACCTGCTTCATTAGCTTAGATTCAGGCTCGAAGGGCAGATTGGCCTACTCCTGCACCCATTGTCTATTAGTAAACAGGTTCTTTCATTGTTAATAGTATGCAAATTAAATAAAATAAGTCAAAGAATTTTGCATCTTCTACAACAAGACATTCTGAAGTATTTTACTGGCAGTTAAGCCTTTTTTCCAAGAGTAGTTACTGCTATAATGTTGTACAGTTAATATGGCAGTGGGATCAATTTTTTATGACGTTAGGTGAGGAATGATATGTCCCAGAATGTTGGGAGAACTTTCTCTTTGAATGATGCACTAACTATTTGATGAGATAGACAAAGAGTTGGTTTACTGCATATCAGAAAGGCAGTAAGACCAGCAGTGAAATGTCAGCCCAAACTCTCTGAGGTGGAGCACAAGTCACAATGTTCTGACTCGGAAGCAAGGCTGTTATTACTGAAACACAGTTGATCCCTAACGCTATAATATTTAATCTCTTGTTCAACTGCTTTATTGATAATTCAATGGTATTGGATTAAAGTTGCATGAAGTATCATATGAGATCCTATTAAATAGATTAGTTGGTAGTTGGTAGAAATTGTTTGATTTCTACAAACTAGATATTGCAATCTCTCTTTCGCTCTATTGTGCATTTTAAATTGATTCTTTTTAAGTTCCACAGGCCCCTGTTGTGCCGTGTGATTTATCAATGCTTTATTTTAAGAAATTGTACTGTATATTTTAATTTGCCAAAAATGGTGAAACAGTAAATGACTATACACGTGTAGAAGAAAATCTATTATATAAATGTGTTATTGTCGATTAGAGGCTTTAAAGCATAAAAACAAAACATCTGTAATATTTTATACTTTCCAAACCATTATCTTACCTATGAGGTCACTGCCTTCTATTGATCCAATGGAGTAGTTGGCAGGGCTAATAGGAGGTGTAGTATTAACACTGGCATAGCCTGCAGATGAACTGACCTCTGACTGATCATACACATGGCTCGGCCTATATACTTCCTGCGAGGAAATCAGTGAAGTCCGTTGTTTTGGCTGTAAACAAAAGTTAAAACAGTGTCACAAGGTCGTCAAACATTTTTATTGCATTATTTTCCTTTTTCATTAACCTGCAGATAAAACTGATTTGTACGTGAGGGATCTGAACAATACAGTGCATGTACCATCCAATGAGAACTCTCCGTTTTATTATTTACCACAGATACCTAATAGTCAGGGGGTGAGGTGAGATACCATCTGAATTTTATCCTTAGCTGTTTCCCAGAAACCTGACAATAGACTGCTGTAGTATTCCTATTCAGCTTTTCCTCTGGTCCAAAAAGCAACATCTGACATTGATTCAGTGACTGGCTACTTTAATGTTGTTGAGATCAGCAACCATGTCTACTTGTAGATCCATGTGGCAATTCCCTCAACATATTGAACCATCACTGAATGTTGCATTTTTGGGCTCAGCTAGTTCAAAATTATGTAAAATGTTATTAAACATCTATTATAAATTGGTCTCAACTCCAGGGAGATGACCCTCCAGAAAGGTCAAGGACTATTAAGCCCCAAGGAGATCTGCTACGGGGGAACTGGATCAGCACACACAATGTCAAGGTGATCAGCATAAATGAGAGAAAGAAACCCTTTACAAAAAACCTTACAAACTTCTGTATTTTAGATGATCTCTCTTGGGAAAACTCTGCAGTTGACTATCCTATGTGGTGGCAAGCAATGCAATTGGTTCAGCAATGGTTTAAGGACCATCTCAGTCAAATGTGCAACATCAATGTGTCCAGTGGAAGGCTAGGGGTGGCAAAACTACAGAAGCTTCCCCAAAGACCAACAATGAATACAGAAACTGTATACTCTATGGGCACGCATGGATAATCTTGCATCTACCTTCTCTGCAGCTTTAACATTGTATTCCTCACCCAGTTATATAGTCTTAAAGACGTACAGCACAGAAACAGACCTTTCGGTCCAACACATCCATGCTGACCAGATATCCTAATCTAATCTAGTCCCGTTTGCCAGCACTTGGCCCATATCCCTCCAAACCCTTCCTATTCATATACCCATCCAGATGCCTTTTAATGCTGTAATTATACCCTCCTCCACCACTTCCTCTGGCAGCTCATTCCATATGCACACTACCCTCTGTGTGAAAAAGTTGCCCCTTAAGCCCCCTTTTATGCCTTTACCCTCCCACCTTAAACCTATGGCCTCTAATTCTGGACTCCCACACCACAGGGAAAAGACTTTATCTATTTATCCTATCCGTGCCCCTCATGATTTTATAAAACTCTATAAGGTCACCCTTCAGTCTCTGATGCTCCAGTGAAAACAGCCTTAGCATATTCAGCCTCTCCCTATAGCTCAAATCTTCCAACCCTGGCAACATCCTTGTAAATCTTTTCTGAATCCTTTCAAGTTTCACAACATCCTTCCGATAGGAAGGAGTCCAGAACTGCACACAATATTCCAAAAATAGACTAACCAACATCCTGTACAGCCGCAACATAACCTCCCAACTCAATGCTCTGACCAATAAAGGAAAGCATATCAAATGCCTTCTTCACTATTCTATCTACCTCTGACTCTACTTTTAAGGAACTATGAACCTGCACTCCAAGGTCTCTGTTCAGTCACACTCCCCAGGACCTTACCATTAATTGTATAAGTCCTGCTCTGATCTGCTTTTCCAAAATGAAACACCTCACATTTATCTAAATTAAACTCCATCTGCCACTCCTCAGCCCATTGGCTCATCTGATCAAGATCCCATTGTACTCTGAGGTAATCTTTTTCACTGTCAACTACACCTCCAATTTCTATCACTCTATGAACTTTATATGGTATGATCTGCCTGTACTGCACGCAAAACAAACCTTTTCACTGATACACAAGACAATAATAAATCAAATCAAACCCAGATTATTCAGCCATGAGAGGCAGTAAGTTTATTTATAGTGGACTTTCTTGACTAACAAGAAGCCTATCACCACCATTACCTCAACCATGATTTTTGTTTTATTGTTCAGCTGGTTTGGAAATGAGCTGTTTTGTTGCAGAGTTGCATGAACATATAATAATTAAAACAGTTTGTTCACTCTGGACTCAAAGCAAAATATTCTCCATCAATTTGTCAATTTGAAAAATCTTAATCCTCACTAATACCTCAAATGTTACAGCAATAATAAATATTGTGGTAACAACAGTGCCAACTGATAGGCTCATTGAAAATGTCGGAATTGAACTGCTTGCAATTAACTGTCAAAGCAAATAGCAGAACAAATCAGAGGGGGAGGCAAAAAAATCCTTGAACTTAGTTCAAGCACAACTGAAGCACAATTCCTTTTGGCTGGACTATTATACAACATTTACAATTCACAAAAGACTTAAAAGCTCAGAGATGTGTTTGCAAAATTGGTTCATTTAAAGAAAGCAGTGAAAAAAAATTAACATTATACGTTCTCTTTTGGTTTTCATTATGGCTGGCAAGAACATTATCAGAAATGCACACTGTAACTACGGCTCCTGCTGCAAGCCACGTGTAATTTCCAATAGGGATTACGAAACAATGAAGAACTGTTATATTGTGAACATTTGGCCATTAATTTTAACCAGCTGGACTACCGCCAGACCATAGCAAGTGAGAAGCATTGCGAGCTGACAGTGACAGGTGATGGTGTCTGGAAGACTAAGAAAATAATGCCTTTAAAGGATGACTCTTCAAGTTTGACATTGTTATTGTACATGTGATGGAGCAAGGGAAATAAATGATAATCAATTTAGATGCTGTGCAAAATGATCCACTCAGCTGTGTCTGTGCTATACAAAGGACTGTGATAGCAACAGAACAGTTTTATTCTGTGGTTACCATTCATCTTTTTTATGTAATATACATGAGGGTCATTTATTTCAGTGAAACATTTTCAATTTAGTTTCCAGGCTTTTTCAAAGGGGGTTACTAGGATTTACATATCCTGAAAACATTTGCGGCCACAGTTCGCTATCATTTGATATAGTGCTGACATCAGATTAAGGGTGGAGTCCAACGTTGGACAATGTAGAAAAAAAATTGACAGAACAGTAACTTTTTTTTTAAAAAAAGGGAAGTTACATTTTAAAGATAACATGAATGAACCAAGCAAATGAAAAGGTAACATATTTTCTAAGATTTAACAATTGATTGTGACCGCAAGCTATGTGTGATGCAATAGATACTTGTGTACGCAAATAAGTCAAGGTACAAAGGACAGAGTTTTTAATGGACAAATATGTGTCTCTGCCCAAAGTTGGGGAAGTTTAAGTTTGAGTTTTAAATGGACAGTTCATCTATCCATTCAAGACTGACAAAACTCCAATCCAAATGCTGAATTGTGGAATGCCATACCCTAATAATTCAGGGGATTTTATAAAAGTGTTCTTCCAAACTTACCTCAAAGTGGCAGAACTTTAATAACTGAAAACATTCTTTGGATATTATTTGCAGAGAGTGAAAGGGATGGTAATACAATGAAAGTAGGGGCAAATGGTAAAATGGAACAGGAGAAGAGTGGCAGGTAGAAACAAGGCAAGGATATTGTAACATTCTAGCTACACATTTTTACGAGCATGTGCCTTAATTTTCAGTAATATTTATATACAAAAGGAAAGTAGCAGCAAAACCAGCAAATGGGAAGAGAAAAGAGGCAATACTGCGAAGTGATCCTGATTTGACCACTGTGTTTGGACTTTGCTGTTTTATATTACAACAGATATACTTTTAAAGACCTCAGAAAATAATTAGGAACTTTGATTTTATGCTTCCTTGTGCATGTGCTTGAGCATGAGATGTAAGATCCAGTCAGTGGTTTTCTTGCCACTTACCTGCCTGCCAGACCGGTCTGAAATGTTATGGAAGGCAAAGGTGTCAGGTAGTTCACCAACCCATCCTTCGGCTTATTGAGGCAATTATGTGGATGATTAATGGGCAGGAATAGGCCAGTGAAGGGTCTCATTCTACTGCTTATGGAGGTCCACAGTTTGACAGATGCCCAGCACCTTTACTTGACACCAGCCCAGACAAAAGAACAAAAGGACCCTTCTCTGCAGGATCCCTGAGCCCACTGGTGACACTCCCCCTCCCATGGTGATCTGACCCCCTTATCCTCTCCCACCTGAGCTCATACACCCCTCACTGAAATCCCAGACCTTGGACTTACCTAGGCTCCTCAGATTGGCTGGCACCTCTCTAAAGCAGGAAATCTTCTTGTGAATGGGGGCTGGGAGTTCTACTTCTAATCAATTAACTTCCAGGATTAAATTGTCATGGAGCAGCTGTCAGAATCATTGATGTGCAGCATTTCAACTTTTTACTAAGGGGGTAGGGGCAGAGGTTTGGACCACCCTGTAAGATCCAGCCCGTATTAAGAAAACAAAAATCTCATTAACTGATCAAGAATGTGAATGAAAAAGATCTCTCTGCCCAATCAGATGCACATGCCCTAATTACACAAACTGCATAAGAAATGGGAATGGCAATAGGTCTGCCAATCGTTCAATCCTGCGCTTCCAACCAACAAGTTTATGGTTAATCTTCTACTCTAACTCTAACTTGTCCTTCTTCCCAATTCCTTTAATATCCAAGAACCTATGATTGAGATTTTCAGCAGTGAATGCTCAATGATTCACAATACTCTGGGTTAGAAAATGTCATATCACCTTAGTCCAAAATGGCTGAACCTTATTCTGAGACTATGACACTATTTCTGGATTCTGGTCCCAGGCGAAACAATTTTTCAGCACCTACCATGTCAAACCACTTAACAATTTTATATGCTTCAATTATATCACATCTCATTCTTCTAAATTACATGGAATATTGACCTAGTCTACTCAACCTCTTGTCAGAAGACAATCTTTCACTTCAGGCACTAATCTAGTGAACCTTCATTTCACTCTACATCACACAAAGAGTGCTTACAAATTTGTTCATTGGTGTTACTGGCTGGACCAGCATTTATTGCCCAACTACAGTTGTTCCTTGAGCTGACTGGCCTGCTTGGACTATTTCAAAGGGCGGTTAAGAGTTGTTGTGGGTCTGGAGTCTCTTATTTGGACTGGGTAAAGATGGTGGATTTCCTTTCCTGGTCTTTATAACACCCAACAATTGTTACATGGTCACCATTAAACTATCCATTAAAACCAAGTTTATTGTTAAATTCAAATTTTAGCACCTGACAAAGAATCAAACCCATGTCCTGACAGCGTTAGCCTGGGTATCTGGAATACTAATCCAATAATGATGCTCCTATGTTATCATATTATACATCTAAACACTTAAATGTTATGAGGGCTTCTGCCTCTCCCACCCTTAAAGGCAGTGATTTCCAAAACCCTCTTGCCTAAACCTCCTGCTCCTTACCTTAAATCTATTCCCCTAGTCATTGATCCTTCCATCAAGGGGAACCGTTTCTTCCTGTTTGCACTCCTCATAATTTTACACATCTCATGTCCCCCCTCAATCTCCTCTGCTCTAAGGAAAACAACCCCAGACTATCCAATCACTCTTCATAACTGAAACTCTCCAGCCTAGGCAACATTCTGGCAACATCTCCTCCGCACCTTCTTCAGTGCAATGATAACCCTCCTATAATGTGCACACAATAGTCTAATTGTGACTTCACCAATGTTTTATACAGTTCCAGCATAAGCTCCCTGCTCTCAAACTTCTGCCTCGACCAATAAAAGCAAGTATCCCATATGCCTTCTTAACCATTGTCTTGATCCCATAAGGGACTGGTGGACATGTCCCCCTGATCCTAAGTTCATTAGAAATGTCCTAGCCTTGTTTGTACTGCCCCAGTACATCTCCTCACATTTATCTGGATTGAATTCCATTTGCTACTGATCAGCACATCTGAGCAGCCTTTCAAAGTCCTCTTGGAGTCTACGGTTATCCTTCTCACTATTTACCACTGCTAGCAACTTTTATTGCCCGCTAACTTACTGATCAACCCTCCTACATTCAAATCTAAATTATTTATCTAAACCATAAACAACAAGGGCCCCAACACTGACCCTTGTGGGACATAACTACACACATATTTCCAGTCAGAAAAATACCCCTCATCGCCCTCTGCTTCCTGCCACTTAGCCAATTTAGATGTAATTTATCAAATTTCCTTGGATCCCATCGACTTACTTCCATGACAACCATTGAGTTGCCTCCTTTCCTGACTAAAAATGAGCTTTCATATTTGAAAAAAAACCTGTCTTTTTTTTGTATTTTTAAATTGTGGACTGAGATGCCGACAGAACTACTTTTAAAAAAACCAAAGATTGCTGAAGGATTATTGCACATTTCTGAAATAAAGGAACCTGCCACTCCTTAGAAGCACTGGTTCCACAGCTGCTGGAGCCAATAATCTGTGCAAGTGGTGATTCAGCTGACAAGAGGTAGCTGATTGGCTGGTGGACTGGTGACCAGTAACTGATGATACAGGTCTTCGGCCTGCCAAAAACTATATGATTGGTTCTCAGGTAGCTTATCAGCTTAGGACTATGAACAGGATTTTAGAAACTCATTAGGTCCTCCACCAGCTCAGGACTTTTCTCTGTTCTCTACAGTAAAAGCTACTTTAAGCTTGAAGAAATCAATTTTATTTTTTCAGCAGTTGCGATAAACTGTGGCTTTTAATTAATGAGTCAGAGATCTTTTATAAATGTGATCAAGTCACCCTGTGCCTCCTGCAAACCAGTAGAAGCATCTGAAGGAAGACTGAGAAGCAGCATTCTGATCAATGCAAAAACCATCTCAGCTGATCTTGAAGCCCAGTTAATTTACATCACCTCATACCTACTGCCCAACCCCCATTGACTTTATGTTACAAAATCCACATTCCTTCAAGACCTATTCACTCCCCATGTCCCAATTTGTTGGGCTCAGAAATTTTCTTCCATGTTTGCAGATCTTTGTCCCAATCTATTTGAGACCAATTCTTCCCTCAGGAACAAGCATGACATCCCTCCATTCCTTTGACATTGGATTCCTACACAATTTTCAGTTCACCATTGGCAATTCATTCACCGCTAAGTTGTTGTTTTTACCCGTACCCTTGGTCTTTCTTCCTCCTGCTTTGGTTTAAGACATCTGCTCCTTAAGTATGCCTTTGCTTGATGATCCCAGATTTCCTATTGCCTTCCTGTTCTCCACTTTCAGTATTCATTATATTCTTCTCATACTTCCTTTTCTTCCATACAAGAAATGTTGGAGTATTCAATGGTTATTGAACACTTGCGATTGGAAGTGGGTGACTCTCAATATTCCCACACAAAATGTGAACTAATCAATAAAATCGATAACATCCATAAAATTAGCAACTCTGTGAGCTCCCATTTCTAGAATTTTAAGAAATGGAAAGATTAGAACAGCAACCCCAGGTGACACCCACATGTGTGCATAAACATAGACATAATGACAACATATCACATCTGCAGAATTTACAATATACTACCTCCTAAATCATAAACTTCTGTGAAATAATAGAAGGAGTCAAATGATCCAAAGTTGAGTTAAACTAACAATACAATCAACCGGACATGGCTATTCATGAAAATCAAACTTTCCACAAAGTTTCTTCCTTCTAAAAATTCCAGTGGTTGAGTTTAATGCAGCTCTTAGGTGACAGTCTATATTCATCTGTTTGAATACAAAGTGCTGTTCTACTTTCGCAATGAAAGCTTGTCAAAAAGGCTGACAGTTCTGGGAAATGAAATATGTTACCACATTATGCCTAACCATTATCCTACTAACAAAGTCTTGACTCAAGAATACTTAAATACAGTGGAGAAATTCAGCTGCATAATCCCAGTTTAACCTTGATGTCAATAACATGTGACTTACTGATGGCAAAGTTCTGTTTATCACTTCATATTGGCAGTCTCTACAGTACCATATTAATCCTAATTATTGCTAAACCTGAGAATATTTTTGTTCTGAGAATTTAGACTAATCTGTATTTAACACCTTTTGGAAAGACAGTTGGTCAGATAAGATTCAACCCAAAATGTGAGCACACTGTAACAAAGCAGAAAGGTTGCCATTGAACACATTGTTTTGTTTATAAATTGAAAGGATTTTAATTTCTGAAGAATGGGAAGGTGATAGACATTTACATCATAGTTTTAGCCTCCATTTCTGGTCTCTAGTTTCACTAAGCTGCTGCATCTGAGAAGGTTAACAGGAATATTTTTAGGGTGAGAGGAGGAATTTTTATTTTACACAGAGAACGGTTTGTGTGTGAAATGAACGCCCAGATGAAGTGGTCAATGCAGGTACAGTTATAACATTTAGAGAAGTACATGGATTAGCAATGTTTGGAGGGATATGGGCCAAGCGCAGGTAGGTGGGACTAGTTTAGTTTGGGATAATGGTCAGCATGGACTGGTGAGAATGAAGAGTCTGTTTCTGTGCTGTATGACTTTGAATCTGTGAGCTGCTTCATACCAGAGTAATGGTTGTAGCACTATTCTGTATTATCTACTAATCTACAAGGCAGCAAAAGTTTTATTGATTACTCCCTATTTATTCCTCCTACTGCCATGTAGGCCAAATGATTTTTATTTGCAGGATAGCACCACTGAGATCAAGAACTATCTGAGGTGAGGGATTCATCTAACTGTTTGAGGGCTATCTGGCACAGTGCCCTGAAAGCACAATGCAATAGAGGATTTAATTGCATTAATCAATGCAGCAAAATGTTACAAATAAATACGGTGAAGAGAAATTCTCTGAACAAAAATTAGTCTATCTGCCAAATCAGGGTATACCACAGAATCAAGGTTATGTGGGCGGTAGGGGATGGCATTGCTTTTTTTTAAGGTTTTGTGGAATAACCTTTGCAAATTGCTCGACATAAGAAAGGGCACCAAAGTACAAGGCAAGCACTCGAATATAGCTCAGCAAGGGACTGGAAGAACGCAAGTATTACTGAGAAGACAAATTGTATTGAAGCTTTTCATCTTGCACTCATCAGGGCAATTCACAAGAAACCATAGTACAAAGGGAAAACAACATTGACTGTGGGAAGACAGATTAGTTGGTAAGTGGTCTCTGATTGATCAAGGTGTTGCCATGTCGAATGCACTAGTTAGAAGATGACAAGCAGTCGTTTGGTCCAGATCAGAGTCCTATCATTACATACTGCTTCTGCTATTTGGCACACAAATAGTCCTATGCTGTAGCTTCACCAGGTTATTGCCTGACATGTCTTACTGTACTCTTGCTTGGACCAGGTTGATGTCCTGGCTTTATGCCAATGCTAGAGCAGGGATTATGCTGGACCATAAGGTTAAAGATTGAGGTTGAATAAGTTCAGCTGCAGCTGATGGTGCATGGTAGCTTGTGCAGTCCAGGTTTAAATTGCTCAATCTATTCCAAATCTGTCCCATTTAACATGGTGAGTCATACACAACATGATGGAAGGTATCTTCAATGTGAAGCCAGGACTTTGGCTCCATAATGACTGCATCAGTGACAGACAGATTGATGAGAATGAGGTAAAGTCTTTCCCCATTTTGAATCCCTCACCACCAGCGCAATGACAGGTCTGGCTGAAAGGTCCTTTACGGCTTGGTAAGTACTCATGCTACCAAGCCACTTTTGGTGATGGACGTTGGAGTCAGCTACCCAGAGTACATTCTGTGCATTTGCAAGTTAACTTGGAGGAATGTTGGCCCATCATCTAAGGGATGGGTAGTAGGTGGTAATCAACAGGAGATTTTATTGTACATTTGGCCTGATGCCATGATACTTCATGACATCCAGAGCAAAAGCTGAGGATTACCATACCACCCCCAACCTCCCCCATTCAACTGCACCCCCATCTCCCCACCCCTACTCTGCCATCTCCAGATGATGAGATGGGACATACCCAGGGATGTTGATGGTGGGTCTGGGACATCGTCATACTCATACGCTCATACCTTACAGACAATGTCAAGTTGTTCCTTGACTAGTCTAAGGGACAGTTCTTTCTGTTTCAGCCCTAGCCCCCAGCAAGGGCTTTGATGGATCGACAGGGTTTGTTTTACCATTATTGTTTACAGTGCCAAGATTAATACCAGATGGTTAATTCAGTTTCATTCCCTGCTTTAGGCTTGTAATGGTTGTAATATAACTGAAGGGTTTTCTGGCTCATTTTAGAGCGCAGTGAAGAGTCAACCACGTTGCTGTGAGGCTGGAGTCACCTGCAAGCCAGACCGGGAAAGGATGGCAGCTTTCCTTCTCTAAAGGATATCCATGAACCAGATGGGTTTTATAACAATTGATAATTGGTTACCACATTACCTTTAGACCCGTTCATTCCAGATTTTAATTCCATTCAAATCTCACCATATTGGTTCAAGGCTTTTCGATGTAAAATTAAATACAGGGTGAAAAGTGAGAATCTCTCATGAAACATTATCTTTGTTCAACTGGCAAAATAAGGGTCTAATTTGGCTTTGCTTAAAGCGTGGCATCCTAGGGAACCACCTCATGTACCAATATGGTGGGGTCAGCCAAGCTTCAGACCATTACTGGCTGTGTCTGTAGATAGAATCATTGTGTCATACAGCACAGAAAGAGACACTTCAGTCCAACTCATCCCAGCCATCCAACATGAAAGATCACAGAAGCACTTCACAGGAGGCTCCCAAACACTGAGGATGTCACCTAGACAGGGGATGAAATGTCTGCAACACAAATTCCCAGCTCGGCGATCAGAACCACAACAACTTTCCCAAATTAAACTAGTCCCATTATTTATGTTTGGCCCATATCCCTCTAAATCTTTCCTATTCATGTACTGTCAAAACGTCTTTTAAATATTGTAACTGTACCGCATCTACCGCTTCCTCTGGCTGTTGATTCTTCATACAAACCACCCTGTGTGTGAAAAGGTTGCCCCTCAGGTCCCTTTCATATATTTCTCCTCTCACCATAAAAAAACTCTCTAGTTTTGTACTCCCCTACCCTACGGAAAAGACCTTTGCCATTCACCTTATCTATGCACCTCATGATTTACTGAACCTCTGTAAAGTCACCCCTCAACCCCGAAGAAAAGTCCCAGCTGATCCAGCCTCTCATCATAACTCAAACTCTCCAGTTCCAGCAATATACTGGTAAATCTCTTCTGAAACCTCTCCCATTTAACAATATGCTTCCTACAACAAAGCAACCAGAACTGTACAGAGTACTTCAAAAGTAGTCTCACCAATCTCCTGTACAACCTCAACATGATGTCCCAACTCCTATAGTTAATGATCTGAGCAAATAAAGCCAAGCATGCTTAGTGCCTTCTTAACCCTATCTATGTGACATATGAAAATTTCACAGGAAGAATGAAAAGAAAGGGAAGAGGTCAGTGATGCTGCAGATGTGAGAGTATGTTATCTTACTATCAAAACATATGAAGGATAACTTGCATTTTCATTGCCTGAGAGTAAGCTGGTGTAGCAGATGGAATGCCAATTGCAGAGTCCACATCCGCATGAGGCAAAGGCATCAGACAGTGGTCTGTCTGTCTGTCAATATACATCACCCACTGGTATGTGACTGCACTGAAGGTGAGTAGCACCCATAATGCTCTCTACAAATAAAAAGCTCAGGCCATTTCAGAAATGAGAGATTTCAGTAACAGTTAATCCAGGAGAGGATTTGGCTGAATACAACCCTCCCACATATGTAATCATCAAGCAGGCAGGCTGGCAATGTCTTATGCACACAGTCATTTGATAATTCAGTAACCCACAGTCTCTCATTCATCCCACGCACACGCCTACAGTTAATCACCTGAACAATCACTAACCTATAGCCATCCACCCTTTTCCTAATACCCAGCCGTCTACAAATCTACCCTGTTATGCAAATCAGTAAAATATTATTTCCTATGCAAACACATTTGTCAATTTATTGTTGCTGAGATAACAGGGCAAATATAGAATCACCAAGGAAATAACTAACTTGTCTGTGAACGAATTAAAGTTCATTCAGTAAAACACAGATTGTTTTTGACCTGGGAGATGCCCATGTTGGGTTATAAGATGCATCTAATCTGCATTATGATTCTGTCACCCACTGATGCATTAATTGCAATGCTATATAGTCAGAAGCCAACAATTCAATTTGCCATTCGATAGTGTCATCTGTCTTGACCACTTCAGAGTAGGAAAACTCTTCAGCGCAAGCGAAAAGGTTGAAGAATTGCAGGTCAATCATTCTTTGGCTACTGATTGACCAATGAAGTAAAGGGGATTGGCTTAAAGCGTTATGGGAATAGTATGGGTAGAAGGCATGTGTTCAATCAGTCAAGCAGGTGTGATGGGCTGAATGGCCTACTCCTGTTCCTAAGTTTCTATTGGCTCTGATCAGGACAGAAAGACAGGCGATCACATGGAAAAGCAAACTCTATGCAAGAAATCCAATTCCAATGATTATTCAGTACTCATAGTGGAAGGTGTGAATATCCAGATTAGGAGAGATTAGATTAGGACAGATCACATCTTTTCTCCTCAGCTCCCTAGCTGCCACTGAAAGATAGATGGAAAGGACTGCACTAGAATACTTCATCACTAATTTGACCAACCCACATTCAATTTGTGTCAAGTTCAAACCTGGACAGTTCTGGTCACTCTGAATTTACTGTCCTGGCTAACCCCACCGCAGTCACTTAGGTGATATAGATCAGATAGATGGTTGCTGGAACTGATTGGTATATGGGGCAGAACTAAGGTGTAGAAAGCTATATAAATAATAAAGATGATATGAATATTTATTTGAAAACAAATAAAAGAGAAGAGTAGCATGTTAGCCAGAAATTGTGTTTTAGGCATTGCAGGTATAGAGTTGACTAAATTCTTTTTAAAGATCCACAAAGAGAAATGAATATTGCCTAAATAAAAGGTTTAAAATGGAAGGACAGATCAGGTAATCACCAAAAATAAGCTTTCTTCATCTAAAGTCATTTAGTATAAGAAATCACTGAATGATAAATGGGCAAAAACTCAATTAGGATGCTATGTGGCAGTACCTATTACAAAGACATGGCTGCTGAGATGCTCAGGGCTGGTTCCTTAACCAGAGTTTTATGATGGACAGTAAAGGAAGATGGCAGGAGTTGTACTTTATGCTGGTGCACCAGTTACAATGATGGTAACTTGCAACCACCAACTTGTAAAAGGGATTGCCCACCCATTATAAAACTTGCCTAATCTGTTGAACCAACATCTTCAAGAGATTCTGATCACTGTTGTTCTATCCATTTTGCGCGCACACACACACACACACACACACACACACACACAAACCAAGCTGATTTCTCTTCCCACTTACACATAAGGACAGACTGTAATTGTAACTGGTAGTTAGTGGTGAAGGTCACTTTGGCTTTCCCACCAACCTGAAGGTAGCAGGAGGAGGAGCTAGATCTCCAACTATTATATGCATTTCACTTTCCTCGTGGGAGGAGGAGGACACCCCTTATGGCGAAACTGGATAAATCATTGAAACAAAAGAAGGTGCAAGGTTATGTGAAGAAAGCAGGACAGTGGGATGAATTTTGATTAGCTTGAGAGAAACAGCAGCACAGAGAAGTACGGCAAATTATCTCTTTGCTGTTAAACCTTGACATAACTGTGAACAATTGTGAATAATTTGTAGCAGAAATATTTCACTTAGTTTTGCTATTGGGATAATTTCTGAGGCAAAGTTATTGTTGAAGTGTGCAGCTCTAAAATGCTTCTATGTGTGAAACATAAAATTAGACACAGAACAGTGTTTAACAAGCTAATCTAGGGCCTGCTAAGGCAAGGACTGTTCCTAAAAGCTTGATATAATAAGAGCAACTTTCACTCTTGTAGTTCATACACAAAATTATATACACAGCACAGGAGCGGGCTAATTGCTTCCCTGTAATCGAAACAGCTCCTAATGTATTTGTTATTCTGCTTACATCCTGCAATAATGAGCTCCACAAAATTATTTCCATTTTCTCAACAAAGTGCAAATCTTCAAGGCAAATCCTAAGATCCTGGTGAGAATTGTATAGCCCACCCACTGGCATGTTTTCGGTGGAGATGTGCATGTAAAATATGCCCACCACCTGCCTGGCACTCCCAACCCATTCTCCATAGTGTGGTGGGGGGGGGGGGTCAGCTGCCCACTAGTTGACTCGTCCTTTCGGCCTATTGAGGCCTTAACTGTCCAAGTGGCAATTAAGGGTCTCCTTCTGCTTGTTCTGTCATAATACATGGGGCGTTAGAAGGCAGATGAGAGTGGACTTTATTACCAGCTGAGATGAGACAGTTGGAAGGTAAGGGAGGATGAGAGTACCACCTGTCTGTGCACAACAGGGACAGAGCCTCACCATGTTGGGATATGTTGGGCCATTTATGGTCTCCAAAACCTAATTCCCTGCCCATTGATCCCTCCATCAACACAGTTCGCTCTGCAAACAATGCTGTCTTCTTTGTGGAGCAGTATCCATCGCTTGAGGTCTTGTGTTGCTGTGAGTGAAAGAAGTACCAACCAATTAAGGGTGCCCCTTGCTTCCGCACAGGGATGGAAAATTCTGCTCGTTAGGACCTGCCACTGAGGAGGGTGTGGCTTGAGTAATATATCTCCCAGAGAAATCCATACCCCAAAAGTAGCCAGTACCAATGACTGCCATCACCAAAACCACTACACATCATTATTCTCCCTCCCAGTTGATTTGCATGAACCTAATCAAAGGTTCTCAAACATTAGGGATCAATAGTGATTTTGTTTTTCATTGTTATTCTTCCAGTTTATACTTTAATGTGAGTAAAATTGGTCTTTCAAAGTCTGTAAACATAGATTGAACATAGAACAGGATAGCACATAAGAATAGGTCCTTTGGCCCACTATGTCTGTGCCAATCAAAATGCTATTCTAAACCAATTCCATCTGTGAAAACATAGTCCGTATCCCTCTATTTCCTGCCTCTCATGTGTCTGTCTAAATATGTCTTAAACTTTGTGAATATTTCTGCTTCTACCACCTCTTGTAGCAGCATGTTCCAGGCACCTACCATCCTCTGTGTAAAATAAAACCTCGCTCACACATCTCTTTTAAAGTTTCCCTCTCCCACCTTAAATCTATGCCTCCTGGTATTGACATTTCCACCCTGGGAAAAAAGACTCTGACTGTCCTTCCTATAATGTGGTGGCCCGAACCACACACAGTACTCCTAACGTGCCTGATTAAAGCCTTACAGAGTTGCAAAATGACTTGCCAATTTTTATACTCAGTGCCCTGACCAATGAAAGAAAGGGTGCTCTATGCATTCTTTACCATTTGTGTTGCCATTTTCACCCAAAGATCCCGACAGGTCCTGCGGACTTATTTACTTTAATGTTTTTCAAGACACCCAACACGAATTTCTCTATTATATTGACATGCCCCAGAGCACAACAAACCCCTCTTGAAACTGACTATCAGCCATATCTTTCACCTTGGTAAATACTGATGCAGTACTCATTAGGACCTCAATCACTTCCTCTGGTTCTACACTTAAATTCCCTCCTTTGTCCTTGCACAGATCTCCTTTTCATATTAACCCCCTTGGTCCTAATATATGCTTAAATACCTTGGGGCTCCCTTTAATCCAACTTGCCAAAGACATTTCATGGCCTCATTTTGCCCTCCCAATACAAGTTCTTTGCCTTTTTAGTCTTATACAATTAATGGTAAGATCCTCGGGAGTGTTGCTGATCAAAGAGACCTTGGAGTGCAGATTCAGTGCTCCTTGAAAGTGGAGTCACAGGTAGATAGGATAGTGAAGAAGGCATTTGGTATGCTTTCCTTTATTGGTCAGTGCATCGAGTATAGGAGTTGGGAGGGCATGTTGTGGCTGTACAGGGCACTGGTTAGGCCATTATTGGAATACTGTGTGCAATTCTGGTCTCCCTGCTATAGGAAGGATGTTGTGAAACTTGAAAGAGCTCAGAAAAAGTTGACAAGGATGTTGCCAGGGTTGGAGGGTTTGAGCTATAGGGAGAGGCTGAGTAGACTTGAGCTGTTTTTCCTGGAGAGTCAGAGGCTGAGGGGTGACCTTATAGAGGATTATGAAATCATGAGGGGTGTGGATAGTGTAAATAGACAAGATCTTTTCCCAGGGGTAGGGGTGTCCAAAACTATAGGGCATAGATTTAAGGTGAGAGGGGAAAGATTTCAAAGGAACCTAAGGGGCAACCTTTGCACATAGAGGGTGGTGTGTGTATGGTGTGAGTTGCCAGAGAAAGTGGTGGAGGCTGGTACAATTGCAACATTTAAAAGGCATCTGGATGGGTATATGAATAGGAAGGGTTTAGAGGGATATGAGGCAAATGCTGACAAGTATGACTAGGTTTATTTAGGGTAACTGGCTGCATGGACCGAGTTGGACTGAAAGGTCTATTTCCGTGCTGTACATCTCTATGACTTGAGGGCCTTGTTTGATTTCTGTTTTCTAGATCTTACATATGCTTCCTTTTTCTTATTAACTAAACTTTCAATATCTCTTGTCATCCAACATTCCTGAATCTTGCCACCCTTATCTTTCATCCTCACAGGAAAGTCCTGAACTCTGGCCAACTGGCTTTTAAAAAGCTGCCACATGTCAGATGTGGATTGACCCTCAAACAGCTGTCCCCAATCCAATTAGTCCAGGACTTGGTCAAAATGGATTTTCCATGATACAAACAGTACATGCAGCAATGTGTTGACTATGAAATACAGCAATTTATCTAAAATTGAGGGATAAGCAACAATTGGTAGCAACATTCACATCCCACAAAAGAATAAAAACAAATTGTTTTGTCCTATTGGTACTGAGCTCACGAACATTGCTATTTATGTGGAATTCACAACCATTTGGGAAGTAGTGCATGTTTGACATGACCATCTGTCAACTCAAGAGTTTTGTTTATTCTCCTTCAGATATAATTTGATGGCCTCATGTTTTGATGAGTCTTTATTCCTCTTTGGTTGGTAAAAGAAGTTTTCTTTCACAGCTGTTTTGCACAGATCTACAATCCACATTTTTTTCAGATCTCCCTTTGCTATCTAACACTCATCAATCAAGGGACACAGCAGGCAACTTGTTCTCAGGTGTCCATCAATACTCTGCTTCAGCTTCTGCCATCCCTACAAAATCATATCCCTTGATCCTTAATTTGAAAGCAGCAGTAGAATTTTAAGTTGTTAAATCAGAAGCTTCACTGTAAAATGCAAGTTCGGCTCGTTATTTTTTGTACTTTCTTCCCGTCTTTTTCATTCATTCAGGAGATGTGGATGTTGCTGCCTGGGCCTGCGTTTATTGTCCATCCCTAGTTGCCCTTAAAAAGTTGGTGCTGAGCTGCTTTCTTGAAACAGAGCAGTCCATTCCTACAACTCAGCTGGGGAGAGAATTCCAGCATTTTGACCCGGTGAACTGAAAGACCAGAGACATGTTTCCAGGTCAGGATTGAGAGTGGCTTGGAGGGGAATTTTAGCTGGTGGTGTTCCCATGTATCTGCTGTCCTTGCCATTTGAGATGGAAGTGACCATGGATTTGGAAGGTGCTGCCAAGCCACAGCATGTTTATATAGCTGTTTCAGTTCATTTCCTGCTCAATGGTCAGGATGTTGATGGGGGGGGGGGGGGGGGGGGGGGGGTGAGGTTTGGCGTGGTGAGTGGCATTCAGTGATGGTGATACCATTGCTAGGATTAAATTCTCTCTTTTTGGAGCCCGGCACTTAGTCTGCACAAATGTTACATGTTACTTGTCAGCCTGCACCTGGATAATTTCCAGATCTTACTGAATTTGGACATGAACTGCTTTAATATCTGAGGACTTACAAATGGGGTTGAACATTATGTAATCATCAGCAAACTTCTGACCTAGTGATGGAGGTAAGTTATTGAAGCTGTTGAAAATGGTTGGGCCTAGGACACTACCCTGAGGAACTCCTGCAGAGATGGCCTGGAGTGGGATGATTAATCTTCAACACCATAACCATCTTCTTTGTTGCAGGTCTGACTCCAACTAGCAGAAAGTTTGTTCCTGATTCCCATTGATTCCAGTTTTGCCAAGGCTCTTTGATGCCACACTCGGCCGAATGTGGCCTTGATGTTAAGGGCTGGCGCTCTCACCTCACCTCTGGAATTCAGCTCTTTTATCCATGATTTCATTTTAACTAAAACTGTAACGAGGTCAGGAGCAGGACCTGGTAGAACCCAAACTGGGTATCAGTGAGCAGGTTATTGCTAATAAGGTGTTGCTTGTTAGCACTGTTGATGACACCTTCAATTGATTTAATGATCAGGGTAGACTGATGGGACGGAAATTGGCCATGTTGGATTTGCCCTGCTTTCTATGTACAAGAATATACCTGCGCCATTTTCCACATTGTCGGGTAGACGCCAGTGTTGTAACTGTACTGGAACAGCTTGGCTAGGGGTGTGGCAAGTTCTGAAACACAAGTCTTCAGTACTATTGGTGGAATGTTGTCAGGGCCCATAGCCTTCGCAGAGTCCAGTGCCTTCAGTTGTTTCTTGATATCCCATAGAGTGAAGTGTACTGGCTGACAACAGACCTGTGTGGTGCTGGGGATCTCTGGAGGAGGTTGAGACGGATCATCCATTCATAACTTCAGGCTGAAGATTGTTGCAAATGCTTAACTTTCGCACGAATGTACTGGGCTCTCCCCATCACTGATGGTAGAGGCATTGATGGAGCCTCCTTCCTTCTTGAGTGAGTTGTTTAATTGTCCACAATTGTTTGCAGGAATGCAAAGCTTTGATCTGACCCTTTTGGTTGTAAAATTGATTAGCTCTGTCTACCACTGGACTGGTTAGGATGCTTGGTGCGCAAGTAGACAGTCCCATGTTACTAACAAGTTCCATTCCTGAGTGCTTTTGTAAGTGTATTTGTACGTAAGTCAGAACACAATACAGTACAAAATAAAATAGCCATTCATGTGTAAAAGCAAACGTTCAACGTCAGGTCTTTAAAATTAATATTTACGTGGGACCTCACTAGTAAGGACAAGTGTTTGTAAGTCCACCGCTCATATATCAGTGAGTGCCGTTAGCCCTGAGCTGCAGCTTCATCAGTTTGAGACTTCACTTTTACATATGCCTACTAGCGCTCCTGGTATGCCCTCTCCTGTACTGCTCATTGAACAAGAGTTGCTCCCCTGGCTTGATCAGGGATATGCCAGGCCATGAGGTTACAGATTTTGTTTCAGTACAATTCTGCTGCTGTTAATGGCCCACAGTACCTCATGGATGCCCAGTTTTAAGTTACTGGATCTGTTTGAAGTCTATGCTATTTAGCATGATGATGGTGTAACACAACATAATATAGGGTATTCTCAATGTGAAGGCAGGCCTTTGTTTCCACAAGCCCTGTACAGTGATCACTCCTATCCATAACATCACAGATAGATGCATCTATATCAGGCAGATTAGTGAACATGAGGTCAAATATATTTTCCTTTCGTGTTGGTTTACACATTACCAACTGCAGATGTAGTTTAACAGCTATGTCCTTTAGGGCTTTAACAGCTTGGTCAGTAGTGGTGTCACTGAACCACTCTTGGTGATAGACAGTGAAGTCCCTTAGAGTACATGGTGGAGTGCCCCTGCTACTCTGAGTATTTCTTCAAAGCACTGTTAAACGTGGAGGAGTACTGAGTTATGAGCCAAGGGGAGAGGGATGAGGTGATCAGCAGGAGATATGATGCCATTTATAATCCAAAGTTTTGCTTCAAGTTGAGAGGAAGATTAAATGAGCTCAATAGGGCAGACAGCGATACAGCAGTAACCTCACTGGAAAAGTAATCAACTAGCCGACACTATTGCTCTGGAAACACGATTCAATCCACATGATAAATGGTAGAGTGTAAATTCAATTAAATTCTGAAAAATCCGGAATCATGAGCGGTGATGGTGAGAAGAAGCTATTTTTGATTGTTGAGTAAACACACCAGGTTCACTAATGATCTGTCCTTCCCTCATCTGGTGTACATATGACTCCAGATCCAAAGCAATGTGGTTGACTCATAACTGCCCACAAGAGCAACAATAGATGGGTAATAATTATTGGCCTCTGCAGTTGTGCTCACGTCCATGAATAAATAGAAGATTCAGCACAGTATTTTTGAGACCCGACAGGGGGTTTTATTGTTGGTAGAATAGTTTCTGACAGAAACATGGGATAAAGGAATATACTTGTTATTGTTCTGCCAGTTAATGAGATCATGGCTGATCTGTAGCCGAAATCTATATACTTGTCTTTACCCCAAATCTTTATACATTTGATTAATAAACATCTGTAATTTTCAGATATGGCATTAGTAGCTGATTCAGCAGTAAAGCAGTACAAGTTTTAATTGCATTCTAGAAAGGTCTGGCTCTGGTTTCTGGATTAGCCAGTCTCCCCATTGGAAATAATCTCTCTCAATATAACTTGCAGTTCCCCTTAAAAACCTGATAGCTTGGCTCTAATTATATCTAGCATTCTAGATTCCAGTGAACAGAATTGTAGTTAGCATACCTTTCCTCATAATTTAACCCTTGGAGTCCAATATTATTCTGCTAAAGTTATTCTGCATTCCCTCCAAGACCAATACAGCCTACGTTGTGGTTCCCAAACTACTCGAGGCGTGATCTAGCTGGGATTTTGTATAGCTGAGTCATGACTTCCATCCCCTTGTATCCTGGCCCTCCCAATATGCAAGCCACAATTCCAATAGCTTTTTCTGACTATATTTTGTACCTATCAAAGAAATTTCAATTTTCAGTATACATAGGCTCTCCTCAACTGTCACACTCTTCAGAGCTCCACTGTTTTAAGCTTTCCAGCATTTAGAAAGAATCCTAATCTGTTGTTTTTAGTCCATGTTGGATGAGATGACATTTGGCTATGTGTTAAAGTCCATTCACTAGTTTTATTCATTCTTTAATGTATCAATATCTTACATTTTCTTACCAGCTACACTGCTTACAATGCTGTTTATATCTTTGTATCATCAACAAATGTGGACGGTGTGTACCTCTATCTCATCATCTATATTGTTAATAAATATGAATATTTGAAGTCCCAAGAAGCAATCCATGTGACACCATGAGCTCGCCTGAATGAGGATGCATCAAACATATATTGTACAAATCTCCATTTCAATTTGGGATGATTTCCTCCTACGATCCTAATATATCCAAATACATTTGGGAAGAGAGAAAATTGACATATTCACCCACATTATTCTTTCAGAATCCATTAGAACCACTCTCTGCTCCTCTGTGGCTTACAAAAGTTAATTGTTCATTTACAATTTTGGGGACGCTTCAGGTTTTCCTGAACATGGTGCCTACGATGCGGTGGGAACTCCAGTAAGAACTCCAATGGGGTACAATCTACTAAATTCTCAGAGATTAATAGAACTGACTCATCAGCCAGGTTGTACTGCCGCAGTCTTATTGCTTGAAATTTTGTCTGATTTCCTCTTGAATGTTCTCAAGAACAATACTCATAAGCAAAAAAAAATTATTATAATAATACAATCACCTAGCTAATAGAATAACATACCTAAAACTTACTGACACTCAATGAGGAAGTGCATAGATCTTGTCACTGCACTTTGTAAATGGAAAATAAACATTTACAATCAGAGCGACCACAAGTAACTCATCATGTACATTCTAATGTGGTGTCAGCTGGATTCTGTCAACCTGAACCATTTGTTTGAAATAAGTCAAATGAAACAACAAATCATAGTAAAGAATATTTCTGAATAAAATGTTTTCTGGTATCTGTGTTCAGAAATATTTTTTTAAAAATTGAACAAAGGACATCAAGATATTGAAATTCACTTTTCACAATGACTGGAGGGAAGCACAAAACATGGCTTTAATTGTGGACTGACATAGATCTGTTTCTCCTTGTAGACAATTTAATCAACTATTTCTAAGTTTTCTAGCTGCAAGGAACCAATCTTCAAATTGCTTGGCTCCCTGGAGCATGGGAAACATAGACTAACTGAACAAACCTGCAGGAAGTCAGTCAACAATTCCCTTGCAATATACTCACCCTGACTAGAGTGAAGACAATCACAGGTTGACTGATTGCAAGGAGAAATTGCACAGTTCAGGAAAGTAAAGATCATACATCATAAAGACACCACATTAGCTGGTAAGTATTGAAGTACAGCAGTACCAAGGAGTCAAATATATTCACCTGGACTGTATTTTTAATGATTTTATGAATCATAGAGAAGTAAGCAGGTCATTGGACAGAAAAGCTGCTCACTATTTTCTTCAAATCTGTGCAAACATTCATTATGGGTTAAACTGACTTTCTGATATCTTGCACCCTTTCATTTTTTAATCTGCATTTCGCTTTACATGAAGGTTGATTTGCGATCCTCCACATTTTTACAATCCAACATACGTATTAGCTAGAGTTATACAACTGAGTGATTATAAAGAACATGAACAGAGCCTTTTGGAATTTCTCAGACCACAAGTTAATTGGGTGAAAACTACAGGACAGTAATCTATTTGTAAAATCCCATAACCCCACCACTAAATGAATTATTGAGCATTCATGCACATGCATATCACTCTAATGTTCAATCCTATTCTTAATCACATCTGTTAAAATTAGTTAATTAACATAGCAGTGACAACTCACATTGTACCTACCCCATATTCTCAATTATTTTGTCGATTCTAACTTTGTCCAAGGCTTACCCAGTTTTGCAGGTATAATCTGAGCTAAATATCTTCATTATGTTGGCATTATTCATGAATTTCTACATATTTACGACGGATCATGACGCTTCAGGAGTTTTCTTGTTCAACTCAAGATTCTCTGACTTCCCTTTTATAAATGAGAGATCTAAGCATAAAAATCATTCTTGATGCTCTCCTCTGAACTCATTATCAAGATGCCTTTGGTATTCCAAATGTGACCCCCAACTAAGAGTTATGCAAGGTTAAAATAATTGAGTTACAATCAAACATTCTTGAGATGACAGGATGCTTTTAGTGAAAAGATCAATTACATTCAAATTTTTCTCATTTTGCTGATGGATACCCTTTTTTAGTGTTCCCACATTGCTACACTTTCCATCCTTTCAAAGTGTCATAATTTGCATTTATTCACATTAATATGCTTAGCTTTCATACCTTTGCCTATTCATGTCAAATGCTCACATTTCATTGAATACTGTTGCTTCTTCTTGAAGTAGCCACTGGACAAATCAGTTGATGTTGTCAGAAATGAGCACAAATGCTCGTTCTAAATTAGTATCAGGCATCCAAGACAAATATCTATTGGTGTTCCCTGTAAGCTGCAGCAAGATTGCAATCACAGCAATTGGGAGTGTGTGCTTCAGTATGGTTATGGATTACTGATAAGCAGCAGCCCTTTTAAGATGCACGCCTAGCCTATATGACCAAGTTAAGCCTTGAAGGGATCACAATTAATGGACCTTGCACGGCAAAAGGATATTAGAAAGAGTACCGAGTCCTGCATTGCTCCACTATTTGCTATCCCCTACCCAGAATTTCTTTCCATTTAGTGCTTCTGTCTGCTGTCAATTGCAAAGTCAATTTCTAGTGTAATAAATTTATGAATTATACGAACTTAAACTTTTTACTTGCAAAAGAAACTTTATTAAATAATTTCTGAAAATCTAAGTAAGTTATCTCCAAGGAAAGGATTTGCCCACTATTATAGTATTCCTTGAAACAATTCTACGATATCAAAATTTTAGTGATTGTTTCAAAAACAATGCTCACAAAAGTCATTATATTCTTTAATTGGACTTTGAGAGCATTTTACATGATCAAACACTTCACTTGAAATCAGCAAGCATGTCTGCTCTATGACTACCATGTTGAGGACTCATATCTTTCTACAATGTCAAGTTAATATTTTCTGTTGCCCAGTCTTAGCTACAGCTAACATATTTGTGGTGCTCCTGAATTATAAGGTACAAGAGCAAGTGTTTCAAAACTGAAGGTCAACATGAAACCTTTTATATTTACACCTTTACAATATTTTTCACTTTTGAAATGTTTGATACAATCCAGATTAAAGTGGAAATCCACCAAGTATCCTCCATTAAAAAGTGATTTACATGCTAACAAGCAACGCAGTTGACAGTTTTCATATTTTTCAACAAACATAGGCTGCTATCGTCCAGTATAAACTGGGATTCTGACATTTTTATTTTAGTAGATCTCAGGAATTGTTTAGTCGGTGTCTCTTGCAACAGGACCTGGTGGACAAAGAGTTCAGTTTTGTCACTTGCCTTTAAACTAATTGCAGCACTTAAGACTTTGGCCATGGGCTCCTTGCCTTCTGCTCCAGGGTACACCACCTAGTCTCCAGTGTACAAATCTATCAAGTAGGTCACTAAGGCTTCAGAGCTATGAATAACCAGCACATCATCCCCACTGACCTTAATGGGAGAGAGCTCTGAGATTGCAGCAGTGATCAGATTTGCTCAACTCAGCAAGCCATGATTTTTGCACATGTTACAGTTAGAGCTCCAGATCATCAGCTAGTAGCATGTGTGAATGAAGAGCTAAGACACCATTCCCAGTCAGTAGACCCACAATGCCACTGGGGCGGGGGTATAGCAACTCAGAGTACACTCTATACTGTATTCTTATCTCTTTTGATCTCTCCTTCCACGGCCTGATGAACAGTTACCAGGATCAAAACTTTAACTCTGCTTTTTTCCTGCAGATGCTGCCAGACCTGCTGAGCTTTGCCAGCAACTTCAGTTTTCGTTCTTCCTCCAAGTGGTGTTCAACATGGAGGAGCACTGATTTATTGGCCGAGGGAGGAGAGTGCGAGCTTTGCTTGCCCATGTTTGACCTGATGTTATAAGACAACATGAGGTCTAGAGTCAATGTTCAAGTCTCTCTTGGAAAATTCTCTGATAACTGTATACCATTGTAGCACCACCTGCTGGTGTGACAGGACATACCCAGGGATGGTGATGGTGTTGACTGGGACATGGTCTTTAAGATATGATTAGGTGACTATGATTATAGCAGGCTTTTGCTTGACCAATCTCATTGACAGTTGTCCCAGTTAGTCCCCAGGTATTGCTATGGAGGACACTGGAGGTTCATTAGGGCTCAGTCCACCATGTTTTTTCTAGAACCTAGGTCGATGTGAGGTGGCCATCTCCTTTCATTCCTTTGTTGAGACTTTGCAGCAGTTGGTGAAGTGGCTTGCTAGGTCATTTCAGAGGGTAGCTAAGAATTAAACCAGGGTGATGTGGGACTGAAGTCACATGTAGGCTGGACCAGAATGGCAGGTTTCCTTCCCTAAAGAACATTAGTGAAAGCGATACTTGTTTTACAGACAGTAGTCATCATTAGACTATTCATTCCACAATCTCAAATGGTAGGATTTGGATTCAAGTCCCCAGAACATTATCTAAATCACTATACTATTAACCCATTGACAAGACCATATGCCACTGCCCTCCCTGTAGCTTTTACAGCACTGTCTGATTAACCAGCAGTATTTATTGAAAGAGATTTCACTCCATTAATATTCATCTAGTATGTTAATACCAAAAAATGGTGATGTATGTGTATGTAAGGTACCCAGAAAGCTTCATGGTACAGTCAGTTCTTCTATAACGTTATAGTTGCTTCCATGTGCAACCCCACCTTATAGAAAGTTCACGCTTCAGAAACAGCACTTAAAGTGTTGCCGATATAATCATGTTACAACCAACATGTTTTAAAACTTCACGCTTTAGAAACAGGGTCCCCAATTTGCGTTGATGAAGCGCCCATTATGTACACAACCTGTACCTTCCTTCTGTGGCAGCCAAGTCTCTTATAAACATTCACACATTCAAGCAGCATCAGCTGATCAACTTGGAGACAAAGATTATCCTCCAATGATGTGGCTGATAATACTGTGAAGAGTCCTACCTCTGTTTCTCAAGAATGGTAGAGCTACAAGCTGCATGAGAACAAGTTGTCACAGCGTATACTGTCAGGGCATTGGAGATACAATTCAGATGCTTGAACAAATCGGGAAGGGCCCTTCAGTCTGCATCAGCAAGGGTACGTGCAGCAATAGTGCTCTGCTGGGGCTTGTACTACACAATGCAGTGGAGGGGGCTGGAATTGCAGGAGGAGGAACATAAGGACCACTTTGCCGCCTCCGAACTGAACAGCAACAGAAGGATCATGGTGTGGCCAGAACAATTGTGACTGCTCACTAAGCTGCCAGGGTACCACAGACAGACTCAGTCAGATTTGCTTCCACTAACCTGACACACTTAATATCCCCACAGCCAATACCAAAGCCCTCCAACACAAAACAATCCACAGACAATAATTCGTCCCTCTCATCAACACGTACTGTTCACCTTTGACTCTTACCATACTTTTTTTTTCGCAATCTTAAAGGCTACTTAGCAATTAGGATGCAATAATGAGCCACAATATTGACTGGACATTAGACCTTAACGTTGATGGTTATGATACGTAAACACTGAACATTAAATAAACACATTAACACAGCATTAAACACCTTAACATCCACATGATAATGATTTTTTTTGCTATTTCTCCTACATACGTCTATTCCTGAGGTTTCAAAGTTGGAGGGAAGCTGTTCATTCCCCTACACTAATTGTCATGGCCAATGTTTTGGAGTGAGGGCCCCCAGTATTTTTTTTTAAAAATTCATCCATAAGATGTGGGCATCACTTGCTAGCATTTGTTGCCCTTCCCTAATTGCCTAAAGAGCAGTTAAAGGTTAACCTCCATGCTATAGGTCTGCAGTCACAGGTAGGCCAGGAGTAGGTTAAAATGGCAGATTTCTTTCCTAACAGCTCATTAGGGAACTGAGTGGTTTTTTACAACAATTGGCAGTGGTTTTATGGTAACTGCTAGGTTAGTTCTCTATTGCAGATTTATTTATTCAATTGAAGTTTCACCATCTACCATACTGGGATTTGTTATTTGATCACAGGTTACCCGCAGCTCTGGATTACTGTGTGTGTGTGTGTGTGTGTGTGTGTGTGTGTCAATCAGACAGAGAGAGAGAGAGAGAGGACGTGTGTGTGACAGAGAGAGGGAGAGAGAGAGTAGGGGGGGGGGGTGTCGCGCGCCGTGGGGCAGAAATGTGTGTGTGTGTGTGTGTCGGGGTGTGTGTGTGCACGTATGGATGTGTGTCTAAGTTGGTGGAGGCTGCACATCAGTTGTATGACAGTGCTCCCTCAGCTACATGGTTCTCCTATGGCATTGGCTCCTGACAGGATCAGTCAGAAATGGAAAATACCATCTAGAATTGACAAGGTGAAAGGGTTCTCAGTCTTCACCATGAGATCATCAGCTTTTATTGCTTGCTCATATCATGTCCATAGGATTGAACTAGGTTTACCATGAAGCCATGTGAAATCACATAACTGAGATATTTCTTTATCTATGCATTGCTACTGACCATGCAGGCTGAGACTCTACTTATCTATGGTGCATGCTCCTCTGCAACATGGTCAAGGTGAAAGTGAGTGTCAGTCATTTGATCAGACTTTAATATATTCAGATTAATTTGTTCAGGTGTCTCAAGAAGATGAATGGGGCTGAGCAGTGCTGTACAAGACAAGGTTGGTGACATCAGAACCTACTCTACCACATGCAGCCAGGCCTACTTGGTCTCTGAGGCATGTGCCTTCTAGAAAGAGAATCACTGTCTGGATCTCTTTATAGTCAATGGCATGGTGTCCAACAACATGTTACTGAATTATGGACCAGCTCTTCCTTGTTGAAACTTCATGTATCTGTCTCTCTCTCTCTTTCCAGTCGTAAAATGGATTATTCTGGACTTCATAGAGTCCCTCCTGTAAACAGTGAAGCTTCAGTAACCAGGTTGCGCTCATGTTCATTCATTAATTTGTCAAGAAACCTAGAAGCAGGATATTCCTGCCATGGGATTATTTAAAGCCAATGGGAAAGTTCAGGCCTCCCCTGCTGTGAGTTGACTGTAATGTAAAACTCAAATGATGGCAAAATATTTGAGATATTTATCTGATTAGGCAGCACTTTAGACATTCAATTATAATACTGATAAAAATGGTGTTCTAATCTCAGCCTTACCAGAATTGAGGCAAGGTATCACAGGGGAAAATGAAGTCACCATTGTTCACCCCTAACACTAGGTTTCACGGCTTACGCTGTGAGCTGACTGTATCCTTAGTTACACAGAATGCACAATGCACGTAGCACAACACAAAGTGAAAGTGAAGGAAAAGATCAGTAAAGGAAGTAGGCAGTGATGTTCATCTCATTTTAACCTTTTTATGTTATAACTATATGATGCAACCTCATCTATCTACTCACGAATGCAATTTTCTAAGTACTTTTCGGATATGTTTATCCTCTCCCTATGAAAATTGAAGATGCACTTATCATCGATTCCTGCACACAAAACTGGTGATTGCATACTATTGGGCAATCTGTGGCATAATTATATGCTTTTCTATTCCCAACCATTCAGGGAAATCCAATTCCTACACCATAAATTATGTCTGAGCAGAGTTTTTAATTTTATCTTCAGCATATGTGACAGGAATATATTAAGAATGCAAATAACCTTTCTCCATACAGAAAGTACATTCAAGTGAGCACTTTAAGAAAAAGATAGAGATTACATCAATAATAGTATATGAAAGATTATTTGCTTTAATACTAGAATGAAAATTGCACAATCCATTCATAGCAGTGAAGTTTGCTTTTTTTGAACAGCATGCAACTGTGAATTATGTTGCAATGGTTCATATTAAGTTATGTTAGCAAATGTCTGCTTCATTGTAGCAAAGAGAGATGTTGCATAAGAGTGGAAGGACCTGCAGAGTTAATAGTGAAGTGTTAACTTCAGCACTACATACTATGTTGAGGTCATAAGGACTTGGTGAAAGCATCACTACAGATCTTGAAGGAGTAAAACCTAACATTTGTAAATTCCTGATGAACGGCTTTTGCCCAAAACGTCGATTTTCCTGCTCGATCTGCTATGCTTTTCCAGCACCACTCTAATCTAAACTCTGGTTTCCAGCATCTGCAGGCCTCACTTTTGTCTATCACATCATGCTCCAATTTCCTGACACAGTCCAAAGATGTGCAGATTAGGTGAATTGGTCAAGCTAAATTGCCCATAGTTTTCATGGATGTGTAGGTTAGATGCATTAGTCAGGGGTAAATATAGGGTAGGGGAATGGGTCTGGGTGGGTTACTCTTTGGAGGGTTGGTGTGGACCTGTTGGGCCAAGTGGCCTATTGCCACACTGTAGGGATTCTATTCTATCAGCATATCTTGTACCTGCTTGCTATCATGTAATAAACCATATCTTCATTAAACCAAGAGCTGCTTCTTAAATAAAGCCAGAAAGCTCAATGCCAGAGGAAAGAACTACTAGGCTCAAACCATTAACTCTGTTTTTGTCTCCACAGATGTTGCCAGCCCTGCTGAGTTTCTCTAGTACTTCCTGCTTTTATTCCAAACTTCCAGCATCCACAATATTTTGCTTTGAGAAGAAATTCTTGTGGTTTTCGCTGCCCACTCCAGACCAAGCAGGCCTGCAGTCTCCTATCAGGAAAGAGGATGCAAACAGTGAATCGACCCAATAGCTCACACAATGTGATCAGCTGTGGTGAGGAGTCATCTTACAACAAGGTTCACTGTTAAGTTGAAACCAGGAAGAGAAGGAACAAGTCTGGTTGCATGTGAAGAGTTGGAAGGGAAAAGCAGTAACTTTTCAGGCCAATGAAAGGACGTTAACTCCCTTCTTCTCTCCATAGATGCTGCTAGACATTGAGTGCTTATAGGATTTAGTGTCTTTACATTTCCAGCAGACTATTTTGATTTTTGTAAAGAAAACAAAGAACTTGCAAAGTGAGATGCTCCATACATTGCCATTTCTTTTTAACAAACACTGTTGGAACAAAGACAGAATTACACTGAACTCAAGTCTTGCTGCTATTATGATAGTATGGCCTTGAGACGTATATTTTGTCCTGTCTTTAATGAAGAAAGGTTGAGACACAGGTATAGGACAGTCTGCTCAGAGCCAATAAAGTAAATAAGTTGTGAGGCCTTGGGGATTTTTTCAAAATTGGACCAATAGAGGCAGCCTGAATGGGTGGGATCAAGCTCCCATAGAACCGAGATTTTAGTTTTAGCTTTTAGCAGTTGCTGAGGTCTTGAAGCTGGATGTGGAAGCTCTTTTTTCTCCCTCTGTTACAGCTAAAAGCTGGGGTTCTCTTCCTGTTTGCTATAATTGCATGTGAGACAATCTTTTTTACTGAATTTGTTTTACCAAGGGTATGTTTATGGGATGTTACGATATATAGTGTATATATATTATTTTGTTAAGCATTTCAATACAGTTAAGTCAATTCTTTTATTTTTATTTTGTCTGCATTTTAGAGTAAAAATAAAGTTTGTTTTGCTTAAAGTCAATACTTTGACCCATCAATTTACAGCTAAAATGTAACACTTTACATTTCCATTTAAAATAAGGAAATGGTAGGGTCTAGACCGTCTTTTTAATATATTTTGAGGGGGTTTGATTAGATTAGATTAGATTACTTACAGTATGGAAACAGGCCCTTCGGCCCAATAAGTCCACACCGTCCCTCCGAAGAGCAACCCACCCAGACCCATTCCCCTACATTTACCCCTTCACCTCACACTACGGGCAATTTAGCATTGCCAATTCACCTAACCTGCACATATTTGGACAGCAGGCGGTTTAGTCCGGTCCATTACACATCTGATGGCACTTGTGATATTACAGCTCAGTGTTTGGCTCCCTCTCATTCCTCCTTTCTCAGTCATCTCATATACTTGATGGCTGTTCTTATGATCCTGTGGGAAAGGGAATATTGTATGTAATTGAATTCCTGAACTCAAAATTCAAAAGTCAAACGCCCAACTATCAATCTCTCCACAGTCAGAAAGTACAATATAGTTCAGATGAATTAATATTGAAATATCATGAGAACAATAACATATTTAATTATAGGGAAGCTGCTATTTTAATGCAAAACAGAAGAGTTTTGGCTTTGAATATGACACAGGCACAAATTGCTTTTAAAATTATATTAGCTTTCAGGAGTGACTTTTGTTTTCTCAAGTTTTTGTGCAAACTCATGTGCATATGAAATATGGAAAAATAGACAACATTTTAGAAACCAATCTTTTAAAAACTGGCATGAAGAAAAACTCAATCTGTTTAAGTGTCAGAACTTGGTGCAGTTTGAAGAATCGAGTAAAAGTGAGTTTATCCTGGAAAAAAAAACATATCTAATCATTGCCAGTTTACCATTGAGGGTAATACAATTCTGAATTACTGGAAGTGACAAGTAAGGAAAAAAGAGTTGTTAGGGTGGAGTAGGTGCAGTGGTAGTGTCCTTACCTCTAGACCAGGAGACCTGAGTTCAAGTCACACCTGCTGCAGAGATGTGTAATAACATCTCCTAACAGGTTGATGAGAAAATACCTAGAAACTGTTATTTTCTTGTGATCTTTGAGGAAATTTAGAAAATAAATAAAAGGTGCATATTCATTTTCTTGACACATTAAAAAACTAGTTTAAATTTAAGAGCCACCACGTAAACCTATTCTTGGGTGCCATTAGTCTGCTGATGCAGTCAGATTTAAGCAGATGTGGAACCCAACATTTCCTAAACCTATGTAAAATGCGGCAGCAAATCATTTTCATTTAGCAAAAATTATGCTGCTTATTCTTTTGCAATGGCTTGGCCAATATTAGGTGAATTGCACCAGAACGTATGAACATAGGAGCAAGGGGATGGCTATTCAATCTGTTCTAGCATTGTATATGATCATGGATGATCTGGTTGTGGTCTTAGCTTCATTCTCCTGTCAGCACCCCACAGCCCTCAACTCCCTTGTCAATCAAATATCTATACAACTCAGCCTTAAATAAACTTAAAGGCCCAATCTTCACTACCCTTTGGGGAATAGAATTCCAAACTCTAATGACCCTTTGAGAGAAAAAAAATCTTAACCTCTGTCTTATAAGGGAGATCTGCTTCCCGGGTTTTAGACTGCTGCACAAGAGGAAGCATTGTGTTGGTATCCACCTTACCTTCAAGATCGTATACGTTTCAACAAGATCCGACCTCATCCTCTGAACTCCAATGGATATTGGGAGAAAGTGAGGACTGCAAATGCTGGAGACCAGAGTTGAAAAATGTGATGCTGGAAAAACACAGCAGGCCAGGTAGCATCCGAGGAGCAGGAGAATCGACGTTTCGGGCATAAGCCCTTCTTCAGGATTCCTGAAGAAGGGCTTATGCCCGAAACGTCGATTCTCCTGCTTCTTGGATGCTGCCTGGCCTGCTGTGTTTTTCCAGCACCACATTTTTCAACTCCAATGGATATTGTCCTTAATTGTTCAACTTTCCTCCATAAGATAATCCTTTCATCCCAGGAATTAGTCAAGTGAGCTTTCTCTGAACGGCTAATAAAATTATAACTTTTTTTTCCAAGTACGGACAAAAAATGTACATGTCCTCTGGTTCAGGACTCCCCCATCAGCAGAAACATGCTTCCTGCCTCCAGAGTGTCCAATCCTTTAATAATCTTGTACGTCTCAGTCAGATCCCCTCTCAGCCTTCTAAACTCAACGTATACAAGCCCAGTCACTCCAATCTTTCAGTAAGATAGTCCCGCCATTCTGGAATTGACCTCGTGAACCTACGCTGTACTCCCTCAATAGCCAGAATGTCTTTCCTCAAATATGGAGACCAAAACTGCACACAATATTCCAGGTGCGGTCTCACCAGGGCCCTGTACAGCTGCAGAAGGACCTCTTTGCTTTTATACTCAATTCCATTTGTTATGAAGGCCAGCAGGCTATTAGCTTTCTTCACTACCTGCTGTACCTGCATGCTTGCTTTCATTGACTGATGTACAAGAACACCTAGGTCTCGTTGTACTGCCCTTTTACCTAACCTGACTCCATTTAGGTAGTAATCTGCCTTCCTGTTTCTTGCAACCAAAGTGGATAACCACACATTTATTCACATTGAACTGCATCTGCCATACATCCGTCCACTCACCTAACCTGTCCAGGTTACCCTGTATTCTCCTAACATCTTCCTCACATTGCACCCTGTCACCCAGCTTTGTGTCATCAGTAAATTTGCTAATATTACTTTTAATACCTTCATCTATATCATTAATGTACATTGTAAAAAGCTGCGGTCCCAGCACTGATCCCTGTGGCACACCATTGGCCACTGCCTGCCATTCCGTAAGGGAGCTGTTTATCACTACTCTTTGTTTCCTGTCAGCCAACCAATTTTCAATCCATGTCAGTATTTTCCCCCTAATTCCATGTGCCCTAATTTTGCTCACTAACCACCTATGTGGGACTTTATCAAAGGCTTTCTGAAAGTCCAGGTATACTACATCCACTGGATCTCCCTTGTCCATCTTCAGAGTTACATCCTCAAAAAATTCCAGAAGATTAGTCAAGCATAATTTCCCCTTCATAAATCCATACTGACTCTGACCTATCCTGCTACTGCTATCCGGATGTGTCATAATTTCGTCCTTTATAATAGACTCCAGCATTTTTCCCACCACTGAGGTCAGGCTAATTGGTCTATAATTCACTGTTTTCTCTCTTCCTCCTTTCTTAAAAAGGGGGACAATGTTAGCTACCCTCCAATCCACAGGAACTGATCCTGAATCTATAGAACATTGGAAAATGATCATCAATGCATCCACGATTTCTAGAGCCACCTCCTTCAGTATCCTGGGATGCAGACCATCAGGTCCCGGGGACTTATCAGCCTTCAGACCTAACAGTCTCTCCAACACCATTTCCTGCCTAATATAACTTCCCTTCAGTTCAGGTCCTTGATCCACTATTACATCTGGGAGATTGCTCGTGTCTTCCCCAGTGAAGACAGATCTAAAGCACCAATTCAACTCTTCTGCCGTTTCTTTGTTCCCTGTAATAAATTCACCCGTTTCTGTCTTCAAGGGCTCAATTTTAGTCTTAACCATTTTTTTTTCTTTTCACATACCTAAAAAAGCTTTTACTATCCTCCTTTATATTTTTGGCCAGTTTACCTTCGTACCTCATTTTTTTTCTCAGCATATTTCCTTTTTAGTAATCCTCTGTTGTTCTTTAAAAGCTTCCCAGTCCTCCGATTTCCCACTCATCTTTGCTATGTTATACTTAACCCTTTTGTCTTTATATGGTCCTTAAATTGCCTCGACAGCCACGGCCACCTCTGCCTCCCCTTAGGATCTTTCTTCCTTTTTGGAATGGACTGATCCTGCATCTTCTGCATTATACCTGACAATTTGGACAATTACCATTATTTTGTATTTCACCCACACCTTCCGGTTGCCAGAAAGTTATACTTACTCTGACCCCTTTTCCTCGTAGTCTTCCCTGGTCTAATGGCAACATTCCAAATTCACCCGATACCATTCTTGTAAATCTCTTTTGTACCCTCTCCAAGATTTTAACAGCCTAACTAAAAGGTGGTGCTCAAAATTCAACAGGATTCTGCAGCTGACAGCTCAGTTCATCAGAAGTCAGCTCAGTCCCAAAACCTTCAATGAGGAAGTTAATCCCATCTATTCTCATGGTTATGATTAAAACAAATTCAACTAAGACCTCGATTTGCACGACTTAATAACTTGTAACGGCATGGGAAAGACAATATTATATTTCAATCATTACTCGGCTGAAAATTCATCCCTATTTTCTAAAATAATATAAATATGAACAGAGAACAACAGTAGATCACTTAGCCCTTCGAACTTGCTCCCTGTTCAATAAGATCGCAGCTGTTCAGACTTTAACCTCAGCTCTATACTCCTGCAAATCTGCAGTAATCTTTCATCCCCCGGTGATCAAGAATCTATCTACCTCTGCCTTAAATGTATGTAAAGATAGTGCATCCACAGCCTTTTGAGGAAGGGACTTCCAAACACTGACAAACTTTTGAATGAACAAAATAATTCCTCTTCTGTTTTAAATGGGCACCCCTTTATTTTTAAACAATGACCCATTTAATATGTATGTGAACTGTCTGCTCTAAAATACCATGACTTCCAAAACTGGTTGTGCTCAATAGTTAACTCTAGATGAGCTGTATGAAGTAAGCCATTACCCTCTTTGTTTTTTTTTATTTTAAGGAATACAAGACACAAAAATAAGAGACCACAATAAAAATTTAAGGGAAACAATGCAGCAAATCTCAAAGTCATCATTAGATAACAAGAAATTTTGAGCCTAAACACTTACAAGAGAAAGGGCGAAGTGGGGTTCCAGGATAGAACACAGGGTGGAGGAAGCAAATGTGTCATATCTTGTCAGTTTCTGAGCGATGCAGCATGCAAGTTCAAAGGAGTACTGATCATACTCACACTAATACAATGGAGATGAAGCATATTGAAAGCACAAAGAAAAAATTGAGTTAAAAGGGAGTCACATGATAAACAATTTTTCCCTATTGTTTGACGTATGCAGGAGATATTAGGAGCAATATTCAAGATTTTGACAGATGTTGGCATCATACGTAGAGCTGGTGTGAAAAAAATGCAACATGAGAAATCTTTAGCAGTGGAGTGGATGTGTGCATAGCAATGAGACAATACAGACCATATCTCTCAGTAATGTGGTGCATTAATGTTCCAATGTATTATATTATTCAAATGCAATGCTTATGGCAATGTCATGCCTCCATTCACACCAGCACCAGAGAATCATATAGCTATTCACAGTTCATTATACATTTGATTTGTGCCAAATTTGGTCAACCAGTGTTCTTGGTTGTACATCTGCTTTTACAACTATTACAACAGACTTTAAGCATGCCAAACATGTAATATCAGTAAGTCTTTTCAGAATCATCTGCAATAGTGGCATAAATTTGAAATAAAAGTAACACAAAAGCAGAGAAAGCATTATTTGAAAAATAAATAAACTCCTTTAAAAGCCTCTTGCTTCCTGAGTCAGGATTTTGATGGATTACATCCCAGTCAATCTGGTCTGTGAGACTATATGAGTGGATCTTTCTTTCTTTATCTTTTTTGTGTTACAAGATGACATACCTTCTTTGCTGGAATAAAGGCTGTATTAAAACACACACAGCACGACCTGTTTCTCCAGTTTAAACACCATCACCTGTTGCAATCAATTTGAATAAAATACAGTAACAGGTTCAGATTAAATAACTAATATCTCTCTTTGCTTCATTAAAACTGATGCACATATGAACTACCATTAGCGAGACTCACACTGCTCTTTTGACATGATGCTGCATTGAGTGAGAACAATTTATTGTTTATTTTCAAGTTTGTGGTATTTCCTTAACCATGAAACCTGAACGCTTCTCCCTAGAGACCTATTATTTTTCATAGCTCGTGGAGTCCTTAGAACCATGTCCCGTTGAATCCATATGTGACCTAGTTGTGAGACATCTCCTAATCTCAAGTGGCTTCTAGTCAGTAAGCTGAACTGGCTCATCCAAGACTCCATAAAACCCGAGACAAGAATTTGTCCACGTGACAACCGTGAGAAAAAACTTTATTAATCTTCTGCACAATAGTGCATTTATGTTCCAGCATGTAGTTTTTCAAAACGAGACCTACTTTCTTTGAATTGAGAATCTGCAAAAAACTTATGTAATACTGTTTTTTCCACTTCAGGGGAGAGAGAATAATTGGATAATTATTTTCAGAAGAATGTTTTTTGCTGTGCAGTTGGACTTTGCAACCAAATTTGTTTTGATCTTCTTCCAAGACATATATAGACATTACAGTTATTTTGAAGACACACACTCAAATTAATTTTTTATTGGAAATATTGACCAGAATCTCCTGCCCTCCCTCTAACAGGTTTGGTCAGGGCCACAGGAGGGTGGGCATTTAATTGAGTGGGAGGGTGATGTGTGAGGACATCTCCACCACCTTGCCTTCAGCCTGATTTAAGTCCATGGTGGGAAGGCTCACAGGTTGCCCTCCCTCTCCTGGTGCCAATTGAGGCCCTTAGATGCCCAAATAATGCCTGCTTAAGGACCTCATGCCACCAGCCACCATTGAGTGGGAGGCTCACCAGATGAAAAGTATGGCAAACCAATGTGGGGTTGGCAGGACAAGGGGGAAGTGTCCTTTTAAAGGGAACGTGGCACCTACATCAGAATCGGGGGAGATGGGGCTGACAGGGAGTCCTGCTGCTAATCTTCACCAACTCCTGCTTCATGATCCCCAACCATCTCTTTTTTATGGACCTGAATTGGCAGAAGCCTTGAACACCACCACCAACAACCACCTCCCCCCACCTCACCACCACCACTACCCCCTCCCAAGGAAAGGCCCAAATGCAGCAGGCCATCCCACAGAGGGGAAAGTGAGGACTTGTGTTAGTTCCATGGATTCCAGTCAACTCCACACAATTCTGGTCTTTCCTGGTTCATTCATTTTCTTAGCTGCCTTCTTCTCCAGCTGCGGAGTAGGACACTGCCTGGATTAAAGTCTATAATTACCATCAACGCATTTTTTAGATGGAGAACCTAACCATGATGGAGAAACTAAGCATGATTGAAATTTAAAAAGACTCATGAGAGATAACTGGATACAAGAGCAAGACAGATTTCACCAAAGACTCTGCTCAGTCTTGTTTGCTCCACGTATAAGATATTTTGATTCATTGAACTTCTGCTAGGCTTAGATAATTCACTAATTCACTTTTAAGGTACATTTCCTATATGACAATGATACTGAATGATAAAGTTGTTACAGCCTTGCTAGATCTTAGGTCTGCTCTCTCATTAGAGAAGGATGATTGGTGGTGGTTTGACCTGAGGGTCACCACACCTCAGGTGAGGGGAGATATTGTGAAGGAGATACATTCATGGTAACCTCAGCTAGTGCTGGGATTGAACCAAGGCTTTTGTTGTCATTCCACATCACAAACCAGCTGCCAGTCAACTGAGCTAAACAGACCCAATAATTTGTCAAATTTGAATAAAGAGTCTCAGCAAATTTTCAAATTCTGTAAAAATACCCAAAGTAACATGCTACGCTAATAAACCTCAATCGTCTGCTAATTCATTCCGGGTAACACTGGAGAAACTGGAACAAAATCTCTTCCGACTTGATCAATCTGGTGACTCGTTTCAAGGTTTTTAACATTTTCCACTGGAAGGATTGGGAAATAAGTTACATTTAGTTGATACATTTTAAGGTGAGTTTTCAGAAGTTTGAAATTCTTGGATTAGATTAAATCACAGTTCCAGTCCCATTCTTGCCATTCTAAGAGTGTGTACACCCTGTACACAGACAGTTTAAAACATTTAAGTGATCTGTGGCAAGACTCTAACCTGCAGCAATAGGTTATAGAGAACTTACCAATCTGAAACCAGCAGTACCAAATCTAATACTCCTTTTTTCAAAATCACAGCACTGGGAATCTGTTCATGATGCGCTGATGTACTACTCCTCCTCCCTCCCTGTATCCTGCAAACATTCCATCCCGTTATCCCAATTCCTCCATTTCCTTTGCATCTGCTCCGACAAGGAGACGTTCCACACCCAAGCATCCCAATGTCCTCCTATTTCAAACAATGTTTCTTTCCCCATTTCACTGCTGTAAACCCTCCACCCACCCGCCCAAAACATAACATGGGCGGCACGGTGGCACAGTGGTTAGCACTGCTGCCTCACAGCGCCAGAGACCCGGGTTCAATTCCCACCTCAGGCGACTGACTGTGTGGAGTTTGCACATTCTCCCTGTGTCTGCGTGGATTTCCGCCGGGTGCTCCAGTTTCCTCCCACTGTCAAAAGATGCACAGGTTAGGTAAATTGGCCATGCTAAATTGCCCGTAGTGATGGTGAAAGGGTAAATGTAGGGGAATAGGACTGGGCGGGTTGCTCTTTGGAGGGTCAGTGTGGACTTGTTGGGCTGAAAGGCCTGTTTCCACACTGTAAGTAATCTAATCTAATCTGTAAGTAATCTAAAAGATAGGATCTCCAATATCGTCACTTTCCATATCCAACGTATCATCCTCAAACATTTGCACCTACTTCAATTAGTCCCAAACAACGAGAATTTCTTCCTCTCCACACCCCTCTCTGCCTTTCACAAGACCGTTCCCTTCACCATGCTCTAGTCAGTAACACTCCCCACCGACCCTGCTGGTCCCTACCTCTGTAACTGAAAAGGATGCAATACCTGTCTGTATGCCATCTCCTTCACCTCCAATCAGGGCCTCAAACCATCCTTCTAGGTGAGACAGAGGTTCACCTCATCTCCTCCAACCTGGTCTACTGCATCCAGTGCTATCAATGTGTTCTTCTCTACATCAGTGAGACCCAACCTAGATCAGGTGCCCATTTCAACGAGCATCTTTGCCGGGTCCTAAATGGCCAGCCTGACGTCCCGGTTACCTCCCATTTCAATTTCCTCTCCCACTCCTTCTCCCTCTCCACCTCGGCCTCCTGCATTGCTGCAGTGAATCAGACAGCAAGTTGGAGAAACAATAACTTCATCTTCCACCTGTGCAGCCTACAGCCTGGAGGACGTAACATTAAGTTCTTGAATTTCAAATAATCATCCCCCCCTCCATCCCCCTGCTCTCTTTCCAGCCCAACCTCCTCCCTTCCATTCCACCCACCGACCCTTCCTTCCTGCTACCAACCGGATTCAACCCTCCCATTAACCAACAAGGTCATACCCACTACGTGTTCACCTATCACTACTCCACTATTCTGCTACACTCTCCACCCCAACCCCCTTATTTATCTGTAACTCCCCCTACCCTACATCTAGTCCTGAAGAAGGGCTATACCTGAATAATTGACTTCTCCGTCTCCTGGCTTGCTGTGTTTTTCCAGCCTTCTGCTTGTCTACTTTGGATTCCAGCATCTACCGTGTTTTTTAGTCTCTAACTAGTTTTATCCACAAACATGCTCATAAAAATAAAAAAAGGAATCAGTTCCCTATCTCATTCAACTCCTCTATTTATTGTGATCAGAAGTGAAGCATCAGTCATTCAGTAAATGGCACGCAAAAGGAGACAAGTGTGGTCTAAGCTGGACTATGTGAAGAAGAAGGTTCTCCTTGGTTAAAGTAGCTTGGCAGCTTCCAAGAAACATTTTTTGTTTGCCCATTTAAGGGGATCACTGCATGCATTTGTATTTCTTGTCTTCTTCACAAAGATGAAAGGGAAGTTAAGCAAATATGAGATTGGCTAATAATTATGCTCTGTATATTCATCTTTAGTCTGTAAAATTCATCAATTTAATGACTCATTTTGACTTTAGTCTCAGTATCATTCAATCGCCCAACCTATGTTTGGAGAAGACATCTAACAACCAGCATAGAATCCCCACAATGTGGGAACAGGTCATTCGGCCCAACAAGTCCACACCGACCCTCCAAACAGCAATCCACCAAGACCTCCTCCTCTACATTTACCCCTGATTAATTCACCTAACCTATACATCCCTTAATGTTATGGGCAACTTAGCACGGCTAATTCACCTAACCTAGACAACTTTGGTTTGTGGAAGGAAGCCCACACAGACGCGGAGAGAATGTGCAAAATCTACACAGTCACCCGAGGTTGGAATCGGACCTGGGTCCCTGGCGCTGTGAGGCAGCAATGCTAACCACTGAGCCACCATGCCACCCCATGACATTCAATTTCAATCACAATGGGGTACTGTTAAAATGCCTGGGTTACACAAGATCTGATTTGATATTATTGTGTCATTTTCCTGTTAGTATTGGTTTAACAGATGTAGCATGTTAGTATTCCTTGGAGGGACATGCTTACGATATTAACACTATTACTGCATGGGAACCAAGGGTATAAACATGTCAGGCTCTGTCTTAACTGAGGTCATTTGAAGCATGATATAGTCTGGAAGCATGCTACTCTCTGAAACAGAATAGCTTAATGTGAGCCCAGCAACTGATGCACCTGTGAATGCAATGTTGGCTTCTAGTAGTGAGCTGCAATAAAGGTCTGATGGTTTCTTTAATACCAAGGTATACATGTCTCGTTTCTTCAGTTATGAAGGATAACATAAGCATTGCTGCATCAGCTAAAATGTCCTGCGGAGGTATAAGTCATATTGATATCAGACCTTACAGGAGCACTTCTGAATGTAAAGCACCATTGACTAATAGGAATAACCAGCACCATGGAACCAGAAAGCACATGTCCAAGTATAAATAAATTCAAGCAGTTTCCAGTATGCATGTAACTCAATAGATTCAGTAATTAACATTAATAAATCCTCTAAGTGACATTGTAGATGACAGCCAAAAAGCTATTTAAACATTCAAATCTCCTCTTTCCTCTGCCTCATATTTTTCCTCTGGAAGGACGATGAATGCGTAGTCCATTTTCTCCATTTCTGGTCTGGAAAATATTCATGTCCACCTGGCTTTATGGCCACCACTGTAACCTCAAGTATTGTTTCCAAATATTTAAAAGTGATTTCTTCAAATTATAAAGTCATCTTTGAATGAGTTAAGTCAAATAGCAAGAAAAGGGATTATGAGAAATGTTTTTTTAGCTATTTGTCAAGAAGTGTTGACTGTAGAAGGAACACAGGAAGCATTGAGTGTGGTTGAGACATCTCAAGCCCGTTTTCTTTAAATAGGCAGGATGTAAAAAGCACATACTTCTTGGCTGGAACGAATACATATTTATACAGGCCTCCTGGCAACTCATTAGAACTGACAATAAGCCTATGACAAAGATTTTGAGTTTTGTAACATCGATAAAAGATGCCTGAAGGATTAACGTAGCAGGATAGAAAAAGTAGTGCATTGGATCCTGCAGAGTGAGTTCTGCTCAATTCTATCTGTGCAGTACAGTTAATCTGCAAGGATGGTTTGGAAAACTGTTCACTGCCACTGTGTTTCAAAACAGGCCCTGAGACTAAATAAAAATCCACAAAACACTTGGAATGTTTATTTAGTTATCTTCTGGATGAGGGAGAATTCAGGAGCCATTTATTTAAATTCTCTGCGAGGGCTAAAGGAAAAGGCAGCCATTGAAAAGCCAGAACTGCTATTTTAAAAGTAACAAATTGCTCTGGTGACATTCTCAACAGGTAGCTAAAGATATCAACAGCAATCAAAAATTCTACAGAATTAAATTATTGCATTTTCAAAAATGTGGTACTCACTTAGGCTTCACTTCAAATTTCAAACCAACTGCCTATTGATTCCCTAATGTTCAAGTGTAATTAATTAGAAATGAAAAGCAGAGTTTTCATTTATACCACTGCGACTATCCTCGGCTTCAACCCCCTCCCCCCTACAGGCAATGCAGACATTGTTGAAAAGACAGTAATTACTTGTAGCAGGAAGCATCCCAGCAGTTAATGTTCATGTACTGTAGCAAAGCTGTGAACTCGCAGTGACACAGCCATGAAAGGAGCAGGTTTTTAAGAGAGTTCGCAAGCAGTTTACCGTTCAAAGTTGGTGTTCCAATGTAAAGGAGCACATTTCCAAAGCATTGTACAAATGGAGACTGGGGGCAGGCAGTGTATAGAAAATCATAATTTTAAGAAGTATAGATGATGCACAGGGCCACAGCGCCGTGGTTAATTTTCCATTGAGCAACAACTTGAGAAGGATTCTATTTATACAACATGTGAACAGATTGAGATCTTTTTCCAATGAGCGTTCCTACTCATGAATGTGAGGGATCGCGGTGCTGACAAATAGTGTTTTGTTACTTCAAGGACAAATAAATCACATAAAGCTTAGAGCAGACACTAAATAATGTGTCTTTAATTCTGAGCTAAACAATGGGGATAAAACTGGAAAATTAGAGGATTATAAATGATCAGCTCATATTGCATCCTGTCCAGGTTTCTTCTCAATTGAAGCCAATTGAAAAACTCTGCGGTGATGCAGATATTTCCACCTTCTACACTAGACACCTTTTTGGTCTCTCTGCTGTGTTTAATTTTTTTTCTGTGTGCACGTTCATCAACATAAGCAATAAACTTTGGGCTATTACAATGCAATTGCTCTCCTATTGTAAGGACATTAACACCCCAAATGAGATGACAGGCAGCTAAATTTGAAACTAGGGCAAGGATTCTGAGGCCCATTGACTGCAACACTGGCTGCATGCCAACTATTGCAGCCTGTTATTTTAAAGGTTAGCATTGTTAAGCTAGAACTTCCTGCATTGATGATTGATTGGCTGCTCAACAGAAAGCCATTATTATGGATAGACTAGCATCAGTTATCTCCCCTTCTCCAAGCCTGCCTGATTCCGTGAAGGGGGATGCATAATTGAATAAATGAGGGCAAACATATGAGGATTCACTGTTTATTAGATTAGATTAGATTACTTATAGTGTGGAAACAGGCCCTTCGGCCCAACAAGTCCACACCGACCCGCCGAAGCGCAGCCCACCCATTCCCCTACATTTACCCCTTTACCTAACACTACGGGCAATTTGACATGGCCAAATCACCTAACCTGCACATCTTTGGACTGTGGGAGGAAACCGGAGCACCCGGAGGAAACCCATGCAGACACGGGGAGAATGTGCAAACTCCACACAGTCAGTCACCTGAGTCGGGAATTGAACCCGGATCTCTGGCGCTGTGAGGCAGCAGTGCTAACCACTGTGCCACAGTGCCGCCCTCCTGTTTACTGATCAGGAGTTAGGAAACATTTCATTGACAGTACAACATGTGAAAGTACGTATTGTCCAAGGTTTCAAGCATGCACTGGAGGCCTAAATAGAGGAGGGGAATGGACGAACTACATCAATGACCCCGAGAGGATGAGATGTCCCCATCAGATCCTTAGATAGCAGTGGGAGCTATTAACTGTAGAAATCACAATCTGGAGTCAAGGACTAAAGACCTCAATGTAGTGCTGCAACAGTTCGACTCAATGGAGTTTATCAATAGCACTGCTGGATACTGCTCAATTCCCACCATGTCATCAACCACGCCACTCACCCATCAGTCAGAATCCCATCTCATCTTTAAATACGCACATACACGGAGCAGCATTGTGATCCTCATACCATGGGAAGGCAGACTGAAAGAGTCAGGGGAGACTGGATCAGAACAGTCAGTGTAGGGATATAGGCTAGCTTGGAGTTGTCTACAATCTGGGAAGTATTCTTTAAAGTCATTTACAGGATGTGGGTGATTTTGGCAAAGCTTGCATTTAATGCTCATCTTTATTTTCCCTTGCAAATGCAGTGGTGCTCTGCCCTCTTTAATTTCTGATGTCCATTTGGTGTTGGTACAACCACGATGTATAAAGGAGGAGCCCCAGGATTTTGACCCAGTGTCATGGGGGGGGGAAGTGGCTTGGAGGGAAACATGAATGGTATGGTGTCCCCATGCATCTGAATCCCAGTAGCAGAAGTCAGGGCTTTGGAGGGTGCTGTCAAAGAGCCTTGGTGAGTTGTTGCAATGCATCTTTTAGATAGTACACACTGCTGCTACTGAGCACTGGTGTTAGAAGGAGTAAGTGATGAAGAAAGCAGAGGGATATTAATTGATGCTTTGTCGTGGATGGTGTCAAGCTTCCTCAATGTTATTGGTGCTGCCCTCGTCTGGCAAGTGAAATATATTCCATCATACTCCTGACAAGTGCTTTGTAGGTAGTTGACAGGCTTTGAGTCTGTTGCTTGTGGGATCTCTGAGCTCTTCCTTGTGCATTTCCCAAGTGCAGCTTGGCATGTGTTGCAGTTTGACCTGGTTGACATCTTAATTTCAGTTTCTACTGGTGCTGCTCCTCATACGCCCTCCTGCACTCTTGATTGAACAAAGGTTAATCTTGGGGTGTGGGGTTAATGCTAGAGAAAATGCTGGGCCATGAGGGTATCGGTCATGTTTGAACAGAGTCCTGCTGCTGAAGGGCTACAGCTCCTCATCAGTGCCTGATCTCGACTTGCTTGATCTGTCCAAACTCTATCCCATACAGCATGGTGGAAGCAAGCCAAGTCAGGCAGCTGTGTTCTTTTGGAATCTGTCACCTAAATAAATGGGTTCCAGTTGATAAGTAGAAAAACAATTTTCTCATTATTTGCTTCAACCTCTGGATTTCCTGAGGCCTCCCATGGTTAACTTTAAAATGATGTTTCAGCATTAGGTTCCACATTCCAATCACCATGGTATTTAAATTGGAAGCACACATCTTGAGTGTACCCAATCTCTACCCCCCCATTAAAACCAGAAGTGGATGGCTGAAGCTGGAATTGAGATTTTAACATCTCACCTGACCCAAACCAGCTACGTGCGCTTTAAAATCCCCTCCTTAGCTCTTTCACTGCTGCAACCCTCATCCATCCTTGTTATCTCTGGCTTTGATGACAGTAACACACTGCTTATAGGATTTCCATCTTCCACACTCAATAAGATAATTCATCAGAAGGTTATTTGCAAACATCCTAATCCTTGCCAAAGCCTGTTCACTCATCACTCCAGTGTATGCTGACGTTAACTCTGTTTCACAACCACAGTATGTTTCAGCTGAGATGATCCTTGTCAAAAGGAACTTGTTTACAACACACTCACGCACACATCCTCTCACAGGCATATAATCCGTCACACTCACACACACATACACAAGTCTATGGGGTAGCTTTGCATTTGCAGGTTTGTATTTGCAGATACATTCTATTTTGTTCAAAAAGCACACAATCTGTGGGCAGGCAGTCCATGTGACATTTTATAAATTCCTACTTTGGAAATAGAACCAGTCTGACTCAAGGTTGGGATACAGACAGACTCTAACCTCACACCCTTAATACACTGTCTGAGCTGAGATTTCACATTTTTTAATAACACTTGAAGTTATTTTGGGACTGTGACTTGAAAGAAGTTCTGGGATTCACATCTTAATCAACCGAAACCTGCATCCCCAATCAAAGTGATTAAACACTTAATAACAATCTAGGATTATTCAATACATTGCATCAGTTGTATAACACTTCGATCTGTTACTGTATATTCTCTATTCTACAATTCTGCCTCACCAGCTACCTGACGAAGGAGCAGCACTCCAAAAGCTTGTACTTTCAAATAAACCTGTTTGACTATAACCTGGTGTTGGGTGATTTTTTTAACTTGGTCCACCCCAGTCCAACACCGGCACCTCCACACCTTGTTAAGATGAAGCCAGCCCAATCAAACTGTTAACTGTTTTGCTCCACAGATGAAGCCTAACCTATCGAGCTTTTCAGTATATTTTCATTGTATTTCAGGTTTCTAGCAGTATTTTACTTCTGACATACAGCAATACATTTTCAACCAGAAACCAATTTTAAATCCCTCAATGCTCTGTTTCCTTCCTACTTCTGTAATGCCCTCTAGCCCTACAACATTCAGACCTCATCCAATTCTGATCTCGGTCTACCCCTGAATTTATCATCATTAGCCTTCCATTGACAAGATCCAAAACTCTGGAATACCCTGTCCATTCCTCTCTCCTTTGTTTGCCTCATTTAAAATACGTCTTCGAGACTACCTCTTCTGTTTTTAATCTTCTGCCCTAATATCTCTTTGTTGTCTTACTTCATTTGCTAATTGTTGTGAAGGGCTCTGGAACATTTTGCTATTTTAATGGTTAGTAATAAATGCATGATATTTATTTTAACATGAATATGAATGAATATGAGATATGATACTTAAGTGGAAAGAGAGCTAATGTAATATTGTCAAGTATACGCAGTCCCATAATTGAGAACAAAAAGGAACATTCTACATATGTCAATCATTAATTCAAATTATAATGTTAACATAATGTTAATTCGGTAAATGATAGCCATCAAATGTTTTGAAGCCAATGCAAATGTTATTGTAATTGACCAAGCAAAACTGCAGTAACATAGACACAACTTTTCATTAAGAACAGAAAAACACAGGAGGACAAACAGCCCCTTAAGCATGCACATTCAACAAGCCTATGGATGATCTAGCATAGGCCTCATCCCCTCTTTCATGTTGGTTCATCATAGCCCTCAACTCCCCTTTCAAAAATATATCTACCTTTCTAAACAATTTCAGTGATCTAGCCTCCATAAATCTCTAGAGTAGAGATTTCCAGTCTCACTGGGAGAAGAAAGTCTACCACATTCAGTTTAAAATGAGGGGTCCCTTATTCTGTAACTGTGTCGTCACAGTGCAAACATCTCCCCAAACATCAACTTATTAGATTACTTACAGTGTGGAAACAGGCCCTTCGGCCCAACAAGTCCACACTGACCCTCCGAAGAGCAACTCACCCAGACCCATTCCCCTACATTTACCCCTTCACCTAACACTACAGGCAATTTAGCATAGCCAGTTCACCTAACCAGAGCAGCCGGAGGAAACCCATGCAGAAACAGGGAGAACGTGCAAACTCCACACAGACAGTTGCCTGAGACGGGAATTGAACCAGGGTCTCTGGCGCTGTGAGGCAGCAGTGCTAGCCACTGTGCCACCGTGCCGCCCAAACTCTGTCAAGATCTCTCAGCAATTTTTTTGTCTCAATAAGATCACCCCTCAGTCTTCTAAACTCTAATGAATAAGACCGAACTATAAAATTTCAAAGAACTCTTACAGTGTGGAAACAGGCCATTTGGACCAACAGATCCACACCAACTCTCCGAAGAGTAACCCACCCAGACCCATTCTCCCACCCTATTACTCTACATTTACCCCTGACTAACGCACCTAATCTACACATCCCTGAACACTATGGGCAATTTAGCATGCCCAATCCACCTAAACTGCACATTTTTGGATTGTGGGAGGAAACCGGAGCACCCAGAAGAAACCCATGCAGACACGGGGAGAACATGCAAACTCCCACAAACAGTCGCTAACCATTGAGCCACCGTGCCACAATGTTTCCCCATTCTTGATAAATCACATCCTTCATCTCAGGAATCAGCCTAGTGAATCTCTTTAAAACTGCCCCCAATGCCAGTACATCCGTCCTTAAATACAGGGTCCAAAACTGTGCACAATACTTCAGATCAGGCCTTACCAACACCCTGTACAGCTGTAACCAGGCTTCCCAATGTTTAAACCTCAACCCCAGCCCCCCACCCTCAATGAATTGAAGGTGTGAGCTTCCCTGTGTGAGGCTGTCTGTGCCACAATGGTCAGACTGATTCTAATCTAAAAAACGGATTTATAGAATCTTACATGGATCCATATAGTTTTTGAGCAACATAAAATGTAATTCTGCAAATACAAATTCACCCCACTAACTTCAAATCAAATCTTTCCTTCTCTGGGAACTTTTCTTATTGTTATCCTTGCGATGTTTATGGTGTCCTCCACTGTGAAGGATAATGTAAAATACTAGATTCAATTATCTGCCATTACCCTGTTCCTTTATCAATTGCCCAGTTGCACCCTCTAAGGATCTCGTACTTACTGAAGCTACTTTTTTTTATATACAGTCGATTCTGATATAACACAAGAGTTCTGTTCGTGTGTGATCTTGTGTTAAGAAAATTGCACAATAGCCATGCCATTTAACCTAATGGGACCAGAATCACATTATAGCCAATACAGGTAATTATGCCTTAATTATAGGTTGCTTCATTGTAGGAAAGATGTAGAAGCTTTAGAGAGGGTGCAGAGGAGATTTACCAGGATGCTGCCTAGACTGGAAGGCATGTCTTATGAAGAAAGGTTGAGGGAGCTAAGGCTTTGCTCATTGGAGTGAAGAAGGAAGAGTGGTGACTTGATAGAGGTGTACAAGATGATGAGTGGCACTGGTAGAGTGGATAGCCAGGGATTTTTTTCCCAGGGCAGAAATGGTTGTTACAAAGGGACATAATTTTAAGTTGGTTGGAGGAAGGTTGAGGAGAGAAGTCAGAGGTTGGTTCTTTACACAGAGTAGGGGGTCTGTGGAATGCACTATCAGCAGTGGTAGTAGAGTCGGATGATTGTAAAACGTAGGGTATGTTTAATCTTGGAGTCGGATAAAAGGTCGGCACAACATCAAGGGCCGAAAGGCTTGCAATGTGCAGTACTGTTCTGTGTTTCTTCATGCCTCTGTAATTGCCCTTATTAAGTTGAGGACAGTAGTTTAGGTTCGAGCTGCTATCAATCAAACTGAATTTGAAATTCAACTATGTTGTGGTGGTCACTAATCCCAGAGGATTCTTAACTACGAGATCTCTTATTAATCTTACCTCATTATTCATGCACCTAGGCAATATTTGATGCATCTAACACATCAGCACAAAAATAAAGCTCCCTCTCACTGATGAGACAAAAATGCTGCATTAGCAGAGAAAAAAAAACTGATAATAGAACAGGTAAATCACCAAAATCTAAATATACAACGACCATGATGAATATAATGGGAATTCAGCCAAGTAGGAGCTAATGTTTCCCCAGGTTTGGTCTTCTGCTCTGTTCTTCATCACAAAGAATGATCCTCCCTCAATTACTCCCTCAATGATCCCCCCTCAATAAATTGATAATCAAAGTAACAATGGAAGATATTCAGAATATTTTGCTGACAGAAATAAATATCAAGCCCAAATTAATGTTGTCATAAAACTTTATGGTTACGGTTAAGCAGACTGTCAACATTCATACAGGATAAATCTTAACTACTCAGCTCAGTTAGAATTAAATATTGGGCTGAATCTGACTTTCTGTGGCTAAGTCTATGTTGCATCAATATTTTTGCAGGTTGTCAATGACATCTCTCGTACGTTCCTTCATCATATCTTACCAAACCTATTTCATTAATTATCTACTATGCCCCCATCGCATCTCTCATGTCTGATTTCTACGCCATCTTATCTCACGCCATTCCCAGAACAACATGATCATCGGTGAATATCCCAGGGCTCGCTGAAATCCCTTGCATCCATGCCTTCTTTAAAAGCTCAATGTGTACCTGGACAGATTCTGTCAGTCCAGAGCAGCCCTGCACAGTTCCTGAGATGTGGCTGGATGCGTCAGTTAAGGGGGTGGGCGATATCAGCAGGCTCCATTGTGACAACGATCCTGGAGGCCCTGCTGAACAGGGTGCTGAGACTGCAAACCTGCTCCGAGGTTGACACCTGGGTTAGAGTACAGGCCACTGTCTGGAGGAATACCCAATACAGGAGGAAGGAGGACAATGACCTTGTCCATCCACCAGGTTAGATTTTACAATCTTCTCCCCAATATCGCACACTCATTCTATCTCTGCTCCTGTATGCACGTCTCTAAGACTCATCATACTCTACTATTCTCACTCCTGTCTGCAGCATCTTTGTTCACACACTGTCACCAACAAATTTAAGTTCCCTCTGTGCTGCCTTACTCACTCATTCGGACACCTCCCCACTTATACCAACATCTGTGACATTCACTTTGGTCTCACACAATACCTTCCTCTACATACTGGGTGAGAAAGGATTAAGACAAACTGTGTATTGCCCATCATTTGACTCCTCACTCCTAAGGAGTGCAGCATCATGACTCTGACCGCCCCGAGCAGTCAACTGACTGAGATCAGAAGCTGCCCTTGACTTACTGCGCAAGGTTCGCCCGAACAAAAGCTACTCCCCTGGACTGGACTGTGGTCCTGCTGACAACCATCCTGGCTTTGTATCTACAACAAATGGCACAACAAAACAGTCGTAATATGAGCCTTTTGGTTGAGGGAGCAAAGTGCAAAACGGTGAGACAATGCAAGCCAAGGATTCTGAATGTGATAATTCGGAGGAGCTGGTGTTGGACTGGGGTGGACAAAGTTAAAAATCACACAACACCAGGTTATAGGCCAACGGATTTATTTGACAGCACTTGCTTTCGGAGCGCTGCTCCTTCATCAGGTGGTTGTGGAGTATAAGATCCTTGGACAGAATTTATAGCAAACATTTACAGTGTGATGTAACTGAAATTATACATTGAAAAATACCTTGATTGGTTGTTAAGTCTCTCATCTTTGAGAATGGGCATGTTGGTTTCAGTTCCCAGAACGTTTTTAAAATTAGAGTCTCAAATGAAATTTAACAGTAGGTGCCATGTTGGTCCAGATAATGTATTAAAGGTGTGAGGTGCCCTGTATGAGGCTGTCTGTGTCCCAACGTTCAGACTGATTCTAATCTAAAAAAAATTACAGAATCTTACGTGGATTAATGCAGCTTTTGAGCAAAATAATATGGAATTCTGCAAATATAAATTCACCCCACACAGCAGACACAGAGAAATTTATCAGATGAATGAGACTCCGGGAATTCTTTCAAGTTGCCAGCAGTAATCCCAATGAGCCCATCGAGGAACCGGAACATCATCACAGGGATCCGGAGAAGTGTGACCAAAGGAGGAGTCAACTTTGACCCCACTGGAGGGCCGCTGCCCTGAGCTTGACATGTATGCTCAAACCGTCAGGAAATATATCAATGCCAGAGTCATCAGTCGTACCCACAAGGTAGAGCAAAGCATCACCCGATCACAATGCAACGCTATCCATGGTCTCAAAACCAATCACAACATTGTCATCAAACCAGCAGGTAAAGGAGGAGCCATCATCATTCAGAATAGAACGGACTACTGCAAGGAAGTGTACCGACAACTGAACAACCAGGAACACTATGAGCAACTACTAACTGGTCCGAACAAAGAACACACCCGTGAACTAAACACATTGATCAGGACTTTGGATCCAGTCTTTCAGAGTTGCCAACATGCTTTCATCGCATGTACTTCCCGTGTAGGCAACTTCTACTGCCTTCCGAAGATACACAAAGCCAATACCTCAGGATGTCCTATCGTATCAGGCATTGGGACTCTGTATGAGAACCTCCCTGGCTTTGTCGAAGCTTCTGTCACGACACTACAGATCTCTTACAAAAACTCTGGACCCACGGACCAGTCAAACTGGGAACATTCCTCGTCACAATGGATGTTTCAGCACACTACACCAGCATCCCCCACAATGATGGTATCATTGCAACAGCCTCAGTACTCAACACCAACAACTGCCAATCTCAAAACACCATCCTACAACTCATCCGCTTTATCGTCGATCACAATGTCTTCACCTTTGACAACCAGTTCTTTATCCAGCAATGGGAACCAAATTTGCACCTCAATATGCCAACTTTTCATGCACAGGTTCTCTACACAGGACCTCCAACCAGCACTGAAGCTGAAAATGTGTTGCTGGTTAAAGCACAGCAGGTTAGGCAGCATCCAAGGAACAGGAAATTCGGCGTTTCGGGCCAGAGCCCTCCTCCAACCAGCACTATACTTCAGTTATATTGACAACATTTTCTTCCTCTGGACCCATAGCGAGGAGTCACTGAAACAACGAGTTTCACCCCACCATCAAACTCTCCATTGACTGCTCTCTGGTATCTGATTCATTCTTCGACACGTATATCTCCATCAAGGATGGGCACCTCAGTACCTCACTCTACCACAAACCCACAGACCTCATGATGCTACACTTCTCCAGCTTCCACCCGAAACATATTATAACAGCAATCCCCTTCAGATAGGCCCTATGCATACACAGGATCTGTTCAGATGAGGAGAAACATGACGAGTACTTGAAAGTACTCAGGAATGTCCTCATAAGAATGGGGTATGATGCACAACTCATTGACTGCCAGTTCCAACGGGCCACAGTGAGGAATCGTAATGACTTCCTCAGGAGACAGACACGAGCTGCAACCGACAGGATCACCTTCGTTGTCCAGTACTTCCCAGGAGCCAAACAACTACGCCATGTTCTTCACAGCCTGCAACCTAAATTAATGAGGATGAGCACCTCGCCAAGACCTTCCCCACACCTTCATGTCTCACCTTCAAACAATCACCAAACCTCAAACAGATCATTGTTTGCAGCAAACTGCCCAGTTTTCAATACAACACCATAAAACCTTGTCACAGTAGACACGGCAAGATGCGGCAGAGTGTTGACACAGATACCACCATTACGTGTGGGGACGTCTCCCACCATATACATGGCAGGTACTCCTGTGACTCGGACAACTTTGTCTATCTCATACGCTGCAGGCAAGGAAGCCTTGAGGCATGGTATATTGGTGAGACTGAGCAGAGGCTATGGCAATGGATGAATGGACACCACATAACAACCAACAGACAGGAGTGTTCCCTCTCAGTTGGGGAACACTTCAGTGGTCAGGGACATTCGACCTCAGACTTTCGGGTGACCGTCCTCCAAGGTGTACTTCAGGACAGGCAACAAAGCAAAGTGGCCAAGCAGAGGTTGATAGCCAAGTGCGGTACCCATGGGGATGGCCTCAACCAGGACCTTGGGGTCATGTCACACTACAGGTGACCCCACTGCACTACACACACACACACACACACAAGTTTGTGGGGTGAATGTTTACTTGCAAAATTACATTTTATTTTGCTCAAAAACTGCATGAAACCACATAAGATTCTGTAAATCCCTTTAGAATCAGTCTGAACATTTGGGGCAGCACAGTGGCACAATGGTTAGCACTGCTGCCTCACAGCGCCAGAGACCCGGGTTCAATTCCCGCCTCAGGTGACTGACTGTGTGGAGTTTGCACGTTCTCCCCGTGTCTGCGTGGGTTTCCTCCGGGTGATCCGGTTTCCTCCCACAGTCCAAAGATGTGCGGGTTAGGTGAATTGGCCATGCTAAATTGCCCGTAGTGTTAGGCAAGGGGTAAATGTAGGGGTATGGGTGGGTTGCGTTTCAGCGGGTCAGTGTGGGCTTGTTGGGGCACAGACATTTTCATACAGGGCACTGCACACCTTCAATACATAATTCATTCTCCTATCTTCCATGTGCCTATCCAAGAGTCGCTTCAATGTCCCTAATGTGTCTGACTCTACTACCATCACTGGCAGTGCATTCCATGTACCCACCACTCTCTGTGTAAAGAACCTACTTCTGACATCTCCCCTAAATCTTCCTCCAATCACCCTAAACTTATGCCCCATGTGATAGCCATTTCTGCCCTGAGAAAAAGTCTGGCTATCCACACTATCTATGCCTCTCATCATCTTGTACAACTCTATCAAGTCACCACTCATCCTTCTTTGCTCCAATGAGAAAAGCCCTAGCTCCCTCAACCTTTGTTCGTGAGACATATCCTCCAAGTCCAGGCAGCATTAATTCCCTTCAATTGGCATCTTGTCACTGCCAAGAGAGAACTTCACCATGCCACCTGTGGTCAACATAAAAGATGAAGCAAGCTCACCATCACCTTCTCAAGGGCAAGCCAGCAACACCCATGTCTCACAGATGAATAAAAAGAGGGCTCTGTCGCCCAATTTTGCCACACATTTTGCCATTGCCCACATTGTTCAGAACCCTATCGGATTCTGCCCATCAATTCTGACCAAAACCAGAAGAATGGAGCATCCTTCACATTGTGGTAGAAACAATTCAAAGCGTTTGTTCTTTTTTTTAAAATGAAAAGCTGAAAATTGAACACTTACAATAATTTTCCAAATAGAAACATTTTTTAAACCTTAAAATTTGAACTTTAAGTTATTACATGTATTAAATACGTGAATAAATCAAATTACTTTTTTATCGCAACCAGTAACTGGGCATTCCAGTTGGGTCTGACCATCTTTGGTGAATTGGCCATGCTAAATTGCCCGTAGTGTTAGGCGAGGGGTAAATGTAGGGGTATGGGTGGGTTGCATTTCAGCGGGTCGGTGTGGGCCTTTACACAGAAGTAGGTGGGTACATGGAATGCACTGCAAAGTTTTGGGTCTATTCTTTAGGCCTATTGTGGAGTCTTTTGTGCCTGCCAGAGATTATGTGAGGGCAGAAGAATGGATCCTCCCACAAGGAAACGGAAGGTTGCAAATGAAAACTGGGGCCTGTGAAATATGCATCTTTTAAGATGGTCTTGGTGGGGGATTTCCACTGAGACAAACCATTCAGGGAGTTTCCTTAACCAAAGGACTCAAGCAACATCCCATGGGATAGGATGCCATCCAAAACCATACCGTGATTCTCATTGTCCCGGTATTTTGTGTGATTGGTTTATTATCTGATAAAGCATGGAAGAAGCAGGCAGTGCAGGAATCCTTCTGGAGTGTGGCATTCTCACACAAGCCTGCTGCTGCAGGACACCCCTTCAACTGGCCAGTTACAACACTTTGACTACAGCATTATAAAAGTCCAAATGAATAGTATATGCAGAGATAATGCAATTTTAGCTCCTTGTTCATGCAAATTGGGACTGCACATCAATGAAGCTGCATTTATATTTGGAAAATTATGGTAAACTCTTTATTCACCTAATTATATATAAGGTACAAAATATAGCTATTCTGGATTAGTTAAGTGAAACAAATCATGTGCTATGCACAGCTTAAACATGAATGAGTATTCTGTTGCATTTTGCTGCAGTTGAAAACTCCAATGTCCAGTTGCCCTGCCACTGCAGAACACAATGCAAATCAAAAATGCCAGAGCACTGTGCAATTTGTGTACATTGTTACTTTAATGAATTATTCAGGTATGCCCTGGAGCTAGTGGGACATGAATCCCTGGGTGTTCTGGCACAGAGGAAGGGTCACTAAGTCTGCCACAAGACACATTTTATATATGTATTCTGATCCAAAATGTGTTCCAATTATCTCTTCAGCAAGTTGCTTAATTTATTGTGGGTTGAATAACTTGAGCTAATCACTGTAATGAATATTGGATCATGAAAATTTGGTCATTGCTTCCATGATATGTTTTAATTAAAGACCAGCCTGCACTCGATCATTCAATTACAAATGATGTCTTTTGTCAAGGGGAATGGGAAATTAGGTTTCTAAGTAAAAAAAGCTGTAATGTGTTGTGAGCCCTAATGTAATAATTACCAAATATGTTTATAATATTAAGGAGAATTCACAAGTTAAGGAAAGCAGCCAGATACTCAACACAAAACATTTGCCTGCAAATAAGTGATAAGGAGAATGTAGTTTCACAGAAATTAGTACTTTGCCTTCCTAAGCAGACTTCATTCCTCAGTTTATCAGTCTTCTCAGATGCTTCACACTGGAGAGTGTTCAACAGAGATCTACCAGGATATCGCTAAGAATGAAGGGTCTAAGTTATAAGGGTAGGCTGGGATTGTTTTTGTACTGGAACTTAGAAGGTGGAGGGATGACTTTATAGAGCTTTAGAAAATCATGGGAGGCATGGATAAGGCGAATGGCAAATTCCCTGGGGTGAAAGATTTCAAGACTAGGATGCACATTTTCAAGGTGAGAGGAGAAAGATTTAAAGAAGACATGAAACACAATTGTTTTTACACAGAGAGTGGGGTGTGTGTGTGCGTGTGCGTGTGTGTGTGTGTGTGTTCGTTCAGGTTATGGATACAGTTGCAACATTTAGAAGACATGTGGATAAGTACATGAATACGAAAGGTTTGAAGGGATATGGACCAGGTGCAGGTAGGTGAGGCTAAGTATAGCTTGGGATTATGGGTGGCATGGACAGATTGGACAAAAGGTCTGTTTCCATGCTGTATGACTCTATGACTTCACAAACAAAATAAATGGCTAACAAAATAAAATGGTTATGAAGACATTTAAGCAAAAATACTTTATTAAGGAAGACAGATGTAGAAAGTTGTGCAGGGCAATGTTCAGAGCAGCAACTGCACAGCACAAGAACTGAGATCAGGTCTAATCTTGGATATACAGCTGTCGGCAGATCCAGAGAAAGACTGAAATAGGCAACATAAGAAAATGGAATGTACAGAGCCAGCAGGATGATCAATAGAAAGATGAGCAGTGAGAGTTGGTACAGCCAGGAGTTTAAGAATGATACAAAATGAGCAAACATGAGACCAAGATTTGATTTAGTAGAAAAACCAACAGCAAACAGGATGGCTTCAAGTGAAATGGCAAATTATGTTTTTAAAGCTATATTTACAACAAAGTGGATAATTCAAATTATAAAATGGGACAAAATAGTATAGGGAAATCAAGAATTAGCAATATTAACAATTGCTATTTATTAGCAATAAATTGAAGATTAAATTCTGAATTAAGGACTAGGGATGGAACCAATCATTAGTCAATCATTGGACGATACATAAAATTTAAGAGTTCGAATTTTACGAGACACTTCAGCCAAATGGGACATATCCTAAAAGCTTCAAGAAAATAAGAGAGGAAAAAGACATAAATGGCTTTGGCTAATGTTCCTCAGTCCCATAAATACTGGAGGCAGTACTTACAGACTGCAGAACAATAAATATCATTCTGATATTTTAAAGGTGGGCACAAGGTATTAACCTTGCAGTTACCTATTGTCCAAATATCATTACAGGAACAAAATGGACAGTAAGAAACTAAATTAATTTCAAGAGCTCAGCAATGGTAAGAAGTAATGAGTTCAGAATCAGGAGCAACCGGCTATCCGTCACATCTCACGATGCCTACATGAAGAACTACACCTCAACTTCTGGATTCGACGTTGAGTTCAACAATTTCAGACCATGAATTCTCTCCTTCATTTGGATTTCTTTATTTTTCCAAGTGCCAGTTTGTATTTTGTTTTCATCTGGTTACTTTTGCACAGAGCTGCCCTTTGTTATCCTTTCAACACTTACTCCGGACAATGCTCTGTCACTTCACTAAAACAACCGTCCAAGGCTCTTTTATCATTTAATCTCCAACATCCTCGAACTGAGCCCTAATGTCACACTCCATCTTCTGTAAACTTCAGCCCCTTATAACAAAAGGAGGGATAAATTGGCCCCCTCTTTTCAAAATCTCTGGGTTAGCTTCAACAAAAACATCATGTGTCAAAGCTATCCTGATCTCCAGTAAAAGATTAAGACCCAATTATAAAGATTTCCTGAGTGAAATAAATAGTAGTTTTAGTATCTGCTGAACTGAGAAAAAATAATATCAATGCAACATCAAGCTCACATGCACAGTAATATGTTAAAATGGGGTATAAAAAGATGCAAGTCATATACAGTTTACAGAAGTAATGCAGAGGGCTAAGGACATCCTTGTGGTGTAGTTTTCAGCTAAGATGACAGTATTTTAGTTGACGTCTTGTGTTCTCAGCAGTAGTGAAGATTACAGCTATCCTTTGAGTTCTCAGTGTTCAAAGCTGTTCTGCCCAAAGTGCACATGACAACATGTTAGCAGGCAGTGTTTATGACACTCTGCAGTATTCAACTTTATAGACCCACATACAGTTGTCTTTGTCATCAGTAAGGTTATAAGTTTCAGTACATAATTATTTTTACCATCTCCAAGACATTGACTTTCCAAGTTTCTGCTGATTTCTTGAGACCATTAGATAAAGCGGCAGAATTAAATCATTCAGTCCATCAAGTCTGCTTTATTCATTCACAGGATGAGGGCATCACTGGCCTGGCTAGCATTTATTGCCCACCCCAAACTGCCCAGAGGGCAGTTCAGAGTCAACCAGATTGCTGTGGTTCTGGAGTCACATGTTGACCAGAGCAAGCAAGGATGGCAGTTTCCTTCCCTAAAAGACATTAGTGAATCAGATGGGTTTTCTGACCATCTGCAACAGATTCATGAATATTATTAGACTCTTAATTCCAAACTTCTAGTGAATTCAAATTCCACCATCTGCCATGGCAGGAATTGAATCCATGGTCCACAGAATGTAAAGTGGGTCTCTGGATTAATAGTTCATTGATAATACCACTAGACTATCACCTACCTTACCCTAAGCTGATAGGTTTCTCAATACCATTCTCCTGACTTCTCCCTGTAACCCTTGATTTCCTTAACAAGCAAGGAACTATCTCTCTTCTAAATACAATGTGACTTAGCCTCCACAGCCATCTACACAATGAGTTCCATAGATTCACCACCCTCTAGCTGAAGAAATTCCTCCTCATCTCAGATCTAAAGGGCCATCCCTTCAGTCTGAAGTTGTGCCCTCAGGTCCTAGCCTCTCCTACAAGTGGAGACATCTTCTCCACATCCACTCTACCCAGGCCTCTCAGTATTGTATAAGTTTTAATCAGATTCCCTCTCCTCCTTCTAAACTCACCTGCCTTTCTCCTGTTCCGAGTAAAGTCTCCTAAATGTTCTGTCCCTATTGGACCAGGCTGCCTAAGGAATTTAAGCTACCAGATGTGATTGCTTAAAACCAGCTTCCCAAAGCCCTGGATTTGCAACCTTAGGTGAATATTTCTGAAATGGATCTTTTACTTCCATTTCTGGAACCAGACCTCACACTGCCCATTCATGATGATGGCAACGCTTAATCTGAGCTTTTTCAAACTTTTCCAGTGTGCATCTCAATGCCATTTTAGATTTTCTATGGTCCACCAGGAATTATAAGCTTTACTCACTTCCTGGTCTAATTCAAAGAGTCTGGTCTGGTAAATATACTAGTTGCAGTCAATACTGACAGGCTAGACATTGTTCAGAGACTGAAAGGATAGCTAGGCATTAGGTTTCACTCCTTTCAGATTCTGAACTGCTCTGTCCACATGTCTATATAACACTATCACAGTGGTGATGCTTATGGCATTTCCCAGTTTAATGCTCTCAGATTTTTTCCAGACACAAAAACAACAGAGGGCATTTGAAATCCAATAATATTTTCATCTTTCTTGTGACACCACTTAAGCTCTCTGGTCCACATCCTATTCTGCATCTAATTGTGCTCACCTATCACCCCCTCCGTTGTAGCCTCATCTGTCCCAAACTCTAAAATCTTTTCCAGTCATACACCTTCATATATCCTATCGCCATACATCATCTCTGCTCAACTCTGAGAGCTCTTCATTTCTTTGACATATTTATTTCTGCACTCCACTCTCAACACTCAATTCCTGTGGCTGTGTCTTTAGCCAATCAGGCTCCGCATTCTAATTCCATCCTTAATTCCCTCTCCTCCTTTAGGTCCCTCCAAAATTCCTTTCTTGCGTTTCTTAGCTTCTGCACCCATTTTTAATCCAATTTTGCTACAGTAAATTCACCTTTCTTCTATATTAAAGGCATCATGTAAATACAAATTACTCTGTGTTTGCTAACTTAATAACAAGGACATCAGTTGTGAGGAATTTTGAGATGTCTTTATAATGTCAATAACATTACATAATTAAAACCTCATTCTTTGTCAGAAGCTGCTATTACTTAAAACCTACAAGACAGAAATACATTTGGAAGCTCTCCTCCAGTGTATCAATGACAACGTGCGACGGCTTTAAAGCAGTTTGACAGGCTTACACAATAAGATGCTTTGGTCATTCATAGCTACATCTTTAATACGATAGCAAGGCATTCCACTCAGAGGTTCCTAAAGCACATATCACCAGAGATTGTGCTTCCAGCTAGGTTTCACCATGTAGCTTATAAAACTGGACACTGTGCTCACTCCTGGCAGATGCTGGAATTGTTGAAACCTCAAATTTTGTCTATAATCTGACAACAGGGAGATGCCATTATGGCATTATGTTAATTCCCTTAGCAACGATGAAGATACGCAAAGCTATTTGACTTAACACTTTTTCAACGAAGCAGCAATTAATCACAAGGCAAATATTGATGCCACATGGTCTTATGCAAATATAAACACTTTTTGCAAGATAACTCATCGTTGACTGCACAATATTAAGTGAAAGAAGAAAGCCTACACTTTTGATTGCTCAGTTTTACAGTGTGAATGATCTGGCATCTAGGTCAGAACAGACCCAAAATGTACAACAGTCTAATTCCTGACTGATAATATTGGCATTGCAAGTGCTGGATTTCATTTTTGCAGCAAAATGTACTTCTGGACTAAGATTCCTCCAAGGACCAGTTGGAAGGCCACTCCATGTAAATAGCCGCCCACTTTACAGACATGCCACTGCTTCCACTTCATCAATTTTAATAAGTCTCTGCCTGTGTTGGCTAAGATACTATTCACAATTCTGCCAACCCAAATCCCACCTCCTTTGTTATGTTAGGCAACACATGGCACAAATTAAAACCATCATCTTCCTTTTCTCATTTTTAAAAATCATACATAAATATTTTGTGTGTCACATAAGAACATGGATTAATTAACACACAGACCTCCTCCATTGAGAGATAGTGCTTCAAATGAGCTAGTAATGCAGGTAGGATAGTTCATGCTAGACTGTCTTTGTATATCACTTTGATTGAAGAAGGAATAAAGGAGCTGAACCAAAGACAAAGATGGCATTAGTTACAAATAGCAAGGAATCAATTGGCACCACCATTGTAGTAGACTTGGACTGAAGTCAGACAGTAAAAAATAAATCAAACTCCATTCCTCCTATCAATAAAAGAACAAAACTGAGTGATACCTGCTTCACATGTCCAAAATATTAGCATTACCTAAATAAACTCTGGAGTTTCATAATGTCAGTGCTATTTTAATCTAGTGATTTGTATTTGTGAAACATTAGATTACTATTTGCAACCTATTTATTTAGCAGCAACAATAGATAAGTCACACCAACTCAACTTACCTGAGGTCGGATAACTTTTTCAATATTTTTCAGTGCTGTATCTGGGGACGGTGGTGAGCAATCCGGGGTGGGACCTCTACTTTTCCTATGATGACTACCCTCTGGTGCCGTAACGGTTACTTGTGGGGCAACCTCTGCAATAAAATAAGTTATTTACATGCATTTGAATCAAGTCTTCACCAGCTTTATTTTTTCACACAATTTTCTCATACAAGTCATGAAATCACATTGAAAATGATTTATTGTCAACTGTTAACCACCCACTGGCTTTGCAAACTGACTCTTTCCCAGAATTAACAGATAGTTCAAAGATCATTCCAAAGTGATTTCTCTATTTAATGATTGAACACATCTTCTGGTCTATGATCCCTGAATAACCTTCAATACTATAACATTTCCTCTAGCATAGAATCATCGAGACGTACAGCATGAAGCACATTAAGAAACATTTTTGTTAAGATTTCTCAAAAACCGAAAGTTAATGTAACATTTGAATTATAAAAGAATATATTGCATGGCACATTCTGATGGCAGAGAATTCCTAGAAGGACTCAGATTCCCACATTCATTTTCCAGTGTCAAGCCATGAATACCATTAAGATGATACAAAGTATACAATATATAAGGGGGGGAATGTTCAGGCCACCTAATTTACTTGACTACGTAGAGTCATAGAGATGTACAGCACAGAGACAGACCCTGCAGATGTTAGAAACCTGAAGCAAACACAAAATGCTGGAGAAACTCAGCAGGTCTGGCAGAAATAGTTAACATTTTAAGTCTGGTATGAATTTTCAGAACCAAAGATGAGTCATACTGGACTCAAAATATTAACTCTGTCTGCCTCTCCATAGATGCTGCCAGGCCTATTGGGTCTCTTCTGCACTTGATTGCTTGGCTTGTGGACATGTCCTGCTCAAATTATTTATTTCAGCCTTCTCTGCAATGTCTTTGCCAAAATACGTAAAACCTTCTCTTTCAAATATTTTATCAAATTTCCATATACACCATGCTAAGTACCAGTTGACATCAATAATACACTGTACCAGAGGCAACACAGAAGCTTAGTGGTTAGCACTGCTGCCTCACAGCACCAAGAACCCGGTTTGACTCCAGCCTTGGGTCACTGTCTGAATGGAGTTTGCACATTCTGCCCATGTCTGCGTGGTTCCCTCTGGGTGCTCCGGTTTCATTCCACAGTCCAGAGACTTGCAGGGTCGGTGGATTGGCCATGCCAAGCTGCCCCGAAGTGTCCAGGGATATATAGCCGAGGTGGATTAGCCATGGGAAATGCAGGGTTAACAAGGATGCAGTCACAGTGAAATCTGTGAACTCAGGTGATCTAACAGTCAATGGGACATTATGTTGGGGTTAGAAGAGAATTGCTGACTCTAAAGGTAGCACTACAAAGTTGAATGATGGAAAAATGAGAATGGATTAATGAGTATGTTGAGGATCAGAGGAGATTTAAGAGACCTATCTTTCAAATAGATTGGATAAAGTCTACAATGTACTTTAGTGAACATGTTTATGGAAAGAACAGTGTTGATAACCATTCCCTGCAATCTCAAAATCTTCCATTTGTCTATTTGTAGAAATGTACATGTTACGGTCAGTAATAATTTTTAACCTTGTGAGAATTTACATCAATCATTTGACAGATTATTGAATCTTTCTGACATTGAACACATTCCAATAACATTTTAAGGCAAAAAAAACCCAAGTCTTTTCATCTCTAGTTTAAAAATGACAGTTATAAACTGACTGTTTAAGGGGAAAAAAAACACTTGCATTCATCTGATAGTTCTCACAATCAGATGTCACGTCAAAGTACTGCATAACCAATTAAGTAACAATGCTCTTGTATACAAGATGTTGAGGAGGGGGAAATTCTGTTCATAACGTAATAGACCATAAGAAATAGGAACACAAGTGGGCCATTCAGCCCCTTGCGCCTGCTCCACCATTCAACGGGACCATGGACCGACCTTTAATTCCCCAGATGCACTTTCCTGCATATTCCCTGTAACCTGGATTTCCCTACTGATCAAGAATCTATCTGTCTCACAATATTCACAAGGACACTGCCTCCACAGTTCTCTATGGCAAGGAGTTCCAAAAACTCTCAACCTTCAGAGAAAAAATTCCTCCTTAACTCAGTTTTAAATTCTGATACTGTTCCCTCTTGTCCTAAACTCTCCCATGAGGTGAAACATCATCTTGGAATTTATCCTGTCAAGCTCCTTAAGAATCCTATACGTTTTAATAAGATCACCTCTCATTCTTCTAAGCTCCAGTCAGTAGTGTCTCAGCCTGTTGAGCCTTTGCTCATAAGACAGTCCCTCAATACCAGGATTCATCCAAGTGAACTTTCTCTGAAGGGCCTCCGATAATATATCTTTCCTAAATAAGGGAACCAAGACTGCTTGCAGTACTCCGAATGTAGCCTTACTGCCACCTTGTAAAGCTCCTGTTTTCTGCAAATCAGCCAATTCTCTGTCCATGCCAATACCTACCTCCAACACCATGGACTCCTATTTTAAAACTTAACTTTTTGTGAAGTAACTTGACAAATGCCGTCTGGAAGTCCAAATACAACACATCTACTGGTTTTCCTCCAAACACTCTGGTTGAGATTTCCATGAAAAACTCATGAAGCCATGCTGACTCTGCGTGATTCGATTATGTTCCTCTAAATGTACTATTATTATTTCCTTAATACTTGATTCCATCATTTTTCCAACAATAAATGTTAGCCTAATCGGCCTGTAGCAATCCACTTTGGATCTCACTCCTTGTCGAATATGGCTGTCACATTGGCAGTTCTCCCATTCTCTGGGATTTCTTCAGAATCCAAGGATTTTTGGAAAATAAAAACTGATGCATCAACTATGTTTGTGGCCACCTCTTTTAGAATCCGAGGAGGCAAACTATCAGAATCAGGGGACTTAACTACCTTTAGCCCATCAGTCTGTCTGATGCTATTTCTTTAGTGATGGGCATGCTACAAAATTCTTCCCATCTTCCTTAATTTTAATAAAGTATTCAAAGTATCTTCTGCTGTGAAGACTGGTGCAAAATATCTGTTTAATTCCTCTGCCATTTCCTTGTTCCCCAGAACTATCTCTCCAGATTCATGTTCTAAGGGGCCTATGTTTATTTAGAGATCTCTCTTACATTTTATATACTTAAAAAGGCTCATTTTGTCAGTTTTTAATATTCTTCATAGTTGGCCCTCATAATCATGGAATATATTATCCAAACAAGGGAATATCGAGTTTTAGCTTAATATTTTATCGGAAACCTTTGATAACGTAGCAATCTGTCAGTGCTACACTAAAGTGTCTACACTGATTTTATGCTCATGGTGGTGCTTGAATTAACTAACTTGTGATTTGAGGTGAGCATGTTACCGACAAGATGAAGAAACCCCCAGGATGAAAATAAACAAATAAATAAATAAAAAGGTAAGCTTTCATTCCAAGCCAAGGGAAAAATCACACAATACTCTTGTGCTGTGCCACTAGTTGAGGAAGAGGATAGAGTTTTCACCAATCTTCATGCACCAGTGAAACAATCTTTGATTTTGTTTGTCATTTTCAACATACACACTCCTCCTTTATCCATTATTTTTCAGCATTCCAATGGTTAGAGAGTCATCCGACCAACACAGACTGGAGTTGGGCATTGGGACCTCCTGAAATTCCATGGGAATTGCCCTGAAATCTCCTGATACCTAGAGTCATCCAAAAAAAAACCCTAAGGGCATAATCTGGAATGCCGTGCTTCAGTTTTGTTAATCGTTATCTAAACATACTCCTAACTGCCCCTCCTGTAACCCCTTACACCTGAGAGTCCTGATAACCACTGCCTTTTGAATTATAGACCAACAACAACTTCAGTTATTACTGGCAATCCATTTTGAAATGCATTTTGGAATAAAGGCTATATCATCTGTAGATTGCATATTGCCATGGCTCAAGTTCATTGGGCCAAAGTTCCAGCCAATTTGTAGATAACAAGGGAACTGTGGGATTAATTTTACACTTAAAACTTATATTCTGCAACAATTCTCCATTTACTGCACTTGCTGGAGTAATAACCTCGCTGTGCTAATGCAACTCTGATTGCTGTCGTCCTGGTTACAAGTCCAGTGAATTGCTGTAGAGATTATTTTGCTTTCCTAGTCTATCTTTACTCAAATAAGTTCAGCTCCATCTACAACTCATCATTGCCACCACTGGAAATTCTCCTTGTGACTTAAAGGATGGAACAGTAGTTAATACCGGCAGCAATGTTTTTATGCATTCATGTGATGTGGGCGTCACTGTCTAGGCTCACATGTATATCCCTAGTTGCCCTCGCAAAGGAGTTGGGGAGCAGCCTTCATGAACCACTATAATTTGGTAGGTGGGGTTGAACCTACAGTACTGTCCGAAAGGGAGTTCCAGGATTTTGACACAGCAACACCGAGGAAATTGTTTTTCCCAGTCAGGCTGGCAAGTGGTTTGGAAATGAACTTGCACATGATAGTGTTCCCACTGATATGATGCCTTGGTTCTCCTAGATCGTAGTGGCCCTGGGTTTCGAAGGTGTTGTCTAAGGAGACTACATTTGGCTATTGATCGACTAGACTGAGACATCTCTCCAAAGTTTGACACTTGATCCCAATTGTTGTTAAGGAGGACTTTGCAGCATCAACAGGGCTGCATTTCTTGCTGTTATTTTTGACGCTACGATCAATCTTGGTTGGCCCATCTAGTTTCAATTCTTATTTGAGAATTCTCAACAGCTGATGCAAGGGAATGGCAGTTAAGAGTCAAACACATTACTGTGAGTCTGGAATCACATACAGGCCAGATCAAGTACGGACAACAGTTTCCTTCCCTAAAGGACATTGGTGAAACCAAATCGATTTTTATAACAATTTACAATGGTCTTAATAGTATTCTTTCAGAATTTAATAAATTAAAATCCCACCATCTGCAGTGATGGCTTTCGAACCCCCCCAGATCCCAAGACATTACCTGGGTTTCTGGATTACGAGCCCAGCAACAATGCCATCACTATCTTCAAGCTGTTATTTATGGATTTTTAAAAAAATTAACAGAGGCCTTTAGCATTTCAATGCAGCTTCCCAGCTGCTCCAAGTATAACATCTTCCTTTGCACAAGAATTATTTCTAACAAAGTGACTGATTGAAGATAGAATTACCCAAATCAAACCTCATGCATTCCTATCATATTTATTTCCATTCTCATTCTCCATTTGTCACTGATGCCAATATCTCCACAAATGGAAATAACACGACAGATGTTCATGCTAAAGGATAGAAAATGCCAAATGGAAAACTGGGACTTTCACCTGTGATGCAAACATTACTGACAGACACCAGTTTAGACCAGAAACTGATTTGTAGCTTAGTAGAATGCATCCACTTAACAATTTGTTACTTTTTCTCCCCCCAATGGACAATGCTTTGCAGTAGATATGTATTCATTACCAATTTTCTAAGGTGCCACTGATTGTCCATTTCTACTTATTTATTTTTAAGGTGCAATGCTAACTTGTCATTTTCTGCAAAAATGTGGTTGCCTGACAAGAAAGCAAATTTTAAACTAAAAATGTTACACTGATACAGCACAAAAGAATGGCTGATTGCGCAACTGTCAGCACAATTCAGGATTATCCAATTAATTACAGGCCCGATGCGGCTTCTTCACAGTCAGGTAATATCTTTCCCCTTCAAGAATTTTGTTCCAATTTCTATGGAATGTTATGATTGAATCTGTACGGATGACGCATTTCAGAGAGTATAGTGGTCATGGATTTCTGAGATGCCAGCTCAGCATCTTTGGTGAATTTCTGCAATGCATCTTCAAGATAGCACACCCTGCTGGTACTGAGTGTCAGTGGTGGAGGGAGTAGATGCGATGTCAATCAAGTGGGATGATTTGTCCTGGATGGCGTCAGGCTTCTTGCATGTTGTTGGAGTTGTATCCATCTAGGCAAGTGAGAAGGATCCAATTGCACTCCTCACTTTGCCTTGTAGATAAGGGACAGGCTTTAAGGGGTCAGGAGGCAGGTTCCATTTGTCCTTCCACTGCTGGAAACGCTTCTCAGCATTTCTTCTATCAGAGTACCAAGCAACTTTTAACAGCCCCATCAAATCTCAATTTAATCTTGGGAAAACAAAGTCCAAAACAGTGCGAATCCTAGAAATCTGAAGTTACTGAAAATGCTGGAAAACCCCAGCAAGTCAATAGCAGCTGCTAGACCTGCTGGCTTTCCCCAGCACTTCCAGTTTTTGTTCATTCAACATTCCCTGCTATAAGGAGAAAACACTCAACTTCCCCTGGATCTCCACTGAACTCATCCCTGGCGGTATTCTAAAACAATCCCTTCTACACACTCTCCAATGCCTCATTGTATTTCCAAAAAGAGTGGTGCCCAGAACTGCACACAATACTTCATTTAAGGCCTAACCCAAACTCTACAAAGATAATAGAATTTTTAAAAATTGTATTGACAAAGAAACCATGAAAGCAGATTTTCAGCCAGTTTTGAGAAGGTATCCTTTGCCATTATCGAACAGAATTACTTGAAAGCAAAATACGCAGAAAATACAGTTGATCAGCATTTACTGATCCACTTGTAATATATAAACATAACAAGCTTAACTTATGGAAATGAGGCATTTGACCTATGCACGATTCTGACAGCTGCAGACAATGAAACTTGGAAATACGTGAAAACGGTAGGAGTAGCAGTGACTTAGGCACATCCCATCTTACAGCATTGTCTAAGGACAGGAGTGCTGTGTGACCTGGTGTTTCGATGACAGATGCAGGAACATGCAATGAAGCTGCAGCTGTGCCACCTATGTGCCCAAGAAAACATTGCTTTGTGGTGCTCTCCCACTCTGTGCACAGTGGAGGGCAACTCTGGATTGCCAACACTTGACCAGGTCCAACGTTTGCATCAGGAATATCCACTTATGGTGACTGGGAGAATTGGATGAGTGAGGTACAGTGACAATGACCCAGGGTTGGAATATATGAGAAACATTTGAGGATTCTGGGTCTATATTTGATGAAGTTTAGAAGGATGAGGGGGATCTAATTGAAACTTGCAGAATACTGAATGGCCTGGACAGAGTGGATGTTGAGAAGATGTTTACACTGGTAGGACAGACGAGGTTACACTGAGAGCACCGCCTGACAGTAAAGGGAAGTCCTTTTAGAACAGAGATAAGGAGAAACCTCTTCAGCCAGAGAGTGGTAAATCAATAGAATTCACTGCCACAGAAAGCTGTGGAGGCAAGATCACTGAGTACGTTTAAGATGGAGATAGATAAGGTTCTTGATTGTCAAGGAGATCAAAAGGTTATGGGGAGAAAGCGGGAGAATGGGTTTGAGAAACTTAGCAGCTATGACTGAATGGCGGAGTAGACATGAAGGGCTAAATGGCCTAACTTCTGCTCTATATCTTTTGGTTTTATGATCTAATAGCATGAGAAAAATCAAGAGGTCTCACACAGGGAAACCCTCCTGTACAGATTCACCCAATTGACAGTCAATATCTGGTAAGATTGAGCCATTGTTAATGAGACTGAGGAAGACCTAGATGGTAAGTTGTAATCTTTTATAACCTGGTCTCCCACTAAGCCCATATCACATCATAGACAATGATGTTTAAAGCACACATTAACATTAACCCTTTCATCACATACACACCATCTCCACCACCTCCCAGCAATTTCCCATTATTTATTTCCATATATTTGTCCATACAGTAACTGTTTCATCTCACTCTCCAAGTCTCCAATTTTACATAATCACGCAATATGCACATATTACTATTCTCCCTGAACATGTTTCCTTAGAATTGAAAGAATGGCAGATCTTTGGGTTGAAGATTTTTGACTTAGATTCTGTTCCTGACAATGTGAATTCCAAAAGTGCCTGTAAGCTGGAGGACTATATACCTCTTGGATTTGCTTTATAGTGGATGTGTTTCCTGCTGAAATAGACAATGCTCCATTACAGTAACAGGACAACATTTAATTTCATGCATTTCCTTCATTACCAACAGCTGCCTAAATCACTGGATCAGGCAAATTCTTGTAAGTGGTCTCTATGATTGATGAACAAGTAATATCTTCTCCATCATGTCCTGAATCTTTGGACATTGGTTGTCCCCTTCTTAGGTTTCTGTGGGCTGTATGCACCACATCTTTAATCTGTCTCAACAGATTGTTACTCTACTGGTAAAACTGTGCATTAGACTCTTCATTCAAATTGTTTTAAACACAGGTATTGTAGATTTGCATTCAAACAGGACGAAATCAAGATTATCACTTCAAGGATTCCTTCTTGCTTGGCATGATCTCTGTCACTAATACTGATGATTCTTCCTGGGAAGATGAGGAAATGAAATTCTCTAATTATTCTTGTCTTCAGAATCACCTCAATGTTCTGAAATCAGTCTTAAATCCATCTTTACTATTTTCTCATCAAGCTGTGCTGTATTTTGAATTACATCACTTAAAGCTTCATCAATGAATTCAAGTGTGATATAATGCTCATTGGCTATCTCATTACATGTATATGGTTGCAAACCTTGCTGATTCCTGACAAGCTGAACTCATTTCAGCATTGCATTGCTTTGGAAATTATTTCTGCCAATCTAATACAGTTGCAGTCACTTAATGAAATAAATTTCTTATGTTAACATAGCTAATCTGAATGGATTTGGTCTTCTGTTGGGGCTTTTGATTAGATTAGATTCCCTACAGTGTGGAAACAGGCCCTTCGGCCCAACATGATCACACTGACCCTCCAAAGAGTAACCCACACAGACCCACCTCCCTACCCCAAATTTGCCCCTTAATATAAATTGCATCATATCACGATGGTGCAATTTAGCATGGCCAATTCACCTAATCTACACACCTTTGGATTGTGGAAAGAAACCTGAGCACCCGGATGAAACCCAAGGACTCGGGGAGAATGTGCAAACTCCACACAGACAGTCGCCTGAGGCGGGAATCGAACCTGGGTCCTTGGTATTGTGCAGTGCTAACCGCTGAGCCATTGTGCCAACCCGCTTCTGCCACAAGTCTGGGGACTCATGTCAGTTATTGTTTGACTGGTTGTTCCATGACCAGCTATTTCGCAATCAAATATTCCTTGACCTTTTATTTCATGACTGCCTTTGCAACATTCCTAAGTTTGCGTATTGTCATAAAGTGCATCTGTAGCCTTAGATGTCCCTCACTCTATCCACGCTTCACAAAGCCTGCTCACTACGCTCAAAAAAGTCGGACATATTTCCCTTACTTTTTGCTTCCTCAGTCTTGTAAAGCTGTGCTTTGTAGTTTCTCCTTGCTCATCAGGCAGTTCAACTAGACCCTCAGAGTCTCTAGTGTCCATTTGCTATTTAATTGAACGTTAACTCTGGGCTCCTCCTACAAATCACCAGCATTTGATCCCATCGATAACTGCCTTGGAAAGACAGTTCTCTGCTCCAAACTCTTTCTTGCTGCTGCACATACCTGAATATTTCTACTGCAGATTCTGCCTTGATGAATCTTGCCATGAGATGTTCAGTCAGGTTCCTGAATGGTCAGCTCTTCCCATTGCTGACTGCATGCACAATCGGTCTTCTTAAAGGTGCGACAGCAGAAATCTTCAGACCCCCATGGCTGTCAAGATGCTGTACAAGCTGAAAATGTGTTGCTGGAAAAGCGCAGCAGGTCAGGCAGCATCCAAGGAACAGGAGATTCGATGTTTCGGGCATAAGCCCTTCTTCAGGAATCCTGAAGAAGGGCTTATGCCCGAAACGTCGAATCTCCTGTTCCTTGGATGCTGCATGACCTGTTGCGCTTTTCCAGCAACACATTTTCAGCTCTGATCTCCAGCATCTGCAGACCTCACTTTCTCCTTGAAAATGCTGAACAAGGCAGCCATACCACTTGCCAACGTATCATTAAATGAATCCTCACAATTGATCATAACGTTACCTCATAAATTCGCTGCCACCATCCTCTTTCTGGGATCTGCAGGAACCACTTGGTACATTATGGTAGAGGCAGTATAACAAAAAGAGGCTCCTGCCTTCAACAAAATGTAGTCTATTATACGTCAGCAACAATATACAAGACACGTGGATGTGATAAGGTATTGTTACGCGGATGTGAGACCCAGATGGTGGGTCTCATTTCCTTGCACCAAACCCACATAACATCATCATAGTGGGTGATGCTTAAGGCACTCCTCGACATCAACCCTTTCACACCCTTATACCCTTAAATAGAAGCAGCAAACCACTCTGATCACAGGAATGGATGAGAAACAGGAACTTAGTATGGCTGAAGAATGTTTGTAAGTTAGTGGATGAAGGCATGGAACAAGTAAAATGATCAGCCCTAAGTAGAGTTTAGTGGCTTAGTGGTCAGCGCTGCTGCCTCACAGAGCAAGGGACCTGGGTTCGATTCCACCCTTGGGGGACTGTCTGTGTGGAGTTTGCACATTCTCCCCATATTTCCAGGGGATTCTTCCAGGTGCTCCAGATTCCTCCCTCAGTCCAAAGATGTGCAGGTTAAGTGCATTGGCCATGGTAAATTGCCTATAGTGTCCAGGGACATGCAGGTTAGATGGATTAGCCATGGGAAATACAGGTTTATAGGATAGGGGGATGGAGATTGGTGTGATGCTCTTCAGAGAGTCAGTGTCGACTCAATGGGCCAAATGATCCGCCTCCACACTGTGAGGATTCTATGATTCTGCTTATCACCCATTTTCAAATGGATAACATTTCCAATCATATGAACATTTGAATTAAATAATTTTCATTTGATGACTTACAATTATTTTGTGTGCATTATCATGGGCTAGTTAATGGCTCTGATAATGAATGACACTACACATAATCCATTACAATATGCGATCTAAATGTCCATCTCAAGCCAAATGTCAATTGGAGTACATTTTAGTATAGTTATGTACCTTGGATGTATTGATCCCTGCTGTTTAACAAGCTCTGGTACAAAAAGAGGGGATATGCTATCAAAAAAAGCAGAGTTCAATTTAAATTTGTAATGCAGTGGAAACTGCTTACAGTGCTGCAGGAACAGGCAATGTTAAAAAAAAGAAATAATTATGGCACAATCTTTTTATAGCAGCACAAGTTTCCCTAAGGTAACGTCCATTTTATGGAATGACAATCGCATTATAGCGCAGCCCATCTGTTTGTCAGTTTTTTGGCTGGCAAATGGAAAATAACAATAAACAGAAGACATGGATAGGGGATTTGCTGCTTACAATATTTATCTAATGGACTGATCTTGTCTAATCCGACAGGAATGATTTCATATCAGCTCATTGCAAAAGCATCGCATTTAAAGGGATTCTAGAATGCTTTCAATTTATAACATGGATTCAATAAATTTTAAAGCAATTAATAGAATACTGGGTGACTAACATCATATTATACAGTATGACCTTTTGTTGTATGCTACGACTTAAAGATATACTGTTTGTTTAATTCCTCAGTGTTACGCAAAACCTCTCTGCAAGATCAGATCAGGGGGTCTTTCCTGAGATTGATGGGTCAGTCCAGTACTTTCCCATTTCGCGGTGGCATTCCTGAAAATCACAACTTCAACTGAAGTAACTAAAAGTAAGTAGTTTAGTTGTGTAGGATCTTAAAATACAGGTATTAAGACAATGTACCCTCTCAGTTGAAATATTTCATATGGTTAAATCCTTACATTGTTAAATGTGATACCTGTTAAAATAAAATAATGGTAACACAGAGAGAAAAATATAGCTTGCTATTTATAGTCACTCCTGCTCATGAGCAATCCTGTTTCCTGAAGTTTATTCTTGCTAATCATCCTGGTTCTGCAGACAATTTTCACTTCCCAAGCCTCCAAGTTTTGATGTCTGCCCCCAGTCATGACATCCATTCTCCCCGCCCAGCCCCTTATCCTGGTCTTGGGTTCTGTTAAGATGGTATGCAAGTGCAAATCCCGAAGGTTGAGGTGCTGAGGTTTTGGCAATCATATTTGTTTTAACAAACGTTCCTGTGCACCACATTCCCCTCTTGATCTTGGGAGATGAGCAGCAACTTTTGAAAAACATTTTTCAAAAAAACATAGAATATAAAAGCCTCAATGCATCTGAGCTATCAGGATTCACAGTTTCACAACTTTGGAACAATGACTTCAGATTGAAACAGGATTTATGCATGAGAATTTGAGTCCAGGAGAAGGAAGCAATGCATGGTTCCGGGATAGACAAGAGGCTGCAACTCAAGTGGTCATGAGTGAGGAGGAACAACCATTTGGTGGTCATGGTGGCAGAAAAAGAGCAAGTCGTAGATTGTGGACAAGGGTATGTGCCAACTGGATTGCACAAGAAATGACATTAAAATGAATCTCACTAAACTCAATGAGATTACAGGTTCATTAATTTATCAATGTTAAAATGAAACAACATTAATCAGGACAACTTTAAGGAGGGACTTACTGCACCTCAGTACCTAATGCATTCATCCACTTGATTTTGGAAGAGATCTGCACATTTGTGTCAATTGAAAATTGGACTGTGAGGACTGCAGATGCTGGAGATCAGAGTCGAAGAATGTGGTGCTGGAAAAACACAGCCGGTCAGGCAGCATCTGAGGAGTAGAAGAGTCAATGTTTCGAGCATAAGCTCTTCATCAGTAAAGATGGCGGGCTTATGCTCAAAACATTGACTCTCCTGCTCCTCGGATGCTGCCTGACCATCTGTGCTTTCCCAGCACCACACTCTTTGACTCAATTGAAATGTAGCTTGGGTGGAAGATTTCCCTGCTCAATAAAAAGGTTATGGGATCAAGTCTCACTCCAGGACTTGAGCACAAAAGTCAAAGCTGCCATTTCAGTGCAGTACTTCAGAGTGCTACACTGTTCAAGGTGCTATTTATCAGAGGAGTCTTTAAGCTAAGGTCCCATCTGCATTCTCAGATGGGTGTAAAAGATTCAAAACACTATTAGAGTTATTGAGTTGAGGAGTATCAGGAGGTTCTCTCTTTGTCTGTTCAAAATTCATTCTTCCATCTACATCACAAAACAGATGATCTAGTCAGTTCACACTGCTAGTTGTGAGAGTTGTTGTGCAAAAACTAGGTGGTTTTCTTACATTACATCGGTGATTATACCAGAAAACTGGAGTAAAATGCTCTGAATATCCAAGGCACGACTGAAATGACTTACTTTTTCTCTTTTATTAGTTTATCCTTGAATCATGGAATGTGGAAATCAGTTTTACTCAGTTAGTAGAACATATGTCTCCAGGGCAAGCATTTCAAGAACAATGCAGCATTTCCCTGATCACTTTGTCCACGTAATTCCTCGGCCAACTAAAACAAATATGATTCATTTAATGCTCAGAGCTTGTCCTGCAAAAATAAACTATCACATTTGCTTATATAAGAACAATGACTGACCATCAAAACTAACATTGGTTCGGAAGCACTTTGCAACGTTCTGAGACATAATGGTCAGCATGTCCATTTTTATTTCTTAAAACCTTCTGAACCAAAGTCAAATCACTCTTAAGTGGCAAGATGGCTCTTCTGTTGTTCCTGCAGATAGAATTCTGGGTGAGGCCAAATGAAATCAGTTTAACATTCTGGAAAAAATGTGAAATAATTTGGAGTTGTAGTTAATGTCCTTATATCTGACGAAGCATGATGTTGTTGTCAGAGTATCAATGTCCTGGACTTCAATTTTTGGGCACTGATGCCAGTTTATCTGCTTTCGATGGTCTCTCAGAAAATTGCAGTCACTCACTTTCTGACATTGATTGAAATCATCTTGCTACAGTAATATTTCTCGCAGTTATTTCATTTTACAGAAGTCAATGTCTGTGGAGTGGTCGTGCTTTCAGATCGAGACCCCAGTGTGAGGAGTGTTTAATCTCCAGGCTCGACATTCCTGACCTCAACCACATGCTTTGAGAACCAAACAAGAGTTGGCTATACATCACCTCGCAAAGTGAAGGGCAAGTATAACAGAGATTACTATGCTCTCTTCCTTGTGGGTACAAAAAACTGGGTCATTTTTGAATAGAATTGATAGAGCCCTGGGTATAGGTTACCTGTTTATGTTGCTTTATTTCACAGGAGGTATCAAAGCAGCACCATTCCCCATCACTGCATCCCTCAGAAGTGGCAGGTGATAGCCTACTGGCATTATCACTAAACTATTAATCCAGAGATCTAGGTAATGTCCAGGGTTCGAATCCTGCCATGACAGATGACATAATTCAAACACAATTGAAACCATCTGGAATTAAGAATCTAATGCCAACTGTGAATCTGTTGCTGATTGTTGGAAAAACCCATCTGGTTCACTATTGTTCTTTAGTGAAGGAAACTGCTATCCTTACCTGGTTTAGCCAACGTGTGACTCCAGACCCCCAGCAATATTTTTGACTCTTAAACTGCTTCTGGGCAATTATGGATGGACAATAAATGCTGGCCCAATCAGAGACACTCACATCCCATGAGCAAATAAAATTGATGCCTGGTGGTTGTTAGTTCCCCATGCCCAAGTCAATAGAAATCAAGCTGTTTCTGTCAGGAAGTAACAGGATTCAAGGGTTATCCCAGGATGCCACTTCCTGGGTTGCAGGAGATTTGAAGGGTTTTCTTTTTCGGATGATTCTATCCAATCAAGTATCACCTAAAATACATATGCTTATAATCCGGCTAGAAATGGACAAATATCACAACATCATCATGAGAATAAATTGAGTGATGAGGCTAGAAAGTAAGCTGATCAGAGAATATTATGTCTTTCATGAAGATTATTTCAGTAAAAGCCCGAGTGCACTAAATAACAGAGCATTGTCCACATAATCACATCATCATTAAAATGATTAAGAATATAAAGTCCACCCAAAAAACACAAGAAAGTTGAAAGAACTGCTGAGTTAGAGACTGATGGATTTGATTGTGTCATGGCAAATTGTGGTTAAAGAGCCTGAATCTGTCACTTCTTCAGGCAAAATGTATAAAGCTTGAGATGGTTAATTATGACCTAACAGGAGCAGCCAATCACCTTGAACTAATAAATGGCCAATTATACAGACACATCTGAAGGGAAGAGAGGGATTAGGGAGTAATATCAGTTTTGGGAAAAGTGAAATGAAACACTGCGTTGCACAGATAGGAATGTAGTTAACAGTATTAGTAACAAAGGAGGGAATGCAGAAAAATTAACCTGACTGTTTTGAAGGTCAAATGAGACAATGTACTCAGGGGAAGACTCCAGTAGACAGTGTCCAACCAAAACAAGAGAGAATTCAGGAAGACTAGGAAATATACATTTCCAGCAGGCAGACAAGAGGAGGGTGGAAAGATACCGAGAAATTGAGGTTGCTAGAAGCCAGGGTATAACGGAAGTCTCAGTACCCTCCAAAACAGAAATGTTAATGGTGAAGGTGGCAACTCTCTAAGTAGAAAGATATAAAAAGATTACATTCATTCCATGGAATGAACAAGCCTCTATTTTCTGCATTACAGGGTCTTGTCTTTAAGGTTGTATTAAAAAGACATTAAATAATTGGGAGAAGTAATAAAACATTCATCTTACAAAAATAGTTCATTTGAATCTCGGAATCATTGTTCCTCTGGGTGTGAACCAGAATTCAATCGACTTTGGAGTGAATCCTACGAAGTGGACAATCTATACAGAAACAAATTGCCTGCCTCATTGATTGGTATTCTGACAACAATTCATGCTCCTTATAGGCAGGGGATGCAAAAATCAATGGCTCAGATTTTAACTCCAGTACAGATTTCAGTGGTTGTGCAGTTGACTGAGATTAAAAATTCATCTCCAGCTCAAGAAATATACTCTGAGCTATTTTAACACCTGAGCGTCATTTCTATCCCATGAGATGATTCTCCATCTATTCCTGGCAGATAAGTGCTTGTCCATTTACAGAAGGAAGACAGAGGTGAACTGTTTCTGAACTGCCTTCCAGAATTTGAGCTCTGAGGTTGATTAGTGGGATAATTGCATCAATACTCAGAAGGTAGCTTCTGAGCATTTGCAAAAAGCGGCTATGTCATCTTGATGTTTAGTCACACAGGACTAACATCAGATGGAGGAAGGTACCAGCTAACTACTGCTCTACCATGTTAATCTATAAAGTCATGGGCAATGAATGTGAACAGTGGCACTATTCTTGAATTCAGCTCTCGTATGTCTCAAGCTCCCAGAAGCTCGTATTGACATTTCTATATCCCTGCCAGGACAGGAAAGGTCTAGGCTTTTCCTGTGAGGCCCAAGGAAGTAAAACTGAATGAAAAAAACATTGGTTTTCTTTGTCTTTTCATGCCAGCATCTCTACAACATTGAATCGGCCTGGTGGAAACTCATTTCAGTGCCTTGGTTAGACATCTGGGCCTGCTGGATGTACAGACAAAAGCAAGTGAAATTTGGAACCGGATATCTCTCAGATGCTCCACAATGGGTAGGTAAACTCAGAAAATAAACTGCACGCCCACGTCTGTCAGATCACTGAGTGAAAATTGCTACCAAAGGTTTCGTGCGAATTGCAATTCATTTGGCATAAATGCAGTAAAAAGGAAAGCAAAACTTCAAAAGCTCAGTGATTGGATACTGAAGCTTACTTTTCGACACTTTAAATGTACACAAAGAATTTTGATCCTGCTATTTATTTGCAAACATTAAAATGTGACTGTTCGATTTACTATTTGGATACATTGACCTGTGAGCTAGACTGGGACTCTGCTTTTCTTTGGAACGACAGAGTGAGAATTGGTCAGGAGGGAGAGATAGGGGCAAAGATAACTTTTAAAATAAGATGATGCGTACAATTCAAATACTTTAGGTAAAAATGTCTCATGGGATGGCCATAAACTATCAATTTGCTGATTCTAAAGATTCTGTCACTGGTTTCCAACTAGAGACAGATTTCTGTTTGGCCTTGTAACTAACCACTTATAGTAAATTATTAATCATCTCCGTTGTACATCTAATACTGTACACGTTATCTCTCAGAGGAAGCTGTTGGAAATCGAACTGATCAATTAGTCCTGGTGTTGGATGATAATTTCACTTATTGACTCATGCATTGAATTTTGCACTTTCCCTGTGTGAAACTGCTTGGCTTCCAATAATTTTCCTACTCTTGTCTCACAGCAAGAATCAGGATCACATTGTTGTGGGTGGTAAGTTGCAGAGAATGGATTTATTTGTACCTCCATTGTCTACGAGCCGAACATGGTCAGCACAATGGAATGAAATACTCTGCAAAATAAAACGCAGCAGTTTCTTCAGTCCACAGCAGTGTATCTTTATATAACAAATCAAAATACTTGCTGTAGGTTGATTTGCAAAGTGACACTTGACATGATTTGGTTTTAATCTTTGATCAATAAATTTGATTAACAGCGTTTATTAAATCAGAATATTAAAAGTAAAGGGACCCATGTCCTTACCAATGTTCAAAGGTGCACTTTCCCTTTCAAAGATTACACAGCAGTTACAATAAAAATTTCTGTTGTAGATTTGGATGATCAAATGTACACTGTATCATAGAATATTTGCTAGTTTATATTATAAACAAAATGGATATTGCAGAGTTCTTTTACATTTGAAATCAATAACCCTCTTTAAAATTGTCCACTTACATGTTGGTGATTTTCCCATCTAGAATTCTTAAGTCCTACTTATTGCTGGAGCAAGGCCAAGACACAACCTTTTTTTTTAATAGCAATTGCTGTTATATTTCAGGAGTTGACTTGTTTGAGGCGCCAAAGCCACTTTGATAATGGCTGAAGGAAGGTAACAAAGAGTTATGTGTTGTACTTGGTTCTGTCACTGATATTAATAATAGGATGAATGGTGCCACATCATTAAGTTGGACTTTATCAATGTCTGAATATACATTAGGGTGGACGTTGAATCTGGTTACAGCTGTTTTCCAGCAGTGAAATGGGAGAACAAAGACCTACTCGAATGACCAAAATGCACATTCATTTGTTGTCATGCACCTAAAGCACGTTAGTACTTTGCTCTTAATCCTATTATGCAGTCTACCTATCACTCCAATTGGAGCAGTAAACTTTGAATTTTAAGGCTCTATTTAATGCAATTTAGAGACTTCTTCTCAGATTATGGTACGAATAATCAACAATAATTTAGAACAAATTCTTCAGAGATGACTTTTTCTTCTTTCATGGGCCTATCAAAACAGAAGGCTATGTTTTATTATGTTAACTTGCCTTTTTGGCTTCAAAGACCAATCAGTCAAAGGGACCTCTATGTTTCAGACAGATTTTCAAATGGAAATTAATGGATCACTTTGAGGTCAATCAACAGTAGCTGCTGTCAACTGACATGCTGATTACAATGATACTCCTGCCCCAGGAGAACTGAGTTCTAGAAATCTCAAAAGAAATTTCAGTGAACTAACCTTTATATAATATGGTGAGATCAGCTCAGTGGGACACAGGCACATGTAGTGCCCTTTGCTCTGTTTCACCAGTACTGCCATATGTGCCTTCTATATGTATTTCGGTTATATTTTAATCCAAAACCTGAAACTTAAGGGCTCTCAAGTTGTACTACCTGTTATTCCTGAAGACACTCTGGATATTTCCAGTGAACGGGGTTTCTTTGTAACAGCCAGGAATTCATAAGGACTGTTCTCTTCTTCTGGAGGGAAACTGTCTAGGGATGGAGACAGCCTTATGTCCAGAGTCTGGTCATCTGCCTTTGTTTCTGATTCCTGCAAAATGGCACAAAATGTTAATTCAACTATTTTTATCTGTGTTGTACCATCACAGGTAAACTATCTTTGCTTTGTCAAAATAAGCATTTTGTTATCTAAGGTATGCATGCACAGTAGTTATTTTTTCCAAAAATTGCACTGGAAACCAGATTTATTTCATTCTTTTTTATTGAAAGCTATTTGTTATGTTGCAATTATTGCTACTGCATCTTTGAAGCATTCTACAGTCCTTTGTCATCATACAAAATAATTCAGTGCCAACTGGCAATGACATGTATAGAAATTTATAGCCAGCCCTGAATAATCCAGGTCCTAACTCCATTCTATGCTGACTCACTAACTTTATAAAATGTGGCTCATTTTCTACTTTCCAACAAGGGCTTGTTGATTGACTGATCCAAAGCAGTGCAATGATTACACCTGCTTCAGTCTGTAAATGAACTTGGCCAAATCACAGGCCATACGTTACTAGTTACAAATGTATTTAATTCGATTCTCAGCTCTTCTTCTGTGAAATTGGTCTTCTCCACAGCTGTTACTTCACTATGTGATAATAGCACAATTGGTTCGATTCTCTTTGTGGGTCTGTTTAGAAAACCATTCTCTGAATTCTTGGCTATTCTTTGCATCAGGAGATGTGACAGACCATTAAATCGAACAAAATATCACTGTTATTCAAATATTTAAACTATGTAGCTGTTCCAAAGTAAGTCCAGACGCAGGTGGCAATTCAACTCATCCTTCCACATCATTGATTTTGCTTCCATTATTCTGGCCAAAAGGTCAATTCAATAGTAATCACTTCTTGCTTGAAAAAAGTGTTGCCTGATATTAGTCGTCATCTTGGTTTTTACCAGTTTGGACCTATTTCCCCTTGTTGAGAAGGTCACGTTTGAGGGGGTGGGAGGAAGAGAGAGAAAGAGAGAGAGACTGCCCAGGGTGAACCCTTCCTGTTCTATTTATCTTACAAACTTTTATCCAACCACTTTCACTTCCTTTCAAGACTGGAATGCTCCTGTCTTTAGAACCTTTTCTCATAACTCAGTCTACTGGCATCTGGCTCCTCCCAACATTACTTTTACTATTTAGGTTTTTTCCATTGTGATTCGAACTGGACACATATTAAATTACACTGCTTTTATTTCATGTTAAATTTCAGTTCCACTGGTATAGCAATAAAAGCTGGTGTGCAGTTTGCATTATTAGTGATTAGACAATGGCTACTGTTGAAACTAGTATTACTTGCAATGTCAATGCAGTAATTTCAAGACCATTTATTCATTTATTATCAAAGACAAAGTCCTGCAGAAACTCAGGAGGTCTGGCAGCATCTGTGCAGGCAGAAACAGAGTTAATGTTTCAAGTCCAATATGATTCTTTGATAGAACCCATCCATTTATTATGGTCTCATTTCTTTTCTTTCAATGTGTAAGACCCAAGCTGATTTTAGAAACCACAAGAGGAAAATCAACAATGAAATATTAAACTGATAAAATCATATAAAGAAAGTAATGGATTTTTTGGTTTATGTATGTTAGACACGTTTGCTGCTTCCAGTTTTGTTAATCTCATTTACAGGCTGCAATGATGACAAAAAAAACACCGGTTTTGCCTAATAAATGATAAGCAGACACCTTCTAATAAACTGAGCTTCAATAATCCGGCATTATTGGATTTGGAATAAGATTCTTCCAAGAATTCCACTTCTCGATGCCTCAGAAAGGCAGCTGACATCAGTAAAGACCCCTCCAACCCTGGTTATAATCTCTTCCAACCTCACCCATCAAGTAGACGGTACATGTGTTCAAGCTTTTGTATCAACAAGTTGAAGAACAGCTTCTTCACTGCTGTTATTAGACTTCTAAATGGACCAAATTTTAAACCTATTGCTGATCTTGCTTTTTGTGCACCTTCATTGCAGCTGTAGCTTTGCATTCCTCGCTCTGCTCAATCGCCCAATGATCTTTGCCTATACTGCATGCAACACAAAACTTTTCACTGTTTGTGTACTTGGGCACATGTGACAATTAATGAAATTTAAGCTAAAGTTGGGAAAATAGCAACAGATTGGATTAAAACGCTAATTCATTGTGCAATGGAATGTCAGAAAATTATCTAATAGAGGCCTGCTGCTTAATAACAGGAGCAAGTGATAAAAATGACACTTAGCCAGTCTCCTAAGGACTGAAAGCAGATCACACTCCCTCCCACTGTTTCAATTACAAGTGACATGTGACTCCATACAGTCAGAAAACACAGACAGACCCCAAGGAAGAAAACAATCTGAGACTCTAAACTTATGAATCCTGACAAAACAAAACATAATGGTGACACTCATTCCACCTCCAGGGCTCTGAGAGATTTGCTTTTTTCCTCATAATGAAAAAATCCTGCTACCTCTGCTGATATTTTGTTTGGAAGTAAAATTGTGATGTCCCTAGACTTTCAGCTCCACAGAACAAAGAGGCTGATTCAGTCCTAACCCATTATGATGATCTTCACTGTCGCCTTTCTTTCACAAAGAGACAGAAATCTTCATTCTGTGCTTACTATAATGCCAAAAAAACAACAGATGGAATAAGAGATTTCCCTCTGTCTGTGCCCAGATGCTCTGGATCACCTGGGCACAGTGACTATCAGACAAGGGATGGGTTGGCATGATATCCATAAAAGAAAATTTCCTAGTTATCTCAGAGTTGTGACTCCCACAGGGGCAATCAAACAATGAGTTTGTAAGAATTATTTGCTAACATCTGTTAAACTGTGTGCGCTCAGCATGGAAGGGGGCTAGGGAAATAATGGCATCAGCTCTCAGATGTATTCATTTGCTGAGATTCACAGTGGTATTGTTAATCAATCATTCACCTAAGTATAGAATTATGACACTGAGGTTGGAGTAATGGCAGCAACAGCACAGACTAAAAGTTAGTTAATAGTGCATTAGTAGGGGGAGACCAGTAGGTATTTCTGGTGTAATGTGTGTCTTGTTGACGCGACTTGGTTGTAACATGATTGACAAATGGCGGATGCTGTTTGGACAGCGCAAACTTTCTACTGCACAGGTATAGTGATTTCCTACGGTAGTCTTCTTTAGCACATGATTTGGGGTTTAGATTAGATTACTTACAGTGTGGACTGCTGGTGTTGGACTGGGGTGGACAAAGTTAAAAATCTCACAACACCAGGACATAGTCCAACAGGTTTATTTGGAAGCCTCAGCTTTCAGAGTGCTGTTCAGGTGATGAAGGAGAAGCACTCCGAAAGATAGTGCTCCCAAATAAACCTGTTGGACTATAATCTGGTGTTGAGAGATTTTTAATTTCTTGAGCGCAATTTTCTGTAACAATTTTCTATAGTGTGAAGTTGCCCAAGAATGCAACCATAGCCTTATACCAGAAACATTTCCAAAGATCAAATGTATACTTTTTCCTTCATAATTCTTCTCTATAAATTGTGCACTGAACCAGTCAAAATAAGGTACAACATGGAATATATCCACAAAATGATTGTAAACATTCCATTGGTCTTGTTACAAAGTTAAAAATCACACAACAACAGGTTATAGTCCAACAGTCTGATGGATTATAACCTGATATTATGTGATTTTTAACTTTGTACACCCCAGTCCCAATACCGGCACCTCCAAAAGGAAGGTTTGATCTTAACAGGTTGGATATTTTTCATGATTCAATGATATCTTAAATGGAACAGTAGAGACAGAAAGCAGAACAACTGCCATCAAAATTTTTTTTTAGCTAATAAGTAAAATACATTTAAAAATCAAGAGAATACAGTTTAAAAGCTTTATTGATGTAATGTTTTTTTTAAAATATAAAAGCAGGCAAGGCAGCTGAGAGAAGGGCTGTGTTCTGATTAGACATACATTGTAATTACGTTTCTATACACTTCAGGAGAATGCAAAACTGACAAAGTGAAAGAACAAATGACAGTAAGTACTGGCTTTCTGTTAGCTTTCTTTGCAAGTTGAGCTAAGACAGGCAAAGATTGCTGAAGTAATAAAGTTCCTCTTTTTTTCACGCAAGTAAACCTTGTAATTGGTTCCTTAATTTGAATTAGTACTATGCTTCAATGGAAGTATTATGCAACGGCCAGATAAAAAGAGTTTAAAAGGGGTCAAAAAGAGGCGAACTGATCCACTTGCCCTCACATTTTTACTGCCCAATGATTGGCACAATATCCAAGACTAACGGTCTTAGTCTGGGTACCCTGCAATGTCCGAGAGCCCAGTTTGAATATTTTACACTGACCTATGCGGTATGTAAAGTTAAAAAAGGTGAGCAAGGCTTTGGAATTGAAAAGTGTCACTTTAAAAAGTGTCCTCACTATGGATAGAATCGTTTACTTAGCTAACAGCTGGAGGTTCCACATGAAACGATAAAACAAACAAGGATAATGGTGTGAAAGATAAATAGCAGCAAAACACAGCCAGAGAAAAGCAGAAATAACTATTCCTTGCGACAGGCAAGAAACTGTACTTGCTGCCAATGGACAAAATATAGATTCCATACTTCCAAGTTATGGTGATCCCAAACTTGATCCATTGAACATTGTTGCCTGTTTACTGCATTTGCTGTTTAGACTCCAAAGAGTTGACCACATTAACCACACCTGCTTCCTGTACGTTTTGCAGTAGCTACACTCTCATTGGAAGAAAACCATCAATGACATTCCTGACTTGGTGTCATTATAATCGAGATGGAATGCTGTAGTAGAGGAATTGGGTTGTGATAGACCATTGGTCAAGCAAGGACTTTGCAAAACCTATATTTAGTCTTCAACATTGTTGATTCCAAGCCCACGAGGAGTGGCATGTTTTGGACAGCAATTTTGTTTTGGGGTTGGCCCTGCATCAGGCTAATAGGGGATCTCCAGTTCTGAGAGATCAGTGACCAGACCATCAGAGGGAGGAGCTGCTTATGTAGGTGAGTAAAAGAGAGAGACACATACACCGTGTGTCAAAAGGAAGGTGTCTAAGAAAACTGAAAAGAAAGAAAGAAAAAGAAACCTCTCCTGCACCTAGCCAGTGACATGATGCAAAAGGTTATTTAAAGCAGGACAGCCAGCGGCTCCTGACCAGAATATGGTGGATACAGGGTCTCAACTGTCTGTTGGAATTTGACCATCCCACCATTGCAATAGAACATTCAGCTTAGAAATAACTCATTGGCAGGAACATTCAAGCAAGTCGGCACACTGCTCCCCAATGCCAGTTTTCAAGCCCTTCCATCTCTAGTACTAACTCTAATCTGAATCAAATATTTTGAAGTGTGGACTTGCTTGAATTGTGACATGAAATACAATATGTGCCCAACACAGTGATGCTGACAGAATGCTGAGCTTTCTCTGAAAAGAAAGAAGAGGAGCACAAGTGCAGTTAAAACATGACATTAACAGAATGTCCACACCACACGCACTAGCTTGGCTCATGCACTTTAAATGGCACAACAACATTGTCGATTCTTTCCAGGTTCTGAGGTGCTCAAGCCCTCAACTTAAAGCAATCATATCCATTATGATCTCTGGAAACCATGGCAGTAGTGATTTTTTTCCCCCTGTTGCCTAGCACCATTTGTCCTCACTGAATGCAGGATGCCTTATGCATAATACTTTGGATGATAGTCTTTGGTACTGTTCTTTTGCATCTCAACAGTCTTCCATAATTTCTCTTAAAGTGGGCTTTTCCAATTTTGTTCGATAAATTCAGGTCACGTACACTATTTGTAAAGGTGGTCAAACTAACCAGTTTGACACTTGCAATATATATGGCAGATGGATGTTATTCTCATTCATCCTTACTGCTCATATCAGCAATTATTTCACACAAGCAAACCTATTGCTCACGTTTTCCCACAAGTTGTAGCTGTGAAAATCCATTGTCAGTGTCTGGTTTATTGTTTCTTTTATGCTGTAATTTTGTGTATAAATAGGTTGCTCTTTCGTCCTTTGTTGTGACCTCTCAGTACTTATAATAGCACTGAAGACCTTCTCAGTAAATTGGGCTTTACACAGCCTGGGTTCTCACTCCACAGTCACTCAATCTAACATGATAAACAGCTGATCTGTTCCTATTTAAACCTGTAAAGAGGCTATTTGCTGGTTAGAGGTGAGGCTGCACCATTAATACACTTGTTTTCTGCTTGATTACCCAGTTGTACGCTAGCTTTATCAGAATCAATCTTGCAGAAAGTGTACACAGTAAAGTTGTGATTGCCAGAAGGTACATTAAAACAAAAGCAAGAAAGATAACCTCAATATGACACTTTCTCAGTGTACTGAGAGTAATTTCACTACTTAATGTGTTACAACCTAACATCCTGAACCCAAGTAGTCCTTTTTATCTGGATATTGGGAGAAATCAATATTACCTCCAGCTTAGTAGAATGAAAATACAGCAATTTGCAGATCTTCAGAGCAGTAAAATGACCAAAGCTGGTTATTTACTGTGATTTATGAGGTAGATATTCTCAGGAGCTCATGCAGGTGAGTACTGGGATGAGAACCATTATGCTACAAGGTTAATTTGTAATTGGAAACAAGTGAATTAATTTCAAATTTAAAGGTTTCAAAATTGTGCCAAGTTTGGGAGGGCTGTCCCATAGACTGGTCAAGCAACAACAATATGTAGTCACAGTCTCAGAATCAAACCTTGCAGACAATGTCCTAGACACCATAATCTCTCGAGGTGATGACGCAGTGGTATAGAGGCAGGAGGTAATTGCCTTGGGAGCCCACAACATTGACTCCACCTCCCACCAAGTCTAATGGTATCAGGTCAAATATGGACATATAAACCTCCGACTGCCATCTATTATCCCCCTCAGCGAATGGGTCAGTACTCTTCCATGTTCAATACCACTTTGAAGAAGGTGTGCTAAGGCACAGAAAGGTAACCAAGATGTTTATCACCAAGAGTGGCTTGGTACCACTACAACTAGCCAAGCTGTGAAGATAATATCTGCCACACTGGGTCTACAGAAGATGATGAGAGAAACAACAAATGTAAAACCTACTAGACCTGGTGCTTGCCAACCAGATGAATCGGTGTGTGACATTATTTGTAGGAATGACTGCCGCACAGTACTTGTGAAGAATAAGCCTTGTCTTCATGGTGAAGATACTCTCCATTATGTTTTGTGGCACTACTACTGCGCTACATGGGATACATTTTATACAGATCCAACAACACAAGACTGAGCATTCATGAGGCATTGTGGGCCACCAGAAGCAGCAGCATTGTAGTAAACCATAAGCTGTAACCTCATGGCCCAGTATATCGGCCAATCTACTATTGCCACCAATATCAGGGATCAAACCTAGAGCAATGAAGAGTAAGCAAGGGCAGGTACAAATAGATTCAAGGACAGCTTCTTGCCCACTGTTTTGAATGGACCTCTCAAATATTAATTCTGATCTCTCTCTTTCTGCACCTTCTCTGCGGCTGTAACACTGTATTCTGTACTCTGTTCTGCTACCCTGATACACTTTGTATGGTACGATCTGTCTGTATAGCATGCAAAACAACACTTTTCACTGTATCTCAGTGAATATGACAATAATAAACCGATCATTCATCAAGTGTTCTTTGATGGCACCTATGGAACCTGTGACTTCAACCAGCTAAAAGGACCAGGGCTGCAGATACATGGGAACACCATCAGTTACAAGTTACCCTTCCATACAACATCCTGACTTGGAACTATATCGCTGTCCTTTCACAATCATGGAATCAAAATCCTGGAGTTCCCTCCCAAAATGCACTGTGGGCATTACCTACAGCAAATGGAGTGCTGTAGTTCAAAAAGACACCCCACCATCAACCTCTGAAGGGCAATGAGTATTAGGCCCAGCCAATGACATCACACCCCCCACCAACCCAACCTCCACCCCCGGCTCCACACCCCCCACCAACCCAACCTCCACCCCCGGCTCCACACCCCCCACCAACCCAACCTCCACCCCCGGCTCCACACCCCCCACCAACCCAACCTCCACCCCCGGCACCTTCCCCTGCAACCGCAGGAAATGTAAAACTTGCGCCCACACCTCCACACTCACTTCCCTCCAAGGCCCCAAGGGATCCTTCCATATCCGCCACAAGTTCACCTGTACCTCCACACACATCATCTATTGCATCCGCTGCACCCGATGTGGCCTCCTCTATATTGGGGAGACAGGCCGCTTACTTGCGGAACGCTTCAGAGAACACCTCTGGGCCGCCCGAACCAACCAACCCAATCACCCCGTGGCTCAACACTTTAACTCTCCCTCCCACTCCACCGAGGACATGCAGGTCCTTGGACTCCTCCACCGGCAGAACACAACAACATGACGGCTGGAGGAGGAGCGCCTCATCTTCCGCCTGGGAACCCTCCAACCACAAGGTATGAATTCAGATTTCTCCAGTTTCCTCATTTCCCCTCCCCCCACCTTGTCTCAGTCGGTTCCCTCAACTCAGCACCGCCCTCCTAACCGGCAATCCTCTTCCTGACCTCTCCGCCCCCACCCCACTCCAGCCTATCACCCTCACATTGACCTCCTTCCACCTATCCCACCTCCATCGCCCCTCCCCCTAGTCCCTCCTCCCTACCTTTTATCTTAGCCTGCTTGGCTCTCTCTCTTATTCCTGATGAAGGGCTTATGCTCGAAACATCGAATTCTCTATTCCTGAGATGCTGCCTGGCCTGCTGTGCTTTGACCAGCAACACATTTGCATCAATAAAATGAAAGCAATTTGGATTTCTTATTATGAGTTGGTGTCTAATTGAAAGCATCAGCTCTTGACAGATGAGCCTGCATGAAAGAAGGCCTGGTCTATCTGTCGATAATGCATAACTAGTTTGTGAAATGTATATACTGGGAGTTAGGAGAAATCACTCGAAGAGTTTTTGAAAGCATTGTGCAAAATGAAGCACCATGTCCAAACATTCTTACATTGCTGTTATGTTTCAGGGTTGACAATCCGTCTGATTGCACTGGCTGTTTTCCTTGGCAGCCATAGCAACCAGACTTATTTTAAGTCTGCACACTGTTCTTGATTATAGTGCATACTGTGGATACTTCAGACCTTTCATCAGTGGCGGTGCTGCTGTCTCAACTTGGAAATTGCAAAAGGAATCTTCACATATACTTGCGATGGTAAAACAGTGAGTTCAAATCCCATCACAGCAAGCTGTAAAATTCAATCAATAACTCGAGAAACCTGAGGAGCAGCAGCAGCAGAGAGAAAAAGTGGCAATGGTTACTGGGTTTTTGTAAAACTCAGAGGGCAGTAGACCTGCTTTCCTGATGCTGATCTAGTCTGAACGTGACTATCTTTCACAAAACATGGTTAAAACAAAGAACAGGATTTTGTCTTTGGATTGGGCCCAAGGTTTTGGGCCAAACAAGGCTCTCAAGCTCCACCTTGTGAGGGGAGCAGTCAACTATCAAGAATATTCACCAAATTGGTCCATTAGTGGCCAGAGGGTGAGGTCACTTACCAAATAAGGGCAGTTGGCAGGCTGTTACCAACACTGAAAACACAGCAGGCTGTCTTTTGGGTAAAAGAGCATCAAGATGGAGATGCCTTCTCTGCAACTTTTTAAACTCCTACTCAAGAATTCCCCTTGGCAACTGGGCCACCCACATTGAAGGGCAGAGGGCTGCCTGTTGAGGATGCAAAGTCAGCAAAATGGCAAGGCTTTTGGAGCACTGGCCCATGACAGATGCTACTGGGGCACTGTCTCCAGGCAACTGGCCTCCACCCTAGTGCCTCAGGAAGTTGAGGAAGTCAACTGGAAGACTTCAGTCATCCTCTGACTATAGGACTTTCAGGAATCTCGACTGGCTGCCAGCCCACCACCCTGTAAAATATCTCGGAAGGTTGGAGGAGAATTGTTGTCCTGGAACAAATATTTGTGTCTGTCTATCTCCGTGTTTACTCCAGATGGGCAGAAAGCTTTGCCCATGGTACCTGCTCATGACTGATACTGCTTGAATATTTGGGTTGGACTATTTAATTTTTGGGAAGATTCTGGTTGCAGTGAAAAGCATCCTTGCCTCCGAACCACAAGCTCTGGGTACAAGTCTTCACCCCAGTGCTATGGAATACGCTTTCATAATACTACCCAACAGGCTACATAATAAACTACAAATCCTCAAATACAGGCCAATGAAAGGTAATAGATGCCAGAGAGAATTCCTGGCAAGCCTTATGATGGAAAGGAAATTGAAGCCTCTGCTAATACTACCCATATCTCTGGACGACAACATGCTGGTAAAAGTGCACGTTGCCACAGTAACTCGGACTGCAGTAATGAACTGGAGCACACCACCAGTAATGCTTCCTCATAAACAGAAAAATGTTATTAAATCATCCCACAAAAACCTCGCTGATAAATTAAACAATGGCAGTTATGTTAACATATTTGACTCCCATGACAAAAACATTAATTTTAGCTATACTGATCAAATGCTGCGTTATGAATTGTTTAAAAAGCCTGTCACTTGAAGGAAAAAGGTTTTTCATACGTTTTAGTTTCAGTATCTTGAGGATCTGTATTAAAATGCATACATTCAACAAACTTGGGAAATAAAAGATCTAAATGTTAATTTATAATTCAACAATGTTATAAAAATAACATTATAGAAACTCTTTTGCCATATTGGCAAGCTGCAACAGATATATAAGGCCAAATTTTCTTGGAAAAATAACAGCACTTGCACCAACCAGCCAAATGGAAGCATATATTGCTGAGTGTTAAACACCTCCACAACTTGCTGGTTGATTGATGGTGTGTACCTCTCCAGTACTAATACCTGCTGCAATTACATATTACTTCTCCATTAAACTTGACACAGAAAGTTAGAACTCATAACAAATAGTTTTAGTACCATTTTAACAAAGCGCAATGAACTCTATTTTCCAAGGATGGGCAATCACCACAGTTTGTCACTCCATTCGTTTTTACATTAAGAAAGAACTCTGCAATTTTGACAGGAGATTCCCACGAGGACTCTTTCAGAAACATGAAGTAGTATTTAAAATCCGACAGGTCACACATATTGCAGGATAGTCAAGGAAAGACAAACTGACCCCTTTCCCACAGCAGTCAGTTCCTGTACTCTGTGATTGAAACATGCAGTACCACAGACAGGTACTTGGACAGCTCCTGCAGCAGAGTAACTTGTAAGTGAGAGGTTAGGGTGCTGGAAGGAAGGGGGAAGACGCAGGGCAGAGATGGTTGGGTCCAACGGCATGGGGAGTGAGTGCAGGGAGTTTCAGGTCCTGGGTGCAGAGATGGGATGGTATCAGATCAGGGCCAGGGGTGAGAAAGATGGGGTTGATGTAAGGATAAATTGAGGAGTCAGTGTAATTGTTGCTGAGGAGTTAAACTTGGTATTTAATAGCCTAACCCATTCCCACATAACCATTTACTTAACTGCAGCGGAATCCTCAGAGTCTTGCAACTTAATTCAGACAGATCCAGGCACAGGGGAATTGCCCAGTGAAATCTTCAATATGCAGTGCAATTCCCTCAGAGTCTGTTACATTGGAGATTCCACAGCGTCACCACTTGCAACTCCCACCTTCACTGCAGAAATGATAATCTGGCCACTGGAAAGGCCAGGCCACCATCAGTGTTATTGCTTCAAGTCCAAACGCCCTAATGATGCAGGCAGAACAATGGCAGAGAAAGAAGGAAAAGGAAGCAAATGCTGTACTCAAGATCTGACTATTTCCTCGAATGTCCTGCCCCATGTGTCCCAAAGACCTGTTAGCTAAGAATCAACCTGTTCAGTCAGGAGAAAACGCATGGTGCTGAGCTCTCACCTTCCTCAATCAAGAGACAGCTAATGAGTGTTTAATGAAATGTCAATCAATCTCAGCAGCCCAGAATCAGAACAATTTAAATTGTGGGGTCTTTGCCTACATGCATTAAATGGTCGTCAAATATTTCTAAAAATATATTATTTATACATTTTTAAACCTATTTTTTACCTTCTGATATTTTTCTCTTAATACAACCTTCCTTTCCAACTGATCTTCCTCCATCATTCCTATTTCCTTCTCAGTTGCTAAATCTCACTGGTAAAGAATGTACACTACTGCTCCATAGTTAAGAATTCCAGATACCTGGCTGCCATTACCAACTCGCACACCCTGAAAAATATTGCACCAAACAGTGCCAGCTGAGTGGGGCAGAGGAAATTCGAATATCAAATGCTGTGCCCTGTCAGAAAGATTTGGCTCAACATTTTTATACTACCTCTTGGATCCTCCTGTCACATTTCAGTTCAACGGCAGTATACAAAATTATGCCATTTACTCAAGAAGTTTTTAGGTTACAATGGCCTGAGACAAAGCACGGCAGCATGAGGTTCATACAAAACAGTTTGTCTTTTAATCAGTCAGAAATTGTATCCTATGTTATTTTGACAAAGGTGAACTTTCCCTTCTAATCTTTCTCAAACTACTTGCAGTTTTTGACCCAGACATCATCCTCCTCTCTACTGTCATTTAATTAGCTGTGGCCGTTGTCCCTGGTTCCATTCCCTGCTTTCTAACCATATCCAAAGTACCACTTGCAATGGTTTCTCTTCCTGCTCCCACATTGTTACATTTGGCTTTTCCCCTAAAGATCAATACTTGACACCCTGTGATTTTTAAGTTGTCCCTTGACGATATAATTCAAAAGCACTGACAACATCCAGTTCTACTCACTCACACTCTCTCAACTCCTCCAGTGTTGCTGAATTCTCAGACTGCTTATCTGCCAAGCAGTGCTGGCTGATGAGAAACTGCCTCCAATTAAATATTGGGAAGACTGAACCTGTTATTTTTGGTCTCTGCTCCAAACTCTGCCCCTAGCCACCAATTCCATCTCCACTTTCCCCCCAACCCCACCCTACCAGGAGTCTGAGATTGAACCAGTTTGTTCACAACCTGTGTGTTACTTTTTTAATGTTGAGATCAGTTTCCTGCCATGTACTGGCACCATTACAGAGATCGCCTCTTTGACAAATCACATTATAGAAATCCATACCCTCTCATTCTTGAACCTTTTATGAGAAGGAACAGTTTCTCACTATCTTCTCTGCCCAGACCCCTCCAATATTTTGAAAACTTTTATTAAATTGCCTCTTGTACTCTATGCCCTTATTAATAAACAAAATAAAATCTACATCTCTGACTAAGCTCTTTGCTAACTGATCTAATTTCTCCTTACACAGGTTAGCGTCATATTTTGTTTTATATAAAGGCTCCCGTGAAGACCCTGTCATTATCAAAAGATGTTAATAAATGTATGTTGTCGTTGTAACTGACTTTAGCAGAAACTTTCCTTAATATAGATTGTAACTCCTAACTTTGTTATAAGTAGAAATTAGTACTTGATCATAAACTCATTTGGAAGTCTAATTGTGTGTAGCTCAGAATTGTAAAATAATGCATGAAGTTTTGATTAGGATGGTAACTTCAAAGGCGGCTTGGGTTCAGATATCAAGACATGCTCTATCATAAATGGAATAGCTCTTGGATAACATACTGCCATTCAACAAATTTTAAGTTTAAATCAATTTTCTTATCTTTTTCTACTTGCAGCTTTCTCTATTCTTGAGCTTAGTGATTGATGAAGCCATCTTATTCAATCAATCAATCAGTCTAGAGATTTTGTCATTTAATAGCTAGCAACCCTGTATCTGAGCCAAAAACCCTGGGTTCAATTCCCAACCTAAGGCTCTTTGGCCACAGACAGTTTACTCATAATGAAATTCAAACAGGTTTATAATGAACTAAAGGGAAAAACGTGAACAGACAATAGTTTGGCATCAGCCCTGGCTTACCTTCTTACCTCTGAATCATAAGGTTCTAGCGTCAAATCCTGCTGAAGGCTTGGGCACAGAAATCAAGGCTAGCACACAGTGCAATACTGAATGCTGCACTATCAGAGATGGCATTGTTCAAATGAAACGGAAGTGCCATTTACCCGGGGCGGTGAACGACCAGTTTTGGACATAACGTCTCCAATATTTCCGACATTAGAATAGTGACCAAAACCTCAGAAGTTTTTCACTAGCTTTAAAATGTCTGGTGGCCATAAAAGTATTTTCTAAATGTAAGTCTTTCTTTTCTATACCGGTCAATTTCCCAATTCCAGGCAAACCTTCCCTGCACTAAATTGCTGACATTATCACTGCTGATCACTCCTGACATATGTTCATCAGCTTTGAAGTCACTTTATCTACAAAATAAACAAAATATCTATAATGGTTTTTTTAAGGAAGTATAATGAAGCACAATACTAACATGAGGAGGATTTTGGGTAATCCAAGATGGAGGATGGGAAAAATTTCTGGCTGTAAGAGCTGCTCCTTTTTTGAGGTATTTTAGGTGCTGGAGGTGATTTCCTCGAATTCCGGGAGCAGCAATTAATGTTTTATATGCTGTTGCATTGTTTTGGAACTTTGGGGAAAAAAGTTAAAACAATAGCAGTTTTAAAAGGGAGAAGAGCAGACAAAGGAAGCACATGGTGAGGACAATGCAGGAGAGAGAGAGAGAGAGAACACCTGCACAGTTACTGCCTTTGCTGTTTTTGAGTTCATGTGTCGCTGGACATGGGAGTGCATCTGGGAAAATTAACAAACAGTGAATTTCACAACTAATCTTGGAGGATCCGGTTTGGGCAAAGTTCACAACACAGAATCGGATAAGTTAATTGTTGTTTTAAGTCTGTCCAAGAGAAAGGCTGTATTAGTGAGTACAGTAGGTTCTTTCTTGATTATAAGCCATAGCTCTTAATTTAACCTGGGACAGTGTTTTGTAGAGGAATAAGACTGTGTTATTTTCTGGGTCTGTAGATTGTGAAGGAGCAAAAATGGCCTTTGCAGTGATATGTACTTCTTGTCAGATGTAGGAGTTTATAGAGAGTTTAATGGTTACTGCGGATTATATGTGCCATAAATGCTGTTGGATGTGAATCTTATCAGATTGAATGGATTGGTTGGAGAGACAGATAGAAGTGATGAAGAATTTGCAACAGCAACAGTATGTGATGGATGGCAATTATAGGAAGGGGGGAAAATCTCAGATACAGTCAAATAGATGGGTTAACTCCAGGAAGGGTAAGAGAGGTAGGCAGCTAGGGCAGGAGTCTTTTGTGGATATACCCATTTCAAACAGGTGTGCTGTCTTGGAAAACATAGGGGATAATGGATTCTCAGGGGAACGTAGCACAAACAGCCAAATTTCTGGTATTGAGACTGGCTCTAATGCAACGAGAGGTAAGTCAGCTTCCAAGAGATCAATTGTGTTAGGGGATTCTGTAGTCAGTGGTAGAGACAGTCATTTCTGTGGCCAGCAGAGAAAAAGCAGAATGATGTGTTGTTTTCCTGGTGCCAGGATTAAGAATGTCTCAGAGAGAGTACAGAATGTTCTCACGGGGGAGAGGGGCCAGCAAGAGGTCATTGTCCACATTGGAACCAACGATATAGGAAGGAAAAAGGTTGAGATTCTGAAGGGAGATTACAGAGAGTTAGGCAGAAACTTAAAAAGGAGGTCCTCAAGGGTAGTAATATCTGGATTACTCCCAGTGCTACGAGCTAGTGAGGACAGGAATAGGAGGATAGAGCAGATGAATGCATGGCTGAGGAGCTGGTGTATGGGAGAAGGATTCACATTTTTGGATCATTAGAATCTCTTTTGGGGTAGAAGTGACCTGTACAAGAAGGACGGACTGCACCTAAATTGGAAGGGGGCTAATATACTGGCAGGAAGATTTGCTGGAGCTGCTCGGGAGGATTTAAACCAGTAAGGTGGGGTGCTGGATGTCTTGAAACGGTTAAAAGTGGATAAATCCCCAGGACCTGATCAGTAGTACCCGAGAACTCTGTGGGAAGCTAGAGAAGTGATTGCTGGGCCTCTTGCTGAGATATTTGTATCATTGATAGTCACAGGTGAGATCCGGAAGACTGGAGGTTCGTAAACGTGATGCCACTGTTTAAGAAGGGCGGTAAAGACAAGCCAGGGAACTATAGACCAGTGAGCCTGACCTCAGTGTTTGGCAAGTTGTTGGAGAGAATCCTGAGGGACAGGATGTACATGTATTTGGAAAGGCCAGGACTGATTAGGGATAGTCAACATGGTTTTGTGCGTGGGAAATCATGTCTCACAAACTTGATTGAGCTTTTTGAAGAAGTACCAAAGAAGATTGATGAGGGCAGAGCAGTAGATATGATCTATATGGACTTCAGTAAGGCGTTTGACAAGGTTCTCCATGGGGAGACTGATTAGCAAGGTTAGATCTCACGGAATACAGGGAGAACTAGCCATTTGGATACAGAACTGGCTCAAAGATATAAGAGGTTATAAGAGGTAGTGGTGAAGGGTTGTTTTTCAGACTGGAGGCCTGTGACCAGTGGAGTGCCACAAGGATCGGTGCTGGGTCTCTACTTTTTGTCACTTACATAAATGATTTGGATGTGATCATAAGAAGTACAGTTAGTAAGTCTGCAGATGACACCAAAATTGAAGGTGTAGTGGACAGCAAAGAGGGTTACCTCAGATTACAACAGGATCTGGACCAGATGGACCAATGGGCTGAGAAGTGGCAGATGGAGTTTAATTCAGATAAATGCGAGGTGCTGCATTTTGGGAAAGCAAATCTTAGCAGGACTTATACACTTAATGGTAAGCTTCTAGGGAGTGCTGCTGACCAAAGAGACCTTGGAGTGCAGGTTCATAGCTCCTTGAAAGTGGAGTCGCAGGTAGATAGGATAGTGAAGAAGGCATTTGGTATGCTTTCCTTTATTGGTCAGAGTATTGAGTACAGGAGTTTGGAGGTCATGTTGTGGCTGTACAGGACATTGGTTAGGCCACTGTTGGAATATTGCATGCTATTTTGGTCTCCTTCCTATCGGAAAGGTGTAATGAAACTTGAAAGGGTTCAGAAAAGACTTACAAGGATGTTGCCAGGGTTGGAGGATTTGAGCTATAGAGAGAGGCTGAACAGGCTGGGGCTGTTTTCCCTGGAGCGTCAGAGGCTGAGGGGTGACCTTATAGAGGTTTACAAAATTATGGGGGGCATGGATAGGATAAAAAGACAAAGTCTTTTCCCTGGGGTCGGGGAGTCCAGAACTAGAGAGCATAGGTTTATGGTGAGAGGGAAAAGATATGAAACAGAGCTAAGGGGCAACGTTTTCACACAGAGTGTGGTATATGTATGGAATGAGCTGCCAGAGGAAGTGGTGAAGGCTGGTACAATTGCAACATTTAAGAGGCATTTGGATGGATATATGAATAGGAAGGGTTTGGAGGGATATGGGCTGGGTGCTGGCAGGTGGGACTAGATTGGGTTGGGATATCTGGTCGGCATGGACAGGTTGGACCGAAGGATCTGTTTCCATGCTGTACATCTCTATGACTCTATGATGGTCAAATGCCAGACCTCCGAAGATCAAATCTGTTGATCAATATAATTTAATGACATTTTTATATTTTGCACAGTGAGGTGACAATCAAAATGTGAACATGCTGTTAAGTCACTGATAAGTCATACATCAAGGCTCTCACTAATCCTTTTGCTACCAATTAATTTATTTCATCAGATAAAGTCAATCGACCGAGAGGCTCAAAATTACACAAGTTGAAATATACAAAATTGACAGAGTAAAAGGGAGACAATGTTATCACTTATGAAAGGATCGAGATTGAGAGTCCTCACATTAAAACTTATTTGTAAAAGAGGCAAAAGTGACATGAGGAACTTTGTTTTCATGTAAGGGGTTACGGGTTTGAAATGCAGTGCCTGAGAATCGTGGGGAGGATGGTTCAACTGAGGTTTTCAGAAAGGAATGAGACAGTTCTTTGATAAGGAACAATCTGCACCAGTACAGGGAGAAGGCAGGAGAATGGCTCTCAGTCAGTTGCTTGTTTGGAAATCTGACACCGACACAACGGGCCAAATAACTTCCTGCTGTGCTGTACTAATGCTGGGAAAACCGTCAAACCATTTCAGGGAGTCATTGCATATGAGAGTTTTATAAAATTGAAATGGAATTCTACATGGACATTTTCCCGCTTTTGAAGCAATATTTGGGAGGCACATAAATGCGGCTGTTGTTAAATCTGCAAAGGAGCATCTTGGTCAATTGGACCCAACCGAAGAAACTGAAGAACCGACGTTTCGGGCTAAAGTACTTCATCAGGAATGCTTTTGCCCGAAATGTCAATTGTCCTGTTCCTTGGATGCTGCCTGAGCTGCTGTGCTTTTCCAGCACCACACTCTTGACTCTGACCTCCAGCATCTGCAGTCCTCACTTTTGCCTACCTAAGAAATTGGTCTCTTAAATTGCAAGCTGCAATGATACTGCTCCTTTAACAAGGTTAGGTTAATAGAACATAGAACAGTACATCACAGTCCAAGCCCTTCAGCCCTCGATATTGTACCGACATTTTATCCTACTCTAAGATCAGACTAACCAACATACCCTTCATTGTACTACCCTCCATGTGCCTATCCAGAGTCACTTAAATGTGCCTAATGTGTCTGACTAAAGCACTCACCACTCTGTGCAAAGAGTCTACCTCTGGTATCTCCCCCAGTCGCTTTAAAATTATGCCCCCTTGTGATAGCCATTTCTGTCCAGGAAAAAAAGTCTCTGGCTATCCACTCTATCTGTGCCTCTCATCACCTTGTACACCTCTCATCCTTCTTCACTCCAGTGAGAAATACCCTAGCTCGCTCAATATTTTTTCATAAGACAGGTCCTCCAGTTCAGGCAGCATCCATGGTAAATCTTCTCTGCACCTTCTCCAAAGCTTCCTCATCCTTCCTATAAGGAGGCAACCAGAACTGAACACAATATTCCAAGTGTAGTCTAACCAGGGCTCTATAGAGCTGCAGCATAACCTCACAGCTCTTAAACTCAATCCCCCTGCTAATGTACGCCAACACACTATATGCTTTCTTAACAGCGCTCTCAACTTAGGTGGTAACTTTGAGGGGTCTATGGACAAGGACCCAAGATCCTTCTGTTCCTCCACACTGCCAAGAATTCTGCCTTTAACCCTGTATTCTGCATTCAAATTTGACCTTCCAAAGTAAATCACTTCACACTTTTCCAGGTGGAACTCCATCTGCCATTAATCAGCCCAGTTCTACAACTTGTCAATGTCCTGTTGTAACCTACAACAGCCCTCCCCACTATCCACCACTCCACCAATCTTTGAGTCATCGACAAACTTCCTAACCCACCATTCCACTCCCTTATCCAAGTCACTTATAAAAATCACAAACAACAGAGTTCCCAGAACTTGATCCCTGCAGAACACCATTGGTCACCAAGCTCCAGGCCGAATACTTTCCAACCACTACAACTCTCTGTCTTCTATGGGCCAGCCAATTCTGTATCCAGACAGTCCGATTTCCCTGAATCCCATGCCTCCTTACTTTCTGAATAAGCCCACCATGGGGAACTATATCAAATGTCTTGCTAAAATTTCTTATACACTACATCCACTGCTCTACCTTCATCAATGTGTTTTGTCACATCCTCAAAGAATTCAATAAGGCTTGCGAGGCATGACCTATCCCTCACAAAGCCTTGCTGACTATCTCTAATCAAACTACAGTTTCCAAGTAATCATAACTCCTGCCTCAGAATCCTCTCCAATTCTTTGCCCACCGCAGACATAAGACTAACTGGCCTGTAATTCCCAGGATTATCCCCGTTCACTTTTTTGAACAAGCAAATAACATTTGCGACCCTCCAATCATCTGGCATGACTCCAGTGGACAGTGAGGACTCAAGGATCATTGTCAAAGACACATCAATCACTTCCCTTGCTCCCGGTAGTAACCTAGGGTATATTCCATCTGGCTGAGAGGATTTATCTATCCTTGTCTTTCAAAATTTTTAGCACATCCTGCTTCCTAACATCAACCTGTTCGAGCATGTCAGTCTGTTTCACACTGTCCTCAAACGTCAAGGTCCATCTCAGTAGTGAATACTGAAGCAAAGTATTCATTAAGGACCTACCATATCTCCTCCAACTCCAGGTACAAGTTCCTTCCACTATCCCTGATCAGCCATCTTTTTGTTCCTCACATATGTGTAGAATGCCTTCAGGTTTTCTTTAATCCGACTCGCTAAAGCTTTCACATGCCCCCTTGTACTTCTCCTAAGTCCACTCTTCAATTTCTTCTTGGCTATCTTGTAACCCTTTAAAGCCCTGCTTCCTTCTTCCTCTTGATTAGATGTTCCATATCCCTTGTCACCCAAGGTTCTTTCAACCTACCATCCCTTCCTTGCCTCAGTAGGACAAACCTATCCAGTACTATCAGCAAGTGCTTCCTCAACATTTCTGTTGTGCATTTCTCTGAGAACATCTTTCCCAACTTATGCGCCCCAGACCCTGCCTAATAGCATTCTAATTTCCCCCTCTCCCACTTAAATACTTTCCTATACCACCTGCTCCTATCCCTCTCCATGAGTAAAGCAAAGGTCAGGGAGTTGTGATCACTATCACCTAAATGCTCTTCCATTGAGAGATTTGACACCTGGTGTGGTTCGTCGCCAAGCACCAAATCCAATATGGCCTCCTCACTAGTCAGCCTATCTATATATTGAGTCAGGAACCCTTCCTGGACACACCTGATAAAAACTGCTTCATCTAAACTATTTGAACTAAGGAGGTTCCAATCAATATTAGGGAAGTTAAAGTCACCCATGACAACTGTGTTACTTCTGCACCTTTCCAAGATCTGCCTCCCAATCTGCACCTCTGTATCTCAATTGCTATTGGGGAATTTGTAGAAAACTCCTAACAAAGTGACTGCTTCTTCCCTGTTTCTGACTTCTACCCATACTGACTCTGTAGACAACCCCAAGGTTGCTCTATTTGAGGAAGCTTTTAAGTTTAAAAAAAACACTTGTACAATGAATGGGGAGTGGCCAGTTCTCTCAGCTCAGCTTTTCTCTGTTTTGGTTGAGGTTTTAATAGTCTGGCTGTTCAGGGCTGCTAGTCAGTTTGAAGATGCTGATCCAAGAAACAGCTACATGGAAAGTGTTCCATGCTGAATCTCTCTCCCATCTCTGACTTCTCTCCTGTAAGAACCTGTGTTAGATTTTCCCCTTTTTTGCCAAGGGGTATTTATGGACATTGCTGCAATTATTTGGAATAGCTTCATTAAATGGGGATAATCTGCGGGGTTTTTGGATAAGTTAAGTTATTCCATAGTCTAGATTAGAGTGGTCCTGGAAAATCAAAGCAGGTCAGGCAGCATCCAAGGAGCAAGAAAATTGACGTTTCAGGCAAAAGCCCTTCATCAGGGATAGATGACCTAAGTTATTCTATATTCCATTCTCTTTGTTTGTGTTTAATTCGGTAATCTTGTAAATAAATTCTGTTTTGTTTAAAACGAAGTGGTTTGACCAGCAGCATCACTTTTGGGATATCTGCCTTACACCTGCTTAAAACAAGGACCAAAGTTAGGGACTTGGCTACTTTCTTGAAATGCTTTGAGGGAGTCTGGCCTGGTCCATTATAAACCATGATGAGAATGCAGTTGTCATTAAGGATTTGTCTGATACAATTTGACAAAACCCAAATATTACTGAGAGAATTTTATTTTCTTTACCTTTTACTAGAGATTTGAAAGTACTGAATTTGCTACTGCTTCCAAATCTCGAATATCCCTACATATCCTTCCAATGTGCACACAGCCATAACATCATTAAAGTGAGCAAGGCAAATATATAATATTTTTCTAACAAGAGAAACTTCACTGCATAGGTTTGACATTGGCAGAAGTTAATACATTGCTAATGAACCTTTCATAATTGAAAGGAGGACTACAGAGAGTGGCTTCAATTAGCTTGAAGGATTAAATGTGCATTCTAGGTTATCAACTCCCGATGTTTCTTGTTTGAAGGGATAATGTGGTTCAAGCAATCAATCCATCTGTCATGTTAAAAGTGAAATTGGAAGTTTTACAAACTGCCTTGAAGCACGAAGGTGGATAAATCCCCTGGACCTGATCAGGTGTACCCGAGAACTCTGTGGGAAGCCAGAAAAGTGATTGCTGGGCCTTTTGCTGAGATATCTGTATCATCGATAGTCACAGGTGAGGTGCTGGAAGACTGGAGGTTGGCTAACGTGGTGCCACTGTTTAAGAAGGGCGGTAAGGACAGGCCAGGGAACTACAGACCAGTGACCCTGATGTCGGTGGTGGGCAAGTTGTTGGAGGAAATCCTGAGGGACAGGATGGACGTGTATTTGGAAAGGCAAGGACTGATTAGGGATAGTCAACATGGCTTTGTGCGTGAGAAATCATGTCTCACAAACTTGATTGTGTTTTTTGAAGAAGTAACAAAGAGGATTGATGAGGGCAGAGCGATAGATGTGACCTATATGGACTTCAGTAAGGCGTTCGACAAGGTTCCCCATGGGAGACTGATTAGCAAGGTTAGATCTCACGGAATACAGGGATATGGGCCAGGTGCTGGCAAGTGAGACTAGATTGGGTCAGGATATTGGATCAGCATTGGACCGAAGGGTCTGTTTCCATGCTGTACATCTCTATGACTCCATGACCAGGAAAATAGAAATTATTACTTCAGAAGGAAACAAGTGTAAAGTCCATCTAAATCTGAATCAAAATGGATACAAAAGTGTTCATATGGTCAGCCAATATTAGCTCGAAAACTTTTTTTTGTTGTCCTGGCCTAACCTCCATACAACATGCTTAAACAGAGCGACCGGAAAAATCAACGTTACACATTAGATGCGAGACCAAAGGAAAACGTACCAATCATTTTCACTTCTTAGCAGAAATCGGACTTCCAGTTGTTAAACTCCACTGAGAAGAAATGGTCTAAACCAACAGTTCATAGTGAATTGACAGCTGATGTTTCACAATGCCAGGGTTTATTTTCCATTGACTTGGAAAATATTGCAATAACATTTAATTTCAAACAATGTGAAACAACAATGAAACATACAAAAAAAGTTTCCAAAAAAGAATATGAACAATTGTTCTGTGAACTTCAGGGATTAAATGATTGAGGTGCAGTGACCTTTAGGCAAACATGCTGCTATTTTTCGACATTAGTGCCAACAATTCAAATGCATCTCCTTGGCTAGAAAGCACTGAGATGTCCTCAGGCTGTGAAAGAAAGGCTGTAGATATCTAGGCACTTTGTTATTTTCTTCATGTGTCCCTGAGTGAAAGTGCTGGCGGACAATGGATGAAGATGAATCAGACTCTCCCAGTACAAATTTTCTTACTTTTAAAGAAGTTAACATGCTGAATGGAGCAGGCAAGGGCACTGACTATGAAAACACAACCAAGTGAAAATTGGTGCTCTCACTAGGTCATAAGGTGAAGTGAAGGTGGAAAAAGCTGATCGATAATTGGAATATTTGTTTAATGGACCAGTGACTGAATCTGTCAAATTTTCCAGAAGCTGAAAGGATTCACATTATACTTTACCAAAAGGGTATTGTCGAGATTAAAAGAGTCCCCCCACAACAAAAACAGAATGATGACATATCAGGACTGGTGTATGTCAAATGTAACCAAAGGTTAGGCTCAAAGCAAATACTCATGAGGGAACCCTGGCAGAGCTCACGCCTGCTGGCCATCCCAACATGCTGGCGATGCAGGCATAAGGACGTTGTGTAATGGTACAGAGGTTGGCAAACTACCGTTAATAGGATCAGTCCTAGCACAAGGCTATAGCAGAACTCTAGAAAAAGTGGTCAGAAGACACAGGGTGAGGAAGAGAACAGAAAATAAAATTGTCAGTAAAAACGCAATTACATTTGAAGGAAGAGATAAAGGAACTATAAAATAACCAGAAGCAGCTGTAAATGTAACATTTCAGGATTGGAGTTGTCTTGGTGAGTAATTAATGTTTGGCTGACATGCAAAATTTATGATGCCTTACATTTAAATGAATTCTAATCACAGTAATAGCTTTAATATGAGGATACAGAAAATAGATTAAACCCACATGAAACATGCAACTTCTCATAGAGTCACAGACACTACTGATAATGCTTTACTTAGACATTCACTCTAACTACACATAAACATAAAAGGAACTAATTTTGCTGTTGCTGTTTCTGTTCGTGGATGAAATGGGAATTTTAGACCAGGAAGCAAGGTGTCATTAACATGCAGCAAGCAGTGCAAATCCACATCGAAAATGAGGATAATATGGGGATTACGGCTTGACATTGCAGCTGACCTGTGTTATAAATCATCTGGTCATATTTAAGGCTGTTGTCAGACGTTCTCTGCCTAACAATTAAATACAGATTTGCAATTTTGCTTTAATCCCCAATGAGAGGGACTGAATCAAAAGAGTAGTCAAGTGTTGTGAGATGTGGATTAGAAATCAGAAAAGTATTAGTCCAGGATTGTGCTCAGGTAAATCACTTCAAATTGAAACAATAGAAATAACTTACTCATTTCTGGGAAATTCTGCATTTAATACAGTGGATATAAAGAGGATAGCGATAGGCGCATGAGCCCAACCACATTCAGCTGCTTCCTTTCAACTGTGGGAATGTTCAGCATTCAATACAGTTTGTGACTTCTTAAAATGCATGCAACAAGCCCCAAATAACACTCAATGTAGGATACATAAGTACCAAGCGATATTTACAATACACAGGTCCAGGCAACAACCATCACCCAATCCCCTGACAGTCAATATTCTGTGGGTTATTACAAAACACAAACCTAACTGGACCACCCATGGGCTACAGCAGCCAAACTGATCAGTAGCTGGGTACTCTGCAGGAATGAACCTACATTTTGATTGTCCAAAGACTGAAAACCATCTACAATGTTCAATTCAGGGCAATGGCCTACTGGTATTATTGTGAGAATATCAATCCAGAGATCCAGTTAATGTTCTGGGGACAGGGTTCAAATCCTGCCCTGGCAGATAGCCGAATTCAAATTCAATAACCATCTACCATTGTCGATTGTCAGAAAAACCCATGTGGTTCCCCTCTGGGGAAGGAAATTGCTTTCCTTACCTGGTCTGAAGTACATGTGACTCCAGATTCCAAGTAATGTGATTGATGCTTAACTGCCCTTCAGGCAATTAGCGATTGGCACACTGACCTAGCCAGCAATGCCCTCATCCTGCAAATGAATAGAATATAATTTGGCTCAATGAGTGTATCACAATAATTTTATCAACATCCAATACAAAACAGCCTACTTAAGTGACGCCCTGTTGAATCCTTAAAAGTTACTTCTTTCTATTCTTTACTTTGTACTCTTTCGCTCGGCATATACTGACAGCAATAAGTACCATCTCAAAGATGCACTATAACAACTCACTAACATTCCTTTGCCAGCACCTGACAATTCTCCATCTTTCCAACCTCAAAGGAAAGGGAACACAACCAATTGCATGTTCCCTCCATGTCACTCACCATGCTGTTGTGGAATTATATTGCCATTCTTTCATTGCCTATGGGTCCCAAATCCTGGAAATCCTTTCTACCATCACTGAGAACGTATCTCTCCCAAATGACTGCCTTGGTTCAAGGAGGCAGCTTCAGCATTCTTTTCAAGGCATTTAGGGATAGGCATTAGACACTGGCCTTGCTCGTGACGCTCAAAGCAGTGAACAAATTCAAAAAAGTACAAAGTGCCAATGCACAGCACAAAGACTCGACTGTCAAACTGGGTTTACCACCAATATCCAAAGAATACAAATGAACTTGCAAGTCTTTCAGATATACTGTTCAAATTGCACATGGTACCAAAATATGTAAGCTGAAAATGTGTTGCTGGAAAAGCACAGCAGGTTAGGCAGCATCCAGGAGCAGCAGAATCGATGTTTTGGGCATGAGCCCTTCTTCAGGAATGAGGAAAGTGTGTCCAGCAGGCTAAGATAAACGGTAGGGAGGAGGGACTTGGGGAGGGGTGTTGGCAATGCGATAGGGTCACCTTGACCTCCTTCCACCTATTGCATTTCCAATGCCCCTCCCCCAACTCCCTCCTCCCTACCTTTTATCTTAGCCTGCTGAACACACTTTCCTCATTCTTGAAGAAGAGCTCATGCCCGAAACATCGATTCTTCTGTTCCTGGATGCTGCCTAACCTGCTGTGCTTTTCCAGCAACGCATTCTCAGCTCTGATCTCCAGCATCTGCAGTCCTCACTTTCTCTACCAAAATATATAATAATTGGTACATGAGATTTTGGAACATCTGACTTTGAAAAGACTCTTGAACACTACAAAATGTTTATCCTTAAACTGGGATGTAACTGGCAGCTTTGCAAACTTTAACAATTGCTCCACTATGTATGCCAGTGTACCAGATAATTGGATATAAACACGAATAGCTGCAGAGGGACAGGAAAAAGTGAATTTTGGCCCTAATGTCAATCAGAGAATGCAGAGAAAATTCTGGGTCTGCAGCCCATAGAGCTATTGGGTTAGGAGAGGTTGAAAATTAGAGACATCGTTTGCATATCAAACTTCCCTTCCTTCTTACTCACTAATGCACACACACAATTTGAATTCCACAGGGCATGGTGTGCCAACAATGAAGGTGTGTCATGTAAATGTACAGAAACCTTTAAAAAACCCAAAGACAGACAACAATTATGATGCTAGGCCCAGCATCTCAATGTCCTGCATCACTCAGACACATGTACCAGTACTGGGATATCTAATCCAATGGGAAGAGGTTGAGGGTTTCAGAAACTATTATAAACTAAACATTTAATGGTTTCCATCAAGATTCTGAAATTCTAATTGTTACATCTTCAAGGTAAAAATGCTGTCAAAAATGGAAAAACAGAACAAACATAATTAGATGATACACAGCAGGTAAAGTGTAAAGTCTAATCCAAAAAGAAGAGTCCAAGAAGGCAACTCCAAACTTTCAAAGATAATACAAAATATCACAGAAATATTACCATCAGGGAATATGAACATTGCTCAATAACTTCCAGGCCTTTAATAGAGCTTATGTGCATATTTCATGTAAAAAAAAAGGTCACCCATTGGTACTACCACACCACAGGGCTGCGCTCTCATTATGGAGGGACAACTAACCAACTCTGCTCCCCCGCCCCCACCCCCACCCCCATTGGCAACTTTACATTTCATGTAAGCACACATGACCAAATATGGATCTATACAGGAATTAAGCTCACAGTGAAACAGAGGACAGACAAAAAGAATCACCAAACCACATTTCAGACTAAGCCTACATTTTTGTTCTGTGTTGACAGACATCAAACCATGGGAAGTTTGGTCCTATTGTGGGAACTAGCTTAGCTACTTTAGTGTTGATTTGATTTCAGCTCAGAGGGGGAGTTAATTTGAAATTTCTCAAAATATGTCCTCAATTCTCCAGCCTTCCCACCCACTGGCCACAATACTGTGCCAAACTATTTCCGAAAGCTCCTTAAAAATGTTTTCATACACAGTCACAAATGTTGACATCTCTTTTTAAACCTGTATCTTTCTTGTTTTCTGAGTGAAAAGGTGAAAGTTGTAATTTGAATTCATCTTCTGATAATGTTTAATGTCTACCTTCAGCATCATAATAAGTAAGCAACAATAGAAAGCAGGTTGTATAATAAAAGAAAATCAATACGTTTGGATTTTTAAAAAAAATTGGCCAAACTTTGCAGACCTTAAAAGAACATTCAAATTCTATGAAGTATAAAGTTTCTATATTCAAATACTAAAGCAGAAATTTGAAGTAACCATACATTATTTAGATTCTTAAGTTCCGTTGACACCTTTTACTTATAATCACCTATAAACATTGGCACATGGAGCTGAATTTGAACAAGTTGAAAATGAAAAGAGATCGGAAAAGTTGCTTTTGGGAATTAAGCCTCGATACAAGAGGTGAAAGTCCTGAGGGAGTGAGAGAGTTTGCGTTAAACACAGTCTTTGCATGTGTGGGCAGGTGGATGAGTCACAAAAGATTTCATTAGATGCAGACAATACCAAAAATGGAAAATATTTCTCACACTCCACTCCTGATTTCAAATCTTTGTGCATTTATTATAATGGAGACAAGATTTGAAGCAAAGGGCTTTTATGACTGGTTCTGTGAAAATCCATTCTCTGGAGTTTATATTGAAAGTATACAATATCAAAACAAAATCAACATACTACAGAAAAATCTATAAGAAAATCTAAAATAAGAAAATGCTAAAGGTACACAGCAGGTCAGGTAGCATCCGGAGAGAAAAAATAGAATTAATGTTTCAGTTCAATGGCGAAGGTGAGAGAGGTAGTGGTTTTTAAGCAAATGAAAGGATGAGAGTGGAGAAAGAACACTAAGCCCATGATGACTTCCTGTAAAATTATCAGTGAGTCCTTGCAAGTTTTTTCCCCTTCAAGTGCCTAGCCAATCTCTTTCTATAAAACTCTTCATCTCACCTGCTGCCACCATGCTTTTTGGCAGTGACGGTCCTGTGTGTTTACTGTGTCTCTTGCACATGCCTTACCTGTACCCTTTAATCTTTGTGCTATCAACTAACAGGAACAGCCTATCTTCTTTAAATTTATCATAAGCTTACATGTTTATATCAAAACTCCCCGCAATCTCCTCTGCTTGAGGGAGGACAACCCCAAGTTTATCCACCTAACCTTACTGTGGAGCTAAATTTCCTTGTATTTGGAATCATTGTGACAAAACTCCTGTCTACCCTTTCAAGGGCTATCACATCCTTCCTGGATTAATGGATGCACGTGTCTTGTTGTGTCCTAATCAAAGCTTTATAAATGTTCAACATAACGTCCCTTTAAATTCAAGACCTCAATGTATGAAGCCCAAGGTCTCATACAGAGTCATAATTATTGTTATGTCGCCAAAGTCTTACCAGGCCATCGGGGCTGCTCTCCCATTAGAGAGAAGTGATTGGTGGTGATTTAACCTGAGGGCCACCAGACCTCAGGCGAGGGAAGAAGTTGAGAAGGAGGCTCCTTCATGGTAACCTCTAACCAGTGAAGGGGATTGAACCCACACTGTTAACATCACACTGCTCTGTAAACCAACAACCCAGCCAACTGAGCTAAACCGATTACTCTCAGTATGTGCTGTTATCTTCGAAATCAGACGGGATAAATACAGAGGCTGGTGCGTTAGAGGTTCAGAACATGCAGGTTCCCATGGTATTTCTGGGAGAAAGGGAAGTGGTGAAAACTGAAGGACGTGAAACAGGATGGACACAGTTAAGGGCCCAATCACCCACACTGGAAGGGAATCTTTGGTTGTGGGAAAAGGATTTTAGAACGACATGTATGGAAGAGTGCATCATCTGAATATGTGCAACAAAGACAGAGAAAATGGGAACCCGCAACACAATCCTGACAGGCAGATGTGAGCATGTGTAGTCAAGGAAGCTATGGAAGTCAGTGAGGTGACAATAAATATTCATTGATAGCCTTTTTCCAGAAATGGTGACTGAAAAATCAAGGGAGGCAAGTGAACAGAAGCAAGTTTGAATATGTACCATGTAAAACAGAGAGGAAGGTGAAAGTTTGGATCAAAGTTCATTAAATTTTTGAGTTCAGGGTAAAAGCAGAAAATGCCGCCAATATGGCTATAAAAATATCAATAGAGGAATCAAGGAGAGTATCTGGATGGATCTAAAGTAAGAAATGTCTTATATAGCCCATGAAAAAATAGAACCCACATGCATATCTGTGGCAGCATCTTTTATTGGAGGAAGTAGTTTGAATTGAAAAAGTTATTCAAGGTGAATAAAAGCTCAATTTAGTTGTTGGAGGATTGTAGTTGACAAGGAGTGTTTGGGCCCACACTCAAGGAAGAATAGTAAATCCTCAGGTTGTCCTGGTGTGGGGGAGATGCAGATACTAAGGGATTAGATGCCCATAGTGAACAGGAGTCAGTTAGGATTTGGAAACTGATGAAGGGCTGGAGGCAAACAGAAGAGTCATAGATGTATGTGAAAAGGGACTGGACTAGGGAAAAAAAAGACAAGATTTGAAATTGGAAGAAATCAGATCAGTGGGAAAGAGGGCAGGTTAAAACAATGGGTTTACCAGATCAATCATATCAGTAGATCTTTGGAAGGAGACAAAAGTAGATTGTTTGGGGACAATGAGACTGTAAGTCATATAAAGTAAATCTCCAGAGAAAATGAAGTCATTGACAGTTCTAGATGTTTGGAGGTGGAGCAAGAGGATGAAGTGTCAGAGCTGACTTTAATTCTGCAAGATTAAAGGTCTGCACTTTACAATCTTGCAGATCCCAATACTGAATTTAGCAATTTCAACTTAATCTCAATGCCTACTTTGTTTGCTTTCTCCTTGTTGCTTTTGATTTTACGGCCTTCCTTTTCTCTTTGCTTTTTATTATTCTGCCATTCGTACTTTCTTGAGGCTGTTTTGTGTTTCTTTCACCTTCCCGTTACCATTCCCTTTGACCTTGTGTCACCAACACTTTTATCATTTAATCATTCCTCTCTCCCACATCCCTTTGGTTCTTTTCACAATCCATCCTCTTTTTATTTGCTTAAAACCCTGCACATTTCCAACTCATCTCGGTTCTGATGGAAGCTCAGTCACTGGCCTGAGATATTAACTTTGTTGCTCTCATTTGCTTCACCTATTTCTAAAGCATTCTCATCTTTATAACAGAAGATCAACTAATGCACATTTGTGACAGACTGTGACCAAAATTTCTAACTTGAATTGTCATCCAGTTTTTAATTCAATAGATGTAAAAAGCTTAAGGATTGTACCCCAGTGTTATCTCATTTATGCAATTTATACATACTGTACTTATTTTACTGTCTGAGAGCCGTGTTGCAAGAAATAGAGCATGAATGGTGAACACTCTTAATAATAAGATTTCTTGATATTCAGCTTTATCATGTTTGAAAATAAATTTCATTGGGGAGGGGGCAGTTAGTTACTGAGCTAATAATCTGAACCAGCTTTTTGATAAAGTAATGTTGGAGGTAGGAGTAAGGTTGGTCACTAGGACAAGGAAGGAATTCAAACTCCCACTCCCTGAAAATTGACATTGTAACTTATGAGTGCCAATTTCACCTTTCCCGTAAGTTCTTCCACAACATGTACAAATTATATTACAAACACGTGAAAGCACTTAATCACTACCTTGCAGAGTATCATTAAATATATTCCACAAATAACTGAGCTTTCCTGTATGCAATTACATCACAAGAAAAAAAAGCTGAACAGTAACACCGACAACTCAATTGCAACCCAACTTGTGAATGAGGGAGTAAACATGTGGCACGAAGATAGATCTGCTTGGAAGCTTGTTTTTGTAGGCACATTTCACAATAGACAATATATGTAATTATTTAAGCAGGTCTGTCGTTTATTTTATGTGGTAGTTTTAATTTAAGCTGTTAGAGCAGCAGGGAGGTGTGGCATAGTGGACATCATGATAATGAGGTGCCAGTGTTGGACTGGGGTGGACAAAGTCAGAAGTCACGTGACATCAGGTTACAGTCCAACAGGTTTATTTTAAATCACAAGCTTTTGGAACACTGCTCCTTCATCAGGTGAAGTGCAATGGTAATGTCAGTGGACCAGTAACACAAAGCCCCAGGCTAACATTCTGGGAACATAGGTTGGAACTGCATCATGGTGGATGGTGAAGTTTGAACTCGACAACATTCTGGATTTAGAAGTTCATCTAATGGCGATTGTGTAATCACTGGTGATTGTTCTAAAAACCCATTTGATTCACAGATGTCCTTTAGGGAAGGAAATCTGCCACCCTTACCTGGTCTTGCTTACAGAGTGAAAGTGAGGACTGCAGATGCTGGAGATCAGAATCCAGACCAGGGTGGTGTTGGAAAAGCATAGCAGGTCAGGCAGCATCCAAGGAGCAGGAAAATTGACATTTTGGGCAAAAGCCCTTCATCAGGAATGAGGCAGGGAACCTCCAGGGTGGAGTGATAAATGGGAGGGGGGTGGGGCTGTGGAGAAGGTAGCCAAGAGTATAATAGGTGGATGGGGTTGGGGACGAAGGTGATAGGTCGGAGAGGAGGGTGGAGCAGATAGGTGGGAAGGGAGATTGGCAGGTAGGACAGGTCATGAGGATGGTGCTGAGCTGGTAGGTTGAAACTGGGGTAAGGTGGGGGGAGGGGAAATGAGGAAGCTGGTGAAGTCCACATTGATGCCCTGGGGTTGAAGTGTTCCGAGGCGGAAGATGAGGCATATTTCCTCCAGGCATCAGGTGGTGAGGGAGTGGCAGTAGAGGAGGTTTCTTAGGATATAGTACAGAAGGGGGACTTTGCCGCTCTGAGAGAATGTGGCCATCAGTTGAGGCATAGCTGATTGTAGCGAAGGTAAGTGCTGGCACATGGCTGCAAGTGTAGAGTGGAAGATCCTGAAGGACAACTATTGCTGATGGTTTTGAATTTATAGTCTGTACTGGTTGTCCTGTTTGGATCCAAACTTGCTTACATGTGAGTCCTGACAGTCAGCAACATGGCTGACTCTTAACTGTCCTCAGGGTAATTATGGATGGGCATTAATGTCGATTAACAAGTTATTGCAATGTTGCATGAAAGGATGAAAATGAATTAACCATTTCCTGTTTTACACCCCACCGGATTTCACACACAGTTAGCAGGAAAGCAATAGTCCCAAATGGACCTCGGTTTCTAATTGTAAAACGGAAACAGGTTGATTACATACATTATCACAAATAGTCAAGTCACAAAATTAGAAATTTGTAGGAAATAAACTATGCTAATTAGCTGTTTTGCACGATTTCCCTTTTGAGTTTTACCCATCTTTGTGTGCGATGTGACTAAAGTATGCAAAAGTTGTAAATTTGATATTTTTACAGAGGAGTCCACATTAGCCAGGATTTTGCCACATTTCTGTAGAATAAGCATTGTACTTTTACTCTTCATCGCTAATGTACAAAAACAATTCTAAAAACAGAAAATATAGCTGAGGTGCACATTCTTTCTTAGAGTTTTCATAATTCATTGCTGCAAACTGGAAGCCTGAATGCTTCAAGAGCAATTTGATGTGATTGGGATTGGAGTTTTAAAACATTACAACGATGTGACAAACTTACTGTCTTGATGGCTCAGCAAGTCATGAGGTTCTGCAGGCCATTTTACACTAAGGAATACAGACTAGAAACCTCAGATCTGATTCCAAGCTTGAATGGAGTCAGCAGTTCCCTGCTGGTGCCTTAACATATTTGGATGGGTAAGGCTCAAGAATACCTTCCCAAATGTAGTTGCATGTGATTGAACTAATCTTTGTACCACATATATTTACTATCTCTATGCTCTTTCCTTGATTTTGATATGTTGATAATTCTATCAAGATCCTCTTTGTGAAATGGGTTACATTTTTTTTTACTGGAGTTCTCTTCTAGTAAGTTCTACAAGCTTTTCCCCTTCTGTATTGCTTCTGATAATGAATCCCACCTTAAATGTTAACTCATGATATTCATTCAGATGGTATCTCTGCTGTGGTAAATGTTCTGGTACACATTCTATGGAATATGTTCTACTGTTCTGGTTTAGATTTACATTTGAGCATTTAACATCTTTATCTCAGAAAATCCTATTTGAACATGTAGCTAATAAACCAGGACAGATAGTTGAAGTCATATTAAATTATTTAAATGAATAGGCCAACTGGGCTAGCTCATCAAGAGCTTCAAGAAAATGTTCATATATTCAATGAACTGACCACTTCTGGGCATTCACGATTGCCATTCAATCAAAATTAGATTTCCAAATATATCTCAGACAAAGTAATGCAACTTCTCAATGCAACTCATTGTGAGGCTGTGAAAGAAGAAATGATCTGAAAATTAAGAATGATGTGAAAGGAATAGATGCTTTCAGCATCGAAAGTCATGTAAGTAACAAAATATATTTAAGACCACACAACAAACTTGAATAATAGATGAGGTGATCGAAGGAAAAAAATTAGATTAGGATAGAACATAGAACATAGAAAAATACAGCGCAGTACAGGCCCTTTGGCCCTCGATGTTGCGTCGACCCAAGCCCACCTAACCTACACTAGCCCACTATCCTTCATATGCCTACCAATGCCCATTTAAATGCCCATAAAGAGGGAGAGTCCACCACTGCTACTGGCAGGGCATTCCATGAACTCACGACTCGCTGAGAAAAGAATCTACCCCTAACATCTATCCTATACCTACCACCTCTTAATTTAAAGCTATGCCCCCTCATAATAGCTGACTCCATATGTGGAAAAAGGTTCTCACTGTCAACCCTATCTAAACCCCTAATCATCTTGTACACTTCTATCACGGATAGAGTCCGTCCTTTAAATTCTGCTTGTGGTGCATGCCAAGTTGGGGGATTGGGGGTGGGTGGGTTGGAGAATGATGATGACGATCGCTCATTTGTTCCATAAGTAACAAACTTGTAAGTGAGTTTAAAAGGAACTGATTTAAAGATTTTATGGTGGATCTGATCCCAAAGTGCTCCCCAGTAATTGAATTTCTTATGTAACCTATAACATGCGATAAAATGAAAAACATGTGCAAAGTAGGAAATTTCACAGAAGGAAATTAGATAAATGGTTTGATTATTTGTTCTGGAGTGGACTTAGTTGTTTTGGGTGTCACTGGCTAGGCCACCATTTAATGCCTATTCTTAGCTGCTCTTGAAACAGCAATGGTGAGCTGCCTTCTTGAACTATTACATCCAAATTTTTTTAAATTGCCCACAAAGATGATCACCCATTATTGAGACTGAGGATGTTTGTGGAGCTTCATCCTCCAATGAATTGTTTAATTGTCCACCGCCATTCACAACTGGATGTGGTAAGGATGCAGAACTTAGATGTGATCTGGTGGTCATGGAATCACTGAGCTCTGGGTATCTCTTGCTGCTTATGCTGTTGGAAAAAGTGAGGTCTGCAGATGCTGGAGATCAGAGGTGAAAATGTGTTGCTGGAAAAGCGCAGCAGGTCAGGCAGCATCCAAGGAATAGGAAATTCGACGTTTCGGGCATAAGCCCTTCATCAGGAATGAGGAAGGTGTGTCCAGCAGGCTAAGATAAAAGGTGCTGGACACACTTTCCTCATTCCTGATGAAGGGCTTATGCCCGAAACGTCGAATTTCCTGCTCCTTGGATGCTGCCTGACCTGCTGCGCTTTTCCAGCAACACATTTTCAGCTGCTTATGCTGTTGGGCACGCAAGTAGAGCTATGTTGTAGCTTCGCCAGGTTAGCACCTCCTTTTTAATATACCTGGTGCTGCTTCTGTCACACTGTCTTGTACTCTTCACTGAGTCAGGGTTGACCCCCTGGCTTGATGGTAATAGTTGACTGGGGAATATGCCAGGTGATGAGGTTCAGATTGTGTTGGACAATGATTCTGCTAGTGCTGATGGCCCACAATGCCACATGGATGCCTCAGCTTGAGTTGCTAGATCTGTTCAAATGCTAAGCCATTTAGCCAACAGTGCCAGTTTTAGCCACTAACAGTCCCCATTAACAGCTATTCACCCTCCAAGCCACATTGTTATCCAGTCTTTTGTATGTCCAACTGTTATTCTCTCATATGGGGCTCTGTCCCCAATCCAGTGCCACACTTTTTGACTCTGTTCCCAATCAACTAACATTTAGCCCTCATCCCACCACCACCACCATCCCCAATCTTCAGCATTAAAACCAATAATTTCCTAACTACTGTAAGTTCTGAAGAAGGGTCACCGGACCAGAAAATGTTAATTCTGATTTCTCTTCACAGATGCTGCCTGACCTGAGCTTTCCCACAATGTGGGTTTTTGTTTTTGATTTACAGCATCCACAATTCTTTCAGTTTTTATCATTTCCAGTAAAGTGGCACCATCAAGTACTGAATGAAAAATCGGACTAGCTAATCTGATCGGGTTCCAGAATGGGGCCCGAGTCCATGGCTCTGTGACTTAGCACAGGGCTAATACCACAGGCATTTCTCCAGACTTGAAATCTTTGCTCTTTGAAAGTGACTATTCAAATTCATGCCATCTCAGGGAACGAGAAATTTCCAGAAATTAGGGGGCATCGGCTTTTCCATTCAGTTAACAGCACAGAGACACCAGGGCACAGTTTGGTGTGAGGAGATAAATAATATGTATCAGACAAAAAGAAAAGTAATTTTTACGACAGGCTGATAGTAATAGCTGGGCAGTGAGCCAGAAGAAATAATAGATGAGCCACACAATGCCAACGAACAAAGCAAAAAGACCAATTAAAGATTGTTGGACAAGAACCATTATATATTGGAAAGCTGTGGGAGTGAATGAAATGGCAGTGAGAGAAGGATCACTTGGAAATTCACAATGGGTTCCACATGAAGATAATAAAGGTAATCATTTTGAAAAGTTGCAGATCCATTATTGCTGAATTGTATGAGATCTTTTGCACTGGACAATTCTACAGATAACTGGACCTTGACCTCTCTACCTTTGTATTTGTGAAGAATTTGTCTGAATGAGTCACATTACCAATAGAGATTGTTACACAAGCTCCAGCTCTTACACTTGCCACCTAAAGAGCAAATTATTATAATCTTTCCCTTTACCACAGCTTTCATCCAACCTATCTGCCACGGCAAATGCCATTTTACTTCATCTTGTTTTAAGAGCACCATTATTAGTCTTATAGTTAACACGCAGAATTATGTCCAAAAAAGTAGCAAATATGAATTCAGTTTAATGTGAAACCAAGAAGAGAGATCTGTAAAATTTTGCCATGATTGGACTTTATAATGCTCACACAGATTAAATTTGCAGTGATTATGCGTCGAACAGTTCCTAGGCAACAAGATGCAGTTTGTTTTCACAGCCTGTCCCTCTATTCCAGAATTATATTTACACTGAAAGTTCAGCCATTGCATGAATTCTTAAAACCATCTTAACACCTTATACCTGCCACTCAAAATGTGACATATTATAGAAGTGAAAATTCCTGTTGGTTTGTCTACAATGCTCAAAACAAAATCCTTTCTATACCATCCTGGCTAATTCCCCTTTAGCTGTAATAGCAGCACCTGACAACAGCAAACTCTAATGTAGATGACATTACACATGATGACATGTTTCAAAATGAGCAGAATCTGCTTAGTGAAACTGATCTCCAATTCTCCACATAAGGATTTTTGCAACAGTTTATTCAGCCAGGCATAGTGCCTTGAAAATGGTATTGTCTGTCTGCCTTGGAAACTCCAATCATCTACCCATTGACATTTTAGAAGCAGCCTATAGATGAACACTTGACAACTTCAGGTGGCATCCCCTTCTAACATGCAAATGGGACCCCAATTACACCTTTATTGATCTGCTGGTCGGTGCTGATTTTTACTTTTGGGGGCATGCCAAACAGTGAGATTACTTACTATTTGGATATTATTGCCAATTATTTAAATATTTTGTTCATGATCATTTTCCTTCATATTCCAGGATACCGACACATTTGAAATTCTATAATAATGATGCATTGGTTCATGTTGTATTTTTAGGTAGGCAATTAGATTTGAGAAAACATGCCTTCTTTCTTTGGGACACTGTTTCCAATTAATGAGTCAATGAACTATGTAAAGTTACTATTGTCTTACCAGACCATTGGGCTGCTCTCTCAATAGACAGAGGTAACTGGTGACAATTTAACACTCAGGCAATGGGAGAGATTGGGAAGGAGAATCATTCATAGTAACTATATGTGCATGATCACTAAACACCACATTAGAGAAAGGCTGTGTTTAAGGGCAACACCACCACTAGGTGGAGTGTTGCAGTCCGTGAGCAACAATTCAATTAACTTAGAGCTCTCATTGTAACGTGCAAATTAAGGCGGCAGTATCTCTCATTGTCATTCTGGAAGCAAAACTTAAAAACATCTTTGAACATTCTTGTCCTCAAATTCTGCTGGAGAGCGCTTGGTGTTCAACTGAACCTGAATCATGTAAGTTCTGATATTGTGTATCGCCATTCAGATCCTGTCAATTGACTGTCAAATGTGTGTAATGTAACCTCACAATTGAGCAGACATGCATGGATCATGGTGGCCACCTTTAATCTGTGAACAGATGTCCATAAAAAACAGGAGTGATCAGACAATCAATCAGTCTTCTCTTTTGATCAGGCCATCCAAGATGATGATAAAAATGAATGCCCTAACAAACTCATGGCTGGCTGGTAATAACAATCATAATTTGGAAATGTGCAATTTTGATTAAATATGGTCCCCACTACTCTCAAAATATTTCAGGACAATTGGCCTGCTTCAGATCCTAAATGGTATCAATTAAGAAAGCACTTCAATTTGATATTCTTCAAGTGCAAAAACACATTCCATTTTGACTTCTAAATTTTCCCCTCTGGTTTACATTGCTTCCACAATTAATTATAAATCTCTAATTCAAATTACACAAATACACCTATAGGACAGCGTCCAATGAACTGTGTAGTTAATCACAGACACAAGACACGTGCTTTCATTATCAAATATCTTTTAAACATACTTTCATTAAAGCTGCATTGCTTTGTCTCAGAATCACTGAAAAATTTAAAAAAGGCTCATGGCACCATGAAATAACCAGCAATGTTTCAGATAAGTCCCAGAAAGATATGTTATGTTGTTATCTTTTACATAGGAATATAAGAATTCGGAACAGGAGTAGGCAATTTAGCCCTTCGAGCCCTCTCCACCATTTACCATGATCATGGTTGATCTTATCCCAATCTCAATTCCACTTTCCTGCCTGCTCCTCATAGCCCTTTATCCCGTGTTTCATCAGAAACATATCTATTTCTTTCTTGACCCTGTTGATTGGTTCTGCCTCCACTGCACTCTGGGGCAGTGAGTTTCATAGATTCACAACCCTCTGAGAGAAGTAGTTTCTCTTCATTTCAGTTTGAACCTACCTCCTCTCACTCTATAACTAAGAACTCTTGCTCGAGACTATCCTACAAGTGGGGGACATCTGTTCCATGGTCACCTTTTAGCATTTTCTCAATCAGATTCCCCTCATTCCTCTGAACTCTAGTGAGTACGGGCCCAAGCTATACAACCGCTCCTCATATGACAGCCCTTTCATCCCCAGTATCAACCTGGTGAATCTCCTGTGAACTGCCTCCAGTGCCACCATATCCTTCCTCAAGTAAGGAGGCCAAAACTGGATGCAATATTTCAGCTGCGGTCTGACCAAAATTTTATATAATTGTAACAACACTTCTTTACTTTTATAATCCAGACATTTTTCAATAAATACCAGGATTCCATTTCCCTTTCCTATTATACGCTGCACCTGCATACCCACTTTCCGTGATTCATGCACAAAGACACACAGATCCCTCAGTATTGATGCAATTTGAATCTGCTTCCCATTTAAATAATCATTTGCCATTTTGTTTCTCAGCCAAAATGAACAATCTCGCACTTATCCATATTAAACTCCATCTGCCAAATTTGGGCCCATTCTCTGAGCCTATCAATATCCATCTTTAGATTAGATTACTTTAGATTAGATTACTTACAGTGTGGAAACAGGCCCTTCGGCCCAACAAGTCCACACCGACCCGCCGAAGCGCAACCCACCCATACCCCTACATATACCCCTTACCTAACACTAGGGGCAATTTAGCATGGCCAATTCACCTGACCCGCACATCTTTGTGACTGTGGGAGGAAACCGGAGCACCCGGAGGAAACCCACGCAGACACGGGGAGAATGTGCAAACTCCACACAGTCAGTCGCCTGAGGCGGGAATTGAACCCAGGTCCCTGGCGCTGTGAGGCAGCAGTGCTAACCACTGTGCCACCGTGCCGCCCGTGCTGTAAAATCTCTATCTCCTCATCACTGCCTGCTTTCTCACCTATTTTATTGTCATCTGCAAACCTTGTTATGTTACACCTGCTTGCAGATCATTTACATAGATTCTAAGTAGTTGAGATCCAGTAACTAAACCCTGCGGTGTCCCACTAATTACGGTTTGCCATCCAAAGAACGACTCATTTATCCCAACTCTCTGCTTTCTGTCAGTCAGCAATCCTCTATCCAAGCCAAAGATTACCCTTAAAACCTTAGGATCCAACCTTCTGGATCAATCTTTAATTCAGCACCTTGTCAAATGTCTTCTAGAACCCGAGATATGCCACATCCACCAGATCCCCATTATCTATCTTGCTGGTTGCATCCTCAAAGAACTTCAGCAAGTTCATCGAACATAACTTGCCCTTCATGAAAGGGTGCTGAAACTGATGAATTCAGCTTTGTTTTTTCCAAGTGTTCAGTTTTCTCCTCCTTTACAATGGACTCCAGCAAGTCTCCAGGACAGAGGTCAAACTAACTGGTTTATAGTTTCCCACTTGTTGCCTATCTCCTTTTTTGAATACGGGTGTCACATCAGCATGTTTCTAATCCACTGTCAACTTGCCAGAATCCAGGGAATTTTGGAAAATCATAACTAACGCATCCACTATCTCTGCTGCTACCTCCGTTAATGTTCTAGGGTGCATGCTATCAGACCATGGGGATTCATCTGCCTTTAATCTCATCAATTTACTTAAAACCTTCTCCCAAGATATAGTAAATTCAGTTTTTGGGAAGAAATAATCTTCCACTGTGAAAACAGAAACAAAACCTTGGTTTAGTGCCTCTGCTATTTCTGAGTTTCCCACCATTGTCCCATCATTTTCATCCTCTAAAGGGTGAACACTTTCATTATTCTCTATCTTTATACATTTACTGAAGCTTTTGTTATCTGTGCTTATGTTTTGTGCCAGTTTCCTTTCGTAGTTCATCTTAGTGCTTTTGATTTTGTTTTTAGTAACCCTTAGCTGATATTTAAAATTCTCCTAATCCTCCAGAGTACCACTAACATTTGCAGAATGCTACGCTCTAGTTTTTGCCTTTTGTTATTGTTGACTTCCCTGTTAAAAGCCATGAATGATTTTTCACCTTTTTCCAATTCTTTTTCCTCTCAGGAATATACTTTAAGCGAAATCGCCCTAAACACGGGCCACTGTTCTTCAACTGTCCTACCCTTTAATATTTTTGCCCAGTCCACTCGGGCCAACTCCTTCCTCAGCCCTGTTTAATTACCTTTGCCTAATGCTGAAACTCACACATGCAACTCTGCCTTCACTCTTTTAATCTGAATTTGAAACTCTAGCATGTTGTGGTCACTCCTTCCAAGAAGATACCTAACTACAAGACCATTTATCAGTCCTTCCTCATTACACAATACCAAATCAAAAGTAGCCAGTTCTCTGGTTGGCTCCACGGCACCTTGCTCTAAGAAACAATCCCTCATAGACATTATGAATCTTTCTTCGAGGCAACCCTTTCCAAGTTGATTAACCCAGTCAATATGCATGTTAAAATCACCTATAATTACTGTGATGTCCTTCTCACAGGCCCTCATTATATTTATATAATGCCCTACTGCGGAACGACTGTCCAGGGGCCTGTAAATTAGTCCTAACAAGTGGTTTCTTCCCTTGCTTTTAATTTCCACCCAGACTGATTCAACATTCCCTAATACCAATATCATTTCTTATTGCAGCCATCGGCTCATCAACTTTATTTTGAATACAGCATGGACTTAGGTACAAGGTTTTTAAACAAATTTTACTGCTTGTCTGTCTGCTTTAATATTCTCTTGTGCGCCACACTCTCCATCCTAATTTTTTTAAATTGCTGAAACCACCGAGTCTTACCTCTACCATTTAGTCCAACTTTCAACTCACATACTGATCTTTTAGGATTCCTTCTCTCACCATGGTTGTTAGACTGGTCTTGCCTGTTTATCCTATTAACCTTCTGCTGGCTTTCTGATCTACTGTTTTGGTTCCCAACCCCCTACCTTATAAGTTTAAATCCACTCGGGTTACACGAGCAAACATCTCTGCCAGGATGCTGATGCCCCTCCAGTTAAGATGCAACCTGTTCTTTTTGTACCATTTACCGGGAAGCTCAGTGAATTCTCGCTACGAACCAGACCAGAAAATAATAGCTGCCCTTCAGGACAACTGCCTATCAGAGTTTATGGTAACACAAATGATTATTTCACAAAGAAAACATGCTGCAGAATATGTCAGCAGCTAAATCTCTTCAAAGAGAACTTCAAATATGAATATTGAAACACAATCTACTAAATTTAAATTAATCCAGTTCAGGAGAAAATCTGAATGCTCACAGCACTAGCCATTACAATGATACAGCCTCACAGTTAGATCATGTCTGTACGACCTCAGGAGGTCCCAAAGCTTTTTTGCTTCTGAGACGTATGTGTCATCAACAAAGTGTGTTTTTCACGTACCGCTTTAATTGCTCACAAGGTGGTAGTGAGCAACCCACTACAAGAGGACTAGACTGTGTGGCATAAGTCAACTCACTGCATTGGCAAAATCTTGACCCAGCGATGTGAAGCAGCAATTATATATTTATAGGTCAGGGACCTCTATCAGTTGGAGGGAAACTTGTAGGCACTCATGTTCCAATGGAACGCCTGTCCATGTTCTTCCAGGTCACGGGTTTGGAAGGGGTTGTCAAAGAAGCCTTACTATGTTTCTGCAGCCTCTTCTCTTTCTAAGAACACTGTAGGTGTTCATACAGCTCTGGGACTGTAGGTGTTCATGCACCTCTCCGACTGTAGGTGTTCATGCACCTCTCGGACTGTAGGTGTTCATACAGCTCTAGGACTGTAGGTGTTTATACAGCTCTCAGACTGTAGGTGTTCATACAGCTTTCGGACTGTACGTGTTCATACACCTCATGGACTGTAGGTGTTCATACAGCTCTGGGACTGTAGGTGTTCGTGCACCTCTCGGACTGTAGATGTTTATACAGCTCTCGGACCGTAGGTGTTCGTTCACCTCTTGAACTGTAGGTGTTCATACAGTTCTCGGACTGTAGGTGTTCATACAGCTCTCGGACTGTAGGTGTTCATACAGCTCTCGGACTGTAGGTGTTCATACACCTCTTGGACTGTAGGTGTTCATACAGCTCTCGGACAGTAGGTGTTTATACAGCTCTAGGACTGTAGGCGTTCATGCACCTCTCCGACTGTAGGTGTTCATACAGCTCTAGGACTGTAGGCGTTCATGCACCTCTCGGACTGTAGGTGCTTATACAGCTCTCGGACTGTAGGTGTTCATACACCTCTTGGACTGTAGATGTTTATACAGCTCTCGGACTGTAGGTGTTCGTGCACCTCTTGGACTGTAGATGTTTATACAGCTCTCGGACTCTAGGTGTTCGTACAGCTCTCGGACTGTAGGTGTTCATACACCTCTTGGACTGTAGGTGTTCATACAGCTCTCGGACTGTACGTGTTCCTCCAGTTCTTGGACTGTAGGTGTTCATGCACCTCTCCGACTGTAGGTGTTCATGCATCTCCCGGACTGTAGGTGTTCATAGACCTCTCTAACTGTAGGCGTTCATAGACCTCTCGGACTGTAGGTGTTCATGCACCTCTCGGACTGTAGGTGCTCATACAGCTCTGGGACTGTAGGTGTTCATACAGCTCTCGGATTGTCGACGTTTATAGACCTTTAGGACTGTAGGCATTCATACAGCTCTCCGACTGTAGGTATTCATACACCTCTTGGACTGTAGGTGGTCATACACCTCTCCGACTGTAGCAATTCTAAAACTCACTTTCTTCAGGATGGGCAATCAATGCAGCCTCATTGGTAATGTTTGTATCCCATGAACATATTAAAAAACAAATTATATACCATAAATGACGCATACTACAGCCGAGGAATACTGGTACCAAAGGGAGGGAATATGAGAAATCAATGAAGCAGGTTGTTTCCTTTTGATGTCAAGCTTCTTTTCTGTTGTTGATGCTACACCCATCCAAGTGGAGACTATTCCACTCTACTCCTGACATACTTATTCCAGATCATACAAAGGTTTGCGACAAGAGTTACTTATTGCAGGACATCAGTCTCTGAGCAGTTCTAATCGGCATAATTAAGTGGCTCATTTCGTTAAATTTCATTGTCAATGGTGATCCCCAAAATGTTACTAATGAGAGATTCAGTGATGTAACGTCACTGAATGTCAAGCAAAACTCGTTCAATTCTCCTTAGCTGGAGAATTCTAAGCGGTTTGCATAAATACTGATTTCTAATGATGAGACAAAACCTGAATCCAGGACTTGTCATGTATGTACATGAACAACTATGTTATGTGAGGAATTATGAAGTGAACTTAACATTGTGCAATTGTCAGAATATTGTCACTTCTGCTCTAATGGTGGAGGAAAGATCAGTGTTTCTGCTGTGAATGTTGCTTCATCGCACAGTCAATAACATCCTTATCATTTTGTTGACAGTTGATAATCAGGAGTGGCTTGGTGGGGTGGTAATCAGTAGGATTGGATTTGTCCTGCTTTATATGCTGGATCATATCTGGACAATTTTCCACATTGTCAGATCGAGCCAGTGCTTATAGCTGTAACGGAGCAGCTTGACTAAAGATGCAGCAAATTGTTCATCGCGAGAGTCAGCATGTTTTTAGGTCCCACAGCCATTGTTGTATCTAGTGCACTTAGTGGGTTTTTGATGTCCCTCAGCATAAACTCAGTTAGTAGAAAACTGGCATATAATGCTTAGGTAGTAACAAAGATAGGTAAGCCACTAGATATTTCCGGGTGATTGCAAACACTTCAACTTTGTCTGGACTGTTGATCATTGAGGATGGGTGTTTTTAGAGCCTGCACTTCATATTACTTGTCTAATTGTTTACTGTTCATGACTGGACATTGCAAGACTACAGAACTTTGATCCTTTAATTGTGGGATAACTTAGCTCAGTCTAGCTGTCTATGTCCTTCAGTATTGGTCAGCTTAGTCAGTACTGGTCAAAAGAGCTACTTTTCTTGATGTATAGTGAAATTCCTAAAGCCACTCAACATCCTGATATGGAAATATAATACCTCCCCTTCAGTGTTGCTAGGTCAAAATCCTGGAACTCTCTCACTAATGATTCACCACAACTTTTCATGGACAATTAGGGATAGCAAATACATCCGTCTTCTTGCCAATAGATGTTTTTACAGCTATGTACTTCTGAAGGTAACTTTAGCACAGAGCAAACTCTGTCCAAGTGATTTGACAATGGTTACATAGTCTCTATAAGCGATTGTGATTGATGGATCAATATTGGCCTGAATACCCAGGAGAACTACGCTAACTTTCTTTGAAATAGCACAATTTGATCTAGATGACAGGTCAGACAGGGCCTTGGTTTAACAGCTCAGTGAGCACTTTTTCACGATTGAACTTAGAGAAGAGGCTAGATTTTGTGTATAAGCTCCTGGGCGAGGAATCCGGACTCAGAGGTGAGAGTATGACCATTTACCCAAATTTGCTGTGAACTGGAGATTTCAAGTATGCATTGTCAGGTATAATCAACTTCCTTTAAATTTTAGTCAGTAAAAGTACGAATTTAGAATATTTAATTGCATAGAACAAAAGAAATGAAGGTATTGCTTCACCGATTTATGATAAAAGCTGTGTCAAATGGTCTCCTTCTATGCTACATGGTTCTTTGATTTGATGTGCTCACGTCTCCAAGGAGCTCATATACAGTAAATTACCTCAAATATAGTGGCGACTGTTACATAGCTAAACATGGCAGTTAAAGAAGGAGCATCCCACAAACAGGACTAAGATTAATGACTACCTCATCCAATTTTGGTATGTTGGTTGGAGGTGAATATTGCCACAAGCCACTTTTGAATCAGTTCACGTGACCAGTGATTCATTGCTGAAAGACTGATCCTAAACTGGAACTCATAATCAAGAGGCCAAAATTACACCCTGGTTATCCAAGAATAATAGGGCTACCAACTAAGCCAGTTGACAAATGACATGAACGACAACTTTTTATATACCTAAATCGCCACAGCTATTTTAAATTCTGAATACTCAAGGACCAACAAGACAGCCGTTACCTTGGAAATAGTCATGTGTTGAGTAGGGCTCAATAGGCTCTAGTTACCATGGAGACAATCATCTGGTTATTAAGAACCAATGAGCAGTGGTTTCCAAGGCCAAGTGTTACATAGGAACTTTCAAACATATTTTTGCTACAAACCAATCAGCATTTTCGGTGACACTGGAGACAGTCAATTTACTTTATGAATATAGATATGACAGACAGAAATGCGTCATGAATTTAGCAGAACCATCCACTGAAATAAATAGATTTTATTTACTTTAATATTTCTTAGAATGATGAGTGTGATTTTGCAAATTTTAGTAAAAAAGGAAAGAAAATTCCAGAAAATGGATCTTAAATTGTTTTTCCAAACCTCCTTGTGGTAAAAGTGTTCTGAATCGAAGATAACATAGGGCAAAGCTGGAGCAGTGATTACCAGGGACTGAAGGGAGCCAACAAAACTAAGATGTTCAGGGCCTTTCATTACTATTAGGTTTTACTGAGTGGATTGTCCATGTGAAGCTCCCTCAGTCAGCAGTTAAAATAAGACTTACTCCCAAGGAATAGCACCAGTACATGCACTTTTGAGAGGTTTCAATTCAAGAGGAATAGTCTATTATTTAGATCTTAAATTTGACTGCATCCAGTATTCCACTGGTCAGAAGAAGTAAAATGTTCCTTTATTTTGGCACTTTTAGTCAACCGGACAGCTGGGTTGGACTTTCCACTTCGACAGGGGTGGAAAACAGACAATGCCAGTTGGTTGAATACTTGCACATGCCCAGTGTTCCTTTCCATTGACTTCAACAGAAAGAGAAATCTCAGGGATGTATATGAGGTGATTGATCCATGAAGGTGTGTTTTATACTCATGACAACTTGTAAAGATCTGATATTGGTGACATTAATGATAAGTACTGCTTTCTTTTCTGCCACACATCACACCTCCCCCCCCCCCCATGACTGATGCTTCATTATATTATTCCTATAAATAAGCTACGTGACAGATTGATGATGGATTTTTTGGTGAGGAATACATTGTCTAACAAGAAAAACCAATGAGTTCATGTGATGCCTTTAAAATGGAAAAATGGCACAAGAAATTGAAAAACATGCAATTTGACCAAAAAAACTGACACCAGCAAATCAAATAGAAGCAATAGGAGGTCCTAATAACACACAGTTTCTACAAAGTGGTTATTGTGATATATTATGGGTCACTGATTAGACAACTTCCTAGACCAGCTTTTTTTAAAAAACTGTTGAAGCAGCAAAAAAAGGGACTTCAAGAATCCACATTGTTCAACTAAACAGGCAAACAAAGGGCTACATTTTTAGGCCCTGAAGAGCTGAGCATAAACCTGACCTCTGCTCATTCCTGAGAATGGGATGTGGCCAGTCTGGCAAGATTACCCACCCACAGAGAAGGGATAGCTGCCTCAGCTAAATAAAGACCTGGACAGGTCTGTTGTTGGAAGCTGACTGAAAACCTCAGCCTCAGGTCCCCAGTGGTGTCTGGGGATGGAGCAGCTTCCTGGATGCAGCCTCCCAATGACGGAGTGCAGACTCAGTGCTCCAGACAGGACAAGAGGCTCTCCCAGACAGCTTGAATTCAGCTGTAGCTGCAGGCTACCCTATGAATGGCTCTCTCCAAGCCCTGCAACAATGCTGGGCAGGCTGCCAAATCTAATTTTTACTTTGAATTTGTTGAAACATTGAGTGAGGGTGCCTCCGTCATGAGGCTGGAGTCCTTTATTTGGCCAAATATAAAATCACAATGAGTGACCATCTCCCTCACAGGTCAAGTCTCTGCCCTCTCCGTGCAACCCCTGATGCCTGAGGTCCTGACGCTCACAGTGAGAATCCGCACCAAGAACACATCATGTGATGGATACTTGAGCTGATGCCCAATGGTTTGAAACAACCTAATGAACTGAAGTCATTACAGAGGCAGCAGTGAATTCAACAAAATACAGACTGAACTGTGTCTTTTTCCAAGCACTTGTTAAGTGACTAATCATAGACAGCCTTCTGACAGTTTTACAACTGCAATGTGGCTATTCATCTAGATGATGTGATTATCCACTCAAATTGTTGACTTTTAGGTGTTTATTTAACTTCATTGGTTACTTTTGTGATCTCAGCCAACTGAACGTCATTGCATACGAATGACCTCAGTGAAGATCCCTGCACAGTTGTACCTCAGGAAATTACAGAACGCCACAGACTCTGTCACTTTGAATCTGCTGTGTGTGTTATTCCTCATCTACTTTGCTCTATTAATGAGTAACGGCTGTTCTCTCGGTCACTGTGAGCAGGATTTGCCTTCTGGAGTGGGATGTGGATGGGAAGACTGTTTTCAGATTTTTGACCCCTCCCTGGTTGCTTTTGGTGAGTATAAAGGTTTTACAGCAAAGGCCGCTGCATCATGAAATAAGATCTGCCATGATTTATTTGAATAATAGATAGGCGTCTCCTATTATTGGGATGTAATAGGCACTGATTTTCTCAGGATAGGGGAGTGGGGGTATCTTCCACAACTGAATGGCAGGTCGGGTGAGCAATTTGTGGTTGCTGGGATGGTGACAGATATGGGACTGAACAGAAGTGGACCACATTTGAACACACCACAGCAGCCATTACTGTGATTGCCATTTCACCATTTCTGCTGTTGAACTGCGATCACAGGGAAGGGGAGCAGAGGCCAGGAACCAGGGGCTAGGCAGCCTCACGATTCATACATGAGATTCTGGAGGTTCTCCTCGGGGCTGTGAAGGTGAGGAGAGATACCTTCTTCCTGGAAAGCAGCAGGGGCAGGCCACACCTCCAGACCGAGCAGGGACGGAGTGAAGTCAGAGAGAGAAGACAGAGTGTGATCTACTGAAATGGCGTCCAGTGCAGGAAGGGGTTCAAAGGTCACATTCGTCTGGCAAAGCCAGAGCCTCAGGAGCAGCATCTGGAAAGACAGTCAATTATCACCAGGCACACATCAGTTGAAGAGGTCTGAATGCTTGTTAACATGAGAGGAGTGTCCACCTATTTCCTAGCCCCACATTAGATATAGCTTTGAAGGATTAGGGCCAAAATAGCATAAGAGCCAGCAGGGGCTTATTTTTCTGCAAAATATTGGGGAGAGACCAGACTGGAAGGTGGGTGCTTTACCCATATGTCTCACCACCATGGAAACGAGAGTCCTGGAGATCACTAGGGTCATTGACTAAGAGGAAGACAGGCAAGGCTAGGTGTGCATCCATGGTGGATGGTGAATACAGAGTGCACTACACTCCATGCTGCTGAGTGTACACTTATAACGGAGCGGCACTCTGGAGGCAAGTGGTTCCAAATAAACCTATTGGACTATAATCTAGTGTTGTGTGATTCTTAACTTATAATGGAATTTAACAGGGAAGCTGCTATAGCACAGAGGCTTCTACTCTCCAAGGCTGGTCCACAATCTCTTCTTGCATCTAATATTGGCCACAGATAAGAGACTGATCCCTTTACCAATGACAGAGCAAGTATGGCCAAAGCAAAGGTCACAGCAAGCATCATTTTAGAGATGAGGTGGGGGAGGGGAGAAAAGAGTCTGAACCAGATGATCCCTGGCATTGTTGGCATTCAGCCAAGTGTGACAGCACCATGCTTCCTCCCCCAACCCAGGTAGACCAGGCACCTTGGCATTCTGCAACTATTTCTTCTCCCCTCTCCTGTTTCTCCTCTTGCTCCAATGAGTGCTTCAGCTTCTTCCAGGTCCACCTTCTTTAGTCATGGAGAGCACAGCAGCCCACTGAAGTGCATGGGATCCTAGCTGGGGAATACGTCAGGCTGATTAGTGCAGACAGGGCAGGTGCCATCTCTTCAGAAGCGTGATGGCCTGCTCGATGGTCTCACTGAACAACTGGCTGCAGATGTAGTGGTTGAGGATCATGTAAACAGGTGAACAGCCAACTCTTTGAGGCATTCCCTTTGGCCCTTGAATCCATCCAGGGAGTCTGGACTGTGGAATGAAGAGCCGGAGAGTTAGGGCTGCTGCCAGGAAAGTGAGTGCACACAAACAGGAGGCATGTGTTCTAGTGATGGGCCAGTTGAATGTTAAGGGACTGGAAGCATTCCTGAAGATGAATCTCACTACGTGGTCAGTCAATGCCTCGACGGCTACGTGGTATAGCTGATGCAGCCCTGTGCCTGGGGGATTTTAGTGATGGAGATGAATTCTGCTGGCCTTTGGACCTGTGATGCCTCGCCTCTCTGAACTTTGATGTACATTGAGCTTTGGGATATCAGGGATGTGCAGCCATTTGTGAGACACCACCAGGATCTGTAACTGCTCCTTGGGGAGATATAGAAGCAAAGACCAAGGACAGAGTGAGCATTTGCTTAAGGAGTCACTGCCTTCCGCATCACTGGTCTCAGCTATCATCAGGTTAATTAATTTTTGCTAGTCGATCCAATGTGGTTGTCATGACTTTCATTGCCTTCCTGTCCCTTTTCCCTTCGCCTTTGCCTTCATGTCCAGGACGCTGCCCTTTCTGCAAAGAATATTGTTCCTATTCATCAGAAAGTCTGAGTGTCTACTCCTATTGTCAGCTGCTACCTTCTTCATACTGAGGTGGAACTCCAGTCAAGTCTGGAAGACTTTTTCTGGTCCCAGGATACCAGGAGGCTTCTAACCCTCTGTCCTGTATACCATTTTCTCACTACCTAACCCAGCATTTCATGGGGCACTCAGAGACAGTGCATCCACCTCCAAACATCTGGTCTGCTCCAGGAAAAATATATGAACATGAATTCATTAAATACCTCAAAGGGCAGCATTGCAGATCAGATGGATTTTTGGGGACACTTTTCAAAAGCAAGTGGAAGCTACATTTTCTACAAGAAATAAACAGTTCATGAAGTAATTTTACATATTGCCAATTTACAGTTGCAGAAATAATGTTACTGAATAGAATGAACTATAATTTTATAAACTTTGATTAAATGAAAATTAAGTAGTCTAGTACTTCGGAACAGGTTATAGATTAGATTAGATTACTGCAGTGTGGAAACAGGCCCTTCGGCCCAACAAGTCCACACCGACCCGCCGAAGCGCAACCCACCCATACCCACATACCCCTACATATACCCCTTACCTAACACTACGGGCAATTTAGCCTGGCCAATTCACCTGACCCGCACATCTTTGGACTGTAGGAGGAAACCGGAGCACCTGGAGGAAACCCACGCAGACACGGGGAGAACGTGCAAACTCCACACAGTCAGTCGCCTGAGGCGGGAATTGAACCCGGATCTCTGGCGCTGTGAGGCAGCAGTGCTAACCACTGTGCCACCGTGCCGCCCGTTATCTGCTTTCTAAATTAGAGACACATGATTAACTTCTCTGACAATATGTGTTACATAACCGTAGATCAAAATCTATTCTTCAAATAATCTGCAAACTTGAATCCTCAAGTAATAAACCCATCATACAGATACTGCAACCTCGTGTGAAATGTGCATCTAGTGCACATCAATATATGAATTCCAGAGTGACTGACTCAGGCATATCTCTAGCCAGTATGTCATTGATCAAGATGATAACATAAACAGCTAAGGCTTAGTTCAATATTAATTTTAAACTGTATCACTTGTCTCTTGCAGTAAATAACATTACCAATCACACATGTGCATTGTAAAACACCATCTCTTTACGAATAGGTTCAAAAGCAGGTCAATCAGCAAATTTGTAACTTTTCTCTCAGCAATATTCCTCAATTTAGGTTCGTTAATTGGCAGAATTGTACCAAGTCTCTTTTTAAAACTTGATTTTTCCTCCGGTCTCATTAGAGACAGTTCCTCAAATGAGAGGAGAAAGGTTAAATTATTGATAGAAGTCATGAATAAAATCACTTTAGAACTGACAGTCGGGGAATACACAAAACCAGTGTGGGTTAATTGATGCTTTCATTTCTGATACTTTCTCGAAGGAAGTGACTAGATTGTACACCTATATCTCTTCGAGATAGCCTAACTGATAATGGAAGCTCACTGTGGGAATGCACAGACCTTCACTTTTTCTAATATTCTACAGCTCAGCACATCACTGCTGCACTATACTGCGTCAGTGGACTGTAAACTGGCAGATCTGTATATCTGTCAGTAAAAACTCATTATTAAATCCAATTACTAGTCATGCTGTTATATGGTGTGACTTCTTATTTTAATGCATGTTACATTCCCTAAATTTGTCAGAGACTAGGAACATTGTGATTCTCATTACTGATTGTTGAGCATACAGTAGGAACTTTATAAAAGAAAAGTTTGCTAACCGGTGATTCAGCTTTATTGCATAGCTGCGTGGGAAATCTAGGACAAACAGTGCTTGACGCAGTGAGAGGTTTTTCCCACTCATGTACCTTCTGGGTTTGATGCATCCTAGCAACTGACGCAAGTTTCTCATGCTTATAGCATTTTGCACATAGAAGGCATATTTTAAAAACAGCTTTTCAGGTGACTAGTGGGACTCAACTCTCATTACTATATCTCTTTCATTAGCTGAAAAATAAAATTCTAACCTAACCATGCTGAAGTTAACCAATTTGAAAAATATGATAAGGTAATGAAATGTTTAAAACCTCTCCTCCTTCCCTAGAGAAAGGTCTCCATTAGTTCTCCCACACTCTGCCCACAGGCAGTGCAGGGCAAAAATCCAACATTATATTAACTATTTGAAATCCACAAAGGGCTTGTTTAAAAATATTTCAATTCATTTGCACTTAGAATCTTTCGCAGACCTAACTGTGTTTCCAACATCAGCATAAACAGTTCTAATTTCTGTACAGATTTGTTTAGTACTAGTTTTGCCTGAGGAAGCTATTAGCAACTGAATGAAGGACACATGCTGGTTTAAATCAGAATGGCACAGCAACTCAACCAGACTTTTATCTAGTTTTCCTTCATGTCATGATAATAGGACAATACCCAAGGCACAAATAAGTTTTGACAAAAGGTCAAATCTTTTCACTGATGCAATAAATTTCAAACTTAGTTGTGAAAAACATGGACCTGTAGCTACAATCAAAGCATGCTCCTGCAGTTGGGATTTCAGAAACATATTTTCTTCTCTATACAAACTTTAGTGAAAATATAGAGGAGAGAATTAAACAGGAAAGAAAACAGGCACCTCTATGTACAAGATTATTTTTCATGGAGAATAGAAAAAAAACAATGCTTAGTGCACACACAAGCACAAAGCAATATTCTCATGCTACGAACAAACCAAAACAAAACAATTTTTGCATCTAAAACAACTCATTACTGTTCTCAATTATTTGTAACTTGGACAATAAGAAGACCTGCAAATAATTCCCAGGAAACAATGAAAACTTACTTATTTTGTTAACTTTGTGCTAGAAAATAAATGAAAACCCTCCTCACAAAAAAACAGAAAATAAATTCCCACTCAACGGAAGTATTGCAAAATGTGTAGCCCTGTTACCTCCACTCAACAAAGAGAATCAATCAGATCCTTCCATTGTAGCACTTATTCATTAGGACCAATTTTGTTTACATTTTAGCAACTTTTCTCTTCCAGAACAAAGAATAGACAGCTATCTACTTTACATTAAACATTATCTGAAATTACAATTACTAATGCAGACCGATGCATGGTAATTTATTTATCCTGCTCCAGTAGTGTTTAGTGCAATTTAGTAGGTTCTCGGGCTATAATTCCAGATTTCCCTGAGCACTTTGCGGACGTAGGTTGTTGATTAGTTGCATGCTGAATAATGAGGAAATTATTAGTCAATAATGAAATCATTAAAGAATAACATTTACCAGCATGGGAATTACAAGTTGATGTACATCTTGATATAGGTGCAATATATGATTATTTCTAATGACTAGAAAAAGGCTGCTTTGGAAAGCAGCAATCTGTGGTAAGAGAGTTTATAATTACAAGGTGTAAGTGTGTGATTGGTTAACACATCCCTCCATCCTCTTTACATGGTATTTGTTGTTTCTGTCCTTCAGCTCTATTTTTCACACACGTTTCCAGTCCTTGAGTTTGTCTTTATCTCTCTATTTCTTGTTCTGCCCACCTCTATTTATTCCACTGACTCATTCTCTGGCATTTCTCTCTAAATATTTTGCTGCCCTCCCCTTCCTTTTCATCTCATTAATTTTGCACAGTGTTAGACATTTTCTAAGACAGCAGAGAACAAAACCATTAGTGAACATCAATATTTCCAGTCCCAGTGTTAGTTCACAATGACTCCTGTGCATTTATCTTGGAAAACTAACCATTAAAACAAAGAGCACAATATTCCGTCCTTCCTTAGTCTGAAGAGGAAAGAGAAGTGCAGTAAATGCATCATATGTCATTATTGCATGCATCATGTCAGTTGTGTACCAATTTACATCCTAAAGAAATAATATACTTGAGTATTTTGGTCACAGCCTTTTTTTCCCCAAAACTACAGCATTTATAAATACTTACACATGGACATGCTGTGGGCTTTCTGAGGGATTGCATCTTCTAATTCTGATGTTGCCTGAATTGGAACAGACTGTTTTAGTTCAATTCCAGTCAGCTAATCAAATATAAAGACAGTGTTTTATATTTAGGGCACTTTGGAACATCACACTTATAAATTAAATGTTTTGAAAATAAAAAAACTCTCAAAATTGATAATAAATCTGCAATCTAGTTGAATAACTCTAAATTGCCAACTGTGAGAGAAGATTTATTAATGCAATACATGCTGGCTTTGTCAGCAATGACCATCAGTTAGTTTAATATGTCATTGGGAAATTGTTGGAATCCATTATGAAGGAAGTAGGAACAGGACATCTGGAAAATCAAAATGCAGTCCATCATGGTCAGCATGATTTTATAAAAGGTAAATCACATTTGACTAATTTGCTAGAGTCCTTTGAAGATGTAACATGCAAAGTGGATAATAAGGGTCCAGTTGGTCAGTATATTTGGACATTCAGAAGGCATTTGATAAGGTCCAGCATAAAAGGTTAAAATGCAAGGTAAGATTTCATTTGATTAGGGATAATATATTAGCTTGGACAGAAGATTAACTAACCAACAGAAAACAGAGGGTCGGGATAAATGGATCATTTTCTGGTTGGCAAGCTGTAACTCGTGAGGTGCCGCAGGATTCAGGCTTCAGACTCCAAATATTTACAATCTATTCCACTGCCTTGGATGTCGGGATAGAATGCAGTAGAGCCACTTTAGCAGTTGACACTAAAATAATTGAGAAAGTAAGTTGCAATGAAGAAATAAGAGGTTTACAATTGGATAGGGATAGATTAGGTAAATGGGCCAAAATTTGGCAGATTGATTTTAATGTATGAGATTATCCATTTTGGTCAGAAGAACAAAAAAGCCAACTTACTATCTAAATGGATAGAAACTTCAAAATACTTCAGGGCAGAGGGATCTGAGTGTCCTCATGCAGGAATTAGAGAAAGTTAGTGTTCACGTACAGGTAATAAGGAGGGTAAATTGAGTTTTATCATGTGTGCTGAAAGAATAGAACATAAGTAGGAAAGTGTTATTGCAAATGTGGAAGGCATTGATGAGTCTACCAATGGAATACTGAATGTAGGTTTGGTCCCTTACTTGAAGAATCGCGTCATTGCATTGGATGTAGTTCAATGGAGGTTCTCTTAGATTATTCCAGAACTAAAACGTTTATCTTACAAGGACAGATTGAGCAGTTTAGTCCTCTACTTGCTAGAGTTTCAAAGAAGGAGGGGAGATACAATTGTAGTATATTTGATGCAAAAGAGGATTGAAAACGTAGTTGTAGAGAGGAAATTTTCTCATGTAGGGCAGTCTAGACTGTGAGGTCGTCGCTTTAGGATAGATGGCAGATTTATAACAGAGTTGAGGAGGAATTACTTCTCTCACAGAATCATGAAACTGTGGAATTCACTCTCCCAGAAGACAGTAGATGCCAGGACACTGAATAAATTTAGAGGAGAAGATTGACACATGTTTACTCAGTAATGGCATCAGGTGTGATGATGGAGTTGAGGCCGAGATGAGATTAGCCATGATAGTATTGGTTGGAGATGTAGGATCTAAAGGCTTAATTAATGACTCTTGCTCCTAATTCTTATGTTTTCATGTCTCAAGAAATAACTTAAATTAAAAATGCAAAATTTTAAACTTTGTTTTGTTTTGTTGTCAGATTTCCCCTGCTCTTAATGGATTGTTTGATTCAAAGAGCAGCAAATCTCAGAATCACTGAATTGTTATGGCACAGAGGAGGCCATTCAGCCCATCAGGCCTGTACCAGTAATATTACACAGCACCAATCTCTTGCCTTTCCCCCTGCACAGCATTTATATTCAATTAACTATCTAATGTCCCCCTGGCTGCCTCAGCTGAACCTGCCTCCAACGCAGACAGTGCATTCCACACCATAACTACCTGCTGCGTGAGAACACTTTCTCTCACATTTCCCTTGCTTCATTTGCGCATCACTTCAAATTTATGACATTTCATTCTTTTTCCTTTTAGGAGTAATAACAGCTTCTGAGTCAAGTCAGTTGCAGATTTTCTTGTTAAAACTATTGAACACTGGATTCTAGCAAGGGACCAAATGGCTGTCAGAAATAAATAGTGCATGACATTAAGTTTAATTTAAACAATTAGAATGTCGTTACTTATGCACATTAACTTCGGTTATTTCACTGATGCACATAGGTTTGTTACAAAGAAAATGAATATGTTGATGATAATTCATTACTGAGTTTATCTGATATCTATGTAGACCCCATAATTAGGAGAATCAGTCACAAATCCAGTAGTCCACTACTATGATATATTTTCATAATCCATTTATTATTGTTGCAGATGTGATAATGATAGCAGAAAGCAATTACACTGTAAATGCTATAATTCAATCAAATCCTTCTGCTTTGCAGAATAACTTTAATAACAATTTCCATTGGTATTTCTTTGATGCATAATAATTTTTAAAATTTAAGTCAGCAAATGCTACATACTCCTTTGCTAATGACAATTTAAGAAAGACTAAGATTTGCAATAAGAGACAGTCTTTCATGACCTCTAGCCATTCTAAAGGACTTCAGTATACTTTGCAGTCAGTGTTGCAAAGCAGGACACTTGATATTACATGGCAATGGTGATTGAGAATTGCACATTGTTCATGTTGGAAAACAAATAATCAGTAAAGATTGTTAAATCTGCAATGGAAACCTGCTGTTTTCTGTCTTTTACACAAGACAAAGAATGTTACGTTTGAAAGACCATAAGGGCACAGGAGGTAAATTAGGCCATTCAGCCCATTGAGTCTGCACTGCCATTGAATGAGATCATGGTTGATTTGATTATCCTCAACCTGCACTTTCCTGCCTTTTCCACATGACTCTGTGGAAATCATAACTCTGATTCCTTTACTGGTTTACAAGTCAATCTCAGCCTTGGGTATACTTAATGACCCAATCTCAACAGCTCTCTGTGATAAAGAATCCCACAAATTCACAACCCTCAGAAGAAATTCCTTCTCACCTCTGTCTTAAAAGTGCATATCCTTATTCTGAGATTATGCCATATGGTCCTGGACACTCCAAATAGGGGAGACAACCTTTATGCATCTAATCTGTCAAGTCATCTAAAAATCTTGTATGTCTCAATAAGTTCACTTCTCATTCTTCTTCTACAGTCCAAGTACAATCCAATCCACTCAGCATCTCTTCATGAGACTGTCCCTCCATACCTCACATCACCCCAGTGAATCTTCTCTGGAGTATCTCCAATGCCAGCATATCTTTCCTTAGATAAGGGGCCCAAAACTGTTAACAGTATTCCAACTGTGGTGTGACCAGTGTCTTATGTAATTTTAGCAAAACCTCCCCACTTTCATATTCCATCCTGTTTAAAATGAATGCCAACATTCCATTCGCCTTCCCTGTTACCTGCTGAACTTGGATGCTAGCTTGGGATTCATAGACAAGGACTCCCAAATCCCTCTGCTCTGGAGCTTTCTGCAGTCTTTCTCCAGTTGAATAATATTCATCTCTGCTATTTGTCCTTCCAAAGTGCATAATCTCACATTTTCCTACATTATCTTCTATCTGCAAAGCCACTTCCACACTTTGCAGTGTCACCACTTGCCTTCCCACCTGTTTACATATTTAAAGAAATTATGTTTGGAACTTTAATTTTACTATAACATACATACCCCACTTAAGGTGACACCACTATTAGGCTCACAGTAAGGAGAAGCAATATTTGTACTTATTCTCACAGTTAAGATATTGGAAGGACAAGGAAGTAAAAGAAATGACCTTGACTTGGAGTTGAGGATATATTTCTGGATCCTTACAGGGGCTATGTCCACCCTTGACAGTCATGTGATGGAAACCTTAAAACAGAGCAGGAGCAGCTCCAAGATATCCCCAATCATTACTTTGGACAGATGTGCAAACAATTGGTTGAAATAATACATTTTGAATTGACTAAGGGGATTTGTTTTGCATCAAACAGAAGATGCTTGAGAAACTCAGCAGTTCTGACAGCATCTGTGGTGAGAGAACCAAAGTTAACATTTTAAGTCTAGCATGACTTTTCTTTCAAACCTGAGTTGCTTCAGCATTCTCCATTTGTTTCAGATGTCCAGAATGCATGACATTTTGCCTTTGATTCATTATGCATACTTTAATTTCCCTTTTACCAAATATCTCTCGTGATGCCACATGACCTTCTGTCACCTGAGGTTTCGTCTCCCTATATAAGCATTATACACAGGAACAGAAGGAATGGATCAGATAACAATTTCTCCCAGGCTAAACCTCTGTAATTTTTACTGTACTGATAAATGAGCAATGGCAGAAGTCTCATGGTACAATGAACACTGCTGTCAGTTCTCCCATGACATATGACTTAGCAGAGGATGAAAAGCAGAAGCAGAGTAAAGAGTTGGCAAAAATGTCAATTGACAGTAGTTGCATAATGTCAAGACCCATCGCAGCTATAAACTGAAGCGAAGCTGCTTGGCAATGACTCAACAGTACGGCCCTGTGGCTTAAGATTAACAAGAGGGCAACTACTCCATGTACAATCTATTTCATGAAGGTCTACAAATAGCCTCAAATACAGGAACTGCAAGCCTATTGCAGTCAGAAACATGTTGACGGTATCCACTGATAAATTAGTCATGCTTTATTTGGGAGGAGCAATGCTCTAATTTATTTCCCTACCTGCTTGACATAGGTTTTCCAATTCCATAAGAATGCAACTTTGTGAAAATGTGTGGAGTGATCGATGGAACCCCAGTAAGCATCTGGGCCTTTAAGCATAAAGCAAAAGAGTTGTATTCCATTCATGTGCCTCTGGTTATTGCCTGCTATTTCATTCCAAGGACAATTTTATCATGTTGACGTTTAATTTGGATCACATTCGCCTCTTTCAGCGCTTCAGATGGTGAGACTATCAAAAAAGCAGGCACTTCTTTTAGAATCTTGTCCAATATCAGCAATAATCACCTCATTTTGTGTGATCTCCTGACACCTCGTCTCGCTCCAAAGCTTATCTACACATCTCCTGTTACGGTATAATTCTGAGGTCAGACATTTGAAAGGCATGTGATAAATATAAATCAGATTTAGGATGAGAGGGGAAAGATTTAAAAGGGACTTAAGGGGCAATGTTTAAACGCAGAGGGTGATATGTGTATAGAATGAGCTGTCGCAAGAAGTGATGGAGGCTGGTGCAATTACAACATTTAAAAGGCATCTGGTTGATCACCTGAATAGGAGGGGTTTAGAGGGATATGGGCCAAGTGCTGGCAAGTGTGAGATTAATTTAAGATATCTGGTCAGCATGGACAAGTTGGACTGAAGGATCTGTTTCCATGCTACATATCTCTATGACTCTATAATAGGACAAAGGTTTTTGTCTCCAGATGGTCAAAGATAAGATCAGGATCCTGTGTAAGTCCTGACTGGCAAACTGTGTGGAAATTTCCTGAGAAATTTTGACTCCAAAGAGGCAATTCCCTTGCTTCCCGGTACCCTCCATAAATGGGCTAGAGTTAGAACCTTGGAAAGTCTACAGCACTTCCCTGAACAGTTACCCAGGAAACGTTAAACAGATTGGTCGAGAATGTCAGATTACCACCAAAAGTTGGTCCAACAATACCATATTAAAAAATGGCTCCTCCATCTCAGAGGCTTTTACAAATAGACTTTCAAGAATGATGAATGTGATATTTATTTAACAAATTCAAACACTACTAGGATTTCTTAATTATTTGAACATTCAAATAATTAATCATTCCTAGTGTGGGTGTGATATGTTGGCTGACGGATGGGTACATTGCCAGCCTATCCACTACCACTTAACCAATGTAGTGGGTGAGGGCATAGGCTAAGTCAAGACTGTTTTGGGTTGGTGAGGCAGAGTGAGCTAGTTTGGAGCTTTCAGGGTGGGAGGGTGGTGTCAGTCAGTCGGTCAGTCAAGCAGGGGAAGTGCAGATCATGGGATGGTGGGTCAGATCAAAGCAGTCAGGTCCAATTGGGTTGAGGTGGGGGTTACTGTAAATGGACATGGTATGTATCTGTTTGGAGGGAATGGGGGAGGGGGAATCAGGTCAAGGGCAGAAATTGGGGGATTCAGCAGCAAGTTAGGAATCAGTCTTTGTCTGGGTGTTAGAATGGGCATTACAAGGTGGGGAAAGTGAGGACTGCAGATGCTGGAGACCAGAGTTGAAAAATGTGGTGCTGGAAAAACACAGCAGGCCAGGCAGCATCCGAGGAGCAGGAGAATCGACGTTTCATGCATAAACCCTTCTTCAGGAATGAGGCTGGTGTGCCAAGCAGGCTGAGATACCTTCCCGGCACCTTCCCCTGCAACTGCAAGAAGTGCAAATCTTGCGCCCACACCTCCCCCCAAGGCACCAATGGATCCTTCCATGTCCGTCGCAAATTCACCTCTACCTCCACACACATCATTTACTGTATCCGTTGCACCCGATGTGGTCTCCTCTACATTGGGGAGACAGGCCGCCCACTTGTGGAACATTTCAGGGAACACCTCTGGGACACCCGCACCAACCAACCCAACCGCCCCGTGGCTGAACACTAACTCCCCCTCCCACTCCGCCAAGGACATGCAGGTCCTTGGTCATCTCCATCGCCAGACCCTGACCACACAACGCCTGGAGGAAGAGCGCCTTATCTTCCACCTAGGAACCCTCCAACCACACGGGATGAATGTAGATTTCTCCAGCTTCCTCATTTCCCCTCCCCCACCTTATCTCAGCCCCAACACCCGGATTCAGCACCACCCTCTTGACCAGCAATCTTCTTCCCGACCTCTCCGCCCCACCTCCTTTCCGGACTATCACCCTCACTCACCATCTTCCACCTATCGTATTCCCAATGCCCCTCCCCCAAATTCCCCCCCCCCCCACCCTTTAACTCAGCCCTCTTGGCACACCAGCCTCATTCCTGAAGAAGTGCTTATGACCGAAACGTCGATTCTCCTGCTCCTCGGATGCTGCTTGGCCTACTGTGTTTTTCCAGCACCACATTTTTCAGTTGCAAGGTGGGGTGTTAAGTGGGTGTGTGGAGGGAGTGAGTATTGTAACGGGAGGCTGAGTGGATATTAGGGAGGGCTGGTGAGTGGGTTTTAGAGGGGGAGTGAGTGGGTTTTAGAAGGGGAGTGAGTGGGTTTTAGAAGGGGAGTGAGTGGGTTTGGGAGGGGAGGGCGAGTAGCTATTCGTAGAGCGTTAGAGGGTATTTGTGGGGGGTGATTGGTTATTTGGGGGGGTTAGAGGGTACTGGTTTGGGGGAGTGAGTGGCTATTTGGGGTGAGTGGGTATTGGTGGGGGGGTGAATAAATATTGGTGGTGGGGCTGAATGGATATTGGTGGGGGTGGTGAGTGAATATTGGGGGGTGGGGGGGGGATTGATTAGATTAGGTTAGATTCCCCTACAGTGTGGAAACAGGCCCTTTGGCCCAACCAGTCCACACTAACCCTCCGAAGAGTAACCCACCCAGACCCATTTCCTTCTGACAAAAGCACCTAACACTATGTGCAATTTAGCATGGCCAATTCACCTGACCGGCACATCTTTGGACTTTGGGACAGAACCGGAGCACCCAGAGGAAACCCATGCAGACACTGGGAGAATGTGCAAACTCCACGCAGACAGTCACCCGAGGCTGGAATCGAACCTGTTGGTGGAGGGTAGGGAGGTGAGTGGGTATTAATGGGGGAGTTTCCAAGGTTAACCCTTAAGCTAAAAAAGACAGAACCCTCCCAAGACTTTGGAGTTACAGCCTTCTTCAGAGGGTTCCAGGCAATTGCCCCAGCAGATGATGAAACCTTCCAGGCAGTTCTGGTGGAGTCAGCTGTCATTGGTCCTGATGCACACCACCAAGCTCGTCCTCAGCAATGACACGCTTCCAATCAGAAGGTCTGGCCATAAACCATGTAACTCCTTAACAACTACACAAGTGACCTCAGATAATCAGTACCCCTCCCTCTGATGGCTCATTTACTTGACCAATCAATCCAACTATCCCCACAACCCTTTCAGCAACTGGCTACCTAACCATCACCCCAACCTAATTAACTAGCTTTGGCCAGATATGGCTCACCCCTCCAATATCCACTTACACCCACCTCCAACACCCACTCACACTTCTGTCCCGATACCAAATCACCCCCACCTCCGATACCACTCACAACCTCCAATACCCTCCACCCTCCCTCACCCTCCACCACCCTATACCCTCCGTCACCTACTCCCTCACCCTACATCCTCCCGCTACACTCTTTCATTTACAACTACAAATGAATTAAAGAAATAACCACTTTCAAATTCTCTGACTGGTACTTTGCGATGACAATGATACAATGATTATGTGTGTGATCACAGTTTTGTATTATAGTAAAATATGAAGAGCGGACTTTATAGAAATGAACTCAACTTTGGCTGTGCACATGTTTAGTGATCTGAATTTTGGTCTTATCACTGGCGTTTGTAATTAAAGTATGTGAGAAGCATTACCAAAATCAAAACAGAAACTGCTGCAAATTCTCAGCAGATCTGGAGCAACTGTTAATGCTTCAGGTTGACTCTTCTTCATCATGAGAGTTCCTTTTCTGTTGAACAGCCACTGACCTGAAATGTTAAATTTGCTTCTCCCTCCACAGATATAGCTCAGCTTGCTAAATATATCCAGCACTTGTTAGATTTTCAATTCAGGATTCTGTTGTAGCATTTTGAAATGATTTGGTTATTGATTGCTGAACACAATAGCTGTTGTTCCTTTAAACATAAAAATGAAGCAAAGAAATAACCCTGGTGTCGATGTTTATATTTTATTTCAATACGTTATTGCCCAAAAGCTGTCATTATTTAGACAAGTACCTAATGAAGAAGGATGTCTCTGGTCTTAGTATCCAATCTGGCTCCAGATCAGAATGTTTCAGCATTAACAGTTCTCACATAATTTATTCAGTGCATATCAGAATTTGATTGCAGTTTAATTGCTGGCCAAGTCTTTAATGATCACATATGTAATTTAGCACAATTGAAGATGGACTGCTGCTCAAGAAACTCAAATTGCTTTTGATTTGATCTCAAGAAAATGTCCTCATTTAAATATTAGAAAGAGATATCAATCAGTACAACTAAAGGTGGCAAATTGCTAAATATTGAACATGCTAGACAGAACCTACCTGTTTAGAGCTAGAGAGGAAGAAGGGAATAAGGCCCAGAATTGATATGGGGAGTGTCTTAAGTGCTTACTTTCTTTTTGAAACTTAACAACACATTATCCTAAATACACAATTTGGGTCCATGATAAAGTTAACAGCATTCACTGTTATTACGAGAAAATCACTTCAGGTACCTGCTCATTTACAGTTAAGCATGGCAATCAGAAGCTTCTGTCTGAAATCCCCTGCTGCTTCAATCAGTCATATTCACTTCCACTGTCTTTCATCAGGCAGCAAATACAAAAGTTTAAAAACACGTACCAACAGATTGAAGAACAGCTTCTTCCCTGTTATCACACTTGTGAATGGACCTCTCATATTACAGTTCATCTTTCTCTGTAGCTGTAACACTTTACTCTGCATTCTGTTGCATTACCCTGATGTACTTATGTTAGGTATGATTTGTCTGGATAGCACACAATATAGCACTTCTCACTGTATCTCAGTAGCTGACAATAAAAAATCAAATCAAATGGTCTTGCTTAAACTGGCGCCTTGCTTCAAGACCCTGCAATGACATTTATAACAGGTGCGAAGTTGCTCTATTGACCCATTTATTTTCATGTAAACATGCCAGAAAAAGTTATGATTTATGCCTTCATCTACATATGAATTTTTAATAAATGCGAAATACAGCAGGTGCTGGAGATCCTAAACAAATGAAGAAAAAGCTGGAAAAATTCAGCAGGTCTTGCAGCATCTCCATGGAGTTCTGAAAAAAAAGTCATAAAAGATTCAAAACATTAACTTTCACTCTCCATAAATGCTGCCAGGCCTGCTGAGTCTCTCCAGCATGTACTGAGATGGTTTGTTAATTTTTAACTATCTTAAATAATCTTAATTATATTCCAATGATGACATTTTAATTTTACAAATATAAAATCACATTTCTTCTGATATTAATTGTAAACAATATTAAAAATCAACATTTTATAAGGAAGTTTTCTATTTCATCTCTCCCTTAGTTCCTAACTTTCTTTAATTTCACTTTCTGTATGTGATTTTGCATTGAATTAAATTTTCTGATTCATACCTCCATGTTTGAAGTCTGGGCACCTTTGTGCACATTCATTAGACAATAGACAATAGGTGTAGGAGTAGGCCATTCAGCCCTTCGAGCCTGCACCGCCATTCAATATGATTATGGCTGATCATTCCTAATTAGTATCCTGTTCCTGCCTTATCTCCATAACCCTTGATTCCACTATCTTTGAGAGCTCTATCCAACTCTTTCTTAAATGAATCCAGAGACTGGGCCTCCACTGCCCTCTGGGGCAGAGCATTCCACACAGCCACATTCTCTGAGTGAAAATGTTTCTCCTCATCGCTGTCCTAAATGGTCTACCCCGTATTTTTAAGCTATGTCCTCTGGTTCGGCACTTACCCATCAGCAGAAACATGTTTCCTGCTGCCAGAGTGTCTAATCCTTTCGTAATCTTATATGTCTCAATCAGATCCCCTCTCAGTCTTCTAAACTCAAGGGTATACAAGCCCATTCGCTTCAGTCTTTCAGGGCAAGGTAATCCCGCCATTCCAGGAATTCGCTGGAATTAATCTAATTCGCTGAAGAGACATACAGTGGAAGCTTCCTAGCCCCTGAAGAAGGTGGGCCTTGGTGAGGAAATTGGGAAAATCAGTTGAGATAACCAGAAAGGAGCAACTCAGTGTCAACCAAGTGTTGAATTGCAAATCAAGCTCCCACTAGTGAGTGGCGAGAGATCTGTTTGCCATGCGCTAAATCTCACTATTAGTCAATCTCACCTCATTGATATATGAATATGGTGCTGTACAGCAAAGCCTACTTTGCTCTATGGGTTAGCCATGTACACAGCAAACACACTGCACGTATGTTAAGGAAATGACCACATCCCTAAGTCAAAGGGAGTGTAGTCCTCAGTTAAGGGAAGGTGAGAGGCTGCCATCAGTCAGATGGTCTCAGAACAAAATGTCAATTGCAGCATCAGATTGCAGTGCAGAGGACTGTTAGTTGGCCACTCAAGGCAAGCACGAGTCAGGAGTCCATTTCAGCACATTCCTGGGGTGTGCGCCATTGTCAATTTGGTAGATCCGAGAAGGCAGTCAGAAGAAGCTCAGTTAGTCAGTTAAGAAGTTACACACAGATCAGGCATAGGGTCTGATCGTAGGTTGTCTTTCAACATCAGTCAGATGGTGTAGGTCCTGGTCAGTGCTGGGGGGCCAGCAGAATCAAAGCCAAGGGGGTAATCAAGGGATACTGCTATGATAGGGGAGTTGATGAACTCAATAAAGGGACAACGATGGGCAAAGGGTTAGATTCAATGGTCATCAGCATCACCATGGTCTTGACAGGGAAGTGCAAAATATGACTGTGGACAAGACCAAACTATAGGACCGTGACTCAGAAGTGAAGGTCAAAACTACAGAGAAAATTATTGGTAGTGTGTGGGAATATGTGGAGCTGGCCCAGGAGTGCCAGGAAGAAATCTCGAGGTGGAGTGTGTGGGGAAGGGGCTTGACTAACAATCATTATCTGTGACTCTGTGTGCCAACTGTGATCTGTGTTTCCTGCCATATTTTACTAACTACTAAATGCAAATGAGAAATGGCTGAGACCATACCGAGAGAGAGAGAGAGAGAGTAGTAAGTGTTACTTTACTGTCTCAACACTTGAGAGTCATGGGAGGCGTCTCAAGGGGCAATTGCACCCATGAGGCATTCACACATCACAGGCTGAAACCGTGCAATCATAGCACCATACTTGGGAAATGCGAACAGTGCCCCACTGTGTTCAAAGCAATCCTGACCATATCATTGGTCTTCGCAGATTCATCATAGTCTTCTTTGTGAGACAGGAGTAATCACAGGCAATGTCACAAGTGGTATCTGGTTGGGGGGGGGCCTCCAACAGCAAATATAATCCAAGATTTCAAAAGCTGGGACACGGAATAGTTCCCTCTTGCTTTGAATGAAAGTACTGTGGGGCTTGGTGCACAAGTCTCCTGCTCATGCAGCAGTTCCAATCTCTAACTCTCTCTTTGCAACAAGACAGGTATGTTGCATTCTTTGGAATAAGGCTCCAAGTTAAATTTCCATGGAGAGGTATTCCATGGCCCACCCTGTTGGAGTGCTTCATTTCCAACTATGTGGAAGACTATGCTGAACTGCCACATTAGTGAGTGATGTGAATACTGGGTATCTCTGGGTCTCTTTTTTATAGACAAAAGAATCAGGAGTGGGTAGGTTCAGGGCTCACACAGACCCAGGAAGGCTTTTGATTTTGCTTTCAGTCAGTGAGAAGTTTCTGCTGCTGCTGAGCTAACAGTTTGAGTTCTCTGCTGCTACAGTCTCACAGGCTCCCTCTTGGAAATGAAAAGAGGCAGACTGTTCCCTTCAGTATTTCATTCTGATGGCCTGGAGAGATGCAGCACATGACAACCTTAACTTTTACTAAATTGCCTTGCCAAAGGTGTATTTGTGGGATGTTGCCTATATTGGAACAGTTGATTAAATAAGACATCACTTTAAATATTTCAATAGAGTTAAAGTTATACCACAATTAAAATACAAAAAAATTTGGCAAGTATAAAGTGTGTGTTGATTAAAATATGGTAGCTTGGCCAACTGAATCATATCTGGAACACAATACCTTACAGTTGCCTTTGGAAGGCAGGGTTTAGGCTGTCTCCTTACAATATTTAGGGGAGGTCTGGTCTGGTCCATAATATTGTACCTTGGGAGCAATGATGCAGCCTATATCCTTAAGAACTCTCACATTCTGGCAGTGCTTCACAGGCCAGTTGTCTTTCAAGGATGGCTACTGGGCTCAAGGGCTACCTTCTACAATGTTGGCTGATGACTCTGTAACCAAGCCTGCTGGGGCTGACTGTAGATACAATACAGTCCATTCTTCCACCTGAGCCATGCTGAAGCAGATGATAGATCTTCTGAAGAGGGGGGTCCAAATACTTGGATTGGTGCCGGGGGTTGTGGCAGTACATTCCGGACAGGAGTGTGCTGCAAAAGATTAGCATGTTGTAGACAACTGCGGGAGGTCAAGAGGGGCTGTGAGAGAGTCTGAGCAGCTGCAAGAGTGATACAAGTCTTCCCAGCAGCAAGGTGAGAACAATGAACAGGAGAAATGCACGATAGAGTGGTGCAACAAACCAGACAGGAATTAACTGACTCTCGCTGCCTGTCAATATGAACTGGGTGTAATATTCATTCATTGACGGTAAATCTGTGGGTACTGAAAAAGCAGGCAGTCCATTTCTTTTCCAAGAGATAAATACAACTTCTGTTTGTTTGGTTATGTTCATTTTTGCTGTTGCTAATTAAAGCGAATGGTTTGAAGTGTTTGAAGGATTGCCTGTACGCGATTGGAATGATGATGATTCTCGATGACACTGGATATTGGGACAGGGGAGTACGGGCACAGATGGAATGTGCTAAGGACAGATTTGCTGTGTGGCATATGTTTAAACAGTGATAGATGCAGTTGTGCTACTATATGTGCACTGAAGCATCCACTGTGCCACCTATGTATCCCAAGAAGGTTTGTGATTGTTGGCCCATCATGCACACAATGAAGGGCAATGCCAGTCAGCCAATGATTGACTGGATGCATAGCTGAGATTCACAAATGGTGCCAGCACCAGGATACCAGGATAATCTGCCAATGGCAAGAGCTCTTGCTGTGATGACTGCAAGAATACAATGTGTCAGGGCATGGTATATTGTTAATGAGGTGTGTTTGGAATGATAGAGTGAGAAAACTTGCTCGGCCTTTTGGAGATAGACCTTCATGAAACTTGCCAAAAATGATACTTATGAGCTGATTTTCTGGCAAGATTAAGCCCACGATGTTGTAAAGATTGTCCACAGATACCAAGGAATCCCTGTATAGTGGGCATCAGGCAGCAAGTGAATCAGAGCCCTTCACCCGCAATAGCAAACCTAGTCAACTCCTCAGCATCTTTTAATATATTTGTTTATGCATTTGCACTGTATCAAACCCTCCTGCATTTCTGAAAGTTAATGCTTGCCAGCTGTTAGTATTGCATCCAGAGTCTGCAAAGATCATCATCATCACGGCTAATACATCCTATTCAATTCAGCACAAAGGTGTCCTACATGACTCTGTTGTTGTATATGGTTTCTACTGCACATTCAGTCCAAGGCAGTTTTCATGCTTGCAGCTGTACTTAGAGCACAAAACTTTATACACAGGTCAAAGCAATTGTCTTCAAGTGTAAAACCTGCAAACAATTTGTGGATTTTAGTACTAAAACCCTGTGAAAACCTGGCTGGTGTTCCTCAAGGGATACAAGATTCAATCGACTTTAGAAATAAATATTTTATACTTGCAGCTTTATTCAACTTAGTTATTATTGACTTGACTAGAACATTTATGTACAACAATGACAAGTGACATTTAGAATCTTTATACTTTGATAACTCAATTTCTATTAAATTCTGACATGTTTATGAAGTAGCTTGATGACAGGTACTTACCATGGATTTAACAAGATAAATAGTAAGTTGCTGCCTACTGGATATAAATCCACCAAAGTTGCACTTGCCAAACAACAAACTGAAATGCTAACTCAATTAAGTGTTTGACAGTCTGACCATCATTAAGTTTTATCATCGACAACTAGAACATGGCCGTAAGGAAGATAATAAAGGACCACTGAACTTATCAAATCTCACCCTTATTCATTATTTATGGCACATATAATTTATGGGGCAATGCAGGTCAGCTTATGAAGCTTGGTATAAAGGTTATTAATACAACATATACATTGACTTTTATGCTACTATAAATATGACAGGAGTGAACAAAGGAAAAAAAAAACTTTTTCTCATGCAGAACTCTCCATGATTAGTTGATTTTACTGCTCTGCAACATTTCTTCAACAGATATATGAAATGTCTTTCTTATTTATTGCTGACAACTACACCCATGATCAGTGTCTACCTAATCTGTTTCTCTGATTGAAAATGCAGCGCACTGATCACAGGGTCTACAGATCACATCCCAGAACCTTCCTCTAATCATCCTTCAAATAATCTCCATCTGTATTTCTCATAATGGCAACTTTCTGATTTGGACAAGAACATGAAGGGAAATGGTAAGAACTGAAGATACAGAAGTGGGAAAATTGGAATGGCAAACAGTAATGAGCACCAAAACGTATCCATAACTGGATAAACTCATGGCAGATATGTTGTACATGGATATACATTTAACAATTAGGATGTGAACAAATAATCAAAGTATGAAAGAGGTGCTCAATGAAGCAAGAGTAAAACATGCTCATCAAGAAAGTGATTTACCATTTATTTGGCTGAAATGTTGGGATCACAAACACAATGTTTGAGGACAATGAACACACAAAAAATAAAGTAAGTAACCACTGACACTGATGAAACATGAAATGGAGTTGCATTCTTTCTCATTTCTTAGACATATGAAAGTATTTTGGATTTCACCCTAAACCTGTTTCCCCATTCCAAGCTATCTTCCTGCAAAGGGGATTGGGTGTGACCACCTTTGACTTTCAAGACATCTGGTATGAACCAGTAGCTTCATCCCATGGAATATATAACAAATAATCAAAGAACAAAGAACAGCACGGCAAAGGAACACACCCTTCAGCCCACCAAGCCTACATAGATATTATGCCTTTCTAAACTAAAAACCTTTTGCCTCCTCAGTCTGCATCTATTCCCTGCCTATTCATGTGGCTGTCAAGCTGTGTCTTAAAAGTTGCTATTGTATCTGCTTCTACTACATCCTCTGGCAGTGCATTGCAGGCACCTACCACCCTCTGCATGAAGAAAAAAAACAACTTGCTTTTCACATCTCCTTTAAATTTTCCCCTTTTACCTTGAACTCGAGTCCCCTGGTAACTGACATTTCCACCCTGGGAAAAAGACTCTGACTATCTACTCTATCCACACCTTTCATGATTTTGTAAACCTGTACTAGGTTGCCCCTCAGCTTTTGATATACGAACTGAGTTTGTCCAATCTGTCCTTGTAGCTAATACCCTCCAAACCTGGCAACGTCATGATAAACCATTTCTGTACCCTCTCCTTAGCCTCCACATCCTTCTGGTAGTGTGACGACCAGAACTGTATGCAATATTCCAAATGCAGCCTTACTAAAGTTCTCCACAGCTGCAGCCACAAACTGAAGGGACACCAATATCCTCAGGTGAAGTTTGTTAATGCCTCTGGGAAGGGTTAAAACTAATGTGGCAGGGGTTTCTGAAGCAGAACAGTAGGTCAGCAGGAGAAATGACCAAGGAGGAGTTAGAGAATAAAGCCAGGAAGACTAAGAGGAAGAACAGGCAGTGAGAAGTTACTGAACATGGTGGGTCTGCGGTCTGAACAGGGTGGTTTTAAAGGGAGATATATGGCAGGCAACTCAGATCACTTTAGAGCCTGGATTAATGCATAATGAAGACATATTTCCACCTCCATCAGTGATATTAAACAAGTGCTTAAATCTTGAACTTCCCAGGCTGAATTTTACCAAAAATCAATTTTGAGGAGTTTCATCTCTGTGAGCTATACCACATCCTTTTCTCTCTCCCGTGAAGTAGAGATCATGCCTCCAGGGCACAGTGCTTGTGCTATATGGTGCTCAGCAGCAGTGAAATCCTCCCAGTACTGGGATCCTCTAGCCCTCTCACCATGGGCAGAGAAAGCCAAGCTGCCACCCTGATGTGAAGTAGCCACCTCCTGATGAAGGGCTTTTGCCCGAAACGTCGATTTCGCTGCTCCTTGAATGCTGCCTGAACTGCTGTGCTCTTCTAGCACCACTAATCCAGAACCCAGTCAGCGTTGTGTACATATTCTGGAGAACCGTGCAGCTGTCCAAGATACCTAATAATCTTCTGGCTTCTGAAAGGATAAGTGTCATCATCTTCTCTTTGGTACCACACACTCACTCAAACTCAACCATTGCACCTGACTCCAATCAAGACTGATGAACTACCACTCTCAATGTTATATGCAGCACCTTCCCTCAATAGCTCTCATTCACAGCTTTCCTTCTCCCCATACTACCCACCCTACTTGTCCCTCTGCACTTCCTACTGACTCACTCAGGATACCTCACCATCTTGCCTGTCAGACCATAGTCACCCTTAGCTGTTCTTTACTGCCAAACAATGTGGTTGTCCTGTCTGTGCTAAAATGCATGGGAAAGCAGAGATGCTGAGAGCATTCAAGCAGATACAAAGTGAGTGATCACTAAGGAAATGAGCCAACAGCTCGGAGATACATCCATGTCCCATGTGACAGGCACCTGTACCTGTGTGTGAATTGGCATTGCAATATTGGTCAGTTCCAATGTGCAGTGTTGAAGAGCTGACTGTATTAAAGGTGAGTCCTAACAATGCGATAAGGTTAACGATTTTCCAATGCCAATTTACATGGGCAGAGTTGGTGCCCATGGAACATGTCCTGAGGCACTGGGGAATGCTGGCTAACATGGATGTCCAGAAATGGTGCCAGGGAGTTGCAGCTACCATGGACCTGCTCAGACTTTCCTGTCAGGAACTGTGTGCTGTCTAATTTCTCTCCACTGCCAGGGACAATAGCAAGCTGCATATAACTGAGGTGAGGTTAGGTAATAGTAAGATGTTAATGCATGCAACTAGGCACCTCATCACTCACTAGTGTGTTTCTCACCTTGCTATGAAAGACTTGGGTGGAAAAATTTGACGCCTTTCTCTTGACATCAAGAATATCATGTTTCCAATCTCATGATATTTTCACAACTGTCTCGTCATAGCTAGAAACATTCCAATCTAGGTTTCAGATGCAAGTAACTGGATGTAGCCATTAGTTATGTCTCTGCTCATGCTGATTGTTGTATCAAACTGATGTTAAATGAAAATTAACTGTAGTTAAAATTGAACATCAGTGGGACAATTACACAAAATAGGTGACAGCCAAATTCAAAAATTTTCTCTTTGACTATGCCTTGGTTTCTGATTGTTAGTCTTCTCCAAACTTGACTGTACATCTTACCATCTTATTGCGGTATGCCTGAATACTTTTACCTGCACTATCCTGAAGGTGAAAATTATTTCATATGTGTTCACATAATGCAAGCTTTTTGGACCAGCACTAATGAGCACTGATGTCAGGAATCTGAATAAAACATTTGTAACTCAATCTGAAAGGCCTCAGTTTGTATTGATATCCTTAAACCCAAAATAGCATCTAAAAAACACAAACTGCCAAATAATCCTTCATCTGACCTACAAACAATCATAAATTAAAGACTGATCCAATCACGTTGGGGATGTAATTGTGGGAGCAAAGAATACAATTTCATTTGTTGGGCTAATTAAGTGAATATGACTGACACAGTTGTCAGCCCGCAGTTCTAACAATCAGGAAAACTGATCAGACTAGGATTCTTTTGACTGGGAGAGAGGATGCCAAGAGGTGAATTAGGTGAGGCACTTTAAAAAAATGAGGGGCTTGGTAGGAAAACGAAAAAGGTTTTCACTTTTCGAGAATCTAATTTGCGAGGTTATAAAATTTGACAGTTCCTAATAAATCCAGTAAGGGATTCCGGAGAAACCTCTTTACCCTGAGAACGATCTGAATATGGAACCCACTACAAAGATTGTGCTGTTGAGGTGAACAGAAGATGAATTTAAAGTGGCTATGTACACAGAGTGAAAGGAGTCAAAGGTCATGCCGATAGGGTAAGATGAAATAGTATGGGAGGAGGCTCCTGCAGAGTTGCACTGTCCTTGGTTGGCAATGCTTGTTGATCATTAGTTGAGTGGTTAAATTGGTAGTGATTTATTCAAAAAAAAAAGAGCTCTCAATGGTTTCGTGGCACAGTCCTGGTATCCCTATTTGTAAACTAGGAGGCTTGGGTTCAAATCTTGCTTGCTCCAGAGGTGTATAGCAGCTTGTCTGACAGGTTGATCAGGAAATGTCTTCTGGTTTACCACTACAGGTGGGTTCTTGCAGCTCAGTAGTAGTGTCCATACTTCTGAACCAGGAGGGCAGGTTCAAGCTCTACCTGCTCTAGGGGAGTGACATAACATCACAGAACGGGTTGATTAAAAAATAATCTGATTTATCACTACCACTGCATTTCTAGCACTAACATAGAACAGCATGTAATGTACTTTCATTCCCTGACTGAAAACTAAATTAAAACCATTTTCATCAGAAAAACTGTTTGGCACCAAGTAAATAAAGCAGAAGGCATTTTACTTTCCTCATTCTTTATTTTGTAACTGTTGCTAAGTAGTAGCATGGACAAGAGCAGGCATAAAGTAATGACAGCAGACAATGTTCAAGTGCTTCTCAGAAAGCAATGGTTAAAACTCCTGCTTTTACACCGGGCATCCCACACAGCCACTGATGCACTAAAGTCATGAAAAGCCACTCTGATTTTACAATGTGAACAGAATGACAAGCAATTCTATTAAACTACTTTTTCTTTATACCAGAGCTGCAGTATAGAGTTTGCTAACAAATTAAACTAAAAACATAATGGGGGGTGATTACTTCATGAAATATATAAGTATTTTCCACAAAACTATTATTTTTCTTGATGAATATCTGGAAGGATTTGAAATACCTTGTCATGAATATTTATGACATATATATTGAGTTTGAAATATTTTATTTATGAATTAATTACTAGTGTGAAAAATGGAAATACAAATTACTCTGGCAGCTATCTTTTCCTTATCTAAAAACACCAAAGATGTTAACTTAAATAAAATGTCAATGTTGAGGCTGAAGGCAAAGATTATGTCAATTGTTTCAGCAAGTATTTTGAAACTGCACATAAAACATTCTGAACACATTTTCATTACTGCAATGTTCTCATGTAAGTTAAATAAAAAATGCAACAAGGTGTTTCTGATGCTAACAGTAACTCCTCATATACAAATAAATATGATGACATAAGCTGGGAAGAAAATGCAGAGAGGAAACGAGATGGGTATGTCTTCCCCAAATGATTGGAACTGAAGGAAATTCAGATATTAAAAATATCAATAACCTCTTCTTTCATCCTCCGGATAGGCAGAACTCCAAAAATGGCTTTAAAAATACAGTTGTTAATGTACACTTCCTTTGTGTTTCTTTTTAATATGTGCATTATACATCAATGTACAGCAGGATATCATTAGATCCCGCTGATTACTCATCTCCTGAATACGTATTAGAGTCTCTTATGTATTCACTGCAGTGTGACTGTGTGGGAGTGATGTTCTTGACATTACTAATGAATCTTTCACTTGGCAAGTACTTGATGAGAAGGCTAAACGTACTTTAACACCCTAACTGTTATTATGCATAGTGAGTGAAGGAACAGGTATCGGGCCGTCAGTTAATTCACCTCAAATTCCGTGCATTGCATGTTCTCATTTGGCAGTCCTTTGCCCCTGTAAAAATGTGTACTTTGTTGTCTAATATAAATCTGCAGTGCTGATTATAAGTAAATTTGGAGAAATTTACAACGACACAGAAGATGTGCTCATCATATATAAAAAAAAGAATTATTTGAGCAGATTATTTCTTAAATTTTAGTGCATAAATTCTTCTATTGTATTCAGAGTTAAAAATAAAATTGTCCTGGGTCTTTTTGATTTTGTAGATACAATATTCCTACGTCAGTACTAAAGGTAGCTTAGCTTCACAGTTTGCATTCATTACCATAATACTCCATCACTACAAACCAATATCCTTCCATAACCATATATGGTGCTTCCTTCCTCACTGCTCTTGGCTTGCTAGTCTGTTTCTAACTTCGAACACAAGGAATTAGAATACAAAAGGATATCATGACGTCTGCAGCTCAGCAGTAATGCTGGTCGAAACATCTTTACAGTCTAACAAATTACTGTCAATTATCTCGTTATAAAACAACTAATAATTAATGGAAACATTTATAAAATTTATATTCATAGCAACATTGCTTTGAAAAAAACTAATTAATGTGGAGAAACAGAATAGGAAACACCATTCCTTTCCTTCATATTTCTACACAGGGACAAGTTCTTTTTTGTGCATTCAGATGGCTTTATGAGCTTAAAGTCATACAGACATAGAGATGTACAGCATGGAAACAGACCCTTCAGTCCAACTCGTCCACACTGACCAGATGTAGTCCCACCTGCCAGCACACGGCCCATATCCCTCCAAACCCTTCCTATTCTTATACCCGTCCAGGTGCTTTTTAAATCACGCAATTGTACTAGCCTCCACTACTTCCACTAGCAGCTCACTCCATTTACAACCGTCTGCATGAAAAAGTTGCCCCTTAGTTCTCTTCTAGATCTTTCCTCTCTTACCGTAAACCTATGTCCTCTAGTTCTGGACTCCCCCACCCATGGAAAAGACTTTGTCTATTTATCCTATCCATGTCCCTCATGATTTTATAAACCTCTATGAGGTCACCACTCAGCCTCTGACACTCCAGGGAAAACAGCCCCTGACTATTTAGCCTCTCCTGATAGTTCAAATCCTCCAACCCTGGCAATATCCTTGTAAATCTTTTCTGCACCCTTTCAAGTTATGGTCAGTCAGTGCAGGAGAGAACTTCTACGATTTTAGAAGATGTCACATCAGGTTAGAAATAACAAGACAACAGCTTGTACTTCCAAGGATAACATGTTCCAAGCACCGCAGAGGAGTGGGGGGAGTAGTGGAATGGACATCACGTATTAGGACAGAGTTAGGACAGGTAACAGACACAACTTTGGGGAAAGGATAACTAGATGTCATGAAAATAGGGGATGGTAAAGATTAGGAAGAAAATAGAGTTTAAGGAAGCAATAGCTTTACATTCTTGTAACTGATGGTAGAGAAACTGGACTAGAGAAAATACAGAGCAGATCAGGAGTGTGGTGGAGCCATGTATGTTAGGCTTGTTAAGACTGGTGTAATATCCTGTTATCAGCAGAGGTACAGATCAATATACTGGACAGGATGACCATGTGGAGAAGGTAGTTGAGGAGAGGGAGAAGGAGAGGGAGAAGGATATGGAGAATAATTTAGCGACTAGGATATAAACAGTGAAGTGGGGTCATCAGAGGTGACTGGTGAGGAGATGGAACAAGGACTTTTGAATTGCAGTTGCAGTATAGGTGGGTTTGCACTGGATGCTAATACTGCAATGAAAGTGTAGATATGTCATTAAGACTAGTTATGGCATTAAGAGCCAGGCAAATCCAATGAGACAGTTAGATCACATGTTGTCAGGTTCAGCAACATTTAAGCAGGATGAAATTGTAGCTTCAAAACCATTCCCAAATGGAAGAGGTATATTGATAGTTCACAAATGAACGAGAATAATCTTTTCAAAACTTCACTGCAGCAGGTTGAAAATTCATCCAAAGTTAAATACCTCCAGCTAGAAATTAACTTGTTCAACTTCTGGCTGCAGGAGGCATGATGTGTGCCCATATCTCCAGCTGAGCTTGGGAGGACACAGTATTGGACTACCCGCCTCAGTGCCACTACTTTCATTTCCAGCACTAGTCTCCCTTCTCAAATGTTGCTGGCAACCTCCACACATACCAAAAGGTGCCTGCAGCTTTGTTTGCTATTCATGAATTGTAGGCAGCATGTTCGTTCTTAAAAGGCAGGTTCTCCTGTGGAGACACCAAAAGATTGCTGCAAAAGAAGCTCTTGAAAAGTGACTGCCTGGGCACAGAGAGCTATCCATACTGAGATTATAGTGTCCAAGGCATGAGTAGTGTTGGTTGGCAGCAGGAGATGACAAGGACCTCCTCAGACGGAGCAGGATAGACAACTCCTGGACCAGATGACCTGGAAGCAGTGCTACTGAATTCTAATCACCTTATATGGCTGATCAAGATCAGTGAATGCAAATTAACTCAATTTCTCCTACCATCCATAGAAATCAATGTTCCACACTCCCATCACTCATCCAACAACTGTCCCTGACTCTCAGGGCTCAGCCTAACATATTGAAATCCCTCCTCACGCTTTCCCATCTATCATTGCTACCAACCTCTAGCTTTCACATACCTTCGTACAGGAGACTTTGCCAGGCACATCATCTAAACCCATTACCATTAATATTCTGCCTTCACCATTGAAGGACAAGGTGGAATTCACTGGAAAGTAATAGAGCACAGCTAATGCAGGAGAGATAAGGAAGCCTGTATCTCCAGAGACTCTCAGCAGCAGGGAGCTCAATGCAACCTGTCCCCACATCTGGCACTGGAGAACACTGAGAATCTAACGGCATTTTCCAGTCTTTTCCCACTTCTTGACTCCCAGCTCACCCTCACATCTGGCAGGATGAGAAAACTGCAAGTGATGTATTTTGCTTCTCACCCTTGCACATACCCACAGAATGGCACTCGCTTCAGAGTTCCTGCTTTATGACATTCCAAGTACTGGCACCTGCACAACTGAAGGAGCCCAAGCAATGACGAAGACTTGACGTGATATTTAGCTGCCAGATCAGACATTGGCACTGCACATACTCTGGAGACAGGTTTGGAGTTGGCATCAGCACATGCTGAGTCACTGGATATGAATGGGCTACAAGCAAGCCATGACTCATTTGCCAGCTCACCAGTGGACAAGATGGCAGGCAGATACTGCTACAGAGATTCAGATAAGGTTATTTTTTTTTGTGTGTGTGTGTGGGGGGGGGTGGGGAGCAGTAGAGTACCCATTGGGTATAAAAGCCAAAACGTGGATGCACAGTTTAGCCCACTAGACAACCTCCCACTACTGTCAAGGGGTAGGGAGGAATCGGACTCCCATTTAGCCAAAGACGTGGCATGGAGCATGTCATCTCTGCAGCGTCTGCTGCATCACCCTGCCAAGCTGCAGGGCACTGCCAGCACTGCTCCCAAACCTGTTCCAACCTCCATGTCTGACTCAAGGTTGGGATACAGACAGACTCTAACCTCACACCTGCAATGCATTGTCTGAGCGGAGATGTCACTTTTTTTTAATACAGATAAAATCTTAAGGTGTCTCAGGACTGTGACTTGAAAGAAGTTCTGGGATTTACGTATTAATTAATCGAAGCCCGCATCCTCATTATAAATGATTAACAGCAATCTAGGTTGGTTCAATATATCACATTAGCTTTATGGTACTTTGACCTTTCACTATAAATTCTGTGTCCTATGATCCCACCCCACTAGCTACCTCACAAAGGAGCAGCACTCCGAAAGCCTGTGCTTCCAAACAAACCTGTTAGACTATAACTTGGTGTTGTGTGATTTCTAACTTCAACTTCCATGGAGGTAGCCCATCCAACTCCCTTGTCCTCCCAGTGAGGACAAGGCAACAAGTTCTGACAAAAAACGTCCTCCCAATACATTTCAGACTGCTTTCAGACACTTCAAAAAGGGGGAAAACAATTCCATAAATTATATTGACCCACTCTCAGGCTGCCTGTTGCTTTAGTGTCAGGCCTGAATAAATTTTACAGCATGCTGTTTTGAACTCAGAATATCCTAATTTGGTCTGTTAGGTTTGAACAAAAAAAAAGGTTCTTTAATTAGAATATTTGATGGATGTGTTTTCCTGCAGGCAAGTATTATACAGAAAGTAAAAATATCAACCTGTGTCAAAATTGGAAAGCCAAGCGGTCGGCAGCCATTGCAGGGAGTGAACGCTTCCCATAGTCTCGTGGGCCCACAGCTTTTCTCTCCTTCTTCCTCATCTGTCTGGGGCGTGTTTATTGGAGGAGATGGACGGTCTCGCTGTCGGCAAAAAAAAAAGTAACTTAGAGAGGAATATGTAAAATGAATCCTTTTGCTTTCAAAGGAGTAACCAAAGTCATATACAAACAACAGGAGATAGTGAACAGGCAGGAAGAGCAATCCAACAAAATCAGTTAGGAGCAAAGCATTAGGATCTTTTCCATTAAATCAGTTCAGGAAGCAGAATAATTTTCTCTCTGGACATTTTAACTAATCATACAAAAGTGTTGCTGTATTTCAATATCACATTGAATCACAATGAAACTTCTGTCCACCAAATCTACAAACAAATTGAAAGAGCAAAAGATTTCAGTTCTTTACCCATTGTTATTAACTTTTTCCAATCACCAGAGTGACTTCCATTCTACAATATGCATTGGCTGGTGTGTGTTATACCTCAGTTCACATCGGCAATAATTTTCCATGTATGGACTGTGCCCTAGTGTTAAGCCACATGCTAAGGCATGGGACACATAGAGGAATACAAACACAACTGTCCATTTCTAAATTTTCCACCGTATTAGACCAGTTGCCTTGCAACTGTCACAGAACTGTCACATACCTTGCTTCCTGACTCTACCATCCACTACCTTCTCCTTGCTGACACCCACATTCTCACCACCTTCGCCTATCAGACAGTAAGAAATACGAACATGAGTAGACCATTTAGCCCCTTAATCCTGTGCTGCCTTTCAACAGGATCATGGCTGGTCCAACATTCCTCAATTCCTATTTTTTGGTCTTTCCCCATTACCCTTGATTCACCTAATGAGCATCAACCTATCTATCTCAGTCCTAAACAAACACAAGGACTCTGCCTCTACAACTGTCTGTGGCAAGGAGTTCCAAACAGTGCCTCCTGACTCTAACATTCACTACTTTCTCATTCTTAACACTACACAGTCCCTGCTACCTTCACATTTCTGACTCCATTTCAGAATCAACCATAACGTTTCCAAGAACGTTTCTCCATTCAGCACTAAAGCACTTTAAAACAATTAACTCTTTACCCAAAAGAAACTTTCACATCATTGGACATTCATGTGAAAAGTTAACAACAAACTTTTGATGTGTTTTCCAATCCTAAACTTCAGAGTTTTCTGGGGTAGGAAAGAATGCCGCTGTTATCTCTTGCTGTAAATGTTTCTCCACAAACTTTACCCTTTGTTCATAATTTCGAAAGGCACTATCCATAATCAGTGGGATTCCAAAAGGCTATACGAATTTTCTTTTGATGAAAAACATTTCAGACTCATTATAGTAATTGTATACTAACTATTGCATGCCTCTTAATATAATGTTATCATTGCAATCTCCAAACATGACACAAAATTTAAATGTGCTATTATGGGAGTTAAACCAAAACCATACACTTAATGTTGAACTATTAGCCTTTTGCTTTCTTGTTGTCCTATTTATGACTCACAAAGTTGATCTTTCATATTAGTGCCAGCAGTGAAACCTCCCAGTAGAAATGGGGATAATGTTACCTACCTCATTTCAGATCCTAACTACAGTATAATCATCCCTGAAGTAGAATGATGATACCATGACTCATAAGCAAAAGTCAAAGAAAAATGAACAAAAATACAGACTTCCCTAGTAACAGCCAAATACATTGCACCGGGAGAAGGTGGAAAATTGGATTATATGTTATCCACTGTGTTACAAATACAACGTTTATAAGTTTGTTAGATTTTTGGGCTGCTCCTTCTACTTCAGGTGGACAGTCATGTGACTTGCTCTGAATTCTGCCCCACAATGCTTTTGGGTGGAGTGCTTGCTAAACGTGATGGAAGACGTTCAGTCTGAAGGAGAATGGGAAGAACTGTGCTAACCATGGGTAGATTGTTAATGTCGAAGTCTCAGGGAGATAATGGGAGAGTCAGATTGTGTAAACAGCTGTACAAAGATACAAAATCGAACAGAAGTAGACCATTCAGCCCCTCAAACCGGTTCTTTTCTTCAATAAGATCATATCTGATCTGCTTGTGTTTCAAATTTCACATTTCCATCTGTCCATAATAACCATTGATTCCGGCGCCTAACAAGAATCTCAGGCTTTAAAATAGTAAGTGACACCACCTTCTGAGACAGGGATTTCCAAACTCGCACAACCTTTTGAGAAAGAGAATGTCTCACCATTTCTGTCCTAAAAAGGGGTCTCTTCCATTCAACAGCAAAGCTCCATAGTTCTGGGCTCACCCACATGAGAAAATATCCTTCCCATGTCCACTTTTGTCAAGATCATTCAGAGTGTTATATACCTGAATCAAGCCACCCATCATTTTTCTAAACTTCAGTGGAAACAAGCCCAGTTTGATTTTCAGTTTAAATTCTTTTTCTTGTCTTATATTTTAAACTGTCTAAGGGATCCAGAGGGCCCACGTAATTCATACTGTCATGAAAATGCCTCTAAGAGGGGAAATGCCCACAGCATGCCATTGTTAATCAGGTTATGCTGTTTCCTACACTGAATGTCACAGACCCAAGTCTGTCTGCAAGAATCTGAAAAGACAGAGGCACCTCATCTTGCACTGTACATAAAGAAAACTGCTGACTCTATCATTCACCACACAGAACAAGGTTTGGAACTCATACTCAAATTTAAAAAGTCTGAAGTTGTGAGGAGCTAAGAGCAGCTGGAAGGTTGGCCTAACCTAGGATAGAGAGAAGAAATTGTGGAGCAATGGGTTAAGATGATTAGAAGATTACTTGATAATGACGTAGCAATGACATCAGAGTCACGTGATTAGTCAGTAGTAGTAGAGAGCAGCTGTAGCCTTCGTGTGAAAGTTTAATTTATGCACATCTTTATCTGAAAATAAATAGCTCTTACTAAAGAGATCATGAACTCAACCAGCATACATTTCCGAGACTAGACAACCCCAAATAAAACTTAACATCCCAACTACACAACAAAGCAGGAACTTCCAGTGTAACGACCATAGTGAGTTTGTTTCTGGCTTAAACATTAACTGATAGAGAAGGGAAATAGGAAGCAAGCCATCAGCATTCATTTAAAGGATAGCATGGGGATTTTTGGTTGTGCTAAATGTCACATGTTGTGTCTTTTCTGCAGTTTAAAATACAAGGTACCTCCTAAGAACTGGCAAATCAATATTGCTTTTAGTTTGGTTGTTACAGTAAGAGTCTTTACATTTGAAATCTTGTCATTTGGTTCTTTTAGTCAGCCACTGGAAATGAAAATACCCTTTTAGAATGTAGTTGTCTCTATAGCAATCATAATAACAGAGTGGTAAAAAGGTAGATCAGTTAGTATTAAATATCTCCATTAAAATGTCCATTCATAGATGAGTATATCTGTGGATATCAAGTAACAGGAAATCAAAATTTACAAGCCCTAAATCAGAAAGATATAACAATGTCCTCCAAGAACATTTTACTTACTGCTTCTCTTGATCCCTTTGACCAGACATGATACAAAGTTCATCATGTAGGGGCAAGGCTCAGTTTCTTGCAGCAGTACTTGTCAAACTATTAAAGTTGTTTATAAAGCTCTAAACATTGGGTTCTGGCTGCAAACATCCACACAACATGGATCAGCTGCTATGGTAACCTGATTGTTCATAAACTTTAAGGTGGCAAGTGCTCTCACTAAAACACATTGAGCAGTTTTTTTTTAATCTTTAATGTCTTACTTTAAATTTACATTAAGGTAATTATAGATGATTCATAATCTCAGTAGTAAATACTTTAAATTTACATTAAGGTAATTATAGATGATTCATAATCTCAATAGTAAAGTGCAGTGAAGTAGTATTTCAATGTCTTGGCACCGAGAACCCTACCTTAGAAATTAATAAATACCATTTCTTGCCAAAAAATTTCATTCACAAGAAAATTCACTAAGAAATGAAAACAGAAGTGCTGGATGGACTCAGCAGGTCATGCAGCATTCATGGGAAGAAACAGCACTTATATTTTTTAGTTGCTGACCTTTCTTCAGAACAGATTAATTCTGATAAAAACCTCACTTGCCCTCAAGTTCACGCAGCAGTTTGTTTTTATTTCAGACTGCCAGCATTCGCTGTGTTTTTCATTTGTATCAAAATACTCATTCAGAGTTTTGTCATTTTATTAATGGATATGTATTGGCTAATCTTACTAAATAATTTAGTAAGTCATAAATGACACAGTTGACGCAAGCTAACAGTATCCACTTCTCCAGTTCTTCCATGTGTTCAGGAAGTAGTTAACAGGAACCAACCTTCATAGCCTTTATTTTACTTCTTTAAGTGTAACATTAGCACCTGTTTTTGTGTAAATGTATAGAAGGACAAGCTTCCTAGCAATTGATGAAGTGCTTTGGAATTTAAATGCAATAGTGTACAAATGTCTGCTACAGTCTGCCATAGTCATGTGAGCTCTATCATGAGGCATACAACCTGTAAGCATCTTAAGCCTCACTTTAATAAAGACCTCCTTTTAAACACAATGCGGTGTTGTACACTTAAAACAAAGTGCATATATATGACAAGAAAATGGTGATTTTTTAAATTATGTGATGCATTTTATCTGTTGACATTGTTATATTTTTCATCTCTTTGATACTCTTGCATAATTCTACCATCTCCTGCTTTGAGCTAAGTTGTTGTATACTTAGAAAATCCTCAGTCTTCCTGCTGCTTAATGTCATAAACAAGCACAGATGTTGGTCCTGGGCAACATGGACCATTGCTGGTCTAATACAATCAAATGATCAAATGTGTGATAGAAAAAGAGTAGTGGAGAAACTCAGCATCTCCACAGGATGGGTGTCAGGGTGGCGGTGGGTGGGGGTGGTTGCAGAAAGAGTAGAAAGGGAGGGTGAGTCTGCAGCTGGAGAAGGCAAAAGTTGGGGAAGGGGAGAGTGGGGGAAGAGAGGGAGCAGGGAAAGGAAGGAGCAGTATAAGTGGAGAAAGGTTGGGGGTGTCAGGTCTGGTGTGGGGAAGTGACTAGTCATCGAGAGTGACAGAAAGGAGAAAAATAAAGCTGTTTTGGAACAGGGTGGGATAGGCATACCGGGTCAAAAAGGATGTTTCAGATCAGGATCTGGGATGGATGGATGCATGTAGTATGGGAGTAATGTAGCTGTAGGTTTGAGAGAGAAGTATGAGGTTAGTTGAATAGTTAATCAGATGTTAGACCTAGTACTTTATAATTCTTTTTCAATGCACTCTAGGCCTGAATATTATGTAGCCGAAAAACAATGTGCACATTTATTTCACTTTCTGTTTAAAAAAAATCTCGGCAATGCCAAACTCTACTGCATCACTATGGCAATGTCCAGACCAATCAGAATTTACCTGCCTCTCCTGAGATAAACATCAACAGTTACTTTTTCTCGCTGCCTCTCTGCATCAACCAATCAACACCCTCTTCTCATTGTGTAAAACACAAAGTCTGCTTCTTGTGTCCCAGTTCTAATGAGGACAAAATGCAAAGCTTCAATTTCTCCTCCCCTTTCAGCAACATTAAAGTTCTGTACATCTAATCTTCAACTTCCCAGGCATTTCCTTCAGAGTTAGCTAGAATAGGGGATTATACATGCAAGTCCCATCTACACAGCAATAATGACTGCCTGGCCAGCCAAAAGTCAGGTCTTTGCTTGTTTCCCTCTCCACAAACAGTGCCCCGATTGCTGGGTTTTTCAAGCACTTTCTGTTTTTATTTCAGATCTCTAGCATCTGCAGAACTTTGCCTTCAACTGAATGTGGGTTCAACTGCTGAAATGGACAAACTGCCTACAAATACCCACTCAACAAAGTTACTGCAATGCATGCCAAGGTGAAATTTCAGGTGTTGTAGCATGAGTTCAAGATTGTTAATCGGCCCAGGCAAATTTTTACCATATATGCTGCTCTCAAGGAAATTTAAAAATTGATGTAGGGAAATGTTATTGTGCAGATTTAAATATACATTAAAATGACTGGTTTTGTTTTTCTGGAATTAATACATCTAGTTAAGATATTTATAAAAAGAGATATTTGAATGAATTAATGTGGATTAGCAAACTACTAAATTAATTTCAATATGCAACACTCAGGTGTGATTTGAAGGCAAAGCTGGTTCGAGAAAATAAAAATGATGGCCCAGTTAAATTAAGTGATTCTGAAATGCTCAACAATGTTTATGGTTAATTATAAAGTGTGTAAAACTTTTATCATTTTTGAAGGGAGGAATTGTATCTAAGGCTTTGAGATGTTGCCAAATGTCAGGTTTCAATCTCTGCTGTGCTGCAGGTTATAAATGTGTTGTATTAGTAGTAAAACCTATTGATTTGAAAAAGAGCATTTTTATTGGCTAGCTGCCATTCAGTTTATTGGACTATTTGACAGGAATATTGTATACTTCATGATGTGTATTAAAACAATGCCATATTTATTGGACTGCAATTTACTGAACTAGCAAGAATATTGATTCACAAATTATTTCTTTTTTAATTGACGTTACCTCTGTATCTTCTAAAATCTTATAATGTCACCAAGTCTTTTCCATGGCAACAGGTGTGCTGTTTAAAGATCACAGTGATACTTTTCTCACTGCAGGCTAATGCAAACAACAGGATGCAATGCACAGAATGAATTCTTCCCTGACTAGATTTTTGAATCGAACTGTGGACACTGGAGACTGACACAATGGCGAGTGCTGAAACATGTGAGTGATTGCCAGGATGAATTTTGTAAGGTCCTGCTATTATCACACTGCAAATGGATTTAAGAGGTATACTTATATGAAAACTGAAATTGCTGGTAAAGCTCGGCAGGTCTGGCAAGCACCTGTGGAGAGCAAGCAGAGTTAACGTTTCGGGTTCAGTGACCCTTCCTTAGAACTGCTTACTAGGTATACTTTTTGTTCTGACTGCAATTGGAAAATCCACCCAAAAAGCATTGGTTAGGCTGCAGTTCAAGTACCTGCTAATATTAATACATCTAATCAAACATTAAATCTTCCAAAGCCAGAGCATCCAATTGTATAATTAAGCACACAATAATTTGTGTACTTATATTTATTTTCATTATATAAAATTCCTTAATGCATTTAAGATCAATAAGTTTTAGTAATGCAACTGAGAATGGGTTTCAGAACTAAAAATCACTATAGAGTTTTCAGTATTCCACCGATGTGTATTCTGATCTAAAATCATTTGAAAATATAACCTCAATCAACCATTTGACAATTCCATTGGTATACACTAATAAGTTCCTCAGTAAATTAAAACATCAAGTGTTTTCAATACAAAATATATGCCAATTGGTATCTCAGACCAAAGAATCAGCAGAATCATTCAGATCTAAACGAGAGGCAGAGGCTTGTCTTGTGTACAGGTCTGATTTGTGTAAACTTAACAGAAACCAGCATAACAAATCACAGAGAACATGACCATAACTGGGTTGTGGCATAATTGTTAGTTAAAATGCCCTGGTCTTTTCCACTTCATCTGATTCTGCCCCTATTGTTTCAATATTACTGGTGGAAACAACCATAAATTTGACTACAGTTAATGTGCTGAATACATTTTCATGCTAATTATTAAGGACATAAATGAGAAATTATGGCCTAACATGCTAGAAAGATAATTTTAACAGTCATGCACAAAGAAACTTACAAAAAACACGATTTGTTTTCTCATTTATGATGGGCCAATCACAGAAGGATTGTTATTTGAAAATCATACAAATAATGTACTCATTGATTGAAATAAATTATATTGCTACCAGCCATGAAATGGATCAGTAATCAGGAACACATATGATTAACACAGAGGTTTCAAAAGGTTGTCACTTTTATACTGGGACAATTGTGTTCCAAAACTTCCAGACGCTGCATATATCATGAATCACATTGGAAATTTAATCTAAATCGATCTGTAAAGTGAATGAACTGGTAAGGGTTAAATAGTGCATAACAACTTGAAACTCACACGCTTTAAAACAATTACAAATTTGGAAAGACATGAGTGGGAAATTTGACTCATGGCAGGACAGATCTGTCCCTCCTATAAGGGCCTATGGTATGAATGATGCAGTCAAACAGGTTGACAGGCTTTCTTCATCAAACCTGTCATGAGATTGTGTTATCCCCTGATCAAATAAGTTAAAAATCACACAACACCAGGTTATAGTGCAACAGGTTTATTTGGAATCATTCGCTTTCAAATCACTGCTCCTTCATCAGCTGGTTGTGAAGAAGCAGTACATTGAAAGATAGTGACTATGACCTGGTGTTGTGAGATTTTTAACTTTGTTCACCCCAGTCCAACACCAACTCCTCTGAATCCTTATCAAATAAAGTTGTTACTTCTTGTTTTCAACAGATTTACTCTTTTACTAACAACGTGTACATGACGTTGTGCTTCTGTATTGGGCCCCAAACAAGTGCAAGTTCGATCATAAAGTTGGCTAATGTTTGACTCACATAGTTCTAAGAATAAGAGAAAATCACGCCAGCTAAGTTGAATAAATTAACTTCCATATCTTTGCCGAGGATGTGCTCCTGTCATAATGCAATTTATATCCATAGCACTAAATCAGAAACATTTATATTTTAGAACAGTAAAAATATTATTTTGCTCTGGATAGTACTTTAGCAATTAACTTGCAGATCAAAGAATGGACTCAAATAAATCAGTCATCTGCACTCTCTTAAATAGCTACGTAGCTTTTCAAAAAGACTGCATTTGAGGTATCTCAATTATTGATCATGTGCTTAATACAAGTTATGCATGGGTAATAGAGATGTCCAGTTTCAAATTCGGGGTCTAGAGAAAAACCTGTTCAACTTTACTTTGAGAAATATTAAGATTCCAGAGCACTCCCAATGTCTTAGTGGGATAGCAAGGGCAGATACTGAACACAGAAGACAATAAATTTGAGGCTAGAAATGGAAAGAACGAGTGCTCAAAGACAGTGAGTGTTATAAGGATGTAACAAGTTAAACTGAAGGTAAAGGAGAATTGTTCAAGAAGGAATCACTTACCATACGGAACTTCGAACCAGAATCGAGAATGAATTTTAAGTATTCAGTTATGTTTATTTTAGCAACGGAAAAGGATAGATATATAACGAAGGGCAAGAGTTATAACTGGGGAAAAGGCAATTATGATGCGATCAGACAGGATTTAGAATGCATAGGATGGGGAAGGAAATTGCAGGTGGTGGGCACAATTGTAATGTGGAGCTTATTCAAGGAACAGCGACTTCATGTCCTTGATAAGTATGTACCTGTCAGGCAGGTCGAGTGAGGGAGCCGTGGTTTACTAAGGAAGTTGAATCTCTTGTCAAGAAAAAGGAGGCAGCTTATGTTAGGATGAGACGTGAAGGCTTAGTTCAGGTGCTTGACATAAAGAGGGAACTAAGAAGAGCCAGGAGGGACATGAGATGTCATTGGCAGATAGAATCAAGGAAAACCCTAAAGCTTTCTATAGGTATATCAGGAAGAAAAGAATAAATAGAATAGGATTAGGATCAATCAAGGGATGTAGTGGGAATTTGTGCGTGGAGTCAGAGGAGATATGAGAAGCGCTAAATGAATATTTTTCAAGGTATTCACACTGGAAAAAAATGATGTTGTTGAGGAGAATACAGAGATACAGGCTACTAGACTAGACAGGATTGAGGTTCACGAGGAGGTGGTGTTAGCAATTTTGGAAAAAGTGTGAAAACAGATAAATCCCCTGGGTCAGATGGGATTTATCCTAGGATTCTCTGGGAGGCCTTTGGCTTTGATCTTCATGTCGTCATTGTCTATAGGGATAGTGCCGGAAGACTGGAGGATAGGAAATGTTAACCCCTTGTTCAAGGGGAGTAGGAACAATCCTGGTAATTATAGACCAGTGAGCCTTATTTTGGTTCTGGGTAAAATGTTGGAAAAGGTTAAAAGAGATAGGATTTACAATCATCTAGAGAGGAATAAGTTGTTTAGGATTAGTCAACATGGTTTTGTGAAGGGTAGGTCATGCCTCATAAACCTTACTGAGTTCTTTGAGAAGGTAAGCAAACAGGTGGATGAGGGTGAAGTGGTTAATGTGGTGTATATGGACCTCAGTTAGGCATTTGATATGGTTCTATTGCACAAAATACAGAGACATGGGATTGAGGGTGATTTAGCAGTTTGGATCAGAAATTGGCTAGCTAAAGGAAGACAGAGGGTGGTGGGTAATGGAAAATGTTCATTCTGGAGTTCAGTCACTAGTGGTACACTGATGGGATCTGTTTTGGGTCCACTGTTGTTTGTCATTTTTATAAATGACCTGGATGAGGGCGTAGAAGGACGGGTTAGTAAATTTGCAGATGACACTAAGGTTGGTGGAGTTGTGGACAGTGCCAAAGGATGTTGCAGGTTACAAAGGGACATAGATAAGCTGCAGAGCTGGGATGAGAGATGGCAAATGGAGTTTAATGAATAAAATTGTGAGGTGATTCGCTTTGGAAGGAGCAACAGGAATAAAGAGTATTGGGCTAATGGTAAGATTCTTGGCAGTTTAGACACGCAGAGATATCTTGGAGTTCATATACATAGATCCCCGAAAGTTGTCACCGAGGTTGGTAGGGTTGTTAAGAAGGCATATGGTGTGTGTTAGCTTTTATTGGTAGAGGGATTGAGTTTGGGAGCCAGGAGATCATGTTGCAATGTACAAAACTCTGGTGCAGCCGCACTTGGAGTATTGCATACAGTTCTGGTCACCGCATTATAGGAAGGATGTGGAAGCTTTGGAAAGGGTGCAGACACAATTTACCAGGATGTTGCCTAGTATGGAGGGAAGGTCTTATGAAGAAAGACTGAGGGACTTGAGAGGCTGTTTTCATTAGAGAGAAGGTTGAGAGGTGATCTAATTTAGACAAAGAACATAATCAGAGGGTTAGATAGGGTGGATAGTGAGAGCCTTTTTCCTTAGATAGTGATGACTAGCACGAGGGGGCATAGCTTTAAATTGAGGAGTGATAGATATAGGACAGGTGTCAGAGGAAGGTTCTTTACTCAGTAGTAGGAACACCCTACCTGCAACAATAGTAGACTCACCACCTTTAAGGGCATTTAAATGGCCATTGGATAAACATATGAATCAAAATGGAGTAGTGTTGAATAGATAGGCTTTAGATTGGTTCCAAAGGTCGGCGCAACATCGAGGGCTGAAGGGCCTATACTGCACTATAAAGTTCTATGTTCTATTCAGCTGTACGACATTTTTTTCAGAAAACAGTATGGCTATGGAAGAATTAAAAACAAAAATGAGACAGTTCACTGTTACCAAGGAGACAAGATAGAGACAAGCAAGCACTGGCAAATACAGAACAATTTCAATATTGCCAACAATGAACGGAGAAAATTTGGACTCTTCTAGTCTTGACATTGAAGTGGAAGTCAGAAATTTGCAAATTCCAAACACAGATTAAGAATCCGTGACAGGATGCTTGTACCTAAGGAAGTTGAGATGGAAGAAATGGAAAACAAGGAAAGATGATGGGGTTGCCAGAAATGTGGGTGATCTGAATTTTTTGATACAATGTGCTCCTCAAAGTAGGAATTCAAGGTGTGAGTGGAAGGCTAAACTGGAGATGAGAGCTTGTAGTGGGAATGAAAGATCGTTTTCAAGCAGGTCCACTGTACAGTAAGTCTACAGAATTGGAAATTGAAATTTGAGAGAGAGTTAGGGATAAAATTTTCATTGCAAAAAGGGAGGGGCTAGCAGCCACTGAGACAGACAAGTAATTTTGTGAGAGGAAGGAGATTAGAAAATGGCTGAAACAGCAGATGAGGTTTTACCTGATGACAAAGTAAGGACCTTAGTCATGGATGGAGGAGCTTGAGAGATTAGCCTGGAGAGAAGAGAGAGGGTTGAGAAACCAAAGGATATTCAAATGAATTTAAGTGCAGGTTAAATGAGGATGAGAAATTACAAACTGCAGAGGACAGGGAAGATGAGTTCATATGACAACATAATAGAATACCTGGTTAGCAGAGGTGCAGGGTAAGCTCAATGGACTCAGAAGAATTAGAAGCTGGAGTTGTCATATATAGGGCTAAACATCCCAGCCCACTGGGAGAGCTGGGAGGCTGGAGAACTGGCACTATGTGAGAGAAGGTACTAGAAGGGATTCTGATGTCTTTCTGTTGCCCTAGTAGGAACCTGAGCTGTCACATAATGGCCTGATTAAGGACCACTTCCAACCAACATATACAGTGTGCCCACATTGAGAGAGCCCAGAACCATGTGAATGACCATCAGATGATCATTGGTGGACACCCACACACACTCCCCATTTGCCCACCAACACCCCCTCAATCAAAACACCCCCATACACAGAGCAATGGCAGCAGTATTTATGACCATAACAACATCTCTCTGTCCTAATCACCACGGTTTGCCTGCCTTAGCCTATCTTCCACTAAAAGACATTCATGCCCTTCAAGGACACCTTGGCACAGAGACACCTTCGCTGTGGTAATGGTGTCTCACACACACACCATCCTTCACTCAATTTGTTTCACTCCACCTGATACTAAGAAATGGTTAGAGACACTGGATACTGCAAAGGCTATGGGCCCTGGCAACATTTCAGCAGTAATACTGCAGACTTGTGCTCCAGAACGTGCTATTTCCCAGCCAAGCTATTCCAATATAGTTACATTACTGGCATCCATTCAACAATGTGGAAAATTGGCCAGGTAGGTCCTATACTCAAAAAGCATGGCAAATCCAACTCGACCAATCAGTAAAATGATGGAAGGTCTCATCACCAGTGCTATCAAGCAGCACCTACTTAGCAATAACCTGCTCAGTAATGCCCAGTTTGGATTCTGTCAGGGCCACTCACTTCCTGACCTCATTACAGCCTGGATTCAAACATGGACAAAAGAGCTGAATTCCAGAGGTGAGGTGATAATCATCAAGGCCACATTCAACCAAGCATGCCATTGAGGAGCCCTGCAAATGGAATTGATGGAATCAGGGCAAACTCTCCACTGGATGAAGTCATACCTGGCACATAGGGAGATAGTTCCTATTACAGGAGTTTCTCAGGGGAGTGTCCTTGGTGCAAATAACTTCATTGCTTCATCAATGACCTGCCCTCCATCATAAAGTCAGAAATAGGGAAGTTCACCAATGATTGCACATATTCAGCACCATTCAGGACTCCTCAGAAATGGAAGCAGTCCATGTTCAAATGCAATAGACCTGGACAATGTCCAGTATTAGGCTGAGAAGTGACAAATAACAAATTTACCACACAAATGCTCAGCAATGACCATCTCAAATAAGAGATAAGCTAACCATTGGCCCTTGACATTCAACAGTCTTGCCCCCACTATCAACAACCTGAGAGCTACCAATAACCAGAAACTCAACTGGACTTGCCATACAAACACAATGGCTACAAGAGTAGATTAGAGACTAGGAATACTGCAGCAAGTAATTCACTTCCTAATTCCTCAAAACCTGTCCATCATCTACAAAGCACAAGTCAGAAGTATGATGGAATACCCCCACTTACCTGGATGAGTGCAGCCATAACAACACTCAAGAAGCTTGATACCATCCAGGACAAAGTAGTCCACTTGATAGGCATCACATCCACAAGCCACAGATACACTGAATCAGCACTGTCTACCATCTAGAAGATGCACTGCAGCAATTCACCAAGGTTCTTTTAACAAACCCACAATCACTTCCATCTGGAAGATATCAACAATCACTTGGGTTGAGTATGATTGGTCTCCACATTTGTGAGTCTTCAGATTGCTGAAGAGACTAATCTAGAATCCACAGATTCTATTGCACTGTGAGCATTGGTAGGTGGTAATAGTGGTTGGAGATGGTAGTGGGTGGGTCTTCCTGATGCTCTGTCTCCCTTTGCGCAAGGGTCACTTCTGTTCAGTGGTGTGGCAGAGATCATTTTCATGGCACTGCGCACTCTGCTACATGAGGTTTGTCCAGTGATTCTGGTTTGCACTTATGTTCTCGCAGTTGATGCTGATGTGGAATTTCTTGAGGTTGGTCTGGATGATACCTTTCAAATGTTTCTTTTGGCCACCCAGGAACATACTGACCTTCCCTCAGCTGGGAGTAGTAGGAGGAATATTTGTATCATCTATAAACATGGCTGAGATGCCGGAGGACTGCAGAATGGCTAATGTCATGCCTTTGTTTAAAAAGGCTGTAAGGAGAAGCCTGGCAATTATAGTCGTGTGAGCCTGATATCAGTGGTGGGTAAGTTGTTGGAAGTGATTCTAAAAGATAGGATTTATATGCATTTGAAGAGGCAAAAGGAATGATTAGGGATAGTCAGCATAAGGAAATCGCGTGTCACAAACTTGATTGAGTTTTTTAAGGAAGCAACCAAAGAGTTTGAGGAGGGCAGCGTGGTAGATGTTGTTTACTTGGATTTCAGTAAAGCCTTTGATAAGGTTGCACCTAATTAGTAAGGTTAGATCACATGGGATTCAGGGAGAGCTTCCCAACTGGATACAAAATTGGCTTGGGACAGTTGGAGACAGAAGATGGTGGAGGGGTGTTTTTCGGACTGTCATCATGCAGCAGCCTCAGCATCCTGATGAACTTATCAGGACAGCCATATTTTGACAGCATCTGTCAGAGAGCCTGGTAGTTAACTTTGTGAAAGGCTTTAGTTAGGTCAATGAAGGCCATGTAAAGCAATTCTTTCTGCTCCTGACATTTTCTGTGTAATTGATGCTCTGTTAAGATCATGTCTGTTCCTCTGGATGGGCAGAAGCCACACTGCGATTCAGGGAGTATTTCCTCAGATAACTGCAGAAATCTTTTGGTAAGGACACGTGCAAGTACTTTGCCAGTGGCTGACAGAAGAGAGAGATGCCTCTGTAATTCCCACAGTCAGCCTTATCACCCTTTATGAACATGGTCACAATCAGAGCCTCCTTAAGCTCTGAGGAGAATTGTTCTTTGAGCCAAATCTTCAAGAGCAAAGCATGTTCGAGTTCATGGAGCTGTGGGCCCTCCTTTAGGATCTCTGCAGGAATCTTAACAGAACCAGCAGCCTTTTTTGTTTCACAGGCTCTTGTACTTCACTCACACTGGGGAGTTCTCCCATGTCACCTTGCATGGATCTCTGGGGGATTTGGTTGATGATCCGAGTTGACATTGATATTATAGTTGCGGAGTTTGTGGAAATGCTCTCTCCAAGAAAGTGTAATCGCCTTATTATCCGTTGGCAGTTTTTGTCCGCCTTTAGACCACAATAGCTGAGACTGTATATTGCCTTGGTGGCACTGTAGAAGCCGGTGTGTCACTTGCATCTGCCAGCTACTGGATTTCCAAGGCCCTATCAGTCCACCATTTGCTTTTGAGCAACCCCTCCTCTCTTCTGGACATCAGCCATAACTTTGACATAGGCCCTTCCAGTTTATATCATTCCACCAGTCACAAAATGCTGTCCTTTACTTGGAGATGAGCTGTTCAATTTCTGTGTCTTTCTCACCAAAGCAATCCTGATGGCTTCTGGACTTTTACCCCAGGGTGTTCTTGCAGGTACTGAGAATGGTTGATTTAAGCAGACTCCAATGCTCCCCATATCCTCTGGCAGGTTTATAACAAGTGAGCCCTGTAGATGTTGCATAGTGACCATGTCACCCAAGCTCTGCAAGCTGAATCTTGGCAAGGTCTGCTTCTTCTGAACCCTCCTCTTTCTGTGTAGTCTGATGGACACAGTGGAGTGGACAAGGTGGTGATCAGTCCAGCAGGCATCGGAGCCAGTCAGACCCCTGGTGACATTCATCTTCCAATGGTCCGTGGAGTGAACAACAAACTAACCAACAAGATGCCATTGCTTTGAGCGTGGGTGCCTTCAAGATGCTCTGAATTTGTTTTTCTGACAGAAGTGTGCATTTGCAATGGCTGGGTTGGATTCAGCCATTTTGAGAGAGGAAGGACTCCATTGGAGTTGATATTGTCAATACCTTCCCTTCCTATAGTGCCGTCTCCAAGGCTGTGGTCTCAACCAACCCAGCATTAAGGTTTCAAGAAGAATTACCTTGTCTTCCTTGCAGACATCTGACAACAGTGTTGCAAGGTTGGCGCAGAAAGTCTCCTTTACTTTCTTTCCAAGTCAAGTGTTGGGGCATTAGCTCTCCCAACTGTAGCCATCTGGTTGTTGGTGAACATCTTGCGGATGATCATGTGCCCGTCCTTGATCCCCATAGGAAGTGGGGAAAGACTCCAACACTATGAATTCTGGGCTCATTAGCAGCTCTGCCTTTCCAAAGGAAGGTGCAAACACCTTTCACCTCCTTCCTTGGTCTGCAAGGCAGGTTTTGGAGCAGCTAGGTCAATCTGGCATCTCTTCTTTGGTTAAAATCACCGTTATTCTCTCAGGGTGGTCACTATCAGCTGGGCTCATCTGAGTTCTTACATTCCAGGCTCCCAAGTCTATTATTGCTCATTTCTGTCTGCATGCAGGTGATCCCTCTGGATGCAGTAATCCAGTTCGGGGTTTCGAGGCAGACTATTCTTCGGCACCTTTTCCAGCCCCCGGCCGTACTGGAGTGAGCAACGCGGATCCTAAACAAAGCTGCTCAGCCGTAGCTCCAGCTGACAAAATGCTCTATCTGCCTCACCCAGGAGCAGGACGACTGAATCTGACACTCGCTGCCTGCCATGTCAGTTTGTGACTAGGGGATTCCAGATATCACAATCGTGCCCGTTTCACCTCCAGCTAATTGCCATAGGACCTTTGTCCAGGATGTAAGTAGGACTGGTATTTCTTGGGCGAACATTTATGTATGACAGACAGCCAGCAACACATGACCTTGACAGATAGGGGGTCAAAGCCCAGTGGCATGGAGCCCAAGACAACTGGCAGCCCTTTTCTGTGGTAGCCTCTATTCACATTTGCAACTGTTGTGATGCTCTAATTTAAGTTTGGTTACCATCCTCCACCTGCTCCACCACAGAGGCCTGCATCGATCAAACTACGCCTGGAGCTTCCCTTTTGACCTTATTGTCTTGAGGTATCCTTCCAGGAATGACACCCCAGACAGTTTAACTTTGAGGTTCCTAGGTATACACAGGCCTCTCACCACAACAAGGTGACGATCCTTGGAGAGGAGACCAAGGGGTAGTAGATGCATGGGAACACCACAAGTTCCCTTCCAAGCCATTCACCCTCCTGACTTGAAAGCATATCATCTGGATCAAAATCCTGGAATTCCCTTCACGCGGGAATTCTGGGTCTACCTATAGCACATGGACTGCAATGGTTCAAGGCAGCGGCTCACCAGCACCATCTCAAGGCATGTGCAATCCTAGAAGTTAATTTAAAAAAAAACTCCATGACATTGCTAGCAATGGCACTGTTGAGGCAACTGAGTTCTCTCACATTCCAACTGGGCCACCAATACCTAGGGGGCAGACCATCGTTCTCTAACAGTCGCAAGCCCCAAAAGCAGCTTGTTCATCGGCCTTCTGCACAAACTGCTGCCCCCAGGTTTCACCACATACCAGCATGATCTCCAGACCCTTGGGGAAACAGTTCCCAAAGCACCAATTCCTATTTAATTCACTGCTTTTGCAGACTGGAATATTATTGGCAAATAAAATCTACACAAAAGCATCAGATTGTATATTTGACCTTGCATACAGATATTATGTATGTAATATAAGGCTGACAAGATATGCATACTTTACAAACGCTTATAACTGTCTCAAATTTCCTGACCCATAGTGACATAGATCATGGTCAATTTCTGGGTTCCAAAGTGACCACAAGTGGCAATCAAACTACTCCAGTTAGCAATGTCCCCTTCTAGCCTGGTGAGCAGAACAAAGTATGAAGGGCCTCCAACACTGGCCAGCACTTAAAAAGGTGTTTGCAAAATGTTTGGAATGGAGCACCATGCTTTACAGTGGGAGATAGGCCCTCAATGTAGCTGCTAAGAAAAGGATGACAATATTTTGAATGTGGCTCTGGAATCAGCTGCAGATAGAGTTCAGAACCACTGATTACAGTACCAGCATCTCATGTGCATTGAACTGAGGTGAGGAAGTATAACCACTGGAAAACATAAGGTGAGAGTTTGATGGTGGCAACAAGTGAAACATCAGGACAGAGAGGTGAAAGAAAGGTGGAGTAAGTGATCAAAAGCTGCAGTTCGGGAGGAATGACAGTGGCATGCAGAATCTCCAGGTGGACCATTGATAGCATACTGTCCAAGTGTGTAATGGCCTGGTATGGCAACTTCTGTGTGCAAGACTATAAGAAACTACAGAAGGTGGTGTGCACAGCCCAGACCATCACAGAAGCCAACCTTCCATCCAGGGATTTCATTTACACAGCTTGTTCTGGCAGAAAAGCTGCCAACATCATCAAAGACCCATCGCATCCCGGTAATGATCTCCTACAACCTCTTCCATCAGGCAGAAGATAAAGAAGCCTGAACACATGCACCAGCAGGCCATTCACCTGGCCATTATTAGACTTATGAATGGACTCTCTAACCTCAAATAATATTGATCTTGTTAATGTTGATCTCACTTGGCGTATGCTCTGAGCAATGTAACCTGTATGCCTCTAAGTTTTTTTTTTCAGCTTTTGATCTGTACATCCCCTTTGTTATGATCTGCTAGTACTGCCCGTAAACAAAGCTTTTCATTGTAATTCGGTACACATGACAATAAATCAATCTATCAGAATCAAAATGAGCAGAGAGCTACTTGCAGATCCTCGTGGACTGTGGCTAATTATGGATGGTATCATGTCTGAGTAAATTAAGCATTTTTTCAATTTTTATTAATTGATTTTCTTCATTTACTACAAAAAATATGACTGCTCTCTCCCATATAGGAATGAAATATAACTATTGCAAAGAAAGCAAAAAGTCACTTGCTACACTTAGTTCAAGAGAGTAGAATCTATCCTCACAACACTAAGCTCTTTTACAAATTCACATTGTACATGTGCATTAACTTCAGTTTACATTTGTACTACATGGACTCACATTCATTGACAGTATGTGAACAGAACATTACAAATTTAACCATGACAGGAAATTTTGGGGTCAAATAGAGCACAGGTTTAGATTTAGCTGCAACACTGCTGTTTATCCAATGCCAATTACAGTTTGGCAAAGGAGTGTACCACAAAGCACTGTTTCAATCTCTTCTGTTAACTGCTAATTGGTTATCTTTGTGCCTTGAGATAATTGACTGCCAGAAGATTCAGGTTTGTCATCCTGCATTATGAGACAATTTGTAGTTGTGGAATTAACACTGCAGAAATGTCCACTCACATTACAATCAGACCAGGATTGGTGTGACCTCAGGGAATAACATATATCATCAAGAACAAGTACAGCAATTAAAACCAAAACTATTACAGCATCTCAAGCAGTGACAAAACATTGTTGTGTGGGGGTTCCTTGAAAACCAGAAATGGTTTAGTGCGGATTAGAATACCCATGCGTTCTGGTCTAACCAGAAGGATCTTATTCAGTATACAATAGGACATTTATTGCATTACAGCAACTGTTTAGAATTACATGGATAGGACCTGCATTGATAGAGAGACTGTTAGGAGTCACCTCTGTCTCCTGCAAGATCTTTCATCACTCTGCCCAGATCCCTGTGACATCATCCCAAAGGGTTGTGCTTACTGCACTCAATCAAACATTAACCTTTTCAGACCAAAAAAAAGACATCCTACCTAGATATCGTTGCTGGTATGGTAGTAGGGGCTTGCATAAAGCTTTTGGGAATAAAACCTGCTCCTTGACTTGACAGGACTGCCTGCAATCTAATAACTAAAAGCATCCAACATCAACTGACTGTTAAACAGGGCTCAATCACAAACAAGAGTCACAAACAGTGTGACGCTCAATGAGTTCAAAAACCAATAAATCTTCTCATCACATGTTCTCTACGCTAGTTTTGTCAATGTAGCCATGTAGTGAGCCAGTGTAAGTATGGCTCGTTAACCATAGAAAACAACAAAGGCAGATAGCCAAAGCTGACCCAACAGCACATGAAAAGAGGCCATTATCAGAACGTTCCTGGTTAACAGTGTTTCAGGATTTGAAATCCAGAGACCATGACATTAAGCTGCTGAAGTGTATATATGATTACCATCACCAAAGCCAATATTGCCCCATCTTAAACATGTAGATGTGACTTTTTGACAGGGGTAGCAGGTAGCACACCAAGAGCTTAATGTTCTAAAGGCAGCGTTTGATCAGGATCCCAAAAATCATCCTGCCCATGAATGAGTTTGAAGATAAGCAGGAAAATCGTTGTGCAGCTGCTAGGGGGAGTCCTGCAAATATTTAAATAGGTGTTTCTGTACTGAGTGGGTCAAAGATTCTAGACTTAAAATCCATTGACCTATTTCCCGAGGTGTCAGTGTCATATGAGGGTCTCTGAGATGAGTACAGTTCTTAAGCCAAACAGACAGACTTGGAAGCCTTTGATCAATGAAACTGAAGAAATGCAGCCATAGCCAGGTGAGAGTCCATTGTTCAAAGTATTTAACATACAGCATGGCAACAGACCCTTTGTCCAACTCGTCCACACTGACCATGTTCGCAAACTGAACTAGTCCAACTTGCCTGCATTTCACCCATATCCCTCTAACCTTTCCTATTCATGTGCTTATCCAAATGTCTTTTAAATGTTGCAACACAACACTCTTTAAAAAAAAATTGCCCCTCATGTCCCTTGCACAAAGCCATACTGACTATCCCAAATCATTCGCTACCTCTTCAACTTCATGTAATTCCTAGCTTTAGAATCGCCTCCAGCAACTTACCCACCCCTGACGTCAGTCTCAAGTGTATAGTTCCCAGGCTTTGCCTTACAGCCTTTCTTAAATAAAGGCACTACATTAACTGCTCTCCAGTCCTCAGGCACCTCAGCCGTGGTTATAGATGATACTCCTCCTAATTTCCAAGTATGAAGTTCGTTGTTAACAAAGAAACTGCCATCAGGTCAAAACAAAGACATTCTGCTTGTCACACAAATTAATGTATGAATTTCAGTGAATTTCTTCTCTCGGAAAGTCCTTCTTGGTTGACAACTACTTGGAAGTTATTTCACTTAGCTTCAGCTGCAGCAAGCCATCACCATTGCATGGGAGCCACTCTTTTGATGAAGAACTGGAAAAGCAGCAACATCCATGGCACCTAGAGGAGCTGCAGCAACACAGGCAGCAAATGCTTTCCCTTCAACCTCGCACCATTCCAGGTGGCAGAGGAGATGGCCACACGGACCCAGCACCAGGGATGTGAGATCAACTTTCTGTCTGAACTGTGCAAGTGTGCAATCATGCAGTTCAGAACTTACTGCGAAGGGAAGCAAGAGGTCACCACGGGAGCCAGTCCCTTTAAGATGTGCAACCACTACATAAACTTAAAGGGAAATTACAGTGTGAGAAATGAGCCGCACTCAACTCGAAGTCTATAAAAATCAAATTCCTCAACATGGAATTCATCACAGGCCACTACCGACTCCTGGAACAAGACCTCCTTTGCAAAAGGACATATGTGGTGCTACGTGAAATTATCCACTATGCTTTTAAGAATAAAAAGAAGCAGATTTTGTTTTCCAAAAGCAACACACTAGAAAATGATGGACTGCAGAGGGACTTGTGTGCCCTTGAATGCAAATCACAGCAAATTAAGATGCTGATACAGCAGGTAATTTGCAAACTATACTGTAGCTCGATCTATCTTGCAAAGGTACTGTTATATAACAGTAAGGAAGCCTTGTTGCAACTATATAAGTGTTTGGTGAGACCATACCTTGTGTAACTGTGCACAGTATTAGATATCCTACTCTAGGAATGGAGACTCCCACCTTGGGTACCGGAGGTTCGTAATGCTGTTTCCTGGGGTGAGATGATATTTTTCTGTCAGACTGGTCTCAATGAAACATATCAAAACCTTTGCAGTGTTAGGACAGGGATGATGCCATGAGGCTGTTTTTCCTTAGTTGGAGAGCTCAGAGTGAAGGGTTACAGACTAAGGATGAAGATAGCAATAGATTGCTTGTATCCAAAAGGTCACTGGATTTTTGGACACTAAGAGAATTAAGGAATATGGGAATAGGGAAGGAAAGTGGAGCTGAACTGGAGAAGGCATGATCTTATTTAACAGCAGATCAGGTCTGAGTGGCTCCCTCCTCTTATTTATAGCTTGTTGGGAGTTAGATTTACTGCCTGTGACTGTAACATCTGAATGTTACATGTTATGAAGAGTTATCCCTGAAGGCAATGGGACATTTGCACTGATGTTTCTTTGCACATAACATTATTGCTATTTCTAGGTAACTGTGCGTGACAGCAGATCCATTATACAGCAGAATGCTGGCACTTGACAGCATGCATTGCAATCAACCTACATTTGTAACTGAGGTCAGCTTTTAGCCACACACTGAGCTTAATATTCCTTGGTTGCAGGAAGCTTTCTGTCATCTGGGTGTACTGAGCAATATAAAACAGGAAAAAAAAAGGTGGGCATGGTTCGAAAACTTGGTATATTTTATTATTCATAGAAGCACTGCAGTGTGGAAACAGGCCATTCAGCCCATCAAGTCCACACAGATTCTTTGAAGAGCATCCCACCCCGATCCAGTCTCTGTAACCCCAAATTTGTTATGGCCAATTCACTTAACCTACACGTTATTCTTAAAAGTTTTATGCATCTTAATCCAACACTACTTCTGTACTGTCATGTTGAAAATATTCATAGACATTTGCAGAATTTCACCAGAGAATTCTACCACAAATGAGAAAGAAGTCAGAGGAATGGAGGTGAAAGCTAAGCTAAGGTGAAAGTGAGTCTGTCTGCCAGGGATCAGTGTTTTTGAGCTCAGCCGACTTTCTGGGCTGGGTGAGCTTTGTCTATATGCCAGTGGGTCATCGATCAGGCATTGCAAGAAGAACATCAATTATCCAAATTTCAGATTATCTAAACAAAATCTCAAGGTTCTTTAAAAAAGCTATCCATTAACTGAACAATCCATTATCCGAGCTCTCAGTTTTTCAAACAAAATACTCCCCGCCCGTCTCATTCAGGTAATCGAGATTGTTTTGCATACTAGCTTCCAATGATCTGCCCAGCTATGGAGAAACCAGAAACACTCAACATCCAGATCCTTCCCCCACCTTCTTCAATGACTGACACTGTTTATGGAAGGTGAAGGCATACACCCTTAGAAGACCTCACAAAATCCATGAAGCTGGATCCACTGTCACTTGCTCCCAAGCCTGTGTAAGACACTCCAAGCAGCAGGTGCATTGATAGAGCTTACCAGGAACATTAAGTTAGCAAACAAACATTTGCCTGTGTGATGCAGCATGCACTAAAAAAAGCCATTTGAACATCAGCTGTGCTGTGAAAGGAATTGAAATGAGTCTGATACTCTTCATTTCTATTGACTAGATCAATCTTGATTTTAATAACAATTTCTTATGATTTGCTACTTGTGAGCATATGTTCTTCAAATGTGGAGTAAACTTTGCATTTCATAAACATCCTTTAAGTATCCTTCCAATTGGTTTTGAAAGGATTGTGAATATTTTGAAGGCTATTGAACAAAGTAAAAGTGGCCACTGATGCAGTGTAATCTGATTTGGAACAGGCTGTGAAAGATATGGCTCTGAGCAATTTCAGAATGTCTTTGTCACCATTTCGGTAATGCAACAACATGCCACAATGGAATCAAAATCACCGATATGAATTTTATTCAGTATTCCACTTCAATCTAGCATCTAGAAACTAGTGAACTAGACACACATTTGTGTTGGACTCAATTCAATTTAAGCTGGAAAGCATTAAGATAAAAATGTTAATGGGAACATAATTGGAAATGAGAAATTAACACAGGAAACAGCGTATTTCAAGAAACATAAAGCTGTCAAAAAATAATTGTCAAAATAATGAAGCTTATTATTAAAATAACTGACATCAGAAGCTTTATTGTCACAAGTTGAACAATTCAGTCTTTATGGCTAGAACTGGTTGCAAACTTATTTTTCAGATAATTGCTCACATACATGTGGTGCATGGTTTATAGAGAATAATATGCAACTACCTTCCTTTCTGCCTTGTCCATGATCCCATATCTTTCACTTTCTTGTTGCAAAGTCATACTTAAAATAAAAAGGCTTCCTGAATTTACGAGATGCAAACCACTGATTTGATTCAGAAAAAAGACCTCTGACTTCAAACTGCAGCTTCTAAATTGGCTGAATATTGCATCACCTGACAGGAAATATTTTGAATATATTAAGTAAGGCCAATCTGTCTAGAAGACAGAGACAATGGACTTAAAGGACTGTGAATGGGATCTTTTCCAAACTCCATTCAAAGAACATCCAATCAATGGGTGGGGACTTGGTATAAGATGTAATCACTTCAGACCATGAACTGTGACTGAGAAGGGAGTCTACCACAGCCATCATCTATCCAGGTCAGGCTGACGTCATGAGGATCAGTAAATCCTTCTATGCCAGTCTGTATGACGCGAAGCTGACCGACAGTGCAGCCTCCCAGTCGTTCCTGTCCTCTATCACAGAGGTCTTAGACGACAGAACACGCGAGAGGCTGGACCAGCTACGGTCACTCTGGATGAGCTGACCAAGGCCCTCGAGTCCTTCGAAAAGAATAAAAACTCCCAGAAGCGACGGCTTACTGGTCGAGCTGTATTCCGCTCTGTGGGACTTGATTGGCCAGGACCTGCTGGAGGTGTATGTCAGTATGCTTCGGGCAGGTACCATGAGTGAATCCATGAGGAAAAGCATCATCACCCTCATCTACAAGCGGAAGGGGGAGAGGGAGGAACTAAAAAATTGGAGACAATCTCACTGTTGAATGCGGATTACAAAACTCTGTCAAAGGTAATCGCCAACCGGGTCAGGTCTGCCCTGGGGTCAGTGATTCACCCTGACCAAACCTGTGCTGTGCCGGGCAGGAAGATCGCTGAGAGTCTCACACGCCTCAGGGATATGATCGCCTACATGCAGGACAGAGGGTTGGACGCCTGCCTGATCAGCCTGGACCAGGAGAAAGCCTTTGACAGGATATCACACAGGTATATGAGAGATGTCCTCTCCAAAATGGGCTTTGGGGAGGGAATCTGCAATTGGATCAGACTGCTCTACACCAGCATTGTCAGTGCAGTCTCAATCAATGGGTGGGAATCAGATAGCTTCCCAGTCAGATCTGGAGTCAGGCAGGGCTGCCCTCTCTCGCCTGCCTTGTTTGTGTGCTGCATAGAGCCATTTGCCGAGTCCATCAGGAAGGATGCGAGCCTGAGAGGGGTGACTATTCCTAGCAGCGGGGGCCTGCAGGTTAAGGCCTCCCTGTACATGGATGACGTCGCCGTTTTCTGCTCGGATCCACTGTCCGTGTGCAGACTCATGTGCATATGTGACCAGTTTGAACGGGCCTCGGGGGCCAAGATAAACCGAGGCAAGAGCGAGGCCATGCTCTTCGGGAACTGGGCCGACCAATCCTCGATCCCCTTCACTGTCAGGACCGACCACCTGAAGGTGCTGGGTATTTGGTTCGGGGGGGCTGTGGAGTGTGCCAAGTCTTGGGAGGAGCGTAACAGCAAAGTGAGGCAGAAATTGGGCAGATGGAAGCTACGGTCACTCTCCATCACGAGAATAAACCTGGTAATCAGGTGTGAGGCACTGTCATTGCTATTATACATGGCACAGATCTGGCCTATTCCCAGAACCTGTGCCGCTGCAGTCATCCGGGCCATCTTCCAGTTTATATGGAGGCCAAAGATGGACCGGGTCCAAAGGGACTGGCTGTACAAAGATCTGGGCAACGGGGAAAAAAAATACACCCAATGCCACCCTCACCCTGATGGCCACCTTTGTGTGTGGCTGCATCAAGCTGTGCGTGGATCCCTGGTACACAAACACCAAGTGTCACTACGTACTGAGGTTCTACCTGTCCCCGGTGTTGCGAAGGATGGGCCTGGCCTCGCTGCTGCAGAACGCTCTGAGTAGTTGGACCATTCCGTATCACCTGTCCTTCGTGGAGAAGTTTATGAAGAAAAACACCTTTGACCACAAGTCCATCAGGACGTAGTCAGCATGTAGTGTTCTCGAGACCCTTCGGGAAAAGGAGAGGGCGGATTCTATCGAGCGGTTCCCTGAGCAGACTGTCAAAGCCATTTGGCAGAATGCCTCATCGCCAGAACTTTCCAACAAGCACCAAGACATGGCTCGGCTGGTGGTAAGAAGGGCTCTGCCTGCGAGATCCTTTATGCACGCCCAGACTCTCAGCCGCACCACACGCTGCCCTCGAAGCGGCTGCGGGGGGGGAAGAGACTGTCACACACCTCCTTCTGGAATGTGCCTATGCAGAGGAAGTCTGGAGAGGAATGCCGTGGTGTTTGTCGAGGTTCGTCCCGAGCAGCGCCGTGACTCGGGACTCCATGCTCTACGGCCTGTTCCCTGGGACGCACACCGGGACGAACATCAACTGCACCTGGAGGATCATCAACTCGGTGAAGGACGCTCTTTGGGTGGTCCGAAACCTGTTGATCTTCCAGCTGAAGGAGTTGACCCCGAATGAGTGTTGCAGACTGGCACATCCCAAGGTCCAGGACTACGTGTTGAGGGACGCGCTGAAGCTTGGAGCAACTGCCGCCAAGGCGCGGTGGGGAAAGACCACTGTGTAACATCTGCCTGTCTAAAGAAGAACAGGGGGCCCGTGCAGTCATTTGGGCTCTGCTGTCGCCTCAGCTAAAAATGTAATTGTACAGACCTGTAAATAGGAACGATTAGTCTGTTTCGGTATGCAAAGAAATGGAATGTTTACATATGTATAGCATGTCCACTTGTATAGATCAAAGTATTTTATGACTAAAGTATATTTTTGAAATAAAAAAAAGGTTGAAACTATCTACCTACAACACAGAAGCTGTGATCATATTTGGGACACTGGACTGCTGACCAGAGACAATTAATGCGAGAAGCCAGGTAATCTTTTGTGTGCTTAAGAAATGGTTGTCTCCAGACCAAAGACACAAGTATAAAATGTATTTAAATGACAGACTACCTGAATGGGCCAGTCTCCACCCATCTTGCAAGCTTGCTGACCAAAGCCAGTCTGCAGCATATGGATAGCTAATAACTCAACTGCGTAACTGCTGCTCCAGAATACAGGTAAACCATCTGTCCACACCTTAAACAGTCTTGATGCTAAAATCCAAAGGATCCAAGCTCAGCCTGAATTCACTTAATTCATCAATCTAGAAGAGGCTCTAATTGGAATTGGATTTTAAAGTATTCCTATCTATCCTCCCACTCTGTTCCTTATTGGCGCATTTGTGAACTTCAAGAGTTTGAGAGAGAAAGGTGACGCCTTTTCGTTACTTTACTTAGACCAAGCTAACTATAATAAATTCAGTCCTCTCTTCTTTGCTTGTATCATTTATAGTCCCGGCACATAAACAGTTAAACACTCAGGAACTGACAAGCACATACTTTCTAAGCAGTTGGAGTCAAACTGAGCAAGTGGACACTGCCACATAGCACTCCAATTCATTTTTATTTCCTGTTTTCCCATCACATTCTTTTTGTTGTACATCCTATTTCATTAACCAAATGACTTCCCTTGATTTCTGTTTAGTTATCAACCTTTCTGTTCCAATTCCATTTAAAGCTGTTTAATTTTTCAACCTTCATTACATTTTGTTGACATTCTCTTGAGGTTTTCTTGAATCAAGACTATGCCTTGGAGTTTCTTCCTCTCTTCATCATACAGTTGGTGACCTCTTTGGATCTGATCCTTCATTTTGATCTCTGATCAAGATGTTCCCAATTCCGTCATATCCTCCTAAACCTTTGGTCAAAACCACAAATCCCTGTATTTATTCTGCATACTGCTGTATTTTCAGAGCAAAACTTTAAGTATCTCACGTCATCAAAGGTAACCTGTGGCAAGCATTGGACGACATAATCACCTCAGGACTCACAAGGTAGCATTACAAGAACAACTTCCATTGCCAGTGGAACTAAGTAGCATTGATTGAAATATATCCTATCATTCCTTAATTACTTTTGCTTTGAATATTTGAGAATTGTCAAAAAACTAATAGAAATATATTTTGTGCTGCTTACACTGAGAGATTATTTCAAATTTAGGAAGTGATCTAACTGAGGTGTTTAATGCAACTAAAGGATTTGGTAAGGTCAATAGATACAAACAACTAGTTCTGATGGGTCAGGTCAAGGAAAAGGAGGTATGATCTTAAAACCAGAGCTACACCATTCAGAGGTAATTGCGAACAACATTCCTTTATACAACGAGCAATGTAAATCTCTCCCCATAAAGCTGCTGAGGCAAGGTTCAATTCAAACCAGCGAGTGATGCAGTTTTATCATGTAAAGTTATTTTACAATCAGAAATATAGCAACTACAGTAGCTATCTTTGTCCAGGAATACAGCAATTACTCTCAGTAAAAATAAATATTATTACTAATTGCTACCTACGCAACCACGTTCTGTAGATGTCTTCATTCTATATTGTAATTGGTCAAAAGTCAATCATGATCTCAATGAATGGTGAGACAGATTCAAGGGATTGAATGAACAAATCTTATTTCTACTTTCCTATTAAGTAATGCAATTATGAGAGATGTATCAAAAATCTCACACATACTGCTAGATAGCAGTGGTTACACCAGAAATGAAATATTTAGTATTGAAATCTGAAAACGTACAGCAATTCGTCCAAGACTCTGATTTTACTAAGCTTCTCTAAACTTCAATGAAACATAATCAGCAAGACTACATGCATTTTAATTTCTTCCGTCGTTGATACCCAAGGATGTTCTATTTTTGACACAATACAGCAACCAATTAAAATAAGGAACGGTTGGCAGGTTTTTTTGTGCACAATCTCCTTCAAATTTGGAAATATAAATTCTGAAAGCAATTACTGTCAAACAATCACTTCACAAAGGTTTTTCATGATAGAGTGTTCCAGTCACTGATAATTTATTGCTCAGGGGTAAATGATCAAGTTATGTGTAGTATGCAAGCAGTTTTCACATTTTCAATGGATGGTTCCAGTAATGAATAGCTATTCTAATAAGATCACCAATTATTACTACTCCAATTCACTTGCAGTGAAAGAAAATCTCTTGAAAGTTTAAAACAACAACTGTACCCCATTAAAAAGTGATCCTCACAGCCCAGATACTTCCAAAGAAAACCAAGAGTTGCCATTCTTCCACACTTAAAAATTTGTTTTGGTTTGTAATATCTTAGTTACAAAGTTTAAGGTTGTAAGAGTGCAATGATTAATGTGGAAGTTGTAGCTTAGGGAAAGAAAACAAGCAATGGCAGCTTGTCCCTGTTAGTCCCAAGCTTAAGCTAAATTCTATCGACAAGAATGGATTAAGTTATGCTCAGTCTTCAAATCCATACAGGCAGCCTTTCACACAGGCCCACCACTTCACAGTGAAGAGTTAGGTTAAAATTGGAGCTGATATTTTATAGAATTTGGAAAGGTAAATAAAAGTTCTTGTATAATAGCAGCAGTAGCCACAATTTCAGATGTAAGAATCACCAAAGTAATTTTTCTTTAAAAAAAGACAAGCTTTATCATAAATCTAGTGTATTTTTAGAGAGCTGAATCAAGAAAATACTATCCCTGAATTAAAAACAAAGCAGAAAAATACCTTCTATTCTATGTGACAAAGGTCACTTTCCAAACACGTGCGAGTCTTATGAGAGATGGTGTTATATGCACACCACGATCGAAGTCCCATGTATTGTACACAGCTCGAACAACATGATGGCATCACTAGTCCCATGTTCATGCATCCTAGCCCAACTGTGAGCAGGCAAGGACATTGACATTTTGTGAATTAAGATTGAGGGTATTATACTGTGCCTTTAACTGTTTTTCACAGGCTAACTTCACAAGTGTTATATCTATCATCCTTTATCTAAGCCACGTCTCGGTGTCAATTGATGGGAAAATAATTGCATAGCTACCACCACATGAATATTTAAAGGTAGAATTCAAGAATGGCACTGTTGCTTTACATTGTCTTTCCATACATGTCAATTTGTTTATAGTTCAACAGTCTATTATTCTGATAAATACTATTAACTTTTAGGATATTAGATTGCTTTGAAGTAACATTTTTTAAAGGTTTGGTCTTCACTATCTTTTTAAACCAGTTCAGTTTGAATTTCAGATACGAAGACAAATAGCAGCTCGGGCATCTAATTTCAAGATTGGATTTATATGACTTAAGAGTACCAAAGAGTCTAGTTAAGGCAAATGTATCAATTTTAATTACACTAGGTCCAATTCAAAATTTGTTTGTCACTTTCTAAGAAGTATTAAAAAAAGTTGAACTTAACAGTTTGACCTGAATATGACATATATCTTCAAATAAGAAACATGTATTTTGACTAAGTATAACTGCCTTCATTGATTAAATAAAACTACAGAATCAGACTGTAGTGATTGTAATGAGGTGAGCCGTACAATAGGAGTTCCCTGACTGAGGCTGTTAGTCTGGTCCAATCAGGGAGCCTTGGCTAACAGATATAAACAAGAGTGTCACCTGCACACACACACCATGGGTGCTGGGGAAAATAAGCACTACCGCAGTTAGGCAGTAGTGTGGGGGGGAAAAAAAGAAAAAAGAAAAAAAAAACAAAAAAAATTAACAATGTTCGTCTTTTTACAAGGTTGCTAAGCCCCTGAGTTTTTTTCCAGAGAGCAGATAACTGGTCAGGCTTCAACTAGGCTGGGTTTGAAAGGTGTATTGGGGCCCTTTTTGTTTTCCCCTGACAGATAATGCCGCTGGCCTAAGGCTTTTATATCTTTTAAAAAGAACCCAGTATAATCAAAGGAGGGTGGCCAGCTAACTGTGTAGTCAGCCTTCGATTAGATTAGAGTTTTTGATTCAGTTCAGCAGCAGTGTGTGGTTCTCTTCCTCCTTCTGCCCTTCTGACTTCATAACCTGTAAGTTGTTTGGGTCATTTTCACTCTTTGTGCTAAGGGCTCTGTTTATTGGGGAAAAAAAAGAAGAAAAAAAAATAAACAGGAGTGTCAGCCAGAAGGTGCGTAGGGACGGGTGCCTTAGAGTGGCCAGAAGGTTGGAGGGACAGGGGCTTGCTGGGTCTGTACTGTCTGCACTGTTTTTTTTTATGTAATTGGATTGTCTTTTTATGTACAAATGTCATTGCTGTCTTGCAATGTTTGAAACTGGGATTTGAGGTTTGTCCTCATTTCCTGAAAACTGGTTGAACATTAGGGTTTGGGGCCTGGCTTTGCCATTCCTCATCCTTGTAAAATTGCTGTTTCTTTGTACACAGCTGTTAATGTTAGCTGTTTTTTTGTATCCTGTGTTGGAATTGTTTAATAAAATTTAAAAACCCAGGAATGTCAGAGGTTTGTTCATTCAGAGCTGGCTCTAAAGAAGCAGGATTAGTGTCAAGGGCTCTCCACATGTAAGTAAAGGCTGACTTGGTGACGGGATACTGGCATCTGTGGAGTTATTTGGTAAACATCTATATTTTAAAAGGCATCCTGAAACACTGCTAGATATATTTGTTCTCACATGCTTTAGTGCTCTTGGGAACGTTGGTTGAACATTTGCAATCGCTGGCATTATTGAGGACGAAACATTGTTTGCACAACTTTTCTCCAGTAAAAGGATATGACACTTGTTCACACAGTGAACTGGTAACTCCTGAAGTCTAGGGGACACAATATGGACATTTGACCCAAGATATTTGCTCAGCCTACAAGACTCTAGTTACAAAGACAGGATAACACCGAGTGACACTCATTTTACGTCAGAGTTCAGTTGAAGCATTTTCTAAGAAGAACACAGGAAGCCCCCCCCCAAAGCCCCTGCCATTATAGGTCTTCAGCCAATTCAATTCAGTCCACATGATTTGAAGACATAACTGGAGGGTACTGCAACAAGAGAGAATTTAACCATCGCTCATTGACATTCAACGACATTAGAATCATCTAATTGGCAATACAGTCAGTTCTGATATAATGCGATAGTTCAGTTCTTGTGTAATCTCGCATTCAAAGAAAATCGCCCAATAACCATGCCATTTAAATTAATGGGGCCGGAATCACATTATAGCCAATACATGTACGGAAATTTCACCTTCTACAAATAACAGTCTCAATTTTTCAATCGCATTAAAGCCAATTTGTGTTGAAGAAACACCTGTTACAGCTTCTCAGATGCTGCCTGAACTGCTGTGCTTTTCCAGCACCACTCTAATCTAGAAGCTGTTACAGCAGAACCGATTGTATCATCATCCAAGCGTTTATCATTGACTAGAAATTCAACTGGACTAGCCATATAAATACAGCGACTACAAGAACAGGTCAGAGGCTAGGTATCCTGCAACGAGTAACTCACCTCCTGACTCTCCACACCCTGTCCGCCACCTACAAAGCACAAATCAGGGGGGTGATGGAATGCTGCCCACTTGCCTGGATCAGTGCCACTCTGACAGTACTCAAGAAGCTTGACACCATCCAGGACAAAGCAGCCTGCTTGATTGGCACCCCAACCACAAACATTCACTCTCTCTACCACTGACATTCAGTAGCAGCAGCATGTACCATCTACAAGATGCACTGCAGAAATTCACCAAGGATCCTTGGACAGCACCTTCCAAACCAACAACTACTTCCAACTAGAGCTACAAGAACAACGAGAACATGTTATGGTAGTGCCAATGTTGGACTGGGGTGCATAAAGTTAAAAATCACATGACATCAAGTTATAGCCCAACAGGTTTGTTTGGAAGAACACACTACTTGACAAAGGAGCAACAGTCTGAAATCTTGCACTCTCAAATAAACCTGTTAGACTATAACCTGGTGTTGGTGTTGTGTACATGGAAACGCCACCACCTACAAGTTCCCCTCCAAACCACTCACCACTTGGATTATATTGCCGTTTCTTCAGTATCAATGGGTCACAATACTGGAACTCTGTCCCTAATTCTCTCCCGTTGTGGGCCTACCACCAGCAGCTATCCACATGAACAAGGTTGAAGGTAGTTCACACCTCCTGCTCAAGGGCAGTTAGGGACAGGAAATAAATGCTGGCCATCCAGTGATAACCATATCCCATCAATCAAAAAAACAATTCAGAATTAGAGTTGCAAATTCAGGCAGAATCTTCCCAGCCACTTGAATTGTGTGGGTGTTGGTGTTGCTGAGGATGTTAGGAAAAGTCGAGTGAGATTGGCAGTAAGGAGACTCCTGACGTTGATGCAAAATCTCCTATTCTTTAACCAGCTGTTGAAAGGCAAGGTGAAAGTCTCACTAGTGAAGCAGCAAGAGGCTGATTCACATGCATTCAAATCTCACTATTAGTTAATCTCACTTTATCAACGTGCAGTCTCTCACTCGCCCACCCACAGGATAGAAACTAGATGGCGACAATTCCCAACAGAAAAGTCAGAGCAGGTACCTGGCCACCCCAGTCCCTTGCTTCTCTCATCATCCATCTTGGACACCACTCGCACTCTTCGACACCACTTACCAATATGTTAGGGCAATTCCATGGGCAATAGCCTCAAAACCACCACCCGGCACCTCCCATCCACAGACACTGGCATCGGAAACTTATGGTACATTGCTGATCTACACCCAATTTCATTCAGCAATCCAATGTTGCACTTTGGAGCATATTGGCACCTGTCATTGGAATGCCACTGCCAGGACACTTTGCATAAGGACAGGCACCCAGCTTATCGACCGTTCCAGGCTGCTTCTCAATGACACACATTTGGACTCTTAGTACTCATTAACTTTGTGCCTACTCAGACATTCATAACATCGCAGTCTCACAGCATCAGCCTCGTTGAGCACTGCAGCCTCATAGCGCCAAGGACTCTGGTTTGATTCCAGCCTTGGGCGACTACCTGCAAGGAGACAGCACATTCTCCCAGTGTCTGCGTGGGTTGCCTCCAGGTGCTCCAGTTTCCTCCCGCAGTGCGAAGACGTGCAGGTTAGGTACTAAATTGCCCGTAGTGTTCAGGGAGGTGCAGGTTAGGTGCATTAGTCATGGGAAATATAGAATAATAGGGTAGAGGAATGGGTCTGGGTGGGATACGCTTTTGAGGGTCAGTGTGGACCCGTTGGGCCGAATGGCCTGTTTCCACTTTGTCCTGATTCTATGATTCACTGCCTTGCCTTGTCTTTTCGTGCTTTGCCTCCTCATTGAGAGCTTAATGGCTCACAGTACTCCTATAGTTACAGACGCAAAGCCAGGAGGCTGGTCACTATTGTCAGCAGTGATCAGTCAAGGGGGTGAAAGTGGTGTTTTACCACACTGGGCTATGTCCATCTCACGCCTGCACCCTGTGCCAGCACCTGTATGTAGCAAACACATATGTTCATCAAACAATGGCTGGGTCTCAAAGTCTTAGACGAGTAGTCCTCAGTCAAGTTGAGGGAGTCAGCTTTCAGGCTGGGCTCACAATAGGTCAGAGGCTACCCTCCATAATCAGTCCAGTTGGCTTCTTGGGGTGGTCAGGTTCAGGATCCTTCTATCTCAGAGGGTGAGACACCAAACGTTGTCTTCTCACTGTATGCCCAAGTGAGGGCCTTATTCCTTCTGGGGTGAGACATCAGGAGAGAATGAGTAAGATACAAGTGACCAGAACAGCTGTTAGTGCTGGTGCAGATGAGCAATACTGATGAGGTGTCACAATATTTAAGTATTTTTCAATATGAAGTGAAATGAGAAAAGGACTGATTTAAAATCCAAGGATTATGGAAAAGATGACTGCACAGTTTTAAAAACAATGTTACCAGACACTCACTGCAAGTGCTGTTTACACAGCTGTTAGTTCAAGCAATGGCGAAAGCATAGTTACAGATAAGCTGGAGCCAGGGGCTGTGTACAAACAGAAATTTGGCTGGCAACAAGTAAAACAGTGACAAGTTATCAATGAAATAGCTGCCCTGCTAACCACCTTCTGCCAGGTAGCTGAATCATTTGGGGATGTGAAGATTTGGGTCAGGAGCCATGGGACCTCTGGAAGAGAAGGGCTGTTTCTGTCCTGCAGTGAGTTTGAAGACAGTAAATTGACTTCCTCTCATTAGTTGCTGTAACCTCTGACCTTTAATTAATTTCAAAGGTTTTCTTTAATGTAGGAACCAATGACCCTGTTCCTCCTGCAAATAAGGTGAGAGTATCTGAAGGAGGAAGATTGAGAAGCAGCGCCCTATGAGCAAGAAGATCATCTTAGCAAACCCTGTGGATAGGAACCATTGTACTGCCTTCCCAGTTTTTCCTCTAACCATAACACCCTTATCTGTGTGTCTGTGTTTGCGTGTGCACGCGTGTGTGTGTGTGTCTGTATGTCTGAGCATGCATTTGCGTGCGCATGTGTGTACTGGGGCTGCGTTATGAGTGGGTTACAGTTTTGATGAGCAGAGTTATATGTTAACAATTCATAACCGTTTTTGTCATTAGAATCTGTTCGTCTATAATGAATAGCAATTCTCGCTAAATATGAAAATCTGGTCTGCACTTTTGTCAACCTGGATCTAAAAGAGAAGTAAACTGAGGAATGCTGCAATTTTTAAAAAGAACTTCTACATTTTATGATGGCTCTGAAAATAGCAGGATGTAATTTCCAGTAGGGCATAACACGAGTGAATATGTAGAGCAGAGGGCATGCAGGGTTCATAATGAAGGGAGATTGGGTGATTTGAGCAAATGAGGGAGATGGTGAAGGTAATTGTTAGAGCTTGGTAAATGATAAGGCTTTGGGGAGATGGATACAGTAGCAGAGATAGCGTGATTGCAAGGTGGCCAACACAAGATGGTGGTACTTACCCTTGCAAAGCAGAGAATGTCTTTGAGCTTCTTCCTGCATTGCAATTCTGCTGGGTGCTAACCTCAGAGCAGGCGGGCAGAGTCTCGTGCCATGATATCTTCTGCCAGTCTGAAGGGAAGATGATGGCCTTTCTCTGCACCACCCATTCCCCAGGTCACTGTTGCCAAGGTAGAGTGCCAATTACCCTCTGTTTGAGGCAAGAATAAGTCAGCATTGCAGGGCAAATGCAGAGGATCAGTGCTTAAGGAGGTGCACAGCAGGATTTAAAGATGGTGCCAGCAACAGGAATCATGGGAAGTTTGGCAGTGGCCATTACCGAAGTCCATGGTTAGTGGGAAGCTGTGATGACTGGGCACCATAAGGGCATGTTACATAATTACTGTGACAAGATTGGGAAATGTGTGTAAGAAAATGCATTAGGGCTCATGGAGAGAGGTCCTCCATGAAATCTGCCAAAAATGACACACGGTCAATTTCAGAGAAGATTCCGCTCTCAGTGTCTTTTTGTACAATTTCACCATCATTTCTGTGGTATATTTCTTCTTAGACTCAGCTCAGTGTAAAATGAAGCTGTGCCAGCAAGTTGTGTGGCAAATACACTGCCATTAGCTTGACATACAAGTTCTGGCTTAAAGTCAAAGGGGAATGAGCTTTAGTCAGCTCCAGAAAGGGATGAGAGTCAGTCAGGGGTTCACCTGATTCCAGTCAGACACTTGGTCTTACAAAAGCGCATTGCAAGTAGGTCAGTCAGGATGCTGGGGTGACTGTGTCTGCATTGACAGAGAGAGAGAGAGACAGACAGAGTGTGTGGTGGGGGGGGGAATTGAGTATGATGGAAGTTGGTGGAAGAGCCATTAGTGGTGATACAGGAGCAGGAGCAGCGAAGGAAGTGACCCATTGAGCGATGAGGAAGTGCAGAGGGCAGAGAGGGTTAGTATGTTGGGAGCCTGTGGAGGGCGAGCCGTTGAGTGGACAGGCTGCATGCAATAGTGAGAATTGTAACCCATGACCCTAGTGGGAAGCGTGTGCAGCGGATTTGAGTGAGGAGTTATTCTGTGAGGTAACACAGTGAAGATGGTGGAACGTACGCACTGTGGAGCTTAGCAGATCATGGAGCTCCTTCCTGCACTGCAGGGATAACACTTCACCAGGGCCACAGCCCTGACCCAAGAGCAGTTTGGATTTAAGCTAATGTCCCAGGGTCCAACTGGCTACATCTAGTGGCATGGCCTCCCTGGACATCAGCAGGAGAAAGGATTGACCAACTTCATTTCCAGTTCCCTGCTCCTGAAACAGCAAGTGAACTTTCCTTTCTGCATGGACCAATGATAACAATGGAGCTTCACTGAGTACAGGGCACTTCCTGAAAAAGAGAACAAGCTCTGCAGAGTTCTGGCCAAGGTGCGCTAATCCAGCTCTCGTGCTACGCAATTCCACAAGAGAGGCAGCATGAACCCAGCTGCAGAGTGAATGAGGTGAAGAGTTGGCTGTGAAAAGTTACCTTGACCCTCAGTGGAGCGGAAATTACAAATTTTGCTCTTAAAAAACACACTGAAATGGGAAAATCCAACTTGTACCTTGTTCTTCTGAACTAATATCATTTCTCACTAACATATTGACCCTTTATTAACTGAGATACTCCACCCCCTTTTCCTTTCCTTCCAAAATATCAAACATCCACAAATATTTAAGTTGCAAGGTCACTCTGCAACCACGATTCTGTAATGGCTACCATATAATCTTTATCTCTAGTTGCGCCATCAATTCATCCATCTTGTTATTCACTAGTTATCATGGCCGATATCACTACCCTGCAATATTGCCGTGTCTTTCACTTCAAACTTTCCAATTGCCCTCATGTGAACCCTCTCCAACATTAATCTGTTTAAAGCCTTCAGTAGAGCTCTTGTTGTACAATTTGCTAGGACACTGCTCAGATGGCACCAGGACACCCAAGACTAAAAACTATAACTCCCCCACCAATCTTTGAGCCATGTAGTTAACTCTGATCTTCTTTGATATGCAAATCTGCTCAGGGCTCATATTGCAGAGATCACAACCTTTGTGACTCTATTGTATTATTTAGCTCTAAGTGACTCATACTCCCTCAGTAGAACTTCTTTCTTAATCCTCCTATGTCATTAGTGCCCACAGCAACTGGATCTTTCCCCTCCCACTCCAAATCCCTATCCAGCCCCAAGGAGGTGTACTTAACTCCAGCACCAAGCAGTCAACACAGCCTTTGGGACTCTTACCTACATGTGCAGACAACAGCATTTATTCCACTAACTATCTCACCCTCTCCTATGCTAGGTTTCATTTTGCTCCTCCATTTGAATGGTCCTTTGCACACCAGCGCTAAGGTCAGTTTGCTCATCCTCCCTTCATTTCCTCCTTTCACTCACACAAACTGCAAGAATCAAACCCGTCAAACAATGAAAGGGAATGGCGCTATCACTGGATTCCCAAACCTCCATCACTCCCGGTCATAGCCTCCTGTTCCTGAACATGCAACAACTCTGAGGTCATACCTAACAGATGTGACAAAATGTCGAGGTAACTCTCTCTCTCCCTGACCTATCACAATGTGCTGTAGCAGCACGGTGGCTCAGTAGTTAGCACTGCTGCCTTACAGCAGCAGGGTCCCAGATTCGATTCCAGCCTCGGGTGACTGTGCCGAGTTTGCACGTTTTCCCACTTACTGGATGGGTTTCCTCTGGGTGCTCCGGTTTCCTCCCACAGTCCAAAGATATGCAGGTCAGGTGAATTAGCCATGGTAAATTGCCCATAGTGTTAGGTGCATGAGTCAGAGGAAAATGGGGTTTGGGTGGGCTACTCTTTGGAGGGTCGGTATGGACTGGTTGGGCCGAATGGCCTGTTTCCACACTGCAGGGAATCTAATCTAATCTAAAAAAAAACTCAGAACTGACATTCCTTGGGCTATTACTGCAGGTGTGGGATGCAGGTATCCACCAAGTCCCATGTTGCTTACATTAAGACAAGATATTTGTAAGAGGGGAGAGTGCATTGTTTGTCCCTTTAAAAAAAGCATAAGTTGGCAAAGTAACTTGAATGAAAGCACATCCTCATTTCCAGTGGAAGAGATTTATCTAGTCAGTCACTAACAAAACTATAACTTGCTAATAAATGTTCTTTGTGATATTAAATGTAGACCTGCACACGTTCAAAAATCATTGTCATGTCAACAAAACCTCCACTCACATTGACAACTGAATACTGAGTCACAATGCAATGGTGAATTACTTCAGTTCAAACCGATTGCAAAAGCAAGTTTTAAGGAACAGGTTCCAATTTTATTAAAATATTCCAAAACTTGCATCTAAAGATCAAAGGATATTAACAATAAGGTGGGCACTGCACTTCATAAGATTCACCACACATGATTCATCATTTTAATTTATGTTGACAGCATTCAGAGGTACTGGCAGAAGATGTGATTGCCAAACCAGAATATCAAAAGATTTTCTGTAATACAGTTTTGATTTAACAACGACAATAGAAAAGTTGGTACAGTTACAACTGAAAACTGTAGCACAACCATTAACTATTGTATTTTTCAATGTTATGCCATTTTCACTAAGCTTACAGCATATGATGATTCAGCTGGCCCTGCATGAAGTCCTTCGACTGACTTTAGGGCTGCTCGTAAGTCAGACACATAGCTGTTGAGATGTAAGCTTTTCTTTTCAACTTTAAAAGATTTCTAGTGTGGTTGATGTGGCGTTCCTGGTGAAAAACAATCAATCATTCAATGGCACTTGTATTGTTGTCTGCACTGTAATGCCCTTAACGTGGTAATCTCCCCACAGGGTATACCGATTGCAACCACAAACCGCACTGGCAGCACTGTCTGAAATCTGCTTATTCACAATTGCATCATTGTCCGCTAATGCAAGACCAGTTACATGATGTCTTCAGAAAAACCAAAGGAACTGCAGACGTAGTGAATCAGAAACAAAAACAGAAACTGCTGGAAAAGCATCTGTGGAGAGAAATCAGTGATCCTTCCTCAGAACGTGAGGAACATGTTGTATATGATGTCTTACCAGGCAGGTGGTTGAAGTCTGTCTCAAGGAATTAAGGGATACAGGAAGAGTGCAACTAAGTGGCGTTAAAATGCCCATCAGCCATGATTGAATGGACTCGATGGGCTGAATGGCCTGGCGTCCCCTCTTACGTCTTATGGTCTGAAAAAGCCTCTGAATGGTAATAATATTCAAGTTATTTAATTGTTGTACACCAAATGACAGCATTTCATAGAGGTTTAGAGATGTACAACATAGAATAGACCTTTTGGTCCAACATGTCCATGCCAACTAGATATCCTAAATTAATCTAATCCCATTTGCCAGCATTTGGCTCATATCCCTCTAAACCCTTCCTATTCATATACCCATCCAGATGCCTTTTAAACGTTGTAATTGTACCAGCCTCCACCACTGGCAGCTCATTCCATACATACACCTCCCTCTGTGTGGAAAAGTTGCCTCTTCTATCCCTTTTAAACCTTTCCCCCTTCACCCTCTAAGCTTTGGCTCCCTCCACTCATTTAATATTAGAATGCGAATGGACCTGCAGCTGTGGCAAATGTATGTTATTAAAACTGTAATCACGTTTGCGTTCTGAACCGATTTCTCTATCATTACGCAGCAAGACAAACTTCTAAATTTTACCATTCAATATCAAAAATGAAATCTAAAACCCTTACATTAATGAAAACCCTGATTCATCTTGGGATTGAATTACTGAATTTCTGCACAGCAGTCGTCAAAGGGGGTGAATCTTCTAAAAACCCATAATTTGTAATGCAGCTTTGCACTGAATGTGTCACTGGGCTTACCATGTGTCTGCAGCCAGATCTATAATGCATCATGTTCACTCTCTCATGTATTATTAAGTGCATTAGTCATACAAGGAGTGTCACATTTATACACCTGTAGGTAATCTATGACTAACATGAATATATTGCAACTATTGTTCATAAATCATCTCACTCTTTTCCAATTCACATTAATTTATTGCTCTTCAAGGAGCAGATGGAGAAATGAGGTGAAATTACAAATGACTTCCGGTGATTTTAACATCTTTGCAGATTGCTGCAGACATTTTGAAAATCAGTCTACGATATACCTCTGAAGCAGGTTATATTGAAACCAGGCCTCCTGTCTCAGAGGTTTAGCCAGTACCACTGCCCAGAACAGCCCTTGAAGATGTGTTGTGAGCTTCAAAATCAGTCCTGTTTTAAATTTTTAAGTTTGGAAGGCGTAATTGAATATGACATGCAGTGATTTGTTGTACTGTAACAGAAACATAGTACAGCAGAATACAATAGAGAATGAAAAGCAGCATGAACTGAATTGTGCTGTGACATACCAGCCTGTGTATGCTTTTTTTGGAACATACAAATGTATTTCCTTTAAAGTGCCTTTATTTCCAATTTCCTTCCTTTCATCTTCCCAAGCCTCTGAACCAGTTACTACAGGATCTGCGACAATGAACCAATAATGATTTTCCAACTCTTCAATACTGGGATGGAAGATTAGCTGTCTGGTACATTTAGTACGATGTAGCTGGGAATGCAGTACTGTGGGGGACTGGGACAGGAAATGTAAGAAACTTCTGGTGATATCTGCCATTCTAAATACATTGAAAGAAACAACAATGATTAAATATTGAGCATCTTCTAACCCAAGGACATAAAAGGAAAATAAAATAAAACATGCCTGTGAATAACTACTTTAATGATTTTTAAGATATCTGGTAAATTACTCAGATTGGGGTCTAAACAGATTGTTGGAGGTAGAGAGAGACAGTGTTTGATCTAGTTTTTGACGTATTCCTGACAAAGCCGCTATTCCTCAATAGCAACAGCTTTGCTTTTGATTAAAACAAAGGTTTGCATTTATATAGTGCTTTTCACAACCAGTGGATATCTGAAAGTGATTACAGCCAATGAAACATTTTTGGTGTAGTGACTACTATAATGCAACAGCCATTTTGGACACAGCAGACAGCCAATAGCCTTGTGAAAATGCCAGCCAATCTGCTTCTGTGACATTAACTCAGAGATACATATTGGCCAGGTCAATGGGCCAACTCTGTGCTCTTTCTCTAAACAGTGCACTCTAAATCTTCTCAATCGGAGGCAAATATTCTCTCAACTTTATACGTTAGAGATGGCAGTTTCAACTATACAGCCATCCCTCCGGCCTTGGTTTTACGACGGAGTGGGCATTGACTCCACAACATTGCAGTTGCAAGGATACAGTGCTACCAAGTGAACCATGGGTGACACTTGTACACATTTTCTGGTCCCACCTTTGGAGAGAGGACAAAATGATTCAAACAAATTGGCTAATGGAAAATTGCATTCAACTTTCAAACTCCCTCATCTTCTACCTTATTATAAGTCATTCCAAAATCAATAAATGGTGAGGGATTTCTTTGTGGACTGGGGATTGTCAAGAGGAATCCCATGACAGTTCCTAACCATTCTAACATCAGTCAAAGTACTTTTGGAGGGATGCTCTTTGGAAGATTTGTCTCCCTACCCCCTGCCATCTCCAGCAATACCCTGGGCCATTTCCAGCTTGCTCATCACTACAGACATGTTGATATCCTCAGATTCACAGCTTCATCCCCTTCTTGCTAAGGCAGCCAACTCTTCAGTTTGATTCCTTTCTCTGCCCTGCATCTGCTGCTGGAGCAGACTGCAGTGCCCCACAGGGCACAGAGAGTTGAAATCTCCTGTCTGGTGAGTATCTCAAGGCAAAAGTGAGGACTGCAGATGCTGGAGGTTAGAGTTGAGAGTCTGGTGCTGGGAAAGCACAGCAGGTCAGACAGCATCCGAGGAGCAGGAGAATGTTTCGGGCAAAAGCCCTTCATGAGGGATGAGGCTGTGAGCCGAGGGGGTGGTGAGATAAATGGGGCTGGGGGAGGTGTGGCACTGGGGGGAGGTAGCTGAGAGTGCAATAGGTGGATGGAGGTGGAGGTAATGGTGATAGGTCGGAGAGGAGGCTGGAGCGGATAGATGGGAAGGAAGATGGACAGGCACGACAGATCAAGAGGGTGTTGCAGAGTTGGAAGTTGGAAGTGGGAATAAGGTGGGGGGGGTAAATGAGGAAACTGGTGAAATCCACCTTGATGCCGCAGGGTTAGAGGATCCCAAGGTGGAAGATGAGGCATTCTTCCCCCAGGTGTCAGGTTGGTTAGGGAATGGTGATGGAGGAAGCCCCGGGCATGTATGTCCTCGGTGGAGTGGGAGGAGGTATTGAAGTGTTCAGCCACGGAGTGGTGGGGTCGGTTGGTGCGGGTGTCCCGGAGGTGTTCGCTGAAGCGCTCTGCAAGTAGGCGTCCTGTCTCCACAATGTAGAAGAGACCGCATCGGGGCAACAGATACAGTAAATGACATGGGTGGAAGTGCAGGTAAAATTCTGGCTCCTTTGGAGCCTTGGATGGAGGTGAGGGGGGAGATGTGATGCTTGGGAAGGTGCCGGGAGGGGAGGGTGGGTTAATGGGAGGGCGTGGACCTGACAAGGGAGTCACAGTATGAATGGTCTTTACAGAAAGTGTTTAGGGGAGGGGAGGGAAATATATATTTGTTGATGGGGTCCAATTATAGGTGGTAAGTATCTCAATCCTGGCAGCTGTACAGGGGTTTTCAAGCAACTTGGAATCAGCAACAGATATATCAGTTGAAACAAATAACTAGCTAGAATGACCTTGTAAGAATACACCCAAAAAATGTGAATTTAATCAAAAAAAACCAGGAACATCTTAATGCTTGCACACCTTCTTTAGCCCTATCTATAAATAGTAAATTTTAATTATAAATCCACCAGGGATGAGGGAGGAAAATGTTGGAAACATAAAGATTGACTGTCTTTTTTTAAAAAAAAATCTATTTACAATAAAACCATCTTAAAATATTTTAATTAAAATAATTAATGTGCTTGCATTTAATTTGCATTAATACATTGTGGTCAGCACAGACCTTAAAGCCATTGAGATGTACAGCATGGAAACAGACCCTTTGTTCGGCATAGATGAGTTTGACCAGATATCCTAACCTAATCTGCTCCAGTTTGCCAGCACTTGGCCCATATCCCTCTATTCATATACCCATCCAGATGCCTTTTAAATATTGTAATTGTACCAGCCTCCCCCGCTTCCTCTGGCAGCTCATTTGATACATGTACCACCCTCTGCATGAACAACTTGCCCTTTAGGTCCACTTTAAATTTTTCCCCTCTTACCCTAAACCTATGTTTCCAATTCTAGACTCACACCCAACCCAAGGCAAAGAGCTTGTCTATTTATCCTACCCATGACCCTCATGACTGTATAAACCTCTCTAAGGTCACCCCTCAGCCTCTGATGCTCCAGGGAAAACAGCCCCAGCCTATTCAGCCTCTTCCTGTAGCTCAAATCCTCCAACCCTGGCAACATTCTTGTAACTCTTTTCTGAACCCTTTCAAGTTTCACAACATCCTTCCTCTAGGTCAGAGACCAGAATTGCACACAATGTTCCAAAAGTAGATTAACCAATGTCCTGTACAGCCACAATATGACTTCCCAACTCCCATTCTCAATATTCTGACCAATAAAGGAAAGCATACTAAATGCCTTCTTTGCTATCCTAATACTCCACTTTCAATGAGCTATGAACCTGCACTCTAAAGTCTATTTGTTCAGCAACACTCCCTCGGACCTTACTATTAAGTATATAAACCCTGCCCTGATTTGCCTTTCCAAATTGCGGCACCTCATATTTATCTAAATTATACTCTTACCCGCCACTCCTCAGCCCATTGGCCCATCTGATCAAGTCCCATTGTACTCTGATGTAATCTTTTTTGCTGTCCACTATACCTCCAATTTTAGTGTCATCTACAAACTTACTAACCATACCTCCAATATTCACATCCAAATCATTTTATATAAATGATGAAAAGCAATGGACCCAGCACTGATCCTTGAGGCACTCCACTGGTCACAGGCCTCCAGCCTGAAAAACAACCCTCCACCACCACCCTCTGTCTTCTATCTCCGAGCCAGTTCCACATCCAATTGGTTAGTTCTCCCTGTATTCCACATGATCTAACCTTGTTTATCAGTCTACCATGAGGAACCTTGTCAAACGCCTTACTGAAGCCCATATAGGTCACGTCCTCCAATGTGCCTTCATCAATTCTCTTCATTTCTTCTTCAAAAAACTCAATTAAGTTTGTGAGACATGATTTCCTACACAAAGCCAGGTTGGCTATTCCTAATCAGTACTTGCCTTTCCAAATACATGTACATCCTGTTCCTCAGGATTCCCTCCAACTACTTGCCCACCACTTATGTCAGATTCACCAGTCTATCCTTACCATCTTGCTTAAATAGTGGCACCACATTAGCTAACGTCCAATCTTCCAGCACCTCACCTGTGACTATTGATGTTATAAATATCTCAGCAAGGGGCCCAGCAATCACTTCTCTAGCTTCCCACAGAGTTCCAAGGTACACCTGAAAAATCCTGTGGATTTATCCACCTTTATGTGTTTCAAGACATCCAGCTCTTCCTCATCTGTAACTTGGGCATTTTTCAAGATGCCACCATCTATTTCCTCACATTCTGTATCTTCCATGTCCTTCTCCACCATAAACACTGATGCAAAATACTCATTTTGTATCTCCCCATCTCCTGCAGTTCCACACATAGACTGCCTTGCTAATCTTTGAAGTGCCCTTTTCTCTCCCATTTTTGTCATTAATGTATTACAAAAGCTATTTGGATTCTCCTTAATCCTATTTGCCAAAGCTATCTCCTGTCCCCTTTTTTGCCATCTTGATTTCGCTCTTCAGTACACTCCTACTGCCTTTGTACTCTTCTATGGATTTATTGATTTCTGCTGTCTGTATCTGACATACGCTTTCTTCTTTTTTTCTTGACGAAAATCTCAATTTCTCTCTTCATCCAGCATTCCCTACACCTACCAAACTTGTCTTTCACCCTAACAGGAACATATTATCTCTGGACTCTCATGATCTCATTTTTAAAGGCTTCCCATTTTCCAGCCATGTCTTTACCTGTGAACATTTGGACCCAATCAATTTTTGAAAATTCTTGCCAATACCATCAAAATTGGCCTTGCTCCAATTTAGAACTGTAGCTTTTAGATCCCATCTATCCTTTTGCATCACTGGCCCCAAAGTGCTCCCCCATTGACACCTCAGTCACCTACCCTGTCTTAGTTCCCAAGAGTTGGTCAACTCTTGCAGCTTGAATTGTGTTGCTGGTTAAAGCACAGCAGGTTAGGCAGCATCCAAGGAACAGGAATTTCCTGTTCCTTGGATGCTGCCTAACCTGCTGTGCTTTAACCAGCAACACATTTTCAGCTGTGATCTCCAGCATCTGCAGACCTCATTTTTTACCCGAAGTTTTGCAGCTTCTCTAGTAGGTACATCCACATACTGAAGCAGAAAATTTTCTTCCACACACTTAACAAATTCCTCTCCATCTGGGTCTGTTTCCACACTGTAGGGAATCTAATCTAATCTAATCTAAACCGTTAACATTATGGCAATCCCAGACTATGTTTGAAACGTTAAAATAATCACATTATTATTCTTACAGATAACTGAGATCTCCTTACAAATTTGTTTCTCAATTTCCTGCTGACTATTTGGAGAGGTGGGGGTGGGGGTGGGGTGGGGGGGGAGGTGGGAGATGTCTATAATACAATCCCAATAAGGTAATCATCTCTTTCTTATTTCTCAGTTCCACCCAAATGACTTCCCTGATGTATCGCAGGAATATCCTCACTAAATACAGTCATTATGTTATCCCTTATCAAAAACACCACTCTCCCTCCTCTCTTGTCCCCCCACTTTCTATCCCTCCTATAGCATTTGTACCCTGGAACACTAAGCTGCCAATCCTGGCCTTCCCTGAGCCACATTTCTGAAATTGCTATGATATCCCAATCCCATGTTCCTAAACATGTCCTGAGTTCATCTACCTTCCCTGTTGGGCCTCTTGCATTGAAATAAATGCAGTTTAATTTTCATTCTCTACTTTGTTCCTACCTGCCCTGTCTGGTTAACTTTCCAACTATACCAGTCTCAAATTGATCTCTTTCCCTGGGTACCCCCTCTCCCTCCATCTTACTAGTTTAAATCCTCCTGAGCAGCTCTAGCAAATAGTCCCCTTTTCATTACAGGTGCAATCTGCCCTTCTTATACAGGTCACTTGTACCCCGGAAGTGATTCCAATGATCCAAAAATGTGAAACTTTCTCCCTTGCACCAGCTCTTTAGCCACACATTCATCTGCTCTATCCTCCTATTCCTACCCTCACTAGCTAATAGCACCAGGAGTAATCCAGATATTATTACTCTCGAGGACATCCTTTTTAAATTCCTGCCTGACTTCCTATATTCTCCCACCAGAATATCATCCTTTTTTTTTCCAATGTCATTAGTCCCAGTGTGTACAATGACCTCCTGCTGGTCCCAATCCCCTCTGAGGATATTCTGCACAGTCTCCAATATATCCTTAATCCTGGCACCAGGCAGGTGACTCACCATTCTGATTTTTTGCTACTGGCCACAGAATCATCTGTCTGTGCCTCTGACTTGAATCCTCCATCACAATTGATCGCTTGGAACCTGACATACCTGTCATTACATTAGAGCTCGTCTCAATACTAGAAACTTGGCTGTTTGTGCTACACTCCCCTGAGAGTCTATCACTCCCCTACATTTTCCAAAACAGTGTACTTGTTTGAGTTGGGGATAGCCACAGGAGACTCCTGCACTACCTGCCTCCTTCTCCTATGTTTACTGGCAGTAACCTGACTGTATCTACACTTTTTCTCCCAACCTATAACTGCCATCCATCACACCGCCTGGTTCCTGTAAATTCCTCATTGTCTCTAACTGCAGTCCCAACTAATCAAACACACTCACTGCAGGCATAATCATTAGTAACATGGAAATTCTCCCTCATCAGGACATGAAGAACACATCACTCCAGTAAAGGCCATCTTTGCACCTTAACATTTTTACAGAAGAGCACAGCATTACTGATCTAGAAACACTGCTACAGCCTAACTTGGTACCTTTGCTTTATATTTTTAAATTTTAATCAAGAGACAGATCTCAATAAAACATAAAGCCAGCAAGAACATACACTTGGCAAATGGTTGTCACCAATTTTTGTTCAATGCAATAAACTCAGATTTGAAAGTATGCAATGCATCAAATCTACTGTGACCTGCAAACAAATTAAATTTTTTACTTCTCCATAATTATTCACTTAAATGCCTCAACTAGTCTCTTTATGTGCACTTTATTAGACAAAATTCTATTTTACCAATGGTACTTACAAAGGGATAATTGAGTACAATCTTTAATTACATTTCGCTTCGATCAAATCCAGATTTTAATATTTGGGTATCTCATTGTGTTTTAATCAAATGTCAGTTCCCTGACTTGTGGCAGAGATTAATGCAATCAAATTCATTATTTCTACCTCAAAGACTCATTTGAGAGTTGGACAAAGATATAAACATGTTAGTTGGAGCAATTAAAACATGCCAAGGCTATTCAGTCGTTTAAACATGCACATTGCTGTCTGATGGATGCAAGCCACTGAATGAGGCAAACTTGCATTAAAAAGTTGTAGTATTTGGAGCCTTCTGTTCAGTGATCTTATTCATTTCAGACCACACAAAAATGGAATCAAATACCACTATCACATTTTTGCAGGTTTGGTCTTCAACCTTTCCTCTGTAAAAGCAGATAAAATGGCTGGGAACTGAATTACTTATTTAAAGAGCATTGAAGACTTGGCTTCGTATAAATAAAGTCAAAATCCCTGTATGAACAGGATAACGAGTTAATGTGGTGTGCAAAGGAGAGATGAAAATTAAATCTAAATGGTTGAGAGATTAAACTTCAGCTTTGCTATTAAGCTTACTTTATAATGTATTTACATTGAATGAAAATATTTTTGCAAGAGGGAATTCATACCTTTTAGGTGCAAATTTTATATAACTTAAACAATCAATTTTGCATGCAAAATGGAGAACATATGATCATTACATCACTTGAATGTACTCTATGTGTCTTCACTGAAATGCCTAGATATCAAGTGTTGGGTTCTTGGAGGAGGCTGCCATCTGCTGGCAATATATGATCAATACAGAATTAACTTGTGGACATACTAGCTGCATTATTTTCCACAACTTTGATCTGAAATCTAATCGCATGTTGTGCAACATTTGCTGTGGTAGAAAAATTGAGCACATAATTTTAACTCATGCAAACTTGCAAAGAATTTATATCTGACCTTAAATCTCCCGATTGAGGGGAAAACTTAATCACATGTAAGGAGTAGATTTTGCAGGATTTACAATCTTTTATTGAACAACTACGCTCTGCAGGTCTTTGTCTATCATGGGTTTGGGGACTCTAGATGTTTGTGTTGTACGGACACAAGTGCACGCATTACTGGAGCATTCTTGGTCAATCATTTGGATCTGGGTAACTCATTTATTACAAGTATTAGCAAATGAAATTGCAATTTCAGGAACTACAATTACAGAGAAATCACTTTTGGCAAGAACATTTAGCAAGTAAAGACAATTTATTTTACAGCAATCAGCCTAGCTTTCCTCTGATATTTGATCATATTCCAGCATTGTCCTCTCCACTGAATAACGAGAAGATGGAAAAGCTGAGACTCTCTGTGTCAGTTTTGTGGAACAGGATGAAATGCATCAGAGCCCTCCATTGTGCAGAGAATAATTCAGACCACACACACACACACACACAGTTTACAGCACTGGATTAGGTAATACCAAGTGGCAAGTTTTGAAACTGTACTCAACAAGAATTGGTATTTGGAACTTGGCACAGAATGCCAGGGAGATGGGAGAGGGGCAAAGGTTACCAGAAATCTTCTACTTTCTTAGAAAAGCCACATCTCTTTCATTAATGCACTGAGAGACTGGAATCTGTTACTCTTACCTGGTTTAATCTCTTGATAGCTCTTGTCGTACAGTGGTAGTGTGTCAGCCTCTGAGCCAGGAGGTTCTGGTTCAAGTTCCACCTATTCCAGAGATGCCCCATAACATTTCTGAACAAGTTGCTTATAAATGTACATTACATATAACTCTCGTTCCTTTTATGTGGTGAACACTCTAAGTTCTCTGCTGTAGTTGAAGAAAAACATTCTCTTAACACAACCTCTGCCTTCTTTCCAGGTGTACTGTCTAAGACATTTCCTAGTGAAGAGCTTTTACCCAACACATCGATTTCCTGCTCTTCGGATGCTGCTGATTTGCTGTGCTTTTCAAGCACCGCACTCTGAACTCTAATCTCCAGCATCTGCCTTGTCTAAGACCTGCTCACCATCATTTAGACATGGATAACACAGTTTTAAAAATATCTTACTGTATCTGACAATGAGCAGCTTCACCAGAACCATCAAGCTATTTATAATAGTAGTTTCAGTGACACCACCTAATATTTTATTAATGCAAACATCACAATTTGTTGCCAATGCAAGTAAAATGGCATCTCCAGCTATTGGCAATAATTAAGAAATAAATCCCAACCTAGATTTACCAGGTATTAAAGGCTCCTGCACACTGCAAGTGTAAAGAACAACAAATAAAGTTTTTTTTCGTTAAAATACAGATTATAATCATTTTGGATAATGTAGCTTTTTTTTGAAATATTTGTTGCTAAAATCTGTAATACAATATTTTAATAGGGAAACAAATTAACGGTTCCTTTACTTGTGGAGTGATGCCAAATGCAAGTTAGCAAATCTAGCATTAAAATAGATGCTTCTTTTCCTCCACTGGGAAAAATACTTCCACTTGTGTTTATTACTGATGTCACTGGGACAGGCTTAATTATAGAGGGGTATCTAACAGCACCTGCCATTAGTTAGACTTGACACACATCTCTCAGCACAAAACAGTTTTGCCTATAAGCTTATAAAGAGTGCTGATAAAGGTAGAATGGAGTAAAAGCAGACTGTCTGGGAGCTGACTGATCAAGAAAACCAGCAGACTATCTACTTCAACAAAACAGAAACTGCTGGAAAGGAACTCAGGAAGTCTGGCAGCACCTGTGAAGAGAAATCAAAGTTAGCATTTCAGGTCCAGTGACCCCTCCTCCTTCAATCAGCGACATGTAAGAAATGGTAAATAAACAGCAGGAATTAAACAGGATGAATTCAGTGTCACTTCAGGGCTGACAGAAAAGTACAGTGAAGGAACCCAATTAAATCACTGACTGAGAGGAAAAGGGAATAAAGGAAAAGAGAAAAATAAAATGTTGACATTTTAAAACTCTCCCTGAAAACTTGCAAATAAAGGAACAGACTTCACACTTGAACCATCTTCAGTGCCTAGGACATTGATTGGCAGTAATTAACACACACAAACTGTTGAAAGAACATTGTTCCACTAATTGCTAGCCCTAAATATTTGTAGTGGATTTAATTCCAATACATGCCGATGCATGATGCATCGAGGCAATTTCAAGACATTCAACTCATCTCCGAGGTGAGATGAGCAGAGGGGTGACATTTTCATGAAACTAACAGCAGTGCAGGCCAATGTGACACAGAATGGTTACAGCAGAGAATATGACCATGTGGCCCAATGCCTCTGTACTGACTCTCTGCAAGGGCAACTCATCTCATCCCACTCTCCACAGTTTCCCTGTGACGCTGCAAACCTTTTCCTTTTCAGATAAAAGACCAATTCTCTTTTCCAGGTATTGATTGAACCCACCTCTACCACAATCGCATGCAGTGCATTCCAGATCCTAATTACACAGTGTAGAAAAGCTTTGCCTCATATTGCCAATGCCTCTTCTGCCAATTACTTTCAGTGGGAATCCTTTGGTTCGCAATCATGCTGCCAATGGGAACAGCCCTTCCCACACCTCCATCAAATGTCACTTTAAACTTTTCTTCAAGGAGGACGGTACAATCTCCTCCAAATCGATATCACTGAAGTCCTTCATTACTGAAACTATTCACTTGAATTGTTTGCTGGCCATTTTCAGTTGTTCATGTACTGGTGGTGCCCAGAACTGAACGCAATACTCTGGTTGAGATTAAACCAATCTTTCATACACGTTTAGCACAACCTTATCATCATCAATACAGTGACAGCAGGGGTCATCAATAGTATCACCATTTGCCTTACCATAACCCATTCACTGACACTCAATTTGGGTTCCCTGCCAGGAGTACTCAGCTCCTGACATAAATTACAGCCTTAGTGCAAACACTGAAAATTAAAGGTAAATTCTAGAGACACAGTGAGAATGACTTCCCTTAATGCTGAGGCCATATCGACAGAGTAGCATCAAGGAGCCTAAGAAAATCTGGAATCAATGGGAATCAGGGGGAAACCTGGTTGATTGGAGACATATTTCACTCAAAGAAAGCTGGCTGTGGTTGGTGGGGGTCAGTCACCTTATTCCCAGGACATTACTGCAACTGGGCCTCATGGAACAAGGTCAACCATTTTTAGCTGCTTTATCAATGACCTTTCCTCCAGGAGATTAGAAATGGGGAAGATTGCACAAAATTCAGCAGCATTCATGCCTCCTCAGATACTGAAGCCGTCCATGTCCACATTTAACAAGATCTGAGCATTATCCAGGCTTGGAATTATGATAGAAAGTAATATTCTTGCTACATAGTGCTAAGCAATGATCATCTCCAACAATATGGCACCTAATCATTGCCCCTTAATATTCCATGACATTATTATCACCTCTATCTAAAATATAGAGATTACCAATGTTTATAAACTTGACAGGACCAGTCATATAAAAGTGAATACAGGAGCAGGTTTGAGACTAGGAATCCTGTCGCGAATAACACATCTACCACCTCCACAAAGCCTGTCCGACATTGACAAAGCAGAAGTCAGGAAGTATTAAATTCATAGAGTTACAGCACAGAAGGAAGTTGCCTAGCCATTGTGTCTGCGCCAGCTAAAAACCAAACCGTCCAGCTTAATGCCACTTTACTGCCTTTGGGCCAGAATGCTGCCGGTTACAGAAAAAACACTTCCCACTGGACTGGGCAGGTACAGCTCGAATAACATTCAAGAAGCTCAACACCATCCAGAGGAAAGCTTTGCACACAACTGGAGACCCATCCACCATCCTCAACATATACTCTCCACATTGTACTGCTATGAAGTGCTGATAATGTGGAGTCTGTAAGGTTCAGGATTTCACTCCAGCTCTTTCAACAAACACTTTCCAACCTCACAACCATGATTACTTTGGGAGAAGGACAGTGAATACATGGGTTACTAGCATGTTGGTTCCTAACTTGGAAATAAATCCCCATTCCTTCACTGTCAATTGACATTCTGTCAGTTCTGACATGTTCAATCCAGAGTTCTCAAAGTTCTCCCCAAACAGCATGTGGGGCTACCTCTCCTCCTCCTCAATGACTGCTATAGTTCACTCAAGAGGCTCTGGTCCAGTGCTGTTAATGCTGGACTATTAATCTAGAGACCCAGGTAATGTTCTGGGGACTCAGGTGCAAATCCCACAACGGCAGATGGTGAAGCTTGAACTTTAAAAAGAAAAATCTGGAATTACGAATCTAATGATGATCATGAAATCATTGTAAACTGTCAGGAAATCCCATCTGGTTCACTGACGTCCTTTAAGGTAGGAAATTGCTGTCCTTACCTGGTCTGGTCTACATGTGACTCCAGATCCACAGCAATGTGGTTGACTATTAACTGCCCTGTGAATAATTAGGGGTAGGTAATAAAAGTTGGCCTAGCCAGCAACACCAACATCCCATGATAGAATAAAAACATATGAAAGTAATGATGTCTGAAACAAAGGCAGATTTGATAAAATGATGGTTAAACTCTTCAGCCAGAGGTTAGTGAGGTGTACCCCAATGGGATGAGAATCCATTCTACACAAACCAAGTGGAACATGAGTCATGTAGATCCACAGTGACTTGGGACTGAGATATTTGGTGGATTTTCTACTTGCATTCCATACACACATGGCAAAAGTTAGTGGTTGCAATGTAACAATCATGAATTACTTGCTAGATCAAATTCCGGAAGCAATACAGGAAAACATTCATTATCCATACTCCAATTATTCACCTCAATGATCTGCCAGTGTTTTCACAGCAAAGACTTCACCAAGAGGGGAAAAAGAAAACTTGGCTCACTGAAATGGAGAAATGTATATATTCTCCAGCCAACATAAACTTTACCCTTTCTTCCGCTTGACTAGTGTTCCTTTTCAGTAACTTGTACCTTTGTTGGAGTTTGATATAGTGCCATCAACATGGCTGACTTTTCAAGGGATTGATAGCAGCTCATTTTGCTTCTGAAGAGAGCAATATTTTGGCATTTGCTCCCTTTCTCCACTATCTCCAGCTGAAACTCATTGAATCCCCGATGATAAACATCCTATGGATTACTGTTGATTATGAATGGAGGTTTGGTAGTGGACAAAATTTTGGCAAATGGAACATAATGCAAGGAAATGTGTAGTTGTTCATTTTTGACATAAGAACAAAAGAACTGATTATTATTTAAATGGATAAATAAAACTGCAACACAAAGGAATTGTGCACAAATATAGAAAGCTAACATAAAGGTGCAACAAGGAATTAGGAAGGCAAATGGACGATTGGCCTTATTTCAAGGAGATTGAAGCATTAGAGTTAAGTATGAGCCAAGTCTTACTGCAACTACACAGGGTGCTGGTGAAACCATGTCTGGAATATTGAGAACAGTTTTGGTCCACTTATTTGAGGGGGGATATCATTTCATTGGAGGAAAATCGTTCACTAGGATGACTCCTGATATGGAGGAACTGTCTTATCAGCAAAGGTTAAACAGGTTGGGATTCTATTCACTGGAGTTTAGAAGAAGGAGACGTGATGTCTTTGAAACATGTAGGATTCTTACAGGGTATCAGAGGGTGATTCCCTCATGGGAGAACATAGGACCAGAGGGCATAGACTCAGAATTAAAGGTGCCAATTTGAAACTGAGATAAGGAGAAATTCCTTCTCTCAGATCATTGAGTCTCCTCGGAGCTCCTTGCCATGGGGTGTGTGTTCCTGTGCTTATTTAAGGCTAAGATAGATAAATTCTTGATCAGTAGGGGAATCAAGGTTTACAGGGAAAATGCAGGAAAATGGAATTGAGGGAATGTTGGATGAGCCATGATCCTACTAGATGGTGTAGCAGGCTTGAGGGGCTAAACAGTTTAGTCCTGTTTCTATTTCTAATGATTCTGATCAACTGTCAAATCCATAGTCATTTTCATTTCCCCCCAATATTCTTCCTGAATGTCCTTCCACATAAAATTAGCATCAAAATATCACAACTACCCAAAGTAGATGAACTGTAAAAACATAATTACTGAAGCCAATTTGTCAAAGTTTTTATTACTTAAACCTGTCAGATCAGTTACTGGAAAGCATTCTGGTGCACCAGATTGTTTCAGGTGACATTAAATACATTTTGGCGCATAAAGAAACAGGTCAGCTTCTCTCTCTCTTTTAGTGATGGGTTTACTATAAGTTTGGGATATAAAAATTATAGAATAATTATTCAACCAATAGATAATGTTTGCTAAAGGCTGTATTACTCCCTGAAGAGATCACAACATGACATTTTTTTCTCTGCTACCTTAATGTGCTGATTGCAGGAATACAGTGGTTTGCAGATGTGCAAAGAGTCTTGGTTCTTTGGTGTAAGTCAGGAAATTCAATCAAACAAGGAAACTGTTTGCATCCTGTGAGAATAAAGCTGAAGTAAATTAAACAGCGATCTGTCAGCTTCATCGCAGAGTATTCCGCCTCTCAATATTTCCTGGCAGTACAGCAGCTTTTGGAGGAAACTTTCTCACAGCACATTCAGAGTAGGTCGTTACAAGAGGGAGCTGGAATCCTGAGAATGTGAGAACTGAGGTTAATTCTACCACGTCCAAAAGGAAGCTCTTGCTGGTTCTTTGGAATATCTCAGCCGTGGGAAATTACAGTCATTCTAAGGAATGTGACTAAGTTAAGGAATGCTGATAGCTCTTGCTACTGATGCTCCATCATAGGATACACTTAACACAGAGAAGTTGGACCATTGACTATAGCTTATTGTAGAAAATCAAAAACCTTCAGGACAATTTACTTAGGATTAAAGGCTAAACATAAATGAATAGAGGTAAATTACAGCTGGAGTCTCCTGATATTAATCATACAACTGAAGGCTTTGACATTTTACCACTTCGGGTATTCATGAGTGAATTCAACTTGATCATCTGCCAATTGTCAACCCTGCCTGATACTTGTTCCATTTGTTTCCACATAAAAGTAATTGGGCAGATTATTCATAAAAATAATTTCTTAATACATAAAAACAAATTACTAATGATATCAATCAGCCAGGTTTCCTGGACTTGTTTGAAGAATTTTCTTGATACATTTTCCAAAGCGTCTTGTGCATGAATGCATTCATAGTATCACTCACTACAGAAGAGACCCTTCAGCCAATCGAGTCTGCACTGATAAAGCACTACTCTAAATCTACACTCATCTCAGTTTCCAGCACTTGGCCCATAGTCTCGAATATTATGATATTTTAAGTGCTCATCCAAGTACTTTTTAAAGATTATGAGGTGCCCCACCTAAACTACCCTCCAAGGCAGTGCATTCCAGATTCAGTGTATTAGATTGTTTCAATATTGTGCAATAGCAAACTAACACAAAAACCCTGCTATTGACCAGAGCTTTAACATGACTGAAGCAAATGTTAAGATCTCCAGAGACCTTGATGCTGTTATTCCCCCATCTCCCATGTGGGTAGATTATTGATCAGCCAGTAGACTATAAACAAATTAATGTTACAATGGCTTAGACAGGATCCATACTTCTTACCTGCAATTGCAATGAAAGTAATTTGGCTTTAATAGCATCAAGCCTAGCTGTTGCTACCAGTGTTACATGCTAAGATACGAGGTGCACTCAGCTCTGTGGCTCTTCAGTGATTCTTGTAGAACAGAAATATTTTAAAACATTCAAGTTCTACGCACCTCTCCATGATGTGAGAGGGACAATATTGATTCCTGATCCATTGGCTATTTTGCTTCTCTTGGAGTGGTTTCTGAATGGTCCAATCGTATGATTTCAAAGGAACCTGGAATAACATTATTTTGACTATTTGAAAATTATGAAAAGTACATGAAAAGGGGACTCTACAGTGTTGGCTGGCAGTAGGATTAGAGGAAGAACCAAACGGAAACATTATAAATCTGGAACTGGCAACCCTTCATTCTGCTTCCACTGAAGCTACGTTTGTTTGGAGAGGTGCTTTCACATGCCAAGTACAGCAAAATCAAAAACCCTTTATTGGAGATCCAAGATGGCGGCGACTCAGCAAGTCTGAGTTTACAGAGCTCTTCCCAAAACCTGGGTAAAGTGAGTTACTCACCCCCACCACACTTACCAAACCACCCAAAAAAATTTCTAACCTTAATTAGCTGTTTACTATTATATTTAAGCAGTTTAATATTAAGTGGATAATGAGTAAACCAAAGGGATCCCGCAGCTCTCAGAAAACAAAGACCCCTCCCCCACCCTCCTCTCCTCCGGCTACAGCTGATGTAAAAACAGGCCTTGAAGAGATGATTGCCAGGCTGGAAACGACACTCGTCAATTTCATCGCAGAATCCAGACAGAGATGGAATGCATTCGAAGAAAAGCTACAAAAGTACAGCCAGGCTCTCGAGGAATTACAGGGCCGAGTGGAGGGGGCAGAGCTAAAGGCCACGACCTCCGAGGCTGCAGCACAAACAGCTGCAGAACAGGTGCGAGCTCTGGAGCAGAGAGTCCGGGCCTTTGAAATCTACATGGATGACCTGGATAATAGAAATCGGAGAAAGAATATCCGTCTTCTGGGCCTCCCTGAACAAGAAGAGAAGGGACAGTTAGCAGTATTTCTGGAGCGATGGTTGCCCCAGCTTTTAAACCTGGGGGCTGAAACTGACCGGGTAAGGGTGGAGTGGGCCTACCGGGTCGCAGCACGCGGATCTGGCCCAAACCAGCGCCCACGCCCGGTCCTGTTCCGGCTGCAGAGTTATAGGGAGAGGCAGATACTCCTGGACGCCTCCAGAAAGCTTGGAAAGGATCCTAAAGCTATGATTCATGAAGGATCCAAGATTATGTTATTTCAGGACTTCTCCCCGGCTTTGGCACGAAGGAGGAAGGCGTTTGATGAGGTGAAGAAATGTCTAAGGAACTTAAATATTCAATACACCTTACGCTACCCAGCGACGTTATGCTTTAACCACGAAGGATCCGAGTATAATTTTAGATCACCAGAAGAGGCTAAGGAACTTTTAGACTCGTTTAAATAAATCGTAAGAGACAATTTATGTTGGCTTGCCTCTTCCACACTCCGTGGGGAGAAATGGATACTTTACTCTACTTTACTTTTGCTTCTGGGAGCAGGGTTGTCTTCCCTTGCTATTTTATGTTATTATACTTAACTGTAATTTGTTGGAGTTGTAATTTTATAGTTATGTGTGTTTGTACGTGGCATTGATGCTATCAGATATACTCAGGTATGGGTGGGGAGGGGTGGGGGTGGGGCGCTCACTGTTAACTCTAGCTCGGTATTATATCTAAATCCTATTAAGGAGCGCCCGGGTCAAGGGTGGGACGCTGTTTGGGAGAGGATATGGTGGACCTTTAGAAAGGAAGTAAGGCCCCCTGAGAATAAGGGGGAGGATCTCCATTCAAACATGTTTTATTTTTTTTGTTCTTATTGTTTGGAAATAGTTTCCTTTTTATTATACTGTTATGAGTGTATTAGAGAACATTTTTTCTTGTTTGAAGGATGTAAGTGACTCAACTATACACTCTGGATAATTGTGGATTAGATTAGTAGTTAACTGAGTTTCATTGTTTTTCTTTCTTCTTTAGTATCATTCCTTTGAATTTTGATGATTATATATTTAAGATCTATTTTTATATTAATGTTTGTGCTTGAAAGTTCTGTTTATTTTTGTAAATCTGTCAAAATATTAAATTTCTAATAAAAATATCTTTAAAAAAAAACCCTTTATTTATAAATTTTTGCTGCATTTTAAAACACACAGGAAAGCTTCCCAAATATGTCCCTTTGCATGCCCGTTTAGCTTTTTTTTTTATCCATTTCTTATTGCATTTCACCTGAAGTTTTATTTTGCTGCTGCAATTGAAATGCTCGACTGTGTGAAACTGTGGGAATGCTTGACAGAAAACACAGCTACATGATTCCGACGTTCCCCAGGGACTTGCCCTCTTGAGCGGAGGATGACTCTTTAGCTCCACAAATATCAAAATTCCCAGGACTCTGGAGCCAAAGCTGAAAATCCCTGATTACCATCTCCAGCTGTAAATGTTAACAGGCAACTCTGTTTCATTAGGAAGATGTGAAAAAATTATGCCACAAAATGCACTAAAAAATGATGGCCTTTATCATAAATAACTTAACCGCTACAGATCTTTGTTGAGAACTTTACTGGAGATTAAAAGTTCACTCCTCCTACTTAAAGATGTCAACATTTTTCACATCAATTGTTCACTCAGTATGAAGCTAAACAAGAAGGAAATATAAGTAGCAGATGAACTACAGTCATCATGAAAATGAGAAAATTACTCACAGAGTTGCATTAAATGCTTAATGGATTGAATCATTACGAGATGTTGCATGAGGTTGGCTTGTATTGGCTGGAATTTAAAAGGTTGACAGTTGATAATAATGGAAGCGATTAAAATGATGGAAGAATTTAATAGAATAGATGCTGTGAAGCTGCTTGCTCTGGCATGGGAAACCAGGCTGAGGGAACCCAATCTTAAAATTAGAGCCAGGCTAGTCAGAAAGGAAATCAGGAGGCATTTGTTTTGTCATTAATTAAAATGGAAATGTGGAATTCTCTTTCCCAGAGGGCTGTTCGTGGGTACCATTAATCTAAATTCAGTGCATTACACCGCAAAAGAGATTAAACACACAATACAGTTTATATTCGTGAGTGCAGACAAGATCACAGTTTGAGGTCATATCCAAAAGACTGGCCTCGCTGTGTCCCTGGCACGTGTTCAAATCTTTGGAGTAAACCTTGAACCCACAATCTCTGACGCAGAAACCAGCCTTTCCTAAAGCTGACATTTACCATTGGAAATGGTCAACTCCCCAAAGCGCTGTTAACTTCTGAAATCCCACTTTTATTTGATTCAGTCCAGGTCCCTTCCAAATGCCCCCCGGAATGCAACAAAGCATCTTTTCAATTTTACCTTGTCAGCTGTTATAGAATAGCCGCATTTCCCTGGTCAAGAAACAATGGCATTAACAATGGCAGGATTTTTATCAATTGCACACCATTCCCAACGGAACTGTATACCGTGTTCTGCTTTCCAGCTTTCTCCTCCATTTCCAATGCAATTCCAAATAAAATTTCAAGTGCTGGTGGCATGCACAGGAAACAGGTGCAATTTCAGACCAGGGAAGGTTTTCATTGGGAAAACCCACCACCTACTGGCAATGCTACAAACTGGGAGTCTCTGAATTAGGGCCAAACCTCCACTGCAATTAACATAATACTTTCTGAGAACATAGAGGTGGCATGTTTTGATTACTAGATTAAATTTCACTTGTAAATACTTCACGTTACACAGGTTTAATTTTATTCATTTGGACATCATCATTGTTTGTTAGGACTAGATGAGGCAGAAATCTAGATGTTCCAGCATGCCTCATATGGTTACAGAAGAGCTAGGACATCAAGTAAGAACAATGCCCATGTGCTGTTGATACTTTTTACTGAATGCTCACAGCAGTGTCCAGTGATGTGTTCACCACTCTGGGGAACTTGGTTACATTTGGGACTTGGCATTGTAAAGAACATGGCCCTAGGTCAATCTCAGTTAGGATAATTCATAGGTGAACTCAAACTCTAGGAAAAGCTGTACCAGTCAAAACACCATGTAGTGCTATATTTGGACAATCCTAATTCTGCACCTTTGACTGCTCTGTTTTTTAGCTTGACTATCAGCCCAGAATGTAAGATCCTTTCCACCTCAGCCCTTTACGTCCAAACCTCAAATATTTCAAAATTATACACCACCCCCTCCACCCATTTCTCCACATCCGCCCACCAAACTCTCTCGATATTCCGAAGCCTCCCTGCACGTTACCATTCCCTCCAGTGCACAAAACCACTAACCCCTGACTCAACTGCCCAAATCCATCTGATGTTTGACATCTTTAAACAGCAAGATTCTCATGTATGACCGACTTGAGCTTGAGACTTGGAGGCAATTTGAAAAATATCCTTGTGAATGAGTATTCATGGCATACAAATGTACTGCATGTGGAAACCTGTCCTAGGGTAGCATGAGGTCCAAAGTGTCATAAATACCACTGACTTCAACTCAGCATCTTGTCCTGACAACAGGAAAATGTAATTTTACCTCCTGCCAAATTTTCACCAACCTCACTATACCATACTCCCCAATCTTGCAGACAACAAAATCCCTTACTCCATAAATTACTGAATCCGCATGTTATCACTTAGTATATAATAAAACAAGACATTTATCAATCAACAATGAATAATACCACGGCTAATTTACTTGTGCATTCTGTTCTTTGTCCAGGAGACTTAACTAAACATGAAATACTTTCATCATGCCAACTTGCCACAGAACAAATCCTGTATACATTCATAATATGAAACCTTATTAAATGTCAAATTTTTACTGTCATAGACCAACCACATTACACAAAATATTTTTTGGTAGAAGCTTTTGTCCACCATTTTGTTTAGCAACAGTAATTTCCAAACTTCAATGTAAAGGTTTAAACAATCTAAAAAAAAAGTTAACTTCCTTATTTATAACTAGCCTTCTAGTTTATTTAAATAATCACATTAAAACTTTTTGTTCAAAATCTCAGACTGTTTCAAAGCCTTTGACTCGAGATTTTCTTCCTCATAATTTTGCACTAGATCTTCAACCTTGTTTGTGAAGACTAAAAAGATGCAGTTTTCAGAATATTCCAGAAATAGGATTTCGAATTCTTTAAGTTTTATTTAGGCAAGCAGCACATAGTTTAGAATGCTGCTACGAACAGTTTACAGTACATAACAGTAATTTTTACAGAGACAAAAATAGAAGTTGCTGGGAAATCTCAGCAGATCTGGTAGTACCTGTGGAGAGAAATCAGAGTTAATGCCTCAGATCGACTGATCCGACTGCTCAGCAGTTCCGACCCTCAGAGGATGGGTCCGAAGCATTAACTCTGATTTCTCTCCACAGATGCTACAGACCTGCTGAGCTTTTTCAGCATTTTCCATTTTTGGGTCTGATTTATAGCACCAGCAGTTCTTTCAGTTTTTATTTTGTAATATTTTTAAACACTTGCTTCCTCCAAAATTACCATCCTTCCACCTCAAAATCTCCAGTTCTTGAAAACCATCTCACCAGTTCTGTTGGACATCTCAGTCTGAACTCTTGCACCACTTACAATCTTTGGACCTCACTCAGTACCCATAAACCATCAACTGTACAATCAACATTCATTGATTGCTAAACAATCCCAATCATCAGACCTCTTCAAAACTCCCCACAGAATGATCAGTGCCTGTATTGCTGACATCTTCTTGGTCAGTGCACAGACATACACCTTAAACCCAGTTATTGCTGATTAGAGGTTGTGAACCAATCTCTCTGCAACTCAGTAATAATGTGCATTGATCCTGGTCACATCTATGCTTGCTTTACATAAAGTCTTCCAGCAGCTACCATTCCGCTGCTCATCAGCTCTACAATGCAAACTAATCAATGATTTGATTATCACAGAAAGTGAAATAGAGCCAGAAGATGTTGAATCTGTATAGTTAGAGTTGAGGAACTAGAAAGGACAAAAAAACCACTCATGGTGTTTATGTACAGGCTTCCCAGCGTCAGTCAGGATATGGGCAGAAAATAAATCAGGACTTAGAAAAGGCATTTAAAAAAACATTATCAATCACGGGAGACATCCATATACAGATGGACTGGGAAAATTAGGCTGGTAACAGATACCAAGAAAAGGAATTGGTGGAATGTCTACAAGATGGTTATTTTTTGGGTGTAACCTGTGGTAGAGCTCACTAGGAAACAGACAATTTTAGTTTTGGGGTGATGTGTAACGAGGCAGACTTAATGACGGACCTTAAGATAAAGTAACACCTAGGGGTACAGTGACCATAATATGATAGAATTCACCTTGCAGGTTGAGAGGGGAAGCTGGAATCAATTGTAACAGTATAGGTAGCCCCCGCTATCTGAAAGTAGAGTATTACCAGGAAATCTCTTGTAAGCAGGAAATAGCGTAAAGCGAAGTGCACAATTTATATGGGAAGATGTCTCGTCGTTTTTTTGTAAAAGCAAAAGTCCTCTTTGGATTCGTGAAAATAAGTACTAATGTAGGTGTTTGGTAAAGCTTAACTTATGTAAAGCAAATGTTCAAAAAGCAGGGGATATCTGTATTACAGTTGAGTAAAGGCAATTACAAAAGGCGTGAGGGAGGAGCTGGTCAGAGTTGACTGGAAGGAGATGCTGCCTAACCTGCTGTGCTTTGACCAGCAACACATTTGCAGGAAGGAGAGCTTAGCAGGGAAGTAGGTGGAACAGCAATGGCAGGAGTTTGAGGGCTAATTCGGAAGGCAGAACAGAAATTCATCTGAAGGAAAAAGAGACATCCTAAGGGGAGAACTAGGCAACAACAGCAGACAAGGGAAGTCAGGTACAGCAGAAAAGCTAAAGGAAAAGCATACAATGTGGTGAAGATTAATGGGATGTGAGGGGATTGGGAAATCTTTAAGAACCAGCAAAATACAACCAAAAAAGCAATAAGGGGAGAGAAGATGAAATGAGGTTAAGGTAATTAGCAACATAAAAGAAGATAGCAAGAGCATTTTTCAGACATATAAAAAAAGGTAAGAGAGAGGCGAACGTGGATATTGGATGGCTTGAAAATAAGGCTGGAGTAGTAGTAATAGGGAACAAAGAAATGATGGAGGAATTGTACAGGTACTTTGCATCAGTCTTCAGGGTGGAGGACACCAGTGGCACACCAGAACTTCAAGGCAGTCAGGGGGCAAAGGTGAGTGTAGAGGCCATCACTAAAGAGAAGGTGCTGGGGAAGCTGAAAGGTCTGAAGATGGATAAATCACCTGGATCAGGTGGAGTCAATAACAAGGAGGGATAACCTCAAAGTGAAAGGCAGGAGGTTTAGAGGGGATTTGAGGAAAAGCTTTTTCATCCAGAATGTGGTGTGGGTCTGGAATACATGGCCCAGGAGGGCAGTTGAGGCAGGAAATCTCACTTTCAAAAATACTTGGATGAACAAATGAAGTGTCATAACATTCAAGGTTATGGGTTTAACAGGTAAGTGGGACTAGTAGTGTTGGCAGTAGCATATTTTTGGAGGTATAATCTCAATTGGGCCTCTTTTGCATTGTATGAATGATCTGCCAAAGGAATTGGTAGGTACAGGTACAATTTTGGACAGGTATAGTAAAGGTTTAAAGGGATATGGACTAAACAAAAGCAAATGAGACATGTTTAGTTTAGGAAAGCTACTCATTATAGAAAAATTACACTTTAGAAACAACACTTAAAGTGTTGGCGATGTAATTGCATTACAGCCAACACATGCTTTAAAAGATCACGCTTTAGAAACAGCGTCCCCAATTCGCCAATTGTGTTACAGCAAATTCACATTACCAAAGTGCATGTTACAGCAGAACGAGCTGCATAGGCAGGTTCACCTGACCTTGGTTGTTCCTAAGACTTCAGATGCAATGAGATTGTGAAGTATTTAGAACTGCATGGTAAAACAGAATTGAGTCAGCACAGCTTCATTCCAGGGAGGTCACACTTGACAAATCTGCTACAATGCTTTGAGCTGGTAACAAGCAAGTTTGACAAAGGAGAGCCAGTGGACATGACGTATTTGGAATGTCCAGAAAGCCTTCGACAAGGTGCCGCTCAGGAGGCTGCTAAATCAGATAACAGCCCATGGTGCTATGGGCAAGGTACTGGTGTGGGAGAGGACCAACTGACTGGCAGACAGTAGAGAGTGAGGATAAGGGGGTCATTTCAGATTAGCAGCCGATGATTAATGGACCTCCGCAGGGGTCAGTGTTGGTACCACAACCATTTAATTATACATCAACAATCTGGATGAAGAAACAAAGGCATCGTTGCTAAGTTTGCAGATGGCAAATACAGGTGGAGGAGCAGGTAGTGCTGAAGAAGTGGGGAGGCTGTAGATGGTCTTGGACAGGCTTAGAACATGAGCAAAGAAGTGGCAGATAGAATACAATGTGCGAAAGTGTGAGGTTATGCACATTGGTAGTAAGGATAGAAGTGTTGACTATTTTATGAACAGACAAAAGCTTTGGAAATCTGAAGCAAAAAGGGACTTGGGCGTTCTAGCTCAGGATTCTCTTAAGATTAATGTAAGGTTCGGGTAGCAGTTTGGAAGCATTCAATTCAAGAGAGCGAGAATACAAGAGCAGAGATGCACTGCGGAGGCTGTTCAAGGCTCTGTTCAGACCACATTTGGAATATTGTGAGCAGTTTTGAACTCTGTATCTAATAATGGATGCTTTGGTGTTGGAGGGGGTCCATAGGAGGTTGACCAGAACGATCCTAGGGATGGATGGTGCCATGGTGTCTCAGTGGTTAGCACTGTTTCCTCACAGCGTTCGGGACCAGGGCTCGATTCCAGACTCAGGCAACTGTCTATATGGAGGTTGCATGTTCTCCCCGTGTCTGTATGGGTTTCCTCTGGGTGCTCCAGTTTCCTCCCACAATCCAAAGGTGTGCAGGTGAGGTAAATCAACCATGCTAAATTACCCATAGTGCTCAGGGATGTATGGTCTAGATGCATTAGTCACGGGTAAATGTCGGGTAATAGGGTAGAGGAATGGGGATGGGTGGGTTACTCTTCGGAGGTCAGTCTCAACTTATTGGGTCTAAGGGCCTATTTCCATACTGTAGGGACTCTGTTATTCTATGATCTTCTATGACTCTATGAAGGACTTGTCATATGAGAAGCAGTTGAGAACTCTGGTCTGTACTCGATTGAACTCAGAAGTACGAGGGGGGGATCTCATTGAAAATTACTGAATACTGAGGCATAGTGATTAGTGTGGATGCAGAAAAACAGACCCAAGAGCACAGCCTCAGAGTGACCAGACAATCATCTAGAACTGAGGTGAAAAGGAATTTCTTCAGCCAGAGGGTGGTGAATCTGTGGAACTCACTGCTGCAGAAGGTTGTGGAGACCATCTATATCTCTAAGACAGTGATGCCATGGTTCTTAATGAGCAAAGGGTCCAAGGGTTATGGGAAGAAGGCGAGAGAATGGGGTTGAGAAACACATCAGCAATGATCAAATGGCAGAACAGACTTGATGGGCCAAATGGCCTAATTATGTCCCTATATCTTATTGTCTTATCCAAATTGTATTAAAATATACATTTTGAAATGAGTACCAACAAGCCAAAAACCTTTAGCTACAATCCCTTGATATTACAGAAAATTCAGAAGTTAGTTAGAGACCAGAATAAAAATCTTAATGTATCAGATTAAATCATTAATCAGCGAACAAAATATTGCCCATAAATGAACTTAAAATCCTGAAATAGATTCATTTAGTTCAGGCCATATGATTTAGTTTTATGTCCAGGGGACATTTGTTCTTTATTAAGTGAGTTTCTTCCTATACTGAACACTAACCTTGGAATGTTTTGGCTGGTTTTCACACTTGGCAACATCATCATCAGAAATCTTTGTACTGGTAAAACTCTCCATGGAGCATGAGGACACTGCTTGGCAGAGATCGTCAAAATCTTTATCCTGGCTCTCTCGGATTTCCAACAAAAGCTTTGACAGCTCCCCGGTTAGTGCTTCACCTGCCAACAAAGGATGCAAAATTATTCCTGTGAAACTGAAAACGCTCAATGCATGAATACAAGTGTAATTATAGGAATTATGTTTGTCGATGAATTGTAATGGGAAAGCTTTGGGAAATGGCTCAACCTATTTAGAAAGTACATACTTCATTCAATAACTAAAGATGATCCACAAGAGCACAGCTACTGACTCGAGCATCTAGATACAGATCAATAGCTGTTTGTTAATCTCCAATAATTAGAATTTTGCTTTAATTCATTCACCAGTATTCATTGTCCTTCCCAGTTGGCCAGAGGACAGTTAAACGTCAACAACATTGAAGTGAATCAGGAATCACGGATTGGTCAGTGTGGATCAGGAGTCAGGGATCGGTCAGTGCGGATCAGGAGTCAGGGATCGGTCAGTGCGGATCGGGAGTCAGGAACCGGTCAGTGCGGATCAGGAGTCACGGATCGGTCAGTGCGGATCAGGAGTCACGGATCGGTCAGTGCGGTTCAGGAGTCAGGGATCGGTCAGTGCGGATCAGGAGTCAGGGATCGGTCAGTGCGGATCAGGAGTCAGGGATCGGTCAGTGTGGATCAGGAGTCGCGGATCGAGAGTCACGGATCGGTCAGTGCGGATCAGGAGTCACGGATCGGTCAGTGCGGATCAAGAGTTGCGGATCAGGAGTCGCGGATCGGGAGTCAGGGATCGGTCAGTGCGGATCAGGAGTCACGGATCGGTCAGTGCGGATCAGGAGTCACGGGTCGGTCAGTGTGGATCAAGAGTCACGGATCGGTCAGTGCGGATCAGGAGTCAGGGATCAGTCAGTGTGGATCAGGAGTCACAGGTCGGTCAATGTGGGTCAGGAGTCAGGGATTGGTCCGTGTGGATCAGGACTCTCAGAGCGGTCAGTGTGGATCAGGAGTCACGGGTCAGTCAGTGTGGATCAGGAGTCATGGATGCACCAGACCAGGTAAGGACAAGTGCTTCCATCCCTGAAGGACAGTAGTGAACTAGACAGTTTGTTTTCAGTCATTCAACAATGGTTTAACGGTTATCATCAATTTCAGATTTTAAAAAATCATCTTCCATTACAGGATTTATACCTGGGTTCTCCAAACATCACCTGCGTCTCTAGATTAATAGTACAATGATAATGCTAAGAGACCAACACCTCCTCTAAACTGTAACCAATGTTGTGCTAGATGTGATTCTGAATCATACTGTATGCTGGCCCAATTAACTGCAAACTGGAATATTTTGGGCTTATTGCCTATCATAACAGTTGCCTTTAACCCAAGATTAAGAATATCCTCCACCAGCAATTTTTGTGAAGATTTGTAGCTCAGGTTGATGGTAAGTATGTAAGTTAGTTGGTTGAGCGTAAACGTTTGTTTTCAGACGTTACATCACCATATGAGGTAACACCATCAGTGAGAGTCTCTGATGTATTCTTCTCCATTCAGAATTCCTTTCCGAACCACACTGGGAAGATGTGTACACTCCAAGGATTACAGTGCTCTGTGAAGGCAGCTGTCTACCACTACCTCCAGGGTAATTAAAGACGAGCAATAAATGCTGACTTAGTCAGTAACCTCCACCAATCCCATAAACAAACATAAAAAAATCCAACAATGTTGCATTGCTGAGAGTTTAAAATATTCATATGCAAGAAAAGGTCCAAATTATCTTCATTACTAAATGTCCTCAGTGAGTTTGTAACTGTGATGATCCTACAAATGAAAATTCAGTGAAGTCAGTCATCCCTTCTAAAACTCCATTAGCCACAAAATTCTACACAAGTTCAGATTCAATATACTTTACATGGCTATAACAAAGAAAAAGAAAGCCTTTTCTCTCAACTTTCACTGACATTCCTTAGCCTATTATTAGATGGATATGAATCCCGGCTTTTTAAAACCACTTTGAAATCTCTTCAATCGCGTGCAAAACCCTCAGGTGCTAGGAGAAAGTGAGGACTCCAGTGCAGATACTGGAGAATCAGAATTGAAAAGGGTGGCAGTGGAAAAGTACAGCAGGTCAGGCAGCATCCAAGAAGTAGAAGAGTTAACATTTCGGGCATAAGCCTCAGATGATCAAATGGGAATCAAAAACAGATAATAGAGCAATTGGGCCTTGACAACAGGTGAACAATGCCTGCAGATTCTGTGACAAAGTGACATCCACTGTTTTGCAAAGGTTTTGCCCATGACACAGGCAGTAAATGGAATAGACAACTATTCCACTCCTAGGCTGTGCTGACTTCTTGTACATCCCATTCAGGGAGAAACTTCAACTGGCTTCAATGTCCTTGAGCACGGGATGGCTTCCATAATCGTGATAATTGTCTGGTCATCTCATGTACATGTGTGGATTTTTTGTTAGGAAGCTGTCCATACAACACCTCTTCCAACAAACAGTATCATGCATCACATTTCCGAGGAAGGGAGAAAAAGTGAATCATTTGGATGAAGAATGTGTTGAAGCAGCAAGTCAAGCATGTTTCCATGATTGTAACCACCATGTTGAATTAATGACTGACTTCATGCGCATTCAGAATTAAGGTTTCTAGTTGAAAAGTATTAAAATGCATTTTTATTTCTAACACAAGTTATTTAAAAACAAGTGGTACAAAAATCAGCACATCAGCAATACTTCCATCAATGAGAGCTAACAATAAGCAACCAGTCCATCATTCACGAGCAATTTAGCAATTCTTACGCATATGGTCAGTTATCAGATTGTACAGCATTTCTATCCCTTAATTAGTTTACATCCGACATAACAACTTTAAAGTTTTTTCCAATTACACTTCTCTGTGAAATACAAAACCATGAGATTCGGGAGTTATGATATAATTACTGTTTTGATAGTTTATTGAATAAAATGGCTGAATCTGATTTAACACAAGACCTCAGGGGAGTTGAAATAAACACACATTATTTGCATTTGCTGTGTTAAAACTCTATCATGCATTGCAACTCTATATTATGATATATATGTACAATAATGAGTACTTGACAGAACTTCATATCAGAATGCAAGCTGTAGCCATAAGCTGATCAAATAACACCGCTGACAGTGTCACCTGAGTGCCCCATTAATGCTTTTGATATTTAATCTAATTGTGCAGACTTTATCAAATATCTCCATTTTGCTGGGGAAGAAGGGAGAAATGCCAAATAAAACTGGTTCACTTGGAAATGGCAGTGAACCAGCAGAGAGCCAATGAGCCTGTTAGCAAAGTTGAAAATAAGCATTAGAATCTAATTACATTTGAAGATGACCGAGTTCATATAGGGTTTTTGACAATAGCAATCGGAGCTGCTCAAGAATCACACAGTTAGGACACGTGTTACAAATCCCAAAGACCTGTCCAAATTAAACACCTGCAGCAAATTAAACATGCTGACTATGATGGTTTCAAAACGTTTGATAAACAAATCTTAATTTGATGGTATAGAAAGAAAGGTAAAGAATTCAACATCAATAGGCCAATAGGACAGAGAAAAGAATAAAGTGAACAATAATGCTGAGTTAGCACATATATTTAAGCTGGTTAACGATGCTGCAAAACATTTTATATTGACCCAAGTCTGGTGGTATAGCTAAACTGAAAAAAATTCCAGTAGAATAATCCACCCAACCTGCCCCCCACCCATCCATGGATTCGGTTTCCAGTTTCCCGTAGCCCGAAAATATTACATAGTGTTGGGTCTCTACAGTAGGTCTTGGAATGTACGACTCACACACATGGCAGGGGGGGGGAGGGGGGGGGGGGGGGGGTGGGGAAGAGGCTGTACAGAAGGCACGGTAGTATTGCAATACTTACTATCTTGATTTCTACATGTGCTCCTAAAGTAAACGTCTTATCATCCAAGACTGACATTTGTCTAAAATCAACTGAGGGATACGAAAGGTAAATACAGGACTATATCCTTCCCATCCTTGTTACATAACCATGTGGCAAACAGAGCTTGGAAAATTTTGTGATGGACTGCACTAAACAGTTAAGCTGTACCATAGAAGTGTACTAAATACATGAGCAACATTGCAGAGATATAAGGTTATTCTATACACAGTGCAGTCATATTTACTCATCACTGATCATCAAAAGGAACAAAAACATGTCCAGAAAACTTGAGATTTTATTAACTTTTTACAAACTGTTCTGCATCTGACGCTGCTCATGGCCACCACAGGGGGCAGTAAAGACCACTACAACATAATCCTCAGGTGTCCTTGGTATCATTGCTTCACAGGAACTGTACTCCCTCTATCTGCTGTATTGAGATGATGATATTACAGAAATATGTTTCTTGAATATGATGTTGGATTTTATTGAGTCAGATGAGAACCACTCATAAATTTATAAGTAAAGCACTGACGGAAGTTATCCCGACAGGAACATTAACAATGTATGCTAAAACAGCAGCATTGCAGAAGGGCTGGTGGTGAAATATTGATCCTCTACCATTACAATGACTGTTCAGTGAATAATTTCAGCACTGGGATAATCAATTTTTATGATAGAAGTTCTCATATCCCCTGATGTACTAAATTTGAAAACAGTTTTCTCAAATTAAAAGCAATGCAGAGCTATAAAACATCAGTCTTATTAGTCAACATAGTCTTTATCTATATCATTCCCTGTGGATACTACAAGTTTAAATTACAAATTTCTCTTCTCTTCCACTGCTGTATTTAAAGAAACTGTGATTCCTCCTCTCCATTCTACAGCATAGTTAATTTTGATAAACTATAATTACCTTTTCAAAGAGAGGTTACAACAAAATCTTTGAGGATCGCTGGCCTGGCTGGCAGGTTTGCGCAGGCTGAGCACAACATACATGATATAGGATTCCATCAACCAAAACTACATTTTACAAATGAGTTCACACACACAAAATTTCCATCAGCAGACATGATATGTCTGTTCTGTTTTGTCTTCTATCATATGCTATGACTGATGAAATCACCCAACTCCATGCCTGCCTCAGCTCATTTGCTGCTAATATTTAATGCCCTTGTCAGCTCAGGATTTGACGATTCCATTGCTCTCCTGGCTGGGTGACGAGTTGTCCATCTTACTAAAGCAGCTAGTAATCAAAACAGTTGCAACTGTGCCTCCTTTGATTGTTCCTTTGCATGCTAGCTCCATTCTCTGTGTGCTGACAGACCGTAGTAAATATAAAATATGTTGTTTTCTGTAAACTTCAACTCATCCAGAACTATGATACATATATTGCATTCTGTACTTAATCCTGCTCCCCCATCAGTTCTATCCTTCATAACTTCCTGTGCATAAACAAGCTGTACGCTCAGTTACAGACTTTGACTTTGACATTTAATATTAGAGATTGCACTTGTATCACTGGAATCAATTTAAATTTGAATGAATGAGACTTCACAATCTATCAAGCTGAAAAATCATGTCTTCATGAATGCCACTTCAAGTAAGTTTCTTTGACACATTGCCTGGTTTTTTGTTAAAGGTTTTCCTCCAATGATATTTGAATTTCGGAGAACATAGGTACTTTAAAAAAAACTAATCAAGTTTAATTCAAAATCAAAACTTGTCACTTCTTCCTCTTTCCAAATTAAACTTGTCATGAATTAACAAACATAATGTTTTTCATTCTAAAAGAAGATCCTCAGCACCATTTATCCACTCAGCTTATTCAGTCACAGCAACTTGGATGCCACCTGGAACTAGGAATGTGTGGGCACTCAAGTTGGAATTAGTTATGAAATCTGGAGCATGGCGTCCATTCCAATATTCTTCAGCAGCTTGGAATCAAACTGCGAGTTGAGTGAACAGTTTGCTGACATTACAGTGAAGCAGCAGCATTTCAGAGGAAGAATGTCTTTGTGAAAAATTGCTTGGCAAACTTTTGTTTGTTTGCAAAGATGTATCGGAGCATCACCCACACGAGTTCATGATGACGAGAAGGATTTGCGGTTTCCTGCCTCTCCCAATAGAGAGAGAAGTTGTCATGATCCTTTCACAGAAAGTGCAGTCAACTCTCATTATAACAGGCCCTTTGGCAGTCAGCCAAAAAGTGCCAAGTGCCCAAGAAAATTTCAGTATCTGCAGCGTCTGCATTTTAGTAGGAAAATAGTACATGGTAGTACTCAGAGGATCTGTAGCTAGTAAGTGATGGATATTTCTATTCTTATTAGGTGTGTATTTAACACAGATGTACAGCATACTTAAAAACATGAAAATTAACAGCACAGAAAGAAACCCAAAGTTACTGGGCCATCTTTGTGCTGAAATCAATAAGAAATTTATTGTTTTAAATACCTAAACCAATTTTCAATATCTAATACCTAAACCATGTCTCAAACTCGGAGGAGATTACCTCTTGGTCAGGTCAAGGGATTTGTTGTCAGTCAGATGGTGTTGCTACATTTAGTAAAGGGCAGCACATCATCTCAGTCCAGGAGCCTGGACACTGCCACGTGGCCACTTGGGGCAGTCAGGTTCATTGAAACCAGTCTGGAGAGTTGTGGCCTATCCTGTGGGGGCAATTCACTGAAAGCCAAGGAGTGTTAGCAGGGGTCACAGCTGTTGTGGGGAAGCCAGTTGTGAGGATCAGAGGCAGTATGCTGGGATGCAGGAACATCAATAATTGCAAAGGGAGGAAACCCACTGTGTAAAGTTAAAAGAGGATAGAGTACTGGAGGACATGAGTGACTGCTTTTGGGAAGGGCAACGGGGTGGTTAGTGTGTATGTCAATTCACAAGGATTATCCAAGGTCTTGTGGACTGCAGATGGTTATGGAATGGAATTCATCTTACTTTGAATTATATTTGTTAACATGCTGTCTCATATATGAAATAATTCCACAAAGACTAATTCCCGTCACCAAGTTACCCTTTATTTCCGCGTGCATAGGATGTGACACTGACCCAGCTAACAATGAACCTGCTCCGAAAGTGAACAGAACTTGACAGCCAGGGCTCCCTGATTGAACCAGATTAACAGTCCCAATCAGAGAATGCTTATTCTATGAGGTACAGCTAGTTAGCCTCATTCCAATCACTACAATATATACTGCTAAACTTATTGGGTGATGTGAGAGACAAGGTATTAGTAATTAGATACAGTTCTTACAGTCTCCTGCTGTATTTGTAGAACAGACTGTGCTGCACACATCGGAATAAGGTCCACTATGTCAAAGACCCATGTAAAAGCATTTGATGGACTTCCTTGTCCAATTTCTCCACACAGTGGGACATGGAGGACTATAATGAACCATCCATGGTGAACGATGCCAATGCTGACTGCTCCCATTATTAAGAAAATGTTCTGTTTCTGATGTTCCTCCACACAGGCTTATTGAGACCATGACCATTAGATCCATCCACAACAGGGTTCAGCGTCACTGTGGCTACAGGTACCATGAAGACGCAGAGGCAGAGGAGGAACAAATGTGCCAGCTAACCCAGGACCAGCAGCTACCTCTTCCGATAGCTGAAGGTCCACTCAGGATGTGGAGTAGGTAATGGAGAGCCAAAGGACTGACGGCTTTACTGCTATTTGATCCATATGAACGAGTTGCATTGGCATTGCAGATTTCCCTGGTCACTGTTCCAGCCCCATGTCATCAGCTGGAGTCAAACTTGCAACCTGAGGGGTGAGTGACAAGGTGACAGGTACACTGAATTTTATATTCAAACTGACTGCTTTCAAGGATTATGTGGTAATCCTCAACCCTCAACACAAAAAACATATCAAAGCTATTACTGATTCACTTGGTGCCAGATCACATCATCTCATATCTCCAGAGAGGATCAACGCCCAGGCACTAGAGTTTGTCAATGTAATGGGCTTCCTCCAGGTACTAGGCCCTATGGACCATACACACATTGCACTGAGAGTGCTGTATCATAGCACAGCCGAGGTCATCAATAGAAAAGGGCTTAATTCCATTGAGGGACAAGTAACATGTAATCAGCAGTACTACATCTTAGAAACCTGTGCCAGGCACGCTGGCAGCTGCCACGATACCTATCTTCTCTCATGTTGCTGCTTCATTTCAAGAGTTGAATGCCTTACAAGAATGGTCATGGACAGACAAGGGCTACCCTCTGTGACCATGGCTAATGGCTATTACACAGCCCAGACACAGCGATGGAAAGAGATAGGTGTACACTGCAGGGCAAGAGTTATAGCTGGAGGAAAGGCAATTATGATGCAATTGAGTAAGATTTATGATACATAGTATGGGGAAGGAAACTGCAGGGGATGGGCATAATTGAAATGTGGAGCTTTTTTAAGGAACAGTTACTGCTTGTCCTTGATAAGTATGTACCTGTCAGGCAAGGAGGAAGTAGTCGAGCAAGGGAAACGTGGTTTACTAAAGAAGTTGACTGTCTTGTCAAGAGGAGGAAGATGGCTCAGTTAGGGCACTTGGGAGTTACCAGTTTGCCAGGAAGAACCTACAGAGGGAGCTGAGAAGAGCTAGTCGAGGACATATGAAGTCTTTGGCAAGTAGGACCAAGGAAAACCCTAAAGCTTTCTGTAGGTGTGTCAGGAATAAAAGAGTGACTAGACTAAGAGTAGGACCTGTCAAGGACAATAATGGGAAGTTGTACATGGAGCTCGAAGAGCTAGCAGAGGTGCTAAATGAATATTTTTCATCAGTATTCATATAGGAAAAAGACAATGTTGTCTAGGAGAACACTGAGATACAGGCTATTAGACTACACAGGATTGAGGTTCATAAGGAGGAGGTGTTAGCAATTCTGGAAAGTGTGAAAATAGATAAGTCCCCTGGGCCAGATGGAATTTATCCTAGGATTCTCTGGGAAGTCAGGAAGGAGATTATAGACCTTTGGTTTTGATCTTTATGTCATCATTGTCTACAGGAATCGTGTCAAGACGACTGGAGGATAGCAAATGTCGTCACCTTGTTCAAGAAGGGGAGTAGAGACACCCTGGAAATGATAGACCTTACTTCAGTTGTGGGTAAAGTGTTGGAAAGGATTATAAGAGATAGGATTTATAATCATCTAGAAAGAAACAATTTGATTAGGGATAGTCAACACAATTTTGTGAAGGTAGGTTGTGCCTCACAAATCTTATTGAATTTTTTGAGAAGGTGACCAAACATGTGGATGAGGGTAAAGTGGTTGATGTGGTGCACATGGATTTCAGTAAGGCATTTGATAAGGTTCCCCACACTAAGTTATTGCACAAAATATAGAGGAATGAGATTGAGGGTGATTAGAGTTTTAGATCAGGAATTGGCTAGCTGAAAGAAGACAGAGGGCAATGGTTGATGGGAAATATTCATCCTGGAGTTCAGTTACTCATGGTATACTGCAAGGAGCTGTTTTGGGTCCACTGCTGTTTGTCATTTTTATAAATGACCTGGATGAGGGTGTAGAAGGATGGGTTAATAAATTTGCAGATGACACAGAGCTCGGTGGAGTTGTGGACAGTGCCAAAGGATGTTGCATGTTGCGAGGGACATAGATAAGTTGCAGAGCTGGACTAAGAGGTGGCAAATGGAGTTTAATGCAGAAAAGTGTGAGGTGATTCACTTTGGAAGAAGCAACAGGAATAAAGAGGACTGGCTAATGGTAAGATTCTTGATTGTGTGCATGAGCAGAGAGATCTCTGTGTCATGTACATAGATCCCTGAAAGTTAGCACCCAGGTTGATAGGGTTGTTAAGAAGACATACGGTGTGTTGGCATTTATTAATAGTGGGATTGAATTTTGGAGCCATGAGGTCATTGCTGCAGCTGTACAAATCTCTAATGCAGACACACTTGGAGTATTTCGTGCAGTTCTGGTCACTGCATTATAAAAAGGACACGGAAGCATTAGAAAGGGTGCGGAGGAAATTGACCAGAATGTTGCCGGGTATGGAGGGAAGACTGAAGGACTTGAAGCTGTTTTCATTAGAGAGAAGATAGTTAAGAGGTGACTTAGTAGAGACATACAAGATGATCAGAAGATTAGGTAGGGTGCACAGTGAGAGCATTTTTCCTCAGATGGTTAAGGCTAGCACGAGGGGGCATAGCTTCAAATTGAGGGGTGATAGATATAGGACAGATGTCAGAGGTAGTTTCTTTACTCAGGAGTAGCAGGGGCGTGGAACACACTGCCTGCAACTATTGTCGACTCACCAACTTTAAGGGCATTTAAATGGTCGTTGGATAAATATATGGATGATAATAGAATAGTGTCGGTTTGATGGGCTTTAGATTGGTTTCACAGGTTGGTGAAACATCGAGAGCTGAAAGGCCTGTTCTGCACTGTTCTATGTTCTCGAGGCTAACCGTGGATGCGATGCAGTCATTTGTTTCACTAGGCCGTGTGAAGGTGAGACTCCAATTCTTGGATTAGCTTCAGGGAACTGAGGCAGTATGGTCCAGACAGATTGTACCACATAATCCATAAGACCATAAAGATACAGGAGCAGAATTGGGCCATTCACCCATCTGCTCCACTATTCAATTATGGTTGATAGGTTTTTCAATCTCATTCTCCTGCCTTCTCCCCATAACACTTGATCCGCTTACTAATCAAGAATCTATTTACCTCGGTCTTAAATAAACTGAACGTCTTGGCCTTCACTGCCTTCTGTGGCAATAAGTTCCACAGATTCAGCACCCTCCAGCTGAAGAAATTCCTCCGCATCTCAGTTCTAAAGGATCATACCTTCATTCTGAGGCTGTGCCCTCGGGTCTTACACTCTCCAACCAATGGAAACATTATTTCCCGATTTACTGTATCCAGTCCTGTCAGTATTCACTAAGTTCCAATCAGATCCCCCTCATCCTTCTAAACTCCATTGAGTACAAATCCAGAGTCCTCAACTGCTATTCATATGACAAGCCTTTCATCCCTTGGATCATTCTTGTAAATCTCCTCTGGACCCCCTGCAAGGCCTATCCTTCCTTAGGTAGCAGGTCCAAAACTGCTCTCAATATTCCAAATGCAGCCTGAGTCATCTTAAACAGCATCAGCAGTATATCTCATATTCTAACCCTTTTGAAATTATAGAGTTTCATCACAGAATCCTTACAGTGTGGAAACAGGCCATTTGGCCCGACAAGTCACACCAATCCGCCGAAGGGGAACCCACCCAGACACATTCCTCTATTCTATTATCCTATATGTACCCCTGACCAATGCACCTAACCTACATATCCCTGAATACGATGGGCAATTCACCACGACCAATTCACCATGGCGAATTCACCTAGGCTGCACATCTTTGGATTGTGGGAGGAAACCGGAGCACCAGGAGGAAACCCACGCAGAACGGGGACAATGTGTAAACTCCACACAGACAGTCACCTGAGGTTGGAATCGAACCCATGCTCCTGGTGCTGTGAGGCAGCAGTGCTAACCACTGCGCCACCGTGAATGCTAACACTGCATTCACCTTCCTAACTAAATCCTCACAAGTTGTGCTCTACACTGCAGCAGGCCAAGAGGTGATGTGATGACTGAGAGCGCAGTCTTCTGAGAAGGAAGGTGAGGAATTCAGAGGAGAATCATTATCTTCAGTTTGAGAGAGCAGTGCAACATGGGGCATAACCAGACGGACAGGACTTAATTACCATCTGGTTATGCCCTAGTAGATAGGAGCTGGGCGACGTAATCATTCATTGGCTAGAAATCTGTTGTTGCTTGAAAACAAGCAGTCCCTGTTCTTTTGTTTTACTTTTCTTTGCTTTTGCCGTTCAATCAAAGTTGTGCTTTCAATTTTCCCATTTTCAATGGTTTGAAGACTTTCCAACATGCGATGCTCCCACACTGAGCAATGACAAAATGATATGCCAGGTGCTCAGGAAACAGTAGCGCTCTCTGGTAATGGGCGGCACGGTGGCACAGTGGTTAGCACTGCTGCCTCACAGTGCCAGAGACCTGGATTCAATTCCCGCCTCAGGCAACTGTCTGTGTTTGCACATTGTCTGCGTGGGTTTCCTCCAGGTGCTCCAGTTTCTTCCCACAGTCCAAATATGTGCAGGTTAGGTGAATTGGCCGTGCAAAATTGCCTGTAGTGTCAGGTGAAGGGGTAAATGTAGGGGAATGGGTCTGGGTGGGTTGCTCGTCGGAGGGTTGGTGTGGACTTGTTGTGCCGAAGGGCCTGTTTCCACACTGTAAGTAATCTAATCTAATCTCTAAGATACGATTCTAAGATGTCATGGCCCTGACATGTAACTTGCTTTTTATAGCTGTAGTTACAATGGTCAGACAGGGAATGTTGTAAAGTAACACATTTACAAACGCGAGATCCTATCAGCAATAAAGTCTCATCTGCCTGCAGAGGTTTTTCTTTCTCCTTCCACCGTGTGGATTATCAAGGACTCTCTGGCTGGTAGCACATTTGGGTTTCAAAGAAACCACATTAATAGGGGTGGCTATTCCATCCAGTCCTTGCAGGGGTAAACACTCTGCCACTGGTAAACAGATGAGAGTCTGGATATGTAATACAATGAGAAGCATGAAAGTATATCAGAAAACTCACTAAAGCCCACGGATGGAAACCTTCCATGAAACTTCCCAGTATTGGAAATTTTAGTAAATTTCAGCCCATTGTTTTTCCCCATTTACCCCATCAGAAACAATTGATTTTTCTTTAAAAGTCTATTAAATTTCCTAAAATGGCTGCAGTGAAAAGAGTCTCACTATCGCATGCTTTTCTTTTCAAACAGGGCCAATGTATACACTGTTGAAGTGATGCGCTCTTGGTGCCTGGCATAGCTGGCCACCATTTTGAAATGTGAACAAAAGAACACTGCGCTGGTATTTCACATTAAATCATCACAGTACTTTTTAACTGAATGAATTGTTTCTACAAGGATACCTTTAGTTATTCCACTCCACAGTTCAGTTGCTGGGCATATCAAAATTCATGAGTATTTCATCAGTATTGTCAATGTGAGTTAATGGTTTCTCCTGTTACCAATGTCTGATGCTAAATCACTGGAACACAGACTGGCTGCTGTTCTGTAATCTTTACTGGACCCAGGGATTGATCTGACCCACTGAAGTGTGCATTGCTTTGAGACCCACCCTGACGACTTGGCTTCAGCTGCAACCACACAGAGAACACATTTCCACTTGAATAGGGAGTCCAACATTCAGAGCCATTAACGTAAGACACACTCAGAAAGAAATCCAACTGAAATTTCTTTGTTGAAGGAGTGATTGTAACATAGAACGTGCCACAACATGGAGTTGCTGAGACAAAACACATTGATATGTTTAAGGGGAACACATTGGTGAAAGGAAAAGGAGAATATGCAGAGAGCTTTAAATGAAGTCCAAAGATGGGCAGGTTAGGTGGATTGACCATGATCAATTGCCCATAATGTCCAGGGATGTGTAAGTCAGGTGTGTTAGCCATGGGAAATGCAGGGTTACAGGGAGAGGGTAGGGGGATGGGTCTAGGTGGGATATTCAGTGTAGACTGAATGGCCTAATTTTATACTGGAGGGATTCTATGATTCTAAGATGGGTGGAGCCCCACGTGGAGCGTTGAGACTGACACAGAGCAATGAAGCTGAATGGCCTGTTCATTCTGCGGCCATCGGATCCCAGTACACTGGCAACTAACACCGATTGTTTCCACTCAAAACTTGTGGGTTCCTCTCATACCGGAGGTTTCCGATAATCCCTCACCCCTCCCAGGTTTAAAGAGCTTGCATGCTGCCCTGAATTAGATGCTCACTCTCTGGCCTCTAATTGGCCAATTCAAAGGAAATGACTGCTGGATGACTGCTCCCCACCCTGCACTATTGGGACACTCCATCTGACCTCAAAGTCAAGGTGCCAACCCAAAATCCCAAATTCAAAGCCTGGGCACCAAAATATTTTATATTAACTAATCTGATGGGCATGATCCAAATAAGGTCAAACATTTGCAATATCTGCACCATGTGTTGCAGCTAAGATATTGGCAAACAGAAGATATGAGAGAAGTGAAAATGCAATGACAAAGAAATGAATGAAAATGAAATTAACAAACTGCAGTGTAATTCTGGATTAGAGTGGTGCTGGAAAAGCACAGCAGGTCAGGCAGCATCCAAGAAGCAGGAGAATGAGGCCGAAATGTCGATTTTTCTGCTGGCCTCATTCCTGATGAAGGACTGTTGCCTGATATGTCGATTTTGCCTGCTCCTTGGATGTTGCCTGACCTGCTGTGCTTTTCTAGGACTATTCTAATCTAGACTCGAATCTCCAGCATCTGCAGTACCCACTTTCACCTGCAGTGTAATTCTGCCAAGAACTCCTCAGTTACTGTAAGCACAGGTAAATATGGTGGGTGAGGAGCCAACTGCCCCTCCTGCTCTTCCACGAAAAGGTCCACGATGTGAAAGCACATGAACAGCCATCACCTCCTGGTGATCTGTATGTGGGCAATTAATGGCCAGTGAACAGCCTTACCCCACCCCAGCTGTTGGAAGGGGTGCGAACCAGATGAGAAGTGTAAGGTTTGTTTGTGTATTTTGAAGCATGCGACCATCACACAAAGGCACAGAACGATAAGGGTTAGCGTAAGACTCGACGGACCCTGCATCAGGTGGAAGGAGAAGGGTTCCTGAGAACCACGCCCCTGGTTGTCATCCTCATTTCCTGCCACTGCCATCCCCTCTCATCATCCTAGTTTCCTCCTTCCGCTGTGACCCACCTGTGGCATTTAATAATGTAGACCTTCCCAAAAACAGGTGGCACAGGTCTCTTAAGCGAGATCCCCAGAGCTGATGTGAAATTCTACCCTATCTCCCATTTCTTCCACCCTGACCTGGTGCATGAGGGACAGAGTCACTGAGATCAGTTGTGCTCATAGATCATTGGGTTTTGTTTCCACACTGGTTCTTCCAGTCAGCTGTTGCATTGTTGTCACAAGGCACAACAGGAGATTGAGAAAACCTCCACAGAGCGTTCTTCACCTCATTCCATCCTGTGGCAAGAATATGACCTTTCTGCATTTCCATGTAGCTTAGGAAACGGAACTTCAAATTACATCTTCAGTAAAATGTTAGTGTTACTTATTCTTCAAGAATGGATTCAATTTCAAATAAATTATGTCATATATGCATTTCCACATTTATACATCAAACGGCTTAATTTAGCAATCTTTGCAAATGCCAAAATCTGTATGTAAGTGGCATGCAAAAAAGGAGATTTAATAGGTATTTAAACTATGAAAGATTTAGATGGAGGGAGTAAAGAGGCTACAGCGCAGAAAAAGGCCCTTTGGCCCATCAAATCAGTGCTGGTTAAAAACGAGCATCTATCTATTCTAATTCCATTTTGTAGCTCTTGGCCCATGGTCTTGTTTACAATATGCAAAACAAGGCAAACCTGTAAGATAGTTACAATGTAGTGAACAGAATAAAATAAGACTTTCTTCTGCTACGTCTGGTTCTGTGCTCATATCACCTGTGCCAGAGGCTCAAAACCCACTCAAGGATCCAGCTGCATTTAAGACAAATATTCCAGGTGTAGATACAGACACAGTCATGACAATCTATGTGCATCTGCGTTTCAACTCAGTTTGATACAGTTTGATGGGCTTTGCTCTTTGTTGATTTGTAAATAGAGACAGTGCCATTTTTAAAATCAGACTCAATGCTACTGCGTGTGGTTGGTTTATCATTCTCTTGAAATTTGATGTGTTCCTTGGCATTACTCAAAAGCAAAACAATAGCATTTGAAGTACATCAAGACAGGATGTCAAATTGTGTGGATATTGAGACAGTGCTCACAGAGTAAAACATCCAGAATATGTAAATCAAATTCTGAATATTATTCAAAAGATGAAATGTTGTTTACGACAAACATCGAGGCCTGTTTATTTATTATTATGATGAAAGCTTGCAACCACAGAATTCAAAGACATTGCTGTATGTGTCAGGGATTTTTCTATTTGCATTGGTGAACTGAACTGCTGTCCTATTATTACTTAATCACTCTCAGGCCACAAAGGTTTCTGGATGAGAGCAGCTGAATGAACAGAGGAGCAGGGATGATTTGTATATCACTGCAAATATCAGTCATTAATTGAACTGAGTTTGACAACAAATACCAGTGTTAAAAATTGACTCCTACTCTTGGTTAGCAATTGTGGAATCCATTTGAAATTGGTGTGCAACAAACTTAGAGGTGGTCATTAACAATCGCAGAGCTATTACAAGCTGCAGTTCTCCTTCAAGCAGAGAAAAGCAAAAAAGGAGATTTAATAGATATTTAAACTATGAAAGATTTAGATGGAGAGAGTAAAGAGAAATTGTTTCAATGACTGAATAGGTGATAAACAGATGACAAATTCAAGGTGATGGGCATAAAAGAACAGAAGTGGCATTGGGAAAAGCCTTTCACTTAAAGCACAGTTAGGGAGTTGGGTATAATCCAGAAGTAACCTTTGGAAGAGAACTGGATAAATATGGAAGAGATAATGTTCCAGGCTTATGGGAACAGACCCAGAAAATGGAACCAATCAGACACCTCTTCAAGCACAAATCTAATGGACTGAATGGCCCCTTCTGTGGTACAGTATTGTCTCACTCTGTGATGCTATGGTCCTAATGACAATATTCAGTATCAGCAGGAAGTCTCCATCTTATAAATAGAGCCATCATTAGTAGTTAAACAGAGAGGTAAACGTACACCTGCATAAGCAGAACCAACCTCTGAAGTTAAATTCAGACAAGATTGAGGTTGGGGCTAAATGAGCATGGCTGTGGACAGAGGCTTGGATCATGGGTGAATTGATGGGTTGTGGATTGTGGTTTAAGAGATTATCTCAGTTGAGCAAAGGCAAGGAAGGAGGGCCAGAGGGAACACTTCCCTTGGTATACATGCTGTGCTATACATTTATATATGCACCAACCAGATTGATCTAGCTCTTCTCATATGCTTTTACCTGACACTTTTCCCGAATACCAGGGCAGTCTAGCTAAATTGGTAACAAAAGAAAACTTAAAAATTAGCAAACAGCCTTCTTCAAAGACTTTCTACAAAGATCAATTGCCAACCATTCCACCTCCTTAGAGTAGATTGATCACTCCCTGACCCTCATTTGTTAGAATCAAATGTGGGTGCGTTGGAGTCTGGATTGAAATGTTAAAATTTTTAACTTTTCATCTGCACCCTAACAATTTGTTGAGTTTTAAAATTAACTCCCATATTTCTAACATACTTATTGACTGGGACTTTGGCAAACAAATTACTGCAAAGAATCTCTGCAAAATAAACATGGATACCCAGTATGCAGAATGGAGCATTAGTGAAAGTGTTTGTCTTGTGTAGAACATTAATTCGGTCTTATAGGTTGAGCACTGAATATGGGTATTAGAATGCAGCAAATTCCACACCGACTGGCCAGTAATATAGTGCTTGAAATACTTCCAAATAATCTAAAAATGTAATCTAGAGAGACCTCATTTCTTTACCTTTGACTTTATGAGAAGGTGAGGCTGCTGGTGATGAAACTGAGGCCCGAGGGGTTGGAACTGGACATAGCTTCCCCGGTTCTTCTGTTCCCTTTATGTCCATCTTCTGCATCATGTAATCTGCATAATTAGAAACAAGTGACAGTCATAGTGAACAGCTCAGACATTTAGCTCTTCCTGTTGTGGTTTGAACCCACATGTTTATTTTATTTTTAAGAAGAAGTCTCATTAGAAGCAAGAATGTTGATAACCCAATCTAAATATTTAAACTGTCTGATCATCTTGGCTCACACAGAACCAGAGAACTCTTCAGCTAACTTCTATCATAACACCAATTCATGATCTTCCAACCTTTTCTTTCTGACTGCCTTAAATTGTATCCATGTTAGGGATGCAGTGGTTCAGCAGTAATGTAACTGGATTGGGAATAGAGAGATCTGGATCAAAACCCATTGGGGCAGTTAGTGGATTGTTGATCACAACTTGTCATGCTACAAGGATGCAACAATATAAGCGTAAACAATATATTTCTTTGAAAGTTAATCTTCTGCAATAGCGAACCATTCTTCTTCAGCCAGAGAGTGGTGGGCCTGTGGAATTCATTACCGCAGAGTGCAGTGGAGGCCGGGACGCTAAATGTCTTCAAGGCAGAGATTGATAAATTCTTGATGTCAAAAGGAATCAAGGGCTACGGGGAGAATGTGGGTAAATGGAGTTGAAATGCCCATCAGCCGTGATTGAATGGCGGAATGGACTCGATGGGCTGAATGGCCTTACTTCCACTCCTATGTCTATGTCTTATTCTTCTTAATGACTTCAAGCCGACAGATTACATCAATGGATTAAGAAAATACTTCAAAATTATTGTTACAAAAAGGTTGAATGATGATAGGTTAGACATGGAAAATTATGTGAAATTTGGTAGCTAAGGAAAGGAAAACAGGAATAAATGGTAGGACCAAAAATGTGGAAATGTGCCCTCAAATTCTTTTTGGTATTGCAGGGCAGTTTGTTAAAGAACACAAGTCCTTAAAATAATTTGCACAGTTGTACAGGTACAGTAGCTAAAAAGAACCAGGTTGTGCTCCAGCCTGTTTGGAGACTCTCAAGTTGCCGCAGAACAGGATGAAGGTCCATTTTAATTACCAGGACAGCAGAATTCACATTGATTTATTACTTTTGGTAATTATTTTTTAAGAATTTCATCAATAACACTGCAATGATAAAAATCCTGATATTCAAGTAGTTATACTACGTTGCATCTTAATATTGTAAGCTGCTATACAAAAAATGCAACCAGTCAAAATATTAAACACCAAGCCAATTTTGGAGAGTCACGAGCATTTGAAAGACATACAGGATAGAGTGACAGAAAGGCTTTTTAAAGGAACTACAGTCAGTAAGGGCCTAGACTGCCAATGAAATGCCCATCAAAATTGGAATGAAAGAAGCCAGTGATGCTTAAGAGGTCAGGGATTGGGAAAAAATGGAAAGTTAATTGTTGAAACAAAAGTATTTTAATTATTAACTAAGAAAACCTAAATTCACATCATCTGATTCACTCATTCTATGGTTAGCTCCACAGATAACATTGGTTTTATGCTGACCATTGAACCTCCCTGATACTTGGTCAACCTCAACAATGCTGATCTGAATAAAAGCATGGTCCTTCGCACAATAATTCTGTTGCTTGCAGAGAATTTACATGGAATTTAAAGGTCCATAGATTCACCAGCATCATTCTGCATGCTGTTTTTTTTTTAAAAAGTTTGTGATCTTCTTCAGAGGCAAGGTTTTAATGCAGCTGCTACACAGACGTTCTGCAGTAGGATTGGCAGTCATGGAAAAATTTACGAAACCAGCCAAAGAGATGTTTTCCTGAACTAGTGAGCAGTCTAAGAACAACTCATTGTTCTCTCTTGAAAATATACATTCCACCTCCATTTCTTACAGTCACAAAGAAGCTTAAGCTAAATCTAATATTCAGATCGGTTTAATCAAAAACTACTTGCGTGTGTAAATGATTACTCATTTATATTTAATCAAGTGAGTTACATCATTTTCACTTGTCATTACTACGTCAAAAAATCATCAATAAACCTGAAATCTACTTGAATAAAACAGTATGTTGTCACAGTTTACATGTTAATTGTGCCCCCACTTATGCCAGATCTGATGACGCCTACCTGTCACAGCTCAATGATATTTTACATTTAGTTTGACTCAAAATTACTCTCCAATTGCATAGATTGGCCACTGGGTGGCTTTTACCAATGAATCACAAATAATTTTGTAAACCATTTCTCCATCACAAAAGGTTCAGACATTATTATCAGGCAATAAAACTTCTAGTTTCCAAAATAAGAGTTTAAGATGGAAAAACAATTATCTACTTTACAAAAACTGCTAGATTTGTTATTAATAATAAAAAGGTTAAGTGGTCATAGTCCAACAGGACTGCACTATCTTTTGAGACAGAGATAACTGGTGGGGAGTTTAACCTGAGGATCACCACATCTCAGCTGAGGAAAGAGGCTGAGAAGGAGAGTACTTCCATGATAACCTCAGCAGTCTGGGAGTTGAACCCATTCTGTTTTGTTACCGTGCAGTATAAACCAGGCATCTAGCCAACTGAGCTAACTTATCAACATTAACAATAAAGACACGGTTAGCAACACTTACTTACTTTGGAGTAAATCTGTGAGAAACACATGTAATAAGTGTGCACCATTTAGATGGAAAATTCTGGAAGGGGATGTGATAGTGAAAAGATGTAAGAGTAGGAATGAGTAGCTGGAGGGAATGAAAAAGATACCAATGAGGGTCAATGTTGGTAACACCCTCCACAAAATGCCTCTGGCATGGTTTGTGAATCTCCACCATCCCACACTTGCCCATCTGATGGGACATAACTAAAGAATGAGAAACAAGTGGCAGATGAGAGAACAAGAGGAACACAACAACAACACAGACTTCTTGTTCTCCACAAAGTATTCCCAATAGCGGCTAAATCTAACAGGAGAATACTCACACCAGAAACAGTTTAAATTAAGCTGCATGTAGAGCCCTTTGGTTTGACCATAGCATAAGTTCATTTATGCTTAGTTTCAGCATAAAGGCACAAGGTCCAGAGGAAATGCAGGGAATAGTCAAGAGGCTGAGGCAAGGGAATCAGAAGAAATCAGGATTGGATGGAATGTGAATTCCAAACGCAACCAGATCAGCCAAGATTCCATTGAATGGCAGAACTGGCTTAAGGGGCCAAATGGCCTAATTCTGCTCCAAATTTGTATGTTCATATGAATCCTGCTAAAGGGAACTTGGTAATCTTTCCGCATGAATTCAAACGTTCCAGGCAGTCTGCTTTATTCAGAAATGTCTTGCAGTTTAGCGAAATGGAAACTGACAAGGATATATATTAGATGCTCCATTTTCGGTGACCTGGAAGCACAAGTGTAATATTACATTTCAGTTGAATTCAGCCATTTCATTGCCATGCTTTGGCAGACCACATGCTACCCTGCATAAAAAGAAATTCACATTGGCACCAGTACAACTGTATAGTTCCAACAGTAACAAACAGTAAACCAGATATCACTGGAGGAAGAGGCAGCATTCATACCACATCGTTGCTCCATTCTCAAAAAAAAAATCATCCAATGAGTATTAACAATTCAATCTACTTTCCATTGAATTAACACTCCACGATTATGGATTACAAAATGTCTTCAGTACATCGGCTACTGAGGAAATCTGAAAATTATTACATAGGTTATGATATATAATATGCTGTGGTACACTTAAAGCTGTTTACAATTGATAAAGTAACTGAAAAGTATTGTTAGCTTATTTAGTTGATACGTCTCTAGACTAATATGCAATTTACATGTTCTTTTTAAGACTGACCTCTTTTCTCAAGTGAATTTTATCCTACTCCTTAGATTTCTTGCAGGCACACAGTGAAGCAGGGCAGTTTCCTCACCTGATATTTTACATCCATTAACTGCAACATACTCGAGTTCAGGCACTTTGCCAGGGAATAAATCATAAGTACAGACTATATCAGACATCCATGCCACAGTATTAACAGGTTAGTGTGATGTGCTCCAGTAACACACCAATTTTTTTCCACTGGCATGGATATTCTGGAATGTTTAAATAACTTTAAGACAACTTTCCAATAATTGGAGCCATGACTAATACAAAACAAATAGTCGCGGCTGTTGGACACCAATTATCACAGTTCTAGGAACTTGCTAGAAATCCATCAGTTCCATCGTAAGGTTTGTAGTGGGGCTAGTCACTCAAGTGTGCAGTGTTCAGCACCATTTGCAACTCTACTGACACTAAACAGTCAGTGCCTGTGTACAACAAAACCTGGACCACATTCACGTTTGGACTGATGAGTGGTAAGTAACAGTCATGCCACACAACTTCTAGGCAATGATCATCGCCAATAACAGAGAATATGTAATACGGCAGAAGCTAAGAATTTTGAAGTAATTCATTTCCTGACTCTCCAGTACTTGTCTGACACCTACAAAGGCACAAGTCAGGAATGTGATGCAATAAGCTTCACTTGCCAAGATATGAAGCCCCAACAGCACCCAAGAAGCTAAAAACCATCTAGGACACAGCAGGCTGCCTGCTTATCATTCCATCAACATTCACTTCCTCTGTCATTGCACAGTGGCAGCAGTGTGTACCATTACAAGATATACTAAGAAGTAACTTGCCAAGGTTTCTTCAACAGCATTTCCTAAACTTGAAACCTTATCATATAACAGGACAAGGGCAGCAAACTCAGGGGAACAATATTTCCTGCCAATTTCCCTCCATTCACTCACCTAATTGATTTGCAATCAATTGAGATCCTTCTTAAGTGGAACTGTTGATGTTACTATGCTCCCATGGTTCAAGCAGGGAGCTCACCATTGCCTCATCAAGGGAAATTAGGAGCAGGCAATAAGGGCAGGCCCAGCCGATGATGCTTACATCTCATGGATGAAAAAATAAAACATATTTTGCAGATCAGATCCTTTCTCAGCTTTACATCTTCAGTAATTGTACAACTTTTAAAAAGAACCATGCTCCAAATCCCCACAGAGGCATAACATAGCCTGCATATTAACTATGCTAGACTCAGCTAACTACTTTTTTTGAAATTTGATGAGTTTGATTTCATACACTCTAACAGGACATTTCCAAAGGACAATTTTTTTAAACATTATCAACAGCTTATTTTGTTGATTGCTGATGAGCAAAAATAGAGAAGATTATTGGTCTAATTCTTCTTTTCCTACTTTAAGATCCCTTTAAGCCTTTCCAAGAGAACATTAAAAATAGTCAACAAAACATTGATTGAAACCATCAGAATTCTTTCTTCAAGCTCTTCTCTTCCTTCAACCTAACAAGCTCTTGAAGTTTAACAAATGGGTGGGGATGAAGTTAGTCATGCCTGGCTTTCAATGTGGATGAGGCCCAATCTTCTTTCATTTTAACCTGTGGATGGCAGCAGACAAAAGCCTGAAAGCCATGAACACCATTGAAAGGAAGATCTAAGATCTGAAGATACCAGGGTTTTTTTTAAATTTCCTCCATGGGATTACCTGGAGTAGAAGTGCTCCTTGCATCCCAGTGGCAAAGATTAGATTCGGTCAGCCAGGATCCTTTCCTGCCACTTTGCTTCCTGTTGGTGCAAGCCCTCATTATTTCAGCCAGTGCCCTCCTGTTCTGGTACCTCCACTCTAGCTGCTAATGAACCGTTGCTTTCTGCCCATTTCAGGCAATCATCTGGCTAGATGCAACAAGGTCCAGGAGATACAACTGCCCTGATCTCACTACACTACCATCTTCCCTCTCTAAACCATATTCTCTCTTACAAATCCTCGTTCTGGCTCGACCAACCATTTGACAAAGCTTACTGTTGATTACCTAACAATTCAGACATTATTTCTGTGCTTTGAATCTGACCCAGATTTATCCAGTTCTCATATTATATTTTGTTCAATATCATGTCAGCCGCACATGAAAATATGTCTATTATGATGTTGTCAATCTCTCCCCAGAGTTTTTATCATAGAAGCATACGATTAAATTATGCTGACCATTATGTTTTCTCTTTCCATTTGCAGATTAAGGGGAATCATAGCACACATAATAGCAACATTTTTTAAGTTTATGAGCGGAAGTCATCACATCACACTCTAATTAACTGAGACTATATTTTCTTGAAAAATTAATTCGAAGCCAATGTTCAAAGTAAAAACACTCTCTCATATAACAGCTTAATTAATACTCTTGTGACCTCCAACTCCATGCCACCAAAGAGTTGTGTGTTTGAACTCATGCTTCATATTGCTATCTAATTAATTTTGTCTGCCATCCAAAATGCAGTTATTAAAATGCTGCAAAATACAGTATAGGTGCAGGATAAATTGTGAAAGACTCATTTTAATAATAACAGTGGGGTTAACAGTTCTCTCAGTTATTATGGAATAAATTGGAAGGTAAAACATGCCCAGCCAATCACAGAAATCAAAATATCATTCTCTAATATCTTCTCAAGAAATTGCTTTACACTGGTGCATCTCTGAAACATTCAAGAGAACAACTTTTACTGCAGACCAGAAATTTGTAACCATGATCTAGGTGAAAGTGGAGAAGTCTGGGCTGGTGGTGATCAAACTAGAGGGGAAGGATAGGGTTATTTCTGGGACAGATGGGATCTCAAGCATCAGCCTGAGCAGGCCAAGGTCAAGGGAGTTCAGGTTGATGCTTGATTTTCTTGATGTCTGGTGGGAAGATGTTTTAAGTCAATCAGAATGGAATGTCAAACAGACTGCACAGAGATGGTATGGACAAGGACTGAGTGTGTGACCATGCCTGTCAATAGTTGAACAGAACACCTAAATACAGAAGAGTTGGATATGGATACTTGGGGAATTCAGTGATAACTGCACATAGCATGAGGATAGATGGAGAGACTCTCGTTGTATTTGGAGAAGATGGAGTGGGACCATGTGAGGGAATTCACACAGAGCTGGATATCGGAACATAGGTGCTGAAATAGAATAACGAGAACATTCTCAAGCGCTGGGGACATGTATGGAAAGTGCATCACTGTACCAGGATGTCATTCATGACGTTGGTGAAGACAATGTTACCACTGTGAACAGAGTTAAAATGGGACTGAAGTGAAGCAGCTGGGGTTGTGTGAGGTGGACACTGGGGATAACACATTTGAAGACCTAAGCCAATAAAAGGAAGTTGGAAGTGAGGGACATAATGAGAAATAATACATTGATAATTGTGCTATTTCCTGAGAACAAGAACAGACAGTCAGACCTCTCTGCCCACCGGGATTCATATCAGCCCAAAAACCAACACACCCACTCAGAAAGGACAAAAAAACCCTAACCCAACACCCACAAATGGAGCTGCATCAGGACATTATTTAAATGGGTCACAACATACTGCAACACCCAGGAACTATGCAATACTGAAGAAAGGCACCTACACAACATATTCAAGAACGGGTACAATCCGCCGATTCTTACACAACAAACCTAAACAAGATGACACAACACACCCAGAGACTCTAGCCACACTACCATACATGAAAGACATCTCAGAGGTAACGACCCCTTGGCACCATGGTAGCCTACAAAGCTACCAACACACTGAAACAACTCTTTATAAATCTAACGGAACCTGTACCAACAACTAGCAGAACGAACGCCATTGAACAAAATATCCTGCAAGAACCGCAACAAACAATTCATCGAACATAGGTGGCTCAGTGGTTAGCACTGCAGCCTCACAGTGCGAGGGACCCAGGTTTGATTCCTGCCTTGGGTGACTGTCTGTGTGGAGTTTGCACATTCTCCCAGTGTCTGTACGGGTTTTCTCTGGGTGCTCCGGTTTCCTCCCACAGTCCAAAGATGTGCCGGTCAGGTGAATTGGCCATTCTAAATTGCCCATAGTGTTAGATGTATTAGTCAGAGAGAAATGGGTTACTCTTTGGAGAGTCTGTGTGGACTTTTGTTTAAATTAGATTACTGAAAGTGTGAAAACAGGCCCTTCGGCCCAACAGGTCCACACCGACCCTCCGAAGAGCAACCCACCAGACCCATTCCCCTACATTTACCCCTTCATCTAACACTATGAGGGCAGAACAGTAGATGTGATCTATATGGACTTCAGTAAGGCGTTCGACAAGGTTCCTCATGGCAGACTGATTAGCAAGGTTAGATCTCATGGGATACAGGGAGAACTTGCCATTTGGATACAGAACTGGGAGACAGAGGGTGGTGGTGGAGGGTTGTTTTTCAGACTGGAGGCCTGTGACCAGTGGAGTGCCACAAGGATCGGTGCTGGGTCCTCTACTTTTTGTCATTTACATAAATGATTTGGATGCAAGCATAAGAGGTACAATTAGTAAGTTTGCAGATGACACCAAAATTGGAGGTGTAGTGGACAGGAAGAGGGTTACAACAGGATCTGAACCAGATGGGCAAATGGGCTGAGAAGTGGCAGATGGAGTTTAATTCAGATAAATGCGAGGTGCTGCATTTTGGGAAAGCAAATCTTAGCAGGACTTATACACTTAATGGCAAGGTCCTAGGGAGGGTTGCTGAACAGAGAGACCTTGGAGTGCAGGTTCATAGCTCCTTGAAAGTGGAGTCGCAGGTAGATAGAATAGTGAAGAAGGTGGTTGGTATGCTTTCCTTTATTGGTCAGAGTATTGAGTACAAGAGTTGGGAGGTCATGTTGTGGCTGTACAGGACATTGGTAAGGCCACTGTTGGAATATTGCGTGCAATTCTGGTCTCCTTCCTATCAGAAAGATGTTGTAAAACTTGAAAGGGTTCAGAAAAGATTTACAAGGATGTTGCCAGGTTTGGAGGATTTGAGGTGTAGGGAGAGGCTGAACAGTCTGGGGCTGATTTCCCTGGAGCATTGGAGGCTGAGGGGTGACCTTATAGAGGTTTACAAAATTATGAGGGGCATGGATAGGGTAAATAAAAGTTCTCTGGCGTTGGACAGTCCAGAACTAGAGGGCATAGGTTTAGAGTGAGAGAGGAAAGATATAAAAGAGACCTAAGGGGCAACCTTTTCACACAGAGGGTGGTACGTGTCTGGAATGAACTGCCAGAGGACGTGGTGAAGGTGGTACAATTGCAACATTTAAGTGGCATTTGGATGGGTATATGAATAGGAAAGGATTTGGAGGGATATGAGCCAGGTGCTGGCAGGTGGGACCAAATTGGGTTGGGATATCTGGTCGGCATGGTCAGGTTGGACCGAAGGGTCTATTTCCATGCTGTACATCTCTATGACTCTATGAACCTGGGTCTCTGGCACTGTGAGGCAGCAGTGCTAACCACTGTGCCACCATGCTGCACCAACTTGTTGGGCCGAAGGGCCTGTTTCCACACTGTAGGGAATCTAAAAAAAAGGGATTATGGTTGGTGTCAAGTATGACATCTAGGTTGTAAACAGATTTGCTCAGTCTCTCACTGTTGACAGAGAGGGGCGTGAATTGCATAGCTAGGGAATGGAATTTGAAGCATGAACAGAAAACAATCAGTTCACTCTTCCAATTACTTAATTGGAGGCAATGTCTGCTCACGCAGTACTGGATGTTCGATAAGCAGCCTGACAATTTAACAACATTGGAGGAGGACAGAGAGGGTTGTGGTGACGTAGAGCTGAGTGTCATTAGTGTACACATGAAAACTAATATTGTGCTTTCAGATAATGCCTTATAAAGTATTTTTTAAAAATACGCTAAACTATGTACCAAACAGAGTATAAAACATAATTCTAAAAAACTTAAATGTGCAGAATATGTTAGATTATTTGCACATCTTACAAACTGCAAACATAATGACTAGATCACCTCTTTTGTGACAGTGATAGAAAGTTAAATAATTGTAAGAACACCACGTCTACCTCTCTCTACTGTTTGTCAATCTTTTATGTCCATCTGACAGCAGGGACATTACTCCAGCTTAGAGTATTACCCAAAAGACAGTACCTACATGAGCCGTCCTCTGTCCCTCTGCAAAGAAGGTTCAAACTTTTATGCTAAAGTCTGGATTTGAACTCATAACTTTCTGTGACAAAGGTGAGGGTGTACCAGCTAATGCAGCTTCAGTTATCATAGATTCTCTACAGTGTGGAAACAGGCCATTTGGCCCAACAAATCCACACCAACCCTCCAAAGTGTATCCCACCCAGACCCATTCCCCTACCCTATTACTTTACATTTCCCTTCACTAATACACCTTACCCACACATCCCTGAACACTATGGAAATTTAGCATGGCCGATTCACCTAACCTGCACATCTTCGGAGTGTGGGAGGAAACCAGAGCACCCAGAGGAAGCCCACGCAGGCAGTTGCCAGAGGGTGGAATCGAACCCAGGTCCCTGGTGCTTTGAGGCAGCAGTGCTAACCACTGAGCCACTGTGCCATCCATACATGGAGAGGTTGGAAAAGCTGGACATTTTTGCTTTCAAGCAGAGAAGGTTAAATGAAGTTTTGACAGAAATTAATGAATAAGAAGAAACCTTTGGCAATGGCAGTAGGATCAGTAGGAATTTTCAAAAGAGAATTTAATAAGTACAAGTAAGCAGAAATTTACAGGACAGTGAAGGGAAGTCAAACTAATTGGTAGCTCTATCAAAGCACTTGCATGGGCATGAATGACCTCCTTCCATGATATTATGATTCACTTTGAGGAAGTGAGTCATCATCTTTCAGGAAGTTCAGTTCAAACTGTGACTCTTCCAGAGAAAATGACATGAAACTAAAGTGAATGTAAACTGTTCAGCACTGTTTTCCACACATTAAATATGTATTAGTAGGATGGGACACTATGAAGAACAGGATGAGACAGCTTAAGCTCCTAAGCATTGTCTACTAATTTACGAGATAGCAGCTTGAACAAAATAATACCAAAAAAAAATTGCGACCTACAAAGAAATATATGCAAAATGAAACAATGGCTGAATTATATTTGCTAAATAATATTTTAACATCAAGTACAGAATTTTGCATTGCAAGTTACCTGTAAAGGTTTCCACCTGGGAAAGCATGGAAATAATGACAGATTTATGATGCATTTAACAGTGAATTATTGCGTAGGCAAGAAATGATGATGAATCTGAGTCGCAAACATTAGCTGAAAGGCTTAATGGCACATTGAACAACAGAATATTTCAAACAATACTCATGGGAGAGATTAAAGTGTTGACTATCAATGGTTTTTAGTTTAATAATCATAGTGCTTTTTTAATGAGTGAGCACTCCCAATAATTTGTATATATTCCAGTATGTCAATACATTGTTGAGTTCAAATGAGGAGCAATCATTTAATGCACAAGCAGCCCAAAAAGAAGTGCTGCTGCTGCTGTATTACTTAAAAATAAATGTCAACACATCATGCAAGATATCCTTCCATTTCAGTAATGCAGACATGCGAAGGGTCTGCATTTAAATTTTGCTGGAAAGGAGTTTCTTTTAAGTGAATGAGAATTATAGAGCATATCTTGACCTAGATTTTGGGGTCAGCAGTGAAGTGATCATGCTTGAGTGACTTCAAGAAAAGCTGCTCTCAAGAAGGCAGCCAACTCTGTGGGGGTGGAATATTGTCCAAGTCAGCAACAGAAAATCAAGATAGCTTGCTTTGTAGATTAAGTTTATTTACTTGAGAATACAATTTTTTTTCCACCCCAAGTGTTAGAGTGCTCTCTCTCTCTTCATATATAATATATATATAATTAATAGGCACCATTTCTTCTTGAGCCTGACACACCTTTGAAGGGTGATCTGGCAGTAATGTCCATACCTCTGACCAAGGAGGCCTGGGTTCAAGCCCTATTTGCCCCACAGGTGTGTCATAATAAGTCCCCAACAGGTTAATTAAAAATAACGATTATATATTATTGTCAAACTACTTTTCTAGCATTGAAATTAACAGTTGAGGCACATGGTAGCATTGCTACCTCAGAGCAAGGAAATCAGGTTCAAGTCCAACCTGTTCCAGTAGCATGTAATAACATCTCTGACTGAGCTGATAAAAAAAGTAGCTATCCTAACAAACGAGGGCTCTTGTGACACAGAGTCCATACCTCTGGGCCAGGAGTTCTGAGCTCAGTCCTGATGAAGGGCTTTTGCCCGAAACGTCGATTTTCCTGCTCTTTGGATGTTGCCTGACCTGCTGTGCTTTTCCAGCACCACTCTAATCTTGGCCCTGAGCTCAAGTTTCATCTGCTCGAGAGGTGCGTAATAACATTGCTGAACAGGTTGATTACGAAGTATCTTCACAAACTAGACATGTCAGAGTCTCTTATTTCTTTAAATTCAAACTATTTATAATAATCTTCCCAAAACTAATCAAAGAAATAAGTGTTTTCCTTTGTATGTTAGACATTATCATATGACCAATTATTAACAAATTCCATATTCCTCATTCTTGACAAAATATAATTTTCCACACATAGATAGTTACAATGCAACTAAAGAAAACAGTTATTGATATCCTGGACACAATATTCTGTGTTCTCACTATAATACAGAATGCCAATCTTCATTTCTTAAGGTGAGCATTTCTCTTTAAAAAACAGACAACTGGCGATTACTTCAACCCATTTTGTTACAGAAATCTCTTCTTCCCAACATTTTCTTCACACTAACAAGCTCAGTTCACTAATGTGATCTAGCAACGAGTGGTGAGCCACTGAAACGTTTGGATCATACGGGCTTCTCTGTCTACTCATGGTATCCCCAGCCTGTTCCACAGTTATCATTCTCGTAAAACTGCAAACTCTCCTCACCCTCTCATATTTTGGATTGCTATTACAACATCATCATTGTCATTTAGGAATTTAGCCAATGCCCCAGGCTGGTCTCTATCAATTCTTCATTACCTTGTCCATTGTTATTCTTTTCTCCTTACTATATGTTATATTGGACTGATTCAAACTAGTTACCATATCCATAATGTGCAAGATAAAAATGTATTTTTCCCTTATCTCACACCTTCAAGTTCACTGTACCAACTTTTGGCTCTTGCTAATGGGAGATTCACTATAGGTGGTGATGGTCCCCCTCCTTTTGTTTTTAAATGGATCACATTTATTGCCAATCTCTTCTGTAAATTGAGCATACTCTTCCCTTATTCCTGCACCCGCTAATAGAATATTTAACCTCTGAAAGAATAGGACAACTACAGGGTGTAGCTTTCAGATGATTGACGTTTTATCCTTCAAGTTTCTACACCTCTTGACACCAGCAACATTGGTTTCATGTTTTGATCAAAGGGGATATGACACATTAAAGGAAACAACATCCAGACTGTGTAAAGCATAATCCTACTAACTTCCTAAAAGCATTTACTTCACCATGTTCTATGCCCATTTCATTTAAACCTTTTGCTCAGATGATGATCTGCCCAACAGTAAGGGCTTTTCATTTTACACAACACTTCCATGCTGATAAAGCAGTGTGCCCCAGTTATGTTCCAGAGAATCATTGCATTTCACCAATTTCAGCATATCATCCTCCCCAAACCCGATGGAGCTGGAACTTTTAGATTCTTCACCCCGATGATCCTTATTTTAAGAATCTGAGTAAAATTTTCTTTCCAATCCACTCCACACAATGTGAACATGCATCTCTGAGCCAACACAGCATAAGTGAATGAGACTGCAACGAAAATATTCATCAGCTTTACTAAAATAAATATACATTCCGTCAACGCTTTTTCATCATTAACTCATCAGGATACACATTCAAGAGGAAAGCCAACTACATGAGAGGTTAGTGCTGATCAGTTGGCAAGTTTAAAGAACAAAATCTCAATAGTGCAGATAGAAGCCATTCAGCCCATCAAGTCTGCACTGACCTGCCAAACAGCATTTGATCCTATCCCCGTTACCCTATGGCCAATCTACCTAACCTGCACATCTTTGGGCTGTAGGAGGAAACTGACCACCCAGAGGAAACTGATGCACACATGGGGAGAATGCACACACTCTATACAGACAGTCACCCGAGGCTGGAATTGAACCTGACGCTGTGAGGCAGCAGTGGTAACCACTGAGCAATTGTGCCATTCAAATGGATGCTGTTGGTAGAGGCATAGCTATGGAGAATGCCCCAATTAATGATGATTCACAAGTAACAAGTACAAGCCTGACTGACGATCCTAAATTGGCTGTCAGTGAAATCCTTAGTGTGCTGAGGATATTCAAAAAATATTGTCATAATACAAAGTCTCATTTAATGTTGGACTGTTGCAAGTTGTGCAAGTCAATTTCTATTCTATTCATTTTATTTTACTCTATGTACTGGAATCTACACATATTAATAGACAAGGTCCTGCTCTTGGAAAATCAAAAGAGCATGTACATGCACTGTGCCTGTTCCAACTCACCTAAATTAGGGGCAGCCACTGATTTATTCCTCAGAGCAGAGTCCTTACCAGAGACAATCTACTTAGATGAAAACTTAAAGTTTGGTAGTAAACTGTCAATCACCACTTTAAAAGCTGTTTTTCCCTCTGAATTGGTATCCTTGTGAATTGGTTTGATAAGTGAAAGATCAAAAGTTCTGCCTTGTGTCAACAATACTTAAGTTTTCTACTACCAAACAACTATTAAAACATTCATTATCGAGCTGACACTTCCTGTAACTGTCATATTGGCGAATCAGTATCACCAATATCTCCTTCTCACCCTTCATGTCATGCTTAATTTCAAAACACCTAATTATTCCATTTAGGACAATCCACTGTATCATCATAATTCATGTCACTTCTAAAGCCCTTTGTTGATCATGCCCTGGTGCAGCTGAGGTTCATTCTCTTATGACAGTAATCCTTGTCTGTTATGACTGCTAAAGATACCATAATACCAACTGCTTTTTATTCTAATTTTCCTTTAGCATTGACACTGTATCTAGGCTCACATTGACGTTGCCATTGAAATCCTCTTTTCATCGAGTTATCACTGTTAGCCCCATTTGAGCCATGAGGGCCACTGGGAATGAAGATTTCCCAGGAAGGAATTTTTAAGGTTTTCTGACATTAGTGCGATTCCTTCTGACAAGCTAATTCCAGTTAACACCAGGAGTGCATCTATGCTTGGCACCTGAGCACAGTCAAACAATTTAAAGGAAAGCATTGAGTTAAGTAGAGTTTATGCATTGCCTGTCAAATTCCATTATACATTCTGCTATATAATATCCATCCTGCTTTTTCAATTTATTAAAGTGTGAACAAGCTGCACAGACCAGAAATTATAATTGATCATCTAAACCTTCCCTGGTGTCCAGGTTTTGAGCCCTCAGTTCTAACAGGACTTCTCAATAGATCCTGCGTCTGAGAGAAAGTGACAATGCCAAGGTCGGACCTTGATTTCTTCCTTTGGCAAAGATGTATCCAGTGCTGAAAAACGTGTTGCTGGAAAAGCGCAGCAGGTTAGGCTGCATCCAAGGAGCAGGAGAATCGACTTTTCGGGCATAAGCTCTTCTTCAGGAATCTGAAGAATCCCTGAAGAAGTGCTTATGCCCGAAATGTCAAATCTCCTGTTCCTTGGATGCTGCCTGACCTGCTGCGCTTTTCCAGCAACACATTTTTCAGCTCTGATCTCCAGCATCTGCAGTCCTCACTTTCTCAAAGATGCATCCAGTGCTCACTTATCCACAGAGGTCTTCCACTGATCATAAGTTCAGCTTCACAGGCCATTGGTAAGAAATCGATTCCTGCCACTCTGCTCAAAAGAAACTCAATTTTCACTTTTCCATCTGAAACAATCATCCCCTGCTACCAACATCGATCTGGTTCTAAGTCTTTCTGTAGTTTAGAAACCTAAATACCTTCCTTAGTAGACAGCATTTACTAACTCCTAAACCTTACATTTCCTTCTTTCCATAGCTCAGTTTTGCAAATGTCCTCTATATTTGTGCCCAGATGTTCTTTATATGTGGGTTAAGACAATCAACAATCAGCATGTTTCACTTCAATCTGGGAGAAAGACATTAACGGACTTAATAATTAACCAAATTATTAACAAATTCCGCCCACAATGAAGTAAAATTCTTTGCAATATAAGCTAAAGGGGATGTGCAGCATCCACCAGTGATGTCATCAAGCAGGTAAAGTAAAAACAGTCTCACAAAATATAAACAAGGAAATAAAAGGCCCCAGTTTTTAAGTCATTTCTAAGTGAAATAAAATGACAAGCTAGATAGGAAATTCAAACAGAAGGTAAAATAATATAGTCCACATGTATAAATTTGAGATTTACAGCCAGAGAAGTTGGTCAGCAGTAATTTTGAATGTACTATACAATTAAAAAAGTAGATAGACCTCATTCAACAAGGCATAACCATTTCAAGGGTTTTTACATTGACACTAATAGTGTAAAGATGCACCCATAACAGTTCAAGTGTTTTTAAAATACCTCCATCTACAAGGACTGCAACAGTGCATCACGTGGAAGAAAAGGAACTTGTGCTCATGATGTAGTCACCAGACGCTGCTGTTAGTTTCACGGTTACAATCATGGTTAAAACTGACACCGTCACTAACTACAACTACTCAATATGAGCTGGTATCTTTGTGCTTAAATGTTTGCAGGAGCTGAGTGAACAGCAGTTTAATTCCAATCCCTCAGGTGCCATGTGCTTATATTCCTTCCCCTTGAGTTTTTGAAGTCTTTTTGTTGATGGAGTGATTGTAAATATTTTAGCTAAGAAATTCCAGGACTTTGGCTCAGAAATGAGGAAGTGTAAATCCAAGTCAAGATGCTGAGAGACATTGGGGAATATCCTTCCCCTGATCTTGAAAGGAGAATGCAATCCAATATGGAATTATGGAGAGGTACCATGAACCAGAAAGTAGCCAGATAATGAAACATGCCGCAGCAATTCACGGGGGCTCCTTCAATAGCACACTGCAAAACCTCAACGTCTACCAGCTGAAAAGACAAGGGAAGGAGATGCAGGGGAAGACCCTCGCAAGCAAGGCAGCAAACTGATTTGAGGCCACATCACCACTCTGTCACTATTTGTGAGGTAAGATCCTCAACCTCCCTTTCAAACAGCAGTACTGAGAGTGCAGCAACATGAGATGGACTGCAGTGATTCAAAGCAGCAGCTTACTTACGTCCTTTTAGCAACGGGCATAAAATGATGGTCCAGCCTGTGACACCCAGATCCAGTAAAAGAATTTTTTTAAAAACTACTACAAGGAATAGACAAGGTTCATAGCATTAATGAGCTTAAGAGGATAAGTATATTATGGAAAATGGAATAAAAGATTATGCATATAAGGTTTGAAGGAGAAATCCCACGTGGAACATAAACACTGGCACAGACCCACTGCACTGAATGGCTCAGTTCTATTTCTTTATTGTGTGTGTGCAAGTGTCAGACACAGTAAAAAACAACAAGTGTGTAAATCTTGATTTATATTTCATCACCAGGAAGAAAGGAAACACCTGAGTGGGCAGTGACAAGCAGTGCCCTCCTCAGACAGCAATGCTGCTGCACAGTTCATTAATTCAGGATGTCACAAAGCATTTCACAACCCATTAAATACTTAAGTAATTATGGGTGCAATTTAGAGAAAGTAGCAGACCATTTGAACAGAGGAAAATCCTACAAACAGCAATGAATAGATTATTGATAATCTACTATCTTTTATTTTGACAAATATTGGCCAGGACAACCAGCAGAAACCTTGAAGTAGTTCCACGGAACCTTGAAATAGTTCCACGGAACCTTGAAATAGTTCCACGGAACCTTAAAGTAGTTCCACGGAACCTTGAAGTAGTTCCACAGAATCTTTTGCATCTGCTTGAAAGTGAAAATGCCAACTTGCTTTCTCTGCCCCACCCCCAACAATGTAGCAATGCCCAGATAGTACACCAAAATATCAGCCTAGGCTGTTTGCTCAAACCTCTGCTGTGTTGGAATGATATCACTGAGACAAGAATGAATCTTTGATCTTGGAGGTAGGGCTGGGAGGTGCTTTTGATATCAACTTACTGTGTTCCTACAGTGCATTTGAAAGATAGTTCAGTCAGTTCTCATATTCAGTTCGGGATCATTACTCTGGTAATATTTGAGCTTAACAATATTTACTGAACCTAAACTGAACAATAGTTAATGATTCCTTCCATTACTTTGCTGATGAGTGGAGGAAATTTAGTTGGTGGTAAAGTGTGAGATGCTTTTTGTGCATTTGGGCAGGTTCCCACCTTGTCAGTGAAATGTCACTGTCAGGTATGATTTATACTCTGCAGTTGTATTCATGAATGGCAAAACTGTGAATAATTTATGCTTATTAGAAGAGCGAAGACATAAATCATAGCTCAAATGCCTTCAACAGCAACAATAGTTAGCATTTACAATTTTTTTTAATGCAGGAAACATTCCAATGTTTTCCAGCAGGGTTCAAAAGGAAAAGAATTTCCAAGTAAAATAGATAAGGCGGATTGTCAACGAGCCATGGACAGAGGGGGCTGACTGAAAGATTAGTCAAATACATAATTTTTAAGGATGGAGTAGGAGGAGCAAACAGCGGACTTGCAGAGTGCAATAGAATAAACCATAAGTGGGATGAAGCAAAAGCAAATGTAGAGTAAATTAGAGTCAAAAATAGAAGGATTCCAGAGGAGACGGGAGCAAACACATGGAAAGTTGAGGGTGCAAAACAGTTTAAAGTGGAGAAAGATGATTTCAGATTCAATGAATTAAAGAACAGGACACACAAATTTCATGCTACAAGGATGCAACACGGCACAATGTAAGTGTAAACAATATATTTCTTTAAAAGTTAATTTTCTGCAATAGCGAACCATTCTTCTTCAGCCAGAGAGTGGTGGGCCTGTGGAATTCATTGCCGCAGAGTGCAGTGGAGGCCGGGACGCTAAATGTCTTCAAGGCAGAGATTGATAAATTCTTGATGCCACAAGGAATTAAGGGCTACGGGGAGAATGCGGGTAAGTGGAGTTGAAATGCCCATCAGCCATGATTGAATGGCGGAGTGGACTCGATGGGCTGAATGGCCTTACTTCCACTCCTATGTCTAGGTCTATGAGAGACTGTTAGCATTAGTACAGAAAATAGAAACTCAGAGTGAGGGCAAAAGTAATGAAGTGTAGATCAGGGTTAAGGTGTGTGCCTGAAACTGCACACAGTTATAGTGTCATAGAATCATAGAGATGTACAGCACAGAAACAGACTCTTCGATCCAACCCGTCCATGCCGACCAGATATCCCAACCCAATCTAGTCCCACCTGCCAGCACCCGGCCCATATCCCTCCAAACCCTTCCTGTTCATATACCCATCCAAATACCTCTTAAATGTTGCAATTGCATCAGCCTCCACCACTGCCTCTGGCAGCTCATTCCATACACATACCATCCTCTGCATGAAGAAGTTGCCCCTTAGGGCTCTTTTATATCTCATCCTAAACCTATGCCCTATAGTTCTGGACTCCCTCACCACAGGGAAAAGACTTTGTCTATTTATCCTATCCATGCCCCTCATAACTTTATAAACCTCTATAAGGTCACCCCTCAGCCTCCAACACTCCAGGGAAAACAGCCCTAGCCTATTCAACCTCACCCTATATCTCAAATCCTCCAAACCTGGCAACATCCTTGTAAATCTTTCCAAAACCTTTTCAAGTTTCACAACATCTTTCCAATAGGAAGGAGACCAGAACTGCATACAATATTCTAACAGTGGCCTAACCAATGTTCTGTACAGCCACAACATGACCTCCCAACTCCGACCACTACTCTGACCAATAAAGGAAAGCATACCAAACACCTCCTTCACTATCCTATCTACCTGCGACTCCACTTTCAAGGAGCTATGAACCTGCACTCCAAGGTCTCTTTGCTCAGCAACACTCCCTAGGACCTTACCATTAAGTGTATAAGTTCTGCTAAGATTTGCTTTCCCAAAATGCTGCACCTCGCATTTATCTGAATTAAACTCCATCTGCCACTTCTCAGCCTATTTGCCCATCTGATCAAAATCCTGTTGTAATCTAACGTGATCTTCTTCGCTGTCCATTAGACCTCCAATTTTGGTGTCATCAGCAAACTTCCTAACTATACCTCTTGTGCTCCCATCCAAAACATTTATATAAATGATGAAAGGTAGCGGACCCAGCACTGATCCTTGTGGCACTCCACTGGTCACAGGCCTCAGTCTGAAAAATAACCCTCCACCACCACCCTCTGTCTTCTACCTTTGAGCTAGTTCTGTATACAAATGGCAAGTTCTCCCTGCCCACCACTGACATCAGGCTCACTAGTCTACAGTTCCCTGGTTTGTCCTCACCACCTTTCTTAACAGTGGCACCATGTTAGCCAACCCCCAGTTTGCTGGCACCTCACCTGTAACAATTGATGATACAAATATTTCAGCAAGTGGCCCAGCAATCACTTCCCTAGTTTCCCACAGAGTTCTAGGGTACAACTGATCAGATCCTGGGGATTTATCCATCTTTATGCGTTTCATCCTCCTCTAGGACATGGACATTTTTCAAGATGGCGCCATCCATTTCCCTACATTCTATATCTTCCATGTGCTTTTACACAGTAAATACTGATGCAAAATACTCATCTAGTATCTGTCCCATCTCCTGCGGCTCCGCACAAAGGCTGCCTTGCTGATCTTTGAGGGGCCCTATTCTCTCCCTCGTTACCCTTTTGTCCTAAAAACCTTTTGGATTCTCCTCAACTCTATTTGCCAAAGCTATTTCATGTCCCCTTTTTGTCTTCCTGATTTCTTTCTTAATTATACTCCTACTGCCTTTATACTCTTCTAAAATTCACTCGATCTATCCTGTCTATACCTGGTATATGCTTCCTTCTTTTTCTTAACCAAACCGTCAATTTCTTTAGTCATCCAGCATTCCCTATACCTACCAGCCATGTCTTTTACTCTAACAGGAATATACGGCTGTCACTCGACTCTCATTATCTCATTTTTAAACGCTTCTCAATTTCCAACCATGCCTTTATCTGTGAACATTCCGACCTAATGAATTTTTGCAAGTTCTTGCCTAATTCCGTCAAAATTGGCCTTCCTCCAATTTAGAATTTCAACTTTTAGATCTGGTCTATCCTTTTCCATCACTATTTTAAAGCTAGTAGAATTATGGTCGCTAGCCCCAAAGTACTTCCCCACTGACACCTCAGTCACTTGCCCTGCCTTCTCCAGTACATCTTGCACCTTCTCCAGTACATACTTAATAAATTCCTCTCTATCCAACACTATGGCAGTCCTAGTCTATGTTTGGAAAGTTAAAAAATCCCCTACCATAACTACCCTATTATTCTTATAGATAGCTGAGATCTCCTTACAAGTTTGTTTCTCAATTTCCCGCTGACTATTAGGGGGTCTATAAAACAATCCCAATAAGGTGATCATCCCTTTCTTAGTTCTCAGTTCCACCCAAATAACCTCCTGGATGTATTTCTGGGAATATCCTCCCTCAGTACAGCTGTAATGCTATTCCTTATCAAAAACGCCACTCCCTCTCCTCTCTAGCCTCCGTTTCTGTCCTTCCTGTAGCATTTGTATCTTGGAACATTAAGTTGCCAGTCCTGTCCATCCCTGTGTCACATTTCTGTAATTGCTATGATATTCCAGTCCCATGTTCCTAACCATGCCCTGAGTTCATCTGCCTTCCCTGTTAGGTCTCTTGTGTTGAAATAAATGATTCTGCAATTAACCATTGCCATATTGAAATATGATGTTGTGGCGATAGCAGAAACCTGATGCACGGAAAGGCAAGTTTAGATGTTATTTCTAAACAAAAAAAAATCAGAAAAGACTAGAAAATAAAAGGGGTATTAGCATTGATTGAAGACAAGATTGCAATGCTGGAAAAAGTTGATCCCACAGGTTCAAGGAACAGACTTAATCTGCAGGAGCTAAGAGCAAAATGGGTGGAACTACATTGTGGGCTGTAGTGTAAGGACCAGCAATACTGAGGAGGATATAAATATCAAATATAAAGGGATATTGCAGAGTTGCCAACATTACAGAATGGTAGCAATTGGGAACCTTGAGCACCTGGATGTAGATGGAGACAGTGATAACACTAAAAGGGAGACAGTCCTAGATTATGCTTAGTAACGTTTCCCACAGTAGTATGTAACCAGCCTATCTAGAAAGGATGCATTGTTGGAATGTTGGAATGCATTGTTCCTAATTTTTGGAAATGAGAAGGAACAAACAGATTAATTGTTGATCATTTCAACATTTACTAAGTATTTACTTGAACACTTGAAATGCCACAGGATACAAGGCTACAGGTCAAGTACTGAAAAATGGAACTAGAGTAGCTAGATGCCTGATCAACACTGGCAAAATTAGCCATAAGTTGCACTCAATCCTGTAAAACCTGACAACTATGACAATGTTGATTGTATTCTAAGGTTTATGACGGTATTAGAGATGGACAAAGACAGACCAGTGGAAGAACAATTAACCGGACGAGATGTTCTTGAACTCATTGCTGACTTCAATGGACCAAGAATGGATTTCAATGGACCAAGAATGGATTTCAATGGGCCAGAATGACTGGAACAAAAGGTTAATGGGAAAACCTGTTGCTGACCAGGAGATGGTTCAGGTATAGTCAAGTTACATTCCCTCAAAAGGCAGGGGGAGGGTAAACAAACCCAGGACTTCCTGCATTAAAAAAAGAGATAGAAATGAAAATAAAGATGAAAAAAGGTGTGTCTATGGCAGGTAGAAAATACAATAGAGAACCAAGTGGAATAGAGAACATTCAGAAGCCAAGTGAAAAAGCATATTAGAGAAATGGCCAGGGATTATGAGAGGAAAGAAAAGCTGGTGGCAAACATAGAAGGGAACCCTAAAGTCTTGTGTAGACATATCAATAGTAAGAGATTAGCAAAAGGAGGAACAGCCAAATAGAGACCAAAAAGGGGAAGCAAGGAGTATAGCTCAAAGTGTTAAGCGAATGCTTAAAATATTGTCTTTACCAAGAATTGAAATGCTACCAGAGGAGGAATTTCTGTCAGTAGAAGGTTTCAAAATTAATAAGGAGGAAATATTGGATAGGATAGCGATAAATAAAGTTGACAAGGGACTGGATTGGTACATCCAAGAATATTCAACAAAGCAAATATAAAGTGTAGGAGCACTGAGCATAATATTTCAGTCTGTGTTATATTCACCTGAGGTACTACAGAACTGGAGAATTGCAGACATTGCATCCTCATTCAAGATGATTATAAGTATAATCCCAACAATTACAGATTTGTCAATTCAAATTTAGTGGCCAGGAAGATTCTGAATTATTTTGGATAGAATTAGCAGTCACATGGAAAACATTGCACTATTTAGGAAAAGCTTAACTAGCTGGAGTTTTTGAAGAGGTAACAGAAAGGATCAATAAGATAAAGCTGTTGATGTGAAGTATACATATTTCCAAAAGACATTTGACACAGTACCACATAACAGGCCTGTGAGAAAATCATACAGTGTGGAAGCAGGTCTTTTGAAAGAGAGAAGGCAAAATCGGATGTAATGGTGTTACAGTTAAACAAAGGTAATTATGAGGGCATGAGAGAGGAACTGACGAAAATCAACTGGAAGCAGAGCCCAGCGGGGAAGACAGTAGAGCAAAAATGGCAGGAGTTTGTGGGTATAATTGAGGACACAGTACAGAGGTTCATACCCAAGAAAAGGAAGATTATCCGGGGAGGGATTAGACAACCATGGGTAACAAAGAAAGTCAGGAAATGTATCAAAGAAAAAGAGAGATCCTATAAAGTGGCCATAAGCACTGGGAAATCAGAAGATTGGGAAGGCTACAAAAACAAACAGAGGATAACAAAGAGAGAAATAAGGAAGGAGAGGATCAAATATGAAGGTAGGCTAGCCAGTAATATTAGAAATGATAGTAAAAGTTTCTTTCAATACATAAGAAACAAACGACAGGCAAAAGTAGACATGAGGCACTTCAAACTGATGCTGGAAGGCTAGTGATGGGAGATAAGGAAATAGCAGGAGAACTTAATAAGTACTTTGCATCAGTCTTCACAGTGGAAGACATGAGTATTATTCCAACAATTAAAGGGAGTCAGGGGGCTTAGTTGAGTATGGTTGCCATTACAAAAGAGATATAGTGCTAGAAAAGCTAAAAGGTCTTAAAATTGATAAATCTCCTGGCCCCAATGGGCTACATCCTAGAGTTCTGAGGGAGGTGGCTGAGGAAATAGCGGAGGCATTGGTTGAGATCTTTCAAAAGTCACTGGAGTCAGGGAAAGTCCCGGATGATTGGAAGACTGCTGTTGTAACCCCATTGTTCAAGAAAGAATCAAGACAAAATATGGAAAATTATTTGTCAATTAGCCTAACTTTGGTTGTTGGTAAAATTCTAGAATCCATCATTAAGGATGAGGTTTCTAAATTCTTGGAACAGCAGGGTCAGATTAGAACAAGTCAACATGGATTTAGTAAGGGGAGGTCATGCCTAACAAACCTGTTAGAATTCTTTGAAGAGGTGACAAGTAGGTTAGACCAGGGAAACCCAGTGGATATGGTCTATCTAGACTTCCAAAAGGCCTTTGATAAGGTGCCACACAGGAGGCTGCTGAGTAAGGTGAGGGCCCATGGTGTTCAAGGTGAGCTACTGGCATGGATTGAGGATTGGCTGTCTGACAGAAGGCAGAGAGTTGGGATAAGAGGTTCTTTTTCGGAATGGCAGCCGGTGACAAGCGGTGTCCCGCAGGGTTCATTGTTGGAGCTGCAGTTGTTCACGTTATATATTAATGATCTGGATGAAGGGACTGGGGGCATTCTAGCGAAGTTTGCCGATTAAAAGAAGATAGGTGGACAGGCAGCTAGTACTGAGGAAGTGGGGAGGCTGCAGAAGGATCTAGACAGTTTGGGAGAGTGGTTCAGGAAATTGCTGATGAAGTTCAATGTGTGCAAATGCGAGGCCTTGCACTTTGGAGAAAAGAATACAAGCATGGACTACTTTCTAAACGGTGAGAAAATTCATAAAGCCAAAGTACAAAGGGATCTGGGAGTGCTAGTCGAGGATTCTCTAAATGTAAACATGCGGGTTGAATCCATGACTAAGAAAGCGAATTTATCTCAAGAGGATTGGAATATAAAAGCAGCGATGTGCTACTGAGACATTCTAAAGCTCTGGTTAGGCCCCATTTGGAGTACTATGCTCAGTTTTGGGCCCCACACCTCAGGAAGGACATACTAGCACTGGAGTGTGTCCAGCGGAGATTCACACGGATGATCCCTGGAATGGTAGGTCTAACATGCGAAGAAAGGCTGAGGATCCTGGGATTGTACTCATTGGAGTTTAGAAGGTTAAGGGGAGATCTAATAGAAACTTACAAGATAATACATGGCTTGGAAAGGGTGGACGCTAAGAAATTGTTTCCGTTAGGCGGGGAGACTAGGACCTGTGCACACAGCCTTAAAATTAGAGGGGGTCAATTCAGAACAGAAATGCGGAGACATTTCTTCGGCCAGAGAGTGGTGGGCCTGTGAAATTTATGACCGTGGAGTGCAGTGGAGGTCGGGACGCTAAATGTCTTCAAGGCAGAGATTGATAAATTCTTGATGTCATAAGGAATTAAGGGCTACGGGGAGAATGCGGGTAAGTGGAGTTGAAATGCCCATCAGCCATGATTAAATGGTGGAGTGGACTCAATGGGCCAAATGTCCTTACTTCCACTCCTATGTCTTATGGTCTTTTGGCCCGAGTCTACACCAAACCTCCAAAGATCATCCCACCCAAACAAATCCCCCTTCCCTATCCCTGTAATCCTGTGTTTCCCAAGGCTAATCCACCTAGCCTGCACATCTCTGGACACTATGGCCAACTTGGCATGGCAAATTCACCTAACCTGCACTTCTTTAGACGATACACCTCATGGAATAAAAGACACAGTGGCGACATGGATACAAAATTGTCTCAACCATAAGAAACAACTTCATGATCCATGGATTTTTCTTTGGGGTTAGAGGATGGTTTGCAAGGGGGATCCAGAAAGATCAGTATTTGGACCCTTGCTATTCCTGATATCCATATATGATCACAATCTTAGTTTTTGGGGACAATAACAAAGTTTGCAGACAATATAAAACTTGGAAGAATTGTAAACTGTGGGGACAATGCAGAACTCCCAAAGGACATAGTCAAGTTGGAGAAGTGCTTAGATAAGTGTAGTTGAAATTCATGTGGAGAAGTGTGAGTTCATACATTTTAGTAAAAAGAACATGGGCAAAGAAGCGGTAGATGGATATTGATGCATATATGGTGAAATGACTGAAGTTGGCAGGGCAGGTAGAAAGCGCAGCTAATAAGGCATTCAATATCTTTGGTTTTATTAATGGAAATAAAGAATACAAGAGCAAGGAGTTTGTGCTAAATTTATACAACACACTGCATTGTAATCCCAGCTGATAATACCACTGGACAAATCAGATCTGAGAATTAAATCTGGCTTGATAGGTCATGTTTTGTTTTTTGTAAAATTTAACATGAAATTTAACACAAGGTCACAGATCCAGTTTTAACAATAAAACAGAAGTTTATGGCTTAAAAGTAATAAAAAAAAATCCACCTAAAAACAACAGTTTGAAAAATTTCAAAACACACAGCAAAACAAAATCCTTTAAATTCCCCAACTTCATTTAACAGCTAATCAAAAGCAAGCAAACCCTTTTTTTCCCCATGTTCAATCTTTAAGTTAATTACTTCTTCAAAATTCTTACCCTGTAGTCTGTAAAGTCTTTTTCATGGAATAACTGAGAGTTTGGGCTTTTTCAGTCTTTTAAGAGTCCGCAAATCTCTAAACAGAGGCGCTCCTGGTCTGGAAATTTCCGCAAAATCAAATCCTACACTAGGTAACTTATTCCCTTACCTGCTTGGTACAATTTCTTTTCCTAGGAGAGATTATATTTGTATTTGACTTTAGTCAGTTCTGCTTTGAACTGAATCCAAAGATTTTTTTTGAAAAAGAAAACATGTTCATTCTGAATTCTGCCAAATTTAATGGCTTAATATTCCCTCTCCCGTGTCACAATATTATTTAAAAAATCATTTACACTCTAGGAGGCATTGCAGTCACTTTGACACTGATTTAAAACTACGCTTCCAGAAAGATTAACTTAGATACCTTTAAACACCATTCCAAAATTAACCAAAATATATACACTACTAGTTTAAAGTTCAAATGTGGAAAAAATGTAATAAATAGTAATCGCACATCTACCATCAGACCTAGTAGACATCAGCAGGAGGTTTCTGTATAATTCTGGGTGTCACACTGTGGTAAGGATGTGAATGCATCAGAGAGACAGCAGAGGAGATTTACAGTAGATGTTCCAGGGATAAGAACCTTCAATTATGATAGATTGGTGTGGTTAGGAGTCTCTGGAGAAAAGTAGGCTGAGACAGCATCTGATAAAAGTATTCAAAACCATGAAAGGCCTGGGTAGCATGGGTAGGGAACAACTGTTTCCATTTGTAAAAGGATCAAGAATGAAACACCACAGGTTTAAAGTGATTTGCAAACGTAGCAAATGTGATGAGAGAGAAAACAATTCCCACACAGCACATGATTCAGGTCTAGAATGCACTGTGTGCAAGTGTGGTGGAGACACAATCAATTGAGACATTCAAGCAGGCATTAGATGATTGTCTCAATGAAAACAATGTGCAAAGATATGGGGGAAAAAGGCAAGCAAATGGCAAGCACAATACTTGCTGGACAGCTGATGCAGACACATTGAACCAAATACCCTCCTTTTGCACTGTAGCAGTTCTGTGATTGAAATGGAATTTCTGCAAAATTAGCATCTTCTTCAAACTGCTATTTCATCAAGTCCAGTACTGCCTTGTGTTGCTGATACTCTGTTTCTAGCCACCAGGAGGTGTGCAGAGCAGGTTAAGGTAGTTTACATGCTGACTTCTGATAAATGATGCACAAAATTGTGACAATGCAATTAATCACAAGCATGTCCTGAAAAAGAACTCTTCAGAGGAACCATCACAGTTTAATACTTGAAAAAAAAAGTAATCGGCACAAGTCTGTTTTATACGAAGTCTTGCAGGATTAACATTCCTTAATCAAGCTGCTAAATTTTTAAAAATAATTAAGCTTATCGGTTACTGTTAAGGCTAGACAATTACATGACATTAAATAATTCTATCCAAGTTCCTTGCAGTTCAAAAAGAGTATCAGATTCTTCCCATGATTTTTCCATGGTCTTATAAAGAAGCATAGGGAACAGTTTGCACAGTTGTATAAATGTATCACTCAGTGATTTATCATCATTCTCAACCCACACTGATCATTCATCAAATTGCTGCATGTGGCTCTTGCTATGTTTATTTTTAATCATTCATAGGATAGGCATCACTGGCTGCAATAGCATCTACTGTTCATCATTTATTGCCGCTGAATGGAGTGACTAGTGGGAGCATTCAGTTAAAGCTTGCCACATTTACCCATATAAAAATATTCCAAATGTTCAAAGTGACCTGTTTGAAATGTTGGTTAAATTGTTTCAAGGACCATATTATAAAATGTTTTCACATAAAATAAAATTCTCTATACTTATTAATCTCTATAATTCAAGCAAAAATGTTCTTCCTACTTAATTCCTGATAGATCATATTCAAAAGTGACTACCTTGAGATTTTCAATGTGAGAGATTCAGTCTGCAGAATTCTTTCAGGCCCTACATATTAATCTGTTATGGAATCAGGCCTGGAGCAGTTGACAGTCTGCGAGAAACTGCTACCTGGAGTTGACCCTCTGTTCAGACAAATGTTTGGGCACATGGCATAGTATACAATGTGCAGAATGCTTCGACAGCAACACAAGCACACCAGCACAGCAAAGGCACTGTTGAACAAAAGGCACAGCTTGCAGAGAATAGCAGGGTACTTGGGAGCTATTACAAATCCGTTACCTAATCCACAGGTTTAATTATCATCACAAACAAAAATAATAACATTTATAATGCCACCCAATACTTCCAAGGGCATCATTTTAGTTTCGTAAGGTTACACTTAAAAGGCTGCTTCTATGCAATTTTAGATTTGTTTCCATCAATCTTTTGGATCATGGATGGTGCAAATCAACCTTCAGCTTTTTCTTAGTTTTTTGTAAACGTTGATGTCACTGCACAAGCCAACATTTATTGCCCATCCCTAAATGTCCTTGAGAAGGCAGTAGTGAGAAACCTCTTGAATCGCTGCAGTTGCTGTCTTTAGGAAGGGAGTTCCAATCCTCTTGGAATTTGTAGCAGTTTAGTAGAACTGAATGGCTTGTCAGAACATTTTACAGTAGACAGGCAGGAGGCTGGAAGAACACAGCAAGCCAAGTGGCATCAGGAAGTGGTGAAGTCGCTTGCTGTGTTCTTTCAGCCTCCTGCCTGTCTACTTTGGATTCCAGCATCCTCAGTCTTTTTGTCTCTAAGGACATTTTAGAGAGCATTAGAAAATCCTCCACATTATCGTCTGGAGTCACATGTTGACCAATTGATAATCAACTACACTTTACAGTCACCATTACTGAGACAAGCTCTTCAGTGGTAGAACTTGATCCTGTGTTCCCACAGAATTAGCTTAGGGTTTGCAGAATACTAACCCAGTGACATTACTCCCTGCGTTCATGCAAACAGAATGGCAATTGCAATGTTAGCAACAGCATTCTTGATAAATAATTTGGATGGTTTGGATATCTTAACTGCAGAGCTGATAACAGCTTTGTGAAGCCCTTTGAGGAACAAAGGAAAATATGCATCTCATGTTCTGGACGGCTTCAATGTCTCTCAGTTACTGAATACTTATCTTCACTTAGATCACCTAAAACCACAAACTCGCAAACACAGTCCAAACCTTTTCACAATGAACAATGGAAATTTCCTTGACAAAGGAAACTTCAGATGATGAGGCAGTGTGAACTAGTCACGACCAAAACCTAACTGCTCATTTTTCGCTTTTTGCATATATAACTAAGTTAGTTAAAATAGTGCACAGATGATGCATTTTAGTAAAGTTTATTTAATTGCTAAGGCACGTACTTATGATGTCTTCACTGCATCATGACAAAAAGGAACTCTTTCCTCTGCGTTAGAATTACTTTGATTCCTTCAGTAGCACTAATTTATTTAAAGATGCGAATGCATTCAAAACTGCACAAACTATAGCATAATATTACAAACCTGATGCAACCTGAAGGATGAACATATTTAATGCACCAGCCAAAAAATCACTCTATGGAGACAGCTGCATTATAATAAAGGCACTTCTGTAAACAGAGGAATCTGTCAATGATTTTGAAATGGAATCTGAGTATACATCTTACAGAGGGAGAAAGTGAGGACTGCAGATGCTGGAGATCAGAGTCGAGAGTGTGGTGCTAGAAAAACACAGCAGGTCAGACAATATCTGAGGAGCAGGAGAATTGACATTTCCGAGCATCAGGATTCCTGATGAAGGGTTTATGCCGAAACATCGATTCTTCTGCTCCTCGGATGCTACCTGACCTGCTGTGCTTTTCCAGCATTACAGTCTCAGCTCTATATGTCTTATAGAACCAGTTTCTTCTTCAAAACATAACTCACAACCATTTTCACACAAGAAGTAACTTTCCCTTGCTGTGTATTGGTTCACCCATGGTATCTCAAACTTCATAACCCATTTTGAAAAATGACTTCTGCCCATGGATCAAGGTTTTGATTTTCAATGTACAAATTCATGCCAGTAAGACCGTTAGACATAGCAGCAGCATTAGGCCATTCAGCCCATCGAGTCTGCTCCACTATTTGATCATGGCTGACATGTTTCTCAACCTCATTCTCCTACCTTCTCCCCCATAGCCCTTGATCCACTGACTAATCAAGGACCTATCTCAGTCTTAAATACACTCAATGCCTTGGCCTCCACAACCTTCAGTGGCAATGAATTCCACAGTTTCACCACGGTCTGGCTGAAGAAATTCCTCCTCATCTCAGTTTTAAAGGGTTGTCCCTTCACTCTGAGGCTGTGCCTTCAGAGTCCGAGTCTCTTTCTGACTAATCAAAACCTCTTTTCTATGTCCACTCTATTCAGGCCTCTCAGTATTCTGTAAGTTTCAATGAGATTCTCCTCATCCTTCTAAACCGCATCGAGTACAGACCCAGAATCCTCAACTCCTCTTCAGATGACAAGCCCTTCATCTCTGGGTCAATCTGGTAAACCTCCTCTGGAGTCTCTCAGCACAACTTCCTGAGGTACAGGGCCCAAAACTGCTCAAAACAAATGCAGTCTGACCACAGCTTTGCACAGCCTCAGTAGTACATCTCTGCTTGTGTATTTTAGCTCCCTTGAAATGAATGCTAGGGATTTCTAGGTGCTAGATTCATCTGCATGTTAACCTTAAGAAAATTTTGAACAAGGACTCTCAAGTCCCCTTGCGTGTGCCTCTATTCTTCCAAACTTCATTTTCCCACATTGTCTTCCATCTGCCACTTCTTTGCTTATTCTCATAGCCAGTCCAAGTCTTTCTGCAGTCTCCCTATTTCCTCAACACTACCTGCCTCTCCACTGCTCTGTCTCTTCTGCAAACTTAGCAACAATGTCCTCACTTCCTTCACCCAAATCATTAATATATAATGTGAATAGTTGTGTTCCCAACATGCCCCATCCCCTCAGAACTCCACTAGTCACTGGCTGCCAACCGGTATAAGTCCCTTTCGTCCCACACTCTGCCTTCTGCTAGTTAGCCAATCCTCTATCCATGCCAGTAACCCGCCCCTAACACCTTTGTCTCTTATCTTATTTATCAGTCTCCTGTGTGGCACCTTGTCAAAGGTCTTCTGGAAATCTAAATAGATCACATCCACTGGTTCTCCTTTATCTAACTTGCTCATTAAGCCCTCAAAGAATTCTAATAGATTTATCCGGCAGGAGCTCTCCTGGACAAAGCTGTGCTGATTCAGTCTTATTTTGCCATTCACTTCCAAGTGCTCCACAATGTCATCCTTAATGATGGTGTCTAAAATCTTAACAACTAAAGTCAGGCTAACGACCTATAATTTCCTGTCTTCATCCTCCCTTCCTTCTTCAACAGAAGTGTTATAAAAGCCATTTTCCAATCCTCTGAGACCTTCCCTGATTCTAATGAATTAGCAAATCTGTGGTAAATAGCTTTTATTACAGGCAAGATTTTCTACTTTCTAAGTGATAAAAATTGGTAATCTGTGCAGGTCTACAAAAACCTGGAGGCAGGTACATAGGTAATTGAAAAAGGGACTAGATTAATTTAGGATATCTGGTCGGCATGGACAAGTTGGATTGAAGGTCCTGTTTTCCGTGCTGCAAGCTTGAGGACTCTAAATGGTTAAGTCATGTTTCAAAATGATACAAAAGCCCTATTCACACCACACCTGGCGTCCTGAGAGCATTTCTGGTCAGCAGACATTAGCCAAATTATACTGACCCTGGATGAAGTACAGCACAAAATTTATTAGGCCATTAATGGGTAATTGGTCTTGGTAACTGCATTCTCTTCTGACTGTTTTTATTGTTCTTGTGAACATTACTTCCATCAATAACTTGCTTGAGTCATGCATTGGAATTTTATTTGGTGTATTCCATAATACGCATAGTTACTGACATTTTTTTTAATATCCCCTCTCTGCATACTAACAGAGGAAATAGGAGCAGGAGCAAGAGTAGGTCATTTGACTCTTTGACACTGCTCCACCATTCAATGTGATTGTTGCTGATCACCTAACTCATTACCCTGTTCCCACATTCTTCCCATACCTCTTGATCCCTTTAGACTGAAGAACGTGATTTAACTCCTCGTTAAAAACATTCAACGTTCTGACCTCAACTGCTTTCTGTGGCAGAGAATTCTTCAGGTTCACCACTCTCTGGGTGAAGACATTTCTCCTCATCAATCATAAATGGCCTGGTCTATATCCTAAGACTGTGGCTCCTGGGTCTGGACTCTCCAACCATTAGAAACATCCTTCAAAAGCAGGGTTACTTTAAGTTAATTAAGCTGACTCAAAAATAAAATCAACTTCTTACCAATGTATAATGTCAAATAGCAATTAAATAATTAATTGCAATGATAATTAAACTAGATATGAAAATGTTATTCCAGCCAACTGAAAACAAAAGGACTTAAATACTGCAGTTTCCTTCTCACAGATTTGAGACACACGTGTTCAGTCAGTATATAATAGGAGCCATATGTATTTTGGATAAATTAAAATTCATGTAATAGAATATTTATTGAAAGTAATCTTATCGAGATATATTTCTTGATTTTTTCCCCCTTTTATTGGGAATGGGATATTAAATTGTCAACATGATATAGCCTAATTAGATTAAAATGGAACCAAATGGAACTTTGTATTTTAATAAAGTGGAATAATTTTATAAAAATAATAGCTACTTCAAAGTACTTTGCAATAACCAAATATGAATATATTGTGATAACGTCACAAACCATATAATCTTACATTTTGTTCCTCAGTGGCAAATTAAAGGTGAAATATTGCATATACTTCACCATTTTGCTAACTAAAGTTAGATATCTTTTAAAATTTACATCTTACTGTTTCACATTTCTTTCATACTGTCTAAAAGAAAAAGTTGTACAACAGTGCACATCTAATTTGATAGCCTGGAAGACATAAGCGTGCAAACATCGTATTGCTCACACAACTAATTTAGAAAATTGAAGCTCATTCGGTGGGCAGATGTCAAACCTTATCATATTTCTTTGGTGATATATGGCGAGCTCCGCAAACAGGCATGTCGAAAATGGCAGCTGCTGCAGGTTTAAGCTTGACCTTCACACTGAGTGCCGATATTTTGTTGTTGACATTTTTATTTTGTAAACTATTAATTGCTAGCAGCAGTAAAAGATGCCAAATTCAGTGACCCCAGTTATTGTTTCAGTGTCTAATGATCTATAGTGAGGTGTCCCATGCATTAAATAACCCTGTGTCAAACATCACAAATTGCTTCTACTACTTAGTTGAATTCATTAGTTTTTGTGCTTTTGTGCTAAGTAGAATGACTGAATAACAAGAAATGACCACCACTGTGCAGTGCAGTATTCACATATTAGCCTGATAAGCTTCTGCAAATTGGGTTCTAATTAACACTTAATTTTGTGCTGAGAATTATTTTAGCATGTTCTTGAACTTGGACAGCATGAAGAGAAGAGGAATCATGAAAGGGGAATTGTTTTTGATTCGTGTTTACCTCCTTTGATATTGTAAATGGTTGGTCAGAGAAGATGTGCTTTCTCTTCTTGGTAGTCTATGTTGGTGCCTTTTTCTCTGCCCCTTCTTGTACTTGTATCTTCTCTCGCTTTTAAACTCTTCGTTTACTGCTGTATCATTTTATTTTTCTTTCCACTTTGGTGGAGGTGGATGGGGCATGGAGGGTGAATGGAGTCCCTACAAGTTGCAGGCTGCAATTGAAATGAGTGTTTGCAGGAAAAATGTACAGCCTAGATACTAACACATGAGCGTTTACTGCATGCACCTGGCATTTGCTTCATGCTATTTCAACAGAGGAGTTATCCTGTTTAAAGTAGAGTCACACTTTGTTAAAGTAGAAAGACAGAAATTCCATCCAGCTAGGTTCAGCGTTTGTACACAATCCCCATTGCTTACACCAGTCGAGTTATTTCAGATAGCTCCTAAATCCAGCAAATATGGCCAAGTATTTGACAATACCAAACATGTCTATTAGAAAGACACTAACTAAACTGTATTAAGTGAGCTGGATTCCTCAGACAGCTCAATCAGCTGTTTGGGGTCACCTTCCACCCATGCCCCTCCACTGCCATTTGTCCTGCAGTACTTGTTTTGATGACTATTGCCAAAGGAAAGTGTATTTGTCCATTCTTTTGCAAACTTGAAAGTTACAGACGAACTAGGCTCAACAAACAATTCTCCTTCTGTGAATAATCTCTCTGTTAAATGCTGTTCTTAAAGGCATTCATAAACACAGTGGTGGTCATTAAATTACACAGAAAGTGACAGGTGACTTTCAAGGCAAAATTGTATATACATGTCATGGCACACTCTGTTGGGTCAAAGAGCTTGGCAATATGACAAATGCTCTCAGTATAAACAATGGGGATTGTGCAAGCATCCAATGGTGCCATTTCAAAGATATATTCCAAGTTGAGTCGACTCTAATATCATGATAGCGTTCTAACTCTTCTATACCGTATTGTTCTCAGATGTTTAAAGGGGCAAGACTGGCCAAGTTGTCCAATTACCTCATCTTGAAATATGTATTGACGATATCAGCCCTGGATTGAACTGGAATGCTGTGATGTTCCAAAACAATACTTCGCTCATTTTCATTCGTGCATTGTTTGCAAAAATGGAGGATGAGAACAGTGACGTGCCGTTCCCTATTGAAGCTAGTTTTTCAGTACTACATTATCCATCACTTTAAACATACAATGGGGCTGTTGGCAATTGCATTTTAAGAGGAGAATATCTCATTCTTACACTTAAAATAGATGGTTGACTAGTTTCAATTGAAATTAAATTTGTTTTAGTAATATGTCACATATATTTTATGATATTGAACGCAGGGTTGAATTCTCAAACCAATATTTAAAGGTGACAACATTCTTTTTACTGTAGGAATGTGATGCCATGATCTCATCGTGATATCATTTCCTTTATGGTACAAGATCATGTTACCTTGTATGAGAGCAGTGATTTGCTGTGATTTCTGGGATGGGTGATCTTTCAGAATGTCTAACGCAGTCCATTCCTGGGTGTCCTTAATACTTGCATCAATTCCTGGAATAAACATTCCACAGTTAGAATTATACAGAAATACAAGGATCAGAATCAAAAAATACATTTAGAGATAGTTCCAAACTATGTTAACATGGCTGAGTTAAGGTATACGCAAATAATTTCAATGGGTCAGATGTCTTTGTTATCTTTGAGGTTTCTTAAAGCGCTGTGTACTGCTAATCTTCATTGTTGCACATAATGCAGTTAGTAACTTCACAGCAGCATAAGTCTATGAACAAATTATTGAAAACAATTTTATTCAGGCAATGCAAGAAGAGATTGGCCCAAATTTGAAGGCAACATTGAAACGACCATGTATGCCATTGACCTTAAAGACACTGCTCACACAGAAATCTAATAGGTTTTGGTGGTATGGATTTTAAAACTGTTGATACAGGGCATCTCTGGAATAAAACAACAGCCATCTTAACAGGCAAACTAAACGATCTATTATCCTGAAGAATGCTTAGAGACAGCAAGCCAGGTAATAACAAAGAACTTTTTGTCCTATGTTATTTATAATTTTATAGAAAGCAAAAAAAAAGTGGGACATAAAAATGGGATTAAGGTGGGAATTGAAATAAAGTATACAAACATAAACATATTTTTTATTATTTGAAATGTGGGTTTTTTGTCATGGAAAAAAAAGGATATTTCACCAATAAAACAATTTCAAGGCCAAGGAGGTGTTTCACCAGCAATTATTACTTATTCAGCAGTTAAACACTCAAGATAATCTCAACATATAGGGCGTTAAACAACACATTCAGTTAAAGAACAGGGACTGCTGAGAGCAAATTCTGGAATCTGCCAGTGCTTTAAGTCAGTCTCGCAGATTAATGACAATGAACACCGACAGTTTTGCTGTCATTACAATTTTAAAATCTGGGACAATAAATTTCTCGCTGCATATTCAACATCAATAATTTAGTGGAATTAGATTATGTAATGGTAACATTAAATAAAGCCCAAGCTTTGTATCCTATACAGCACATAGGTATTACTTTCTGGTCAAATTAACTCTGACAATTATATCAGGCAATAAAAACTTGACTATAAAAATAATTTTATTAGCATTTTATTAACACAAAATTACTTAGAAGATGGCCTATTGCCAATGACAGTGTGAGCTCATTCATGAAATGCAAGAATTTGGAGAATGACTGAGAAGGAATGAGGGGCTGTGGAATTTTACTTGTCTAAGGACTCAATGCTTTCAAGAAAAAAAGATGGAAGAACATTACCAGGATAAGGCAGAGGTGCAGAGTAATGAGAGTTGTGCAGAGGGGTTTTCTCATTCTGTATTCTGTGGCCTACAATTCTAAGCACTCATTCATGAGGTAGCTGTTGAGTTTTCAACTAAATAATACCTGATAACTGTTTTGTCTGAAAAAATTCTCGTGTTTGCAACATGACAAGACAATGTCAGAGAGCCATCAGGAATGGGAAACTTGGTCTATGTTCAACTTCCTATTGACTCGATCATGGCTGGTTTAATAGCCCAATAGTTGAACCCATTGTGCTCCTGATTTTTGTTGCTGAAGTACGCACTATGTATGCATGCATTCAGCCATTGAGAGAACTGAATCCTTGTGAAATACATGGCATACATATTCATAAAGCCAAATTGCCACTGATTATACTTAAAAATCTAATGAGTATATCACAATAATAATTTTGCAAAGTTCTATTTCCAGCACATTACAGAATCAGCCCTTTGGTGTCAGAGACCAATCTTCAAACCTCACTTACACCTTACCAAGCTGCACTACAGAGTCCACACACCTAATCTTGGTCAATTGTTTATAGCAAGAATAAATGCAACAGTATTACAATTTATTTTGAAGACTTACCTAAGCGTTCACATTCTGATCTTATGGTCGATGATAGCAGATTGTATGACAGATCGCTTTCTGAGAAGTTATTATTTCTTGGTTCTCTCCAGTGCATTATTGTTTCCCAAGTGTTATTGATTTTTTTTTAAGCTTGCAGCAATGCTTTCTCATTTAATCAGCGAGCATTCTTAGAAACCTCCTGATTAATTTACATTCTTAATTGAAAAATAGGAGACAATCCTGAGAGGATAATTGTTCAATTTACGAAAATAAATTGCACCAAGTTTATCAACCTCACTCTAAAACAAATTTTGCCCAAGAACGTTGAATGAGGAAATTCCCTTTCTCATTTATAGCCTTAGATAAAAATAAGCTAGCCCGCAACCAGTAGGTCAGGAGTTAGCCTGAATTGGCTCCTGAGTGCATTATTATATGCTGCCCCATTCTCTAGTAATCGCCATGCCTCCACATGAAGTTCACCCATTTTGTAAAGATCATCGACAGGTAACATGTCTTGCCAGCAACAACACATGGCTCGGTTCTGTGTGGTAACAGAACGTAAGACACCTTGATCACAAGCCAGTGCCGGCCCTTGGGAACACTGATGGTGGGGGTGGGGGTGGGGAAGCCATCTTGCCTGGAACGTAGGACAAAAGTAGGTTTGCCTCCTGATCTTCTCAAGGCAGTACATGATTGCCATGCAATCGACCCCATGTCTCCTCTGTGCAGTCAAACCTAAAACCGGAAAAATGGCTCGACACAAAATCATATCAGATTTCTTTCAGATGTTCTTGCAGTGCAAGGTAGTAGTCCCCAAAACTGGCCTTTGCTGAGTCTTTTTTGTGCTAGTAAAAGAGTAAGTATGTGATTAATGCCTCTGCAAAATGTGCTGCGTCTTGCTTTGAGAAAAATCCCATAAATCTACTCAGGTGCCACATCTGAAGTCTACCATTACAGTTTTGCTCAGAAAGAACGAGAAGTTACTCAACTAGTTACAGCCCACTCAGGTTCATTTCAATCTTTAAATATAGAAGAGGGAAGAAAAGCTTTACATGTAATTTTAACCTTGATTTAACCCCAGGTTTTAGAGGTGAAATACTAACATGTGACATGATCTTCCGACTCCCCAAAGACTTGCCACAAACGTAGAGTCAGGAATGTGACGGAATGCTCTCCATTTACATGGGTGGGTGCAGCTCCAACAACATTCAAGAAGCTTGACTCCATCCAGGCCTACTTGATCAGCACCCCATCCACCAACGCACAATGCAAATATATAAATCATACTGGGGAACCTCACCATGGTTACTTGGAAAGTGCCTTCCAAACTCAGAACCACCAGCAAGAAGGGCAAAACCATCAGATGCAGACCTGTAACTTCTCCTCTATAATCCTGTTCCTTCACTGTCATGAGCTTGCAACCCTGGAACAGGCTTTGTGGCCATACTCCCAGCTGATGAACTGCAGCAGTTCAACGAGTGGTTTAGCTCCACCATCTCAAGCCAGTTTGGGTGGAAAACACAATGACACCAGTGAAGACAATATTGAAGAAATGTTTCCCCTTCTGGAGCAGCTTACAACGGAGGGACTTGGTTTACAAATTAGGAATCGCCTATGTAAGTTGGAGATGAAAAGAACTTTTTCTCTCTTAGACAGTCTTTAACTCTGGAATTCTCTTCTGCCTGAAGCAGGAAGGCTGGCCAACTGCATATATTTTATGCTGCATTGAGTAAGTTTTCAAGCACCAAAGGAGCCAGGGGTTGGTGAGGGATGAATGGAAAGTGGAATCAGGGCCACAATCAGACCAGCCTTTGTATAATCCAATAGCCGAGCAGGCTTAAGGGGCCAAATGGCCTACTGTTGCTCCAAGTGTTTCTGTTTCCATGACTGCAAAACTAAACATAAAACTCCACACTTTGTTTCCAAGACCTAAATGGTGAATATATTTTAAGGTGTTACATTCAGGTCTGAAAATAGATGTTTTGCTTATATAATTTTTCAGTTTCATGGCCTACAACTGCAACATTGCCCTGTGAGGAGGAAATTATTGAAGTAATATTATTAATTTCCTCATATCCACTATGATAAATTTTGACATACCTCTAGAAGATAATTATGGTATAAAGTAATGAGCTAAATTGAAATGATTTATCATCAACGTTATCTTACTTCTTTATTCAAGAACAATAAACTACTAGCAACCATCAACCAGTATTATACAGCATTTTGTTTGAGTGCTTTCTGACATGCAACACTTTATTATAAGCTGGTTAATAGATTTTCTGAGGATGATATTAACTTTAGAATGCTATTGTGACCTCTACCATAACTCAAACTGACATTAGCTATGACTTAAGTTATGAGGAACTGCTAAGTCAAACATCCCTGAACAGGAAACTGCATTCCTTTCCTGACAAAGTGTTGTCAGCAACAGAATTCCAGCTTTTAAAATTTACTATGGGCTCATTTTATGATATGTTTATATACTGGCTTTCCACTTCATTTCTCTCAGAGTACAAACTGTACAAATTCTCAGCTCACTCCCTTGAGCCATCCTCAGGCTTCATAAGCTTCAAATAAGAATCTCAGTTTCTGTCCCTCCATAGTGGATGTCATTTTCTGTTTAAAATCAATGTTATTTGTACATATGTTCATTTCCTTTATTGGTACATGAGTCACATGCAAAGTTCTCTGAGGACTTAAAGGCGCAGTGTTGGATTTTGTAAACAACTGATAGTGGGAAGAAGAGAAACTGTCAGCATCACTGTCATTGCTCTTCTGTATCTAGCTGTAACTTCAGAACGTCAGGCAAGTCTAGATTAGCCCAGGATCCTGCTGTTGCAGTCTGTGACTCAAGCTTGTGACATAGTTAAAGGGAGGTAGGGCTCAGCAAGGTTATGAAAGCTTCCAGAACAAGTAATAGGGCAGAGAGTATGTAAATGGTCAGGAATCTAACTTTAGGCACAGCAGATAAAGGGTCAACAATGAAAAAGGGGGTAGGATTGAGGGTGTCTTCAATGGACACAGTATACAAAACAATGTAAATGAGCTTGTAGTGCAGATTGAAATTGCTGGGTACAATATTGTGGGTATCATAGAGACGTGGCTACAAGGGGTTCGAGGCTAGGAACTAAATATCCAAGGATATGTGTCCTATCCAAAGTACAAGAAGATGAAGAGTAATGGTGTAGTTGCCTTGTTAGTAAAAAATGAAATGAAATCAATAGCAAAAAATACTATAGAGTCAGAAAGTGTAGAATTTGAAAGGGTAGAGTGGAACAACCACAAGTGAAAAAAAATGCTGATGGGAATTGCGTGCAGGTTCCTGAGCAATTGTCAGGATGTGAGGCAGCAAATAAATCATGAGACAGAAAAGGCATGTAAGAAAGGCATTATTATAATAATCATGGGAGATGTCAAAATACAGGTGGACTAGGAAAATCAGGTTGGTCACAAATCCCAAGCAAAGAAATTGATGGAATGTCGACATGGTAGTTTTTTAAGCAGTTTGTGGTAGAGGCCACTAGGAAATAGGCAATTTTAGATCTGCTGACATGTAATGGACAGACTTGATTGTGGAGCTTAAGGTGAAGGAACCCTTCGAGACAGTGACCAAAAGATGATAGAGTTCATCTTGCAGCTTGAGAGGGAGAGGTTTTAATAAGATGTAATGGTATCACAATTGAGCAAAACTATCTACAAAGGCATGAGGGAGGAGCTAGCCAGAGTTGACTGGAAGGAAAGTTTAGTAGGGAGAATGGTGGAGCAGCAATGGCAGGAGTTTCTGGAATAATTCAAGGAGAACCAGCAAAAATCCACTGTAAGGAAGAAGAAACATCCCAAAGGGAGGATGAGGCAATTATGGCTGACAAGGAAGTCAGAAACAGCAGAAAAGCAAAACAAAAGGCATACAATATATTGAAGATAAATTTGAAGCCAAAGAATTGGGAATTAAAAACCAGAGAACAACTAAAAAAAAGCAATAAAGGGGGAAACAAACACCTAGCTAGTAAGCTAGCAGGTAATATAAAATAAGATTAGAAGAGATCTTTTTAGATATCTAAAAACTAAGAGATCATCAAGAGTAGACATTGGACTGCTGGAAAATGAGGCTGTAGGTGTATTAATGGGAAGAAAGAAATGAAGGAGGAGTTGAATTGGTACTTTGCATCAGTTTTTGCAGTGGAATATCAGAATATCAGAATTTCAAGATCATCAGGAGGCAGAGGTGAATGTAGTGGCAAACACTAAGGAGAAGGTGATAACGAAGCTAAAAAGGTTTGAAGATGCATAAATCACCCTATCCAGATGGACTACACCCCAGAATTCTGAAAATGATAGCATGAGGAGATTATAGAGACTTTGGTCTCAATCTTTCAGAGGACTTGACAATTGCTAATGTAACACCCCTGTTTAAGAAAGGAGGGAGGAAGGAGACAGGAAACTATAGGCTAGTTATTTAGTTGTTGATAAGATTTTTAAGAGTCCATTATTAAGGGCATGATTGTGTCGTACTTGGAAGTACTTGGTAAAATAGGCCTGAGTCAGCATAGCTTTAAGGGGAGGCCATGCCTGACAGATGTGTTTGAATTCTTTGAAGAAGTAATGAGCAAGTTAGACAAAGGAGAACCAGTGGTCATTATCTGTTTGGATTTCCAGAAGGCCTTTGACAAGGTGCCATACAGGAGGCTGCTAAATAAGATAAGAACCCACAGTGTTAGTGGTAAGGCTGATGGGCAGAAGGCAGAGGGTGGGGATAAAGGGTCTTTTTCAGGATGGCTGCTGATGACGAGTGGAGTTCCGCAGAGGTCCATGTTGGGAACACAACCATTGACATAATATGTTAACAATCTGGACAAAGGAACTGAGGGCATTGTTGCTAGATTTTCAGCCTACACGGAGATCACTAGGGGGACAGGTAGTATTGAGGAAGCGGAGAGGCTGCAGAATGATTTGGACAGGCTTGGAAAGTAGGCAAAGAAGTGGCAGATGGAATACAATGGAAAACTCTGAGGTTATGCACTTTGATACGAAGAATATAGGTGTGCACTATTTTCTAAACAGGGAAAGGATTCAGAAGTTTGAAGCACAAAGTACTTGGCAGTCCTAGTTCAGGATTCTCTTAAGGTTCAGTTAACAGTTTGGATAGGAAAGGTTAGCATTCATTTCAAGAGCGCTATAATACATGAGCAGGGATTTACGGCTGACGCTGTATAAGAATGTATTTAGAATATTGAAAGCAGTTTTAGACCTCGTACCAAAGGAAGATAGACTGGCCTTGGTTTACAAGGAGAATCCTGGAGATGAAGCGCTTATCATATGAAGAGTGGTTATGGACTCTGGGTCTGTACTCGATGGAGTTTCGTGGGATGGGAGGGGATCTGAATGAAACTTACAGAACACTGAGGGGCCTGGATAGAGTGGATATAGAGAAGATGTTTCCACTAATCGGAGAAACCAGGACCTGAGGGCACAGCCTCAGAGTGAAGGAACAACCTTTTAGAACTGAGACACAAAGGAGTGTCTTCAGCCAGAAGGTGGTAAATCTGTGAAACTCATTGCCATAGAAGGCTGTGGAGGTCAAGTCATTAAGTGCTCTTAATTAATAAGGGGATCAAGGGAAGAAGATAGGAGTACAGGTTTAAGAAGCAAACCATGATTGAATGACAGAGTGGCCTTTATGACCCAAATGGCCTAATTCTGCTTCTTTATCACATGATCTTATAGGATGTTGTGTGAATACTCCAAAGCAGTAATCACAGGGGTTATAGAAAACCTCAACATTCCAGCTCCCACATCACAACCACGAGATGGGCTTGGGTCTTCATGAGTGAGGAGTTCACTAGAATTTGACAAACATAACAAAACCTGAAAAAATAATTCATGACACAATAATTAAAGAGGAGAATGTTAAGTCTTTGTATTCTTAAAACAAGATTTTTCAGAATGTTATAGATTCTGCATAGAGTACTAGTCTTCAGGGCAAAGCAGCAAGTAATATAAAAAGTGACAGTAAGAGCTTTTTAAAAATATAAAAAAGGATCGAGGTGCCAAAGTGAACATAGGCCCCTTACAGAACAAGAGGCCTGGAAGGTTACAACAGGGAATCAGGAAAGGGCTGAGGAGTTGAAGAAGTACTTTGCACCAGACTTCCCAGCAGAAGGCACTAACAGATGTTCAAAAATACTTAACCATCAAAGGGCTATAGGAAGGGAGGCAAATAAACACAGTGACTATTACTAAAGAAAGAAAGAATGCTGGGAAATCTACTGGGGCTAAAGACTGGTAAATCCCATACACTTAGATGCATTGTAACTGTGGATTTTAAAGCATGTTACTATAGAAATAATGGATGCACTGGTTGTTATCTTCCAACAATCCAATAAGGCAGTGTAATCAAGCAGAGGCTTCATGAAGGTGAAATCATGCCTGACAAACTTGTCAGAGTTCTTTGAGGTGGTTAAAAAAAACAGGATAAAGGAGAGCTGAATAGATTTTACATATTTGGATTTCAAAATGGTTTTCATTAACGTAGCAGACATAATGCTACTGAGTAAGCAAACAGCCCATGCTGCAGTGGATAATAAATGAGCATAGACAGAGGATTGGCTAACTAATAGAAGAGTGTTGGGATAAGGGTATCATTTTCAGGATAGCAACCTGTAACTAGTGGTCTGACACAGGGATCACTGCAAGGGACACAACAATTTACAATACATATCAATAACTTGGCTAGCAGAAATGAATGTACTGTTGTCAAATTTGTGCATGACACCAAAATAAATGACAAGCCAGGTAGTGAGGATTACACAGACAGATATAGGCAGGTTGGCTGAACAAAAATACTTGACAGAAAGAATAGGATATGGGGAAATGTGGATTATACACTTTTGCAGGAAGTTACCCTCCAAGTTCAGACAGTAATAGAGTAGGTAAATATAATGTTGGCCTTTATTTTAAGAGGAATGAAGCATAAAAATAGGAAGATCGTGCTAAACTATACAAGACACCATTCAAACCATTCAGAAGGAGAATCACTGGATTCAAAATATTAACTCAATTGTCTCTCCACAGATGCTATAAGATAATGAGGACTGCAGATGCTAGGGAGTCAGGGTCGATAAAGTGTGGTGCTGGAAAAGGCACAGCAGGTCAGGTAGCATCTGAGCAGCAAGACAGTCGACATTTTGGGCATAACCCTTTATCGGGACTGGGGAGGGTTATACCGGAAACGTCAACTCTCTTGCTCCTCAGATGATGCCTGACCTGCTGTGCCTCTTCCAGGACCACAGATGTTGCCAGACCCACTGAGTTTCTCCAGAAATTTCTGCTTCTGTTCAGAATGTACCTGGAATACTGTGAACTATCATTCATCTTAATGAGTGAATGAATTAGCTTTATTGTTGCATGTTCTCAAATGAAAGTTGTCAAGTCACCACTTACAGCACCATCTTAGATACACAGGGACCTAGGTACAGCACTTCAGTTACAGTGCAACAATGTCACCAACACAGTGCCATCTTAAGTACAAAAGTACCGAGGTACAATCCTAAGTTACAGAATAGAGAAATGAAGAAAACAAAATGTTATATTACAGCTATACACAGTATAACCATAGATCAGAAAAACAACAAGTTAAAAGCACAAACATCACATTCTCTCTCCAAGGATGCTCCACACCAGCCTCTACGTGGTCTGACCACTAGCTGCCCCCAGTCACCGCACTGAGCTGCTGCTGCCACACTCTGCCTGCAGCTGCTGGTCACGGGCATCCCCACTTCAAGCCACTGGTCGCTGTCGCCCTTGCTCCAGGCTCCCGAGCACCCACCCCGTTTCAGAGGCTGGGGCCAGGTGTACGGGCCAGGAGAGGGGAGGAAAACAGGGAGAAAAAAGGAAAAAGATTAGGTAGAGAAGATGAGCTCCAGTTGGTCCAACTGGAAAGCCTAACTAAGGCACTGCAGGCAGTCCACAGAAGATTAACTAGGTTGATAGTGTTAATGGTGGGATTTTCTTGAAAGGCGAAGTTCAGTAGATTAGGCTTGTACTCATTTGAATCAAAAGGAATGAGCGAGCAGAGCTTATTGACACATAGGAGATTCTCAGGGGGCTTGGCAGGGTCAATGAGAGATTGTTTCCCTTTATGGAACATCCTACGGCCTGAGGGCATAAGCTCAAACTAGGGGGTCACCCACTTATGACATAGATGTGGAAGAATTTACTCTCTCAGAATCTGTGGAATTCTTTATCACAGAGGGCTATTGAGGTTGGGCCATTAAGTACACTCAAGGCTGAGAATCAGATTTCTAATCAGTAATGGAATTGAAGGTTATGTGGATTTGAGAATAATCAGATCAGTCATGATTTCATCAAACAACAGAGCGGGTTCGATGGGTCAAATTTCTGCCTTCTGCTCCTATATCTCCTGGTCTTTTGGAAAAACCTCACGCAAACAAAAATGTACAGCAGCGACAGACATCAAAAGTGATGAAAATGGATGTAACTACTGAAGCCATTAAAGGTTTGAGCAAATATTCCCCTTCAGAACCTTTTTATGTTTAGCACAGCGCATTTTCTGGCATTTCAGAAAACATTGTTTTTTCTATAATTTCTCTGACAGGATGACAGACACTTTCAATAGAAAAAGAATTTAAAAAACACTTGCATTAAACAGTGCATTTCATGACAACTGGATGCCTCAAAGCATTTTACGTCCATTGAAACACTTTGGAAATACAATCACGACTGTAATGTAAGAAGTGCAACAGAAAATTGGCAGACAGCAAAATCCCATGAGCAGCAGTGGGAAAAAGACCAGAAAGTCTGCTTATGGGATAGATATTGGCCAGGACACCAGAGATATCTCCCTTGCTCTTCTACAAAAATAGTGTCATTGGGATGACACTATCGATGACATATGGGATGACATATCCACCGAAGTGGTTTAAAATATCATCCAAAAGATGGCACCTCTGGAAGTATAATATTTGTTCAATGGTTCACTAGAGATTCAGCTTTCATTTGTGTATAACTAAAAGTGTTTCAATACAATAAATGGGGTCCAATTCTTTGCAGTGAGAATCTAACATTTGACAAATCAGAAGGAAGCCATTTAACCAAAGACTATGCTGAATTTGCGAATAAGATTTTTTTTTACAAGAAACATGATTAGAGTTAGATTACTCACAGTGTGGAAACAGGCCCTTCAGCCCAACAAGTCCACACCGACCTGCCGAAGCACAACCCACCCAGACCCATTCCCCTACATTAATCCCTTCCGCTAACTCTACGGGCAATTTAGCATGGCTGATTCATTTGCACATTTTTGGACTGTGGGAGGAAACCAGAGCACCCGGAGGAAACCCACGCAGACACGGGGAGAATGTGCACAGTCAGTCGCCTGAGACGGGAATTGAACCCAGGTCTCTGGTGCTGTGAGGCAGCAGTGCTAACCACTGTGCCACCATGCCACCCACAATGTATTTTTTTTAAAAAAGTGTGCTTACAAACAAACAGTACTGCATACTTGAAAGTAAAATTGGATCACTGTCGCATTCACCTTTGTCCAAGACTTAGTGGCAGTCCACACAGTGATGGGCACGTCGGTATGTCAAGCATGCCTTTATTCACATTGAGATGATTCAATGTTATTTGGTAGTATTTTTGGCTCGAATCATGTTCTGGATTCAAGCTCTACTCCATGGTCGAGCAGGTAATGTAGTTGACAATTTGCACAGAGTGCTACATTCCAGGAGCTGTTGTCTTTCAAATCAGAAGTTAAACTCTGACACGGTATTTCCTTAGTAGGACACAAAAGATCCAACAGAAACAGATGAGCCTTTACAGCACACTGGACCTGGTTTATCCCTGAACTGATGACACGAAAAACCAGATTAATTGTTCTTGTATCTCATAATTGGTAGTGGAATCTCACTGGGCAAACACTTACCTACATGACATCATTCACTCACTTACTTGCAAAACAATGGGATGTCCTTGAACGTGGAAAATTTACAATATTCTCTTAGATTAGGAAAGGAAATGATTACACGTTTGAAGAGTTTAATAATAGTCTCTGGTATTTCTTGTTCCTCTGAACCACATTTTCAGTTACTAGATAATTGAGTAACTTATTAACAGGCTCTGTTCCAGTCACTTGTCATGTATTAGTGTGGATGTTAATTGCTGTAATGCAAGACCTGTTCCTGGTCACTGAATGATCCTCATGCAACCTTCATTATAAATTTATAAACAAATTGAAAAATACTATTAAAATTATCGAAAAAAGCTCAGTGCTCTATTTGTACACCAATAGGTTGAAAAGAAACATCACAGCTGTACATCGTGATCAAATCCTAAATATGGCAATCTCACCGAGGTTCAGCATTATTCAAAACTTGCTCTATCTTCCTTCCAAACTCAGAATAACACAGTGACAAAAGGTTCAAACTTAAGTGATGCATTCTGCTGTTAGAGACAAAAGTTGGGTTATAGTTAAGAAATCAATTTGACAACAAAAGATGACATTTCCTTTGTTTTACTTTTGGATTATTTCAGGGGAATTCAAGAAACTGAAAGTGAAAGACTGAGAAAATGTCTGACGAGAGGGCCGAAGCACACATTATCAGCAATCATTGTCTCACCTAACTAGAACGTCTATTCTCTTTTTATGACATTTTTCATCCAAAGTACGTGCAACTTTGAGATCAGAACATTTAGCAGACCCAGGGACAGCTTGATGGGTACTGAACATAGTGAAAGATTACAAAATTGCACTATGGAATACTGCAGCTGGAAGGGAGATCAAATTGTAGCCTAAAGGTGGGAGACGAAGAACTGACAGGTCTGGAATGGGTTGAGTGCAATAAGCTTTGGGTATCCATCTACAATCGTGGTGTATGGGCATGAGTGTAAAAACAATCTAATCTTTAATAAACATTTTGTTTTTTTTTAAAAACTGTGTTGTAACTCATTATTAAAACAGACACAGGACTGCGGACTGTCAATACATTAAGAGACACATACTTTCCCAGTACCACAGATGATGCTTCTTTGGACATAACACATGGCTGCAGTTAGTTTTAGAGTTTTTAAAACCTGCCCTTTAATGGTTTAGTCCTGTAAATATAAGGATGATTTCAATCTTATCCACTTAGTTTCCAATGAACAGGTACATGGGTAAAATTGGATAGTCACCTGAAAATGCTTTATTCCAATCTATAAATCTGAATCCAACAATACAATCAGGGTCTGACTACAATTTTAAACAGCAGTATTAGTGAGACGTCATTGTAGCTTTCTGGAAGGTGAAAGCAGAGGGCAGGGACTCTCGAATGGAGAAGTTGACATTGTCACTTTTCCAGGCTCCCTCCCATCTGCCTTTGTATGGCTCTCCATAAAGCCCTGCTCTATGGCTGGACTTGCTGCTAGTCAGCCTTCCTGTAGTACAACCCGGAACCCCGCTCCTGCCTGTAGTACAACCCGGAACCCCGCTCCTGCTTGTGGTACAACCCGGAACCCCGCTCCTGCCTGTGGTACAACCCGGAACCCCGCTCCTGCCTGCCTATTAGCTGTCAAATGATTTAGTGGAACTGATACACAGGTGTTCAACTAGCCTTGACCATAGAGATGATTTTGGAGTTTGACTCACCTCTTGCAAATGCCAATTCAGGTTAAAATTAAGGCTCAACTAAATTTAAAACTGCAGCTCTCAACAAGCCACAAGTTTAGTTCAGATTTTTTCTGTCATGTCTGTGTGGGAAAGAAGTCATATTGTTGGTTAATTCTATCCCTGTATCAAACTCATTTGACTAGCTTTGGCACATTTCCTTTCTGTTGTCCTACGGTTCAAATTGCTTTGAATAGGAGGAGTTTCCTGTGAAATTCAAACTAGCCAGAACATTGGGTGGAATGCTGTCTTTTGTCTCAAAATACTGACAATTAGTACATATGTCACAGCTAGGCCCACAATGTCCAATGACTGGATTACTTTGATCTGTTGACATGTGTTTCCGAGTTTAACTTTTATTCTGTTCTCATTGGATGAAATGTCCTTTCTTTTTCATCATTTTGCATTATTTGGGGATGTTTTCAGAAATTATTCTGAAGTTAGGTATTTCGTGGAACACAGTATTTGAGAACTGCTCAAAAAAGAAGAGACTTGCTGTCAAGGCTTTGTGCTTTGTACTCATCAAGATAGTTCCAAGAAAATTATATTTCAAAGTGTTCAAGTGACAGATGTTAATTAGTTGGCAAAGTGACTCTGATTGATCAAAATAGAGTTGAATTTAGATAAATGTGAGGTGCTGCATGTTGGTAAGGCAAACCAAAGCAGGAACTAGAAAATGTAATGGCCATTCTTAGACAATGAATTATCTAGAGTCATAAAGCATGGAAACAGACCAATCGGTTTAACTAGTCCATGCCAAACATGTTCCCAAACCAAGCTAGTCCCATTTGCTGGTGTTTGGTCCATATTCCTTCAAACCTTTTCTATTCATGTACTTATCTAAATGTCTTTTAATCAATGTAATTGTACCCACATCCACCAATTCCTCTGGCAGTTCATTCCACACACGAATCAATCTCTGTCCTTCATGTCCTTTTTAAATCTTTTTTATACAGTTAATGGTAGGGCCCTGGGAGTGTTGCCAGACAAACAGATGTAGGGGTGCAGATGCAGAGTTCCTTGGAAGTGGAGTTGCAGGTAGATAAGGTGATGCAGGTGGTGTTTGGCACGTTTGCCTTCATTGGTCAGTGCACTGACTATAGGAGTTGGGATGTCATGTTGTGACTGTACAGGACATTGGTGAGTCACTTTTGGAATACTGTATACAATTCTGTTCGCCCTTCTGTAGGAAAGATATTGTTAAACTTGAGAGCGTGCAGAAAAGCTCACAAGGATGTTGCTGGGACTCAAGGATTTGAGCTATAGGGAGAAGCTAAAAAGGTTGGGCCTGAGATTGAGGAGTGACATTATAGAAGTTATAAAATCATGAGGGACATGGATAGAGTAAATAGCCAAGATGTTTTTTTCTAAGATGGAGTCAAAAACTTTTTAAATCTTTGCCCCCTCACCTTAAACCTATGGCATAAAAGATTTAAAAAGACACGAGGAATAACTTTTTCACACAGAGGATAGTGTGTGCATGGATTGAGCTGTCAGAGGAAGTGGTGGAGGCTGGTACAATTACAACATTTAAAAGGCATCTGGATGTGTATATGAATAGGAAGGGATATGATCCAAATTCTGACAAACGGAACTGGGTTAGGTTAGGGTATCTGGTTTGCATGGTCTAGTTGGACCGAAGGGTCTGTTTCCATGCTGTATGACTCTATGAGTGAACGTCGATATGGAGGATGCACCAGAGAAGTTTTGTCCAGTAAATTTTTGTCTCACACAATTTTAGTTTTAAAAAAAAGCACAATTCCTAGAACAGGTCCTTGTGCATTAATATATGTCACATTTATCAAACCTATGTGAGTCACATGCGAGCCAGACTGATAATCTTAAATTGGCTGTTAGCATGATTCTTGATGAACTTGGGATTTTTCAGCAAGTGCTGTTCAATTGTGAAATTACATCTAATATTAGACACTACGTTCTGAGTTTTCCAAGCATGGCTTAGTTGATGATGGTCATCACTCTTCCCTTGTGAGCCACTAAAGATATCTAATATGTGATAAAATTCATATGCAATTGGCAGATTCTAAGGACTGGTGTGAGGTCAGATATGTGGCCTGTACATCCCAAAGACTGGCAAATTATACCAAACGTTCAGCTATTTACAACAGGCTTGCAAACCTCAGAGCATAATGCTAACATTAAATGTGTTACCATCAATTGGACAATCTCAAGTGTGCTGATTAAACTAACAACCAATTTAAGATTATCAGTTGGTGTCATAATGTGACTCATATACACATACTGGGAGTTGCATGTATCATTACACTGGGGTGTTCTCCTCTGCTGGGTATTTTGTCATTTTGAATTAAATTAAAGAATGGGGACGACAATACTTTCCCCGTGCATTTCCCACAGCAACACCTTGACCAATCAGAGTCAATTTGCCAGCCAATCAACAGCCTTTTCTCATGCAGTGTACATTATTGGTCCTCTTGCAATGTTGCATTCTCTCCTCCAATTCGTTAAGGACGGACAGAAAGCTCCAACAGCATGTCTCTTTTTCTCAGCAAAATTAAATACTGCAGTTCTTTCTCACAACGTGGATATGCCTTTACTTTTTTGCATTTGTCAAAATCCATTTCCCATTCAAACAGGATTTATTTATTCAGAGCGAGCCTCCTCACTGTCAACAATTTATGAATGGTTGTCGACAATTCCACTGGTAAAAAGGTTTTAGTTTCATGATATTGATTATGTAACAGAGGTGTTTTATTTATTTATCTTTCACACTTATTAAATAGTTTTGTTATATTTTTATGTATGTTAGGGGCTATTACAACAGCATGAATTACTGATATCCATTTCAGTTTAATTCTAGTTTCATTTTAATCTTATCTACTGGAGCTTCCTTCAGGTTCTTCTGTACAATGCTATCACAGGAATCAAGCAACACAACCATACAGAGTGAAGACAGGATGAGGGATAGGCAGACAGAAAGTAAGTGAATTGAAGGGAACGTATTTATGATTTTCAGAGTGCTCACACCACTGACAACACCATCTGTGCCAGGAATCTCATCACTGCTTGCAATATTCCACCTTTGAATGTCAGCAGAACAAAAATCAGAAGTGGTACACACTTACTGGAGGTAGTTGAAAGATTTGCCCCCACTCCTTAACTCTCTTCAATGTATCACTCAGTCTGATTCTTTTCTCATACATATAGTTGTATGCTACAATTTAATATTCTCTGCTATAACTTGTTAATATTTTTTAATGAATTAACTTGGACAATGGTTCAACACTACTGACAAAATCTACCATTTTGAGTTGGCTGGATGGCTGGTTTACAATCCAGAGTGACACCAAGGCCATGGATTCAATCCTCACACCGGCTGAGGTTACCTTCTTTCCTCTTTCCTTTCCTGAGGCATGGTGACCCTTAGGTTAAACCACCACCAGTAATCTCTCTCTCTAACGAGAGAGCAGTCCTATGGTCTGGTAAGACAATACTAACCTAACTTTTAATTCATTTTTTTAATGGGAGTATTTATAAATACAGAAATGTAATTCAATACATATCAGAAGATGTCACTAAATTAGACTCCTGCCTCTTCTGATACAGAGACATACATTAACTTCATTAACAACAAATCCCAAAACTCAAAATACAAGTCATGAACCTATTCATAGTCTTGCTAACTTTTACATTTGAAAAGAAGTGAACTATTTTGGTGTGATGTTGTTAGAAATTGAGAGTAGTCAAAGACATTAGGTTTTGCACTGATGCTCTTCAACTGAAGGTAGTGTAATTCTTACTAAAGTTTGCAGAATGGTCTACTTTGACCTATCAATTCTAATATCTCATGTATGTGTTCAAAGTATGGCATCTCCAATAGTTTAGGAACCTATTTAATATATGTATCTGTATGTCACATGCTTTCAGAAGTTAATTTTCTTGCTGTATTGTATATACTTTTGTATTATGCAATGTTGTGGCTCATTCAGAGAAAGATCTTTCCAAAGAAGTGTGAATCGGCACACTTTTGTGTGACTTAAAAAACAATTAAGAACGATACCATGTATATCAGCAATGAAAATGTTAAATCACCATGCTTTCATCAAAATCGTAAACCTATATAAAGATTAGATTAGATTTCCTACAGTGTGGGAACAGGCCCTTCGGCCCAACCAGTCCACACTAACCCTCCGAAGAGTAACCCACCCATTTCTGACTAACACTATCGGCAATTTAAGATGGCCTATTCACCTGACCTGCACATCTTTGTGACTGTGGGAGGAAACTGAAGTACCCGGAGGAAACCCACGCAGACACGGGGAGAATGTGTAAACTCCACACAGACAGTCATCCGAGGCTGGAATCAAACCTGGGACCCTGGTGCTGTGAGGCAGTAGTGCTAACCACTGTGCCACCGTGCTGCCCTACGTCATCTACTTTCCACAGGAATTAAGTAATATTGGCACCTGAAAAGAATGCTGCCGCTGTTATCCCAAGTGAGGCATCAGATTCAGCTTAATGTACTATCCAACACATCATCAATGACAAATGAGAAAAATACAACGACTATGTGAAGAAGCAACAACAGAAGTTCACGGGCAATGAATAAAACGGAATGCTTATATCTACAATAAATCTAAATATATGCCTGTAAAATTCAATCTCTGTTATATAAGAGAAAAAAATTATGGTTTAAAATTGCCAACAAGAAACTTTAGTAGCAAATATGAACAAAAGAGTTACATAAATCTTACCTGCTTCTAGTAGAATTCGAACAACATCCAGCTTCCCAAACAAAGCAGCTTCATGCAGGGCACTCCCCTTCTCTGTCTACAAAGCACAGATGTGGGTTTTTATAACTGCACTCAACATACATGATACTGATAACAGATAGAACATTTATATAAATGCAGCAAGTTATTAACATCATTCATCTGTCTCATTCCTCACGTGAACTTCACAATAAGTACACTGAATGGTATTCTAGGATTTCAGCACATTTTGCATATGCTGTAAATATTCTGTGTTTATTGCAGAAGTAATGCTTGTATTTGAAATATATCAATTCTAGATATGACCAAAATTATTACCTTTTGCTCCTTTGGCATCTCCAAACTGGTTGCACAGATCTGACTAGTCTTGATGTCTTAAAGGTCGTCACAAAAAGCAGCTGTGCAGAGTTTGAAAATGAGGGCGCCCAGAGTATATTATAGTTCAGTACATTTCTTTGTGGTTTTGGTTATTCAGTCTCTTCACAGCTTAATGCATATCAGCAGACTTATCAACAGCTTTCTCAAACTTAAGTGGTTACGGAGATAATTGGTACGGAAGACAGCTAAACCACAGAATGCTCTTACCAGCATTCAATGTGCTGTGTTTTGTATAAAATGGATGCACAGGATGCAAAAGCCTCGCCTTTTCAAAAGGTTCTTCCTGTCTTGCTTCCTTGAATGATTCGGAATTGATGATGTCAAACAAAGGAAATCTCTTGCCACACCATTTCCAGGAATTTAACTGGAAAAAAGTTGTTTTGTTTTGCTACTGCTGTTGGGGACAATCACTCCATACAAGATTCTGAGGTTAATTTGTTTCGATGCACATAAGTCATTCCCTTTGTTTATTAAGTTGTCATTTTCCCTACCAAGTAATCTCCAGTATAAATAGTAATATATCACAGGGAACTGTATTAAAAAGTATTTCCAGGTTCATTTTTGAAATTCTGTATTCGACAGGCTGGAGATGACAGCCGTGCAATAGTATCTTGAAGTCCTCACTATTTTTACAGTAGCAATAAAGTGGCAGTTTGTTCAATTTTTGGACAGACAATAAAAATACAAAAGGAAAAATTGTTTTTGACATATTGCTGGTCAATTCTTTAAATATTTTACTTCATAGAAATTGTTGAGAAATTGAAAAAAGACAAATACTTGATTTGAAACTTTGATGCACGCAACTAAATTTAAAATATGTAATCCTGAAATAGCAGGACTGTCCAGTCAAATTGATGCAATGTTTAACGCTTGGGTGTGATTTACAAAAAGATGACCAATATTATTAAAATCACCTCATGTCAACTACACTGGAATATTAAAGACTATAATCAAATGCAGAAAATAAAGTATCATAGAATGGTCAGTGCATGGAATAAGGCCATTTGGCCATTATGTTGGACTGGCTGTCTGACTTCATCTAGACCCACTTTCCTATTGTCATTTTAACATTCAAAATATTCCCAACCTGACTTGGGAATGTGTTGGGATAGATTTGCTTGTATTTAATGGAAGATCTCACCTCATCACCAGCAATTATTTCTCCTGATGGATCAAACTTAATAAATTGCAAGACTACAAGAAGTAATTATCTGAGTATTACAAATGATATTTATAGCACCCAGTCTTCCTGATGTGGTTATTTCAGACAACAGGCCACAATTCATAAACAAGACCTTCAGCCACTTCACTGACAATTTTTGATATCGGTATGTCACAAGCTTAATCTGGAAACTGCAAATTAACAGGGAAGCTAAATGTGACATCAGAATGGTTAAGCTGATCTTCAAAAGGCATTCCAATTTTGACACAGCATTAATTAATTATGTCCACCATACCGCAAGCAGTCTATAACTGTCTCATGATAGACAGAAAGCTGAAGGCTCAGCTCACAAACTAACCTGGTTCTACTATTACACCATCATGATTACCAATCAGTATATGATAAAAAGGAATCCTATCACACTCAGCAAGCCACACATTACAATAAATGCTACCAAATGAGGAATTTGTCAGAGATTAGGATGAGGAATCAGTGTTGACTGTGGATTAAATGGAAAAGGCATGATTTTCCTCAGAAACAGAAACCAACAGACATAATACATTGCTTGTAATGCCAATAAGGTCATGTGAGGAAATGCAGGAACTTCATTCCATTATGATTGAGATATCCTGGATTATTGACCAGGATGAACTGAATGGAGAATCTGACAACAGAAGAGTATCTCAAACCATCAGGAAGACTGCCCAAGAGAGCAATTAACATTCTTCCACACACGGGGAGAAAAGTGAAACATCCAGATTGCCTGAATTGATAGATTTGCCAAGGAAATGGGAGAGTGATCAATAGAATTACATAAATAAATGAATAACAATCACGTACTGCTAAAATCTTGGGAGGGTGGGGGAATATTGTACGAGGGTCTGAAAGTGTTAGCACCATTTACTGTGATGATATTTGGGGACTAGTGGTCAGTGTAACTAACGCTCTTGGGGGAGCCAGACTCCTAACAGTCTCTCTCAGAATGTAAACCATATCATGATGATTGTTGTAGAAATACAATTAAAAATATCTTTTGGTATTACAGAACTTGAGTATTGCTGAAAAAAAAGACATTTTTCACAGCTTTCTTCCTAATATTCATCAGGACATGTTGTAAGAAGCAAACATTAAGGAAGAAAATAATTTATATTGCATAAGAGAAGAATGCAGATCAGTTGGCAGATGGGCTGAGATGGGTAAGGATATGGCAATGGAGAATACACTAATAAATGATGATTGACAGTTAACTGCCAGGCTTCAAAAACACTCAAACAATATTTTAACTATTAGACTCTTCTCTAGTTAGACCAAAAGGTGACTATAGTATCCTTACTAGATAACTCAGGCTCTACAGAAGCATATACCTAAAAGATATTTGTCGCAGCATATACAAAATTCCACTCTCATATTCTTCCTTTCAGATAATAACACAACTCCCTCTTTAATGCCTTAATTGAATATTTCCACTAAATTTGATGTAGTGCATTCCAGACCATAACCACGTGCTGCATGAAAAGGCTTTTTCGCCCATGTAACCAATGCTTCTTTTGCTACTTAACTTAAATCTGTGTTCATGTCCTCAATCCTTCCGTGATGGGAAGAATACTTATAAAAGCAAGCAGGAAAATCAAGAGAAATTGCTACATATTTTAGGACTTGATCATTTTACTGACCTTAAAGAGGTTTATAAAATCATGAGAGGCATGGATAGGGTAAATAGAGCAAGCCTTTTCCCTGGAGTGGGGGAGTCTAGAACTAGAGGGCATAGATTTAAGGTGAGAGGGGAAAGATATAAAAGAGACCTAAGGGTCGATGTCTTCACGCAGAGGGTAGTGTGTGGATGGAATTAGCTGCCAGAGAAAGTGATGGAGACTGGTACAATGACAACAGTTAAAGGCATCTGGATGGTATATGAATAGGATGGGTTTAGGGGGATATGGGGCAAGTCCTGGTAAACGGAGCTAGATTAGGTTGAGATATCTGGTCGGCATGGATGAATTGGATCAAAGGGTCTGTTTCCGTTTTGTGCATCTCTATGACTCTGTGACTCTATGTATATATAACTATATAGCTGAATCATATTTATGTTCAAAATCTTCACATCATTTAAAGCTGAAAGGGGCTAGGTTGAAAGAAAAGGGCAGTGGCAAAGAGCTAGAATAGGCACTAATGGCTCCCTTCTGCATTTTATTTGTCTATGATTTCCACAATGAGTGTACAGTAACCTACAATTGCACCCACCTGACAGTTCACATCCATGCCAGCCTCCAACAAAACCTGGACCACAGCCTTGTGTCCATTGCGTGCAGCGAGATGTAAAGGAGTGTGCTTTTTGGTACTGCAGCTCATCAAATTTGGATGCGCATTTATTAACATCTTGACCACCTGCAAACGGCCATAGAGTGCAGCTAAGTCGAGGGGGGTTTCAAATTTGTTGTTCCGTATCGTGGGATCAGTCAGCTCCTCCAAGAGGACAGCGACCACGTCAGAGTGTCCGTATTGGGCTGCACAATGCAACGCGGTTTCATTCTCATTGTTCTGTTCGAGTTCAGAGCAGAAAAAAGAAAGACCCATTACAAGACATTCACAAAAAAATGCATTTCTCAAATAAACAGCATGATGAAACAAAGTTCCACTTTATATTGCAAAAGATATTTCTACAAACTATTGAAAAAAGGTGAAGGTCATCAATTTTTCACAATATTTCATCCTCACTAACACTGGAGCCCCCCAGGGGTGCGTATTCAGCCCCCTAACTGTACTTGCTATATACCCATAACTGCATCACCAAATACCAGACGAATACCATTTGCAAGTTTGCTGATGAGACCACCAGAGTCGGTCGAATCTCAGATGGCGACTGAACAGACGACAGACCTGGAAAAACGGGGCACTGAGAATAACCTAGCTCTCAATGCCTGCAAAACCAAGGAACTCATTATTGACTTTCAGTGGAATGTTACTCATGCCCCCCTACACCAACAGCACGGAGGTGGAACGAGTGGCAAGCGTCAAGCTCCTGAGTGGTCATCCACAACAAGCTTTCTTGGACTCATCATGTGGATGCACTGGTTACAAAGGCCCAACAACATCTTTTCCTCATCAGGCAACTGAGGAAAACTGGCATGACGGCAAATACCCTTGCCAATTTTTATAGGTGCATCGAGAATATTCTGTCAGGTCCTGGTATGGCAAATATACCATTCAAGATCGGAGGCGGTTACAGAGAAACTCGGCCTGGACAATCACAAAGGCCAACCTCCCATCTGTAGAATCCATCCACCAGGCCCGCTGCAAAAGGAAAGGTTGCCAGTATTCTCAAAGTTCAATCCCGTCCTGGCAATGTTTTCCCACAACCTCTACCATCAGGTAGAAGGTACAGAAGCCTGAACACACACACACCAGACGGTTTCAAAACAGTTTCTACCGTACTGTTGTTAGAATACTGAATGGACTCTCAAACTCTTAACATTCACATGTACCTTTTTTTGTTTTTGCTGCTGTTTACCTATTATTTACTTGTCTATGCTATTTAACTCTGTGATCTGCCTGTATTGCTTGCAAGACAAAGCTTTTCACTGTGCCTTGGTACATGTGACAAGAAATTCAATTCAATTCAATTTGGCCTACATTTTCTTCAAGTGTTTGGAAGTTACAAGAAATGTGCAAACATTTTAAACAATTGGGGCAGTGAGCTGGGAATTGTCTAATTTTCTAGATATCTAATCAGAATCAGCATGTGTGCAATGGAAGGGCACCCAAATCCAACACTGGGTCATTTACATTGTCTGAGCACTTTTGTAGCAAGGGTGCAGGCATTGAGAGGGTTTTGCACAGGGATTGGAGAAGCTGATACAAAAACCTGTCAGTAGTCCCAGCTGCCAATATTGCCGACTCTGGCTGCTGTTCTCCAAAAGGCCAGACGATTTGATACCTTCACGGGGATTGAAATGAGAACAGTCCAACGTCTTTGGTAAGTTATTGGGTCTGTCCCACAGTCACGGAGTGTCAGTGAAAGCCGTAATGTTTGTGTTAGAGTACACCCCTGACCTGTGATTGAAGGCAGGAGAGGGGAAGCTTCCTTTCTCACCGGGTTGATCTGGGCCTAATTAAAGTACAAACTCTGTACCAGCCATCAGGTTTCAGGCCAATCTTCTGAAAATCCTGACATTGTATAGTGGGACAGGAGGACTGACACATGGGTCATTATCCCAATGTATTCTGTGCTGCACTTGGGGTCAGAGCATTCCTCATGTTTCAGAGTGTCTCATGTAACAAAATCTCTTCAGTCTAACAAATTTCTAACTCAGCTGCAGAACCCAGAAATAATAAGTTGATGGTACCATTTAATTTAGAGCTTTCACTGACTAGATGCAAGGGATCGTGCATCTTTCAAGGACTGCATTTTCCACAAACTACTTACATCCTCCAAATAAAATTTAAATTAAATAGTGTGAGGTGGAGGTTGTGCTTGAGGGGAGGAGGACTGGGGTGGCGGTAGGGGAGGGGGGTCAGTTGCATGGAAAATTACAGAAAAAGTTAAAGATAGGGGAATGGCTTATGAGAGGTTATGAACGTTTCTAGAACAAGTAATAGGCCAGCATATGGAAAGGGTCAGGAATCTAACTTCAGGCATGGGAGATAAAGGGACACCTGTGAGAAAGTGGGGGGGTAGTCAATGCAGGACTCAGGGTGTTATAACTAAATGCTCACAAACGCACACATACGAAGGAGGGTAAGTGAACTAGTAGCGCAGATTGAATTTGGTAACTACAGTATTATGGGTATCAGAGATATGGAGGAGCTGGTGTTGGACTGGGGTGGAGAAAAGATCGGAGTGTGTGGATGACACAAAGCTAGTGGGGGGATAGATAGAGTTCAGCAAACAGGGAAGCTGCAAAAGGATTTGGACAGGCTCGGAGAGTGGGGCAAAGTAGCAGCAAATGGAATGAAATGTGGGAAAGTGTGAGGTTATGCATTTTGGGAGGAAGAATACAGGCATAGAAAATTTCCAAATGGAGAAAAGCTTTGAAAATCTGAAGCACAAAGGGACTTAGGAGACCTGATTCAGGATTATAGAATTATCAAATCCCTACAGTATGGAAACAGGCCCTTAGGCCCAGCAAGTCCACACTGACCCTCCAAACAATATCCCACCCAGATCCATACCCCTCCCGTATTATTCTACATTTACCCCTGATGAATGCACCTAACCTACAAATCCCTGAACACTATGGCCAATTTAGCATGGTCAATTCACTTAACCTGCACATCTTTGGATTGTGGGAGGAAACCTGAGCACTCAGAGAAAACCCATGAAGACAGGGAGAGAACGTGCAAACTCCACACAGACAGTCACCCGAGGCCGGAATCAAACCATGGGTCTCTGGCACTGTGAGACAACAGTGCTAGCCACTGTGCCACCCAATTAAGAGAATTGTGCAGGTTTAGCTAGCACTTATGTAATGTTAGTATTCATTTTAAGAGGGTTAGAATACAATTGCAGAAATGTACTGCTGACCTTGTATAAGGCTCTGGTCAGACCACATTTGGAATACTGTGAGCAATTTTAGGCTCCAAATCTGAAGAAAAATGTGCCGGCATTAAATGAGGGTTGAGAGGAGGTTTACAAGAATGATCCCAAGGATGAAGAGCTGCTCATATGAGTAGCAGTTGAGTACTCTGGGTCTGCACTTGATGGAGTGTAAAAGGATGAAGGGAGACCTGATTGGAACTTAAAGAGTATAAGAGCTTGGATAGAGTGGGTGTGGAGGAGACATTTCCATTAATAGGAGAGACTCTGTATTGAGGACACAAGCTCAGAGTGAAGACATGACCCTTTAGAAAGGGGATGAGGAGGAATTTCTTCAGCCAAAGGGTGGTAAATCTGTGGAATTCATTTCCACAGAAGGTCGTGGAGGCCACGTCATTGAGTGTATTTATGTTCTTTCATTGTCATGACACACCATCCTGCTAAATGAATGTCACAAGTAAAACAATTAACAAAGGATCTGATACAAAACTGAGTCAAGTCGTGTTCTAGAGGGGCTCTAATCACAAGCAGGATTTCCTGTGCTTCCCTGAATAATGGAGAGGAACTGCACCCTTCAAAATTATTGATACAATGTCCAGAGTGCTTAGTAAACAGACCCTTAAGTACTCAACAGCTGACAAAGCTGTTTCTCTTAGTTTGACTAACAGATGCCCTGGATGCAGACTCCAAACTTAAAGCTGGCCAATGTTTCATACCAATGTATCTTTCAAAGCAGGTTGTTTTCTTAAGGCTTTTGTGCTCTGTGTAAAATACCACCAGGTATGGCTCAGGATCTCCATTGTGGGATACACAGCCTCTGCTGCACCTTTTGTAGAGGAAGACAAATGGACAGGAAAGCTGTAGAATCACTGACCTCAGCTTTCTCCAATCCCTCTTTCTCAGCCAGCTGAGCTTTTCCTTGGCACTGACTTGTTTGTAGAAGATTCCAGGAAGATAACATGAGTTCTTTGGGCTCACCTCTAGAAATGTTGTCAATATTTTATCCTTTTGCCTTTAACCTGTCAAGATATCCCTAAGTCTGAAGAGGTATTCACCCATAGCAGCAAATTTGATTCGTGAGTGTGAGGGAGTGTCCACATGCCAATGGGCCTACATATCCTGGAGCCAAATCTGCCCTGAATTCCCCTGAAGTTATAATCTGGGGTTACAACAGACTCCAGTGGTATATTTTGAAGGCAAGGCAGAGGAGAAGAGGCAGTAGAAATTGAAAGGACTACAGATGCTGGAAGTCCGAGTTAATAAAATGTGGAACTGGAGAAACACAGCAGGTCAAACAGCATTGGAGGAGCAGGAAAGACTGTGTACTGATTAGGAGTGACTTCTTAATTTAGCACTCCTCTGCTTGTGTCCAATAGGTTGATGGGTTATGTCGAGTGAGGGAGACGAGGGTCAGCACATTAGGAGAGGATCAATGTGCACGCTTCACATTTTTGTACAAGTTATGCTCATTTTCAGCATACAGTGTAAAGCATGAATGATTATCATGTTGTCGAATGTTCAAATAAAATTAAAAGTAACAAAGAAAAAAAAGACAAATGCAGTTCATATGCAACTACCACACAATATATACAATAAGCAAAATCATAGCAAATTCCTGAGATAATAGCCAAAGTAATGTACACAAATAACATAGAATCCAAACAAGGTAATCAGTGACATGTAAATATCTACAATCTACCATTACCCATAAATTAAAAGAATTTACAAGTCCCAACTTAAAGCTCTCTAGATTTCCAACTTATATTTCTGTGTTTAGGAAAAAAAAGACCATACCTTAAATTAATGCAACTCAAAATATGCATTTTGTGTTGAGGTTATCTAACCTTTTCAACAGCTCCAACGTGACTCATTTGTAAAGGTCTCACTATTGCTTTGCTACTTTGCAATCGCTCCAGCATTCGAGAATTAGCTGATACAAAAGGGGTGAGAATGTTCTGAAGCATAAATTAAAGCTGCAAGGTGGTGAAGATGTGAAACACAGTTGATATAACAATATAAACCTCAACATCAAACCACAAGCAGATTACCAGCATCAACACAACTCTTAAACATGCTACTGCCTTTGAACACCCTAAATGATGACAATCTGGATGATAATGAAGGTTTCCTTGTGTGCTTTGGTTTCAGAATGTGCATCGCAACATCCACAATATTTTAAAAGCACACCAGCATAAAAAGGTGGCCTAGAAATTCCGAATATAGTCATTAGTCTTACAATTAGTCAAGACCCCGTTCAAATTAAAATGTAGCCATTTACTTTTTGATGATTTCCGTGATGGAAATTCCTGGTCAGGGACCTCCCGCTATGAACCTGCCTAAAAATCCTGAGATTCAGTGTTGAGAAGATCGTTGTTAAAGCTGTGCCATTTTCTGCAGTACTCAGTGCTGCATACTAAGTGCCCAGGAGAAATATTGAAAGCTACTGTGAAAGGGCATGGAATTAAGTGAAGAGTCCGGGTGGGTGGAATTTGCTGGTGGAGGCAGTGTCAGATACATTGGGCACTAGGGGAATGGATGAGTATTTATTTTGGGGGCAGGAGCTGGTCAGTAAGCATCGAGTGGGAATGCAGTGGGTGAGTGGACGCACGTTATGGGATGGGGAGGTATCAGGTGAGGTAGGGATCTGCTCAGATCAGGAAGGGTCAGTTAGGGATGGGAGGGTGTAGCTGTGGGCGGGTGTGTGTGTGGTGAGTCAGAGGTTCAGTCCCATTTACCCAAGAATGACAGCAGCTTTCTAACCGTCTAATGCATCTTGAGTACTTTTTAGGCTCAAATGATTCAGAACATTCCAAATTCTTTGAGTTTACAAGAATATGCTTGTGAGTTCTAGATGTTGTTTTGAACAGGGTGGAGGGGAGTTGCTAATCAGTATTTTCAAATTCACCAGCAATTTCTTTGTAAGCAATTGCACTGGGATTTCTGCAGTATACCAAAGTGCAACACCTACACAGACAGCAGTAACAACTACCTGACCATGGGAATATCTAGGCATAACTATCTTTGGACATAACAATGAGAATGAGAACAACTTAGGTAAGAATGAATGAACGAATGATTTACTGCCAAGTGCACTTTACAGCGAAACACAAAAAAAAGTGAAAAACTTTCATTTGTCGCCATAATCCAGCATCATTTTGGTAGTATAAGCAAATGAAAAGATATAGCTTAAAGTCTGTCAATGTACAGGGTCTCCAACTCAGAACCAACTAACGTGGGAGTCGCCGATCCTCAGGCACCATCTTTCTTTGCTGGGCTGATTCACCTTCACCACTGCCCACGCTGGGCATACCAACGTCCGAGACTATTGCCATAGTCGATGTTGGCATGGTGCCCCTTCACCACCAGCGCTAAACTCAACAAATCCTCAGGCACCGTCATTCATTGCTGGGCCTACATCACTGACATCACCTCAGGAATCTCAGATTCCTGATGAAAGGCTCCTATCCAAAACGTTGATTTTCCTGCTCCTCGGATGCTTCACGACCTGCTATGCATTTCCAGCACCACTCTAATCTTGACTCTAATCTCCAGCATCTGCAGTCCTCACTTTCTCCTCAGGAATCGCTGTGCCCACTGCTGCCAGGAGGAGCCAACTCTGTTGCCTTCACTACCGCACATGCTCAGAAGGCCGGGCCTACTCTTGCTAAGACGAAGATGCCAAAAAAGGTTTTAAAAGGGGAAAGGGAAAAAAAGAGCAAAAGAAAAGCAGCAAAAGTAAAAAGAAAAAAAAACAAGAAAGCAGACAGGAGCATTCAAGCCCCGGGTTAGAAGCTCAGACACAGCACTGCTCCTAATCCTCTCATTAGTTGCTATTAATACCCTCATTCCGTAAGTGCTTAGTTTCTTCACACATCCCCCTGTATCCAATCTGTACTAGTTTATGACCCAAGAAAACAGAAACATCTGTTGAAGTTGCATAATTTTACAAAGATCATCAAAGTGAGGTAGGACATCATATAGAAGTGAGCAACTTCCCCTTCCAATCATCCAGGGCCTGAAGTTTTGGATTTGATGGTGATAGAAAGTGGGTGCTCTGGCCTGCTGATTCCCCAACTCCATCCCATGCCATTGCCATTTTATGGCAGAATGGGGGGAATGGACATGGGGGTTGATGGCAATGCTGCCCTCCTGGAAGCAGTGGGTGATTGATTGAATTTGTTCATTCAAGAACACCATTTGGGACGTCCAGTCAGCCTCCAGATCCTTTCATGCTCTGGCAGCCAGTTTAACTGCTTGGAACAGTCTCCTCCTGTAGACTGGCAGGAAAGCATCAAAGCTGTAAGCTGGAGGGCCTAGAGGTTATCCCTTCTTGCAGGCCTACCTAGTTCTGGCTCATCCCCCCTCTCACCATGGTGGTCTGACTGCAAAAGGCATTTCTAGTCACACTTTTAAAGAGTCGGAGAAAAGACACATGCATCTTGAGGACTCTTCTCCCCTACATTGGTTATTAATCAACTCCCTTTGAAAATCACAAGGAATGACTCTTTCCCACTCATTGGCCCCATTCCAACCTGATAGAGGGATTCTGAAGTCTGGAGAAATAATCCTGCACACGTGAAGCACTCTAGGCTGCAAGTATTAAGATTTGCATAAATTAATTCCCTTGCCCACGTGTCTTATTCCATCACATCAGTATAGTTCCACAAGCTCCACAAGACAGGCTGTGATGTTAAAAACTGGATAAGGACAACCCAAATTCTTCCACATGGAATGTTAAACAGCAGTGAATTCTTACTTCCTAACGATCAGGAGTTCGATAGGGAACAGGCAGTATTGCTCATAACAGAGAGTATATGCTAAAACATTAAATAGCCATCAACATTATGACTCCATTACTTAAAGAAGAACCTTGCATATTTATAAACGTTATTGTACTGCAATGACAAGGAATCATATTTTGTTGTATTATTGCAATATTCTGCTTGGAATCGGAACAGAAATGAAACAAGAAAGACTTTTGCAACCTCGGCTGCACAATGCTCTTTTACCCAGTTCAGGCTCTACACAAATCAGTAATAACCACAAACATAAATCAACAGTCTAATGATAAGACTGTCCATCTCTGTCTCTCCCTCTCTCTCTCATACAGACACCTGAGCTGAAAATGCAGTTATGGTAAATTATGCATTTCTCAGACTTTCCAGTCAGCCTCCAGATCTTCTTATGCTCTGGCAAAGTATATCAAAGATCTCCTTTTTCAAACTTGGAGATCAAAGTGTCTTTTTTTTCATTAGCACGATAGCCATGTGACTAGGCAGTGATATGCGCCACACGTTCAGATAAAGAGCAATTAAACCAAGGGCAGCCTCAGGAGCACTAGACCTCTGTGACGTTACAAAGTCTATGTAAGGGAGAAGCCTCCAATGATGGGAGGTTGAGGGCATGACTCTAATCAGTGGACAGGGGCAAGGCTCCATAACTTCACAATAATAAAGTGGCCACAAATATTCTAACAGCACAGTGGGTCTTTAACCAGAGGAAACCAGCAGGGTGTGTGAAAGGAGGATGAAGGGCGAAATTCACTCCACAACAAACTAGCTTTAGACTCATGCTAGTTAATAGGAACAAATACAAAACCAAGATTATCACATGGTTGGAATTAGGTTTCCATAACTCAAGGGAAACAACCTACATCATTTGTGTGGTAGTCAGGGCTATATCAGTCTGCCTTCTGTTATCACTCAGTAAACTAAGATCAGTGAAGGTTATCTTTTTACTAGGTGGCCTATGACCAGCATCAAAAAACGTAATGGAATTTACAGAATGCAATCTTTTTTAGTATGTGTTCTTCTATTCATCATATAAGCTGAGACAAAACATCTAGGCTTCTTTCCAACAATGTTTATTTACATTGTTTACACGATAAGACAATAGAGTTCACTGTTCCAAGCTGATCTTTCAGCAGAGCCCTATCACATGATTACAGTTACATTGTGGTATGCCTTGGAGACTTATCTGCATGTCCCCTAAATCCAATCGCTACATCTCCCCACAAATGCTTTCTCAGTTTTAGCTGAAAGCATTTGCTTAACATACTGACTAAACACTGAAGTTAAAGTATCCCCCTTTAAGTGAATGTTTCTTCAATCCCACTATTTCCCACCAAATTCCATCACTCTCAGATTTGATTAACACAATGAACTCTCAATACTGGTCTGGTCATTCAAAATGATTGAGGAGAACAATGACCAGAAGGCTGACTTGGGACCATACTTCATACAGCAGCTGGAATGAAAAGAGTAGGATCAATCACAAGGCGCCACTTCATGGTACTGAAGGGGCTGGCTGCCTGTGGGCTATCAGTACAAAGACTGGTGGGTGTTCTTTTCCTTGCTGGATGCTGAGTAGTCTTATCTCTCTTTTTAGAAATACCTTTTTCTGAGAAGGTTAGTTAACAATGAAGCATGACAGATTGGTAATATTTGCACTATTGAAGAGCTTACAGGCATCACCAATCTGCTGCACTAGCTGGACAGAAGATCTTGAGTTTCTTGTGCGATACTCAAGTTTTGGATGAAGAGGGAACAGGACATCAGCAAGACTGCAGCTCATAGATATACTTCTTAAAAAGAAAGAGACTTGCACAAAGAACATAACTGATCAATTAAAATCTCTTCTGAGGTTGCTGGTTGCACTGGAAGATTTGCAGTTGAGTCCACAACAGTAATTACCGCAAATGGGCCGAAGGACCTGATTCCATATTGTAGATAATCTAATCTAATCAAATCGTTCTGGATAAAAGCTGTGGGCCAATGAGCGTTAACATTGACTGCTGTCTCTCTCTGTCAATGTGTCTGGGATACCAGATAAAAATAAACCTTTTACTGGTATCTCAGAAAATTCGAGCTCACGTTGTCACATATTGCTGAAGGACTCTCCTGCACGTTTTGCGGTTCTTTGTAATCTGGCATAATCCCATCCAATTGAAGCTGCTGCCGGTTGTGTGACAATGCTGTCACTTTAAAAAAGGTTGTCTTGTTTTTTTTTTGGAGAGGGTTTAGGAAGGGAGAGAGGACGTACCGGCTACTAAAACAGCTGAAGTAAATAATTTAGGAGGCCTTTAGGTTTTTTAAAAAACAGTTGTAGCAATGGAAGGGGAGTGGCCAGTTCCCATAGACCAGGCTTTCTAGTTTCTTTTAGCTACCGCAGTCAGAAGCTGTTTGGAGTCCCAGAAGGGTTGGAAGCTTCAGTAAATGCTTTCCAGTTGCTACTTTCTCTGAAATCTCTCGATGTTGTTTCATCCAGGATTGGAGAACGACATGCAAAAATCTGTGTCAGAATTTGCCTTTTTGCCAAGGAATGTGGTTATGGAATGACACCATATTAGAACAATTAATTAGTAATGTACACTGTATCTATTATTCAGCCACGTTTTCCAATAGTTAAGTTATTCTAAGTTCATTTTTTTTTTCTTTGTATTTGAACGATCATGGTTAAATAAATTGCATTTTGATTAACATCAAATAGGCCATGTCACATCTGGAACATGCACTTCACATCTACTTTTAAAATAAGAAAGTTAGAGTCTAGGCTATCTTAAAAATATTTTGAGGGAGTTGGATCTGGGCCATAATAGTGGAAAAACCATTGTGATCCCCTTGTACAGATGAAAGTACTCAAAATCCACCACATCTTCAATAACCACATGTAGCATTTCTGCATTATTACTGCTGGTTACAAAACTGGCTTCTCCATAGAGGTAAGTGAAGAATTCCGCTCAGTCTGGTCTAGAAGTATAAGAAATAGGAGGAGTAAGCCATTCAAACCCTGAAACTTAGGCTTCCCCGTTCAATAGGACCTTGGTTGATCTGACATTCCTCATGCCTTTTGGTTCCCCTTTTGAACAAGAATTTACCTCAGCCTTAAGTATTAAAGGAATGAAGTACCCAGAAGTCAAGTACAACTGGAGTTTCTTCCAGAAGGGATAAATCTGGGTCTGACACTAACACGATGTCAAGTTCACCCACTGATTAGAAATATCTGAAGAAGAGGCACATCCTCTTCAGGCATAACTGGAGGTGGAGCATCACAATGCTAGTCAAATTCTGAGAAAAGCTGAGATACTCTTTATAAATAACAATCATTCTAAGTTTCATGATACGAAACTTAAGTTGACTGACACAACATTGGAAAATCCACAAAAATGCTGTTCCATTTTCAGCAGACAAAACCTCAGGCTCCTGGAAAAGCAGACATAATTCCTCACAAAATGGAATCTCGTCACCACCTTAGAAGAAGAGTCTATGACCTGGACTGAAGTATTTGCTGGCTGTTGTCAAAGACATTGTTGCTCACAAGCCTGCCAATTCAACAGGGATTTATTCTAATTCTGTATGACATAAATAGGTTCCGTAATAATGTTACCACTGCAAGCAAGTGTTGCTTCAAAACTAACTTTACCAAAAGGTGTGGACTCCTAGCATCCAGATAATATTTGATTCTTGAAGGCACACAGCAAGAAGATGTTCTGAATTGTTAGGCAGCACATTATTGGTCGCTCCTGAATCGAGTAAAGATTTTGTGTCAGAATTTTCGACCTTTAAGGTTAGTGATCGTGGTAGAGATCATCATTTCCTGCATTAGGGTCAACAATATCCTGCCTACACCATCTTCTTGGTCAATCTGCTGGACTCTACTTCACTGAGGATTTGATTTACTCAGAAGAGGTGCTCTTCCACTGCAAAACTGCTGAAATTCCCAAATCTATCACAGTGAAAACACTGGATGCCACCTACTGGACAATTTTGCCACTTGTGCCGTCTTCTCTCACCACTTGCTAGCGCTTCAAGATGGCACTTCCTGCCTTTCCGCCCTCCCCCCCGATTTTTGGCAGACTACACTGTCAAGTGGGTGACCACCTTTGGGCCTAGCCGACTTTGCATTTGGAGTTGCAACAAATCACGCCCTAATTTTGTGCTCTGTGCTTGGCCTCACTACCACATGGGCCGCCTGCCTTAATATCAAGCCTTGTGCAGACTGCAATAAATCAGGCAGCATACTACTGGGAGTTTAAACAAGTTTACCCTTCAATTTCACATCAACATATGACTGGCAGCTCGATCTAAATTCTCAATGGAGAACTCTGAGACAGAGTCTGCCGGCATTTCTGGTTGAAGCATACACATTCTATAACAATGTTCTGAAACTAAAATAAGCATCAAATGCTGCTTGGATCGATTGAAATGTTGCTGAGTTTTTGTTAACACCTAGTCTGATAGGGATCTCTTTGGTAATGGGACTCTCTGCCTGTAAATTAAGTACTGACCTGGAGCTGAACTTACTACATATAGAGATCTGGAACTACTGTGTATCTGTGGAAATGTATCCTCATGTAATCGCCCACGTTTCTACGTCTTTTAATAGCGTGAAAGGACAAGGACTGTTTGGCTGGTGTGGACATCCTGACACATGCCTCACTGCAAGCAAGTCTTCAGCTTACTATGTTCAGGAAATCATCATCTAAGTATCTCCACTGCTTCCACCATGGTAGAGGATGGTATTTTGTTTTTCGTAAAAGCTCAGACCAGGCTCCCAGTTTCTTTTAAACAATTTTATTTAACAACATAAACATGATAATAAGGCAACATAGCTTGCTGCTTTGTGCTGCACTAATTCCAACTTCCGAATGGAGTCCTGTCATGTAACTGCCTAATTCCCAATTACATTCTCTGTGCTGGAACAGTATTCACACTTGCACGTTATGCATTTTGAACATTATTGGATAAACCTCAATATGATTATTTGTCCAACTTCACAATCATTCTCATAAATAATGTCATGAATGCATTTGGAGAAACATTAAAATAGCAGTGTGGTAAGGTTTATATACTGTACAAGATTAGAATGGCGCTGGAAAATAGCACAGCTAGTCAGGCAGCATCCGAGGAGCCGAAAAATGGATGTTACAGGCAAAAGCCCTCCATCAGGAATAGTGCACCTGATGAAGGGCTTTTGCCCATAATGTCGATTTTTCTGCTTCTCGGATGCTGCCTGACCTGCTGTGCTTTTCCAACACCACTCTAATCTAGACTCTGGTTTCCAGCATCTGCAGAACTCACTTTTGCCTTGGTATATGCTGTGCTACAAGCTCGCAATGCAGGAAAAACACATTCTGCACATGGACGCACCATTTTTCCTGTTTTGCTACCTTTAAAAAGTGAATGCATTGACTTTGTGATCTTTAGCCACGATTCTTAGTTTTAAGAAATAGTGTATGTATATTTCAATGTGCCACGTAGCCCAAAATATTACTTTTTTAGGTACCAGAAGCAACCTATTCTAAATATAACCTGAGAACAAAAGATAGGGCAAGATTGTTCAGTGGCCTTTTGATTCCGTCATCAGGCTCAAATGGGGCCCCGCACTGTATGGGGAAAACAGCCTGCAAGGGGCTCCTGTGCTGCTGTGATAATATCCCTAACTTCTGGGCTAGAAGCTCTCTGTGGTCAAGTTCCATCTAAGGACATGATGGCCAGAGAAGGTGCATCATAACAATGCCGAATTGATTGATCATCAAACTGCACTCTAACACACAGTAAACGTTGGAAGGTTTCCTGGTTAGCCTCATGCTGAATGATCCCAAATGCAGGTTCTAGACATGAGCTTGAAGAGTCTCCAACACACACACACTCATAGACCTATGATTTTCCCCACATTGACAGCTAGTAGCAACTGGATCGCCATCTAACTGCGGCAGTGTACTAACTTTTAAAATTGGAGGTGCAAGAGAATTCAATCTGCTTAATAGGCAATCTTGCATATAGTCCTGTTGCATCTTCCTTACTCTCATGTCATCTCTCAGAGGCACAGAAATATTACAATGCAACAAGAGATAATTGGATCCATCATGCCTCACTGGTTCTATTACCTAGTGCTAATTTCCTGCAATTTTTCCATATCCTTGCACACCATTTCTATCCAAACAATTATCCAATGCCCTCTCAAAAGGTCTGAGGGCCACAAAGAACCAACAATATGATTGCTAACTATTTCCATATTAAAAGTTATTGTTTGGTGCTGTAGATTCTCATCCACCAACGGTTGAGTCAACATCTCTCAAAATCATAGAAACCATAGAATCTATACAGCATAGAAATAAGCCATTCAACCCATCAAGTCCACACTGACCCTCCAAAGAGCATTTCACCCAGACCCAATCCTGTTACCTTATCCCTGTAATCATGACTAATACACCTGGTTTGCACATCCCTGAACACTATGGGCAATTTAGCATTGCCAATCCACCTAACTTGCACATCTTTGGAATGTGGGAGGAAACCCACACAGGAAGAATGTGCAAACTCCACACAGTAAATCACCCAAGTTTGAAATCGAACCTGGGTCCCTGGCACAGTGAGGCAGCAGTGTGAACCACTGATCAACCCTGGAAAGTCCTCAGGAGATGCATGGAGATAAAATAAAATAATTTTTTTAATATCTAAGTCTTCAATATATATTTTTTTAAATTCCTCTATCTCAAAACTTTTAAATCATAACAATTACTCAATCCTTCATAAAAACAGATTTGTTTCATAATTTTAATTAAAGACAATAAATCCTTTAGAAACCTCTTTGAACAATTACTCAATCCTTCATAAAAACAACAGATTTGTTTCATAATTTTTTATCAAAGACAGTAAATCCTTTAGAAACCTCTTTGAACTGTCAATCAAACTGCAACTTTATGTATCCTTCTTGGGATAATTATAAGATGTAGAAAACCACCAAAGATTGATAATTTCAATGACCAGCCTTAGGGTAATGTCAACAGATCGATATTATAACCATTAAACCAGGTTTTTATTTACTCCTCACTGACACAGCCTGTTAAAAAGAAAATTAAGGTCTAACATATGAGGAACAGCTGAGGATCCTGGGATTGTATTCATTGGAGTTTAGAAGATTAAGGGGAGACTTAGTAGAGATGTACAAGATAATACATGGCTTGGAAAGGGTGGACGCTAGGAAATTGTTTCCATAAGGCGAGGAGACAAGGACCCATGAACACAGCCTGAGAATTAGAGGGGATCAATTCAGAACAGAAATGTGGAGACATTTCTTCAGCCAGAGGGTGGTGGGCCTGTGGAATTCATTGCCATGGAGTGCAGTGGAGGCCGGGACGCTAAATGTCTTCAAGGCAGAGATTGATAGATTCTTGTTGTCTCGAGGAAATAAGGGCTACGGGGAGAACGCTGGTAAGTGGAGTTGAAATGCCCATCAGCCATGATTGAATGGCGGAGTGGACTCGATGGGCCGAATGGCCTTACTTCCACTCCTATGTCTAATGTGGATTTAAAAAACTCCACAGCTTGAAAGCTCTAAGGACGTTCTTCTCCCTTCAAGAGTATTTACACCTACTCTGCACATTCAATATAGTAACACTGCAATTTTACAGCCCATCCTATGGTGAACAGGTGGTCTTGGTCCAATGGCCTGCTGAGCTTGGGGAATGTCATATGTGATTCAGGCCCAGAATGGGACTTCTGCACCTGTGTCACATTTGCCTTTTAAAAGCAGAATCGTCATGAATTGGTTCAAGTCCAAGCGTAAGTGTCCAAGGTAGAAAACAAGCATGTTACATGTACTTAATGATATTCAATGATCTGAAAAAGCACAACAATCCAAATCATCGAGAATCAAGATTTAATCAATTTAAAATACAACCAGCTTTCAACCTAGTGAGTTATTAATGATTTCTGTGAGAAAAGCACATGGATTTACAGAAGCACTGCAGTCATAAACCTTTCAGCCTACAGTAAAATAGATATAAACAAAATGTTGATATTATAAAGGGCATTGCAGTAGTGTAAAGAAAGTAAGGAAACAGCATGATATGTCACAGGAATAAATGACTGGCAAGTTCATATCCACTTGAACTATAGGCTTTACTTAAATTCTGAGAACAGTAGCGCGGCTCCACCAATATAAATTATTAACTGTCAACACTTCATAAGAAAATATAGTCCCATGTCTACCACTTGTAACAAAGGAATCAATATTTAGTCTGATCAAAATGAAATCCATTGTATAAATATACCATTCTTGGACTCACGGTCACTTAATATCATGTTATAATTGAAGATCATAGAAGTTGGACTTTACAGTATATTATAAAGTGTGTTTTTCATGTTTTAACCTCATAGAAAAAGGAGAGCAGTCAGTGCATAAAATGACCCAAAACGTGTCAGGAAAATAATATTTTCAACAATAAACAAAGGAATTAAAAAGTTCTTAACTTTTTTTAAGGAGTTCAGAGAGTTAGCTGTCATTTGATGAGGTCTTCGGTTGAAAAAATATAATGCATAGAGGCCCATTTGCAAAAGCTTTCTAGTAAACAATGCGTGACCCAAATCAGTCTTGGCTCAAAGATCCCAGGCATTAGGTAACTATCAGTGTACTGCGCTCCTTATAAACTACAGTTCAGATTGCACAATCATTCAGATATGTATGAGTACTGCATTCATAGCACAATGTATTTGGCAAATGTCACCAAAGCAACACGAATGAGACTCTGGTCTTGACTTTTCATAAAGAAACGGATGGGAAATTAGGAGTGCTTTCCTTCAATTTGAGAGAAAATCTGATTCTTACTGATTGATCACTTGAAGAAAAAAAAATTAAATTTCATCATTAAAATCTGATGTTAATGACCTCTGGGAATGAACAAAATGAGAGGAAAAAATTTGCAAGGTCTGTCAGCTGTTAAATATTATTAAAACACAGTTGGCAATCCCGTTGGCATCCAGCCACAATTTTATCAGCCTATTTAGATCCAGAGTCCAATTTATGTGCCGAATCATTCAATTCTGCTGAATACAATTACAAGACATAGGCGGTAACTACTTGCACAGACATTTTCAAAGTAGCTTAGATCAATCATTACAGAACATCTCCTAAGCTTCAGACATCCTGAAATACCTACAAAATATGTTACCCTAATCGTGTCTAATTTTGGGGTGTGAGAATATTGGTAGAGCAAAGAAATTTCTGGGCAATCAAGATAGGAGGATTAGAATGAAGACAGTGCAAGTGCAGTGCAATGAAGAACTACAGAAAGTGACTGGCTTCATGTGACTGGGATTAGTTATGAGAGAACATTGAAGTACACAAACTGAAATTAAGCAACAGCTTAAATTTTGGGAGAATGACTGGAAGTAGCAGAGTAGAAAGCCACGGTGATAGAAATGTATCACTGCAACTGAAAAGAAGAATCTACCAGACAGTTGTGAGATAGACCTTGTTACATAGGCCAGAAGAGGGGGCAACATCAAAATAGGAGAAACAATGATTAGCTAGTAATGAGAACAGATGGTGAGATGAATGTATGCAGGAACAAAAAGAGACAAAGTCTGGAACCAATGTGTCAGAGAGGGGCTCAGGAAAGATTGTGAAAGCCAATAAATTATCTGAGAACAGTTTGAAATGGTCTGGTACCCGTTGCCGAGAGAGAGAGAAAATGTAGTGAGATGGATGTTGGAAATGGAAGTGGCAGGAAGGCCTGAAGCAAGGTGGAAAGTTGAGGGGTGAGAGTCTTAAATACCATAGAATTGGAAAAGCAATGGTAACTGACAGGAGAAGGTGGATGAGGGTAATCAACTAGCTTTGTGCCAACTCCAAGTAAAATAGGAGCAAGCTGAAAGTAGTAGTGCCCAGGTTTCAGAAGCATTTTTATTTTCAGCTTTCAGAATAAATAATTGTGAACAATTGTGTAACATAAAAGTCTCTGGCTCAATCTTTAATACAAATGAGTGGATATGCTTGTGAAAATGGGAGACGTTGTGGGTGAACATGGAAGAAGAATGAGGTTGCCGGGTGTGGGTGGTGGAAGGCCTGTTTAAGCACACAGGCACATTACCAAATAAAAATATATAAGATAAACAGCACTCCATCCTTCACATCCCCTCACACTGTCTCCATGCCTATATATGCTGTCTATTGTAGCTCCTCCTACACTTCAGGTAAGCACCTACCCATGTACCCATCTTTACGCCCTCTCATAATCCTCTATGCCGACCTGTGAATTGTGCCCATCCTCAATGTCGTTTCTAACTCCTAGGACAACTTTGTGCCAATTCATGCAAACCCATACCTCTCATTGCTCACTTTTGCCCTCACACCTACAATGCAAACTCACCCAGTATCCATAGTAGGCAGACTTCAGGATCCATTCTCAGATAAAATAAATTTCTTCTGTATACTGAAGGTTTTACAATTTTAAAACTAACATCTGCATTTATTTTTAGAAAGATGATCCACCATGTTTAATTTGATTTAAGCCCTTATTAAAAGATGCACTGGAATTCAAGTTCCAATGTTCCACTTCAAAAATCCATAACCACTTCGAACTATCAACAGAACTACAATTTGGGGCACACCACTGTGACAACTGAAGGTTGTGAAATCAGCCATGCAAAGAAACTATAGAACTCATGCTAATGTAAACAGACAGTTCAGAATCTCTCACAACTATTTCTCTTTCAAAAACATTGCACTCTTTTCAAATATTTCAAGTCCAGGAATTTTAAAAGCCTTGACAGCTACAAAGATGCCAAACATCTTTATGCACAGTCATAGATATTTTTAACAATTCCCAAATGTTTACTGATACCTTCTATATGGCAGATTCTCTCCCCGTAAGAACACCTGATCTCCCACAAAGGATCTTCCAAGGCCATGTCTACATTAACCCTTCCCCTAGCATTTCAAACTTGACCACTAAAACCCTATACCCTTACTCACTGAGGTCTAACAGATTGGCCCAACCAGTAGCCTAGATATACCTTTCACCCAGCCTCTGTTTGAGCATTTTCTTCAGAGACTGCCTCCGCTCAACTGGCACAGCTGGGACTGTAGATTCTGCCACCGTCCACTTAGCTGACAACTCTCTAAGACAAGACTTGTTTCCAGATGGGGCCAGAAATCTTGGTCTTAGCCAATTAATGCCCAGCTAACTGCAGAGCAGCTGGTATTGTGAGGTTGCATTCTGTGCCAGCACTTCAGGTGGCAGGGCACAGCACCCAAAAATTATTTTCCATAAACTTACAGAATATTCCATAACTCGGGCTCCTCCAACACTTGAAAAAAAAATCTTTTAAGCTTTTTATGTAAACTACCAAGTTTTGATATGAACCAAAGAAACGTGTGCTTTAACCTTACTTTTACAATTGCAGCCAAGGTTCATTGTGGGGCAGTCATGTGGGAGGATATTTCTATAAAACATCTCAGAGAAGCAGATTTTCAATGACATGCTCCTGTTTTCTTTCTCATGGCAAGCAGAGGGTGGAATGAATGAGAAATGTTCTAATACCAAATATCAACATTCTTTATTTCAATAAACACAAAGGAAAATCCACCCCCACCTCCTCCAAGTGTTACCACTGAATTAATTCAATAATGTGTTCCACAATGGGCCGACCATACTTAAGACTCTTTCTGTTCTATGTTTCCTGTGGACAGAGCACCGAAATAAAGAAGGCTAAACAATAAAGTAAATGTTTGCTGCTCTCAATAACTTCCAATTGACTGGTTACAAAATAAAGTTCAGAAAACCTTGGGCACAGATACACTTTTCCCCGGTGATGAAAAAATGCACAGAAATAAAAACAAACTGAAGGAGTGAAAATAACTTCCAAAATCTGAACAGGAAATAATTGATCTTCCAATTTACAGAAGATGAACAAATGGTGATGAACCAAAAACCATCCATAACCCACAATGACCAAAGGCTCACTGATATTTCAATTGTAAGCAAAGATAGCTGCCAGGAATTTCTCTGTCACAAAATAGAACAGTAAACAGAGTCCAACGTTCTCATAGCTCATGCCAAGAATCAGATACAGACCATTTCAACAACAAGCATATCTTTTTTTCGCAGATGCATTTTGTTCCTCGACCATCAAAATTAATTATAAATCTTAATCAAGGGCTGATAACTGCATCAAAATGTTCTTCAAATGTAGTTAAGTTCAACCTCTATCAGCAACTAAATCCCCACTTTTGAAACTATTTCTCAACTTTACTGGGACATTGTTCCAAAAAGCTCCAACTACTATTTACGGATTCAGAATTACTTAACGAACAGTTCTTTAGGGAAGTATATCTGCATCACTATTCAGTCGGGCTGAGACATTAGGATTGTGTTCTCACTGCCATTCACTGCATTCAATCTTCAAAGGACTATGTAACAGGTCTTTAAGTAAATTGTTTTTGGTTGTTCCTCTTGAATCGATCTTAAAGTTGGAGTTGCTGATAGATAGCTCATCTTGACCAGACACCCAAACACAAAACTAATCAGTAGTCTTAATCAGGAGTCTATGTTGAATCATTAATTGGCATGCACGGGTCATTGAAATTCTAATGATGAGGCTTGATGGTCAAGTTAGAACAGACCGTGCACTTCTCTGCTGTGCCTATATGCTGCACAGATCCCACCCAGTTTCAAATACCTGTGAGATTGCTTTCTGACGAGACCAATGAGCAGACAAAAGAGAAGGAGGAATATGTTATGGAAAGTCCCGTAGCTAGTAGTAACTTTGAATGAAATTTAAATGTTGAGGTGTGAATGAACAAACAGAACTAGAATGGGAACCAAAAAGACGATGAGGAAGGAAAAGATATTGTGGAAAGATCGATCTTCAGATGCATATTATGCTATTCCCAGTGTTACAACATGGGGTAACCCCCCCCCGCCCAGCTAATTTAAACACAATATACTGAAAAAAATCCACCTGTGCTGTAATCTGTGAAAATTCAAGAGGCAAAGAACTATCTCAAAAGTCACTATTTAAAGTAAAATTAACAACTTTAATTTTTAAAATCTAACAGGGAATAATTAACTAACAATTTACAACTCATTTATCTAAAAATATCTTTTACCTTCCCCTCTACAATACTGGTCCGATAAAACCCCCCAACTAAGATTTACAGAAAAATTCAAATTTCAAAACCAGCCAGCTGTTGAATTTTCTGTTGGTATCTTCCTCTGTAGATTGGCTCTCCAGGTCAGTGTCGTATTTTTTCCCATGTATACGCCTTCTCCAGTAGGGTACATCTCAGAGCGTTCTTACTAACAGCCTACATGTGTTGGTCTTTTGGCAACTCTGGTTCAACTGTTCATTTGTTCCTAGTCTTAGATGCCCAAGCTTCGGATTGTCTTATTGGTTTAAATATTGTCAAAATACTAAATATAAACTCAATTGGAGTTTTGTATCTTGGGACATAATTTAAACTGATTGGCCAAATTTGATTTTGTTTATCTCATAGCAACCCAGGTACTGCTGGTTGCTGGACCAAATATTACATTGTAAATTCTCCAGCACTCTGTGTGCTTGCTAAGTCCTTCAACTCTCTTAAAAGTACAGTACCCCTTACACCTTCATAACACTCAGCACTCCTTTTAGTTCTGTACTGCTTCTCATCAATAAAAGGATGTTCCAAAGTTTTCCTTGTGTACTTTTGATTCAGGTACTGGATTTCTTTTCTTCTTTGGTTGGGAATTTATAACAAGGTCAAATAATCTGCCTTGGTGCTTGCTACTCAATTAATCCACTGAGCATCACTTTTTATTGGAGAAGATATTTGCTTTGATGTTTCTAAATAGATATTTCTCATTGACAGGAATAATACAATTGCTGCCTGCTAGCTCTTGTGAATTTCTTGACTTAACTATCCAGCTACCTTCTTGCACTTGGCTCAATGTCGCCCTTTGCAACTTGTTCCACATCCAATGATACAGTTAATTTTGGTCCTAGCTTTTATTTTTACACACACTGTCAGCTTGATTCAATGGTAATATTTTCACCTCAGTGATTCAAGCTTTGTAGATCTGGCGCGCTTAAAATAGGCTGACACTCCCAAAGTTGAAAGAGTGCAACCATTGATGGACATGCTGCCTTCTGGACACAACATTAAACCAAACACTATCTGCTTGTCAAAGTGACATCAAAGATCCCATACTGCTTTTGAAGAGGAGTAAGGCCGTCTTCTCTCTGGCCTGGTTGGGGCAAGCTGACAGCAGCATTTTCCCAAATAAACACAGTCTCAACTTCAAAAAGCCATCATTGGCTCTGAAGCATCTCGAGGAGGAGGAGAGAACAAAACATGGCTCCACTCCAAGAGGAAGCAGTTCCAATCCTTTAAAAACCATCTCAGGCCTGCTGCGGATTCTTTCAAGCAACCCGGTGATATCCATAGGAACAGGCTTACAAGCAACAATGAGCAGTGAAGTATTATAGTATGGCTGTCCAAATCTAATCTCCCTGTGTGTCAAAATAAGACAAAACAAGCACTTGAACATTGAAAACAAAAGCAGTTTTCTGAATGTTCATGAGGGATATCTTGACTTGAATTTAGACCCCCTTACAGGAGGAGTCCACCTCAGAATGTCCTGCAGTTCTTGGTATACCACAGTGGTCTTCAATACTCTTAAATGGTCAATTGCAACTACACAGGGTGCCCTTTACAATTACCACCAAGTGAACTTTGAAAACCCTGTAATGACTGCAGGAAGCACTGGCACTGAATAAACAGAATTCTTTTTAAAACTTGATCCTGTGAGATTCAAACTTTATGATTCTGCAGCTGAGGAAAGACAAAGGCTTACATTCCAATCAACAGCTTCCTTTAACTGACCACGGTTTCCCACACTTCCATCACTCACATCTCACAACTGATTACCTAAACAGTGGAGATTACCTAGGCTGGTGCTTATGCCGGGCAGTAAATGATGGAAGCTAGCAGTTCTTTGGGATGCATTGGGAATTACGTGTTTTTTTTGGACATTAACAGGGTAAAGACAGGAACATGACAGAAGGCTACTTACACTATAGCAAATACTGTTTTAGTGGCTGCACATTGCATTGTTTTATATAATGCTCAAGCCTATACCTAAGCAGAGTGAGTGAATAAAAGCTTAAAGAAAAACATAAGATGGCCGTACCAGCTGGAGAGAACCCTGGCCTCTACCTTGCCTTACTCCATCCATTTGTTCAATGTCCCAATTCTTCAGAGTATTTATCTTGAATGTAAACAATGTTTTGGAATGCTACTCCTTCATCTGCACCCTCCAGTTACACACTAACCTAATGGGCAACTTGTGAGAAAACAATAACAAGAGCTCATGGCCATATAGTCTCTTCCACACAAAAACAATCCCAAGGCATTTCATCTGAGCATTCTAAAGTAAAACTAAACACCAATCCACAAGTTGCAATATTCATGCAGATGGCTAAAAGCTTAGCCAAAAAGGGAGTTTTGTAAGGAACATTTTAAAAGAAAAAAGAATGGCCATGAGGGTTACAGCTCATGGACTTGGCAGCTGAAGGCATGGCCACCAAATTGAAACTTGGTGATGAGGCCAGAATTCAGTTAGTAAGTGCAGGACTCAGCAAAGCTCCTTTGATACCATCTTCCAAACCCATGACCTCGACTCCAAGGACATGGGCAGCAGATGCATGGGAACACCACCACCACCTGCCAGTTCCCCTCAAAGCCATACACCACCCTGACCCAGAACTGCATCACCACACTTTTGTTTTACTATTGTGGGATCAAAATCCTGAAACTCATTTTCTAACAGCATCATGGGAGTAGGCACAGCTCCAGAACTGCAGTGGTTCAATCAGGCAGCTCATCACCACCATCTCCAGGCCAATTAGACCAGGCAGTCTCAGCCATTTTGTAGATGTGTTGTCACAGTTCACTCCAGGGTCAAATGCAGAACCAGTTCAGAAAAGCCTGATTCAGCCTCAGAGAATGGCTTTTCACTACAGAGGGCAAAGGCATCATAAGATAAAGAATGAAGTTTCCAGCGGTAACTAAAGGCAATGACCTAAGTCCAGCATAATCTCAAGGACTACCACATTGTAACAAATGTTAGCTGTGGCAAAGGTTTCTTAAGAAATCAAGTTTTCTTTGAATGGGAATAGGAAGTGTTCAACTTCATGTCCCCATTATGGAATAGACATACAAGGTGACTTTTCAAAGAAATGGAAGGGAATCAGATATGAAACATTTTAACATTTTACTTGTTGGTTAGTTTCAGGTTATGGTTAATAATCTTACAGTGAAGGCTCCAGACAGTGAACTGCTGTCATGTCCTGTGTTTACTGGATACATGGGAGAGTCATGCACAGCAACATACCTCTGCTGCAACTTATATGGCAATACATCCTCAATAGAAAATCATGGAAGCTTACACATCCTGTCTCCCACCAATTATTTCAAAACAAGAGGAAAACAGGTACAGTTAATCCATGGAGAAATCACTCCAATGGTACACCAACAGATGAGGAAATTCATTTTGGTGAGAAAAAAAGTGGGAATTAAAAGGTGTGAAGATTCTTGGAGAAGGAAACAGAAGCCCTTAAGCTAACTATATCATTTAAAGATGGCAATTACCAATTCATTTTTAGTGCCACAAAGATGTCAAAACTTTTGTTTGTCCTACCGAGGACTCCACATCGTGAGGTCTTTAGGAGAGGAGACAAACAGGCACGTCTGCAGAGGCTCTGGTATGAGTTTGATTTACAACTTGCAAATCCAGCTCTTTTAACTGCTAGTAAACTAAGGTGGGGGGTAGGAGGAGAATTTCTTTTCCTCTCAGAAGATGGAACTTTTCACATAGAAAAACTCCTCACTTTCTTTGTTTCTTTCAGCTTCTTTTCAGGAAATACAAATGTTGCTGCTGTCAGGCTCAGTTGTGCGCAGTTTCTATATCGTAGTCAGATGCCAGTAAGTTCTTCCTGTGCACTAAACAGAAGCACTTTGATTTAAGGATATGCCTTATCAACTGCAATTCCAACAGGGAGCAAGGTCAGCTATAGCAATTAATTTTCCAACATCCTCAGCACTGACTCTGCCTGTCTCACCAAAATATCTACAGTTTCTGCCCCAGTCTGCAATCTGCATTGTTCTAGCTTTGCAACATTATGCGGAGCAAAAAAAGGGCATACTCATCACTAAAAGCTGATGAATTAGCTATCTAATTTAAATCCGTTTCTGATAAGACACAATACTAATTAAGAGGGAATTATTTATTTCAATAATATGTCATTCCGCATTGTTTCTTTCTGAATTAACAGAACAAGCACTAGAAACTTCCAGAGCAGTGGATGCCAAAGAATTTTGAAAACCCAATCAAATTTCAGCAAATGTTGTGTGCGTTCCACATTCTGAGCATTTAAATATGTCAATTTTCAGTTCTGACCATGGATGAGTCCACAAAGCACAAATACTCTAATGTCAGATCAGCTGGTGAGGTTTTAAGAGGAATGGGGGATGGACCTCACAACGTGCATTGAGTTATGGAATTAACTGAAGCTCAAGATTGGACTGTCCATAAATCTAACTATAAGGCTATTTCAATTTTTTTTTAACATCTGAGCTAAAATGCCCAGGTTTATTAACGCATTGTACACAACTGCATACATCTGCTTAAACATTTGTGCAAAATTCACCAAAGCGAAGGCAAATTATTGTCCCATATGGATTCAAGGCAGAACACCTAGCCAAAGTCATTCTGCTTACTGTGAGCAAATGAAATGATTGAAGATTCTCTAGTTTCTTATCCTGGAACAGCAACTAATAAACAAACACTTCAGTAAAATAGCACTTTGATTGCTATTGAAATAAAACTCCTCCAAGGTTTATCTATGAGCGCTCTGGTATATTTTTGAGTATCAAGTTGATTAACTTAAAGAATTATAACTTATTTAATTTCACATAAACATTCTTAACTGGCAGTTATTTCCATATGACAGACCTACCAGAACACAACAGTATTTTTGGCAGGAGCTCCAATTACAAAGCTGTGTTCTGCTGCTTCTATGGCCCACACTGGCATTTTGTGCACTGCTTTCCAGAACATTAGATATCAGCAAGAGAACTATGACAGCACTCACACTCAGTCCTGAAACTGTCTGTCAGGGCTCTTGTGGCATAGTGGTAGTGTCCCTATCTCTTCAAGTCTTACTTGCCTCACGTGTTTTCTAGCAGGTTGATTAAAAATACTGAGAATGTCTATTAAAACTACAAAGGGCTTTCATTTGTACCACAAAGTGCAGCATTCTCTGACTTTCCTACATCAGAGAATGAAAGCAGACAAAAAAATGGCAGCTACTATTTTCACATTTAGGAGAATTGTGAAAAACAAACAAAAGCAAGCAACTAACGATAAAGGAAGACAGACATTACCAATTATTATAATTGACAGTAAAGAATGGCTCCATTGGTAGTCTCTGAGCCACATGATTCCACGTTTAAATCCCACTGCAGGGCTCAAACATGAAAATTATATTGACACTCCAGTGCAACACTCTGGGGCAGCTATATTGTTGCAGTATTATTTTTAAATGAGACATGAAATCTTATTGACCTTCTTGGGTAGATACAGAAGAACTCTTGGCACTATTTCCAGGAGCAGCAAGGTTTCCTAGTCAATTTTAACTCAGTGTCATAAAAAAAAATAGATTGTCTGATCATTATAACATTACTGGTGGAGGCAGGAATCCTCAAGACATTCAGGAAGTATTGAGACGAGCACTTCAAACTCCACAGAATTCAAGGATATGGGCCAAGTGCTTGAAAACTGTATTAGAATTAGATAGATGCTTGATGACTGATGCAAACAAGGGTCCTTTTCCATGCTGTAAAAACATCCTCTAATGATCGTTCCCGCACTGTTTGCCTATCCAAGTTCTAACTAGCTAACAAACATTTATCTCTCAAACATAATACCCTGCATTGTCATTACATCGCTGTCTCATTCATTGTCGCAGGGTCAAAACTGTGGAACACTTATCCAGCAGCACTGTGGATGTGGCTGCGCCAGATGGACTGGAGCAGTTGAAGAAATCAGCTCACCATTATATTCTGAAGAACAGTTAGAGAATCAACCCATGCTAATGCTAGTCTAGCCAGCGATGCCCAAATCCCGTGCAACTCTTTTGAAATATTACCTGGTGTTTTCACATCGTTACTTTTGAGAATTTAGGGTACACAAATTAGGAGTGATTTTTCCTATGTTAATCAGGAAATTATTTTTAAGTCATGACAAGTGTTTTGGGGACATTCCAATTTAGTGTATGGCGCTATATAAATGTAAGCGTGCCGCCATTCAAACTTTCATTTTGCCTCCACTGCATAATTTGACGTGACTTTTCTTTTCCTATTATACATTAGTCAGCTTGATTGAGGTTGTCAACATTTTTGCTGTGACTCTTACCCTTGAGGAAATAAGCTGGGACTTTCCAAACTGATTTCACATTGGACCCTCACAGTCAACATTCTTTCCTCCCATCACTCAAGCTCAATTGAAACTCAAGCGAGAGAGATTAAAGCCCAGTGTTCCTGCCAAATGAAACAAACACTATTTTACTTGCATCTTTTTCCTATTAACTAATGAACAGACTCATCAGCTGGACCCGGAATGGGGACTCACTGTGACCCGGAGCCTGAACATCCTACAGAAACCCCAGAGACTTTAAAAAGAACCCGGAGCCAGGCTTGATGAGAAGGACTGTTGCTGAAGTGTGTTTCTAATTTTTCTGCTTTGATATTTTTCTGTTAGTTGAACAGAAGGTAAAGTGTTATTTAAGCTATTTCTTTTTATCCATTTTGTCATCCAAAATGGCGCTGGGTTGTGGAGACAAAACACACTTCTTGTATTTTCCCAAATCCATGTGACAATAAAATAATTCATTCGTTCATTCCAACAAAAGAAACATTCTCCTTTGTGGTGTGTTGAGATGTGTGAACTTCATATTTTATGTCCTTACAAAATAGGTTTTAAAGAACATTAACAAAAGTCAAAATATTTTCAGTTTGTTAAATTACAACTCAAATGCTGAACTGCCAAATTCCAAGGAAACATTCGTTTCATTTATGCTGTTTTGCAAGTGAAGACATTTGCAAGTCACCTGGAGAATAAGAATAACCAGTTTTGCAACATGGTGTCAAGGATGATTTATCACTACAGGTGCTCAATTCCTGAGGAACCATTCTATGAATAGATAAATAATGCAGTCAATATTTAATGTGACTAATATGGTTCTCAAGAACTATGCAAACATTTGGGGTGTGAAAACAATCTACCTAAATACAACAGAAAGATGCTTTTAAACATTGTCAAATACATTTTCCATTTTATATAGGTCCCTTGAGACTATAGGTGCCTTTGCATTCTCCTCAAGCCCTGTACATCCTTTTATTAAGGAGATATCTGATAACGATGTTTATCTATGAAAAATTGGTCAAGTTATGCCCAAGCCCCAAACATAGTAATGAATTCTTTATTTGATATCAGTGCAATGGCAAATGAAAATGAAGGGGTTCTCCATTCCTTATGGTAATAAAACCGGGAATTTTTCCCACAGTGCAGTAATTAGAGTTTCCACCATATTTCTGGTGAAGTTATATTGTCAGAGTTGGAGTAATGCCAAGTACATTCTAAGCCTATGTATTTCATTCATTGGGTATAAGTTTCTTATTTTTCTGGATACCAAGGTGCCATCGTAATTCACAGTACTTTCTGTTAAGAGATTCAAGTGATAAAATGCTGTTTTTCCCTTTTCTATTTATTCTCTGCAAAAACAAAGAAAGTACAATTTAATTTTGGGTCTTCAACAACAGTTGGGAAAAATTTGTGCAATAACTTATCGCTGGTCATTTATTACACGGACCAGGATTGTTGTAATATTGAAGTACAAATCTCCAACAATGTAATGTAGTCACTACACCCACTGGCTTGATTCCAAAATTCATAAAAATGCAATCAGACTCAGGGACTAGTTCGCAGAGCACCTGCACTCTCCAATCAATACCACCTTCAGGTTGCCAGCCATTTCAACTCCCCCTCCCACTACCTTGGCAACATGTTTACCCTGGGCCTCCTCCACTGTCAAAATGAGGCCACATGCAAACTGGAGGAACAACATCTCATATTCTGCCTCAGGAGCTTACAGCCCTTTGGCCTCAACATCGAGTTCACCAGTTTCAAAACCTCCTCACTCCCAAACTCAGCCTATGACCAGCCCTCTTCCTGCTCCCTGCCCACTTGACCTGACTTAACCTATCCAGCTTCCTTCTCGCCTATCCACTCCACCCTTTCCACTTACCTGCATCCACCTACCACCATCCCACCTACCTCACCCCCAGCCCCAACCCCTCCCTTTATTTAGTTCTGAACTCCCTTCCCCTACCCCCTCAAAAGTCCTGACCCAAAAAGTTGACTCGTCTGCTCCTCCAATGCTATCTGACCTATTTTTTCCAGCTCAACATTTTATTGACCGACTTCGAGCATCTGCAGCCCTCATTATCTCCAATAGTATTACAACATGGTTTGATTTTCTTCTCTTTTCTTTAAAGACCTCCTCCCATTGCTGCTATGCAGCCATTCACATTCTTCTGGATGCATTTTTTGTTTTCATAATATTACCACTCCTTTGGCTTTTGTACAATTTAACATCTCCTGTCCTCCTATCACTTTCCCCTTTGTTTATCTTCCTCATTTCCATTTGATGAAAACTTCTGTTTTATCCAACTGTGGGATGTGGGCGTCACTGGCTGGCCAGTGTGAAGCATGGTGGTGAGTTGCTTCCATGAACCGCTGCAGTCCATGTGCTGTAAGGTTAACCCATAATACCTTTAGGGGGGGATTCCAGGATTGTGATTCAGCAATGGAGAAGAAACAGTGATATACCTCGAAGTCAGGACGCTGAATGGCTGGAGAGGAGGTGATGGTGTTTCCATGTATCTGCTGCTATTGTTCTTCGATATGGTATTGGTAATGGGTTTCAAAGCTACTGTAAGGATGTTTGGTGAAATTCTTCAGCGTATCTTGTTGATAGTACATATTGCTGTTACTGAACGTTGGTGGTGGAGGGAGTGGATGCTTGTGGATGTGGTGCTAATCAAGTGGATTGCCTTGTCCTAGATGGTATCAAGCTTGTTGAGTGTTGTTGGAGCTGCATCTTGGGGAAATATTCCATCATATTCCAGACTTATGCCTTGTAAATGGCAGCCAGGCTTTAGGGAGTCAGATGCTGAGTTACTAGCCACAGTATTCCTCCCCTCTGACCAGCTCTTGCACTTACTGTGTTTATGTGGCGAGTCCAATTGAGTTTCTGGTCATTAGTAAATCCCAAGATGTTGATAGTGAGATATTCAGTCATGGTATCACCACTGAATGTCAAAGGGCAGTAGTTAGATTTTCTCTTATTGGAGATGGCCATTGCCCCCATTTGTGTGCTACTTGCAAGTCCAAGCCTGGATATTGCCCAGATGTTGTTGCTTCAGCATCTAGAGAGTTGTGAATGGTGCTGAATATTGGCAAACATTCCCACTTCTGACCTTATGATGGAGGGAAGGTTATTAATAAAGCAGCTGAAGATGGTTGGGCCTAGGACAACTACCCTGAGGAACTCCTGCAGGGATGTCTCGGAGCTGAGATGAGTGACCTCAAACAACCAGAAAATCTTCCTGTGTACCAGGTAACTTTCCTTAATTCAGAAGACAGACTGCTAAATATTAACCCTGTTTCTTTATACAGATGCAGCCTGACCTGCTAAGTATTTCCAGCATTACTCGTTTTAATTTTGATTTCCAGCATCTGTCAGATTTTTCATTTGGACAGGTTAATCAAAATATTACAGATGTGTATATAAACTTTCTAAAGACAATGTGAATGGAGCATGCCAAACAGGAAGCGTATTAAAATGGCTGCCTATCGAATTAAGGGGAAAATGGCCTAGTAAAGGACAGAGCTAGATTACTGCTTTTTCAGACTAGAAGATGATCTACAATGTTATTCACCAAGGGTCAGTTTTGGATCCGGTATTCTTGATTTTAAATCAATGTCTTAAGTTCAGATGTTGAGAGTTGCATTACGAAGCGTGCAGATTATACAAACCAAGGTCAAGTAGATCACAAGGAGGATATTTACAGGTTTTAGGCTGGCACTGAGTGGATGGTGAAATGGGCAGAAGCCTGACAGACTGAGTTCAATAGGTACAGAGGTTTGAAATGATGTGCATTGGTTAGGTTGATATGGAGGACAATTTATTTCGAACAGGACTTTTTTTTTAATGAGTGTGGATGAGCGAAGAAATTTTCCCCAGAGATAAAAACTCTTGAAGGTGGCAGTAATGTTTCCTGTCTTACCCTGATCACAGACACTAAACTGTCCGATGACTCTTCTCTGTGCCTTTTCTAATATAAAAGCTAGAACAGTACATTACAGTACAGGAACAGGCCCTTCCACATGCCATGTCTGTGCTGACCACAATGCCATTCTAAACTAATCCCACCGTCCTACACATAGGTGGTATTCCTCTACTCGCCGCCTGCTCATGTGTTTGACTAAATGCCTCTGAAACATTGCTATCGTATCTGCTTCTACCACCTCCTCAGATTCCAGGCACCTGTCACCCGTTGTTTTAAAAACTTTTTCTCACACATCTCCTTTAAATTCCCTCTCGCATTTTAAACCTATGCCCCCTAGTATTTAACATTCCATCCTGAGAAAAAGATTCCAACCATTATTGCCTCTCATATTTTTATGTATTTCTATCAGATCGTCTCTCAGCCTCCGATGCTCTCGTGAAAACAATCCAAGTTTGTCCAACCTCTCCTTCTATGTAATATACTTCAATCTGGGCCACATCCTGATAAATCTCTTCTGCACTTTCTGCAAAATCTTCACATCCTTCCTATAGTGACCAGAACTGCATACAATGAACGCCTTTATACATTCCCTGAGGTGTGATGCTCCAACTGAGTCCTAACCAGTCACTTATAAAGTTCTAAAGTGATCTCTCCAAAACACTGCATGGGCAGCACCCAAATCAGCCCCAAGTGTGCACCATGCAAAATATTTAAAGAGACCTCGCAAATAAAGAAATCACCTGCGCATTCAAAGAAGAGGAGAAAATATTATTTGTCAGAATGTTACCATGGATGTGGTATATTAGTTACAAGGAAGGACTGTTCTGTTGTGCAGCACACCAGGTTATGAAGTAACCTAATACAGGCTTCATGATGATGAGTGCTTTTGACAGAATAGACAGAGAAAAATGATTCTTCCACTAAGTCAGTCAATAACTCAAGGCCATTGATCGAAAGTTATTGGTAAAGACAATATGGTGAAATGTGGAAAGTTATTTTCACCCAGTGAATTGTCAGGATCTGGAATGTTCAAATAGGATGTCACAGAGGGAACTGACTCTTCAGAACGCCGAAGCAGGCAGTGCTCCACTTAGACATGATTCAATTAATTCATGTGGGTGGGCAGATAACTCGGGGCAATAACAAACTTATAGGGTACTGAGGAAAAAGTGGTGATGTGGGGCTAAGCACAATGCTGGTTTCACAGAGTTGGCACATTAACAATGAGCTGCTGTTGTAGCTCTCTCTGATTTGATGATCAATGTCTATTGGTGATCTATTCGTTCATGCACTACTGCTTTCAGTGCAGTCTTTTAAACAACTAAATACTGACAGCTATAAATTGTGTACACAATCAATCTGAATAAATTTTGTCTAACTGGTGTGCAGTGAAGGGAGAAGACATTTTAATGAATGTTGACATCCTTTGGCCATTATCTACGAACCTATAAAGAGTGACTTCAATAAAACATGGATCCGAATACAACAGCACTGCATTCCACTCGATGTTAAATCACAGATTTACACATAACCCAATTAGGGAGAATGCAGAGCCAATCACACTTTATATAATGAACTGATTCCTCTTTTTATTCATTCACAGAATGACGGCATTACTGGTTTGGCCAGCATTTATTGCCCATCCTCGAGGGCAATTAAGTGTCAACCCATCTGGAGTCACATATAGGTCAGACCAGGTAAGGATGACAGTTTCCTTCCCTCACGGGCATTAGTGATCCCACAATCAACAACAGGTTTACGGTCATCATTAGACTTTTAATCCCAGATTTATATTGAATTCTACCATCTGCCATGGCGAGATTCAAACCTAGGTCCCCAAACATTACACTGGTTTCTGGATTAACAGTCCAACGATAATACCAGTAGGCCATTGCCTCCCCTACTATCTAAATGTATGGAGAAAGTGAGGACTGTAGATGCTGGAGATTAGAGTGAAAAAGTGTGGTGCTGGAAAAGCACAGCCGGTCAGGCAGCATCTGAGGAGCAGGAGAGTCTATGTTTCGGGCATAAGCCCTTCATCAGGAATGTGGGAGGGCCCAAGGGGACTGACAGATAAACAGATAAACAGGAGGGGGTGCTGCTGGGATGGGGGGAGCGGGAAATACGATAGGTGGATGCAGGTGGGTGGGTGTTGGTGGTAGGTCGGACTGGAGGGTGGAGCGGAGAGGTGGGAAGGAAGATGGACAGGTAGAACAGTTCAAGAAGGCGGTGCTGAGTTGGAGGGTGGGAGAGTAGAGAGGTGAGCAAACTTGTGAAATTGACATTGATCGTGTGTGATTGGAGGTTCCTGGACAGAAGATGAGAGGCATTCTTCCTCCAGGCGTTGGGTGGCCAGGATTTGGCAGTGGAGGCTGCCCAAGACTTGCAGGTCCTGGGGGGAGTGGGAGGGGGAGTTGAAGTGTTTGGCCACAGGGTGGTGGGGTTGTTTAGTGTGTGTGTCCCAGAGATGTTCTCTGAAACGTTTCACAAGTTGGTATCCTGTCTCCCCAATGTAGAGGAGACCACATCGAGACTAACAGGCACAGGAGATGAGGTGTTTGGACGTACAGGAAAATCTCTGCCAGATGTGGAAGGGTCCTTTAGGGCATGGGTTGGAGGTGAGGGGGGAGGTGGAGCCACAGGTTTTATACCTCTTGCAGTAGCAAGGAAAGGTGCCAGGAAGGGGTGGCGGGTTGGCTTGGACATAACGAGGGAGTCACAGAGTGAATGGGCGCTGCGGAATGCTGAAAGGGGTGGGGAGGGAAATATATCACTGGTGGTGGGGTCTGACTGTAGGTGGCAGAAACGATGCAGGACAGTGCACTGTATCCAGAGATTGGTGGGGTGGAAGGTGAGGACCCAGAAGGTTTTTCCATGTTGCAGTTGGGGAGTGGGCTTTCAAGGGCAGAGGTGCAGGAAGTGGAGGAGATGTGCTGAAGGGCACTGTTGATCATGTAGGAGGGGAAATTGCTATCCTTGAAATAGGAGGCCAACTGGGATGCCCTGGAATGGATTTCATCTTCCTGAGAGCAGAGGTGGAGGAATTGGGAGTAAGGGATAGCATTTTTTACGGAGTGGGTTCAGAGGTGGTGTAGTCCAGGCAGCTGTGGGAGTCGATGGATTTCAAGTAGATGTTCATGTTGAGTCGATCACCAGAAATGGAGATGGAGAGATCCAGGAAGGGGAGGGAGGTGTCCGAGATGGTTCATGTGAACTTGAGGTCAGGATGGAAGGTGTTTGTGAAGTTGATGAACTAAGTATATCTAACTAGTTTAACCATGGCATATTCATTAAGGAATCCAACATTCTTCTTTTTCATCTATAACCTTTTCCTGTAAGGTATGACTTCTTAATCCAACTTATTAAGACATTCCAAATTATTCATGAGCCATTTCCTACTTTTTCTTCATTTATCACGAAAAGATTTTTTGGGGGCGGTGGTAACGGGCGAGAGAAATGGTCTCTTGAAACATTCTGTTTGTGCCATATGTCATTATTTTTCAGCATCACACCATCTGTTAATACTTGTTATTCCAGTTGCAAATGTTATACCTATACCTTAATAACCTTACATTTCTGATTGTAAACCCTGAGTGCTACCACCAGGAGTGCTGTAACACTACTGTTTGCATTGTGCGACTAATTCTACTCCCCTGTTCTCCAATTTTATAAAAATATAACTTAAAAGAAAAATGCAGAATTAATTTACATTAAAATCAGAACTGAACTGTTTAGCACCGCACGGTCCAATTATATCCCATTCTCCAACACATAGCTCACACCTAAATACTATGTTGCATTTTTCATTCTCAGTGTGCAACAACACAATGCACTTCTGTTTACTAAAAGAGAATTGTTTTTATTCAGTCATGAGATGTGGGTGTCACTGGCCAGCCAACAGTCCCTGACTGCTCTGGAGAAGGTGGAAACGAGCTGTCTTCTTGAACTATTGCAGCGTTTGGGGTGTAGGGATATCCACAGCTCCATTCAGAGGTGGATCCACTAATAGCAAAGGAAGCTCAATACAATTCCCCGTCAGGATGGTGTTTGAGCTTGTTTCTGCTGCTCTTGTCCTTCTTGGTAATACAGATCGTATGTTTGAAAGGTGCTGTTGATGGAGCTTTTGAGTCACTGCTGTGCATTTTGTAGACAGTAAAGGGATGCTCTCCTACTACAGCAAGACGACTGGTGGTAAGTTTGACCTGAAGCTCAGGCAAAGGGAGAGGTTAATAACAAGGGACTTTCATGATTGCATAGATCAATGCAGGAATTGAACCATCAATGTCGACATCATTCTGCATCGAAAACCAAGTGAGCTAACTAAACACCACATTTGTAGATGGCACAGCTGCTGACACATTTATAACAATGATTAAAAAAATGAAAATATTGAAGGTGGTGACTGGGATGCCAATTGAGTAGAATATCTTGTCCTAGTTACTGTCTAGTTTCGAGGGTGCTGTTGGAGTCTGAGTTCTTTGTTGTCCTTTGCCTGTCATAAATGCAATGTTTGCACAACACCATTTTGTGAAAAGGACATGGTGCCTGACAAATTTGTTCGTGATTTTTGAGAATGCAATTAATAAGCTAGATACAAAGGAATGAGCGGATGCAGGATATTTGGTTCCTATAGACATTCGACAAAATGCCACCAGAAGATTATTAATAATGTGACAAGTGACAAAAGTTCATAAATGTGTGAGTAAGGATAGTAAGGATAGGTAATTTGTTAGTGAACAGAAAGCAAAGGGAAGCGATAACCAAAGTGGAATACCTCTAGGATTAGCACAGTGGCCTCACCAACTTACAATATATAAGAGGAAAGGGCTTAGATAAAATATCCAATTTTGCTGATAATATGAAGTTAGATATAAGCCATGTGAAGGACAAAGAGGCTGCAACGATACTTGTTACATCAGTAAGCAATAAGTGAGATCATTCACTTCGGTAAAACCAAATAAAAAATGCTTGAATGATGCAATGCTTTTAAATATTGATATTCAAATAAATCTCTGACTATTTGTATAAGAAACACAAAGTGAGCATGCATCAAGTGCAGCTAATAGGAAGGTACATGTATGTTAACATGGGATCCGCTCACAAGAACCTGGAAAGCAGTGAGAACACAACAGGAATACTGTGTGTAAAGTTTGAGTTCCTCATTTAAGGAAGAATATACTGTATTAGAGGCAGCACCAGATTCAGTCCTAGCTGAGATGTTCACTCCATTAATGAGAGGCTTAGAAAGTTGTGTCTACACATCTGGAGTGTAGAAGATGTTTAAATGATCACATTGAAAAACACAAGATTCTGAGGGGGTCTTGAAATACTGGGGAATCAAGGCAAAGAATCAGTCATGGTTTAACTGAGAGGCAGAGCATGGTGATTATATTCCATCCCTCTGTCTTATGCCCTTACTTAAATCAGCTACATCCAACCCCTGAAAAATCAGTCAGTCAATCTAAAGTTCTTGCAGTCCCCAAGCTGCAATATACCTTCACCCATCTTCAAATATCTCCCAATCATTAATGGACACAGTTGCCTCTTTCAAGCCTGTAATCAGATTTGAGACTCAGCATACCGCTCCTTGTTCAAGAGATGCAACAAAAAAAAAGAGTGCTTTTTCATTGTTGTAGTCCAGCAACAACCAATAAACAGTGACCTTCTTTTTCCAATATTTTAAGAAACAGTCACTGAAGAGAAAAAAATTATCTGGGATTTTAATTAAAGCACACTGCTGTGTTAAAAACGTATTTTGTGTTAATACTGGCCATGTATTTTTGGTATGTTTCACAGGGCCATAACTCTTTGGCAGTTCAGTAATTTCACACACAAACTGTTAAAAATGTGCTACATATTTTACATAAATCTACTGTGCAATTGGATGAAGTCATTGATAATCTTGGTTATAAACTCAATGATATTTTAATTTCTTAGCTTTACAGTTAAGTTCTCATCAACATAAACACAAGTCTGGTTCAACTCCCATAATCCTATTTAAGTCAAATATCTGGCCATGGAATATCCCCAAACGCTTGACGGAGCTTTTAAGAAAATTTATCCTTATTTGGATGTATTGCCTAATTACAAATCATTAAAAGCTGCTTTTCGGCCCAAATTTCAATGGGCCATGACATTAAATCATTGAGTCCTAACTTTCTGTAACTGATCACTAGAAAAAGATAAGTTATCAACTCATGACAAAATCTTCACCACACTTTCCAACCCTTTACTGTACCTCCTCACTTATGCTCAGATTGCAGTCCGCATTCTGTTCCAACTGAAAGCTGAGATTCGAACCCCACTTCTTCAAAAATGATAATTTCCTGACCCCATCGCTTCCTTACCTTCAAATGCTACCCCACACTGACGGTCCATGCCTTTGCCTGGATCTGAAATTCTCAGTAAGTCATTAAAAGCTTCATGTCATCTTAAGTATAAAGTTCACTTTCTATTTTTGTTGAGCTGTGTTGACTCTCTTTAATCTAGCACTTTGAATTTAAAACCTGTTGTTGCCCTCAAAACATCTAAAATCCTTGCCTGCACCCTCAGTTGCATTACACTACTGTTCGGCTCTATAATCCAATGACCTGTCACTTCCAAATGATTGCTTCCAATTTTATCTTCTGAAAAAAAAATCAACTGAGCCCTTTCAGTCATTGTTCCTGCTGCTGTGGTTTGATATCACAGAATATATTCGGGCACTTTCCAGACAGATCAATGAGAAAGCAATGTCTGTCTATATTCAGGCTTAGACTTCAAAGAAAGACTATTTATTAGACATTAATACTAAATACCACAATACAGAGGGACCTTGATTATCTGGCATTTGATTAACCGAATATAACATTACCCGGTAAGATCACAAGGTCCCGATGCTTGGCTAAACTATGTTACCCAGCCTTCAACTACCGAGAATTTAATTAGCCAAGTGAAACACTCCCCACCCATGTCCTTCAGATAATCAAGGTTCCTGTGTATATGATAATCAGAGATAGATCAGGCTCTTATCTTAAAATTACATTATATAGTGACTAATCTAGCTCCTTCATAACTTCACAGATGCTCTGTGTTTCTTCTACAGAGCCTCACTCGCACATGTCTTCTAGAATGACCCATCAAGTCCCATTTCTTCCTGAATGTTCTGACACACTGTGGTATTTATACTCAATGACATGCAGCTCCATGACATAATTGCAAGTTTGCTCAAGATTTGTAATTCGCTTGCACACCGATCCCAAACCAATCCACTCGTTCAGAGATTTGGGAAGGAATCTGCTCCTTTCCTCCCTTTAAAACCTCCATCTGAATGTTAAATTCATATTGTTGCTCTGAAGTCACATTTTCATTCACTCAAATTATTTGTTTCTGTCTGATTTCACCTTTCTGAAATCTTAGTGGCAAGGATTGTGACATAGATTGTCCCAAAACCATTGAACTGCACATTTTCTAATTGGCACAGACAGTTCTTAGGTTACTATAAACATTACTCCTAAAAGCAAAAGAAAATCATGTTGCTCATAAGCTTCACTTTGATAAATATTGGATAAATATAGATTGTTAGCTAGTTGCTGGTAACAGCTATTCGTTTCCAGCATGTCTTATACTATCAGTCTCAAAATAGTCCATATCTAAAGTCAAAGTTAAAGCATTTTCTAGTTATGGAGAAAGATGATAATTTTAGGATTTCAACTGATTTCACTCAACTAATTTGAATTGCTAATAAATGTGCCTATTACAATACAAGGTGTTTCTTGTAATTTAACAAGTTAATTGAGTGTCAATTCTGAATGTCTGGCTGAGCACAGCTACTCAGAGACCTACTGTAGAAGGTATTTAAAATTCTATTGAAAGTAATCTATGTGCACAATATATAATCATCAATTGTGATCTACAAAATCACTTACAAAAGTGCTGTCATTTATCATCATTTCCCAGATACTGTGCATTTATTAATTTTTCTAGCATGTATAAATCAATGTAAAACTACAAGGGAAAATGCCCAACCATTCTGCATTTTAGCTAATTAATTGTATAGCCAGTTCAAACTATTGATTCCTGAAGCATTTCAGCTATTTATGGTAAGTGTTCTTCCGTGTTCATAAACTAAGATTAGGAAAAAAGTGAAGCCCAGCCTGTTATGGCACGACATCTCTGAATGCATCTAGCAAAAGCCTTCCCAAATTGGCAGGCAATGAAGAATATGGTTGAATTCTATGTACTCATCTTTTTGACTGTATTACATCTTTGAAGCAACAGTATTTCAACATTAAGCATTTAAACCATCATGTGCAATAAAAGCACGCTCTATTTATACACGTTAAACATTAAATGCTGTCATTGTGGAATCTCATGGAAGGGGATTTTCTGTCAAAAATCAGCAGTGCAGTACTACACATCATGTGACTTGTCCTCTGGATTCAAAACTGTCTCAGAAGGAATATTCTAGATGCAGGAGTGTGTCGCTGTCCATGTCCTGAGTCAATCCAAAGCACATCTCCTGACTTAAATGGATTGATTTGAAACAACAATGATCACAATCACTGCAGGGTGAGCGTCTTAAACCTAAGCCCAGCAGCAAATTTAGAAATGGGAATGTTAAGGAGTCTTATGATAAAGAATACAAATGGAGACAAACACGGCTGCTTTAACTGCTGTCTGCAGAGACACACAACACGGCAGCAAAAAAGGTAGGAACACCTATGTCTTAAGAACTGGAGCTTCTAACATTCCAAGTCTGCACCTTTCCACGTCCACCAAAATATCAAAGTCAACCTCCTGATAAGAAGACTACAAGTAACTAAGTTCATGACCTGCAAACAGTCCATTTCTTTGAAAGAATAATACACGGTTCTGGAATAAAACTGTAGCTTTGAGAGAAGGAGAGAAAATGGCTCTCCTTCAGGCTGCCATGTTGAAAACACATGAGCTATTCACGTCAGTTTGTAATTTTATACATATTCTCCTCAACTGCACTTTCTATGAGAGGCTAGGTGAATGTGTGATGCACTGTTAAGATTTTCAGAGTGAATGCATGATTGAATGAATAATTCTCTTCATTTAAACTTTCAAAAAGCTTGTTGCTGGTTTTCAAATTGTCCACACATTTAGGATTTAAGAAAACCCTGTATCTTCCTTTTCAAAAGTCATACTGATTATAGGACAATAGGAAAGAGGACCAGATTTTCAGTAGTTCTCTTTGACCTTGCTGTAACATAAACATTCGATGTCTAAGTCCAAATCAAGTGTAAGGAATTCTGAACTGCATTTGACCAAGGGATATTGAAGTAAGCAGACTAGAAAGCCAGATGGGAGATGTTTACTACAGACAGATTTTGGGCAGAGCCAGATAATGTCAAAGGAAGACACCATGCATTTTAAGTGTTGTGTGTCATTATTGAGCATCCTGTCATAGCACACTGGTGAAGGAAAGAAAGTAGGAAGGCCTGGGACAGTATTGAAAGATGAGTCTGTCCTCAGGAGAGGAAAAAAAAACCCAATGCAGTTGTCTGCACAGAATCTGGAGTATGTGACAAAACACCAATGTGCATTTTAAAGAGCCTCTCATCTCACTCCAGGCAGCGATCAGCTGTCCAGCTTTAGGGCCTTCCAAAGCTTATGTGAGCTGAATCAGAAACGGAACAGGAATGGACTTTTCTTCACTGTATAAGCAGATGATCCACCCAGCAGAGCCAGCAAAATACTCTGCCCAAATACCAGAACATGCGTCCCGTGGGCAAGTCAGCAGCCAGAAAAACTGCACCCACCATACACTGAGTAAGAGATTGGAGACACTGTATCACAGTAAGCCTGGGCATGGAATATAGTGGAGGTGACCATTACCTGAGATCCATCATTTCTGAGAGCAAACAGGAAAATGTTCAATGACATCAGAGAAGCATATGTACCTTTGGATGGGAGGACCTTCCTTACCAGGAAAAATAGGCCAATGGTCAACACTTAACCACTGTATCTTTCAGTGAGATAGGACATAAATGCTATTATCAGTTTTCATTTGTTTTGCAAGCAGCTTTTATCCTGCAAAAAGTAAAAGACATTTGCAAAAGTGAACAACAGAACGAGTAGATAATCTTTCACAGGTCGTCTGTAACACAGTCACGCAATGTTAGATGCGTACTAATGAGAGATGGCATGTACACAGCTGTGTTTGAAAGGGGCCCAGGCTCCTGCAAACATGGTCATTAATGGGAGCTGCTTGCAGGCCAAAGCTACTCACAGCCATCAGCAGAGAATTCACATGAGGGCTGCACCAGCCAAGATGAAGCAGCTGCCTGAATTTAAGGAAGTGGCCAGTATTCTATTTGCATATGTGCATCTACAGAACTAGCTTGGAGAGTCTGTGTTGTAGTCCATCCAATAATCTGTGTTGATTACAATCCTTTGCAGGCATTATCCAAATCCCCTTTAATGGATTTCTTTCCTTACAGGTTTTATAATCCTACTTATCTTGGTTGTCATTATCTGGAGGATTTTTTTAAAAATCTTATTCTTCTTTCCTGCTTGAGATTATTCCTAAGGGGAGATCAGTGAATGTCCCACTCCACATCTCACTTCATCCAGCATTGTCACAGATACTGGCACCAAGTTTAAGTTCAAGGAAAAGTCACTAGAAGCCTTAAGTAGAGTGAATTTGATCAGGAAACTGTCTGAAGTGTAGGTATAACATTAAAGAGCATCAAAATCACAAAAGTAAAATCAGCCTGATACAGTGGAGCTCTCTCCCTAACAGTTTTTGAAAATAGAAAAATAAACTTTGCCACTGAGTGATAAATATTTTCTCATTTGGTTTGAAAAAAACACTTACAAATGTCCAACATGGAGGAAATAACAGGGGAACAAAATACTGTCCCTAACAAGCTTTGCTATCTGATACAGTTCTACCCCAATAGGACTATGGCTCCTAATTCTGAGAAGCTGACAGATGTGAAGAGAAGGGTTATCTATTTGAGGGTCTATGGAGTGGTAAGGAGCCTGGAAACAGGAAAAGCACTCGGGCTCAGATTTTTTTCACCCTGGCACTGAGGATGTGTCAAATAACTGGACCGCAGGAATTCATGGTAGTGCACACGACCCCCTCCTTCAGGGCAACGAACAATAAATGCTGCTTCATCAATGATGTTCACATTTCTTGAATGAATAATAAATAAATGCAATGGGGAACAGCTATGGTGACCATAGTGAGGTATGGGAGAGTTATTTTGGGGGGTTGGAGGTAAGAGGCATGGAGGGAAGGAGGCGGAGGTAGCAGTATTGAGTACTGGCTGTAGTGCGGACCGCCATGTAAAGGAGAGAAGGGCATCAGCAGTGAATCTAATGCTGATAATGTGGAGATGAGTAACTATGGCCTTTGATAACATTATGTGAAGTGAATATAAAATGCCACATCGGCTGCAGCTGCAAGGAAAATGATCTGAATAACAGTAACCAGACAAATGGCAAATGAGGCGGTGGTGGAGGTGGGATTACTTAGTTTGCAGCATCCACAGTATTTTGTTCCCCTATTATTTCCTCCATGTTGGACATTTGTAAGTTAGATTTTTCAAAACCAAATGAAAAAATATTTATCACTCAGTGGTAAAGTTAATTTTTCTGTTTTCAAAGCCCCCTTGTGTGGACAGAAAGTGTACATTTTTCCAGGTGAATGTGCTACACCAGCTGCTGGAAGTTTTTGCCAATTTTAAACTTGGAAGTGAAACCAGAAGTCAAGTCATAATACAATATGTTAGTTACAGTTCAAGATATTTTCATTAAAATATGGGATTATTTGCAATGTTTATTGTAAACTTCAAATATTTTGGATGTTGTTATTGTCTGATATTGTACAGGGTCAGAATAATCAAGTTGTGTGTAATTGTCTGACAAAGCCATGGCTGTAGGATGAATCATACAGAAACCTGAGCCTTTTGATGACTTTACAAATGGAAGCATGGAGTACAAAATCCAACAAGCTTTGCTATCTGATACAGTTCAACCCCAATAGGATTATGGCTCCTAATTCTGAGAAGCTGACAGATGTGAAGAGAAGGGTTATCTATTTGAGGGTCTATGGAGTGGTAAGGAGCCTGGAAACAGGAAAAGCACTCGGGCTCAGATTTCTTTCACCCCGGCACTGAGCCGTTGAAGTTGATGCTTCACCAAACCATGCATTATCTGCCCTGAGGTGCTCAGGATCACACTGCATTTATGCAAAAAAATACCCCTGATATTTCTTATTGGGAAATACAAATTAATAGATTGTTGTAGCTCATTGACTACTGACTAAATAATTGGAAAAACAAACAAAAAGACTGGGGAGGTACCGTGGTTCAGTGGTTAGCACTGCTGCATCACTGCACCAGGTTCCCAGGTTCGATTCCAGCCTCGGGTGACTGCCTGTGTGGAGTCTGCACATTCTCCACCGTGTCTGCATGAGTTTCCTCCGGGTGCTCTGGTTTTCTCCCACAGTCCAAAGATATACAGGTCAGGTGAATTGACCATGCTAAACTATCTATTGTGATAGGTACATTAGTGATGGGTCTGGTGGGTTACTCTTCGGAGGGTCGGTGTGGGCTTGTTGAGCTGAAGGGCCTGTTTCCACACTGTAGAGAATCTAATCTAGTCATTCCATTCACGCTAGCTTAGGTATCAGGGTATGCAATGGCTACTTGCAATTTTCCGGTCAACAAGTAAACACTTGGAAGGGAGAGCTGCACAGCACCCACATTTTATTTATAGCTGCATTATACAGAGATTAGGGAGAGTGAAAGAGTCTCTTCAGATATTGTATCAACACTTTTAATATGATTCAGAAATAACTTTTATTACTTCAGCAGCATTATCTGCAATAAACTTGTTAATTTGCATATTAAATTACAAATCTTATTATTCCACTTACTTGGATCATGCATGTTAATTCCAATTTTAAACACCTACATACTGTTCCCACTGAGTTTTTTTTCAGGTTTCCAGTCTGATCAGTGATAATGTAAACTGCATTCACAAACCAATTATAAAGAAAAGTTACCAGAGACAGTGTTTTAATGGTATTGTATAACTTACTTAGTGATTTCCCTTATTTGAGAGTGTCAATGAGCTCCGAAGCTTCATTATTGTTTCCATCCTGACAAATTGTACATCAAAACTTTTGGTCATATCTTTTAAAATGACCAAATGTCACCAGTGACATTAGACTTTCAGGAGTGGGAGAAATAAGATTATTTCCACTGTTTAACATGCATAATATGTATTAGCAAATTGAATCTGTACACAGATGAAAATGTGTTGCTGGAAAAGCGCAGCAGGTCAGGCAGCATCCAAGGAACAGGAGATTCGATGTTTCAGGCACGAAACATCGATTCTCCTGTTCCTTGGACGCTGCCTGACCTGCTGCGCTTTTCCAGCAACACATTTTCAGCTCTGATCTCCAGCATCTGCAGTCCTCACTTTCTCCTTGAATCTGTACACATAAATGTCCACAAAAGTGAGTGTAATAACTCATCATAGGTACATTCTACAATACTAGATAGACAAAGTTATTCCAAAGAATGCAATAAAAAATTTCCCGACCAATGTTGAGGCTGTCTACTAGCTATTCTTCAGTGTCATCAGCACCTTTAGGAAAAAAGGCTTTGCAACTGCAAAATAATAACAGAATTCAATTGCAAGTACAGAGGGGAAAATTTCTATGGGAAAATGAAATCATTGTGCAACTACACGGTTATCGACAGCAAAAACTTACACAATGGTTTCGAAGTAAAAACGGATATCCTCCGTTTCCTATCGTTGCTTGACAAGAAATGCCTTTGCCCTTGACCTCAAAATAGTTTTCACTTGCTGAAAATCATTTGACTGAGTACAAGAGGAACCTGCTTTTCTGCATCATTTTAACGTAGCAAAATGTTCCAAAGCATTTCACACTGGAAGGAACAAGCAAAATTTGACACCAAGCCATACAAATCATCAAAAGCTCAAACCAAGAGGAAATTAATAAAAGAAGACAGAGGGGGAAAAGACAAATGAAACTGGAGGGATTCCCAGGCTCTGGGGCTCGAGCAGCTGAAAGAAAAGTTACCAATCATGTTGGACTCAAATGGGAGGGCGAACTGGATACCAGAACTGGAGGAGTGCATAGTTCACCAAGGATAGCAAATAGCAAGGCTACGGAGGGAAATTGAAAACAAGGATGAGAATTTTCAAATTAAACTGGTAGCCAATGCAATTGAGCAGGTTATTCCCTCCCTAATGGCACTGTGGTCAATCCACAGCAGGTGGACTGCAATGGTTCAAGAAGCAGCTCACCACCACCTTCTCAAGGACAACTAGGGACAGGCAATAAATACTGGCTAGCCAGTAACACCCACATCTCACAAATGAATTAACAAGAAAGTGTGTGCACGCACGCATGTGCACAGGTATAGGTAGAGGATGAAACAGGTTGAGTAAAAGGAACTTGGTGTGAATCAGGGGTTAATCAGTAGTGTTGCACAAATATTCAGAAGAACTCTCAATTTGGTGAAAATAATATACAAACATTTCCAAAAAATTGCCTACATTTTATCATGCTTGGAAACTGCTCTTATACAACAGCAGCTCAAATAATTTTTTTCATTCATTTTCATCCATTTCCTGTAATTACATGGCAAGTTTTGAAAAAAATTAATTTCAGTAGTACATAATGCAAAAGCAATTTAATTTTTTCCTTTGCATTTGGCAGCAGAGTATACGTGACAGTTTGAATAGATGAAGGTGTAATTGATACTTAATACTTATTGCAAATAATAACTCATTGACTAGGAACTGGTGCCTAAAGTCCCTTGTCACCATTTCATGTCTTTTTTGAGATTGTTGTGGCCAAGGAAATCACTTCTTCAGAACTTTCATACCCATCATCAAATAATTTCTCCCTGACAGAATCGCAAATCTCAATTTGGCAAATTACAATATATATTAGAAAAAAATGAGGCTATGAATATTAATTTAATGAGAAATAACCTCTATATACATCTTATGTGTATACACCACTGATTTATTCAACGATACTACTGATGTCTATTTATGCATCATTATTTATTTTTATACTGTGTTGCTATGTCTCAATCTTGCCAATAAGAGAACGAACTTGAATTTTGCAGAGGTAGACCAGCAGTTATGATAATTTATTTCTCTGCAGAGTTTTGCCTACCCATGTATATTCAAATAGGATCATAAATATTTCAGCACAGGAAATGACCACTCAGCTTAATTCCTTGTGCTACTGCTGCTAACTCCATATCAGAGCTATCAATGCTCATCTATTTTCCCTGTCTCATGGGCATTAATATTTTTCTCCTATCTTTGATTAATCTAGATCTTTTAACTATAAAGTTTTTGGTCCTTTCTTCTCATTTAGGAAACAAATGATAATAATCATTAGAGTGAACAAAGTATTTATTGCAACTATAAACTAAAATCACCAATACAGCAAGCTATATTTAAATATAGCTACTGAAAACTCTATCTCTGCAAAATGGTTAATTGTAGCAGCTTTTCAAAATAGTAAACTCACAGCAAATCCTGCTGATGCCAGTGCAGAAGCTGTTAAAATTTCCTTATAGCACTGTAGGAGAAAGTGAGGACTGCAGATGCTGGAGATCAGAGCTGAAAATGTGTTGCTGGAAAAGCGCAGCAGGTCAGGCAGCATCCAAGGAGCAGGAGAGTTGACGTTTCAGGCATGAGCCCTTCCTGAAGAAGGGCTCATGCCCGAAACGTTGACTCTCCTGCTCCTTGGATGCTGCCTGACCTGCTGCGCTTTTCCAGCAACACATTTTCAGCTCTTGTAGCACTGTACCCTAGTTGTCTTCAAAGATCAGTAAACAATTGAGTCCTGTTGTTTCTCTTAGTATAATAACATTAAGTTAAAGTCACTGTTATAATTTACAGCCTTGTGATTCCTAAAGCTTAAGACACTTCAAGTGTCTTAAGCTGGAGGAATCACAAGACTGTAAAATCAAAGTGGCAGCATTGGTATCGCATTTCTCATAATCAGGTATCCATGTCCCAAATTGTCGGTAGACATACAACCACAGAAGGAGAGATAAAGCAAGAACTAACAATTAAGCATTACGACAATCTCTTAATACGGGTTTTCTGACTGAAGCAGAGAGACTATGAAGGGAATGTGAAACCCCCTATCAGGAGGGGAAGAAGAAAATAAATCACATTCTGTGAGAAACAGAATCATTTCAAAACCTGGTCTGTAATATTGCACATTCCAGTAAGTCATAGCTTATATTTAACATCACTTGTTAAGTTGCAGGAGGAATATGTTGATGCAGGGAAACATGACAAATACAGTGGTTTATTTCCCCACAGAACCTGAAGTACAGTGGTATTAAGCGTTAGTATGGGAAGTATGGGTAGAGTCTGGGAAGATGATGATAATGGGAAGGAGAGAGAAGTGGGAGCGAAAGATCCAGTCAAATCCAAAAAAACAGACACATTCTTGGTAACATGCAAGACATTAACATAGTAATTGCACTTTTTAAAATAATCTTTATCAACTTGAGTGAGAACTAGTCAGTGAGGGATCTACTGACAATCCAATTGAAAGCATTATCTATTCCTACGCAATGTATATCACACAACTACATAGTAAAGGTCCCTTGGCCTCAAAACGTATTTTTCACTCTAAGCCTAAGAGTGTGTATTCTACTACAGCTGATGACATTTTCCTTAGCATTACACTATAGTTCCTCCAAGAGAGAGATCTATTGCACTCATTCAGTTAAATAAATTTAAATCTAAATGGAACACATTTTGGAAATTCATTTACTTGTTTTAATATCATACATCATAAGATAACTGCATATTAGATTTCAGGAGATAATGTTCCCAGAGCACATGCAATAAAGTATCAAAGAAGTAGTAGTTGTACAAGAATTGAACTCATGGTATTGTGGGTAATATGTCAGCTTATCTTGGCTTAATGATTTGTTAATAAAGGGCAGCACGGTGGCACAGTGGTTAGCACTGCTGCCTCACAGCGCCAGGGATCTGGGTTCAATTCCCGCCTCAGGCGACTGACTGTGTGGAGTTCGCACGTTCTCCCCGTGTCTGCGTGGGTTTCCTCCGGGTGCTCTGGTTTCCTCCCACAGTCCAAAGATGTGCGGGTCAGGTGAATTGGCCATGCTAAATTGCCCGTAGTGTTAGGTAAGGGTAAATGTAGGGGTATGGGTGGGTTACGCTTCGGCGGGTCGGTGTGGACTTGTTGGGCCGAAGGGCCTGTTTCCACACTGTAAGTAATCTAATCTAATTAATAAACAAACAAACAAACAAACAAACAAACAATCAGCAGCAAGTAGGTATTAACAGGATATTTTTGTTTTGACAGGTTTTATTGATGATTTAGATGGGGGAGGGGTCAAAGAGTAATATGTACAGGTTTTCTGGCAATAGAAAGCTAGATAGCAAATTGAATGTTAATTTTTATTATAAGGGATGCAGTCTAAGAGTAAGAAAGTCTTGCTGAAGTTATTCAAGGCTTTGGTAAGACCACGACTGGAGTGCAATGCACAGAATAAACCCTGTGTCTTTTTATTTTGTGCTTTTGAAAACTTGGGGCTGAAAGGGGAAAGAGCTGCTTTAAAACCAGCATCTGAAAGGGAGGCTGCATGTTTTGAAAGCAATTCTGATACCCATTGTTGCCATCGTGGCTCCAACTGTTTAAACAACGGTAACTGAAATTTGCACTGCTCATGATTTGGAGCCGAAGAGATGTAAAGATGCAGTGACAGTGACAGGTGATCAATGTTGAAAACATTTTGTCGACTAAGAGAGACACAAATGTTCAGAGGATTAGATAGATAGTGTGGACAGTGGGAGCTTTTTTCCTCGAATGGTGATGACTAGCACAAGGGGACATAGCTTTAAATTGAGGGGTGACAGATATAGGTAGAGATAGACTTTTTACTCAGAGAGAAGTAGGGGTGTGGAATGCCCTGCCTACAACAGTAGTAGACCTACCAACCTTAAGGTCATTTAAATGGTCATTGGATAAACATATGGATAATGATGGAACAGTGAAGGATAGATGGGCTTCAGATTGGTGCAACATCGAGGGCCAAAGGGCCTGTATTGCACTGTAACGTTCTATGTTCAGTTTATCCCCCACCTCACGAACAGTCTGATTTGTTCTTTGCAGTCAAAACTCACTGGAAGCCTGAAGAAAACCAAATTACCTTTCCAGCATGAGTTGTTGTAAGCAGTGACGTTTATCTGATAAGTCAGAGAGCTTCTCGAAATGCACCAGGCAGCCTGTGTCTCTCACCAACCAGTGGAAGCATCCAGAGGAAGGTGAGTGAAGGGGAGTGAAACAGTGCGTAGATCAGCAGAAGAATTGTGAAAATTGTCTCAGCCGTACAATCTGGTAACAAAGACTACTTATCTGTTATTCCAGTTTTGACTTTCTGCCCAATAACCTATTTTACATTGTCTATTTGAACATTAGAGGGGAGTTTATGAAGAAATTAGAGTTTTAGTTAGTGGATTTATAGGCTAATGGTTTATAACTAGACCTGGAGCTAGAGTCTTACAACCTGTAAGAAGTTACAATTCTTGTTCAATCCACAAATACCTGGTTTGTGTTTATTATTCCCCTACCATGTCTGAATATCAGGTCAATTGGGGAGCTTCTCATACTTTTTAAAATCGTTGACCTTTGTGGTGATAACGGGAATGGTGGGATTTGATTTCCAGTGCATTACCCCAGTGAAGTGCAATAACTTTTGGTCTTGCTTTAGGATAAGTATTTCCCTCACTAATAGTACTGTGGGTGTGTTACCACAGTATTTCAAGATGGGGGCTGACTGCTTTCAAGAGCAACTAGAAATGACAACATGTATCAGTTGAGCCAACCATGCTCACAATCAGTGACAAAACAGCTTTAAAAACTTGCCTCAGAGGGAGTGTAATAAAGACTAGTCATGATTATCCTAAGAGGAGGATGGGCTTGCATTTCTAGAATTTAGAAGAACGAGAGATGACTTCTTTGAAACCATACAAATTTTTTTTTGTAAAGATTGTTAGCATAGAGGCTGAGAAACCTTTCCCTGCCCTGACGATCTAGAACAATGGATCTTAGTCTCAGGATAAGTAGTTAACCATACAGAACTGAGATGACGAAACATCTTCACTCACCATGTTATTGTCTACCTCAGAGAGCTGCAGATTCATTGAGTGTATTAGTTGCAGACTAAGAGAAGCAGAAGTTGAGTTTCTTAATTCAGACACGTCTTATATACACAATGAAAGCGAGAAAGCAATAGCACTCAAGCCCTAGATTCTAGATTGGTGAATGAGTAAAAAGGAGGGAAGAAAATCAGATTGTATCAGAAGCATTAAAAGGGAGATGAGAGAGGAGTTTTCATGCAAAACGACTATGATAATCGAATGCTTTACTATAAATGGCAACTGGAACTATGAAGTACCACATTTTAAAAGAATTAAATAAATGCCTAAAAACAAAGGCAAGAAAAGCCTACAAAACAAGAAAAGTTGTAAGGGATTCAAGCAGATAGCTACAATAAGAAGCTGGTACTGGTACAGGCATGATCAACCATAGTGGTTCCTTCTGTACCCATGTCAGTGATAATGAATGATGTCCTTATACAACATTACTGGTCCAACCATGAAGATATTGCCCCATCAGCATTCATCTTACTGTGCAAAGTATATTCTGAAAGAATAAAATAATTTCACCTGATCAGAGTAAGGGCTTTCTGTATTAGACTCACACTGCACAGCTCAATAAATAACTAAATGTGTTGAAGATTTCCAAGTTCTGTACTTTTAGCTGTAGTTTATAGAAATCACAATTCAGACATAACATTGCTTAGATTCCATTGATATTTACAAATGTAAGGATTTTATATACCCTCTGGTGAAAAGTGAATTTCCCAGCCACCATTATTGCAAAACCGTACATGTCAAAGAAATTATTCCCAAAGACATTATCCAAATATTATTGCTCACACTTAATATCTAACTGCAAACTATTCTGTGTTTCTTACTTCAGTACTGCAAAATCATAAATATTAAAATTTTATATGAAAAATGGTAGGATTATAATTTTTACAATATCCAGTTAGAAAATATATTAAATTTGCTTTATTAAAACCAAATGTTATTCTGTGTACAATGCAGAAATAGCAGGAGAGTTACATGAAAATACTGTCATAAAGCAAATTGTGTCAAAAGTTCAGATCAGGTGAAAATGTGCTGGAGGCCATGTGGTGAATGTTTTTTTAAACTACATGTAGATGATGCCATGTGAATTCCTGGTCACAACCACAGCTTGAGTTGCATTGACCTTGTAATGCTATTTTAAATTTAAATGAGCCAAGTGGAGAGCAGACAAGCTTGATATCCAATTACTGGGACTAAGTCTAGTAGACAGGAGGTGCAATACTGGCAATGACAATAGCAGGCAACATGTTAAGGACTGCCTGTGCCTTGCCAGAGAGAAGTAGTTTAAAAGAGGTGGCAATGCCAACCAGAATGAAAGTGTCATGCAGGTTGGTAACAGTGGAGATGGAACCAGCACAGGTAGGCCCAGGCAAACTTCACAGTGAACCTGACTGCTCTGCATCTTTATACACCAGACTGGGTTTCCCAAAATGAAGATTACAATCACAGAGATCTTGTGACAAGCTTCTTAAGAAGTTTAAGTAGTCATTAATTGTCCGTGGTGGGTTGCCCATTCCTCACCCAACTGCCGTGGGGGCATTGAAATCCTGAGACAATGTCCAAGACTATGATTTTGAAATGCGGCTTGCGCTGCATGGCCCTTTGAAACTCAAATCCTAGTTTTCCACATCAGGCAATCTAACAGCATCTTCTCAATGTTAATATATGGTAGTAAATTCACATTGCATCTTGGATGTCAGGCTTGAATCAGCATTAGCCTCTTCCTCTTTAAATCAGAACATTGCAATATCAAATCCTTTTTGAGCATTAACTACAAATATGAGCTGCTATTTCAGTATGCACGCAGTTCAAGGTCCCATTGTTTGAATGAGAAACAGAGGCCCTGTCATTTCAGGAGGAGAGTATTGATCCTATGGCAATACGGGCGGAGGAGCTGGAGAGTTCTCTTTCCTTCTTAACTATCATTTGTTCCTCAGGCAAAGTCATTTTCAAAAATTGATCAGCTAGTCTTTTATTGATTGTTGAACCATGCTACAAATAAGTTGCCACATTTCTCAGTATCACAAGAATTACAACATTGTTATCCACAAGCAGTGAAGCGTTTTGACAATCACAATACACTAAAGTATTTGAAAATTCTAGTTCCGGTTGAATATTTAGAATACTCAATTATAAGTGCAATAAGGTTTCAAATAAAACAGAAATGCAGTTTTGAACACAAATGGAAACAAAGTAAAGCTATTTAAAGGACTTAAGCTCCATCGTCCAGAAAAAAAACACAAATGTCTCTCCTCTGACCAGAAAGGCTATTCAATGGGAAGGATCTCTCTCCGGCAACAGTCCTTTCAATCATTCAAACTTGGATATCTTATTCCTAGTAATACGGTTAAATGTGAATTCATGCTTCCGTACTGCATAGAAACAGGCCCTTCGGCCCAACGTGGTTTTTTTTTGTTCACTAATAAATAAAGGCCTGTAAGAAGGTCCTTCACATCCACAGTCTCAGGTCCAACAGTAACTCTCCAGCCCGTGGTTAAACATCTAGAACAGAAACCCACTCACTCTTAATGCAGTCTCCCAAATTTGCTTGTTCCAACATGATCAGCTTGGAGAAAAACACCAGGTGAAGATGGGACACTTCGCTGTACTTGCTCTCATTGATTTTATTCCTGCAGATCAATTGTCACAGCATTGAAACATTCTTCCAGTGAACTCTGAGGAAATGTTCGAGTTCGTAAAGTTCTTTCCTATTTTATTTCTCACTGCCAAAATGCCTCTCTTTCTGCAGCAATGCCCCAACGATAACTAGCAATGATAACTAGCAAACTGTTCCCCCGCTTTGTTTCCAGTTCCAATTTTCATTCAGCTCCCTCCTTGATTGCCTCTGCCCAAGATGAATGGCTGAAGTTTGTGAAATGAATTTCAGAATGCCAAGAAATTATTTGATCCTTTGGGCTTTTCACACCAGAATTATTTTCTCCTGTATCCTTTATATTTCTCTTCAAGTTCAGAATTCCTTCTCAAATACCATGATCTACTTAGCAGTTATAGCAATATATTTCAATCATTTTCTTCTAATCTTTCTTTTGAACTCGTGTGATATCAAGCATCTACCTGATCGGCTTTCTCTGCTCCCGTTCCAATGCATCAGTCTAATGTCTTGGTGACCCCAACTGGACAGAATAGTCACAATGCGGGCTGTTGAGAGCATGGGACGGTTTAAGCATTAGATCCTGTCAAATGTACTGGAAGACTTTGGTACTGTAGGTGAGCATTCCATTTAGCACAGTTACTGTTTTTCACTAATTGAACATGTTAATGTGTATGATGCATATTCATCCCTTCTTTTGCACAATGTTTTTCTGTTATGCTGATCCACACAAGAGTCATAGAGTCATCGGACATGAAATCAGACTCTTCGCTTCAACTCATTCAGACTGACCAGGTTTCCTAAACTGGATTAGTTCCATTTACCGCCATTTGGCCCATATCCCTCCAAAACTTTCTTATTCCTATACCTATCCAAATCCACACTTCAGGCTCACTGCCTTTATTCCTGATGAAGGGCTTTTGCCCGAAACGTCGATTTCGCTGTTCGTTGAATGCTGCCTGAACTGCTGTGCTCTGATCCACTGATCCAGCACCACTGATCCAGAATCCTATCCAAATGTGTTTTAAATATAGTAACTGTACCCACTTCTATCACTTCGTGTGGCAGTTCATTCCATAACCATACCACCCTGTGTGTGGAAAACGTTGCTCCTCAGGTCCCTTTAAATATTTTTCTTATTTCCTTCAATCTATGCCCTCTATTTTTGGACTCCTCTACCCTGAAGAAAAGACCTTGGCTATTCATCTTATCTGCTATAAACATCCATAAGGTCACCTCTCAGCCTCTTGCACTTCAGGGGAAAAAAGTCCCAGCCTATCCAGCCTCTCCTTATATAGCAAACCTTCCGATCTCATTAACATCCTTGTAAAACGTTTTTGCATCTTTTCCAGGTGAATAACATCCTGCCTGTAGCAAAGTGACCAGAATAGAGATAATGTTTACTCAACACTGCTCTTCTCATATACATGCCATATCTAACTGATCTGATAGATCACTGCCCATAGATTTGTCCAGTTTGACAGGTTTTCAATTGAGTGACAAATCTTCGCAAAAATGACTAAATTCAAGACACCATAATAAATTTACAAAGCATGATCCCAGCAGTGAAGCAGTTGACTCATCTATTCCTTGGTCACCCTTATTTAAGCAAGGATATAAAAGGTCAGAGGTTTATCAGACAGACACCTGAGGTTGGCAGACTGCCTTATGAGGAAGTAAGGGGTGGGACAGGATAAGATTTGGATCTGCTGGAGTCTCAAAGAGCAAGAAGCCACTTGATTGCAACATATAATCAAGTGGGCGGCAAGGTGGCACAGTGGTTAACACTGCTGCACCACAGCGCCAGAGACCCAGGTTCAATTCCCGCCCATCTCAGGCGACTGACTGTGGAGTTCACACGTTCTCCCCATGTCTGCGTGGGTTTCCTCCGGGTGCTCCAGTTTCCTCCCGGGTCAGGTGAATTGGCCATGCTAAATTGCCCGTAGTGTTAGGTAAGGGGTAAATGTAGGGGTATGGGTGGGTTGCGCTTCAGCGAGTCAGTGTGGACTTGTTGGGCCGAAGGGCCTGTTTCCACACTGTTAGCAATCTAATCTAATCTAAAAATCATGAGGGATCCTGACAGGGTGGGTGTGCACAGAATATTTCCTCTTAGGGAAAATCTAGAACTACAGCCCCTTGTTTAAAAATAAGGGCTCACACATTTAAAACAAATCTGAGGCACACTTTTATTTTCTCCTACAGGGTCACATGTTTTAATCACTTTCTTTCTGCCAAGGTGGTGGAAGCCAAATCTTTGAATATTGCTCAAGAAAAAGCGGAGATATTCTTGCTCAGTAGGGGGGGTGAATATCATGGCTGGGCAGGAAAGTTGAAGTAACGATCACACCAGCCATGATCTCACTAAATGGCAGAGCAGGCTTGAAGGATGGAGTGGTCTACTCCTGCTTCTGGATTGGTTGGATGTACAGAGCCTCACAGCAGTGTAAATAATGTACATTAAAGTCTTTATGATTGGATCAAACAAACGAACAGATCATATCATAGCGTCGTCTAGCCAGATACATATTGAGCAATGGAACTTTCTGTTCACAAGGTAAATAGATACTGCACAGCTCAAGTTTCCATCAGAACCAGTTATCTCTTATCAGAACTTCCAACTGCCTTTTCTTTAAGTAATTCAATGTCAAAGGGCCCGATGTTAATTCTGTGCAAGTGGATGGATTTTAAATGAGATGAAATTTTGTCCACAGTCCAAAGCCTTATTTGGAAGGCCATCGCAGGTATCAATTACTCAGATGAACTTATTCCTGGCATCATGTCTGGTCACTGGGGCACAAGGGAAATGTCCAAATACAACAACAGAAGAATTAAAAATGCATGTCTTTTCAGGTCAGATTTGGATATTTCGCTTGTGCCTAGCAATTTGAAATAAGTGAAGGATTGAAAGATATGTGCTTGATCAAAGCACAGTAGGTTTGCACACATTGTTTTTACACTTATAAGGGCATAGTTTTCTCCAATGGAACTTAACGAGTGCATGGCGTCCTAAGGGATGCCACTGCCCCCATATTTTTTCCAGGCAGTGGTTGCAGACTGCTTTTCAAGTTCTATAAACAGTGACAGCACAGTGAATGCTGTAAGCTAATGCCGGCCTTTTATGAGACTACAGAGAGGAAGCAATTCTGGGGAATGAGTAGGTCAGTAGATCAAGTGTCAGTGAGGGAACATTTACATCTGATGTGAAAATATTTAATTGGAAGAAAGCCAGTTTTGGTGGGGTGAGAACGGATTTGGACCAGGTTAATGAGAATCAAAAGTTGACAGGCACAACTATAATGGAACAATAGTCTGCTTTTAAACAGGAGATGGTTTCAAAGATTCAAGGTACGCTGAACTAGGGGAAAGGCAGAACAACCAAAGGCAACACTCGCTAGATGACAAAAGAGGCAGAAAATAAAACAAAGGGCACTATGGTAGCTGTCAGCTTGACAACAGAAATGAAAATGAGGATGAATATAGAATGAGGTGAAATGATTAAAAAAAAAGAGTTTCCAAGAAGAAAGAAAAGTCAGGCAATGTAGAGGGGAATGTGAAATCCAAATGCACGTAAATAGTGAACAGTATAAAAAGACTAACTTGCATTTAATAATGCATTTTACCCACAAGCAAACATCTGAAAGCCAATGTAAGATTTTAAAACACTATCAAGTGCCTTTATAATGTGGGAAACACTCGGTAGATTTGCACTGAGCAAGCTTCTGTAAACAGCACCATGATAATGACCAGATATTTAATCTTGGTAATTTTGTTTGTGCAATAAATTTTGGACAGTACATAATTAATTTTGTCCTCTTCTTCATGAGATATTTTATGTTCATCTGAAATAACAGATGGAGCCTAGGGTTAACAAATCATCTGGAAGGCAACACCTCTGACAATTCGGCATTCCCTCAGCACTACACCAAGTCTATTACACTAGCTTTAAGCCCTGGAGTAATGTTCCAACCAGGAACCCTCTTACTCTGAGGGGAGAGTACTTACAACAGAACCATGACTGACAGAAGCAGTGCTGTGGCCAGTCAGAAATCAAAAAAGGACCCATGCATAGGGGTGCAAAATAAAATGAAAAGAAAGGCTGGAGAAGAAGAAAGTTAACAGAGAGATGGAATAAATTATAATTTTCTCTTACATGCTTGATTGGTGTTTTAGGAAATAAACTCTCACTGAAACCATTGTGCTGCTTAGAACTAGCCGTAATAGTCTTCTGTGAAATTAATTCATACTCAAATGCAGCAATTTTATGTGATGTTGAGGCTGACTTATAGATATTCTGAGGCTAATGGTCAGTTACAACTTGTGGTGATTTGCAATTCATTGGGTATCGGTTAAATTCCAGACATTGCTCCATGCTGTACTCATTGATTATGGTGAGCACTATTAAACACAACATTTCCCAACCAGTCCACACAGACCTGCGCAAGTTTCGATATGACTGACTCAGTAATGAAATAAAGTGATTAAATTTACAACTTCAACAACAGTGCATGGTCAAACACCAATACATTCCAAAACTACTTTTACACAAAACAGAAAAATGGCATAAGATCAGTTCTCTAACTTAATCGTTGACAGCAACAAGTCAAAACAGTACAGTAATTACATGCTTTTAAAACAATAAATTATGCATATTACCTCTGATATAAACGGAGTATGCTTCGTGGTACTGACACAGTTTATATTAATCCGAAGCAAAAGATCTAAAGATGCCATGTTGAAATGATGTATTAACTTTGGCATTGAATAGAAAGAAGGAATCTGAATTCAATAAGCTAATTGCAGGATATTTTCAAGCTAAGTCCTAGTTTACTAAAGCTCTATTATTCAATATTCTGACGAATTTCGTTCAAAAATCCTGCCATCAGAACATCACTGACCTGAGCAACTGGGCTAATAGGACATGTTACTACTGAACTCGCCAGTGACATAAAGCAGGAGAGATTGTATAAATCAAATTTTCTATGTTTTTGACAGACATAATTTGGGATTGCATTACAACCTTTTTTAAAACTGTATTTCACGGTGTTACATCTGATGTTTTCCAGCTTAACAAACACGTGAATACCGCCTTCAAAGATGTGCCAATACAAAGAAAATTAAGCAAACCCACTTTCTCCATAGGCATTAGTTTTTATTCACGCAAACTGAAAATTATGCAACAAAACAGGACAGCATAACTTCCATGATTTTCTGTCTGCCCTCCAAAGCCAATGCTAGCAATTGGGGATTTCTACTGAATTCCCCATGGTAACTAATATTGCATCATTGGCAAGTCCAATATGGACAGTTGCAGAATTAAGTTTTCTTTATACAATTAACTTTGCTATTCAATAACCTAATTTGGAAGTGAGCCCTCCTCCACAACTATAATATTTTTTCACTTGTCACATCAGCTAAGTTTTTGTTACTGTTGTGATTTTGTTTTTCTGTACATTAATCTGCATAACATTTACCAGAAAGAATTAAGCTTTTGATGAGGACGTATGTCCCAAAGTTTAGTAACAAACTATTTACATAGCTACAATATCACACATACACCCTAGATAGTTGCTAATCAGCTTATATATCTCTGAAGCAGTAGGGACTTGAACTCAGGCCTCCGACTCAGAGGTAGGGACACTACCATTCAGCCACCTGAGTCCCAATCAGAGTTCTATACTTACTGACAATAATGTACATCATATATACTGAGGTGAGTGATTATGTTGACACCATCGATGATAAACTGAGATTGACTGAGGGCAAGGCAGATTGGAATTTCACAATTTGTGACAATCATGTAGCTGTTTAAAAAATATTAGCCTGTCTGACCTGGTTCCCAAATCTTTTCCTCTGTGTCTAAAGCTACAGGGCATAGGTTTAAGATGAGAGGAGAATGATTTAAAAGGGACCTAAGAGGCAACTTTTTCATGCAAAGGGTGGTGCATGTATGGAACGAGCTGCCAAAGGAAGCGGAGGCTGGTAGTTACAGCATTTAAAAGGCTTCTGGATGTGTATATGTATAGGAAGGATTGAGAGGAATGTGGGCCAAGTGCTGGCAAGTGGAACTAGATTCATTCAGGATATCTGGTCAACATGGACGAGTTGGACCGAAGGGTCTGCTTCCGTGCTGTACATCTCTATGACTCTAAATCTAGATTCCCAACTGTGCTCCCAAGATAAAAGATTTTGTGCATTACCCAAGCTTTTTTGTTTGTCATTTATATAAAATGATTTGGATGAGAATATGGAAGGCATGGTTAGTATGTTTGCGGACAACACCAAAATTGGTGACATAGTAGACAGTGAAGGAGATTTTCTGAGGTAACAAAGGGATCTTGATCAAATGGGTCAATGGGCTGACAAATGGCAGATAGAGTTCAATCTGGATAACTGTGAGACATTGCATTTTGGTACAACAAACAAGGATAGGGCTTATACAACTAAATTCTGGATTAGTGGTGCTGGAAGAGCACAGCAGTTAGGCAGCATCCAAGGAGCAGCAAAATCAATGTTTTGGGCAAAAAACTTTCATCACAAAACTAAAGACAGGGCCTTGGGTAGGGTTGTAGAACAGAGGAACATACTTCTTTGAAGTTTGTATCACATTTGGACAGGGTAGTTCAAAAGGCATTTGGCAAGCTTGCCTTCGTTGCTCAGTCCTTTGAGTACAGCAGTTAGGAAGTCACATTGTGGCTGAAAAGGATATTGGTGAGGTCTCTTCTGGAATACTGTGTCCAGTTTGGGTTGCCTGGTTAGTTATAGGAAGGGAATTATCAAGCAAGACGAGATTTACCAGGATGTTGCCAGGTATGAAAGTTTGAGGTATAAAGATAGGCTGGGGCTTTTTTCACTGGAGTGTCAGAGATTGAGAGGCAATCTGATAGAAGTTAATAAAATAATGAGAGGTATAGATAGAGTTAATAGTAGTTGTCTTTTCCCTAGGATGAGGGATTTCAAGACTAGGGGACACATTTTTGAGGAGAGAGATTTAAAAAAGACAAAACAGGCATTTTTTTTTTACACAGAGGATGGGTCACATGTGAAATGAACTTCCTGAGAAAGTGGTAGATGTGGGTACAGTTACAACTTTTAAAAGACATTTTGTCAGATACAAGAAGAGGAAAGGTTTGGAAGGATATGGACCAGGAGCAGGCAGGTGACACTAGCTTAGGTTGGGATTATGTTCGGCATGGACAGGTTGGATCAAAGAGTTTGCTTCCACGTTGTATGACTATGGGCTCACTGTGGGTTCTTTTTCATATATATTCTCCCCTATTGGTTTTCTAACCGCAAATAATGAAATAAATCATAAGTCTCTTTCACAGGTCAAACTGCCCAATTGTCCAAAGTAGAGGTCTGGATTTTCAGGGAGAGTGTCAGAGCTCTTTAACTTGTTAAATTATGATCAAAGATGACTATCAAAAAAAAAGCCTGAGTGGGAAAATTATTTTATTGGGAAAAGAATAAGAAAAAGAGATTAGGATAGTTCAGTTCTTTGCTTTAGGATAAAGCGCACAACACAGTACCATCAACATAGTGAAAAGAAATCTAAAAGACTGATAGAATGATACTAAACCTCCTGCTAGATTAACCATACTTATGATTTCAAAGCTAGGATGAGGGATTTCAAGACTAGGGGACACATTTTTGAGGAGAGAGATTTAAGAGAGGTTATCCGAATTATTTTCAATTTCAGAAAGGCGAACTATGATTCATTAGGGTGTGAGATCTAACTCAACAAGATAACAGAGGCAGCATGATGGATTAATGACTGTCAACTTTGAGTTTGGATAACTGGCCAAAAGATCTACAAAAAGAATATTGCTTTCTTGGGACTGAGCCTGCATAAGTATTACTAAAATAAAGTTCAGAGAGAGAGAGAGACTGGTATATTGGACAGTGAAGAAAGCTATTATAGAGTACAGCAGCATCTTTTCATTGACTGGGCCAGTGGACTGAGGAATAGTAGATGGAGGTGATGCATTTTGGTAGGACGAACAGAGCAGTTAGAGGTAGGACAGTGGAGAATGTTGTTGACTAGACCTAGGGGTGCATGTACATAATTCCTTGAAAATGGTGTTACAGATAGACAGGGAGGTAAAGAAGGCACTTGACACACTTGCTTTCAGCAGTCAAATCACTGAGCACAGGACTTAGGACATCATGTTACAGCTGTACACGACACTGATACTGCCACATTTGGAGTACTGTATACTATTCTGGTCACCCTGTTACAAGAAGGGTGTTATTAAACTGTAAAGAGTGCAAAAAAGATTTACAAGGATGTTACTGAGACTGGAAGTTTTGAGTTATAAGGAGAGGCTGGATAGGCTGGGATTCTTCTTCCCTGGAGCACAGGAGACTGAGGAGTGTCCTATACAGGTTTATAAAAGCATTAGGGGTATAGGTAAGGTGAATAGCCAAGATTTTTTAAGAGTTCAAAACTAGAGTGCATAGCTTTAAGCTGAGGGAGAAGGATTTTAAAAAGGACCTGAGAGGTATCCCTTTCACACCAAATATGGTGTGTATATGGAATAAGCTGCCACAGGAAGTGGTAAAGGTGAGTACAATTTCAACATTTAAAAAACATTTGGACAGGTATGTGGATAGTAAAGATTTGGAGAGATATGGGCATCACAGGCAAATGGGACTCGTTCAGCTTAGGGAACCTGGTGGGTATGGACAAGTTGAGTCACAGGACCTGTTTCTATGCTGTATGACTCTGACTTTAACTGAAACCCAATTCTGAACTGAATTCAGATCAAATCATTTGTGGATGCTGGCCTGTTTTCTATGTTTGTAATGCACATGCAACTTTGCTAGTAGCTCATCAAGTAACATGTATCCTTCTAGGCATTTAACTGAAGTTGTATGATGTTGTTATTACATTCATGCCCCAAATGACATTTTAACTTCTTCCAAACTAACATTATTCACAGACTGGAACCACATATCTATTTTACCGTGTTTTAAAATCCAAATTTCAAAAACAATAATATATTGCACATCTTTATCACATCATGCACACTACAGAACACAAATTGCATTTTGTTATGTTAGAGATCCAACCTCTGGTGTCTTGTACATGAGTTAGAGTGTTGTCACCAATTCAGTTTTCTAAAAGTTATTTGGAATAAAGTTGTTTGGATATATTACCATGCAGGAGAGACTTGAATATGGACTTTCTGGCCTAGCGATAGGGACATTACCAAAATCCCCCAAATTCGTCTTTTTATGGTGGATCGAAGGGCCTATCTATTTTAACATGGTAGAGGATGAAACACTATTGAGCCTTGGTGACAAGAGGCACTTGTCTTACTAAACGAGATGTAGTATATCACATGATAGTACTAGGTATGTTACGGCAGATAGTTAGTCTTTCTGATTATGCTTATCAGGAAGCAGAGATGACACATTTACCCTCCTCAGTGCTTCCAATGAGACTGCTTTATTTCCTCACAAAGACTGCATGACATCATCAGATTGGATAGAGCTTAACATTAACTTTTTCAGAACCATTACCTCAGTCAACACTCAGCATTGGGGGAATGGAATTTTGCATCAACCTGCATGAGATCTGTTATAATACTACCCACCACCTCAGGCTTTAGATTAGATTAGATTCCCTACAGTGTGGAATCAGGCCCTTTGACCCAACAAGTCCACACCAATCCTCCGAAAAGTAACCCACCCAGACCCATTTCCCTCTGACTAATGAACCTAACACTATGGGCAATTTAGCCTGGCCAATTCACCTGACTTGCATTTTTTTTTGACAGTGGGAGGAAACTGGAGCACCCGGAAGAAATCCACGCAGACATGGGGAGAACATGCAAACCCTACACAGACAGTCACCCGAAGCTGGAATAGAACCTGGGACCCTGATGCTGTGAGGTAGCAGTGCTAATCACTGGGCCACCATGCCGCCCCCATAGCCAAAAAACCATCCACCGGCCAACTAGTGCCCGAGCCTACCCGTGCTGGAGTTCATCTTGGCGCTGGGTAAAAACCTCAATTTTTGTATACAAGGTTAAATTAATTTAAAAATTCATTCCACCTAATGATTAGAATGAAAAGATGAATTACAAACTTTGGATTACACCAAGTTAAAGAAGAAAAGTTATTCTTGGGTTCTGGTGTAATGCACAGGGCTTGTTTCTCCCGTTAAACAGAATAACCTCAGCTTGCTCAATTCAAGAAATAGCATATATTCAAATGTGTCCTGTTGGATGGCTAAATGAACCATCATAGACTGGAATACTGAAGGGCTGCAGTCAATGAAACATATTAATCCATTACGATAACACTTTGAATACAGTTAAGTCTTCAATTCTTTCAAGTTCTTAGAGTCATAGAGATATACAGCACAGACACAGAGCCTGCAGTCCAACCCATTCATGCCAACCAAATATCCGAAATAAATCTAGTCCCATTTGCCAGCACTTGGCCCATATCCCTCTAAACCCTTCCTACTCATATACCCATCCAGATGCCTTTTAAATGTTACAATTGCACCACTTCCTCTGGCAGCTCATTCCATACACGCACCACCTTCTGGGAAAAAATTGCCCTTTAGGACCCTTTTAAATCTTTCCCCTCTCGCCTTAAACCTATGCCCTCTGGTTTTGGACTCTCCCACCCCAGGGAAAAGACCTAGTTTATTTACCCTCTCAATGCCCCTCATGATTTTATAAACATCTATAAAGGTCACCTCAGCCTCTGATGTGCAAGGAAAAAAAGTTGCAGTATATTCAATCACTCCCCATAGCTCAAAACCTCCATCCTGGAACATTCTTGTAACTCTTTTCTGAACCCTTTCAAGTTTCACAATGTCTTTCCTATAGCAGGGTGACCAGAATTGCACACAATACTCCAAAAGTGGCCTAACCAACATCCTGTACACCTGCAACATGACCTCCCAACTCCGATACTCAATGCACTGGCCAAGAAAGGAAAGCATACCAAACGCCTTCTTCACCATCCTATCTACCTGCGACTCCACTTTCAAGGAACTATGAACCTGCAATCCAAGGTCTCTGTTCAGCAAAACTCCTTAGGACTTTACCACTAAGTGTATAAGTCCTGCTTGGATTTGCTTTTCCAAAATGCAGCACCTCACATTTATCTAAATTAAACTCCATCTGCCAACTCCTTGGAATATTGGCCTATCTGATGAAGATCCCATTTAATTGTAATTGTAATCTTCTTTGCTGTCCACGACATCTCCAATTTTGGTATCATCTGCAAACTTACTAACTATACTTCCTACGCTCACATCCAAATCATTTATATAAATGACCAAAAGCAGTGGACCCAGCACTGATCCTTGTGGCACTCCACTGGTCATAGGCCCCCAGTATGAAAAGCCACCCTCCACCATCACCCTCTGTCATCTACCTTTGAGCCAGGGAGAAATGGCTAGTTCTCCCTGTATTCCATGAAATCTAACCTTGCTAACCAGTCTCCCATGGGGAACCTTACTGAACGGCCTACCGAAGTCCATTTAGATCACATCCACCACTCTGCCTTCATCAAACCTCTTTGTTACTTCTTCAAAAAACTCAATCAAGTTCATGAGACATGATTTCCCACATACAAAGCCATATTGCCTATCCCTAAACATTCCTTGCCTTTCCAAATACATGTACATCCTGTCCTTTAGGATTGCCTTTAACAACTTGTTCATCACCAATGTCAAGCTCACGGGTCTATAATTCCCTGGCTTTGCCTTACCACCTTTCTTCAACATTGGTTAATGTGGTGCCAATCTCCAGTCTTCCGGCACCTCACCTCTGGATGATACAAATATCTCAGCAATGGGCCCAGCAATCACTTCCCTGGCTTCCCACGGAGCTCTAGGGTACTTTTGATCAGGTCCCAGGGATTTATCCACCTTTATGTATTTTAAGACATCCAGCAGCCCTTACTCTATAATATGGACATTTTTCAAGATGTTGCTATTTATTTCTTGACGTTCTCTATCTTCCACGTCCTTCTCCATAGCAAACATTAATGCAAATTACTCATTTAGTATCTCCCCCATCTCCTGTTGTCCCACACATATGCGGCCTTGCTGATCTTTGAGGGGCCCTATTTTTTCCCTAGTTACCCTTTTGTCCTTAATGTGTTTGTCGAAACCCTTTGGATTCTCCTTAACCCTATGTGCCAAAGCACTCTCATGTCCCCTTTTTGCCCTCTTATTTTTCCTCTTAAGTTCTTTGTTTCTTCCAAAATGATTTAGCTGCCAGTTCAAAATTTCCTGATTAAGGAATGGTTTTCAATCCAAGAAAGCACTTAGAAGAAGTCTAACTTTTCTGAGCTACATTTATAAACAAAGGACTTCTTCATATTCATGTCATTAACATGAATATACAACCAAACGTTAGTTTGTTATTTTAATTCCCACTGACAGAGGTCTTGTTAACATATACAAATAGTTAGACGATTCCTGCAACATTTGTCAAGAAAGTGTGGACAGGAAAAAGGTCATCTACGTTGTTAATTTGTTTTACTTGTTGAAAGAGTGACACCTCTCCCTTATATATGTATTGTTTATAGCATTTCTTAAACAGCAGTTTGTGCATAACCACCCGACCACATAATAAACGATGACTTAATACAGTCTTCCCCATCATCAGCTGTCACACTCCACTTTGTTTGAAGGTATATAACACCACCGCTTTTAAGTACTTGACAACTTCGAAAAAAGCTTACCAACAACTTGGGCAGAGATATGTTTTGATGCTCTGTACATATTGAGAGGGTGATAACAGTCAATAAACAATGGTGCATCTGTCCCCTTGGTGTAGCATATGTCCCCGTGAACAAAACAAATGCATCTTTATTTGAAAAGTTTTGCATGTTAGTTTTATGATGTAATGCAGTGTAAATGCAAAAGGAAACAATAAAGTACTTTATGGAGTTTAAATGAACTGGCCAAACCATCAGTTACTGAATTATCCAGACAACTGCTCTCCAACAGTCAATTGCTCCCTGTTCCCCCATACTAAAAGCTACTTGGCTCCTCAAACCATTCAACAGACACTGCAGCCCATCTTTTAATGGCAACATCCTCTTACTTAAAATTCCAGTTCATCTTGGCCAACCTCTTGCTCTCACTCTCAAGTTCAATTGGATCCCTTCAATCAACCCAGTGACCCTTTCCCCTCTCCTCCATCTAAGCCAGTGCACTTCCCTTTTGCCATTTCATGCTGTCATTCTGCCACCAGATTGCACTTCATATAATGCTTCCCTGTTTCCCAAAACAACTTTTGATCCCATCCTTTATTAGATACTTTCCATTTTCTCTTGGGTAAGATAGGAACTTTCCACTTCAATTACAATGATTTCTGTCTTCCTTTCATTTCTTCTTTGGTCATGCATTTTTCCATGCTCCTTTCTTCTTCATATGCTTCCAGGCCTGTCACTTCAAAGGCATTCTACCTCTTCCCTTCCCTACATACAGCATGCAGAAGTGTCAATTTAGTCCTCTAAGACTGGGAGTGGCTTAAACAGAATAATGGCTGCATGTTATGTCCACATTGTGCCTACATTTCAAAAGTACCTTATTGACTTTAAATCTGCAAAAATATACTCAGTGAAAAGAAAGAACAACATCGATATATATATTATATATAGAAATAAATACTGAAGGAGGATCACTGGACTTGAAACATCAACCCGGCTTTCTCTCCACAAGTGCTGTTACAACTGCTGAGTTTCTCCAGCTATTTCTATTTTTGGTTATATGATGTTATTTTATATGATGTTTTTATCAGCAAAGCTCACATTCTGCAATACAAACTGTCTATTTGGATGTAAGTCATTTCGCTTTTTCCTTCCTCCCTCCATAAATTAATCACTATACCAGAGGGGAATGAGGTGGGGTAGGAAAAGTAGAAACCTGCCCTTTAAGAAGATTTTACCTCTCAGGTGACGTATTACATAAAACTATTGTCTGTGATCCCTTGACCATCAAAAATCAGCATTGTTACACCTGCTTCATCTGTACCCACATTTGCCAGATACAGTCCTCCCTCAGCTGATGAATCAGTGCTCATCCATGCTGAGCACCATTTGGAGGAAGCACTGAGGATGGCAAGGGCATATAATATACTCTGGGGCATTTCAATGTCCACCACCAAGAGTGGCTCAACAGCAGAACTACTGATCGAGTTGGTTGGGTTCTAAAGTACATAGCTGCTAGACTGAGGGAACCAAATAGAGGGAAAAACATATTTGACCTCATCTTTACCAATCTGCCAGCTGCAGAAGTATCTGTCCATGACTGTATCGGTAAGGGTGACCACTGCACAGTCCTTGCGGAGGATTTAGAATAACCTCTGTTGTTGTCTGTCATACTCTCATACTAAATGGGACAGGCCTTGATCAGATCTAGCAACTCAAGTCTGGGTGTCCATGAGGCGCTGTGGGCCCTCAACAGCAGCAGAATTGTACTCCAGCACTATCTGTAATCTCATGGCCTGTCATATCCCCACGCAACCATTACCATCAAGCAGGGGGATTAACCCTGGTTCAGTGGAGACTGCAGAAGGGCATGTCAGGAGCAGCACCAGGCATACCTGATGATGAGAAGTCAACCCGGTGAAGCCACCGAACAGGACTACATGCGTGCCAAACACCACATCCAGTTGGGAATGGTGGATGACAATGAAACAACTCACATGTGGAGGAAGAGGCTCCACAAACATCCGCATCCTCAACGAAGGAAGAGCCCAGCACATCAGTGCGAAAGAGAAGACTGAAGCTTTCAGAACAATCTTCAGCCAGAAGTGCCGAGTGGCAAATCCATCTTAGCCTCCCTCCAGTGGTCCCCCAGCATTACATATACCAGTCTGCAGCCAACTCGATTCACTCTACTTGATATCAAGAAACATTTAGAGACACTGGATACTGCAAAGCCTTGACAACATTCCAACTACCGCCCCATCAGTCTACTCTCGATTAATAGTAAAGTGAAGGAAGGTGTCATCAACAGTGCTATCAAGCAGCACCTGCTCAGCGACACCCAGTTTGGGTTCTACCAGGGCCACTCAGCTCCCGACCTCATTACAGACTTGGTTAAAACATGGACAAAAGAGCTGAATTCCAGAGGGGAGGCGAGAGTGACAGCCCTTGATATCAAGGCTGCATTCGACCGAGTGTGACATCTAGAAGTCCTGACAAAACTGGAATCAATGAAAATCAGGGGGCAAACTCTCCAGTGGTTGCGGTCATAGCTGACACATCGGAAGATGGCCATGGTTGTTGGAGGTCAATCACCTCAACTTCAGGACATCTCTGCAGAAGTTCCTCAGGGTAGTGCCCTAGGCCCAAACATCTTCAGTTGCTTCATCAATGACTGTCCCTCCATCATAAGGTCAGAAGTGGGGATGTTCACCAATGATTGCACAATGTTCAGCACCGTTCGCTATTCCGCAGACTCTAAAGCTGTCCATGTCCAAATGCAACAAGATCTGGACCACATCAAAGCTTGGACTGATGAGTGGCAAGTAACATTCGTGCCACACAAATGCCAGTTGATGACCATCACGAATAAGAGGCAATCTAACCCCAGCACCATGGTGTTAAACAGTGTTACTATCACTGAATCACCCAGTATCAACATCCTGGGGGGGAGGGGGTAATCATTGACCAAACTCTCAATTGGACTCAGCACACAAACACAGTGGCTACAAGAGCAGGACAAAAGTTAGGAATAATATGGCGAGTAACTCACCTCCTGACTCCTCAAAGCCTGTTCACCATCTACAAGGCTCAAGTCAGGAGTGTGATGGAATGCTGCCCTCTTGCCTGGATCAATATAGCCCCAACAACACTCAAGAAGCTTGACACCATTCAGGACAAAGCAGCCTGCTTGATTGGCACTGCATCCACAAGGATCCACTCCCTGCACCACCAATGTTCAGTAGCAGCAGTAAGTACTATCTACAAGATGCACTGCAGAAACTCAAAAGATCCTTTCCAAACCCTCAACCAATTCCATCTAGAAGGACAAGGGCAGCAAATATATGG